>NC_056080.1:3582500-5997500 GCF_016772045.2 Ovis aries | reverse complement strand
GTGCTGTCCAGCAGGTCCTTGCTGGTTCTCCGTGTTAAATACAGCAGTGTGTCCATGTCCATCCCAGACTCCCTGACTGTCCCTTCCCCCGTCCTTCCCCCTGGTGACCATAAGGTTATTACAGACTATTGAGCAGAGTTCCCTGTGCTGGGCCGCAGGTCCTTGCTGGTTCTCCCTGTTAAATACAGCAGAGTGTCCATGTCCATCCCAGACTCCCTGACTATCCCTCCCCCATCCTCCCCACCCCTCAACCATAAGCTCATTCTCTAAGTCTCTGAGTCTGCTTCTGTTTTCTAAGTAAGTTCATCCGTATCCTATCTTTTCAGATTCCGCATGTAAGGGATGTCATGATATTTCTCCTTCCATGTCTGACTCACGTCACTCAGCATGACACTCTGTAGGCCCATCCATTTCACTGCAAACAGCATTAACCGTCTGGCTTCTTATAAAATCTCCTTTGAAAGTGAAAGTATTAGCCACTCATCGCGTTTGACTCTTTGAGACCCCATGGACTGTAGCCCGCCAGCCTCCTCTGTCCATGGGATTCTCCAGGCAAGAATACTGGAGTGGGTTGCCGTTTTCCTCCTCCAGGGGATCATCCTGACCCAGGGATCGAACTTGTGTCTCCTGAGTCTCCTACATTGCAGGCATATTCTTTACCGCTGCGCCACCTGGGAAGCCCACACATCTGGAAACAGTCACCACCTGCCGTGTGGTTTTAGAATAAACGTTAGTCTTGGTGGGGTAATTCAGTACCTTTTCTGCTTTCTTTCTTTGGAATTAAAAAATATGTATTTTTTCAACTTTTGGCTGCTGTGAGTCTTTGTTGCACTGCTCAGCCTTTCTTGTTCCACGGCATGCAGCATCTTACTTCCCTGACCAGGGATCGAACCTGTGTCCTCTCCACTAGAGGCCCCTAACCACTGGGCTACCCTTTTGCTTTCCTTGGAGTCACAATGTGCTCAAGCGCAAGTTCTGTCTGAGCCATAAGAAGCCCACTCTCACTGGTGAAAAGTCTCCTGAGATTTCCCAGCAAACAGAATACGCAGGGAAAAGTGAAAACAGGATCAAGGTGTCCAAGAGCCAGTCCCATCCCGTGAGCGCTTATTTGCAGGTCAGACTCCAGAGGGAATCATAGGATCAGCTTGTCCGATTTCACATGGCATGCTATTCTGGGCCTGGGTGTTGACAGGCTTCAGTGGGTGTGGGTTGGCGTCCGCCCAAGCCCCGTCTTCCTAACGGAGGCTTGTCCCCCAGAGTTCCAAATATAAATGCAGCGTGTTCCCCGGAATCCAGCAGAGCTATGAGCGCATCTGTGCTTTGCAGCCGTCTCTCCTTTATCCTGGCCACCTCCCTCCCCACCCTTCTAGAACAGGTGTGCGGCAAAGATAGCTGCCTGTCCACAAATAGCTGGGGCTCCATAAATTGTCCACGGTTGGACAGATGCCCCAAAGTCCCCTCAACTGAAAATCAAAGCAGTGTTTGGATGTGATGCTTTTGAACTGTGGTGTTGGAGAAGACTCTTGAGAGTCCCTTGGACTGCAAGGAGATCCAACCAGTCCATTCTGAAGGAGATCGGTCCCGGCTGTTCACTGGAAGGAATGAGGCTGAAGCTGAAGTTCCAGTCCTTTGGCCACCTGATGTGAAGAGCTGACTCATTTGAAAAGACTCTGGTGCTGGGAAAGATTGAAGGCAGGAGGAGAAGGGGACGACAGAGGATGAGATGGCTGGATGGCGTCACTGACTCGATGGACATGAGTTTGAGCAAGCTCCGGGAGTTGGTGATGGACAGGGAGGCCTGGCGGGCTGCAGTCTGTGGGGTCACAGAGAGTCAGATGCTACTGAGCAACTGAGCAACAACGAGTTGGACTGAGAAACAGAGAATATTTAGCCGCTGGGGTGGAGGGCTGGGGGCACCACCTGGCTCTCTCACCTTTGGCTGTAAACCAGAGGGGCGTTAATTAGAGAGACAAGACCACTGCAATCGTAGCCAAGGGCACTTTCTCGCCTGCCGCCTCTGCTCACACGTTTGTTCTCTCTCTGTCTCCCACATCCACTTCCAACACCTGGTAAAGTATGACTTTCAATTGTTTGTTGCCTGGCTTCTCCCCACCTCCCCGACAGAATATGCGTGTGGAAAACCATGGCTGTGTCTGTAACTCCTAGAACCGTGAGTGGCAAACAGCAGTGAAGTGAAAGTCGCTCAGTCGTGTTTGAATCTCCGTGACCCCACGGACTATAGCCCTGCCAGGCTCCTCCCTCCATGCGATTCTCCAGGCAAGAACACTGGAGTGGGTTGCCATGCCCTCCTCCAGGGGATCTTATGACCCAGAGATCGAGCCCGCGTCTCGTGAGTCTGCATTGCGCGTGGATTCTTCATTACTGACCCACCGGGGAAGCCCTAAAATATGGATATATAATTGTAATCGTGGTGCACACACAGACGGAATACATATATATATAAATGCTTCCTTCTGTTTCTGCACCACGATTACAATTATATATCCATATTTTGTGGCAACCCACTCCAGCACTCTTGCCTGGAGAATCCCATGGAGGGAGGAGCCTGGTAGGCTACAGTCCATGGGGTCACAAAGAGTTGGACACGACTGAGCGACTTCACTCACTCACCCACTCACTCATATATATATATATATACGTATATATATGTACGTGTATATATGTATACGTATATATATATATATGCTGCTGAATTTGTTCTCATTGTCTTGCTTGCCTTTCAAGGTTACTCACAAGGCTTTCATCACAAAAATGCAGCAAGCCATCCAGCCAGTTGGCATACTTTTCTAGCTTGTGGGCTTGAACTATGTCTCGCAAAGGGCCCTGTAACTTGCCAAGAACATCACATCTGATGTAGCAACCAAAGGCTCATATTCTCCAAACAGCATCTTGGGAGAACGCAGGCTCAGTTTTGCAATAGACCAACATCCTTTGTGAGGCGCCTGAGAGCAGAGACCGCCTCGGGCTCACGGCGCCCACAGGTCACCCGGCTCCCTGGATAGCACCCCCCACCCCCAAAGGAACCCAACTGCGCGCACGGCAGGATGTCTGCTCTGGGTTTAAAAATGGACCTAGCCTTTGCCCGGAGATCCGGGAGGATTGCCTGTGGCTGACTGCCTTCGGCTCTGTTGGCTGTTGCTGTCCAGGCGCTCAGTCGTGTCCGGCTCTCTGCGACTCCACGGACCGCAGCGTGCCAGGCCTCCCTGTCCATCACCAACTCTCAGAGTTTACCCAAACTCATGTCCATTGAGTCAGTGATGCCGTCCAACCATCTCATCCTCTGTCATCCCCTTCTCGTCCCGCCTTCAGTCTTTCCCAGCATCAGGGTCTTTTCCAATGAGTCAGTTCTTCCCATCAGGTGGCCAAAGGCTTGGAGCTTCAGCTTCAGCCTCAGTCCTTCCAGTGAATATTCAGGGTTAATTTCCTTTAGGATGGACTGAATACCTCTGCCATAATAAGGAATGAAGCTGTGCCATTTGCAGAGATGGGGGTGCACCCAGAGACTGTCTATAGAAAGTGAAGTCAGAAAGACAAACATCATATATTAATATGTATGTGTGGAATCCAGAAAAATGGCATAGGTGAACACATTTGCAAAGCAGAAATCGAGAGTGGGATAAATGTGAAATTGAGATTGGGCTTCCCTGGTGGCTTAGACGGTAAACAATCTCCCTGCAAGGTGGGAGACCTGGGTTCCATCCCTGGGTCAGGAAGATCCCCTGGAGGAGGAAATGACAACCCACTCCAGTATTCTCGCCTGGAGGATCCCATGGACAGAGGAGCCTGGCGGGCTACAGTCCATGGGGTCACAGTCGGACATGACTGAGCGACTTTGACTTCACTTCACATAGACACTATTACGCTATCTATAAAACAGCCAACTAATGAGAACCCATCAACAAAATACATACATGTGTATGTGTGACCGAATCACTTTGCTGTACACCTGAAACATGTTGTTGCTGTTGTCTATATGCTAAGCCATTTCCCTCTCTTCTGTGAGCCCATGTACTGCAGCCCCGCCAGGCTCCTCTGCCCACGGGATTCTCCAGGCAGGAATACTGGAGTGGGTTGCCATGCCCTCCTCCAGGGGATGTTCCCGACCCAGGGATCGAACCTGCGTCGTTTCTTGCGTCGGCAGGCAGATTCTTCATCAGTGAGCCAGCAGGAAAGCACTTCATCCGTTATACTCTAACGGAGACTTAATTTTTTTTTTTTTGAAGTCATGAAATAAGGCCTTCCCACATGGCGCTCGTGGTAAAGAACCCGCCTGCCAGTGCGGGAGACTGGGGTTCCATCCCTGGGTCAGGAAGATTCCCCTCGAGGAGGGCATGGCAACCCAGTCCAGTACTCTTGCCTGGAGAATCTCATGGACAGAGGAGCCTGGCGGGCTACAGTCCACGGGGTTGCAGACTCAGACATGACTGAAGCCACTCAGTACACTCGCAGGCAGTATGAAATAAACATGAGAACTGGAAAAAAAGAACAGACGCGAACCTCTCTCCAGTTCCCCTCACTTGCTGCCTCTGGCTCCCACCTACTCCCCCCACTCTCTAGCCACAGGGTGCTCCAGCCATCCCAAGCCCACAAGTCAGCAATCAGAACCCACCAGGGGGAGGGAAGCTTGGTTAACAGAGAGTATGACCCCAACACGCAGTTTCCTGAGGCTAGGGGTGTAACGAGACCTGGGACTGTTTGTCAGAACGTCCCAGAAGATGCTGCGACCCGTGGAAGCAAAAGCCGGGGGAGCAAGACTGGGACTGAAGCACAGGTTAGGGTGTCCGGCTCCCGTGGGTGGGAGGGGGTGATATCTACTTCCTCCAAACCTATCAACCCGCCTCGTGGTGTTTCCTGGACTTCCCGAGGGTTGGGTAGAGCGTGGAATGCCTAGGATGCTTTATGAGCGGTAATGAAAGGGTGGGTTCAGGGATGAGGCGGGAAGGAATCTGCCTTCTCCAGGGCTGCGTCTGCGCTTGGCCTGGAAGGGTCTCATTTTCTCCCCCAAGGCAGGAGAAAGTGCCAGGAACCACCCCCCAACCCCTTCCCCAGCCTGGAATGTGGCTTCTTTAACCCTCTCTTTCCCTCTGGGCCAAAGCAATCTGCTTCCTCCCTCCCGCGTGTGCTTAGTAAATGCGTGCACTCAGGCATCCGTGAATTACTAATTCACTCATTCACCCCACTCCAGCAGATGAGCGCTCATTCACGAATTCAGGCACTCACCCCTTCTTGCAAGCACTCACTCATCCGCTCAGGCAGGCCTGCACGCAGGAACTCACTCATTCACTCAGGCATGCACACGGGGACTCATTCATTCATTCACTCAGGCCTGCACACGGGAGCTCATTCATTCATTCACTCAGGCACACACTTGGGAAGTCATTCATTCACTCAGGCAGGCACACACGGGGAGCTCATCATTCTTTCACTCGGGCCTGCACACGGGAGCTCATTCATTCATTCACTGAGGCATGTACAGGGAGCTCATTCATTCATTCACTCAGGCACGCACACGGAAACTCATTCATTCATTCACTCAGGCACACACGAGAACTCATTCATTCATTCACTCAGGCATACACATGGGAACTCATTCATTCATTCACTCAGGCACGCACACGGAAACTCATTCATTCATTCACTCAGGCACACACACGAGAACTCATTCATTCATTCACTCAGGCACACACACGGAAACTCATTCATTCATTCACTCAGGCATACATGCAGGAACTCATTCATTCATTCACTCAGGCATACACATGGGAACTCATTCATTCATTCACTCAGGCACGCACACGGAAACTCATTCATTCATTCACTCAGGCACACACACGAGAACTCATTCATTCATTCACTCAGGCATACACACGGGAACTCATTCATTCATTCACTCAGGCATACACACGGGAACTCATTCATTCATTCACTCAGGCACGCACACGGAAACTCATTCATTCATTCACTCAGGCACACACACGAGAACTCATTCATTGATTCACTCAGGCACGCACACGGGAGTTCATCCATTCATTCACTCAGGCACGCACACGGGGGCTCATCCATTCATTCACTGAGGCCGGCACGCAGGAGCTCATCCATTCATTCACTCGGGCACGCACACGGAAACTCATCCATTCATTCACTCGGGCCTGCGTTCCCTCATAACTGGGTTCTCTCCTCCGTCTACTCAGGTTCATCCGCCCGCGTTACGCTTCCCTCCATCACCGAGTCTGATCAGTCCCTCTCTCCTGCGCCCAAGCACCGTCCACGCCTCACCAACGCACTGTTCACGGCCCCCGCGCGCGCCTCCTCCGCTCACCGCACGTTCCCTCCACAAGATCACGTTTCCAGAGTGGCCTCTGCCCCCGGGCCGCGCTGGCCTGGGGCCCGACCCGTGAGGCCAGTGCAAACATTGACTTTGGGGGCGGCGTGATAAAGGTTGGAAGTTTTAGAGCCAGGACGCCCCAGACGCCTGGATTCCGCGGAGAGGCGGCCGAGGGAGCGGGGCGCGGAGTCCGAAGTGCCCGCCTCCGGGCTCTCACTTCCCGGGGGCCTCAGCTGGGGCACCAGGCGGGGCGCGCGGCTGGGGCGGGCCGTGCGGGAGACCCCCGCCCGGGGGCGGAGCTGACCTCCCGGAGAGCCGCCCGCCTCTGGGCCGCGCCCCGCCCCGCCCACCCCGGGCCAGCAACTGCAGGAGCGCGGAGGCGAGGGGCACGCCGGCGATCCGGGCGCGGGGAGGGGAACGCAGGCCTGGCCCGGGGCTGCCCCAGCGCATCACGTGGGAGCGGCCTGGGCGCGGTGGAGACCCGAAACTCCCGGAGCTCGGAGCAAGAGCGGGCCGCGGGGGTGCGGAAGGCTGGCGGGTGGGAGGCGGAGGAAGCTTCCGGAGGCGTGCTGGCAGCCTGGGCGCTCGAGGGGAGGGGGGACCCGGGGGCGGATTCGGGGCGCACTAGCGGACCCGGGGGCGGATTCGGGGCGGACTAGGGCTGCTGGAGCGCAGAGACACAGAGAGGGGCGGGGCGCACGGCTGGACACGCGGTGAAAGGAGTGATCAGGGCGGGGCGCGCAGCGAGGCCGCTGAAGTCTCGGCCGTGGATGGGTGTGTGTATGTGCGGGGGGGCGCCTGGAGCCTGTGCCGGGCGCGGCGGGGGGGCCCTGAGGACACCCAGGGGCGCCCCGGCGGTGGGAGGGCCCGCGGCTGCCCCTGCGCGCGGCGGAGACGTGGGCTGACTCGGGAGGGGCCGGGGCATGGGGCGGTGCGGGTATCCGGAACGCCCAGCTGTCTCCGCAGGCCTCGAACTCGGAGCGGGTGGGGCCCCTGGAGACGAGACGACGCCTCCGCTTGGCTCGGCGGCTGGAGCCCGGGAGAGAGGCCGCGCCCGGGCGCCCTCGGCCGCGTGGTGCCCACCGCGCGCTGCGCCCACACCATGCCCGGTAAGCCGAGAACCCTCCTGGCCGCCAGCCTCCGCGCTCTCCTAGGCCGGGTGAGATGGACTGTCCTGGGGGGTGGGAACCCCCACCCCCCCCCGCTATGCCCGCACAGGGGGTCCCAAAACTCTTCAGCGCCCACCGTGCTGTATCCGCCCAGCCCCTCGCTCACCCCGGGGGCTGGAGAGCTTGGTGTCCTTTGGTGCGACTGGCGAGACAGTGGGTCTCAGCGGCTGGGAGGGGCTGAGGTTTAGGGACATTTGCGGCTGTTGTTCAGTGACTCCGTCGTGTCTGACTCTTGGCGACTCCACGGACTTCAGCGCGCCAGGCCTCCCTGTCCATCACCATCTCCCCGAGTTTGCTCAAATTTACATCCATTGAGTCGGTGCTGCCATCCAAGGGGCTCGTCCTGGGTCGCCCCCTTCTCCTCCTGCCCTCAAAACAGATGGTCAAGGGGCACCGAGATTTGGTAATTTTCCTTCTGTGAAAGCGTAGCCCTTGGAGGTTGGGTGGACCGTTTTCTTGGCAGGCAGGCAACTGTGTGAGAGACTCACCGACTTGCAAAAGCATGGGAAGTTCGCGGTCGTAAAACTCTGGGAAGACAGAGTGTCTTTGGTCCTCAGCAAGATCAGACCGGAGGCAGAGTTGCTTATTCCCATATAAAGATCCAGGGTTAATCCCCGCTGCAGGGCAGCAGGCTGACTTTGGTGGGATGGCTGGGACTGTGGCAAGCCCTGACTCCCAAGGGCTACAATTGCGTCCTTTCTGCCTGCCCTCGGGTTTGGCGGGGACATCCAATTGGAACCGTGGACCTCAGAGGTTAGAAACGGGATGATAAACTGTAACCTTCACCCATGGGAAAGATGTCTGTCCTGTTCTGTTTTGTGTGTGGGGGGCGGGGGGGTGCGGGGAAGAGGGCTGGTTTGGCCACCTCACCCAGCTGACCACGGGCGGAATCTGGGCCCCCAGCAGGGAGAGCTTGAGATCGTAACCGCTTCCCTGCGTACATGCCAAGTGTCTCAGTCATGTCCGACTCTTTGCCCCCAAGGACCATAGCCCCGCCAGGCTCCTCTGTCCATGGGGATTCTGCAGGCAAGAATACCAGAGTGGGTTGTCATTCCCTTCTCCAGGGGATCTTCCCGGACCAGGGATTGAACCCCCGTCTCCTCCATTGGCAGGCGAATTCCTTACCACTGAGCCACCTGGGAAGCCACACGTAACCACTTGCCTGCTGGGGAATTCCCGCCCGTTCCTGGTTTTTTTTTCTTTTTATCATGAAGACAATCTCTACTTGCACCAAGTCAGGCCTGATCATTCATGAGAGCATTAAAAAAAAAAAAAATTTCAGGTTGCTTTTTATTCAGAGGAGCGATTTGGTAATAAGTCACCAGGCGGCTTCCCAGCTGTTTTCCACCTTTGTGCCTTAGAGAGGCAAAGTTGTTTGGGCCGATTTCCTGCTGTAGGCTACAAGGTTCTGTTGATGTGAGTTCCAGGGAGCGGCTTGGAGCTCTCCAAAAAAAAAAAAAAAAATGCATTTTCTGGAAACTGGCGAGGGTCTGTATAAATGGTAGCATTCAGGAGGGACATTCGTACACATGGCTGTCGGGCCGGGCAGCGTGCTGGAGAGACCCCACTGGGGATTCAGCGCTCTTGGCCGGGAACAAAACGCGCCTTTGAGTGAAAGCAGAGGGCCCCCCCCGCACCCCCTCCCCTGAGGAAGCCGGGGTGTTATTTTGGGGGAGTGGTTGTTAGGTGGGTGGAAGGGGAAGGAGGCGAGGAATCGGAGTAAACATTGCTTCCCGACCCCTCATAAAACTGACAGCTCCCGCTGTCTGCAGGGTGAAGTAGACTTTGGGAGATGTATTATTTTTTTTCTTTTTCAACCTGGGGTTGGAGGACAGCCACCAGTCCGGTTTGTGTTCCATGCCAGACGTCCCCACCCTCACACCCCGTCGAGTGGAAACTCGGCCTTACAGCGTGGGTGCGTGGGTGCGTATGTGCTCAGCGGCTCAGTCGTGTCCGACTCTTTGCCACCCCATGGACTGCAGCCTACCAGGCTCCTCCATCCATGGGATTTTCCGGGCGAAAGTACTGGAGTGGGTTGCCATTTCCTTCTCCAATGCATGAAAGTGAAAAGGGAAAGTGAAGTCGATCAGTCGTGTCCGACTCTTCACGACCCCATGGACTGTAGCCCACCAGGCTCCTCCGTCCATGGGATTTTTCCAGGCAAGAGTGCTGGAGTGGGTTGCCATTTCCTAGACGAATGTTATTAATGTTAATAGATGATGATAGCTAGGTAGATGAATAGATAGACAGCCATCTTTGGGGCTGCAGACTTGAGTTCTGAGTTTTCCTTGTCGGTAATAACTCATGGCTGAGATGCCAGGAATCCTCATCTTCTCCTTAATCCAAGAAGAACCCCAGCCAGGGGTAGACAGGAGGCCCTTGGGCAGGTGGGCACTCACCCCAGCAGAATGTCAAGGTTAAAACAGGAAAACGGGCCCGGGAACATTGGATCCTGCTCTTCTTTCCGGGGTGACTTTGTCTTTGGAGGCGGGGAGGCTGCGGGGGCCACAGGGGAACTCCATCTGGCCTTTGAGAACTGAGCTGTGTGTGTTCCAGCCCCAGACCAAACGCTGCGCATGTTAATTTCTGTCGCCAGCTCAGGAGCCAAGGCCCGGATCTCCTGATCCTCTTGGTTTCGTCCTGGCGGCCAGGGGACCTCAGAACCTAGCAGTTTAAAATTCCCCGTGAACATCCACATCACACGTTCTTCGCAGTTGGAACTGCCGTCAATCTCATCAGCTGTTGAAGTTTCTTTCCCTGCTGCGGAGACCCTGGGGAAACAGGGCGTTTTTGGTGAATGAAACGGTCTTCTTTTCCCTTCTGAAGCCTGTCTCCTTGGCTTCATACACCCTTGAGTTGAAGTCTTGCCAACGACTGGGGCGTGTGCGATTTAATTAATGGGTCTGGCGGTTCCCTTTTGAGAGCCCGGTTCTTTCGGCAAGGTGGACGGGAATCCTCCTGGTAACTCGGAGCAATCCGAGTGTTGTTTCTACCTTTGGCTTTGTGTTTACCCGAGACCTGAAAGTCTTGGGTGAGTTTTTGAGACTTGAATGGAGAATCAAATAAGCTAGGCACTTGTGTCATGCTGGAGCGAAAGGAAATTTTATTTTTTCAACTGAAGGATGGTTGATTTACAATATCGTGTTGTTTTCAGCAAAATGATTCAGTTATAAATATGCATGAAAAATGAAAATTCTTGTTGGGCTTTCCAGGTGGTGCTAGTGGTAAAGAATCTGCCTGTCAGTGCAGGAGACCTGGATTCGATTCCTGAGTCAGGAAGTTCCCCTGGAGAAGGAAATGGCAACCCACTCCAGTACTCTTGCCTCGAGAATCCCAGGGACAGAGGAGGCTGGTGGGCTACAGTCCATGGGGTCGAAAGAATCAGACATGGCTGAGCATATATTCATGTATATATCGTGTATCTATCTATATCTAGATATACTTGGTTATATATGTCTTTATACATATATGTATATATTCATATATTTTAATTTATATATATGTGTTTTTTGGGTTTTTTTTTTTTTTTTGGAGATAGGGGCATGGCATGTGAGATCTTAGATCCCAGACCAGGGATTGAACCCATGTCCCCTGCAAAGTGAAGAACATAGCCTTAACTGCTGGACCACTAGGGAAGTCCCTCTGTATTCTTTTTTTTTTTTTTTATTCTTTTCCATTATAGGTTATTAGAAGATAGAGAGTTCCCTGTGCTATACAGTAGGCCCTTATTGTTTATTTATTTTATATGCAGTGTCTGTTTGTATATAAGCAGAGTATATGATTAAAATTTCCTGGTGTATATACAGATCCTGTGTATAAACTTAGATCTGTTCATCAGCACCAGGAAATTTTAATCACACTCTGCTTGACTTTGTATCATATTTCGTGTTTCTTGCGTGCATGTGTGTGTGGGGGGGGGTTTGAAGAATTCTCTTTTTTAATTTTTCAATGAAAGAGTGAAGGTGAAATGTCCCTGAAGCGTGCTTAGTCAGCTCACTCGTGTCTGACTCTTCACGACCCCACGGACTGTAGCCCGCCAGGCCCCTCCGTCCATGGGGATTCTCCAGGCAAGGACACAGGAGTGCGTGGCCACGCCCTCCTCCAGGGGATCTTCCCCGCCCAGGGATCGAACCCGCGTCTCTCGCGTCTCCTGAATGGGCAGGCGGGTTCTTCACCCCTGGCGCCACCTGGGAAACTCTCGGTCAGCCCCGGTCGTGAAGCCTGAGAGAGTCCGAGGTGCCGCGCAGCCCCCTGAGAGCAGGCGGGAAGGTAACCCGCTGTCCCCGTCCACAGTGTCCGACCAGGCGTTTGTCACGCTGGCCACCAACGACGTGTACTGCCAGGGGGCCTTGGTGCTGGGGCAGTCACTCCGGGAGCACGGGGCCACCAGGAGGCTGGTGGTGCTGCTCACGCCTCAGGTGTCCACCCCGCTCAGGTAAGACTCACACACACACCCGGTTCTGCTGCCCGTGGAAGCTTCTAGGCCGTGGTCCGCGAGCTTGGACCGGCGCACACATGGGGGGCCCGGACACTTGCAGAGGGGCTTGCGGCTGCTATTAGAGGAAGGGGCTCTGCCTTCAGAACCGTGACACGCCACGCCACGGGTGTGCAGAGTAGTTCCTCGCCTCAAATATGCACATCCGTGTCATTGATTCGGGGTGGGGGGCGTGGGGGACCTTGAGGAGCAGCCGCCCCACTGGCGCGCATGCGCGCACCCTGCTTGAGTCGTCTTAGAGTCTCTGCGACCCCCTGGACTGCAGCCCGCCAGGCGCCCCCTGTCCGCGGGATTCTCCAGGCAAGAATCCTGCCGTGGGTAGCCGTTTCCTCCTCCAGGGCGTCCTCCCAACCTCGGGATGCAACCGGTGTCTTCTGCGTAAGCAGGTGGGTTCTTTATCACTGAGACAACCTGGGAAGCCCACATCGTGAGCTAAGTTAAAGCATTTTTATTTTTCTTACATTTTAAGTGAAATATAGCTGATAGACTGAGGCAAAATCTAACCGACTGGGGTGGGTGGAGGGGGTGGGACGCGTTCCTGAGGTATTACGTGACAGAAAGATGGACATTGGAAGGTAAAATCTGAGAGAAACTAGGGGGTTCTGAGGCAAATTCTGACAGACACGCAGGGGTTCTGACATAAAATCTGACAGAAATTAGGGGGTTCTGAGGTAAAATCTGACACACGAGGTTCTGAGGTAAAATCTGACTGGACATAGGGGGTTCAGGGGTAAAATCTGACAGAAACATGAACCTTCTGGGGTGAGATCTGACAGACGGACATTGAAAGGTAAAAGCTGACAGAAGCTAGAGGCCCCTGTGGTAAAAATCTGACATAAAGTAAGGGGGTTCTGAGGCAAAAATCTGACAGCCGATAGGAGGATCTGAGATAAAATCTGACAGGAGTTTCTGAGATAAAAATCTGGCAGGAAGAAGGACCTTCTGAGGTAAAATTTGGCAGAAAGACAGTCTTTCTGAGGGAAAATGCTTGCAGAAAAAATATGAGAAAAAATTCTTATTTTTTTCCCCCCAACTTCCTGGTTGGCATTAGTTGGAAAGAACCTGCCTGCCATTGGAGGAAACATAAGTGATGTAGGTTCAATCCCTGGGTTTGGAAGATCCCCTAGAGGAGAAAATGGCCACCCACTCCAGTATCCTTGCCTGGAGAATCCCATGGACAGAAGAGCCTGGTGGGCTGCAGTCCACAGGGTCGCAAAGAGATGGACACGACTGAGCACATTTATCTGTACAAAGATTTTTATCCCTCCAGAACCTTTTAGAGAAAAACACTTCAGCATATACTCCAACAAAATGAAGTGTGAGCAACAAGGGACAGAATCTCTTGTGCCGAACGGTTTCCTGGTCTCCTAGAATTCGGCCTTTTTCCAGGGTTATCCTCTCAAGGGTGTTCGATGAGGTCATCGAGGTGAACCTCATAGACAGCGCGGACTACGTCCACCTGGCCTTTCTGAAGAGACCTGACCTCGGAATCACCCTCACCAAGCTTCACTGCTGGACGCTCACCCATTACAGCAAATGCGTCTTCCTGGATGCAGACACATTGGTGAGTACGAAGGAGGGGGTGGTCCAGACCTTCTGCTTGATGAGGAGCTGCCCACTCAAAGATCATGCCCCTCTCTCCATGAGCAGGCTGCTAGCCCGTGCTGGTGGATCCCCACCAGCTAATGTCCATCTCTACCACCACCATCATTTAGTCAGTCAACGTCCGATAGAAGACACCCAGTACTGTTGCTGAGAACACTGGGTTATTTGAAGGCCTGTTCCTTCCTTAGGATGAGTTATTTCATTATGTCATCTACACAAAATAAAATATTGGAAAAAATACTCTTCTCTGATTGTACCGTGAATTATACAGTCCTGGTGAGACTGGAAACCTGGCTTCGTAAGCTCTAGCATCTCCACTGCAGTCATTTGGGGTAGTGACCCTCGGTGTAGGAGCCCAGGTCAGGCACTTTCAGAAACAGCCATTGGAACGTCGAAATGTGAGATGAGGTTGGAGATCCGTTCTGGGTTGTCTTGGTTGTGCAAAGGTGGTGTAGGAAGATGGAGGGGTGGAGAGGAAAATCAGAACAGAGGAACAATCAGAGTAATGTCTTTTTCCCAAACAAAGCACAATTTATAAAGCCAATACGTGTGTTGGAGAGGAGTAGTGTTAGTGGTCAAGCTCTCGGAGGCAGTGGACGATATCGTATCGACTTGCAAACCTCCATGTTTGTGGATTCCCGGTCTTGTAGGTCACGTTTGCTGGATAGAAGAGAATAAATACAATTAAGAGCAATACAGATAAGAGCATATCATCAATATATTGGGGCTTCCCTGGTGACTCAGACGGTCAAGAATTTTCCTGCAGTGCAGGAGACCCAGGTTCGATCCCTGGATTGGGAAGATCCTCTGGAGAAGGGAAGTGGCAACCCACTCCAGTGTTCTTGCCTGGAGAATCCCATGGACAGAGGAGCCTGGTGGGCTACACAGTCCTTGGGGTTGCAAAGAGTCTGGCATGACGAAGCGACTAACACATCAATATACTGACTTGCAAACCACTATGTTCATGGATTTCCAGGCTTACTGGTTACATTTGCTAGATGAAAGAGGATAAATACAATTAATTAAATGTTTAAGTGTTCCACAGAGGATCTTAAGAACCTGGAGATGATAATTTTGGTTCATAGATGGTGTTGCTTCAGTGGTGTCCCTTGAAATGAAACCAGGGAGCAATCTTATACACACATTCTTCTCTTTGGAATGTAAGCCCCAAAAAAGAGGGCCGCTCAAAAAATGCGGTGTAACTGTCCCATTACGGACCACTGTCTGGTTCATCATACAGTTCCTGTTGCATTTCTCACTTGCACGTTAACACACTACTGACCGGGGAATTTTTGCAGAAAGTAATGCCTGCGGATGGTGATTTGTTAACTAAGTGAATAGCGAAACACTTCCATCAGGAATGTTCGGGTAAGAGAAGACATGGTTCGATCTCTGGCTAGGGAAGACCCCCTGGAGAAGGGCATAGCAGCCCACTCCAGTATTCTTGCCTGGAGAATCCCATGGACAGAGGAGCCTGGCGGGCTACAGCCCATGGGAGCTCAAGAGAGTCGGACACGACTTAGTGACTGAGTAACCACAAGCTAGCAGGCAGATTCCCTTTTGTGATGAGCTTGTCCTGGTCAGGAGGTTTCCTGGCAGCTAAACAAAGGAATTTTAGCTTAAGGCTCATTCCACTGGAGGCAGGCAGTTCCTGGACAGGAGAGATGGGCCGTTGTGTATCATTTATGCTCAAGTTCGACATCCCTTTAGTGTGGTCAGTCGTGTCTGACTCTTTGCGACCCCATGGACTGCAGCCCCCAGGCTCCTCTGTCCATGGGGATTCTCCAGGCAAGAACACTGGAGTGGGTTGCCATGCCCTCCTCCAGGGGATCTTCCCCACCCAGGGGATCGAACCCACGTCTCTCGCGTCTCCTGCATTCGCAGGTCATTTGTTTACCCCCGAGCCACCTGGGAAGCCATCTGCTTCATCCTTTTAGTGATGAACTTGAAGCAGAAGCAGTTGAGCATAGAAGTTCAAGTCACAGACACGGATTCACTATGGAGTCAGACTTACGTCATATGGGGGGGCCCCACGCTCTGTCTCCCCAGGTGCTGTCCAACATCGATGAGCTGTTCGACAGGAGGGAGTTTTCTGCGGCCCCGGATCCCGGGTGGCCGGATTGCTTCAATAGCGGGGTGTTTGTCTTCCAACCCTCGCTGGAGACGCACAGCCTCTTGCTACAGCACGCCGTTGAGCACGGCAGCTTTGATGGTACGTTGAGGGGCAGCTGGACGTTTCGCTTGTGGACCAGAGTGGGGCTGTGGCCATCCCTTTGACCCACTGGCACTTCCTCCCCGCCACCTTGAATCTGTGAATAGCAAGTTAAAGGTGGGGATTGAGGGACTTCCCTGGTGGTCCGGTGGCTCAGACGCCAAGCTCCCAATGTGTGTGTGGGGGGGGGGGGGGGGGGGCGGGGGCGAAAACTACACCATTCGTTATTAACTTCTTTGGCTGTGCTATAACTCTCTAGGGGCAGACCAAGGCTTGCTGAACAGTTTCTTCAGTAACTGGTCCACCGCCGACATCCAGAAACACTTGCCCTTCATCTATAACTTGAGCAGCAACACCACGTACACCTACAGCCCTGCTTTCAAACAGTGAGTTTTCTAAATAGTTACAGTTTATGAAAAAATGTCAAAGATGTGCCCCTTTTTACACATTTTAAAAATAATAGGGTTTTATGTATAGTTTCAGTTAGAATTTCTGAGAAAACATGAAAGGTATATATAGAACTACAGATTTTTTGAAAATGTAGTTATATAGAGTATATTTTTTTATTAATTAATTTTTTTATTGAAGGATAACTGCTTTCAGATGTTTTCCGTCAAACCGCAACATGAATTATGAGGATGAGGCCTTCCCTGGTGACTTACACGGTAAAGCATCTGCCTGCCAATGCAGGAGGTGCACATTCGACCCCTGGGTCAGGAAGATCCCCTGGAGAAGGGGGCCACCCACTCCAGTCTCCTTGCCTGGAGAATCCCATGGACAGAGGAACCCGGCAGGCTACAGTCCATGGGGTCGCAAAGAGTTGGACACTGAATAACCAGAGATGGAACCCACACTTCCTGCATTAGTAGCCAAAATACTAACTCCTGGCCCATCAGGAAAGTCCCAGAATGGGCACAGTGGGTCATACAGAACACAGATCTCTGGAGAGAATATGATATCAAAATTTCATAAGAAAGCAATGAATTTTAAAAAAAAAGAAAAACGTTTTCAAAGCTGTGAGGTTGGTGCGAGTGCTGATAACAATAAAAAGACAAGAATGAAGAGGGGACCATTTCCGTCTTGCCGAAGAAGTCAGCTTTCTGCTCTGTGGCTTTCATTCTCTGCTATAAAATCTATTGTTTAAAAAAAAAATCTGTCATCGTTTTCAGGGTGAGATGATTTGGGCTACGAAACCACCCGCCTTTCTGAGAGTCCTGATTTATTCTTTCTGTTGTGGGGAGCATCCCAGTGGGTTCTGATCATGTTTCTCGGTCTACAGAAATATGAAAGACTGCCAGCATGGACTGACTATAAACAATCTTTTCTTTTTTTTAATGCAAGTCTTAAGTGGCTGCCACGAGCAGATCATCCCTGAGCCGTCGAGGTGTATCTCGCTGTCTGTGACGAGTCCTGTGTTGATTTTTGTCTGTGTCTGCTCCTCAGATTCGGCTCCAGTGCGAAGGTGGTCCACTTTCTGGGGTCCTCGAAGCCTTGGAACTACAAGTACAATCCCCAGACGGGCTCCGTTTTGGAGGAGGGCTCCGGGCCGGCCGACCAGCCTCAGACGTCCTTCCTAAACCAGTGGTGGGGAATTTACCACCGTAGCATCTTGCCCCTTTGTGAAAATATCCGGAACAAGGACCACCAGGCGCCCCCAGGTCACACGGTAAGGTCCTGAAACCCCAGAGTTGAAACCGGGGATTAAAAACAGACAGAAACCGGGGATCCGTTCTCTATAATCTATACTTGGGCATTTTCTTCAAAGGCAGACTCCCCCACGTTCTTCTGTTGAATCTCTTCTCACTTTTAATTATTATTAAAAAAAAAAACACAGATATAGGATGTGTGTGAGTCGCTCAGTTGTGTCCGACTCTTTCCGACCCCATGGACTGTAGCCTGGCAGGCTCCTCCATCCATGGGATTTTCCAGGCAAGGATGCTGGAGTGGGTTGCCATTTCCTTCTCTAAGATATAGGATATTATAAGCAATTACAAGTTACATTAAAAAAAAAATCTGTCAATGTTTCAGAGGCAGATAGGCAGATTTTTTATGTAAATTTTTGTTTTTTATAATACATTACATTTTTATTTCCAAGAAAGGTGCTTTCAAAGTGGTACTTGAAGGATGTTGTCTCTTTAACCTATTGGCCACTTTTGTGCTGTTCAAGTCCATTAAAAATTTGACAACTGAAAATGCATTCTTGTTTCTGATATACAAATACTTATTTTCTTAACTATGATCCTCTTTCTGAGAAGAAGTTGGACTTCAAATTGTAACATAGTTCTACGACCTCACAAATAGTTTTCAGTTAAATTAGGGTGTTGGCTCTTTGACAGTTCTCCATTCCAATAAAGTAAATTACATCCCCCTCCAAATTCAAGTGGTAACCAATTTGCATAATATAATTGTATCAAATCAACATGTTATATACCAAAAACTTACGTAATATTATATGTTAATTATATCTCAAGACAGTTTGGGGGAAAAAAAAAAGAAAAATGTAAAAACCTTTCCCTTTAGAAGAAAACAAAAAAATCTGTCAAGGACTACAGTAATGAAAGAAATAAGATTTTTTAAAGTTCCATTTTTAAACATATTTATTTATTTGGTTGCACCAGGTCTTCGTTGGGGCATGTGGTATCTAGTTCTCTGCCCAGGGATTGAACCTGAGTCCCCATTCACGGGAAGCCCAGAGTCTTAGCCACTGCACCCCCAGGGAAGTTCGGGAATAGTTCACCGTTTATAGACATGTTTATTTAAAAATGAGGGAATTAGAAGATATTGAATAATGCTGACACACACCAGAAAGGAATTAGACGAGGAAAGATGCGTTATTTCACCGCAAGAGATAACAACCATAGTTGGAGGGTAAGGACCCGCCAAAGCTTTAGATTTGTGCCGGTTTCATCTGTATGCATGTCCTGTATTTCACGGAAGATGCTGAAAGAGGCAGGAACTTTTTTTTTTTTTTTTGGTGCAAAATCGTGAATGTTTCATGAGCAGAACTGCGGCTGTGGTTTACCGAACCAACGCAGAAATAATCATTTAAATTAGCCAGTTTCATCAGGGAAAGAGCCACTCATTGATTAAGTGGCTGGAAATGACTGATTATAGATGTCATTGGAGTGGGCATTTTCTACTTTCTATCCTTGATTGAAGAGGCTGTTGAAGGTGGTGTCTGAAGAGGGCTTTTCAAGTTCTCGATGGGTACCCATTTGATTTTTTTAAAAACTATAACGCTGCACGCTCTCCGTACTGGAGTTTCTGCAGTGAATTTCAACAGGCAAGCAAAAGAACTTTTAAGGTAAGGTCCTAGGAAATTTTATTTCTCGGTTTGTTTTTAACGGGCACGTTGAAACAGTGGAGTCCAGTGTCTGCAAATACATGCATTGGGACCTTGAAAAGAATTCACTTTTTAATGTTTTTACTGCAGTTTTTGTTTGGTGGAGCTGGGTGCTACTTTGCAATCAGAACCACATTTTTCTTGCAACATTTCTGGTGGTCCAGTGGTTAAGAAGGTCCATTCAGCTTCCAATGCAGAGGGCAAGGGTTCAATCCCTGGTCAGGGACCTAACACTCCACATGTTGTGCACTGTGGCTGAAAGATTTAGGAGAAGAGAGAAAAAAAAAAACAAAACTTTTTCTGACCATTGGACACAATCAAATAGGAATTTTTTCAGATTTTTGTCACTGACAGCAGATTGCTGTTCCTTTCTGCCAAGCAGTCTGCTTAGTCTGTCTTTTTTTTTAATGGAGTCACCCAGTCGCGTCTGACTCTTTGCGACCCCATGGACTGACTGTAGCCCACCCGGCTCCTCTGTCCGTGGGATTCTCCAGGCAAGAGTGCTGGAGTGGGTTGCTATTCCCTTCTCCAAGGGATCTTCCCAACCCAGGGATGGAACCCACGTCTCCTGCATTGCAAGCGACTTCTTTACTGCTGGGTACTGGGTTGTGTATGAAGAAAGATAAAGCAGATTCAGGTGGTTCTAAGAAATGAAACGTTGAGAGCCGTGTAGGGAGCCTGTGCCATGGGGTCCTTCTTACCTGGAGCAATAATATGAACGTGGATGTTAGTGAGATTTTCAGAGAGGTCAGGAGTCCCTTGGACTGCAAGGAGATCCAACCGGTCCATCCTAAAGGAGCTCAGTCCTGAATATTCATTGGAAGGACTGATGCTGAAGCTGAAGCTCTCATACTTTGGCTACCTGATGCGAAGAGTTGACTCACTGGAGAAGACCCTGATGCTGGGAAGGATTGAAGGCGGGAGGAGACGGGGACAACAGAGGGTGAGATGGTTGGATGGCATCACCGACTCAATGGACATGAGTTTGAGCAAGCTCTGGGAGATGCTGAAGGACAGGGAGGCCTGGCGTGCTGTGGTCCGTGGGGTCGCAGAGAGTGGGACACGACTGAGCCACTGAACAACACGGGAAACTCTGCTGAGTGTGAACTTTTTTACACAGGCTCGCCTTGGAGGCATCGGGGTGCCGCGTTCCAGTGTAGCAGCCACAGCAGAGGGGTCGTGTGCGAATCCAGCAGAGGGGCCCCGGCAGGCTAGCTCTGCTGACAGCTCGGAGAGGACCGTGGGGGTGGAGGGAGACATCCCCACTCTGGCAGCGTGCCCTTCCGAAGAGGTCAGTACGTTTGTTTGCTCTGCACAAGGGGGATGGAGGCGCAGGCTCACTGGTTACCATGGAAACGGAGGATGCTCCCTGGACCCCCGGGGACGGGGGGCATGGGGAGGAGGAGGGGAGAAACCCGCCTTCAGGTTGCTCTGGCATCCGTTTGAAAGTGTCAGTTACCCAGTCACGTCCGAGGAGTGCATGTAGCTTATCTATGCAGGTGGTACTGGAAGCCGGTCCTGATTTAATCGCTGGCCTCAAGGCCCAAAGCATGAGATCACAGTGTGGCTCCTCCAGCCCGGGCTGCGTGAGCTCACACAGCTTGTGCCAAGCTCTCTGGGCGCCTGTCAGCTCATCTGAGAAACGAGTGATAATAATAGTGACCGCTGTCTCACAAAAGGGTGGTGAGGCTGTTGTTGTCCAGCCACTCCGTCGTGTCTGACTCTCGGCGACCCCTATGGACTGTAGCCCGCCAGGCTCCTCTGTCCATGGGATTCTCCAGGCAAGAAGACTGGAGTGGGTTGCCATGCCCTCCTCCAGGGGATCTTCCCTAGCCAGGGGTCGAACCCGCCTCTCTTAACCCTCCTGCACTGGCAGGCGGGTTCTTTGCCACAGCAGCCACCTGGGAAGGCCTGTAACAATGCTGTCAGAGTTTCAGGTACAGAGCTAGGGACACAGGCATTCATGCATCCATTCCCCCCCAAACTTCCCTCCCATCCAGGCTGCCACATGAAGGCCATTTCCAAGCCCCTTTGTCTCGAGAGACTTGGCATGACTTCACTGATGGGGGTGGGATTTGGGGGCCCCATGGAAGGGACATTGTCCTTTTCCGTATCTCGCGAATCTGTCCGGGGGCTGTTTCTTGATTATGGACATTTCGATTTTAGCTGACGTTTCTATGGGACGTTTCTCTCCTACACTTTAATATGGGATCAGTAATGTGCAGGCAACTTCCGTGCATTAGCAATTTTTGAGTTGTGAATTCATAGCCACTCAAACAAATTGAAAAAAAGGAAAAAACGACACTGGTTTGGACCAAGGAGGTGGCTGGGAACTGAGCTTATTCCTAATTATTTTTTTTTTCATTTCTTCCGCTGTACCCTGAGGTTTTCCCAGCACCTGCCTCTGGCCGCAGGAAATGCCTTCTGTGGCTTAAGCAGAAGGCGTCCGCCTTGCAGGAAGGCGAACACTCTGTGGATTAAGCTCTTAGGTTCCTGTAGAACCGCCTCCCTGCTCTGCCAGCAGGAGCCACACCCGCAATGGGAATTAAAAAGAAAAAGTGAAGTATACTCGATTTACCAGACCGTGTTAAGTCTCACGTGTCCAGCAGAGTGCTTCAGTTCTTATTACTTTTTCAGATTGCCTCCCTTGACAGGGTATATTACAACATACTGAATATAATGCCCTCTGCCATGCCGTAGGTCCTTTCGTCCGGATTTGTGAGAAGAGTCGCGTTCGCGTTAAATGTTTGACCGTCAGACTCTGTGGGGGATCTCTCAGAAATAAATAAATAAAAGGAAATAATGATATAAATGATTACATAATTGAAATAATAAATACGTGTATTAATATACCTGTATTATATTAATATAAACATATCACATTAATATAAATCTTTCTATTAATATAAATGCATTATATTAACATACATAAATAAAATATAATTTTATATTTATAAATTAAAACAAAATACAAATTAATGTAAATATAGATAAATATGAATCACAGTATATTTATATTATAATTTAATATAATTGTATTAATCAATATATTAATATGATCAATAAATTAATCTAGACAAACATAATTTATATACACAATATAGTTAATGTAATTAAACAATTAATATATTAATTATAAAACATTAATATAGCCATATAGTATCAATATGTTATAAATAGATATAAATCATTTATTAAAATAAATCATATAAAAATTAATATGAATATATGTTGTATTAATATGCTGATGTAACTAGATAAAATTAATAAACTAATAAAAACCTTTCCAACTGCAGTGGTTAGATTTAGTTGAGCAGAGTAATGGATGCACAGATAGCTGGGGAAGCGTTACTTGGGGTGTGTTTCTGGACGAGATTAGCGTTTGAGGAAGCGTCTATCAGCACTTGCCTGATGGTCTAGTGGTTAGGACTGCCTGCTTTCAGCGCAGGAGGCCCTGGGTTCAATCCCTGGTTGGGGAGATCCCGCATGTTGTGAGGCGTGGCCGGAAAAAACAAACAAGCACACACACAAGAAAGAAAGTCTGTATTGACTGTGTGTAGCCCTTCCCTTCTCCAGCAGATCTTCCCAACCCAGGGATTGAACCCGGGTCTCCTGCATTGCAGGCGGATTCTTTACTAGCTGAGGCATAAGGAAGGGGCCCTTTTTACAGTGTCTGTGCCTATATTTCATTATTTTACCCTCCAAGGTCATCTTTCTAGAGAAGGGAATAGCAACCCACTCCGGTAGTCTTGCCTGGAGAATCCCATGGATAGAGGAGCCTGGCGGGCCGCAGTCCCTGGGGATCACAAAGAGTCAGGCACAAATTTAGTGACCCAACAACACCACAGCAGACGTCTTTGCAATTAATTATTCTGCGTTGCTGCCACCTACTGACCATCTAGTGAATGACCCACACTGGGTTCTTTATTTGGGGAATTTGGAACCCAGTCCCTCCCAACCCCTCACTGCTCCCCGCAAAAAAAAAAAAAGAGAGAGAGAGAGATTATTTTCATAAGTCCTGTAAATGTGCAAGAGACAAGTCTGGAATGCTTATTTCAAACAGCGGCCTTTGTACGTCTGACTCTCTGCGACCCCATGGACTGTAGCCCGCCAGGCTCCTCTGTCCATGGGATTCTGCAGGCAAGAATACTGGCGTGGGTCGCCATGCCCTCCTCCAGGGGATCTTCCTGACCCAGGGATCGAAGCCACGTGGCCTGCATTGCAGGGGGATTCTTTACAGGCTGAGCCACCAGGGAAGCCCAAGAATCCTGGAGTGGGTGGCCGTGTCCTCCTCCAGGAGACCTTCCTTACCCAGGGGTGGAAATCCGGTCTCCTGACGCTGCTGCATTCCTGGCAGATTCTTTACTGTTGAACCCCCATGAAAGTCCCAGCCCCAGGATATGCAGGTCAGCTTCTGGTCTGCGTCACACCCAGCCGAGGGGGGAGAGAGGCGTGCTCTGCCCTGCGCAGTCATCTGGTGACCCAGCATTCCTGCCATTCCTCTGCTCCATGCCCTTCCAAGGCGGCTCCTTGAGAAACAGTTTTGGCTTCCACGCTGAAGCCACCCGATGACACGCGTGACACGTTAAGTTGTCTCCTGCACGCTGGGATGGTCTTCGCCATGTGACATCCCGCGTAGAGTCGAGAAGAGCCGCGTGCATTGTTTTCTGTGGGGTTTTGTCTTCCTGCGGCATTCCAGCTGAAGTCAGAAGAGGTCCTCACGGAACGGGACCTTCACCCGACCTGTGGGGACCCAGGGGAGAAGAACTGTCTGCCACCTGACCACCCAGTCTGAGTGGGTGATGCCGTCCAGCCATCTCACCCTCTGTCGTCCCCTTCTCGTCCCGCCTTCAATCTTTCCCACCATCAGGGCCTTTTCCAGTGAGGTGGCTCTTTGCATCAGGTGGCCAAAGGATTGGAGTTTCAGCTTCAGCATCAGTCCTTCCCATGAATATTCAGGACTGATTTCCTTTAGGATGGACCGGTTTGAACCTCCTTGACCTGCTTCTAGTCCAGCTGTGTTTGCACCCGTGGAGGCAGACGAACGCAGATGAGGCATTCTTAGTCATCTGCATGAAGTATTGTCCTAACTTTTCTTTCACTTGTTTTTTTTTTTAGACGGTAGGTTGTCGAGAAATAGAGACTCGAGGTGAAGTGCGACGTGACCTGTTCTCAACACCCTCCCCCCAGTTTGCAGACCTCACAGAGATCCAAAGCTGTTCGGTATAACTCACTGCTACTTCCTTTTTTTTTTTTAAATGGCTGCACCATGTAACACAGGGGATCTGAGTTCCCTCAGCAGGGATCGAACCCACAGCGCCTGCAGCGGCAGACTTCTTAAACGGCGCCTGTTTCTCTGTGTGCCTGAGTCGGTCGGCCACCAAAGGAGACGCCCCATGTGCTTCTCCTCTATCCCGTGACATTTCTGAATGGTTTCCCCCCGGTGTTGTTCATGAATCGCTTTACTTTCCAGGTGGATAAGAGACCTGGGTTCTTGCCCGCCTAAATCCCTGAGGTTCTCTTCTATCTTGCTTTAGGGAGAAATAGCAAAGTGTTAGACGCTCAGTCGTGGCCCCGACTCCTTGCAACCCCGTGGACTGCAGCCCGCCAGGCTCCTCTGTCCATGGGGTTCTCCAGGCAAGAACACTGGAGTGGGCTGCCATGCTGTCCTCCAGGGGATCTTCCCAGCCCAGGGATGGAACCCGAGTCTTTTGTGTCTCCTGCGTTGGCAGGCAGATTCTTCACCACTGAGCCACCAGGGAAGCCCGTACATATTCATGGACCTACTCTTTTTCAAATTCTTTGGCCAGGCAGGTCGTTACAGAGGATTGAGCAGAGCTCCCTGTGCTGAACAGCAGGTCCTTGCTGGTTCTCCATGTTAAACACAGCAGTGTGTCCATGTCCATCCCAGACTCCCTGACTATCCCTTCCCCCATCCTTCCCCCGGTGACCATAAGGTTATTACAGAGGACTGAGCAGAGTTCCCTGTGCTGGACAGCAGGTCCTTGCTGGTTCTCCATGTTAAACACAGCAGTGTGTCCATGTCCATCCCAGGCTCCCTGACTATCCCTTCCCCCATCCTTCCCCCCTGGTGACCATAAGGTTATTACAGAGGATTGAGCAGAGTTCCCTGTGCTGGACAGCAGGCCTTGTTAGTTATCCATTTCATATTTAGCATCAATAGTGTATATATGTCAATCCCAATCTGCTCATTTGAAAAATTAACCCTTTTATCACATAACAAATGTCAGCCTCTCATCTTGTGCAGAAAGTAACAGGCGGTGGGTGCGGGGCGGGGGGGCGAGTTCAGAGTAGTAAATCACACCAAATGACTTTAAAAAAAATTTTTGTTTGTTTGTTTATTCTTTTGACTGTGCTGTGCAGCTTGCGAGATTTGAGTTTCCCCATCAGAAATTGAGCCAGGGCCCTCGGCAGTGAAATTGAGGAGTTCCAACCAGTGAACCGGGGCTCAGTGGGTAAAGAATCTGCCCGCAATGCAGGAACCTGGGTTCGATCCCTGGGTTGGGAAGATCCCCTGGAGAAAGTCACGGCAACCCACTCCAGTATTCTCACCTGGAGAATTCCATGGGCAGAGCAGCCTGGCAGGCTACAGTCCATGGGGTCGCAAAGAGTCGGACACGACTGAGCGACTAACCCGCTGCTATACCATACCACCCACTGGACCGCTGGGACGGGGTGGTTGCCCTACATTGCTTCCTTTTTTCTATTTTTGCACAAACCATTTGTTTGATCTAAGGAGAAAGAGTTCTCTGTGGTTCTGGTTCAGGCTGTGGTTCTGGGAAGCCCCCTGCCGACTAACAATGCAACGATTCTGTTTCCAGCGGCGGGCGGAGAACGAAGGAGGTGCCCCAGCCGAGGACGCCTTGGAACCGAGCCGGGAGCCCCCTGCGGATGTCAGCAGGGACCCCAGTCCCCAGGACGCTCTGGAGGTGGTGTCCCCTGTCCCAACCATTCACCCCATGCAGCTCCCGTGACGGGCGCTGTGGGCTGTCGCAGCGGCCAGCTGTGTACACGCACGGGCCTTACCGCGGTTGCAGCCTTGCTTGTTGAGATGAGAACCGTCATTCTCCCGCTGCCTCGGATTCACCTGGCTTCTCTCTGGCCTTTGCCCTTGGCGGGCGGTTCACCCGCTTTCCTGTCCTCAGCTCTGAGCATCACGCCTGTTTTCTCCTGCAACGCTGTTCTGCAGAGTGTAATTGACCTGAAGGGGCTGGGCTGTGTTTTCTGCACCCTGAGCTTGGGAGGTGATGCACAGATGTAAAACCTGGGAAATCTGAGGGGTGGGGCGGGGGATGTTTTGATCCTAACCGAGCATGCATTGATTTCTTCTTGCAGAAAGACATGAGAGATGCTTTCTTCCTCTCCCAGATGCTCTGGTCTTACATTGCAGTCTCTCTGATGATGCATTTAAGGAAGCTGATGGCTCATGTTTCTAACTATGATGTTGTTGCTGTTACTGTTGTTGTTCAGTCACTAAATCATGTCCACGGACTGCAGCACGCCAGGGGTTTCCTTGGAGTGACAATAGCGAAGAACAGGGGTGTCCTTCACCATCTCCCAGAGTTTGCTCAAACTCATCTCCCTCGAGTCGGTGATGCCATCCAACCATCTCGTCCTCTGTTGCCCCCTTCTCCTCCTGCCCTCAATCTTTCCCGCAATCAGGGTGTTTTCTAATGAGTCGGCTCTTCGCATCCGGTAGCCAAAGTACTGGAGCTTCAGCATCAGTCGTTCCAGTGAATATTCAGGGTTGATAATAGGCGGAGGCAATCTAGCTCAAGAGCTGACTGCTGGGCGGAGGATAAAATTGGTTTCGATGTTTTTTATTGTGCCTTTGTCTGTGGAGGAGGCCACTGTAACCAAAAAAAAAAAGATCACAGCCTGGGTGGCTTCCGAATAACACGAAATGTTATTTCTCGCAGCCCTGGAGGTTGGGTGTCCAAGTTTCAGGCACCAGCAGGTCTGGGGTCTGGTGAGAACCCCTCTTCCTGGCTCACAAGCATCTCCCTGTGGGCTTATCTTTCCCCAGGTGGACCTGACCATTTCCGTCTCCCAGATCTCCATCGAAGAGAAGCTCAAGGTCCTGAGTCCCGAGGAGGAGCGGAGGAAGTGGGAGGAGGGGCGCATGGATTACCTGGGGAAGGATGCCTTTGCCCGCATTCAGGAAAAGCTGGACCGCTTCCTGCAGTGACCGCGCTGTCCTGTTCCATCCACGTCCCAAAGCCCTTTCCAAGGAGCTCTTCACCCACGTGCCTCTGTTTACAGTCAGCCCTCCTGAGTGCCTTCTGCCCACCCTGTGGTCCATCCGAAACCCAGCTTGAAGCCCCGTGTGACCCCACCTCCCCATGCCTCTCAGGCTTCCCCGGGGACGTCCTGTCTGCTTTATGTCTTGTTAGCAAATCACTGAGGATGGTGACTGCAGCCATGAAATTAAAACACACTTGCTCCTTGGAAGAACAGCTGTGACCAACCTAGACAGTGTATTAAAAAGCAGAGACATCACTTTGCCCACAAAGGTCCGTCTAAGTCATAGCTATGGTTTTTCCAGTGGTCATGTATGGATGTGAGAGTTAGACCATAAAGAAAACCGAGCGCCAAGTTGATGCTTTTGAACTGTGGTGTTGGAGAAGACTCTTGAGAGTCCCTTGGACTGCAAGGAGATCCAACCAGTCCATCCTAAAGGAAATCAGTCCTGAATATTTATTGGAAGGACTGATGTTGAAGCTGAAACTCCAATACTTTGGCCACCTGATGCGAAGAACTGACTCATTTGAAAAGACTCTGATGCTGGGAAAGATTGAGGGCAGGAGGAGAAGGGGACAACAGAGGATGAGATGGTTGGATGGCATCACCGATTCAATGGACATGGGTTTGGGTAAACTCTGGGAGTTGGTGACGGACAGGGAGGCCTGGCGTGTTGCAATCCACGGGGTGGCAAAAAGTCGGACACGACTCAGCAGCTGAACAGCAGCAAAAGAGAACATGAGTATAGCTTCTGGTCAACCCTGGGTCTCTGGACTTGCTTGAAGGAGCTCAGGATTTTCTCCCGGACTGATGAAACCACGTCTGTCCTATGTAGGATTACCTTGAAGCACTGCAGAGCTTCAAACACGTAGCACTCAGAAAGGTATTGAGCTCCCTGAGAACCTTCAGAATGATTAAGTCCTTTTCTTGAAGACGGGGTCTACGTCTGGATGTCTTGAGTGTGACTGTGGTGTGAATTTTGCCAAGACTGGCTGACAGACACCACGGCTGTGCTTTCTCTTCTGCAGAAATACCCAGGGGGACTTCAAAGTCTCTTGACATAGTCCCCAAGGGGACACATCAGAAATATTTGGAAGGAGATTCTAGCTGGCTGGGGAGAGATGACCTCTTCCAAACTGGTTTAACTCCTGGTGTAGAAGACGTCCCAGGTGGCGCTAGTGGTAAAGAACCCGCCTGCTAACACAGGAGATGTGGGTTCGATCCCTGGGTCGGGAAGATCCCCTGGAGAAGGAAATAGCAACCCACTCCAGTTTTGTTTTGGCTTTTTTTTTTTCATTTTGCCCTTTTTATTTTGTATTGGGATGTAGCCGATCAACAATGTTATGATGGTTTCAGGTGGACGGCAAAGGGACTCAGCTAGACACATACGTGTATCCATTCTCCCCCAGACTCCCCTCCCATCCAGGCTGCCACGTGACACCGTACGCAGGAATAAGCACCCAGGGTTTACGCCCAGGGGTCATGTGCTCATGGGGACTGGATCTGGGGAGGCTGTTTCTCTGCAGGCGAATCCGTGCGAGGTCAAGGACACGGGACTGCCCTTGGCTGGGTCGCACTACCTCACCTCACGGCTGCCCTCGTGGTCCTCAGTCAGCCAATGCAACTCAGCTATGTGGGGACTGTAAGAAACGCCACGGGAAGAAAGAGCCACCTCTATGGACCGTTGATCAGAGCCTTTATTGGGGGGTCGCTCTCGGGCAGAACTCCCGGGGGCGGGTGAGCAAGGAAGCAAAGGGAGTCTGCGAGGTATGAGGGGTGGGGAAAGGTTTTATAGCCAGGGCCGGGCTCCCATATAAGGAAGAAAGCGCGGGCTCAGCAGTGGTTGGTGTCCAAGGGCTCCGTGTTGGCACCTGATTGGATGGCTTGGTTGTCAGCCCGCCTCCCGGACTTGTCTGTGGCACTTTTCCGGGGCATGCCTCAACATGCCTCAATATGCCTGACCTTTCCCGGCCTTTCAGGGACAATCCTCCATTCTGTGACAGTGGATGCTGTAAGTCCACGGGAAAGCCTTACTTCAGAAGCATCCTAGTTTGGAATGAATGCAGTGTGTGAGACCCTCTCATGGGGTCAGCGTTTGTGGCTACCGCAAGGACAGTTAAAGCCGGGTGTCAGCTGCTGTCATAAGGAGGAGGAGATGCGGGCCACCACAAAGATAATTAAAGCCGGACACAGGTCGCTGTACTAAAGACAAGATGCGGGTTTTAGATGTTTGAGTGGTTTATTTATCGCTTCCCCGGGTGGCTGAGTGGTAAAGAGTCTGCAGGAGGTGTCAGGTTTGATCCCTGGCTTGGGAAGATCCCTGGGAGGAGGAAATGGCAACCCACTCCAGCGTGCTTACCTGGAGAATCCCGTGGACAGAGGAGCCCGGGGGCCTACAGTCCATGAGGTCGTAGAGAGTCAGACACGACTGAGTGGCTGAGCACGTACTATTGAAAATCGTGACATGGGCTTGGAAGAAGGTTGAGGTGGCTTTGTTCAAATCCACGTGGGATCTGAGTGGACTTCTGGGGTTTGTAGTAGCGTTTGCTGTGAGAGGTGCCCTGTCTGGAGGGGCTTTTATTTCTTACCTGTGGGTTAATGATCTGGCTTCTTGGTTGGTTTCGTACATATGATGCTTCAGGGGCTACTAGGAAAGAGCCGTGGGGACGACTTGGGTGGGTTGGGTGGGGGGTGGTGGTGGTGGTGGTTGCCAACCATCAGAGTAACCCCTTAGGCTTGTTTTGGGGAAACATGATGCTGGACTGTAAGATACAAAAGGCAGATTCTATGTCCGTGAGAGGAGAACTCCGGCTGGCGAACGCTGGACTCCAGCTTCTCCGAAGAAGACCCTCCGTGCGAATGGTCCGATGGCTCACTGGCTTCAAGTCTAGACTCAATTCAGATCTCTCTCCCGCATTATGAAGTCTGTCCGTCTGGATGAAGGCTAGCACGTTGCAATTAAAATCTTAGGACGGCAATGCGGTCTCCTTCGGTTTTGGATGTGTTCTGAGTCTTCAGAACGCCATTTATAGGAATGTGACTGCTTTCGTTTGTCTTACTATCAATTAAAATAACCAAATGGGTTTTTCAGAATTGATAGTAACCTAAATGGGAAGGAAATCCAAAAAAACAGGGCATACATGTATTTGTTGCTCAGTCACGAAGTCGTGTCTGAGTCTCTGTGACCCCGTGGGCTGCAGCACGCCAGGCTTCCCTGTCCTTCACCATCTCCCAGAGTTTGCTGCAACTCATGTCCGTTGAGTCGGTGATGCCACCCAACCATCTCATCCTCTGTCGTCCCCTCCTCCTCCTGCCCTCAATCTTTCCCAGCATCAGCATCTTTTCCAATGAGTCAGCTCTTCCCATCAGGTGTCCAAAGTATTAGAGTTTCAGCTTCAGCATCAGTCCTTCCAATGAATATTCAGGGTTGATTTCCTCTAGGATGGACTGGCTGGATCTCCCTGCAACCCAAGGGGACTCGTGTAGCTGATTCACTTCGCTGTATGGTAGAAATTAACCGAACGTTGTAGAGCAACTAAACACCAAAAATAAAAATTTTTAAACTTAGAAAACCTAGCAGTGGGGTGACCCAAAAATACATTGTTAATGGTAGACAAAGGTGGGGCTTGGTGTCGTGTAGACACAGCCTGTGCGTGAGAACGGACATTCAGAACATAGAACAAGGTGAATTAATGTACGTTAATTAGCACGGTGATCAAAGCTAATGAGACAGCATTACATACTGAGGAGTTGCTGAGAGAATAGATTTAAAATTTTCTCATCACCGAAAAGAAAGGGTGGCTGATACGATGGGGGTGTCAGCTAACGTTTGGTGGTAACCCTTTGGTGACATGCCAGCCAGGGGATTCTCCAGGCAAGAATACTGGAGTGGGCTGCCATGCCCTCCTCCAGGGGAATCTTTCTGACCTAGGGACTGAACCCACGTCTCCTGAATTGGCAGGCGGATTCCTTACCAGGAGTGCCACCCACTTATACATATTTGAGATCTTTGCGTTGCAACCATAAGTTTACACCGTGGAGTATGTCAGTGACACTTCTATGAATCTGGGGAAAGGAACGTCCCTGGTGGTCCACTGGTTAAGACTCCTCTTGTCCACTGCAAGGGGGCGTGGGTTTGATCCCTGGGTGGGGAACTAAGGTCCTCCATGTTGCAGGGCACAGCCAAATAAATAAATAAATAAATAAATAAAGCTAAGAAAGGAAAAAAAAGTCCCACATCTTTTTCTCCGGTGGGCCTCCCACCACGGTTGAACTTGAACTCGTCTGCCACATGCACGCACAGATTTCCGGGTGGGGCTAGTCAATAACTCTGACAGCCTGTTGCTGCTGGTCACACCAGACAGCATTTCTGGAAGGCCACTCCTAGGTATCAACAAAGGCTCACAAATATTTCTCTGGTTGAGTAGTTTGTAGCAAATGTGGAAAGACGTGCCCTTTAGAGCAAGTTGTCAAAGACGTTTTTACCCTCCCCCATGGCATTTCCTTTTTAGTTCTTGGAATGTTCATGCAAGAACTATTTTTTGATTATTTACTGTTTCAAGGAACCAGGAGGCGCTGCAAGCCGTTTGTAAAAATATAAGCATGGCAGCTTGAGAAAAGAAAATGGTAGGAAAACGAGTGTTGAAGAAACCCTGGTAGTGGTTTGGTTTCAAAGCCTCCTATAAGGTGTGCTTAGGTAAGACAGAAGAGGGGAGACAAGGACGCAGAGGAGAAGCCACGTGGAGACGACGGCAGAGACGGGAGGGAGGCGGCCACCAGCCCAGGGACGGACGCCTGGAGCCCCCGGAAGCTGGAAGAGGCGGGAAGGACCCTCCCCTGGAGCCTCTGCAGGGAGCCCAGCCCCGGGACCCTTGACCTCAGACATCTAGTCTCCAGGGCTGGGGGAGGATAGATGTCGTTTAAGTCCCCTGGTTTGTGGTCATTTGTTGTAATCAGTCCAGGAAACTAATACACACACTCTCTGTAAGCTTGTCTAGATCTCAGCTCTTCATCAAGACCATGTCCTCCTCCAGGAGACCTCTTATAGACTTTCCAGGCTTCAGTAGTGGTCAAAGACCAGCATAGAAAACTCCCAGTATTGCAGACCAAGTGCCTGACGTCCTGATCATTTAATCTGTCAATTTCCTGAGCGTGGGCATCTATTATTGATCTAATCAAGGCAGCAGTGGGCTTCCCCAGAGGGTCAGCGGTAAGAAATCTGCCTTCAACGCAGGAGACATGGGTTTGATCCCCGGGTCAGGAAAATCCCTTGTAGGAGGGCACGGCAACCCACTCCAGTACTCTTACCTGAAGAATCCCCATTGGACAGAGGAGCCTGGAGGGTCCATGGGGTCACACACAATTAGACACGACTGAAATAACTGAGCACACACCCAAGGCAAGTGAGAGCTTAATTCCCTGCCCAGGGATGGGCATCCTGCATGAGAACCAGGGATCCTAGCCAACACACCCACAAGGGCTAGGAGGCTAGAAGCTGTTTCTCCCTGGAACGTTGCCCCCAGTGAAAAATGCATTTATCTCAGAGGCAGATACTGTCAATGCGGGTATAAAAATTTTTTTATTAGAAATACAGCATCGCAAGGGACAGAGCTTATAGGGAAATGATCCGTTCAGTTACGACAGAAGCAAGACAGAGACGCTTAAGGCGAGACAGAGGGTGTGGGCATTCCCCGCTCCCAGAGAGGAGGAGCCCAGTACAGAGTTAAGATATCTTTATAAGGCTGTTCTGGATCTTTGTCTTCCTTCAGGCCGATTATCCGGTTCCTTTTCCCACACCTGACCTACCCCGGGACCCTCCCATGCAGTGTGCACACGCACCCCTCAGGCAAGATGGATCGCCAAGTGAAGGCTTCTGGGAGGAGCAAGACTCGTTATGGTCTGGCCCCATAGCCTGACTTTAGACCCTCCCCCTCAAGGAGACTTCCTGAGCACGTGTAGTGTTTCGCATGTCCCCAAAGAGGGGCGAACACACATCCCTTGACCCTTTAGTCACAGGGGGTTTCATCTCTTCCCTTGAGATGTTTACTAGGGACAAACACTTAGCGAGTTGCCCTGTTTCTGAGGCCGACTGTACATCCCTCCACTGGAGCCCAGCCTAATCTCCTTACCTCAGGAAATGCACACAGGATGCTGGATTTAAGTTTCCAGCCTGAAGCCCACGTCTTCCGGCCCCACGAAATGCAAACAGGAGGCTAGTCGTAAACCTCTAACCGGGAGACCATCCACCTCCGACCTCACTGTTCCCCACACATGAAGGCAAGGGTTCGCCCAAGTGCAGAGGCAAGGCCACAGAGAAAGGCTGGTCTTTTCCACAAACAGTGCTGAGACCAGTGGACATCCACAGGCAGAAAGATACATGTTGATAGAGACCTCTCGGAACGCGTCTGCTGTGTGTTGATGCGAGGAACTGACTCATTGGAAAAGACCCTGATGCTCGGAAAGATTGAAGGCGGGAGGAGAACGGGGCGAGAGAGGATGAGATGGTTGGATGGCATCACCTACTCGATGGACATGAGTTTGAGTGAACTCGGGGAGTTGGTGATGGACAGGGAGGCCTGGCGTGCTGCAGTCCATGGGGTCGCAAAGAGTCAGACATGACTGAGCGACTGAACTGAACTGAATACATATCCCGCTGGAGATACAAACACACACACAGACACTGGAGGGGAGGGGCCAGCCAAGCCTCCGCAATCACTGGTTTGTGACAGCCTGCTTAACCGGTTGGGCCAGTTGTTACCATGGAAACTCTTACGAAGTAGACTCTAGGGTCCTCAGGGACACTTGTGAACTTTGACCTGATCATAGTAAATCGCCTTGTCCAGAGTTAAAGACCAGACTTACAGGCGCCTGGGAGACAAAGACGGAGTTTGTTCAATTCAGCCGTGCATCAGCTCCGGGCCCCAAGTCCCGGCTGACCCCTCTCAGCTTTCCACACTCCTGGGCCTCAAGGCTGTTTCTTTGCACCTGGGGTCTGCAGGGGAAGCCCCTTTCTTCTGGGGGGTCTTTCCCCACTTTCCCGCCAGGCACCCACCTGCCGAGAAAACGCTTCTTTATTCTCAGAACCACTTTGACAACAGATTACCACGGAAATGTGTAATATTTAAAAGCCGCAGGAGTTAAAGACTGTTTTCCAGCAAAGGTGGTGGGCGGGAAGGTCCGACTCAAAATGAATGTAATTCATGAGGAGTGCGTCAGAAAGTCGTAACAGAGGAAAAGAAGAAAAAGACCCAAAGAAGGTGAAAATGCATAAACTTAAAAAATTGTTTTGTTTTTTAAGAAATACAAGGACTTCCTGGTGGTTCAGTGGTTAAGATCGCTGGTTGGGGAGCTAAGATTCTCACGTGCCTCAGGGCCTAAAGAACCAAAACAGAAAATAAGCAGTACTGGAACAAATTCAATAAAGACCTTAAAAAAAAATGGTCCATGTTAAAAAACCAATCTTTAAAAAAAAATACAATGTTCAACGAAGCCAGGTGGAACCTCTAAATTAGGAGCATTCCCGTTTGAATCGTTGGTTTTATAGGTGGCATGACAGTTCGGAGGTTTCCAACAAGTATGTGTCCATCTTACAGCTGGAAGGGTCTCCCCATCGCCAGCCCCTCCAGTTTGTGACACTCAGCACTCTGCTCTCTGCAGCTAGAACTTTATTGTTTTTGCTTCCACACAGATGTGAGATCGTAAGATAGCTGTCTTTCTCTGCCTGACTTATCCCACTTAGCATAATGCCCTCAAGGTTCACCTGTTGTCTGCTCAGCCGCTCAGGTGTGTCCGACTCTTTGCGACCCTGTGGACTGAAGCCCAGCAGACCCCTCCATCCATGGGATTCTCTAGGTAAGAATCCTGGAGTGGGTTGTCATGCCCGCCTCCAGGGGTCTCTTCCCCACCCAGGGACTGGACTCAGCTCTCCGCCACTGCAGGCAGAGCCACCAGGGCAGCTCGTTGCTGCAAGTGACAAGATTTCGTTTTTATGGCCAAATAATATTCCAGTGTGTGGTGTGTGTGTCTGTGTGTGTGGCCAAATAATATTCCAGTGTGTGTGTGTGTGTGTGTGTGTGTGTAGGCTCCACAAGTGGCTCAGTGCTAAAGAACCTGCCTGCCAATGCAGGAGACCCGGTTTCAATCCCTGGGTGGGGAAGCTCCCCTGGAGGAGGGCATGGCAGCCCACTCCAGTATTCTTGCCTGGAGCATCCCATGGACAGAGGAGCCTGGCGGGCTACAGTCCACAGGGTCACAAAGAGTATGAGCATGTGTGTGCATATATATTTTCTGTATTCACGCGTCCATTGATAACACACTTGGGTTGTTTCCACGTCTTGGCTATTGTGAACAGCACTGAAGTAAACAGCGGTGCAAATAAGTCTCCAACATCCTGATTTCATCTCCTGCAGACAAATACCCAGGGCTTCCCTGGGGGCTCAGTTTAAGAATCTGCCTGCAATGCAGGAGATCTGGGTTTGATCCCTGGGTCCGGAAGATTCCCCTGGCAGAGGAAATGGCAACCCACTCCAGTGTTCTTGCCTGGAGAATCCCATGGACAGAGGCGCCTGGAGGGCTGCAGTCCATGGGGTCTCATAGAGTTGGACATTGTAAGGTATAGTTCGGGCCGAGGCAGAAAGACGAAAGACGATCTCAATAGAAGTAGGTTACCTTTATTCAGGCAAGGAGGGGCGACGGTTGGCCTTAAGATCAGGCTGAGCACAGAGAGGGATCAGGGAGGCTCCGTATTTATAGGGAGGTTTATGGAAGCGATAAGGAAACGTTAATCAGGGGGGATGTTTTGGGTATTCTTTAGTTGAGATGGCATTTGTAGTTGGGCAGGGGGTGATAAGTCTTCTGGGCAGGTGTAGGGGGTGCAAGGTTTCCGGACAGGAGGTGATAAGTCTTCTGGGCAGGTGTAGGGGGTGGAAGATTTCTGGACAGGGGTGATAAGTCCCAGATAGATGCAACCGGCCTGGAGCATCAGGGTGGGACCTAAAGTTCTGTTTTCTCCGAAGTTAGATGATTCAGCAAGGACCTTTGAAACTGTTGTTTTCTTTTCCAGGCCCGAAACACTCCTTCAGACATGGCTGAGTGACAGACACACACGCAGGGCTGGCCTAGCTGCATCCTAGGGTAGTTCCATTTTTTGGTGGCTGGAGGACCGTCCACCCCGTTGCCCCCAGCGGCCGCTGCAGCTCTCCATTCCCGACAGCACACAAGGGTCCCGTTCTCCCTGCCTGCTCGCCCACCCCTTGCTGTAACTTGGGGAGCGGCGAGGTCAGGTCTCCCTGGGGTCCGCGTCCCGGGAGCATGCGCAGAATGGGAACGGCCCGCAGCAGGGCTGCAGCCACGGCTTCCAGACCACGTTCCAGAAGGACAGCTGCTCAGGCGCCGGGCGCAGCGACCGGCGGTGCTCCCGGACCGCCCGGCCCACGCGGGCCACCGCCTCGTGGTACAGGGGCCCGGCGTCGGGCGACAGGGGCCGGGCCTCGGACGGGTCCTCGGAAAGGTCGAAGAGCAGGGGAGGGTCGTGGTGGGTCACGCCGGCTCCCGAGCAGGGGCACACGCTGCGGCTGTGGCAGGCCCCTGCGCCCTCGGGGTGGAAGCGGGGCGTGGTGTAATGGACCTTCCAGAGCCTTCCGCCTAGGGGCAAACGGAGTCGGTGCCCCGTCAGCTGCGCGGACACCTGCATCTCCATCGCTCACCTTTCTGTCTTTTGTCATCTGTTTCTACCTGTGTCTCTTCCTCTTATGCGGCTGTGTCCTCTATATGCGGCTGTGTCTGACTCTTTGTGACCCCGTGGACTGCAGCCCGCCAGGCTGCTCTGTCCATGGGATTATTCAGGCAAGGATACTGGAGTGGGCTGCCATGCCTTCCTCCAGGGGATCTTCCCCACCCAGGGATTGAACCCGGGTCTCCTGCACTGAAGCAGATTCTTTACCAGCTGAGCCACCAGGAAGGCCCCTCTGTATGTAACTATTTATTCTACCTGCTGCTGCTGCTAAGTCCCTTCAGTCGTGTCCGACTCTGTGCGACCCCATAGAGAGCAGCCCACCAGGCTCCCCCGTCCCTGGGATTCTCCAGGCAAGAACACTGGAGTGGGTTCCCATTTCCTTCTCCAATGCGTGAAAGTGAAAAGTGAAAGTCAAGTCACTCAGTCGTGTCTGACTGTTCGCGACCCTGTGGACTGCAGTCTACCAGGCTCCGCCGTCCATGGGATTTGCCAGGCAAGAGTACTGGAGTGGGGTGCCATCGCCTTCATCTATTATCTCTGTGTATATCTATTTCTCTATCTAGTCACCTATCACGTCACCTTTTCCATCTGTTATATATGCATTTACCGACCACCGTTCTATCCACCCACCCATCCATCCATCCACCTATCCATCCACTTATCAATCCATGCATCCATCCACCCACCCACCTATACCCACCCACCCATCTATACCCACCCATCATCTATGTATCCACACATCCATCCCTTATCCATCCCTCCACACATCCACCCGTCACCCACCCACCCACCCATCATCCATCATCCATCCATCCACCCACCCATCATCCATCCATCACCCATCCATCCATTCATCATTCATCATCCATCATCCATCCATCAGCCATCCATCATCTATCCATCACCCACCCATCCATCATCCATCCATCCACCCATCCACCCACCCATCACCCACGCATCATCCATCCATCCATCCATCATCCATCCATCATCCATCCCTCACCCATCCACCCATCCACCCACCCATCATCCATCCATCACCCATCACCCACCCATCCATCACCCATCCATCATCTATCCATCACCCACCCATCCATTCATCATCCATCACCCAGCCATCATCTACATATCCATTCATCTATTCACCCACCCATCCATCATCCATCCATCATCCATCCATCCACCCACCCATCCATCATCCATCCATTCATCATCCATCATCCATCCATCCACCCATCCATCATCCATCCATCACCCATCCATCCATTCATCATCCATCCATCCATTCATCATCTATGTATCGACTCATCCATCACCCACCCATCTATCTACCCGTTCATCCATCAGTCTGTCTATCCATCCATCCACCCACCATCCATACACCCATCAAGCCATCCACCCATCTATCCATCCATCCACCTGTTCATCTACTGATCTGTCCATCCACTCATCCATCTACCCATCCACACATCCATCCATCATCCATCCACCCATCAATCTATCCATGCATCCATCCAGCCATCATTTACATATCCATTCATCTACTCACCCACCCATCATCCACCCATCATCCACCCATCACCCATCCACCCATCCATCATCCACCCATCCATCATCCATCAACCCATCCACCCACCCATCATCCACCCATCACCCATCCATCATCCATCATCCATCCACCCACCCATCATCCATCCATCACCCACCCACCCATCCATCATCCATCCATTCATCATCCATCATCCATCCACCCACCCACCATCCATCCATCACCCATCCATCCATTCATCATCCATCATCCATCCATCACCCATCCATCCATTCATCATCCATCATCCATCCATCACCCATCCATCATCCATCACCCATCCACCCATCCACCCACCCATCATCCACCCATCATCCATCCATCCATTCATCATCCATCAACCCATCCACCCATCCATCATCCATCCATTCATCATCGATCCATCCATCATCCATCAACCCATCCATCCATCCATCATCCACCATCCATCTATCACCCATCCATCATCCATCCATCCACCCACTCATCATCCATCCATTCATCATCCATCATCCATCCATCCACCCACCCATCATCTATCCATTCATTCATCACCCATCCACCCATCCACCCACCCATCATCCATCCATTCATCATCCATCATCCATCCATCCACCCATCCATCATCCATCCATCACCCATCCATCCATTCATCATTCATCATCCATCCATCACCCATCCATCATCTATCCATCACCCACCCATCCATCATCCATCCATTCATCATCCATCATCCATCCATCCACCCACTCATCATCCATCCATTCATCACCCATCATCCATCCATCCACCCATCCACCCACCCATCACCCACCCATCATCCATCCATCCATCCATCCATCATCCATCCATCACCCATCCACCCACCCATCATCCATCCATCACCCATCCATCATCCATCCATCACCCATCACCCACCCATCCATCACCCATCCATCATCCATCCATCACCCATCACCCACCCATCCATCACCCATCCATCATCTATCCATCACCCATCCATCCATTCATCATCCATCACCCAGCCATCATCTATCCATCACCCACCCATCCATTCATCATCCATCACCCAGCCATCATCTATCCATCACCCACCCATCCATCTATCCATCACCCACCCATCCATTCATCATCCGTCACCCAGCCATCATCTATCCATCCACCCACCCATGCATCCACCCATCCACCCGGGCACCCACACACCCTCTAGGTTCCATTTCCCTGGAGGACCCTGATGGAGACCAGCACCCGCCGAGTCGTGGGGAGGCGAGTACTCACTGTCCTTGTCGTGCCAGCGGGCGGCGTGGAGATACTGCCCGCAGTAATGAAACAGGAACTCGTGTGCCGAGTGCTCAGCATCTCCCCTCAGCAGGGGCAGCAGGCTCCGGCCGTCAATGACCCTGATTCAAGGAAGAGGCCACGGGAGGGACTGAGACTGAGGCTATGCGGGCTGCACTGTGGACCTGGGACCTTCGAAACCTCAAGACTGCCAGGACCCCAGGTAACACACAGTGGATCAGACACGCCTCGTCTCCCCAGGGCTGCCCAGACGGTGTGTAGCACGTCACACATAGAAGACACACAGACATACCCAGACATAACAACACACACCACGCTGACCGCAGATATTAACACCAAGCCTTCTTAAATTCCAGCTGGGCTGCCTGTGCCCCTAGGCTGAAGTCTAGGGCAGCAGAAACCTTTTATTTATATTTTTCATTTTATCTATATATTTTTGAATTTTTATTTTCTATTAGAGTATAGTTGATGAACAACGTTATGATAGTTGTAGGTATATGGCAAAATGAATCAGTGATACGTAAAGCATGTATGTATTCTTTTTCAAATTCTTTTCCTATTTAGGTGATTACAGAGCATTGAGCAGAGTTCCCTGTGCAGTACAGCAAGGCCTTGTTGGTTATCTATTTTATATATAGTAGATGAGGTTAACATCTCTAAATAGCAAAGCTTTGAGTAAAGCACATTGCCCTGGGGTTAGGAGGGTGAGTCTGGTCTGATCAGTTGAAGGCTGTCAAGAACAAATCTGAGGTTTGCTGGAGAAAAGAAAACTCTCTCTCAACACAATGATACAGAAATACTCCTGAATTTGCGGTGCAGCCTTCCCAACATCAAATTTCAATTTGCCAGTCTCTACCACTGTGTGAGCCAATTCCTTATAATAAATGTCTTATTTTGACCCCACAGACTATAGCCTGCCAGGCTCCTCTGTCCGTGGGATTCTCCAGGCAAGAAGACTGGAGTGAGTTGCCATGTCCTCCTCCAGGGGATCTTTCCCACCCAGGGATCGAACCTGGGTCTCCTGCATTGCAGGCAGGCACTCCTTACCATCTGAGTCACTAGTGGAGCCCTTCTCACTTACACACACACACACACACACACCCCTACACATGTACTGCTGGCTCTCTCTCTCCAGAGAAATCTGCTGAACTACAAATACTATTAAACTAAAAAATTAATAAGATGGCTTTTTTTTTGCAGTAAGAACTAGGGGTAAAGTACCTTATATTATTATCCATCACACACAAATATTTATTGGTAACCTTTTTTTTCAGGCTTTTTTTTTTGGGGGGGGGAGGGTGACAGGTAGAATCCTCATTCCCCAAGCAGGGATCGAACCCATACCCACTGTGAGTGGAAACATGGATTCCTAACCACTGGAGATCTAAGGAAGTCCCTTATTGGTTATCCTAAAGGAAGTAAAATCCAATCTTGTATCAAAATATTTCCTTCTATTTCTTCTCATGTATGAGAGGGACTTTTTGGGTGTGTATCGAGGTACATAATCATTTTTCAATCACATTTTCAAGGGACTTCCCTGGTGGTCCAGCAAGGTTAAGACGCTGAACTTTCAGTGCAGGAAGGACACAGGTTCAATCCCTGGTCCGGGAACTAAGATCCCACGTGCTGTGTGGCACAGCCTAAATATAAATAAAATAAACTTAAAAAAAATTTTTAAATTTTCATAGCCGCACCAACACGTGGGCAAGATTGCATCTCAGAAGATTAATAGGAGATGTCACATTCTGACGATTGCTTCTCTGGATTATGATGCCGTAACATAAACTCTTGCCGAAAAAAAGACCAAAACAAGTCACTGGACCCAACAGTTCGTTTAGTCTTGTTTTCCTGGGTGCGGTCATTTCACATCAGCCTGTCCCCTACATGGGAGCCTATTTTAAACGTTCTCCTATCGTGGAATATTTTCCCCAAAGATATGGACGAGGGAAGGGGGCTCTCTCAGGACGCAGGGAGGAGTGTACCTGTCCTGGGGCACCTGGCCGCCTGCCAGCTGGACCACAGTGGGGAAGACGTCCATCAGGCTGGTGGGCTCATGGATCACGCGGCCGGCCGGCAGGACCCCAGGCCACCGGAATATCCCTGGGACCCGGATCCCGCCTTCCCAGCCGGCCATGCCTTTGCCGCCTGGAAGGGAACGACACCACTGCCTTCTCAGGAGATGCTCCAGCCACACCCGGATGTACTTGTGTGGGTCTGTATCCAGTGTGTATGCTCGGTCGCTCAGTGGCGTCCGACTCTTGGCCACCCCATCGCTGTAGCCCACCGGCGCTAGTGGTAAAGCACCCACCTGCCAGTGCAGGGGGTCTATGAGATGCTGGCTCGATCCCTGGGTTGGGAAGATCCCCTGGAGGAGGGCCAGGCGACCCATTCCAGTATCCTTACCTAGAGCATCCCATGGACAGAGGAGCCTGGCAGGCTACAGTCTGTGGGGTTGCAAAGAGTCAGACACGACAGAGTGACTGACCACACACACGTAGTCTGTAGCCCACAAGGCTCCTCTGGCCACGGGATTCTCCAGGCGAGAACGCTGGAGTGGGTTGCCATTTCCTTCTCCAGAATAGTTCAGATGAACTGTATCAAATTTTATTTTATTCATTTTATTTTTAAAAAATTTTTGGCCATGCTGAAAGGCATGTGGGATCTTAGTTCCCTGACCAGGGATCGAACCCGTGCACCCTGCAATGGAAGTGCAGAGTCTTAACCAGTGCACCAGGGAAGTCCCTCATGTCGGATATTTAAAAGTACCAATGTAAAGAGATTTTACCCTGGAACCCCAATGCCCACGGGCCTTACCTCTGTAAATTCCATTCCACCCGCCCAGTTGGACGTGTCCGTCTCTCGCCTCCAAGTGTCCCCCATGATCAGAGGTGAAGTACGTGAAAGTCGTGTTTTTCAGGCCGTGCGTTTCAACGGCGTTCAGAATCTCCCCTTTAGGAAAGACGCGGCATTTCAGGGCGACGTGAATGAAACAGCATCTGAGAATTCAACCCAACATCTCCTTTCTGAGGGTTTCCCAGGTGGCTCAGTAGTGAAAGAACCCACCCACCTGCCGACGCAGGCGATGTGGGTTCGATCCCTGGGTTGGGAAGATCCCCTGGAGGAGGGCACGGTAACCTACTCCAGCGTTCTTGCCTGGAGAATCCATCCCATGGACAGAGGAGCTGATGGACTGCAGTCCACGGGGTCGCAAAGAGTCGGACACGACTGAGCGACTAACATTTAATTTTTAAGCTCTTTATCAAATGTACTACAATACGGTTTCTGTTGTATGTTTGGTTTTTTGGCCACAAGGCATGTGGGATCTCAGCTCCCCGACCAGGGATCGAACCCACACCCCCTGCATTGGAAGGTGAAGTGGTAACCACTGGACTGCTTGGGAAGTCCTGTCGTGACAGCGTTCAATCACAGACTTTAGCAGGACGCCTTTGTGCAAAAGTAGACAAAAGAAATAGGAAAGACAGAAGGAATCTGCGGATGACATGGGAGAACCTTCCTCTTCGTCTTTGATTCTTTACCGAGGCTGGCTCCTGGGGAGGTCACCCACGTGTCACCCCGCCATCAAGGGAAGGCCAGGAACTAATGAAGCCTGGCCGTGGGCTGACTTACCCACGAGCCAGTCCATCTCCTCCACGTTGTCGCCGTACAAGCCGTGCTGACTTTTCCCAAGGAACCTTTCTGTGGTCACCAGGGGGACATGGACATGCAGCAGAGACACAAAGAGCAGGAAAGGACCGTGCTTATTTCTGAAAGGAGAAAAAACATCCTTTGGTTGCAAGAGCATCTCTATGATCCAGGATTTCAAACTAGAGACTGAAGGCTCGTGGGCATCAAGTAATTTACATCTGTTTGCTGGGGGTTTTAGCATCTGTAAAACAACTGAAGAAGTCTGTATCAGATACTATGATCTACATACTTCAGACAGGAGCTGCAGCAGAGGACAGGGGGAGGGGGTCTGTCCCAGGAACGCCCCATAGGGTCGTGTCAGCTACATTTCCGTGTCAGCACACATAGCCCCCTTACTCTTGTAAGGTGCTGCACAATATTCTAGACATCCCAAGTGGCTCAGTGGTAAAGAATCCAGCTGCCAATGCAAGAGACCCGGGTTCATATCCCTGGGTTGAGAAGATCCCCTGGAGCAAGGCATGGCAACCCACTCCAGTATGCCTGCCTGGAGAATCCCCAGGACGGAGGAGCCTGGTGGGCTACAGTCCATGGGGGTCGCCAAGAGTCGGACACGACTGAGCAACTGAGCATGCACACAGAGAACGTTTATATTAACAGAAAGAAAACAGAGCCCAAAACAAGAAGAAGAGACTGGAGTTTTGGAAACCAATCCATGTGTAACTGTTGAAGTCTTCAAACCTACCTGCTCGTTTCAACCCACTCCAATCTTCCCATGCGGAGAATCCCATGGACAGAGGAGCCTGGTGGGCTACAGTCCACGGGGCCACAAAGAGTCAGACACGACTGAGCGACTAAGACACACACACACACGTCTGCTTGGAGAGCTGGCAGATTCCCACCGGTGATAAACAGACTCAGATGCACCCAGAACTCACCTCTGATTTCCAAGGGAACAGCGCCATTACCTTGCAAGAAAGGAGACAGCCTCCTTGAGCACGAGGCTCGCAGCTCTTTCCAAAGCCATGGGCTGCTCAGTGACTTCATGGTTTCTCATCAGGATGCAGTTCCAGCGGCGGACGAAGCCAAAGCTGGCGTACCAGGACGTGAAAAAGAGCAGGACCAGGGTGGCCACACTCAAGACTAGTCTCCAGGAAACGGAGATCAGCCTGCAGGCTTTGCCGGCCACGACGGTCAGCACGCCCAGGGCCATGATCTGGGTGGAAAGCCACAGCTTGGCCCTCAAGCCCGCATCCAGCGCCGGGGGCCTGTCTGGGTGGCAGTCGTTGACCAGCGTGAAGGGCATGCCGTAGAAATAGTCAAAGCCGTGGTGCAGAGGGTGATGGCAGTGGTCGTTGCGCGAGGCACAGTTTATACCCTGATGCCATTTTCCTGAAGACAGAAGCAAGAACTTAAAAAAAAAAGAAACATAAAGAACAGCATACGTCTAAGGGATTCTGCCTGAAATCTCTTTCTGAGGGTAACTGGGAGGTTCATCACCAACTCAGTGGTCATGAGTTTGAGCAAACTCCCGGAGACGGTGAAGGACAGGGAAACCTGGCGTGCGGCAGTCCATGGGGTCGAAGAGAGTCAGACACGACTGAGCGACTGAACAACAACACCCAAAAAGCAACAGGGGCTTCCTAGGTGTCTCAGTGGTAACGAATCTGCCTGCCAATGCAGGAGACACAAGAGATGCGGGTTCAATCCTTGGGTTTGGGAAATCTCCTGGAATAGGAAAAGGCAACTCACTCCAGTATTCTTTCCTGGAGAATCCCATGGACAGAGGAGCCTGGCAGGCTACAGGTGCCCAAAATTCCATGTGAAGAAGTGACATTTTTTCCCTTGTTCCCTTGGTCCCCGCCCCACGACTCACAAGCTATCTTCAGAACCTGTAAGACTCTGTCCTGGTTCCCAACCCAGGAATCTGCCCTTTTACATTTAAGGAAACAAAAACATCGGGCTGCAGTGAGGATTTTGGAGAATGAAACCATACAGAAGGATCCCGCCTCCAAAGCGTCCCACCATCTGATGTTTTAACACTGGGTTTTGAGATGAGGTGTGGTCATTTAAACCAATATAATGTCTAGAACATTCTGACCAGTGCTGTGAGGAAAAGATGGACTCCTCCAGCAAAGAGGCTAATGGAGAAATATTTTAAAGTTACAAGGACTCCCTGAGAAAACCATAATTGTAAAAAACTCACGTACTCCAGGAAGAGACAATGGCGCCCCACTCCAGTACTCTTGCCTGGAAAATCCCATGGACGGAGGAGCCTGGTAGGCTGCAGTCCATGGGGTCACTAAGAGTCAGTCACGACTGAGCGACTTCACTTTGACTTTTTACTTTCATGCATTGGAGAAGGAAATGGCAACCCACTCCAGTGTTCCTGCCTGGAGAATCCCAGGGACGGGGGAGCCTGGTGGGCTGCCGTCTATGGGGTCGCAGAGTCGGACACGACCGAAGCGACTCAGCAGCAGCACGTACTCCAACGCTCACTGCAGCACTATTTACGATAGCCAAGACATAGAAAGAACCTAACTGTCCATTGACAGATGAATGGACACAGATGCGGCACGTATAGACAAAGGAATATTACTCAGCCATAAAAAAGAATGAATTTGAGTGACTGCTGGTGAGGGTGGATTAACCCAGAACCTGCTCTACAGAGTGAAGTCAGTCAGAAAGAGAAAACAAGTATCCCATGTTAACACGTATGTATGGAATTTAGAAAGACAGCAGATGAACCTATTCGCTGGGCGGGAATAAAGACTAGAGCGTGGATAAAGGACTTGTGGACACAACAGGGGAAGGAGATGGTGGGACGAACCGAGAGAGCAGCGCTGACATCTATACACGGCCATGTGTGAAACAGACAGCTAGCGGGAAGCCACCACACAGCTCAGCAGGGGGCTCTGGGATGACCTAGGCGGGTGGGGGGCGCGAGGCGAGCGAGAGGCTCAAGAGGGAGCATTCTTCATGGCTGACTGACTTCACTGTAAAGCAGAGAGCAAGACAACACTGTGAAACAACTCTCCTCAAAAAAAGTCTAGAAAAAAATAAAGAAAAGAAAGATGAATATTATTAAAAGAAAATAAAATTACTGGGTTAAAAAAAAAAAAAAAAAGACTCTTCAATTCCAACATGGTGAACCATTCAAGAGACATGAGAGGCACCAGGAACTAAGTCTGGGTTCTCACAGCTGAACGTTTTCTAGGAACATAGGGTCTTGCGATCCCTGACCTTCACCGTCACGCAAAGAAAGCAGAAAAATACACGCGTCACCACACACCGATGAGGCCCGTGGTGTACCCCTGCCGCTGAAGGATCCTCGCAAACGTGGTTTCATTCTGCGGGAGTCCCCCCGAACCCGCGTTCCACTGCAGGGCCCGGTAGCCATCCGTGGCGTCCATGCCTGCGGAGAGCAGCAGAGCCGAGAGGAAACGTTGGTTTCCGGTAAACAACCGGAAGTACCCTACTTCCGGGAAGTACCCTACTTCTGGTAAGTAGGCCGAGGGTCTCCGCTGGGGACCGAGGTTCTCCACCACGGATGACCCTGTGAGGAACCATCTGAAACTGCGACTTGACCTCGAGACGGACTCAAAGATTCTGGACAAACAACACGGAATACAATCAGTTACCTTGAAGGCTTTCAGCTTTCTGAATTCTCAGTAATTACAGAGCTTTTTGGTGGCTCAGATGGTAAAGAAACTGCCTGCAGTGGAGGAGACGGGGGTTCGATCCCTGGGTTGGGAAGATCCCCTGGAGAAGGAAATGGCAACCAACTCCAGTCTTCTTGCCTGGAGAATCCCATGGACAGAGAAGCCTGGCAGGCCACAGTCCATGGGGTTGCAAAGAGTCTGGAGATGACCGAGCACCTTGGCAGCATACGAGCACAATAGTTACATAATTCCAGGAAAGTGAATTTGCAGACTGTATTTTAACCATTATCAACCGTTGGCCCTTGATTTCTTTTTTGGCTATTTTCAGGATCTTAGTTCCCAGACCAGGGATCGAACCCATGTCCCCTCCACTGGAAGCTCAGAGTCTCAATCACTGGACTACCAGGGAAGTCCCACCACCTGATTCTTTTTGTTTAATATATATTTATTTATTTGTCTGTGCAGGATCTGAGTCATGTCAAGTAGGATCTAGTTCCTTGACAGGGGATGGAACCCATGCTCCCTGCATTGGAAAAAGAGTCCCCAACCACTGGGCTGCCAGGGAACTCCCACCACCTGATTCTTTTTTTTTTTTTTTAAGATATATATACATATACATATATATTTGGCTGTGCAGGGTCTTAGTTATGACATGTGGACTCTGGTTCTCTGACCAAGGATTGAACCTCTGGCGCACGCAGTGGAAGAGCATGGAGTCTCAACCACTGGACACCAGGGAAGTCCTACCACCTAATTCTTTTAGTTTGTATTTTGTGTTAGCCTTTTTTTTTATTTGTATCAAAGTCCCCTTGTCTTTTTATACAGCAGTTGATGGGGTTCTCGCTGGGAAATATACTGAAGTGGTTTGGCTCCGTACCGATGCAATGGACACGAGCTTGGGCTAACTCCGGGAGATGGCCACCACCCCATTTTTAAGGATAGTCAACGGGCGGACGAGGCCAGCCCTTTCCCCAGCCACCCCCCACAACACCCACCTGATCTGAAGGCGTGTCTCCCCGTGAGGAAGGCGGCCCTGCTTGGGGTGCACAGGGGGGCGGCCGCCAGGTGCTGGGTGAGCCTCACGCCTTCCTCCGCCAGCCGGTCGATGTTCGGTGTCCTGGGCAAAGCACACAAAGGTCACCCTTAGGATGGGTCGAGCGAGCTGGGTGGGGTCCCCATGCTGAAAGGTATACGGATGAGTTCTCTATTTGAGGAACTTCCTTTGCTTTAGATGTAATTGCATTTTGCCTCCTGCAGGACCTCCCTGGTGGCTCAGATGGTAAAGCAACTTGCCTACAATTTGGTATAACCGGGTTCAATCCCTGCGTAGGGAAGATCCCCTGGGGGAGGAAATGGCAACCCACTCCAGTATCCTTGCCTGGGAAATCCCATGGACAGAGGAGCCTGGAGGGCTGCAGTCCATGCGGTCACAGTCGGACACAACTGAATGACTAACACACACACACATCTGCAGAGGCAGTTCCTAAAACTTCTGTTCAGAGGTGGCGGCTGATGGTATCATTCACACGCACTCCAACAAAGGTTTCCGTGCATGCTCAGTTGTGTGTGACGCTTGGAGACCCCATGGACTGCAGCACGCCAGGGTTCCCTGTCCTTCACCATCTCCCGGAGCTTGCTCAAACTCATGTCCATCGAATCCATGATGCCATTCAACCATCTCATCCTCTGTCACCCCCTTCTCCTCCTGCCCTCAATCTTTCTCAGCATCAGGCTGGCCAAAGTACTGGAGCTTCAGAATCACTGGCCTGATCTTAAGAATTCTTCTCACCTTCCTAGTCTCAGATTTCCCTCTAACTCTCCTTCTTTCCCTCTGAAGTCCCTTGTGCTCTCTTCTTCCCCTCAGAAAGGTTGATAACTCACTTTTGCTCCAAAAATAACTTTCGCTGTGGAAATTTGATGCCTTAAGGAATTTCCTAATTTCTTCGGGCAGATTTGAAGTCTGCTTCATTCATCCAAACACGCACACACACACCCCGAGAACTGCCTCCCGGCTCCCCCTATCCCCAGCTCGAGGTACCTTAGTGTGTTGTTTCCATAGCAACCGAGATCCCCAATGCCCAGATCGTCCGCCATTATCAGCAGAATATTTGGTTTAGACGTATTCGCTGATTTTAACTCGCAAGTCTTCAGAAGCAAACACATGATGAGCAACACATTTAAAGAGTTCCTAGAGAGAAGAAAGAAGGGGGGGAAAGCCAAAAATGAAATAAACGTCTCCTTTGGAATGAAAAAGTCAGCCTTTCAAACAGGTTGCGGGGAAGGTGCAGGGCATTCGCATCCCACTGCACGTGTGCTCCGTCCATAGTCCGCCTCTCTGCAACCCCGCTGACAGGAGCCCACCAGGCTCCTCCGTCCATAGCGTTCTCCAGGCAAGAATAACCAGAATGCATTGTTACTTCCCTTCTGCAGGGGATCTCCCCCACCCAGAGCCTGAACCGGTGCTTGCTCCACTGGCTGAGGGATTTTTTAGCACTGAGCCTCCCTGGAAGCTCTTCCTTTATATGAAGATTTAACAAAGAAAGGCCTGCAGCCCTTGTATATTTTTATCCCGAGGCTTGACCAATCCATTCCACGCGCCGCACAGAACTTGAACGCACTAGTTTTTGCTTTTGAAAGTCGTGACCCGCGCAAATGCAGTTTCTTTCACTGAATTCGCCCAGGCCCCCCACCTTGCACTGCTTGGTAATTAATGCTCGCTGCACGCCGGGCACGCCTGTCCCTGGGTCTCAGAGCTGCCTTCCGCACAGAGGCAGGGGGCCCAGGGTGAGGGGAACCCAGGGTGAGGGGGGCCCAGGCTCCGCCAGGAGGGAAACGGGGCCAGGTCGGAACAGAAGGGGACTTAACGTTTTTAAAGGATCAATAGGGGATTAAAAGTACCCTAGACAGCAAAGCTGTTTTGATCAAATGATCACTGCTCGGATTTGAAAAGCGCGCGGCCAGCGAGCGTCGGGGGCGTACCCGGCGTGCGCGCGCGCCACCGAGGTTTGGGCGGTCCTGGGTGGTGGACCCGGGCAGGCTCTCCCCGCCCCCCCAAACCGAGAGGCACTCGGAGGCTAGACGCTCCAGCGGATCCCCGAGTCCCCAACAGGGGCCCCGGTGCCATCCACGTTCTCCGATCGCGTCCCGGTGGACGTTCCCCGACCGCGTCCGGATGCGCCAAGCAGTCCGGAGACCCGGGGGCGGCGTCTCCGCGGTGCTCGGGGTTGGGGACCTGTGGTCTGGGGACTTCCGTTTGTACAGGATCAATACGGGATTAAAAGTCCCCTAGACAGCACAGCTCCGATTTGCAAGGCGCGCCGCCAGCGAGTGCCGGGCGCCGCCCCGACGCGCGGGCGTGTGCACGGCCTAACGGAGATCTGGGCGGTCCTGGGGGTGGACTTACCGAGGCTCTCCCCGCCCCCCAAGCCCTGCGGCCCTGGGCGCTAGAAGCTCCAGCGGACCCGAGTCCCCAGCAAGGGCCTTCCCGGTGCCAACACCGTCCCCGTGTTGGGCCCCGACGCGCCAAGCAGTCCGGAAGCTGGGGGCGGCCTTTCCGCCGCGCTCGGGTTTCGGGACCTGTAGCCCGCGGCCTGAGACTTGGGGAGTGGGGTTACCCTTGGAGGAATTTGTTGTGGTGAGGGAAAACAGAGGGATGAGTTTTTCTTTCCCTTTCCTGAGAATAAAGACAAAGTGAACAGTGAGCAGGCCTGATCGTTCCTAGTTGGGTTTTTTTTTTTTTTTTCACTTTAACTGGTCGGAACTCTGCGTGTCTGTAACTAAAGTTTGCTTTTTCTGCCCCCTAACTCTGCAGGAGCCACAATTCAGTTTTTTTTTTTTTTTCTTGGACTCTATGCTAAACGCACCGCCCTACCTGGTGTTCACGCTTACAACACCCTTCCCTTTGAAGTTACATGTCAGAAAGAAGGCTCCCAGAGCCACTCCGTCAGACTCAGTTGCGGGTTACTGACAGTGTAGGACTGTCTCTGAAACAACGCAAGGGGAATACATCAGGATCCTATCACCTCTTCTGGGGGCTTGCCTGGTGGCTCAGAAGGTAAAGAATCTGCCTGCCCTTTGGAGACCTGGGTTCGATCCCTGGGTCGGGAAGATCCCCTGGAGAAGGAAATGACAACCGACTCCAGTTTTCTTGCGTGGAGCATCCCATGGACAGAGGAGCCTGGCGGGCTACAGTCTCGCCAAGAGTCCAGAAGGTAGGGCAGACCGATTGCATCCTAGTGGGTTTCAGGCACACGGCCACGCTGGTGGGGTGTGTGGGGAGGTGGTCAGTGTGCAGAACGGGGGTGTGTCTTACTTCGGGGATGGAGGGCGCGCGGCGAGAGGGCTGGAAGGAGGCTAGTGAGTGGCTGGAGGAGACCTCTGGGGCGGGACAGGAAGTCTTTGGAGAGCGGGGGAGGGCTGCGCCACCTCTACCCGGGCGTGGCCTGCCTGCCTGCCCTTCCTCCCCGCCGCCTCCCCCACCTTCTGGTCCCTTTCCTTCCGCTCCCTCCCGTCCCCCGCCGCCCCCTGACGCCCTCAACCCAGCTCTCTGGTCCCGCCGGCGTCCAGGAAGGCGAGCTGGCCTCCAGCTGCGTTTTGGCGACTCCGAGGCGCACGCGCAGGCCGGCCTTCGGGTGGGTGGGTGGGTGGATCACCCTAGACGCCTCTCTCTACTCTATTGCCCTGTTTCCACGCCCCCAGCCCCAGGATCGGGGAAGCACCGGGGCCCAGGGTCCCGCGCACCTGGCGGCGTGCGCCGCGCGTCTCCTCCGCGCTGTGAGCGCCATGGCGGGGCGCGGCCCGGAGCGCGGAACTTTGCCCCGTGCGCTGGGTTCCGCCCACCAAGCGGCGAGATCTGGGGTGTGGGGTCCCCCTCCCGCTCTAATCCGCTTAAAGTCCTGGGGCCTCAGGCGAAACCGACCTTCTAAACAGGTTTTCCTGGGTGGCTTTCTCGGTGGCGGGCCAAAGCGGAGGTGCAATTGTTTCTAAGTCGTGTCTGACTCTTTGCGAGTCCACAGGACGACAGAACTGCCGGGCTTCCCTGTCCTTCACCAGCTCCCGGAGTTTGCTCAAACTCATGTCCATCCAGCCCTCTCATTTTCTGTCGCCCCATTTTCCTCCCGCCTTCAGTCTTTCCCAGCATCAGGGTCTTTCCCAGTGAGTCAGCTCTTCGCAGCATGTGGCCAGAATATTGGAGCTTCAGGTTCAGCAACAGTCCTTCCAATGGATATTCACGGCTGATTTCCTTTAGGATGGACTGGTTGGATCTCCTTGCAGTCCAAGGGACTCTCAAGACTCTTCTGTTATTGGACTAGAGTTGATTTACGAATCTTGTGTCAGTTTCAGGAGTACAGCAGAGTGAATCAGCAAACATGCGCATGGATCCACTCTTTTTTGTATTTCCTTCCCATTCAGGTCGCCACGGGGCACTGAGTAGAGTTCCCTGAGCTATGCACTAGGTTCTGACAGGTTATTTGTTTGATACACGTGTGCTAAATTGCTTTGGTTGTGTCCGACACTTTGCGACCCCGTGGACTGTATAACCTGCCAGGCTCCTCTGTCCGTGGGACTCTCCAGGCAGCGACCCTGGATGGAGTAGCTTGCCACTTCCTTCTCCAGGGAATCTTCCCCACCCAGGGATAGAACCTGTGTCTCTTTACGTCTCCTGCATTGGCAGGCAGGTTCTTCACCACCAGTGCCACAGAGAAAGCCATTTAACAACAGTTCCTCTAAATGTGCATAGTATTTCCAAAAACTTAGATCTAGATTCTTTTTGCCTTTCAAAATATACTATTATATTTGAGTAGCAAAAAAAAAAAAAAAGAAAGAAAGAAAGGCATTTAATACATCGTAGTCTGAATGTATCAATTCCAATCTCCCAGTATAGCCTGTCCACCCCGAGTTTGTTCTCTACATCTGTGAGCCTGTTTCTGTTTCTATGTGTGGGTGTGTGTGTTCATTGCTCAGTCGTGTCCGACTCTTTGCGACCCCGTGGGCTGTAGCCCGCCAGGCTCCTCTGTCCGTGAGATTCTCCAGGCAAGAATCCTGGAGTGGGTTTCCATTTCCTCCTCCAGGGGGGTCTTCCTGATGCATGCATCAGACCTGGTTTCTGTTGTGTAGATAAGTTCATTTGTATATTTTAGCTTTGGAGGCTTTTTTATTGGAGAGTCATTACTTCCCAATATTGTGGTGGTTTTTGACATCCATCAACATGAATCAGCCGTAGGTATACATATATCCCCTTCCTCTTGAACTTCCCTCCCTCTCCTACCCCTATAGGTTGTCACAGAGCGCCAGCTTTGGCTTCCTAGCATCGTACGGCAAATTCCAACTGGCTCTCTACCTTACGAATGATCGGACATAGGTTTCAAGGCTATCCTATCCGTCTGTCCTTCCCCCGCTGTGTCCGCAAGTCTGTCCTTTATGTCTTCGTCTCCTTTGCGGCTCTGCAGTTAGGATTGTCAGGACCCTCTTTCTAGATTCCATGTATGTGCATTCAGTTCAGTTCCATTCAGTCGCTCAGTCGCGTTCGGCTCTCTGTGGCCCCGTGGACCGCAGCACACCAGGCCTCCCTGTCCATCACCAACTCCCGGAGTTTGCTCAGACTTATGTCCATTGAGTCGGTGATGCCATCCAGCCATCTCATCCTCTGTCATCCCCTTCTCCTATGTACATTAATATATGATATTTGTCTTTCTCAAAGTCAAAACAGACAAGTACTGGATTCTTTTTTTTAATTGATTTATCTTTTTAATTGAAGGATCATTGCTTTACAGAATGTGGTTGGCTTCTGCTAAACCTCAACATGAATCAGCCGTAGGTATACATACGTCCCCTCCCTCTTGACCATTGCTCCCATCTGCACCCGTCCCACCCGTCGAGGTTGTCACCGAACCCCTGCTTGAGTTCCCTGAGTCATACAGCAAATCCCCATCGCTTATGTAATTTACATGTGGTCATGGAAGTTTCCTCCGGGCTTCCCTGGTGGCTCAGCTGGTAAAGAATCCGCCTGCAATGCGGTTGGATCTCTGGGTCGGGAAGATCCCCTAGAGGAGGGCTTGGCAAGCCGCTCCTGTATTCTTGCCTGGAGAATCCCATGGACAGAGGAGCCTGGTGGGGCTACAGTCCATGGGGTCGCAAAGAGTCTGGCACAACACAGCTGCAATGTGAGTTTCCATGTTACTCTTCATACATCTCAGGCTTTCCTTCCCACCACCCCCACCACCCCGCACCAACCCCAAGCCTGCATTCTAGGTGAAAGCATTCAAGCCCACACAGGCAGGCGACTTGACTCCACACCGATGTTTTATATTTGTTTGACCCCAGTGAGCGGGTATTCCCAGCTGGGCTCCTATCGTGAGTCCGCATCCCGATCGCACCAGCAGAAGGGAAACCGCCCACAGCACGGCTGCAGCCACGGCTTCCACGTGTTGTCCGCCGCGTCCAGCTGCAGCGGAACGGGGCTCAGCGTCCGTCGATGGGCCTCCACGGCCCGGGCCACGGTCTCCACCACCACGTGGAACGACGGCTCCGTGTCCGGCGTGAGGGCGTGGGCCTCGGAAGGGTCTCGGGACAGGTCGAACAGCAGCGGTGGGATGTGGTGGGTCACCTTGTCTCCTGAGCAGGGGCACACTGCCTGCCCATAGCAGGCGCCCGCACCGTCCGGCTGGAAGACGGGGGTGGCAAAGTGGACTTTCCACACTGCGCCTCCTGGAGGAAGGGCGAGAATTAGTCAATTTAACTGATTCAGTTAGTGGACTTAGCTGAAGGTTAAGGACGGACGGTGGCCAGTCTTCTGAGCATGTTTGGGGTGGATGGGCCAAGCGTGGGCTTCCCTGGTGGCTCAGACGGTAAAGAATCTGCCTGCAACACGGGAGACCCGTGTTCGACCCCTGAGTCGGGCAGATTCCCTGGAGGAGGAGCGCATGGCAACCCACTCCAGTATTCTTGCCCAGAGAATCCCATGGACAGAGGAGCCTGGGGGGTGGGGGGCTTCACACAGTCCATGGGGTCACCAAAGAGTTTGACACGACTTAGTGACTGAAACCATAGCGACGAAACCATACGAAAGCATTCCCTTCCCAGGGGGCAGAATGATTCACAACTAAAGGATGCTCCTGGGATCGGATGCAAAATACCGCCAAGAAGGAAGTAAAGGCGATCCCGTGGAAATAAATGGAAGGCGTGAAGGAGCAGAAAAGGAGAGCGGAGGCCAAGCCGGGCCCCCGCGTGCGGCGGACTCACGGTCGCGTTGGTGCCACCGGGCGGCGTGCAGAAAGCTCTCACAGTAGTGCATGAGGAACTCGTGGTCTGAGTGCCGCGCGGTCCCCTGGAGCAGGGCCAGCAGGTCCCGGCCGTCCACCACCCTGCAGGTGGGAGCGAGGGGGCGGACTCAGGGCGGGGCGGCCGGGAGGCGGGCGAGACCCTTTAGTGAGCCCCGGCGGGCAGCTGATACACCATCTGCCTGCAAGCAGGACCTTTGTTTGGAAGAGCCTGGCAGCCCCTCCTGCAGGGGGCTGAAGCAAAGGTCTACCCAGCCTTATTCTGAATGCACGGATGGGTTAAAGTCTGGGAAACAGCTGCTTGGTTTTATACGGATTGGAGCTTTAACTCATCACCGAATATGTGCTGCGCATCCACAAGACCTGGAATCATTCCATAAATACATAGAATAAAATAAGGATGTGTGTATACGCTATACATGGGGCTTCCCTGGTGGTGCTCGCGGTAAAGAATCTCCCTGACAATGCAGGAGGAGCAGGTTCGATCCCTGGGTCGGGAAGATCCCTCGGAGAAGGGAATGGCAACCCACTCCAGTATCCTTGCCTGGGAAATCCTATGGACAGAGGAGCCTGGTGGGTTACAGTCAATGGGGTCACAAAGAGTTGGGCACAACTGAGTGACTAACACACATATACACACTAAATATATATATGTATGTATGTGTGTGTGTGTATATATACACACACAATATATTAGTACATAAAAACATATAATGTATATCATATATACAAATATACATATATAATCTATGGGCCATATATAACACATATACAAAATATATCAAGAAATTTACCTGTAAATGGCATAGAGTATGACCCAGAAATTCAACTTGTAGGGATTTTTACTAAAAAGATAATTATGACAGGCAGTAAAATGTCAAAGCCAGGTTTTGCTTTTTTTTTTTTTTTTAAGGAACAAGGCTAATGTCCACCTATAAGAGGTTAGTTGAAAGAATACTGTAAAGCCATTAAAATTTTTGTCCATGCATTAAGGTGTCTAAATATACATAGATATGTACATGTATATCTAGAGCTATACTTAAGACATATTTTATACAAATATGTAAATATGTATATATATATGAATAGGGGCTTCCCAGGTGGCAGCGGTGGTAAAGAACTCGGTTGCCAGTGCTGGAAACCTAAGAGACCTGGATTCGATCCCTTAATGGAGAAGATCCCCTGGAGGAGGGCATGGCAACCCGCTCCAGTGTTCTTGCCTGGAGACAGACAGGAGCCTGGTGGGCTACAGTCCATAGCATCGCAAAGAGTCAGACACAATTGAAGGGACTTAGCATGCACACATATACAAGCATATAATATATATACAAATATATAAAATGTATCTAAATACATATAGTGTATAGGTATCATATAATATGGGGCTTCCCTGCTGGCTCAGACGGTAAAGAATCTGCCTGCAATGTAGGAGACTGGGGCTCCATCCCTGGGTTGGGAAGATCCCCTGGAGAACAGCATGGCAACCCACTCCAGTATCCTTGCCTGGAAAATCCCATGGACAGAGGAGCCTGGCGAGCTATAGTCCATGGGGTTGCAAAGAGTCGGAGACAACTGGGCGCCTAATGCTTTCACTTTCATCATATAAATGAATTATGTATTCATCTCTGTGTTAGCAAGTTTAAGAAATTATTTTATTTTCTTTCGTTTACTCCCAAATTTTCTATAATTTCGGGGGGTACCATGTTGTGCTGCACGTAAGATCTTAGTTCCCCAACTAGGGATTGAACCCACAACCCTTGCCTTGGAAATACAGAGTCTCGACCACCGGGCTTCCAGGGAAGTCTCTATAATATTTAAAGGGGGGGAAAAAACGGAAACACCATAGTCCCTACCAGGCTACGTGAAAAGGACTCTCGTGACGAACTGTCAGTAAATGTATTGGTGTGTTTCCGCAACCTTCGTCCTAATACTCAAAAGGCTGCACTTTTAACTCAGGAGAAGGACATGTATACCCCATAAAGCAAATATCGGAGCCCCTAATGACGAATGCTTTTCCAGGTACCGATCTCATGGGTGTTTCAGGCCCAACGAAAGGGACAGTGGTGTTTGACGCACATGCTGTCTCTAGGCAAAACGGAATTGCCTTCTCTGGGCCGGTCCTTACCTGTCCTGGGGCACCTGGCCGCCCGCAAGGTGGACCAGGGTGGGGAAGACGTCCATCAGGCTGGTGGGCTCGTGGATCACGCGGCCGGCCGGCAGGACCCCGGGCCATCGGAATATCCCCGGGACCCGGATCCCGCCTTCCCAGCCGCCCATGCCTTTGCCGCCTGTGTTTAAACGAGAATAGGAAAGAATGTGATTGGAAATCGGGGGTTGCTTCCCTGGGTGACTAAAGCCTTCTGTCCATTGTAAATCACTCTTTCTGTCCCTCTCTGTTTAATGACATGAGGACATTTAGCTCCTACACGGCCAGATTTTATTTTCCTTATTAATCTGGGTGTGGGTTTTCTACCATACTGGGGTCAGGATGTGACTGTCTCGGGAGACACCACTCGGGGGTCAGCATATGGACACCTCTGGGGACACTATTCTATCAACCACGTGTCTATAAAGGACGTGGACGTCTTTGGGGAACATGATTCCGTCCACCACGGTGATCATTTGAGTTCTTCTGATTTTTGTGACTCTGCTTTTGTAAACTCACATTCCAGAGGAAGGGTTAAGAATTACTGGGAAGAGATGAAGGCAGCAGACACATCCGGGAATGCCTCACTCTCACCTTTATATACCCCATTCCAGCCACCGTATTGGTTGTTTCCAAACTGAGCCTCTAAGGATCCGCCGTGATCCGATGTAAAATAAACCAGGGTGCTGTTGGTCAACCCTTCTGTGTCCAAAGTCTCAAGGATCTGGCCTGCAAAGAACAGATGTGTCCGAGGTGGTCAAAACTGAAAACGGTCTTTCACCAAATTTTTGGATTGCTTCATGAAAAAGGAGTCTTTAGTATGAGAGCATACTGAGTGATCAGTAATAGACGTGTGGTATTCTAGTTGGTGTCGTCAAAGCTGTGGTTTTCCCAGTAGTCATGTACGGATGTGCGAGTTGGACCATAAAGAAAGCAGAGCACAAAAGAACTGATGCTTTCGAACTGTGGTGCTGGAGAAGACTCTTAGCGTTGTTTGGACTGCAAGGTCAAACCAGTCCATCCTAAAGGAAGCCAACCCTGAATATTCATTGGAAGGACTGATGCTGAAACTACAGTCCTGCGGCCACCTGATGGGAAGAGCTGACTCACTGGAAAAGACCCCGATGCTGGGAAAGATTGAAGGCAGGAGGAGAAAGGGGCAGCAAAGGATAGGATGATAAGATATCGTCACCAACTCAATGGGCACGAATTTGAGCAAACTCTAGGAGATGGTGAAGGACAGAGGAGCCTGGAGTGCTGCTGGGGTCACAAAGACTTGTTCAGACTCGGAGGCTGAACCATCAGAAAGCATCTTTGATCTAAGATTCATACATCTCTTCGTATTATATGCCCCATTCAGCCTCCAAAAAGTTTCAGGAGCGCTGCAAGGGTGCATGAGACTCAGGACAATGCGGCGAACACGTAAAAGTGAGGGGACAGAAGGTGATAGAGAAGAAAGAGGGAGCAGAGGTGAGTATGAAGCAGGCGTTAACGTGTTCGGACAGCAACGAAGACAAGCTACTTACCCACCATCCAGTCCATCTCTTCGGTGTTGTCCCCGTAAAGCCCGTGGGCACTCCTCCCACGGAAGTTCTCAGTCGTGACAAGAGGGGTGTGGACGTGCAGGAAGGACACAAAGAGGAGGAAAGGCCCTTGCTTGTTTCTGAAAACCGATACAACACACCTGGCCTTATTTCTCGGGCACTTGTTTCAGGGGACGCAGTTGGGTTCCAGGGAATGTCACCCAGCCTCCATTGTACCAAAATCGTCTTTCTGAGCCAGAACGATTTCACCATACGGCCTTCCCTGGTGGCTTAGTTGGTAAAGAATCTGCCTGCAATACAGGAGACCTAGGTTCGATCCCTGGGTCGGGAAGATCCCCTGGAGGAGGAAATGGCAACCCAGTCCAGTACTTTTGCCTGGAGAATCCCATGGACAAAGGACCATGGTGGGCTGTAGCCCATGGGGTCTTAAAGAGTCAGATATGACTCAGCGACTAAGAGTTTCACTTTTTTTTTTTTTTTAATACCTATTAACAAGAGGGGAAGGGGGCAGCAGAGGATGAGACGGTTGGATGGCATTGCTGACTCGATGGACTTGGGTTTGAGTAAGCTCCAGGAGTTGGTGATGGACAGGGAGGCCTAGCATGCTGCAGTCCATGGGGCCATGAAGAGTCAGACATGACTGAGTGACCGAACAACAACCTACCCATTTCGGAAGAAGAAGATTTGGGCTGCGTCTTCACCCTGAAGCGCCTTTCTGCACTCACCTTTTGATGAAGGATGAGACCTCCCGGAGTATGAGCGGCATCGTCTTCTGAGAGCGCATGGGCTGCTGTGCGATGGAATGATTCCGCATCAGAAAGCAGTCCGCGTGCTCGATCAGGGCGCCCACCAAACAGGAAGTGGCGAAGAGCAGGAGGCACACGACAGTCGACCAGATGACCAGCGTCCAGGAGGCGGCCAGTATCAGGCGGGTGAGTTTCCCGATTGTGAGTGTGAGGGTGGCCAGGGCCACGAGCTGGGAGCAGACGTCGAGGCGACGCTCCAGGACCGCACGCTTCTCGGATAGTCCCCAGCGCTCGCAGTCCGCCATCATGCTGAATGGCATTCCGTAGAAATGGTCGAAGCCGTGATTGAGCGGATGGTGGCAGTGATCGTCGGGAGACGCACAGCTGAGACCCAAATGCCATTTTCCTGGAAAACAGGCAAAAAAAAAAAAAAAAGTGTGCAGATGTAACAATGGCCCTTTCATCCTTTGGTGAGTGGGTAAGGACGTGCTTGCTGCGGCCTCTCTCTCTGCTGGGTCGTGGGATGAGGTCAGGATGCAGGCAGCTGGGCAGGGGAAAGTGTTTGCTGTTATTTCGCAAGGAACCTGGCCAGGTTGGGTCAAGGCAGGGCGTTCCTCTGCCTGCGTTTCTGGTGCCCCTTGTAGCTAATCACCAACTCCATGTCAGAGTCTGATCATCCTTTGAAACACCTGTGGGTTGCCTGCATCTTCTTGTTTCTTAGTTGAGAACTCTATAACTTTTCCAGCAAAGGTGCATCTAAGTCAAAGCTATGGTTTTTTCAGTGGTCATGTATGGATGTGAGAGTTGGACCAGAAAGAAAGCTGAGCATCAAAGAATGGATGCTTTTGAACTGTGGTGTTGAAGAAGGCTCTTGAGAGCCCCTTGGACTGCATGGAGACCCAACCAATCCATCCTAAAGAAAATCAGTCCTGAATATTCATTAGAAGGACTGATGCTGAAGCCGAGGCACCAATCTTTTGGCCACCTGATGCCAAGAACGGACTCATTTGAAAAGACCCCAGATGCTGGAAAAGATTGAAGCCAGGAGAACGGGGCAATAAAGGAGGAGATGGTTGGATGGCATCACCAGCTCAATGCACACGACTTTGAGCAAACTCTGGGAGATGGTGAAGGGCAGGGAGGCCTGGCGTGCTGCAGTCCATGGGGTCGCAAAGAGTCAGACACGACTGAGCGATTGAACAGCAGCCACAGATTAGAGCTCCATGTGGGCGTCAGTGGGAACCTTAGGGAGATTTTGCGTCCTGATGAAACTTTGTTACCGCCACATCTGTGATGCCTCCAATGCTGTCTTGTAGATGATTTGCAGTTATATTTTAATTTTTTTAAGTTTTATTTCATATTGGAGTATTATTAACAGTGTTCTGTTAATTTCAGATGTACATCAAAGTGAATCAGTGATACGTATGCACGTTCTTTTTCAAAATTTTTCCTCAGTTAGATTATTACAGAACATTGATCAGAGTTCCCTGTGCTGTCCAGCAGGTCCTTGCTGGTTCTCCATGTTAAACACAGCAGTGTGTCCATGTCCATCCCAGACTCCCTGACTATCCCTTCCCCTCATCCCCCATTCTTCCCCCTTGGGACCATAAGGTTATTACAGAGTACTGAGCAGAGTTCCCTGTGCTGTCCAGCAGGTCCTTGATGGTTCTCTATGTTAAACACAGCAGTGTGTCCATGTCCATCCCAGACTCCCTGACTATCCCTTCCCCTCATCCTTCCCCCTGGGAACCATAAGGTTATTACAGAGTATTGAGCAGAGGTCCCTGTGCTGTCCAGCAGGTCCTTGCTGGTTCTCCATGATAAATACAGCCGTGTGTCCATGTCCATCCCAGACTCCCTGACTATCCCTTCCCCCATCCTTCCCCTTGCTGACCATCAGGTTATTACAGAGTATTGAGCAGAGTTCCCTGTGCTGTCCAGCAGGTCCTTGCTGGTTCTCCATGTTAAACACGGCAGTGTGTCCATGTCCATCCCAGACTCCCTGACTATCCCTTCCCCCATTCTTCCCCCTTGGGACTATAAGGTTATTACAGAGTACTGAGCAGAGTTCCCTGTGCTGCCCAGCAGGTCCTTGCTGGTTCTCCATGTTAAATATGGCAGTGTGTCCATGTCCATCCCAAACTCCTACTCTAACCCCTGCCCAATTTCTAAGCTTTTAAATCAGAATGTATCAGAAATTTGTATGAAATGGCAAATATCTCATTAAGCTGATATTTCTGGCACATCTACTTTGCATGAAGCAACCTGGGTAGCAACATTCCAGCATGCATGGAGCTTTATGTACAGTGAGAAATTCTGCTGTATTTCCAAACTATTTCATTTGCAAACTTTTTAGTTGAATTGAAAATGGAAGTCGCTCAGTCATGTCCAACTCTTTGTGACCCCCATGGACTACCCAGTCCATGGAATTCTCCAAGCCAGAATACTGGAGTATTGATCCCAACCCAGGGATCAAACCCAGGTCTCCCGCATTGCAGGCGGATTCTTTACCAGCTGAGCCACAAGTGAAGCCCAAGAATACTGGAGTGGGTAGCCTATCCCTTCTCCAGCGGATCTTCCCAACCCAGGGATCGAACTGGGGTCTCCTGTATTGCAGGCGGATTCCTTACAACTGAGTTATCAGAGAAGCCCATAGGTGAATTAAATGTCCCTATAAAAATAATGTGCTCAATACTGTTTGCCTCCTGACCATGGTTCTTTGGATGTTGCCAACAAAATTGGGATTGTCTAAACTGAGTCCAGTATAAAAGTCTTCAGAAGAAACAAATAGTAATGTGCTTAATCCTTAGAAAGTGTACATACCTACGAGTCCGGTGGTATAGCCTTTAGCTTTCAGTATTTTTGCAAAAGTTATTTCACTGGGCGGAAGTCCTCCAGACACCGCTGTCCACTGAAGAACACGGAGGCCTTGACTGGAAACCATACCTTTGATCAATGGTGTGCAGAGAGATGTTACAGTCAGACATTGAGTTGTATCATCGTTGCTATTGTAAACTGTGAGTCACTCAGTCCTGTCTGAATCTTTGTGAGCCATGGACTGTAACACACCAGGCTCCTCTGTCTATAGAATTTTCCAGGGAGGAATACTGGAGTGGGTATTCAGGCCCTTCTCCAGGGGATCTTCCCTTCCCAGGGATTGAACCTGGGTCTCCTGCAATGCAGGCAGATTCTTCACGGTCTGAGTCACCTGCTTAATATTTTCCTTTTATCGACTTGGCTGTGCTGGATCTTAGGTGGGCCCACAGGATCTGTTAACTGTGCGTGTGGGGGGTCTCAGCTTTGCGGGCAAGGATTGAACTCAGGGCCCCTGTGTTGGGTGCAGAGTCAGCCACTGGACCTCCAGGAAAGTCTCTACTTTTATTATTTTCAACTCAGAGCATTTGGTGGAAATCTCCATGACTCAATATGGGATGGGAAATTTAACCTTCCGACATGAGTTGACCTCATGGGGTTTATCTCTGATATTGTCACGCAGTGAAGTTTCTTTTAAAAAAAATATTTTTTTTAATGTCTGTTTTATTTTTTGGCTGCTCTGGGTCTTCCTGGCTGACAGCGGGCTTTTCTCTAGTTAGGGCAACGTTGTCTTTAAGGGGGACACTGTTTCAGTTTGTGGGTGAAAGGCGCTCAGTCGTGTCCCTGTCTTTGCGACCACATGGACCGTAGAGTCCATGGCCAGAATTGCTGGAGTGGGTAGCCGTGCCCTTCTCCAGGGGAATCTCCCCAACCCAGGGATCGAGCCCAGGTCTCTTGCATTGCAGGCAGGTTCTTTACCATCTGAGCCTCCAGGGAAGCCCTTGAACTCTGTGGTTAAATATGGTTAAGACAGGATGTTGTATATTATGTGACTTGGACCACAATTAAACAAAAACATTAAAAAAAAATACAGGGGGACTTGGCGCATTCTCCCGACCCTGTACTGAACAATTCATGCCTGATTAGTTACAGAGAGCATGTTCCTGTCCAGTGTGTGGTTAGATAGACGGAAGGACCAACCTGATCGGAGGGGGTATCTGCCCGTTAAAAACGCCGCTCTACTTGGCGTGCACACAGGGGCAGCGGCCAGATGCTGGGTGAGCCTCACGCCATCCGCCGCAAGGCGGTCGATGTTTGGAGTCCTGAGGAAGGAAACATTAACTCTCTTAATCCTTAGCAAACCAACGCTTGGTTTTTCTTTCCGTAAAGCAGAGTGACATCCTACTTGATAGAAAAACTGGCAATTACCCATGAACAACCCCCTGAGTTCCTGTGCAGGCTCATTCAATCGTGTCCAACTCTTTGTGACCCCCGGGGACTGTAGCCCGCCAGGCTCCTCTGTACATGGGATTCTCCGGGCAGGAATACTGGAGTGGGTTGTCTTAATCTACTCCAGGGGATCTTCCCAACCCAGGAATCGAACCTGCGTCTCCTGAACTGGCAGGCAGATTCTTTACCACCCTGCTGCTGCTGCTAAGTCACTTCAGTCGTGTCTGACTCTGTGTGACCCCATAGAGAGCAGCCCACCAGGCTCCTCCGTCCCTGGGATTCTCCAGGCAAGAACACTGGAGTGGGTTGCCATTTCCTTCTCCAATGCATGAAAGTGAAAAGTGAAAGTGAAGTCGCTCAGTCATGTCCGACTGTTCGAGACCCCATGGACTGCAGCCCACCAGGCTCCTCCATCCATGACATTTTCCAGGCAAGAGTACTGGCGTGGGGTGCCACTGCCTTCTCCGTCTTTACCGCCTTAGGAATGATCAAAAGGCAATGACTTTGCAGAGGTGAGGATGGACCTAGAGGTTGTCGTACAGATTGAAGTGAGTCAGAAACATAAAAATATCGCATATGAGCGTATATACGTGGAATCTAGAAAGATGGTACCAATGAACCGGTTTGCAGAGCAGAAAGAGAGACGCAGATGGAGAGACAAACGTATGGGTACCAAGGAGGGAATGAGGGGTGGGGGCGGTGGGCTGGGATGATTTGGGAGTTTGGGATTGACATGTAGACCCTACTGATACTGTGGGCTTCTCAGGTGGTGCTAGAGGTAAAGAACCCACCCGCCCATGCAGGAGACCCGGGTTTGAGTCCTGGTCGGGAAGATCCCCTGGAGGAAGGCGTGGCAACCCACTGTAGTATTCTCGCCTGGAGAATCCCACGGACAGGGGAGCCTGGTGGGCTACAGTCCGTGGTGGCCACAGAGAGTTGGAGGTGACTGAAGCAAGTTAGCATGATACTACCTATAAAATAGATAGCTACTCAGAACCCACAGTGCCGCATGGGGAACTCTGCTCAGTGCTACACGGTGACCTCAATGGGAAAGAAACTCCAAAACGAGAGGGGATACAGGTACACGTGTAGCTGATTTACTTTGCTGTACAGCGGAAACTAATGCAGGATCGTAACACAGCTATACTCCATTGAAAATTAATAACAGCAACGAAAAACAAACAGTGGCAAAACTTCAAATGTCTTCCGAACCTTCAAAGAAACATCAACCGCACAATTGTTTTTCAGTGTTTGGCCACACCCCGCTACCTGCAGGACCTTAGTTCCCAGAGCGGGAATCGAACCTGGGTCCCTTGCATTGGAAGGCAGAGTCTTAACCACTGGACCACCAGGAAAATCCCACTCAACTGCACTGTTTATCAAAAGCTTCCACACTGTACCACTGAGGCTGAGATCTCAGCCTCAACAGGATGTTCATGTTCAATAGAGGATGTCCTGGCTGTTCTATATCCAGAGGGGAGAGGCCAGGGTGACTCCCCGCTTGCGACTCTCAGTCTTTTTTATTTTTAAATTTTCTGTATGGGTGTGTCATTGAGTCACCATGTCGCATTAGACTTTGTTGTACATCAGAGTGAGTCAGTTACACTATACAGCTGAGCTGGCCTGAGTGCAGGCGTGGGAAGGATGCAAGACCCAAGTGTTTTTAGCGGCTCAGCCGTGTCCGACTCTTTGCGACCCCACGGACTGTAGACCCCCCAAGGCTCTTCTGTCCACGGGATTCTCCGGGCAAGAACACTGGAGTGGGTTGCCATGCCCTCCCCCACCACCCCCCGGGGGATCTTTCCCGACTCAGGGATGGAATCCGCACTTCCTGCCTTGGCGGGCGAACTCCTCTCCACTGAGCCACCTGGGAAGCCCGATACAGTGCAAAGAATGGATGTGTGCACAGCTGTGTTCAAGGCTGAACTGCCTGAACCAAAGGTCGGATGGCGTATCGTGGACCTCTGCACCCAGGGGTCAGATAAGCCGTTCTGCGGTCCTTGCCTGAGGGTGCTGTTGCCGTAGCAACCGACGTCTCCAATGCCGAGATCGTCCGCCATCAGAAGGAGGATGTTTGGCCGGGGACCAGGTGGAGGGCCGCAGGCCGAGGGTTTCGGACCCAGAAGCGCAGCGACTGCGAGGGCCAGCCAGCTCCTGAAAGACAAGGCCAGACAAGGCTGCGCGCGGGGTTCCGTCCAAGCACACAGCTTCTGCGAGCCGGAAAGCTGGGGGCACTCGTTCAGGGGACTCTGAGAGGGGCATCCCCGTACAGGAGAGTTTGAATACATCTCTTAGGCATTTGATTCGTTTTTCTTCTTTTTAAAAATATATATGACATTAAATATAACATATTAATTAAATGTATATTATATTATATAATATATATAATCATCCCATTTCAGAAGAGTTTGAATGCATCTCTTAGGCACTTGATTTTATTTTCTTCTTTTTAAAACTGTATGTTATATTACATTAAATATATATGAATTGTAGATTATATTTTATTATACATAATATATATATTATCATCCCATTTCAGAAGAGTTTGAATACATCTCTCTGGCATTTGATTCTTTTTTCTTCTTTTAAAAAATATATTAGATATAATATATTAATTAAATACATATTATATTATGTTAAATATATATATTATCATCCCATTTCAGAAGAGTTTGAGTAAATCTCTCTGGCATTTGATTATTTTTTCTTCTTAAAAAAATATGTTACATTATATTAGATATAATATATTAAATATATATTACATTATGTTAAATATATATATTATCATCCCATTTCAGAAAAGTTTGAATACATCTCTCTGGCATTTGATTCTTTTTTATTCTTTTAAAAAATATGTTATATTATATTAAATATAATATATATTAATTAAATATAATACTTTGTTAAATATATATATTATCACCCCATTTCATAAGAGTTTGAATACATCTCTTAGGTATTCAATATTTTTTCTTCTTTTTTTAGTTAAATATGTTATTATCCCATTTCAGATGAAAACATCTCTTAGGCATTTCCTTTTTGTTAAAGGCAACTCACACTTTTCTTGGATATTAGCACTGAATTTCAGAAGAGGTTGGATACGTGTCTTAAGCATTTTATTTTTCTTCTTTTTTTTTTTCCCTCTTCGCGACCCCATGGACTATACAGTCCATGGAGTTTTCCAGGCCAGAATACTGGAGTGGGTAGTCATTCCCTTCTCCAGGGGCTCCTCCCAACCCAGGGATCAAACCCAGGTCTCCCGCATTGCGGGCAGATTCTTTACCCACTGACCCACAAGGGAAGCCCAAGAATACTGGAGTGGGTAACCTATCCCTTCTCCAGCAGATCTTCCCAGCCCAGGAATCGAACTGGGGTCTCCTGCATTGCAGGCGGATTCTTTAGCAGCTGAGCCACCAGGAAAGCTCTAAATATATATTATATTAAATTATCATCCCAATTCAGAAGAGTTTGAATACATCTCTTAGGCATTTTCTTTTTTGTTAAAAGCAACTCATACTTTTATTTTTTAATATTAGTTTCGAATTTCAGAAGAGCCTGAATACGTCTTAAGCATTTACTTTTTCTTTTTTTTAGTTAAAAATGAATCACTTTTTTTTTTTTTAATATTATCATCTCATTTCAGAAGAACTTGAGTACATCTCTTAGGCATTTGAGTTTTTTTCCCCCCTTTTTTTAGTTAAAAATGACTCATGCTCTTTTATATATATATAATCATCCCATTTCAGAAGAATTTGAATACATATCTTAGGCATTTGATTTTTTTCTTTTTTAGTTAAAAGCAAGTCACACTTTGTTAATATTATGATCTCATTTCAGAAGAGCCCGAGTACACCTCTTAGGCATTTAATTTTTTTCTCTTTTAGTGAAAGACATCTCACACTTTTTAAAATATATATTATCATCCCATTTCAGAAGAGTTTGAATATATCTCTTAGGCATTTTCTTTTTTGTTAAAAGCAACTCATACTTTTATTTTTTAATATTAGTTTCGAATTTCAGAAGAACTTGAGTATATCTCTTAGGCATTTGAGTCCCCCCCTTTTTTTTAGTTAAAAATGACTCATGCTCTTATATATATATATATATTATCATCCCATTTCAGAAGAATTTGAATACATATCTTAGTCATTTGACTTTTTTTCTTTTTTAGTTAAAAACAACTCACACTTTGTTAATATTATGATCTCATTTCAGAAGAGCCAGAGTACACCTCTTAGGCATTTAATTTTTTTCTCTTTTAGTGAAATACATCTCACACTTTTAAAAATATATATTATCATCCCATTTCAGAAGAGTTTGAATATATCTCTTAGGCATTTGGCTTTTTTTCTTTTTAGTTAAAAATGACTCATACTCTTTAAATAAAAAAATTTTTTTAATGTAAAAAAATTTTAAATAATTAAAAAAATTATCATCCCATTTCATAAAAGTTTGCAAACATCTCTTAGGCATATTTTTTCCCTTTTTTTTTGAGTTAAAAACACTCATACTCTTTTTTTTGTTTGTTTAAATATTATCAACCTATTTCAGATTTCAGATAGTTAAAAATAACTCACACTTTAAAAATATATATTATCATCCCATTTCAGAAGAGTTTCAATACATCTCTTCTGGCTCAAATACATTCCCTTGTGACTCAGCTGGTAAAGAATCCGCCTGCAATTTGGGAGACCTGGGTTCAATCCCTGGGTTGGAAAGATCCCCTGCAGAAGGGAAAGGCTACCCACTCCAGCATTCTGGCCTGGGGAATTCCATGGACTGTATAGTCCATGGGGTTGAAAAGAGTCGGACATGACTGAGCGACTTTCACTTTCTTAGGCATTTGAATTTTTTTTCTTAGTTAAAACAACTCACACTTTTAAAATATATAGTATCAATCCCATTTCAGAAGGGCTTGAATACGTCTCATAGGCATTTGAATTTTTTTTTTTTTTTTTTTTCACGCAGTCCAGCAGTTAAGATTTTGCCTTTCAGTGCAGGGAGAACAGGTTTGATCCCTGGTCGGGAAGCTGAGATCCTACATTCCTGGGCTCGAAAAACTCAAAGCATAAAGCGGAAGCAGTATTGTTGTACATTTGATAACAGGCCCTCAGCTGCTCAGCCGTGTCCGACTCTTTGCAGCCCAGGGACCGTAGCCCACCAGGCTCCTCTGTCCATGGGATTCTCCAGGCAAGAACACTGCGCTGGGTTGCCATGCCCTCCTCCAGGGGATCTTCCCGACCCAGGGATCGAACCCAAGGCTGGCAGAGTCTTTACCATCTGAGTCCCCAGGATAGTCCAAGAGGCGTGATCAGTGACTGAGAAAGATCACTTTACTATCAGCGGATTCTGAAACACTGACCGGAAGAGACGCAGGGGCAGACAGAGAAGATGACCCATTGCACACAGCCCTGTCTTACCAAGAGTGTTCCAGACGTAACATGGCCTCTCTTTCCTCCTATTTCCTGTAAGAAATAAAGCGGTGTATACTAACATGGGCAGCAGAGATGGAACGATTAATAACGCAGTAAGTAACAGAACGGCTCAGTGGTAAAAAAAAAATAAAATAAAGAATCTGCCTGCAACGCAGGACACGTGGGTTCAGTCCCTGGGTGGGGAAGATCCCCTGGAGGAGGGCATGGCAACCCACTCCAGTCTTCTTGCCTGGAGAATCCCATGGACAGAGGAGCCTGGTGGGCTATCGGTCCATGAGGTCGCAAAGAGTCAGACACGGCTGAGCTCTGAGGCCAGTCAGCTCAGGGCACTGAGTATCCTCAAGAGTTTCAACACCAAGAGGGAAAATTTTGAGTCTGCCAATAGCCTGGGAAAATTACAAAAAAAAAAAAAAAAAACATAAAGGATGGCTCTTCCTGGAATTTCCTAGCAATCAACTAGTTAAGACGGTGTGCTTCCAAGGCAAAGGGCGTGGGTTCAGTTTCTGGTCGGAGAAAGTAACATCCTGCATGCTGGCCAGTGTGGTCAAAACAACAACAAAAAGCAAACAGGGGCTTCCCTGGTGGCTCAGCGGGAAGAATCCACCTGCCAGCGCAGGGGACGCTGGTTCCATCCCTGGGCTGGGAAGATCCCTCTTGCCGATGAACAGTGAGGCCCGTGGGTCACAAATGCTGAAGTCCGTGAGCCCCAGAGCCTGTGATCTCGGATACGGCAGAGAAGACACAGCACGGCCATAAGTAGTCAATCAGTTAATCTGGAAACAAAAAAGAACCAAAGCGGTGCTCTTCCCTGCGGAAGAAGCTTTACAGACAGCAGACACCATCCCCAGAATGCAGAACGCAGACATCATTAGATATAGCTTAGGACAGAGAGGATGATTGCTTTTGAGGCCCCCAGACAGACTGCGGTTTCTCCCTAGCGGTGGAAGTCCCTGAGGTGCTCTGGATTCAGGCGGGGCTGCTGGAAGCCTGGTTCGGTCCAGATGGACCTTGAGGCCCACATATGGAGCCAGGAAGCGAGATTCTCCCTGGTGGCTCAGTAGTTAAAGAACCCACCTGGCAGACGAGCCACAGGTTCGATCCCTGGGTCAGGAAGGTCCCCTGCAGGAGGAAAAGACAACCCTCTGCAGTCTTCTTGCCTGGAGAATCTCACGGATGGAGGAGCCTGGCGGGGCTACAGTCCACGAGGTCGCAAAAGTCGGATCTGACTCAGACAGTGAACAACAACGGCAGGCAAAGCTGTGTTTCCCCTGAAGGTTTTGGCATCCTTGGATCTCACCCAGGTTATGGTTTACTGATCCTGTTTGCACAAACCCGAGATGACGCGGATGTTCTGGTGCAGCGGCAGGTGGAGGCGTGTTCCGTGTGACCAGGCCCTGGCATGCCCTCGAGGAAGGTCCTTGGATCAGATGGGGCCAGTGTGCAAACAATCTGGGTGCTCACTCAGTCCTGCCCGAGTCTCTGCGACCCCACGGACTGCAGCCCACCAGGCTCCTCCGTCCCTGGGATTCTCCAGGCAAGAATAAATACCGCACTGGGTGGCCGTGCCCTCCTCCAGGGGATCTTCCCGACCCAGGGATTGAACCCAGGACTCCTACGTCTCTTGCCCTGCACGCAGGTTGGTTACCACTGACCCACCTGGCAAGCCTGTCCGAGCAATGTCCTTGGGGCCAGACTGCAGGAGGTAGGCTGGAGTGGGTACGTCCTGGTTGGAACTCTCGTTCAACTTGACCAGGAAAAAATAAACCAGTTGGTTTGGGGTTTCTGCCTTTTGTGTCTGAGGCCTGATGTGACTCAAGAGAAAAAGAATGTAAGGGCTTTTCCGGTGGCCCAGTAGTAAAGAATCCACCTGCTGGAGAGGGAGACGCAGGTTCGATCTCTAGACTGGGAAGATCCCAGGTGCCGCAGAGCAGCAAGTAACTGAGCTGGTGCTCTTGAGGCCACGAGCTGCAGCTGCAGAAGCTTGGAGCCCGTGCTGGGCAAGAAGACAGACCACTGCAGAGAGAGCCCTCAGACCACAGCTAGAGAGAAGCCCCTGCTCGCTGCCACTGGAGAAAACTCCTCGAGCAGTGATGAAGACCCAGCATGGTCCAATCAATAAATAACATTTTCAAAAATTAAAAAAAAAAATACAAAGACATCCCTCCCCCCATCTGGTGGTCCAGTGGTTAGGATTCCATGCTGTTAATTCTGGGTCCAGTTTCAATCCTTGGTCAGAGACCAAAGATGCTGTGAGCCTTGAGGTGTGAGCAAAAAAAGAAAGAAAAAGAGAGGAAAAAAAAAAAAAAAAGAAAGTAGAACATGTGTTGATCAAGAACGTGGTGATTAATATTTTGGGCTTTTCTGCCAAGCTGGCCCAGTTGCTGCCATTTCTTTCTGCCGTTGCAGAAGGGCGTGGCCCCCGACCATCCAGACGGCTGAGCTTGTCCGTCAGTAAAACTGGATTTCCAAAGGCAGGCTGAGTTTGTGGAAGGCACCAGAGGTTTCTGATCCCCGACATACAGGAAGCAGGATAAAGGGAAATGCAAAATGAAGTGATAAGAAATCCATACGACGTGATCTCTAGTACATATTTTTTCATTTTTAATTCTGATGAAAGTGAAAGTTGCTCAGTCGTGTCCGACTCTTTGCAACCCCTTGGGCCATACATAGGTCCATGGAATTCTCCAGGCCAGAACACTTTAGTGGGTAGCCTTTCTCTTCTCCAGGGGAATCTTCCCAATCCAGAGACTGAACCCAGGTCTCCCGAATTGCAGCGGATTCTTCAGCCGCTGAGACACCAGGGAAGCCCAAGAATACTGGAGTAGGTATCCTATCCCTTCTGCCGGGCATCTTCCCACCCCAGGGATCGAACCCAGGTCTCCTGCATTGCAGGTGGATTCTTTACCAGCTGAGCCACCAGGGAAGCCCTGATTGCCCTTTAATTGTGGTAAACACACATTAATTTAAAAAGATCTGTATGGAAGGTCATGTCATATCAATATGAAATTCCTTCCCTGGTGGCTCAGTGGTAAAGAACCCACCTGCCAATGCAGGAGACCTGGGTTCGATCCCTGGGTCAGGAAGATCCCCTGGAGGAGGAAAGGACAACCCACTCCAGTATTCTCGCCCGGAGAATCCCATGGACAAGAGGAGCCTGGCGGGGCCACAGTCCATGAAGTTGCAAAAGAGTCGGACAGGACTTGGCGACTACACAGCAACAGACAGACATCACAGAATTTCCCGTCTCCATCATTACATGCAGAGCGCCGTGGCAGTGAGCACAGTTATACATCCTTGTACAGCCGTCCCCGCTGCCCACGTTCGGAACTGATTCATCTCCGCAGACCGAGACTCCGTCCCCATTAAACCCTCTCCTGCCCACCCCGCTCCCACAGCCCATGGAGCCCACCCTCCTGTTTCCTGTCTTCATGAATCGGACAAGTCTGCGCTGCTTATAGCCATGAACCGCACAACCTTTGTCCTTTCCTGTGCGGCGTATCTCACGTAGTGAAATGTCCTCAGGGTTCGCAGATGCTGTAGCCTGTGTCAGAATTCCCTGACGTGGCTAAATGATATTCCGTTGTGTGGACCACGTCATCCCTATATGCAATATTTTGTTATTGCTTAGTCGCTCAGTCGTGTCCAACACGTTGTGACCCCATGGGGACCGTAGCCTGCTAAGCTCCTCTGCCCATGGGATTCTCCAGGCAAGAATCCTGGAGTGGGTTGCCATTTCCTTCTCCAAGGGATCTTCCAGACCCAGTGATCGAACCTGGGTCTCCTGCATTGGCACGTGGATTCTTTACCACTGAGCCACAAGGGAAGCCTGTATATCCAGTTTGTTTTTTTTTTTTAATGAAAATGTTTACATGGAAACTTACATTACTATATGTAACATAGATAGCCAACGGGAATTTGCTGTACGGCTCAGGAAACTCAAACAGGGGCTCTGTGTCAACCTAGAGGGCTGGGATGGGGAGGGACATGGGAGGGAGTTTCAAAAAGGAGGGGATACCTTGCAATGTGTAGGTGAATACATTCCGGAGATAAATACCAGGGTCAAAGTCATTAAGCAACTAGACCTTAATAGTTCTGAACGCACGAAAAAGCAGTGGGAACTGTGACGCTACTGCAGAGCTGGCTCACGCTATCGCCGTCGACGCAAGCGTATTGCAACACGCAACGTGTATCAAACCGTCCCTTTGCACAGGGCAGACCCCCCCCCCCCAGTGTTATCTGCTATTTATCTCTCCATTAAAATAAGAAGATACAGAAAAAGAGAAAGGAAGCCCTGCAGTGAAGTAGTACCTATAATCCAGCCTTTGATGTTCTTCCAGGGAAGAAGCAATTACAAGCCCCTGGCTTTCTGGCCACCGTCCAGGCCCCGGGCAGCACGCCTCGCTTCTCCTCTACGCTCCGGGCTGCGTTCCCAGACCCAATGCAGTTTTGAATCTCAGCATCTCTTCAATGCCCAGTCTCCCCCACTCTGAAATCTCTTAGCAGCTAAGATATCTACTCTGCAGAGCATTCCTCTGTTTGCGACGCCGTGGACTGTAGCCCAGCAGGCTCCTCTGACCATGGGATTCTCCAGGCAACGATCCTGGAGCGGTTTGCCATGCCCTCCTCCACGGGATCTTCCCGACCCAGGGATCGAACCGAGGTCTGGCAGAGACCAGGTCTGAGGTCTGGGAAGCCCTCTCTTGCTATTTAATTCTGCAGTCCTTCCAGAAACCCCACCCCGAGGCAACATCTGACATGGATATCTTTCTTTCTTTCTTTCTTGTTTTTTTAGGAAAATTTGCCTTAGTACAGCCACACTCTGGAGGGGTGCTGGGCGGCCACATGTGGGCTGAGGGTCACCAGCCGGGCTGGCTGCTGCTTGGAGAGCAAATCAAGGAAAGCGGGTTACCTGCAGGGCAGTCTCGGGCCCGGGCAGCCGAGGCCAGCAGGCAGCAGGAGATGTGGTCTCAGGCTCTGACCCGGGAGGTCCGTGCGGTCCACGCATGTGCGGCTGAGTCACTCTCCGGAGTAACAGCTGTCCCGCCTGAACCAAGTTAGGTTGTGCTCGGACTCAGCAAACCTTACACTCTGCAAAATAGCACAGACGATCATCTGCAGAGAGGGCCTGTCGTCCGTCCTTTTTTTTTTTTTTTTTTTGCCTGTTGAACAGATCTTCTGTGCTCCTTGAGAAGATGGTAACGCTTGCCAAGGGATCTCCGACAGCTGCGAACACTGAGCCTTTTCATTCACAAGTAGGGCTGGACCGTGTCCGGCACATCGCGTTTGTGACGCCTCCCAAAGCAGAGAGATGGTTGCCTTGAGAATGCTTCCTTGCACCAGTCCTGAAATGTGTGTTTTCCCCCTTCTCTCGCGTCCTCTTCCGAAATGGAAAGACAGAGGACATCTCTGAGGAGGCTTTAACTCCTTCTGTGTGTGCAGACAACAGCTTGATCACCTAAAATGGAAACGTTCTTGCTGAGCGCTGAAACACCCTGGGGATTCTGGGCCTCAGGAGGAGAGGATCTCAGTTCCGGGGGCACTGACCAGGCATGATCGCTCAGAGCTGTTGTGTGTCAAAGGTTTATTCAAGTATACAAGACACAGATGAAGCTTCTGACACAGACATCAGAAGGGGGCAGAAAGAGCGCCCCCTTTTTAGCAAGCCATTCTGTGTCTCTTCGAAAGCTGTTAATCAGATAAGAGAGACACCTCCAAGCTGAAGAGGAGTTTCACCCGACCCCTCTCCCACAATAAGCACTTTTGAGACAGCTTACCACAGGGTGTGTTATCCCTTAGCCACAAAACAATTGACACCAACACTGGTTTGTTGAGCTATTATCAGCCCAAGGTTTGAGAAAAGAAAAAAAAAAAGTTAGTCTCAGGTGGAATCGTTTTAAAGAAAGGCAGATCTCAAAGCAAACACATAGTTTCATTCACATAGCTTAAGAAAAACATTTCCATAAGAAAACATTTCTGTAAGAAAAATGCATTGCTTAGCTCAAGGTTTGAGAAAAGTTAAGTTCAGGGGGAACCAGGTGTCATCATAGCAACACAGAATTTTAAGAGACCTCCTTTTAATTTTGTATAGAGAAGGAAAAAAAAAAATCTTGACACTTGTCTCCTCCTGCCGCTTAAGGGGGAGATAAAAAGTGTCTGACACTCACAGCCTCTTTCCTCCCTTTGGAGACCCCTGGCCTGTTACCCTCTCAGTAGCGTGACCGTCTCTGTGAACTCCTTTTCAGCGTCATGCCTTTTTTTTTCCTTTTCTGTTGGCTAGGGGAAACATTTTTCTATACGGTGGCAGAACATACATTTCTTCTTTTTTTTTTTAATCAATTTTTATTGGAGTAGAGTTCATCAGCCCTGGGATTTCTTTGGAGGGAATAATGCTGAAGCTGAAACTCCAGTAGTTTGGCCACCTCATGCGAAGAGTTGACTCATTGGAAAAGACTCTGAGGCTGGGAGGGATTGGGGTCAGGAGGAGAAGGGGACAACAGAGGATGAGATGGCTGGATGGCATCACGGACTCGATGGACATGAGTCTGAGTGAACTCCGGGAGATGGTGATGGACAGGGAGGCCTGGCGTGCTGCGATTCATGGGGTCGCAAAGAGTCGGACACGACGGAGCGACTGAACTGAACTGAGGGTTGCTTTACAATGCTGGGTTAGTTTCTGCTGTACGGCAAAGTGAATCAGTTATTTTGTTAATGTTGAATCGCTCAGTCATGCCCAACTCTTTTGCAACCCCATGGACTGCAGCCCACCAGGCTCCTCTGTCCATGGGGATTCTCCAGGCAAGAATACTGGAGTGGGTAGCCCTTCCCTTCTCTAGGGGATCTTCCCAACCCAGGGATCGAACCTGCCTCTCTTGTGTCTCCTGACTTGGGGGGCAGCTTCTTCACCACGAATGCCACCTGGGAAGCCAGTGTGACTGCTATCACACCCCAGAGCGGGTGAAACTGGGAGGGTTGGGGATTGAAATTCCTTATAGCTGGTTGGTCCGCTTTGGATGCAGGTTTTTGGAACCAAAAAAAAAGAAAAAAGAAAAAAAAGAAAAAACCACAATCTGGAAAATGTGCGGTCACGACAAGAAAGGACGTGCCCTGGGTTGCTCATTCAAAGCCCTGGATCAGCCCTTTTTCCTGTACTTTCTGGACGGTGCCGGCAGAGAGTTTAGGCAGAAATAGATGGTGACTGCCACCTGGCGGCCAAGTGCGGTAAAATGCATGTTAACTTCAGAGATAGGAACACACGGGAGGCTCCAAGTAAAATCTCTTGTGCTGTGGGCCGCCTTCTCTGCTGATTGTGGACATACCAGTTTTTAAATCCGATGAGGTAAAACTTACCTGTTTTCCCTTTCTTCTGTTGTTTGCACTTTCAAAGTCATAGATCATTTCAGTCGCTCAGTCGAGTCTGACTCTTTGCAACCCCATGGACTGCAGCACGCCAGGCCCCCCTGTCCATCACCAACTCCCAGAGTTTACTCAAACTCATGTCTGTTGAGTCGGTGATGCCATCCAGCCATCTCATCCTCTGTCGGCCCCTTCTCCTCCTGCCTTCAATCTTTGCCAGCATCAGGGTCTTTTCCAACAAGTCGATTCTTCACCTCAGGTGGCCAAAGGATTGGAGTTTGAGCTTCAGCATCAGTCTTTCCAATGAATATTCAGGACTGATGTCATAGCTAAGGAATCACCAAATCCAAAGTCATGAAGATTTAATCCTCTGTTTTCTTGTAAGGCTTTTGCATATCGAAGGCCGCTATTTAAGGTCTTTGTTCCATTTGTAGTTAATTTAGAGATCTATCCAATAGTGGAATACGTGCTGTGGTCTTCAGTAGCTCAGTCGTGTCCGACTCTCTGTGACCCCATGGACTGCAGCCCCCCAGGTAGCCCCCCAGGCGCCTCTGTCCATGGGGGTTCTCCAGGCAAGAACACTGGAGTGGGTTGCTGTGTCCATCTCCAGGGGATCTTCCCGACCCAGGGATCGAACCCACGTCTCTTGCACTGGCAGGCAGATTCTTTACCACTGAGCCCCCTGGGAGGTTTTTTTGTTATGTATATTTTTCAGTAAAAAAAAAAAAAAAAGAAAAAACCTAAGCTGAGGATAAAAATACGTATTTTAGAGCAGATAAACATAGAGTTTGCAACCTGCCCCAAATTCCATTTCTAGTACATGGTGTGACCCACGGCAGTGCTTAACCTGAGCTTGTCCACTTAACTCTCTGGGGAGAACAGATGTTGAATTTGACCCCCTCCTTTTATAAACATAGGGCTTCCCGGTGGCTCAGATGCTAAAGAATCTGCCTTCAATGCAGGAGACCTGGGTTCAATCCCTGGGTCAGGAAGATCCCCTGGAGAAGGAAATGGCAACTCACTCCAGTATTCTTGCCTGGAGAATCCCATGGACAGAAGAGCCTGGCGGGCTACAATCCATGGGGTGGTAAAGAGTCAGACACAGCTGAATGACTAACACGTTCATTTTTACTTTCTAAAATAAACATGTCAGGACATCTTTCTCAGTGTGAGTGAGTGTGTGAGTGTGAAAGTCGGTCAGTCCTGTCTGACTCTTGGCAATTCCATGGAATTCTCCAGGACAGAATACTGGAGTGGTTAGCCGTTCCCTTCTCCAGGGGATCTTCCCAACCCAGGTTTCGTGCATCGCAGGTGGATTCTTTACCAGCTGAGCCACAAGGGAAAGCCCATCTTTCCCAGGAAGGGACTCAAATCTAATCTTCATCACCAGACACACCTTTTCTCCCCAGCAGTCAAAAAACAAAACATCGATATTAAAATAAAAGGAACTTCTACCTCAGGGTGAAAAATACAGAAGACTGAAGGCTCTATTTACGATAGCTAGGGCATGGAAGCAGCCTAGATGTGCCTCGAAAAGTGAATGGATAAAGAAACTGTGGTCCATATATACAGTGGAATATTGCTCAGCCATGACCAGGGACGCATTTGAGTCAGTCCTAATGAGATGGATGAACCTAGAGCCTATTATACAGAGTAAAGTAAGTCGGAAAGAGAAAGACAGTTATCATAAACTAATGCATATCTATGGCATATATATTTATATATATGTATATATATATAAAGCTGGTACTGAGGAACTTATTTGCAGGGTAGCAATGTCGATGTAGACGTAGAGATCAGACTTAGGGCCACTGTGGATGGTGGGGGGGAGAAGAAGAGGGTGGGATGTACGGAGAGAGTAACATGGAACACACATCGCTATATGTAAGGGATCGAACCCAGGTCTCCCGCATTCCAGGCAGAATGCTTTAACCTCTGAGCCACCGGGCGCGTAACATAGACGGCCAATGGGAATTTGCTGTATGACTCAGGGAACTCAGAGCCCGGCTCTGAGACAACCTAGAGGGGTGGGATGGGGACGGAGCTGGGAGGGGGGGTTCAAGTGGGAGGGGACCTCGGTAAACTTATGGCTGATTCATGTGGATGTCCGGTAGGAACCAATGCAAGTTTCAATTAACAATAAATAGATTTTCAAGAAAATACGCAAGAATGAAGGAGCAGACCCTGCATGAAAAGCTGGGCGATTCAGCGCGTCAAGACTTTCGAAGCACTCTCACATGGGCGTCTCTTCTTTTCCTAAGCCCTGGCTTCTCACCAACAGCAGTTCGGCTCAGTCGCTCGGTCGTGTCTGACTCTGCGACTCCGTGCACCGCAGCACGCCGGGACTCCCTGTCCGTCACCAACTCCCGGAGGTTGCTCAAACTCGTGTCCGTTGAGTCGGCGATGCCATCCAACCATCTCGTCCTCTGTCTCACCAACATAATAAGACTTTAAGCAAGGGTGGAGATGCCCAGGAATAAGTGCAGTGATAGCGTTTCTAGAGGGATGCGTGGCTGAATCTAGCAGAAAGGGGGTCTGGGTGCCGTGAAACCACCACCTACATATGCAGCCCAGGGCACTCAGCGTCCACAGAGCCATGAAAGGTCCGTAAGATGCTTGCAGACCGGAAGAGGCTGAAGCTCTCCTTGTTACACATCTGCGCTCTCCTCCCTGCTTTGAACGTCTGGCTGGAGTCCTTGCTTAAGTTTTATATATATAAAAAAAATTCAGCTTTCTGAAGTCCCCTTTGTTATCTGTGTATGTTTGGTACCACGCAAAGGGCTTCCCTGGTGGCTCAGTGGGAAAGAATCAGCCTCCAGTGAAAGAGACACAGGTTCGATCCCTGGGTCAGGAAGATTCCCCTCGAGGAGGAAATGGCAACCCACTCCAGTATTCTTGCCTGGAGAATCCCTATGCACAGAGGACCCCAGCGGGCTACAATCCATGGGGTCGCAAAGAGTCGGACATGACTAAGGGACTACACAGCCACACCACTTGAAAGTCACTGATGCCTGATTCCTTCTGTAAATAACTATGTTCGCAGCAGTCGCCACAGGTCATGTTTAGATATAAAAATAATTGGCGGATTTGAGCAAAGCCCAGCCTGGGCACTTAAGACGTGTTTAATTATAATCATGAGGACAGGAGCTCGGGGCCGGGAGAGGAATTTGGACTTGCAGGAGCAGCAGTCACAAATGCAAGGAGCTTGGGGGAACAGCTCGTCTCAGGTGAGTAAAACAGTTTAACTTTACGACAATGTAGCCTGGGGGATGCTCATATTTTTATCTGGTCAGGGGAGAGGAAACAGACTTGAGTGTAAGTTTCAGCAAATTCTCTGTCTCTCTCTCTCTCCCTCTCCATTTCTGTCTCTCCATCTCTCAGTCTCTCTCTCTCTTTCTCCACCTCTGTCTCTCCATCTCGCTCTGCCCTTCACATTTTCTCCAATTGTAAACGCGTGTACATACGGGATCATCAATATAGACTACTTTCTCTGGCTTCCTTCACCCAGCGTATTTATCTTCCAATCCATCAATACTGTTATCTCGACGAATGGTTTGCTCCTTAAAAAAAAAAAAGAAAAATGATAATCTCTGAGTACTACGTATTCTAAGAATTTCTGGCCTCACCAGAGTGGATTGAGTCACACTCATCTGTGGGTAGACACGGGGTGTCCAGTCCTATTTTTCTGTAGTGGAGTTGACGTGTTTAGTAATTTTTTCAGGGGTGCTCTTAATGAAGGACGTGACTTTGGCCACCTCTTTAAAGACTGCTGAAAGAGAATGACGGTTATATAAGACTGTATTTGTGTGATGGGTCAGGCTGCTTGAGGCTTCTTGGTGGCTCAGAATCTGCCTGTGGGAGACCTGGGTTCGATCCCTGGGTTGGGGAAGATCTCCTGGAGGAGGGCATGGCAACCCACTCCAGTATTCTTGCCTGGAGAATCCCATGGACAGAGGACTCTGGCCGGCTACAGTCCATGGGGCTGCAGAGAGTCAGACGCAACTGAGAGATGGACACTTTCAGCTGGTCAGCTTCATGCATTTATAGATCTGAAGTCCAATAGCCTCTTGCCCATGTACCTACCTTTAATAACATTCTATGTTAAAATTAGAAAAAAATCGCAGGCTTTGGGGGTGGGGTGGGGTGAGGACTATAGACTTAGCTGGAGCAGCTTCTTGGTAGACAGGATCTTCTTGATATTTCTTAAAATCTGCAGTTGATAAGCACAGTATTTTGAGGCAGTAGCGTTCCCTTAAATTGTGAAGACAATTTTCTTCCTGTCTACTTAACAAACAGATTTTATTCCTTGCCTGTTAGGAAGGACTTTGCAGTGTTGCCTGTGACCACCTATTGTAATTCTTTTTTTAAAAAATTACTTATTTATTTTCAATACACTGGGTCTTTGATGCTGTTCTGTTCAGTTCATTTCAGTCGGTCAGTCGTGTCCGACTCTTTGCGACCCCATGGACTGCAGCATGCCAGGCCTCCCTGTCCATCACCAACTCCCAGAGTTTGCTCAAACTGATGTCCATCGAGTCAGTGACACCATCCAACCATCTCATTATCTGCCATCCCCTTCTCCTCCTGCCCTCAATCTTTCCCAGCATCAGGGTCTTTTCCAACGAGTCAGCTGTCTGCATCAGGTGGCCAAAGGATTGGAGTTTCAGCTTCAGCATCAGCCGTTCCAATGGATATTCAGGACTGATCTCCTTTAGACTGCACTGTTTGGATCTTCTGGCAGTCCAAGGGACTCTCAAGGGTCTCCTCCAACACCAGAGTTCAAAACCATCAATCCTTCGGAGATCCTTTCTGGAGGTCAAAGATGGCAAGATGGCCCTAGGAAATGGACACGCACACAGACACCCACAACACTGACTCAGACACCTCACACTGCACGCTGATCTTCAATTTACCGGCCTCGTGAAAAGTCTTTTAAATCCTGTGATTCCCCAGGCCCTTCTCCCATAAAACAGAGCAGCTATCATTAACCCCTCGAGGTGAGCCGGGCAAGGTATTTTGAGGACCCAGTGGGAAGCCGTGTGTAGCGATGCCTTGGGGTTGAGAAAACCCTATAAACTGTTTGGCGGAGTCATCAATCTTTGTTACCTGTCATTTGGTCTGTGGGGTGAGTGCCCAGCTGCCAGAACCTCGTTGAAATGGGGATTTAAAGCATCCCAAGGCAAAGGGGATACCAGGCTATATCACTCTTAGGACTCTCGTAAAACGGCCCTAATTACAGCTGCCCCACACGCTGGTCTGTGGGGAATGAGTCTGGCCGCCATAACCCCCAGCTCTCCGCTGTTGGTCTTTGCGCTTTTCAAGGCAAGAGGCATGAGTTGTCCACCACGCTCAACCATCTTCCATGCTTCCTAGAGGAGCACACAGTAGGTCTCACACAAACACTTCCTGCTCGTGGGTGACCTTTATTTTAGAGGCTCCAGATTGAAAGGTTTTGTTGCTTGTGTTACTTGAGAAAGTTCTTTTATTAACATTCTTATCTAGGAACCACAGGGTGTCTTTCTCATCTTTTTATTGTGTGATAATCAGAAGGTGACTGAGCCTCGGAGGAAGTTGTTACATTAACTGGTGAAGAATATTTAGAATGGAACCGAGGATGTAAGTTAGAGGGCTTCCCTGCTGTGGTGTTGGAGAAGACTCTTGAGTCCCTTGGACTGCAAGGAGATCCAACCAGTCCATCCTAAAGGAGATCAGTCCTGAGTGTTCCTTGGAAGGACTGATGTTGAAGCTGAAACTCCAATCCTTTGGCCGCCTGATGCAAAAATACTGACTCATTGGAAAAGACCCTGATGCTGGGAAAGATTGAGGGCGGGAGGAGAAGGGGACGACAGAGGATGAGATGGTTGGATGGCATCACCGACTCAATGCACATGAGTCTGAGGAAGCTATCGGAGTTGGTGATGGACAGGGAATCCTGGCGTGCTGTAGTCCATGGGGTCGCAAAGAGTTGGACATGACTGAGCAACTGAACTAAACTGAACTGTGGCTCGGACGGTAAAGAATCTGCCTGCAATGCAGGAGACCTGGGTCCTATCGTTGGGTCTGAAGATGCCCTGAAGAGGGACATGGCCACCCACATAAGTCCTGCTGCCTGGAGAATCCCGTGGACAGAGAATGCTGGTGGGCTACAGTCAATGGGGTCGCAGAGAGTCAGACACGACTGAGCGACTGGGCACGCATAGTTAAATGAGACCTGAATCTTTGTGCCCACGTCCTCCCCCTTGCCCTGAAACCTATAATTTAGAGTTCCAAATGAAAACCAGAAAGAAGCTAGGCTACTTTGAAGAGAGAAAACACCCCATCTACACTCCTCAGGAAACTGCAATAGAGTATGCTTTAATGAAAGTTTATCTTTACTTCATCGTTCAGTTCAGTTCAGTTCAGTCCAGTTCAGTCGCTCAGTCGTGTCGGACTCTTTGCGACCCCATGAATCGCAGCACGCCAGGCCTCCCTGTCCATCACCAACTCCCGGAGTTCACCCAAACCCACGTCCATCGAGTCAGTGATGCCATCCAGCCATCTCATCCTCTGTCGTCCCCTTCTCCTCCTGCCCCCAGTCATTGGGGAAAAAAAGATGTAGGGCTTAGAATGTTGAAAAAAAAAATCAGTCACATGAAAAATACAATTCCTGGGTTAGATATATAAGAGGACACAACCCCTTCTTCCAACAGCCCAGGAGAGTGTGGTCTAATTGATAGCTTTTCGTTCTCAAGGGTTTCACGACACTAGAAGACAAGTAATACAATCCTGAAAAAAGCATATCAGACATTTTACTGTAGTCTTTCACCGTGATTGATCAGTGCCCTCAGAATGAAGGGTTTTTGTTGTTGGACCTACATAAAGGGTGGGAACTATGCCATCGCTGCTGCTGCTAAGTCGCTTCAGTCGTGTCCGACTCTGTGCGACCCCATAGCTGGCAGCCCACCAGGCTCCCCCGTCCCTGGGATTCTCCAGGCAAGAACACTGGAGTGGGTTGCCATTTCCTTCTCCAATGCATGAACATGAAAAGTGAAAGTGAAGTCGCTCAGTCGTGTCCGACTGTTCGCGACCCCATGGACTGCAGCCCATCAGGCTCCTCTGTCCATGGGATTTTCCAGGCAAGAGTACTGGAGTGGGGTGCCATCGCAATGACCCGCAAATGAAGGGATCGTGCATGACGTCGCCATATTCTGTCTGCACCAACATCACTTGTGTGCAACTCAGTGTAAAGAATTCAGTGGCTGTTTGTCACGTGAGACTCTCTGAGACCCCAAGGACCGCAGCTCGCCAGGCCTCCCTGTCCATCACCATCTCCCGGAGTTTACTCAAACTCATGTCCATCGAGTCGGCGATGCCATCCAACTATCTCCTCCTCTTTCATCCTCTTCTCCACCTGCCGTCAACCTTTCCCAGCATCAGGGCCTTTTCAGTGGGTTGCTGTAAAAAAAGACAAAACAGGCTCCTTCACACTTTGGAGCATAACCGCCCAGTTATAAGAAAAATAACCGCTTTGCAAACTTCATTGTTTATTTGCTTCTTTTCTAGGCAACAGTAAGACGCCATGAAACAGCCGTTCTGTGGCTGGTAAGCAGGAAACCTTATAAACCTTTGTTATTGTCTGTCTCTAGAGAAAAGGGTGCTTTGTCCAAGTCTTCCTCAATCCTGAGGATGTTTCGTCTGTTTATACGTGATAAGCGCACAGGGGAGAGTGGTGGGTGCTGTAGCGGTTGGTGGGGTCAAATAGAAGGGTTTTCTAAGGGGCTTGCCTGGTGGCTCAATCGGTAAAGTATCCATCTGCCAATGCAAGAGATGAGGGCTTGATCCCTGGAGAGGGAAATGGCAACCCACCCCAGCATTAAAATTAAGTCCCTCAGTTGTGTCCGACTCTCTGCAACCCCATGGACTGTAGCCCACCAGGCTCCTCTGTCCGTGGGATTCTCCAGGCAAGAATACTGGACTGGGTTGCCATTTCCTTCTCTAGGGGAGCTTCCCGACCCAGGGGTTGAACCCATGTCTCCTGCATTGCAGGCAGACGCTTTACCGTCTGAGCCATCAGGGAAGCTCTGGTATTCTTGCCTGAGAAATCCCATGGACAGAGGAGCCTGGTGCGCTACACTCCATGGGGGTTGCCAAGAGTTGGACTCGACTTAGCAACTAAACCACCACCACCGTCATGCTAACTTAGTAGGAATGACAGCGTGTTTAGGAATTCACAGAGTAAACTCACAGAGCAAGGCCTTTTAGAGATGCGAGCGGCGCAGCAGGGAACGTCATGGACCACTCTTAAGGATTTTTAAGGAGGGTCGTCTGTGGTCCGGAGCTTCCCAGGTGGAATCCGCCTGCCTGTGCAGGAGATGTAAGAGACACAAGTTCGATCCCTGGGTCGGGAAGATTCCCCTGGAGGCAGAAATGGCAACCCGCTCCAGCATTATTGCCTGGAGAATCCCACGGACAGACGAGCCTGGCGGGGCTACAGTCCACGGGGTCGCAAAGAGTTGGCCACAGCTGAGCTTCTAACACATGGATGAGTCCACAGTCCAAAATTTAGTAGCATGTATGGATACGTTCAATTTCATTTTTCAGACGTTAAAAGAATTCCTAGCATTTATTGTTGTTTTTGCAGCCGAGCTCCCCCACCCGAATTGTTTTGCAGACATGTTTTCCTGACGAAGGAAAAGGAAGAGTCATGTTCTGTGCACACATGCAGTTCCCTCTGAAAATCCAGTTTTTCATCATTTCTTCCCGGGCTCAGAGCCAAGAAGTTAGTACAGTCTCTGCTTTCCCATCTGTGTGGCTGCGAGCAAAGTCATGAAGTTATAAAGTCTATTAAAACCGAACAGTTGAGCAGGAAAGAAAATCAAGCCTGATGAGCTGGCTCTTAACCTCTGACTTTCCATTTTGCTTATACTAAGAAATTAAATTGTTAGGCTTTTTTCTGAAACCTCTGTCCTTATTTCAAAGGCCTCCTGTCACGATCACAGTTGAAAAATTATGAGGAATTTAATGTCACAATGCATTTAGAATTGATTTGTAAACTATAAGACCTTAGGGCTTCCCAGGTGGCCCTAAAAAATCTCCCTGACAATGCAGAAGATCCGTGAGACTCGGGTTCGATCCCTGGGTTGGGAAGATCCCCTGGAGGAGGGCATGGCAACCCACTCCAGTGTTCTTGCCTGGAGAATCCCATGGACAGAGGAATCTGGTGGGCTACAGTCCATGGGGTCGCGAGTGCGCGCGCGCACACACACACACACACACACAGATCTGTATGTATTAATCTATATGATTAATATAAATCATAGCCTCAAATGTTTTTGTGTGGTTTCTGAGTAAAGCAGCTCCAGGGACACTGTAGAAATACATTATTTCCTATTTAGCTTTTGATCACACGGTACAGCTTGCAGGGTCTCAGTTCCCCAACCAGGGATTAAACCCAGGCCCTGGCAGGGAAAGCCTGGAATCTTAACCGGGAAGTCTCCAGGGAGCTCCCTATGAATTCCTGTTCCGCATGAGGGCTCCGCCGTCGTGTCCCACTCTGCGACCGCATGGGCTGTAGCCACGCCCCCCCACCCCAGGATACTCTGTCCATGGAGTTCTCCAGGCAAGAACACTGCAGTGGGTTGCCATTCCCTTCTCTGGGGGATCTTTCTTTTTGACGCAGGGATTGAACCCGGGTCTTCTGCATTGGAGGCAGATTCTTTACCTTCTGAGCCACCAGGGAAGCCAGTCAGAACACTGGAGTGGCCATTTCCTCCTCCAGGGGGATCTTCCCAACCGAAGGATTGAACCCACATTTCCAGCGTATCCTACGTTGTGGGTGGATTTTCTACCCCTGAGCCACCGGGGAAGCCTCAGTTCCTGTTTTCAGTTACCTGCAAATTTGAACTGACGGTTTCTGGGTGTTTTTTTTTTTAATTTATTTACTTTAATTGGAGGCTAATTACTTTACAATATTGTAGTGGTTTTTGCCGTACATTGACATGAATCAGCCATGGGTGTACATGTGTTCCCCGTCCTGAACCCCCGTCCCACCTCCTTCCCCATCAGTTGCTTCTGGTTGAGCTTTTTTTCTTCTTCTTCTTCTTTCCCCGCCCGCCCCCTTGCAGGCGCTGCTGGCTGTCAGCATCCCTGTGGTGCTTCTGTGGGAGCCTTCAGGGAATGTTCGTCACCAGGAACTCGAGGCCCAACATCGTCCTCTTCATGGCGGATGACCTTGGGATGGGAGACTTATGCTGCTACGGGAATAACTCAGTGAGGTAAAGAGACCATCAGGTACATCAATAAATGAACACAAAAGGAGAAAAGAAAGAAAGTCCCTGTGGATGGTAGTGCCCCGCCAGCCACGTCTCTTGTGTTGGAGGAGAATGACCTTCAGGGAGCAGCTTTCCGTCAGAACAGCAGAAGGCTTTGTCTTACCAAAGCTGCAAAACTTCAGGAGAGCGTTTGGCTCCATTCGCTCCAAGCTTAGTGTGGGGGCTTCCCGGGTGGCGCTAGGGGTAAACAACCCACCTGCCAATGCAGGAGACGTGGGTTCGATTCCTGGGCGGGGAAGATCCCCTGGACGAGGAAATGGCAACCCGCTGCAGTCTTCTTGCCTGGAGAATCCCAAGGATAGAGGAGCCTGGTGGGCTGCAGTCCATGTGGTCGCCCAGAGTCGGACACGACTGAGCGGCTAACACACTTTCGCTTTTCGCCTGGTGATATCTGACTATGAGCTGTGTTGGACTGTCGTCATCTTGCCTGGCGGTGCGTGGCTTGGCCCTCTGGTTCCCATCTGTGTCTCACCAGGGATGGAGTAGATCGGTGGATTGATGTGTGAAAAAGGACGTCTTTCAGGTGGACTGGAAACAGAGTCAGGTTGACTTCCCAGACAGGATGCCCCTGAATCTTGCTCGCTTTGTGGGGCGGAGGGATTCAGAAGCTCGCCTGCCGACTTCTCCGTCTATCCACAGCACGCCGAACATCGACCGGCTGGCCAGGGAGGGCGTGAGGCTCACCCAGCACTTGGCGGCCGCCTCCATGTGTACACCGAGCAGGGCCGCCTTCCTGACCGGCCGCTACCCTGTCAGATCAGGTGGGGCACGGGAAAGGGACCGCTGCAGCTCTCTCTCTCTCTTTTTTTTTTAAAAAGGTGTTTATTTGTTGAGCGTTGGATTGCTCCAGGTCTTTGTGGCAGCAAGCAGGATCCTGAATCTTCCCTGACCAGGGGTCGAACCCGTGACCCTCCCCCAACACCATCCCCCACCCCAATGCCCCCCTCCCCCCATCCCCCTCCCTGCACGGGAAACAAGGAGTCTTAGCCACTGGACCTTCAGAAAGGCCTCCTGCAACTCTTCATGCAAACTTGCCAAGGTCCCTTGGAAGTGCTAAGAATCTAAATTCACACGGGAGTTGTGTTGCTATACCTGGGCATCTGAAAGAGGTGTGTGTCTTGGCTAGGGGCCACCAAGCCTGCTGACCGGTGTGCATATAGTGAGATGGTTTGATCCCCTGGTGGGCAACTTGCAGATGACCTTGAATGTGCCCTTTTCCAGAAATTGGTAGTAAGAGCCCCCCAGGAGGCTCCTTGTGTCTTAAAGCTAGCAGAGATTTTTTATTTTTTTATTTTTAATAAAAGTGGGTTTTCATGAAAGGAGATGTGTCCAGTCTTTGGGGATGAGATTGAACATCAGAAAGACCAGTTGAGAAGAAAGTCTGGTGGAGAAAATGGAAAGGAAAATGATGGATTCTTTATAATGAGTTCCTCCTCACCCCGCCCCCCATCACAGTTTCAACATGTAGCCTTAAGCAAGTTGAGGGGCATGATCCCAACTTAATTTTTTCTTTTTTTTTTTTTTTGCATCATTAGTTTGGAACTGGGGGGCTTCCCTGATGGCTCAGTGGGTAAAGAATCCACCCCGCAGTGCAGGAGACATAGGAGACTTGAGTTCGATCCCTGGGTGGGGAAGATCCCCTGGAGGAGGGCATGACCACTCACTCCCAGGAGTGTTGCCTGCATAGACAGAGGAGCCTGCCCGGCTGCAGTCCGTGGCCTTGCCATAATGAGACCACAGCCCTCACCCGCTGTCTGCTTCTGTGAACACAGGAATGGCGTCCTCCTCTAATATGAATCGTGACGTGGTCTGGCTCGGAGGGTCGGGCGGGCTGCCCCCCAACGAGACGACTTTCGCCAAGCTTCTGCAGCATCGAGGTTACCGCACGGGACTCATAGGTATGGCCTTGACCGTGAAATCTTGGTTTTCTGGGATCCCTTTCCTCGTGGTCATCCTTCCCAGGGAGGCTGGCTTAGTACACAGTAGTTGGCACCTCTTTAAGATGATACACCGTGAGGGGGAGAGTAATTTAAGGGACAATTTTGAGGGCCTTCGGTATTGAGAAACAAGTGTGCCGAGGATCTCCAGAAAGCAAGGTAAGTATGCTGATGGTTCGTTTCTCCCGAAATGGAATACTTTGCAGAGAGGGTGCTACTCCTGTGATAGCAGGGGTAGCAATGTTTAAGGGTGTGCCCTTGAACTTGAGAACCGAAGGCTGGAGTGGTGATCAAATACAGGCAATGCTTGCTTTGTTGACTTAGGTTGCCTGACATTCTATAACCTCATGGTGGGGAGGTGTGATGAGTGAGACAGGATGACCCCAAGGAACTTTTTCCCAAAGAATTCTGGTCTGATGAGTGATTCCTCTAAGATGAGACTCTGTGAGCAAAGAATTAAAGAGACAGGCTGCTTGCTTGCTATGTGTGTGTTAGTCGCTCAGTCGTGTCCAACTCTTTGAGACCCCGTGGACTGTAGCCCGCCAGGCTCCTCTGTCCATGGGATTTTCCAGGCAAGAATACTGGATTGGGTTGCCATTTCCTTCTCCAGGGGATCTTCCCCACCCAGGGATCAAACCTGGGTGTCCTGCCTTGCAGGTGGATTCTTTACCGTCTGAGCCCCCAGCGAAGCCTGCTTGCTTGGTATAGCCACTGCTTTTAAGATTCTCAGTGTGAATTGCAAGACTATTAAGTCATCAGAGATGTTCTAAAAAAACAACAACAACAAAAAAAGGAATGACTTTGCATCCTTCATAAACGACAGAGGCAGTTCATTCCTGTAAAATTCTTGGTAGCATGGTGTGAATGGAGTTTTCTAAAGCATCTTTCAGGGAACTCTCCAGGGCACCTTTAAATCTGGGGTTAAATTCACCTCTGCCGTAACCAAGTAATGAGTGAGATGTCGGCTGATCAATAGATCTAGATGGTGAATCTTCTCCCTGTTAATAAAAGCTTCAAGAACCCGCCTGCCAATGCAGGAGACTCGGGTTCGATCCCTCGGTTCGGGAAGATCCCCTGGAGGAGGCAACAGCAGCCCGCTCCAGGATCCTTGCCTGAAGAATCCCCATGGACAGAGAGGAGCCTGGCGGGGCTCCAGTCCACGGGGGTTGCAACGAGTCGGACATCGCTGACCACAGTCCCACGGAACACAGGAAGATGCTACGTCTGCTGTAACTTCTTTTTTTTAAAAAATTAAATTAATTTATTTTAATTGGTAATAAAATATTAATTTATTTTATTTTACCTAATTACAATATTGTGGTGGTTTTTGCCATACATTGACATGAATCCGCCCTGGGTGTCTGCCATAACTTCCTTATTTTCTTATTATTTATTTTAATTGGGGGCTAATTACAATATTGCAGTGGTTTTTGCCTTACGTTGAGATGAATCCGCCCTGGGTGTCCACGTGTCCGCCAGAACTTTCTGCTGAGGGCGACGCCCCTCCCAGAAAGGGACAGATGCCGTTGTTGCCACGGCAACGTCTCTGCGTCTCCCCGCTCCCAGGAAAGTGGCACCAGGGTCTAAGCTGTGCGTCCCGCGACGACCACTGCTATCACCCGCTCAACCACGGCTTCGACTACTTCTACGGGATGCCGTTCGAGCTCCTGAGCGACTGCCAGGGGTTCCACACTCCCGAGCTGCACCGTCAGCTGAGGGTCCAGCTCTGGGTGTGCACGGTGGTGCTGGGCCTCATCCCCCTGCTCCTGCTCGTCCCCACCTGCGTGCGCTGGTTCCTGGTCCCCTGGCCGGTGATCCTGGCCTTCGCCCTGCTGGCCCTCGTGTTCTTCGTGTCCTGGTTCTCCAGCTACGGCTTTACCCGCCGCTGGAACTGCGTGCTCATGCGGGACCACGAGATCATTCAGCAGCCGGTCAGACTGGAGAGGCTCGCCTCGCTCATGCTCAAGGAGGCGCTGGCCTTCATTGACAGGTAGGCCGTCTCTTTCTGGCTGGATGCCCACCCCCCACCCCCCACCAACCCCTCACCCCAGTCACAGACTTTCGACTTTTTTTTTTTTTTTCCAGCGAAGTTGGGTACCGCTTGGTGAAAGGCTCTTTGTGTGTGTGCCTATGTGTGCGATATTTGTGATACAATGAACTCTCTTTAAGATAAATAAGAGTGTTGTTTCATTAAAAAAAAATAGATGCATTTAAAAAAATGTTTTGATTTATTTGGGGCTGCGCTGGGTTTTCGGTGTTGCTAAGGGTGGGCTTCCCAGGAGGTGCTTAAGCGGTGAAGAACCTGCTGCCAAAGTGAGAGAACCAAGTTCGGTCCCTGGGTTGGGAAGATCCCCTGGAGCAAGGGCATGGCGACCCACTCCAGTATGCTTGCCTGGAGAATCCCATGGACAGACGAGCCTGGTGGGCTACAGTCCATGCGGTCGCAAAGAGTCGGGCATGACCAAGTGACTAACGCTTCTTTATACCACTGGACCACCAGGGGAACCCAACAGTTAAATGTCCTGCAAAATTTGAACATTGAAAAGGGAAAGAAATATGTTTAGCTCCCTTAGGAAAAAAAAAACAAAACACGCAATTCCTCTATTTTAATCAATACTGTTTTTTCTTCCTGTACCCCCTTAGGTATAAGCGTGGACCATTCCTGCTTTTCATATCCTTTCTGCACGTCCACACGCCTCTGGTCACCAAGGAGAAATTCGTCGGGCACAGTAAATTCGGCTTGTATGGCGACAACGTGGAAGAGATGGATTGGATGGTGGGTAGGTGATCACTCTCTGATTTTGAAGCATCTTATTTACAGACTAGAGGAAAATGAGTCTCCATGAATGGCATCAAATAAGGGACAACCCCCTGCATGTTTTGGGAAGTGGACGTGTATTTGTTGTGCTGAATTACAGGAAAAGCTGGCTCTAGGTGCAGTGAAGTTTTCTGAGGAAAGAGCATGATTTATGGAATACAGGTTCTCCGGTTTAAAGAGAACCACTTTCCCAAAAAACTCATTTGGGGGACGAATAACGTTGTGCTGTAGAGCTGACTCACTGGACGAGCCCTTGATGCTGAGAATGACTACGTAATGTTTCTGTATTACATGTTATATAGTCTCATATCTCCTCCTTCTGCTCTGGCGTGTCCGACTCTTTGCGACCCCGTGGACTGTAGCCCGCCAGGCTCCTCTGTCCATGGGATTCTCCAGGCAAGAATCCTGGAGTGGGTTGCCGTGCCCTGCTCCAGGGGATCTTCCCGACCCAGGGATCGAACCTGAGCCTCCTGCATTGGCAGGTGGGTTCTTTAGCACTGAGCCGCCTGGGAAACCCTATATGTAAGATATAACATAGTGTATAATACTCGGAATCTTAGCAACATTACATGGCATAATTATATACATATATTTACACATTAATATAAACCATCTCTATGGTTTATTGGGGGCTGCCTTGGTGGTTTGGATGGTAAAGAATCCACCTGCAATTCAGGAGACCCAGTCTTGATCCCTGGGTTGGGAAGATCCCCTGGAGGAGGAAATGGCAATCCACTCCAGTATTCTTGCCTGGAAGATCCCACGGGCAGAGGAGCCTGGTGGGCTACACTCCATGGGGTCTCAAAGAGTCAGACACGACTTACGGACTAAACCACCACCACCATACTTATTATATAAATAATACATTACAAATCATCTTCTTATATATATTTGTATTAAATATATGCTTAGCATAAACCATTACATATGTCATATGGTATCATAAATATATAATAAATAATTATACATATATAAAATATCATATGCTGTATTGTATATACGGTATATTATGAATATATATCATATATATGGTCTATTACATATATATGGTATATTATGTATATATATGGTAGATATGCTATATTATATATAATGGTATATTACATATATATGGTATGTATGGTATATTATGTATAATGGTATATTACATATGTATGGTATGTATGGTATATTACATATATATATGATATGTATGATATATTACATATATATGGTATATCATTATAATGGTATATTACATATATATGGTATATAATGTATAATGGTATATTAGGTATATATGGTATGTATGGTATACTATGTATATATATGGTATGTATGGTATATTATGTATATATGGTATATCATGTATAATGGTATATTATGTATAGATATGGTATATATGGTATATTACATATATATGGTATATATGGTATATTACATATAATGGTATATTACATATACATGGTACGTCATGTATAATGGTAGATTACGTATATATGGTATGTATGGTATATTATGTATATATATGGTATGTATGATATATTACATATAATGGTATATTACATATATATGGTATATCATGTATAATGGTATATCACATATATATGGTATATAATGTACAATGTTATATTAGGTATATATGGTATGTATGGTGTACTATGTATATATATGGTATGTATGGTATATTACGTATATATGGTATATTACGTATAATGGTATATTACATATACATGGTACGTCATGTATAATGGTAGATTACGTATATACGGCGTATTATAAATAGTGTCTATTGCAGATCTGTATTACACATAGTGTATATATCGTATATATACGAGTGTCTACAATGGTGATTTAGTGCAGATTATACAACAGAAAGTAGGAGAATGGTCTTAGCGCTACATGTAACCGTGTTGCATGTTTACAATGAACCACACAGCGTTACACACGCAATGCTAGAGACGCACCGGAAGACCCTCGATGCGCAGTGAAACGTGACTGCTTCCGTCTTCCCCCTCCACCAGGAAAGGTCCTGGAGGCCCTGGACCGGGAGCGCCTGGCCAACCACACGCTGGTCTACTTCACCTCGGACAACGGGGGCCGCCTGGAGGCGCAGGACCGCAGCGGGCAGCTGGGCGGCTGGAACGGGCGCTACAAAGGTGCTGCGTGCGGGTGGGGGCTGTCCCCGCGGGGCGCCGAGGCAGGACCCGCCTGGCTTCGTGCCTGCGTGCTCAGTCGCTTCCGTCGTCTCTGACCCTTGGGTCTCAGCATCTCTGCAACGTCCAGTCAGTCCCCCACGCTCCGAAGTCTCTTTGCTTCTAAGAGGTTTAATCTGTGGAGCCTTCCTCTCCTTGTTGACCCCATGCCCGCCAAGGTTCCTCTATCCATGCGACTGTCCAGGGAAGAATATTGCAGTGCATTGCCATTCCCTTCTCCAGGGGATCTTCCTGGCCCAGGGATTGAACCCTGGTCTCCTGCACTGGCAGGTGGATTACTGACCCACTGAGCCACCTGGAAAGCCCTCACCTGGCTTTGCTTTGTCTTAACTCATTTGCAAAGATCGTTGGGGGAGTTCTGTGTGCGTTATACTCGCTTAGGAAGCTAGATGGGGAAAGACTGCATATTTGGGGACACGCCCAAGAGTCTACGACAAAAAATTTCTTGAGTCATGAAAGATTCCTGAGAGGAAGGGCACAGGACCTCAGTGACTGTCTCAAAGACAGTCTTATTCTTAGCCCATGACGTCAGCACAGCTGACGGCATAATATACAGATTAGGAAAGCGCTTCTTTTCTAATGATCATTACTGGGTTTGTCGCCTAGACCCTGGAAGTCCGCAGCTGGAGTTTTCAAGTCTTGAAAGCAAGAACTTGGCCTCGGTGTCCTTTGTATCTCTCTGTGAATATATTTTACTGGTTTGTTGTTCCGTGGCTTTGTCATATCCAACTCTTTGCGAGAAGGATATGGCAACCCACTCCAGTATTCTTGCCTGGAGAATTCCACAGACAGAGGAAACTGGCGGGCTACCGTCCATGGCGTCGAAAAAGAGAGGAATGCTCCGTAGATTAAATATTTTAGAAGGGAAGAGATTTCAGAGCCTGGAGAGTGGACGTTGAAGAGATGCTGAGATTCAGAACTGAACTGGGTTTGGGAACGGAGCCCAAGCGTTTTCTGAATGTTGAGCTTTAAGCCAAGCTTTCTCACTCTCCTCTTTCATTTTCCTCAAGAGGCTCTTTAGTTCCTCTTTGCTTTCTGCCATAAGGGTGGTGTCATCTGCATATCTGAGGTTATTGATATTTTCTGCCCACGATCTTAATTCCAGCTTGTCACTGGTGTGGCCAGTGGCAATTTTCAGATACACAGAGAATGAGTCCGTGGGGTTGAATGCCCCTTCGGTTTTTCGTCTTTGCTTTCAGGAGGCAGAGGCATGGCTGGATGGGAAGGAGGCATCCGGGTGCCCGGAATTTTCCGGTGGCCAACAGTCCTGGAGGCGGGGAAGGTCATCGACGAACCTACAAGCCTCATGGACATTTTCCCGACGCTGTCTTATATCGGAGGAGGCATTCCGCCACTGGGCAGGTACAAGAGCATGCTTGCCCCTTGTGGAGGGAGATATATTTGGCCGCCAGGCTCCTCTGTCCATGGGGATTCTCTAGACAAGAATACTGGAGTGGGTTGCCGTTTCCTCCTTTAGGGGGATCTTCCTGACCCAGGGATTGAATCTGGGTCTCCCACCTTGCAGGCAGATTCTTTACCATCTGAGTCTCCAGGGAAGCACATAGTTGGCACCTATGCAGATGTATTAGAAAATTGTATGTGTGTGAAGCGTGTTACTGAACCCTCAGTATTCTGCTGTGATGGCCAGATGACTTCTTTCTCCCCACAGTTCATGGTAGAATCGCTTGTCCATTTTCCTCTCAAAACATGTTCTTATTCTCTCTCTCATGCTGCCAAGTCGCTTCAGTCGTGTCCAACTCTGTGCGACCCCATAGACGGCAGCCCACTAGGCTCCCCCGTCCCTGGGATTCTCCAGGCAAGAACACGGGAGTGGGTTGCCATTTCCTTCTCCAATGCATGAAAGTGAAAAGTGAAAGTGAAGTCGCTCAGTTGTGTCCAGCTCCTAGCGACCCCATGGACTGCAGCCCACCAGGCTCCTCCATCCATGGGATTTTCCAGGCAAGAGTACTGGAGTGGGGTGCCATCGCCGTCTCCAACGCATGAAAGTGAAAAGTGGAAGTGAAATCGCTCAGTTGTGTCTGACTCCTAGCGAGGAGGAGCCTGGTGGGCTGCAGTCCATGGGATTTTCCAGGCAAGAGTACTGGAGTGGGGTGCCATTGCCTTCTAGGCTCATCTCTGGTGGCCTTCGGGGTGGGAGCTGAGCCTCCTTCATTTTTGTATCCCTCACAGCATCTAAATACTTAGTCACTTGAGTCTTAGTGTCCGACTCTTTGCGACCCCATGGACTGTAGCCCCGCCAGGCTCCTCTGTCCATGGGATGCTCCAGGCAAGAATCCTGGAGTGGGTTGTCATGCCCTTCTCCAGGGGATCTTCTGGATCCAGGGATTGAACCCAGGTCTGCTGCACTGCAGGCGGATTCTTTACCAGCTGAGCCTCCTGGGAGGCCCTGCATTGTATAGACCATTAAATAAATATTTGCTACGTGAATTCCCAAATAAAAGTGGGTACGTGTCCATCTGTATGTGATGAAGTTTGATGCTTTTCTCTATCGGATTTGAAATGAATAAATAAAGTAGGAATAGTGACTCAATGGACGTGAATCTGAGCAAAATCTAGGAGATATTGGAGAACAGAGGCGCCTGGCAGGATGCAGCCCGTGGGGTCGCAAAGAGTGAGACACGCCTGAGTGACTGAACATACCTGTTTATTTGAGGCAGGGTTTCTGTTGAATCAAATGAGTGTTGTTGTTCAGTCGCTCAGTCGTGTCCGACTCTTTGCGACCCCATGGACTGTAGTTCACCAGGCTTCCCTGTCCTTCACCATCTCCCGGAGCTTGCTCAAACTCATGTCTACTGAGTCAGTGATGCCATCCAACCTTCTCATCCTCTGTCGTCCCCTTCTCCTCCCGCCTTCACTCTTTCCCAGCATCAGGGTCTTTTCCAGTGAGCTGGCTCTTTGCATCAGGTGGCCAAAGTCTTGGAGCTTCAGTTTCTGCACGTGTCCTTCCAATGAATATTCAGGACTCATCTCCTTTAGGATGGACTGGTTGGGTCTCCTTGCAGTCCAAGGGACTCTCAACAGTCTTCTCCAGCATCACCGTTCAAAAGCATCCATTCTTGGGCGCTCAGCCTTCTTTATGGTCCAACTCTCAAATCCGTACATGACTCCTAGAAAAACCATAGCTTTGACTGTGAGTGTAAAGCACTCAACTATCTAATCCATGGGACTCGTGCATGGTGTCTGACAAGGGGCCAGAGACATAGCTCCAGCTGCTCACCTCTCCCACTGTCTTAGAAACTGTAATACGTTACACTTCTTCTTCATCTTTATAAATTGTGGAATGAGTGGAAATGCGTGTTGAGTTTTCAGTGGGATTTTCCTTGTCCTTGTCCACTCCTCCCCCCTCCTGCCTCCCCTTCCTACCTCCTCCTCTGCCTTCTGCTCCTTTTTCTTGTTCTTCCAGCTCGCTTCTCTCTTCCTCCTCCTCGTCTGCCGTAAAACGTAAAACGCGAGACTCGACCGCGCCTCCCTCACCGCTCTCTGCGTCTCCGCTTCTCTCCCCAGAGTGATTGACGGCCGGAACCTCATGCCGCTCTTGGAAGGCAGGGTCTCCCGCTCGGAACACGAGTTCCTCTTCCACTACTGCGGGGCCTCTCTGCACACGGCCAGGTGGTATCAGAAGGACTGTGAGTATGAGGGTGGCCGACACGTGCGGACACAGCAAGGACACCTCCTTGTCTCTTTCGTCTCCTGGGGGAGGGCACACTCTGTGCGGTGAACACCCCTTGTCATGGTTGTTCTAGATCCTGCAGAAAGTGACTTAAAAACAGCGGTTCGTTATGGTAGAAATCACAGTAGGATTTTAGAGGTATGTCTGTGCACGTGTGTCCCTAAGCTCTTATGCATAATTTTGACAAAGGGAGGAAGAAGGCCAGGTAGAGACAGAGAGAATGAATTCCCGTAACAGAGGACACAGAGATAATTAGCAACAAGAGCTAACGTCTTTGGTCGAACCCAGACATCAGTCACGAACTGCCACCTCCTGAGTCATTGCCTGAGTTCCACTGTCTGGTAAATTCATGCAAACAGATATTAATGGACAAACGGCATCAATTTCCTCACACCTGTAAAAAAAAAAAGAGCTCTTTTGGAGACATTCCAGATTTTTGACTGGATTTGGCGATTCACTGAAAAGGTATCGATGGTCGCACGTATGATCCATCCTCCGTGGTGTGATCTGTTCTTTGAGTCAGTGTGGATGAGTCTTCCATGTAAAATAAAAACAAGGAAAAATCTCTTCCTTTTAGACTACACATCAGTTAGTTAGTTCAGTGGTAAAGAAAAAAAAGAAAACACCCTCTGCCCCTGAGGAATAAAAGCCTCCCAAATTTTCCCAGCGAGGGTTAAACAAATAGAATTTGATTCATTTTTTTCTTAATAAGGAATCTAGAAATTGGGAGCGGAGGGCTGATACAGGAACAGTGCTCAAGGCCATTATCAGGGGCCTCTGGTGTTTTTTTTTTTTTTTTTCTGTTCCCATTAAACCACTTCTGTCCTGTCGGCTTCCAGTCTCATATTTCTGACCGCATGGCTGCAAAATAGCTGCTGTTCCTCCAGGCATCACATATATGCTTCACCCAGGAAGTAGAGAGAAAAGCAAAAAGGTGGTGAAGGATTCAGCCAGGGGATTTAGTCTAATTTGATTCAGAAAGCGTAGCTGTCCCACAAGAGCCTAGCAGAGGACTTCCGTAGAAGTCTGGTTGATCAGAGATTGGGGTGTGGTTATGTTTTCTGTTTGAAACCGACCTCTGGAAATGGAATTGCTAAGCAATGGCATGAAAGACAGAGAGAGAGAGAAGAGAAGGGAGGGAGTGAGGGAAGAGGGAGGGAGGCAGAGGAATTAGATGACAGACAAATAGGTAGATATATAGATGTATGATAGAATAGACAGTTGGATAAATAGATGATAGAAAAGAAGTCTGAATGATCATTTGTGTGATGAAAGCAGCCATTCAGGTCGTAACTGTTGTCTCCCAAGGCTCTCAGGGTGAGATAAAAAGTCTTCAAGTTGCCTGTGAAATTGGGCATCGTTCTTACAGTTGAAGAAATACAACGCTGCTGTGTGATGCTGTGCAGAAGATTTTCAGTTGCTAGCAAAAGCGTTTGCTATAAATATATGTAATTTTATTGGAGGGTGATTGCTTTGTAATTTTATGTCAGTTTCTGATTTTACATTAGTTTGTGCTGTACAACAAGTGAATCAACCATATGTTTACATATCTCCCCTCCCTCTTAAGCCTTCCTCTTTCCCTAGGTCATCACAGAGCCCCGAGCTGAGCTTTCTGTGCTATATAGCAGCTTGCCACTAGCTGTGGATTTTTAATGAAAGAAAAAAAAAATCCTAAAATAATAACAAAGACGGCATCCCAGTGGGGCTCTGTTTTCCAGGCGCAACCGTGTGGAAGGTGCATTTCGTGACGCCCAAGTTCTCCCCGGAGGGAGCGGGCGCCTGCTACGGGAGTGAAGCCTGCCCGTGTTCAGGCGATGTCACCTACCACGACCCTCCCCTGCTCTTCGACATCTCGAGAGACCCTTCCGAGTCGAGACCTCTCAACCCCGACAACGAAGCCTTGTTTGACTCCGTGGTTAAGAAGATCGAAGCGGCCGTAAGACAGCACCGTGGGACCCTCACGCCGGTCCCTCAGCAGCTCTCTGTGTTCAACACCCTTTGGAAACCGTGGCTGCAGCCCTGCTGTGGGACCTTCCCCTTCTGTGGCTGCGACAGGGCGGATGACATTGTATCCGCAGCATGGTGAGCAGAGAGGGGCTGCTTCTTCCCAACCAGCAACCCTCTGTTACCGCAGAGCTCTCAGCTGCCTCATGCATTCCGCTGGGGATCAAACACGATGCCCCGCTGTCATTTTTTCTTTAAAATCCTCAGATTTTAGATCTTTCCTCAAGTCATATCCAGCAGCATGATGAAACAAAAGCGGATCCATATACCCATGAAACTATGCACCATTCATTTTACCTTTTTTTTTTGTATAATTGTGTCCTTGTTTAAGGAAGAAGGTCAAGAGGACCTTCTGCAGAGTCACAAGAATCTTGGTGATACCTTCCACAAAAAATGAGTAGAAGCAGCCGTTTTGATGTCACTGTCTTTACTTTCTCTCACGATATTGTTAGAAATGTCTCCATGCAGATTCTAAACCCAGAGACAGTTTTTGCATCCGAGCTTAGACAAATTTGGCAAGTTTCTTGTTCTCCTTTTGCATCAGGAAGACTATGAAAATTCTCAAAATAGGGAGAGAAGACACACAGCTACAGTAACGCTATGATAGTGTGGATATGTGTTTTGAAAACACTTCGCAAAACTTAGAGGAGGCAAGTAGTCTCAGCTCCGTTTCCGCATGAGGAAAGTGATTTTTGTCGTATTTAACTAATTGCACAAGATTGTATAAATGTTATGGGAAGAGAGTATTTAAGTTATATTTCTTTTCAAATCACACTGCAAACATGATGGCTGCTGCTGCTGCTAAGTCGCTTCAGTCGTGTCCGACCCTGTGCGACCCCATAGACGGCAGCCCACCAGGCTCCCCCGTCCCTGGGATTTTCCAGGCAAGAACGCTGGAGTGGGTTGCCATTTCCTTCTCCAATGCATGAAAGTGAAAAGTCAAAAGTGAAGTCGCTCAGTCGTGTCTGACTCTTAGCGACCCCATGGACTGCAGCCCACCAGGCTCCTCCATCCATGGGATTTTCCAGGCAAGGGTACTGGAGTGGGGTGCCATTGCTTTCTCCTTGATAGCAAAGTCTTGTCTGTTTTCCTTATCTTTTCTTCATCCTACTGGCTCACCATCTCCCAGAACTTGCTCTAACTCATGTCCAAAGAGTCCGTGGTGCCATCAAACCACCTCATCTTCAAAAGCCTCCTTTTCCTCCTGCCCTCAATATTTCCCAGCATCAGGGTCTTTTCCAGTGAGTTGACTCTTCCCATCAGGTGGCCAAAGTATTCGAGCCTCAGCTTCAGCATCCGTCCTTCCAATGAATATTCACAGCTGATTTCCTTTAATGCTGCATCATATAATAAATACAGATATTTACAGATAAAACTGTTTTTACCAGTGTTTCTAAACATATTCGTTGCAATAAATTGAGTGTAATGTGAAATTCAATCTCATTCATGTTAAAAAAAAAAAAAAGGAATCAGAGTATGTTCTTACATAGTCATAAATTTTGAATAGGATCTTTTTTTACTGTTTATTTTTCTATTTAACAGTGTACCAGCTGCAGAGAATTTTCTCCAAGTACTTTCACTTTAAATTCTTATAGATGTGAAATTTATTATACTTTTTTAAACAAAGTTTAAATTAAAAGGTAAAATCAGAAAGAAAGTAGAGGCTTCTGAGGCAAAATTTGGGCAAAACCTAGGGGTTCTGAGGCGAAATATGAGAGAAACCAGGGGGCTCTGAGGAAAAAAATTTGAGAGAAAGCAGAGGGTTTGGAGGCAAAATTTGACAGAAAGAAAGATCTCTTGAGGTAAAATCTGACAGAAAGATAGTCTTTCTGAAGTAAAATCTGACAGAAAGAAGACACTTCTGAGGTAAAACCTTATGGAAAGACAGTCTTTCTGAAGCAAAATATGATGAAAACTAGCACCTCCTGAGGTGGACCTGACACAAATGTGAGTTCCTGAGGCTAAATCTGACAGTCACTAGGGCATCCTGGGTTACATGTTTCATAAACCTTTTGCTTCTGAGGCAACAGACTCCTTGACACAAAAATCTCATAGAAACTAGGGGCTCCCGAGGCAAAAACTGACTGAAAGTAGATGGACCTGAGGCAAATCTCACCAAAACTAGAGGATCGTGAGGTAACAACCTCACCAGAACTAAAGGGTTCTAAGATGAATTCCAACGTTAGGTAGGGGTTTTGAGTCTAATCTGAGAGAAAGTAGGGCTTTCAGAGAGGAATATGGCAGAAACTAGAGGGTTCCTTGTTAACATGTGACACGTCTCAGCAACGAATACTTTTTGGACTTCCCTTATGGCTCACAGACTTCCCTGGTGGCTCAGATGGTAAAGCGTCTGCCTACAATGCGGGAGGCCTGGGTTCAATCCCTGGGTCGGGAAGATCTCCTGGAGAAGGAAATGGCAGTCCGCTCCAGTATTCTTGCTTGGAAAATCCCATGGACTGGAGGAGCCTGGTAGGCTATAGTCCATGGGGTCCCAAAGAGTTGGACACGACTGAGCAACTTCACTTTCACTTATGGCTCATAGCGTAAGCAATCTGCTTGAAATGCTGGAGACCTCTGTTCAATTTCTTCAGTTCAGTTCAGTTGCTCATTCGTGTCCGACTCTTTTTGACCCCATGGACTGCAGCAGGCCAGGCCTCCCTGTCCATCACCAACTCCTGGAGCTTGCTCAAACTCAGGTCCATCGAGTCAGTGATGCCATCCAACCATCTCATCCTCTGTCATCCCTTTCTCCTCCTGCCTTCAATCTTTCCCGGCATCTGGGTCTTTTCAAATGAGTCAGGAAGACCAAGTCAGGAAGAATTTCTGGAGAACGAAAAGACATTCCTCTCCGGTATTCTTGCCTAGAGAATCCCACGGACAGAACAGGCTAACGTCCACTAACGCCCATGGGGCACTAGAAGTCAGACTCAACTGACGCGACTTAGGACATACTCTATAGCACAGGGGACTCTGCTCAGTTCTTTGTAATGATTTATATGAAAAAGAATCTAAAAAAGAAATGCGCACACTGAGTTCAGTGTGCACCAGGAAGAACCTGGGTGTTCATCTGCCTGCATTGTGGGAGACCTGGGTTCGATCCCTAGGTGGGGAAAATCTCCTGGCGAAGGGATTGGCAACCCACTCCAGTATTCTTGCCTGGAGAATCCCCTGGACAGAGGAGCCCGGTGGATTTCAGTCCCAGAGTTGGACACGACTGAGTGACTTAACACTCTCAGTGAAGCTTTGAGAACATCATAAATCAACTCTACTCCAGTACAAATTTAACAAGATTTAAATGGAAAGTATATCATGTTAAACTGATAGACACCTTTGCCATTAGTCAGAGCACTCTAAACTGGGTAACAGCCTAACCGTCTTACCAAAGCGAGGGTGTACACGATGCAGTTCTGTCTATGCTTAGAGTTTGCGTGTGCATACTCAGTCGCTCAGTCGTTTCCGACTCTTGCGACCCTGTTGACTGTAGCCCGCCAGGCCCCTCTGTCCATGGGGTTTTCCAAGCAAGAATGCTCTAGTGGGATGCCGTTTCCTCCTCCAGGGGATCTTCCTGACCCAGGGATTGAACCCGAGTCTCCTGCGTCTCCTGCATTTGCCGGAGGATTCTTTACCGCTTAAACACCACCGTGTATGTATAGGGCCACACAGTTATTTTGGCCACACTGTGTAACATGTGGGATCTTAATTCCTCAACCGGGGGTTGAAGCTGCAGCACCTGACGTGGAAACACAAAGTCGTAACCACTGGATCTCCGAGGAAGTGCCTAGTAACATTTTTTTCCAATGTTGACAGTGAGGGAAGCGATGCATAAATGAGTCAAATAGTCTATAAGAAATCTCTCTACCTGCCTTTCAATATTGCTGTGAACCAGAAACTTCTCTTAAAAATATCTATATACTTGTAAAAAAAAGTTCTTTTTTCCCATCCCCAATAGCTAATAATCTGACTTATTGGACAACAGATATTTTTATTACATGTAATCATTTTATATATATCTTCATTCATGGTCAGTCACTAAGTTCTGTCCGGCTCTTTGTGACCCCATGGACTGCAGCACGCCAGGCTTCCCTGTCCTTCAGTATCTCCCAGAGTTTGCTCAGACTCATGTCCGCTGAGTCAGTGATGCCGTCCAACCATCTCCTCCTCTGGGTATCTTATATATAATAATCCTAGAAGGATGTACCCACTAGGGGGCACACGCATATTGCTGGGAACATGACTGATTAAAAACCCTGGAGGAAACAAGGTTTTCAACGTATACATTTCTTTCCTTTTCCTAAAAGTATCGCAAGTTTTCTTTTTTCTTTCTCTTTATGGGTCGTGATTTAGAATCCAGAACCACAGCAGGCTTTATGGGGTCACACAGCTGATCATGACAAGTAAATTTCAAGTTCCTTCTGAAAAGAGGAATTCTCAAGGCACAGACACTCTTTTTAATGTACCACCTCCAGTTTTGAAGAATTTGAGTCACGAAATTCACTTCCAGGTGCTCTGTGGGCATTAAAGAATAACATGTAGATGCCCCTCATGCTGTGATAACTTTGGTGGGATGGGATGTGTTACTTCTGGGTTCACAGCCCCAGAATCAAGCCTTCTGGCAAAAAAATAAGGCAGAATTATGGCTCAGTTGCTGGTTTGACCTGAGTATGTACCGATCTCAATTACTGACAAATCAAAGGCGTGAGAAACGGTGATACATTCCATATTTTAAGAATTTTTTTTTTCTCTTCTGACTGTACATTGACTTCTGTTATCTGTGACCTGACCTAAAACTTGAAATACGACCAGAAAACAGAAGGATGACAGCAAACATTATCTTCCTCAGCTGCTCATTGCTCCATTCCAAAGCAATGATTGAGAGAAAATATGAAAATATATAAATATGCCCTTGATAGTTCAGATTGGCCCTTATCTTCTGAGGACTTGACTTCAGCAAATTCACTGTCATGAAGGGTCTCTCATATTTTCAACATTTTCCTTTCGACCTTGTTCCAGACCATCTCCGAGAAAGATGTCACAGTTTCAGGAAGGGTCTTCAATAATTCCCCTTCTTCTTTGTTCTGGGCCATCTTGGACAAAGAAGCTGTATTCTCATGAAGGGTCTTCTCTGAGCTTTCGGTCTGTTGATAAAGGGTTGTAACGGAAACCACGTCAAGGCCGAGTTAGGGGCTAATTCTCGCCTCAGTATTTTATGGGGCTGCTGTAGGAAAGTCATTTGATCAGATGAAGCCTGTGGGCAACCAGCAAGCTGCAAAGAAATAGCTCCCAGATCTGGGGGTTGTCCTTTCACCGGGCATTTCCCTGGGGGGACGTGGACGAAACTTCTGGCTTAGACAGGTGGTTAGTATAATCTGGACCATATTTCTTTTCTGAATGTTAAGTCAAAGGCCGCCATTGTGTCTTGTAACACACGGCTAACTGGCCTCTGGGGGACTGTGAACGCCAGTCCGGGCTGTGTCTCCGGCTGATTTTATGACTTGAGGGAAGTTCACGAAAGTGGTTGACTTTTTGAAAGTGAAAGGGATGTTTCTCTAGATCTTACTGCCTATCGCTTTTTTCTTTCCAGGTTTACTGAGGTATGCTTTGCGTATAGCACGATATGTCTTTCAGGTACAAGGTGTAATGGTTTGCCTGTGTCCCTGTTGGCACCATTCAGTAGCTCAGTCGTGTCCAACTCTTTGCAACCCCATGGACTGCAGCACTTCAGGCTTTCCTGTCCATCACCAACTCCTGGAGTTCACTCAGACTCAAGTCCATCGAGTCGGTGATGCCATCCAACCATCTCATCCTCTGTCGTCCCCTTCTCCTCCTGCCTTCAATCTTTCCCAGCATCAGGGTCTTTCCCAATGAGTCGGCTCTTCACATCAGGTGGCCAGAGTACTGGAGCTTCAACTTCAGCATTAGTCCTTCCAGTGAGTATTCAGGGTTGGTTTCCTTTAGGACTGACTGGTCTGATCTTGCTATCCAGGGAACTCTCAAGAATCTTCTCCAGCACCCCAATTCAAAAGCATCAATTCTTCAGCACTCGGCTTCTTTATGGTCCAACGCTCACATGACTATTGGAAAAACCATAGCTTTCACTATACGGACCTTTGTCAGCAAAGTGATGTCTTTGCTTTTTAAAATACTCCACCTAGGTTTATCATAGCTTTCGTTCCATCACATATTTTATGAAAAGATTATCACAATCACGTTAGTGAACTTCACAGTCATCTCACAGATCAAAAAAATAAGGTGGAAAAAATATCATGTTCCTTGTGATGATAACTCTTAGAATTTATTTTCTTAAACTTTCATATATAAGCTCAGCAGCGTTCATTAAATGTATCACATTCTACGTCACATCCTTAGTACTTATTTATCCAGTAACTGGAAGTTTGTCCCTTTTTTAAAAAATTGAAACTCGGCTGATTTACCGTATTATGTTAGTTTCAGGTGGACAGCGTAGTGATTTCCCACCTTTTTGTAGATTATATTCCATTTATAGTTATTATAAAATGTGGCCTACAGTCCCTGTGTTGGACAATATATCCTTGATATCCTTGTAGCTTATGTATTTTTCACACAGTCCTTTGTTCCTCTAAGTGCCCTCCACCTACCTTGCCCCTTCCCCCTCCACTCTCTCCAGATTATGTCAGGAAAGCAAGAGTAAGTTGCTTGACAGCCAGTGGCATGTTGCAGACGAAATCCAGACCCACACACAGCCCCACTTCAAAAGAGCCACAAAGCCTGTCTCTTCTGCTGGAGTGGTTTCTGCACCAAGGAACCAAGGACGTGGACGGGAGTTGCTAAAGTCTTAGAAGGAAGGACTTACAAGAAGGGGTCCTTATGATAAACTTCCTGTGGCCGTTGCATCAAAAGACCACGAACGGCGGGCTTAAATCAACAGGCGTTCATCTTCCCTCACTCCCGCCCCTGGTCCTAGAGAACAGACAACTGAGGTCATGGTGTCCTTCCCGCCTCTTCCCACTTCTGGGGACTCCAGGCGTCCGTCCCTGGTCTGGTGGCCTCCTCCCTCCCGTTTCTGCCTCCGTCTCCACGTGGCTTCTGCTCTGTGTCCACGTCTCTCCTCTGTCTTATTAAGGACCCTGTCATTGGATTTAGGGCCAGCTTCATCCAGAAGACCTCATTTCAAAATCCTTTACTTCATTCCATCTGCAAAAATCTTTGACTTCAAAATGAAGTTACTCTCAAAAGTTCTTAGAACCTGGACTTAATCATTGAAACCATTGGAAGAAAAGCTATGACCAACCTAGACAGCGTATTTAACAGCAGAGACGTTACTTTGCCAGCAAAAGTGCGTCTAGTCAAAGCTGTGGTTTTTCCAGTAGTCATGTATGGATGTGAGAGTTGGACTATAATGAAAGCTGAGCGCCGATTAATGCATGCTTTTGAAGTGCAGTGTTGGAGAAGACTCTTGTGAGTCCCTTGGACTGCAAGGAGATCCAACCATTCAATCCTAAAGGAAATCAGCCCTGAATTTTCATTGGAAGGACTGATATTGAAGCTGAAACTCCAATTCTTTGGCTACCTGATGTGAAGAGCCAATTTATTAAAAAGACCCTGACGCTGGGAAAGATTGAAGGCAGGAGGAGAAGGGGATGACAGAGGATGAGATGGTTGGATGGCATCATGGACTCGATGGACATGAGTTTGAGCAAGCTCCGGGAGATGGTGATGGACAGGGAGGCCTGGCGTGCTGCAGTCAAAGGGTTGCACACGACTGAGCAACTTACCTGAACTGAACTGATTGAAACCACTACAGTTTCCATACTGGGTATTTGCCTGGCAGCCAGGGGGTTAAGCGTGGTTTCTGTGTGTTTTTAAAGGTTGAAGAGGAAGCAATAATTAACTGTTATTCCTGACAGACCAGTTGGTATTTTAGCAAAATAAAAATTCCCTAGATTTGCTTCATGAATCTTAACAGTAAGCAACAAGGAATTGACTGTTACAGGTTTGATTTGAGTCTCAATGTGATAAGTAAAGTGTTAGTCACTCAGTCATGCCTAATTCTTAGCGACCCCATGGACTGTAGCCCACCAGGCTCCTCTGTTCATGAGATTCTCCAGGCAAGAATACTGGAGTGGGTTGCCATGCCCTCCTCCAGGGGGTCTTCCTGACCCAGGGATTGAACCTAGGTCTCCTGCATTGCAGGCAGATTCTTTACTGTCTGAGCCACCAGGAGGGGCATGTTTAAAGTTGTTAAAAAATCTCACTACTTTCTTCCAACTCAGCAGACATCTTTCATGCTTCAGAAGCAGCAAAAGAAATATAATTTCCGAGAGAGAGAGAGACAGCAGAATGCCACGTAGACATCTACCTCAGTGGAAAATGTCACTGGGTGGAACAGGGCAGGGAAAACAAAGAGAGACTGATTTTTAAGACTTCCTTTCATTAAAAGCAAAGCTTTTTGGTTCAGAGATAAAAGAGAGCAAAGTGCATATTTTTTTTTAAGGAAAGAATTCTAAAATGTGGAGTGAACCATTTGATGTTGGCAGAAAAAGGATGGCTGGATATATGAAAGTGCCCTCTTAGTGGAAGCTGTGTCTGAAATGGCCCTGTGAAACTCCCATTATATCTTGTGTTCACTTGATTGATGTGTGAAATATTACAGCATGCAAAGCACCCAGGAGCCCATGCTTCACACATCCGCAAGGCATTCTGTGCATAAAGGAATGTGCCTGTCCAGGCAGGTTCTCAGTAAAATCAAATAAACCTTCTGGATCAACACGCATTTCTGAGTTTGCAAATACTTGGTACACACCCAACTTCCATTTTTTTTGAGGATGTGTATATTATCCCTCATGTCATGGATCCAAACAGTTTTTCAAAGGCCATGAGGAAATTCCACTCCCATGGAAAAAAAAAATTATTCCACTTCAAACAGTACAAGCCCAAGTAGCTGTTCTAAAAAAAAAAAAAAAAGAGCAGAATCAACTCAGAGACTAAAGTTTTTAGTTCTCTAATCATCTACTGTAGAGTTGAAATATTAACAGAATTTGTTAAAATGTTGGGAAAACTGATCAGATGGATATATCATAAACCGTAAGGTATCCCCGAGCCTTACCCAAGGCAGGAGAGAGTCATTTTAAAAATTGATGATGAAACTACAGTTAGATTTTAAAAAAACAAAAAAAGATCTGTAGCAAAATTTATTTATACCAGATGAATGTAATGATCATCATTGCCTCCAGTGTGGCTCAGACAGTAAAGTGTCTGTCTGCAATGCAGGAAACCCGGGTTCGATCACTGGGTCGGGAAGATCTCCTGGAGAAGGAAATGGCAGCCCTCTCCAGTATTCTTGCCTGGAAAATCCCATGGACCTTGGAGCCTGGTAGGTTACCGTCCATGGGGTCGCAAAGAGTCGGACACGACTGAGCGACTTCACTTTAATGCATGTTCCAGATCTTGTGACATTGTACGTGAAATCCAGTCTCACTGGCTATTTTTTCTTTTTTCATTTTGCAGAGTTACATGGAATTGTTTGTTGAGTCCAAATGGAATGACACGTTCACCGGCTCCCATGCTGAAGTGCCCTGATCACTTCCTGAAAGGAAAGGAACGTGAGCTCTTTGCAAAGTCATCCTACGCAGCACATTTGGGTTTGGAAAGGTGGTGGCTCCTCAAGTTTCACATGCATAGTTCTGTGTGCTAGCTTGGAAAAGTGGAGAAAACTGTACAGATATGTAGATGAGAGAGAGAGAGAGATGATAGATAGATGGGATACATAAGTGGAATGGAAAAATGGTTGGATGAATAGATAAAAAGACGGACGAGATAGATAGATTGATGGGTAGATGGGTGGATAGGTAGGCAGCAGATGATTAATAGACATGATAGATGGATAGGACAGATAAATGGATAGATAAGAGGGATGGATAGATAGTTCCCTGGTGGCTCAGACGGTAAGGCGTCTGTCTACAATGCGGGAGACCTGGGTTCAATGCCTGGGTCGGGAAGATCCGCTGGAGAGGGAAATGGCAACCCACTGCAGTACTACTGCCTGGAAAATCCCATGGACAGAGGAGCCTGGTAGGCTACAGTCCATGGGGTCGCAAAGAGTCGGACACGACTGAGCGACTTCACTTCCTTACTTCACTTAAGAGGGATGGGGCGGGGGGTGGATCAATGGGTAGAGAGACAGGGAAATAGATGAGAGAGACATAGGTAGAGGAGACACATAGAAAGGTAGAGTAGACGATGGATAGGATATAAAAGTGGATAAATAAGTGGAATGGAAGAATGTATGGCTAAATATACAAAAAGACAGACGGAAGATGGAGAAGTAAGTGAAAGGTAGGTAGATAGACCTGGTGGGTAGGTGGATGGATTGACAGATGATTAATAGGATAGATCAGTGGATAGGTACGAGGGATGGGAGGGTGGATCGATGGAGAGAGACAGAGAAATAGATGAGAGAGACATAGGTAGAGGAGATAGATAGATGGATAGATACGGATGATAGATAGGATACCTAGATGGATAGATGAGTGGAATGGAAGAATGGGCGGATGGATAGATTAAAAGACAGATGAGAATAGAGATAATAGACACCACTGAGCGACTTCCCTTTCACTTTTCACTTTCATGCATTGGAGAAGGAAATGGCAACCCACTCCAGCGTTCTTGCCTGGAGAGCCCCAGGGATGGGGGAGCCTGGTGGGCTGCCGTCTCTGGGGTCGCACAGAGTCGGACAGGACTGAAGCAACTTAGCAGCAGCAGCAGCAGCAGATAGACGATGAGACAATAGCTGGTTGATAGACGGGAGAGATAAATGGATAGATACGAGGGATGGAAGGGTGGATGAATGGAGAGAGAGACAGAGAAATAGATGAGAGAGAAATAGCTGGATAGAAAGACAGATACATGATGGGTAGATAGATAGAGGATATGGAGATGGATAAGTGAGGTCCTGCTCTGTTGTCAGTCATCGTACCTCCCACCTCTCTCCTGCGATTTCATGTCCGGAAAGCCTAACTTTCAAGGTTAGGTATCAGGAAGCAGGTCACTGAGGAGGTGATTTGTCTGCAGTCGTGGAGGCCTCCTGCCCCAGATTAGTCTCTTGTCCATGGGGTCGCTGAGAGTCGGACACGACTGGACGACTTCACTTTCGCTTTTCACCTTCATGCATTGGAGAAGGAAATGGCAACCCACTCCAGTGTTCTCACCTGAAGAACCCTAGGGACGGGGGAGCCTGGTGGGCTGCCATCTATGGGGTCGCACAGAGTCGGTCACGCCTGAAGTGACTTAGCAGCAGCAGCAGCAGCAGAGATGAGACCCCAGAGAGCTCCATCTCTCTCCCACCATTGGAGGTCACGGCAAGCAGGGCTTGGCGATGAACCAGGAAGAGAGCGCTCGTCAGACTGGAAGCATCCTCGATCCTGAATTTTGGGCTTCCAGCCTCTGGAATTCTAAAGATAAATTTCTGTAGTCTGTAAGCCAGCCTGTCTGCGGCATTTAGATATAGCAGCTGAATGGACAAGCACAGAGATTTAACAGATGGATGATAGAGAAAGACACAGAGGGGTAGATGGCTACACAGATAGACACATGAATAGATGGATAGAAATATACAGAGACACATAGATAGATACACAGACACAAATAGATTGACACACACAGACACATACCAGATGTATAGACGTGCATAGATAGATGATAGATGAATTTGAAGAGATAGATGGATGCATGAAAAGATGGATGGATGATCGGTTGGATAAATATAATAGATAGCTCATTGATGATAGATACAATAAACAGATGATTTTTAAAATTTATTTGTTTGTTTTAATTGGAGGCTAATTACTTGACAATATTGTGGTGGTTTTGGCCATACATTCACCTGAATCCGCCATGTGTGTACATCTGTACCCCATCCTGAACCGCCCTCCCACCTGCCTCCCCATCCCATCCCTCTGGGTCATCCCAGTGCACCAGCCCTGAGCGCCCTGTCTCATGCATCGGACCTGGACTGGCGATCTGTTTCATATACAGTAATATACATGTTTCAATAATATTCTCACAGATCATCCCACCCTCATCTTCTCCCACAGAGTCCAAAAGTCTGTTCTTCACATCTGTGTCTCTTTTGCTGTCTCCCATACAGGGTCATCATTACCATCTTTCTAAATTCCATATATTTGCATTAATATACTGCATAGGTGTTTTTCTTTCTGGCTGACTTCACTCTGTATAACAGGCTCCAGTTTCATCCACCTCAGTAGAACTGATTCAAATGTGTTCTTTTTAATAGCTGAGTAATATTCCATTGTGTATATGTACCACAGCTTTCTTATCCATTCGTCTGCTGATGGACATCTAGATTGCTTCCATGTCCTGCCTATTGTAAACACTGTTTCGATGAACATTGGGCTACACATGTCTCTTTCTATTCTGGTTTCCTCGGTGTGTATGCCCAGCAGTGGGACTGCTGGGTCATAAGGCAGTTCCATTTCCAGTTTTTAAGGAATCTCCACACTGTTCTCCAGAGTGGCTGTACTAGTTTGCATTCCCACCAACAGTGTAAGAGGGTTCCCTTTTCTCCACACCCTCTCCAGCACTTACTTAAACAGATGATTTTGATAGATACATTTGAACAGATGAATGGATGAAACATGGATGCATGGGATGGTTGGAGAAAGAGATAATAGACAGAAGATAGACGTGCCAAGAGATACGTAAACAGATTAAGTGAAACATCTGTATATTCTACGGGTTTGGAGCATTGCGTAATGACGCTACAGTATCAGAGTACTTTCACTGAAAGTTCCCCTGTGGTCCACCTCTCCCTCCCTCTTCCCTCCGTAACCCCTGGCAAGCACGGATCTTTTGACTGTCTGCATAGTTCTGCCCTTCCCAGAAGGTCATTGGGTTGGAATCCTACAGTACGTGGCTGATAATCAATTCTTAAAGTAATACCCCTAATTCCTTTTTTGGAAAGGAAACGGTCCTTTCTTTGATCAAAGCAATGCCTGAAAGGCTGCCATGTGTTGGATGTTCTATTGACATGACCTCATTTAATGACTCCAACATCCTCCTGAATGAGGTCATAACATCCGAGTTTTGCCGGGTAGCTCAGAGGTTCCAAGTTCAGGCAGGATGTGAGTCCAGGAGAGCCTTGAAATACGACCCTTTGTCATCCACTTCATCCTGGCTTAAGGAGACCCCAGAGTCTGCTGCTGACTTTTAGGGCCAATGACCTTACACTTGGGTTTCCTTGGTGGCTCAGTGGTAAAGAATCCACGTGCCAACGCAGGAGACACGGGTTCCATCCCTGGGTGGGGAAGATCCCCTGGAGGAGGGCATGGCAACCCACTCTAGTATTCTTGCCTGGAAGAATCCCATGGGTGGAGGGACCCGGCAGGCTACAGCCCATGGGGTCGCAGAGTCAGAGATGGCTTAGCGACTAAACAAGAACAATAACAATACCCACCCTGTTTCTAGCCAACCATGGGCTCCTAGACACATTAAAATGTGTGCAGAGCTGAGATATCCTGGGATGAATGTCCTTCCATGGGTGATCTTTTTTCTTTTAATCTGATTGATTTGTCTGCATTGGGTCTTCATTGTGACTCACAGGCTTGGTTGCCCGGAGGCACATAGGATCTTAGTTCCCCGACCGTGGATTGAACCAGCATCCCTTGCATTGAAAGGTGAAGTCTTAACCAACAGACCACCAGGGAAGTCCCCCTTTCATGAATGACCTTATGTAAGAAATAAGACTAAGGCTGCTTGCGCACACAATTCACGCTTTCCTGTCTCCGCTCTTCTGCCTGACTGAATTTCCTATGTAGAAAACCAAAATAACTTTGAACAAATGCCTCGTGCAGACAAGAGTTCCTAGTTGGAGAAATCAGAGGAGACACGCATTAATTGAATACGCTAAAAATGTTCAGCCCGGTCCTCTGCACACACAGGCGATGTCTGGCATTTTAATTGGGTCTGATAGCTCAGCTGGTAAAGAATCCGCCTGCAATGCAGGAGACCTGGGTTCGATCCCTGGGTTGGGAAGATTCCCCTGGAGATGGGAAAGGCCACCCACTGCAGGATTCTGGCCTGGAGAATTCTGTGGACTATACAGTCCATGGGATCAGAAAAAGTAGGTCATGGCTTTCTTTATGGTCCAGCTCTCACATCCATATATGACTACTGGAAAAACCGCAGCTTTGACTACACGGACCTTTGTTGGCAAAGTAACGTCTCTGCTTTTGAATATGGTTTGAACTCCTTGCTGTGCACGGAGCTCTCAAGAGTTCTCCAGCAGTCCTTGGGCCATCAAATAAAACACAACAACGTTATGGGTCTTGTCATATCTTGCCTAAGTTAAACAGTAGAGTGATTCAGAAATCTGCCAGGGGATCTGGAGGGACACGTCGGGTCTGTCCTGGATGTGTGAATTTTTATGGAAATCTCAGTTTCTCCTTTCTTCCAAAGCCCTTCCATTCAGTTCTCTGGGACCCCTTTTCTTTAATTCGTCCTTTCAGTTGCTACATTGTGCCTGACCCTTTGTGACCCCATGGACTGTAGCCCACCAGACTGCTCTGTCCATGGGATCTCCCAGGCAAGAATGGGCTGCCAGCCAACCGGAGTGGGTTGCCATTTCCTCCTCTAGGGGATTTTCCTGACCCAGGATTGAACTTTCCTCTCCTGCAGGCTGATTCTTTACCACTGAGCCACCTGGGAAGCTGATAATCAAGGGTTAGGAGAAAGAAATCCAGATGATAAATGTATGTGCAGGATCTCCAGAAGGGACTTCAGATTGAAAGAGCCGCAGGCAACCAAGAGAAAGCTTAGATTCGAAGTTGCTGAGTTGCATCCGACTCTTTGCGATCCCATGGACTGTAGCCCACCAGCCTCCTCTGTCCATGGGCTTCTCCAGGCAAGAGTACTGGAGTGGGTTGCCATTCCCTTCTCCAGGGGATCTTTCTGACCCAGAGATCTAACTCCTGTCTCCTGCATTGGCAGGCGGGTTCTTTACCTCTAGCACCACCTGAGATGGAGGACAGAGCTGAGACTGTGTTCACCCTGGAGGGGATCATGCTTCTACACGTAGAAACCAGGTAGGTCTCTGTGTTGTCATCCTGGGAAGGGTGATGCCAAGATGAACAGGAGCCAGCCTCCTCACCTGTCTTGCAATCCCACACTCTTGCTCTCAGATGTTTGCGGAAAACAAAGGCGTCAACGTGCATTCGTGATGTTTCCGTGTGTTTCCCAGCATGAACTGTGATTTTTGCTATCAAAAGTCTGTTCACGAGCTCTCAGATTCCACCACCGGCGCACCGCCAAATGCTGAGTTATGCAAACGGGGCGGCTCCTCTGCAAAGAGTGGAAATAAGTCTTGACTTGTTTGAAAACCTTTCTGATTAGATTGATTCGATTGCGCTTTGTGCCTCTGAGCTATTTTGAAAGCTCAGTTAGCTCATCGTGAAAGAAATAGAGCTAGTGTTCCATATTCATTAGTAATGGATTCATGGCTCACCCACGGGGGGTGGGGGGCGTTAGGGTCGGGTGGGGTTTAGTATCTAACCTTTGACATTGAATCCAATCAACACGGTGTTGCTACATCATCCATAAAGAGTGACATCTAGAATGTTTTTAAACATATAAAAAAGAAATTCACTTCTGTCAGGGTTTTTTTTTTTTTTTTTTTTTTTTTGAGCTTGTCTGCATCTAAGTCCTGTAAAGACAGAAGTCACCAGAAAGACTATTTATAAATAATGTAAGTATAATGTTAAATCCTAGGATAATCTCCTTCACTTGAACAAAAACGATGCCTTGTCTCCGGGGCTTAAGAAGGGTCTTGTCAGACACTGTAGACAGATGGATGCATAGGGAGATGTGATGGATAGATGGATGGATGGATGGATGGATGGATGGCTAGATAGATATGATGGATGGATTACTAGACAGATGGGTAGATAGATTTTCAGGACTGATGATAGGTAAATATGATAGATAGATGGGCGGATGGCTAGGAAGATAGATATTCAGGATAGATGAGAGACAGACAGATAGATATGATTAATAGATAGACAGATATGATTAATGGATAGACAGATAGATATGATGAATGGATAGACAGATAGATAGATGGATAGATAGATATTCAGGATTGATGATGGATAGATAGATATGATGGGTGGATGACTAGATAGGCAGATGGATAGATAGATATGATGGATGAAGGGATAGATAGGATTGATATAGACAGATCGATATGATGGATGGATGGATGGATGGATGACTAGACAGAGAGACAGATACAAAGATATGATGGATGATTGGCTAGATAGATAGATGTTCAGGACTGATGATACATAGACAGACAGATAGATATGACGGATGGATGGGTGGATGGATGGCTAGATGGATGATGGATGGATTACTAGGCAGATGGGTAGATGCATTTTCAGGATTGGATGGATAGATACATGTGATAGATAGATGGACAGATGGATGGATGGCTAGATTGATAGATATTCAGGACTGATGATAGATAGATAGATATGATGGATGGATGGGTGGATGGATGGCTAGATAGATATGATGGATGGATGGATTCCTAGATAGATGAGTAGACAGATATTTAGGATTATGGATGGCTAGATAGATGTGATGGATGGGTGACTAAGTAGATAGATATTCTGGATTGATGATAGAGGGATATGATGGATGGATGAGTGGATTGATGGCTAGATAGATATTCAGGATTGATAGATACATAGGTAGATAAATAGATATGATGAGTGGGTAACTAGATAGATGGATAGATAGATATTCAGGATTAATGACGGATAGATCGATATGATGGATGGATGGATGACTAGATAGATGGATAGATATGATGGATGGATGGATAGATAGATATGGATAGCTAAATAGATACTCAGGATTGATATAGATAGATCAATATGATGGATGGATGGATCACTAGAGATAGGTGGATAGGTAGATATGGCAGATGAATGGATAGATAGATATGATGATGTATAGATGGCTACATAGTCAGGATTGATTTGGATAGATCAACCAGTCAAGGCTACCACAAGTCTTTATCGTTACCAGCAGTTATCTGAAGAGTTTCTTGGGGATTAGGGACACTCACGTGCCCTTCCCATCGCTTTCCATACCATCTGGCCATTCACTTTTCCCCGACAGTTCACCCCTGTGTCTCGCTGCTTCTGACCTCTGGGGAGGCTGTGCAACATCAGAGCGTGATTGAATATTCCTGCCATGGCGGTAAAGATAACAGACACGTCTGTTTGCAGAGACGCTCGGCGGCTTATTCCTCTAGATCCAAGTTGTGAGGCTGTCATCCTCGGGAGGTGCTAACTGTCCAGCGTGAGGATGCCTTCAGTAAATCAGTCGTGGAAGAACACTCTTTGTCTTTAAGGAAGAAAGAAAGTGAAGTCGCTCAGTCATGTCCAACTCTTTGCAAACCCTTGAACTGTAGCCTAGCAGGCTCCTCCGTGTATAGAATTTTCCAGGCAAGAGTACTGGAGTGGGTTGCCATTTCCTTCTGCAGGGGATCTTCCCGGCCCAGGATTGAACCCGGGTCTCCCACATTGCAGGCAGTCGCTTTACCGTCTTTAAAGCTTTCTTCAAAGAGAATAGGGTGGGGTTGGGGGGACTTACCTTGAGGCCCAGTGGTTAAGACTTCACCTTCCAACGAATAGCGTGCGTGTTTGATCCCTGATCGGGGAGGAGCTAAGATCCCACATGCCTCCTGGCCAAAAAAAAAAAGAAAACAAAAATCTATGTTGTCTCCACTTCTTCCGCCACACATATAATCTGCTGGTTTCTTGACAGTCGCCCTTCTGACAGGTGGGGAAGCGTTGTGTCATTACGGTTTTGATTTCCATTCCCCTGATCATGAGTTATGCTGACGATCTTTTCATGTACCCGTCGGTGGTCACCTGAGTGTCTCTTTTCGTCCTTGGAGGTCTCATCAAAGCGGGAGCCTGAAAGACGCATCCATCTGCTGGGTGATCACCCACCCTGGGGTGATCAAAGGTATTTCCCCTTCCTAAAATTCTCACAGGGGGCCTTGCTTTCTATATTCCTTTTTAAATTGTTAATTGGAGGATAGTTGCTTTACAATGCTGTGTTAGCGTCCACTGTACAGCAGCGCGAATCAGCCACGTGTCTACATATATCCCCTCCTTCTTGAGCCTCCCTCCCACCCCTCCCATCCACCCCTCTAGGTCGTCACAGCCCCGAGCTGAGCTCCCTGTCTACACAGCAGCTCCCACTAGCTGTCTGTTTTACACACCATCGTATATAGAGCTCAGGGCTTCTCTCTCGATTCATCCCGCCCTCTCCTTCCCCCGCTGGGTCCACCGGTTCATTCCCTACGCCTGCGTCTCTGTTCCTGCCCAGCAATTAGGTTCGTCTGTACCGTTTTGTAGATTTCACATATATGCGTTGACATACATGGTTTTTTTCCTCTTCATCACTTGCTTCACTCCGTTTTAACAGGCTCATCCACTGCAGACTTGGTTTTCGGTCTGAGAGTTGAGCGCCGGCTAGCCGTGTGGGAAACCTTGAGAAAGGTCTCACTGGACGCGGTTTACAGGAACCGCTGACTGTGAGGCATTGCTATTCTAGCCACCCAGAAGGCGGGCTCTCTACAGATGGGACGTTTGCAGAAACAAGCTTCCTGCTCCGAACATTCAAGCATATGTTTTGTGTGCGTGATAATTTTGTTTACCTTAGGTTTGTTAGAAAGATGGTTTACCTAAGGACCCAGTGGTAGATCGTTAGACGTCACGATTCAACAGTCTTTCCAAACGCAGCTGTTTTGTCCATTATGTGCATGGTAAGTCGCTTCAGCCGTGTCTGACTCTTTGTGACCCCGTGGACTGTAGCCCTGCCAGGCTCCTCTGTCCATGGGGATTCTCCAGGCAAGAAGACGGGAGTGGGGCTGCCATTTCCTCCTCCAGGGGATCTTTCCAACCCAGGGGTCAAAACGTCGTCTCTTACGTCTCCTGGTTCTCTACCACTGGTGCCACTTGGGAAGCAGAAATCAACGCAAAACCATAAACAGGCATCTCCTGTGGAAACACACAGTCGCAGCCAACGCTGTTTTCTTTCTCGTGCTTAAGGAAGTGGCTGATAATCTGCTCACAAAACACTGGGCTTCTAGTTCCTCGAAGAGATTTTTACCGCTTTGAGAGGACTTGAAGGGCAGTCTTGAGTTACAGAGCTCCGGATCAAACCCAAAGTCTTAGGAAGCTGAGTCTTTGATGAGACTTGAAGACCCCAGGTTGTAAAGCACACGCTTCATTTAATAGGTAGAGATTTACCTGTGTGTTAACAACACTCCCAGGGTAAGCAGGGAAAGCAGCAATGTGTTGGTCGCTCAGGCATGTCCGACTCTTTGTGACCCCATGGACTGTAGCCTGCTAGGCTCTTCTGTCCATGGGATTCTCCAGGTGAGGATACTGGGCGGCGGTGGGGGTGGGGGGTTGCCGTTTCCTCCTCCAGGGGATCTTCCCCACCCAGGGATCAAAACCCAGGTCTCCGGCACTGCAGGCAGGTTCTTTACCATCTGAGCCCCCAGGTGCATAGGACTGTAATAAAGAGAAGTATTATAAATGTTTACCCATGGGAGATTTGATAAATCTGTGACAATAAATATATTTGATGGAATATGATATGGCAGTTAAAAATGATCAGGCAGGTATTTATGTGATAAATTAAAAAAAAATATGAAATATTGTCGAGTCGAAAAAACAAGTTACAAAGAGTCCCTGATGGGGAATGCAGTTTGTGTTCATCAATAAATAAGTAAAATATTTATTTTTAATATATTAAAAGATCTGTCTTAGACCTGCCAGGTCTTAGTTGTGACATAGGGGATCTTCATTTGCTGTGTGCCAACAAACTCTTGGTTACAGCATGTGGGACCTAGCTACATGAGTGAGCATGAAACCTGGGCCTCTTGTATTGGGAACACGGGGTCTTAGCCACTGGACCACCAGTGAAGCCACAGGGAGGTATTCTTGTGTTTTTAACTTTCCCACATGCACGTGGATTTGACTTTTTTTTTTGTTTGTTTCCCATAAGCATTGGCACCCCACTCCAGTACTCTTGCCTGGAAAATCCCAGGGATGGAGGAGCCTGGTGGGCTGCAGTCCATGGGGTCGCTAAGAGTTGAACACCACTTAGTGACTTCCCTTTCACTTTTCACTTTCCTGCATTGGAGAAGGGAATGGCAACCCACTCCAGTGCTCTTGCCTGGAGAATCCCAGGGACGGGGGAGCCTGGTGGGCTGCCGTCTGTGGGGTCGCACAGAGTCAGACACGACTGAAGTGACTTAGCAGCAGCAGTAGCATAAGCATTATCAACCTGTTTATCTAAAATAGAGGGAGAAATGAAAAAGGAGAAACTCATCTTTGTTGGGGGGGGAAAGCCTCTTTCTCTCCCTGTACACCTTGCTATTTTATGAAAGCCTTAAGTAAATGGCAACCCACTCCAGCACTCTTGCCTGGAAAATCCCACGGACGGAGGAGCCTGGTAGGCTACAGTCCATGGGGTCGCAAAGAGTCGGACACGACTGAGCAAGTTCACTTTCACTTTAAGAACACGTGGGTGGTCAAATAATGCTCCCCAAAACAGGCATGAATCTGTTGTGAGACCTCTTTAAACGTGACGAAATGATTGCCTGTGTTTTCGTGTTTGATATGTCAGGTGGATTCTTTACTGTCTGAGCCAGCAGGGAAGCCCTCGTGATTACTGGAGGCGGAAGACACTTCCCGTATACCCTTCTAGGCTCTTCAGGCAATCTAAATTAAATTGACATGAGACAGATGAACAGTAGAAAATCAAACGTTTAAGTACATGTATACTTTGCCGACTAAGGTCCATCTAGTCAAGGCTATGGTTTTTCCAGTGGTCATGTATGGATGTGAGAGTTGGACTGTGAAGAAGGCTGAGCGCCGAAGAATTGATGCTTTTGAACTGTGGTGTTGGAGAAGACTCTTTAGAGTCCCTTGGACTGCAAGGAGATCCAAACAGTCCATCATAAAGGAAATCAGCCCTGGGATTTCTTTGGAAGGAATGATGCTAAAGCTGAAACTCCAGTACTTTGGCCACCTCATGCGAAGAGTTCTCTCATTGGAAAAGACTCTGATGCTGGGAGGGATTGGGGGCAGGAGGAGAAGGGGACGACAGAGGATGAGATGGCTGGATGGCATCACTGACTCGATGGACATGAGTCTGAGTGAACTGCGGGAGTTGGTGATGGACAGGGAGGCCTGGCGTGCTGCGATTCCTGGGGTCACAAAGAGTCAGACACGACTGAGTGACTGAACTGAACTGAACTGAACTGATACAGAGAGAAAAGAACTTTGCTGCTGGCTCAGTGGTAAAGGGTTCAGCTGCCAGTGCAGGAGACGTGGGTTCAATCCCTGGCTTGGGAAGCTCCCCTGGAGGAGGGCATGGCAACCCGCTCCAGTATTCTTGCCTGAGAAATCGCACGGACAGAGGAGCCTGGTGGGCTACGGTCCAGGGGGGTCACAAAGAGTCATCATACGACTGAGCAGCTCAGCATAGCCTGTCTCTTGGGGACCTTCAGACATGCTGTCACCCAGAGGCAAGAGAGGAAAAAAACAACTTTTTTTTTAAGATGGTGGTGACTTGCTGGGTTGAGTTACTTCCTAGTCACACCCAAGACTGCAGCTTTCATTTTGGAGAATCTCACCAAAGACCAGCATCTTCGTAGCAAGGATCATTCCTAATGCAAACCATCTGCTCAGCTAGAAAAGCAAACAGAGGAAAAGAGACAAAAAAAGGAAAGAACACGGCCTCAGTTTGCTGCAAAAGAGACCAGTCTTTGCGTTTTCAACCAAGAGGCGGTGCACTAATTAATTTTTTAAACGCTGACCTCGTTTGAATTATTTCAGCCCTCTCGATGAAAACCATATGTCGGGAGGGTGTGTGTCTTCAATTCTATAGGCTGGAAACTCTGTGTGTTTTTGGAAGGTTTCTGTCCTGTTCATACCTTGCGGTGAACAGGAGTGTCGGGTTACTTTCCGAACAAAGGCCCACAGTGTGAACTCGAGGGGCAGGCGTGGGTTTTTAAGGGGTAAGAGTGAGGCGGCAGAGTAGGAGAGGTGAGCGAATTACAGAGAAGCGTTACTCAGCGTGTAAACCTGTTTAGAGCTGGCCCACTGATGCAGATTATGTGTGCGATCCACTCCCAGATCTGACCTGGAAAGTGGGGGAAGGGGAAGTGTGAATGAACACCTCGGAGAGTGAAACGTAGAACCGACTGTGATGAAATCGGACCCACAGTGGAACTTAGGAGTGCGTGCGGGCGTGTCTATACTTGACGATCAAAAGTTCGCTGGTTCTTAGAGAGAATGCCCCGATTCAAGACCTAATAGGTTTGAATAAACAGCCTGATGCTTTCGAACCATGCTGTTGGAGACGACTCCCTTGAGAGTCCCTTGGACTGCAAGGAGATCAAACCAGTCAATCTTAAAAGAGCAAAAATCAACCCTGGAGATTCATTGGAGGGACTATGAATCTCATAGTCTAGATTCGTTGGAGGGACTACCAGCGCTGAAGCTGAAGCTCCAACCCTTTGGCCACCTGATGCAAAGAGCTGACTCATTGGAAAAGACCCTGATGCTGGGAAAGATTGGGGGCAGGAGGAGAAGGGGACGACAGAGGATGAGATGGCTGGATGGCATCACCAACTCGATGGACATGAGTCTGAGCAAGCTCCGGGAGCTGGTGATGGACAGGGAGGCCTGGCGAGCTGCAGTCCACGGGGTCGCAGAGTCAGACACGACTGAGCAACTGAACAACAAGAGCTATATAGCTCACTGGCTTATCCTTATGCCTGTCAGTCAAACGCTTTTCTGAGAATCCTGACACCCCAGAAAAAAAGAAAAGAAAATAGAGATATTTCAGAATAAGGAGGAAGAATGAAAATAGAGCCTCAGGGGGGTGGGTCCATGCCCCCCTGGAACCCTAAGTGTCAATCACGTTTCCATGGTAACAATACTTTCCTTATAAGGAATTAAATGAGAAGGACACCATGGACCACTGTGCTCATATAACTCATTTTTTAAGATTTCAATATTTTCTTTCTGCACCTTTGGTAGTTTTTTTTTTTTTAACAGCATATATAGGACCTGTGAGCTAGACATATCAAGGCCCATGAAAAGGAATCCGTAGGGAGAAATGGTCTTGATGACAAGACATAAATTATGATGTCATGTCTTCTATACCATAATGAATGCTTAAATGCTGCAACAAATGTAATCAGTTCTGATGACTCAGAAATCCATCTACTTCTTGTCAGCACACGATTAAGCTCAGATATGAGGCCGGGCAAAAGATGACTGCTCAAAATTTTTGAATAAAGAACTGTAACCCATAATGATGTAATGTTTGGTTTTCTCACAAGTCTTTTTTTTTTTTTTGATAAATGAGGAAAAATATGGACAAAGAAATTTATGGATTTATTAGTGCCAACATCAAAGTTGAAAATATTTGGAGTTCTAAACTTTCACTTACATTATATCCCAGGGGTGGATACTGCTGCTTCCAAAGTGAATTAAGAAGATATAAATGACTTAAAAAAATAAAAGCGAGATGAGATTTGGGGAAAGTGCCATATTCAGTAAAGATTGCAAAATGTTCTTATTCTATTAGAAAGAAATGCTCTCATAATTTAATTGCTAAAAACCTCAAGGGTGATTTCAAACAGAGGGTGGTATAAAATATCTATATAAGCAATAAGTTAAGTTGTGAAGTCGCTCAGTCGTGTCCGCCTCTTTGCGATCCCATGCACTCTAGCCCACCGGGCTCCTCTGTCCATGCGATTCTCCAGGCAGGAATACTGGAGTGGGTTGTCATTTCCTTCTCCAGGGGATCTTTATAACTGTGTGTCTCATAATATAGATTTGTATAACATATCTCCTAGTTACATATTACCACTATAAAACTTTCATCGGTCAGTCAGTTCAGTCGCTCAGTCGTGTCCGACTCTCTGCGACCCCATGAATCGCAGCACGCCAGGCCTCCCTGTCTTTCACCAACTCCCGGAGTTTAGTCAAACTCATGTCCGTTGAGTCGGTGATGCCATCCAATCATCTCATCCTCTGTCGTCCCCTTCTCCTCCTGCCCTCAGTCTTTCCCAGCATCAGAGTCTTTTCCAATGAGTCAGTTCTTTGCATCACGTGGCCAAAGTATTGGAATGTCAGCTTCAGCTTCAGTCCTTCCAATGAACACCCAGGACTGTTTTCCTTTAGGATGGACTGGTTGGATCTCCTTGCAGTCCAAGGGACTCTCAGGAGTCTTCTCCAACACCACAGTTCAAAAGCATCAATTCTTCGGCGCTCAGCTTTCTTTATGGTCCAACTCTCGCGTCCATACATGACCACTGGAAAAACCATAGCCTTGACTAGATGGACGTTTGTTGGCAAAGCGATGTCTCTGCTTTTTAATGTGCTGTCTGGGGCTTCCGTCCACGGGGGTCGCAGAGAGTCGGACTCCACAGCAGGAGCACTCACACAACCCCAGCTCCCGTCCTAACGCAGGCCCTGTGTTAAACCCTTAGAAGCTCCAGCTGGCGTGAGCCACAGAGGCCTGGGAGGCTGCTGTCATTGTTATGAATCCCATTTTGCAAATGAAGAGACTGAGCTTTTGTAGAGAAGGCAGGCATCTGGAGGAGGCCACCCTCGGGCTGGGAACCGGTCCCTGCATCACCACCCAGAGTTTATTCTTTGAGCCCTGCTGTGATTCTTCTCAAGCAACGGTTTCCCTTTTATTATGCACATGAAGGAAGAAAGATGTTTGGGCCTGCCTTGGAAATTCACCGTGGGTTTGCTTTCCTGAACTGGGAATAAGACACCCAGTAAGGGGCACCCTGCCCCTTAAAAGATTGAAGGCGGGAGGAGAAGGGGACAACAGAGGATGAGATGGTTGGATGGCATCACCGACTCGATGGACATGAGTTTGAGCGAGCTCCTGGAGTTGGTGATGGACAGGGAGGCCTGGCGTGCTGCCGTCCACGGGGTCAGACAGAGTCAGACTCGACTGAGCGACTGAACTACAACGAGGGGCACCTGGCCTCTCGGAGGGCAGAAAAACTTGCTGGGGAGGATTTCTGTGTGTAAACAAACTTCAGTCAACCGGCCCCAAAGCAATGTTCCTAACCGTAGCAGATTAGTGCCAAACGGCCCAAACGGAGCTCCAGGGGAGGCTCAGAACCTTGGGGCTGCTTTACTGCAGCTGCCTGACCTCCCGGGGTGCAGAATGGAAAGAGGCTTAATCCCCGGGAAAGCCTGTAGCCTGCAGGACCGGGGCGGGGCGGGGGGGCAGCCGTGCTGTTTGTCTGCGGTGGGAAGGAGACGTGGGAGACTGTCTGTAGTCAGAGGATGCTTTAAGTAGAGATGCCGGATGAAAGAAAGTCAGCCAGCACAGACACACGTCTAGACACACACAGACACACACATATATACACACACAGACACACACACATATATACACACACAGACACACACATATATACACACACAAACACATATACACACGTTATACACACGCATATACACGCATTAAGTATATACACACTATATATACACGTGCATTATATTTATACATGCACACATGATATCTACACACACACGTATATACACAAAGAACATATATACACACACGCAGTCCATGGGGTCCCAAAGAGTTGGACACGACTGAGCGACTGAACTGAACTGAACACACACATGTGAACACACGTTAAATATATACACACCATATGTACACATATTGAGGGCAGCACTTTCAGAGAATCATCTTTCAGAATTTGAAACAGCTCAACTGGAATGCCATCGCCTCCCCTAGCTTTGTTCGTAGTGATGCTTTCTAAGGTCCACTTGACTTCACATTCCAGGATGTCTGGCTCTAGGTGAGCGATCACACCATCGTGATTATCTGGGTCATGAAGATCTTTGTTGTACAGTTCCGTGTATTCCTGCCACCTCTTAATATCTTCCGCTTCTGTTAGGTCCATACCATTTCTGTCCTTTATCGAGCCCATCTTTGCATGAAATGTTCCCTTGCTATCTCTAATTTTCTTGAAGAGATCACTAGTCTTTCCCACTCTGTTGTCTTCCGCTATTTCTTTGAATTGATCGCTGAGGAAGGCTTTCTTAATCTCTCCTTGCTATTCTTTGCTTTTCTCTCCTTTTCTCCTTTGCTTTTCAATTCTGTTCTTTTCACAGCTATTTGTAAGGCCTACAGCCATTTTGCGTTTTTGCATTTCCTTTTCTTGGGGATGGTCTTGATCCCTGTCTCCTGTACAATGTCATGAACCTCCATTCATAGTTCATCAGGCACTCTGATGCCAGCAAATTTGGAAAACTCAGCAGTGGCTACAGGACTGGAAAAGGTCAGTTTTCATTCCAATCCCAAAGGAAGGCAATGCCAAAGAATGCTCAGACTACCGCACAATTGCACTCATCTCACACACTAGTAAAATAATGCTCAAAATTCTCCAAGCCAGGCTTCAGCAATACGTCAAGCGTGAACTTCCAGATGTTCAACAAGCTGGTTTTAGAAAAGGCTGAGGAACCAGAGAACAAATTGCCAACATCCGCTAGATCATTGAAACAGCAAGAGAGTTCCAGAAAAACATCTATTTCTGCTTTATTGACTATGCCAAAGCCTTTGACTGTGTGGATCACAATAAACTGTGGAAAATTCTGAAAGTGATGGGTATACCAGACCACCTGACCTGCCTCTTGAGAAATCTGTATGCAGGTCAGGAAGCAACAGTTAGAACTGGACATGGAACAACAGACTGGTTCCAAATAGGAAAAGGAGTACGTCAAGTCTGTATGTTGTCACCCTGCTTATTTAACTTCTATGCAGAGCACATCATGAGAAACTCTGGGCTGGAGGAAGCACAGGCTGGAAGCAAGATTACCACGAGAAATATCAATAACCTCAGATATGCAGATGACACCACCCTTATGGCAGAAAGTGAAGAGGAACTAAAAAGCCTCTTGATGAAAGTGAAAGAGGAGAGTGAAAAAGTTGGCCTAAAGCTCAACATGCAGAAACCAAGATCATGGCATCTGGTCCCATCACTTCATGGCAAATAGATGGGGAAACAGTGGAAACAGTGGCTGACTTTATTTTTCTGGGCTCCAAAATCACAGCACACGGTGATTGCCGCAATGAAATTAAAAGACGCTTATTTCTTGGAAGGAAAGTCATGACCAACCTAGATAGCATATTCAAAAGCACAGACATTGCCAACAAAGGTCCCTCTAGTCAAGGCTATGGTTTTTTCAGTGGTCCTGTATGGATGCAAGAGTTGGACTGTGAAGAAAGCTGAGCACCAAAGAATTGATGCTTTTGAACTGTGGTGTTGGAGAAGACTCTTGAGAGTCCCTTGGACTGCAAGGAGATCCAACCAGTTCATTCTTAAGGAGATCAGTCCTGGGTGTTCACTGGAAGGACTGATGCTGAAGCTGAAACTCCAATATTTTGGCCACCTGATGCAAAGAACTGATTCATTGGGAAAGACCCTGATGCTGGGAAAGATTGAGGGCGGGAGGAGAAGGGGACGACAGAGGATGAGATGGCTGGATGGCATCACTGACTCGATGGACATGGGTTTGGGTGGACTCTGGAAGGTGGTGATGGACAGGGAGGCCTGGCGTGCTGCGCTTCATGAAGTCACAAAGAGTCGGACACGACTGAGCGACTGAACTGGCCTGAATTGAACACAAACATTAAATATATGCACATGCATTCTATGTATATATACAGACATTATATAAACAGACACATACGCATACACTATACATATAGACACACACACATGTATATCACACACACGTGTATATATACACGTATGTACACACATTGTATGTACACACACTATACAAACACATTATTTTTACATATATACACAGTCACTAAAGTGAAAGTGAAGTCGCTCAGTCGTGTCCGACTCTGTGCGACGCCATAGACGGAAGCCCACTAAGCTCCCCCGTCCCTGGGATTCTCCAGGCAAGAACACTGGAGTGGGTTGCCATTTCCTTCTCCAATGCATGAGAGTGAAAAGTGAAAGTGAAGTCGCTCAGTCATGCCCGACCCTCAGCGACCCCATGGACTGCAGCCCACCAGGCTCCTCCATCCACGGGATTTTCCAGGCAACACTATAGACACACAGATCATATATACACACACATATATGCACATATTTTATATACACACATATATATACACACACAGATATATTTACACACACATTTTACATATATGTTCTTGTTCAGTCACTCAGTCGTGTCTCCCCCTGCGACCCCATGGACTGCAGCACACCAGGCCTCCCTGTCCATCACCAAGTCCCAGAGTTGACTCAAACTCATGTCCATCGAGACGGTGACGCCATCCAACCATCTCATCCTCTGTCGTCCCCTTCTCCTCCAGCCTTCCATCTGTCCCATCACTGGGGTCTTTTCCGAATGAGTCCATTCTTCACATCCGGTGGCCAGAGTTCTGGAGCTTGAGCATCAGCATCCGTCTTTCCTGTGAATATTGAGGATTGATTCATGAAACGGAAGGAGACTCGGAGACGTGGAGGACAGAGCTGTGCTTGTCGAGGGAGGGGGCAGGGAGGGATGGACTGAGAGCTTGGGATTCGCAGATGCAAACTGTCATCTACAGGATGGGTAGGCACCGGGTCTACTGAAGAGTGCAGGGAGCTAGATTCAATATCCTGGGATAAAGCACAATGGAAAGGGGCTTGAGAAAGAATGTACATATGTGGGAGCTGAATCAGTTTGCTGTAAGGCAGGAATTAACACAGCATTGTAAACCAACTCTTCATCAAGAAAATAAAGAACAGCCAAGTAGTAGGGTTTCCCTGACAGCTCAGCTGTAATGCAGGAGACCCCAGTTTTGATTCCTGGGTCAGGAATATCTGCTGGAAAAGGGAACGGCTACCCACTCCGGTACCCTTAGGCTTCCCTGACAGCTCAGCTGGCAAAGAATCTGCCTGCAGTGCAGGAGACCTGGCTTTGATGCCTGGGTCGGGAACATTCCCCTGGATAAAGGAAAGGCTACAAGAACGTCCAGGCAGAAACAGGTTTAAATGTAAAAAGAGGGGAAAACGAAGTAACCTTGAATGCTCTCGCATAAAGTGGGTCTTGCTCAGAGAAGGAAGAAATCCCGCCTGGAAAGTCTGATTGAAGGGTAAGATGCTATGTTGTGAATAAGCAGTAATGACTGACGTGTTAAGTGCTAGGAATTTCATGTTGCTTACGAGTCCTTAGTACCAGAACCAAGCCTTCCGGCGATAAATAAATAAATAAGGCAGAATTGTGGCTCGGTTGCTGATTTGACCTAAGCGTCTAGTGATCTCTATTGCTAACGAATAAAAGGACGGAGAAACAGGGTAATACATTCCATATTTTAGGAATGGGTGGTTTGTTTGTTTTTACACTCTTCTGACAGTATCTTGACCTCAGTAACCCTGTAGCCTGACCTCATTGTTTCCTTGAAACATGAAAGTATGAAAAAAAGGAAAAAAGAAATATGACAGTTTGCATTATCCTCAGTCACTTCTAATTGCTCCATTTCAAACTGATTATCGAGAGAAAACATGAAAATATAACTGTGATTATTTCCTGCCAAGGATTCTGTCATTGGCAGGCATAGGAAATGACTATAGCTATATTTTCATATCTGATGTTCTTTTCTCTTTGAATTCATCCATTAATGTTTTTGCAACTGATTTTCCTTTCTTCTTGAATCCATCTATTCTTTCTGAATCCACGTCATCAATTCTATTCGTCTTAGGGAATAATTTTCCACGGTGTTACAGTTGGGATTTGTTCCTAACCACGGTCCTGTTTTACATAGAATGTCGATGAAAGACCACTCCAAGGCTCTCGGACAAGTTACACTTTTAACAAGTACGTTGCTGTTTAGTCGCAAAGACGTGTCCGACTCTTTGCGACCCCAAGGACAGAAGTATTGTCAAAGATGTCTATCTCTTTCGGTTCTGAGATTTTTTCATCTTGCAGATACTTAATTTCCAAGTGTGTCTGGCCCATGGATTGCTAGTCGCTCAGTCGTGTCCAACTCTCCACGACCTCATGGACTGTAGCCCACCAGGCTCCTCTGTCCGTGGCATTTGCCAGGCCTGAATACTGCACTGAGTAGCCATTCCCTTCTCCAGGGGAATCTTTCCAACCCAGAGATCGAACCCAGGATCGAACCGCATTGCAGGCGGATTCTTTACCAGCTGAGCCACCAGGGGAAGGAGAAAGTGGGACGTACTGAAAAAGTATCTCTGATATACACACAGCAGCTCGGGTAAAACAGGCAGCTGGTGGAAAGCTGCTGTACGGCGCAGGGAGTTCAGCTCGGGGCTCTGTGATGACCAGGGGGGTGGATGCGGTGGGAGGGAGGCTCAAGAGCCAGGGGATCAGTATGTTCTTACAGCTGTTCCACTTTGCTCTACAGCAGAAACCAACACTGCTTTGCAAAGCAATCATCCTCCAATCAAAAAGGAAATGTAAAAAAACTGTTGATAAAACACAGGGCACACGATGGAAGGGGCATAAACGCTTTCTGGCTTGAGATGCAACAGGATTGCAGCGTTCACCTCTGGTTTTAAAACGGGTGCCTCTCCTGAGAAGCGTGGGCTCGTTCTCAGCTGTCGGTGTGATCCCCCGCAGGCACGGTAGTGTGTGATTTGTGACCTTGGTCTCCATGAATTTATCTTCCTCTGTTTTATCTCGCCACATTCCTGGGATGACACACTGTCTCTTTTGAGATATGTTAATGCCTGCTTTCAAGCTTGGTTCTGTTCCGTGAGTCACCCCATCTCCTGAAGTCAAAGATGTCTATCTCTTTCGGTTCTGAGATTTTTTTCCATCTTGCAAACAATTTATTTCCAAGTGTGTGTGTGTCTGGCCCACAGAGTGCTAGTCGCTCAGTCGTGTCCAACTCTTCAGGACCCCATGGACTGTATAGCCCACCAGGCTCCTCTGTCCATGGGATTCTCCAGGCAAGGACACTGGAGTGGGTTGCCATTTCCTTCTCCAGGGGTTCTGCCCAACCCAGGGATCTAACCTGGGTCTCCTGCATTGCAGGCAGATTCTTTACCACCTCTACCATGAGGGAAGCATCTGGCACATGGAGCCATCTTCAAAAAAAAGCCAATAAACTCACAGATGCTCAGTCTGACTGCAAATGATGACAGCTACCTGTTCAAGGGTTTGCGGAAGACTTTCCTACACAGAAATGAGGTTTTATATGTATCTATTGTGAGAACTGGACTGTAAAGAAAACTAAGCACTGAAGAATTGGTGCTTTTGAACTGTGGTGTTGGAGAGGACTCTTGAGAGTCCCTTGGACTGCAAGGAGAGCCAACCAGTCCATCCTAAAGGAACTCAGTTCTGGGTGTTCATTGAAAGGACTGAAGCTGAAGCTGAAACTCTGATACTTTGGCCACCTGATGCGAAGAGCTGACTCATTTGAAATGATCCTGATGTTGGGAAACATTGAAGGCAGGAGGAGAAGGGGATGACAGAGGATGAGATGGCTGGATGGCATCACCGTGAACACGAATATGAGTAAACTTGGGGAGTTGGTGATGGACAGGGAGGCCTGGCGTGCTGCAGTTCACGGGACTGCAGAGTGGGACACAACTGAGTGATTGAACTGATGTATTTATTGGGTCATTTCCTTACAAGTGTATCTCTCAAATCAGGGATGATCTGAACATTAATAATGGGAGTAGGGGCTTCCCTGGTGGGTCAATGGATAGGAAGCCGCCTGCCAGTGGAAGAGACATGGGTTCGATCCTCTGTGGGGGAAGATCCCACATGCCTTGGGGCAACTAATCTTGGGCCCCACAACTGCTGAAGCCTGAACACCCTAGAGTCCCTGCTCCACCACGAGAGAGGCCAGTGCAATGAGAAGTCTGCACACAGCTAGAGAGTAGCCCCCGCCATCGGCAAATACACAAAGCCCATTGGCAGCAACCAAGACCCAACGCAGCCATTAGTAAATATGATTCATCATTACTTTTAAACTTGTTTTATTTCATTTTTTAAAGTCTTAATTAGTTTAATAATTAATTCAAATAAAAATTAATTAAATTTAAAAACGATGGTGATTGATAGAGCTCTGATCCGAGATATAGGAGCAGTGACCTTAAGATCCCAGGAAGAATAATCGACGGCAGAGATGTTTCGTGATGGTCCAGTCTGTCCAGGGAACACAGTCAATGACGGAGACGGTGAGCCTCGATCGCTGCACTCACCTCAGTCCAGGAGAAACAGTCCTTGGGCTGAGACGCCGGGTGGGGATCGTCTTCTTCCAAGTTTTATTACAAGCCGAGTTTGAAATGCGGGACTTTCCATTCCACCCTCTGGCCCAGGAATGCTGGCCCACACAGTCAAGATTTCCTGGCAGAGGGTGCTCCCGAGAATATTGTTGACTACGGAATAGATCAAATTTGCTTTTTGTTTTGGAGGTGGGGTGGCCCCGTACGGTTCCCTCAGTAGCTCAGTGGTAAAGAGACCGTGGGCAATGCCGGAGACCCAGGTTCGATTCCTGGGTCGGGAAGATGCCCTGGAGGAGGGCATGGCAACCCACTGCAGTATCCTTGTCTGCAGAGTCCCAGGGATAGAGGAGCCTGGCGGGGCTACAGCCCCTGGGGTCGCACAGAGTCGGACACGAGCAAGCACACGCTCCTGGTATGGAAACAAACGCATGCTTTGGGCAGCCTGCCTGGTCTTTTCCGAAGCTCCTCCCCGGAGACCTTGTATCCCTGTAAGATCGCCAGCTCTGATGACCTTCCATACGGTTGCCCTGCGGTTTGCTAACGCCGGGTGTGTTTACATTGCTGCATTTCCCGTCCAGGGTCCTCAGACTCCAGGGCCTCTGACAGGACCCCACCTCTGACAGCTGCTTTGCAGCGGTGAAAGGAAGCACCACCGCCCGAGGTTAATCGGCGCAGAGAGGTAACGCCCCTGAGATCAGAACACCAGGGAAGCGAAGGAGGGTTTAAGAAGCTGCACAGGCGTCTCTGGGCGGAGGCCCGGGGCGGGGTGTGTGTGTTGGGTGGGTTGGGGGGCGGGTGGGTGGAGGGGGTGGATTTTGACGCGCTTTGCCACATACTCTTAAGGAGTGAGGAGGCAACGGACAAGCCCTGCTGTTTCCATGGCAACAGGGCGGCTGCCATCCTCCGGCCTCGAGCCGCTTCCCTCTTTGTGAAACCAGAGGAGGAAGGGAGCTAGCTCAACTCAGAGACGATCTTAGCTCTCAGACCGGGGGAACCCTCACGCCCTGCCATGGAAGGTGACGCCTTAACCATCGTACCACCAGAGAAGGCCCAGCCCCAGGGCTCCTTTTACAGAGGCCCTGGTCTTGCAATAGACAACCCCCACCCCCCAAAAAAAATAAAAAATAAAAAATAAATAGTACTTGCAAAAACTGACCCTAGGGCTGATTGAAAGCAGATGGCCCCAAGGATTCTGCTTAGAGAGCTTCACTTTTGTTTCTGAGTGATAAGAGTGCTGGGGGTTGAAAATTCTTCCCTTTTGTGTCTTCAGCAAGGGAGTGTGGGGTTCCAAGGTTGCCAGCTGGGTGGTTCCCCTTTCTGGTTTGAATCCCTAGGACTGCATAGATCCGAGGAGAATTCCATTTGGGGGGAGACTCAGGCTCAGCGAGCCTGACCTCGGTTTGTCTCTGGAGCCAGCAGCTCATCTGGTCAATTATTGGGGAGGTTTTGTTGCTGGTTGATGACTCAGCGGCCCATTTCAGAGGAACCTAATGGAATTGGCAAGAAAACCGTGCCTTTTTTTTTTTTTTTCCATAAACTTAAGAGTTCTTATTATTAACTTTTTTAAAAACCAGAGTCTGTTCACTTATGAACGAAGCATCGCTGTGATTTCAAAAATGAAGGACCATTCACGACATCCTCACCTGGTGTCTTTCTCATCCTCCTGGGGAGCCTGAGGCAGTTCTTATGACCACCAGCTGTTCTTGAGACAGCATCCGCCAGTAATCTCATCGTGATGGGAGTAACTCAAGTTTTCCATACTCAGGAAAACAATGCTGTGACTCAGCTTTCCCAGCAAAATCGCATAAGACCCAAAGACAAACCGTGATCTGTTAAAAAAAAAAAAAAATTTCCTTAAGAGTTACTCTAGATGTCCTAAGGAACTTTTAGTAAAACTACTGAAAAAGTTGAAAGTGATGCATAGAAATTCTAGAAATATTAGCTTTCAATTTGCTCGATTTAAAATGGTGGTTTAGTTGCTAAGTCGTGTCTGACTCTTGGGATCCCATGGACTGTAGTCCACCAGGCTCCTCTGCTCAAGGGATTCTCCAAGCAAAAATACTGTAGTGGGTTGCCATTTCGTACACGAGGGTATCTTTTTGACCTAGGGATTGAACCCGGGTCTCCCTACATTGCAGGCAGATTCTTCACAGTCTGAGCCACCCAGGAAGTTGGAGCGTCCATTAATGTATGCAGTTCTCGGAGCGGCAAAAAGTTGGACACAACTTAGCCACTGAACCACAAAATTAATGTAAGTTATATTTATTTTCATACTTTGGTTTTCACTAGTTTTGCTTCTAGGCAAAAGGCAAAACAAACTTTTCACCATCAAGGAAATGTTTTTTTTAAAAGGGAAGGCTGAGAAGAGAAGTTTGTGGAATACTTCCAAAATATGGTGTATATAATTAAATATGATTGTTTAGAGGGTATTAGGTCGTGCTTACGGGAAAAAGGATCAGCTTTCTCATAGTTTATTAAATAGAAAACCCACAAATAAGTAAACATACACGGTGCATGGGAGTTCTGTTTGGCCGAGAGATGTCCATGGGGGTTATTCTTTGCCAAGAGAAGAGCCCTTTTGGCTGGAAGGATTTCCCGTTGAAGGGTGTTCAAGGACAGATACGCTGCTGTGCTCCTTTGCGGATTCTTTGCGGGGAAGTAATTCTTCACACTCGGGGTCATGGCTGGGTTACCTCTCAGGAGCCAAGAAGTGGTTCTGTTTCTGCAGAGGAGTTCCTAATAGCACTTGCTTTGGATGGTTTGGGTACCTTATAGGTATATTTGCTACAGCGAGCACAAGTTCCCTTGCATTATCACATAAGGAAGGGTAGTGTCCGTGTGTAATTCCGCGGAACCCCTTGGGGCTTTGGGGGAGGGGCACAATCCCTCCCCTATATGCTCTGCCTCAGTTCCTCTCTGAAGTACCGGGTAGAGTCGCTCAGTCGTGTCCGACTCTTGTGACCCCCATGGACTGTAGGCCGCCAGGCTTCTGTGTCCATGGGGTTCTCCAGGCAAGGATACTGGAGTGGGTTGCCGTGTGCTCCTCCAGGGGATCTTCCTGACCCAGGGGTCTAACCTGCGTCTCCTGCCCTGCAGGCAGAATTTTTACCACTGCATGTAGCCTATTCAGTATGCAGCAGCATTATTTCTTAAAAAAAAAAAAAATGTACATACCTTCATGGCAAAATACATCACCACTGAAAAATGCGAAGCATCCTCTGAGCCTGTATCGAGTTGTGGAAAACCTCGAAACTCCCTAACCGCAGATCCTTTTAATGCATACGATCAAAATGAAAAAAGCGTGAAATACTGCACACGTGACCAAACCGTGGGCCAGAGACACAGAGTGAGCAGATGCTGCCCGAAAAATGGCGTCAACGGACTTGCCCGACTCAGCGTTGCCGTGACGTCTCCGTTTCTTAAACAAAACAGAACAACACAGTAGGTGAAGTGCAAGAAAATGAGAGACGGCTGTGACTTTTCATGGAGGGCTTAGGAAGCGCTTGAACATTGACCTCGATGAATTATAACGTGCATGTGAATTTCTCAAGCTTGTAGCACCCCCGTAGGCAAGTTTTTCTTTTTTTTTTTTTCATTGATCCGTCAACTTAAAAACAAATGCACAGCGTGAGAGCTGCGAGTTGAGTTTTATTTGGGCGAAAAATGAGGACTGCAGCCTGGGAGACAGTGCCTCAGGTAACTCTGAGAGGCTGCTCCAAAGAGGCGGGGGCTGGGGGCCAGGTCAGGATATATGTGATTTTGATGAACCGGGAGTTTACGCAGGCAAGCACTTTTATTTTTTTTTTTTTTTAAAGGTTGCTAGTCTCGGGGAACAGACGTCAGCATGGATCATTTTCCCCCTTGTCTAGATAGAGGAGATCTGAGAGTTGGGCTCATAAAATCAGCTCCTGAAAATCTCTCTCCGGAGGCCTGTCCTGCCAGCTTTGAACCCAGAGCACAGACGTCTCGTCTGCTGGCCACCCTGAGCTCCTTTCACGGGAGCTCAGCTGAAGGTCAGCAGCTACAGCAGCACCTGATTGAATCCTTGTCGAGGTGGACGGAAGATGCCCACGGCGAGTTGCCAGTGTGTAATCGGCGGATCCAATTCACTTCCAAGTCAACTTCAATCCCGTCCTGGCTGGGAGGTTTTACAAAGACAGGGGATTCACCGCTAACACCCTTCCCATCTTCCGGGGCAAGCGCTTAGGAATGGTTGAGAAGCTTAGGAGCAAAGGCGTTGCTTGTACTGGAAGCAAACCATTTTGCAGGGTCTGTGTGCAGACCGGTTTTTCTCTCTGTGTGACTTAGCTTCGCACTTGGTGAAATTGGAAGTGATTTATAAGGTATGGCCTTGGCTCCGACTTTCCAAGAAAAACAGGATGAAAACCTAGACGACTTCTGCAGATGCAGGGATTTGGTGGTTGACTAGGACAGTAGCCTGTGGATTGAACCCATGGTCTGGGATGTCAAAAAATGGGTTCTCCCAGGAACACCTAAGCTCACATGCCACATGGCTGCTCAAGCTACAGCTTAGTGATATGAAACACCCTCTAACTTGCAGAGCTGAATTTGCTGAAGCTGAATCTCCAATACTGTAGCCACCGGATGCGAAGAGCCGACTCATTGCAAAAGACTCTGATGCTGGGAGAGATTGAGGGCAGGAGGAGAAGGGGACAACAGAGGATGAGATGGTTGGATGCCATCACTGACTCGATGGACCTGAGTTTGAGCAAGCGCTGGGAGACGGTGAAGAACAGGGAAGACTGGCCTGCTGCAGTCCATGGGGTCACGAAGAGTCAGACATGCTTGAACAACTGAAAAACCACAATTTTCAGAGCAGAGCCAGACACAAGCATCCACTCCAACTCCAGTTTTATGGACCTAGGCAAGTAGTTCCGAAGTGCGTGGTGAGTAGGTGACAAGCTACGTTTATGGCTGAATCATAATCTTTTAAAAGAACTGGTGTTGACTTGGCAGGACTTTTAGACTCTATAAACATGATCTGTTTTACCTAAAAGGTGACTTTCCCCAAGGCTGCAGGAAATTTTGCCCCACGGGAACCTGTTAGATGAGTGAAGCCATGCTACTCCCGAACTGAGACAATCTTGGAGACTTCGAATCCGTTAGGATATGACCATTTCTATGAATTCAGAAGGGGCTTCCCGGTTGACGTGAGTATGAAGCATCTGCCTGTAATGCAGGAGATGAAGGGGACACGGGTTCCATCCTGGGTTGGGAAGATTCCCCTGGAGAAGAAAGGACAACCCATTCACGTATTCTTGCCTGGAGAATCCCATGGACAGAGGAGCCTGGAGGGCTGCGGTCCATGAAGCCGCAAAGAGTCGGACACGACTGAGCAAGTAAGCCACGCACGTGAATTAAAAAAATATTGGATGAGGTTAAAAAAAAAAAGTCATGGGACACTCTTTGCCTTCACGAAGGTGGTGCACATATTCCCGTCAGCATGTAGCTTTCATATTCGTACTGGCCTCTGCGCTTCCCGTGAAACAAAGGCCTCTTGTGAGATTTCAAACTTATGAAAGTATATTATGCCTGAAAGCGTGCCCTTGGGACCGTTCACAGCTGTGTCACTAAAAATTTATTGCAGTTTCTGTAATTCCTCCAACCTCACCGAACACAGTGGTTCCCCAGGAATATGCCAGTTCATAGACGCTGAGCAAGCATTTCTATACGACTGTTTATTTTTCAACTGGAGGAGGAAAGGGCTTACGTGTTGGCACCAAGTCAGTGCCCCTGTTTAAATCACCGACTCTGCGTTATGACATTTAACGCCAGAAGGATCGTGGAATTTTCCTTGAATACATTTGGAAAGGAGTTTTTTTTTTTGTTTTGTTTTTACAGCGCACCTGAAAAGTTAACAGTGGTTTGGGATCAGAAAGAATTTGTTGCTCAGACCTGTTTGCCTCTTTGCAGTCCCATGGACTACAGCCCTCCAGGCTCCTCTGTCCTTGGGATTCTCCAGGCAAGAATACTGGAGTGGGTTGCCATGCCTTCCTCCAGGGGATCTTCCCGACCCAGGGATCAAACCTGACTCTCTTATGTCTCCTCAATTGTCTGACAAGTTTTTCTTTCTTTCTTTCTTTTTCTTTTAACCACTAGCGCCATCTGGGAAGCCTAGCTTTGGAATCAACTTACCCACAAATACATTGATTTTTATCCCAACCTGAAGAAATGAGAAGAAAAATAACATATCTCTTTCAAAAATGATAGCACGATTTGAAAGGAAACGCAAGCCCAGCAGATTTCATTAATCACCTGAGGTTTTGCACGGCTTTGTAAATGTTGACATCTTTGTCAGCGTGTTGCCACCATTGGCAACGGGTCAGATCAGATTTGCCGGCGAGTTAATGGCTTCTATGTGTTAAAATGGGGAAGACTGAGGGCAGGAGGAGAAGGGGACGACAGAGGATGAGATGGCTGGATGGCATCACCGACTCGATGGACGTGGGTTTGGGTGAACTCCGGGAGTTGGTGATGGACAGGGAGGCCTGGCGTGCTGTGATTCATGGAGTTGCAAAGAGTCGGACACGACTGAGGGACTGAACTGAACTGAATGTTAAAATGGTTTTAAACTTTCCAAGAACGGGACTGTATGTCAACACAGTTGGCAAACAGGCACGCTCATTCATGTATGTATCATCCGTGACTAGCTATAATGAAAGAGATAAGACCACATGTTCTTCAGGCTAAAAATACTATCTGGCCACCCTACCCGTTTTTGTGGGGTTTTTGGGTTTTTTTTTTTTTTGGTGTGGATGATTTTACAATCTTCATTGAATTTGTGGCAGTATTGCTTCTTATTCTTTTTTTAAAATGTTTTGTGTTATTTTTGACTGAGAGGCAAGTGGGATCTTACCTCCCCCCACCAGGGATCGATCCTCACGCCCGACATTGAAAGGTGAAATCTCAGTCCCCTGGATGAGCAGAGATCCTGGGGGGCTAGAAGTGATTGTTGTTGTTCAGTGCTAAATCTTGTGTGACTCTTTGGCGACCGCATGGACTATAGCCCGCCAGGCTCCTCTGTCCATGGGATTCTCCAGGCAGGAATACTGGAGTGGGTTATCATTTCCTCCTCCAGGGGATCTTCCTGAACAGGGATCGAACCTGCGTTTCCTGCATGGCAGGCAGATTCTGTACCAGCTGAGCCACCAGGGAAGCCCCCTGATGGGTGCTGCTGATGCTGCTGCTAAGTTGCTTCAGTCGTGTCCGACTCTGTGCGACCCCATAGACAGTAGCCCACCGGGCTCCCCCGTCCCTGGGTTTCTCCAGGCAAGAATACTGGAGTGGGTTGCCATTGCCTTCTCCAATGCTTAAAAGTGAAAAGTGAAAGGGAAGTCGCTCAGTCGTGTCCAGCTCTCAGCGACTCCGTGGACTGCAGCCTTCCAGGCTCCTCTGTCCATGGGATTTTCCAGGCAAGAGTGCTGGAGTCGGGTGCCATTGGGTGGCAAGTATTGTTTGCTTCCTGAGTTCCCTCGGGGCTCCCCAGCTCACCATCCATGGCGGCTGCGATCGCTGCTATCTGTGACACCCTCTGTTTAGTGATACAGCAGGAAATACTCCATTCCTCACACGTGGCATCTCTTGGACACATGTGGCTTCCCCAAGAGCCAGCTCCATCATGGAGATGGTGTTGCTTTGCTTTCTCAGTCTCATTCTCTCTCCTGTCCTCCTAAGTGAAATAAAGGGTGATTGAGACTTTCTGCTGCTTTTCTAAACGTTCATGGAATGACTCGTTTCTGTGAATGATTACCAGCCAGTCCATCCTAAAGGAGATCAGTCCTGAATACTCACTCACTGGAAGGACTGATGCTGAAGCTGAAACTCCAATCCTTTGGCCACCTGATGTGAAGAGCTAACTCACTGGAAAAGACTCTGATGCTGGGAAAGACTGAAGGCGGGAGGAGAAGGGGACGACAGAGGATGAGATGGCTGGATGGCATCACCGACTCAATGGACATGGGTTTGAACAAACTCTGGGAGTTGGTGATGGATAAGGAGGCCTGGCGTGCTGCAGTCCATGGGGTCACAAAGAGTCAGACACAAGTGAGCCACTGAACTGACTGAAGTGAATGTTGGGTTTACAGAGCCAGGACAGGTATGTTTGGGATTTCTCCTCTCTCTGAAGGAAAAAAAAAAAGTTAATTTTTTGATCTGAAATGAAAGCATTGAGCCTTTCAGCTCAAGAGGAAAAATATACATGGAGTGAGCCAGACGTCTTTGGTGTTGGTCCGGTTCATCCTTGAGCCCTTTGCAGCAATATGGTGGCCATATTTTCCTAACTGGACGCACCCACATAGACCAGCAGGAAGCGGGGGCAGGCACAGAGAGAAGAATGGACTTTGAGGCCAGGAAAAAAACTGTCTTCAAACTGACAATTTCCGTCTTGTCCGCTCTGTGCTTACCTCACCAACCCATGTCGGCTCGTCGATGGAGTGGACACCATGCTGTCTGCTTTCTGTACTAAGGCTGCTGTGAGTTTGGCGTCAATAAATATGTGTCTCTGCTCTTGAGAGTTTGGGGTGGACACTTTTTTTTAAAGCATGTATGTGAATCGGAGACAAACTTAGGATTTAAAAATTCATTCAAAGAGATAACGGAGTTTGAGATGAACATGGACACACTGCTGTATTTAACATGGAGAACCCACAAGGATCCGCTGGACAGCATGGGGAACTCTGCTCGATACTCTGTAATAACCTTATGGTTCCCAGGGGGAAGGAAGGGGCGAAGGGATAGTCAGGGAGTCTGGGATGGACATGGACACACTGCTGGATTTAACATGGAGAACCAGCGAGGACCTGCTGGACAGCACAGGGAACTCTGCTCAATCCTCTGTAATAACCTTATGGTTTCCAGAGGGAAGGATGGGGGAAGGGATAGTCAGGGAGTCTGAGATGGACATGGACACACTGCTGTATTTAACACCGAGAACCAGCAAGAACCTGCTGCCCAGCACAGGGAACTCTGCTCAGTGTCACACGGCAGCCTGGATAGGAGGGGAGTTTCAAGGAGAATGGATACATGTGTATGGATGGCTGAGTCCCTCCGCTGTCCACCTGAAACCATCACGTTGTCAATGGGTGATATCTCAAGGCAAAATAAAGAGTCTAAATTTTGGGGGTGGGGGAAACAAGACAGACGCTATGGAATTACCATCAGGTGAAGAAAGGAAGCTGGGCCAGCCGTGCTGGCCTCTCCTCTGTGCGTCCCACCGCAGTCCATTTAAGAATATAAATAGGGTGTTGATGGTGTCGGGGCACATGGCACTCCTCACCCCACATTCCTGAGCATGTCTCCTGCTCATGTGCCCTGTTCATGGACTGAAGATTTTTTTTGGCAGATATTTGTAAAAGGACTTTGGAGATGATGCCTCTTCTTGACGCATGAAAATCCTTCCCAATGGTTTTTAATGAATATAGGCATCTTCATGGCTTTCCCTAATGGCTCAGATGGTAAAAAAGAAAGAAAAAATCTGCCTGCCGATGCAGAAAGAGCCCCTTGGAGGAGGAAATGGCAACCCACTCCACTATTCTTGCCTGGAGAATCCCATGGACAGAGGAGCCTGGTGGGCTACAGTCCAGGGGGTTACAAAGAGTCGGACAGGACTGAATGACTAACACTTAGACTTTTTGACTTGATTAAAAAAAAAAGTTGGGCACAACCGAGCGACTGAAATGAACTGAACTGAACTGAACTGAACTGTAAATTTGGTCAAACGCATCCTCTTTCGTTTTTCGATCATTTAAGTCGTGTCCGACTCTTTGCGACCCAACTCAAGGACTGCAGCACGCCAGGCTTCCCTGCCCATCACCATCTCCTGGAGCTTATTCAAACTCATATCTGTCCAGTCGGTGATGCCATCCAACCATCGCATCCTCTGTTGCCCCCTTCTCCTCCTGCCCTCAATCTTTCCCAGCATCAGGGTCTTTTCTGGTGAGTCAGGTCTACGAAGTCAGGTGGCCAACGGATTTAAAGATTCACATTTTCGTGTCTTCTTTTTTTTTTTTTTTAACAAAAATCTCCTTGGATTAGAATGAGTGAAACAAATATTTTTTTCTTGCAGAAGTTAACTTCAGACCGTCTGAAAGTATATGAGTGTGTGTGTGTATCCAGATGGTTTTCATCTTTTTTCCATATAGGAAGCCAGGGATTCCAGTGCTTTTTATCAAAAGCTCTTCGCTTACTAAGCGGTGAGTAATCTCTCCTCTCCTGATAAGTTAGCATGTGCTGACCCAACCGTTTCCAGCTGTAGGTCTTGCGTCTGTTTTCCTGGGGTCTTTATCTGACCGCCGCAGCCAGATGGACGTATTGGAGGCAGGCCACAGTGGGCTGCAGCCTGAGGGTCCCTTCAAAGCAGCCACTACGTAAAGAGTGACTAGTTTCGGTGGTCAACACTTCACCTCCCTCACCCCGCAACAGGGAAGCTTCTGGGGCATTTCCCACAGCCTCTGCAAAGCTCACAGCTGGATTAAACCCAGTCGTCCATGCTGGCTTGCTATTGTCTGTTGTTTCAGTAGCTAAGTCATGTCCATCTCTTTTGGGACCTCACGGACTGTAGCCCACCACGCTCCTCCGTCCATAGGATTCTCCAGGCAGGAATACTGGAGTGAGTTGCCATTCCCTTCTCCAGGGGATCTTCCCAATGCAAGGATCGAACCAGTGTCTCCTGCACTGGCGTGCGGATTCTTTACCACTGAGCCCAGTGGAAAGCCATGGTTGGAACATGCTTGATAAACACCCCGGTCATCGGCCTCATCATTTCCCTGCTTTTGTTTTATTGTTGACGTTTGTCTGTTTTTACATTTCATACCTGAGTGACAACCCAGAAATTCAACATTGTCTTATTAATGCTATTTTGTATTTTTGTACTTTTATTTTTTTACATGATCCTTTAAAAAAAAAACTCTATTCAATTAAATTTTTTATGAAATTAAAAGACACTTGCTCCTTGGAAGAAAAGCTATGACAAACCTAGACAGTGTATTAAAAAGCAGAGACATCACGTTTCTGGCAGAGGTCTGTATAGTCAAAACTATGCTTTTTCCACTAATCATGTATGGATGTGAGAGTTGGACCATAAAGAAGGTTAGCCCCCCAAAACTGATGCCTTCAAAGTGTGCCGGAGAAGACTCTTGAGAGTCTCTTGGACAGCAACGAGATCAAACCAGTCAATCCTAAAGGAAATCACAGCTGAATATTCATTGGAAGGACTGATGCTGAAGCTCCGATACTTTGGCCAGCTGATGTGAAGAGCCGACTCTCTGGCAAAGATTCTGATGCTGGGAAAGACTGAAGGCAAAAGGAGAAATGAGGTGAGAGAGAATGAGATGGTTGGATGACATCATTGACTCAATGGAGTTGAATGTGAGCAAGCTCTGAGAGAAAGTAATGGACAAGGAAGCCTGGCGTGCTGCAGTCCATGGGCTCGCTAAGAGCCAGACACGACTGAGCGACTTCCCTTTCACTTTTCACTCTCATGCATTGGAGAAGGAAATGGCAACCCACTCCAGTGTTCTTGCCTGGAGAATCCCAGGGACGGGGGAGCTTAGTGGGCTTCCGTCTATGGCGTCGCACAGAGTCGGACACGACTGAAGCGACTCAGCAGCAGCAGCAGCAGTGTATAGAAGAAGGCTAACCCTGGTATTGGAGTCCATCAGGTTAACCTCAATGCTGAGACCTACCACATACTTGTGTGACCAGTCGTGTCCGACTCTTTGCGGCCCCATGGACTGTAGCCTGCCAGGCTCCTCTATCCATGAGGATTCTCCAGGCAAGAAGACTGGAGTGGGATGCCATGCCCTCCAGGGGGTCTTCCCGACCCAGGGATCGAAACAAACAATGTAAACTCGGTTCCTGAGTGTGCAGAGCGGCTCAGAGCACTGGATACGCACCGAGTGAATCCGAAGCGCTTAGACCTTTTCAGACCAGCACGTGTGTGTCGCTGGAGCATGAGCTGCTTCTTGGAGTGAGTTCAAGCCCGGTTCCCAGCCAAGTCACATCCTCAGGGCTCTCGCAGACTCCACAATATCTCTTCTGTCCTCAGATCCCAGATTCCAAGACGCCCTGGCTTTGTAGACGCACAGCTGAGAGATAGGCCTGAGCCAGCTGAAATCTGGAGAGGTTGAGTGGGGGCGGGGGGTGGATTCCAGGGAGAGACGGAAAATGATGCAAGTCTTGCCCAAAAGGCTACGTCGAAAGAGAAATAAAAGACAACCTTCAGGGGACGGGGAGCTGATTAAAGGAGTCGCCTTTCGTCCAAAGTCGTCTGAGCGAGTTGAGCGGAGTCTGGGGTAACGTGCCATACGTTTGCAAATTAAAAGAGAGAGAGAGAGAGAGGAACAAAAAGTCTCAGGAGCTCCATGAACCTCTCCTGGGAGCTGTTGGCCTGGAAAAAATGGAAGCGTGTCTGCCGGAGACGGACCATCTCTTCTGGGCTTGGTGACGGTGTGGAGGAGGATGAGGATGAGACAGTGAGGAAGGCGAAAGGGTGGGTGTCAGAGGATTAGAGACTCGCACTGGACGTGGCTCCAGCTGCCTGACCTGAGTACCCGGGCGGGGTGGCTTACTCACCAGACGCTTGGGAGTTTTCCTTTCCCGCAGTCTGTTCCATCTGAGGTCAAGGGTGCCCTCACGGTTGGTTCCTGAGGACAGGGTCCTTCGCGGCGTGCAGGTGGCGTCCTCTCCCTGGGCCCGCGCATGGCGGTCCCTCTGGGCACATGCAGAGAGACAGAGTCTGGGATGGAAGGAGACACACAGCGACAGGGGCAGGTACATGGGCCTGACGACGGGGAGCCAGAAAGTAACTGAGGCCCCTGCGTGTTGCTGGTGGCAATACAGACTCTGAACACAGCTTGGCAACATCTTTAAACAAATTTATTTATTTTTTTTTTAGCATCACTGCTTTATTTACAACGCTGTGTTAGCTGCTGCTCTAAGGCACAGTGAATCCATCATATGTACCCATATGGGTGTGCCTGTGTGCTCAGGAGCTTCAGTCGTGTCTTTGTGACCCCATGGACTGTATGTAGCCCACCAGGCTCCTCTGTCCCCGGGATTCTCCAGGCAAGAATACTGGAGTGGAGTGCCATGCCCTCCCCCAGGGGATCTTCCCCACCCAGGAATGGAACCGGCGTCCCTTCTATCTCCTGCATCGGCGGGCAGTTTCTTTTTCCTCTGGGCTTCCCTGGTGGCTCAGATGGTAAAGAATCTGCCTGCAACGCAGGAGGACCTCAGTTCGATCCCTGGGTTGGGAAGGTCTCCTGGAGCAGAGGGCATGGCAACCCACTGCAGTATTCTTGCCTGGAGAATCCCGGGGACAGAGGAGCCTGGCGGGCTGTACTCCGCAGGGTCGCAGAGAGTCGGACACGACTGAGCGATTAACACACACTTCTCCACCACCAGCACCACCTGGGAAGCCCACGTGTATACATACATTCTGGTTTTTTTCTTTTTAAAATTTTCTTCCCATTTAAGTAACCACAGAGCAGTGAGTAGCCGTGAGGTACACACTAGCTTCTCATTAGTTATCCATTTTGCATGCGGTATGGATGCAGCATGGTCTCATATATACCATGCACAGTGTACCATCTATACGTGCGCAAGGCGTCACCTGTACACATACAGTGTACGCATGTCAACCCCAATTGGCCTCTTCATCTCATCCCCTTCTCTCTTGGTGTCCCTATGTTTGCTCTCTCTGTCTGTATCATTTCTTCAAATGACCGCAGACCAGCTGGATCCAAACTATGGAAATTCATCCTCGCCCAGCCCTGGAGACTAGATGTCTGAGGTCAGGGTGTCCCAGGGCTGAGCTCTCTGCAGAGGCTCCAGGGGAGGGTCCTCCCCGCCTCTTCCAGCCTCCGGGGGCTCCGGGCGTCCGTCCCTGGGCTGGTGGCCGCCTCCCTCCCGTCTCCGCCTCCACCTCCATGTGGCTTCTCCGCTGTGTCCGTGTCTCTCTTCTTCCATGTCTTATGAGCACCCTCACATTGGGTTTGGGGCCACCCCCACCCAGGAGGAACCTTATCTCAGACCCTTCACTCGGTCAGCTCTGCAGAGACCCTTTGTCCAAATAAGGTCCTGCTCTGAGGTTTTAGCTATTTGAAGTAGACACATCTTTTCCAACTCAGTCCAGTAAGTAAAAGCAGAGACAAAAACTCAAAACATTATTAATAAGGATCTGTTTGTAGCAAGTTTTTTTTTTTCTCCGCATGGAGCCTTTTCCAAAAAACAGTGCTTATAAAATACTTTCACCAGGATAAGCAGATATAGATCGTGTGTCTCATTTCTACACCCAAAACATGAGTTTGTTTGCACAAATATAACTTTGCAGGGGGAAGAACTTTTCTCAGAGTCAAATCATCAGACTTAGGGGTACTTAAGATGACTTAGCATGGTTCAGCAGTGAAGAATCCGTCTGCCAAGCAGAAGACACAGGTTTGATCCCTGGGTCGGGAAGATCCCCTGGAGGAGGAAATGGCAACCCACTGCAATATTCTTGCCTGGAGAATCTTATGGACAGAGGAGCCTGGTGGGCTACAGCCCATGGGGTCACAAAGAGTCGGATGTGACCGAAGGGACTTAGCACGCACGCACACAACTCTGAATTTTACCTATATTCTTTGCAGGGATCAAGGTATAAGGAAGGTTGGGAAGTGCTTGCAAACAAGACTCTCAACCAGGGCTGAACATTCTTGCAAACGAGTTGTTCTGCCCAGTGTAGGGAACTACGTATATTCTCAACCTTCCTTATGCCTTGTTCCCTACATTCTTAGTCTGCGTTTGTCATCCATTTATGAGGTTTGATGTTGGAGATTGTTATTCAAGGCAGCAAGCCGGTGGGTCAGGATGGTGACCTTCTCAAAAGCCCTCAATCTCCAAGAGGCTCTGAAAACAGAATCTGTATCCCATCTCACCGTGTTCCTGCTGCGTGCGTGGATGAAGTCACCACGTCATCACGACTGGGAGATGCTTCTTTGCAGACATGGGTTGCAAACAGCTTCTCCTGACAGAGAAAACCTGTGTTTGGAATTTTCCTTGCAGTACGAGGGGATGTTACTGGGCTGGCAGCTTATGGCAGCTTAAGCCACGTGAGCATGAGGTTTGCCTTTAAAGAGCTTTTGCTTCATTTGAAACAGGAGATGGAGACCCCCTCCCCCTGCCTCCCCCCTGCCTGGGGGAGTGAGAACAGGTTGTTTTTGGAGGGGTGGGGGAGATGACTCTTTATTGCAGTTGGGGAAAGAGCACCCTGTCCAAGCTTGCCCGTGAATTGGGTTTGAGCAAAAGCAAGTCAGTGAACTTGTACCAGGAGACTGGGCGTAACTGAGATATTGCCACATGAGTGGAAGGTGTTTTTAGGCATCCAGACAATCGAGAAGGAACATTTGTGCATTTCTGCAGACAGACACCCCCTTACTTCACGCCGAAGACATCATTCAGTTCAGTCCCTCAGTCGAGTTCGAACCCGTGGGCCGCAGCACGCCAGGCCTCCCTGTCCGTCACCAACTCCCGGAGCTTCTTCAAACTCATGTCCATCGAGTCGGTGATGCCATCCAACCATCTCATCCTCTGTCGCCCCCTTCTCCTCCGGCCTTCAATCTTTCCCAGCATCAGGGTGTTTTCCAATGAGTCAGCTCTTCACATCAGGGGGGCCCAAGTCTTGGACATCACATCAAGGTGCTTGCATTTATTATGTGTTCGGTTAGGGATGCCAAACGTATCCTGTGGGCGTTCAGTGTTTAAGTTTTTTGAGGAACTTCGATTCTGTTCTCCATAGGGGCTGCACCAACTTACATTCCCATCAACAGTGTAGAAGGGGTCCCTTTTCTCCACACTCTGTCCAGCATTTACTGTCTGTAGATTCTTAAATGAGCTCTCCTCCAATCAAAATTAATTTAACAGGAGGAATGCCAAATGGTTTTTCTGCCCTCGTTTTCAAATTCCTTTGTTGAATAAACATAAGTAGGATTCTCTAACTGGGTTGAACCAGAGGGATGGTTAGGAATGAAAGCAAACGATTTGGAAAAGTTCTGATACTTAACAGTGTAGGTCGCTTCATCACTCTCTTGTTCTTTGCGACCCCATGGACTGCAGCACGCCAGACTTCCCTGTCTTCCACCAACTCCCGGAGCTTGCCCAAACTCAGGTCCATCAGGTCGGTGATGCCATCCAACCATCTCATCCTCTGTCATCCCCTTCTCCTCCCGCCTTCAATCTTTCCCAGCATCAGGGTCTTTTCCAGTGAGTCAGTTCTTTGCATCAGGGGGCCAAAGGACTGGAGCTTCAGCTTCAGCATCAGTCCTTCCGATGAGCATTCAGGGTTGACTTCCCTTAGGATGGGCTGGTTTCACCATTTTCTGGAACAGAATCTTTGGAAGGAGCACACTGTTCTTACTTCATATCCTGCTAATACATCATGTCTAGATTATGAGGTTAATACATCGTCTCTAGATTATGCTAGACCGCCCACTCATCACAAAAGCGAGAGTATGTTTCTGCAATAACTCTCTCTCATCTTGTTCTACTGTTATTTTATTTTCACTGTTGAAAACAAAAATCGCACACTGTGAGAGTTGTGAGTTTAGTTTGATTTGGGGCAAAATGCAGAGCTCAGCCCAGGAGACAGGGTTTCAGACAGCTATGAGAGAGACTGGTTTGAGAAGGTGAGGGGGTCGGGGAGGGGGGCACAGTGCCATGTTACACAGAAGTTTCGCAACAAAGGGCAGGTAGTCTGAATGTCAAAATGTCCCTGTATCCTGCATCGAACATAGACTGGCGATTCGCTTCTTACATGATAGTATCCATGTTTCAGTGCCATGCGTGGGGCTGGTGCACGGGGATGATCCAGAGAGATGATATGGGGTGGGAGGTAGGAGAAGGGTTCAGGATGGGGAACTCATGTACACCCGTGGCGGATTCATGTCAAAGTATGGCAAAACCAATACAGTATTGTAAAGTAAAATAAAGTACAAATAAAAATTAAAAAAACAAATGTTCCTGTGAATTCAGGAAAACCAGGTATCCCAAGCTAAGGACTTTAGTGCTTTCCTGTGTACGGGGAAGACGCCCCCATCTGGACTTTCTGAAATCATTGCTTTCATCCTCATCTCAGCTATCTGGGGCCAGCAACCTGTGTGTCACATCCTGGATGTCCTCAGGGGTCTCCATGGGGAGTTGGCTACCGTCTGATGGCTGCAAGATGGCAGGGGTGCTTTCTTCCTGAGTTCCCCGCAGGGCTCACGAGCGCACCACCTGCCCTGGCTGCAGTCGCTGATGAGTCTAACGTCCTTTCTTTACTGATACGGCAGGAAATATTCCATTTCTTGGGCTTCCCTGGTGGCTGTCAGCTGGTAGAGAATCCGCTTGCAATGCACGAGACTCTGGTTCGATTCCTGGATCAGAAAGATCCACTGGAGAAGGGAGAGGGTACCCACTCCAGTATTCTTGGGGTTCCCTGGTGGCTCAGTTGATAAAGAATCCACCTGCAATGTGGGAGACCTGGGTTCGATCCCTGGGTTGCGAAGATCCCCTGAAGAAGGAAAAGGCTACCAACTCCAGTTTTCTGGCCTGGAGAATTCCATGGGCTGTACAGTTCATGGGGTCGATAAGAGTTGGACATAACCCAGCAACTTTCAGTTTCATTCCATGTCTCAAGACACAAATAAAGATGTACATCCTAAAAAAAGAGGGGATATACATAAACATAGCTGATTTTTCATATAGTGAAAAAGTTGGCTTAAAGCTCAACATTCAGAAAACTAAGATCATGGCATCTGGTCCCATCACTTCATGGGAAATAGATGGGCAAACAGTGGAAACAGTGGCTGACTTTATTTTTTTTGGGCTCCAAAATCACTGCAGATGGTGACTGCAGTCAGGAAATTAAAAGACACTTGCTCCTTGGGAGAAAAGCTATGTCCAACCTAGACAGCATATTAAAAAGCAAAGACATTACTTTTTCAACAAAGGTCCGTCTAGTCAAGGCTATGGTTTTCCCAGTAGTCATGTATGGATGTGAGAGCTGGACCATAAAGAAAGCTGAGCTCCAAAGAACTGATGTTTTTGAACTGTGGTGTTGGAGAAGACTCTTGAGAGTCCAATGGACTGCAAAGAGATCCAATCCATCCATCCTAAAGGAGATCAGTGTTCATTGAAAGGACTGATCTTGAAGCTGAAACTCCAATACTTTGGCCACCTGATGAGAAGAATTGACTCATTGGAAAAGACTCTGATGCTGGGAAAGATTGAGGGCAGCAGGAGAAGGGGACGACAGACGATGAGATGGTTAGATGGCATCACTCAATGGACATGGGTTTGGGTGAACTCCAGGAGTTGGTGATGGACAGGGAGGCCTGGCGTGCAGCAGTTCATGGGGTTGCAAAGAGTTGGACGCGACTGAGTGACTGAACTGAAATGAACTTATAGCTGATTCAGTTTGCTTTACAGCATAAACTAATAAATATCATAAAGCAAGTATACTCCAATAAAAATAAATTTAAAGAAATGCTAAAAACGGAGGTTAAAAAAAGAGATGGAATTAACTGGAGGGCTTCTGATCACGTGAAACACTGTTTCTGTGTTATTATGTCTGAAGAGGCTATTTCTACCCCTCAACAGGGATTGCCAGGTAGAGATTTCTTTAACTTTTGAAAAGACAAATTTCCCCCATTTTCATCCAAATATTCCATTTCTCACCACCACGTGATCCCAGGCTTATGAACAAGATTGAGAACATAGGCTGACCATGCTCTTTAAAAATTTGTATGTTAAACATCTTTTCCTATTAAGCAAGTGTACTATAGTGAGATTTGTTACTTTCAAATTGCGGTGCTGGAGAAGACTCTTGAGAGTCCCTTCGACTGACAAGGGCATCAAACCAGACCATCCTAAAGGAGATCAGTACTGAATATTCACTGGAGGGACTGATGCTGAAGCTGAAAGTCCAATCCTTTGGCCACTTGACGTGACGAGACTTCTCATTGGAAAAGACCCTGATGCTGGGAAAGACTGAGGGCAGAAGGGGACGGCAGGGGAGGAGATGGTTGGATGGCATCACCGACTCGACGGACATGAGTTTGAGCGAGCTCTGGGAGTTGGTGATGGACAGGAAAGACTGGCGCACTGCAGTTCTTGGGATCACAAACAGTCGGATATGACTGAGCGAAAGAACAGCAGAATTAGAGTGAAGCCTGCAATATGAAGAGCTGCGAGCTGACGTCTGGCTTCAAGGCAGCTCAGAAGATGAAATCTCCCTCATTTCTTGCCTCGGAGCTCAGAGGGCTGTGTCCTGCCAAATGTGTAATGTGGGCAGATAAAAATAAATTCAGTGTTTCAGACACGTGTCAACAGACTTTGGAACCAGATAAGTTAAAAAAAAAAAACAAACAAAAAAACAAAAAACAAAAACAGCAACCCACAAGAGAAGGTCAAGCAACCATTACGTGTGGGAGACCAGTTCTGAAGTCCGTCCCTCGTGTCTCTCCAAGAGGTCAGGTAACAAGCAAGGGCTCCTTTGGAAAGGGACAGAGCAAACTGAGATGGAAGGAAGGAGAAGAACAGTTCCGTAGAAGAGAGGATGATTTTTATTTTTTACTTTTTTTTTCAAGATTCAGTGGGTTTTTTTTTTCTTATTTTAATTGGAGGCAATTACTTCACAATATTGTAGTGGTTTTTGCCATACACTGACATGAATCAGCCGTGGCTGTACATGAGTTCCCAATCCTGAACCCCTCTCCCACCTCCCTCCCCATACCATCTCTCTGGGTCATCCCAGTGCACCAGCCCCAAGCATCCTGTATGCTGCATTGAACCTAGACTGGTGATTCATTTCTTACATGGTATTATACATGTTTCAATGCCATTCTCCCAGATCATCCCACCCTCTCCCTCGCCCTCTCCCACAGAGTCCAAAAGACTGTTCCATACATCTGTGTCTCTTTTGCTGTCTCACATACAGGGTTATCATTACCATCTTTCTAAATTCCATATATATGTGTTAGTATACTGTACTGGTGTTTTTCTTTCTGGCTTACTTGACTCTGTATAACAGGCTCCAGTTTCATCCACCTCATTAGAACTGATTCAAATGCATTCTTTTTAATGGCTGAGTAATATTCCATTGTGTATATGTACCACAGCTTTCTTATCCATTCGTCTGCTGATGGACACCTAGGTTGCTTCCATGTCCTGGCTATTATAATCAGTGCTGCGATGAACACTGGGGTCCACGTGTAAGAGGGTGATTTTTAACGAGGTTAGTGTTTCCACTGTCAACTTTACAAAGTGCAGGCAGAAGCCAGCATGTTCTTTCAAGCCTTGTTATATCCACTTAGGAGTCTAGGATTCTGTCTGACTCCCTTAGACTCTCAGCTACACCCTGTCATCCAGGGTGTAGGCGCCCTGGATGTGGGCACCTGCCGTCCATCTCTACAAGGATTAAATCAGCTGCTGCTGCAGCTGCTGAGCTTCAGCACCCCCTGAAGGGAGTTCTGGGTGGAGAGCAGACCTCCGGCATCTGTGTCCTGGGTTAAAAACGGGCAGGACAGGTCTTCAGGTGGTGAGATAGTCTCAGGAGCCTATTTCACGAGCCCAATTCTCGCATCTCCTAATAGCTAGAAAAGCCTGAAAATCCTTCACGGTGTTGACTTTCCCTCCTGACTAGGAAAGGCTTTAGGAGACTAGGAGGAACGTTTTCGGAAGCTTTGTTTCTTGCTGGCATGAGCTCACTGCTTCACCAAAATCGAATATTTATATTGACCTTCCCCGCTGCCGCTTTGGACGTCCCAGGTGGTTCCAGGGTAAAGAACCCACCTGCAATGCAGGAGACACTGGTTCGATCCCTGGGTCAGGAAGATCCCCCTGGAGAAGGAAAGGGCACCCCACTCCAGGACTCTTGCCCAGAGAATCCCATGGACGGAGGAGCCTGGTGGGCTGCAGCCCACGAGGTTGCGAAGAGGCTGGCATGGCGGAGTGACTAACACACACGTCTTTGGAGCAGACTCCCAGAGCCATCTGAGGTGCTGTCTCTTGGGCTCCGGTCCTCATTTTGCCCCCAAATAAAACTTGACTTGCAATTCTCACCACATGCTTCTTTTTTTTTTTTTTTTTTCCAGTTAACAGACTCTTTAAACAGTCCCAAGGAGGCCATGCCTGTTAAGGCCCCAAATGGCAAAACCAAACGCGCTGAGCGGACATGCGTGTTGAAAAATCTTTCCCACGATCTTGACTCTGATCTCACCTTACTTCAGCGGCCATTTCAGACAAGGGGCTGTCTCGGTTTCCTTGACAACCAATTACAGAAAGCACACCTTCCGGGCCTCGGTCCTGCTAGGAAGCCTGTGCTTTACGAGAAAAATGTGACTCGGTTTCCCCAAACGTGCACAGAGATGAAACATCGTGCTTTCTTTTTCTTTTTTTTTCTGTATGTCCAAGGATTTTTTTTTTTTAATTTTAATTGAAAGCTAATTACTTTACACTACTGTGGTGGTTTTTGCCATGCATTGACATGAATCCGCCACGGGTGTACACGTGTTCCCCATCCTGAACCCCCCTCTCAGCTCCCTCCCCATCCCATCTCCCAGGGTCATCCCTGTGCACCGGACCTGAGCGCCCTGTCTTATGCATCGAACCTGGACTGGCGATGTGTAATATATGATAATATATGATAATATGATAATATACATGTTTCAATGCTATTCTCTCAAATCATCCTACCCTCGCCTTCTCCCACAGAGTCCAAAAGACTATTCTTTAGCTCTGTGTCTCTTTTGCTATCTCACATACAGGGTCATTGTTACCATCTTTCTAAAGTCCGTATATGTGTGTTAATATCCTGTATTAATATCCTTTGCTCTGTATAATAGGCTCCAGTTTCATCCACATCAGTAGAACTGATTCGAATGCGTTCTTTTAGTGGCCGAGTAATATTCCATTGTGTAGAGAAGCAGCGTGCTTCCTTACAGAGACTTGTCTCAGCATCTTTGCAGATGGACGCAGGGACTGTCCTGGGGGTCCAGTGGATACGAATCTGCCTACCAATGCAGGGAACGTGGGTCCGATCCCCGGTCCAGGAAGATCCCACACGCCGCAGGCAACAAAGCCGTGCATCACCGCTACTGAGCCTGTGTGTCATAGAGCCTGGGGACCTCAACCTGAGAGGCCGCTGCAGTGAGGAGGCCCGCCTGCCACCCCCAGAGTCGCCCCCTGCTCTCTGCAATGGAGTGCAAGCAAAAATAAAATAAATAAAATTAAAAAACAAAGAAAAAGAGGGACTCAAGTTTTCTTTCTTGGTTCTTCTGAGTTCTCACGGGGCCAGGACATCTCAGCAGGCTGTGTCTCTCACTTTGGGTCTAGTGGGCACCCTCCTCTGCCCCAAGGCTGCCGGCACCAGCAGCTCAGAGGTGCTGTGGGTGCCGAACCCAGCCTCCCAACCAGCACGGCCATGGAGAACCGCAAGCCACAGAGCCTCACCGGACGCAGAGAGGGTCCCCGCCGGGCACACGTGTGCCCGAGAATGAGGTCCGGTACACCGGAGGGTAACATAGCTTGTAAATCAACTGTGTGTTAGTTGCTCAGTTGCCTCCAGCTCTTTACAACACCAGGGACTGCAGCCCGCCAGGCTCCTCTGTCCACGGGATTCTCCAGGCAAGAATCCTGGAGTGGGTTGCCATGCCTTCCTCCAAGGGATCTCCCCCAGAAAAGCCGTATATCCCCAGCAGCTCAGTTCAGTTCAGTCCCTCAGTCGTGTCCAACTCTTTGCGACCCCATGGACTGCAGCACGCCAGGCCTCCCTGTCCATCACCAACTCCCAGAGTTTATTCAAAATGAAGTCCATCAAGTCGGTGATGCCATCCAACCATCTCATCCTCTGTCGTCCCCTTCTCCTCCCACCTTCAGTCTTTCCCAGCATCAGGGTCTTTTCCAATGAGTCAGTTCTTTGAATCAGGTGGCCAGAGTATTGCAGTTTCAGCTTCAGCATCGGTCCTTCCAATGAATAGTCATGACTGATTTCCTTTAGGATGGACGTTAGCATATCCCCCTGGATTCTCATAAGATACCCAGGGGTTCCCTGAAAAGTAGATGACTATGGTGGAATCTGGGCTTCCTTGGTGGTTCAGATGGTAAAGAATCCACCTGCAATGCAGGAGACCTGGGTTCAATCCCTGGGTCAGGAAGGTCCCTTGGAGGAGGGAATGGGCACCCACCCTAGTATTCTTGCCTGGAGACGCCCATGGACAGAAGACTCATGGGATCACAAAGACTTGCATTCGACTTAGGTACTAAACTCAGCAACACACCATGGATGAATCTAACCAGTTAACCGTAAGGAGACAAGGCTTCGCTTCCTGCACATTCTTTCTTGTTTTCTTCTTAGTAAAATCCTGATTTTGGGGGGCATGTTTACACATATACAACTGATTCCAAATGGAAGGCAAGACAGTCTTTTTTATTTTTCCTTAATGATTAGCATTATTTTATATTTTAAATCGCAGATCCTACCCGGTTGTGAAATGTCGCCTCTCAACAGCGCTTTCCCTTGGCATTAGGGAAAGGTCCTTTGAAGTTTGTTTATTCTGAAAAAGACGCCCAGCATTTGGACAGAACCTCCTGTACCACAAAGGAGCTCTTTTCTTCTTTGCTGAAAAGCCTGTTTCCTGCATGGTCTCTCTTTAGCTGAAGTTGAAAGCAGTTCTGTGAACATTTGCGATTAAAAAAAAAAAGACAAAAAACCCTTTGCATCATCCTTCAGGCTGAGTCCTTGCAGACTCTGTGGTCTTGCTGGCAGGCGGGCTGAGCCTCTTGTCTCCCCTATACTCTGATAACCTCGAGCTAAGTTTCCAGGTCCGGGTGCCAGGAAACAGCTATGTTGTTCAAAGATGTCTGGGCGGACTGATTGCAAGATTCCTGACCTCTGAGTCCTGCTCTGTGTCTCTCTCCTTCTTTCAACGGGGTGACGTCTGTGTAGCATCTAAGGACAGGATACGATTAACCTAGACGTTTCTACGTGCGCTTTAAGTAACCTGAAGAGAGGTGAGTCTGATCATTGATAGACATGGTCCTGCTGAGTGAAGCAAGATGGAAAAAGAGAGACAAACATCATGTGATATCGCTTATGTGCAGAGTGTGAAAGAGAATGACGCAAATAAGCTTATTTACAAAGCAGAAACAGACTCACAGACGTAGAGAATGCAGTTATAGTTACGGAAAGGGAAGGAGTGGGGGATAAAGCCGGACTGTGGGATTAACAGATACACGTACAGCTAGATACAAAACAGACAACAAGAAGTTACTGTGCAGCACAGATGCTATGTATCTTGTAAGAACCTATAAACAACAGAGTCTAAAACATATTTACATCTACGAATTACATATATAGTCTGTATATGGGCCCAGATATAGTTTATATATAGAACTGACTCACTGGAAAAGACCCTGATGCTGGGAAAGACTGAAGGCGGGAGGAGAAGGGGGCGACAGAGGATGAGATGGTTGGATGGCATCACCGACTCAGTGGAAATGAGTTGGAGTCAACTCCAGAAGCTGGTGATGGACAGGGAGGCCTGGCGTGCTGCAGTCCATGGGGTCGCAAAGAGTCGGACACGACTGAGCGACTGAACTGATAAATGGGCTTCCCAGGTGGCTCAGTGGTAAAGAATCTGCCTGCCAATGTTGGAGACATGGGTTTGATTCCTGAGTTGGAAAGATCCCCTGGCAAAGGGCATGGCAACCCACTCCAGTCTTCTTGCCTGGAGAATCCCACGGACAGAGGAGCCTGGTGGGCTATAGTCCATAGGGGTCGCAAAGGGTTGGACATGACTGAGCAATTAACAATACCAATTTTCATATATACCTACAGACATGAATCACTTTGCTCTACACCTGAAATTAACACGCCATTGTCAATCAACTACACTTCAATACAAATAAATGCAGATCAGTTCAGTTCAGTTGCTCAGTCTTGTCCGACTCTTTGCGACCCCATGGACTGCAGCACGCCAGGCCTCCCTGTCCATCACCAACTCCCGGAGCTTGCTCAAACTCATGTCCATTGAGTCGGTGATGATTAAACACAGACTTAAGACTAGCAGTTGAGAGCTCTTTTACCGGAAAAGTGTTTAAGCTGGGGTTTCTCCCCCACACCTAACATTCCCAAGGGGAGAAATTCTTAAGCATGAACTCATTGATAATTTTTGTGACACAGAAGGCTGATCTGGCATTCTCTTTCCTGCAAAGACTGGCATTTGTTACCACCTGTTGAGGAGAGTTGTGTGAGGTTTGTGGACAGAGCGGGCTTGCATTTCTGGGGAGGGTTTCATATGCCTGGCTGAGTCCCTTCGCCGTACACCTGCAGATATCCCAACATTGTTAATCAGCTATGTGTAGCATGTGCGTGATAAGTCACTTCGGTCGGGTCTGACTCTTTGCGACCCCTTGGACTGTAGCCCACCAGGCTCCTCGGTCCATGGGATTCTCCAGGCAAGAATACTGGAGTCGGTTGCCATTCCCTTCTGCAGGGGATCGTTGCAACTCAAGAGATTGAACACCCGTCTCTTATACCTGCTGCGTTGGTAGGCGGGTTCTCTACCATTACAGCCACCTGCAAAGTAGCTTTCCATCAGCTATACCTCAATACAAAATTAAAAGTTAAAAAGCAAAATGAACATTTGAAAATATATAGAGAGATCGAACCCTTGTAAACATACAGATTGGTTTTAAGGGCGTTTTTATACATCACACAATGAAGAACAGAAGATTCCAGCAAAGAAAAAAAAAAAAAAAAACTCTTCAAAGCCTGTAAGGGTATGGAAGGAATCCCCAGGGTTTCAGTTGTGTGCGTTTAAGAGGTTTTAAAAGAATGAGATGCAAATTCCTCCAGGTGCCTGGGAAGCTCAGGGGCTCTCTTGGTCTCACACCTGCTGGGCCTTGCCCTGTGTTTAGCTGGACGACCGGGCGGGGCTGAGTTCATCGGAAGCCAGCTCAAATCCCTTGATCCCGCGGGGAAGTAAGTTGGAGTACAAATCACGTCGAAAGTGGCTGGCATTTGGCCGTCGCAGGAGGTATGTTGGTTTGCGGATGAGAACGGCTGTGTGTGTGTGTGTGCGCGTGTATGTGTGTGTGTGAGGTTGTGAGGATGCAGGAGCGGACGTACAGCCTGGGATTGTGGCATGACTGTGTCTTTAGTTTCGGGACCTTGCAAAGATATGATTCAACTGTAGAAGGTGTTAGGACGAAGAAGAAGATGAAAGAGAAAAAAAAAGCGAGCAAGAAAAAGTCAGGAGACCGCCTGCGATTCCCTCCAGATGTCTCCAAAAATCCCCCTTCTCACCCTCCGAATATATTTGAAAGGGAGGGTTGTTGTTGTACAAAGTCGTGTCGGACTCTCTGCGACACGAGACTGTAGCCCTGCCAGGCTACCCTGAACATGGCTTGCTCCAGGCAAGCATCCTGGAGTGGGTCTCCATTCTGTCCTCCAGGGGGATCGTCCCGACCCAGGAATCGAAAGCGGAGCGGATCGTCAGTATCCGCAGGCGGGTTCTTTACCTCTGAGTCTCCTGGGAAGCTCAGAAAGGCATGCTAGGAGACAAAACAGAATTGCTTTCTGCTTTCACCCCCGTGAATCATGCTCGTCCAACACGCCGGTTATGTACGCTGCCCCCAGAAGAGTCCTCAAGAAATACCAGGCGTATGCTGTAATAAGTTGGATTTCACCGAGACTGGTGTCGGGGCGGGAAAAAGGCTGGTAGAATCGTAGACTTCCCCACGCCCGACTCCCCTCCCCCCCAGGCACTGTGATGAAACGGCAGTGGTGAAAGCTTGTCTGGGAGAAAAAAAAGCGACAAGCTCAAACCTGGTGGGCTTCAGAGCCCATTTCTGTTTCATTCGGTGGGGGCAGCCTTTGCTGGGCGTGTCCCTAGTGGCTCAGCAGTGAAGAACTTGTCTGCCGTTGCAGGAGTTCCTGGGTGGGGAAGATCCCCCTGGAGGAGGACAAAGTAACCCACTGCAGTCTTCTTGCCTGGAGAATCCCACGGACAGAGGAGCCTGATGGGCTACAGAGTCAGACACGACTGAGTGATTAAACCACAACAGACCTTGCTGGGTCACCTTCGTTTGGGAGGAAACGGAAGATGCTTCAGAGATGATTTCAATCCCGTGGTGGTGGGTGTGGGTTAATGATTGGGTTCCGTTGAGGTGGTGTTCCTGCTGACTGTGGGTGGTGATTAAGGGTTTATCCCCTCGTGAAGGCCATCCAAAGGGTACAATTCATGAGATTAAGCTGGAGACAACCAGACAGGATGGTCCGCGGTCTAGCCCCGACGCTGGGCATATATCAGATTCGTGAGGAACGCGTTCAGGTGGAAGCTATGCAGGCAAGATGGCATTTTAATTACCTGTCGCAGACTAAATATAACCCAGAGGAAGCCGAACTTCCTCGGGACAGGCACCGAGAACCTAAAACCTTTGCACACCCTTCTTGTTTGACACCATTCCTTTGGACGCTGAGAGCCATTTTGCTTACGTTTCACTGAATTTTCTGATTTAGTGTATCTGAATCTGTAACATGAAGATATTACAGATGTGAACATTAGCTCTGTAACGTTAGAAGTCTGTGTCTGTAACGTTAGAAGCAATGCTTTCTCAGGGAACAGTGTTTTTTTTTTTTTTTTTTTTCAGGGCCATCTAGAGACGTTTCCCTGAACGGAAGAGTGACCCGGGAAGAGCAGGCTGCATTTCTGACGACCCGTGGTTGCTTTCAACTCTGGAGTTCACGCTGCGGTTGCTGTCTCAGACGCAGTTGAATCCGTAACCCGTCTGAGACTTCCTGTCCATAAAAGCACATTCAAGTCCCTTGCTTCCAGCTCTTGAAGCTAAGCAACCTTAACTACTACATGGCTTGTACCATACCAAGCTGGATTTTTTTCTTTTAAAAAAACAAAACCCATATTGCAATCAAGTTGTGGTTTTCAAAACAGAGAATAAGAGAGATGTGATTTTTTTTATTTGCAGTTTGAGACACCCCATCATATCCGTCATCTATGTATCATGTCTGTCTTTCCATAATCTCTGTCTATTGCCCTTATCTGTCTACCTTCCTATCTTTGTATATAGATCTATCATCTATCTTTGTGTCTATCTATCATGTATTTCTTTTTTTTTTTTTATCTATCATGTATTTCTATCTTTGTATTTTCTGCACCTTTCTACCTACGTATTTGCTGCTGCTGCTGCTAAGTCGCTTCAGTCGTGTCCGACTCTGTGCGACCCGATGTATCTACCTGCCTATTTATCTGTATCTAGCAATGCACATTCCTATTATTTATACCTTTCTACCAATCATTTATATCTACCTGTCTATCCATCCTACCATCTCTATCTATCTATCTGCCTGTCTAAATATACTGAAGTAGGCGGCCTTTCTCTTCTCCAGAGGATCTTCCCAACCCAGGGGATCGAACCCAGGTCTCCCGCATTGCAGACGGATTCTTTACCAGCTGAGCCACAAGGCAAGTCCAAGGATACTGCAGTCAGTAGCCTTTCCCTTCTCCAGGGGATCTTCCCGACCCAGGAATCGAACCGGGGTCTCCTGCACTGCAGGCAGATTCTTTACTGACTGAGCTATCAGGGAAGCCTGGACATCTATCTACTGAGTGTATATGAGTATGTATTTTTTTCTTGCATTAAAAAAAGAAAAGCATAGCAAAAGAATGGGCAGCATGATTAGGGGTAGAAAAATGATTTTATTTGATGGAATAATGACCTGCTGGGATCCTGGGCTTTTTTAAAGAAACAACACACCAGTTTTCTGAGGAACAATCGCTTTTATCAGCTTACCGAGCATCGGAGTAACCCAATGGAAAAAAAAAGGGGGGCGGTTTGTTTCCCTGTTGGGTGGATTCTCAACGGATGCTTCTTCACTTAAGCTAAATTTGTAGAGATATAATGAGGAAGGGTTGTTTCTCACCCAGAGCCCCTGAATTATCAATGCATCCATATCGTAGACTTCGTTTGTGAAAGAGTAAGTGAAAGTCACTCAGTCGTGTCCGAGTGTTTGCTAGACTATGGACTATACAGTCCATGGGATTCTCCAGGCCAGAATACTGGAGTGGGTAGCCTTTCCCTTCTCCAGGGGGATCTCCCAACCCAGCCATCAAACCCAGGTCTCCCACATTGCAGGCAGCTTCTTTACCAGCTGAGCCACCAGGGGAAGCAAAAAAAAAAAAAGAATCAGACCACTATTAAAACTCAGATTCAGATCCATAAAACGGAGATCATACACATGGGCATTTGAGAAGGAAAAGGCCAGGCTGTTAAACTGTAGCGGGGATTCCCTCTGGCCTTATTGCTCGGTTTGCTGAATCGTCCAGGTCAGTGGCCCAGGGTGGGTTACCTAGAAAATTGCCAACTCGCCAATGCCCTTGTTGGTCCATACTCAGGCTCAGGGGTTTGGTAGCAGCATTGCCCCCTGGGTTTACCCATAGGATTGAGGCAGATCCCATGCCTTTCTTTCATCCTGGCAGAAAGGAGTTCAGTTTCAGGGCTGAGCCAACATCTGGAGTTGGGTTTGTTTAGCCCTCCTGAAAGCCTGTTCTCCTGGCAGGCAAAGAGAGGAGCTATATAATGAGTCTGAAAATCTTAAGGAACTTGGATCACGCCACACGGCCGTGTCGTGCCTGTGAGCTTTGTCCGATGTGGTGAAGCAAAGCGTTCGTACTCCCCTCAGAAACACACATGCAAAGGTGGGCCCCGTTTAGATGTGTTTGTGGTCACGTGCGTGAAAGCTCAGTCGTGTCCGACTCTTTGTGACCCCCGTGGACTGTAGCCCAACAGGCTCCTCCGTCCGTGGGGATTCTCCAGACAAGAATGCTGGAGAGGGTTTGCCATTTCTTCCTTCCGAGGGGATCTTCCTGACCCAGGGATCGAACCGGCATCTCCTGCATTGGCAGCTGGATTCTTGAGCACTGAGCCCCGTCTGTGGTCACACAGAATCAAAATAGGGGACCCAGAAAACTTTAAGGAGGGGCGAGAGTTCACCCCGTATCAGCCTTAGGACGGCGGGCGTGTGAAACCCTCACGAGGACTCTGACGAGCTCCATGCAGCCCGTGGGGTTGAGCCGGTCCAGGTTGCAGTTCTGAGCAATAGAATGGAGACGGTCAGGCGGAGCGTGTCTACGGCTGCAGAAGAGTGCTCTGGCGTCTCAGAGAGCAGCCGTCAAGCAGGAGTGATTCCGCGGCATCTCCACGTCCCTGAGGCCTTTGACTGTCTGGATGCTCCCAGCTGTCACCGCTGTGGGAAGGGGCTCCCGGGGGGGGGGACCTGAGATGCCGCTCCACATCCACAAAGCATGGGACGCCCCACTTCAGAGAGTCGTCCAGCCCCGAGATGTCAGCAGTGCAGAGGCTGGGAATCCCTGGCTTAGCGTCAGAGATCACATCTGTCTGTCCATCTCTCATCCATCTATGTCTCTCTGGCTATATCATCTATCTATTATTTACCTATTTATCTGCCATGTATCTCTGTGTGTACCTATCAATGTCATCTGCCTAGCGATCACCTAACTTTTTATCATCTCTGTATGTATCATCCGAGTCACAACACTCTTATCTGTCGCTGTCTCTTTTTTTTTATCATCTATCTTCCTACGTCATCGCAGAAATAACAACAACCTCAGATACGCAGATGCCCACCACCCTTACGGCAGCAAACAAAGACGAACTAAAGAGACTCTTGATGAGGGTGAAAAGAGCAGAGTGAAGAAGCCGGCTTAAAACTCAACATTCAAAAAACAGAGATCATGGCATCCGGTCCCATCACTTCATGGCAAATAGGCGGGGAAACAGTGGAAACAGTGAGAGACTATTTTCTTGGGCTCCAAAATCACTGCAGATGGTGACTGCAGCCACGAAATTAAAAGACGCGTGCTCCTTGGGAGGAAAGCTATGATGAACCTAGACAGTCTATTAAAAAGTGGAGACATCACTTTGCCAACAAAGATTCATCTAGTCAAAGCTATGGTTTTTCCAGTAGTCATATACAGATGTGAGAGTTGGACCATAAAGAAGGCTGAGTGCTGAAGAACTGGTGCTTTTGAATTATGGTGCTGGACAAGACTCTTGAGAGTCCCTTGGACTGCAAGGAGATCCAACCAGTCCATCCTAAAGGAAATCAGTCCTGAGTGTTCATTGGAAGGACTGATGCTGAAGCTGAAACTCCAACACTTTGACCACTTGATGCAGAGCTGACTCATCAGAAAAGACCCTGATGCTGGGAAAGACTCAAGACAAAAGGAGGAGAAGGGGACGACAGAGGATGAGATGGCTGGATGGCATCACGGACTCGATGGACATGAGTTTGAGCAAGCTCTGGGAGTTGGTGATGGATAGGGAGGCCTGGCGTGCTGCAGTCCACAGGGTCACAAGGAGTCAGACTCAACTGAGCGACTGAACAAGAACAATGTGACTGATAAACAATGTCATGATAGTTTCAGGGGGACAGCAAAGGGACTCAGGCATACATAGACATCTCTTCATTCTCCCCCAAAGATGCACTGTGTTTAGAAAGCAAACAGAAAACATCTATAAACCTCCAGTCCATCAACTTCTGTAAATACACATGGTTAATTCTTTGGGTCGGTAGTCAATTCTACACCTTTGAAGTGTTGCTGTGTTTCATTATTTCCTGAGAAGCGAGTTGTCTGACAGTCGCGGTGCTGAGCGTCTTGCATGCCTTATTTTCTACGTTTCTACTACATGCCTTATTCTCTGTATTTTTACTCACTCCACACAGACCCTGTGGAAGAGTTGCTACCATTGTTTCTTTCTGTTCTTGTTTTCCCAAAGACGACGCTTGAGCGAATTAGGAAATTTTCCAGCCTTGAAAGCGGTTCTTCGGGGACTTGATTCCCAAGTCAGACAAACACAGCCAAAAGTTATTATCACCGACTCCATGGACGTGAGTGTGAGCAAGCTCCGGGAGATAGTGGTGGACAGGGAGGCCTGGCGCGCTGAGGTCCATGGGGTCCCAGAGAGTCGGACACGGCTGAGTGATCAGACTACAACTGCAACGGATGAGAGGGTCATTGACCTGCGTCTGCTTTGGCGGGTTTCCCGCCCGCTGTCTTTCCCCCTTGTCTCACGTCTACAAGTCCTCCGGGTCCATCTGCTTTTTCCCCTCATCCCCTGCCTCTCTCTGACCACACTCTCGCCTCCGACTCCCTCTCTGCCTTCTCTGGGTGACGGACTACTTCAGTGAGAAGCCCCCAGCTTCCAAAAGTCATTTTGCCCCTGACACCTTACCACGTTCCCCCGCCCCAAATGCAGCTTCCCCTCCTTCCTTCCTGCCTATGCATCACTCACGTTATTACCTGCCGTTTCCCGTTCTCTCTGTCAGTTACCTGCCTGCTAGTGACTACAGCTTCCCCATGCAAGTGTCTGCAGAGACCCTGGTTGTGTTGTCTACCCTTGGATATGTTTGCACGCATCACCATGCACCTCCAGCCCTGCACACTTGTTGCGTTAATTGAAACTGACGTGTCCGACTCTTTGTGACCCTGGGGACTGTAGCCCGCCAGGCTCCTCTCTTTGTCCACGGGGATTCTCCAGGCAAGAATACCGCAGTGGGTTGCCATTTCCTTCTCTAGGGGATCTTCCCCAACTCAGGGATCCAACCTGGGTCTCCCGCCTCGGTAAGCAGATTCTTTACTGATTGAGCTGCCAGGGAAGCCTCAGGATATGTGCAGTCTTGACAGGTTTGATTTTGATGCAACTTTTTGCCTGAATAATGCCAGTGTATTCTTTTCTTGCCCGATTTTTTTTTTTTGATGTGAATTGTTTTTTCAAGTCTTTCTTGAATTTATTACAATATCGTTTCTGTTTTGGGCTTCCCAGGTGACTCAGTGGTAACGAATACGCCTACTAATGCAGGAGACCCGGGTTCGATCCCTGGGTCTGGAAGATCCCCTGGAGGAGGAAACGGCAGCCCATTCCAATATTTTTGTCTGCAGAATGCCATGCACAGAGGAGCCTGGCCGGGCTACGGTCCACAGGGTCACAGGGAGTCAGACTCGCCTGAGCCTGCAGGCACACATTGCTCCTGTTTTATGTATTGGTTTTTTTTTTAATTTATTTTTTTTTTGCCTTGGAGGTATATGAGATCTTAGCTTCCTTACCAGGGATCAAACCTACATCCCTCGCATTGGAAGGCAGAGTCTTAACCACTGGACCCCTAGCCAAGCCCCACCCCGCCCTGCCCCAGGTAGCCCTTTAATGACAGAATTCCTTTTATGTTGCACTTAAACTCCCCACTCTGTGTCCCAGGACCTTGGTTTAAATGTTTCTGCCTCCCTGGTGTATCTGACTTCTGCTATTTTTCCACCACGTTGCTCTCAGAGTAAAACAAAACCAAACAGAATTATAATGGAGGGTTTCCCGTAACTGACGGCAGTGTTAGCAGTTGTGCCTGACCCTTCCTTCTGGGCTGCCACGGTTACAGTCAGTGAAAAAGAAAATACAAGCCTAACAGACTTAACCGCCGCTGCCCACGCACATAATTCACGCCGTTCCTCCCCCGGTGCGTTTACCGAGATTCTGGCCTCAGCGTGATTCATTCTATAGGCATGTGGCTTCAGTGAGCTCTTGGTCAAAGCCCAAGCTTTCCTAGGCACCACCCTTAGCAGAAAAGTGGTTCTCCAAGCCAGGAGGGGTCCAGCCGGCTTTATTTATCCTGGCAAATTGGCTGGCAGTCGGCGATGGTTTTGTTGGCTCGGAGATGGCATCGAAGTCGCTGAAACGTTTAGACTAATGAGATTTCCATTCGCCGCACTGAACATTCGCGCTTTGAGAGTCTTCTGTGTGTACCCACGGGGTCTTTCCAGGAGTCGTGTACAGATGTGGGAGTTGGACCATAAAGAAGGCTGAGCACCGAAGAACTGATGCTTTTGAGCGGTGGTGCTGGAGAAGACTCTTGAGAGTCCCTTGGACTGAAAGGAGGTCCAACCAGTCCATCCTAAAGGAAATCACTCCTGGGTGTTCATTGGAAGGACTGATGCTGAAGCTGAAGCTCCAGTACTCTGGCCACCTGACGAGAAGAACTGACGCATTTGAAAAGACTCTGATGCTGGGAAAGATTGAAGGTGGGAGGAGAAGGGGACGACAGAGGATGAGATGGTTGGATGGCATCACTGACCCGATGGATGTGAATTTGAGCACACTCCGAGAGTTGGTGATGGACAGGGAGGCCTGGCGTGCTGCGGTCCATGGGGTCACAGAGTTGCACGTGACGGAGTGACTGAACAACCAGAACTGGGTCTTTTCTCTTTTGCCTGGTTTTACAAAGGAAACTTGGGCCTGTTTTTTCTTTCTGCGTCTTCTGCCTGTTTCCCCTTGCCGGCTTCTGCAGTCAGGAGCAACAGCAGCAGCGTCTGAATCACTGCCCTGTTCTCTGTGCTCTAGGGTTGTCGTTTTCTGCGTCTGCGATTTTTTCTTGCTGACTCCCGGGTGGGATGTGGCGGGCCCTGTCTCTGGCTGTCCTTGGTGAAGAGCCAAGGTCCTCCCGGGCAGCCACCTCTGCGAGCAACCCCTGGGGGTCCCCCACGTCCAGACACGTAGCTTTGCAGGCCAGCCAGGACTTTGCTTCTGTATGTTCCTGGCTTTTGTAGTAAGGGACGGTTTTTCTGGGCGGGGGTCTTTATGGCCTCCAACTCGGGCCAAGTGAGAAAGATTTTATAGGAGGCTAATAAACCTTTCCCCAGTCTGCAAGCAGCGTATGTTTGGGGTTGTGACGAAGCCTCTTGAAATCAAAATAAGAATCTCCGTTTTATGACTTTGTATGTATCAGCTAGCCTGGAGGAGGGCATGGCAACCCACTGCAGTCTTCTTGCCTGGAGAATCCCATGGACAGAGGAGCCTGGAGGGCTGCAGTCCATGGGGTCCCACAGAGTCGGACACGACTGAAGAGACAGCATAACATGGCATAGCATGCTTTGGTGATCACTGGAAATTCTCACTGAGCCAGCTACAGTTTGATTTTTGCCCTCAAAATCAAACCTTTCTTTTGGAATTCCCCCCCTCCCCAATGTATGCATTTTTATTTTTTTCCATTTTATTTTATCAAGGGCATGTATCCGTTTTAGCTTCCTGATCAGTGGTAAAAGAATCCACTCGCCAAGGCAGGAGATGTGGGTTCAATCCCTGGGTCGGGAAGATCCCCTGGAGAAGAAAATGGCAACCCACTCCAGTATTCTTGCCTGGAGAATCCTACAGTCGGAGGAGCCTGGAGGGCTACAGTCCACGGGGGTCGCAGAGTCAGGCACTCCAACAGAGCATGCATAGATGTATCCATTTTATAATTGAAACTTTGTGTTTTGTTTTGTTTTTTTGCTGCACTGCAAAGCACATAGGATCCTGTCCCCCAAGCAGGGCTCAGACCCTCAGCCCGACCCCCTGCATTTGAAGTGCAGAGTCTTAACCGCTGGACCACCAGAGAAGGCCTTGAAAACATTTTTATTGTGGTAAAGTGCAGCATACAATTTACCATTTTAAGCATTTTTTTTTAAAAGCACACAGTTCGGTAACATTTAGTGTGTTCGTATTGCAAAATCATCACCACCATCCATCTCAAGAGCCTTTTCATCTTCTTAGGCTGAAACTTGGTACCCACTAAACAATCCATCCCCACTCCTCTCTACCCTCAGCCCCTGGCAACCACTGCTTGACTTTCTGTCTATGAATGTCAGCGGCATGGTTTTAAGGTGAAGTATAGTTGATTCCCGGTGGGCTGCAGTCCATGGGGTCAGGAAGACTCGGACACCACTGAGCGACTTCACTTTCACTTTTCACTTTCCAGCATTGGAGAAGGAAACGGCAACCCACTCCAGTGTTTGTGCCTGGAGAATCCCAGGGATGGGGAAGCCTGGTGGGCTGCCGTCTATGAGGTCACTAAGAGTTGGACACGACTGAGCGACTTCACTTTCCCTTCTCACTTACATGCATTGGAGAAGGAAATGGCAACCCACTCCAGTGTTCGTGCCTGGAGAATCCCAGGGATGGGGGAGCCTGGTGGGCTGCCGTCCATGGGGTCGCACAGAGTCGGACACGACTGAAGTGACTTAGCAGCAGCAGCAGCAGCATAGTTGATTCCAGCTCAGTTCAGGGACTCAGTCATGTCCGACTCTGCGACCCCATGGACTGCAGCACGCCAGGCTTACTTTACAGTGGAAATGTAACCCTATTCATTTCTACTCTATGGCAAAGTGATTCAGCTCATATATATGTATTCTTCTCAGTGATGTTTTATCATGGGGTATTAAATATAGTTCCCTATGCTCTGTAACAGGGCCTCATTGTGTATCCATTATTCTTTTGGTGTCTTTAGCTCAACTGAAAGTTGCTCAGTCGTGTCCGACTCTTTGCGACCCCATGGACTATAGCCCACCAAATTCTCCACGCCAGAATACTGGAGCGGGTAGCCTTTCCCTTCTCCAGGGGATCTTCCCAACCCAGGGGATCGAACCGAGGTCTCCCACATTGCAAGTGGATTCTTTACCAGCTGAGCCACCAGGAAAGCCCAAGATTCCTGGAGTGGGTACCTTCTCCAGGGGATCTTTCAGATCATATCGATAAGTATCTAATAGTCAAAAACGTTAAACTTTGAAATAACAGAAAAGACACATTTTTTTAAATGTAATTATTTCGGAATCTGGTGATAGTGAGCAGAATCTAGTTCATTTCTGATGAAATCGGCCTAATGGTATCAGGTCAACATCTGGGAAAAAAATAACGACTTCATCTTTCAACTTCCCCCTTCTTACTAAAGGGCGTGCCTGTGCGTACAGGCTAAGTCCATCCAGTCGTATCTCTTTGCGACTCCATAGACTGTAGCCCACCAGGCTCCTCTGTCCATGGGATTCTCCTCAAGAATCCTGGAATGGATTGCCATGCCCTTCCCCAGGGGATCTTCCCCACCCAGGGATCAAACACGTGAACCCCCATTAACTTTTCCCAACGGGAATCAATCCAATTTATCATGTTCACATCAATTTTCTTTCTTTTTTTTTAAAGATTTTTTTTTAATGTAGACGGTTTTAAATTATTTATTAAATTTTGTTACAATGGCCTTTATTGAATTTGTTACAATACTGTTTCTGTTTCCTGTTTTTTTTTTTTTTTTGTGGCCATGAGGCATGTGGGATCTTAGCTCCCTGACCAGGGAATGAACTCACACCCCCTGCTTTGGAAAGCAAAGTCTTAACCACTGGGCCATCAGGGAAGTCCCTCCCCACCCAATTAATTTCCTTGAAGGCTCTTAGTTGGCAAATAATTGATGACATGAAGTCTAAAGCAAACAGAATAGCCCGCAGCTATTCTGTGCTGACTATGCACTTCTTCCTATTGGGGCATTTCGCCAAAACTCAGCACACAGGCTCCGTCAGAGTCCTCTTCCACCCCACACTCCGTGAGACTCAGCTCTAAGCTAAATTGCACCATTCACTGTTTCTCAAAGACCCAGGATCCACATCCTGTCTCTTCCTCAGGATAATGTTCTGGCAGGGATGTTTGCCCGCCGTGTATACTTCCTGTGTTTAGTCGCTCAGCTGTCTCCAACTCTATGCAACCCCATGGAGTATAGACCACCAAGGTCCTCTGTCCATGGGATTCTCCAGGCAAGCGCACTGCAGTGGGTTGCCTTTTCCTCCTCCAGGGGAATCTTCCTACCCTGCATGGGACTGAATCTTCGTCTCTTGCATCTCGTGTGTTGGTGGATTCTTTACCACGGAGCCCGCTGGGAAGCCCCATCTCTGCCTGACCAAATCGCAACCCTCTGGGACTGACCCTTCTTCTATGAATCCTTTCTCACCCAATTTGATTCCCACTTTTAGTCTGGGGCTAGCACACGCAAACTTGCTGAAGCTGAAACCCCAATCCTTTGGCCACCTGATGCAAAGAACTGACTCACTGGAAAAGACCCTGATGCTGGGAAAGATTTAAGGCAGGAGGAGAAGGGGACGACAGAGGATGAGACGACTGGATGGCATCACTGACTTGATGGACGTGAGTTTGAGCAGACTCCAGGAGTTGGAGATGGACAGGGAAGCCTGGTGTGCTGCAGTCTATGGGGTTGCACAGAGTCAGACACAACTGAGCAATTGAACTGAACATACGCAGGATGGATAAATAGCAAGGTTCTCCTGTATAGCACTGGAGAAGGCGATGGTACCTCACTCCAGTACTCTTGCCTGGAAAATCCCATGGTCGGAGGAGCCTGAAAGGCTGCAGTCCATGCGGTCGGGAAGAGTCGGACCCGACTGAGTGACTTCCCTTTCACTTTCCACTTTCATGCATTGGAGAAGGAAATGGCAACCCACTCCAGTGTTCTTGCCTGGAGAATCCCAGGGACGGGGGAGTCTGGTGGGCTGCCGTCTCTGGGGTCACACAGAGTCGGACACGCCTGAAGCAACTTAGCAGCAGCTGCAGCCTGCATAGCACAAGGAACTCTGCCCGACATTCTGATAAACCGTCACGGATAAGAATATGAAAGAGGATGTTTATATGTGTAGAAGTGAGTCACTTTGCTGCAGGGCAGAAATGCACACAAGTGTAGATCAGCTGTACTTCAATAAAATAAAGATTAAAAATTCTCTCAGGAGAGTTTGGGGGAGAAAGGATCTGTGTATACGTATGCCTGAGTCCCTTTGCTGTCCGCTTGAAACTATCAAACAACTATCAACAACTATTTTTAACTCGCGATACTCCAGTATAAAACAAAAAGTCTTCAGAAAAAGAAAACTCAACTACTCCTCTTAATGAACACTCAGTTGGTGGTCTATTGCATCCCCGGGGTCACTGGTATATGTCTCACTCATTCTTGCCACCACATTGTGAATTGATCGCCAATAGTAAATCTTCACAAAGCATGGGAAGATGCAAATGAAGGGATTTGATGTATATGTAAGGGCACAAAATTCTCATGTCTAAGAACTCCATGCAAAGCGGACCACTGGTGGGACTCTACAGCTAAGAATTTGTAACGCAGTTCATAAACGTGCTGGCATGCCGTCTCCTCGGCTATTTTAACAGCAAACACAATAAAAACGGCACTTCGGTCGGTCGCATGAAGCTGACGTAAACAACGCTGGATAAGAGCAAAACCTATTGCTACCTTGTACCTTATAAACCCAAGCCATTTAGAGTCAGAGGAAAACAAAAGTTTCCAAGTTCCTAAGCACAGGCACATATGCAGGGTTTGGGTGGGAAGTGAGAGGCTATGAATTATTCCAAGGTTTGCTTTTATTATTTTGTTTTTTTTTTTCAAACCCATGTGGAACTCGTTAAGAGTTCTTTTCCATTGGAGTTCTCTGCTACACAGAAACAATAATATAATCTGGAAACCAAAAGGCCCGGAATTGGAGGAAAAAAAAACAGAACCTGGGAAGCTTCGACCCAGAGAATGTTTCCGATGAGATTGGTGGGTTCAGAGGCTCTAGCGTAGATTCCACTATAAATCATATATCCTGCGCTTTCATCTCAGCCTTCTCTCATCCGAGTGAATCTTTATTACTCAATTCTGAGGCTTGGCTGTTCTTCCTGAAGCGGCTTCTGTTTATTGTGGCATGCTGGCTGTTTAAAGAAAAAGTGGTCTCTCTGCATTTGCTGTGGGGAATTTCAGTTAGGAAGTAGTTGTTTATATCTTCACAGGGTCCCAGGAGAGTCCTGGGTGGGTGACTCGGTCACGGCTGAGGTTTCACGTCCTCGGGGAAATCTTGGAAACTCGGGTCTTTAGAGACAGCTCCCTTAGAGACGCTGATCCCATCTAATTCCAAACTCTCAGCCCCCTCCACGCTCCAGCTCCCACCCCCTCGGCAACCACACGTCTGTTCTGTGAGTCTGTTTCGGTTTCACAGAGAACTTTATTTGTGTCATATTTTAGTTCCACATATAAGTGATATCATATGGTATTTGTATTTTTCTGTCTGAATTATTTTGCTCGGTATGACCATCTCTAGGTCCATCCGTGTTGTGGCAGATAACATTCTCTTATTCTTTTTCATGGCTGAGTAATACTCCACGGCATATATATACCACGGCTTCGTTATCCATTCTTCCGTTGCTGGAGACTGGGTTTGGTTCCACGTCTTGGCTATTGCGAATAGTGCTGCTATGAATATTAGGGTGCATGGATCTTTTTGCATTAAGACTTGTATCTGGATATATGCCCAGGAATAGGATTGCTGAATCATAGGTTAGTTCTCTTTTTACTTTTTTTTTTTTTTTTTTGCAGAACCTTCACACTGGGCTTTCCTGGTGGCTCAGACAGTAAAGCGTCTGCCTACAGTTTGGGAGACCTGAGTTCAGTCCCCAGGTTGGGAAGATCCCCTGGAGAAGGAAATGGCAACCCAGTCCAGTGTTCTTGCCTGGAGAATTCCACGGACAGAGGAGCCTGGTGGGCTACAGTCCATGGGGTCGCAGAGAGTCGGACACGACTGAGCGATTTCACTTTCACTTTTCATAGTGTTTTCTGAAGTGGCTGCACCAATTAACATTCCCACCAGCAGTATAAGAGGGGTCCCTTCTCTCCACACTCTCTTCAGCATTTGTTATAAGTAGCCTTTAAAAAAAAAAGATGGCCATCCTGACTGGTGTGAGGTGATACGTCAGTGTAGTTCCCCCCCCCCCACATTGTAGTTTTGATTTGCATTTCTCTAATAATTAGCAAAGTTGAGCATCTTTTCCTGTGCTTATCGGCCATTTGTATTTCTAGAAAGATTCTTCTTAACGTTTGCTTTGTGGGGCCAGGGGCAAACTTTCTTGAGTAGAAAAGTCCTTGTTTCTTTGTTTTAGAGCGTCAGCCAGAATGAGAAGCAGAAGCAGAATTCTGAGCTCCACGTAGGTAATGCTCCTCCAGACACGTTATCCTCCCATTAAGCATCAGAATTTTTGTTGTCAGCCACGACTCTGGGATGAAAAGCCAGTAGTGCGTGTGTGCTAAGCTGCTTCAGTCACGTCTGTCTCTCTGTGACCTCACGGCCTTGCCCGCCAGGCTCCTCTGTCCATGGGATTCTCCAGGCAAGAGTACTGGAGTGGGTTGCATGCCCTCCTCCAGGGGATCTTCCTGACCCACGGCTCGAACCCCAGCCTATGTCTCCTGCATCAGCAGGTGGGTTCTTTACCACTAGCGCCCATCTGGGACAACCAGCGGAGTGGGACATGAAACGCACAGAAGAAGCTGAACAACTGAGGAAGAGAAGAAGCTATGTTTTGTCTCAGACCATCTGATCGATGAAGTAACTACGCTGAGAACTAGGTGTGTAAAAAAGACCTCTAGGAGAAGACTTAGCAGAAGTGTTCAAGACTTCCAGGAAGAAAAGGTTCTGGTAAATATGCCCCGCCGCTGCTGCTAAGTCGCTTCAGTCGTGTCCGACTCTGTGGGACCCCATAGACGGCAGCCCACCAGGCTCCCCCGTCCCTGGGATTCTCCAGGCAAGAACACTGGAGCGGGTTGCCATTTCCTTCTCCAACGCATGAACGTGAAAAGTGAAAGTGAAGTCGCTCAGTCGTGTCCGAGTCTTCCCGACCCCATGGACTGCAGCCTACCAGGTTCCTCCGTCTATGGGATTTTCCAGGCAAGAGTCCTGGAGTGGGGTGCCATCTGGTAGATATGAAGATGCTTGTTATCTGCTTCTATGGATACCAACACATCGAAGACATGTGATATCAACACATCACTCTACTTAAATTTTTAGCTGCTCACTTCTTTAATTAGCTCAGTGATTTTTTTTTTTCTTTGTTTATTAGACTCCATCTGGCTGTAGTTTGGGCATAAGGTATCTCTCCTTGCAGCACGCTGTCTAGCTTTGGAACACGGGTTTAGCTGCTCCACAGTATGTGAGAGCTTAGTTCCCCGATAAAACTGGCATCTCCGGCATTGCAAAATGGATCCTTAGCCACTGTGCTACCAGCAAAGTCCCTCTGATTCTCTCATAAAGAATTTTTAATTCCTTAATAAAGGAAGAATAATAAATAAATAAATGCTTTTAAAAATGTGGGAGGTGCAACTCATGTCCTGTGGAAAGATTCAACCTCAAATATATATATATGTATATATATATTGCAAAATTAATCTGCATTTTTAAAAAAATTCCAATTGAAATGCTGATGACTTTTTGTTGTGAGATCTTGGTCCTTGAAATTTATCTCCAAGCAAAATTGGGCAAGAATGCGGACGGCAGTATGGAAAATATTGGGAGACTTGCACTGCCATATTAACATATGAGATTTGCACTGCATTAAAATATGGTATAAAACACTCTACGATAAGCCAGAGAACAGACGCCTGCGGGTGTATTTAATGTGGGAAGAACTTCTGATTGCTGGGGAAATAACACATCAATACCTGATGTTAGAAAAAATGGTTTAATTGGTCAAAAAAACTAGATTTTTCATCTCATGCCTTAGAGCTATGTGAGTTACAAATGTTCTCAGTTTTGATATTTGAAAGTGAAAAATATCTTAGAAGCTCGGAGGAGAATATTTCGTCTCAGAATGAAGCACTTTCTCAACGTGGCAAAAGAATTTTTTTAAAAAATGAAAAAAATGAAAGCAAGAGGAAGAAAATGAGAGATGTTTTCTTATTTCTCAACCTACAAACAATTTAAAAATGCTGTCGTTTCAAAAACTGCTGTTCTGCAAACAAAACTGGAAAACATGAGGACTACAAGAAACACAAGTATTTGTGACGCTTAGAACAAGTATTAGTGCCTTGCTGAGTATTTGCAGTATTTAGGACATGCGGGTGCCTTGTTATGTAAATCACTGTCATTGCTCAGACAGCAACGTGTAAACAGCTCAAGAGCTCATAAATAATTCCATCGTGAAACAGACAAGTTTTGTATTTTGACTTGTTAATGAAGAAGCATGAAAGAGAGAACTACACGGGTATCTTTGAGCATGAAATTAGGGGTTCTTAAAATGGGAGAAGACTCTTGAGAGTCCCTTGGACTGCAAGGAGATCCAACCAGTCCATCCTAAAGGAAATCAGTCCTGGGATTTCTTTGGAAGGAATGATGGTAAAGCTGAAACTCCAGTACTTTGGCCACCTCATGCGAAGAGTTGACTCATTGGAAAAGACTCTGATGCTTGGAGGGGTTGGGGGCAGGAGGAGAAGGGGACGGCCGAGGATGAGATGGCTGGATGGCATCCCTGACTCGATGGGCGTGAGTCTGAGTGAATTCCGGGAGTTGGTGATGGACAGGGAGGCCTGGCGTGCTGCGATTCATGGGGTCGCAAAGAGTCGGACACGACTGAGCGACTGAACTGAACTGAAATGGGAGCAGTTCTTTGGCAGAATGTGCAGAAACATAGTATCTTTCTATGCCAGTACAGTGGCAACAGAAATTGGAAAGCCTTGTAGGGTTTTGTAAGGCACTTCCAGAATGCTTGGCAAGAACCTTACAAATGTTCACACCCTTCAGGGTTGCAGTGATCTATCTCGGGACTCAGAGATTTATGGGAGAGCCTTTGCAGAGATGGCCAAACATGGAACACACCATGAACGGCCACCAAGAGAGGATTCAACTCTTCACGGCATGTGCATTGAATGGGGTCTTAGTCTGACTGACGACATGGGGAAAAGCATTCATATTGTTAATGTGGGACATCAATGTGCCGATCACTACGCGTGCATGCTGAATCGCTTCAGGCATGTCCGACTCTCTGCGACCCCATGGACTGCAGCCCGCCAGGCTCCTTTGTCCATGGGATTCTCCAGGCAAGAATATTGGAGTGGGTTGCCATTCCCTTCTCCAGGGGAATCTTCCTGCTCTAGGGATCGAACCCAGGTCTCTTATATCTCTTGCATTGGCAGGCGGGTTCTTTACCCCTACTGCCACCCGATCCCCAGCCTCCCTGTCCATCACCAACTCCCGGAGTTCACGCAAACTCGTGTCCACTGAGTCGGTGATGCCATCCAGCCATCTCACCCTCTGTCACTCTCTTCTTGTGCCTTCAATCTTTCCCAGCATCAGGGTCTTTTCCAGTGTGTGCGTCTAATTTTTGCATACACTTACCAAAATCTGAGGCTGTTCAGAGTATTTTTTTTTTCTTGGTCCCTGGTAGCTCACACGGTGAAGAATCTGTCTGCAATGCAGGAGACCCGGGTTCATTCCCTGGGTCGGGAAGGTCCCCTGGAGGAGGGCATGGCAACCCACTCCAGTATCCTTGCCTGGAGAATCCCACGGACAGAGGAGCCTGGCGGGCTACAGCCCATGGGGTTGCAGAGTCTGACATGACTGAGCGACTAACACAGAACACAGTATGATTGGGGATTTTTGCGTTTTATGCTTTCCATTTCTTCCTATATTTGTTGTTTATAGTTATTTATACGTGAGTCTGAGTGACCTCCGGGAGTTGGCGATGGACAGGGAGGCCTGGCGTGCTGCAATTCATGGGGTTGCAAAGAGTTGGACACAAAGGACTGAGCGACTGAACTGAACTGATACAACGTTTACTACAGAATAAGGATTTAAAAACACTCAGGAGAGTACGAGCTTGCTGCCTGAAAACATTAGAAGCTTGGTATTCTCCTCCCAAAACGCCCCTCACCCCCGATTGGATCTGTGTTTCGTTGTTACTGTTGGTTAGTTGCTAAGTCCTTTCCGAGTCTTTGCGACCCCATGGACTGTAGCTCACCAGGCTCCTCTGTCTGTGGGATTTCTCTTTTCTGGCTAAATTCTTTTAGTCTCTCCAGCAACCTGGCCTCATGGTGGGTGGCCTTGTGAGCACTTTCCTGGTTTCTGCTGAAAAGATATCAAGAAAGATCACTTTTCCCCCCATTTTGAAATGGACTCAGTGTGGTATTTTCTGTAGGAAAAAATCTCGGTGGTTATTATTATTATTTTTTAATTATTAGTTTTAAATCCCGGCTTTGACAAAGAGTCTCACTTTCCAGAATCAACAAAAAGAAAATGAAACAGCGGTGGATAGTAATCCTGTCCCCTGAAAATTGTACTTTTAAGCTCCTCTTTCAAGTAGTCATTTAAAATAGACCTCTGGCTACTGCCATTGTCCAGGAAGAAAAACAGAAAAAAAAAATGCTTTTACACAGAATCTATTTTTATAATCATTGAGAGAGAGATCTTGAGGAAGTCCATAAACTCCCAGCCTTCATCCAGACTCAGAAAAAGTATCACTGAATTATCGTCACTTATTTCACAGATGCTTATATACCATAAAGCAATAAAAAAGAGAGAGAGAGACTGCAGGAACCTTTACGGTACACAGGAAGTCTCTTGGATTTGTTTTACCATTATTTTTGAAATCACGTTGCCAGATCTTAATGGAAAAAATGTGTCAGTCGCTCAGGCATGTCTGACTCTTTGCGACCTCATGGACCGTAGCCCTCCAGGCTCCTCTGTCCATGGGATGCTCCAGGCAAGAACACGAGTGGGTTGCCATTTCCTTCTCCAAATGGAGAATACTTTTTTCTTCCAAAAGCCGTGTGTGTGCGTTTGTTTTTTAAATAATGGAAAGTTGAATGAGGTTTCTCACTAACAGTGCATCTCTGCTCCCTATCTTTTTATGATTGTAAAAATAAAAATACAGTATATCCGTTGTGTTCTTTTAAAAATGTTTGTGCATCTGGCTGCACGGGGGTCTTAGCTGCGGCACACGGGATCGTGACTTGCAGTACCCACACTTAGTGGCAGCATGCAGAACCTAGTTCCCCGACCACGGATTGAACCTGGGGCCCCCTGCTTGGGGATCGTGGAGCGTCAGCCTTTCCAAGGACACTGTGGAAGTCTCAGTGGTATACAGTGCCTGAAAATGCTTTGCAAACCATAGCCATTTTAAACCGGAGGGGAATAACAGCAAGAATTCTGGAAATAGCAATGCGTACTTGCATTTGTGTGCACGTGTGTGAGTCAATTCAGTCATGTCTGACTCTTTGCGACCCGGTGGACTGTAGCCCCTACCAGGCTCCTCCGTCTCTGGGATTCTCCGGGCGAGAATACTGGAGTGGGATGCCATGCCCTTCTCCAGGGGATCGATCCTGACCCAGGGATCGAACTCACATCTCCTCTATCTCCTGCACTGCAGGCGAATTCTTTATCTGCGGATCCAGTTTTGAAGTATTTAAGTACGTCTCACTGCAACTGTCTTTACTAGAAGATTTTTAAGAGCTGAGTTTTTCAGGAATGCTATAACGAATTACACCAAACTGGGTGGCTTAAAACAAGGAATTATCCATCCTTGATCATAGATACCCATATGTAGCTAGTTAGCTAGCTGGTATCTATCTATCTACTGTATAGGTATGTATCAATCATCTGTCTACATAGCTACTTCCATAATTCATCCATGCATCCATCCACACATCGCTCTATATCTGTGTATCAGACATTGTCTATGAATCATATGTATTGTCCACTATATATTCATGTATGCCCTTTCTATACATTCTGGAGAAGGAAATGGCAACCCACTCCAGTATTCTTGCCTGGAAAATTCCATGGACAGAGAAGCCTGGTAGTCTACAGTCCATGGAGGCACACAGTCCATGGACACGACTGAGCAACTTCACTTCAGTTTCTGTACATTCATCTATCCACATACCTATTTATCTCCTCTATCATTTAGCTCTTATCTGTCCTATCTACCTATTTTCTGTCATCTCTTTTATCATCATCTAGCTAGCTAGCTATTACCTGCTATATACGTATGCATCCGAGCTTCCCCGGTGGCTCAGCTGGTAAAGAACCCGTCTGCAATGAAGGAGCCACAGGAACTGTGAGTTTGATCCGTGGGTGGGGGAAGATCCCCTGGAGGAGGGCATGGCAACCCACTCCAGTATTATTGCCTGGAGAATTCCCATGGACAGAGGAGCCTGGGAGGCTACAGACCGTAGGGTCACAAAGAGTCAGACATGAATGAAGTGACTTAGCGCGCAGGCACGCCTTTATGTATCTAGCAATGATTTGTCCACCTATCCATCCATCCATCCACACACCTCTCTATCTTGTATATCATCTATGTCTCTATGTATCATCCATCTAGGTATCTACATACTGTCTACCTATCAATCGTATCTATCTATACATACCTATCTATACATGTACCTATCAATCATCTATCCATTCGTCTATCCACATACCTGTTTATCTCACCTATCATATCGCTGAGAGGGTCAGCTCCTAGGCAGGTTGATAAGAAGTCTCGGGGTCCCCAAGGAGAGAGGGGTCTGGAATTCTCAAGGAGGAGGAAAGGACAGACTTTTTTTTTCTTCTACATTCCTTAGCATTATATCACAATACTGTATCCTACTTGAGGAGAGTTTCTGGAAAAAAACCTTCTGGCTAATTCTGTTATCTTAAAATGTAAATTATGGGAGTGGGTCTAGTAAGGTCTTTGCAACGTCCAGACATTCTTTTGATTCACTGTAACAGCTAATTAAAAAGTGTAAAACTGGATTGCTAACACTAGACTTTCTTTTGATTCACAGTTCAGTTCAGTTCAGTCGCTCAGTCGTGTCCGACTCTTTGCGACCCCATGAATTGCAGCCCACCAGTCCTCCCTGGCCATCACCAACTCCCGGAGTTCACTCAGACTAATGCCCATTGAGTCAGTGATGCCATCCAGCCATCTCATCCTCTGTCATCCCCTTCTCCTCCTGCCCCCAATCCCTCCCAGCATCAGAGTTTTTTCCAGTGAGTCAACTCTTCGAATGAGGTGGCCAAAGTACTGGAGTTTCAGCTTTAGCATCATTCCTTCCAAAGAAATCCCAGGGCTGATATCCTTTAGGATGGACTGGTTGGATCTCCTTGCAGTCCAAGGGACTCTCAAGAGTCTTCTCCAACACCACAGTTCAAAAGCATCAATTCTTCAGCGCTCAGCCTTCTTCACAGTCCAACTCTCACATCCATACATGACCACTGGAAAATAGCCTTGACTAGACGGACCTTAGATTCACTGTAATAGCCAATTAAGAAGTCTAAAACTGGATTGCTAACACTAGAGAGGGTACTCTTTCTGCCCTCTTCTGATGTCTATGTCTTTCTCTATCTCCTTTATACTTTAATGAAACTTATTACACAAAAGCTGTGAGCGATCAAGCCTCATCTCTGCCCCGGATTGAATTCTTCTCCTCCACAGGCCAAGAAACCCGGCGTCTTTCATGGTTCAGCAACAAACTTTCATCATTGAGCTATTTTCTGTCATCTGTGATATACTTATACTATATACTGACTTGATGGACATGGGTTTGAGCAGACTCCGGGAGTTGGTAATGGACAGGGAGGCCTGGTGTGCTGCAGTCCATGGGGTCGCAAAGAGGCGGATATCACTGAGCGACTGAACTGATATTTGCATATATCTATCAACGATCTATCCATCCATCCATCCATGTATGTATCATCTAGCTAGCTATGTATTATCTATCAAATTGTATCTCAACTGAACTGATATTCACATATATCTATCAACCAACCATCCACCCATCCATCATGTATGAATCATCTAGCTAGCTACCTATGTATTATCTAGCAAATTGAATCTACTTAAGATCGCTCATGGTGGTTCTCAACTAAGGGCGAGAGGGGGGCCATTGAAAACATTTAGAGCCATTACTTCACTGACACACACCTGGAGTGCAAGACGCTACTGGCGCTCCATGAGTACAGCCTACAGATGCTGCTAAACACCCCATGATGCCCACCACAGCCCCCACTCCAGAAGATGACCCAGCCCCCACTCCAGAAGATGACCCAGCCCCCACTCCAGAAGATGACCCAGCCCCCAAAGTCCATGCTGCGAATGTTGACAAACCCTGTCCGAGATAAAAGCCTTTTGTCTCCGGAGCATGAACGCCTCAAGCAGGACATGTTTCCAACATATCTGGGTACCCCCCAGTACCCCATCCTGGTACCTGGCACATCCTAAGGGCTGTGGACTTATCCTTAAGCCCATAAATGGATTCATGCCTGAGACAGCATCCACGCTTCCCAGAATGGTGGGAAGCCAAGCTCTCTTTTGCTTCAGTGACTGCTATTTCTTTCCAGACTGGTGGCATGGTGAAAACTCACCTTCTTCCCAAACACTTATCTTGCTTTTTACCCGCTTCTCGGCGCAGAAAGCCAAAAATTGTGCACGGGGCATGCACCCAGGATGTCTCTTTCCTAAAGAAAATTAACTGACACCATTATTTCAGCCTTAAATTATCTTGGTTCAGATCGGAACTGTTTCCACCCTTTCTTCCAGTCAAAGGGGTCGCCAGAACCACTCCCCTTGGACTCAAGTTTCTTTGTAATAAAAAGAGTTTCAGAGAATGGAGTAATTCCAGTGCGGTGGATAAAAGCAATTTTTAACCAATCTGATTTATTAAGATTTTTTTGTTTTGTTTTGACGTGGCCCACCATTTTTAAAGTGTTTATGGAATTTCTTACAATTCTACTTCCATTTTAGGTTTGGGTTTTTTGGCCCCGAGGCATGTGGGATCTTCACAGTCTTAACCCCTGGATCACCAGGGAAGTGAAAGCAACCCATCTGATTTAAAACTCAGATGTAATTCATGTGCTTTTGCCCTTGAAAAATATCACTGTCATGACTGCTTGGCTCTTTGGGAAATATTATTTTATTATCCAATGTACATTATATGGGTCTTAAAAATACAGGAAAGCAGTCATGGAAATAACAGATGAACTTTCAGTGGACACAAATGGACAGGAAGAAAGCGATTTCCGGGCCTGTCCAGAAGGCAGGGGCTTTATTCTCCGGGGGCACAACTTTGCTTTCTGCTCTGTCTCCTCTCATCTCCCTGCAGCTTTCATGGGATAAACTTTATTACAAGCAAGGAAATTCAATATGTCACTCCCCTCCCCCCACCACAGGACTCCCTGGGAACAGTAATGTCTTCGTGGTTCAAGAATTTGAAGGAAGTTGAGGAGGAAACTTGCTTTGAATTTCCATGCCTGCTCTAATGTATCCAAGTCTTGTAAAGACCAATAATTTATTATTTTTAAATGAGACAGAAAGTACATGTTTTGCTTTCTACTCTCATCGTCTGATTAGAAAGAAAAAATATATATATATATATAAAACACTATATAAAAAGTGAGTTCCAGGAAGAAAGCATTCTTATAAAACGAGATGTATTGTACGACACTGGTACGTGGGGGGGGGAAATTCAATCATTGTGGTTCTCAGCCCTTGTTGGGCAAAGCGGAACGTTGAAATAACAGAAAGATGGATACTCGTTCTAGAAGGTTCTATTGTGTTGAAACTGCAGCAGGTTAACTAGGGAACGCATTTTGCAGGCGGGTAGCAAGGCACGGTGAATCTCTATGATTTGTTTGCAGTGAGTGCTCCTTAGGGATCCTACAGACGCTCGTTCAAGTGGCAGGGTGGTACCAGCAACTCAGAAGTTGCGATCCGCACCCAAGTCCCGTGAAAAGCAAGACCAGAGCACTTGGCATTCTGTAAACATGTCACAAAGTCCCCCGGCAGCGGCAGACACCTCCTTACAGCGTTTGCGGTTGTTTCCCCTCATCATCAAGCATGGGTCAAGGTCAACACGAGCCTGAAACCCACCGACCTGGAGAGGGGCCGCCGCTGTGGTTTGTTGTTGGGTTGCTCGGTTGTGTCAGAGTCTCTGCAACCCCGTGGACTGCAGCTCGCCAGGCCTCCCCTGTCCTTCACCATCTCCCCGGAGTTTGCTCAAACTCATGTCCATTGAGTCTGTGATGCCATCCACCCATCTCATCCTCCGTCACCCTCTTCTTCTTTAGCCTTCAGTCTTTCCTGTCACGCCACTGTAGCAGGAGACAAACCCTTTTCGAGCTCTGACCTTCTGGCCCCAGCTGTGACCCTCCCCCCCAAAGCAGGCTTCATTTTAACTTCCTAAGCGATCACAACCCACTCCAGTATTCTCGCCTGGAGAATCCCATGCACAGAGGGGCCTGGCAGGCTACAGTCCAGGGGGCGTGGGTTGCAGAGAGTCCCGCACGACTTAAGGACGAACACTTTCGCTTTCAGGCGAGGTAGGTGGAGGCCTCGCCGCCCAGCGTGGCGGTTCAGTAGATGTGGACGTAGGTGGTCTTGGAGTCGCTGCCCAGGAGGTTTTTCGCAGTGCATTTGTAGAATCCAGCGTCTCTCTGGGTGGCCTGCTGGACGGTTAGGGACCCCTGCGGGTGCAAGAATCTGTTGCCATAGAGACGCGGCTGCGTCCCCGCGGTGAGATGAGACTTGTCCGGCAGCTCCCAGCTTATCTCGGCTTTGGGGATACCCATGGCCATGCAGTTCATCTTCACGGCGCTGCCGGGGCGGGCGTAGATGACCGGCGTGGGCTCGCTGGTGATCCGCGGAGGATAGGCGATGACGATCACCGGCACGCTCACGACGGAAGGGCCGTGTTCACCGTCCGCGTGGCACACGTAGGTGCCCCGGTCGAAGACCGAGGCATCCTGCACGGTGAGGGTGCCGTTCTCCCAGAGGGCGAAGCGTCCCCGCACCTGCGGGCCATCCAGCACCATGCCGCTGGGCAGCGTCCAGGAGGGGCGCGCCCCCCGGGCGCCCGGGGGCACGCAGGGCAGCCGCAGGGTCTCCCCATTGACGATGCTGACCAGGTTGTGGTAGCGCTTGCTCGTCTCGGGCTTCAGCCCCACCTTCAGGGACACCAGCCTCTCCGTGTGGCCCGCCGCGTTGCTGGCCACGCAGCGGTAGGCGCCGGCGTCCTCGGACGAGAGGCCGCTGACGTGCAGCCGGCCGTCCCCCTTGTGGAAGAACCTGTGTAGCCGCTGGCCGCTCCGCAGCTCCGTCCCGTTGGGCAGGGCCCACAGCAGCGCGGGCGTCGGGGTGCCCGTGGCCGAGCAGTTGAGGCTGATGGTGTGGCCGGCCATGGCTGTGATCTTCTCGCTGACCGGGTCGTGGAAGACGGGCTTCTCCAGCGGCTCCAGGACGGTGAGCTGGACCACCAGGCGGGCCTCCCCGCCCTCGTTGCGCCCGATGCACGCCAGCTGCACCGAGTCGCTCATCCGCACGCTCTTGATGTCCAGGGTTCCGTTGCGATGGATGGTGATGCGGTTTCCGTAGTAGGGGGCGGGGAGGACCACGCCCTCGGGGAAGGCCCAGAGCACGCGCGGCGCGGGCACGCCTTCCGCCCTGCAGTCGATGAGCTTGCGGCTCCCGCCGGGGGCCACCTCCCGCACCGTGGTGATGGCCTCGGGGTAGCCGTTGATGGTGGGTGGCTGCACGTGGACATGGATCCAGACGGTCTTCCGGTCCTCCCCGGCGCTGTTCCTGACCAGGCACGTGTAGTTGCCGCTGTCGGAGCGCTGGGCCTTTTGGATGAGGAGCGTGCCGTCCTCGTAGACCTGGTATTTGTCGGACGAGGCGGGGATGAGCCGGTGGGCGGGAGACAGCCAGGTTACCCTGGGCGCGGGCTCCCCTCGAGCCTCGCAGGCCACGGAGACCACGTCCCCGTAGGGCACGTGGATGACCGAGTACGTCTTGTTGCGGATGGCGGCCGGCTCGCTCACCACCTTGACGCGCACGCGCATCTCGTCCTTGCCGACCTGGTTTTCGGCAAAGCACGTGTAGTCGCCTTCCTCCCGCGGGCCCACCTCGTTGAAGTAGAGCGTCCCGTTGTGGAAGACCACGTAACGCTTGGCCCGCCCGCCGCTGTCGTCCGCCTGCATGAAGGAGTTGACCAGGCTCCCGTCCGGGAGGCTCCAGGAGATCTCGGGGTTGGGGAGCCCCGTGGCCAGGCAGTCCACCTTGAGGTCGCCCCCGTACAGGACCTGGTGGTCGTTGGCTTCCTTGCGCTGGATCTTGGCGGCTTTCATGACCACGTTCACCTTGAGCGCCACGAAGTCGTCGCCCACCTTGTTCCGGGCGACGCACAGGTAATCCCCCGCGTCTTTGTCGGTGACCGATTTCACCACCAGTGTCCCGTTGGTGAACGCCTTGATCCTGGTGTCGAAGCTGATTGGGAGGGAGAAGAAAAGGAGGAAGAAAGTCAGTCTCCCAAATGCTCCCTCTCGCCTGGCTTGAGAGCATCAAAGCCTGACAAAAACTTGGGGTTCTGAGAATTACCGATGCTCAGGCTGGTTGTTTATAGTCACTGAGTCATGTCCAACTATTTGCGACCCTGTGGACTGTCACCTGCCAGCCTCTTCTGTCCATGGGATTCTCCAGGCAAGAAGACTGCAGGGGGCTGCCATGCCCCTTCTCCAGGGGATCTTCCCCACCCAGGAATCGAACCTGCCTCTCCTGCATTGCAGGCGGGTTCTTTACCTCTGAGTCGCCTACTCTGTGGGGTTCTCCAGGCAAGAATACTGGAGCGGGTTGCCATGCCCTTTCTCCAGGGATCTTCCCCACCCAGGGATCCAACTCGCATCTCCTTCACTGGAAGGCGGATTCTCTACTGCTGAGTCACCAGGGAAACTCCATCAGTACACAAGGCTGCCACTCAAAACGTCAGATGGTTTTTGCAGCCGAGAGGGGACACGACCCAAACACAGAAGCAATTTATTTACCATGAATAAGAACTTCCCGGTGGAGCCTGCCCTCTGGCTGGCCCAGCCACGGATTCAAAGATGTGAAATGCAGCCTACGACATCAACCCTATTAGTGTGTGTGTGTGGATCAAATATTTGCATGCTGGCCAGTGTGGTGCTTAGGGTAATGATAAAATCAGATCAAATGCTACAATCACAGACAGAACGAATATGCATTAACCTTAGGAAGAGGTGAAATTTTTCCTAAAGAAAGCACTTTACGGACGATTTCTACCGTTGACAATTCTTATGCTGCTGGACTGAACTGTGAGGCAAACGGGGAAGCAAGGCCGCAACACCATGGATCACGGAGGTGTGGTGATCTGAAGAGTTTCGACGCTAAGGTAGGATGCTTCAGCACTTGATGCTGTTGGTCTGTGGTTTCTTCTCTACAATGTGTCAGTGTGAAGTGTGCTCAGCGGTTCAGTCATGTCTGACTATTTGCAACCCCCAAAGACTGTAGCCCGCCAGGCTCCTCTGTCCATGGGATCTTCCGGGCAAGACTACTGGAGTGGGTTGCCATTTCCTTCTCCATAAAGCTTACAGACCCTCACCAGCTCTCACTCCCCTATATTGACATGCCATTTCTCCACGCAGTAGGCCTACATTCACACGCTGCTGAGTTATTATGCAAGAAAAAAATTTTTTTCAGCATAAAGGGGCAACATGGAAAGAAAGACGGAAATAGTTACCCTAGGTACAGGACATTTTTATAAACATATATTGGCATCTCCGCCAGCAGTGCAAAGCTAATGCTACGAATAACGGGTTAAGACATTTGGGAAGTTGCTACTTTAAAAGTGTCCAGCATCCGAATTACTTATAAATGACCATTCTGGCTTCTGTAGGGGGAACTTGTACATTCATCCTTAAATATTTCCTGTACACTGCCTCATTCTCATAGCATGTATGGAATGGTTCATTTAAAAAAAAAAATGCCTATGATGGAATTCAACCTGATAACCTCATTGGTGCTGTTGTTAAGTCACGGCTGACTCCTTAGAGACACCAGGGACTGCAGCCCGCCGGGCTCTTCTCTCCATGGGATTTCCCACGGCAAGTATACTGGAGTGGGTTGCCACGCCCCTTCTCCAGGGGATCTTCCCAACCCAGGGATCAAACCCAGCTCTTCCTGCACTGCAGAGAGATTCTTTACCAACTGAGCTAGAAGCACCTATTGACAAGGACCGAAACAACTGTTTTTTTCTGGCCATGAGAAAGAGAGTCAAGTCTCCGTGAATTCGTCGGTCACTGGAGAGCAGTGAAGACAGAGATGTTTTAATGTGTCTTGGAGTCAGACTCCAGAAATGTATACAGTAGCACATGGCTGAAAAACATTTAGAAATGCCTATGGCAGCAAATCCTAGCCTTGGTCACAATCAGAATTAACAGGGCAAGCCTGAAAAAGGCGCCTGGCTCCACCGCACAGGAGACTTGGCTTCAAGACGCCAAAGTCCAATATCTCTCTTTTTTTTTTTTTTTTAAACAATCCCAGTGTGTAGGCAGGGCAGAGAGCCTGCTCCTTTCTAAAACTCCCATGGGCTGTTTAATGACACTTTTTTTTTTCTTCTGAGAATGTAATTAGCCAGAAGCTGGGAATAATGAAGCTACAGAGACCGCCGTTTATGATTTACAGCGAGAAGCTCCAGAACGGCCCCCGTCGACGTTGGAATGACCATCCTTCATCTCAGCGTCCGTTCCACACTTGCCTCAGCCTTGCCAATGTCAATGGAAAACAGGCCTCCGCGTGGCAGGACACCGGCCCAGCTGGAAGATGTTCTGCAGAAAACTGGGTACGTGGTATTCCGGATTGACTGCAAAAGTTCGCGAGGTACCACCCAGCTGCCTGAAGTTAAAATATACAGGCTGGGAGAACGCGATGGCAACATTTTCCTGCACTGGAAGGAGACTGGATGGCTGCACAGAACCCTGCATGCTGCTTTTTTTTGGTCCTGTCCCCGGGGAGGAACCCACACCGAGCTGCCCGGCTCTGCAGGCTGAAGAGCCGGGGAAGGGGGGGGTTTCAACACGGTGTCATGGGCGTGGCTTTGCCTCCCTGCTGCCAACCACTGTCTCTCTCCTCTGCAGCTTGAAACACTGAACAAAGAGACGGTGGCTTTGGGAGGAGCTAGCCCAGGACTTTGCAGCTTCGGCACTACTGATATCGGGGCCGGGTGCCTGCCCACGGCAGGTGTCCTGCGCACGGCGGGGTTTGGGGCAGCTCTCCTGATCTACACTAATTAAACAGCAGCATGGATGGATGGATGGATGGGTGGAAGGATGGATGGATGGATGGATGGATGGATGGAGGGATAGATGGATGGATGGATGGATGAATAGATGGATGGAAGGATGGAGGGATAGATGTATGCGTGTATGCATTGATGGACAGATAGATGTATGCATGGATGGATGGATGGATGATGGATGGATGGATGGATGGATGGATGGATAGATGGAGGGATGGATGATGGATGGATAGATGGAGGGATGGATGATGGATGGATGGATAGATGGTGGGATGGATGATGGATGGATGGATAGATGGAGGGATGGATAGATGGATAAATGGAGGGATGGATAGATGGATGGATGGATAGATGGGTGGATGGATGTATGCATGTCTGTATGGATAGATAGCTGCATGGATGGGTGGATGCATAGATGGATGTATGTATGCATTGATGGACAGATAGATAGATGTATGCATGGATGGAGGGATGGATAGATAGATAATTAGACAGCCACTTAAGCTAGGTCAGGGTTTCTTAGCCTGGTTTTCTCCCCACTCTCTGATGTGGGGCATCCTCTGCACTGTGGGGCGTGGAAGAACATCCCTGGTCTCTACTCAGCAGGTCCAGGAGCACCCCCGGCAAGTTGTGACAACCAGAAATGTCTCCGGATATTGTCAGATGTCCCTTCAGGGCCACAGTATCCCTGGTTGAGAACCACCGCTAGTGATGGATGGGTGGATGGGTGGGTGGGTGGATGATGGATGGATAGACAGATGGGTGGATGGGTAGATGCATGTATGTGTGTATGTACGGATGGATGGATAGATGGATGGATGGACAGATGTATGGATGGATGGACAGATGGATGGATGGACAGATGTATGTATGGACGGATAGATGGATGTATATATATATATGCATGTATGGATAGATGGATGGATGTATGGAAAGATGGATGGATGGGTGGATGGGTGGATGCATAGATGTATGCGTGTATGCATTGATGGACAGATAGGTGCATGCATGGATGGATGGATGGATGATGCATGGATGGATGGATGGATGATGCATGGATGGATGGATGGATGGATGGCTGGTTGGGTGGTTGGATGGATGGATGGATGGGTAGACACACATATGGATGGATGGATGGATAGATTATGTATGGATGGATGGATATATGTATGGATAGATGGATATATGTATGGATAGATGGATAGATATATGTATCCATATATATAGATAGATGTATGTTTGTATATATGTATGGATAGATGGATGGATGGACAGATGTATGTATGGATGGATGTATATATGTATGCATGTATGGATGGATAGATGGATGGATGTATGGATGGATGGATGGATGGATGGATGGATGGATGGATGGGTAGACAGACATATGGATGGATGGACGGATGGATGGATAGATGGATGGATGGATGGACAGATAGATAGATAGATGTATGTATGTTTGTATGTATGTATGGATAGATGGATGGATGGATGGATAGATGGATGGATGTATAGAGGGATGGATGGATGGATGGATGGATGGATGGATGGGTAGACAGACATATGGATGGATGGACGGATGGATGGATAGATGGATGGATGGATGGACAGATAGATAGATAGATGTATGTATGTTTGTATGTATGTATGGATAGATGGATGGATGGATGGATAGATGGATGGATGTATAGAGGGATGGATGGATGGATGGATGGATGGATGGATGGGTAGACAGACATATGGATGGATGGACGGATGGATGGATAGATGGATGGATGGATGGACAGATAGATAGATAGATGTATGTATGTTTGTATGTATGTATGGATAGATGGATGGATGGATGGTTGGATGGATGGATGGGTAGACAGGCATATGGATGGATGGACGGATGGATGGATAGATGGATGGATGGATGGACAGATAGATAGATAGATGTATGTATGGTTGTATGTATGTATGGATAGATGGACAGATGTATGTATGTATGGATAGATGGATGTATATATGTGTGCATTATGGATGGATAGAGAGATGGATGGATATATGGATAGATGGATGGATGGATGGTTGGACGGATGGATGGGTAGACAGGCATATGTATGTATGTATGTATGATTGTATGTATGTATGGATAGATGGATGGATGTGTGGATAGACGGATGGATGTGTGGATGTATAGATGGATGGATGGATGGATGGATGGTTGGACAGAGAGATGTACGGATGGATAATTAGACAGTCTCTCGTGCCAGCTGAGGGTTTCTCAGCCTCAGCCCACCTGACACCTGGACTGGACAGCTCTCTGATGTGGGGCATCCTGGGCACTATGGGGTGTGGAGGAACGCCCCTGGTCTCCACCCACCCTGTGCCGGGAGCCCCGCTTCCCCGCTGCTGAAGTCACATCAACCAAAAATGGCTCCCCAAATTGCCCAGAGTTCCCCGGGGGCACAAAATCCCCCTTGGGTTCAGACTCATCTCTCCAGATTCGTACATCTGGGGCTCGAAGACAGGGCAACAAGGCACGGTGCGTTTCCCTGTAGCCAAAATGAACTTTAAGGATTTCAAAGGCGTGACCTTTGTGCTGACACGATGCCTTTCAATCTTTCTTCCCCTCCTTTCCTTCTGTTGATACATTTTAACATAACATCTAGCGCTTCTATGTTTTGTTGAAATTCGATTATAGAAAAAAGAAGGCAAACTGTTTTTTATCTGTTCTTGGGTGGTTGCTATTTAGTCGATCAGTTGTGCCCAACTCTGGAACCCCATGGACTGAAACTCGCCAGGCTCTTCTGTCTGTGGGATTCTCCAGGCAAGAAGACTGAACTGGGTTGTCACGCCCTTCTAGGGGGAATCTTCCCGACCTAGGCATTGAGCCCAGGTCCCCTGCATTGCAGACGGATTCTTTACCAGCTGAGCCACCAGGGAAGCTCAAGGATACTGGAGTGGGTAGCCTGTCCCTTCTCCAGCGGATCTTCCTCACCCAGGAATCGAATCCGGGTCTCTCCTGCATTGCAGGCAGATTTTTCACCAACTGAGCTACCAGCGAAGCCCATTCATTCCAGACAAGGAGTTGTTCGTTTTTCTGTCCGACCCCACAAAAAGGTGTCTCCCCAGATCCCAATCATTGAAAGAGACCCTGATGCTGGGAAAGACTGAGGGTGGGAGGACAAGGGGACGGCAGAAGATGAGATGGCTGGACGGCATAACCGACTCAATGGACTTGAGTTTGAGTAAATTCCGGGAGTTGGTGATGGACAGGGAGGCCTGGCGTGCTGCGGTCCATGGGGTCGCAAACAGTCGGACACGACTGACCGACTGAACAACCAAATTCCAACTGGAGATGGAGGGAGGCGTCCCAAGAAGAAAACTGCAAGGAAAGCTGCGCGTAGCTGTTCCCGGGAGCGCGCGGAGGTGCCCGGGGAATGATGGCGAGCCCGGAGCGCCCCCGTACGTACGTACCTGAAAAGTGCGTCGATCATCCGCTTGGATGGCAGCCTCCAGACGATGCGCGGCCAGGGGTCCCCGGAGGCGCTGCAATCCAGGCGGAGGGTGCCGCCGTAGCGCACGTCGGTCCTCTGCGGGGAGGTGCCGGTGATGCGCGCGTTGGCGGCCGCACGCTGCACCAAGAGCTGCACGGTCCGGCGCGCCGAGCCCACCAGGTTGGCGGCCACGCACTCGTAGCGCCCGCTGTCCTGCGGCGCCAGGTTGCGGATGTAGAGGGTCCCGTTGGGGAAGACGAAGAGGTTGCCGTGGACGAACTGCGAGGGGCGGATCTGGGTGCCGTCGCGGAGCACCCAGCGCACGCTGGGCAGGGGCGCGGCGCGGGCGGTGCAGTGGATATGGATACTAAGGCCGGGCGGGAGCGAAATGTTCTCGGCCTTCTCCTGGTGGATGACCGGGGGCAGGGCCGCCACGTGCAGGCGGATGGCCAGGCTGTCGGCGCCCGCCGCGTTGCTCGCCACGCACTTGTAGACGCCCCTGTCTTGGAAGGACGCCTCCTTGATGCTCAGCGTCCGGTTCTCGTGCAGCGTGACCCTGCCCTCCACGGGAGACACGGTCTGCCACACGCGCCCGTCGGGGAAGACCCAGGAGATCTGCGGCGCCGGCGTCCCCTTGGCCAGACACTCCATGGCGATGGTGTCGCCCAGGTAGACGGTGACGTCCTTGTAGTGGGAGGCCAGGATCTGGGGCTGCTGCACCGTGACCGACAGGAGGACCACCCTGCGGTCGGCGCCATGCAGGTTTTTGGCCGTGCACATGTACTGCCCGCGGTCCTGCACCTGGACGCCCCGGATGACGAAAGTGCCGTTCTTCAGGACCTCGAACCGCTGCAGTCTGGTGTTGGGCGTCATCAGAGCGCCTGGAATTCAAACAATAGCTGCCGTCACATGCCATGTACAGCCAGCCCTTTCCACAAGGATGGAACAGAGTGTTAGTTAACGGATCTGTGCGTTGCAGCTGCCCAGGCGCTAAGTCGTGTCCAACCCTTTGCGACGCCCCCACTGGACTGTAGCCCGCCAGGTTCCTCCGTCCCTGGGATTCTTCCAGGTAGGAACACTGGAGAGGGTTGCTATTTCCTTTCTCCAGGGGATTTTCCAGACGTACGGATTGAACCTGAGTCTCCTCCATTGGCAGGCATGTTCTTTCCCACTGAGCCGTCAGGGAAACCCTTTAATCTGATGCTTCTCTTTATGTCCAAACAGCAAAAAAAAAAAAAAAAAGCAAAAAGGCCCAATCCCCAGGACTTGCTCTAATCTCATTTCTGTGTGTGTGCTAAGTCACTTCAGTCGTGTCCAACTCTCTGTGACCCCGTGGACTGCAGCCCGCCAGGCTCCTCTGTCCGTGGGATTCTCCAGGCAAGAAGACAGGAGTTGGGTTGCCGGGCCCTTCACCAGGGGATCTTCCCGACCCAGGGATCGAACTGGAGTCTTCTGCACTGGCAGGGGGGTTCTTTACCACTAAGACACGTGCGCAGCCCTTTAATTTATGGACTTCTCCCGTTTAGGTGCACACAGCAAAGAGCAAAAGACCCACCCCTCCAGAATGCACGCGATTGTGGAGGTACTGGGGGTGGGTCTTTTTGCCTTTGCTGTTTGGTGTCGCAGAGAGTTGGACACGACTTAGCACTACTATGCCATCTATTTCTTTCCCCCTTAAAATGTGCTGCAGTCCATGGGGTTGCAAAGAGTCAGACACGCCTGAGCGACTGAACTGAACTGAACTGACGGATGATAAATCCTGGAGAGGGTGTGGAGAGAAGGGACGCCTCTTGCACTGTTGGTGGCAATGGAAGCTGATAACAAGCAGTATGGACAGGAGCATGGAGACTGCTTAAAAAACGAAACACAGAATTAGCATATGACACAGCAATCTCGCTCCTGGGCATATACCCAGAGAAAACCATAACTCAAAACAAACAACAACAAAAAAACACATGTACCACAGCCTTCACGCAGCAGTGTTTACAGTAATGACATGCAGGCAACCTGAGTGTCCATCGACAGATGAACGGATAAACAAGACGTGGTACACACACACACACACACACACACACACACACACACACACACACACAATGGGATATTACTCAGCCATGAAAAGGAATGAAATCGAGTCCTTTGTAGAGAGGTGGACGAACCTAGAGTCTGTCACACAGAGTGAAGTAAGTCAGAAAGTGAAAGTCACTCGGTGGTGTCCGACTCTCTGCGACCCCATGGACTATGAAGTCCAAAGAATTCTCCAGGCAAGAAGACTGGAAGTGGGTAGCCTTTCCCCTCTCCAGGGGATCTTCCCAACCCCAGGGATTGAACCCAGGTCGTCCACACTGCAGGCGGATTCTTTACCAGCTGAGCCACCAGGGAAGCCCAAGAATGCTGGAGTGGGTAGCCTATCCCTCCTCCAGGGGATCTTCCCGACCCAGGAACTGAACTGAGGTCTCCTGCCTTGCAGGCGGATTGTTTACCAGCTGAGCCACCAGGGAAGCCGTTACCCAGGCACCCCGGTGTTCACTGCAGCACTGTTGACAAGAGCCGTGACCCAGAAGCAAGCTAAGTGTCCATCCACAGAGGAGTGCATAAAGGTGTGGTACCCGCAGAATGGAATATTACTCAGCCACGAAAAGGAACAAAGCTGAGCCTGCTGCAGAGATGCAGTGGAACCTAGAGTCTGTCATACAGAGTGAAGGAGGTCGGAAAGAGAAAACCAGATATTCTGATACGAACGCCTACATATGGAATCTGGAAAGGCGGTCCTGATGAACCTGTTTGCAGGGCAGGAACAGAGGTGCAGATGGAGAGAAGCGGCGACAGGTGGACACAGCGGCTGAAGGAGAAGGTGGGGCGAATCGGGAGAGCAGTGCTGAGATATACACACGACCGTGTGTGAGACAGACAGATAGAGGGAAGCTGGGGTGTAGCCCAGGGAGCTTAGCTCGGGGCTCTCTGACGACCTGGATGGAGGGCTGGGGGCTGGGAGGGAGGCTCAAGAGGGAGCGGATACATGGATACTTGTAGCTGATTCACATTGCTGTACAGCAGAAACCAACACAGAATTATGTAAAGCAATTATATTCCAAAAAAAAAAAAAAAAAAAGAAAAGTGGAGCTAACTAGGAACAGTGTTCGTCACTCAGTCGTGTCTGACTCCTTGTGACCCCCATCAACTGTATCCCACCAGGCTCCTCTGTCCATGGGGATTCTCCAGGCAAGAATACTGGAGTGGGTTGCCGTGCCCTGCTCCAAAGGAAAAGCTGGTGCTAAGAAGCAGAATCCCGGTCAGGTAGAAGAAGATGCATGATGGTCTCGGGAGGAGGCGTGGTCCAGGGGCACTCTAGGATGGAACAAGGTACAGAGGACGCTGAGGACGAATGCAAATGGGGTCTCTTCAGTGGAGGGACACGCCTTCCATCCGAGGCAGAGTCCTTTCAGAATGAAAAACCCCGCGGTGTCCCCCGCTCGCTTCCTCCAGCAAATTCCTCATTAAATCATTAGGGAAGCATTTGGCGTCGGGCTGGAGCCTATCAGAGATGTCAGTAATCCGCCTGCGCCCAGCACCTCTTCTCACGACTGGAAAACGTCCAGCATACTCGAGGTTAGCAGAGAACGTACAGCTGTCTCTAGTGTAACAGCATCGGTCACTTCCTGGGTTATCCACATGGCAGATGGAGGGGGAAAAAAAAACAAAACCCAAGCTCCTGAACCGAATCCAAGCCTGAAGGACACAGCTGTGCTCGAGAGAGGAGGAAAGACAAAGAGGAAAAGGGAGGTACGTTCAAGGAGACTGCAGGGCCGAAATAGAGACGCAGATTTGTGGACACAGCAGAGAAATGAGACGGTGGGATGAACCGAGAGAGGAACGCTGACATATATACCCCACACGTGTGAAATACAGACAGTGACTGGGAAGCTTCTAAATAACACAGAGAGCTCAGCTCGGTGCTCTGCGATGACCTAGAGGGGGGCTCATCACTTTTAGTTCCTCGCTTCGCCTAGAATCTGGACATCCAAGCAGATGGGTCGTTTTGGAGGAAGCAAAGTGGTCTTTGCAGCACCCCGGCCTGCCAAGTAGAGACTGTTGTATGGACCCTTGTTATATGGGCTGAATTTTGTCCTTCCACCATCAGTTCCTATGCTGGAGCTGCCCCTAGAAGCTCAGAATGCAGCTATGCTTGGAGATGGTCTTTAAAGAGGGGATGAAGGTAAAAAATGAGGTCTTCGAGGATGTGTCCTGATCCCATAGGGCTGGGGTTCTGATAAAAAGAGGAGATGGGACACAGACGGATGATCACGTGAGGAGAGGCCATTGACACGCCGAAGAGGATTCAGGAGGAATTACCCCTGCTGTCACCTGGATCTTGGACTTCCAACCTCCCAAACAGTCAGAAAATAAGTTGGCTGCTCCAGCCGCCCCGTGTAGGGTGCTCAGTCATGGCAGACGGAGCTGACTCAACGAAATCACAGCTCTAGGTTCAAAGCAAACCAATGCCCGCTGATCTGAGACCAAACTCCAGCGACCTTCCAAGCCAGTGGGAGGATGCAGGGGGCTTCCCCTCACCCTCCCTTCCTGCAAGCCCCTCGTGGCTTGCAGATGACTTCTGTACCGAGCCTCACGGGGATAAGGAAAGAGGTTCCTGTGCGGAATATTTCTAAGCCTTGGTTTCTCATCGTTTAGTCGGTAAGTCACATCTGATGCTTTGCGACCTCGTGGACTGTAGCCCGCCACCCTCCTCTGTGGGATTCTCCAGGCAAGGATACTGGAGTGGGTTGCCATGCCCTTCTCCAGGGGATCTTCCCGACCTACGGATGGAACCCGCGGCTCCTGCACTGGCAGACAGTCTTTACTTCTGAGCCCCCTGGGAAGCCCTAAGTCCCGCTTAGGGATGTTACGTGTTTCCACGGCTGCTTTAAAAATAAAAAAAAAACCCTCACACCCTTGTTCATTTTTTCACTCCCCCGTCTCTGTAAAGGGATACACCCGTTGATAAGATTCTCTGGAGTCCTTTCCCATCACACCTACCTGTTGTCCTCTTCTGAGAGTCTCTGCTTCTATGTGGACTTCTGATGCTCAAGGAACCGACCCCTCTTCACCTACCAGCCCCGCTTAGGACGCCCGACATGTAAAGGCCCTACCTGTGGACAGCTTGGTCCAAGTCACGAAGGGCTTGGGCTTCCCCGTGGCCTCACAGGGGAATGTGACGTCCGTCTCTGCAGTGACGGTCACGGCCTGCGGGGATTTGGTGACGATCTGCGGCTTTTCCCCGAGCGTCCAGAATTTGGACGCAGGTGGCCCTCCGGCAGAGAAGAGCTTTCCGCTGCCGTGATGGAAGCTTCTGGAGGGCGGGGCGGAAGACATCGCAAAGGGGATGGAACTCCGGGTGGAGGAGACTGGGGGGATGGTCCGTACATTGGTGGAAGGGAACACTGTGGTCCTGGGGGGGTGCAAGACTGGAGGCGCTGGGGGCCCCAGGTCCACGTGGAAGATGCTCTGAGAGTGTGTTCTAGTGTAAGGACCTACATTGGCCTTCCTGTCTCTCAACGCTGGGGCTGGAGAGCTGGGTCCCTGAGGTTTTGGAGTACCTCCTAACTGGGGGAAAGAGACGGTCCTGTTGATAAAGAAAGGGAATCTTCCGCCGGGAAGAGGAGGCGCTCTCGAATTTGGAAGCTTGCCCACGGGGTCTCTTCTTAGATCGGGCAGGTGGTTATTTGCAAACGATCTCGAGTTGCCCTGGAATCGGTCAGCTCCTTGGCTGGTCACCGTACCCGGAATGCTAGGTTTGGACCCAGGCCACAAAACCACCACGGGAGTCGTCGGATAACTAGGTGGTCTCGGAGTCGTCATGTGCCTGCCCTCTGGCCAAACCCTCGACGGGTATGCGGTGACTCCCAGTTTGCGGGTCAGGTGATGAGGGGGCTGGAAGGTGACCGAGTATCTGAAGGGGCTTTGTGTGACCTCGTGCGGGGGTCTCACGGTTCCTCTCGGTGGGATCGGTGTGGCAGGAACTCTGGCTGGTTGGTGGAAAACCGGGGCCCTCCCAGCCTCGTCTGGACCGTCTGGAGCACGGGGAAGCACGTTTTTCATTGCACCATCAAACGCTTCCTTTCTTAACGCCTCCTCTGGGGTCAAGGTGAACCTGTCCTGCTTGGAAGAGGGCGTGGATAACTGGTCTGGCTTCACCAGATGCTGAGTCACTTCGTTATTCACGGAAGGCGCTTTGGTTTCTGGGGTCCCCACGTAATGGAAGGAGACGTGGTGTTTGGAAGCTTCCCAGGCTGGGGACGTCCCTGAAGTAAGAGGTGGTGTGGGCTCTGTGGTGGTCTCTGCGAAGGGCATCAAAGTTGTGGGTGGGAATGGTGATTCTAGCTCCTCCACCGGGGCGTGAGTGGTCATGTGACTCTGCGGTCCGATTTCAGAACGGACGGTAGCGTGAGTGGTTTCACGGCCTCTCTGATCACGGACGGTGGTTTCCGCCAGACTCGAGGATGCCTCTACATTTAGGATGGGGACAGTTGTCGAAGGAGCCGCCCGTTGGGGTTGAAACAGCGTAGAGACCGCCGCTGAAGGAGAAAACTCAGTAAGCAAACCTAGATGCACCGACTGTCTCTCAGAGGGTGATTCTGTAAGAGCTTCCAAAGGGCTGGTAACAGGTGGGTCTGTGTGTTCCATCCCAGGCTGGGTTGCCCCTGGGGGATCCCAGCTCGTCGTTTTTGGAAAGGGAGACGTCAGAGACGCCTCCTTAAACCCTCTCGCACGGGAGACCTCGGCCACAGAAGGTGATGCCGCGTGAGTGAGTGAGCCTCCAGGGACCACAGTTTGATAGTCCCCGAGGTCTGTGACACCATGCTCTTTCATTTCCTCTCCGTCTGACGCGGGCTCACGTGTGACTGGAACAGTCTCTCGGAATCTGCCAGGAGATGAATGTGTTTTGCTGATGCTGGCTGTGCTATAAGCTTCCACGCTGGTTATCTCCCGTGGGTCTCCAGTAGTGAAAGAGACGGTGGTAGGGGAAAGCGCAGCTTGGGAACTGGGGGGGAAAGAGGTTTTATGCTTATCTTCTGGAGAAAGGCTGGGCTTGGACACAGACGCCACAGAGCTCAGGGTGGAAGTGATGTATCGGTGTCTGTTGCGCCTCTTGCCCTGTCTCCTGTGTGGGCTGCCCCTGGATACGGGTTCAGCGTGGTCCTCCATGTCCAAGCGTCCGGTGGTACCTACAGCGCTGTTAACCCAGGTCGTAGGAACCAGAGAACTCGCCACGTGAAGGCTTGGAGTCTTCACTTCGGGGACTTGGGTCAGTGGAGTCGAGAAAGCGTCTGTTGGGGCAAACGTCGTATGCGGGGTCTGTTTATGGCGGTGTCGGAATTTGTGGGGTCGGAATCGCCTCCTCCCGTGGGGCCTCTTTCGAGAAGGAAGACTGGTCAGTGCTGATGGTGAAGTGTCCTTTTGGGCTGGTGTGGGCACAGGTGCCGTGGTGGTGTTCTTGCCAAACACGACGCCAAGCGTGGACTCCCCGGGAGGCTGCAAGTCAGTGACGCTGTTCACCACTTCCAGCGTCGAGTCAGGCGGAGTGGTCGGGTCTACGGCTTGCCCATTTCCCTCGACGCTTCTGGAGTCTGTGGGGTGTGTCTCTAGCGTGCCCCCTTCCTGAAGTGTCTGAGAAGTCTCCTCCGTGTCCTCGGGAGTCAGTGGGTGGCCTGGAGTGCTTAAACCAGTTTTCACAAGCTGCTGGCTGGCTGTCTGTTCCTGGAGGCGCGTTTCAGCTGGGACGTCAGGGTCCCCTAAGGTGGGGTCTTCAAAAGGCTCAGACGTCCTGGCCTCAGCAACCCATGAGGCGGGAGTTGGCGTGAAGCGTGTGGGGGCCTGTTCTTTCACGGTCTTAGCTGGTTGTGAACTTGTCCCCAGGTCAGGGTAAAAGTAGGTCACAGTCTCAGACTCAGCCAAGGGTACGGCATCCATCGGAGATTCATCCTCAGGGGATGTGGACTCCGGCACGGATCCAGCATGGAGGGTAGACCAGCTGTCTGTGGCTACGTTTTCCTCGGTGGGCTCTTTGTGTTCCATTTCCAGGGTCTGCAGAGTAGAAGATTCATAAAGTACAGATGCCGGTGTTGTGGCTGGGGTCTGGTTGGAGTCAACTTCAGTGGGAGTTGCACCCACGGTCTTCTCAGAAGAGTCCTCGTCGATAAATTCTTCCGCGAGAGTGCTTGTCACTCTGGGTTCACTATGAATGACTCCGTCGTGGCCAGGTTGGAGCAGAACAGTCCTAGGGGAGGAGACAGCACTGGAAACCTGCTCTTCCTCACCAAATATGGACATATCTCCCGAGGATTCTTCTGCACTGCTTGTGGTCTGCACAGGCGATGCTGAGCCGGGAGTGACGGCAGGCGGAGGTGGAGTCACTTCCTGCCTCATTAGTGAAGGCGAGTGGACTGTGATGACCTGCGGTCCTTCCGTCCCCTTAGGGAGATTTCTCCCACGGACTCTGGCTAAGATATCTGCCCAGCGTTCTGGGTTAATCTGCTTGTTGGCCACGTTTATCCTCCGCCTGGACTCGAAGACTCTGCGGCCTTCAGCGACGTTGGTCTCCGGCTCCTTTGCAGGGTGCTTCCAGGGTTTCAGCTTTCTGCGCCCTTTCCTGGTCTTCTTACCCCCGCCGCCGGCGTCATCCGTTGCTCTGATTAACACCTCTTGGTCCTGCGGGTGGAGGAGCGTCCTTGATGCGTTCTCTTCACCTCCCATGCCGGATCCGCCTTCATCCTCCACGATCCCACCTCGCCCTCCGGGAAGAATCCTGCCTCCTGGGCGCCCGCGTCTTTTCGGAGACCCCTTCTTGCTCACCTGGACCCCCACCGTAAAATGATCTGCCCCTCGCTGGTTGACTGCCACACATCTGTAGTAACCGCTGTCGCTGCCTTGAACCTTGGGGATGGAAAGAGTGCCGTCGGCCAGCACGTAGGCGTGTGAGGCGTTGGCCATCGTGTTCAGCAGCCTTTTGTTTGGAAGGATCCAGCTGATCTGGGCTTCCGGTACGGCCAGCGCCTGGCAAGGCAGCATCACGGGCTCCCCTGGGTTCTTCTGAACGGTCACTGTATATGCGTCAGGCTGAACAACCGGCGGCTGCACCAGGACCCTGTAGAGCATCCGGTCCGTCTCATCCCTCACCCGAGCGACGCACTGGTACAGACCAGCATCCGACGGCTGCGTCGACCTGATCTTCAGCCAGCCGCTGGTGAGGACGGAGAACCTGCCGTCGTGGTCTTCCATCGGCGCTTTCACGACGGACCCGTCCGGGAGCACCCAGGAGATGGAGGGGCTCTCGGAGGCCCTCACGTTGCAGCTCAGGTGGCAGGAGCTCCCCTCCAGGACGGTCTGGGCTCTCTGCACGGCTCTGCCGGGCTCGATCATCACCCAGCTTCTGCTCCGAGACAGCCTCGCGTCCTTGGCAGACAGGACCAGGGAGTGCTGAGACGAATAGGACAGCACCACCAGTTTGGCCGAGCTCAGACGCCGGTTGAGCTGCAGCTCTATGGACGGCTGCGTGACCCACTCCGGCTCGGCGAGGATGTGCGCCCTGACGCCCGTGTAGTACAGCGTGGTGTCATCGTCGGCATCTTGCTTGTACTGGTAGCCGAGCCTGGGGTCTTTGCCGAGCGCGGGTTCCCGGTGGAGCTTCACGGGGACCTCGCTGTAGTAGGCGATCAGCTTCCAGAGCTTCTCGTAGCTCTGCCGCGTCATGGGACACTCAAAGTCCAAGGCGACCGTGGCATTGATCTCTATCTCCTGGGGGTCCGTCTGGTTCAAGTGCAGCCTGTACACGTCAGTGGGCTTCTTGATGTCGCAGACCAGGTGGACCGTGTTTCCGTGCTCGTCGCTCATGTTCACGGACACGTTCCACCCGGGGAACTGGAGCCCGTCCGGGGAGAAGGGGTGGTCAGCCTCCTCGTCTTCGTCCTGATCTTCCTCGCTACTCCGGCTCTGGTTCTGTCTCAGCGGGGACTCGATAGAGGGCTTCTGACAGTGGACGTCCTGCAGCTTCTGAAGCTCTTGTCGGTGCCACTTCTTGGGACTGAAGCACGTGGAACACAGCTGACCCCCTTCGTACGCTTTGTCCTTCTTACACTTCAGGACCCCTGAAACACAGCAGCAGACGAATGAACTCTAAGTCAGTGGCCTGAAGATTGGGCACAGGATGAAGCCTCTATTTCATCTTTATCACCTGGGTGCATCTCAGCCAAGATTCAAGACGTTACCTACCTGGTGTCCCTGATGTCACCTAGGAGCTTAAATCCATTTAACCCTGTGTGTGCTAACTAAGGGTCTGGGAAGTTCTTGACAGGGAGTACTTTTTAAAAAGATATTGTTAGGGACTTCCTTCGTGGTCCAGTGGCTAAGACTCCATGCTCCCAACGCAGGGGGCCTGGGTTCCATCCCTGGTCAGGGAACTAGATCCCACATGCGGCAAGGAAAAGACATTTTTAAGCTGACAAGGAATCTCTCTTTGTACACAGGATGCAATTTTCCTTTTATGAAGGTTCAGGAGAACCTATGTAAGTCTCTGCAAGCCATGGACCTATTTCCAGGTGCTAGAACCAACTGTGGGGCTTTCCTGGTGCCGCACGTGGTAAAGAATCCCCCTGCAAAGGCGGGAGACTGGGGTTCGATCCCTGAGTCAGGAAGATCCCCTGGAGGAGGGCATGGCAACCCACTCCACTATCCTTGCCTGGAGAATCCCACGGACAGAGGAGCCTGGTGGGCTACAGTCCACAGGGTTGCAAAGAGTCGGACACGACTGAGTGATTAACACTTCAGAACCAACTGCTGGCATACCTCATTTCATACCGGCCTTTCATAACCACATTCTCTTTTGCAACACTTTTTCATGTCAGGCAGAATTTTCTTTTTTGGACTCACATTCTTACTCTTGGCTTCCTGGACAGTCAGTCCTCCAGAGTTTTGTCCTTCTCTGGCCAACACTGACGCTTTCAGCGATTCTGTGCCCAACTCATTATGGATGAACGATTCCTGGACTCGGTCCAACACCCCTCCCTTCTTGCCCTGCCCTGTCACTGAGGGTCTCGCCCACGCGGGTGGTTTCAATTACCGTCTACTGGCCGACGATGAGTTCCGTCTATGCTTCTCCATTCCAAACCCATCCTAGGAGAGGCACACGGACGCCCTACTTGACAAGCCCGTCAGATGGTACAAATGCTCCTCAAACTGATGCCTACAGAATCTAACTACATTTTCCTCCCTGCTAAACGTCTCTCAGCTTTTCTGTATTCATCCGGGCCAAGTCGCTTTAGTCGTGTCTGACTCTTTGCGACCCCATGGACTGTAGCCTCACCAGGCTCCTCTGTCCATGGGGATTCTCTAGGCAAGAAGAACTGGAGCGGGCTTCCCTTTTCTCCTCCAGGGGAATCTTCCCGACCCAGGGACTGAATGCAGGTCTCCCGCGCTGCCGGTGGATTCCTGACCGTCCGAGCTGCCTGCGCGGTCCCTACCTTTGGATTTGGCGTCCCACTGCAGAAACCAGGTCATGTCACAGTCACAGGCCCACGGATTGCCGTGCAGGTAGAGGTTCTCCAGAAGCGGCATGTTCTGGAGCATGCCGGCGGGGAGAGTGCTCATGGCGTTCTCGGCCAGGTAGAGGTGTCTCAAGGTGGAGAGCCTGAAGTGGTCCAGGAAGGCGAAGGTGGAGAAAGTGGCGGGGTGCAGCTGGTGAAGCAGGTTCCCCTCTAAGTGGAGGAGCCTCAGGGAGGTTAAGCCCCTGAACGCTTCCGGGTGGATGAACTCGATCTGGTTGTGGTCCATGTGGAGCCTCACCAGGTTCCACAGCCCCTGCAGGGTCTTGCCCGTGATGACACGAAGCTTATTGTAGCTGAACTTGAAAACCTACAAAGACCAGAAGTGGAAAATGTCGCTCAGTCGTGGGACAGCCTTTCCCTTCCCCAGGGAACATTCCCAACCCAGGGATCGAACCCAGGTCTCCTGCATTGCAGGCGGATTCTTTACCAGCTGAGCCACCAGGGAAGCCCAAGAATACTGGAGTGGGTAGCCTATCCCTTCTCCAGGGGATCTTCCCAACCCCAGGAATCGAACCGGGGTCTCCTGCATTGCAGGTGGATTCTTTACCAGCTGAGCCACCAGGGAAGCCCTGTTTATAATTTAAATAAAACACCACAAACAGGAACAGAAAGCAGAACAAAGGTCACGGAAGGACAGACAGGAAGCTCGTTTTTCATGTTTAGAAAAAGTGGCCGTTTCATTCATTGTGAAGGAGGGTTTTAAAGCTTTCCCTCTCCACGGCTGGTGGTTAGAGGTTGCAATTAGTGCTGGTCTTATTTGCCCAGGCTGTTTGTTTTTAGCAGCTAAGTTGTGACCGACTCTACGACCCCATGGACTGTAGCCCACCAGGCTCCTCTGTCCATGGGATTCTCCAGGCAAGAACACTGGAGTGGGTTGCCATGTCCTCCTCCAGGGGATCTTCCCGACCCAGGGACCAAACCCGTGTCTCCCACACTGGCAGGCAGATTCTTTACCACTGAGCCACCTGGGAAACCGCCACGCCTGATTTACCTGGAGTGAAATGAGGTCTCTCAGAGCCCCATCGGGGATGCTGGGGATGTCATTTCCATGGATCATGAGGAGCTCCAGCTTCGTCAGTCCAGCAAACGACGTTTCCGACAAAGCCTGTATGCTATTAAACCTAGAAAAGAGAAAAGGAGAAAAAAAAAAAAAAAAGGAAAGTCATTTCTGGAAAAAAAAAAAAAAATCGTTGGGGCTGTCCCAACAGGAAAGAACAACTCTTTCTTTCAAAACAGGAAAGAGCCACTCTTTTTCTTTCAATGCTGAATGAGAACCCTAAAAAAACATCTGTGTGGGAATGAAAATCAGGAGCGCTCTGCCAATAATTGGTCATTCCCCGAGGGTTTTCAACCCTTTGCAGACTGCTAACAGGCAACGCAGACCCTGGGTTCTATCTGCAGTAGACACTGCTGTTTTCTCTTTTGCTTTTTTTCCCAACAAAATGCACCATGCCAGCCTCGTTATCTCCTTTGAGGCTGGACTTCCCTGGTGGCTCAGACGGTGAAGAAGTCACCTCCAGTGCAGGAGACCCGGGTTTGATCCCCGGGTGGGGAAGATCCCCTAGAGAAGGGAATGACAACCCAGTCCAGTATTGTTGCCTGGAGAATCCCATGGACAGAGGAGCCTGGAGGGCTACAGCCCAGGGGGTCACAAGAGTTGGACACGACTGAGCGACTGACACTACGGAGAAACAGCGCTGTGATATTATGAGTGATATTCTCCTACTATGTGTACTTAATTTTTTTATTTAATTTTCAATTGGACGATAATTGCTTTACAATATTGTACTGGTTTCTGCCATGCATCAACACGAATCAGACAATAAAACCATGGTACGCTGAATCCAGTTACACATTAAGCCAGAGGGAAGTATGTGTTGGTGCCGTGAAACTAGTCCTGGTCTTTTTATTTTTTCTTCTTCGGAAGGACTGATGCTGAAGCTGAAGCTCCAATCCTTTGGCCCCCTGATGCGAACAGCTGACTCGTTGGAAAAGACCCTGATGCTGGGAAAGATTGAGGGCGGGGGGAGAAGGGGACGACAGAGGATGAGATGGTTGGATGGCATCACTGACTCGATGGACATGGGTTTGGGTGGACTCCGGGAGTTAGTGATGGACAGGGCGGCCTGGCGTGCTGTGGTCCATGGGGTCAAAAAGAGTCGGACACGACTGAGCGACTGAACTGAACTGAATATTACAGAAAACCATCTCAAGGTACTGTTGGCCAAAGGAGGAAAAAGAGTCATTTTGATATCTGTCTTTGCTTCCGCTGGCAAAGTCTTTGCGTGCTCATTTGCTAAGTCGTCCCACTCTTTGCAACTCTATGGAGTGTAGCCCTCCAAGCTCCCCTGCCCATGGGACTCTCCAGGCAAGAATACTGGAGTGGGTTGCCCTGCCCTCCTCCAGGGGATCTTCCCGACCCAGGGAATGACCCTGCGTCTCCCGCGTTTCCTGCACGGCAGGCAGATTCTTTACCGCTGAGCCACTGGTAAACCCCAAGAGACAAGAGTGATCCCAGATCAACTCTGTTTTCCTTTCTACAAACTCGCAGCGCCCATTCTACCCCGATTCAAACAGCTTTAGTTCCTCTTCTGCATAAATCGGAAGACTATGAAAAGGAAGCTGGTTTTAAAATTGTCAAACGATTTAAAGATTATAAAAAGGAAACGGTTACTATTCTCTCTTCTGGCAAAGCCAACGTCTTTTCCCTGTGGAGTGATCATCATCGTGGTTAGATTTTTTTTTTTTTTTTCAGACAGTCGAGTTTGCCAAGTTCTTTTTTTTTTTTTTTTTGGAGAGAGCTATTTCATGGTCCATTGCTATGGATTTGCAAAGTGTTTATCTCTCTCTCTTAACTGCCCATTCCTTCACCCTTCTACTAGACCTTGTAATCGGTAAAGGCAAGAATTTCCGAGGCTCCGTACTCAGAGAGGACTTTGTCTTACTAAAATGTCTATTCGTCAAACCCTAAATAGTTGTGTTGTTTTATACGTGGGAGGAAGTAGCTAGCATATTTTGCTGAAGAACTCCAAGTGATTGTTTACTATTAGAATTGTGCACATGAGGGTTTAGTATGAAAATTTTATGAGTACCTATAATTCACGGAAATGGACACTTAGGTATAGAAAGTATATATGGGGATAGAAGAAAACTGAAACATAAAAATTCTCCCTGAAATGCTGTACTGATGTCTGTTTAGGGGGCTTCCCTGCTGGTCCCAGGTGCAGCTAGTGGAAAAGCACCCGCCTGCCAATGCAGGAGATGTAAGAGATGGGGGTTTGATCCCTGGGTTGCGAAGATCCTCTGGAGGAGGGCAATGGCAACCCACTCCAGCATTCTGGCCTGGAGAATCCCCATGGGCAGGACAGCCTGGTGGGCTACAGTGCATAGGGTCGCAGAGAGTCGGATAGGGTCGCAGAGAGTCGGACACGGCTGAGCAACTAACACTTTCACTTTCTGATGGTCCAGTGGTTGATACTTCATGCTCCTCCCAATGCAGGGGGCTCAGGTTCAACCCCTGGTCTGGGAACTAGATCCTATATGCCTCAGCTAAGACTTGGCCTGACACAACTAAAGATTCTGTATGTTGCCACTAAGGCCTGACGCAGCCACATAAATAAATATATTTTTTAAAAAACGGCTTAAAAGACATCACTATTTTAAATAGGCAAAACCTTAAAGAACTCTTATTTCATCAGAGTCACGATTGAGTCATACGGATAATTTACAGGGTCAAAGATGTCTCCCTCATTCTATTTATCACTTTGTAACAACTGCTGAAATCTATTTAAAGGCTATCAGCATATTTATGCACACGTCATATATTCCGCATCTGCAGTGTATTAAAGAACTGTTATTAATGGAAATTTATGAAGGAGCTGAAGCTATCTCTGATGGGTCATAAGCTTTGTGACAGAGATTTGTGCTGATTGATTAATTCAGATACTGGCCCCCAAAGGACCACATTTAGTAGAGTTATACATGTCCTCTTAATTAGGCCCACATCATGCCAGGCACGGTGACCCACAGACGAATACACACTCGCTATCACGTACGTGCTCACACACCCGTACACCAAAGACGAAACCCACCCGCCCGCCCGCTCGCGAGGAGGCTGAGATGGCTCAGAAGGAATGTGGTACAAACCCCAGATTGATTCTTTCCACATGTGGAGAGATCCCAGCGGGCACAGAGGCCAAGGATCGGAACGTGCAGTGGGCTTCGCTGGGGACGTAGCAGGCGCAGGGGTGGGGGCAGGCCAGGGCCACGTGGGGGCGTCCCCAGAGCAGAGTCAGCACCATGGATAGGGCTCGCCACCGCGCCCATGTCATCCGCATCTCGTCCGCGCGGGCCATCCTGGCACACCTGTCGGGGAACCACACAAAGCCAGGTATCAGACAGCGCTTCCGTACTGCCAGCTGGTTTCACCTCCACTGTGCCTCCCGACGCTAAGCTTCGCAAGGCGTCAGCGTGGGACATCTGAGTGACGCGAAGCGTGTGCGTGGAGCAACACAAAACTTTAAAAAATTTCTTTAATCATCGTTCGCAGCTCAGTTTAATACAACTGTAGAATACAGCCTTCACTCCTGACATCGATATTACAACTTGGAAATGTCACTGTGTTGTAAGGGAGGGTATGAAATTGACAGGCCCAGTGGAGTGGGTAGCTGTTCCCTTCTCCAGGGGGATCTTCCCAACTCAGGGATCAAACCCAGGTCTCCCGAGTTGCAGGCAGATTCTTTACCAGCTGAGCCACCAGGGAAGCCCAAGAATACTGGAGTGGGTAGGCTATCCCTTCTCCAGGGGATTTTTCTGATCCAGGAAGCCAACCAGGGTCTCCTGCATTGCAGGCAGATTCTTTATTAGCTGAGCTACTAGGGAAGCCCTGTACATACCAACAAATACACAAATGGGTGTATATATACAAATATATATTTGTATAAATGTACGAAAGGTGAAAGGAAAGGGTTAGTCAGTCAGTCATGTCCGATTCTTTTGCAACCCCATGGACTGTAGCCCGCCAGGCTCCTCTGTCCACGGAATTCTCCAGCCAAGACTACTGGGATGGGTTGCCATTTCCTTCTCCAGGGGATCTTCCTGACTCAGGGATCAAACCCAGATCTCCAGCATTGCAGGCAGATTCTTTACCAGCTGAGCCACCAGGGAAGTCCTGTATACGTAAATATTTATTTGTAAAAATGTATATATACAGACACAAATGTACAAATATATGTATATGTAAATATGTATTTATATAAATGTAGATATAAGAGCTTCCCAGATGACTCAGTGGCAAAGAACCTGCCTGGCAATGAAGGAAAGTCAGGAGACACGGGGTTCAATCCCTGGGTCAAGAAGATCCCCTGGAGGAGAAAATGGCAATCCACTCCAGTATCCTTGCCTGGAGAATCCCATGGACCGAGGAGCCTGGCGGGCTACAGTCCATGGGGTCACAAAAAGAGCTGGACATGACTTAGCAACTGAACAACAATGTATATACACATACAAGTATATACTTGTATAAATGTGTATATATATATATATATATATATATATATTTGTGCTTACATATAGCAGTGAGAAATTCCATGGACAGATGAGCCTGGTGGGCTATATAGATCACGGTGTTGCAAAGAGTCAGACAGGACTGAGCCACTAACACCCACACATACTTGGATGCCAGATACATTCATGTTTCAACTCAGAAAAGTAACTGTTATCTGCCCACCTCGTAATACTCTGTATAACTGAATAACAAGCTTCTCAGGAAATCCATTATGACCAGAAGTATTTCCTTCTTTTAATGCCATTCCTTAAAGTTTTACTCAGACCGTCTTCAAGGGCTTATAGAGATGTTCACTAAAGCAGAACGTATTCCATTGTATGTGAATTTGCCTCCTCTCTTTAATTCCGTGCTCCCCACCCCCCCCCCCACCTTGGAAGAACCAAAATGTTGAGAGGGAAAAACATTATTCTTTACCAGGGAGCAAATTTGGAGAAACGTCTGAAAAATCTGCCATGCGAGAAAGAGGCAAGGAGTAGCCTGATGAAGAATCTTGAGGGAAACAAAAAAGGTCAGTAAGACCCAAAAAAGACACAGAGAGAGGAAGGACAAAGGATAGGAAAGAAGGGAGGTCAGAGGAGAAAAAAGGGAAAGAGAAAAAGAGGGAGAAAGAGAAGGAAAAGATGAGTTACAATATTAGGTTGCATCAGCCGCTATCTCCTGTAGAAAGTCAGTGACTTTCTTCATGCATCAGTAAGTAACAACACACGGAACACGGTCAGAGAAACGCGCCCCTTCCCGACGGTGGCCAACCCTGACTTCTGATCATAAACACTGCATTTGCTCCCGCGCTGTAGGGACACCCCAGACGCACGCACAGCGTTTGCTGCCCCTTAGGGGGACCTGGGAACAGACGTTTTCTGAAGCCTTTACGCGTTTCGTTTTTCAGCTGCTCCTAAAGAGCTGACGGTGCAAGCAGCTTTGCAAACACCGAGCCCAGGCGCCTCCTCTCCGCCTTGGAACCGACCGGCTTCTGCGGAGCTTTTTTCGGTTCTCCAGGCCCCTCACCCGCGCGCTTGACACTCCACACGGGCTCATGCCCAAGCCCTGTGCACGCAGGCGGACCTGGTCCCCGGCGTCCCGAAGCCTCGCTCCCGGCTCTCTACCCAGGGCACCCCCGGAAGACCGCAGGGACGCGTCCCCGCTCCCCTTTGAAGCCCAATCCCGAGGCCTCGCGGGGAAGCCTCCCTGCGTCTGCGCGATCTCCGGGCACGCCCGGCGACCCCGGGAAGCTGGACTCGGGGCGCGAGGCGGTCGGCGGGCGTCCACCCGGCCGGGAAGAGTCTGGAGGGGCCGGGCGCGCGGCCTTACGCCCCTGGCCGGCTTCCAGCGCGCGCTCCGGACGCGCCCGGGCAGGCTGCGCTGTGACTTCACAAAGCTTTCCCCGAGCGCGTCTCGGGTTACCCCGAAGGTCTCCGAGGCCAGAGACTCGGACACCAAAGGGCGTCTCTCCCCCAAAACGATGACTTCCCCAGCTTGCGCGCGGCTCAGACACTCCCCCCACCCCAAACCCCCGTCCCCTGGCAGAGGAAGGGGGTTGCTTTGCGTCTCCCCACTTTGCAGGGCAAAAGAAGGAGGTGGGCGGGGGTTGGGCGTGGAGAGTCTTAGGGATCTGGAGAAACTGGGGAGACGGCCCCGAAACTGTGACTTGCCTCTCGCCACCAACGCAGGAGCGCAGCCGGTTACACTTGAGGGTCTTGTCGGGGGTCCCCGGGGGAGGTGAGCGAGGCCACTTTGGAAAGGGGACCTTAGACCCACTCTGTGCATCTTCCGGCATGATTTCCGTCAGCTTCTGCGCTGGACGGTGCGGTGCTGCGCTTAGCCGCTCAGTCGTGTCCGACTCTTGGAATTCTATGGGATTCTCCAGGCCAGGATACTGGAGTGGGTTGCTGTTTCCTTCTCCAGGGGCATCTTCCCCAGCCGGGGAATCGAACTCAGGTGTCCCGCATGGCGGGCAGATTCTTCTACCAGCTGAGACACCAAGGAAGCCCGTTCCGGATGGTAGCTGGAGCTTTAACGGAGCGCCAGGAAACATTTCCAGAAGCCTTTGCCCTCGCCCCCTGCTCCCCCCAGCGCAACACCGGTCCCGTTTCTAACTCTCTCCACCCCTTGCAGACAGAGCCGCCCCCCCCCACCTTCCCAGCAACCGCCGGGGGCGCCCCGGCAGCCCTCGGTCCTCACCTGTTCGTCGGAAGCCGCGACCCACGGGAGCGGGGCGCGCAGAGCATCCACTGGGCCAGGGCGCGCGAGTCACCGCCGGGGGTCGGCCGGGGCCATGTCCTGCTGCCCGGGGGGCGAGGCAAGGCGGCTCGGCTTCCCAGCGCGGCGCCCTTTTATTCCCGTCGCCGAGAGCCTTCCCCGAGAGCACGCCTCGGCCCAGCCCCACCCTGCCCCACCCCGGGGAGACGGGGCGCGGGGGACCCTGGCCGCGCCGCCGCCGCGCGCTCAGCCCTCCTCTCGGCTCCGCATGGCGCCGCGCACGGCCCGGGTGGGCACGCCTCGTCCACGCCGGTGGGGCGAACCGCTGGTGCCCCGCACACACACGGCCGGCTGGAGGAAGCTGGAGGGGCTGGTGCGGGGGTCGGGGGTGGGGAAGTATCCGGGCCCCTTCACCCCCGAGAGGAACTCCGGGGGTACCCGAGGGACTGAGAGATACCCGGGAGCGCACAGCCGCGAGGTCTGCGCCCAGAGCGCCCTTCCCAGCAAGACTTGGAGGAGGACTGTCTTTCTTTTCAGTGGGGGGAAGAGAGAAGGAACACGGCTTGCGCTCCCCCAGGCGGGCTGGAGTTTTCTCTGGCGGCGCCTCCGGACCCCGAGTGCAGGCTGCAGGCAGCCGGGGGCGCCCGCCGGCATCTCCGGAGGAGCCGTAGGCGAGGCTGCAACCAGAGCCCCCGGCCACGCCCTCCCGCCTCTCCTGTGGCTCCTGGCAGCCACCATCCCTCCTCCAGCCTGAGTCCTCTTGCCAAAAAAAAAAAAAAAAAAAAAGGTGGAATGCTTTTTTTCCTCGTCCCGGTTTGGAGAGCCTGAAGGGGCTGGGCCGGGATGAGCGCTTTGTGGAGCCCCGAGGTACTGGCAGGGGCAAGTGAGATGGAGGGCTGGGGAAATCAAGGCTGGAGACGACAGTGCTGTCTGTAAGGCAGAAGGGGAAGGAAGGGGGGGGGGAGAGAAAGACCTGTGTTGGTTTCCAGGAGGAAGGAGAACTGGGAAAAAAGGGCAAGGGGTCAGCTGAGGGCTGTCAGCAGTGAGACCACCTGGGCAGAGGTGAGGCAGGGTAAGGGCAGTCACTGGGAAGAGAGAAAAACAGGCTGAGCATCCGAAGAACTGATGCCTTCCAACTGTGGTGCTGGAGAATGCTCTTGAGAGTCCCTGGGACTGCAAGGAGATCCAACTAGCCCATCCTCAAGGAGATCAGTCCTGAATATTCATCGGAAGGACTGATGCTGAAACTCCAATCCTTTGGCCACCTGATGCGAAGAGCTGATGTACTAGAAAAGACTGTGATGCTGGGAAAGATTGAAGGCGGGAGGAGAAGGGGACGACAGAGGATGAGATGGTTGGATGGCATCACCGACTCAATGGGCATGAGTTTGAGTAAACTCCGGGAGTTGGCTATGGACAGGGAGGCCTGGCGTGCTGCAGTCTATGGGGTCCCAAAGAGTCACAAAGAGTTGGACACACACACTAGTGGTTTTGGGGCTTCCTGGGTGGCAATAGTCCTAAAGAACCTACCTGTCAGCTTCTTTAAAGACTCCAGGTTCTTTTTGGACTCTTAAGGAGACTTAGTCCTGGCTTCAATCCCTGGAGCAGGAAGATTCCCCCAGAGAAGGGTATGATAACCCACACCAGCATTCTTGCCTGGAGAATCCCGATGGACAGAGGAGCCTGGTGGGCTACAGTCCAGGGGGTCACCAAGAGTCAGACACGACTGAAGCGACTTAGCACACATCACCACCTCTTTATCCATCCCTATGTTGATGGACATATGACTCAGCAATCCCACTCCTGGGCATCCACCCGGGGAGGTGAGGAAGAAACATAATTCAAAAAGATACGTGGACCCCAGTGTTCATTGCAGCCCTGTTAACGGTAGACACGACACGGAATCAACGGTAAAGACCAGGGGGGTGCAAGGAGTCGGACAGGACTGAGCGATTTTCAGTCCTGTTGCTTAACGGGGGTTGTAAAAGTGAACCCTGCCTCCACGACCACTATTCACCCTCCATCAACAGGGGGACCACTGACCCTCAGTATTCTAGGGTGACTGGAAACAAAAGGGGGTGAAGGAGAAAAGAAGTCTGCACAGGCAATGCGTACTTGCCCAAGCCGCGGAATCCCAGGGGTGCACTGGTATCTGATGGGGAAACAGCATCTTTATTTGAGCAGAAAGAGACTTTGAGGAATGTTGCATGTGAAACTTGCCCCCCCGCCCGCCGTCTGTCTAGGGGGGAGCCTTAAATGAGAATCCAAGCTACTGGCTCTGAGAATGAGGGGTTATTTTTGGGTTTCGTCCTTCGTTCATACCACAGTCGGTGGAAGTCTCCCGTTCCATGGCGTTCACTCAAATGTTTCCAGATTTTTCTCAACTGCGTATTTCAAAATAGAAAAGAAGAAGGACCCATCAGAGGGAATCTCCCAGATCTCCCGAGCTCAGCTGGATTATTTCTGCCAAACAGGCTGGAGAAATTCCTGGTCAACCCGGAGGGTAGCCACGCAAGGATGTGAACCCAAGAGTGACCCATCATCGCGGGGCTTATGCGAAAAGGGATTTCTGGAGAAAATGGCAACGATTTTGCCATAATTGCTCAGTCCGTGTCTGACTCTTTGTGACCCCATGGACTGTCGCCCGCCAGGCTCGTCTGTCCTCGGGGGTTCTCCAGGCAAGAAGACTGGAGTGGGTAGCCAAGCCCTCCTCCAGGGGATCCTCCTGACCCAGGAATCAAAGGTGCAGCTCCTCTGTCTCCCTTACCGCAGGTGGATTTATCAGACGTTGAGGCATCGGGGAAGCTGCTGAACTGGGATGAGCAGGGCTCACTTACGCATGAGTTTCCAAAGAGTCGTCCGAGTCACTCGGACAAACAGACGAGACGGTTGACCACCAGGCAAAGTCCTGAGATTCGTGTTCTAAACAAACCACCCACCTTCTTCCCTACGCATCCTTCAAGAGCCTCTCAGGAGAGCTGACTCTGTTTACTCAGCTCAACATCCTGTATCCTCGGGTGACACGCCTCAGGCTTCGATCTTAGGTAACCGTCTTTCTGAGACAGAGTAAACATTTCCCAATGGTGAAGGGAGTAAAAAAAAAAAAAACAAACAAACAAACAAACAAAAAAAACCAAGGGACATGATCATACGTAAATTTCAACCCTGGGGCCAACACACCTATGAGACACCTGCAGAATTATATATATATCGCTATACAGTATGTTTTGTGAAGGAATACAGATATGATTTACAGTTTCTGCACCTGGGAACAGTCCATGCCTGCTCAGTCACTTCCGTGGTGTCCGACTCTTTGTGACCCCATGGACTGCAGCCCGCCAGGCTCCTCTGTCCATGGGATTCTCCAGGCACGAATACTGGAGTGGGTTGCCATTTCCTCCTCCAGGGGGTCTTCCAGACTCAGGGATCGAACCCGCACCTCCTGCATTGCAGAAAGGTTCTTTACCAAGATTAGTTTTGTGTTAGTCACTCAGTCGTGTCTGACTCTGTGCGACCCCATGGACTGCAGCCCACCAGGCTCCTCTGTCCATGGGATTCTCCAGGCACGAATACTGGAGTGGGTTGCCATTCCCTTCTCCAGGGGATCTTCCCCACCCAGCAATTGAACTCATGTCTTGCTTTGGCAGGCAGATTCTTTACCACTAACGCCACCTGGGAAGCCCCCAGAAACAACAGTCTGTGTGTATACTTGGCCGGGGAGGAGGCGCTGGGCTAAGTTAATCGGAAAAGTAATACACTGTTCAACAGCAAGTTCAACCTTGATGGGGGTGGGGGATGGGACAGACCCAGAGGAAGTCAGATGGCCTGGATCCTTCTGTAATTTTAGTGGTTAGGAGACCTATAGGGTTGTTCTTCAGTTGCTCAGTTATATCCAACTCTTTGTGATCCCATGGACTGCAGCACACCAGGCCTCCCTGTCCATCACTAACCCCTAGAACTTGCTCCAACTCAAGTCCATCGAGTCGGTGATGCCATCCAACCATCTCATCCTTGGTCGTCCCCTTCTCCTCCTGCCCTCAATCTTTCCCAGCGTAAATAGATAGCCCATGGGCTGAACTCAGGACGGCTGGTGTGCAGGAACCTTTGGAAGAACAGGTTAACTGTGCTTCAAAAGGAAATAAAATTCAACAATGGGCAGCTTCCAACCTGCTTATATAGTTTCTATCTGATTTTATCACCTCATCAAGGGCTACATTAATTCCATACCATTCCTGCCAAGCTCCCAGCCAGGCTACGTAAGTTGCCCGCCTCCCACGATACGGGCTTGAGTCTTTGAGAGGCAGGCCAAGCTTCGTTCCGTTCAGCCCTATAAATCCATGTGTCTGTAACCTTCGTGGGTCATAGCTATGCCTGCCCCGAGGGGAAGTATAAGACACCTAGGAGTACTTCACCTCCCTGTTGCTGTTCAGTTGGTCAGTCGTGTCCGACTCTTTGTGGCCTCGTGGACCGCAGCTTGCCAGGCCTCCTGGTCCATCACTATATCCCGGAGCTTGCTCAAACTCAAGTCCATTGAGTCAGTGATGCCATCCAACCATCTCATCCTCTGTCGTCCCCTTCTCCTCCTGCCTTCCATTTTTCCCAGCTTCATTTTTCAACGAGTGTTCCTCTCCCTGGCTGTCTTTTAAATGTTAAAAAAAAAAAATAATCCCTATGCTTCTTGTGTTTTATTTACTGTAGAAATAAATACACGTCTGTGCGTGTCTTGGTTAAAACCCTTGTACCAGCCGTTGCTTTTCTACATTCTTTCAAAACGGGTCTTCCCTGATGGCTTAGGAGGGAAAGAGTCTGCCTGCTAATAAAGGAGACACAAGAGACGCAGCTTCCATCCCTGGGTGGGGAAGATCCACTGGAGGAGGGCAAGGCAACCCACTCCGGTATCCTTGCCTGGAGAATCCCATGGACAGAGGAGCCTGGCGGGCTCCAGTCCATGGGGCCGCAGAGAGTCAGACATGCCTGAGCGACTGACACTTAATCAATCAGAACAATCTCCATGAGCTGCTTACGCCCTGTTTGAACCACTTCTATAAAAGTCCTCAATACCCCTTCCTAGTGTTAAGCCTGGCAGAAGACGTGTACGAAGAGAATACCCTCAGACGACTTGACTATTTGAAGATAAGATACAAGAATAATTAAAAACGGAGTGGGCATGTATATTGCTACAGGCCCTGTGGAGAACAGTATGGGTGTTCCTTAAAAAGCTAAAAATGGAGATACCATGTGATACAGCCATCTCACTCCTGGGCATATATCCACAGAAAACCATAATTACACGCATCCCAATGTTCATAGCAGCACTGTTTACAAGAGCCGAGACATGGGGATAACACAAATGTCCACCGGCAGATGGATGGATGAAGAAGACGATGTGCTGGCTGTATACGATGGAGTATTACTCAGTCATAAAAAAAAAAGAATGAAGTAATGCCAAGTGCGGCAAGATGCCTGGCCCCAGGGAGTGTCACCGTAAGTGAAGGGAGCCAGAAAAGGACTAATATCATGTGATACCACTTAGATGCGGCCTGTAAAACAGGCCAGAGATGCACTCATTCATAAAACAGAAACAGACTCCCAGGCATAGAAAATGAGTTTATGGTAACCAGCGGGGAGGCCTCCCTCGCAGCTCAGTTGCCTGCAATGCAGGAGACCCAGGTTCCATCCCTGGGTCGGGAAGATCCCCTGGAGAAGGGAGTGGCCGCCCACTCCAGGATTCTTGCCTGGAGAGTCCCATGGACGGAGGAGCCCGGCTATGGGGTGGCAAAGTCAGAGACGACTGAAGCCACTTAGCATGCACGCACGGGTTGTAACTAGACCAAATATCAGACTCTTTGGTGCCAACAGAATAATAATAATTATTGCATCAACAGAACAGTAATAGTGCTTATTGTCTTTGTAGAATAATTACTCTGTAACAGCTATTTGGCCTCCCTGGGGGCTCAGAGGTTAAAGCGTCTGCCTCTAATGCGGGAGACCTGGGTCCGATCCCTGGGTCAGGAAAATCCCCTGGAGAAGGGAATGGCAACCCACTCCAGGATTCTTGCCTGGAGAATCCCATGGACGGAGGAGCCTGGTGGGCTACAGTCCATGGGGTTGCAAAGAGTCGGACATGACTGAGCGACTTCACTAACTAACTAACAGTTATTTGAGGCAGATGGAGAAATTCTTCCAGGAAAGACAACAATGTAAAAAAAAATTATTGTTGATAATATAATACATTATATAATTAATCAATATAATACTTTCTATATAATAATGTTTAGAGTAGTTATTATATTATTGCAATAATATATAGTAATAGGTATTATTGTAATATATATTACTGTATTATATATACTTCTAATAATACATATTATTAATTATATATTGTATACATTGTAATAATACATAGCATCATTATTGTATTATATAGTTATATACACATTGTAAGAATATATAGTATATTATTATATATACATAGTAATAATATATAGTATTATGCTATATATTATCACATATACATTGTAATATATGCATATTATGGTTATATATGTTATAACACATTGTAATAACACATAGTATTATATATTGCTATATATACATTGTAATTATTATATATGCATTATAATAGAGTATTATTACATTATATATATTATATAGTATTATTGTTATATATTATCATGTACATTGTAATAATATATAATATATACATTGTAATAATATATAGTATTATATTATCTATATACATTGAAATAATATATACTATTAGTATATGTATTATAATGTATTATTACTATATTGTATATATATTGCAATAATATATAGTATTATTATATATTATTATATTTGGTAATAATACATAGTAGTTAATTATATATTATATGGTAATATATAGTGGTATATTATATATGGTATTAATATATAGTAGTATATTATATATTATATATGGTAATAATATATAGTGTTATTATATATGGTAATAATATATAGTAGTATGATTATATATTATATATGATAATAATATATAGTGTTATTATATATGGTAATAATATATAGTAGTATGATTATATATTATATGTGGTAATAATATATAGTATATATGGCAATAATATATAGTATTATTACATATTATATATGGTAATAATATATAGTAGCATGATTATATATTATATGTGGTAATAATATATAGTATTATACATGGTAATAATATATATTATTATATATGGTAATAATATATAGTAGTACATTATATATTATATACGGTAATAATATATAGCAATACATTATATCATTTATATAGACACTGCAATGATACATAGCATTAGCATTATTATTATTATCTTGCTGTCTTTTGGTGGAAGAATTTCTCCATCTGGCTCAAACCCCACTGCGTTAGGAATCATCCATTCAAAATAAACCTGCTTGCTGGCCCGTGTTTCTCCTTCCTTCTCCCGTCTCCCGGTCAGGAGGCTAACAGACAAATCGTTAAACCCACAGGAAACAGAGGCTCTTCTCTGAAGGCAGAAATGCGGCCGAAAGTATTTTAAAACTTTCCTCCCCGTGTGTGACACCATCGTAAGCATCCTATGCTGCTTTGATTACTTTCAGGCCCCTGCCTTCTGGGTGTTTTTAAAGGATGCCTTTTGCATTTGCAAACTATTAGAGGACCAGCATTTGGAATATAGGAGCAGCATCCTTTCAGAAGGTTGCAAACGTCTTTGTTTTAGCTCTGGAGTCAGAGGTCACCTTTGATGTTCCAGACAGACGTTGAATCTTTAATTCAAGTACATGCAAAACAGGGGGAGGAAACTGATATTTTGAGACATTTTCATTGGAATTGTTTTTACAGAGGGACCACGACACACACAGAAAAATCTGCCATGATTTTCCTGTATGAAAAGTGTCAGTGTTACTCACTAACTTGTATCCTCTTTTGCGACCCTGTGGACTGTCGCCCGCCAGGCTCCTCTGTCCATGGGAGTCTCCAGGCAAGCATTCTGGAGCGGGTTGCCAGGCCCTCCTCCAGAGGATCTTCCTGACCTAGGGATGGAGCCCAGGTCTCCTGCATTGCAGGCAGATTCTTCACCATCTGAGCCCCCCTCATATAATATAAGACGATGCAATACGGTGGAGATTCAAAAATGCAAATGGTGAAGATTCATTACAAGTACCAGACATGAATGGAATCATCCCCAATCTACAGCGTGTCAGTGTCTAAAGGAAAAAAAAAAAAAAAAGAAAATTTAAACTTAATAAAGAGAAGCAAATGCCTCCGCTTTGATGATTCTGGCAAAAGACCTTGAAAACTGCAGCTGTTCAGAACAAATACACAATTTCACTGTCACGGAGCAGGTAGATGAAAAGAGCAGAGAAAGTGGTGGTCAAAAAAATAACATGATGAGAGGAGTTTTAAATTGAGTACAACAGATGGCAAGGGGCCGCCGCTTAAGCCACTGTACATCTTGGAAGACAAATTCAAAAAGGAAGCCAATTTCCAAATTAAAAAAATAAAGCCATCGCGGAAAGAACGGTTCCTTTCCCCCCAAAACACACAGTTTTTTTTTTCTTCTTTCTTCTTTGTGAGCTGTGCCTACTTGCCCCGTTACCAATCATTTGTGGAATTTGTGGTGGAGAATTTTTTATGTATAATTTGTTTTTAAGAGTTCCATGGTGCCCTGGAAGGGGAGTGGATGGTTTGAGGGGATGGTTAGCTTCGGTCTAGGGGAAAAAAAAAATGATGAAGCGTCAAAAGATTCTTTCTCAACACTGTTGACTTTGAAAAGAGGTTTCAGGTTTGTTTCTGGCTCATCATGGATACTGTGTTAAATTAAAGGGTTGAGGGCAAGCATCTATTAAAGAGATCTAAAAATAAAATAAAAATGCAGATGCTGTGTGTCTCAAGTCTAGCGAAGGGGCAGGGAGAATGTTCTCATGGATGGACCGCCTGGTAAGAGGGTCTTAAAATAAAAACAGTCTTTCTTATTTCAGGAGATACAGTATTACGTGTCATGCTTTGCAAGAAGACCCCAAAACATATGGGTCGGAGAAATCTTGCTAGGTTACTGCTTCTAAAGCCTCAACGTTCTTTTGAGTCACCCAGGGGTCTTGGTACAGTACACATTCTTATTTGGGAATATTCATTGGAAGGACGGATGCTGAAGCTGAAACTCCAATACTCTGGCCACCTGATGTGAAGAATGGACTCATTGGAAAAGACCTTGATGCTGGGAAAGACCGAAGGCGGGAGGAGAAGGGGACGACAGAGGATGAGATGGTTGGATGGCATCACTGACTCAATGGACATGGGTTTGAGCAAACTCCGGGAGTTGGTGATGGACAGGGAGGCCTGGTGTGCTGCAGTCCATGGGGTCGCAAAGAGTCGGACACGACTTAGCGACTGAACAAAGATGGCTCTGGTGCTAAAGAACGTGCCCACCAATGCAGGAGACACAGGTTCGATCCTTGGGTCAGGAAGACCCCCTGGAGAAGGGAATGGCAACCCACTCCAGTATTCTAGCCTGGAGAATCCCGTGGACAGAGGAGCCTGGTGGGCTACAGTCCATGGGAACGCAGAGAGTCAGACACAACAAGAGATTCTTACTAGACGTATCTGAAGCAGTTGGCCCCAAATTGTGCATTTCCAATGCCTCGCAGGTGATACTGGTGGTCTGGATCCACGGACCGCAGTTTTTGAGCGGCACATCCATTGAAAAGGAATCTCCTGGATTGAGAACCTAGCCATGGAATTGTTCTTCGGCTCCCCAGGCCACGTGACCATGTAGCCCAGGTTGTAAAAACGACATTGCAGCTTGCCTGGTGGCTCAGTAGTAAAGAATCCGCCTGCCAATGCAGGAGACACAGGTTCGACCCCTGGTCCCGGAAGATTCCCACGTGCCATGTGGCAACGAAGTCCGGAAGCTGCAGCTACTAAAACCATCACGCCCTAAGAGCCCAGAGTTCTCCGCAACAAGAGAAGGCACCGCAGCGAGAGGTCCACACACCGCAACCAGAGAAAAGCAAGCCATACAGGACTGAGGCCGCCTTCGCTCTCTGCAGCTAAATGGCGCAGGGCTAAAAAAGGCAGGGGCCCTCCGAAAACTCTGTCCTTCCAGAAAGAAGTGACTTCTTTTTCACGGCCGCGAGCGCTGCACCAGAATGTTAAGAAACAGGTTTGCACAGGTCCTCTTGTTGAGAAACCGCACACAGAGAAATGTCCTTTGTTAAAGTTCCCTGGAGGTCCGGTAGTTCAGACTCTCGCGCTTCCAATGCGGGGTCACCGGTTTGATCCCGGGTCACGGAACCGACATCCCACGTGTCCTTCTACAGAAATAAAAGGGGACTTTACAAATCTGTTTAAAAAGAGAGAAATATCCTTTGGCCCTTCAGAGAAAGCACCAGGAAAGGACACTTCCAGTTTCAAACTGGAGGGCGTGATTAGGAATGGGTTTCTGATATGGTCCCACTCCCGCCGTGTCGGTCGCTCAGTGGTGTCCGACCCTTTCTGACCCCATGGACTGCAGCCCGCCAGGCTCCCCTGTCCTAGGGATTCTCCAGGCAAGAATACTGGAGTGGGTTGCCATGCCCTCCTCCAGGGGATCTTCCCCACCCAGGGATGGAACCCAGGCCTCCCACTTTGCAGGCAGACCCTTAACCATCTGAGCCATTGGCTTTATGGTGGAACAGAAATGCAATAACTGTCCATACGCCCCCCCCCCCGCCCCATCATAAACTATTCTTACTTGGATCATCGTTTTGGTTTTCCACCACCCCCTGCTTCCCCCACTTTGAGTTACAGTCTTCTCCTTGGAGGGAGCTGAAATAGAAAAAAAGCAAAGAAAAAAAAAAAGATTTCTAGCAAAAAATTTGTTTCACACACACACAAAAATCCACATTTATTTATGTGTTGAAAGAACTCCAAGATCCTGATGTGAAAACACAAGAAAAGAAAAAGCAGCCCACTTATAATGATGATGCTGAGCTCTGAAAGGCTTTCTTGTGTAGACAAGTGGCTTAAGCACTCAAGAGACGGAAGCCAAACCCTGCGTTCAGGCTTCAGTTCCCACTTGGATCATCCTCAGAGCCCCGGCTCCCAAAAAAATAATTTTCCCTGAAGCCATCAGCCCAGGACCGATCACACACAGAGAGGACTCTCAGAAGCTGCCACTGCGGTGACTTTCATAACACTTTCAGAAGTCGGTTCATCGCCGTCTTGATGGTTCACCCATCCAACAATTAGCTCTTTATTCCTCTTCTTAGCATTCCAGACATGCTGCCTACTGAGAAGACGTTGGGATGACTTAAGATACGTGTGAACACACAGGAGGGGCCGCCGTGGAGATGTGGAAACATCCCTGGAGAATCAGCAGAATAACAGATGCCAGGAAAAAAAAAAAAAAAGGACCAGCAATAGGAAAAGCAGAAAATATGATTTATTAGTATCCGGGGCTTTTGCCAAAAATGACCTCACGCAAGCGGCGCTTTAGGTAAATCGTGTGTGGGAGGTTTCTCAGTGAAATATATCCAGTGTATGTGTTTGGGGCGAGGGGAAGCAAAAGGTGAATTTGGGTGGGAGGGAGGCGTGAAGAGGGAGGGGATCCATGTCCACACGCGGCTGATTCACTCGGGTTGTGCAGCAGAGAGCCACACGAGATTGTAAAGCAATTATACTTCAATGTAAACAAAGAAAATAAGGGGACGTGACGGAAGGGACGTCATCTGTCTTGTACCACAGAGCCGTCTGTCGCCAGCTTTGTGGTCAAAGACCCAGGGTTGACGGGGGCCAACCCACGCTATCTGTGTGAGCGTGGCCAAACACAGAGTCTAGACGTGGAGATAGCGCTCTGATTAGAGCCCAGCGCGGGATCTTTGTAGGGAGTCCAGCTACAAACGTCAGGCTCAAGAGGCCGCCTGCCCTAGCTCACCTCCAGCAGACGCAGGAAAACAGCTTAGGACGGCTTCTTTGGAAGCCGGGAACATATTTCCCTGGCAGGGGAGTTTCATTTGTCTGCTTCATCTTGGAGGGATTCTTTTTCGGGTGGGGTTGGTCCGATCTGCCAGCTGTGTGTGTTCAGCGGCTCAGCCGTGTCTGACTGTCTGCGACCCCGTGGACCGCGGCTCGCCAGGCCTCTCTGTCCTTCACTATTTCCCGGAGCTTGCTCAAACTCGTTCCCATCGAGTCGGTGATGCCATCCAACCATCCCGTCCTCTTTCGTCCCCTTCTCCTCCCGCCTTCAATCTTTCCCGGCATCACATTCTGTCCTAACAAGTCAGCTCTTCGCATCAGGTGGCCCGAGTACTGGAGTTTCAGCTTCAACATCAGTCCCTCCAACGAATAGCCAGGGTTGATTTCCTTTAGGCTTGACTGGTTGGATCTCCTTGCAGTCCAAGGGGCGCTCAAGAGTCTTCTCCAGCAGCGCAGATTTTAAGACTTCAGTTCTCCGGTGTTCAGCCTTCCTTATGGGCTGTTTCTATCGTATTCTTCACGCTCTGTTGGTGTGGGGTGTATCTGTCAAGCCCACTCACGGCTTGACCTCGGTTCATCTTGTACTCTGTTGTGACATCTCCTGCATGGCAGGCAGGTTCTTTAGCGCTGAGCCACCCGGGAGGTCCTTAACAGTCTTATATTTAAAGAACATGAGCCCCAAACAGACACAGTGATGAAACACGGGAAGCTGTCGGGGGGCTGGATGCAGAGTTCTTTTCTGAGACTGGAGACCGGGAGGAGGATGAATGAGAAAAAAAAAAAAGGATGGGAGGAGAGACTGAGGAGGGAGACAGGAGGGAGAGGACGGGCAGACCAGGGGTGAGGATGCTATGCAGCAGGGGAGACGCGACAGGGTCGCCCCGGGAAGGCGGGCAGGACCCCAGGAGACACTGACCACAGCGTTTCTGCTCCCGCTACCGGAATCCTCGCGTTTCCTCGGCCCACCCTCCCTGGGGCTTCCGATCGCTCCCCTTGCATGCCTTTGTCCACCGCGTGGGAGGCGAGTTTCCGCTCCAGCCAAGTCGGTCCCGCTGACCGTTGCCAGATTCTCGCCCGCAACATTTCCTGTGGCCTCCAGGAGACCATGGTGCACAACGCGAATCCTTGTCAAGTTCTTTTAGGAAAGACGGATCTCTCTCAGCTCCTCTGGGATTTCCCTGGCGGTCGGGGGGCAGGGGTGAATGCTGACTCCTTGTCCTCCCCTCCCTGGACCAGCTCGTCTGCCCCTTTTCCTCCCCAGGAGGGCTGGCTGCTGTCCACACTCCAGCCACACCAGCAGATGGATGGCCTTAAGCATCTGGCCAAGAAGTTCTCCAGAGCGTGGTCAGCAGGCTCGGGGTGTAAAGCGCGTTTGCAGCTCAGCTGCTGAGCCGAGACTTGCTGACCCCGGCAGGTTCATCTGGGTAACAACTGCTTCCCATCAACAGATTCTGGGGGGCAGCAAGGACCTTCCCCGTAAAGAAGGCCAAGCACCGAGAAACTGATGCTTCTGAGCTGTGCTGCTGGAGAAGACTCTTGAGAGTCCCTTGGATTGCAGTTACTGCTTTTAAACTGTGACGCTGGAGAAAAGACTCTTGAGACTCCCTTGACCTGCAAGGAGATCAGACCAGTCCATCCTCAAGGAAATCAACCCTGAAGAATTCCCTGCAGTCCAAACAACTCTCCAGAGTCTTCTCCAACACCACAGCTTGAAAGCATCTGTTCTTCCGTGCTCAGCTTGCTTCATAGTCCAACTCTCACATCCATACATGACCACTGGAGAAACCATAGCTTTGGCTAGATGGACCTTTGTCGACAAAGTGATGTATATGATTTTTAATATGCTGTCTAGGTTGGTCATAGCTTTCCTTCCAAGCAGCAAGCTTTTTTGTTTGTTTGTTTGAATTTCGTGGCTTGCAGTCACTGTCTGCACTTGATTTTTGGAGGCAGTCACTTGGCCAAAATTCTCTTCTGCATGAGGAAGCTCTCCTTCCTTAGATTTTTCAGAGCTTGCCACGGCTCTTACAATGGATGATAGCGCTGGCTCCCAAAGGATGATATCGTTGGCTCGACGCATAAGGTCCTGAATTGTGGTCCTTCTCTCCATCCCTGGTCTCACTTTTCTAACCCATCTCCCCTTTTGTCACGCCCTCCAGTCACTCTGTCTCTCCTTCCCCTTTCACCTCCATCCGCTGGAGATCTTTGCACGTCCTGCGTCTTCCGTGGGACATCCATCTCCGACCGGCCGGACCAACCCACTCTCTCTCTGTTAACACACTGTCTCCCAGCAACCTGTTTATTCGCCTCACAGCACCTACCACAGTCGACTCATCTGATGTTCTAATGAGTCTGGTCGTGCTCACTTCATAACCCCAGCCACCTAGCTTTGGATCTGGCATCAAGCAGGCATGTTAACAAAAACAACCAGAATCTCATACATACAAGGACTGCGCCGCAGAGCTGTTGAAAGAGCTCGCTACCAGGAACTGCCTGTCTTGGACGAGAAAGTTAAGCAGGAAACTGCGTCCCTCGGGAGCTGCTCTTGGGGCCCCTGGCGATGATTCTCAAGAGCAGAGAACGTACTTGGGAAGCTCAGACTCCACAGTTCGAGACGGCGTCTGAAGGGCTTCCTTACTCCACCCGTGGAAACGCACTGTCTTTGATGCCTTTTTGCTTCACATCTGAACACTGGCATCCGGAGCGTAAAGGATCAACGCTGTGCTTGTCTCAAACGCTATGAATGCTAATTAATAACTGCCTGATTCTGTTTATGCCTCGGGGCTGACGAGCGTGTTGGGATCCGTCTTCTCGAGCTGCCAGGAGTCGGGTTCAAGATGCCTGACTTGGGGTGAGGTAGTTAATGAACGGCGAACATTCTTTCTCGGCTCGAATGGAAGAATTCTTTTTTCTTTAGATTTTTCAATTGAAGAATAGTTGATTTACAGTGCTGTGTTAGTTTCGGGCGCACAGCAAAGTGATTCAGTTAAGGATATACGTATCTGTCTGCAACGCGGGAGACATGGGTTCGATCCCTGGGTCTGGGAAGATCCCCTGGAGAACGGAATGGTTACCCACTCCAGTATTCTTGCCTGGAGACCTGATGAATCTCATGGACAGAGGAGCCTGGTGGGCTACAGTCCATGGGAGTTGCAGAGTTGGATATGACTGAGCAAGTAACACACACACACACACACACACACACACACACGTTCTTTTCATACAGGTTATTATAAGATACGGAATATAGTTCCCTGTGGTATATAGTAGGATCACGTTGTTTATCTATCTTATATACAGTAATGTGTATCTTCTAATTAAACTTCTAATTTATCCCTCTCTCCCTTCCTTTTTGGGTTTCCCTGGTGGCTCAGATGGTAAAGAATTTGCCTACAATGCAAATTCTGGGTTTGATCCCTGGGTTGGGAAGATCCCCGGGTTGGGAAGATCCCTTGGAGGAAGGCATGGCAACCCACTCCAGTATTCCTGCCTGGAGAATCCCAAGGACAGAGAAGCCTGGTGGGCTACAGTCCAGGGGGTGGCAAAGAGTCGGATATAACTGAGCGGCTAAGACTTTTTCCCTTCCTTTGCCTTTGGTAACCAGAAACTTGTTTTCCAAGCCTGTGCATCCGTTTCTATTTCGTAAATAAGTTCGTTTGTATGGTCTTTTATTCCTTTTCAGATTCTTTGAAAAGGAAAACAACTTTGATCCACCATTGGAGAAGGCAATGGCACCCCACTCCAGCACTCTTGCCTGAAAAATCCATGGATGGAGGAGCCTGGTGGGCTGCAGTCCATGGGGTTGCTAAGAGTCGGGCATGACTGAGCGACTTCACTTTCACTTTTCACTCTCATGCATTGGAGAAGGAAATGGCAACCCACTCCATTGTTCTTGCCTGGAGAATCCCAGGGACGGGGAAGCCTGGTGGGCTGCCGTCTATGGGGTGGCACAGAGTCGGACACGACTGAAGCGACTTAGCAGCAGCTGCAGCAGCAGCCTTCTGGTTAGATCCTGAAATGATGGGCTCCTATCTTTCCATTTCCTCAATTGCTTCCATGGAGGTATGTTAGTGACTCTGGGAAGACGAAGCGGACGAAAAAAGGCAGTGGAATGTATACGCCTATTTGCATATGGAATTCCATCAACATTAAATGTGTGTTTTTGTGTTTGGTTTGGATCTAACAGATGAATGGATAAAGAAGTTGTGGTACATATATACAATCAAATATTGCATGCATGTCTGTGTGTGTGTATCTGTGTGTGTGTGTGTGCCTGCTCAGTCCCTCAGTCACGTCTGACTCTTTGTGACCCCATGGACCATAGCCCGCCAGGCTCCTCTGTCCATGGGATTCTCCAGGCAATATGACTGGAATGGGTTGCCATGCCCTTCTTCAGCGGACCTTCCTGACCCAGGGAATCAAACCCAGGTCTCCTGCATTGGCAGGCGGATTCTTTACCACTGAGACACCTGGGGAATAGCTAAAAAAAGTATCTAAAATTGTTTAACACTTGCAAGCGTGTTTGGCTGGTGTGTGCAAAAAGACCTGTTCAGTCATTTCTGTTTTCGGTGCAACAGTAACATGAACGTTGCAAGCCTACTCCTGCAAAAGTATCTATTCTAATCCTCTGCAAGATGGGAGAGAGCCCGGTGGTTTCATCTTTGTCACAAAGGGATTTTCTTTTTCACTGACACAACCAACCGTGAAAATCAATCACCTGCTGACACAGGCCGTCCTTTGAAGGTGGGACAAGCTTTGTTTGTTTCCCAGGGTCGTGATTGTGAATTTTTCTCGACAGTCCCTTTGGAAGTAAAGAACAAATTTGGCAGGTGGTGCCCATACATTAATTGATACGTGAGTTCAATCAATGCAAATCAGTCAGTGAATGCATTCAGGGCAAAAAGGAGTGCTTGCCAATGTTACCTGTCTCAAGATTTTAAGAACTGTATTTACCTTGGCAACAAACTGCAATTATTTTTCTGGGGAAATTTTTGTTCCTTAAAGAGATAATTTCCAGTCTTTTTCCATGCAAGATTTTTTTTAAATTCTGTGTTGAGTCTTCGTTGCTGTGGGGTTTTCTCTAGTAGCGGCACACAGGGGCTATGATCTAGTTGGGGTAGGCAGGCTTATCACTGCTGTGGAGCAGAGACTCTAGGTTCTCTTCTTATAAGGACCCCAGTCCTATGGGATCACGGCCCACCCCAGTGACCTCATTTCACCTTCATCCCCGCTTCGAAGACTCTCATCTCCTAATACAGTTTGATTCTCAGGTACTGAGGGTCAGAGCTTCAACGTAAGGATTTTGCAGGGGACAGAATTCAGCCCATATTAACCTTCTTCTCTATAAACATTATGGTCCTTGACCCATTTATTAAAAAAAAAAAATTTTGGCTGCACCAAGGGGATCTTGACTTCCCTGGTGGTTCAGCGGTAAAAAAAAAAAAAAAAAAAAAAAGAATCCGCCTGCCAATTCAGGAGATGCAGCTTTGACCCCTGGGTCAGGAAGCTCCCCTGGAGGAGGGCATGGCAACCCACTCCAGTGTTCGTGCCTGGAGAATCCCACAGACAGAGAAGCCTGATGGGTTACAGTCTACGCGGTCACAAAATAGTTGAACATGACTGAGCATGCACACACACACACACACACACACACACACACACACACACACACACACAGACGGGGCTTTTACTTCTCCAACCATGGATCAAACCTGTGTCCCCTGCCTAGAAGCGTGGATTCTTAACTATTGGACCACCCCAAAGTCGCCCGATTAATTTCCCAGACTCAGACACCGGATACACACACACACAAACACATTGCTAGAAATAGCCACCGGATAAATAGAACGTCTCTAGCTTGCAATTTTATTTGTACCTTTAGAGTTACTCCTGGATTCAGCCTTGCGGGCCATTCAGCCCTCCAGAACATACCTCGATTTGAGGTGGTCAACAAACTCAATGTCGTTACTTAGTCGCTAAGTCGTGTCCAACTCTTCCCACTCACCAAAAGACATTTTCTTCACGAGCTTATGCGCAAATGCCTGTAAACTGGGGAAGTCGGGTCTCGATTTTGTCTTATATTTTACCATCTTGAAGTAAAAGTCGCTTCAGTGCTCAGTAAATTCTAAGAACATGAAAAACAGCCGTAAAAGACAGGCAACTGATGAAAAATGCTTAATGGCAGGTACACCTGTTTTTCCAGGAGAGGCTGATTCTGCTTCCTCCACGTTCGGGTAATGGCTTTCAAAAGGATAAGATCCCCTAAGAACAAAAATGCATATGGACGTGCTCTGTTTCTTGGAGTTCCTGTCTGACGGGGTTAAGAAATCTGCAAGAATGAATTCTCTGGAAGTTGAACTAATCATTGCAAAGGAATTATATATAGAATCATGCGTGTGTGCCTCTCACCCAATCCACGTTTCGGAAGACAATTCTTCTATTGTTTAAATCTTAATTTCACCCAAATATTGCCACTAATTCAAGAGCCCAGTCTTAAAAGAAAGTGAAACTATGTTTTCAGTGCGTGAAAGTCAGTCAGTCACGTCCGATACTTTGTGACCCCATGGACTATACAGTGCATGGAATTCTCCAGGCCAGAATACTGGAATGGGTAGCCTTTCCCTTCTCCAGGGGATCTTCCCAACCCAGGGATCCAACCCAGGTTCTCCCGCACTGCGGGCGGATTCTTTACCAGCTGAGCCACAAGGGAAACCCCAGCACACTGGAGTGGGTAGCCTACCCCTCCTCCAGGGGATCTTCCTGACCCAGGAATCGAACCGGGGTCTCTTGCATTGCAGGCGGATTCTCTACCAGCTGAGCTATCAGGGAAGCTCACCGAGGGCATACCATTGCTAACTAATTCCACTTTCTATACGATGATAAAGATACAGTGCTTAAGTGGCTTGCCAACTTTAAACAGTCCCTTGAGATTTAGTTCAGGCTTTAATTGAGGATCAGTGACTCTACCAGGGCACTTTTGCCAAGACTCTTCTGGTTTGCCATTTGTTGCTGTGTTTTGGTTGCTAAGTCATGTCTGACTCTTTGCGACCGAAAGAACTGCAGCACGCCAGGCTTCGTCCATCACCAGCTCCTGGAGCTTGCTCAAACTCACGTCCACGGAGTCAGTGATGCCATCCAACCATCTCATCCTCTCTTGCCCCCTTCTCCTCCTGCCCTCAATCTTTCCCAGCACCAGGGTCTTTTCCAATGAGTCAGCTCTTTGCATCAGGTGGCCAAAGGATTGGAACTTCAGCTTCAGCATCTGTCCTTCCAAAGAACACTCAGGACTGACTTCCTTTAGGATGGACTGGTTGGATCTCCTTACAGTCCAAGGGACTCTCAAGAGTCTTCTCCAACACCACAGTTTGAAAGCATCCTAGGTGTGACCCCAGAGAAGGAAGAGCTGAGGGACGTCAGGGGAAAGATGATTTGGGGTTCATGAAATCAAAGACTCCACAGGGGTGGCAGGCATAACAGCCCACTCCAGGATTCTTGCCTGGAGAATCCTATGGACAGAAGAGCCTGGCGGGCTACGGCCGGTAGGGTCGCAAAGAGTTAAGACTTGACTGAAACCACTTGTCATGCACGCACACACATCCAAGACAAGTGAGGGGCACCAGGCATGAGTTTTTACAAACTTCACAAAACATTAACAATCCTAACGACCCAACCTGAATACCATTTGCGTGCTCGGCTGGCCCAGAGGAGCCATAAAAATAACTGAACGCATTTCGAAGGTTACCGGAGACACAAGAATCTGTTTTCTTCATTCCTCTGGCATTTGGGGTAGGTGTACTTTATTACGACCATGAGTCTTAATGTCAGTTTGTCTGCCAGTAACATCATATATATATATTTTTTTTTTCTTTGTGGAAATATATAAATTTAAGAAGAAGGCACACTGACATGATGGATGATGAAAATACTTTAGGAAGAGAAAACGCGTTAAATTATTTTCTGGGAGTGGTTTTTGGACATGCCTTCGGAACCAAAAAGAAAAACAGGTGACACCAAGCCAAGAGCTGGAAAGGAAAAAAAAAATTAGGATGGGGAAGATGAAAATTCAGAGTTTGGATTCCGTTCGTGGTAAACGAATACACATGCATTTTGACAAGTCTAACTCTTCGATAAAAAGTTTCTTTTACAGTCTTTTTAATTCAGGAAGAGAGAGAGAGAGAAAAGAAAAAAAGCAGCCTGGTTTAATTCTTCTTCATCAGTAAACAGACTCGAGGTCATGACAACAGCCAAGTGTTTGGAAGCCAAGTGGCGTCTTAATGAACTGCTATTAAATGTTTCATCTCGGTAAAGGTTTCTTACTAGTACGAAGTAGCTGAGTCTCAGCTAGAGCAGAAAGTGTGCTTCTGTTGGCAGAGATGGGCCACGGACTGCACAGCCCATGGGATTCTCCAGGCCAGGATACTGGAGCGGGTAGCCTTTCCCGTCTCCAGGGGGATCTTCCCAATCCAGGGAACCCAGGTCTCTCGCGTTGCAGGAGGATTGTTTACCAGCTGAGCCCACAAGGGAAGCCCAGAGACATCCTGGTCAGAAACCAATTCCTGGGTCATCCCCCGAATCTGACACGTGTGTCCAGAGAGCTATCACCCGTGGTACTGAGACATGAAGCCCGTGAGGCCAGCGGGAGCTGGGCGTTCAGGCATCCACGTTCAAGCATGGACCTTGCTTGCTCTTGTTCTGAACAAGCAAACCCATCAGATGGAATCCATGGTGGGCCTCAAGTGACGGACCGGTGGATGGTGCAGTCGTCGCCTCAAATTGCCCTGACAAGGCCAAATCGTCCTCAAATGGGGCCAAGAACAAAAGTCCTTCCTGGAGTAGCTATAAATGTGTGTGAGTGTGCGCAAGCTCAGCCGTGTCCAAACCTTTGCAACCCCATGGAGTGTAGCCCGCCAGGCTCCCCTGTGCATGGAATTCTGCTGGCCAGAATACTGGAGCCGGTTGCCCTGGCCTCCTCCAAGGGATCTTCCTCACCCAGGGACCAAACCCGCGTCTCCGGCATTGGCAGGTGGATTCTTTACCACTGAGCCACCAGGGAAGCCGGTGGCCAAGCGTTTAATGGAGCTTTCAGAACATAATCAACGCTCATAATGGTTTGATGGCATTTCACAAAACAGGACTATTAGTTTCGCTGCATAATCTTTAAAAAGCCCTGGTCAGATTGCTACCTTAAAACTGAGATAATTTTTTTTTTAACACAGTTTAGATGGGTTTCTGCAATTCTATTTTTTGGTGTTGTCTGCGGGTCGATGTGACGTGGAACTGGTGAAGCCAGGTGGTGTCAGGTTAGAAAAAGGAGCCGCGTTGTCCATGGAAGTTAATTTTTTTAAAAAAAATTTTCACTGGAGTGTAACAGCCTTGGGCTTTGCAGGTGGTGTTAGTGGGAAAGAACGTGCCTGCCAAGGCAGGAGGTGTAAGAGACACATCTTACGGGTCTGTCGGGTTCAATCCCTGGGTCGGGGGAAGATCCCCTGGAGGAGGGCATGCAACCCACTCCAGTCTTCTTGCCTGGAGCATCCCCATGGACAGAGGAGGCTGGCGGGCTACAGTTCATGGAGTCGCCAAGAGTGGGTCATGACTTGGCGACTTAGCCCACAGGCAGGCATGGTTGCTTTGGCGTATTCTGCCAGTTTCCATTGTACAGCAGAAGGAATCAGCTACATGAACACACATCTCCCCGCTTTCCTGGATTTCCTTCCCATTTAGGTCACCACTGGGATTTCTTTGGAGGGAGTGATGCTGAAGCTGAAACTCCAGTACTTTGGCCACCTCATGCGAAGAGTTGACTCATTGGAAAAGACTCTGACGCTGGGAGGGACTGGGGGCAGGAGGAGAAGGGGACGACAGAGGATGAGATGGCTGGATGGCATCACTGACTTGATGGACGCGAGTCTGAGTGAACTCCGGGAGTTGGTGATGGACAGGGAGGCCTGGTGTGCTGCGATTCATGGGGTCACAAAGAGTCGGACACGACCGAGCGACTGAACTGAACTGAATTTAGAGCAGTGAGGACAGAGCTCCCTGTGCTGTGCAGCAGCTTTTGGTTAGTTTTCTATTTTATACAGAGTATCAATGGTGTAGATATGTTCGTCTCAATCTCCCAATTCATCCCACCCCCTCATACCTTTCTTCTCTACCTCTGTGTCCCTATTTCTGCTTTGCAAATAAGATCGTCAATACCTATTTTTTTCGGCTTGCACATATATGCATTAATATACGGTATCTTTATGTTTTTCTCCATCTGGCTGACTTCCCTCTGTGTGACAGACGCTGGGTCCATCCAGGTCTCTGCACAGGACCCGATTCTGTGTTTCATGGACTGTTAAAAGCCTGCTTTGCACCGGGTGACGGGCATTCTGCTCAAACTGCTCACTGACACGGAGTCTTAGAGGTTCCAGGTTTCACACGTCCCGTGTGGACAGGATATGAGCTTTGCCCTGCTATATAGGGCACCAATTAGTTCTGCATCGTGTCACTAGGCCTCTGTGCTAACGATGGAAAAGCTACAGAAATATCCTGCGTTAAGCTCTGCTTGTCAGGGACATGTAGGAACTCGGCCTTCAGGGCATGTGAATGGAAATAGTTTCCTTTGGTTTTAATAAATGTCTTTAACAGCACTGAAGATATCTAGATAAAGCTACAATGATAATCACTGTCAGGTGAAAAAAAAAAAAGACAGAGATTTGCCATATAGTTTTAAACTTTTATCTTTTAGAAAGTATTTTTTTTTTTTTTACTGTGGGAAAATAAGTTGCTGTTTACCGCCTTCAATTCAAAGCTTTCACAGGTATTATTTCTCCTGTATCACCTTCAAATACACACAGAGCTTGTGTTCTGATTCGGGAGGTGTTGCTGTTGTTCAGTGGGTAAGTCGTATGTGACTCTTCGTGACCCCGTGGACTGCAGCATGCCCGGCTTCCCTGTCGTTCACTGTCTCCCTGAGTTTGTTCAAAGTCATGTCCATTGAGTGGGTGATGCCATCCAACCATCTCATCCTCTGTTGTCCCCTCCTCCTCCCGCCTTCAATCTTTTCCAGCATCAGGGTCTTTTCCAGTGAGTTAGTTCTTCGCATCATGTGGCCAAAGGATTGGAGCTTCTGCTTCTGCATCAGTCCTTCCCGTGAACATTCAGGACGGATTTCCTTTAGAATGGACTGGTTGGATCTCCTTGCAGTCCAAGGCACTCTCAAGAGTCTTCTCCAGAAGAAGATGGATAGCTATGTTCTAATGCCAAGCCCAAGACTCAATTCTGAAATAGAGTAAGTCCCCTACAACATGAACCTTCAAGTTGCGAACTTTCAAAGATTCAAACGTGCACTTCCTCAAAGTCAGGAATGTGACATCACAGATCGCCCTCCGTCTCCTATTACTTTGGGTACCCAGGCAACTTTGTTGCACTTACGAACAAAGAGGACTTAGGAACGTGCGCTTGGAATGGAATTCGACTTCCATTAGTCTCAAGCAAGTTTCACATTCTGCATGCCTGTCATCGGCTCATTTGCCTCACGGAGCGACTGCAAAAACACGAAACAGTAAAATGAAGAGGTGTTCAGTTCAGTTCAGTCGCTCAGTCATGTCTGACCCTTTGCGACCCCGTGGACTGCAGCACGCCAGGTCTCCCTGTCCATCACCAACTCCCAGAGCTTGCACAAACTCATGTCCATTGAGTCGGTGACGCCATCCAACCATCTCATCCTCTGTCGTCCCTTCTCCTCCCGCCTTCAATCTTTCCCAGCATCAGGGTCTTTTCCAATGAGTCAGCTCTTCGCATCAGGTGGCCAGAGTCTTGGCGTTTCAGCTTTAGCATCAGTCCCTCCAATGAACACCCAGGACTGATCTCCTTTAGGATGGACTGGTTGGATCTCCTTGCAGTCCAAGGGACTCTCAGAGATGTTAAAAGGATAGTAAAATGGATTGCTGTTCAATTTACCCCTGAAACTGTAATAAAATACCTTCAGTGACCAAAGCTCTCATACCATAAGCACCAAATACTGTGTTTAGAACAAAAATCCTATTTTGCAATTTCCATTGAAATCCTTTCCCGATACTGTGAATAAATGAGCTATTCGAGGCAATCCATACCTGTTAAAACCATTATTTTTTAAAAAAAATATCCTCAGGTATAAACAGAAATAGTTTTTCCTATTCAAAAGTATTTGTAAGAATCAGGACAAATGTACATATGGGTTACGGTAATAAAAAGAGTCATTTCTTGGAGAAAACACCTCATTCCTAGGCGTGCAGTGCATAGATTTTGTAAATGGTGGGATTTTGATGCTGGAGGTTAAGACCCAAAACAGGCCGTCTTTCAGTACCGTTTCTTCTGAGGTGATGTCCAGATGAATTTGGTAAGATGGATATACAAATTCTGTTACTTTCTATGGTTCCTGTTCTGGCCTGTGTCTGTGATGTGTTTCTCAACTTACTGCATTCTGTACAGAATACATGGGCCGCATGGAAATCAAACCAGTCAATTCTAAAGGAAATGTACCCTGAATATTCCTCGGAAGAACTGACGCTGAAGCTGAAGCCACAACACTTTGGCCACCTGATGCAAAGAGTCGAGTGCTTGGAAAAGACCCTGACGCTGGGAAAGACCGAAGGCAGAAGGAGAAGGGGACGACAGAGGCTGAGATGGTCAGGTGGTGTTTGAGCGAGCTCCGGGAGATGGTGAAGGACAGGGAGGCCTGGCGTGCTGCAGTCCGTGGGGTTGCAAAGAGTCAGACACGACTGAGCGACTTCACTGGTAGTGCTAAAGAACCCGCCTGCTTTGGCAGGCGGCAGGACATATGAGACCTGGGTTTGATCCCTGGGTTGGGAAGATCTGCTGGAGGAGGAGGGCATGGCAACCCACTCCAGGACTCTTGCCTGGAGAATCCCACAGCCAGAGGAGCCTGGTGGGCTACAGTCCACAGGGTCAGAGAGAGCCAGACGCGACTGAGGCAACTTAGCACAGCACACAGCATGTAAAAATAGTTGTACCTTTTCCTAAAGTGGAATAAGAATGTATCATAACCTCTATTCCTGTACGGTCAAGTACAGACTTAACGAGCCACCCACTTAATGACGCTAAGTGGAAATCTTACACGTGGGCTTATTTCAGAGTAAAACCTGGGTCGTGTTTCATGAGAAAAAGGGACAGTCAAAGGCCCGGGTATCTGGAGCAGAAAATGGCAACCCACTTCAGTATTCTTGCCTGGAGAAATCCCATAGACAGAGGAGGAGCCTGGTGGGCTCTGGTCTGTGGGGTCACAAAGAGTCAGACACAACTTAGCGACAACCACAAAATACCAGCTACACAGCTTCTTCCCTTTTGGATCAGCTTCTCCCTGAGTTTTTGGAGTCTTGTGCAACTTGGGACTCGTTCACTATTCCCCCGTCAAAACCAGACCTTGAGGTTTCCTCCCTGTTTAGAACGCCTACATTGCTGTCTCTGGGGTCGAAGACCATTTCTTATATTGTCTTCACAACAAGGCTAATTGGTGTTGGGGGAGGAGGGAGTAGGAACCGTGGTTTATAACGTGACCCACTCCGGCAGTCACGATTTTAGCTTTCTGTAAGGTCCTAGGCTGAGCTTTCAGCACTTTGCAAGATATGGCCACAAGCCGCGTTCTATCCCAAGTCCAGATCTCTGCATTTCCTCACACAAAAATCCCAGTAACCCCGGCAGTAACTACAAGTGAAACGAATACCTCTGCTGTGAACATTTTAGGAAAAGAAATCCTAACAGTTTTGTAACTAAAAGCAAGCTACAGGGTTGAGTACGGATATCAGCTTTATGGTCCACGTGGATTCTTAACATTCACGGGTCAGGAACATCCTTAACATTCACATTAAGGAAAGTGGGCCTAGTTATTGCACAATAAAAAGAAACCAACTCTGAAAAAAAAAAAAACAGACCAGAGCATCAAACCTGGGTCTCCTGCGTTTCAGGCAGATGCTTCACCGTCTGAGCTGCCAGGGAAGCCTTAAATCCCCCCGGCCATCTGTTTTACGAGTCACGATGTGTATGTTTGCACGCGGCTCTCTCTTAATTCATCTTGCCCTCCCCTTCCCCATCCAGGCCTGCAACTGTGTTCCCTGTCTTCGTCTCCATCGCTGCCCTTCCAATAGGTTCTGTCTTAGGAATGAGCTACTCGTGTGAGATGACAACGTGTCCCCGAGTCCCTCAAAGCCTGGGACGGCAGGTGCTAGGTGACGTCTCTCGATGGGACGATTACCACAGGAAGAGACGCACCCCTGTGCCAGGACGAGTGAGAGCTGCCCTCACCCCAGCTTTTCCCTCCGTCCCTGTCTTTCCCGGGATCCCCGGCAGACTCAAGGACACACTCTTGGGAGGGAAGTGCAGAGGACGAAAAAACACACGAGCACGGTTTCGGCTTCCTCTGGCAAGCGTCGAGTAAATTCTTCTCCGGCCCCCGGAACGATCACCAGAGGGGAGGGTTGCATTCTTTGACGGGAGACCAGACTTGAGAAAGTGCTGACTCCAGTGGGTCTGTACAAACCCCAACTCCCCGTGGAGGCGGGTGGGTTGAACTGAGGTTTTGCGCCAAATTCCTGGGTTGAAATCCTGATTCCCGCCCCCCAGGGACCTAAGGATGTGATTTGGAGAGGGGGGTCTTTAAACGGGCGGCGGGGGAGGGGATGGAGGGGATGAAGGTCAAATGAGGTCACAGGGGTGGGTCCTGAGCCCATAGGGCTGGGGTCCTTATAAGAGGTGAGGAAACAAGACACACGTTAAGAACAAGCATGTTGAGGACCCAGGGAGCAGACGGCCGTCTACATGCCCAGGAGAGAGTCCAGCCCTGCCCACACCTGGCTCTCAGATTCTACATAGATGCATAAATATTCAGTATTTCTTTTTAAATGGGAGGATCGTGACTTTCCAATGTTGTGTTATCTGCAGCTCGAGAACACCACGAATCTGCTATGACTGTTAAAACATCCCCTCACTCTCGAGACTTTCTGTAACTCCGCTTCCCACCCCTCTAGCTCCCTGGGCTGCGGAGCAGCTTCCCACTTGCTGTCTCTTTGACGCATGGTCGTGTGCATACGTCAGAGCTAGTTTCTGAAGTAGCTCCCCCTCCTCGTTTTTATTTTTTTTTAATTTTACTTTATTTTAGTTTACAATACTGTATTGGTTTTACCACACGTCAACATGAATCCGCCACGGGTGTCCATGAGTTCCCCATCCTGACCCCCCCCCCCCCCCTCCCTCCCCATACCATCCCTCTGGGTCATCCCCGTGCACCAGCCCCAAGCATCCTGTATCCTGCATCGAACCTAGACTGGCGCTTCGTTTCTTACATGATAGTATACATGTTTCAATGCCATTCTCCCAAATCATCCCACCCTCTCCCTCTCCCTCAGAGTCCAAAAGTCCGTTCTGCACATCTGTGTCTCTTTTGCTGTCTCGCATACAGGGCTATCGGGAGAAGGCAATGGCACCCCACTTCAGTACTCTTGCCTGGAAAATCCTATGGACAGAGGAGCCTGGTGGGCTGCAGTCCACGGGGTCGCTGAGGGTCAGACACGACTGAGTGGCTCCACTTTCAGTTTTCGCTTTCATGCATTGGAGAAGCAAATGGCAACCCACTCCCGTGTTCTTGCCTGGAGAATCCCAGGGATGGAGGAGCCTGGTGGGCTGCCATCTATGGGGTCGCACAGCGTCAGACACCACTGAAGTGACTTAGCATACAGGGTTATCATTACCATCTTTCTAAATTCCATATATATGTGTTAGTATACTGTATTGGTGTTTTTCTTTCTGGCTTACTTCACTCTGTATAATCGGCTCCAGTTTCATCCACCTCACTAGAACTGATTCAAATGCATTCTTTTTAATGGCTGAGTAATACTCCATTGTGTGTGTTTTTTTAAAAAATTATTTTATTGGAGTAGAGTTAGTGGGTTAGTGTCTGGGTTAGTGTCTGCTGTGCCTCGACGTGAATCAGCTCCACGTATACACACATCACCTCTTATTTGGATTTCCTTTTCCTTGAGGCCACCACACAGCATTGGGTAGAGCGCCCTGTGCTGGACTGCCGGTTCTCATTACTCACCTGTTTTATCCACAGCATCCATAGCGTGTACGTGTCCATTCCAATCCCCCAGGGGACCCCACGCACCGCGTTCCCGCCTTGGGCTCCGTAACGTCTGTTCTCCAATGAGCGTCTCTATTTCTGCTTTGAAGACAGGTTCATCTGTACCGTATTCATCGACAACTCTGATTTCCCACTCTTTTTTGTTTGGTTTTGTGTGAAGTGGTACCTCACCGTGCTTTTTTATCTGCATTGGTCTAACGCCTACGGCTGCTGAACACCTTCTCACGTGTTTGGGGGCTTCCCTGGTGGTTCAGATGGTAAAGCGTCTGCCTGCAGTGCAGGAGACCCGGGTTCCACCCCTGGGTCGGGAAGATCCCCTGGAAGAGGAAATGGCAACCCCACTCCAGGACTCCTGCCTGGAGAATCCCGTGGATGGAGGAGCCTGGTGGGCTACAGTCCACAGGGTCGCAAAGAGTCGGACACGACTGAGCGACTTCACTTTCACAGATTCATCGACCGTTCATACACCTTTGCACAAACACTTATTGGACTCCTTTGCCCATTTTTAAAAATTGGGTTGCTTTTGTTTAGCTGTTGTTGTTCCCTTGGAGAAGTTCTTTACATATCGTAGGTATGAATCTCTTATTAGATCCACAGTGTGCAAATATTTTGCCCCAATTCTGGGAGTTGTCTTTCTCCCTCCTGAGTGCCTTTTGATGCACAGAAGTTTCTAGCTGGGGCGCAGTCCCATTTACTTATTTATTTTCCTTCTGCTGCCTTCGCTTTAGGGTCATGGGATTTCCAGGTGGCTCAGATGGTAGAGAATCTGCCTGCAATGCAGGAGACTCTGGTTTGATCCCTGGGTGGGGAAGATCCCCTGGAGAAGGGAATGGCTGCTGCTGCTGCTGCTGCTGCTAACTCGTTTCAGTCGTGTCCGACTCTGTGCGACCCCACAGATGGCAGCCCACCAGGCTCCCCCGTCCCTGGGATTCTCCAGGCAAGAACACTGGAGTGGGTTGCCATTTCCTTCTCCAGTGCATGAAAGTGAAAAGCCTTGGGAATGGCTACCACTCCAGTACTCTTGCCTGGAGAATCCCGATGGACAGAGGAGCCTGGCAGGGTACAGTCCAGGGGGTCGCAAAGAGTTGGACATGACTGAGCGACTAACGGGTACCTAGCATTAGTATCATAGCCAGAAATTATCGCTAAGCGTTTGAAAACGTTTCTTCTTCTTCTTTTTTTTTTTAATGAAAGCTAAATGTGTGAAGAACGGACTCACTGGAAAAGACCTTGATGCTGGAGAAAGATTGAGGGCAGGAGGAGAAGGGGACGACAGAGGATGAGATGGTTGGATGGCATCACCGACTCAATGGACATGAGTTTGAATAAGCTTCAGGACTTGGTGATGGACAGGGAGGCCTGGTGTGTTGAGGTCCATGGGGTTGCAGAGTCAGACTTGATTGAGCAACTGAACTGAACTGAGCTTAACATGCACCCAGAGTGGAAAACGTAAGCTCTGGTTGGACGTCTCTCTCCCCAGGAATCCCTGAGTCCGATCACCTGCCCAGACATCTAAGCACAGTTGCCCCTTCCTTAGCTGTGCTACAGCTCATCGCCAAGAAGACAGCGTTCCCCGGGACGCAGCAAGACCCACCGATTTTGGCAGGAGTACAAGCGGTCACCGCAGACCCTTCCTTCACTCCCCAGGAAATGACTTGACAAGGAGGCCTTCTAACAATAGCTCCGCTGTACTTCCCATCGGCCAAGCATGGCAAATGCTCCCGGTATCAGTTTGGGAAACTTCTCTGTGGTTTTTTTTTTTTTTTTTTTTTTTTTATCTCTCCAAGTTTTTTCTTTTTCCAGAGAAATGAGTAAGTCTGGACTGCCAGCGAGACCTTCTTTGTCGCTCCAATACGTTATCTTAAAAGAGGATGCTTTTGCAAAAGCATTTTCCGACAGGCTACCTATCCCCTCCCCGCGCCACCACCCCCACCCCCTCCCCGCACCCAAAGCCGGTGATATTTGGAGGTTTTACAAGGACGATATGAACGCCCCCAGGGAGGGTTTTTGCTACAAAGGCGGTAGATAAGAGCGATAAAGGGTGTAAGATCTCCTCCCAACTCTCTGCAGACACCACAGGCTTCAGTCTTAGCAGTGCTGTGCCTGCCTTTTCCAGACCCAGTTACGTCACCTCCCCTGGAAGGGCTGGGACGCAGCTGTCTGCCCAGAGGCGCAGAGCAGAGTGCAAACCTCCAAGATGATAAATCTCCAAGCTTACTGTGTCTGATACCTGAGCTGTCTGCCCGCACCATCCGTCCCAGGCAAGAACTCATTCCTGCCTCGTGACTTTCAGGGACTGTGTTTCCGTGGAGACGGAGGCGGGGGTGACTTTAAAAAGGCGAGAATTGCAAGTTCAGTTTTTGCTGTTGGTGTTGTTCAGTTGCTCAGTCGTGTCCGACCCTTTGAGACCCCATGGACTGTAGCACGCCAGGCTTCCCAGTCCTTCACTTCCTCCCAGAGTTGGCACAAACTCTCCTGTCTATCAAGTCGGTGATGCCATCCAACCATCTCATCCTCTGCCAACCCTCTTCTCTTGCCTTCCATCTTTCCCAGCATCAGGGTCTTCTCCAGCGAGTTGGTTCTTCACCATCAGGTGTGAGGGGCAAAATGAGGGCTGAGACAGCGCCTCACATAGTTCTGAAACCGCTCCAAACTGGCAGGGGAGGAAGATCGATACGTATGTGATCTTGGCCAAGGGGGATGTTCACGCAATAACAACTTTTGTAGAAAGTTTTTGTGGGTCTTCTGAAATTTGTGCTAGTCACAAGGAGGAATCATCACTGTGAAGGATTTTAGTGTTTTTTCTAGATAGGATGAGATACAAGAATTGGGCTCATGAAATTAGCTCCTGAAAAACATCTAAATATCTGAAAACCTCTCATGCCAGTTTTTCCAGGAGCACAAATGCCCTATTCCCGCTCCCCAGCCTCAACTCCTTTCAGGGGATGTTGAAGGTCGGCAGCGGCAGCAACGCTTGATTTAATCTTTGTAGAGGTGTCAGTTTGCAGCTGACACGGGGAACTCTTAACACAGCTGTGCATGGTAGCCGTAACTGACTAGGACCTACATGCAAAATAATGGTCACCGTGATGCAGCTTTTCCTTTGGATCTGAATTGCATTCCCCAACCCCACCCCTGCCCCAAATATACCTCTGCCAGGAGCTGGTTTTGTTGCTCAGTCGTGTCCAACTCTTGCGACCCCTTGGACTGCAGCCCACCAGGCTCCTCTGTCCATGGGATTCTCCAGGCAAGAATACTGGAGTGGGTTGCCATTTCCTTCTCCAGGGGATCTTCCCACCCCAGGAACTGAAGCTGGGTCACCTGCGCGGCAGGCTGATTTCTCACCAACTGAGACAGCAGGGAAGCCCTGATGCAAAGCTATGTGAGCAGTGGGACAGAGCTACCCATTGAGGACTTAACAAGCATTCACAATGTAACAGTTGAGAGCTAATGCTTCATTTGGCGGGAATTTTTAGGACTTTAAGCCTGAGAGTTGGCATCTCAAATGGCCCTGAGTGCACTGCTCCAAGGAGGCAAGGGGAGGAATCAGATGGTAGAGAGGTTTTGCAAGAAAGGGCAGGCAGTCTGAACATCAAACGATCATTCTTAACGGAAGGAAGATCAGATATCTCGTTAGGGAATGGAGTGTGTTTCTGTTTACAGGAAGATGTAAGGGTCTAGGCTCGATGGAATCATTCCTTCGATCTGTACCACAGCTGCAGAGGAGCCTCCAGGTGGCTCAGAGGTAAAGAGTCTGCCTACCAGTGCAGGAGATACAAGAGACACAGGTTCGGTCCCTGGGTCCAGAAGATCTGCTGGAGGAGGAAATGGCAACCCACTCCAGTGTTCTTGCCTGGAGAATCCCATAGACAGAGGAGCCTGGCGGGCTACAGTCCATGGGGTGACAGAGAGTCAGACGCCACTGAGTACACAGCTACGTGGGGCCAGTATCCTGTGTCTTCGAATCCTGAGCTTCCTCAGGGCTCACTGGCTCACCATCCACGGTGGCTGCAAGAGCTAATGACTCAGCTCAGTTCAGTCCCTCAGTCGTGTCCGACTCTTTGTGACCCCATGGACTGCAGCACGCCAGGCCTCCCTGTCCATCACCAACTCCCCGAGTTCACCCAAACTCATGTCTATTGAGTCGGTGATGCCATCCAACCATCTCATCCTCTGTCGTCCCCTTCTGCCCTCAATCTTTCCCAGCATCGGGGTCTTTTTCAGTGAGTCAGCTCTTCGCATCAGGTGGCCAAAGCACTGGAGTTTCAGCCTCAGCATCAGTCCTTCCAATGAATATTCAGGACTGATCTCCTTTAGGATGGACTGGTTGGATCTCCTTGCAGTCCAAGGGACTCTCAAGAGTCTCCTCCAACACCACAGTTCAAAAGCATCAGTTCTGATGACTGTGACACCCTTTCCTTAGTGATACGGCAGGAAATATTCCATTTCGCACCATGGATCTCCTGACCCTGAGTTTAACCATACGTTACATTTGGAAGGGCATAGAATCTGTTCCTTATCTTTCTGAGAGGTCACTGTGAGCTATAGGAGGATGGTCGATAGAAGCGATGAATTTGGGCCTCAACACTCTCTATATCTCTGCGTGTTTATGAGACACTGTTCATTTTAGACGAGATTAACCAGCATGCACATGAGATACCCAATGTCATCTTAATGCCGTGAAGAGAAACCCGTTGGCAATACCAATCTCATAATATTTTTGATGACACTCATTGCTTGTGGCTGTGTTTATTGCCTGAAGTTTCAGATACGATCTCTAGGCACTGAAGTTACGTTTTCATGTATCTGTCAGACATTTATCTGCGTAAACATTTTTTTTTTCCCCCTCTTGGAAATATGTTTGAAGGTGTGGAGTAACTCAGGATTTATTAACATAAACCTTTCACGGCGTCCTTTCAAAAGTGTCTGTTCTCAACGTAAAAGCAAATGCTGCTGAGATGCGCTGTGAGCTTCACAAACGACGGACATTTTAACGAGCTGGTTCTTTTCCTTGTCATCTGGAACGGCATTTGGGGAGTGGAAAAGAATGCAGGATAAATGGAGGTGAGAAGGAGGCTGCTTTTTGAAAACGTTTTATCTCGTATTGGGGTGCAGCTGACTGACAATGTTGTGACAGTTTCAGGTGGGCAGTCAAGGGTCTAAATTGTCCATATACAAGCACCCATGCTCCCCCAAACTCCCCTCCCATCCAGGCTGCCACGTGACATGGAGCAGACTTCCCTGCAGGTCCTTGCTGGTTCTCCATGTTAAATACAGCAGTGTGTCCATGTCCATCCCAGACTCCCTGATGATTCCTTCCTCCATCCTTCCCCCTGGGAACCATAAGGCTATTACAGAGTATTGAGCAGAGTCCCCTGTGCTGTCCAGCAGGTCCTTGCTGGTTCTCCATGTTAAATACAGCAGTGTGTCCGTGTCCATCCCAGACTCCCTGACTATCCCTTCCCCCACCCTTCCCCCCTGGTGACCATAAGGTTATTACACATCCTTCCCCCTGGTGACCATAAGGTTATCACAGAGTATTGAGCAGAGTTCCTTGTGCTGTGCAGCAGGTCCTTGCTGGTTCTCCATGTTAAATACAGCAGTGTGTCCATCCCAGACTCCCTGACTATCCCTTCCCCCACCCTTCCCCCCTGGTGACCATAAGGTTATTACACATCCTTCCCCCTGGTGACCATAAGGTTATCACAGAGTATTGAGCAGAGTTCCTTGTGCGGTGCAGCAGGTCCTTGCTGGTTCTCCATGTTAAATACAGCAGTGTGTCCATCCCAAACTCCCTGACTATCCCTTCCCCTCATCCTTCCCTCTGGGAACCATAAAGTTATCACAGAGTATTGAGCAGAGTTCCCTGTGCTGTCCAGCAGGTCCTTGCTGGTTCTCCATGTGAAATCCAGCAGTGTGTCCATGTCCATCCCAGACTCCCTGACTATCCCTTCCCCCATCCTTCCCCCTGGGAACCCTAAGGTTATTACAGAGTATTGAGCAGAGTCCCCTGTGCTGTCCAGCAGGTCCTTGCTGGTTCTCCATGTGAAATCCAGCAGTGTGTCCATGTCCATCCCAGACTCCCTCACTATCCCTTCCCCCATCCTTCCCCCTGGTGACCATTGGGTTATTACAGAGTATTGAGCAGAGTCCCCTGTGCTGTCCAGCAGGTCCTTGCTGATTCTCCATGTGAAATCCAGCAGTGTGTCCGTGTCCATCCCAGACTGCCTAACTATCCCTTCCCCCACCCTTCCCCCTGGTGACCATTGGGTTATTACAGAGTATTGAGCAGAGTCCCCTGTGCTGTCCAGCAGGTCCTTGCTGGTTCTCCATGTGAAATCCAGCAGTGTGTCCATGTCCATCCCAGACTCCCTGACTATCCCCTCCCCCATCCTTCCCCCAGCAACCACAAGTTCACTCTCTAAATCTGTGAGTCTGTCTCTGTTTCCTAAGTAAGTTACTTGGCATCATGTCATTTTAGATTCCATATATAAGGGATGTCATACCATATTTCTCCTTCAGGAGACACGGCAGTGTTTTCGAGGATACACAGAGACAGGTAAACGCACACATGTTCATAAACACATACATGGATAACGTCATGCCGTGACACGCATGCCTACACTGACACACCGGTACATGTACAGGCGTGCATTCGCTCAGAAACATGCAGAAACACACGCACATCTACAGATGCACACTGATGCGTGTACACGTTTACACACAAACGGAACACATGCATGCATACAAACACACACGCACACACGCACACACACACACACACACACACCCAGGCACACCAAGGTGAAAGACAGTACCCAGGTCAGAACCAGATGGGGGATGCGGCAGAAGGGGCCCGCGGCTGGCACCGCCTGGAACAAAGAGCCAGGAGACAAGCAGGCTGCAGCCTGCAATTCAGAAGACCTGGGTTCAATCCCTGGGTCAGGACAATCCCCTGGAGGAGAGAATGATAACCCACTCCAGTGTTCTTGCCTGGAGAATCCCACGGACAGAGGAGCGTGGCGGGCTACAGTCCACAGTGGGGTCGCAAAGAGCCGGACACGACTGAGTGGCTAACACTTCAGCTTTTACTAGCTTGGCAGGGAGGCTTTGCGGAGACTCTGAGTGTCCCTGACTACGAAGTTTGGGGTGGGCTTCTGGCCCCGCCCCCAGGAGCAAGGGAAAGCTCCCAGGAACCCGTGTAGGCTGTGTTTCTTCATTCTTCGGCGTTTGCTTTTGCCCAGAGGACCAGTGGACCTGTGTCTCTCTGGTTTCCTTTGTGCAGGTGCCGGGGTGGGTGGCGTTCTGCGATTAATTCCACCTGCCTAGACCCCGTCAGGCTTTGACCCGCTGCTCTGGCGGGTGGGAGCGCTGTGCTGTGTTCACGGTGGGAGGGGATCCTCTCATCAGGTGCTCCCGGAGTTGACATCCGAAAGATTAATGGCGCAAGAGGACCGCGTCACAGAGAGAAAGGGCTCAGGGACATTGTGCGGCTGCCATGCTGTGCTGGAGTTTTAGTTCTGGACGGATGTAGCCCTACGTGTAACGGACCTGCTGGGACTTGGCATGAGCTTCGCGTTTTCACGTCTCAAATTTTAATGAGCATGGCTTCAATATATAATGCATGCGTGGCTCCAAAGAACTAATGCAGCAGCACGAGAGAGACCTAGAAAATACTTACTATCTATCTGTATCTATCATTCTAAGTCCCTACTTATCATATCTACCTACCTACTATCAATCTACCTACCAATAATATCTACCTACCTACCTACGGATCATATCTACCTACCTACCTACTTACCTATCAATCTACCTACCAATAATATCTACCTACCTACTGATCTAATCTCTCTACCTACCTACTTCCTTAACTATCTACCTACCTACCTAAGTATCTATCTACCTACCTGTCATATCTATCTGTCCTTCCATTTACCTACCTACCTATGACATCACACGTACCTACCTACCACACCTATCTATCTAAGCATCTTATCTTTCTACCTACGTACCTATGACATCTATCTATGTATGTACACGGAACAACAGACTGGATCCAAGTCAGGAAAGGAGGATGTCAAGGTTGTAATACTGTCACCCTGCTTGTTTAACTTGTATGCAGATTATATCATGAGAAGTGCTGGGCTGGATGAAACACAAGCTGGAATCAAGATTGCCAGGAGAAATACCAATAACCTCAGCTACGCAGATGACACCACCCTTCTGGCACAAAGTGAAGAGGAACTAAAGAGCCTCTTGATGAAAGTGAAAGAGGAGAGTGAAAAAGTTGGCTTAAAGCTCAACATTCACAAAACGAAGATTATGGCATCTGGTCCCATCAATTCATGGCAAATAGATGGGGAAACAGTGGAAACAGTGTCAGACTTTATCTTTTTGGACTTCAAAATCAGTGCAGATGGTGATTGCAGCCATGAAATGAAAGGATGCTTACTCTTTGGAAGAAAAGCTATGACCAACCTAGACAGCATATTAAAAAGCAGAGACATTACTTTGCAGACAAAGGTCCGTCTAGTCAAGGCTGTGGTTTTTCCAGTGGTCATGCATGGATGTGAGAGTTGGACCATAAAGGTGAGCAGTGAAGAACTGATACTTTTGAACTGTGGTATTGAAGAAGACTCTTGAGAGTCCTGTGGAGTGCAAGGAGATTCAACCAGTCTGTCCAAAAGAAAATCAGTCCTGAACATTCATTGGAAGGACTGATGCTGAAGCTGAAACTCCAATACTTTGGTCACCTGATGTGAAGAGCTGACTCATTGGAAAAGACCCTGATGCTGGGAAAGACTGAAGGCGGGAGGAGAAGAGGGCGACAGAGGATGAGATGGTTGGATGGCATCACCATCTTGATGGACATGAGTTTGAGCAAGCTCTGGGAGTTGGGGGGAGGCCTGGTGTGCTGCAGTCCATAGGGTTGCAAAGAGTCAACACAACTGAGCAACTGAATTGAACTGATGTATGTATCCATCCTTGTACCTACCTACGTATGACATCTATGTCTATCTACCTATCGTATCTATCTTCCATCTACCTACCTGCCTATGACATCTATCTATGGATCTTACCTACCTACCTACGACATCTATCCATCTCTGTATCTTTCTACCTACCTACCTACGACATCTATCTATGTGTCTGTCTTTCTATCTGCTTACCTATCTATCATGTCCATGTATCAATGCACCTATGGACGGACGGATAGATTACATGGAGAGAGAGAAGACAGGTAGCTAAATCAGGGTAGGTAGATACATACTTAGATGATGGATGGATAATAGGTAAATGATGTATAGATATCTATCAGCTCAGTATCTACCTAGCTACCTCGATCTATTTACCTATCTGCTTTCTCTCTCCATATAATCTATCCATTCACCCATCCATTAATCTGGTTTTCGTCCATTTATCTATCTGTCCATTCATCCGTATCTATGTATCTATCCATCCTTGACCTCCTTTTCCACCCCTTCATATACCCATGTATTCACCTACCTATCCATCCATCTATCCATCAACACCTATCTATCTATTAATATCATCTACCTACTTATCGTCTCCATTATCTTTCTGCTTCTCTATTTACCTATTCTAACATGTATGCATAAACTATATCTCTCTATTTTATCATCTACCTATAGCTATCATCTATATACTTCTTTGTCCATCATCTGTCTCAGATATCATCTTTTCATCATTTATCATCTATTAAGGATTTATCATATATCTGGGTTTCCCTGCTAGGTCAGTTGGTAAAGAATCCACCTACAATGCAGGAGACCCCAGTTTGATTCCTGGGTCGGGAAGGTCCCCTGGAGAAGGGATGGGCTACCCACTCCATATTCTTGGGCTTCCCTTGCAGCTCTGCTGGTAAAGAATCCACCTGCAACGTGGGGGACCTGGGTTTGATCCCTGGATTGGGAAGATCCCCTGGAGAAGGGAAAGGCTATCCACTGCAGTATTCTGGCCTGGAGAATTCCATGGACTGCATGGTCCACGGGGTTGCAAAGAGTCGGACATGACTGAGCGACATTCGCTTTCACTGTTTCAGTACCATCGATCTAGCATGTATCATTCATCTATCACCTACTCATCTAATCTCTCACCTACCCATCCACCTGTTGGTCATGTATCATCACTGCTTTGGAAATGGCTTCAGTATGTTGTCAACTGGAGCTCTCACATACACAGGTTCCATTTTGGTTAAGCACTCTGTAGTGTGAGTTACACACAACTTCAAAGAATAGTGGAGGTCAACCCTTAAGAATTTCCTAGGTGTACAGGAAGAGGCCCTGGAGAAGGAAAAGGCAACCCACTCCAGTATTCTGGCCTGGAGAATCCCATGGACAGAGGAGCCTGGCGGGCTACAGTCCACAGGGTCGCAAAGAGGCAGATACATCTGAGCAACTGAGCACAGCATAGGAAGGGGACGGGACACGCAAGCCCACGGCCTTCCTTTTCTGAAGGGGGACACCCAGTGGCTGTGACGCACCCAGCTGGATCTGTCCTATGAGTTTTCTGAAACTGCAGTGACCGCTGTACAGCCTAATATCCTCATGAACCATCTGGTCATCGGTATGCATCGACCTGAAGACTTCCCTGGTGCCTCAGTGGTAAAGAATCCAATGCCGATGTAGGAGGTGCGGGTTCCATCCCTGGGTTGGGAAGATCCCCTGGAGGAGGAAATGGCAACCCACTCCAGGATTCTTGCCTGGAGAATCCCATGGACAGAGGAGGCTGGTGGGCTACAGCCCCTGGGGTCGCAAAAGAGTCAGACACAACTCAGTGCGTATGCAAGAAATGCACCAAGCTGACTACAACGCCACATATCCGATGCGGACACGCCTCCCTGAGTCTCCAGCTGCTTTTCGCATTCCATTTGTCTGTGACACGCACCTGGAGCGCCATTCAGGCCCAAGGGGCCAGGAAAAGAATGACCTTCCCTGCGTGTGCAGGAAACGCCCGCTTCCCTTGCAGGAGGCGACAAGCCTGTGATTTACATCTTCAAGCTACCACCATCTTTGGAACAAACAACTATATTTAAACCAATGTATGCAGGGAAAAAAAAAACATGTTAAAATATACATCTAAGAGTTATGGGGAAACAATACCTGATTGTCACGACTTCTGGTTCATACCCACCTAATGTAATTTCTCTGACAATTGCAGGAAGGAAACTCAGCTTTAGAATTTCCCTGGGAGCACGGGAGTGACTTTAGAACAAAAGTGCTTTAAAGTTCCCTGACAGGAGTGAGTTAAGAACCACGATTTTTATTGTCTAGGAAAATAACTTTTGATTCAGGATACCAAAAAAAAAAAAAAAAAGGACCTAGTTTTACTTTTGCGAATCTGCATCTGAGTGTTTTCCTAACAGAAAGATTTCCAAGAAAACCCCTCTTTTCTGATGTGCACTTTCTTTCCCTATGTGAAACTTTTCTTGGAAGTTCCTCGCTGGACACTAGAATTTTTGAGTTGACACCGAGCTAGCAGGGTTCGTCTGGGGACCCTTGGACTTCCCATAAAGAGGGGTCTCCAGGCTTTCATGAATAAAGCGTTCCTGCCAGACCTTAACTGTGAGTCTACCCTCAATTTTGTCCTTATTATGGCATCACAGACTCAATGGACGTGAGTTTGGGTAAACTCTGGGAGTTGGTGACAGACAGGGAGGCCTGACGTTCTGCAGCCCACGGGGTGGCAAAGAGTTGGACACAAGTGAGCGACTGAGCTGAACTGCACTGAGTAACCTCTGAATGTGAGATCGTCACATGTCTTATTCCCTAATTTCTCCCTGTCCAATTGCATCTGAAAAGTTGTGATGCGCTCTGCTGCAGCAGGAATTCAAATCTTCCACCTCTAGCGAAATGGTGTGGAGCGCAAGTCACTCAGTCGTGTCTGCATCTTTGCAACCCCGTGGACTATACAGTCCATGGAATCCTCCAGGCCAGGATACTGGAGTGGGTAGCCTTTCCCTTCTCCACAGGGATCTTCCCAACCCAGGGATGGAACCCAGGTCTCCCACATTGCAGGTGGATTCTTTACCAGCTGAGCTGCCAGAGAAACCCAAGAATACTGGAGCGGGCAGCCTTTCCCTTCTCCAGGGGATCTTCCCAACCCAGGAATTAAACCAGGGTCTCCTGCATTGCACACAGATTCTTTACCAGCTGAGCCACCAGGGAAGCCCACCCCACCTCTAGAGTGTTCCCTACAGGTGGAATACTAATCTTCATCAGGTAATGTGGGCTTCCCCGGTGGCTCAGTAGGTAGATAGCAAGATACGGGTTCGATCCCTGGTCCAGAAGATCCCACCTGCCTCGGAGCAACTGAATCCATGCAGCGCAACTGTTCAGCCTCTGCTCTGGGGCCTGGGAGTGGCAACTTGGACCTACAGTCCAAGCTCCACAGCAAGAGAGACCACTGCAAAGAGAAGCCTGCACAGCAAAACCAGAGAAACCCCCCCCCTCCCCCGCACACAGCAGTGAAGACCCAGCACAAACAAAATAAATTAATTAATTATTAAAAAAAAATCATACCGTGTCAAGTCTGCATGGGCAGAACCGAGGGGCAATCTGATTGACCACCTGACTTGCGATGGCCCCTGCAGCACTGTGTCCAAGAAACGAACCGCCACCTCACCTGAGGGCTGTCTCCTTTCCCGAAGCAGAACGTGTCCTACTCTCAACATGGTTCCAGCATCCACAGGATGTTCCCGTTTCCTACGGAAGTGCTGTGTGCGCTTAGTCCTGTCTGACTCTTTGCAACCCCACAGACTCTGCAGCCCGCCAGGCTCCTCTGTCCACGGGGTCTCCCAGGCAAGAACACTGGAGTGGGTTGTCACTGCCTTCTCCAGGGGATCTTCCCGACCCAGGGACAGAAGAAGCTGTGTCTCTTGACGCTCTCTGCACCAGCAGGTGGGTTCTTTACCACTAACGCCATCTGGGAACCCCTTGAGATCTCGTTTCCATTTTTACTCAACTGCTGCCCACAAGCAGTACATTGTCCTGTATGCCCGAGGTGATCAAACAGTATTTGTGCAGCTGATGTGCTGAATTCCAAGCCCTATCTTATGTGATGAATGAATCCACTTCACATTCACCCAAGGAGCGGACATCATAAACAGTAAGAGTTCTCAGTTTCTTTTTTTTTTCCCATCTTTTTTTTTTTTTTTTCCAGCCCTCCAAACTCAAGGGAACAGCTGCTCATCTTGGGAAAAGCTGAAGGTAGGGAGAGAAGGGGATGACAGAGGATGAGATGGTTGGATGGCATCACCGACTCCACGCACAAGTTTGAGCGACTCAAGGCACATGAGTTTGCGCAAACTCTGAGAGATGGTGAAGGGCAGGGAAGCCTGGTGTGTGTTGCAATCCGTGGGGTCGCAAAGGGTCGGACACAACTCAGCAACTGAACAATGACGACAAGGAGAAAGTTAACTGTATTTTCTTTGGACAACTTCTCTCTCGTATTTTCTTGGTTGTCAGCGGCCAACGTATTCTGTTCTCTGAAATACTCACAACTCCTTTCCCCTGTGGGAGTGGGGAACTGCTTTCTCAGCTATGTTCCCAGGATCACTGTTTCTCCTGTTTCAGCATCTTTTTTTTTTTTTTCCTCTCTCTTCGGTTCACAAACACCGCTGAGCAACAGTGACGAGTTCGGTTCAACATTCCAATCCGTTTTCATAATCCTTTCTGACTTTTCTCAAGAAAGCAAGAGATGGTTAAGTGCTTCCAGACCTGGGAATGTGCTCTGCTGGGACTATCCTAGGAGAAATGTGGAATATTCTCGGGTTGTTCCCTGAAATCCAGCTCATGGTCTCCGGTGGAGGCTGAGTATGCTTACTGGAAAAGAACACTAGTCACATTCGGCCAGAGCAGCTTGCTCTCTGAGCTGTTTCATCGTCATCTTTGGCAAAAGATCAAGCGATGCGTGTCAAGGTGACTTCTAACTAGCCACTGGCAAGATCCAATCTCTCTAGCTCTTTTCTTTTGGGACACCCCATTTTCCTGCCTTAAAACTTTGTAAATCAATGACACACATATATAACCATGGCTGATTCATGTCAGTGCATGGCCAAAAACACTACCACATTGGAAAGTAATCAGCCTCTGATTAAAATAAATAAATTACAAAACAAAAAACTCTGTAAATCAAGTGAATTTTGCTCTTCTATTCTGCTCTCTTTCCCTCATTCTATAACCGTGCCCCCTTTTGGGGAAAGTTCTTTTTTTTTTTTTTTTTTGCTCCAGCTTTCTTTATTTGGGCTTAGACATAATAATAAATTAAACCGTATCCATCTTCTGCCAAGTATACCAAAACAAGGTTTTCTTCTTTCACAGTTGTACTCAATTGCCTCAAAGTTACACACATAATGAACAATTAGAAAACCACTGGAGTTGAGCAGAAGATAAAAACGCTCCGGGCTCCTTCTTTGAGCTAAAAACAAAAAATAACTCTTACGTAAAATATCTGCTGGTAAATTAAGACCAGGTTTCGTATTATTTTGGTTGATTCTAAGTCAGAGGCCGTTCAGTCGAATTCTGAAAACTTATATCCCTTCTCCGAAATTTCTGCTGACCTCTCAAATTCCTCATCCTAAGTCTAAAAAGCTGTAAAAGAGTCTACGGAAAACTGCTGTGTATCCATTTTGATTCCCAGCACAGAATACTCGAACAAACTCAGTTTATCAGGTCAGAAGTTCCCCCATGTATTTTTCCAGTCTCTGAAATTCTATTTCCAAATCACTTTTCTTAGAGAAGCAATTCAAAGATTTACATTTCCTTGTAAGAAAAATGTACTCCAATTAGCACTGCTTTCTTTCTTTTTGGCGGTGACACATGGCGTGTGGGATCTTAGTTCCCTGACCAGGGCCTGAACCCACGTGCAATGCAGTGGAAGCCGAGTCCAAACCACTGGACCAGCAAGGAAGGCCACATTCACCCTAATTAACAGGACTGTGAGCGCAGCCATGAAATTAAAAGACACCTGCTCCTTGGAAGAAAAGCTGTGACCAACCTAGACAGCGTATCAAAAAGCAGAGACATCATTCTGCCAACAAAGGTCCATCTAGTCAAAGTTATGGGTTTTTGTTTTTTTTTTCCAGTAGTCATGTATGGACGTGAGAGTTGGACCACAAAGAAGGCTGAGGGCTGAAGAACTGATGTTTTTGAACTGTAGTGTTGGAGAAGACTCTTGAGAATCCCTTGGACTGCAAGGAGATCCAACCAGTCCACTCTAAAGGAGATCAGTCCTGAATGTTCATTGGAAGGACTGATGCTGAAGCTGAAGGTGTAATACTTTGGCCATCTCGTGAGAAGAGCTGACTCATTGGAAAAGACCCTGATGCTGGGAAAGGTCGAAGGCGGGAGGACAAGGAGACGACAGAGAATGAGAAGGTTGGATGGCATCACCAACTCGATGGGCATGAGTTTAAGCAAACTCCGGGAGTTGGTGATGGATAGGGAAGCCTGGAGTGCTGCCGTCCATGGGGTCACAGAGTCGGACACGACTGATCAACTTAACAGCAACACCCAGAAGGATGGGTCGAAACCAATGAGCTTGCGGAATCCCTTACACATTTCTAGTTCTACTGGTGGATTTCACAGATTGATGTAACTATTTTTATGGCGGGGTGGTGGGGCGGTGCAGGCACCAGGCAGGGGGGGCCATCCAGTAACGCAATTGTTTTTATAAGATCAGCGGGACTACAGTATCTCAAATAAGGTGTCAAATGTAGAAAAGTCAAGGTCTTGTCGACTGGATGAAAATTCTGCACCGGCTGTGACCGTCCTAGGAGGACAGGATTCACTGGCGGGGGTGGGAAATCCAGAAATTGGTTTTAGGTCACTGCCTATAGCGGTGTTAATGAATAAGTACACACTCACTGATTTGCTCCAGACCTGTCCTCCAATGCACCATACAGTTCCGTCTCCACCCGCCCCCCCCCCGACCCCCAGCTGTGTCAGAACTCCGGAATCTCTCTATTTGTCCATCTAAGGATGCTGACCCCAAACCTATGCGAGATCTCACTGTGCAAAGGAATCTCCAGGAGGGCACACATCGCATCCATGTCAGAAGGAATGCAAAAACAAGACAAAGAGGAAAAACGAACCCAGAGAGGTCCCGGGGGCGCCCACCATCTGGTTTCGATGCAGTGCTGTGTGTTTATTTTTGGCGTTGAGCTTGTCATTATCCAAGTGGCTGGTGGGTGAAAGATTTTCGCTCAGGCGACCCTTTTTGTAACGGGCAACATTCTGGCTGTTGTTCCAGGGTTCCATGAAGATACGCTGACGGTAGGAAAGCCCCGTCTCCCAAGTTTCTTCGGAGCCTTGGAAAAATCCTTCTGGATGGATCCCACGTGTGCTAGGGTGCCTAAGGTATATCACTGGAAAAGACCCTGATGCTGGGAAAGACTGAAGGCGGGAGAAGGGGATGACACAGAGGATGAGATGGCTGGATGGCATCACCGACTCAACGGACATGAGTTTGAGTAAGCTCGGGGAGTTGGTGATGGACAGGGAGGCCTGGCATGCTGCAGTCCATGGGGTCGCAAAGAGTCAGACATGACTGAGCGACTGCACTGAACTGAAGAAAAAAGAAAAGGGTAGAAAAATAGACCCATTTTCTTTATCTTGGTTTTCTCCCCTTTGCCATTTTTAAACGTTTGACATTTAAGTTATTAAGATTATTGTTATTTTAAATTTGTTATCAACAAATATATTTAATTATTAAGTTATTAAAAGTTATTAAGATTCAAACAGTGTTGCAAAAATTCTGTAACGCAATTATCCTTCCATTAAAAAAACAAATTTAAAAAAGGTGTTGCAAAAATAGCAGCAGCAGGTCCCTCTCATATGCTTTCAAGATTTTAACACGTATGCGGGGAACACTGACTCATACACGAATTATTAGATTAGCTGACTTTGCACATTAACTGTCCTTGGAATCATTTCATCGTTTACTTTGTATTTCTTCCCCCAGAACGTCGATAAGTGTTTTCTTAACGGTAGGTAATTGATGATATGCTATTAGTTTCAGGTGTAAACAAAGTTGATTCAGAATTTGTAGTCTTCACTTCATTGATTGTTATTATTAAGCACTGACTGTGTTCCCCACGATGTAGAATTAAGTACTGACTTTTCCCCACGATGTATAGTATATCCTTGTTCAGTACCTATTTTATATGTAACTTTGTATCTGTCAATGCCCTCCCCCACTGCGCCCCTCTCCCCTCCCTCTCCCCACCAGCAACCACTAGTTTGTTCTGTCTGTGAGTCCGCCTCGTTTTTGTTATAAATTCACTAGTTTGCACTACTTTTTAGATTCCACATTTAAGCGGTATCATATACTATTTGTCTTTCTCTGGATTACTTCACTCAGTAATGGTCACCTCTAGGTTCATCCACGTTGCTGCAAACGGCATTATCTCATTGTTTTCTGGGGGCTGACCACATGTACTGTATCGTCTCCATCCATTCCTCCGTTGATGGATATTTACGTTGCGTCCACATCCTGCCTGTTGTGAACAGTGCTGCTATGAATCACTGGGATGTACGTGTCTTCTTTGAAGGAAGAGTTTTGTCTGGATGTATGCCCAAGAGTGGGACTGCATGATAGAAACGTCCATCAAAATTAAAAGACACCCCGCTCCTTGGAAGAAAAGCAGTGACAAACCTAGACAGTGCATTCAAAAGCAGAGACGTCATTTGCTGAGAAAGCTCCGCACAAAGCTGTGGCTGCTTTTCTCCAGTGGTCAAGTACAGATGTGAGAGTTGGACCACAAAGAGGGTTGAGCGCCGAAGAATGGATGCTTTTGAACTGTGGTGTTGGAGAAGACTCTTGAGAGTCCCTTGGACTGCAAGGAGATCCAACCAGTCCATTCTGAAGGAGATCAGTCCTGGGTGTTCATTGGAAGGACTGATGCTGAAGCTGAACCTGTAATACTTTGGCCACCTCCTGCGAAGAGCTGACTCATTGGAAAAGACCCTGATGCTGTGAAAGATTAAGGGTAGGAGGAGAAGGGGACGACAGAGGATGAGATGGCTGGATGACATCATGGATTCGATGGACATGAGTTTGAGCAAGCTCTGGGAGGTAGTGAAGGACAGGGAGGCCTGGCGTGCCACGGTCCACGGGGTCACAAAGAGTCGGACATGACTGAGCGACTTAACAACAGCTACGTGACCCCAGGTCCCATCTCTGAGTTCTTCTCTGGGGTTGTCTTCTTGTGTCCTGTACCCCCGTGTCCACCCACGGATACAGCATATGAATCCCTCCCACCCAGCATCTCCTCTTCTGCCGTAGTGATGTTCCCTTCTGTGACTTCTCAGCAGCAGCAAAATCCGTTCCCCTCTCTCTCCGAGGGCAGCATCTTCCCATGGTCTCTCTGCCCAACAGCTGCGTGTTCACGCCGTCCCCATCAATCACAAGCTCAGTGGATGCAGCAGAGCCTTGCAGCTTCCGTCCTCCTCGGCCTTTAAAACAGAACCCGTCATCTGAGATCCGTGTCTGGCGATCACGTCTGCCTCTCACGGCTTCCCCGCGTTGGCTGTGGCCTCCGCAACATCTCATCACACAACCAGTTCTGGCAGGATCATTCCTTCCCCAAGTTTTACGGAAGCTCATCTCTGGGTTTCCATTTCTTCCTGAGCGCTGAACCCCGCATTCTGAGCCAGAAACATCTGGAATCCCACAGTCTCTCAAGAGAACCTGTTCCGTGCTGACTACGTTCTCAATATGAGAAAGGAAGACTGGGCCACCACGCATCGCTTCTTACGTGAGCAGAAAGCTGGAAACCCACAGACGTGTGTGCGTGAGCTAAGTCATTTCGGTCGTGTCCGACTCATAGCCGTTTACGATCAGAATATTCTTAACTGGCTTCCTGGAGGCTGGTTTATTTCCTGGAGAGACAGACACTGGGAAAAGAACCTTCTTTTTTTCTTTTCTTTTTGTTGACCACTCCGCCCGGCATGTGAGATCTTAGTTCCCTGACCATGTCTCCTGGACTGGAAGTGTACAGTCTTAACCACTGGACCACCAGGAAAGTCTCCCCCCCAACCAGAACATTCTGTCAGCTTTCCACGAGACTCTGCAGCAGACTCCTGAAGCGGTTCTTCCCATGGAACAAGTGATAGCAATAAATGCCTCATCAAAAAAAAAATTTTTTTTAAATATATCAGTTCAGTTCAGTCACTCAGTCATGTCTGACTCTTTGCGACCCCATGAATCGCAGCACGCCAGGCCTCCCTGTCCATCACCAATTCCCAGAGTTCACTCAGACTCACGTCCATCGAGTCAGTGATGCCATCCAGCCATCTCATCCTCTGTCATCCCCTTCTCCTCCTGGCTCCAATCTTTCCTAGCATCAGGGTCTTTTCCAGTGAGTCAGCACTTCACATCAGGTGGCCAAAGTATTGCAGTTTCAGCTTCAGCATCAGTCCTTCCAATGAATATTCAGGACTGATTTCCTTTAGGATGGACTGGTTGGATCTCCCTGCAGTCCAAGGGATGCTCAAGGGTCTTCTCCAGCACCACACTTCAAAAGCATCAATTCTTTGGCGCTCAGCTTTCTTCACAGTCCAACTCTAACATCCATACATGACCACAGGAAAAACCATAGCTTTGACTAGATAGACCTTTGTGGGCAAAGTAATGTCTCTGCTTTTTAATATGCTGTCTAGGTTGGTCATAACTTTCCTTCCAGTGAGTAAGCGTCTTTTAATTTCATGGCTGCAGTCACCATCTGCAGTAATTTTGGTGCCCAAGAAAATAAAGTCTGACACTGTTTCCACTGTTTCCTCATCTATTTCCCATGAAGTGATGGGACCGGATGCCATGATCTTTGTTTTCTGAATGTGGAGCTTTAAGCCAACTTTTTCACTCTCCTCTTTCACTTTCATCAAGAGGCTCTTCAGTTCCTCTTCACTTTCTGCCATAAGGGTGGTGTCATCTGCATACCTGAGGTTATTGATATTTCTCTTGGCAATCTTGATTCCAGCTTGTGCTTCATCCAACCCAGCATTTCTCACGATGAACTCTATTGTAAATTGTCACCCTGCTTAGTTAACTTATATGCAGAGTATCAAACTGCAAGAAATCCAAATACATACAACCTTGGGGTAACAACGGTAAGAATATGCCTTTTATGTTTCATCAGCAGGAACATATACCAGGGATCTATATAAATATGGGTTTTAGGAGAATGTAGATTCCTCAAAAAAAAAAAAAAAGCCACACACACACACACTAAAAATAATACCACTGTATAACCCAGTAATTCCACTCCTGGGTATGTCTCTGGAAAATGAAAGCATTAATTCAAGAAGACACATATATCCTCATGTTCACAGCAGCACTTCTTACAACGGCCAGGACACGGAAGCAACCTGGGTCCATCAACAGAGGGATGGGAAAAACAAAACGTGGTCCATAGCTACACGATGGACTATTACTCAGCCATGAAAAAAAGGACTGTGCCATTTGCAGCAATCTGGATGGACCTAGGGATGATCATACTCGATGAAGTCAGACAGACATCCTATGCTATGACTTATATGTGGAGTCTAAAAAGGAAAACAAATAAATATAGGAAGACAGAAACACACTCACAGATCTAGAGAGCAAACTAGGGGTGACCAGTGGGATGAGGGAATGGGGGAGAAGAGAGATGAGGGTCGGGAATTCACAGGGCCAAACGCCTATAAGGGGGCTTCCCTGAGAGCTCGGTTGGTAAAGAATCCGCCTGCAAGGCAGGAGACCCCAGTTCGATTCCTGGGTTGGGAAGATCCGCTGGAGAAGGGATAGGCTACTCACTCCAGTATACTTGAGCTTCTCTTGTGGTTCAGCTGGATAAAGAATCCGCCTGCAATATAGGAGACCTGCGTATCAAGGCTTCCCTAGTAAAAGGTCTGACTGCCAAATCAGCAGATGCAAGAGATCCAGGCTCAACCCCCTGGGTTGGGAAGATCTCCTGGAGAAGGAAATGGCAACCCACTCTGGTATTGCTGCCTGGAGAATCCCATGGACAGAGGAGCCTGGCGGGCCACAGTCCACGGGGTCACAAAGAGTCGGACATGACTAAGAACTCAGCACACACACACACCCCCACACACCCACACACCCACACACACACACCCACACCCACGCACACCCACACACCCACACCCACCCACACCCCGGCCCCCCTCCACACACACACTATGTATAAAATAAATAACCTACAAGGATAGTCCAACACAGGGAACAGAGCCAATATTTTACCACAACTATAAATGGATTATAATCTATAAAAATTTTGAATCCCGATGTACACACCAGAAACTAATATAAGGTAATCAGTGATATCGCAATTAAAAAATGTTTCTGGTTTTCAAGTAGCAGGAGTTATATAAGACTGGTGGATGATACAAAAGGTCTCTTTGGGTCTTCCTTCTCAAGCCCACCCTTAGAAGTGACCGGAACTGCTCACGAGAAAAGAGTAAGTTCCTTTCTCAGCCACGCCCTCGTTGTCCCTCTCCAGGGAAAACAGAAATAAATTGGACCCAGGGAAGAAATCAAGGGGTTGACCCTGGCATGTGATACAGTTGGGTCCCAAAAATTCTCTCCAGTGAGTGACCAGTGAATGAATGGACCCCGGTCCGTGAAGGAGCGGTTAACACAGGAATAATAAAACTTTGACAGAGACTCAGAGACGTGATTCCCTATTTCTTATGATCCCTCCTCCATTTTTTTCTGCTCATTTACAGTACATTCTATACCTCAGACAGACAGAAGACATCACCACTTGACCTAAAGATTCACTTATCCTAAAGAGGCACAACCTATACCATCCTCTGACTTAACTACACAGATAAAGCAGCAATTTTACTGCTCAAAAAACAATGTGGAACTTAAAATGCTGTCTGTATTTCTACTAGCAAATTCACTAAGACACCAACCCAAATATTTAGGTTTGTATGGTACAGCGTTTGCTGTATAAACTACCTGTCTGGAGTGGCAAGAGAAAAAAAAGTTACTTTATGGAGAAATGATAAGTAAAGGAATTCACTGTTTGTTCTTTGCTCTTGCCATTTATTCTCATGGACCAAAAAGTCTGCTACGAAATGCAAATTTAGTATTACTGAAAATGAGATCCAGACTGACTTATCTTGGTGGTCAGAGTTAATGTGGATTTTTCAAACCACAATTTCAAATTTTCTGAAGCAATCATTCATCTGTATGTTTTTCTACGATGGAAATTATTAAATGCTATGAAAAGCGGCAAAGACCGAAAAAAAAAAAAACCAAAAAAACAAACCCAGTGTTTATCTAAATGGAATAGCCATTCCTTACTTTCCCATAGGTCATATGCTCCTGAAATCGTAAATTCACACCCTCGACCAACCTGAAAGATTTCTCCAGAATTCAAGGTCAACTAAATTATCCGATGGATGGAGGAAAGTGAACCTGATTTTCTTTAATACAGACAGCACATTTTAGTCCCTAAAAGCAGGACGTTTATTCTATTTCCAGCAAAACACTGGCCCAGATGCATCGCACAGACATGATCTGGGTGCTGCATTGATTCTGCATGCCCATCTAATGGAGTATTTAGAACCGCTGTGATGTTTTAAGAGCAACAAAGAAGATTATGCTCATAATCTGAAAACAGAATCTGGAGATCAAAACACAAAATTTGGAGAAAGCGTCCAGCCACGATCCTTTAACCTCCAGGCAACATAGCAAGAGCGCTGTGTTGAATCTGCGCTTCACGCCCAACACTAGTACATTGGACAATGTTAACCGATCCTTAAGGTGTTTGTTTTTTTTTTTCCATTAAAAAAAAAAAAAAAACAAAAAAAAACAAAAAACCCTCTTTAATGAACATCGCTTCTGCTTTATGGTTTGGGTTTTTTGGCCCAGAGGCATGTGAGATCTCAGCTCCCCCAGCAGGGATGAACCCTGCACCCCACCCCACCCCCCCACACTGGAAGGGCAAGTCCCAACCACTGAAGTGCCAATGTTAACTGATTCTAACCGATGGCATTTGAGAAGAAGACCTGCCTCATGAAAAAAAAAAAAAAAATCTGCCAACAGAAAACACATCTTAAAAAAATAAAAAGAAGCTTCCTGAGAGCAAAACCACAGCCACATTCTATGAAAGCTTTCGGGATCCATTTCTTCTGCCGCACTATAATATTTCCATAGTCTTGCCACTTCCCGCTATGCGTCTGCCAAAGTGAAAGTGAAGGCAGATGGCGGTTTCTGAGCTGACACTTGTCGAGGCATGTTGAGCAAGTCCTACGCTCCTTGCCTCTTTAAAAATATGATTTCCTTACCCTTGTACATCATTAACGGGAGTGTGAGTTGGTACAGCCACCACGGAGAACAGGATTGAGGTTCTTTACAAAACGCAACGCAGACCTGCCATCTGATGCAGCAGTCCCATGACTGGGCACAGACCCCGAGAAACCGTAATCAGAAAACACAACGTGCACCCCGATGCTCACAGCAGCGCCATTTACGACAGCCAAGACAGGGAAGTAACCTAAGTGCCCACTGACAGACCAACGGATACAGACCAGCCCTGGGATTTCTCTGGAGGGAATGATGCTGAAGCGGAAACTCCAGTCCTTTGGCCACCTCATGCGAAGAGCTGACTCACTGGAAAAGACTCTGAGGCTGGGAGGGATTGGGGGCAGGAGGAGAAGGGGACGACAGAGGATGAGATGGCTGGACGGCATCACGGACTCGATGGACATGAGTCTGAGTGAACTCCGGGAGATGGTGATGGACAGGGAGGCCTGGCGTGCTGCGATTCATGGGGTCGCAAAGAGCCGGACACGACTGAGCGACTGCACTGAACTGAACACACACACAGTGGAATACTACTCAGCCGTGAAAAAGAATGAAATCATGTCATTCACAGAGACGTGGATGGATCTAGAGACCCATCATAAGAGAAGAGTAAAGGCAAGAATCATACGGTATCAGTAATATGCGAAATCGAAACAATGATACCAATGAGTTTACAAAACAGAAATGGGCTCACACGTATAGAAAAGAGTACAGAAAAGAAACTTCTGTTTACCAAAGGGGAAGGGGAGGGAGGGATACATCTGGAGGTTAGCATTAGCAGACACACACTAGTATATATAAAAGCCAACATAAGGACTTTATATATACAGGATCCTGTAATATCGGAAAGGACACACACACACACATATATATGTACCACCCTAGAATGGAAAAGAATCTGAGCGAGTATACATATGTTTGTGCGTATATATATTCAGTTACTGTTTCCAGTGTATAGCAAACTGACTAAGTTATATATGTATATCTCAAAGAATATATATGTAACAGGGAAGCTGAATATATATATTCGGTTTATCGTCATTGAAAGAACTGATGTTGAAGCTGCAACTCCAACACTTTGGCCACCTGATGCGAAGAGCTGACTCATTAGAAAATATCGAATATATATTCTTACACAGATGTATATATACTTTTCAGACTTTTTCCATTATAGGTTATTACATATTACATATATGTGTGAGTGTATATATATACACTGTTACATATATATTCTTAGATATCTATTCTTACACATGCACACAGACGTATATACAGCTACATAAACATTCTTACGTATCTATTCTCCCACATGTGTATATATACACACTTTCCCAGGTTTCTTTCCATTATAGGTTATTCCATAGTCCATATATACGTGTGTGTATATATATATTCAGTTACACATATATGCTTATATATTCTGTTATAACAAATATACACTTTTCACATTTTTCCCAATATAGGTTATTACATATTCTCTCTCTATATATGTATATGTGTATATATATTCAGTTACATATATATTCTTATATATAGTGTTACAACATACATAACTTTTCAGATTTTTCCCAATATAGGTTATTCCATATTCCATATTATATGTGTGTATATATATATTAAGTTACACATATAATCTTATATATTCTGTTATAACATATATACACTTTTCAGATTTTTCCCAATATAGGTTATTCCATATTCCATATTATATGTATGTATATATATATATTAAGTTACATATATATTCTTATATATACTGTTACAACATATATACACTTTTCAGATTTTTCCCAATATAGGTTATTACATATTCCATATTATATGTGTGTGTGTATATATATATATTAAGTTACACATATATTCTTATATATTCTGTTATAACATATATACACTTTTCAGATTTTTCCCAATATAGGTTATTACATATTCCATATTATATGTGTGTATATATATATATATTAAGTTACACATATATTCTTATATATTCTGTTACAACATATATACACTTTTCAGATTTTTCCCAATATAGGTTATTACATATTACACCTATATCTATATACATATTAAGTTACATATATATTCTTACACATATATGTATACTTTTCAGATTCTTTTCCATTATAAATTACATATATGTGTATACATATATATTCAGTTACATACAGGTTCCTATATATATCATAAAATATACACACTTTTTTAGATTCTTTTCCACTATCGGTTATTACATAGTACATATACGTGTGTATATATATATATATATATAGTTACATATATAAAGGACATAATTATATATATATTCTTGTACATATATAAGAATATATATAGTGTATGTATGTTATATCCATAACTGAATATATGTACACTTTCCAGGTTCTTTTTCATTATAGGTAATCCCAAGATATTGGATGCAGTTCAATATCTGTTAGGGCCTTCTTGTTTATTTTATAAACAATAGTAGAGTTGAGTTACAATGTTTCAAGTGCAGAGCTAAGAGCTTCAGTTACATATATATCCTTTTATACATATATTCAGCTCCATATAAATCCTTATATATATATTCAGTTCAGTTCAGTTGCTCAGTCGTGTCCGACTCTTTGTGACCCCATGGACTGCAGCACGGCAGGCCTGCCTGTCCATCACCAACTCCCGGAGCTTACCCAAACTCACGTCCATCGAGTCGGTGACGCCACCCAACCATCTCACCCTCTGTCGCCCCCTTCTCCTCCTGCCCTCAATCTTTCCCAGAATCAGGGCCTTTTCTAGTGAGTCAGCTCTTCGCATCAGGTGGCCAAAGGATTGGAGTTTCAGCTTCAACATCAGTTCTTTCAACGACTATAAACCGAATATAGATATTCAGCTTCCGTGTTCCGTATATATTCTGTGACATATACATATGTAACTTAATCACTATGCTGTACACTGGAAACATTATAAATCAATAAAAAATAAAAATTAAAAAAAAAAAACAGACAACCACCACCGTGATCTCTTCCTGTAGAAGGTCAATGCATGTAAACTCTGAGATCCATCCTGGCCACCTCACAAAGAATGCCCCGTTCCAACAGCCCTCCCCTCCATCTAAACTGAAACCAGGAAACGGTCTCTTCTGCTCTCGGTCGGGAAAGCATTCTTCAACTGTCCTCCCATGAAGGATTACGGAAGGAACGCGTCTTTAATTGCTCACCCCAAAAAATGACTTGGCAGCGGAAGACGTGGAAGAGAAAGTTTCATTTGCTGAGGATGGCATGTGGGCTCCAAAGAGCAATGATTTATCTATGACGCCTGGCAGTGCGCTCGACGAGGTCAACTCTCTTGTTCACAGGCTTTGGAGTTGGTATGATCATACAGCTCACACAACAGCTCGTGCAGGGGCACAGAGATTTCCTTTGGAGCTTAATCATCACCATGGACGTTGGCGTACGAGGCCCTGAGGAAGTGGAAGGGGCTCATTCAGAAAAAGCCACTCCAGCCTGGTTCCACCGATGAAAGCTCTGGACCGCCTGTGACGCGTGGGTGCTTCTCACACTTCATGTGACACCGCTTCTCCCGGGTGGCGGCAAGGTGAAGTGCGTCTGAGAGGCTGTGATTGTCTGAGCTTACGCTGCTGTTGTTCAGTAGCCAAGTCGTGTCCAACTCTTCGAGACCCCGTGGACTGCAGCAGGCCAGGCCTCCCTGTCCGTCACCAAGTCCCAGAGCTTGCTCAAACTCATGTCCATCGAGTCAGCGATGCCATCCAACCCTCTCATCCTCTGTCGTCCCCTTCGCCTCCCGCCTTCAATCTTTCCCAGCATCAGGGGCTTTTCCAATGAGTCAGTTTTTCGCATCAGGTAGCCAAAGTATTGGAGTTTCAGCTTCAGCATCAGTCCTTCCAATGAATATTCAGGACTGATCTCCTTTAGGATGGACTGGTTGCATCTCCTTGCAGTTCAAGGGACTCTCAAGAGTCTTCTCCAACGCCACAGCTCAAAAGCATCCATTCTTCAGCGCTCAGCTTTGTTTACAGTCCAACTCTCACATCCATACATGACTACTGGAAAAACCATAGCTTTGACTAGACGGACCTACTAGCATTTTCCCACAGGTTCTATGTTAAGCGGCTCAGGCGTATCCGACTCTCTGCGACCCCATGGACTGCAGCACGCCAGGCCTCCCTGTCCGTCACCAACTCCCAGAGCTTGCTCAAACTCATGTCCATCGAGTCAGTGATGCCATCCAACCATCTCACCCTCTGTCGTCCCCTTCTCCTCCCACCTTCAATCTTTCCCAGCATCAGGGTCTAAGCTTACACTCTCTGCATAACCCAAGTTGTCAGCAACGCCGGGGGTGTTCCTTTCCTGCAGCTGTCGTGAAAGGTTATTCTCTTGCAGCTCTGGAACGCAGAAGTCCGAGATCAAGGTGTTGGAAGGCTTGGTTTTCTTCCAGAACTTCTTGGCAAGACTGTGGTCAAGCACCCACCTAGCCTCTCACTTCCCTCCACCACTCTACATCCATCAGCTGATACTGGCTGTAGGCAGTCTGTGGCTTCCTTGCTTTCTAGATGTTATCACACCCATCTCTGTTTCCATAGTTACACACCATTCTAACACTTCTCTTTTTTGGTAAAATCCAGAAGTGCACCATTTTTTTGTTGTTGTTGCTAACTTTTTGTTTTGTGCTGGGGGCTTCCCTGTTGGCTCAGACAGTAAAGAATCTGCCTGCAATGCAGGAGACCCTGGTTCGATCCCTGGGTGGAGAAGGTCCCCTGGAGGAGGGAACGGTAACCCACTCCGGTATTTTTGCCTGGACAATCCCGTGGACAGAGGAGCCTGGTGGGCTAAAATTCATGGCATCACAGAGTCAGACACAACTGTACTTTGCCAACAAAGGTCGGTCTAGTCAAAGCTATGGCTTTTCCAGCAGTCGTGTACGAATGTGAGAGCTGGACTATAAAGAAAGCTGAGCGCCGAAGAATTGATGCTTTCCAACTGTGGTGCTGGAGAACACTCTTGAGAGTCCCTTGGACTGCAAGGAGATCCAACCGGTCCATCCTAAAGGAAATCAGTCCTGAATATTCATTGGAAGGACTGATGCTGAAGCTGAAACTCCAAGAGTTTGGCCACCTGATGCAAAGAGCTGACTCAATAGAAAAGGCCCTGATGCTGGGAAAGATTGAGGGCAGGAGAAGGGGACGGCAGAGGGTGAGATGGTCAGATGGCATCACCGACTAGATGGCCGTGAGTTTGGGTAAGCTCCGGGAGTTGGTGATGGACAGGGAGGCCTGCCATGGTGCAGTCCATGGGGTCACAAAGAGTCGGACACGACTGAGGTACTGAACTGACTGGAGCAACTAACACATATAGCCAATTAACAATGTTATGGCCGTCTCAGGTGGAGAACAAAGGGACTCAGTCATACACACGCATTGATTCATGCTCCCCAAACCCCCCACCCCATCCAGGCTGCCACGTGACACTGAGTAGTTTCCTGTGCTGCACGGCAGGTGCTTGTCCATTATCCATCTTTATGAAATTCCTTATATGTGAATCTAAAAAGAAATGATATGAATGAGCTTACAAAACAGGAACAGACTCACTGACCTAGAGAATGAACTTACAGTTACCGGGGGAAGGATGGGGGAAGGGACAGTCAGGGAGTCTGGGATGGACATGGACACACTGCTGTATTTCACATGGAGAACCAGCAAGGACCTGCTGGACAGCACAGGGAACTCTGCTCAATACTCTGTAATAACCCTATGGTTCCCAGGGGGAAGGATGGGGGAAGGGATAGTCAGGGAGTCTGGGATGGACATGGACACACTGCTGCATTTCACATGGAGAACCAGCGAGGACCTGCTGGACAGCACAGGGAACTCTGCTCAATCCTCTGTAATAACCCAATGGTCACCGGGGGGAAGGGTGGGGGAAGGGATAGTCAGGGAGTCTGGGATGGACGTGGACACACTGCTGTGTTTAACATGGAGAACCAGCAAGGACCTGCTGCCCAGCACAGGGACCTCCGCTCACTGTCACGTGGCAGCCTGGGTGGAGGGGAGTTTGGGGCAGAATGGATACATGTGTACCTATGGCTGAATCCCTGTGCTGTCCACCAGAAACCATCACCACATCGTTAATCAGCGATGTTGTTTTCCAGTCGCTCAGTCGTGTCCGACTCTTTGCAACCCCGTGGACTGCAGCACGCCAGCCCTTCCTGTCCTTCACCAACTCCTGGAGCTTGCTCAGACACGTGTCCACTGAGTCAGTGATGCCATCCAACCGTCTCATCCTCTGTCACTCTCTTCTCCTCTTTGCTACGCCCAACACAACATTAAACGTTTTTTTAAAAAGACACAAACAGTTCAATGAAAGGCGATGGGGATCCATACGAAAACAAAAATGAGAACCAGAAAGGTCCCTTGGCCATCTCCGTGTCACTTGGCAATATTCCTCTCCATCTAAGAGAGACTGCGGGACAAAGCAGAAAGCACAGGAATGACCCGACAGCGGTTCAGACCTTTACACACAAACGCTTGTTAAATTGCTCAGAACCCCAGTTGACCAGCCCAGCCCTCCACCATCAGCCGCGATGTTCTATTATTTTGGCAGCACCAAAATACACTTGAGATTTCACATGGAAAATGTGAGTTTAGAAAAGGTACAGCATCGTCCAACTCAAGAAATGGTCTATCTGTTACGAGAGGTCTTGCCCATGAAGATAAATACATGAATGCTGATTAACAGGAACGCGTTCATCAGTTATCATCTTACGAAACACTGGGGTATGTCCTTATCACGGGTTGCTGTTGCTATTGTTTCGATGCTCAGTCGTGTCCGAATCTTTGTGACCCCATGAATCGCAGCACGCCAGGCCTCCCTGTCCATCACCAACTCCCGGAGTTCACTCAGACTCACGTCCATCGAGTCCGTGATGCCATCCAGCCATCTCATCCTCTGTCGTCCCCTTCTCCTCCTACCCTCGATCTTTCCCAGCATCAGCGTCTTTTCCAATGAGTCTCCTTTTTGCATCAGGTGGCCAAGGTCCTGGAGCTTCAGCATCAGCCCTTCCGATGAATATTCAGGGTTGATTACCTTTAGGAAATCAGAAATAAGATTGGTTCCTGAGCTTTTGTAGGCTGAGCGAATCCACCTCGTTAGCCCCAAGCCTCATATTCAAGAAAAATCGCAAACGGTGTGCGTCGTTTCGTTTCAGACTGAACTCCGGTCTTGAATCGTCCCTGCCAAGTTTTGAGACTGCTAAATGACACAGAGGAGACACCTGTGATGACTCACAGATTGAGCTGTCTTGTTATAGGGTTCTTCCAAGGATAACAGTTCATTAGCTCTAATGAGGTGCTCATCAGTCAGCCATGTGCATCCTCAGAGTTTCCAAGCAAAGAGGCAGTCCCTGGTGCTTGCTGTGTGGAATTCTCGCTGATAAGATTTGAGGTGACGCCGCAGGGCATAAAGTCTGCTGTGGTTGGAAACATAAGTCACGGCAAAGCTAGTGTGTCACACATAGACACAGGGGCTCTAAGGCATACATTAGAAGCTGCTGCAGTACTTGTGGGCGCAGCCGATCCTAAAAGAACTCAGTCCTGAATATTCACTGGAAGGACGGATGCTGAAGCTGAAACTCCGATCGTTTGGCCACCTGATGCGAAGAACTGACTCCTTGGAAAAGACCCTGATGCTGGGAAAGATTGAAGGCGGGAGGAGAAGCGGGGGACAGAGGATGAGATGGTTGGATGGTATCAGCAACTCGATGGGCATGAGTTTGGGTAAGCTCCAGGAGTTGGTGAAGGACAGGGAGGCCTGGTGTGCTGCAGTCCGCGGGGTTGCAAAGAGTCAGACACGACTGAGCGACTGAACAGAACTGATACAGTGGTTGGGGCTTCCCAGGTGGCTCAGTGGGTAAAGAATCCCCCCGCAATGCTAGAGACACAGGCTGACGTGGGTTCGATCCCTGGGTCGGGAAGATCCCCTGGAGGAAGGCATGGCAACCCACTCCAGTATTCTTGTCTGGAGAATCCCATGGACAGAGGAGCCTGGAGGGGCTATACAGTCCACAGGCCCGCAAAGAGTTGGACACGACCGAAGCAACTGAGCACGCACGTACCGCTTAAAGATTCTAGGCGCTGTGAATCTCTCATCTGAATAGACTGCGATGACTATTTGTCGCAGACTCTGCAAAAATGTGTTATCTGGACTTCACACACAATTAGAAACTGTCCATCTTTCGAAGTTAAAAGCACTCTGGGGTACCGTGTAGTACGTCTGAGATGCACAGGGTGGTTAAAACAGCTGCTTGACGAAACCAAACGAGGCCATACTCTTCAGACACATTTAGCTCGTGGCACTGAATTCTGAAGCCAGCGGTTTCATTTCTGGTAAAGCAGCGAGGAATTCTCTTTTGCCCGAGGTCACCTGTGAGAACAGACTTTTGAACTCTGAGGGAGAGGGAGAGGGTAGGATGATTCGGGAGAATGGCATTGAAACATGTATACCATCATGTAAGAAACGAATCGCTAGTCTAGGTTCGATACAGGATACAGGACGCTTGGGGCTGGTGCACTGGGATGACCCAGAGAGGTGATATGGGGAGAGTGGCGGGAGGGGGGTTCAGGGTTGGGAACTCACGTACACCTGTGGCGGATTCATGTCAATGTATGGCAAAACCAATACAGTATTGTAAAGTAAAAAAAAAAATAAAATTAAAAAAAGAAAAAGAAAAAAAAATTCAGCTGAGTTTGAATCAGCTGAGTTTGAGTATCTTTTTTCTCATTTTATTGCTTAATTGAAGGGTAGTTGATGTAGCACACTGTGTTAGCTTCAGGAATACAGCAAAAGGGTTCAGGTATACATATATATGCATATTCGCTCTCATATTATTTTCCATCCTAGGGGATTCCACGGTATTGATTACGGTTCCCTTGTGTGCTATGCCGTAGGTCTGGTTGTTCATTTCATTGATATATACATAGCAGTGTGTGTCTGCTAATTCCAAACTCCTAATTTACTGCCCCCCTTTTGTCATTTGGTAGCCATACGTTTGTTTTCTGTGTCTGCGAGTCTGCTTCTGTTTTCTAAGTTACTCCGTGTTATTATTATTTTTTTAATTCCACATATAAGTGATATCACACGCTGCCTTGTCTTTCTCAGTCCGACTCACTTCACTTAGCAACGATCATCTCGAGGTCCATCCAGGTTGCTGCAAATGACGCTGTTTCATTCTCTTTGACGGCTGAGAAGCAACGTGCGTGTCCATCGCTATATGAATGGATTTAAAAAAAAAAAAAAGGTGTGGTACATTTATATGGTGGAATATTACTCAGCCATAACAAAGGAATGAAATAAGCCTCTGCATTCTTTACCCGAACTTGGAATGTTACAGGAAGGGGGGGACTCCCCTTCCAGGGTCTGAGAGTGGGATCTCGCCTGATGCTTGGAAAAGAATTGTCCGAGGGGACACATGAGCTGCCCAAGCAGGAGAGTTGATTGGGAAGGGGAGCCCGGATGGAGAGTCGTGGGGTAAGAAACTGGGAGAACGGCTGTACCTCGTGGCTCACGGTCCCAGGTTTTACGGTGATGGGATTAGTTCCTGGGTTTTCTCTGTCCCGTCATTCTGACTCGAGGTCCTTCCAGGTGGTACATGCATCAGTCAGCCAAGAAGGGTGCCAGAACGAAGGATTCTGGGAAATGCTAAGACACGTGGTGTCTCCTTCTGACCTTTCCAGAACTCTCCCTGTAGGGGGATGGCTTGTCGGTTCAGAGAGCTTTTTCCCAGGAGGACCTCCTGTCTTAAAATTAACTCCCGCACATGGTTACTATGGAGCCCAGGCAGGGTAAGCGGTCTCAGCCAATGTACGTCCCTGAAACAGGAACACAGATTTTTATGAACCTCACAGCCTCGAGGGCTGCCGGTGACCAGTTCCTGCAAATTCCATGACCGTAATGGGGAGACGGGAAAAGGCGTTGCTTCCTCAACCGTGAAGGCAGAGGAACACAGGGAAACTTCCTGGGGCCCTTTAGGAGTTTTGCTGTGGCATCAAGGGTGTCTGCATTCTGCACTGTCTAGCCAACTAGCTGCATTCTCTCGCTTTTTTGAGATCCTTCACTTAATCCATACTGGGACGTTGCCAGTGCTGTTTCAGGAAGACTGTAGAATATTATTAGAGCACACAGATTTTGCAGCGAAAATTAAAGCTTTTATTTGGCTCGGTGCTTAACACGTTATAAGACGCGTGCATACATCTGCGTGCACACACAGACACACACACACACAGACACACACAGACACACACAATCAGACATGATAAAGGTTAATTTTCTGTGTCTTGATTGGCCCACAAAGTGCCCAGATATTTGGTAAAACGTGTGTCTGGTATAGGGTGTTTCTGAATGAGATTCACGTTTTTAAAATTTTTTCACACTGAAGTGTCATTTATTTATAACGTTGGCATCCCTGGTGGCTCAGACGGTGCAGAATCTGCCTGCAATGCAGGAGCGCTGGGTTCTGTCCCTGGATCAGGAAGAGGAAGCCCGTTCCCTCCTCCAGGCATTCTTGCCTGGAGAATTCCACGGACAGAGGAGCCTGGCGGGGCTGCAGTCCATGGGGTCGCAGAGCGTCGGACACGACTGAGCGCCTAGCTTTGATTTTCGCTGCACTTCCATAGTTGACTTCCATCGTCGCGTTAGCTTCCAGGGTACAGCAAAGGGGTTCAATTACACACAGGCGCTTTTTCAGACTCTCTTCCACTCACAGGGTATTACAGGATATTGAATGTAGTTTCCTGTGCTCTACAGTAGGGCCTTGTGGGATGAGATGAACACGAGAACCAGGACACTGAGCAAAGCAGACCGCCCTCCCCAGGGCGGGTGGGCCTGGTCCAACCGGTCGACAGCCTGCTCCCACACTGCAGACGTGGGACACACTGCTACTGACCCGGGGACTGGGGCAAAGGAGGCTGTGAAACAAGATGCCAGGGACGAATCTCGCGTGCCCCCACCGCGGGGGGGGATATGGGTTTGACCCCTGGTTTGGGGAAATTCCACATGCCGTGCAGCAAGCTAGCTTATGCGTCACAGCAACTGAGGCCAGGCACCCAGAGGCGCTGCTCCACACCCAGAGAAGCCGCCGCAAAGAGGAACCCACGCGCCGCAACCAAGGGCCGCTCCTGCTCGCCACAACCAAAGTCCCCCACACAGCAGCAAAGATCCAGTGCAACCAAAGCAAATGAAGAAACAGAGAGGATGAAAGAAAAATAGCTTAACATCCCCGAGGGCGTGGCTTCTATTTGGAGCCACCTCGCTTCATTTCTGTACAGCATTCCACTGTGCAATGATTTCACACTCTTTATATTCCACTCTCCTGCCCACAGACACGCAGGTGGATGGCAGGTCTCCATATCAGAGACACGACTCCTGAGAACAGGCTAACACGTGGACACACAGGCAAGGGACTCTCCAGAGTTTCTACCCACGAGCGCAACTTCTGGGTCACCTTCGGCTTTTCAACACGGCGCCCAGTGGACTTCCAAAGCGACGGTACGACGTATAGTACTAGCGGCAAGGGGCAGAGTGCGATCACTCTTTGCACATACATCAACAGAGGGTTTTTACCCACGGGCACAGGGCTTCCCTGGTGGCTCAGAGCGTAAAGAATGCGCCTGCAATGCAGATGACCTGGGTTCGATCCCTGGGTTGGGAAGACCCCCTGGAGAAGGGAATAGCTACAAACTCCTGTATATTCTTGCCTGGAGAATCCCCCTGGACAGAGGAGCCTGATGGGCTACAGAGTCCACGAGATCGCAAAGAGTCAGGCACGAATGAGTAAGTGACACGTTCATCTTCACAGTAGCCACTCACTGATACCATACTCAGTGATACCAGACTTAGATCATCATCTCAGCTTGAGGACACATCCCAGCTGCTCTTAGTGTTTGAAGTGTCTTGTGTGGTGACGTTCCGGCCAGAGGAAGGATGAACACCACCTGTGTTTTAGCTATTTCAGCTGGATGGCGTTCAAGCAACAGACACATAAACAGCAACAGCAAGGAAGCAAGAAAGGCAAACAGGAGTACCTTGGGAGGCAGGCGTTGAAGATGGCAGAGGACCAGGTTGGCAAGGATGCTGGGCCTGTCACTCACCACTTGGAAGAAATCTACCCAAGCAGGAACACCTGGAACGGATAAGTAATTGAAACAAAAAGTTAGCTGAAACTGCGATAAGTTGACAAAATTCTGGGGCGTCTTCATCAAGGCAGTTCGCATCACTCTCACCAAGACAGCCCCTGACTTCTTAAGTGGTTCCATGTCTTGGGTTTCCCTAGTGGCTCAGCTGGTGAAGAATCTGCCTGCAATGCAGGAGAGCCAGGTTTAGTCTCTGGGCTGGGAAGATTCCCTGCAGGAGGAAATGACAACCCACTCCAGTATTCTGGCCTGGGAGAATCCCATGGATTGAGGAGCCTGGTGGGCTACAGTCCATGGGGTCGCAGAGTCGAACACGACTGAGCGACTTACGTTTTCTTTTCCTGCACCTCCGAAGACAGCAAGCTGCATCCCAAAGAAAGTTCCAAAGATAGCAAGCTGCATCTTAAAGTAAGTTTCTCACTTTCAAACATGATTGGTTCACTTTTTAACGGGTTACTCACCTACGTGATTCCTCTTTTGGGAAGCCTGATTCTTCCTGTCTTTTGCTCACCTAGAAAATGTTAAAATAAACGTAGGAAAATGAGAATATGCACATTCTTGGTGGTGTTTCGTCTCTAAGTCGTGTCCCACTCTTTGTGACCCTATGGGCTGCAGCCCGCCAGGCTCCTCTGTCCATGGGATTCTCCAGGCGAGAATACTGGAGTGGGTTGCCATGCCCTACTCCAGGGGATCTTCCTGACCCAGAGATCGCACCTGGGTCTCCTGTATTGCAGGCAGATTCTTCACCGTCTGAGCCACCAGGGTACATGCATATAAATATATTATAGAGTTCTACAGCTATCCTATATAGCTGGTGTAGGAGCAGGCGTACATAAACGTGTTTAGTAATTTGGGGCAATTTTATAGATTTAGCTCTTTCATACTGGGGCTTTTAGAACTTCTAGAGCACCATGTCTGGGATAAATGGATTTGTGCTCTATGAAGAACATTAGACTGGCGTACAGAATTTTCTGTGGGTATCCATGTGCCTTTGTGGTTCATGATGTTGCGGGTCAGCCACTCACTCGTGTCTGACTCTTGGTGACCCCACAGACTGCAGCACGCCAGGCCTCCCTGTCCATCACCAACTCTCAAGAGTTTACTCAAACTCATGTTCATCGAGTCACTGGGGCCATCCAGCCATCTCATCCTCTGTCGTCCCCTTCTCCTCCTGCCCCCAATCTTTCCCAGCATCAGGGTCTTTTCCAGTGAGTCGGCTCCTCATATCAGGTGTTCAAAGCATTGGAGCCTCAGCATCAGTTCTTCCAGTGAATATTCAGGACTGATCTCCTTTGGGATGGACTGGTTGGATCTCCTTGCAGTCCAAGGGACTCTCAAGAGTCTTCTCCAGCGTCCCTGGGGGCTTCGATCATCCTCGGAGACCCTTGGCTGGTGACAAGAGGCAGCTTCCTTTCTCCGTGCAATGGGCATCTGTGAAACAGCTTGACTTGTAATGAGTGCAAAACCATCTCAGTGCAAGGGAAAAAAAATAGAACCTTAAAAAAGAAAAAAACATTTCAATTCCGTGGACGCTCTGATCTCCTGACAGTCTGAGGCCTGATGTCATAGACTGATCATCCCACTCAGTGTCTGAGGTTTCGACGTCTCCGTAAAAAGTCACCCATCTTGAACTCCCAGTTCACAGACCACAGGTATTAAGGATGTTTGCGCAAGACGGGGCTGCCAGAGAACTGGCGCACGTGTGCAGTGGGCTTGGCTCGGATGCGGGGAAAACAGGCTGTCTAGACACGGCCCCCTCACATGCCGCAGAGGGCCAACCGGTGCTGAAACAGTCCGAGTCCCTTCATGGAGGTCACGGGAAGTGTGTCTGCCGCAGAACCACATGGATTCCGGGTGTTGTGCTGTGCTGGGTTCTGTCCAAGCAGCCTGGGACACGGAGCAGTAATTTTCAGTCCTCTCTTGTCCAGGCAGGCAAGTGGGAAGGGGGCTACTGCCTGCAGGCAGCACATGGCGGGATGTCTGGGCCTCCATAATCATGGGTGCCAACTACTCAGAAGAGATTCCGTCTCCCTCTGTAGACAGATGGTTGCATAGATAGATATGATGGATGGATGGACAGATAGATAGATAAAAAGACAGCTAGATAGACGATAGGTACTGCAGAGTTGCCAAGTGGTGGCTGAGTCTTTGCGACCCCATGCACTGCAGCACGCCAGGCCTCCCTGTCCATCACCAACTCCCGGAGTCTACCCAAACTCATGTCCATCGAGTCGGTGATGCCATCCAACCATCTCGTCCTCTGTCGCCCCCCTCTCCTCCCACGTTCAATCTTTCCCAGCATCAGGGTCTTTTCCACTGAGTTGGGTCTTGCCATCAGGTGGCCAAAGGATTGGAGCTTCAGCTCCAATAAATACTCAGGACCGATTTCCTTTAGGATGGACTGGTTGGATCTCCTTGCAGTCCAAGGGACGCTCAAGGGTCTTCTCCAGCACCACAGAAGGCTGATTCGTGTCAATGTATGGCGAAACCACTACAATATTATAAAGGGACTAGCCTCCAATTAAAATAAACAAATTAAAACAATAAAAAACAAAACAAAATAAAATTGCTAACAAAATTCATTGATTAATTTTTTTAAAAAAGCATCTATTCTTCGGTGCTCAGCTTTCTTTATGGTCCAACTCTCACATGACTACTGGAAACACTATAGCTTGCCTATACAGACCTTTGTCGGCAAAGTGACGGCCCAGCTTTGTAATACGCTGTCTAGGTTTGTCATAGCTTTCGCTCCAAGGAATTCAAGCAGAAATCTTCAGAACAAGCGGCTGCTCCTTGTCTATGGCACTGGAATGACACCTTTTATGCAGAAGTCTCGTACGGAAGACTCCGCACACGTCATCTCCTGGTATTTTTCCACCTTTGGGGACACCTCATCTGCAGCGCTCACGCCTCCCCCGACAGACCCCAGCTGTTGCCATCAACAGGCGTGTCCGTAAAGAAATCCCTTTTCCCCTGTATTAGCAGTGTTAGTTGCTCAGTTGTGTCCGACTCTTTGCGGCCCCATGGACTGTAGCCCGCCTGGGCTCCTCTGTCCACGGGATTCTCCAGGCAAGAACACTGGAGCGGGCTGTCATGCCCTCCTCCGGAGGATCTTCCCGACCCAGGCACTTCTCCTCTGTAAGTAGCATCACACAGCCGTGCTCTGCACCCATTTCATGGGTCTGAGTCGTCTCCTTTTGGAAACCTCAGGCTATCCCTCTTCCTCCCGCGCAGTGTCCAGGCCGCTGCGTCCTCTCCCTGCCAAGCTCCCACAAACGGAGATAATCCTAATTGCTAAATGGATTACTGTAAATATCCATTTCGCAAGAACTTAAACCCCAACGGCAGCCCTGAAGCCTGAGGTGCCTTCCAGAGGGATGGCGTTGTGGGTGATTTAGGAGGAGCGTTAAGGAGGTGATTGATGGGGAAACATCTCCAAGAAGAGAGCTGAGAGAATACAGGCGGGTCATGGAAGCGGCCGTGGCGTCAGGAAGGAGACAATCATGGAGAGCGAGGGTCGTCTCTAGGGATGGTGGGCGTCTCAGGTCCCAGAGACGAGATACATAGATATTAGATGATAGGTAGGTAGGTAGGTCTGAGAAGGCGATGGCACCCACTCCAGTGCTCTTGCCTGGAAAATCCCATGGACGGAAGAGCCTGGTGGGCTGCAGTCCATGGGATCAGGAAGAGTCGGGCACGACTGAGCGACTTCACTTTCACTTTTCACTTTCATGCATTGGAGAAGGACGATGGCACCCCACTCCAGTACTCTTGCCTGGAAAATCCCACGGACGGAGGAGCCTGGTAGAGTGCAGTCCATGGGGTCGCTACGAGTTGGACACGACTGAAGCGACTTAGCAGCAGCAGCAGCAGGTAGGTGGATAGGTAGACGGGCTTGCCCTGAAAGCTCAGCGGGCAAAGAATCCGCCTGCAATGCAGGAGAGCACAGTTCAGTTCCTGGTTTGGGAAGGTCCCCTGGAGAAGGGACAGGCTATCCACTCCAATATTCTTGGGCCTCCTGGTGGCTTAGTTGGCAAAGAATCTGCCTGCCATATGGGCAACCTGGGTTTTATCCGTGGGGTTGGGAAGATCCCCCCCACTGGAGGAGTGGGCAACCTGGGTTCCATCCGTGGGGTTGGGAAGATCCCCCCACTGGAGGAGTGGGCAACCTGGGTTCCATCCGTGGGGTTGGGAAGATCCCCCCCCACTGGAGGAGTGGGCAACCTGGGTTCCATCCGTGGGGTTGGGAAGATCCCCCCAACTGGAGGAAGGCATGGCAACCCACTCCAGTATTCTGGCCTGAAGAATCCCCATGGATAGAGGAGCCTGGCGGGGCTACAGGGCATGCGGTCACAGAGAGTCGGACACACTGAGCGGCTAAGCACACATACACAAAGGCAGATACACAGACACAGATATTAGATCAGACAGACAGACAGACAGACAGACAAGACACCTGGTAGGTAAGATGATAGATATGACAGGCAGGTAGATAGACAAACAGAGCCACAGACAGACAGACAGATAAGAGAAATAACGGTTAAGATGATAGACAGGCATGATAAATGGGTGAAGCAAAGCAAAAGCCGCTCAGCTGTGTCCGATCTTTGTGACCCCACGGACTATACAGCCCACGGAGTTCTCCAGGCAAGAATACTGCAGTGGGTAGCCTTTCCCTTCTCCAGGGGATCTTTCCAGCCCAAGGAATCGAACCCCAGTCTCCCGCATCATTAAAGAAACCCAGGCAGATTCTTTACCAGCTGAGCCACCCGGGAAGCCTGATACACAGGTAGGCAACTATTAATAGATACGGTAAAGTGTCTATCTGCAATGCAGGAGACCCGGGTTCGATCCCTGGTTTGGGAAGATCCCCTGGAGAAAGCCCACTCCAGTATTCTTGCCTGGAAAATCCCATGGACGGTGGAGCCTGGTAGGCTGCCGGATGGGGTCGCAAAGAGTCGGACACGACTGAGCGACTTCACTGTAACTTTCAGACAGAAAAATAAGAGAGAGAGATGGACAGGTAGACAGACGCTACACAAGATGACAGAGAGATACTGGTAGGCAGGTAGTTAGGTAGATAAGGTAGGTGGGAGATAAGATAGATGATAGTCAGATGGATACAACAGGTAGTTAGGTGGGTAGTTAGGTAGATAAGGTAGATGGGAGATATGACAGATGATAGTCAGATGGATACAATAGCCAGTTAGGTAGGCAGACAGACAGACAGAGACACACAGACTGAGACAAAGAGGGAAGCATCCACACACAGCAGAGGCCACATCCCCTCTTGGTCTAAGTAGGTGTCATCTCCTGCTAATAAGACAAGATGGGTTCTCCCCCCAGCATCTCAACAATGACAGCATCACCTCCTAGGTGAAGGCAGCCGTTGGTACTCATTCCAGATACGAGAGGGAGGGGCTGGGGGAAAAGAATCATAAGTTTCCTACAACTCTTGTAAGTAAGTGAAGGTCGCTCAGTCATGTCCAACTATCTGTGACCCCAGGGACTGTAGCCCCGCCAGGCTCTTCTGTCCTTGGGATTCTCCAGGCAAGCATACTGGAGTGGGGTGCCGTGCGCTCCTCCAGGGGAATCTTTCTGACCCAGGGATCGAACCCATATCCCTGCTTTGACAGGTGCATTTACCCCTGAGCCACCGGGGACGTCTTGCATATCAAAACTTAGGAACCCGATGCTTTAGAAAGTCTCAGTTTGCCGGCACAGCCACTTTGGAAGAAGTGATGACGCTCCCTCCCTCCCCCACCACCACCATAAATAGGATTGACACCTCTGAAAGCAAGCCCTCATCCCTCTCAGTGAGGGGACTCCACATCACCTCCTATTGCATCTTTTCATTTGCTCCTAGAAGAAAAGGTCTCCAGGCCGTTAATAATGGAATTCTCGGCTTTCCACACTGAAAGGATGATCTGGAGCTCCAATGCGTTTGGAAAATCATTCTCAAGGCTGACCTCATCCGTCATCGACGTCTTTTGGCAGAGGCTGTGTGTGCTTCCCTGCCCGGCCTGCTCGGCAGACACACCAGACGGACGTGGGACGCTGTGCTCTCCACTGACACAGAGGAGCGCTGACCTGAATCTAAAGGTTGAGTGTCTCCAGTTTCTGCTGGTGACTCGCCTCGATCCCTCAGCATTTTCAGAGCCTCCTGGTTCCCAGGCAACAGCCTGGGCAGGGCGGGGCGTCTGGATGGACAAGAACTTCCTGGAGGGTCAGAATTCAGGAATCAAGGACCAGAAGGTTCGGGCGACATCACAGCTCTGTTCTCAGAGCACGTTTGGAAAGGCCTCTCCCCCTTTATGCTCACTTCCATTATCGCTTTTCAAATCGGGTGTGCGTTAAAAGAAAAAGCAGACACTGATTCGAAAAGACAGCATGCTCCTCAATGCTCACGGCAGCACGGGGTACAAGAGTGAAAACGTCCAGCAGCAGGTCAGTGGATGAGGAAGATGTGGTACGTTATATACGCAGTGGAATATTACGCAGCCACGAAAAAGGGCGGACAAATGCCATCTGCCGCAACACGGATCAACCCAGGGACGATCACACTACGTGAAGTCAGAGAACGGCAGTGTACCTTATCACTCACATGCAGAATCTAAGAATAAACAAACGCATCCACACAGAAAAAAGACCCACAGATATTACCCAAGGGGAGAGGGAAGGGAGAGGGTCAAGACGGAAGGCGGGGAATGCAAGGTACAGACCACTGTGTATAAAATAGGTAAGCTGGAAGGATACATTGTGCTTGGAAGATCACGCTAAAGGCTACACTGTCCACCACAGGGAACAGGATCAGTATTTTATGATACCTTGAATGGAGGATGCTGCTGCTAAGTCACTTCAGTCGTGTCCGACTCTGTGCGAGCCCATAGACCACAGCCCACCAGGCTCCCCCGTCCCTGGGATTCTCCAGGCAAGAACACTGCAGTGGGTTGCCATTTCCTTCTCCAATGCAGGAAAGTGAAAAGTGAAAGTGAAGTCGCTCAGTTGTGTCCGACTCTTAGCGACCCCATGGACTGCAGCCTCCCAGGCTCCTCCGTCCATGGGATTTTCCAGGCAAGAGTACTGGAGTGGGGCGCCATTGGCTTCTCTGTAAATGGAGTATAAACTGTAACAATTACGAATCACTATGTCCTGCATCTTAGAGCAATGTAAGATGGCAAACCAACTATACCTCAATAAAAATTAAATCGTAAATACATAAAAGCCCCCCCAAAAATAATAATAAATAAAATTCTAACCTTGAATAGCTTGGGATTTTCAGGCAGGGCTGAGCTCTGCAGAGACTTCTTCTCCAACAAACGTCACGTTCCCAGATTGTAGAGACTGGGACCTGGTATGTTTTCGGACAGGGACTCAGGCCACGAGAGAAACAAGCTGTCACAATTGTGAAGGGTGACGCTTTTTTAATGATTACCAGTCCCATCACTGTGTAGCGCAGATGGGCACATGGCTGGGTCGTGACCGCCTTGCTTCTCTGCTGGAATGGAAACAAAGCCGGGTTAGAGTGAAAACGAGCCTCGGGAGTTTGCCCTTCAGAGTCTACAGACGTCTCTGAGAGGTCCCAGCAGAGACGAAGGGGGACTAGTTGTTGACATCTAGTCACTCAGTCGTGTCCAGCTCTTTGCAACCCCGTGGACTGCAGCCCGCCAGGCTCCTCTGTCCAAGGGGATTCTCCAAGCAAGAAGACTGGAGTGGGTTGCCACTTCCTCCTCCAGGGGATCTTCCCGACCCAGGGATTGAACCCAGCTCTCTTGCGCCCCCTGCATTGGCAGGCAGGTTCTTTACCAACTACCGAAGCCCGCGCGCCCCAGAGCTCTTGTTCCACAAGAAGAGAAACCCCCTCAGTGAGAAACCCAGGCACCCCAACTAGAGAGTCGCCCCCAATTGCCACAACGAGAAAAAAGCCCATGCCCAGCAAATGAAGACACAGTACAGGCAACAATAAAGAAATAAAGGCAAACGGATGTTCACTCTCCAGGTGAAAAAAGAAAAGCTGTAACAGCCATTGAAAGATAGCAACACCTTCAAGATAACCAGCCTCTCTCAAAGTAGCAAATAAACACTGCTACAAAAGAAGCTGGAGGGGGAAATGGCAACCCACTCCAGTATCCCTGCCTGGAAACCCCCCCAAACGGAAAAGCCTGGCGGGCTACAGTCCACGGGGTCGCAGAGAGTTGGACACAGCTTAACACACACGCCAAGCTAAAGTAAGAAAGATGAGCAAATCCTAAAAGATTCTGTCAGGATTCCAAGGGAAACACTCTTTTTTTTTTTTTTTTTAAACTTCTCACATCTGGAGCTTCCAGAATCTGTCCATTGAGCACATTTTAAAAATAACGGACACATCCACAGCCTCTCCATATGAATTCAAGATGCCCTGATGAGATGCTGTAGGCTTCACTCTCGTTACTTTTGAGAGAAGACGGTTCTACTGAAGAGGATGGAACGTCCGAGAGAAAGAGCCTAAGATCTCATGTTAAGGAACGTTTCATGTATCTTTTCATAGCTCCAGATGATTCTCCCCATAGAGACAGGTCAATATTATTATCATTACCATTTTTTAATAACAGTTTTGCGTACAGCCTCTCGAAAAACTCCTTTGGTGCGGGGAAGGAAACTTTCCATCATGAATAAAAAGCACATGGTGAGGCTGAGATGACATCAATCTGATTCCTGCAGGGCGACAGGACTTTGGGAATTCTGTGCAGCTAAAAAAAGGAGGAAAAGAGGAGAAGCCTCACAGCTTAGTTAGCACAGAGGAGGGTAAAAGCCAGCAACGCTTGCAATCATCATCAAGGCCGATGAGAAGGGGGACCACTCTCGGCGAGGCGGTCATCTTTAGGAGCTCAGCATCACTCAACGTGCATCACGCCTGTCTTAGACCGCGAGTTGCCGGCAGGTCTTCCTAAGCCCTACGTCCAGTGTTGGGCAGCCGGTCATCCCTCCCGGACCCTAGGGTTGTCCTCCTTTCTGGGCTCCCCATCGGCCGACTTCATGACTCACGTCTTGACCACAGACGTCTCCTGCCCCACCCGTCGCGACTGTGCCACCCACTTCTCGCCGGGTGGGGCGTCTCCCCGACACCCTGCTCTGCCCTTTTCTCCTCCTGCGCTTCCATCAACGTTACAATCAATACCAGATGTCGGATGGGGCTGGACTTTAACAAAAAAAAAAAAAAAAAGAAGAACATTTAAAATAACATTGTCACTAACAGGTCTGCCGGCAAAAGCCACCTCGTGGAGGCGGTTGGTTCCGTTCTTCCCAGACTGACCCTCTGTCGGAGATGGTCTCACAGCATTAAGATGCTATGGGGAGAGGTCATGTCATCTTTTGCTTATCCTTTTCTTTCTCTTTTTTAATTGGAAAGTGAGAGTGAACCTCATTCAGGCATGTCTGACGCGTTGCAACCCTGTGGACTATACAACCCATGGGATTCTCCAGGGAAGAATACTGGAGTGGGTAGCCTTTCCCTCCTCCAGGGGGATCTTCCCGACCCAGGGATCGAACCCAGGTCTCCCGCACTGCAGAGGGATTTTTTTTTACCAGGTAAGCCACAAGGGAAGCCCAAGAATACTGGAGTGGGTAGCCTTTCCCTCCTCCAGGGGATCTTCCCGACCCAGGGATCGAACCCAGGTCTCCCGCACTGCAGAGGGATTTTTTTTACCAGCTGAGCCACAAGGGAAGCCCAAGAATACTGGAGTGGGTAGCCTTTCCCTCCTCCAGGGGATCTTCCCGACCCAGGGATCAAACCCAGGTCTCCCGCACTGCAGAGGGATTTTTTACCAGGTAAGCCACAAGGAAGCCCAAGAATACTGGAGTGGCCCTCCTCCAGGGGATCTTCCGACCCAGGATCGAACCCAGGTCTCCCGCACTGCAGGGGATTTTTACCAGCTGAGCCACAAGGGAAGCCCAAGAATACTGGAGGTAGCCTTTCCTCCAGGGGATCTTCCCACCCAGGATCGAACCCAGGTCTCCCGCACTGCAGGGGATTTTTTACCAGCTGAGCCACAAGGAAGCCCAAGAATACTGGAGTGGGTAGCCTTTCCCTCCTCCAGGGGATCTTCCCGACCCAGGGATCAAACCCAGGTCTCCCGCACTGCAGAGGGATTTTTTTTACCAGCTGAGCCTTCAGGGAAGCCCTCAGCTGGAGATCTACCATATGACCCAGCAATCCCACTCCTGGGCACATAAACCCTGAGAAGACCATAATTCACAAAGACACACCCACCCCAATGTCCAATGCAGCACAATTTATGACCGTCAAGATATGGAAACACCCTAAGTGTGCATCGACAGAGGGGCAGATGAAAAAGACGTGGTACGCTTATAATACGGAGTGTTACTCAGCCCCGAAAGGGAACACAACAGAGTAACCTGCAGAGATGTGGACGGACCTCACATTTATACAATGGAGTATTACTCGGCCCCGAAAAGGGACGCAGCTGAATAATCTGCAGAGATGCGGACGGACCTCACATTTATACAATGGAGTATTACTCGGCCCTGAAAAGGGACGCGACTGAGAAATCTCCAGAGATGTGGATGGACCTCACATTTATACAATGGAGTATTACTCGGCCCCGAAAAGGGACGCAACCAAGTAACCTGTAAAGATGTGGACGGACCTAGAGTCTGTTATACAGAGGAAGGTAGGTCAGAAAGGGAAAGAAAGTCACGTATTAACACGCATTTGTGGAATCTAGAAAACCAGTACAGATCAACCTTCTTCTTCTTTTTAAAAGCGCTTGGCAGGGGAGCTCCTTGGCGATCCAGTGGTCAGGACTCTGAACTTTCACTGCTGTGGCCTGCGTTCAGTCCCTGGTTGGGGGACTAAGATTCTGCAAGCCTTGGGGTAGGCAAAAAGAGAAAATGTTTTTAAGAAAAGTTGTGATGAGTAATTCAACATGTGGGGTAATTATAGAGCGCGCATTACTTAAGAGAACTGGCGAACCAGAAATGCAACTGAAAAAGGTGCTCCTCCGAAGAGGCTTTTGAAAGATATCCAGAAGATTGTGTGATACAACTGTAGCAGGAATCCAATGACTGCCCCAGAGAGAAGAGACAGAATGGAAGAGAAGGAGAAAAGAATATTTGCTCCGTTAACAGCTGAAAATTCCCCCCGAATTGAAAGAATTATATTAAAGGTTAAATGAAACCAACCTAAGCAGGTCTGCTGCTGCTGCTAAGTCGCTTCAGTCATGTCCGATTCTGTGCGACCCCATAGACTGCAGCACTCCAGGCTTCCTCCTGTGTCCTTGACTATCTCCCAAAGTTTGCTCAAACTCACGTCCCCTGACTCAGTGGTGCATCTAATCAAACCCTAACTGGAGGTTACTGAACAAGTATAATGCTGGTAGAAAGACAGCTTCATGAAAGGAAGACTCGGAACCCGGAGGAGTACTGCGTTCCGAGGTATGGACCAGACGTGGGATGTTCAGAGCCCGGGGCACCTCATGTAAAAAGTGGTCATCACAGTCAAGAATTCCAAGTCGGGTCCTGAAGAGTGTGCTCATGGGCTGGCCCTGCTGGTGGCCCAGTGGTGAAGAACCCGCCTGCCAGCGCAACGGACGCAGGTTCGGTTCCTGGTCAGGGAAGACCCCACGTGCTGTGGAGCAACAGAGCCGGTGTGCTCTGTAACAAAAACCACTGCAGTGAGACGCCTATACAGCATGACTGGAGAAGAGTCCCCGCATGCTGCAACTGGAGAAAGCCCTTGAGCAGCAACAAACACCCAGCACAGCCAAAAATAAAATAAAATATAAAGTCTTAAGGAAAAGGAGTGAGCTTTTCACCCCTCCCCCCCAAAAAACAAAAACCGCAGTGGGTCCAGAAAGACACAGGAAGGCCTTTCTAGTGACCAGAACGTCGTTGCACCTTGATCTGACCTAATCCTTGGGACACAGATGGATTTACAACAAACTCTACAGAAGGTGACAGCGTTTGCAACAAGCCCAACCATCGTCCAACCCAAGAGCAGAATGTCTGGGCCATCCAAGTCATCACAACATCCGACGGGTTGCCTTGGAGACAAGCGATTCTGGAAATTTTTACACACAGCTGGTCAATCCTTGCTCTGGCCCTTGGAAACTAATCATAGAACGCTTGGACCATGAGCTGGTATCCGTACAGAGGAAAAGTCTCAGCAACCGGGGAAGGGGAGCCAGGCTTGCCTGCTAAGTCATTCAGAACTTTGGATCAGTCCAAACACGGTCAGATGTGCAACATCTTTTCAAGTATTTCCTTTGAATTAACGATAGACGATGCACTATTTCATCGCTTGAAGGGGATGAGAAAATGCAAACACGTTTACGTAGGCAATAAAAAAAAAAAAAAAACCACCACCACATTTTGGAAAGATAAATCCCAAATCCGGCATTATATGAGTAATTCACTTGAAAGAAGGCCAGTCAAATGGGGAAATAGAAATATTCTGAGATCATCTGAGGATAAAGCACGCTTGGCTTTTAAGATGTTTGGTTTGTTTTGAAAGAAGAGGGTTTTGTTGAAAGCATCCAGATATTGGCACTTGATCTGAAATTACCCTGTGCGATTTTGTTTATAGATGATAAAAGCGTCTACTTTTCCCATGAGTATTATCAGTCAGACTCTAGTTTCTGGAAACTTCAGATCTATAAAGGAAGATAACCTCATGTCTCTAAAGATCTATAAACACGCGGGCTTTGTTCACCTCTAAAGTAAAAGAAAAAACTCCCGTTACAACTTGAACCAGAAACTCGCCTTGGACCAATCACGGCCGACGTGTTCTGCTCCTTAAATGATATTTCATGTGGCTTGACGCTGCTGTCAACCAACTTGTTTGGGATCTTAACAGCCAACGCTAAAGGAAATCAACCCTGAATACTCATTAGAAGCACCAATGCTGAAGCTGAAGCTCCAATCCTTTGGCCACCTGATGCGAAGAGCTGACTCACTGGAAAAGACCCTGATGCTGGGAAAGACTGATGGCGGGAGGAGAAGGGGACGACAGAGGATGAGATGGTTGGATGGCACCACCGACTTGATGGACATGAGTTTGAGCAAACTCCCAGAGATGGAAAAGGACAGGGAAGCCTGGTGTGTTGCAGTCCATGGGGTCACAAAGAGTCAGACACACACGACCAAGCAACTGAATAACAACAAATCTCAGTTCTACGAGGCTGGAGGCAAACGGTGTTTGTGTTCTCGGTATGTACAACTGGGCTGAATGTATCAACCTTGTAAATGCTTTTTTTTTTTTTTTTAAAGCAAACATAAGTTTTATGCTTCATCTACACTGAGATTACATTCACCAAACAGTGAGGATGTCCAAGGTTAAAATGCCCCAAGCTTGTTCACCTCGCTCCTTGTTCTTGGCAGCAAGAGAGCCACGTCTTTGACCGATGACGCAAGCATCCCGCTCCTAAGCCTATATTCAGAGAAAACCATGGTTCACAAAGAAACACACACCCCAACCTTCACAGAAGCACTATTTACGACAGTTAAGACACGGAAGCAACCTAGGTGTCCATCAGGAGGTGAACGGATAACGCTGACGTGGAGGTTGTTGTTCAGTTGCTCAGCGGTGTCCGACTCTTTGGGACCCCACGGACTGCCGCACGCCAGGCTCCTCTGTCCTCCACTACCTCCCGGAGTTGGCTCAGATTCAGGTCATACACGTGTACAATGTCTGGGGGCTGCCCTGACGGCTCAGAGGGTAAAGCGTCCGCCTGCAATGCGGGAGACCTGGGTTCGATCCCTGGGTGGGGAAGATCCCTTGGAGAAGGGCAGTGGCAACCCCTCCAGTCCTCTTGCCTGGAAAACCCCTGTGATGGAGAAATAGCACCTGGGGTCACAAAGAGTCGGACACGACTGAGCAAGCTCACGTGTATACAGTGTTTGAAACGACATTAAGAAAGAGCCTCTGAAGTGGACTCCAGGAGAGACACTGGATTCTTCCCTCCCGTTATCTTTCCTCTTTTCAAGCCGTCTTGTCCTCTCGTCTTTCCCAGCTTTAAGGGGGCCCTCATGCCTTGCACAGAGTCGGACATGACTGAAGCAACTTAGTAGCAGCAGCAGCAGCATGCATGGATTCTCTCATGGGCCCTTCATCCACCTTCAAAAGCAGGAGCACAGATTCTTCCCATCTATGTGTCTTGATGCGTCTCGGCCTCGATCTCTCTCCATCTCTCCCCCTATTACTTCTGTCCTCCCATCTCCTTCTGGGACTTCACGCTCCTGCGACCCTCCTGCAAGAACCCCGGCCGTGACATAATGGAACCACCTGAGTAAGCCCACTGGCAGTCCCCCATCTCATCACCCTTAAATGAGTCACATCCGCAATGCCCCCCTTTGACACGTAAGGTAACATATTCACGAGTTCTAAGTATTCGTGCGTCAACATTTGGGGACAGGAGTCGGGGGAGGATTTATTCAGTTATTTGGCCAACCACATCCACTCAAGGATTCTGAACTAAATGGCAGAAGCAGAATAGGTTTTCATCCAATATCCAATAGTTACCGGTTGTTTTGGTGGCTGTTGGGGGTCTTTGCTGGTGGCTCAGACGATAAACAGTGTGCCTGCTAATCTGCAGACCAGGGTTTGATCCCTCGGTCAGGAAGATCCCCTGGAGGAGGTAATGGCAACCCCCTCCAGTATTCCTGCCTGGAGAATCCCATGGACAGAGGAATGTGGCGGGCTACAGTCCACGGGCCGCAAAGAGTCGGACACGACGTGGTGATGGACACTTTCACCTGGTGACCGTTAGTGACGGGCTTCCCAGGTGGTGCTAGTGGTTAAAGAATCCGCCTCCCAATGCAGGAGACATAAGAGACTTGGGTTTGATCGCTGGGCTGGGAAGATCCCCTGGAAGAGGGCATGGCCACCCACTCCAGTCTTCTTGCCTGAAGAATCCCATGGACAGAAGAGCCTCGTGGGCTACAGTCCACGGGGTTGCAAAGAGTCGGACACGCCTGAAGGGAATCAGCACGCACGCACGCTGGAGGGAACCAGCACGCAGCACGCACAGTGCTTTGCTGATGCCTTTGAAAGCACCGTTACGTTTCAGGGTATTGGGTCTGTCCTCTGCTTGACCCTGGAAAGTGTGGAAACACATTCTCTGGACGATGTTTCAAAGTGCCGAGTGTGTAAAGAGCTCCCCCCTGTCACGGGCTGAAGTCACGATTTAGGCTAGCTGGCGAGCACACATTTCAGAAAGAAAAAAAGAAATCATTATGCGCCCTCCAGAACAATATCCGCTGGACAGACGCGTCGCATTTCACTTCAAAGAGCCAAGTCAAAACCGGGGAAGATTTGTTTCTGACGTAAACGGGTGCGGGGTTTAGTAGGAGGAGTTGAGAAAGCTTGGACGTGAGGAACGTGTTAGGTTGACCATTGCTGTTCAGTCTCTCAGTCGAGTCTGACTCTTTGCCACGCTGTGGACTGTAGCCCTCCAGGCGCCTCTTGTCCGTGGGATTCTGCAGGCCAGAATACTGGAGCGGGTTGCCATTTCCTCCTCCAGGGGATCCTCCCGACCCAGGGATCCAACCCGGGTCTCCCGCATTTCAGGCAGGTTTTTTACCCGCTGAAATGTATAACTAAATCACCTGTACACCTGAAACGAACTACATCACCTGTATACTTCAGGGAAGTCTGCAAAAACAGCAAGACTTTTCTCTAGTGTGAATTTTGACCAAATCACACTTTCTTAGGTGAACAAGACGGCAGAATCTAACATGCTGAGAGAGAGACAAGACGAGACAGACAGAAGACAGCAGCCACTGGCTCTTCCTAGTATATAAAGACGCGTCACTAACCTCTAAGAGACTGGGTACGCCGTGAAGTCACCTACATCCTGGGATGGGCTTGTACCAACATCCTGGGATGGGCTTGTACCATCTCCCGCTGATGCCTAAGGGAACAGAAGCACCGAGATCAGGTAACGAGGCCAACTTTCCACAAGGAGTAAGTGCGAACATCCTTACAAGAACGGGTGTGCAAGAGGGCAAAGACGGTGGAGCACACCAGTTCCCTACTGACCACCCCAGAGACTTCAGGGGAAAGGGACTTCTCTCTGTGCTTTTCTTATGCTTACAGCTTTCATCCGCCTGCATTTAAATTACCACTGCAGTTTCCATCAGACCGTCTGTATGTCCAATAAACGTCAGTACAATTTCCATCGGACCGTCTGAATCTCCGGTGGGCATGGCGTTCAGGTCTGAGCGCCCGATAAAGTACGGCGCGTTTATTGCAATGGATTTTCTCAGGAGGAAAATACTGGAAGACAGACGCCAACGAAACACAAACTGAGCACATGCGTGCTAAGTCGAGGGTATTCCGTTTTTGTGGGTTTTTTTTTTTTTGCAGTAATGTAGCAATGCTCCCACACACTCCGGATGGCTCTGCACATCTGTCTCGTACTTGATGAGCTCGGGCAAGGCGTCTTAAGCCGCCCACCTTAAATCCTACGCAGTGTGAACTGGAAAGACAAGGGCGTTTATTTTACTGGCAAAACGCTGCTTTCCTGTCCTGCTGAGGTCCGTGCATCCCGCGCAATACAAGCGCATCCCAGGTGAGAGAAGAACCAGGGGCCGCTAAACGCCTAGACCCTCCCCCGGGGCACGTGTGCAAACAGGACACGCCGACTCCGAGGAGGGCTGTTTCAAAATGTCACTTCACGTAAAAACCCTAAGAACATGTTTTGAAGGTAGCGAAACACAGCGGGCATGCAAAGAAAGTCCAGCCTTATCCGTGACCCGGAGAATGTGATGAAAAGGGAAAGCCAGTCTGGAACAATCACAGAAAAAAACCGACACTGTTTTTATTCAAGAGCGAGAGTTTGGAAATGGTCTGAAACACTGGGACCACCGCCTAAAATTTTCCACTTTCCTCAGCCAGACTAGAAACTGCATTGAATATTTAAAGAAAGAAAACAAAATTGTGTTTTTTTTTCCACCAAGAAAAATACTTCCATCAGTTCATCGTAGCATCTCATGAAGTACAGGCAGAATGGAAAAATCAGAAGCCAGCCACAGCTTCTCAGTTGCTGCCCAAATGCAAAGAAAATGAGCCGGGGTTGCAGGTGAGACATTAAGATTTCCAGGCAGCGTCAAAACTTCTTGTCCTCATTTCAGCTGGAAGGAGGGGACTGGCTACGTTGAATGTCTTCAAGGTCGGGTCTTTCCTCCGCAATAGCACCAAGTCTCTGAAAAACATTATTTCGAGCATCACTTTACCGCCAAATAAGCTAAGAAGCCACAAAGCGGTCGAATTCCTGGGGACACGGAGACCACGCTTAGAGATGTTACCAGGGTTGTCATAATAAAGTACTCCAGATGAGGAGGGCTGAAGCAACAACTATTTATGTCTCCCAAACCAGTCCACCCTAAAGGAAATCAGTCCTGAATATTCATTGGAAGGACTGATGCTGAAGCTGAAGCTCCAATCCTTTGGCTGCCTGATGCGAAGAGCTGACTCATTGGAAAAGACCCTGATGCTGGGAAAGATTGAGGGCAGAGGAGAAGGGGACGACAGAGTGAGATGGTTGGATGGCATCAGTGACTTGATGGACATGAGTTTGAGCAAGCTCCGGGAGCTGGTGATGGACAGGGAGGCCGGGCGTACTGCAGTCCAAGGAGTCGTAAAGAGTTGCACAAAGCTGAGCGACTCAAGAGCAACAACAAATTTATTTCTTTGGTTGTGCTTGGACTCAGCTGAGGTCTTCAGGATTTTCCATCTTAGCTGTGGCATGTGGAATCTAGTTCGCTGAACCAGGGATTAAACCCAGGCCCCCTGGATTCGGGAGCTGGGTCTTAGCTGCTGGACCACCAGTGAAAGCCTAATAAGGAAGTGACTTAAAGACAATTGGCTGGCATCTGCTGAACACATAAAAACACCTCTCAAATCTCCACCCCACCCCCCACCCCCAACCGGGCAAAGACTTTCATCTGCCCTCTCGTGGACATGATTTGAGGGGGAAAAAAAAAAAAAGGCCCTTCAGGCCCGACACAAAATAGTTCTCAATTGTGAATGGGTTATTTCCTGCATAAATAGAGAAGAGAACTCTGCTTGTGTTTCTTGTTAATTTCTATAGTTGTTTTAATCAGGCACAAAACCACAACGGGCTATGTCAGCAGATTCTTTGTATACAAACGACTGATACGCTGGAAGTTCAAATGACTCTCGAGTAAACTTTCTTCCTTTCTGTGGGCAGATTAGGCAACGACGAATTTTTTTCTTTCTTTCAATGTGCGACTTGGCCATGTTTAAATCTGCTGGGTGTACTTATCTTTGCAGAGTTTTGTAAGATCGGACAGCAGCTACACAATCCATCAAAAACCACAGAATCAGGCCTGGAGTTTGTGCAGAAGTTTTTAAGAATGACTAGAAGGCAATGGCACCCCACTCAGTCCAGTCACTCAGTCGTGTCCGACTCTTTGCAACCCCATGGACTGCAGCACGCCAGGCCTCCCTGTCCATCACCAACTCCCAGAGTTTACTCAATCTCATGTCCATCGAGTCACTGATGCCATCCAGCCATCTCATCCTCTGTCGCCCCCTTCTCCTCTTGCCCTCAATCTTTCCCAGCATCAGGGTCTTTTCCAGTGAGTCAGCTCTTCATATCAGGTGGCCAAAGCATTGGAGCTTCAGCATCGGTCCTCCTAGTGAATATTCAGGGTTGATTTATTATTATTATTATTATTCCTGGTTCCACAAGCATTTCTCGGAACTGAAAAGGTATTTCGTAATACTTCATCGCTGGACGTGAGCCCACGTGGAGAGCCAGGGACTTTCCGAAGTGTTGGAAAGGAACATCTCGGGTGCAAGGAGGAGGAGAAAGAAGGTCCTGCTCTGTTTTCTCCCTTTCGGTCGCAGTGCACGACAGGGAAGAGACAAAACGCCTCATATTCCAAAGGGACCTCACTGTGTTCGCCTTGACCCGGTGGTCCTTGAAGGAGATGAAGGAACCTCCAGGGGACACGTGGCAATGCCTGCAGCTTCCCGGGGGGCTCGATGGTAAAGAACCCGCCTGCCAACTCAGATCACGTGACAGACTCAGGTTTGATCCCTGGGTCGGGAAGATCCCCTGAAGGAGGGCAGGGCAACCCACTCCAGTCTTCCTGCCTAGAGAATCCCACAGACAGAGGAGCCTGGCGGGCTGCCCCATGGGGTTTCGAAGAGTTGGACACGACTGAGCGACTGACGCTTTCACTGTGTGTGTGTGTGTGTGTGTGTGTTAAGTTGCTTCAGTCGTGTCTGACTCTTTGCAACCCCGTGCTGTGTAGCCCGCCAGGCTCCGCTGTCCACGGGGATTCTCCGGGCAGGAACACCAGAGTGGGTTGCCACGCCCTCCTCCAGGTCACTATGTCCCTACCATTTCTCTAACTCATGGGCTTCATATTGTATATCATGACTTATCTATTCTATTTAGCCTTGTCTGTGATGCTGGGAGGGATTGGGGGCAGGAGGAGAAGGGGACGACCGAGGATGAGATGGCTGGATGGCGTCACTGACTCGATGGACGTGAGTCTGAGTGAACTCCGGGAGTTGGTGATGGACAGGGAGGCCTGGCGTGCTGCGATTCATGGGGTCGCACAGAGTCGGACACGCCTGAGCGGCTGAACTGAGCTGAACTGACTGATTTTTTTACCAGATAGGTAAGACGGATAGATGAATGGATAGACAGACAATTTGTAAGATGCACAAGTACTTGAAATGCAACACCTTTGGGGGGGTGCCGGGCACAGTGAGTAACGTAGTGATGGAAGAAACAGCTCTGGGAGGACTCAGCCAGGGGTGGATCTGACTCCCTCTGGATTCTCTCTTGTGCCCGGCGCAGCCAGGCACCAGCAGGGGTGGGGGCATCTCTAGGGCAGCGTCGCCTGCTCCCTCTGCCCACCCACTGGCATGCCCGGCCCCCATTCCCCACCCCTCACTCCCTGGCCAGCCTGGTTTTGCAGAACTGGCCACCTTCCCTGGCCCCTCAACACACCTGGATCCACTGCTCATCACGCCTTCTCTGTTTGCTGGTTATATGTCCATCCTTCTGGGACCGCTGCTTCCCGACCCTCAGAGAGCTCCCAGATGCTCACAGGTCTTCCTCCATTGGCGGTCCCCAGACCTGGGACCGAGGCTGGCAGCGATGACCGTTCAGTGAACATCCCCGCACCTGGGACCAAGGCCGGCAGCGACGACCGCCCGGTGAACGTCCGGGCAAACGCTGTCACTCCTTAGTTCTCCTCACAGCTGCTACTGAAGGAGTCTTAGGTGAGAGTGCTGGCTCTCCACCCCTGAGAGCCATTCCGCAGCACACAGGGAGTGTGTCTCTAGGTCCAGAGAACAGCTGAGAAGGATGCTGAAGGCAGCCTCGTCCTCAAAGTCCCTTGAGCATAAAGAAAGTGAAAGTGAAGTCGCTCGGTCGTGTCCAACTCTTTGCGACCCCCATGGACTGTAGCCCACCAGGTTCCTCTGTCCCTGGAATTCTCCAGGCAAGAATCCTAGAGAGGGTTGCCACTCCCTTCTCCAGGGGAGTTTCTCAATTGAGGGATCGAACCCGGGTCTCCCGCACTGCAGGCAGATGCTTTACCACCTGAGCCACCAGGGAAGCCCCCTGAGCGTAAAATGCAGCAAAAGACAAGTCCTGCAATGTTTTCTCAACCAGACCTCCCGCCACAGCGAATCCAGGGCATCTGATTCTATTTCAGGGCAAAGGAAGTGAAGAAGCTTTGTTGGAATGCTTCATCGCATATGTGTGCACGTACTGGGCTGCTTTGGGGGAATTTTCTGATATTTTTTTCCAGTAGTTACATACGGATGAGAGAGATGGACCATAAAGAAGGCTGAGCACTGAAGAACGGATGCCTTTGAACTGTGGGGCTGGAGAAGACTCTTGAGAGTCCCTTGGACAGCAAGAGATCAAACCAGTCCATCCTAAAGGAAATCAACATTGAATATTCATTGCAAGGACTGAAGCTGAAGCTGAAACTCCAATCCTTTGGCCACCTGATGCGAAGAACTGGCTCACTGGAAAAGACCCTGATGCTGGGAAAGATTGAGGGCAGGAGGAGAAGGGGACGACAGAGGATGAGACGGCTGGATGGCATCACCGACTCAGCGGACATGAGTTTGAGCAAGCTCCAGGACACAGTGAAGGATAAGGAAGCCTGCTGTGCTGGTTTCAATGGGATTGCAAAGACTTGGACACGACTGAGCGATTGAACAACAGAAAAGTGGAAAGCGGGGGCGGGGGGGGGGGATTGTGTGCCCCTGCTTCCGCAGGCCTCTCCCACTGACACATGGACAAAGATCTGGATGTGAAATTCCTTTTCCTATCTCCGCATTTCCTCACTTTGTTCAATTTCTACTTTCTCACTGGAAGAAACGTGATTCAATTTTCCTGAAACATCACCACCAGACTGAGATCCTATAGCTCTTTTTAAGTATCTCCTCATGCCAGGAGAAAAGAATGTGTAAAATCATCCAGGTTATTTACATATTTTTGAAATGTTTTCACGAGGTTACATAGGATTTCATAGAAAAAAAAAATCGATGCTTCATGTAACAGAATCATATGTAGATTGAAAAAAAAAAAAAAACCAAAAGTGTGTACATTTCGTGCAATGCCAGGGAACCCAAGTCTGACATTCTCCTGAAATAAAAGGGACTCGAGAAATTCTTTTCTCCAAGTTTAGAAACCATTCAAACTTGATGAGTTTGCTGTTTTGATCATAATTTAAATTTCTTCCAGATTTATATCCTTAGGGAGAAAAAAAATATGGCTTCATGCTTTTAGCCAAGAAAGATCAAAATAGTATATTAAATGCTCTCGGAAGACTTTTTTGTACATAGAAAAAATATTCAATGAGTTAATACAAATCAGAAACAGGCTGATTCTCCCTGAGATTACACAAGCATTTCAGCATTAAGAAAAGGAAGGGTAAAAAAAAAAAAAAAAGATCAATGAAAAAATATCAGCTACTGCAAAAGCAACACCTTCTCATCTTTCATGGATAAGATCAATGAAAACGTATCAAATACGCAAAGAGAAAGACCTCCAAAGCTTTAATTATGGTTCAGATGCCCAACTTCCAAGCGAAATCCAAGGCAGCCATGTCTCTGCTCCCTACACAAGGTGGGATCACAACCATGCGTACATGGAGGGGGAAACTGGCTGGGCAAGCACGTTGGATTAAGCCACAAAGCCATCTGATGAGTTTATGCAAGTCAAGTGATACACAAAATCTCATCTGAAACGCATACATCCCTTCCCCACGGTCCAACGTCCCCTAGTCCAGGGGAAATCCCTTCAGAAATCCAAGCGGACCTTGGTTCGACTGTTCAACGCGGCCGCTTTGGAGAGACACGACCTCCCATGAAATGTACCAGCATCCACCTGCCAACAGGCTTCCCAAGGCCATCATGACGTCCCTTCAAGACCAATGGCGACTGCTCGTCCATGTTCGAATTAAGTATAAACAGTATGCTCGTTGCTCAGTCATGTCTGCCTCTTTGCAAGCCCATGGACTGTAGCCCCCCAGGCTCCTTTGTCCACGGGATTCCCCGGGCAAGGATACTGGGGTGGGTGGTCATGCCCTCCTCCAGGGGAACTTCCCCACCCAGGGATCGAACCCATGCCTCTTTACGTCTCCTGCATTGGCAGGAGGGTTCTTAATCACTGCAGCACCTGGGAAGCCCAACTTCACTCCGATACAAATTAATTTAAAAAAATTTTTGAAGGTCCGTTCTAGATCAAATGTCCTCCAAAAAAGGAGGTATAAACAACCGAAAGTAGCTGATTCTCATGGTTTTTTCCATTAAAACGTGGACAGCGCGTGCTTATCACACTAACTCTATTGAACTCAAAGATGCTTGTCAGCACGAAGGCAACGTGGCTCCCCGTGGAGGATTCGATTTTGCTCAAGGTACAATCGACGCACGCAGAGTCAAGTCTAGATGTTAGCCCGCCTTTTCTTGACCCTGAGATTCATGACGCTACCAGTAAGGGAGGAAACTCTCACAATTAAGTCTAACACAAAACCCAGAGGGCTCTTGAAAGAGAAAAGAGAAGGAATACTGTGTTTTGTGAATTAAGCGCACACTCAATTGTGTCTGATTCTTTGCGACCCCATGGATTGTAGCCCGCCAGGCTCCTCTGTCCATGGGACTGTCCAGGCAAGAATCCTGAAGTGGGTTGCCATGCCCTCCTTCAGGGGATCTTCCAAACGCCAGATCGAACATGTGCCTCCTGCACTGGCTGGCAGGGGGATTCTTCACCACGGAGCCACTGGGAAGCCCTCTGTCTAATACAGAGAGGGCATCTCTTTACAGAAGGTTAGACAGGAGCTGTCTTGAAAGAGCCTCCACGTGGCAGAGGGGAGTTCAACAGACAGGACCGTAGCGGCTGCCGTGCTGCGCTCATGGGTTGTGCGGATGTGTGTTATGTTTAATGGATTTAAGCCGTCTCTCTACGTGGCTGAACCCACCTTGTTGGCGACAGACAGGCTCCCCCTCCGTGGCAGCCATCTGAGTGTTCATTTCTGCCGTGGAAGCGAGATTTAAAAATGGAAGCTCAAGCTGCCGCATCTGGGTACCATGTGTCCAGAAGAATGCAGAGATGGGCTCTGTCCTTCACGGTGTCAACTGGTGGGACGCTGGGGCTGTCCGGTTACCCACGTACATATGCAGGGTTCACAGTCCGCTCGGCAAACGAGGTACTAGAAGCTGGCAGGTAATCGCTGGGTATGAGGTATACAGAAAAACCACGCATGGTGGGAAATGGAAAGTGTCCAAGACGGGTCCACGGAGGAACGGCTGTTCACACTCAAGTGCTGAAAGATGCGTTTCACTGGTAGACAAGACCCAGAGAATCAGCAGTGTGAGAAGAACTCATGCTGTGAATGAAGCGAGGCTTGAAATAACGTTCATGGAGAAGAAGAGCCATCTAATTCAGGTGTCCCGGAGTTCCCCGGAGTGCTGCTGCTGCTGAGTCGCTTCAGTCGTGTCCGACCCTGTGCGACCCCATAGACGGCAGCCCACCAGGCTCCCCCGTCCCTGGGATTCTCCAGGCAAGAACACTGCAGTGGGTTGCCATTTCCTTCTCCAATGCATGAAAGTGAAAAGTGAAAGTGAAGTCGCTCAGTCGTGTCCTGCTCTAAGCAACCCCATGGACTGCAGCCCACCAGGCTCCTCCGTCCATGGGATTTCCCAGGCTAGAGTACTGGAGTGGGTTGCCATTGCCTTCTCCGAACCCAGAGTGCAGGGTTCTGCAATCATATGCTGCTCATATGATGAGTATCGTACGTAATATCACCGTCAATCATAATGACGAATGGATCAAGAAGACAGAATACATACACACGGCAGAATACTACTCAGCAACGAAAAGGGACAAGGTAATGTCATACGCGGCGAGACGGACGGACCTACAGATTTTCACACTGAGTGAAGTCAGTCAGACAGAGAAGGAGAAATACCGGATGACGTCGCTTATATGCAGAATCTAATACAGAAATGAGACAGAGCAAGGTGTCAGGGAGATAACAGAATTACATTTTTGGCTGACCAAAATAAAAGTCACCGGCCACGGACGTTAGTTTCTGCAAAAGTCCACCCGTCAGTGATGAGTTCATATGCCAATGTCCTCCCCAGACATTACCTTCTTGAAAGGCGTGAGAAATACACTGTGGTTGTAAACTCATTCACACGTTCTATGCACTTGTTGCTGCTGTTTAGACGTTAAGTCGTGTCCGACTCTGTCGCAACCCCACGGACTGCAGTCCACCAGGCTCCTGCGTTCTCCACTATCTCCAGAGTTTGCTCAAATTCATGTCCACTGAGTCGGTGATGCCATCCAACCATCTCCTCCTCATTCTCCTCCCGTCTTCAATCTTTCCCAGCAGCAGGGTCTTTTCCGATGAGTCAGCTCTTCGCATCAGGTGGCCAAAGGACTGGAGTTTCAGCTTCAGCATCCACCCTTCCAATGAATATCCAGGGCTGATTTCCTTGAGGATAGACAGGTTGGATCTCCTTACAGCCCAAGGGACTCGCAGGAGTCTTCCCCAGCACCACGGTTGGAAAGCATCAGTTCTTCAGTGCTCAGCCTTCTTTACATTCCAGCTCTCACATCCGTACCTTACAGGAGTCTCTACCATGATTGATACAGGGTGCATCAAATCCTAGAGCAATCGGCCTCCTGAAATATTTCAGGGGATGCTATCTGGCTAAGGCAGCTCTCTCTCTCTCTGCACACAGGGATCCACATTCTTCCAGAGGGGAGGATCAACTGTGGTTTCCTGGGCAATCTGGAGCCTCAGGATGTCAGATGGAGACGGCTGTGGGTTTCACGCCCGGATGTTACAGCTGATGGGGAACCACAGATGGCGGGACTCAGGCCATTGTTAGGAAAATAAAGTCACTGCAAACAGCACAAAAGGAAATCGGAGTGCTGTTTGCAATCAGGGTGAGATGCCGGGTCCTTCCCCTTGCATATGGCCGCTGACCTTTCCCAAGAGTGGTTTATAACGAAGTCAGCACGATGCCTTTCTCGGGACCGACCACACCTAACGTTTGCAAACTGGTGACTCTGGCTCGGCGCTCTGCAGAGGAGACAGCTGTTTGCCGTTAAAGGCACCGCCCGCGTTTTCAGGGTGTCATCATGCTCCCTCAGGCTCCATTCGTGCAGCTCGTTTCCTCAAGTTTAGGGGCCAGCCTGCAGCTTTCATGCCCCAGCATACAAAGGCCATCCCACTGGACACACACACACAAAATTACATTTATATTGGATCAATTTGGAGAAAAGGATACTCTTTCCAAAAAAAAAAAAAAGCCCTATTTTTAGTTTTCCTGTTTTTAGCAAACTGTTGAAGTAATCTCCTTCATTAGAGAAAGTAGTAAAAGCAACGCTTTTTTATTAGCATCAGAAACTTTCCACACAGAAGGGTTTCATCAAAAGCATGCTGCATTTTGTCAAGAACAAGGGTGAGGTGCCTATCTTCCTGTTTCTTTGGTCCGCTGCTTCCAAGGAAATCTGCCTTTTCGAAGCTGAATTAAGAGACAAATAAGAACATTTTGATCTATTTTTAAAAAGTTTTATTATACATTTTTATGTAGTATATATATTGAAATACATACATTATAAAATAAAAGTTTTATTTAAAAAAAGTATAGTTGATTTACAATACTGAGTTAGTTTCAGGCATACAGCAAAGTGAATTAGTAACATATAGATGTATAGAGATATATATCGCTAATTCACTAAAGTGAATATATATATATATACACATACACGCACATTCTTTTGTAGATTTTCCATATACGTCATTACAGAGTACTGAGTAGAGTTCTCTCTGCTATACAGTAGTAGGTCCTTGTCAGTTACCTGCTTTATATACTGTCGGAGAAGGCAATGGCAGCCCACTCCAGTCCTCTTGCCTGGAGAATCCCATGGATGGAGGAGCCTGGTGGGCTGCAGTCCACGGGGTCGCTGAGGGTCGGACACGACTGAGCGACTTCCCTTCACTTTATGTACTGTAGTCTGTATGGGCGTGCTTTGTGACTCGGTCGCGTCCAGCTCTTTGCAACCCCCTGGACTGTAGCCCGCCAGGCTCCTCTGCCCATGGGATTCTGCAGGCAAGAGGACTGGAGTGGGCTGCCATCTCCTCCTCCAGGGGAGCTTCCCGACCCAGGAACTGAACCCAGGTCTCCTTCACTGCAGGCGGATTCTTTACCGACTGAGTTACGAGGCAATCCTCATGCTATACAGTAGGTCTTTACAAACTATTTTATCAATATATGGATATATTAATTATTAATTAGTTAATTAAGATATAGTGTGTATGTCCATCCCAACCTCCCAATTTATCCGTCCCCGCTTCCCCTCCTTGGCAATCTTAAGTTTGATTTCTACATCTGTGACTCTGTTTCTGTTTTGTGGATAAGCTGAAAGGACAAATAATTATTAAGCCTTGCCTCATCTTGGGGACAGTGTGGAATAAACATAAGAATGGAAATTCACATAATTTACAATGTGTGTATGTGCGTGTCAGTCGCTCAGCAGTGTCTGACTTTTTGCAGCCCCATGGACTGTAGCTTTCCAGGCTCCTCTGTCCATGGGATTCTCCAGGCAAGGATACTGAACTGGGTTGCCGTCTCCTCCTCCAGGGGATCTTCCCGATCCAGGGATCAAACACTCATCTCTTTCGGCTTCTGCACTGGCAGGGGCATTCTTTACCAACAGAGCCACCTGGGGAGCCCAATTCATAATATATATAGGGAGACAGACAAGGGCTTCCCGGGTGGCTCAGCTGGCGAAGAATCCGCCTGCAATGCAGGAGACCTGCAGAAGGGAACAGCTACCCACGGCAGAATTCCGGCCTGGAGAATTCCATGGGCAGAGGAGCCTGGTGGGCTACAGTGCATGGATCTGCAAAGAGTCAGACACCACTGAGCATCTGAGCGCGCGCACACACACACACACAGACACACACTACAAATTATGTCAACTTCTGTTCTTCTGTTCATTCCACACCGTGCTCAAGATGAGGCAAGGCGGGGGGTGGGGGGGGTCACAAAGAGTCAGACACGACTGGGCGACTTTCACTTTCATAGGGAGACATTCCTAGGAAAATATCAACCACCTTCTAGGTAAAATTTTAAGAAGCACGACGTTGGGTAGACAAGCCTAAAGACCCTCAAAGGATCGAAGTGGGCAGAACTGCAACAGCCTTATTTCCAAAATGCCAAAGAATTTACAGGGTGCAGCACTTGGCAGATAAAACTGTCCAGAAGGTGGTTTGGAGAGGCTGCAACAAAGCACCAGGCACGGGGTGAACACGCAGACACCCGCAGCCTAGAACAGCGGTATCTTCTGTGTCGTTACACTGGGTCTCTGTTGCTCTGAGCAGGCTTCGCCTAGTTGTGGCAAGTGGGGGCTACCCTCTAGTTGTGATGCTCAGCTTTCTCTTTGCAGTAGCTGCTCTGGTTGGGGAGCATGGGGTCCAGGCACACAGGCTTCGGCAGTTTTTGGACACGGGCTCAGGAGTAGCAGCGTGTGGGCGCTAGAGCTCAGCAGCTGTGGTGCATGGGGCTTACTTGCTCATGTGGAATCTGCCTCGACCAGGGATCGAATCCGTGTCCCCTGCATTGGCAGATGGATTCTTATCTGCTGGACCACCGGGGAAGGCCCCAGAATAGTGGTGTGTATTTTCTGGGTGAAGAAAGCACTAAGATAGCTCTCTTTGCAACCAATTCTGTAAACAAAGGAAAATAAAAAAACTCCCCATCCAAAGGAGAAGGGGGTGCTGAAGGACTTCAGAAGGCGAGAAGAATTGGTTATTTCTGGAACCCATCTACTAGAAAAGCAGGAGAAATGTTCTGAGAACGGGAGGGAGCGCATGCATGTTTGCTAAGTCGCTTCAGTCGTGTCCGACTCTGTGCGACCCCACAGACAGCAGCCCACCAGGCTCCCCTGTCCATAGGATTCTCTAGGCAAGAATACTGGAGTGGGTTGCCACCTGAAAACCCAGACGCATGAAAATGAATGACCGTGGAGGGGCACACATCTCAGATCACATCCTATAGAAAATCACCTCCGAGAGGCAGGAGACAAACTCCAATGAAAATGTACAACCCAGAGGAAAGGTTTAATGCAGTGAAAACGGGAAGAGATTTGCTGTTGGTCTGTTTGAATACAGAGAAGAGATTAAGCTCCTCCATGCAAGACGAATCACTCAACAAGCCAAACACTATTCAACCCAAAGACAGTCCAGGAAGCATAATCCAAGAGAACCTTCCTGAGCTGGCAGACACACACCCAGAGATGAAAGTCGTTCCTGAGTCGGCAGACATGAATTCACAGAAGAAAGACGTGCGCTGAATTTAAAGATGTGAGAAGTAAGTAACCCGTTAATTCTGCCCCACATCAGAGCGCTGTCCAGCCCCAAATGTCAGCAAGAAGTGAAGTTGCTCAGTCGTGTCCGACTCTTTGCGACCCGTGGACTGTAGCCCACCAAGCTCCTCCGTCCATGGGATTCTCCAGGCAAGAACAGTCGAGTGGGTTGCCATTTCCTTCTCCAGGGGATCTTCCTGACCCAGGGATCGAACCCAGGTCTCCCACATTGCAGGCAGATGCTTTAACCTCTGCACCACCAGGGCTGAGGCTGAGAAACTCTGACTGAGCATGAAGTCAAGATTTTATCTATCTACTCTATCCATCCATCCATATCTCTTATGTATCCATTCATCCATCACCTATCCATCCATCCATGTAGATACATGCAGATAGATGCATCATCTATCTCTACTATCTATCTATGTAGCTTTCTGTACAATCAATCAATCTATCCATCCATCATCTGTCTGCACTATCAATTAATCTATCATCTATCAATATACGTTGCTGTACTATCATGTATCGAGCTATCACTTCCACCAAGCCACCCACCCATTCATGTATCCATGCATCCATCCACCCGTGTCTACTCTCCATGCATCATCTGTCTCTACTATCTGTCTGTCTGTACCATCTACCAGTCTCTACCATCTCTCCATCACCTGTACCATCAATCAACCTACCATCTAGCAAGCTATTTAGCTGCACTACCTATCATGAAGCTACCATTTTCATCCACCCATCCAGCCACCATCTGTTTATCCATCCACCCACGTCTACTATCTACCCAGTGTCGGCCTCCACTATCATCTATGAATCAATCGCCATCTACCATCTATCAACCTACCATTTCTATCAATCCATCCACACACAGTCTAGCTATCCATTCATTTATCTCTGCGATCTACCTATCCGTTCATAGACCATCTCTCTATCATCTCGCATCAATTGATCTATGCATCCACAATCAACCTATCCATCTATCTGTGGATACTCCCTGTGAATCCATCATCTCACTCAACTATTTATCTGCGGTCTATCTCTACTATCAACATACCATCTATTGATCGGCCTGTCTCCACTCTCTATCACCGACCAACCTATCTATCTGCACTATCACCTATTAATCTACCACTTGTATCAATCCCGCCACCCATCAACTATCTATCCATACATCTATCCACCCATTCAAGCAGCACCTATCAGGTCTCTCTTTCCACCCATTCGACCAGCATCTATCATGTCTATCTATCCACCCATTCGACCAGCATCTATCATGTCTCTCTACCCACCCATTCAACCAGCATCTATCCCGTCTATCTATCCACCCATTCAACCAGCATCTCTCTATCATATCTCTCTATCCACCATCCAACCACCGTCTATCATGTCTCTCTACTCACCCATTCAACCAACATCTATCCCATCTATCTATCCACCCATTCAACCAGCATCTGTCTATCATGTCTATCTGCCCACCCATTCAACCAGCGTCTGTCTATCATGTCTCTCTACCCACCCATCCAACCAGCATCGATCATGTCTCTCTACCCACCCATCCAACCAGCATCTATCATGTCTCTCTACCCACCCATCCAACCAGCGTCTGTCTATCATGTCTCTCTACCCACCCATTCAACCAGCATCGATCATGTCTCTCTACCCACCCATTCAACCAGCATCTATCCTGTCTCTCTACCCACCCATCCAACCAGCATCGATCATGTCTCTCTACCCACCCATCCAACCAGCGTCTGTCTATCATGTCTCTCTACCCACCCATCCAACCAGCATCGATCATGTCTCTCTACCCACCCATCCAACCAGCGTCTGTCTATCATGTCTCTCTACCCACCCATCCAACCAGCATTGATCATGTCTCTCTACCCACCCATTCAACCAGCATCTATCCCGTCGCTCTACCCACCCATCCAACCAGCGTCTGTCTATCATGTCTCTCTACCCACCCATTCAACCAGCTTCTGTCATGTCTCTTTACCCACCCGTTCAACCAGCATCGGTCATGTCTCTCTACCCACCCATTCAACCACCATCTATCATGTCTCTTTATCCACCCATTCAGCCAGCATCTGTCTATCATGTCTCTCTTTCCACCCATTCAACCACCATCTATCATGTCTCTCTACCCACCCATTCAACCAGCATCTGTGTATCATGTCTATCTGCCCACGCATTCAACCAGCATCGATCATGTCTCTCTATCCACCCATCCAACCAGCGTCTGTCATGTCTCTCTACCCACCCATTCAACCACCATCTATCATGTCTCTCTACCCATCCATTCAACCAGCATCTATCCCGTCTATCTACCCACCCATTCAAGCAGATGCTGGTTGAATCACGTCTCTCTACCCACCCATCCATCTGTCTCTACTACCTACCTACCTATTCCTACTATCAGTCTATGTACTCTATCACCTATCCACTTACCTGTCTCTACTGCCTACCTGTCTATATGTCATCTACCTAATCCATCCATCTGTCTCTGTATCTACCTATCATGTATCTGTGTGTCTTTGTCTCCTACCTGTCTATCTTTGTATCTATGTGTCTATGGCTGCGGTTCTCAACTGGGGATGACCGTGCTCCTCAGAGCACGTATGACGAGGCGTGGAGACATTCTTTTGCTGTCAGAACTAGGGCAGGGGGTGCTCCTGACACCTCGTGGGAGGAGCTCAGAGAGGCTGCTCCACACCCCACAACACACAGGACAGACCTTCCTCCCCCTAAAGAATTACCCAGGCCCCTAAACATTAGAGCTTCCAAGGTGGAGACATGCTGACCTAGATCTCTCATGCTGTCTTAACCTCTGAACTCTGCTACCTCCGTTCTGCACTGACCTGGCCAAATGCCAGTTACGCATATATTTTTGTGGTTGTCGTCAGTTGGACCACAGTCTCAAGAGCTGAATGATCCTTTAAATTTGCCACCACTCAGAATGGAGATGCCTCAAAAAGCTAGGAATAAAAGTACCATATGAGTCAGCAGTTCCACTACTGGGCATATACCCTGAAGAAACCATTATCAAAGACATAGAGAATCCAGTGAAACAGACACTGGACTGGAAAAGGCATATATAACGCACGGTTCACTGCAGCACTATTTACAAAAGCTAGGACATGGAAGCCACCTAAATATCCATTGACGGATGAATGGGTAAATAAGGTGTGGTACCTATACACAACGGAATATTACCCAGCCGTGAAAAGGGACTCATTTGAGTCAGCTCTAATGAGATGGATGAACGGAGAGCTTATTATAAAAAAAAAGTGAAGTAAGCCAGAAAGAGAAAAACAAATACTATATATTAACGCATATATAGTTGACTCCCCTGGTGGCTCAGACGGTAAAGCGTCTGTCTACAATGTGGGAGACCTGGGTTCAATCCCTGGGTCGGGAAGTTCCCTGGAGAAGGAAATGGCAACCCACTCCAGTACTCTTGCCTAGAAAATCCCACCGACAGAGGAGCCTGGTGTCCCTGGGGTGGCAAAGAGTCGGACACGACTGAGCGACTTCACTATGGAATCGAGACAGATGGGACTGACAAACCCGTTTGCAGAGCAGCAATGCAGAGGCAAACACAGAGAACAGACATGGACATGCTGGGGGAAGGAGGGGGTGGGTGAACAGAGAGACTAGCAGGGAAACAGAGACACACAGGGCATCTGTAAAGCAGACAGCCAGTGGGAAATTCCTGTATGACTGCGGGGACTCAAACCAGGGCTCAGTGACAGTCTAGGGGGGTGGGATGTGGTGGCAGGTGGAAGCGGGGTTCAAGAGGGAAAGGACACGTGTATACCTATGGCTGATTCATGTGCACAGATGGCAGGGACCAACACGCTTTTGTAAAGCAATTAAGTACGCTCCACGTAAAAACAAGCAAATTTTAAAAACGGCCACCACCCGTGGCAAGATCATTCCCTTGTTGACTTGTCTTCAACCTTCACCTCATTCCTGCCGTCAGCCCGCAACAGCCTTCATTCCCCCCACCCCCCACCGCCTTGCAGCCTGGTTGACACATGTCTTCCACGATGCCTGTGGCTTGTCAACCCCAGCACGCGGCTCTGCGAGGATGTGGTTCTCGTTTCTATAAATAGGACGGTGCCGTAAATCTCACAGTGTTTGCCCAACGTCTTTCACTCAGCAAAATGCTTTCAGGACCTCATCATGGAGCCGAGCCTCCATCTGCAGGGCTCAAACGTCCATCTGCAGCGTCCGTCTAACACGCTCTGCGAGGGTCACGGGGTGAGGACCGCCCTCAGGCAGCCTGAATTCCGTAAGCCTCGGGAGAGACCTGAGACTGTGCCTGGTAAAAATTCCTGAACGCACGTCTGTTAAGAATTCCTCTGGGCTTTAGACCTATGCGGGGTACGGCTGGGTCATGAGACAGTCCACTCGGGGGAAGATCTGAAGTCTGGCCAGAATGCTCTTCAGGAGGGCAGCTACAATGCTGACTCTCACTCCCACCGTAGGGGCATTCTCCCCTGCTCAGGCCCCTGAGAACATTAGGTGTATTTCCATCGTTCACATCTTGCAACATCAAGCCACACAAAAGTCTCTCTCGCTGTTGCTTTCCTCTGCCAACTCTGCTCATTAACTAATCACTGAAAAGGCCTTATTCTTTTGTGCCATGGAAAGAGTCACAGACGTTATTTTCTTGGGCTCCAAAACAACTGCGGATGGTGACTGCAGTGATGGAATTCAAACACGTTTGCTCCTTGGAAGAAAAGCTATGACCAACCTAGACAGCATACTGAAAAGCACAGACGTTACTTGGCCGACAAAGCTTCGTCTAGTCAAGGCTATGGTTTTTCCAGTGGTCATGCATGGATGTGAGAGTTGGGCTATAAAGAAAGCTGAACGCCAAAGAATGGATGCTTCTGAACTGTGGTGTTGGAGAAGACTCTTGAGAGTCCCTTGGACTGCAAGGAGATCCAACCAGTCCATCCTAAAGGAGATCAGTCCTGAATGTTCAGTGGAAGGACTGATTCTAAAGCTGAAGCTTCAATTCTTTGACCACCTCATGCGAAGAGCTGACTCACTAAAAAAGACCCTGATGCTGAAAAAGATTGAAGGCAGGAGGAGAAGGGGACGGCAGAGGATGAGTTGGTTGGATGGCATCACTGACTCTTTGGACATGCGTTCAAACAAACTCCAGGAGATGGTGAAGGACCAGGAAGCCTGGCGTGCTGCAGTCCATGGGGTCGCAGAGTTGGACACGACCAACCGACTAAACAACATTCCTTTGTGCACTGTCTCTTTCTATACTTCACCTGTTTCTTTCTTTTCTTTTTTTAATAGTGTTTACAGTGTACTTTCCCCATTAATTTGTAAGAGCTCACGTGTCTTCTAGATAAGAATCTGTTTTTTTTCTTGTTTGAGCTCATTTATTTATTTTTTATGCTGGTGCCATGCAGCCTTTAGGATCTTAGTTTCCTGAGCAGGGATTGAACCCACATCCCCTGCAGTGGAAGCTCAGTGTCCAAACCACCAGACCTGCAGGGAATCCTCCTGTTATATATTTGGATATCACAAATAACAGGTACCAACCACCCTCTCAGCCAGCCACTAAACTTTGCTTACGATGCGCTTCACAGAAAGCCTTCATTTTAATTCAGTTCAGTTCAGTCACTCAGTTGCGTTCAACTCTCTGCGACCCCATGGACCGCAGCATACCAGGCCTCCCTGTCCATCACCAACTCCCAGAGCTTACTCAAACTCATGTCTATGTTGAGTCACAGGGTTTTATCATTTTGTCTTGAAACCCAAAGCACCTTGTGCCGTCTCTGCAAACACAGAAGCACACAGGTCATCTCTTGATACTTTGTGACCCCACAGACTGCAGCACGCCAGGCTTCCCTGTCCTTCACCATCTCCCAGACTTTGCTCAGACTCATGTCCATGGAGGCGGTGATGCCATCCAGCCATCTCATCCTGTGTCGTCCCCTCCTCCTGCCCTCAATCTTTCCCAGCATCAGGGTCTTTCCCAATGAGTCAGTTCTTCACATCAGGTGGCCAGAGTATTGGAGTTTCAGCTTCAGCATCAGTCCTTCCGATGAATATTCAGGAGCGATTTCCTTTAGGCTGGACTGGTTGGATACCCTTGCAGTCCAGGGGACTCTCAAGAGTCTTCTCCAGCACCACAGTTCAAAAGCACAGCTTTTTTTTCAACATGCTGTCTAAGCTGGTCATAGCTTTTCTTCCAAGGAGCAAGCGTCTTTTGATTTCATGGCTGCAGTCACCATCTGCAGTGATTTGGGAGCCTCAAAATATAAAGTCAGCCACTGTTTCCACTGTTTCCCCACCTATTTGCCATGAAGTGATGGGACCAGATGCCATGATCTTAGTTTCCTGAATGTTGAGTTGGATTAAGTGAAATGCCTCTATTTTTTTCTTTACGCATAGCCTCTGTTTTTATGATTTTGTTTACAAAATCTCCACCAAGGGACTTCCCTGGTGGTCAAGTAAGACTCTGAGCTCTCAATGCAGGGGTCCAGGTATTCAATCCCTGGTCAGGGTCCTGCATGTTATAACTAAGACCCAGCACAGAGAAATAAGTAAATATATTTTTTTAAAAAAAGGAAAGAAATATTCGCCTACTCCTAGATTAGAAAGATTTTGCCCCTTCAATTTTTTATAAGTAATTTTTCTACCAAAGTACAGTCGATTTACAATGCTGTGTTAATTTCAGCTACACAGCAGTGAGTCAGTTATATAAACATATACGTGTATTTTTTTTTCACATTCTTTTCCACTCTAGGTGATTAACAAATATTGCGTACAGTTCCCTGTGCTATACATTACATCCTTGTGGTTTATTTTATATATTTGTTGTTAATTGTTGTTTAGCTGCTAAATCATAGCTGACTCTTTGTGACTCTGGACTGTAGCCCCACCAGGCTTCTCTGTCCATGGGGTTCTCCAGGAAGAATACTGGAGTGGGTTGCCATTTCCTTCTCCAGGGGATCCTCCCAATTCACGGATGGAACCCAGGTCTCCTCTATCGGCAGCGGGACTCTTTCCCACCGAGCCGCCGGGGAAGCCCATTTTATCACGCTCCGGTTGTTCAGTTGCTAAATCGTGCCTGACTCTTTGCGATCCCGTGGACTGTAGTCTACCAGGCTACAGTCCAGTGTGGTTCCCAAGAACTGCAGCACACCAGGCTTCCCTGCCCTTCGTTATCTCGTTGATTCCATGCAAGTTTTATATACAGTGGTGTGTTTACGTTAACCCCAAACTGCTGATTTATTCTTCTCCCCTTCCCCTTCGGTAACCAAAAGTCTGGTTCCTATGTCTGTGAGGCTGTTTCTGATTCATCAGTAAGTTCATCTGTGTCTTATTTTAGAGTCTGTTCTGAGACTCAGGACCGCAACAGCAAATAAAGTATGGTGACATCATAAATGTCCTCTGGTTCAGAAATAGCAAGAATCCAAGGGAATTAGTAGAGCTTCTTGGAGCTCAGAGGGTAAAGCGTCTGCCTGCAATGCAGGAGACCTGGGTTTGAGCCCTGGGTCAGGAAGATCCCCTGGAGAAGGAAATGCCACCCCACTCCAGTACTCTTGCCTGGAAAATCCCATGGACAAAGAAGCCTGGCAGACTACAGTCCATGGGATCGCAAAGAGTTGGACACGACTGAGCTACCTCACTATAAGGTAATTAACCAGACAAATCCCATTACTGCAGATCCAAGCTTCCTGTCTGTTCACTTAAACCATGTTTTTGGTGCTTGAGCCCTGAAATACATCTGTCTGCCCGGCAGGGGATCTCCAAGAGAAGGGAAGGTAGTCACACAGTCCAGTTCGGTCCCCAAGAAGGCATCTCAGCACATGCCTGTCTACAGAAAACCATCACGGGCGATGGTCATCCGTAAGGAGTTTTCGTGAATACAGAGCCTGGCCCCAGATGCAAAGTTCTGAATCCTCACACCCATGAACGGAAGTTCTCTCAGTGGTGACACTAACTCCCCGCTTGGCAGGTGCACCGTCCGCTTCCTTACGTTCATCCCACGAATTCTGGATGTTCGTGAATCAAGACCATCATGTCAACTAGACCGTGAACGTGTATGAGCGTGTCTGTGTTAGCTGCTCAGTCGTGTCTGACTCTGTGCGACCCCATGGACTGTAGCCCCACCAGGCTCCTCTGTCCATGGGATTCTCCAGGCAAGAACACTGGAGTGGGTTGCCATTTCCTCCTCCAGGGGAATCTTCCCGACCCAAGGATGGGACCCAGATCTCTCGCATTGCATGTAGATTCTTTACCATCTGAGTCACCAGGGAAGGCCAAGAATACTGGAGTGGGTAGCCTACCCCTTTTCCAGGCTCCTCTGTCCATGGCATTCTCCAGGCAAGAACACTGGAGTAGGTTGCCGTTTCCTCCTCCAGGGGAATCTTCCCGACCCAAGGATGGGACCCAGATCTCTCGCATTGCATGCAGATTCTTTACCATCTGAGTCACCAGGGAAGGCCAAGAATACTGGAGTGGGTAGCCTACCCCTTTTCCAGGCTCCTCTGTCCATGGCATTCTCCAGGCAAGAACACTGGAGTGGGCTACCATTTCCTCCTCCAGGGGAATCTTCCCGACCCAGCGATGGAACTTGGGTCTCCTGCACTGGTAGGCGGATTTTCTGTTTTAACCACTGTGTCACATGGGAAGCCGCAGATCCTGAATACCTCTCACCAATATTTATCTCCTTTCCATCCCTTTTATTAAGAGCAGGAAGGTGGGCAGACAGACAACGCGAAGGTGTATACTATTGTTTGGCTTCCCTGTTTCCTAGAATCTCAATGAACACTTGGCTGTCTCCAGAGTCCCAGGGATGCACACGGATTTATCTGTTGCAATGACGCTGACTGCAAAGCAAACTACACACAGGCAACCTACACAACTGAGCAACCAGTACCTGGTGTGTTTCTATTACATTCACAACAGTGTGATAGCTGGATCATAAAGAAGGCTGAGCACCAAAGAATGAATGTTTTTTTTCAGACTGAGGCGCTGGAGAAGACTCTTGAGAGCCCCTTGGATTGCAAGGAGATCCAACCAGTCCATCCTAAAGGAAACCAGTCCTGAATATTCATTGGAAGGACTGATGCTGAAGCTGAAACTCCAATACTTTGGCCACCTGATGGGAAGAACTGACTCATTAGAAAAGACCCTGATGCTGGGAAAGATTGAAGGCGGGAGGAAAAGTGGACGACAGAGGATGAGATGGTTAGATGGCATCACCGGCTCGATGGACATGGGTCTGAGCAAAGTCTGGGAGACGGTGAAGGACAGGGAAGCCTGGCGTGCTGCAGTCTGCGGGGTCACAAAGTATCAAGAGATGACCTGTGTGCTTCTGTGTTTGCAGAGACGGCGCAAGGTGCCGGGGGTTTCGAGATAAAATGATAAAACCCTGTGACTCAGCGTAGACTTTTGCTTTTCGAGGCCGCTGCTTCATGAAAATAAAACGTCTCCGAAGACGGAAAGCCTTCGCATGCGTTCATTCAAAACGTTTTCCTTTGCCTGGAGAAACAACTCCCACCTGTGTAAATATTAGATGGCCAGGACAGGACTGTTTACTTATCATTAAGAGAGCCTTCAGGACAGCAGGAAGAAGAATGTTGCGTTTATTTTTCAACATGAGGTAACACTTGAAAGCCGCTGCAATGGCAGGATGAGACAGGAGAGTCTACGCTGATAGGCATAGTTACAAAACCGGTACAATAGCCCAGATGTATCGTCCGGTCGTTACTGTATATGACGTTGGAACCACTTGTGGTTTCTCCCGGGTAGGACTGTGTCGGGCTCAGTAAACAGCCAGCCTTGACACAAACTGAAGCCCAGCGCATTATTATTATTATTTTTTTTTTTGCTCTCCGGCATTCAGAGTGTTGCCAACCGGGGTAAACGCCAACTCACAGAAGAGAAGGAGATTGTCAGCCAAGAGCCACGAGGGTATCTTGGGTAGACCGACGATGTCATTTCAAGCTATTTTAAAGGACTCTTTCTTTCTCTGCCAGTCCCCTCTTCTGCGATGAATGGGAGCCTTGTTCTCTCACTTGTGAAGGTTTGTTTTCTTTAAGGCGATCCTATTGAGACTTCCTTCTGAGTAAATGCATCTGGGGACGGCGACATGATTATGCATCTTGTCACAGACGATCTGCAGCAGGAGCGCCCTTTACCGACGGCGGCTGGTTTACCGTCCACGAGGGCAAGTCTGTCCCCGACACTGCGTGTAGGTCACGCTGGCACTTAGCAGCAGCGGTAACCACCAGTTAAATTTGAAGAGGAGATAAACAGTGAACACTTTTTTTAAAGCACGTATATGAATCGGGGACAAACTTAGGATTTAAAAATTCATTCAAAGAGATAGGAGTTTGAGATGGACACGGACACACTGCTGCATTTAACACGGATAACCAGCAAGGACCTGCTGTCCAGCACAGGGAATTCTGCTCAATCCTCTGTAATAACCTTATGGTCACCAGGGGGAAGGATGGGGAAGGGATAGTCAGGGAGTTTGGGAAGGACATGGACACACTGCTGTATTAACATGGAGAACCAGCAAGAACCTGCTGTCCAGCACAGGGAACTCTGCTCAGTACTCTGTAATAACCTTATGGTTACCATCAAGAAGGACGGGGGAAGACATAGTCAGGGTGTTCAGGATGGACATGGACACACTGCTGTATTTAACATGGAGAACCAGCAAGGGCCTGCTGGACAGCACAGGGAACTCTGCTCAGTACTCTGTAATAACCTGATGGTCACCGGGGGAAGCATGGGGGAAGGAATAGTTAGGAAGTTTGGGATGGACATGGACACACTGCTGTATTTAACATGGAGAACCAGCAAGGACCTGCTGTCCAGCACAGGGAACTCTGCTCAATACTCTGTAATAACCTTATGGTCACCAGGGGGGAAGGATGGGGGAAGGGAGAGTCAGGGAGTTTGGGAAGGACATGGACACACTGCTGTATTAACATGGAGAACCAGCAAGAACCTGCTGGACAGCACAGGGAACTCTGCTCAATACTCTGTAATAACCTCACGGTTCCCAGGGGGAAGGACGGGGGAAGGGACAGTCAGGGAGTCTGGGATGGACATGGACACATTGCTGTATTTAACATGGAGAACCAGCAAGGGCCTGCTGTCTAGCACAGGGAACTCTGCTCAATACTCTGTAATAACCTGATGGTCACCGGGGGAAGGATGGGGGAAGGAATAGTTAGGAAGTTTGGCATGGACATGGACACACTGCTGTATTTAACAAGGAGAACCAGCAAGGACCTGCTGGACAGCACAGGGAACTCTGCTCCATGTCATGTGGCAGCGTGGATGGGAGGGGAGTTTGGGGGAGAATGGGTGCGCGTATATGTACGGCTGAGTCCCTTCCTGTCTACCTGAAACCATCACAACATTGATAATGGGCTATACTCCAATATAAAGTAAAAAGTTTAAAAATAAAATAAAATCACTCACCATTTACCCCTACTTGAAATGTAAGTACGTTTCCTATATTTTTACTGGGCTCCCCTACTTCTACAAACTGAAAAAATACCTCGTTCTTTTTCTTTTTTTGGTAAGTAGCAGATTTGCTGTTCAGTTGCTCAGCCGTGTCCACCTGTTTATGACCCCATGGAGTCCGGCAGGCCAGGCGCCTCTGTCCTTCACCATCTCCTGGAGTTTGTTCAGCTTCATGTCCACTGAGTTGGCGATGCTACCGAACCATCTCGTCTTCTATCAGCCCGCTCTCCTCCTGCCTTCAGTCTTCCCCAGCATCAGGGTCTTTTCCAGTTAGTCAGTTCTTCGCATCAGGTGGCCCAAATATTAGAGTTTCAGCTTCAGCATCAGTCCTTCCAGTGAATACTTAGGATTGATCTCCTTTAGGATTGACTGACTCTGATGCCGGGAGGGATTAGGGGCAGGAGGAGAAGGGGATGACAGAGGATGAGATGGCTGGATGGCATCACTGACTCAATGGACGTGAGTCTGAGTGAACTCTGGCAGTTGGTGAGGGACAGGGAGGCCTGGCGTGCTGCGATTCATGGGGTCACAAAGAGTCGGACACGACTGAGCGACTGAACTGAACTGAACTGAGGACTGACTAGTTTGATCTCCTTACAGTCCAAGGGACTCTGCTGCTGCTAAGCCACTTCAGTCGTGTCTGACTCTGTGCGACCCCACGGACAGAAGCCCAGGAGGCTCCCCCGTCCCTGGGACTCTGAGCTGGATTCAAATACACACGTGGTGGTCCAGTGGCTAAATCTCCCTGCTCCCAACGCAGGGGACCTGGGTTCCATCCCTAGTCAGGGAGCTGGGTCCCACATGTGTTACCTAAGAGTTCATAAAGCTACCTGCCAACGCAGGAGACGTGGGATCGACCCCTGGGTCAGGAAGATCCCCTGGAGAAGGGAATGGCAACCCACTCCAGTATTCTTGCCTGCAGAATCCCATGCACAGAGGAGCCTGGCGGGCTACACAGTCTACAGGTTCGGAAAGAGTCAGATAGGACTGAAGCACTCAACTCAACATATGCTGGAACTAAAGATCTCACGAGCCTCAACTGGGACCCAGCACGGCCAGGCAAATAAATGAACTATCTTAAAATTAAAAACAAACTCACGCACACACATCAGATGACAGCCCCCACAGCAGAGCTTCCTGGAGAAGGTGCGGCGGCGATCGAAGCAGAAAGAACTTGGAAGGTGCCTTGTCCCCTTGAGGCTGGTTGCCATGGCAACCCACTCACTGCGGAGGGATAACAGCGTACCAAGGCCGGCTTGACGGGGACAAGACAAAACAGACTCACATCAGTTGATCTGCATTCTCTTCTCGGACCCCCAAACACAGTAAATCACTTCGTCTGCTTCTGTGTGTGGATGTGAGAGTTGGACTCTAAAGAAAGCTGAGCGCCGATCAATGGATGCTTTGGAACTGGGGTGTTGGAGAAGACTCTTGAGAGTCCCTTGGACTGCAAGGAGATCCAACCAGTCCATTCTAAAGGAGATCAGTCCTGGGTGTTCATTGGAAGGACTGATGCTGAAGCTGAAGCTCCAATATTTTGGCCACCTGATGTGAAGAGCTGACTCATTGGAAAAGACCCTGAGGCTGGGAAACATTAAGGGCAGAAGGAGAAGGGGACGAGAGAGGATGAGATAGTTAGATGGCATCACTGACTCGACAGATACGAGTCTGAGTAAACTCTGGGAGTTGCTGATGGACAAGGAGGCCTGGTGTGCTGCAGTCCACGGGGTCACAAAGCGTAGGACACTGAACTAAACTGGACTGTGGTAGGTCAAATAAATGGAACAGAGATATTTCTAATAAGCTTCTCATTCTAAACGGGGAAAACCTGCTTCGGGCCTTCCAGGGGCAAGCTTTCTAAAATTGGATCCGATGACAAAGAGCAGATTTTCGAATGAAACAGGGGAGAAATGAGGCTTTGGTTCCCGCCTTATATTGTTACATAACGACACAGGCGAGATGCTGGGTACGTGTGCCCAGCCACCCACCAGCTAATCATCCAATCCTGAGTGGAAGAAACATGCCTCGACCCTTTTCTGGATTCCCAAAAGCACTGGAAAAAACCCAGCATGTTGCCGACATTTACAAATAATGATAGGGTATACTGGTGATGTTGAAATTATTTATTTACGTGTTGCCCCTAGCAGCCTGGGGCAGTTCCTTCAAGAAGTCCATTCCTGGCCATGGCTAATCCTTTTGAGATTAGCTACACAGACCTGTTGGGATCAGCCCTGAACATGAACCCCACAAAGAGTCTATTGTTTTATTTTTCAATGACTGTGATTTTGGTCTCTCTGACTGATGTTTGGTCTTTATTCTTTTTTTTTGTTTTTAGCTTGTGCTGGGGTTTTTGATGTTGTGCATGACTTGCTCCAGTTGTAGAGAGCGGAGGCCACCCTCAAGTTTCAGGAGCTACTCTCTAGGTGTGCGGACTTCCACAGCTGCAGGACACGGGCACAGAAGTCGCGCGCAGACTTAGTTGCTCCACAGCGTGCGGAATCTTCCTGGACGAGGGATCGAACCCATGTTCCTTCCACTGGCAGGAGAAATCTTACCCGCTGGACTAGCAGAGAAGTCCGGTCTTTGTTCTTTTGGATCCAGTGTTTTCCAGTGAATGGGGCAGAAGAGAACTGTGGTCAGGAAGGTTCTTTTGCCTAATGAAAGATGATGAATTCAATCATGGAAAGCTCTGCATATTTCTTTGGCTGGTAACGGCTCCCCTGATAGCTCAGTTGGTAAAGAATCTGCCTGCAATGCAGGTGATTCGGTTCCTGGGTTGGGAAAATCCCCTGGAGAAGGGATAGGCTACCCACTCCAGTATTTTGGGGTTCCCTGGTGGCTCAGCTGGTAAAGAATCCGCCTGCAATGCTGGAGACCTGGGTTCGTTCCCTGGGTTGGGAAGATACCCCTGGAGGAGGGAAAGGCTACCCACTCCACTACCCTGGCCTGGAGAATTCAGTCCATGCGGTCGCAAAAAACTGGACATGACTGAGCAGCTTTCACTGTCACTTGGCTGGTAAATATTCTTTTGAAGTTGTCTTCACTGTCTACTGACTGTTAAATTACTCACCTGGGCTTGGCTGAAAAATAAAGGCTTTTCACCGTTTACAATAGCCCAGACAATCTCAATGTCCACTGACAGAGGAATGCATGAAGACACGGTAGATATATACGTCAGAATAGTACTTGACCATTAAAAAGAATGAAATAATGCCATCTGCGGCAACACGGACGGATCCGGAGGGTGTCGTGTTGAGTGAAGTCAGTCAGAGAAAGGAGAGATATTGTGAGGCACCCCTTATATGCAGGATGGAAAAAGAAACGATACAAAGGGAACTGATTTACAAAACAGGAACACAGTCACAGACTTAGAGAAGGACATTTTGGTTCCCAGGGAGAAGTACAGGAGGAAGGGACAGTCAGGGAGTCTGGGATGGACATGGACACACTGCTGGATTTAATATAGAGAACCAGCAAGAACCTGCTGGACAGCACAGGGAACTCTGCTCAATCCTCTGTAATAACCTTATGGTTCCAGGGGGTAAGGATGGAGGAAGGGATAGTTAGGGAGTGTGGGATGGACATGGACACACCGCTGTATGTAACAAGAAGAACCAGCCAGGACCTGCTGGACAGTACAGGGAACTCTGCTCAATCCTCTGTAATAACATTATGGTCACCAGGGGGAAGGATGGGGGAAGGGATAGTCAGGGAGTCTGGGATGGACATGGACACACTGCTGTATTTAACATGAAGAACCAGCAAGGACCTGCTGGACAGCACAGGGAACTCTGCTCCATGTCATGTGGCAACCTGGATGGGAGGGGAGTTTGGGGGAGAGTGGATACACGTGTATGGATGGCTGAGTCCCTTTGCTGTTCACCTGAAACCATCACAGCATTATTAATCGGCTATGTCCCAATACAAAATAAAATTTAAAAAATAATAGTAATAAAGGCTTTTCTATCCAATTCCCTAATGAGAGATACCGTGGAACAATTACATACTGATATGTGTAAATTTCAGTCCCTTTCTCCAAGTAATAGTAACTCAGAAAGTGATCTCACATATTTTGTTTTTTTTACACCTAAATCATGTGTGCACTCCTCATCTGCAAAAAAGGGTGGAATTCGGAATACACTCAGGCCCAAGCCCACGTCAATTCTTCACTCACATCTCAGAGGGCTGGCTCAACCACTGCAAAAGAGAAAACCACATCTTCCAACCACATGAGTGAAGACTTGAGAGGCAGTCAAATGTATTTCAGAAATATACGATGCCTTAGAGTTTCAGAATTTTCAGAAATAAATTGAAACAGGCGACGTGTCTCACATGCCACAGAGACCACACTGTAACCTCTAAACAGATCCTACAACGGTCTGGGCAAGAGGCATTTATGAAATAATGACCAGACTTGAGATCTGATGGCCCCATAAAAAAAATGAAAAATCATAAAACCTATAATAATAATTCTCTCTTTCGTGAGGTAAAACTCAGAATGGAATCACTCCCCACCCCCGACAATTTGTAATAAGCGGGTTGCAAACCGTCTCCTCTTACGTGGAATCTGTCATTATTTGGACTGAAATTTTTAATAATAGTCATTTTCCTATTATTCTGATTGAAAAGGGGTCCGATGCCTATTTTTAAGCATTGTAATTTATCCCTTTTTTAAAAAAATTTCTTTGCGAATGCATGATTATAATGCCTAACACATGTGCGTCTCTCAACCTCCGCACCCACCCACTCCCTGAGATGACAGGGTTGTAAAAAAAAAAAAAAAGTAGGTGTTCAGCTCAGCTCCGCTAACACCGAACAAAACCAGTCAGAACGCACAAGGGGTTCCCAGCACGAGGCAGGGGCCACACGGCTGAGAAGGACGTGATATCTTCCTGGGAGAAGCTTTCAATCCGAGAAAGAAGGAGCCCTCAATCCAAGTCCGAGAGAGAGAGAGAGAGAGAGAGAGAGAGAGAGGGAGCTATATATATACAGAGAGAGAGTGCCTGTCAGGGTCGTGGTGAAGGAGCCGCTGAAGGCGAGGGGGGATATTTCAATGCAAAGGGAGGCTTCACGGAAAAACGCGACCCAATTGGAAAGCAACTGGACTTCAAGAAAGAGTCTGGAAAGTGTGCACGGATGGCACAGATCTCTCCACGGGGCAGCCGTGGGAGACGCAGATGCAGACAAGAGGACCCGCCGGGGGAAGGAGAGGGTGGGCCGAATCCAGACAGCGGCATGTCAACGCACACGGGACTGTGTGCGAGAGAGACAGCCAGTGGCGTTTGCTGTGCGCCTCAGACCGGGGGGTTCTGTGACCACCCAGAGGGCTGCGGTGGGCAGGGCGGTGGGAGGGGGCTCAAGAGGGCAGGGACCTGTGCCTACCTGCGGCGGATGCATGCTGGCACACGGCAGAAGGCGACACCATATTGCAAAGCCATTATCCTCCAAGTAAAGCCAAAGACACTCAAATTAAAAGGTGAGGAAAACGCTGTATCAAGAATGGTTATCTACTCTTGGGCGATGACCACGCACCAGCAGGGCTGCACGCTGGGAATGCTACGTGCCAACAGAAACGGACCCGCCAGAGCAAGACAGGGACGTGAAAACAGGCCCTTCGAAGGCTACGGCGGTATAAATTCTGGCGGGCGTATTTTAATGTGGGGTTTGCTTTCCAAACTCAAGCCACAGAGGCATGAAAGGGAATAAACCGAACGTTTCTGTTTACGATCGCCTTTAACGTTCCCCTCGCTCCACGTCTGTCTTGCTACATCTTCCCTACGGATTTGGGTCTAGAGACACATTTTGTTGTTTCGTTTCCAGTCTATAACTCATGTCTGACTCTTGCGACTCCAAGCGCTACTGAGCCCACCACGCTGCTCTGTCCATGGGATTCTCCAGGCAATACTGGAGTGGGTTGCCATGCCCTCCTCCAGCGGATCTTCCCCACCCAGGGATGGAACCCACGTCTTCTGCGTCGCAGGCGGATTCTCCACCATTGAGCCACCAGGGAAGTGAGAGGCGCTCAGTTGTGTCCGACCATCTTTGTGACGGCAGGAACCGTAGTCCACGGGATCCTCCAGGCAAGAATACTGGAGCGGGTAGCCTATGCCTTCACCAGGGGATCTTCCTGACCCAGGGATTGAACCGGAGTCTCCTGCATTGCAGATGAATTCTTTACCAACTGAGCTATCAGGGACGCCCCCCACCCCCCATGAAGATGCTGAAAAATATGTAGTTTCCCAAAACACATCCCTGTCACCCCCAAACCAACGAAGAACAGTGCAGTCATTAATCTGCAAGCTACTTTTTGATATACCAATATGGCTTAGAAATCTTCCCTCAAAATACAGGGCTTCCACCAATTTTTTAACTCTTGAAGTTTATTCTGTATATTGGTTACACTCTGATTTATTTTCAAATCCCACCCTAACTGTATGATTACTTCTAAGGCCACTTTCTTTTCTTGTTTTGGTTGCTAGGCTATTTCTCAGTATGCTTGATACAAAAGCGTCAAAGAGCTGAAGCTCCACGGCAACTGCACCACAGAGAAATTTTTGTTGCCGTTGTTGAAAATAAGTCATGTACGCCCGTGGCAAGAAAACTCCAACTGTCTGGAATCCCTTCCTTATCATATGTCTTGCATACATCAGTTATTAAGAAAAGATAATTAACGGAAAGGGCAGAGGGCTTTCCACCCATTTGAAAAGCCACACGAACAAAATAATATGTTACAGATGGGCAGTGCGGTTCTTCTAAACATGTACATCACCGAGGAGGAAACGGCAACCCACTCCAGTCTTCTTGCCTGGAGAATCCCCATGGACAGAGGAGCCTGGCGGGCTGTCGAGTCCATGGGTTCCAAAAAGAGTTAAGACGTGACTGAGCACATGCACACACACACAGCAGAAGACAGGATCACAGAACAGAGGACAGGACATTAGATGGTATGGAAACTGAGCCGCAGATACAGAGACTGAGTAACAGATATCCGTAAGAATGGATAAACGGGAAAGACAATTCAGTAACACAGAAACAAATAAAAGAGAACCACCCCCCCCCCCCAAAAAAAAAGAAAAGAAAGGACATCAATGACTTGCAGGACACTGTACTGAATGAAATGAGTTACAAATGAGAGTCCCCTGAACTGCAAGGAGATCCAACCAGTCCATCCTAAAGGAGATCGGTCCTGAATATTCATCAGAAGGACTGATGCTGAAGCTGAGACTCCAATCCTTTGGCCACCTGATGAGAAGAGCTGACTCATTGCAAAAGACCCTGATGCTGGGAAAGATTGAAAGGAGGAGGAGAAGGAGGCGACAGAGGATGAGATGGTTGGATGGCATCACCAACTTGACGGACATGGGTGTGAGTAAAGTCCAGGAGGCGGTGATGGACAGGGAAGCCTGGAATGCTGTGGTCCACGGGGGGCTGCAAAGAGTCAGACACAACTGAGCGACTGAACTGACTGATATGTGGGATCTAAGAACCATAAGACCATGAACAGAAGAGGAAAGAAGCCGACTCAGAGGTACAGAGCAGACACTAGCAGTGACCAGTGGGGAGAAGGAAGGGGCAGGGGCAACGTAGTAGGAAGGGCCTCGGAGGCGCAAGTTACCACGTGTACACTGCATAAGCTACAAGGATATACATTGTATACCACAGGAAAGACAGGTGAGACGCGTGTGCGTCCCAGGAAACGTAGCCAATATTCTGAAACAACTGTAAGCGGAGTATAACCTTTGAAAGTTGTATAAAATGTAAAAAGTAAACTAGGAAACACTGGAGAGAAAAATACGAATTGTCCTAAATGCCCACCAAGGGAATTTCCTGGCAGTCCAGTGGTTAGGACCCTCGTGATTTTGCTGCCAAGAGCCCAGCTTCGATCTCTGGTTGGGGAACTCAGACCAATCCTGGAACTGAAGATTGTTTTTGCTGATCAGTCCTGTCCGACTCTCTGCCACCCCATGGACTGCACCACGCCAGGATTTCCTGTCCATCACCATCTCCCAGAGCTTGCTCAAACTCATGTCCATCGAGTCAGCGATGCCATCCAACCATCTCATCCTCTGTCGCCCCCGTCTCCTCCCACCTTCAATCTTTCCCAGCATCAGGGTCTTTTCCAAGGAGTCAGTTCTTTGCATCAGGTGGCCAAAGGATGAGAGTTTCAGCCTCAGTCCTTCCAATGAATATTCAGGGTTGATTTCCTTTAGGATGGACTGGTTAGTGCTCCCTGCAGTCCAAGGGACACTCAAGAATCTTCCCCAACACCACAGTTCAAAGGCAACAAGTCCTGATTAACCGTACCTAAAACAATCAAGACGACACTGGTTTGGCCACTGATGACCGATTTCAGGATGACTGTTGGAGCTGACTGTGCTGTTTCTGCAAGGAGCCCCCTACCTCCGCCTGTGGCCCCCCCGCCCCGAAACTCCCCTTCAAAAGTTCTTGTCCACTGCTGGGCAGAGGGGAAGATGGCTTTTGGACTTGAGTCCGCTTTCTCTCCCAGATGGCCAGCATGCAAAATAAAGCAAAGTTTCCTCCCAACCAACACGTACCTCTTGAGTAGTGTGTTTTGATCAGTGAGCCTGACTTCAGTAACACCCCTGTGGTAGGATCCTGTATTCTCGGTTCTCAAGAGAACCCAGAATTCTTACGTCGGGAGAAGGATTTATGGGTTTCCTTACGCCTGGAAAGCCACCGCATGGTTTTCTAAATGTGATCAGGGTGCGGCAGATGGTGGGGACTGACGGAAAAATAAATGAGGACTGAAACTCGCAGGCGGCTTCCAGGAAACACTCTTGAGTTTGCTGAGAGCTTCGGAAACCAAACCACAAGACCCAAGGCCTTCCATGTCAGTCTAGGAGGCGGCTGCCTCCCATGGGCAGCTTTCAGGTCAACGGAAAACAGAAGAGTCAATTTGGGAACAGGAATAGTCTCAACACAGAACAGAATACACCGTAAGCTCCACTGTTCCGAACAATCGGCAGGAACAGCAATAACATGCCTGAAAACATCTGCTAGCTGACTTTCACAGGCTGTAGAAATAGCTTAGACCTACATCTGCTCACGTGTATTCAAATGCCGTTCATGGACTGTAAAAAGCTTAAAGTGGGTGCTGATAATAAAAAATAATAATAATAAAATTAATACAAGTTTTATGTGGCATTAATAACCTAAAATAACAAGAAAGCTCCTTTCCATGGGATCATTTGCCAAGTTCAGAAGTTGACGAAACAGTGAAGGGTGACTTTTAATGATTTCTTTAAAAATTTTTGCCCCAGTGGAGAAGTAAATGGCAACCCACTCTAGGATTCTTGCCTGTAGAATTCCATGGACAGAGGGGCCTGGCGGGCTATACTCCATGGGATCACAAATAGTTGAACATGACTCAGGGACCTGCACTTTCATTAATTAAATTGGTTTTTACTATAATGACTTTCTTTTACGAATAACAGACTATCTCATGATGTACCCAAAATTAGTCAATACACATTTTCCTTCCCCTTAAGGGGAAAAAAAAGACATATACTTACATTCAACCATAAGAAAATACGGTTTTGTGTGTGAAATGTAGGCTACCTTTAAACTGACAGGAACCTATGAATCTTATGTTGAATAAACTTAAATGAAATTTCAAAAAAAAAAAAAAATTTGCTCCAAAACAGGACTCCATTTGAGCAAAGAGAAATGAACTCTCAGATTTGTTAAGCGTACAGACTACAGACAGACTCGTGGAACCAAATACACAGACTTAAATACTTTGGGAAGCTATAATGTGGTGTTGGAGAAGACTCTTGAGAGTCCCTTGGACTGCAAGGAGATCCAATCAGTCCATTCTGAAGGAGATCGGCCCTGGGATTTCTTTGCAAGGAATGATGCTGAAGCTGAAACTCTAGTACTTTGGCCACCTCATGAGAAGAGTTGACTTATTGGAAAAGACGCTGATGCTGGGAGGGATTGAGGGCAGGAGGAGAAGGGGACGACCGAGGATGAGATGGCTAGATGGCATCACCGACTCGATGGACATGAATCTGAGCGAACTCCGAGAGTTGGTGATGGACAGGGAGGCCTGGCGTGCTGCAATTCATGGGGTCGCAAAGAGTCGGACATGACTGAGCGACTGAACTGAACTGAACTCGATGTGGAAAAAGTTGGTTCCTTACTCAACAGGGAAAAGATGGACTATTTACTGAATGGACTGGGAAAAGCCATTCATTAAAAAAAAAATCCCTACCATGCTTCACCTATCAATAAATGACAAAGGCTTCAGCATTTTGATGTAAAAATAAATAAAGCCAGAAAACACGTTCAGCATAAAATCTGGATGAAATCCTAAGCAACACCCAAGTGTGAGAAAAGCTAAATTTGATGAAGTTTAATTTTTTTAGAATTATGTATGTTGTCACATGCATGCAGAGATACATAAAGATACATAAATATTTCGAGAAAAAATATGTATATATATGTCCTTGTTCAGTCACTCAGTCGTGTCTCTTTGTGACCCCATGGACTGTAGCCCGCCAGGCTCCTCTGTCCATGGGATTCTCCAGGCCACTGGAGGGGGTGGCCTTTCCCTTCTCCAGGGGGATCTCCCCAACTGAAGGATCAAACCCAGGTCTCCCACATTGCAGGCGGATTCTTTACCAGCTGAGCCACCAGGGAAGCCCAAGAATACTGGAGTGGGTGGCCTGTCCCTTCTCCAGGGGATCTTCCCAACCCAGGAATTGAACCAGGGTCTCCTGAATTGCAGGCGGATTCTTTATGAACCGAGCTATCAGGGAAGCCTCATACCACCTACTATGTATAAAATACATAAGTAATGAGAACCTACTGTTTAGCACAGAGAACTCGACTCAATGCTCTGTGATGACGTAAATGGGAAGGGAATCCAAAAAAGAGAGGGAACATATGAATATGCACAGCTGACTTGCTCTGCCATACAGCAGACACTAACTAACACAGCGTCGTAAAGCCACTACATATTCCAGTAAAAATTAATTAAAAAAAAAAAAAAAAGGAGAACCCTCTCGGGCACGCAGCACTCCAAGCTCTGCACAGATCTTCAGTGAGCCCTGGAGGCCTCTCCTGGAGAGGCTGGCTGCCTCGTCCCTGGCCGCCAAGAGCTGACAAAGACCTTCCACCACCGTAAGGAAGGCAAATCCATCCAACCGGTATCCCAGAGCAGGTCATAAAACATTAATGGCCGCAGACGACGGCCCTGGCAGTTTTGACCTAACGGTTGTAAAAGAAGGAAAAAAAAAATAGCTAACCACACCCGCCCCCCCCCCCCCCCCCCCCCCCAAAGAAAGAGAAAAGAAAAGCAACTCTGGACCAACTTTTGGTCAAAGTACAAATGTTGAGAGATTGTGAATACAGGCTGGAGAAAACCATGACTCCCCCACAAAGACAGCACGGTCATAAACCGGCTCTAAAATGCAGAGATGACTGGTGTGTGTCATGGAGAGCAACGGGCATGAAGAGAAGAAAAGGATCATCACGTTTTTAATGCACAGATGTGCTGGAAAAGAGACCCATGGTTCTCTTCTACATGCGTGCTAAGCTGCCAAAATCGTGTCTGACTCTTTAGCAGCTCCATGAACCGCAGCCCGCCAGGCTCCTCCGTCCGTGGGATTCTCCAGGCAAGAAATACTGGAGTGGGTTGCCATGCCCTCCTCCAGGGGATCTTCCTGACCAGCATTCGCAGGCGGGTTCTTGACCACCAGCGCCACCCGGGGAAGCCCGCAGCACTCTTCAAGCCCCTCCCAACCATTCTGGTAAAAACTGGAAACGCAGAGCTTGGAGTTTATGTGGGAAGAGAAAAGGATTTGGAGCAGTCACGTAGAGCGTTGCCACAAACACGGACCAAGGTCCGTGCGTGCGTCTGGAACAGTTCTGCCCAATGTGCCAAAGCAGTGTCTCACCGTGACCACAGTGAGAGGTCTGGAAAGTACAAATTAAGGGCTCTCTGAGAAAGAGGACGACAAAAAGAGCAGATGGCTGGATGGCATCACGGACTCGACGGACGTCAGTTTAAGCAAGCTTCGGGAGTTGGTGATGGACAGGGAAGCCTGGTATGCTGCCGTCCATGGGGTCGCAAAGAGTCAGACATGACTGAGCGACTGAACTGAACTGACAAGAGTGCCAGTTCTCTCTAAAATGACATTCTGAAAAACAGCATAAAATTCTCACTGTTAGGATGCCAGAGGCCCCCTTCCTCAGGGGTAGCAGGAAAGGACAAGAAATTCCAAGAAAAAAAAAGCCGAGGAGCTGAACATCTGGCCACCGGGAAATGCAGAGCTCTTGGGTATCAGGATGTACTCTGCGAGAACTGAATCCTATGCCTTTCAGGCGTCTGGGCCGAGATTCTCCACGTGGACAAAAATAAGCCCAGTGGACAAGAAGTGCCAGAATTCAGACCTCATTGGGCCAAACTATTCTCTGTTCCTCCCTCACTTACTGGAATGACATCATTTAAAAAGCGCTGCCTTTTCTGGATTTCTTCCCCACTCTCCCCACCATGTCCCCACACCTTCCTCTTAGACAGCCTGCACACAGACTCTGATTCATGAGGACGAATGATTGTTCAGCCAGTGGCTTTCCAAGACACGCCCCTCCGCCCCCCGCGCCGCCCCCACACCCCAGGGGAACCGTAAATGCTGAATTTGCAGCCGGCTCCAAGCCAGACCTTTGTAACCCAGATACCAAAAGCTGGAGTCTATTCTCCGCGATGTTCTTGAGAACTGAAAAAGGTTTCTGGGGAAATGTGAAACCCGGCCCCAGCAGTGCTTGCCAGGGTCAGTGGGTAGAGGGGAATGGGGGGGCGGGGAGGAGGAGGGCAGAATGGGTCACTCACTGTTTGACAGGTATAAGGTTTCAGTTCTGAGTACAATGCATCCTCAAGGGCTGCTGGCCAACACACCAGTCTATGGAGCTCGGAAGAGGCAGACCTGATTCCATATTAAATGTTCTTTTTTAACTCTGGTGTTTCCTCGGCTTTCTCAGGCTCTCTCTGCACCTTCTGTAAACCAACCCTGTCTCTAGCCTGAAATACACATAGTAGGGCCTCCTCAAGGCTCTTGACTTTCAGAGTGTAACAGTTTTCCATTCCTAAAGAGATAAAAAGTTGCAAAACAGACCATAACATTTGTCCCCCTTGGAGGTTCACAGGAACCTGGGGGCCCTGACCCACTGTGGACAGCTGCAAGAAGGAAGGATTCCACCACCAAGAATTTTGCAACAAGTAAGCACACTCTCCCTCCTCCTGCCTTTAAAAGCGCTTTGCTGACACCATTCCAGGAGTTAGGGGGCTTTTCTGACCACAAGCTACTTGCCTCCTTGCTCGGCCCTGCAATAAAACGCTTCTCTGCTCCAAAGTCGGACATTTTTTAGTTTGTTTCACCTCAGTACCCGTCAGGCACATAAACTTGTGTTCAGTAACATCTATACGTAACAACAGTCCATCCTAAAGGAAATCAAACCCTGAATATCCACTGGAAGGACTGATGCTGAAGCTCCAACACTTCGGCCGCCTGATGTGAAGAGCCAGCTCGTTAGAAAACACCGTGATTGACACTGGGCAGAAGAAGGGGGTAACAGAGGATGAGATGGTTGGAAGGTATCACCAACTCAATGGACATGAGCGCCGGGAGTGAGCGCCGGGAGACAGTGAAGGGCAGGGAAGCCTGGCGTGCTGCAGTCCACGGGGTTGCAAAGAGATGGTCACAACTAACCGGCTGAACAACAAAACAGTTAACACTCAACACTTTATTGAGGGTAGATCTCGCGATGTGTTCCTTACCAACTGTTTCCTTAAATCGTAGGAACACTTCAGGTAATTTTTACTAGAAATAAGCAAAAAATAAATAAATAAAATAACTAGGACATATTCAGACAGAGAAACAGAAATACTGTAAATACTATGCAGAATCTAAAAAGAAATTATACAAATGAGCTTATTTACAAAACAGACTCACAGACTTAGAGAATGAACTTAAGGTTATCGGGGGGAAGGAGGGGGAAAGAGATAGTAAGGGAGTGTGGGATGGACATGGACACACTGCTGTATTTAACAAGGAGAACCAGCAAGGACCTGCTGGGCATCACAGGGAACTCTGCTCAATACTCTGTAATAACCTTATGGTCACCAGGGGGAAGGATGGGGGAAGCGATAGTCAGGGAGTGTGGGATGGACATGGACACACTGCTGTATTTAACATGGAGAACCAGCAAGGACCTGCTGTCCAGCACAGGGAACTCTGCTCAATGTCATATGGCAGCCTGGATGGGAGGGGAGCTGGGGGAGAATGGATCCATGTGTATGTGTGGCTGAGTCCCTTTGCTATCCACCTAAAACTATCAAAATATAGTTAATTGGCTACACCCCAATTCCAGTTGAGCTCTTTCAAATCCTGGAAGATGATGCTGTGAAAATGCTGCACCCAATATGCCAGCAAATTTGGAAAACTCAGCAGTGGCCACAGGACTGGAAAAGGTCAGTGTTCATTCCAATTCCAAAGAAAGGCAATGCCAAAGAATGCTCAAACTACCGCACAATTGCACTCATCTCACAGGCTAGTAAAGTGATGTTCAAAATTCTCCAAGCCAGGCTTCAGCAATACGTCAACCGTGAACTCCCTGATGTTCAAGCTGGCTTTAGAAAAGGCTGAGGAACCAGAGATCAAATTACCAACATCCGGTGGATCGTGGAAAAAGCAAGAGAGCTCCAGAAAAACATCTATTTCTGCTTTATTGACTATGCCAAAGCCTTTGACTGTGTGGATCACAATAAAGTGTGGAAAATTCTGAAGAGATGGGAATACCAGACCACCTGACCTGCCTCTTGAGAAACCTGTATGCAGGTCAGGAAGCAACAGTTAGAACTGGACATGGATCAACAGACTGGTTCCAAATAGGAGTATGTCAAGGCTGTATATTGTCACCCTGCTTATTTAACTTCTATGTAGAGTACATCATGAGAAACGCTGGGCTGGAAGATGCACAAGCTGGAATCAAGATTGCCGGGAGAAGTATCAATAACCTCAGATATGCAGATGACACCACCCTTATGGCAGAAAGCAAAGAAGAACTAAAGAGCCTCTTGATGAAAGTGAAAGAGGAGAGTGAAAAAAGTTGGCTTAAGACTTAACATTCAGAAAACAAAGATCATGGCATCCGGTCCCATCACTTCATGGCAAATAGATGGGAAAACAGTGGAAATAGTGTCAGACTTTATTTTGCGGGGCTCCAAAATCACTGCAGATGGTGACTGCAGCAATGAAATTAAAAGACGGTTACTCCTTGGAAGGAAGGTTATGACCAACCTAGACAGTATATTGAAAAGCAGAAACGTTAAGTTTGTCAACAAAGGTCCATCTAGTCAAGGCTATGGTTTTTCCAGTGGTCATGTATGGATGTGAGAGTTGGACTATAAAGAAAGCTAAGAGCCGAAGAATTGACACTTTTGAACTGTGGTGTTGGAGAAGACTCTTGAGAGTCCCTTGGACTGCAAGGAGATCCAACCAGTCCATCCTAAAGGGGATCAGTCCTGGGTGTTCATTGGAAGTACTGATGTTGACGCTGAAACCCCAATCCTTTGGCCACCTGATGCAAAGAACTGACTCATTGGAAAAGACCCTGATGCTGGGAAAGATTGAAGGCAGGAGGAGAAGGGGACGACAGAGGATGAGATGGTTGGATGGCATCACTGACTTAATGGACATGAATTTGTGTGAACTCCGGGAGATGGTGATGGACAGGGAGGCCTGGCGTGCTGCGCTTCATGAAGTCGCAAAAAGTCGGACACGACTGAGCGACTGAACTGAACTGAACAACAGAAAATAAGAAGCTTAATTTTAAAAGTTTAATCATATACACATTCAGTTCAATGACCCTCACATACACATTCAGTTCAATGACCCTCACCTATTTCTCATCGCTTCTCAGCCTTCTGGGTAAGATCAGTGGTGGCTCAGACGGAAAGCGTCTGTCTATAATGTGGGAGACCTAGGTTCGATCCCTGGGTCGGGAAGTTCCCTGGAGAAGGAAAGGGCAAGCCACTCCAGTACTGTTGCCTAGAAAATCCCACGGATGGAGAAGCCTGGTGTCCACAGGGTCGCAAAGAGTTGGACACAACTGAGTGACTTCACTTTTCTTTTTTCTTTTGTTTTTATTTTCACATCAAAAACAGTATCCATTAAAGCCTGAAGTGTTAGGGAAGGGTTAAAACCATCACTGAAAATTTAAAGGAACAGGGGCTGTTAATTCCCTGCAACAGTCCCTACAACACTCCTATCTGAGGTGTAAAAAAGTCAGTTGATAAATGGAGCCTCATTCAAGATACATGAATAAGTAGGGTCTAATCCTTATACTTTACTGTCTGAAATTCCTGAATGAGCCAAATATTTTTTAGTCGTTGATTTGAAGCTTGCTTTCTAGAGTTGAACCTATACTAATTCACCCTCCACCTATGACTTTTAAGACAATTGAGAGGATTCTTGGCCATTATAGGTTATTGCCTCATTTGCATTCCAGGTTACGGGGAACTTGCGCGGCCTTTGTATAAACTTATAACGGAGACTCAGCAGGTCCAAACACAAAGTGGTTTGGCCCCCAGACTCAAAAGGCTTTCAAGCCTCTTCAAACTGCTCTCTTTCAAGATCCTGCTTTCAGCTTGCCCATAGGATCAGAGTTTAGCTTGTTTGTTACTGAAAAAAAGGCTACAGCCACATTGCTTAAGGGGAATTGCTACTATTGTTTTGAGCGACTGGACTGAACTCAACTGAACTGTACTGAAAGTTCCTAAATTTACTAATGAGGAAAATCTTAACCATACTGACTTCTTATGATGGAAGTGGGATCTTAAACTCTAAAGTTTAGAGCAACAATGTTCCACCTCTAAAGCTACTGTAACTCAAGGGGAGTCAAAACCTCTAGGAACAGAATATCATTTACACTGTTCCTGGAGACTCCAATCTTCAGGAAAAGCCAAAGAGGCTGATTACATTATCAAGAGGCGTCTGCGTAAGCTAACTCAGGAAACACAAGACAGTTGCCTTCACGTTTCACCCGCAGTTTTAATGAGGGCTCAAACTGTTCCTAAGAAGGGACTGTCTGTATGCCAGAATGCTTTCTTGAACAGATATTGTCATAGATCCTGAAGCCTTAAAATTAACTATGTGACTCAGCTTTCAGCTTTTGCAACTGCCCCATCAATTGAAGAGAAGGCAATGGCATCCCACTCCAGTACTCTTGCCTGGAAAATCCCATGGACAGAGGAGCCTGGTGGTCCATGGGGTCGCTGAGAGTTGGGCATGGCTCAGTGACTTCACTTTCACGCATTGGAGAAGGAAATGGCAACCCACTCCAGCGTTCTTGCCTGGAGAATCCCAGGGACGGGGGAGCCTGGTGGGCTGCTGTCTATGGGGTTGCACTGAGTCGGACTTAACTGAAGCGACTTAGCAACAGCAGCACCAATTGAAGGCATCCCATCGTGGGTTTCTCGGCTTCAAGGAAAGAACTTTCCTCAACTCCATGATGACATCAACAATCCTAAGATGGGCTGGTATAACATATTGTACCTTAACTATGGACATAATACAAGTTTTAATTTTGGTTATGTTTTAACTTGGCTTAAAGACTATTTTGCCTTACATCTGTAACTGTATAATGTTGGTTTGTAACCGTTTGAAAGCTTGGAAGTCACAAGTGGTTGTCCAGGCTCCTTCGAGTGCCACAACCTCCTGCAACTTATCATCTTGGGGTCCCTGGATCAGAGACCCTCAACATGAGGGTCAAGAGAGTATGTTGCCTCAACAATTTAGGGACGACGCCCCTCAACAGCAGGAAGCAGTTGAAAACGACACCCCTTTCCCTTGGCAACGTCATTCTCTTAAAAGAAAAGGGAGGACTGAGAGAGTCAATTCCTAGGCAGATTGAGAAGTCTGGGGTTCTCTGAGGAGGAGAAAGGGGTCAGGGGTCCCCAAGAAGGAGATGGGTCTGGGGCTTCGGAAGACGAGACAGGGCTCTGGAATTCTCAAGGAGGAGGAAAGAACAAACGCCTTTCTTTGCCTACACTCCTTAATCAGTCACATAGAACGTTTTTTTTCTCTAAGCCCGGAACTAATGGTCACACAACAAACAAGTCAGTTTAATTCTGCACTGAGGATTATATCTTCACTTTCAGTGGCTACAGGAGGTTTTCTGAGAGACTGTATTCTTGAATTTAAGAATACAGTCCCTGGTGGTGCAGAGGTTAAAGCGTCTACCTGCAATGTGGGAGACCCGGGTTCAATCCCTGGGTCAGGAAGATCCCCTGGAGAAGGAAATGGCAACCCACTCCAGTACTCTTGCCCGGAGAATCCCATGGACGCAGGAGCCTGGGGGGCTACAGTCCACGGGTCGCAAAGAGTCGGACACGACTGAGCGACTTCACTTTCACTTAAGGATTATATACCCACGGTGTATCCTGCTTGAGGACAGTTTCTCCTTCCTGAAAACCTTCTGACTGATCCTGATAGCTCAGAATGTGTATTATGGGAGTGGCTCCGGTAAGATCTTTCTATTGACAAGCTCCAATCCTCTCACCTTAAAAGGTAAAGTGTGCGAGTGGGTCGGCTAAAATTTTTTAACAACCTTGAGACGTTCTTTTGCTTTATTGTAATAACCGATTTAAAAAGTGTATAACTCCCGTGCTAACAGTAGCAAGGGAGGGGCAACTCTCCATCCCCCTTCTGATGTCTATGTCAGAAGGTTTCTCAGTCACTTTTCAGACTTAACTCTGCTACACACACACACACACACACACACACACACACAAGTGGATACATGTATAACTGATTCACTCTGCTATACACCCAAAACCACTGCAACTTTGTAACTCAACTATCAGGTCAGTTCAGTTCTCCAATTTAAAAAAAATTTTTTAAGTTTATCTGAACTTGTAGCTTCACAAGTTTCTAAAGCAGCCTCTGGTCTGTATTTTTGGAAGGCAATTTGCTGGTAATAAATGTGACTCTCAACAGGGTTGACCGGCCGGGGTTCAAGTAGTTCAGGGCTTTTTGTCTTAAGGCAAACCAAAGCGTCCAATTCTCCGTGTCAATACACTGACTGGGGGTCTTCGTCAGCCAATGCTGAATACAGAGAACCTACTTCTTCATTTCTTCAACGACGAGCCTAGCATTTTTATTATGATGTCGTGTGGTACAATGGAATGAGCACGGATCAGATGGGAGTTTGAATCTCAGCACCACGATTTATGAACTATGAGACTTTGCGTGACCAACTTAAGTCTTTCTCAGCCTCCATTTCACTACCTTTAAGGGAGACAGGGGGAGGAGAAAATAACTATTTTTTAAATGTTAAATCATAGCGTCCGCCCAGGAGTGGAATTGCTGAATCTCATGGTAGTTCTTGACTCCCCTGGAGAAGGAAATGCCAACCCACCCCAGCGTTCTTGCCTGGAGAATCCCGTGGACAGAGGAGCCCAGCGGGCTGCAGTCCCTGGGGTCACAGAGAGTCGGACACGACTGAGGACAAGGACTTCCAGTTTTACTGTTTGAGGCCCCTCCACGCCGCTTTGCAGCCTGGCTGCAGCAGTCTACATTCCCACACACGGTGCACGAGGGTTCCCTTTTCTCCACACGGTCACCACCGTTTGTCATCTCTCGTCTTTGGCGATAAAAGCCATTCTGACGGGTGTGAGTTAACATCTCACGGTGGGTTTGATTTCCACTGGCAAAGAGATATCTGGAGCCGCGTGTTCTCCGCAGCATGACTCGCGACATCCAAGATACGGAAACAATCTCAGTGTCTGTACAGAGATGCACGGATAAGAAGATGCGGAAGATACATAGCATGGAATATTACTCGGCCACAAAAAGGAAATCCTGCCAGTTTTATGCAACGGAAATGGACCTGGAGGGTATTATGCTAAGTGAAATAAGTTAGACAGACAGAGAGACAGACACAAATATTGTATGACCTCATTTATACGTGGAATCTAAAAAGGCTAATTAAAACAAAAAAGAGTGAAACGGTGTTTATCAAGGGTTCTGTGTGTACTGAGTGCCTCAGTCATGTTCAACTCTTTGTGACCCCGTGGACTGTAGCCCCCCCAGGCTCCTCTGCCCGCGGGCTTCTCCAGGCAAGAATACTAGAGTGGGATGCCATTCCCTTCTCCAGGAGATCTTGCCAACAGAGAGAAAAGACCCATGTTTCCTGCATCCCAGGCAGGTTCTTTCCCGTCTGAGCCATCAGGGAAGCGCTGTGAAGTCTGATACTCAGCTGCAACGATGCGATTCAAGTGTTATAAATCACACATGGGTTTGACTTACAGTGAGAAAGGCAGGATTTTTTTTCTTTTTTTTTTAAACCAAACTTCGAAGGGGACTTGGAAAGTTGGGTGTCAAGCCAAGATATGTGAGTGAGTGAGAAGGAAATTTTAAAATATTTTTGTAATGACAATGATGAAGGAACACTTTGAACAAGCCGCAAAGGTGACTTAGTCAAGACACCACAGGCCACCAGATGAGAGGCTGGCACACCCGGCCCCCCAGCCTCCATTTATAAATAAAACTTTATTTCAACACAGCCACACCCCTCCGTTTTACACATTGCCTGAGGCTGCTCTTGCTCACTGCACGGGAAATGCCAAAAATGCTGGCCAGTGTGTGATATAGTGGTGTATCATATACTTACAGCTTGTTTTAAAGGAGCAGAATATAAAAGATCTCAGCACAAGAAAAACATTTATTTCTACCTTTGTAAGGGGATGGATGTTACCAAGATGTATTAGAGTGTTTTTTTGTTTGTTTTGCTTTATATACATATATAGAATGACTTATGTCGTAAACCTGAAACAGAGATAATTCTGTGGTCACTTACGTCTCAGCGAAACATACAAATTTAAAAAGAAAAGATTGCCACTCAGGGCTAGATGAAAGCAGAGAAGCTATAGCTTTTCCCATGACCACAGGAACAAACCAGAGTCAGACTTTTATCTTAAAAGATACAAAGTTTTATTAAACAAACCTGGAATCAACGGTATCATTCCATAAATTAGACAGCAGTAAAATCTTCCCAGGGTGTGTGTGTATACACACACAAATCACAGTGATTTTCATTGTGCAAGGAATGGAGAGGTGCAGATACAGGCTTTTTTTTTTTTTCTTTTTTAAACCGCATGAGAAGCTGAGACGATCAGGGCGGGGCTCCAAGTATGACTTGGGCAGGAAGGTGGCACACCAGCCCTGGATGCTTCATCCCTTGAGAAAGAAGGAACCTCCGACCGCCCTGCAGAGCCGGAGAAAGCATCTCGGGGAGCCAGGAAAGGCGGCTGGTGAGCAGAAACCCTTCTGATCCCAGTTGCAAGAAAAAAAAAAACACACACACGTGCCATGAGTTCTATTTAAATAAGACACGAGTCCACCGTGGAAGAGCAAGCAAAGAGAATATCAACAGAAGACGTGTCCAGACACAATAACTTAGAGGAACCAGTTCCAGAATATTTCCTTTTTGATTATCCAGGATTGCGTTTGGTGGTGACCACACGGGGTCACCAGGAACAAGCTCGGTATGAAAACATGATGCCTGGTGGACGCATTGGCCCACCGCTCAACCTCCACCAAGACACAGACACACACACACAGACTCAAATATATTATTTAAGACAATCATACAGGTGGGTTTTCTCTTTGCTCTTGGTGAGTCAGCAATGCCCACGCAAGTTGAACTGATTAGTCAAAAACAGATAAAGAAGCGTACAGTATACCCAATGTCTCAGCAGGGACAGAACACACGCCAGGCAGATGGACCACCGGAAAAAAAAGAACACGGGCATCTCGTTTCAAATCTCCACTGGGAGTGATCAAAAGGCTTGCACAATGCTGTCAATTCTGTGAGGCAAAATCAAGAGGGCTGGGGACCAAAAAAAAAAAATTTCCACTCTTCTGCTCCTGAAGCTGCAGCGAGGATTCTGTGGTTATGATGGGGAGTGATTACAGTCTGCCGGGCTCACCCAAGTGGGGATGGCCCTCGGTGCCTGCAGAGCAGGGCGTTGGGGACCTGCATGAACAGGATGGAGCCCAGTCTCACAGCTAAAAGTGGTTTCCCATCGAGAGGCAACGTAGGTCGTAGGCAGAAACGGCAAAGGCAAGTCACAAGACTCAGCTGCTTGGCGCAGCCGGTGACTCGGATGGGTGGCAGGCTGGTCCTGAAATGCAGATAGAGAGAAGGAGGGCAAACATCTCCCAAGAGGGTGAAAAACAGGGGATGCCAGACCTGCTCGAGGAGTTTTAAAGCATCATGATGGTGTGACATGCACGCCAGTTATCGGGGTTTTTTCTCCTTTGCATATTTTGACAAATCGACAGCAGAAATCATGGTTTGTTGGTTTTTTTTTTTCCCCATTGCCGGCCATGATACATGTCTGCTGAGCGGGATATCCCAACTGCCATGTCCATGGGCAATATGCCGTTATGACCGGCTAGCATTTTATCTCCTTGTGAGTTTTACGGATGGCTCTCAAACCAGGCTGGCTTTATTTTTCCCCGAGGAAAACAAGACACACCCCAATCCACCTCTTGAAATCAATGCATTTCCTAAAGACTTTATGAGTTTTTTTTTGGGGGGGGGGGGTGGGAGCGTGGAATAAGGACCATTTTTAAAATCTTTACTGAATTTGTGACATTGCTTCTGTTTCATATTTTTGGCTTTCTAACTCTAAGGCAGTGGCATCTTAGCTCCCCCCACCAGGGATTAAACTCACATCACCTCCCCTCAACAATGGAAGGTGAAGTCTTAACCACTAGGCCACCAGGGAGAGGTTGGCGGGGGAGTCCCAAGACTTTTTCAAGAGTTATTGTCACTTAAGGAGATATTGCCAACTTGTCAGATGGCAGCAAACAAAAAACAGATCCTTTTCCGGTTCGGAATGTCGTCACGGTGGCGGTGAACGTTTTTCAAAGCCTTGCACACCCTGATTACTTTGGATCCAAGACTCGAACATCACAGAATGCCTCCAGGGAGTGAACGATCTTCCGGTTGTATGCGGTGAGCCGTCCATGTGTTTAAGACTCATTTTGATCGCGCCCAGCGTTGCATGACGTCAGACCGTTTAATTTACGGCCCAGCCAGCAGCACATAATGCTTTCCCTGACTACATGGTCGCCAGGGGTGTCAAAGGTGAGGTGAACCCTGCCTGGCAGTGTTGGAATTCCTCTTCCTTTCCAGCTGGCTTTCCATGGCTGCTGGTCAACGACCATGCTTTTATACAGAAGCGAGCCATCCACGGTATCTGAACCTTTGTTTTCCCTGCATAGTTCTTCAAAATTAAGGCAACGCATTTTCGTGCGTTCTTGTGCTATTTTCATCTCATAAATTACATCCTAGAGAGGAAGAATGAAGCCAAAAAACTATGCATCGGGATCAACATGTGTATTTACAATTTTTGTATTGTGTTCAAGAAACGTGTTTCATTTATTTTGCATTTTCTTAAGCATAAAGCTCCAAATAATACTCATTTATTTTTATAGTCAGAGGACACAAGACTTAATGCTTTTCCTCGTGGGGTCCGTATCTCTGTGCAGGTTCACGCTGCTCATTCAACCTTCTAACATTCAATGACGTAATAGTTCAGAAATGGCATGATAAAACTTTTAGACCCAGGTGGCTGGCTCACCATCTAATCCAAACAGCGTGGTGATGGAAAAGTACAGACTCAAAATAACAGTTCTCTGGGAACATTTATCCAAGTGCACCCTTTGAAAGTAAATTTTTAATGAGCTGCCCATTGTAAGGTTTGTTTTATTCAACCTTGGACTCACTCTCACCTACGGAACGGACTGCTCTTTGAAGATGAGGTCATTTATGAGAAGGGGGTGATTCAGCGCCTTCGGCTCAAAGCTTCCATCGGTGTTGTTTCTCTTCACATCTCCTTCAAGCACACACAGCCCTTGTCTTCTGACCCAGCCGTTGCTGTTGTTCAGCCGCAGCTTCACTTGTGTCTTTTCCTGACCCAGAGACTGCAGCACGCCAGGCCTCCCTGTCCATCACCAACTCTCAGAGCTTGCTCAAACTCATATCCATTGAGTCGGTGATGCCATCCAGCCATCTCATCCTCTGTCGTCCCCTTCTCCTCCCGTCTTCAATCTTTCCCAGCATCAGGGTGTTTTCCAATGAGTCAGCTCTTCGCATGAGGTGGCCAAAGTATTGGAGCTTCAGCTTCAGCATCAGTCCTTCCAATGAACATCCAGGACAGATCTCCTTTAGGATGGACTGGCTGGATCTCCTTGCAGTCCAGGGGACTCTCAAGAGTCTTTTCCAACACCACCATTCAAAAGCATCCATTCTTCACGGTGCAAATGGTCAAATCTGATACATACATGTATGTCCTTTGACATTTGTGCTACATTAAAAAAAAAAAAAAAAAAAAAAAGGTCTACTTTTCCCAAACATCAGCTCTCCACACCCCTAGATGTGCCTACAGAAGCGAGGGAAGCAAAAGCTGGAAAGACGCACCTTTCTGGCCCAGCACAGCAAAGAAACCAGTGTCGGCAGGTGAGCCCAGAATACCTGAGTTGCAGAGACCTGAGGAGCTGAACGCTGAGGGCGCACCCAAGCCTTTATAGCAATACGACCCGAGGACACACTCTGCCTGCAACCCTGCAGTCCAAGGAGCGGCACCTTTCTGGGCAGGAGAAGGGAGGATGCAGGGCTTGGGGGGCAGGAGCGGGCTGGGAGGTCTAATGACTGATTCCCGGCAGCCACTGAAGGCTCTAGAAACGACTGCTTAAATGCACAGACCTCCGCAGGCTAGGGCATGGTTGGACCCTACGACCGGATTCTACACAACGGGTTGGAGCCACTCTTGTCTTTCCAGCTGAGTCCCATTTAGGCTTTTCTCCACAGCAAAGGTTAGAATCAGAAAGCAGAAGAGAAAGAGGGCAAAGACGGCAATGAATGAGGATGCGAAGCACCTCTGACCACGTCCTGCTTCTGGGAAGACACGAGCTCAAACAGCAACACTGGCTCAGGCCGACACGCTCGGCACCTGGCTTTCGGGATCGACAGAGCTCACGGTCCTCACCCAGCCCTCGGGTCCAAAGGGAAAACAAAGCTCATCGCAGGCTTGTCCGGCACAGGCCGGGCAGGTCTGTGAAACCAGAAGCACAGCGAACGGATGAGGAGAGCGAAAACCACGCAGAAACAAGGAAGGTTCAAACGGTTCCATCGTATCCCTTCCGTTCCTTGCTTTTCCCAAAACCAAAGGGGAAAAGAAACACACGTGCGTTGAATTCCTCGAGCCAACGCTGACAAGAGACGCTTCTGTATCGGGAGATGCCCATTTGCTCCAGGGATTGAACCCGGAATACGAATAGCTCGCCATCTCCCTACAGAGTCTGAAAATTTTTTTTAATGCCACAGACAAAAGTCCTTGAAAAACATTCGCACTCAGTGGCTAGTCTTGGGACTAAAATTCAAACTCACATCTCCTCCCTCTGCCTTCTGGTTTCAAGACCTCAGGCTACCAGACACAGGGATACAGACCATCATGGGATTTAACCATAAAATGCATGTAAGATAAGAAAAAATACATATATCGTAGCTTTAAAAATTTTGTCCAGCAAGAGAACAGATTCATTAAAAAAAAAAATCTGAAACATAAATATAACCTCTGCAAAGTAAGAAAATGTACATCACTCCACAATTTCTGTGCTCCAAGCATACCGCCTTTTTTTATACACAGACACGAGCAGACGCACACACACACACACACACACAGTTTGTGGTCATATCTGAAGAAGTTCAGCTCAAACTTAAAAAGTCAAGTCTGTGACGGAGGAAAAAAAAAAAACAAAACGAAACCAAGATATTCCAGTAGGAACACACGAGGCTAAAAAGAAGAAAACCTCCAACCAAACGAAAGTTCAAAGAGTCCTACTGTGCAGCCGATTTTCCAGTAGATTAAATAATTCCAGGGCCACGGACGTCAACAGCTGTGCAATCTCTTTATACACATCCGGGCGTATCCAAATGCGGAAGCACCCTTACTCCAAGAAGATAGATGCTTCCTCGAGTTGGCATGGGGGCCACTGTGTGTCCCAGGCAGGCTCAGATCACCCTGTGACTGGCGTGAAATGAAACAGAGGATTTGGTTACTTCTGTAAATGTTTACTCTTTCTCATCTTTTGCTTGCCCTGTGTGGCACAAGAGATCTTATTTCCCCAAGCAAGGATTGAACCTGCATCATTGGAAGGATGGAGTCTTACCCGTCGGAGTGCCAGGGAAGTCCAGATTTTGTTAAATTTTCAAAACACCTGGGTACCATTTGTCATCTTAACTAACAACAACGGTGGCACAAAAGAAGCCAAAGATTCCTTTCACATTCTTATTGCAAAGACCCACAAGCCTGAATTCTACGGAGTGAGAATGCCACATAAAGAAAATGGAAACAATTTTTTTTTTTAAAAGGTGGGTTCTCCATGTTCCAGAGAACTAGCCCAATCTCGTTCACAATTTGAAAAGAGATTCAGCCCAGAAACAAAAGTGGGTCCCCGTTTCCTGGTACTTTGCTACAGGACCTCACCATCAGACAAAACATTTCATGATGAAGAAAAAACTACAGGGCCCAGACTCACAATCTAAAGTCAGCTTCTGTTTTGTAAATCAGTTCAACCCACAAGGACCCAACATAGAGCACAGGGAACTCTACTGAGTACTCTCTTATAACCTATATGGGAAAAGAATTTGAGAAAGAAGAAATACATGTATATGTAAAAAAAAAAAAGTATATATATAAGAAATTTAAAAATAAACAGAATTCAACTGATACAGAGCTTGCCAGCTAACTCAGATGATAAGGAACCCACCTGCCGATGCAGGAGACCCGGGTTCCATTCCCTGAGTTGGGAAGATTCCCCTGGGGAAGGGAATGGCAACCCACTCCAGTCTCCTTGCCTGGAGAATCCCATGGACAGAGGAGCCTGCTGCGCTCCAGTCCACGGGGTCGCAGAGAGTCAGACACGACTCAGCGACTAACACATTCACTTTCACCCACTTTCAAGTGCTATCCTGGATGAATGAAATTAAAAGGTGCCTTGACATTTCAAAAATCAATACGTAAAATAAAGACATACCTTCCAGGCGGGGAGTCCCGAGCTCAGAAATTCTTGAAGACATCCAGCTCTTTCTGTGACACCGGCGGGGCAGAAGTCCAGTCATTCTCAGGATACGTTTCGAAGTTGGAGGTATCGTCCGCACTGCACAGCTTGGGGACAATCGGGGGCTGAGGAACCATCAAAGATACAGCGCCGTGGTTACAGAGGAACAGTGTTCACCAGTGAGCTTACATTCAGCCATGCGTCAGTTTTACCGCACTTTGCAGATACTTTGTTTTTCTAATAAATCAAAGCTTTGCAGAAACCTTGGATGGAGCAAGTCTGCACCAGGAAGTTGTTATATTCAGGTATGCCTAGGTTTATTGCACCATACAGATACTATGTTTTGTTTTGTTTATAAATCAAAGCTTTGCAGAAACCTTGGATGGAGCAAGTCTGCACCAGGAAGTTGTTATATTCAGGTATGCCTAGGTTTATTGCACCATACAGATACTATGTTTTGTTTTGTTTTGTTTATAAATCAAAGCTTTGCAGAAACCTTGGATGGAGCAAGTTTGCACCAGGAAGTTGTTCCATTCAGGTGCGCCTAGTTTTATTGCACTTTATAGCTCAGCTGGTAAAGAATCCGCTTGCAATGCAGGAGACTGGGTGCCATTCCTGGGTTGGGAAGAACCCCTGGAGAAAGCATAGGTTATCCACTCCAGTGTTCTTGGGATTGCCTGGTGGCTCACACTGTATTCTTGCATGGAGAATCCCCATGGACACAGGAGCCTGGTGGGCCACAGTCCATGGGGTCGCAAAGAGTCGGACACGACGACTCAGTGACTAAGGGCGCACACACACATACATACTCCTTCATTTTGGTGGTTTTTTTTTAATGTAATCAAAGTTTCGCAGAAACCCTGCACGGAGCAAGTCTGCCCCAGGAAGTCGTTACCTTTAGGCACGCCTCATTTAACTGCACTTTGGACATACTGTGTTTCTTGCATGCTGAAGCTTTGCAGAAACTGTACATCGAGCAAGTCTATCTGCGTCCTGCCTTTTCGCTGTGTCAGCTTCTGACAATTCTCACATTTCAAACTCCCATGATTTTACTTGTGAGGTTGGGGGACCGCTTATCTTTGATGTAACTACTGACATTGGTATCCTTTTGTTTTGTATTTTTCGATTAAGGTATAGATGTTCTTTTAAGACTCTTTGCCACTCCATGGACTGCAGCGCCCCGGGCTCCTCTGTCCGTTGGATTCTCCAGGCAAGAATACTGGAGTGGTTTACCCGTCCCTTCTTCAGGGGAACGTTCCTGACCCAGGGATGGAATCGGGCATGCCTGCATCGCAGGAGGTCTCTTTACCAACTGAACCTGTGTGTGTATTCAGGAGAGCTTGAGGCTTCCCCGGGTACGAGGTGGCAGATTTGACATACAGCCGTACCTTCAGCTTCTTTTCGGGGACTGCGCCCCAGTCCACGAGCCGGAACCACCGGTGCTGTTTGACGTCCTCGGCTCCGTTCTGCAAAAAGGAACAGCCGTCATCAGCGCAGAGAAGGCCGGCAGGATGGGAAAGCACGGAGCACAGACAAGCTCTGGAGGATTCCACACAGAGAGAAACACGGGTTCGCCATGAATCGAGCCTTTGTCCCCAGAGAAAAACACCGATGAAGGCATGTGAGCGTCATTATATGCTTTTGGTCACGATCGAAACAAATGCAGTCATGGAGCTCAGGCTTCCCTGGTGGCTCAGGGGTAAAAGAACCTGCCCGCCAGGGCAGGACATATGGCTTCCATCCCTGGGCGGGGAAGATCCCCTGGAGGAGGCAATGGCAATCCAATCCAGTATTCCTGCCTGGAGAATCCCATGGACAGAGGAGCCTGGTGGGCTATACTTCATGGGGTTGCAGAGAGTCAGACATGACTCAGTGACTAAACAGCAACATGCTGTTCACACGTATACTGCCCCAAAGACCAAAGGGCAATTATGGTTCAAGCCGTCCCAATGTAAAGTGGGATTTTCACCTTGACGATTTCCTTCAGCTGAAGCTACGCTCATTTTGTGTGTGTGAGTGTGTTAGTCGCTCAGTCGTGCCCAGCTCTTTGCGACCCTCTGGACTGTAGCCCCACCAGGCTCCTCTGTCCATGGGGATTCTCCAGGCAAGAATACTGGAGTGGGTTGCCATTTCCTTCTCCAGGGGGTCTGCCCGACCCAGGGATAGAACCCGGGTCTCCTGCACTGCAGGCGGGAAGCTTTACCACCTGACCTACTTTTACAAACGTATAAAATGAGGTTCACAAAATGATTTGCTCACTTCGGCCCAAAGATTAACTCACGTGACTACGGTGCAAATCGAGGATGTCACACTTGAGACGGGTTTTTCTTTTTTTTTTTTAAAAGACCTTGCAACGTGTGGGATTTTAATTCCCCAACCCGGGATAGGAACCGCGTCGCCTGCAGCGGAAACCTGGAGTCTTGAGCCCTGGACCACCAGGGAAGTCCGGAAACCTCAGAGAAGTGTTAGCTACAGGTTACTGGATTCTTCTGGAAGGAACGAGCCTGTTCTTTAAAACTGTGGTAACGGGTGCATCATTTTGCTAACGTATCGCAAGCCATCCGACTGTCGGATTTAAAGGGGTAAACTGCACGGCATGTGAATGACGAGAGGGAGGTTCAACGGGGAAGGGGACATGGGTATCCCTATGGCGGACTCGGGCTGACGTGTGGCAGAAACCAACATAATATCGTAAAGCAATTATCCATCAGTGAAAATTTTTAAAAATATTCAGAACCAAAAAAAAATGTATACGTAAATGAAGAAGTGACGATTCGTCAACTTATAGATCACTGCTGAGTCACTGACTTCTTCGGAGAGCTGAGGAGACCCGATTCTGGGTGAATCAAATCTGAAATTTGGCCAATGAAAGGGTAAGACTGTTCTGCCATGGTTGACATGCCTCAAGTCAGATGAGAGGCATTTAAAGTGAGTACCACTTAATACGTGCCGAGACGCTCAGTCGTGTCCGACTCTTTGCGACCCTGGTGGACTGTAGCCCTCCAGGCGCCTCTGTCCAGGGGGATTCTCCAGGCAAGAATATTGGAGTGGGTTGCCTTTCCCTCCCCCAGGGGATCTTCCCGACCCAGGGATGGAACTCGAGTCTCTTACGTCCCCTGCATTGACAGGCAGACTTTATACCATGAACCTCACGTGGGAAGCCGTTACCGTTCCACATATAGGGATACAAATACTGACCTTCATATTTCCCAGCCTCCTCGTTCTGTCAGTAACAAGCAGTTTCCTGATGAGGTCCCTGTTTGGGCCGGGGTGGGGGCAAGAAGACAGAAACACAGACACGTTGATACGGACCCACGCAAACACAGCAGGTCAACAGCAGTAAAATTCACCCCATACAGGACACCCAGCCTGTGATTCAGCCTTCACGTTGGCTAAGCGTCTTCTAGCCTTTCTCACCACTGTTGAGTGCTAAGTCGCTCCAGTCATGTCTGACTCTCTTTGACCCCGTGGACTGCAGCCCGCCAGGCTCCTCTGTCCGTGGGATTCTCCAGGCGAGAATACTGGAGTGGGTTGCTGTTCCCTCCTCCAGGGGGTCTTCCCCGACCCAGAGATCGAACCTGAGTCTCTCATGTCTCCTGAATTGGCAGACGGGTTCTTCACAGTTAGCTTCACCTGGGAAGGCCCTTTCCCATCATTTTCTGTTCCTAAATAACCTAAACAATTTATGTGGTGCAGAGCTGCAACCCACCTAAGGCACAGAGGTTGATCAAATCATCATAGAGATGAACAGCCTTTGAACATGAGCTGGAGAAACCCTGTCTGCCCTGGGGATGTCTGACCTTCATTTCAAATACACCTGCCAGGCCAACCGCAGCCAACTACACAATGTGTGATTCTACCAAAATCAGTCATCACGCTTTGCCCGGTGGGTCTACTTATATGTGGGATTCTTGTCTGGATTCCTTGCCGTCCCGGAAGCAAGAGAAGTACTTTTGTGTGTGCTGGGTCACTGAGATTTTCCTTCTAAATAGCAGACGGTATCGGCATACTGACTCACTCACTCACTGGACATCAACCCTGAATATTCATCAGAAGGGCGGATGCTGAAGCTCCAATACTCTGGCCACCTGATGCAAAGAACTGACTCATTGGAAAAGAGCCTGATGCTGGGAAAGACTGAAGGCGGGAGGAGAAGGGGACGACAGAGGATGAGATGGTTGGATGGCATCACCAACTCAGTGGACATGAGTTTGAGTGAGCTCCGGGAGATGGTGATGGAAAGGGAAACCTGGCGTGCTGCGGTTCATGGGGTCGCAGAGAGTCAGACACCACTGAACAACTCAACAACAACAACAAAAAATCACAACACAGAAGGGTAGAGAAGCCTGAATTCACACCGCAGATGAGGATTCAACACAATTACGTCAAAGCATGTTTCAAGAAATCATTTCCTTTTACTTCCCCCTTAAAAATTTTATTCAAGTAACGTAATCACTCACAGTACTTACATTATACAAGGGTTCCCCGGTGGCTCAGCAGTATAGAATCTGCCTGCCAGCGCAGGACATGCAGGAGACCCTGGTTCGATCCCTGGGTCGGGAAGACCCCCTGGAGGAGGGTATGGCAGCCCATTCCAGTATTCTCACCTGGAGAATCCCACGGACAAAGGAGCCTGGTGGGCTACAGTCCATGCGGTCGCCAAGAGTTGGACATGATTGCAGCGACTTAGCATGCAAAGTCATCCTAAGTCATCGAGGCCCGCACCAGCCACCAAAGTAGCTGGGAGGAACAAGGGCCTTCTTCTCGAATAACAAAGCTGCTTCCTTATTCAATATGATGACAAACAGCCTTTATTCGCTGATGATAAATACACCCATTCTCTCAAAAGATGTAAAACGGCTGCGAGTCACGAAGAGAGGAAGTGTCATCCCAGCAGAGTCATGAAAAGCTTTCCCCTTTTCGGGGGGAAAAGATGACCCACCCAAAGAGCATCAGCTGAGCTCAGAGGAACAAACCAGGATGGTACCCAGCTGGGCAGGACGCCTCCACTGGGGGGTCTGTCACGAGCTTTAGAAATGAACGTCCCCCAAAGACCAGAGAGGACGGCTGACTTACTTGACGCTGAACTCCAAATGTCTGGGGAAGTCTATCTTGCCAGCAAGAATCTTCTGATAGATGCCAAAGGCGTTGTCATCGAAAAACGGAGGAAACCTGTTAGAAAAATTAAAACGTCTATTTTTAGCGGCCAGTGGAGGGTGGGGGGGGAGGGGGAAACACCCGCAGGCTTTATAAGGATGGCTTCCTTCGGCCTGCCACGGGCAGAAGAGAATTTTATTTTGCGGTGTGCGCTTTCTCCTCTCACGCTGGAGTCACGGATGACTCGGGACCAGCTATGAAGGCGTGGTTCCAAGAGGGCAAGCGGGAGGCACTTTGTCCCAACTACAGACGACGGGCAAGGCTAGAAAAGGCCACGACCACGAGGCTGTGTGACTAGCTAGACAACACAGAGCCACTTGCGTCTGTTGTTTAGCCGTTGAGTCGTGTCCGAGTCTGCGACCCCGTGGACTGCAGCCCCGCCAGGCTCCTCTGTCCATGGGGTTCTCCAAGGCCAGGATACCCGAGTGGGTTGCCGTTCCCTCCTCCAGGGGAATCTTTCCAAACCCAGGGATCCAACCTGCGTCTCCCGTCTTGGCTGGCAAGTTATTCGCCCCTGAGCGCACCTGGGAAGCCCATTACGGTCTCAGAGCGACAACTAACCCGGCCAGTTGTACTTCTAGAGTAACTAGCTTCCGTGGATCGCGAACCTACAGCGGCCAAGGACACCCAGCCCTCGGCGAGCGTGAACGCCTTGGAGTGAATAAAGCCCCGAGTCGGCCCTCCGCCCCGGAGCCAGAAGCCAGTTCCAACAGCGGCCGGGGGTTCGTCTCCCTGCCTTGGGCGGTGGCTGTGAATGAGGATACGCCGCGGGATGGTTTCCATTCAGAAACAGGCCCGGGAGAAAACGCGTCATGCATTCCTCCACAGGCTCCCGGAGAATACGGCATACGGAGCCCCGAGGAAGCTGGCGTGACATGCCACCATCATGAGAAAGGTATGCGGGCAGCAGCTTTAACGAGCGGAAAAAAGTCATCACGAGGCAGCGCTCACAGATGCAGCCTGAGCGCAAAAGCAGACGGACGTGCAGCCGAGAGGTCGGAGTGCGGAAAGCGGCCCAAGACGGCGCCCACGTCTGACGCGTGTGTTAGTCGCTCAGTGGTGTCCGACTCGTTGCCACCCCACGGACTATATATACAGTCCATGGGATTTCCCAGGGCAAGAATACCCGAGTGGGTAGCCTTTCTCTTCTCTCGGGGAATCTTCCCAACCCAGGGATCGAACGCAGGTCTCCCTCATTGCAGGCGGATTCTTTACCAAGTGACCTATCAGGGAAGCCCGCCCATATCTGAAAGTTATCTTCAAGTGTCTATCTCTAATCCAATGGAACCCTTCCAAGACTTTATTTATTGGCCGCATGGGATGGGATATGGGGTATTCCTTCCCTGACCAGGGACAGAAGGCCCATAGCTCACAGTGGAAGCTCACAGTCTCAACCACTGGACTTCCAGGAAAGCCTCCCTCCTTCAAGCCTTTTTTTTTTTTTAATTTGACTAATTTAACTGAAGGATGACCAACCTAGACAGCATGTTAAAAAGCAGAGACATTACTTTGCCAACAAATGTCCATCTACTCAAGGCTATGGTTCTTCCAATAGTCATGTATGGATGTGAGAGTTGGACTACAAAGCAAGCTGAGCGCCAAAGAATTGATGCTTTTGAACTGTGGTGTTGGAGAAGACTCTTGAGAGTCCCTTGGACTTCAAGGAGATCCATCCAGTCCATCCTAAAGGAGATCAGTCCTGAATATTCATTGCAGGGACTGATGCTGAGGCTGAAACTCCAATCATTTGGCCACCTGATGCAAAGAGCCGACTCACTGGAAAAGACCCTGATGCTGGGAAAGATCGAAGGCGGGAGGAGAAAGGGGCGACAGAGGATGAGATGGTTGGATCCCATCATCGACTCGATGGGCATGAGTTTGAGCACGCTCTGGGAGTTGGTGATGGACAGGGAGGCCTGGTGTGCTGCAGTCCATGGGGTTGCACAGAGTCGGACACGACTGAGCAACTGAACTGGAGGATAATTACTTGACAATTTAGTGATGGTCTTAATAAAACAGATAGCGAGTGCCGTTCACACACGTGGGCACGACCTGCATCTTGACATCAGCCGTGGTGAGCTGTAGACAGAAGGACCACCTGTACTGCCCCATGAAGGCAAGCTCAAGAATTTCACCTGAAAGAATGCACGGCCGGGAACTTGTGTGGCGGTCCAGTGGTTGAGAATCCGCCTTACCTGCCCCATGAAGGCAAGCTCAAGAATTTCACCTGAAAGAATGCACGGCCGGGAACTTGTGTGGCGGTCCAGTGGTTGAGAATCCGCCTTACCGCACGGACGACGCCAGTTCCATCTCTGGTCGAGGAGCTAAGACCGTGGAGCAAGTGAGCCCGATGTGCCGCATACACGCGGTCCAAGCTACACAACTTGAGTGTCTGCAGGCCGCCAGCAAAGCGCTGGCCGGCTACAGCTGACCACTAACGCCCAATTCAGCCAAATAGATGTTCTTTTAAAAACATGCACATCAGGGCCTCCCCGGTGGGTCAGTGGTAAACAACCCACCGGCCAATGCAGGAGATACGGGTTCAATCCCTGACCCGGGAAGATCATGCCTCAGAGTAGGTAACCCGCCCCCCAACAACAACAACAACAAAATATATATATATATATGCCAGTTTTGCAAATTTTTTCCCCATCATCTATCTATCATCTTTTTTTATAGACATCTTTGACCTACCTCAACGTTCCTGGTGGCTAAGAAGGTAAAGAATCCACCTGTCAATGCAGGAGACCTGGGTTTGATCCCTGGGTCAGGAAGATCCCCTGGAGAAGGGCATGGCAACCCACTCCAGAACTCTTGCCTGGAGAATCCTATGGACAGAGGAGCCTGGCAGGCTACGGTCCATAGGGTTGCAGACTAAGACATGACGGAAGCTATGCTTGGCAAACACAGAACACACATCCTATTACGATACTACGAGGGTCAGTTCCGGAGAAGGCAGTGGCACCCCACTCCAGTACTCTTGCCTGGAAAATCCCATGGATGGAGGAGCCTGGTGGGCTGCAGTCCATGGGGTCGCTAAGAGTCGGACACGACTGAGCGACTTCACTTTCCCTTTTCACTTTCATGCATTAGAGAAGGAAATGGCAACCCACTCCAGTGTTCTTGCCTGGAGAATCCCAGGGACGGGGGACCTGGTGGGCTGCCGTCTACGAGGTCGCACAGAGTCGGACACGACTGAAGCAACTTAGCAGCAGGATCAGTTCAGTTCAGTTCAGTCTCTCAGTCGTGTCCAATGACTAGGCTACAGTGTATTGAAATACTAGACTTCTAGTAATTGTGTTCACATAGTAACTGTAATAATCATTCTAACGTATCCTAATATTGTATTCTAACTCTCTCTCTTGTATTTTAATAATTTCTATTGTAGAATATTCGAGTACACTATAGACTATGTAGGTTCCCATAGTAGAAGAACACAGTCGCTCAGTCATGTCCTATGCTTTCTGACCCCGTGGACTGTAGCCCGCCAGGCTCCTCTGTCCATGGGATTCTCCAGGCAAGAATCCTGGACTGGGTCGCCGTGCTCTTCTCCAGGGGATCTTCCCAAGCCAGGGATCCAACCCAGGTCTCCTGCACTGCAAGCGGATTCTTTACTGTCTGAGCCACCAGGGAAACCCCGAATGTCCTAATAAGATCCCATTATCTTCCAACAACATATCTTTCAATCGTACACTATATTCCAGCGTTATCTTTGCTACGGTATTCCATATTATATTCCATGAAATTACATGCCCCCCCCCCCCCCCCGTAATAATACAGACTAAAAAAACAGAAGACACAGGAAGCCCAGTCTAGCAAAACGTCTTCTGGGCAGCGGGATTCAATTCTCGGGCAACGCTACCCTCTGCTGGTCAGAAACGCTCAGGAAGAACACAGCCACCCGTGGCCGGCACATGTCTGGAACACTGATCAAACACAGGCGCAGAAAGATGTATGATTCTTGCATTTCTTTTTACATTTTGCATTTCTGACACCGTAGGGAATGCATTTCAGTCTTGTGTTTCTGACCGGGACTTCCTGGGCTGGGGTGCATGGGAAGGGATTTTTTTTTTTTTTTTTTGGTCTATTTGATTGACTACAGAGGCGCGTGTGAGCAAAGAGAGAGAGAGAACAGAAGAAGGGCAAGGGGACGGAGGAGGGGCAGATGGGGGCAGGGAGGAGTCCTGGGCGGACAATCCCCCCTCCTCTGCCTGCCGGCCAAGCACAGCATCCCAACAAGAGCCGTGTGAGCACAGGACGGCCAGGAAGCAGCGAGTGCTCGGACATCTACGGGGAAGACGCTTGCTCTGTCTGCCCGGTGTGGGGAAACGTGTGCGTGCGGGCTCAGTCGCTCAGTCGTATCCGACTCTTTGGCGACCCCATGGACTGTAGCCCCACCAGGCTCCTCTGTCCATGGGATTCTCCAGGCGAGCACACTGGACTCGGCTGCCATTCCCCTTCTCCAGGGGAATCTTCCCAACCCAGGGAGCGAACCCGCCTCTTTCCGCTTCTGCACTGCAGAGAGATTCTTTACCGCCTCATAATTCCTAGCAATACCTCACGAAAATGCCAGAGGCGGGTGTTTAATCATGCTGATACAGAATCTGGACCTGGAAGGTAAATGCAATTCCAAACATTCCCCGAGGCATGTTTGGGGCTTTCAGGAAAGAACACACTGTTTCCTTTCTGCAGCGCTGTTCCTTCCAAATGTCCGAAAGAGCGTTTCTTTACCCAACATGCCCGCTACCCAGCTCGGGGCTTCCCTGGTGGCTCAGATGGCAAAGAATCTGCCTGCAATGCAGGAAACTCGGGTTCCACCCCGGGTCAGGAAGATCCGCTGGGGGAGGGCATGGCAACCCACTCCACTATTCTTGTCTGGGACAATTCCACGGACACAGAAGCCCAGTGGGCTATAGTCCACGGAGTCACAAAGAGTTGGACACGACTCAATCGCTAACATATACACCCAGCTCTGGGAATCACTCTGGAGTGATCGGTGCGTGATGAATCGTATACTCTTGGCAGACAGGGACATTTAGAGACAAAAGATCTCAACAGACACACCCTGCTGGTCCTCCAAGCTCCTGCTGCTGCTTCTTTTGAAAGCAAGCCGAATGGTCAGTTCATATCATCATCACCCACAGTGGGAAACTTTCGGAAGACCCCACACCAAGTGTGTCCATCCCTGACAATCCCTGCACCTAACCCTGAGGGCTGAGCACCCAGGGAACTGTGGGAGACCCCACTCCAAGCGTGTCCATCCCCTGACAATCCCTGCACCTAACCCTGAGGGCTGAGCACTCAGGGAACTGTAGGAGACCCCACTCCAAGTGTGTCCATCCCTGACCCCCTGCACCAAATCCTGGGGGCTGAGCACCTGGGAACTGTGGGAGACCCCACTCCAAGCGTGTCCATCCCTGACCCCCTGCACCAAATCCTGAGGGCTGAGCACCCAGGGAACTATGGGAGACCCCACTCCAAGCGTGTCCATCCCTGACCCCCTGCACCAAATCCTTAGGGCTGAGCACCTGGGAACTGCGGGAGACCCCACTCCAAGTGTGTCCATCCCTGACCCCCTGCACCAAATCCTGAGGGCTGAGCACCTGGGAACTGTGGGAGACCCCACTCCAAGCGTGTCCATCCCTGATCCCCCTGCACCAAATCCCAGGGGCTGAGCCCCCCAGAGCAAGTGAACAGGCCGGGGAGCCACAGGCATCTTCCCCACGGAAACGGTACTCACCCTGACAGCATCTCAAATATCAGGATACCAAGTGCCCACCAGTCCACCGCTCGGCCGTGGCCCTTGCTCTGAATGACCTCAGGGGCCAGGTACTCGGGGGTCCCGCAGAGGGTCCACGTCCTGTGGGAAGAGAAGGAGGAGGTGGGGTCCACAGAACTCAGGGGTGATTGGCCTACACGTGCACCTCAGGATCGGAGAGGCTACGTCACTGAATTAATCTACGCAGAGCCTTAGACCCCAACCCTGTAGATAGACACGGCAACGCTGTCCTCTGTGACGTTTTTCCTTTTATAAACAGTTTTTTTTTCAATTTAAGGTTTTCAACTTTTACTTCATATGAGCATACAGCCGACGGGTAATGTTGTGATGGTTTCAGGTGGGCCGTGAAGGGACTCAGCCACACAAACACAAGTACCCACTGTCCCCCAAACTCCCCTCCCATCCAGGCTGCCACTCAGCAGAGTTCCCGGAGCTGTCCAGCAGGTCCTTGCTGGTTCTCGGTGTTAAACCCAGCAGCGTGTCCCTGTCCATCCCAAACTCCCCGACTGTCCCTTCCCCCACCCTTCCCCCCGGTGACCATACAGTTATTACAGAGTATTGAGCAGAGATCCCTGTGCTGTCCAGCAGGTCCTTGCTGGTTCTCCATGTTAAACACAGCAGTGTGTCCATGTCCATCCCAGACTCCCTGACTATCCCTTCCCCCATCCTTCCCCCTGGGAACCCTAAGGTTATTACAGAGTATTGAGCAGAGATCCCTGTGCTGTCCAGCAGGTCCTTGCTGGTTCTCCATGTTAAATCCAGCAGTGTGTCCATGTCCATCCCAAACTCCCTGACTATCCCTTCCCCCACCCTTCGCCCCTGGTGACCATACAGTTATTACAGAGTATTGAGCAGAGATCCCTGTGCTGTCCAGCAGCTCCTTGCTGGTTCTCCATGTTAAACACAGCAGTGTGTCCATATCCATCCCAGTCTCCCCAACTATCCCCTCCCCCATCCTTCCCCCTGGTGACCATAAGGTTATTACACATCCTTCCCCCTGGTGACCATAAGGTTATTACAGAGTACTGAGCAGAGTTGCCTGTGCTGTCCAGCATGTCCTACCCCATACATAAAGACAATAACCTTGTCTTCCGTGAGTTTCTTCCTTTTATGATCATGACAAAATGATGTCAGTCACTCAGCCATGTCCAATTCTTTGCAGCCCCATGGACTGTGGCCCACCAGGCTCCTCTGGGATTCTCCAAGTAAGAATTCTTGGAGTGATTCTTCTCCAAGTAAGATTCTCTAAGTAGGAATACCAGAGTGGGTTGCCACTTCCTCCTCCAGGGGACCTTCCTGACTCAGGGATCAAACCCGGGTCTCCTGCGTGGCGGCCAGATTCTTGGCAGTCTGAGCACCAGGGAAGCCCTGCTTTCTTTTATAAACACTCATTAAGCGAAACAGACTCGGAGTAACAGTCCTGTTATCACGGCCGTGTATTTTTCCTGATGTTTCCCTTCCCTGCTCGGAAGCAAAACCCCCAAAATCCTGTTTTCCCATAAAACGTTATGAAAACAGATTCAAGCCACTGACTTGTGAAGCCCGCTGTACCAGTGAAGCATCTTCTCTGCCCTCTCTGCAGGAGGTCTGAAGTGTGTGCTGAGCTTCTGTGGGTTCACTGACACGTTAGTGTCAGCAGCGCCATTCAAAAATCCTGAGGCTAAGGGGCTCTGGGATGTTTGGGGTAGAAACAGGGCTGAGACCTTTGGAAGTGATTTTCTCTCCCAGATGAGCCGAGACCTGCAGGAAAGTTAGCTTTTGGCGCCACCTAGAGGACAGCCGGGAAAAGACCATGATGCTGGGAAAGACCGAAGGCGGCGGGAGAAGGGGGCGACAGAGGATGAGATGGCTGGATGGCATCACCGACTCAATGGACATGAGTTTGAGCAAGCTCTGGGGGTTGGGGATGCACAGGGAGGCCTGGCGTGCTGCAGTCCATGGGGTCGCAGAGTCAAACGTGACTGAGCAAGTGAACGAGAGCAACGCAGCACCGCGGGCTGAACGCCGGAGATCCAACGAGCGAAGACGGACCCAGCAGAGGAACTGCCTCCCCTTAAATCTCCTGCACCAGCAGGCGTTTTGTTTTTTTTAAACACTATGACCACCTCGTTGCTTTGGCTCAGGAAATTCTTAAGTTCTGCGGGCCGATCCCGTTAGAGCTGTGTTTCCAGCCTGGGGGCACATCCAAGGTTGCCTGAATGCGGCTGGAAGCCTGGGCCTCAGCTGTGAGGTCAGACCAGCTGGAGGCGGTAGCAAGTAACATACTTGCCAGGTGTGGTGTCTCCGCTTACGCGCGGAAAGTTGAGTCTCTGTCTGGCAGCAACCTCAGCTGAGGGGCCCACACATCGAAGGCTGTACAACTTAGCAGTTTTCCAAGTAGACTCAGGTAGCCTGACACCTTTTTCTTTTTTTAGCTCTGCCAGTTTATAGCTACCAACCCATCTCCCTCCAACCTCAGACACGCCTGCTCAGTCATGTATCCCCACGGACTGCAGGCCGCCAGGCTCCTCTGTCCATGGACCTTTCCAGGCAAGAATACTGGAGTGGGTTGTCATGTCCTTCTCCGTATCTTTTTGAAGCAAAAGCTTTTTCCAAAAAGACTCCACGCTTCTTAGGAGCTAGAGAGGCATAAATTGCTAGAAACAGCTTCAGAATAGAGCAAACCTTCATAAAACTTTACATCTCGAAGCGGAACTGCAGTTCCGTGAAACGTTGCAACAGCGTTTCCACAAGCCCCAGAAATGTCAGTCCTCACTTAATATCCCCAAAGAAAACTGAAAGCGGGGCACTGAAGAGACTTGTGTACACCGACGTTCGTAGCAGACAGTTACGGAAAAGCGGGAACAATTTGTCTTCTTCCTTTAAGAGAATTCTCTTTATACTTAAAAAATTTTCCCAATCCTCTTGGGCACACGAGGCATCCATTGTTAGAAACAAGCTTGTGATTTGCAAGAAATATGGAAAGAGAAAGACGGACGGCTGTCGATGCTGGGGGGAAAGTGCTGGTCCGGGTGTGAATTATCAACGCTCTGCTGTTCTCTTTTTCACTCACTCAGCTCGTGGAGAGAAGGCAAGGTGATATCCACCGCTGTTACTTTTTCTCAGTGTTATCATTTCCACTACGACACGGGGCTTCCCGGGTGGCTTAAAGAGTAAAGAATCCACCTGCAGTGCGGGAGACCCAGGTTCAGTCCCTGGGTCAGGAAGATCCCCTGGAGATGGGAATGGCAACCCACTCCAGTATTCTTGCCTGGAGAATCCCCATGAACAGAGAAGCCTGGCGGGGCTACAGTCCATGGGGCTGCAAAGAGTCGGACATGACTGAGCAACTAACACTTTCAGGGGTAGGAGGCTGTTATCCAAGGAGAGCGCGGTTGGTCTGTGCAACAGACGTCCAGCTGGTGCTACGTTCATATTCCCAACTGCCCACTGTGGCATCCACACTGGGTTGAGCTGAATTCCACCCAAAAGTCCTAACGAAAGGCTGGTACCCGTGAATGTGATCTTGCTCGAAACAGGGTCTTGGAAGATGTAATCAAGAGAAGATTGGGCCTAACCCAGCGACTCGCGTCCCCGTAAGAAGAGGGAGGCAGACGGAGATTTCGCTTTACCACGGGAGGACACGGTGAGAATGAGCCGGGAAGAGACCGTCATCAGGAACCCAGGTCGTGGATTTCAGAACTGGGGAGGGTAATAAATGTCTCCCAGGGTCGCACATCCGGTACTTCTAAGACCGCGCTGCCGTGACGTCACCTGACCTTGAGTTCCCTGCAACAAGACTCTCTCCAAGTAAAGTCACAACGGGGGGTAGAGCTTTAAGACACGGATTCTGGAGGGACATACATGCCGTCCACAGCAAAGGAGGGTGATCACGATGCCGGTGGTGGTGGTGGTGGTGGTGACAATAATGGTGGTGATGTTGACGGTGATGGTGGTGGTGATGTTTAACGATGGCGGTGATGTTAATGATGGTGGTGATGTTTAACGATGGTGGTGATGTTGACGGTGACGATGGTGGTGATATTGATACAATGGTGGTGATATTGATGGTGACGATGGTGGTGATATTGATACGATGGTGACGTTGATGGTGATAATGATACGGTGGTGGTGGTGATGTTAATGATGGTGGTGGTGATATTGATATGGTGATGGTGGTGATACTGAGATGATGGTGGTGATGTTAATGATGGTGGTGATGTTTAACAATGGTGGTGATGTTGACGGTGATGGCGGTGGTGATGTTAATGATGGTGGTGATGGTGGTGGTACTGATATGATGGTGGTGGTGATATTGATGGTGGTGATGTTGACGGTGACGATGGTGGTGACGTTAATGATGGTGGTGAGATTGATGGTGATGATGGTGGTGGTGATAACGCTATGATGAGGGTGGTGATGCTAGTGATGGTGGCGGTGTTGATGGGGATCTCGCTATGGTGATGGTGGTAACAATAATGATGGTGGTGATGTTGACGGTGACGATGGTGGTGATATTGATACGACGGTGGTGATGTCGATGGTGATAATCCTATGACGATGGTGGTGACGACATTGACGGCAGTGATGCTGACGGTGGTGACGGTGGTGACGTTGATAACGCTGCTGCTGCTGCTGCTGCTGCTGCTGCTAGTCGTGATGGCAGTGAAGGTGAGAATTATGAGGTGACGTTGGTGCTGGGAGCTTGGACGTGATGAACTGAGAAGCACTGCCTCTCTACCCCACATCCACTACCTGATCGGAACTGTCTTTAGGAAAGACTTTCCAACAAGCAGATCCAGCCATCCTTACCTCTCACCCTACAGGGTAGGAACAGCTCTCACTTCACAGATGAGATGAGCAATGCCAGGAACACAGGGGTGACCCCAATCTACACACTCACTCCGACCCTCTAGAAACGGGCAAACACACAAGTCCAACGCGGACAAGCGGTGCCCACAGCAAGCCTTCATTCCGCACTGCCCCTCTGAGGTGCTTCCATTAACAGAGGCTCTCGGTAAGGGAAATAAACTTATCCTGAAACCCAGAAAGCACTACCGCTTGGCAACTGTGGGGATACGGGCAGACCGTCTCACCTCTCAGAACCACAGATGTCTCAGCTGGGAACTGGTGATGGTCGGGCCAACTGATCACCCAGCGAATCTGTGAAGCATTTTACTGATGGTTTGCTGGAATCAAGCTTCCAAACAAAATGACTTTGGAAAAAAAAAGGAGGACTTTCATGTTGATGTTTGGTAGACACCAACACAATACTATAGTGCCATTATCCTTCAACTAAAAACAAATTTAGAACAATTGAATTCTGTAAAGCAATCATCCTTCAATTAAAAATAAATCATGGAGAAGGAAATGGCCACCCACTCCAGTATCCTCAGCTGGAAAAGTCCATTGACAGAGGAGCCTGGCGGGCTGCAGCCCATGGGGTTACATGACAGCGAGCGTCCATGAGGGTTCAGGGAGATGGGTGGGTAGCAATAAACTGGTATAAGCAAAAATAAACAAATATATTAAAAAAATAAAATTAACAAAAACAAAAAAAACTGGCCTCCCCTGGAAGTTGAGAGATTGGGAATCCACCGCTGAGGGTGGTCACAGGTTGTCAACACCTCTGCTTCCTTGCTTTGTCCCCTGGGTCCCATCCCTGGTCCAGGAAGACTGCACATCACACAGGGCAGTGAAAACCCCGTGCGCCACCGTGAGTGAGCCCGCTCTAGAGCCCGTCCTCCACAACGGGAGAAGCCGCTGCAATGAGAAGCCCCGCGGGTCACGACCGGAGAGGGGCCCCTGCTCGCCACAACTAGAGAAAAAGCCTGTGTGCTCTGCTGAGTTGCTCAGCCATCTCTGACTCTTTGTGACCCCATGCTCTGTAGCCCGCCAGGCTCCTCTGTCCATGGGGATTCTCCAGGCAAGAACACTGGAGTGGGTGGCCATGCCCTCCTCCAGGGGACCTGCCTGATCCAGAGATGGAACCCAGGTCTCCCACATTGCAGGCAGATTCTTTACCAGCTGAGCCACCAGGGAAGCCCAAGAATACTGGAGTGGGTAGCCCATCCCTTCTCCGGGGGATCTTCCCGACCCAGGAATTAAACCGGGGTCTCCTCCATTGCAGGCAAACTGTTTACCAGCTGAGCCACCTAAGTACTGCAATGAAGACCCAGTACAGTCAAAAAGAACAATTTTTTTTTTTTAAACAAGGGTGGACTTTATACCCAACACTGCTAATAGATGGCAGCACCACTATCATAGAATAAAACCCAGGTTTAAAGCTACCTGCACTCTTTCTACAAACACTGAAAGTGAAAGTCACTCAGTTGTGTCCAACACTTTGCGACCCCACAGACTATCAGTTCAGTTCAGTTCAGACGCTCAGTGGTGTCCAACTCTTTGCGACCCCATGAATCGCAGCACTCCAGGTCTCCCTGTCCATCACCATCTCCCGGAGTTCACTCAGACTCACGTCCATCGAGTCCGTGATGCCATCCAGCCATCTCATCCTCTGTCGTCCCCTTCTCCTCCTGCCCCCAATCCCTCCCAGCATCAGAGTCTTTTCCAATGAGTCAACTCTTCGCATGAGGTGGCCAAAGTACTGGAGCTTCAGCTTTAGCATCATTCTTTCCAAAAGAAATCCCAGGGCTGACCTCCTTCAGAATGGACTGGTTGGATCTCCTTGCAGTCCAAGGGATTCTCAAGAGTCTTCTCCAACAGCACACTTCAAAAGCATCAATTCTTCGGCGCTCAGCCTTCTTCACAGTCCAACTCTCACATCCGTACATGACCACAGGAAAAACCATAGCCTTGACTAGGCGGACCTCAGTTGGCAAAGTAATGTCTCTGCTTTTGAATATACTATCTAGGTTTGTCATAACTTTTCTTCCAAGGAGTAAGCATCTTTTAGTTTCATGGCTGCAGTCACCATCTGCAGTGATTTTGGAGCCCAAAAAAATAAAGTCTGACACTGTTTCTACTGTTTACCCATCTATTGCCCATGAAGTGATGGGACCAGATGCCACGATCTTCATTTTCTGAATGTTAAGCTTTAAGCCAACTTTTCGCTCCCCACAGACTATACATCCATGTAATGCTCCAGGCCAGAATACTGGAGTGGGGAGCCTTTCCCTTCTGCAGGGTATCTTCCCAACCCAATGATCGAACCCAGGTCTCCCACGTTGCAGGCGGGTTCTTTCCCAGCTAAGACACAAAGCACCCCATTTTATTCTTAAGTAAGTGATGAAATTCTATAGGGAAAAATGACATTGACTTCAACTTCATCAGAGAAAGTAATCCCAGGATGGCCCCTGTGTAAAAGTCACCAGACATGAGTTATTTAATGTAAGTCATTTCAGTTCGGTCGCTCAGTCGTGTCCGACTCTGCGACCCCACGGACCACAGCACGCCAGGCCTCCCTGTCCATCACCAACTCCCCGAGTGTACTCAAACTCGTGTCTATTGAGTTGGTGATGCCATCCAACCATCTCATCCTCTATCGTCCCCTTCTCCTCCTGCCTTCAATCTTTCCCAGCATCAGGATCTTTTCCAATGAGTCACCTCTTCGCATCAGGTGGCCAAAGGATTGGAGTTTCAGCTTTAGCATCAGTCCTTCCAATGAACAGCCAGGACTGATTTCCAATGACTATTCAGGATTGATTTCCTCTAGGAGTCACTTCCTTTAACGTAAAACTGCTCCGCAATTGTTTGCCATAAACAGATGTTTCTGCAACGTGAGGAACAGTACTCACGTGAACCAACCCCAACTCGTCACAGGAATGGACACCAGGGGCGTTTGTCCCAGATCTAGCTTCTGATATGGGAGTCATCAGCTGTACTTTCACTGCACAGAGTGAAATTCTAACCCGGTTTTAATCTGAATTTAAATGTAACAACCCACACTCAACGCACAGACTGAAAAATGGACATGAACCTGCTTTCTTTCCAACCATTTCAAGCATCACGGGCAATAAACACAGATCTCGTGTTTCTGATGGGAAATCAGTGCCCAACTTAAAGAGACACCAAAGGAGAAACGATGTTTGGAATTTCAAAACCTGAGTAGCGAAGATTCATGGAGGACTTCCCATGGTTCAGACCCACGCTTCCAAAGCAGGGAGCACGCATGTTCCAGCCTTGGCTGGGGAACTAAGATCTTACACACCATGAGGTGTGGACAGAAAATATTCACGGAGAGTCTGTCGGAGCTGATACGGACAATATGTTGAAATGGTCCCATTTGGGACATCCTGAATTAAATCAAGTTCTGAATGAAATCATTTATGCCTGGTTTGACTTTTTGAAACAAGACTCGTTAAAAATGTGAAATAATTCAGATCTGTGCTGAATTTGTTTTGAACAGCAATGCTCTCGATAGCAACGTTAGGAAGCTAAATTAGTACAATCGTGCAGAGGAAGGGAACACACACCTTTGTCCTGGGAAATACGGTACTGAATGCTCCTCAGTAAGCTAAGGCGTGTCTGAGTCTTCGTGACCCCAGGCGGTGTCAGAAGGACTGGGCTCTGGGGCTGTCTCTAAGATTGTCCTGAGCTTGGGGACAAAATAACACACCTCTACCTCTTAAAATGTCATCATCCTTATTACAGACAATAGCCGAGGGCGTGGAGACAACCTCATTGTCCGTCAGTAGGAGAAACTATAAAGGAGGTGGAGTACCTATACGAGATGGAATATTACTCAGCCATGAGAAAGGACGACAGCATGCCATTTCTGGCAACGTGGATGGACCCACAGATGGGCATATTAAGTGAAGCTGGCCAGGTAGAGACAAAAGCTATACAGTATCAGTTATAAGGGTGAGTGTTAGTGGCTCGGTCATGGCTAACTCTCTGCCGTGAATTGTAGCCTGCCAGGCTTCTCTGTCCATGGGATTCTCCAGGCAAGAACACTGGAGTGGGTAGCCTTTCCCTTCTCCAGGGGATCTTTCCAACCCAGGGATCGAACCCAGGTCTCCGGCATTGCAGGCAGATTCCTTACCAGCTGAGCCCCCAGGGAGCCACCCATCACTTCTGCTGAGATGAGGAATCTCAACAGAAAGCAACTTCCAGCACAGAAGGCAGAGTGGAGGCCGCCAGAGGCAGAGGGCGGGGAGAAGGGGGAACACGGGGAGGGCGACGGGCACTCACTTGTCCACCAGCTTCTTGGCGAACCCGAAGTCGGTGAGCTTGACGTGGCCGTCTCTGTCCAGCAGGATGTTCTCCGGCTTCAGGTCCCTATAGACGATGTCCCGGGAGTGTAGGTACTCGATGGCACAGACGATCTCGGCCGCGTAGAACAGCCCGGTGTTGCTGGAGAAGCGGCCGCGGTTCCGCAGGTAGCTGAAGAGCTCGCCGCCCGGCACGAACTCCATGAGCATGTACAGGAATCGGTCGTCATGGCCCGTCCAGAACCTGCACCGGGGAGTGTGGGGGGATCCCAGTGAGACTGAGCGCTCCGCCCCAGCCAGACACACAGAGGCTGAGGTGGGCAAAGCATTGAGCTCATGGCCCGTCCAGAACCTGCACCGGGGAGGGCGGGAGGATCACAGTGAGACTGAGCGCTCCGCCCCGGCCGGACACACAGAGGCTGAGGTGGGGAGAGGATTGAATTCATGGTACATGAACAGGTCACGCAAAGATACATCTACAGGGGCGGTCTAGCAGTCACATATGGATATGAGAGCTGCACCAGACAGAAGGCTGAGCGTCTGAGAACTGATGCTTTCCAACTGTGGTGCTGGAGAAGACTCTGGAGAGTCCCGTGGACTGCAAGGAGACCCAACCAGGCCATCCTAAAGGAAATCAGTCCTGAATATTCACTGAAAGGCCTGATGCTGAAGCTGAAGCTCCAATACTCTGGCCACCTGATGTGAAGAGCTGACTCACTGGAAAAGACCTTGATGCTGCAAAAGATTGAGGGCGGGAGGAGAAGCGGGCGACAGAGGATGAGATGGTTGGATGGCGTCACCCACTCAGTGGACATGAGTTTGAGCAAGCTCCAGGAGCTGGTGATGGACAGGGAAGCCCGGTGTGCTGCCGTCCATGGGGTCGCAAAGAGTCGGACACGACTGAGCGACTGAACAACAACTTCCTTGGTTCTGCAAGTGCTGTTTCCATTACATAGGCGGGTGACAGACTCTAAGCCGAGGTGATCAAGGCGTTGGAGAAAGAGAGAGAAGAAAAGAACAGACTGGTAGATTCAACAGCCAGCACAAGGCCCTCAGTCATGAGAAAGCCAGGTGCTGCAGTCCCTGGGTTCACAAAGCGCTGGACCAGCTGAACGACACACACCGTCACAGACATGTATATGTGTCCACGTATACATGTCATGAAGAGTGAAGTCGCTCAGTCGTGGCCGACTCTTTGCGACCCCATGGACTGTAGCCTGCCAGGCTCCTTCGTCCATGGGATTTTCAAGACAAGAATACTGGAGTGGGGTGCCATTCCCTTCTCCATCTATTGGAATAAATACAACTGTATAAGATACGGCCCTGGAAAAGGTACCCATAAGAAAGAGATGGTCACACTAAGTGAAGCCAGACAGAATCACAGAAATACCACGATACTACTTATACATAGAGTCTAAAAGAGAATGACAAAGTCCCCTAAACAAAACTTTTAGACACACTGGGAAACCAAAAACCTCTTGCGACTTGCCTGACAGCACTCTCTGCTTTACTGAGGTGCTCGCCACTGAATCCGCTGTATCTCTGAGGTCTACCTAGAGCAAACTGTTATCAGTATATAGATATATATATCAATATATCAATGTATAAGCACTGGAGGAGATCGCTTGCAGTGACCCAAAACATAACTGGAAGGAAAATCAGACAGAAGTAATGAAGTGCAGTGATCAGGAAACTATACGTGCTAAGAGTCATGTCTGACTCTCTGTGACCCCATGGACTACAGCCCACCAGGCTCCTCTGTCCATGGGATTCTCCAGGCAGGAATACTGGAGTGGGCTGCCATGCCCTCCTCCAGGGGATCTTCCCGACCCAGGGATCAAACCCAGGTCTCCTGCACTGCAAGCAGATTCTTTATCATGTGAGCAACAGCAAAGTTCCCAGGGAAATATAAGTTTATGCAATAAAAAAAAGATGAGGGAATTCCCCAGTGGTCCAGCGGTTAGGACACTGCGCTTTCACTGTTGAGGGCGTGGGTTTGATGCCTGGTGTGAGAACTAAGACCCTACAAGTTGCACCAGGTGGCCAAATTAGAAAAAAGATGGCCGGCAGAGAGGAAAAACTTTTCTGTGTCCAAGGAAAGCCTTTCAAAAAGAAAAACCAGCATACTGTTCTGATGTTCAAATGAATGTCTATTTCGCTGATCACTGTGGTTATCCGTTAGAGAAAAGTATGGGTCCTGCATACAAGAGGCTTTCTCTAAGTGTGCATTTAAATGTGAAGACTCTCTGAGGCTAGTCTCAGACATGTACTTAGTCGCTCAGTCCTGTCTGACTCTTGGCAACCCTATGGACTGTAGCCCTCTAGGCTCCTCTGTCCATGGGACTTCCCAGGCAAGGAGACTGGAGTGGATTGCCATTCCCTTCCGCAAGTGGATCTTCCCGATCCAGGGATTGAACCTGTGTCTCCTGCATCGGCAAGCGGCATTCTTTACCATCTGCGCCCCCTGGGGAGCCCGCTAGGCTCAGACAGAGCTGCTGCCCCTTTGCCTGACACCCAGAGACCAAACGATACTAGGACACTGGAATTTGAAACCCAGCAAAGTTTGTTACAGGGCCGCACAAGGAGATGGGTGCGTCAAGCCTTAAGAAACCCAAAGTTACTGGAAGCTTTCAGCAAAGCCCTTTTGTACAGAAGGTGAGGGACGGGTGTGGTTAGGTGTTGCCAACTTCTTGATGTCAGAACCTTTATTCAGGCTTCCCAAGTGTCTCAGAAGAATCTGCCTGCAATGCAGGAGACCTGGGTTCAATCCTCAGGTTGGGAAGATCCCTTGGAGAAGGCAATGGCAACCCACTCCAGTATTCTCACCTGGAGAATCCCACGGACAGAGGAGCCTGGCAGGGAGACAGTCCAAGGGGCTGCAAAGAGTCAGACACGACTGAACCCATTCACACGCACACACATCCTTTGCTCTTGAGGTCCCGTCACGGTCAGCGGATAATGTTCCACTAAATCTCTACCAGACACGTGTTATATTATCTGTTCTGAAAAGAAAGGGCCAGGTCCCCAGGCATAGGTTTCACCCTTCAGGGTCCCAGGCCTGGCTCAGAAGGGACAGAGCTTAGAGGGCAGCTCCCTGAGGGCCAGGTCCCCAGACCCTGCCCAGCTGTCATTACTGAACTGACCCTCGAGCTTCTCAGGGTGCCCAGGTCGGGGAAGATGGGGTCCCAGAGGGGTCCCTGACTGTACAGTACCCAAGACAGACGCCCAAGTAGTTAGATCACAGACCCAAGGATGAGGGAGACCCCCAGGCTTCTCAGGGTGTCCAGATGGGGGAGACGAGGTCCCATGGGGGTCCCTGACGGCAGGGTAGCCACGACAGATGCCCGCTCTACTTAGATCACAGAACCTAGGACGGGAGGAGACAGTCACCGCGGCCTGAAGCCCCGGGTCCAGACAGCGGGTGGCCCTGGCAAGCACCCTGGAGCCCCCCGAAGCCATAACCCCCAGCTTGTTCCTGGGCCCCTCCGGGCTCTCCCACTGGACCAAGGCTGGGTGAGCTGGAGGGCCCCCAGGGGTAAGGCCAGGACCAGTATCTGCACTGTGTCCACCCGATGACCGCCGGTCCACACACCTTTGGATGAAAGCCCTCACTAAGGGGCACTGAATGACAGCTGGGGCCTGTGGACGAGGCCCGGGACAGCACCGTCCAAAGGCTGAGCAGCATCACTAAGCGCTGTTCATTGATGCTTGCTTGCCAGTGGGTGGGGCCCACTGGGTGCCGTCCAATGGCTGAGCAGAACCACTAAAGGTCGCTCATTGGCAGCTGGCTGCTTGTGGGCGGGGCCCACTGCAGAAATGACCAATGGCTGGGTGGGACCAAGAATGTTACTCATTGACGGTTGCCTGGGGGCCACTGTGGCACTGCCCAATGGCTGAGCAGAACCATCACCAGGACTTCATTGGCAGTTGGCTGCTTGTGGGCGGGGTCCACTGCAGAGCCAACCAATGGCTGAGTGGAACCACAAAGGGTTGTTCACTGACAGTAGCTTGTGGGTGGGGCCCGCTGAGGTGCCATCCAATGGCTGAGCAGGACCATTAAGTGTTGCTCATTGGCAGCTGGCTGCTTGTGGGCGGGGGCCCACTGAGGTGCTGTCCACTGGGCGAGCAGAACCACTAAGGGTCGCTCATTGGCAGTTGGTTGCTTGTGGGCGGGGCCTTCTGAGGTGTCAACCAATGGAGGTGCGGTACCACTAACGATCTCTCGTTCATAGTTGGTTGCCAGCGGGCAGAGCTCACTGAGGCATCAACCAATGGCTGGGCAGGACCACTAAGCTTATTGACGATGGTTTCTGGGCGGGTCCTTCTGCAGCACTGACCAATGGCTGAGTGAGACCACTCATGGGCACTCACTCATAGTTGATTGCCGGTGGGCTGAGCCCACTGAGGCCTCAACCCATGCCTGAGCAGGAGTACTTAGGGTCTTTTATGGACAGTTGGTTGCTTGTAGGCGGGACCCGCTGCAGAGCTGACCAATGGCTGAGCGGGACCTGTTGCCTAGTAATGGTGCAGCCTAGCGATGCACACTGAGGGCTGCACGCTAAGGGATGCACTCACCTCACTTTGTTACACTCCTATAAATGCCTTTCTTTCTGCATTGCTAGATTTCTGCCTCTTGCGGCCAGGGCTGCCCAGGGACCCCATCTTTAGAAAGCACAGTGGCATCCACTTCTAGGGGTTTCTATTTCCCCAGTTCCTATGTATCTTTGTCCCGTTCCCAGTCTCAAGGTTCAAGAGCTGCAGTGTTGAGATCTGACCGAAGACAGGAGGCAGGAAGGGGGCTTGGGGTGGGGTGGGGGTGGTTTGTGGCTGTTGTTACTGGAAAAGGAACAAAACCTGCCGTCCCCCAGTATCTCTCAGGCACGCAGATTATCTCCAGCTGAAAACAAACAAGGTCCGGCAGATGCAAGGGAAAACTTGGACCTTCTCCCTGAACTGCCTACAAGAACGTAGATAGAAGAGTTGGTCCTGGAATCTCTCGTTTCAGCAGAGATGTCTGCAGAGGGCAAACAGAGCCTGGAGACTAGAGTTCACACTAGGTCTCTATGTCTCTCCTGGACCAGCAAACATTTATTTATAAAATTTTGTTTTTTCTCCGTCTCTATGTCAACTGCCCTTCCTCCTCTTTGATATCTGAAACCACTACCCCCAACATCCTCTTTTTGTCTGCAGCTGAAGAGGGTATTTAAGGGGAGTGTTAGGGCCATCTGGTGAGTCCCAGTTGGCTCAGGGGTAAAGAGTTCGCCTGCCAAAGCAGGAGACGCAGGAGTTCGATCCCTGTGTTGGGAAGATCCGCTGGAGGAGGAAATGGCAACCCAGTCCAGTATTCTGGCCTGGAGAATCCCATGGACAGAGGAGCCTGGCGGGGCTACAGTCCATGCGGGTCGCAAAGAGTTGGGACACAAGTGAGCATGCGGGCTACAAGTTGGGCCATTTAAGGGAGTGACTCCATTTTCGTAACTCTCTCCCATGTATACATGAGATTAAATTTGTGTGTGCTTTTTCTCCTGGTTCATCTGTCTCAGGTCCATTTCATTCTTAGACCAGCCAGAAGACCCTGGAAGGATCAGGAACATGTCTTCCTCCCCGGCATCACTGTCTAGAGAAACCAGATGACCAGATGCCCGCCTTTGTCTCCATCATTTATAATTGAGACAAGTCTCTTTCTCTGGGCTGCGCTCACTCCTTCTCTGGGTCACATCATGACCTGTCTAGGTCTAGCCCGCCTGTTCCTCGCCGTGATGCTCAAACAGAAGCACACAGAATCCCAAAGGTATGACAGCCTCACTGTTCTTTCTTGGGCGAGCTTAGCACCCAGCGAGGGCTCTTCTGACGGGAAAACGTCTTCCAGGGTCCCAATGACACCTGGCAGATGACCCTGCACAATGAACCTCTACAGAAACTCATGAAAAATGGATTTCCAGCCATATCAGCGAACCAAGGATGTCACAGTCATGAGTGACTGCAAACACGATGGATGGGGAGTCCACGAGCCCTAAAGGAACTCAGGAAACAACAGCTGCCGGCGAGCAGCCACTCCCCGTGGTGAGCCCTAAGGAAGCTCAGCAGGTGAACACACAGATGCTGGCCCCAGAGAGCTGAGATGCAGAATCAAGGAAAGAGTCCAGATGCTTGCATCTTCCTATACATCAGTTCAGTTCAGTCCAGCCGCTCAGTCACGTCCAACTCTACAACCCCACAGACCGCAGCACACCAGGCCTCCCCGTCCATCACCAACTCCTAGAGCTTGTTCAGACTCATGCCCATCGAGTCGGTGATGCCATCCAACCATCTCATTCTCTGTGGTCCCCTTCTCCTTCCACCTTCAATCTTTCCCAGCATCAAGGTCTTTTCAAATGAGTCAGTTCTTCCCATCAGGTGGCCAAAGGATTGGAGTTTCAGCTTCAGCATCAGTCCTTCCAATGAACACCCAAGACTGACCTCCTTTAGGATGGGCTGGTTGGATCTCCTTCCAGTCCAAGGGACTCTCAAGAGTCTTCTCCAACACCACAGTTCGAAAGCATCAACTCTTCAGCGCTCAGCCTTCTTTATGGTTCAACACTCACATCCATACATAGAAAAGCACTAAATTCCTCAACTTCGGGTATCTGATTTCTTTCATTAACAATCACCTTCTGATGTTCACACTAACTGCTCTCTGTTGCAAAACTTCTATATAACCTGGCTCCCCGCACCCCATCCTGCTTCCTCAGAGCAATTCTCAGGGTTAATAGAGATGCTGCCTCCTGGGCTTAAGTCCTAAAAATGTCAGCAGTGCTGAGAACACCTGTCCTGATGCCACTCTCAAAAGAACAGAAAGTGTTAGCTGCTCAGCCGTGTCTGACTGCGACCCCATGGACTGTAGCCCACCAGGCTCCTTTGACCATGGGATTCTCCAGTCGAGGATACTGGAGTGGGTTGCCATTCCCTTCTCCCGGGGATCTTCCCAACCCAGGGATCGAACTCAGGTCCCACTCTTAGATGCCAGCAATCTCTATACGGCAGAAAGGACAGGGAGGAGACACAGGGTTGCCTTCTTCAGACAGGACCGAAGCCGTCCTCCCCTGGAAAATCTTGACTGTGTCACAATCCTTCAACACCCTGGACGCTGAGTTACTAAGCTCTTCTAAAATTATCTCTCCGCTGGCTGCACTGACCTTTGGAATGGTTTTATCCCAGAACAGAAAAGTTTCGTCCGATATCTATGTAGTGAACCTCCTGGCTGGCTTTCAGAAAATGCAACCAGTCACACTTCAAGTCCCGAACTTGCTGATAACACCCCAGGCGAACGTGCCAAACCGTTCAAGCACAAGTTCAAACTGGAGCCTTTCTTCGGCGTGATCTTCTTCGCTTCACGCAGCTTCATGGAAATGCAAGGAAAACCCACTCGGAGCTTCTGGACAGTGTTTCAAAAGGCAGATATTGGGAGAAGTGACTCACTTCCAAGAGAAAACTGGATAGCTGGGAGGATTCAACACCTGCTCACCTCCTGGTTTTCTTCCCACTCAACTGCAGGCTTCACCCCGTGGCTGCGGGCCTTCCCTGCCGTCTGTTCCCAGGGCTGGTCACACAGATCCCTGTCCCCCCTGCTCTGTATGGAGGCGCATCCAAAGCCTGCTGGCTCCGGATCAACGCAACCGCAGTTTTCAAACACAACCTGGTCTCTCAAGTGATAACACACGGAAAAACATCCCAAACCTCAAGGACCTTATAATAACACCCTCATGGGCTAAAACACCAGCATTGAGCAACTCAGTAAGTAGGTGTTCTGGGCTGGATGGCCAAAGTGTCTGTCGCTCAGTCATGTCCAACTCTGCGACCCCACGGACCATAGCCCACCGGGCTCCTCTGTCCATGGGACTCTCCAGGCAAGAATACTGGGGTGTGTTGCCATTTCCTCCTCCAGGGGATCTTCCCGACCCAGGGATCGAACCTGCGTCTCCTGCCATTTCAGGCAGATTTTTATAGATACTGTCTGCATCACCCCAAATCCATATGTTGAACTGCTAACCCCCCAGGACCTAAGAATATGCCTGTATTAGGAGATGGGTGTTCAAAGAGAGGATAAAGGTGAAATGAGGTCACTAGGGCGGGTCCTGATCCCAAAGGACTGGGGTCCATACAGAAAGAGGAGGTCAGGAGACAGACACACACAGAAGCACAGCTGTGTAGACTAAATTACAAGGCAAAAATCCCCATTTCCTTCCCCTGGGCATCTTCCCGACCTAGGCCTCTTGGTATAAGGCCACCCATGAAATCGGATGAACAACACATTTCTACAGCACCTCAACAACTTAATTCTACCTGCAATGACCCAATTTCCAAACAAGGTCACTTTCACAGGTACTTGTGGTGTATTTCTGGGCTTGGGTGCTGCTCGCTCAGTCATGTCTGACTCTTTGCAACCCCATGGACTGTAGCCTGCCAGGCTCCTCTGTCCATGAGTTTCTCCAGGCAAGAACCCTGGAGTGGGTTGCTATTTCCTTCTCCAGGGGATCTTCCCGTCCCAGGGATCGAACCCAGGTCTTCTGCATTGCAGGCAGATTCTTCACCGTCTGAGCCACCAGGGAAGACCCATCTTTTGGGGAGGCAGACACAATTACAGCCACAACGAGGCGGAATATCCAGAGCTGGCAGCCCCCCGCCCAGCCCAAGACTCACAAGACCATCACCCTAACGTGTGCTGAGCCCAGAACGCACGCAACGAGGGCAACTCAGCATCTCCACCCTGCCACTCCCAGGCCTGAAAAGAGCTTCTCCCGCCGGCTTCTTGCCTCTTCCAAACTCTTGTCTTCTCAACATTTTGGACTTTCCCTGTCCACCATCAAGTCTACCTGCTTCTCTTCGGTGGAAGTGTTAGCCCATCAGTCGTGTCCGACTCTTTGAGACCATACGGACCATGGCCCGCCGGGCTCCTCTGTCCATGGGATTGTCCAGGCAAGAACACTGGAGTGGGTTGCCTTCTCTTGTTCCCAGCCCAGGGATTGAACCCGAGTCTCCTGCATTACAGGCAGATTCTCTAACCATCACATAAACTACCACAGAAAGCTCAACAGACCACTAGGTCTCCAGAACAAACAGGAATCCGGCCACCAGGAGGCCTGTCTTCCTGGGAAAACTGGGCCACAAAGCACCCTCAGGGACACACCCTGGGGGGTTCTGGTTTGAGGACTTCCTGTATTCAGTTAAAAAAAAAAAAGGCTCAAGCCAGTTCTCCTAAATCACATGAGAATGCCTTGGCCACAGACATAGCAGTCTGCATCTCCTTCATAAAAGATTCATCGAAAACCGCTGGGCAACGGGAGTGCCTTCCCAGAATCTCCGAGTCCACAGGAGAGACACCGTTAAGTAGAAGCTTTGTTTTGTTGCAGAGGAAGGCACACACGCATTGGATCGTCTACAAGTCTTCCCGTCAGCCACCTGGACACAGACTCGACCGGGGTCAGGGGGTTGACTCCGATGCACCAGCGACTTCTGTTCTGATGACTCAAAAGCATGAGACTCTAGTGACCCATCCACATGGGCCCCAGACTGCCCTTCGGCTCCGTAAAAGGAAAGTCAGACACACACACACAAAAAGCCAGCTGCTCCCTCTGTCCCCCATCAAACATGCCTCTACTCGTCTGGAGACATTGCTCCGGCGGTTTTGAGTTTATGGGTGCTTTCGTCCGTGCGTGGGGGCGGAGATGGGGACACGCAAGATGTTCCGAGACCATAGTAGACGGTCCTGTATCTGCTTGCCTGGGCGAGTGGATTGTAGAAGAAAGGCAGGTGTGGATGGCTGAGTTTGGAGGTGGCGAGGGGCAGGGCAAGGTAGAGGAGGCGAGCATCGCAGCGGAGGCGAGATCCTGGGCTGACCACGTGGCTGGCACCCCCACCTTCCAGTGCGGTCACTGTGCTGGGATGATGGAGGGAAGGGCATCTCAAAAGGGTCACCGTGACTGTGTGTTCAGTCGCTTCCATCGTGTCCGACTCTCTCCGACCCCGTGGACTGTAGCCCCCGTAGGCTCCTCTGTCCGTGGGGATTCTCCAGGCAACAACACTGGAGTGGGTTGCCATGTCCTCCTCCAGAGGATCTCTGCAGAGCCGGGGATGGAACCCACGTCTCCTGCATTGGCGGCTGGGTTCTTTACCCACTGAGCCACCTGGGAAGGCCGAAAAACAGTCAAAGACAAAGCCAGAGCCCATGACAGCCGTCTCGAGGACATGATTAAATGAAGCCCCTGGGGTCATTCTCTACGGAGCTGCAAGCGGAGACACAGATGGCCGGCGGGGCGCAGCGTAGGGTGGGTGGGCCCCGATGGCTGCAGGGAAGCGAAGGATACCTTGAAAGCAGGCAAGTCAGGGAGGCCAGAACAGCTGTTAACTCCGAGCACAGGCTGGGCTGGGGGAGAAGGGGGGCTCAGAGGAACACAGTGCAGGCCAGAGGTGGGAACCACGGAAGCAGCAGTCCCCTACATCCCGCCAGGGATGGAGACAGACAGCCTGCTGTGGACGCCTACACATCTGGGCCGTGGGCAGGGTTGTACCTTTCAGTAGCAAAGAGGGTAGGAGAGCAGCGTTCCTGGTGGCTCAGTGGGAAAGCCTCCACCAGCCCATGCAGGCAGTGAGTGAGTGAGTGAAACTCACTCCGTCCTGTCTGACTCTTTGAGACCCCGTGGACTGTAGCCCCTCCAGGCTCCTCTGTCCATGGGATTCTCCAGGCAAGAATACTGGGGTGGGTTGCCATGCCCTTCTCCAGGGGACCTTCCCAACTCAGGGACTGAACCCGGGTCTCCAGCCTTGCAGGCAGATGCTGTACCCTATGAGCCCCCAGGGAAGCCAAAGAATACTGGGGTGGATTGCCATTTCCTTCTCCCTGGACTGTGGTCCCTCCAGGCTCCTCTGTGCATGGGATTCTCCAGGCAAGAATACTGGGGTGGGTTGCCATTCACTGCTCCAGGGTACCTTTCCAACCCAGGAACTGGACCGGGTCTCCTGCACTGCAGGCAGATGCTGTACCCTATGAGCCCCCAGGGAAGCCCAAAAACACTGGAGCAGGTTGCCATGCCCTCCTCGAGGGGATCTTCCCCATCCAGAGATTGAACCCACGTGTCTCGGATCTCCTGCACTGGCAGGCGGGTTCTTCACCACCACCACCACCTGGGAAGCCCAGCAATCACGCACCTGAGCCCCCAAATCATACATCAACTAATAAAGGAAACTTGAAAGAGCGTGGGGGAGAGAGGCATGTATGCGCTGCACGTCGGGCACCATCAACTGGATGATGCCACGATACACCCACGTGACGACACTCGAGACTCCACGAGACACCCCAGAGAGGATGGGAGTGGGCAGAGGCGGGCGGGTGACTGAGGTCCCGGGAAAACCCAGGAGATGAGCGTGCTGGCGATGGCAGGCGGGGAGCCCACGTGGATGTCTTGCTGGGGCAGACAGGCACCCCTTCTCCCCGCCGACCCTGGGCAGGCACTCAGTGGGACCCTTTCTTGTAAGATGGGGAGCTTGAGGTACGTCAGAACCCGGCGGGAACACGCTCCATCCCCAGCACACACAGGAGACTCCCACGCTGGGGGGTGCGGGCGGGCGGGCAGGCGGGGACCCAGAGCCAGGGACTCACAGTTTGACCAGGAAAGGGTGGTCGACTTCCTTCAGCACCGACTTCTCGTTGTGAACGTGCTGCTCCTGCTTCAGGCGGATGATGTCGGGGATGGTCATCATCTTCAGGGCGAAGAAATGCTTGCTTGTCTTCTCCTGCACGAGCTGCACGCGGCCGAACGTCCCTGTACCTGCACGCGGAGGGCAGAGATGGGGGGAGAGGCGTGCTCAGCGACCACAGCTCCCCCCACACCGGGAACGTCAGACAACCTGGCAGGTCGGAAGACTCCCTTCCCTACGAGACGCCAGGCGACAGACCCCCACCTCTGCAATGGTCAAGTTAAATTTCTGCACACACACACAGCACCACTTGACTCTAGGACAAAGCTACGTAGAGTCACAGCTGTGGTTCTTCCAGGAGTGACGCACGGACGTGAGAGCTGGACCATAAGGAAGGCTGAGCGCACTTAAGCATTGATGCTTTCGGACTGTGGTGCTGGAGAAGACTCTTGAGAGTCCCTTGGACTGCAAGGAGATCCAACCAGTCCACCCTAAAGGAGACCAGTCCTGAATGTTCATTGGAAGGACTGATGGTAAAGCTGAAACTCCAATACTTTGGCCACCTGATGCGAAGAGCTGACTCATTTGAAAAGACCCTGAAGCTGGGAAAGATTGAAGGCAGGAGGAGAAGGGGACGGCAGAGGATGAGATGGTCGCATGGCATCACTGCCTCGATAGACATGAGTTTGGATAAACTCTGGGAGTTGGTGATGGACAGGGAGGCCCAGCGTGCTGCAGTCCATGGGGTCACAGAGAGACGGACACGAATCAGCAGCTGAAGCACAAGAAGTGTAACTTGCCCCTGAATTATCCTTTGACGAGAGTGACTGACCATCGTTTCTGGAAATGAGTCATCCCAGAGAAAACACACACGGAGCTAAAGGCAGAATGGGAAAGCACGCCAGATACGTTCCTGTGACGTGTCTTTTTCTTGACACTTTTCTAAATCAGGATGAGACAGAGTCAACAAACTTAGGGCGACTGAAGGGGAAGGGGCTGGGGGAGGGCTAAATGAAGAGTTTGGGATGAACAGATAACACACGACTAGATGGAAAACGGACAAGCAAGGAGCTACTAATGAACAGCACAGGGAATTCTACTCCACATCTCGTAATAACCGTATACGGAAAAGGAATGCAAAAAGAAGAACAGATATGTAACTGACTCACAGCTCAAATGAACACAACGCGGTAATTAACGCTTGCTGCCTTTAGTCACTCGGCAGTGCCTGACTGACTCTTTGTGACCCCACGGACCGTAGCCCCGCCAGGCTCCTGTGTTCCTGCGGATGCTCCAGGCAAGAATACTGGAGTGGGTTGCCATGCCCTCCCTCCAAGAGATCTTCCTGACCCAGGGATCAAACCCGGGTCTCCTGAATCGCAGGCACATTCTTTACTGCCTGAGTCACCAGGGGTGGCTGTAAACCCAAGGACAGGGCCCTCATAAGACACAGAACAGGAGAGACACGGACACGGCGGAGAAGCCACGTGGAGACGGAGACAGAGACGGGAGGGAGGCGGCCATCAGCCCAGGGACGGACGCCTGGAACCCCCGGAAGCCGGAAGAGGCGGGAAGGACCCTCCCCTGGAGACTGCAGGGAGCCCAGCCCTGGGACCCCCTGACCTCAGACGTCTGGTCCCCAGGGTTCAGGGAAGATGAATGTCTACAGTTTCAAGCTTCCCAGTTTGGTGGAAATTTGTTACGGCTGCACCAGGGGGTAGGAATTCAACCAAACAACGCTCAGGAATGGTCCGAGCATCCTCGTTGTTTAATCACTTAATTCTACACATTCATGGTTTTGCATACAGAACCTAACACAACTTTAACCTTCCTCCTGTTTGAGAACAGGTCTGGACATGGAAATGTACATGTTTCAACTGCCCCAGCGGAGCTCCACTCAGGTCTCTGGATACGCTGATGTGCTCTCGGAAAATTTCGGGAAAATTAAAGGCCAGGGGTGAGGACACCACGCTCAATTGTCTTTGTCCAGATTAACGCTGATGAGGAGAAATTCGAAAGAAAGACAATGAGAAATCATAAACAGAGAAGCCAGCCTGTTCTGGAAACTGATGAACTTTGCAAAAGCTTATCAAAAGAAGCACCGTCTGCTTCTGGCTAATAATAGCAACATTTTCTTGGCAAAGGAAACGCTGCTGAGTTTCTGGTACCCGTGGGGTAAGCCCCTGGGCGGTTCTTACTGGGAACACACCCTGGCTAGAAAGGGGAATTACTCTCAGACTTCCTAAAAGAAGAAGTTTCTCCAGAAGGGCTGCCACAGTCCACGTTCCTTTTTTATGAATTTCACTGGCACTGTACGTTTTAATTACTGGAAGGGAAAGGAGTCCTCACGTTATAAAAAAAATGTTTCTAAATGTGTCTATGCGTGGTACCTCATGCAGAAAAGAGATACAGTAACACTTCTCTTAAGACATAAAGTCTTGCTTCCCAATACCTGTATTGTTTTTATCCTTGAGACTGCAGGCATGAAATATGTGATAACACTCTTTTTTTGATACCTCTGACACAATTTGGAAGAAATCGCACTGGTTTTAATGGTTCCACATCATGGAGACCATCAGGGGCCTTACTTACATGCTTACACCTTGGGTTACATTTTTTTAATCCTTGAGACTGCAGGAATCAAGTAAAATCTGCGATGCCTCTGTATCTTTTTCCCGATACCTCTGACACAATTTAACTTGGAAGAATCGCACAGCCTTTTTTTTTTTTTTAAATACCTTTCCATCATGGAGACCACTAGTAGCATTTTCTTACACATCTGTCTCTTGTGTTTAAGAACGAAAAGACCCCGTCCTGAAGGACATATTCACTCTTTCATGATGAAAGTAAAACGGGAGGAATCCAAGTGTTACTCGATCAGTCGTGTCCAACTCTTTACCACCCCCAACGGACTGTAGCCCACCAGGCTCCTCTGTCCATGGGATTCTCCAGGGAAGAATTCTGGAGTGGGTTGCCATGCCCTTCCTGATGAAAGGGTTAGAAACAAACCATCTGAAGACATGTTTAAAAAGAAATATTATTTCACACATAAAGGAAAAGATGATGTGAAACTACAGGATAATGATAATAACTGGTGAGTTTAGAGTCCACGTAGAAATCCCACCAAGGTAGACGTTTACCAAAGCCTGGCTAAACGTACAAGCAGATCCTACACGTATGAATTTAATCTCCTGCATTCTGCTGAAAAACAGGGAACTGAACTATTTGTTTCATCTGATGAGAAATCACCTTCTCTTCCTGTTTCACACATTCAGAAGCACTGGGTAGGCGAAAAAATTCACCCAGTTTTGAGGAAAAGTGAAAACCATTTTTCATGTTCACCAAGAATTTTATAGAACAATGGCTTTGCGAGGCACACGGACTGGTTTTGGCCAAACCCAACAGCACTGGTTCCTTGAAAATGACCTAGTTCATGCTTTAAATGGGCTTCTCTGGTGGTTCAGACAGTCCAGAATCTGTCTTCAATGTGGGAGACCCGGGTTCAATCCGTGGGTTGGGAAGATCCCCTGGAGAAGGAAATGGCAACCCACTCCAGCCTTCTTGGCTGGAGAATCCCATGGACAGAGGAGCCTCGTGGGCTACAGTCCATGGGGTCGGAAAGAGTCGGACACGACTGAATGATGGAGCCCGCCCACCCACCCACCCACCCACCCACACACACACACACACACACACACACACACACACGATACAGAAAACAGATAATGAACAAGGACCTGCTGGGCAGCACAGGGAACTCTGCTCAATCCTCTGTAATAACCTTATGGTCACCAGGGGGAAGGATGGGGGAAGGGATGGTCAGGGAGTCTGGGATGGACATGGACACACTGCTGTGTTTAACATGGAGAACCAGCAAGGACCTGTGGTCTAGCACAGGGAACTCTGCTCAACACTCTGTAATAACCTTATGGTTCCGAGGCAGAAGGGATAGTCAGGGAGTTTGGGATGGACATGGACACTCTGCTGCATTTAACATGGAGAACCAGCAAGGACCTGCTGGACAGCACAGGGAACTTTGTTCAATCCTCGGTAATAACCTTATGGTTCCGAGGCAGAAGGGATAGTCAGGGAATTTGGGATGGACATGGACACTCTGCTGTATTTCACATGGAGAACCAGCAAGGACCTGCTGTCCAGCACAGGGAACTCTGCTCAATCCTCTGTAATAACCTTATGGTCACCAGCAGGGAGGGATGAAGGGAGGGATAGTTGGGGAGTCTGGGATGGACATGGACACTCTGCTGTATTGAACATGGAGAACCAGCAAGGACCTGCGGTCTAGCACAGGGAACTCTGCTCAATGTCACGTGGCAGCCTGGATGTGGGGGAGTTTGGGGGAGAATGGGTACATGTGTATGGATGGCTGAGTCCCTTTGCTGTCCACCTGAAGCCATCACATTGTTAATCGGCTATACTCCAGCATAAAATAAAAAAGATTAAGAAACACAGAATAAAATTTGGCTTTCGGCAATTATGGCTGCAAACCAGTACCAACTCATGTTTCACTGGGGGCAGGGGAACCTCCAGGAGTTCTGTAAAGAATGTGTCCTAACTTTGAATAAACTTAAAATCATGGAACTGGACCCTTCGAACAGGTGAATTTTATTGATCTGGATATTATCTCTTAATAAGCAAAATCTACCCTCAAAAAAATAAATATGATTTGGATAAAGTTATGAAGTTTTTTTTTTTTAAGCTTGGAATCTTCAGCTTCAAAGATCAGCTGAATAAGCTGGACACAGTTCAGCTGGGCGCTGGGTGGGGCAGACGGTCCTTGTGAGTCCACTCGTCTAGACAGGCTTTCAAAAAACAAAAACCAGTCATTCCCTCAAAATGCTGCAGGAGGGAAGCGGCATTCCACTGCACAGTCAACTCCTTCATTCTGTAAGATACTTATTTTTAAAAGACAAAAATAGAACAGATACTTCAGCGCCCACCCAGTTCTTCTAGTTACAGGCTATTAAAGTTACGCTGTCTCCCATCAAAGATACAAAGTGTGTAATCACAAAAGAAAACCAGGAACAGGGAAAGTTGCCAACCTAACTCCCACTGCTAACAAATGCGAGACAAGGAGATGCCTCGAATTCCTGGTCTTGCACTGGGCTCCCTGAGAGAAGATAGGAGCTGCTCGGAACCTCGCCTGGTAACTCTTGACCCGGAGGCAAAGGTTGGTCTCTGTAATTTGATAACACGAGCTGGCCACTTTAAAAGTCGAAGCCATAAACTGCAGTTGAGTCCGACTCTTTACAACCCCATGGACTGCAGCCCACCAGGCTCCTCTGTCCATGGGATTCTCCAGGCAAGAAGACTGGAGTGGGTTGCCATTTTCTCCTCCAGGGGAGCTCCCCGACCCAGGGATCGAACCCAGGTCTCTCGCACTGCAGGCAGATTCTTTATCAACTCAGTCACTAGGGAAGCCCTCCCGGAGGCTACACTTACATTTGGCTGTGCTGTGTCTCCGTCTGAACACACAGTATGTTTAGCGATGGTATGTGGGATGTAGTTAGCTGACCAGGGACGGAACCTGTGTCCCCCTGCACTGGGAGGGTGGAGTCTTTAACACTGCACCACCAGGGAAGTCCCAAGGCACTGTCTTTGGAGGAAGCCAGTCCTAAAGGAAATCAGTGCTAAATATTCATTGGAAGGCCTGATGCTGAAACTCCAATCCTTTGGCTGCCTGATGCAAAGAACTGACTCATTGGAAAAGACCCTGATGCTGGGAAAGATTGAGGGCAGGAGGAGAAGGGGACGACAGGGGATGAGATGGTTGCGTGGCATCACCGACTCGATGGACGTGAGTTTGAGTATACTGCGGGAGTTGGTGATGGACAGGGACGCCTGGCGTGCTGCGGTCCGTGGGGTCGCAGAGAGTCGGACACGACTGAGCGACTGAAGTCTGCCGTGGAAACTGGGGAGGAGGGCGAAGACTGGAGCTTGCGGTCTAGCTGAAATGAACGCTGGTGACAGCCACAGACAAGAGCTGAGATTCAAGGGGGCGGAGGAAACGGGGGCAGAGAAGGGCCGGCCTTTCGAAAGCCTTCCACCAAGCTCTTTGGGAGAGGCAGGTTCCAGGAAGTCATGGGGTAGACAGAGGGGAAGTGGCCGGGCTGATCTGAGCTCTGGGGTGTTTTCAGTTTGTTTCAGAGCTTTCCCTGTGGCCACGGAAGGCAGCAGGAAGAACCGAAAAAGAGGGGCTTGCAAACTCAAAGAGAAGAGAAAATGCAGCTTGGGGACGGGCGGGGATGGGGCTGGCAGAGGGCGGAAGAGCAGGGAGGACCACAGTGGGTGGGTGAACCATCTGAGAGGGTCCTCCCGGTCCCCCTGCAGATAGGGGAACCCTGGCGGGTGTCCAGAGGGGTCTGCGGAGTTGCTTTGTTTTGGGGAGAAGCTGGCGACAAGTTCCGTGCTGGAGCCTCCGGACAAGCAGAGGATGTGGGATATGGTGGCTGGAAGGCTGTTTGTCCCCGAAACAAGATTCCTGTCTGCCTGCAACCTGTCCTTTTTTTTTTTTTTTTAAATATTTATTTATTTTAATTTGGCTCAGCTGGTAAAGAATCCTCGTGCCATGCGGGAAACCCGGGTTCAATCCCAGGGTGAGGAAGATCCCCTGGAGGAGGGAAGGGCAACCCACTCCAGTCTTCTTGCCTGGAGAATCCCATGGACAGAGGAGCCTGGTGGGGCTACAGCTCATGGGGTCCAGAGAGTCGGACGTGACTGAATGACTAACACACACTCTTTTAATTTACTTGGCCGAAACCTGGTCTCAGCTGCTGCATGTGGCAACTACTTCCCTGACCAGGGGTCAAACGTAGGCCTCCCGTGCTGGGAGCGTGGACTCTTAGCCACTGGACCGCCCAGGAAGTCCCCACCCAGAACTTTAGAATGCGGAGTTACCTGGAAAGAAAGTATTTACAGAGGTGATGGACCGAAGGGTCGGAGATGAGGTTCCTCCTGGATGGGGGGTGGCCCTAAACCCCATGACAGGGTCCTCATAAGACACACAAGAGGAGAGACACAGACGCAGCGGAGAAGCCACGTGGAGATGGAGAGGCGGCCACCAGCCCAGGGATAGACGCCTGGAGCCCCGAGAAGCAGCAAGAGGCGGGAAGGACCCTCCCCTGGAGCCTCTGCAGGGAGCCCAGCCCTGGGACACCCTGACCTCAGATGTCTGATCCCCAGGAGTCGGGGTGTCTGGTCCTCGGGACTCGGGGTGTAGGGAGGGGGGATGGATGTCTGTAGTTTGAAGCCGCAGGTTTCGTCTGTTACTATAGATGCTGGAAGGTCACGCAGGTTGCAAGAGCCCCAGGGACGGACGCCTGGAGCCCCAAGAAGCGGGAAGAGGCAAGAAGAACCCTGGAGACTCTGGACGGAGCTCAGCCCTGGGACACCTTGACCTCAGACATCTGGTCTCCAGGGCTGGGGGAGGATGGATGGGTATGGTTTGAAGCCACCTGGTTAGTAATGGTTTCCTGTAACAACAGCTCCAGGAAGCCAACACAGGGGACCCCTGGACATTCACGGAGATGGACCCCCAGCAAGCACCACCTTGGGGACACTCCCTCAAGCCCACAGCAGAAAGCTGTAGATGAAAGCGGCGCCTATGGGCGCCCCCAGCTCCAGAATGATAACGAAATTCACCAGGATGAATGAGACCCTCCCTCCTTTGTCAAGTCCAGCCAGCCTGTCAAACACTGTTACTAACTGCCACTTCCTGCCTTTGTTCATCAACACAGCATCTTGTCAAACTGCTCTGAAAATGGGACTCAAAGTGAGACTTGTTAAAAAAAAAATTCCTCTCAAGTTCCCCTCTTGGTTTTTATCATCTCTTAGGTTCCCTGAATTCTTCGTCCGTTCTGAGATCTCAAGCCTTCTGCTATCTTCATATCTCGGACAGTTGTCAACATACCGATCACAGTTAGGTTGCTTGTCTTCTCCTGTTAAGGAGGCAAGAAAAAGGACTTCCCTGGTGTTTCAGCGGTTGAGACGTCGCCTTCTAATACGCAGGTTTGATCCCTGGTCAGGGAAGTAAGAGTGAAAAAGCTGGCTTAAAAGCCAACATTCAAAAAACTAAGATCACGGATTCCGGTCCCATCACTTCCCGGCAAATACATGGGGAAACAATGGAAATAGCGGCTGATTTTATTTTCTTGGGGCCTGAAACCACTGTGGACGCTGACTGCACCCGTGAAATTCAAAGACGCTTGCTCCTTGGAAGGAAAGCTATGACCAACCTAGACAGCGTACTGAAAAGCAGAGACATTACTTTGCCAACAAAGATCTGTCTAGTCAGAGCTGTGGTTTTCCAGAGGTCATGTATGGATGTGAGAGTTGGACTATAAAGAAAGCCGAGCGCAGAAGAATTGATACCTTTGAACTGTGGTGTTGGAGAAGACTTTTGAGAGTCCCTTGGACTGCAAGGAGATCCAACCAGTCCATCCTAAAGGAGATCAGTCCTGAATATTCATTGGAAGGACTGATGCTGAAGCTGAAACTCCAACACTTTGGCCACTTGATGCAAAGAACTAACTCATTTGAAAAGACCCTGGTGCTGAAAGATTGAGGGCAGGAGAAGGGGACAACAGAGGATGAGATGGTTGGGTGGCATCACCAACTAGATAAGAGTGAGTTTGAGCACGCTCCGGGAGATGGTGATGGACAGGGAAGCCTGGAGTGCTGCAGTCCATGGGGTCGCAGAGTGTCAGACCCTCGTTAACAACTAAACAACAACCGCAGGGAACCAGATGCCACGTGACTAGGAGCTCGCATGCCAGAACTAAGGCCTGGTGCAGTCAGATAAATACATCAATGAGGAATTTTTTTTTAAAGATGCTGAAGCACATTAAACAATAAAGTCCCCCATGACCCCAGACTAGGGTAAGCACCCAGCCTTCCTTTTTGCCCAATGCACACAAACCGTGTTCTGGGCAAGCCCACGGGATCCATGCATCTGTGAGGAAAAACAAACAGTGGTGTGTCTCCAAACGCCCCCGGCCCGAGGCTGGCCCGGCTGGAGCCGGAGAGCGCAGTCATCACCCAGGACACACACACTGTTCTGCAAGCCCAGGCACGGCGGGTCGGTGCGGAGTCTGGACACGCCAGAGATCCATTTTCAAAGGGCGACGCCACGCCAAGCCACCTGGGAAAGTCAAGTTCAACGCCGGCAGCAAATAAAAAGCCACTGAAAGATGACATCTCCGCTCCTCAAGTTTACCGAAAGTATGTGCTGCTCGCTCAGTCGTGTCGGACTCTTTGCGACCCTGCGGACTGTAGCCCCACCAGGCTCCTCTGTCCATGGGATTCTCCAAGCAAGAATCCTGGAGTGGGCTGCCAGGCCCTTCTCCAGGGGATCTTCCCCACCCAGGGATTGAGCCCAGGTCTCCTGCGTGGCAGGGGGATATGTTACCCCTAGGACCACCCCAGCCATTCCTCAAGAGTCCTAATAAAAGCTGGTCACTCCGTCTCCACAGCCCGCCTGTCAATCTGCCTTCCTTCAAGAATCCACCTGCTCTCAGCGTGGCTGGGTGGTTCCTGCGCTGGGCTGCCATCGTTCATTGGCGTCTTTTCTGGGCTGCAAACGCAGCAGCCTGGAATCCCGACCCTGAGAGGTCACACTGCTTCCGAACTGAGACGTTCTAAACGGACAAATACAAACCACCTTCCGAGGCAGGTTTGAGACTGTCTACCTGGGAACTTCCCTAGTGGCTCAGCTGCTAAAGAATGCGCCTGCAATGCGGGAGACCGGGATTCCATCCCTGGGTTGGAAAGATCCCCCTGGAGAAGGGAAAGGCTACCCACTCCAGTATTCTGGCCTGGAGAATTCCATGGACTGTACAGTCCATGGGGTTGCAAAGAGGCAGACATGACTGGGCGACTTTCACACACACACACACACACACCTGGGAACTACCTCCGAGCTGACTCAACAGTCAAGCCAGGCACTGAGTCCCAGAACAGAGCATGGGTTTCCTGTCCTAAGAGGCAGCAGGCCTCAGGTTTCATCCAGTTATTTGTCAACATGCAAAGAACCGGAGTGTTTTCAACAGCCAGAAGGGTCCCCCCTCCCCGGCCCTTGGCCAGAAACCTTCCTACGTATACGGGTGTGTGTGCTCCAACTCATGTGGGCAAAAAGAAAAACCCATGAAATCGCTGGACAATTAAAAGCAACCGCTTTCTTCCTGCACAAAGGCAGACCTTACCCAGGAGGTCGAGAGCCAAGTCCACCCAACCGCACCCCAACCATGAACAGCATCCCAGGTGCTAGACGGCGATCCTAAGGATGATGTCAAAAGTAGTCGTCCCGGGCATTGTTACTTTTGCTTTTAAAGGAAACCAGGCCAACTGTCCCGAAATGGACACCTCTTAGAAACAGGCTTCTGGTAGACCAATATGAAGAGTCCTTAAAAAAAAAACTAGGAATACCACAACTGAGTCAACACAATACCCCGAAATCTGTTATCAAAAAAAAAAAAGCTAAGTAACCTTTTTGAGGATCAAGTAAATGAACATCTTTGTGAGTAAAATCACATCCCAACAGTAACTATTTTCATTCAAGCATCCACATAATCCTCTGACTCCTTGGTGTTGTTTTTTTTTTTTAATAACGGGTAAATTTGCTAATTTTTTTTTTTATGAATGTCTTAAGGATAAATGGAAACTGTCACTCAAGTAGAATTTCCAAAAAATGAAACTGTAGTTTCCCACGTTAAACACAGCAGTGTGTCCATGTCCATCCCAAACTCCCTGACTATCCCTTCCCCCTGGAAACCATAAGGTTATTAGAGAGTATGGAGCAGAGTTCCCTGTGTTATACAACAGGTCCTGAGGCGAAGAGCTGACTCACTGGAAAACACCCTGATGCTGGGGAAGATTGAGGGCAGGAGGAGAAGAGGACGACAGAGGATGAGATGGCTGGATGGCATCACCGACTCGATGGACATGAGTTTGAGCAAGCTCCGGGAGTTGGTGATGGACAGGGAGGCCTGGCGGGCTGCAGTCCACGGGGTCGCAGAGAGTCAGACACGACTGAGCGACTGAACTGAACTGATGTTGGTGAGAAGTTTTCAACCTGAACTAAATATTTTTTTTTTTTGAGGAGGGGGAAGGAATTGCTCTCACACATAAGCTGGTTCACTATCCACCTCTTCCCTGCTTCCTGCAGGGCCCAGGGCTAAGCGCGCGCACACACGCACGCACGCGCGCGCACACACACGCACACACACACACACACCCGAAGAGCCCTGTTTCCATCTGTCCCTCACTCAGACTCCGGGCGCCCTCACCACTACAAAGGCCGGCTTTCTCTGCAGCCGAGTCCCGCCGGCCACACCCAGCCTCCAATGTGCTGGCCCCTTTGTTCGGAGGAGAGGCTCCCCAGAGAAGGAGCCAGCGGGGTGAAGCCATCCGTTCAAGTCATCGTCCGCCTTTTCACAGGAACCCCAGGGAGGCTTCCCTCCAAACCCCTCCCCCGCGATGAGCGGCCTCATCAAGCAAGTGTCCACACGAACCATCCGGAGAGAACTCAGAGACCAGCAGAAACCCAACTACGTTCAGCAACACGGAACTGAACCCCACTTCTCACACAAGGTTAAAAAGCACATTTTTTCTTCCCGACCACCTGCCCAGTCCCCCGGCTCTTGGAAAGAGATATGCTTGAATTGAATTATTTCATCTGATGGCTGACTCGCCAGTAGACTTTATTGCTACATCTCTCTTGGGTATTCCTTCGGAAAACGGGTGTGTGGACTCACCTATGTTAATGTACTGTGTACAGATTATCAGATAAAGTCAAGCTGATCATTCCTCACCTCATACTTAGAAATGTCTCCTCAGTTCAGTTCAGTCACTCAGTCCGACTCTGCGACCCCGTGGACTGCAGCACGCCAGGCCTCCCTGTCCATCACCAGCTCCCTGTCCATCACAAACTCATGTCCATCGAGTCGGTGATGCCATCCAGCCATCTCATCCTCTGTCGTCCCCTTCTCCTCCTGCCTTCAATCTTTCCCAGCATCAGGGTCTTTTCCAATGAGCCAGCCCTCCGCATCAGGGGGCCAAAGGATTGGAGCTTCAGCTTCAGGAATTTGGCAAAAAATGCAGCATTCTGTCGGCCCAATCCACCAAAGCATCGGAGATCCCAGCCCTGAAATGTGGGGGAGGCTATTTCTGCAATTCAGAGTAGCTCACAAGCATTCATTAATTTCCCTTGTGACTCAGACCATAAAGGATCCACCTGCAAAGGCAGGAGACTGGGGTTCGATCCCTAGGTGGGGAAGATCCCCTGGAGAAGGAAATGCCTGGAGAAACCCATGGACAGAGGAGCCTGGTGGGCCATACTCCACGAGGTCGGAAAGAGTGAGACACGACTGAGCTACTGACAGAGAAATACGCAAGTATCTGTAGTGTTGGTTTTGTTATTCTTTGAAGGGTAACCTCAGAAAAACAACAACAGCCTACCAAGTCTGCCGATGGACATGAGTTTAGGAAACTCGAGGAGACAGTGAAGGACTGGGAAGCCTGGTGTGCTGCAGTCCATGGGGTAATAAAGAGTCAGACAGGACTTCCCAACGGAACAAAGCTTACCCCAAAAAAGGGAAGTAAATGGACTCGTGATGTTCAACCAAGCGACACTCTAAAGGCTCCTTGCGAAAAAGCCTCCCCTCCGTCACCCGTGTCTCCACCGCCCAGGTGGATCTGGATACGAGCGCGGTTTCCGGGATTCCACGCGGCTGCCCGCCCGACATCCCCGCTCCGAGACCAGTGGCTCAGAGCTGCGTGTCTAAAGGCGCATCCCGGAGCCAGAAGCTCCTCCTCGAAGGGAAGGTTTTACGTCTTATCCAGGAGCAGTCCGGGGCTGGGGCCCTCCTGTAACACTCAGAACTGGTTCTGCTTGTCCAGCACCAGCAAGCAGCCTGCCTGGTGGAGGTGGCAATTAGTGGTGGACACGCCGATACAGCCTGACAGCCTCACATGGTCATGAATACCTTCCCCCCTGCGCACACGTGCCCACCTCCAGCCCTGTCTTTTGGTCTCTCCCATTCGACATACGCAAGAGCTTTTCTTTTTTTTTTTTTAAAGTATTTATTTATTTGGCTGCAAAGGGTCTTAAATTGTCCCAAGACTTTCCCCAGTGGCTCAGATGGTGAAAAATCTGCCTGCGAATCAGGAGACTCAGGTTCAATTTCTGGCTTGGGACGATCCCCTGGAGGAGGGCATGGCAACCCACTCTGGGACTCTTGCCTGGAGAATCCCGCAGAGGAGCCCAGTGGGCTACAGTCCAGGGGGTTGCAAAGAGTCGCCTGCGACTGAGCGACGAACACTCTCACTTTTACACAAGAGTCGGACACGACTCACCATCCTGGTGGGACGGTAAATGGAGATGAAACCTCTAAGGAGTAAGGATGTCCTTACAGTGGAGCTCTAATTCAGGAGGGCCTGTCTACATGTCCTCAGGAGAGGAGACCCCAGAGATGACACTTCCTTCTTCTCTCTGTCTCTCACCGCAAACCCCAATCAGCTCACATCCTGAGCGTCTGGGGAGGACACCCCAAAATGCCCTGGTCATCTCCCTTTCCTCCCAGAGAGCTCTGTGAAAACTCCAGGGAGATGCTTGTGGTCTTCCCTGAGACCGGAGCTCCCAAAAAAGTGAACCTCGCTTTTTCCCAGTATTGACTGGTTCTTCCCGGCAAGAAAAAGCACTTACGGTTTCAACGAAAAGAGGACAAAGGGAAACGTTTTCGAATGGTCTGAGGGTAGTGACATGTGGCTGTCTAAAAAAGAAAAAACTTGGGGAAAATACCAGGAAAGCCCCACAGCGTGATGCCCAAAGCGAATGAGGAAGGTTTCCTGAGAATCGCGAATGTGGCTTTTCTTTTTTTCCTTTTCTCTTCTCTCCCCAACAGGAAGGACAAGATGGTTACAAGGGTCAAGTGACCCAGGGAGGGGATGGTCACGCCTGTGTCACAGACTGTTCTGGCCCTTTCCTTAGAGACGGACTTGACCTCCTCGGTGGTCCCCACCCGAGAAGCAAGGCTGACATCAGCATCACCCACCGTGTCCTGATGTACATGGATGACCCAGGAGGGGGTCAAGGAGGCTTTGTCCCCAGCCCCAGGGGCACAGGTGTTCTCCCGGGAGGATTCTGTGGCTGCTGCTGCTGCTAAGTCGCTTCAGTCGTGTCCGAGTCTGTGCGACCCCATAGACGGCAGCCCACCAGGCTCCCCCGTCCCTGAGATTCTCCAGGCGAGAACACTGGAGTGGGTTGCCATTTCCTTCTCCAATGCATGAAAGTGGAAGTGAAGTTGCTCAGTCGTGTCCGACCCTCAGCAACCCCATGGACTGCAGCTTTCCAGGCTCCCTCATCCATGGGATTTTCCAGGCAAGAGGACTGGAGTAGGGTGCCGTCGCCTTCTCCGTGGGAGGATTCTAGGACGTGGCAACTTGATGGTGTTACTGGAGACAGCCACCTGTAGCCCCAAAGGCAGGTCAACCTTTGACCTCAAGGGAAGGTAGGTCAACCCCAGTCTTACGGACTAAATGTGCACGTCCCTTCAAAGTGCTCAGGTAGAAGTCCAAACACCACCCACCCACACACACACCCACCCACACGGACACGTGATGGTGTCTTGAGGTGGCTCTCTGGGACGGGATGAAGCTGAGAATAATTCACGAGGACGGGATTACCATCCTTAAACAGCTTTCCTACTGTCCAGCCGCTAGAAGCCAACCCAGGAGACAGCTCTGAGCAAAATCCAACCACCCTGACTTTGAACTTCCAGCCTCCAGAACCGTGAGAAGCTGACCTGTGTTGCTGATAAGATACCCCATGGATAGTGTTCCTGGTGGGCCCATGCCCCACCAAGACACCAAGGTCGGCATGGATTCAAGATGGTACCCGCTGGCCTGACCACATGGGAAGCTGGTGGAAACCCTGCCCCATGGAGCTCCGCCCGGCAGTGAATGAGAGACGCCTCATCTTCTGAAGGGGCTTCCCCAGGTGGCCGTAGTGCTAAAGCATCCAGCTGCCCATGCAGGAGACGTCAGGGACGCGGATTCGATCCCTGGGTCGGGAAGATCCCCCTGGAGAAGGAAACAGCAACCCACTCCAGCGTTTTTGCCATGGAAAGAGGTAGCCTGCCGGGCTAACAGTCCACGGGGTCACAAAGAGTTGGACACGACTGAGTGACTGGCTTTCTGATTTCAGACACCTTCTGCGTGGGATAAGAATAACCTTGGAAAACACGCGTCTGACGTGGAACCGGGGGTCCTCGACCTCCAAGGATTTTAGGCCAACCCATTATTCACAGACCAAGCTCCAAAGTCACGAAGAAAGCAACTCCGCAGTCCTCTCTGGGAGTTGTATGAGCTTCCCGGGGCGCCTACAATGTGGGGGCTTAACAACCACACAACCAAGCCCTGGAGACTAGATGTCTGAGGTCAAGGGTCCCAGGGCTGGGCTCCCTGCAGAGGCTCCAGGGGAGGGTCCTCCCCGCCTCTTCCAGCCTCTGGGGGCTCCAGGCGTCCGTCCCTGGGCTGGTGGCCGCCTCCCTCCCGTCTCTGCCTCCGTCTCCACGTGGCTTCTCCTCTGTGTCCGTGTCTCACCTCTGTGTGTCTTATAAGGACCCCGTCACTGGGGTTTAGGGCCACCCCCATCCAGGAGGAACCTCATCTCAGACCCTTCAGTTCATCACGTCTGCAGAGACCCTGTTTCAAGGTAAGGTCCCACTGTGAGGGGACGTAATTTTCGTGTGCGTCCGTGGCCGAGGGTTTAGCCTACCCAGGACCACAGGTTTTGTGTGGCCGTACCTGTGGGTTGTTAACGCATCCCTGCCTCCCTCCTTCCGCGAGAGAGAATGAGAGTGCAATTGCTTTTCCTTGCACATTGCTACTCCTGGATGGTCCTCCCCTCCCGTACTTTTCTCTCCTCAGGCGAGTTTTCCTTTTCTTTCTCCCGAGCAGGGAACCATCGCCTCTGCACCTCCCAGGCTTCTCTTGAGGCAAGGTGTCAGTCGCTCAGGCATGTCTGACTCTTGGCAACCCCACGGACTGTAGCCCACCGGGCTCCTCCATCCATGGGATGCTCCAGACAGGAATACTGGAGTGGGTTGCCATTTCCTTCTCCAGGGGAATCTTCCGGACTCAGGGATCGAACCCGGGTCTCCTGCATTGGCAGGTAGCTTCTTTATGCGCTGAGCTACAACCCTTGGAGATGAAAAGTTTACAAAGGCCCCGCCCCGCGGAGATGGAAGCCGAGAAAGCAGAGTCTATGCGAGGATGAGAACACGGGACAGGCAAAACCGTGGAGACAGACAGCAGACGGGGTTCTCAGCGGCCGGAAGAGCAAGAGATGGCTGCGGTGGGGGGTGGGGATGACTGCGAGAGAGTCCCCTTTGCGGGGGACAAAAATGGTGCAACCTCACAGAGGCGAGGGCCACGCAACTGTGAATATGCAAAAGGCCAGTGGATGGTTCCCTTGAAAACAGTTCCTTTCACGTTACATCAATGTCACTGCAGTCTTTAAAAAAGAAAACAGAGCCTTCCCTGGTGGTCTAGGGGTCAAGACGTCATGCTTCCAACACGGTGGGGTACAGGTTCGATCCCTGGTCAGGGAACTAAGTTCCCAGAAGCCACACAGCATGCCCAAAGAGTAAAAAAGTAAATAAATAAACTTTTTTTTTTTTTCTTCTTAATGAGGACAAAGAGCCTACAGGACTTCTGTAAGAAGCAATATTCTTTTCTGGTCCTTTACCTAACTTGCGAGGTTGCCATGATGCTCCCAGGATGAAAGTATCCTCCGCACCCACGCAAGGTGAGTTAAAATTAAAAGGTGCACACAGACAGTATCGTGGCACCAGAAACCACATTCCGTCCTAACGGCAGCTCCTGTCAACACCGCCTGGACAAGGAGTCGCTTCACCAGCACGGGAGATCTGGCCTGTCGGGATTCCACCGGCCACGGAGGTTATGTTTCTGTTGTGGTTTGGGAGCAGAACGTGGGAGGGAACGTCCAGGTGGCAGGGAGAGAAAGATTAGGGTCGATGCTGGGGATCCAAGAGGCGCAGCAGCTGAGAGGAAAACAACCGTAAGACAGAAGAGTACGGGTTTAATTATTCACTACGGAAGCACTTCCAGAGCGTAAGAACACACGGCTTTCTGACAGTGTGACGCTACCCTAAAACAAACAAACAAAAAGTCAGATGTGAGCACACTCCCGTGATCAGGGAATGAGTTTTGTGCCTTGATCTTGATCTCAGTCACGGCAGGGGGCGGGGGAGGGTGGGCGCTGCCCAGACAGACGCACAGGACTACACAGACACACACACACACACCCTTCTCACACACTCAGAAGAGCTTCCATGAAAAGTGGGCACACTGATCAGGGCTATGCTCTCTCAACACGATATGGAACCCATTCCAACATCCTGGTTCGTTTTCTAAAAAAATAAAAGATAAAAAGCTTAGTATTTTATACTGGAATATAGCCGATCAACAATGTTGGGACAGTTTTAGGTGGACAGCAAAGGGACTCAGCCGTACATATACGTGTATCCATTCTCCCCCAAACTCCCCTCCCATCCAGGCTGCCACATGACACTGAGCAGAGTTCCCTGTGCTGTCCAGCAGGTCCTTGCTGGTTCTCCATGTTAAATACAGCAGAGTGTCCATGTCCTTCCCAAACTCCCTGACTATCCCTTCCCCCATCTTTCCCCCTGGGAACCATAAGGTTATTACAGAGTACTGAGCAGAGTTCCCTGTGCTGTCCAGGGGGTCCTTGTTGGTTCTCTGTGTTAAATACAGCGGTGTATACATGTCCATCCCAGACTCCCTGACTATCCCTTCCCCCATCCTTCCCCCTGGTGACCATAAGGTTATTACAGAGTATTGAGCAGAGTTCCCTGTGCTGTCCAGCAGGTCCTTGTTGCTAATCTACTTTAAATATAGCCGTATGTACAGCCAACATCCTCGTTTTGATATCGTATGATAGCTAAAGAAGATGTCACAGGAGGGAAAGCTTTGTGATTGATACACGAGTCTAGGTGTGGGTTTTGGGAATCCCCTGCGCACCTACGATTATTCCAAAACATTTCTTGCTCACGGCAAGAAATCAAGCGTGGCTGCAAACCATTCCTGCTGTAACTGAGCCTGAGTTTCCCAATCCAGGAAATCGGTTTAGCCAAGATGGTACCCCACCCCACCCCCGACGCTCCAAGCCCTTTAAAAAATGCCCTTCATGGACTTCCGTGGTAGTCCAGTGGATGAGACGCCACACTCCCAATGCAGGGGGCCCAGGTTCACTCCCTGGTTGGGGGACTAGATCCCACGAGCCACAGCTAAGACCTGGCACCGCCAAATAAATAAACATTTTTAAAATAAAGAAAAATGCCCTTGGTGAGATTTTTCACCAATACAAGCTGAGCTTTCTTCCAAGCTCTTTGAATTCGTGGAGAACTAGTCAACAATTCTGGAGTTTCCCAGAGAGGGTTTATCCCGGAGCACAGAACAAGAGCATCTGATCACTGACTGCTCACTGACTGTCCTCCTTAGTCAAGCTCTCCAAGATGTTGTGGCCTCCCCATGAACTGGGCCGTCTGCTGCCAGCTGGCTTCTGAGGTCACAGTCCCTCCGTCCAGCAGCAGGGAGGCAGGGGAGTGGAGAGGGATGTCCCACCATCTGAGAAGCCCTGGCCCCTTTTTTCTTGCTAAATCTGGCATAAGCACACCTGTGCCCACCTGCAAAGTTCCACCTGCACTGAGAGATCAGACGTCATCACAACCATCCCTGGGGGATGGTGAGTCAGAAATTCAGTCCCACAGGTCACTCCCCCAGGGCTCAGCTCACAGGCAAAAGGAAAAGATGGAAAAAAAAAATGTGCACTTTAAGAAAATAGAAAAGCTGACCCTCGGGAGTGGCCATGCGGCCAGTTGAAAATGCCTTGAGGCCAGAGCTCTAACACACCCTTCAGGGTGGTGGCTCAGTTGGTAACGATTCTGCCTGCCAATGCAGGAGACCCGGGTTCAACCCCTGGGTCGGGAAGATCCCCTTGGAGAAGGGAGTGGCAACTCACTGCAGTATTCCTGCCTGGAGGATCCCCATGGACAGAGGAGCCTGGCGGGCTACAGTCCGTGAGGCTGCAGAGAGTCGGACACAACAGAGGGAGTGACACAGTCAGGCTGGGGAACAGGTCCAGCCATGCTGACTCATTCTGGAAGTTTCCGAGGGGGTGGGGCCTGTGATAATGGCTGAGAGGCTTGTGGGAGCGGTTAGTTTGCGTTTTGCCTGTGGGTTCCTTTCATGTCCTGCAGAAAGGCCTTCCTCAGCTGGAAGAGTGCGCACAGACAGTTCATAGACACCAGGGGAGCCTGTCTGTGATGGGGGCTGGTGAGGCATGGGTCCGTGAGCAGTGAAAAGGGAAACTGCAGTTTCCCCGAGTGGAAACTTAGGATGAAGTTTCCTAAGGCTAGTCTGGACTGCATTCTGACAGCAGGCAGCCTCTCACTTTTGTCCGGGACACCTTATGATATCAAGTTACTGGAAACTGTGACACCTCCGGAGGGGTTAGGACTTTTTCAAGCTTATTCTGAGTTTCTTAGCATCTCAGGCCGTGCCTTTAACGTTAAAAGATTCTCTCACACAAATCTTCTAACATTAAAGAAAAAGGTATTGCCAAAAGGTGATTTCAAAACAAAAAGTCAGCAGTATACCAATGGCTGATTCATGTTGAGGTTTGACGGAAAACAACAAAATGTTGTCAAGCAATTATCCTTCATTAAAAAAAAAAAAAAACTTTTAAAAAGTCAGCAAAGCTCCGAAGTGACACACACACACCCCTTGGTCCCACACCTGAGCTAGTCCAACATCCTGAATATGGATGACCTGGCTCTCCCTTCATACCCTTGTAACCCACAGGAAGTTATCCTTGAACACAAGCATCTTCTTCATTAAGAGAGGCAAAGAGAGCGAGTCTTACCCTACCTGGCCGCGCTCCGTCCCCAGAAGCAGTGACGCTCTACTTTTAAGGACCAGATGACTCATCGGGGCTCCCCAGGCCCACCAGGCAAGCGCCCACAGTATCCCCAGGGGGCTGCAGACACCAGGCTACGTCACGGGCCCGCAGTCCACCCACCTGCCCCCGGGGGGCCCCGCCAGACGCCCTGGCATCTTTCAGGAGAGACTGGCTTCAGTGCCCCATACAGATCCAATTGCCAGAGCTGTGTGCCAAGGGGATGGCAGGGCCTCCATCAACTTTCCATTGTTGATGTATGTTTTACAGCTAGCGGAGCAGGGGAGGGGGTGGTGGTGGTGGCTGCCCCCGCCCACCATCTGGGGTTTCTCACCTCCTCTGCTGCCCTGCAAAAAAAAAACACAAACACGGGCAGCTTGTTAAATCAGCCCAGCGGAGTGCCCCAGAGGGAGGATGAGAGAGACACAGAGAGAGAGAGAGAAGACAGACAAGGTGATAGACACAGAGAGAGTGAAAACAGGACAGAGATGAAATTGAGAGGGAGGGACAGACAGAGACAGGAAAGGCAAGAGACAGACGGAGACAGAGAAGATGGAAGGAGCAAGAGCAGAACCGGGCAGACAGGGAGAGGAGGTGAACGGCAGGACAGACGGAGGGTGCCATTCATTCACTCTATCCCAAACCAGGCTTCCCGAGGACCCCTTCCTCACTGCTGACCTCACATGGCCAAGAGGTTACAGAAAAAAGGGGAAGTTTCAAGGCCACTCTGGCCGTGCCCTTTGGTCTTATGAAGCCTCAAGCATGACCCTGAACTCAGTGCTTCCTCCCTTGAAAAAGAGGGTGGTGATGGTGGTAGGTGTCGAGTTGCTAAGTCACGTCTGACTCTTTGGGGGTGACCCCATGGACTGCAGCACACCAGGCCCCCCTGTCCTGCACTGTCCAGTATTCTCGTCTCTCCACAAGCCCACAACAACATGAAAAAGGCAAAAGAGGGACAGATTGGCACAAGGCCCTTAGCCACAAAGAGTTGTCAAGAAGTCACAGGCTGACTTGAGCCCCCGGGGCTGAATGAAGCAGCCTTGTGGGGTTGGGACGTTCTAAGCACTCGAGGGTGGACTCCAGAAGCCAACATGTCTCGGGACCGAGGTGCCCAGGGACCGGGACACTTTACCTATTCAGTTGCGTAGGAGTGGTCAAGTACAAAGGTGGAGGTGGAAAGTTAGTGTTGCATTAAAAAAAAAAAAAGAAACGCAAGTTTCAAAGGTACACAGGAAAAGTACCACGATGTAGCGAAACGTGTAGTCTGCTGTTGTGTGCCTCCAATGCCGTCCACTGCCCCCCAAAACTCCATGGGCCACCCCAGATGGTCGGGTGCACACAGGAAAAGAACTGCGATGTAAGGAACCTCCCCCCAGAACGCCACGGGGGCACCCCAGAATTCTAAAGTCCAAGCGGGAGCATCCTGACGCTGGACAGGGGCAGGGGACCCTGACCAAGGTGGAATCGGCAGGTGTCTCTACGGACGCTGCCTGTGTGCCCAAGAGTCCCGGCCCCGGTGGGGGGCGGGGTGCGGAGGGTCCGCGCGAGACCACCAGTGTGAATTAATCCCCGGCAGGCTTTGTGACGTCGGGGTTGGGGCGGAGGGGGGGGGGCGGTGGTGAGGGCGTTCAGACAAGGAGATGGTTGCTGGGGGGCACCGCGCGGTGTGTATGTGTGTGTGGGGGATCTCAATAAAGAGACTTTGAAAGATCTAGAGAGTGCGCCCGCAGGTGGGGAGATGAGATCTCAAGGGGCGGGGTGGGTGACCTTCTAAACCGAGGAGCGCTGGGGAGGGGTGGGGGAAGACAGTCCAGAGAAGGGGATGGTTGCTGGGGGTGGGGGGGGCGGGTGTACCGGGCGGGAAATCCCAATAAAGAGACTTTGAAAGATCCTGAGAGAGTGCCCGCAGCTGGGGTGGCTCTTAAGGACCAAGCAGGAGAGGTCCTCTAAATCGAGGAGCGCTCGGGACGTGGGGGGCAGTCCAGACAAGGGGAAGGCTGCTGGGGAGGGGGGCCTCTGGGGGACTGGGAGGTGGGGAGAGATGTAAATAAAGAGAGTTTGGACGATCGGGAGAGAGGGAAGGCTCTCCAAGACCAGGGGCGTCGCGGGGGAGAAGCCCTCCAAGTGTAGGGGCGCTCGGGGACCCCCGCGTAGGCAGGCGGGGAGAGACCGCGCCAGCAGGGCGCGCCCCGGGAGCCGGTGCTGGAGGGGCGAGCGCACGCGACCCTTTTGTGTGCGGGCCCGAGTCCCCCCCCGGCGGCGGCAGCGGCGCAGAGAACTCACCCACGGTGGCCCGCATGTGGAAGTCGTCCGGCCGGTAGGCGAGAGGCTCAGGCTCGGGCGCGCCCGCGGTGGGCTCCGCGGGTCCTTCTTGGGGGCCGGCGGCGTCCGCCTCGGCCAGGGCGCGCGCCTCCATGTGGAGCGCGCAGAGGTCCCGGGGAGCGCGGGGCGCGGGGAGGGGTCCGCGCGGGGCCGGGCTCCTGCGGACGCAGCCTCGGAGGGCGGCGCGGAGGCGGCGGCATCAGCCGGGCCCCGCCATGAGCGTCCCGGGAGGTGGCCGAGCACGCCGGGGACAAAGGCGCGGCGCGGCGCTCAGTGCAGGGGCGGCTGGAGGGAGCAGCCCCCGACCTTCAGGGGCGGCGGGGGCGCGGCCCGGGCGCGCGGCGGCGGCGGCGGCGGCGGCGGCGGCGGCAGCGAGGCGGGGTCCCGGAGGCCGCGGGCGCCGGGCTGCGCGTGCATTCCTCGGGGCACGCGAGCGCCGCCCCTAACGCCGGCCGCTGCGAGCGCGCTGCTCCGAGGGAGGGAAGAGCCAGCGGAAGCGGGCTGGGCGGGGCCGCGAGCGCGCTCCCTGCGCCCGCCCCGGGCGCCGGCCCCGACCCTGCGCGCGCGGCTAGGGCGTGGACCCGCCTCGGCTGGCCGCGCCTCCGCTAGCCACGCCCCTTCCTACTTGAGTTGGCCTATGGCCCGCCTCAGCCCCGCCCCTCCTCCGCTAAGCCACACCCCTTCTTACTATATATTCGCCTATGACCCGCCCCCGTTGGCCGCGCCTCCGCTAGCCACGCCCCTCCCTACTCTACGTTCGGCTACGCCCCGCCTAAGCTGGTCGCACCTCCCCTGGCAACGCCCTGCTAAGCCCCGCCCCCTCTGCTCTCGGTTTCGGCCCGTCTCCGTCGGCCACGCCTCCGTTTGGCCACGCCTCCTCTAAGCCGTCCATCACAGTACGCTCGGCTATGGCCCGCCTCCTCTAGTACCGACTCCACTGGCCACACCTCCGCTAAGCCACGCCTCTGCTAAACTACGACTCCTTGGCGTACGGCTACGCCCCGTCACCGCGCCCCCTCCACTCCGCCCGGATCCTGGGCGCGCGGCTCGGGCGTGGCCCCGCCTCCGCTAGCCACGCCCCTTCCTGCTCTATGTTCGGCTACGGCTCGCCTCCGCCCCGCCCCACCTCCGCTGGCCAAGCTTCTGCTAGCCACGCCCTCCAAGAGCCTCCCGCTCTGCGCTCGGTCACGGCCCGTCTCTGCTAGCCACACTTCCGCTAGCCTCGCCCCTTCTTATTCTACGTTCGTCTGTAGCCCGCCTCCACCCCGCCCCACCTCGGCTAGCTCCGCCTTCGCCAGCCCCTGTCCCCCGTCTCCGCCACGCCTCCGCTAAGCATCGCCTCCGCTAAGCCACGCCTCTGCCTCGCTCTGTCCCCCTCTGCGCTCTGCTATGCTCCGCCTCCGCCACGCCACGCCCCCGACAGGCCCCGCCTCCGTTAAGCCCCGCCTCCTCTGCGCCTCCTCTTCTCCCCCGCCACCTGCAAGTCTCCGCTAAACCCCGCCTCCGCCTCTCCCGTCTTCCTCCACGCCCGGTCCTCCGCGCCTCCGCTAAGCCCCGCCTCCGCCGCTGCGCGCCTCCGCTAAGCCCGCCTCCTCTACACCCCGCCTCCGCCCCGCCCACACGCTGGGTACCACTCCCTCCCCCACTGACTACGCGACCCCCACAGCAGTAGAAAGTCTCTCAGTCGTGTCCGACTCTGTGCGACCCCATGGGCTGCAGCACGCCAGGCCTCCCTGTCCATCACTAACTCCTGCAGTTTGCTCAAACTCATGGCCATCGAGTCGGTGACGCCATCCACCCATCTCATCCTCGGCCATCCCCTTCTCCTCCCGCCTTCAGTCTTTCCGAGCATCAGGGTCTTCTCCAGTGAGTCAGTTCTTCACATCAGGTGGCCAAAGCACTGGAGTTTCAGCTTCAGCATCAGTCCTTCCAATGAATATTCAGGACTGATTTCCTTTAGGATGGACTGGTTGGCTCTCCTTGCAGTCCAAGGGACTCTCAGGAGTCTTCTCCAGCACCGCAACTCCGAAGCTTCAGTGGTTTGGTGCTCAGCCCTTTTTTATCGTCCAGCTCTCACATCTGTACATGACTACTGGAAACACCATAGCTTTGACTGTACAGACCTTTCCAGACAAAGTAATGTCTCTGCTTTTGGCTACGAGTCTAGGTTTTGTCATTGCTTGTTTTCCAAGGAGCAAGGGAGAGCAGGTGCTCATAGGGAGACGTGTGCACTTGGCGTCCACATCCTGGGGGACCCCAAGGGTGGAGTCCCTGCCAAGCTCCTCTGGAAAACTCGTGGGCGTGAGAGGTGTCACCGGCCCAGGAACTTGAAGGTGTGGTTCAAAGTTTTTTTAAAAATAACTTTTTCAAAGAGCTTCCCTGCTGGCTCCCTTGGCATTCCCTTATAGCTCAGTTGGTAAAGAATCTGCCTGCAAGGGAGGAGACATTGGATTTGATTCCTGCACGGAAAAGATCCCCTGGAAAAGGGAATGTCAACCCACTCCAGTATTCTTGCCTGGAGAACTCCATGGACACGGAAGCCTAGTGGGCTACAGTCCATGGGTTCGCAAAGAGCTGGACATGACTGAGCGACTATCACTTTACACTAAAAAATAAAACTGGAGTTGACCGGGAGCTCAGCTGACCACGCCATGCCCATTAGTCCGCAGCAGGCAGTAGACAGATCTGGAGAGTAATCAGCGGGACCAGGGTGACTTCCAGCCCAGCCTTGCTGGACAAAAGTGATGTTATAAAGATGTACACAGCGGGAGAAGCAGGCAGCTGCACAGGGACCTCCCTTGAGGGTTTCTTGGCAGCTTCAGATAAATCTTTTTTTTTTTTTTTCCTTCTTAATTTATTAGGCTCCTCCAGGTTCTAGCTGCAGCATGTGGGATCTAGTTTCCAGACCAGGGATTGAACCCTGGTCTCCTGCATTGAGAGCACAGAGTCTTGACCACTGGACCACCAGGGAAATCCCTGATAAATCTTTAATTATTTCAAAAGAACTGTTTTCTAAAATACTAAGAGGCAGAGAATAGAACAGGCAAAAGCTGATGGGCCCCTGGTTTAAACACACCTGAGATGGTTTGGGGAAAGAAATCCAAGATGATCAGATACATTAAAATTTCAGACACACAACGATAGGTTTTGTTCTGTTTTCTTTTTCCATAGTGGGAGTCTGTCTCAGGCCATCTGTGATTATAGCAGCCAGCCACTGTTTCTCTGGTTATCCAGTCGCTCAGTCCTGTCCGACTCTTTGCGATCCCATGGACTGCAGCACTCCAGGCCTCCCCGTCCACCACCAACTCCCAGAGTTTACTCAAACTCAAGTCCATTGAGTCAGTGATACCATCTAACCACCTCACTTCACCCTCTGTCGTCCCCTTCTCCTCCCGCCTGCAGTCTCTCCCAGCATCAGGGTCTTTTCCGATGAGTCAGCTCTTCGCGTCAGGTCGCCAAAGGATTGGAGTTTCAGCTTCAGCATCAGTCCTTCCAATGAACATTCAGGACTGATATCCTTTAGGGTGGACTGGTTGGATCTCCTTGCAGTCCAAGGGACTCTCAGGAGTCTTCTCCAGCTGCAGCTCGGCTGGCCCAACTAGAAACGCCTCGAATGAACCTTTCTGAGCCGTCCCCGCCCCACCCCCACCCCCAGGCCTCCCCCAACCCGGCTGACGGGGCCGCAAATCCGCGGCCCACAATCTGAGCACGGTGCCAGCGTATAGTTTGAAGCAATTCCAGCCCTTCCGCGCTTGGAAGGGAGTGTCCGGCCCCTGCGTCCTGGGGGTCCGGGTGGGGACCGCCTATCACAGCGGCAAAAACTTCAGAAAGAAGGCGTGGGCCCGCTGGGAGCGGGTGGCAGGATATAGAACCAACTCTGGGTGTGGCTCTTCTGCCAGCCTCTCGCCAGCCCTGTTCTTCCCACTGTGGGTGGCTTTTACCCCCGGGCGTGACGCCTGCTCCGGTCAGGTTGCCAGTCCTTGGGCTGGAATGCGAAGAATGCGCTCCGGGAGCGGGCGGGGCGAGGGGAAGGGCTGCTCGCCCCCGCGGCTGGTTTAGACAAAGGCCGGTGCCCCTGAGCTCAGACCACCCGCCAGGTTCTGTCCCGCAGAGGGGTCGCCTGGGGGTCTGACTGGCTGATGAAGGTCGGTGGTCAAGGCTGGGGGTTTTACACCCAGGGAAAGGCACGCCTTCCCCTTCTGAGTCCAAGCTCTCTCTGCTTAACGGCTGCTGCTGCTGCTGCTGCCGCCGCCGCCGCTGCCAAGTCGCTTCAGTCGTGTCGGACTCTGTGCGACCCCATAGACGGCAGCCCGCCAGGTTCCTCTGTCCCTGGGATTCTCCAGGCAAGAATACTGGAGTGGGTTGCCATTCCCATCTCCAGCTCAACGGCAGGACAGGCCAGTGAATCAGAGCAAGGAGGTGTTGAGGCAAGAAGTGACTTTCAATCTGGGAGCCGGGAGATCGAGAGGAAGGCAGGCTGGCGCCTCCAAATAAGCATCTTATTGGGGGCTGGATGCCAGGTTCTTTTATAGATCCGAGAGAAGGGTAATCAGGAACTAAAGTCAGAAGGCAGAGAGGCACTGTCGAGTGAAAGGGTCTTCAGTCTCGCAAAAACATCTCCAAGGGAGGGGTGTGTTAATCTCATCTATTGAGAGTCCCCTGGGCTGCGAGGAGATCCAACCTGTCCATCCTAAAGGAAATCAGTCCTGAATATTCACTGGAAGGACTGATGCTGAAGCTGAAATGCCAATACTTTGTCCACCCGATGCGAACAACTGACTCAATGGAAAAGACCCTGATGTTGGGAAAGACTGAAGGCAGGAGGAGAAGGGGACGACAGAGGATGAGATGGTTGGATGGCATCACTGACTCAATGGACATGAGTTTGAGTAAACTCCGGGAGTTGGTGATGGACAGGGAGGCCTTGGCGTGCTGCAGTTCATGGGGTCGCAAAGAGTCAGACACGACTGAGTCACTGAACTGAACTGAACTGAATCTCATCTAGTCACAGGTGGGCAGAGACAAACCATGTCTCCCTGAGCTGAACAAAGACGCTTTGGTTTTCAGTCCAGCAGAGGGGCAGGGTCCTCCAGGCAAGCTACTGAGTATGATTATAATAATTAAAGCAAGTCAGACGAACAAGTTTCCAACATGGAGTCAGAGTTGGCTTTCTCCCTGCAACAATGATATCCCAGGAGGAAAACTGTTAACAGAGACACTTTGAGAATTAAAGTCTGGGTTGCGGGGTGGATCTGACGCTTGCTTTCTGGTTCAGGGGAGTGATCACGTACCTACCTGCTGCTATAAATATCCTGGGCAGGTCTCATCACACCTTGGAAACAAAGCAGATTTCATCTGCAAGGTTCATAAAAATTGTTCAGCAACCACAGCATATTTCTTGAAAGGCAAAAGGAGAGGGGGGGGGAGCCTTTTAAGCAAGGCATTATACAGTCATAACCACCTTTGTGATGAGCGTGAGGTTGTGATGGGGGACAGGGAATTACTGAGCTTTGTAATCAAGAAGGCATTACAGCCACCTCTACCAAGGATGACAGGTGAAGGCAGTATTGAAGAGAGGAGAAAGACCAAGGGTGGTCTGGGCGTGCAGCTGGACACTTCTTTTAGGACTGCCTGCATGCCAAGTTGCTCAGTCCTGTCTGACACTTGGCAGCCCCATGAACTGCAGCCCTGAGACTGAGTGAGCTTCCCTGATGGCTCAAATGGTAAAGAATCTGCCTGCAGTGACCTGGGTTCGATCCCTGCCTTGGAAAGATCCCCTAGAGGAGGCAATGGCAACCCACGCCAGTATTCTTGCCTGGAGAATCCCATGGACAGAGGAGCCTGGCGGGGGGCTACAGTCCATGGGGCCGCAAAGAGTCGGATACAATTGAATCAACTTGGCAAGGACTGCAGCCCACCTGGCTCCTCCGTCCATGGGATTCTCCAGGCAAGAATACTGGCGTGAGTTCCCACTGCCTTCTCCAGGAGATTTTACCAAGCCAGGGACTGAACCCACGTCTCCCACATTGCAGGCAGGTTCTTTACTGTCTGAGGCACCAGGGAAGCCCATGAAATCATCCACATTCTGTAACAGACCCTGATCTTCATTGTATAACAAGATGACTCTCCCACCCAAAAAGTAGGAAAATATCCAAAAAGTTTTATCTGGATTAGAAGAGGATTTACAGTAAATTTTCTATTGTGCAGATTATCTGATTCTGAGGACACAAAATTTCACAGGAGATACAGATGGAAAGCCTTGGAAACTAGCTTTTTTTATATTTTTAAATAGTGATGGATTAGAGAAGGCAATGGCACCCCACTCCAGTACTCTTGCCTGGAAAATCCCATGGATGGAGGAGCCCAGAAGGCTGCAGCCCATGGTGTTGCTGAGAGTTGGACACGACTCAGCGACTTCACTTTCACTTTTCACTGTGATGCATTGGAGAAGGAGATGGCAACCCACTCCAGTGTTCTTGCCTGGAGAATCTCAGGGACGGGGGAGCCTAGTGGGCTGCTGTCTATGGGGTCGCACAGAGTCAGACACGACTGAAGTGACTTAGCAGCAGGATCTTCAGGTCTTGCTCAGAAGCTGTGGTTCCGTAGTTTATCTTCACTTCCAGGCTGGACGTCAAGAACATTTACTAATCCTTATCTGAGAAAGATTGTTGTCACCGGTCATCAGTACTTAATGGGTACAAAGAGGAAACTTGCAAACTGCTGAAGGACGTGAGGGAGATGTGGCTAAGTAGAAACAGTCCCCAGACCTTGGAGGAAGGCCTCTGTGGCTAGAATTCTCCCTTCATGCGTGATTCAGGCCAACGCCACAGACCATCACAGTAACATTCCCTCGGAGGTTTGGTGGTTAAATGAAAGTGAAGAGTCAGTTGCTCATTCGTGTCCAACTCTTGCAGACCCCATGGACTGTATAGCCCGCCAGGCTCCTCTGTCCATGGGATTCTCCCAGCAAGAAGGCTGGAGTGGGTTTCCATTCTCTCTTCTCCAGGGGATCTTCCTGACCCAGGGATCAAACCTGGATCTCCCGCATTGCAGGCAGACTCTTCACCAGCTGAGTCATCAAGGAAGTCCATGAAATGAAACTATTTCCTGCTGTATCGGTGAGCAAGAAGTGTCACAGCCATAAGCGATTCCTGGCCTCCAAACGTGAATGAGGGCTCCCAAAACGGCACACAAAGCCTTCGGCCAAACGAGTGCTGTCCCCCAACCCCGCCCTCCCCAAGGTGATTGCTGATGAGCTGGGGGAGCGTGAGATGGAAGAAGCAGTCGTCTGCCATCCCTGCCACGCCCTCAGGAGAACTAGCGGCTTCCTACGTGGCGCTGGTGGTAAAGACCCTGCCTGCCAGCGCAGGAGACATAGGAGACTCTGGTTCCATCCCCGGGTCGGGAAGATCCCCTGGAGCAGGAAATGGCAACCCACTCCAGTATCCTTGCCTGGAGAACCCCATGGGCAGAGGAGCCTGGCGGGCTACAGTCCATGGGGTCACAAGGAGTCAGACACGACTGAGCGACTTAAACTTTCAGTGGGAATTTGCTGTGTAACACAGGGACCTCAGCCTGGTGCTCTGTGACCACCTAGAGGGGTCTGACCGGATGGGAGGCGGCAGGGAGGTTCAAGAGTAACTTAGCAAGGGGAACAAGGAGCGGGATTTGGCTCCAGATAACCAAGGTGCTTTTGAACTGTGGTGTTGGAGGAGACTCTTGAGAGTCCCTTGGACTGCAAGGAGACCCAACCAGTCCATCCTAAAGGAGATCAGTCCTGAATATGGAAAGACTGATGCTGAGGCTGAAACTCCAATCCTTTGGCCACCTGATGTGAAAAACTGACTCATTGGAAAAGACCCTGGTGCTGGGAAAGATTGAGGGCAAGAGGAGAAGGGGACGACAGAGGATGAGATGATTGGATGGCGTCACAGACTCCATGGAGATGAGTTTGAGTAAACTCTGGGAGTTGGTGATGGACACGGAGGCCTGGCATGCTGCAGTCCATGGGGTCACAAAGAGTCGGACACGACTGAACGACTGAACTGAACTGAGGTGCATATGAACGCAGTAGCCCAGAGGCTTGCCCCATCCCATTCATAGAATGCTCAATTCCTTAACCTGATACCTGATCTTTGATGTTTGGACTGCCTGCTCCCTTTGTAACACACTTGTATATAGCCTGATGTCCCTTCCCGCGGGTCCTGTCTGGTGGCTAAGCCGGTGAAAGGTCTACCTGAGATGCAGGAGACCTGGATTCAATCCCTGGTTCTGGAAGATCCCCTGGAGGAGGAAATGGCAATCCACCCCAGTATTCTTGCCTGGAGAATCCCATGCACAGAGGAGCCTGGTGGGCCACAATCCAGGGAGAAGGCAATGGCAACCAGTCCAGTGCTATGTATGAAATAGATAACTTGACAATCTACCGAACAGCACAGGGAATTCTCATTGCTCTGCTGCTGCTGCTAAGTCCCTTCAGTCGTGTCCGACTCTGTGCCGCCCCATAGACGGCAGCCCATCAGGCTCCCCCGTCCCGGGGATTCCCCAGGCAAGAACACTGGAGTGGGTTGCCATTCCCTTCTCCGATGCATGAATGTGAAAAGTGAAAGGGAAGTCGCTCAGTCATGTCCGACCGTCAGTGACCCCAGGGACTGCAGCCTTCTAGGCTCCTCCGTCCATGGAATTTTCCAGGCAAGAGTACTGGAGTTGGGTGCCATTGCCTTCTCCATACTTCAATTTAAAAATAAAATAAGAAGAAAGTTTTCATATTTCATATTTGAAATATAATATGTTCAAATTGTGGAGAAGGCAATGGCACCCCACTCCAGTACTCTTGCCTGGAAAATCCCATGGACGTAGGAGCCTGGTGGGCTGCAGTCCATGGGGTCTCGAAGACTCGGATATGACTGAGCGACTTCACTTTCACTTTTCACTTTCATGCATTGGAGAAGGAAATGACTGATGTGACTCAGCAGCAGCATGTTCAAATTGTGGTGCTGGAGAAGACTCCTGTGACTCCCTTGGACTGCACGGAGATAAATCCAGTCCATCCTAATGGAAATCAATCCTGAATGTTCATTGGAAGGATTGATGATGAAGCTGAAGCTCCAATCCTTTGGCCACCTGATGGGAAGAACTGACTCATTGGAAACAACCCAGATGCTGGGGAAGATTGAAAGCAGGAGGAGAAGGGGACGGCAGAGGATGAGATGGTTGGATGGCATCACCAACTTGATGGGCATGAGTTTGAGTAAGCTCCGGGAGATGGTGAAGGACGGGGAAGCCTGGCGTGCTGCTGTCCATGGGGTCGCAAAGAGCTGGACGGGACTTAGCAATTGAACAGCAGCAGGAAAATTACATCTAGACCCAAAATTAGGACAATTTATGGTGTTCCTACGATTTGGTCTGTATTTATGAAGTAAATGGAGGCAAAACCCCAAAACACCTAAAATAAAGAGAGGGTATAAAATCATCTAGTCCATACTGGATGCGTTGAATGATCTTGTGGCTCTAATTTTTTTATTTTTTATGATTTCTCCTGTATAATTAGGCCGACCCACTTGACACCCAAAATGATGGGGTATGAGAAATCATGCCGCTAATTGCTGTTTATTTATTTTTTTAATTCATAAGCACAGCACATAAGATGCCTTGAGAGGGAGGATGGGAGAGAAAACACTCACAGAGAAATAAATAAACTGGGCTCTTAACGTCTTTCTAAGGAATATATGTGGCTGGTATTTAAGGTAATACCCAACTCTGCACTTGGGAAAGAGAGTCAAGAATTGAACCCTTTGCGGCATCTCTGGGATTTGGAACTGCGCTGAGAAGACCTTGGGAAACTTTTGAAGGCACCCAGTGTTTGTTCAATTAGAACAGGGCTTTGCTGGAAACTGCCAGATAAGAGATGTGTGTGTTAGTCGCTCGATCGTATCCAACTCTTTGCGACCCCCTGAACTGTAGCCCCCCAGGCGCCTCTGTCCATGGGATTCTCCAGGCAACAATACCGGAGTGGGTTGCCATTTCCTTCTCCAAGGCATCTTCCCTACCCAGGGATCGAACGTGGGTCTCCTGCATTGTAGACAGATTCTTTCCCATCTGAGCCACCAGGGAAGCCAGATCAGAGGTAGGAATGGGATTCTGGGACTCTCTGTGAAAGGAGGAGTCTTGGCTTTTGTTTCTGGTTGTTTTTTTGTGTGTTTTGACCGCACTGCAGATAAAGCACGTGGGATCTTAGTTCTCAGACCAGGGACTGAACCCATGTACTCTGCATTGCAATGCTAAGTCACTAAGTCACGTCTGACCATTTGCAACCCCATGGACTGTAGCCCGCCAGGCTCCTCTATCCATGGGGTTCTCTGTTCTCTCGCAACGGAGTGGGTTGCCGTGCCCTCCTCCTGGGCATCTTCCCGACTCAGGGATCGAACTGATGTCTGCCGCATTGCACGTGCATTCTTTACCATCTGAGCCACCAGGGAAGCCCAGAAAATGTGCATAGGCCTGAATAAAACAGGTAATGTACTCCAAAAGAAACATTCAGACATCATATCCCATAATGTGGAGGAACAGAGCGAATCTTAGATCAGGTCAGTTCAGCCACTCAGTCGTGTCCGACTCTTTGTGACCCCATGTACTGCAGCACGCCAGGCTTCCCTGTCCATCACCAACTCCTGGAGCTTGATCCAGCTCATGTCCACTGAGTCGGTGATGCCATCCAACCATCTCCTCCTCTGTCATCCCCTTCTCCTCCTGCCTTCGATCTTTCCCAGCATCAGCATCTTTTCCAATGAGTCAGCTCGTCTTACCAGGTGGCCAAAGGATTGGAGCTTCAGCTTCAGAATCAGCCCTCCCAATGAATAATCAGGACTGATTCTACATGTCCTCAGAAAGCGAGAACGCCACCAACACCTGATACCTGGACTTAACTTGAAAGATCTGTGCGCAGGATAAAAGACAGCCCAGGTCATATCCGTCATGCGTAGATGGGGTCTGTCCGGGGCCACCGTCCCCAGCAACACCCACTGCACCACCAAGTACGTAATGAGCCGTGGAACTTTATGGCAAAACAACAGTTTGGTATCCAGTGTCTTCAATTCTGCTGAATTGGTGGCTGCCCGCTCAGAGAAGACTCTTGGATAGCAAGGAGAACAAACCAGTCAATCCTAAAGGAAATGAGTCCTGAATATTCGTTGCAAGGATGGATGCTGAAGCTGAAACTCCAGTCCTTTGGCCACCTGATGCGAAGAGCTGCCTCATTTGAAAAGACTCTGATGCTGGGAAAGATTGAAGGCAGGAGAAGGGGACGGCAGAGGATGAGATGGTTGGGTGACATCACCAGCTCGATGGACATGAGTTTGAGCAAGCTCCGGGAGTTGGTGAAGAACAGGGAAGCCTGACATGCTGGGGTCCATGGGGTGGCAAAGAGTCGGACACGACTGAGCGACTGAACCTGAACTCTCAGTTGAACACAGAGATGATGCAAGTGTGGCTGATAAGCCTGAGGGTAAATACAGAGAGAAAACGACCTTCGTGGGATAGGGACCTCGAGTGGTGTGGAAGCTTTGAGGGACACAGAGCCGACAACAGCTTAGAAATGAATCTGATCTGCTGTGTTGACTTAGGCTGACCTGGAGTTCACTGAATTTCAGACATAGCGCTTTAGCTTTATATATATATATATATATGTAAATTTATTCATTTATCAGTTGACGGATAATCGCTTTACAGAATTTTGCTGTTTTCTGTCAAACGTCAACAGGCATCAGCCTTGGGTATACATATGTCCCCTCTGTCTTGAACCTCCCTCCCTTCTGAACCTCCTTTCCAAGCTCTTTAGGTTTTAAAAGTGAGGACTGGATGTGTGGGCTTGTCCAGAGATGCAGCAAAGAGTCTCACATTTCCAAAAGAAACTATATTCTATGGCCTGGGATAAGCCATAACCGGAAAGAACACATATACATTCTGGGCTATGGATATGTACATATTTGCCTTTCCTGGTGGCTCACATGGTAAGGAATCCATCTGCAATGCTGGAGACCTGGGTTTGATCCCTGGGTCGGGAAGACCCCCTGGAGAAGGGCATGGCCACCCACTCCAGGATCCTTGCCTGGAGAATCCCATGGACAGAGGAGCCTGGCGGGCTACAGTCCACAGGGTCGCAAGGAGTTGGACGCCACTGAGTGACTACGCGTTTCACTTTCTTTCTTGGAGGCGTGGGGAGGTAAATACAGGAGCACAGGAGGTGTTAGGTCACCTCTGGAGCACGCAACCCACTGCAGACCTTAGTCGTGCGTGTTCTTCAGGGACCGTGGAGAAAGGTGAGGTCGTTCGTTGGGAGGACTCCACTGAGATGCATCGCATCGGCCAGGACATACCAGAGAAGCCACGGCGTGCATCTGATACCCTTTGCTTCTTCAGAGCATCTTCGTCACCTGTCAGACCACTCGGACCACCCACACCCAGCCCCACTCCTGACATTCCCTGCTTTGGTTTGTAGTCAAAAGCGATCGGGATATTTTCCTAAATCTCAGTGTGTCAAAAGTGCATGCTCTGAGTTGGAGGGGTTCAGGAGGGGCTTTTGAAAAAAAAAAAATTGTTTTGTTGCCATTTAAAAAGAAAAAAGAAGAGCAACATTTTGCCATTTGCAACAACATGGATGGACGTGGAGGGCATGAGGTTGAGTGAAACAGATCAGAGAAAGACTGAGGGTATCCCCCAGGGGATACTAGAGGGTACCCCCTATATGTGGAATCTAAAAAAAAAAAATACCTCGAACTAGTGACTATAACAAGAAAAGAAGCTGAGTCACAGGGGATGCTCCCGACCCAGGGATCAAACCTGGGTCTCCTGCATTGCAGGCAGATTCTTTGCCAAAGGGCTGCCAGGGAAGCCCAAGAAACAAAGAATAAACTAGTGGAGACCAGTGGGGAGAGGGGAGGCGGAAGAGGCCCCATGGGAGGGGAGGAAGACCTACAAACTGCTATCCTTGTAATAAATACGCCTCAAGGATGTATGGTGCAGCACAGAACGTATAGCCAATATTCTATGGTAACGATAAACGGAGCATCAGTTTTAAAAGCCTGTGAATCACCGTGTTGTACAGCTGAAACCAACGCAATATTGTACAGCAGCTACACCTCAGTTTTCCTGTTGTTGTTCAGCCGCCCAGCTGTGTCCGACTCTTCGCAACCCCGTGGACTGCAGCACGCCAGGCCTCCCTGTCCATCACCAACTCAGGGAGCTTGCTCAAACTCATGTCCATTGAGTCAGTGATGCCATCCAACCATCTCATCCTCTATCATCCGCGTCTCCTCCTGCCTTCAATCTTTCCCAGCATCGGGGTCTTTTCAAATGAGTCAGCTCTTTGCATCAGGTCGCCAAAGGATTGGAGTTTCAGCTTCAGCATCAGTCCTTCCAATGAATACCCAGGACTGGTCTCCTTTAGAACGGACTGGTTGGATCGCCTTGCAGTCCAAGGGACTCTCAAGAGTCTTCTCCAACACCACAGTTCAAAAGCATCAGTTCTTCAGCGCTCAGCTTTCTTCACAGTCCAACTCTCACATCCATAATGACCACTGGAAAACCATAGCCTTGACTAGACGGACCTTAGTCAGCAAAGTCATGTCTCTGCTTGGTTTTCAATATACTACCTAGGTTGGTCATAACTTTCCTTCCAAGGAGTAAGCATCTTTTAATTTCATGGCTGCAGTCACCATCTGCAGTGATTTTGGAGCCCCCCAAAATAAAGTCTGACACTGTTTCCACTGTTTCACCATCCATTTGCCATGAAATGATGGGACCGGATGCCAGGATCTTAGTTTTCTGAATGTTGAGCTTTAAGCCAACTTTTTCACTCTCCTCTTTCACTTTCATCAAGAGGCTTTTCAGTTCCTCTTCACTTTCTGCCATAAGGGTGGTGTCATCTGCATATCTGAGGTTATCGATATTTCTCCTGGCAATCTTGACTCCAGCTTGTGCTTCTTCCAGCCCAGCGTTACGCGCCCATATTCTTCTGGTTTGTGGTATTTGGTTTAAGTGGAGCCATCGGGACTTAGAGGGGAAAAGGGTGTTCCATCTATGGAATTCTATTCTTATCTGTCTCACGAGGGTCTGCCTTTCCTGGGGGTTGAGAGGGTTTATGTCAGCTGACCTTACTGTTCCTGACATTAGGGCTTATCTCACAGTGACTCAGAAGGGAAAATCTAGGATCAGGAGTCTGACTCATGGGTTGTTGATTGACCTGGAGGTCCTTTTAACAATGGAAAACAAAAAAAAAAAAAAAAGGGAGAATGCCCAGTTCTATGAACAGAGAGTAGTTGCCATATTCATTTAATATGAATGCTTTTAATCTTTTATTAAGAGTAAATATTCTAATGAATATTAAATGAAGTTAATATTCATTTAACTTAAATGTTCATTAGAGACCCATTGGAGAAGGGATAGGCTACCCACTCAAGTATTCTTGGGCTTCCCTGGTGGCTCAGCTGCTAAAGAATCTGCCTGCAATGCAGGAGACCTGGGTTCGATCCCTGGATTGGGAAGATCCCCTGGAGAAGAGAAAGGCTACCCACTCCACTATTCTGGCCTGGAGAATTCCATGGACTGTATAGTCTTTCTGACTCCTTGCACTCTATCTGACTCTGTGGACTGTAGCCCCGCCAGACTTCTCGGTCCATGGGGATCCTGCAGGCAGTGGGTCGCCATGCCCTCCTCCTGGGGATCTTCTCAACGCAGGGATCGAACTGGGGTCTCCTGAATCGCAGGCGGATTCTTTACTGTCTGAGACACAAGGGGAAAATGCCACTGGCTTTCTCTTTTATACACCGTGATGTGTATAGGTTTTAGAAGGAAGGAGAATCAGCTATGTTACATTGATAGTTTCCATAAAGGGTTTTTAAAAACATGAGACAATGTGTCAGTCCATCTGTCCTATTTAAGTGGAATTTTATGAAGACACAGGTGAGCTGGATGTTTCCTAACCACTGTTTGCTCAGTCGTGTCCGACTCTTTGTGACCCCATGGACTGCAGCACACCAGGCTTCCCTGTCCATCACCAACTCCCAGAGCTTGCTAAAACTCATGTCCATGGAGTCGGTGATGCCATCCAACCATCTCATCCTCTGTCATCCCCTTCTCCTCCTGCCCTCAATCTTTCCCAGCATCAGGGTCTTTTCCAATGAGTCACCTCTTTGCATCAGGTGGCCAAAGTAGAATTAGCAGCTAAAATGAAACCTCCTTTATTGATTTAAGTTGGAACTGAAATATGCTGTCATCTCAATGCTGAGTTTAGCTTTCATCCTCTCAGTTTTGCTGAGATGCCTGACACTGCTGTGTTCATTCCATAGTGTCGAATAGCCTCTGATTCTCCTAAGAGGTCTGATCTGCTCCTTTTACCTAGAGAAAAACAGTCGTGAGCTCTACTCCCGAGGCACTTATCTGTATCTCAAAAACACACTGGCAAACCCAAATGCATTGCCTAAAATACAGTTTGGATATTGGAGTGGAATAAAATGCTTCAAACAAATGAAGCCAAAAATAATTTTAAAAGGTCTAAAGTGTAAAGGACAGGGCAGCTGGCAGTCCACGAGGTCGCAAAGAGTCGGACGTGACTGAGCGACTGAACTGAACTAAACTGAACTGGAAGGGTCCATCCTTAAGAACTGAAGTGTGAAGTATGCTTGTATGGTCCATTTGAAAGGTGTTTTAGGATTCCGTGTTTATTCTCTGGCAAGCGATAGAGAAAATTTCGCAAACGTTTTATTTCTGGACAAGAAGATCTAAAACACAGTGCTTGCTTAAGAGATGAGACGTGAGCGCAGAGAAACTGCACGTGGCTCATTACCCCCGCCCCCAAACCAAAATACACTGATGTTACCGCGTGTGAAATCACTATTTCTTAATCTCAGCATGGCTGACGTCTGCGGCTGGATGAGTCTCTGATGTGGGGTGTCCTTGGCCCTGTGGGGTGTGGAGGAGTGTCCCTGGCTTCCCACTCGCCTGGTGTCACGAGCACCCCCTCCCCAAGTTTTGGCAGCTAAAAATGCCTCCGGATATTGTCATATGTCCCCTCGGGGCAAAGTCGTCCCTGGTTGAAAACCATGGCCATAGCTGATAAATGGATGGATGGATGGATGCATAGATGGATGGATGGATCTATAGATAGATAGATAGACTCAGTGCATAGATAATCTGAAAGTCTCTTATGCTAGTTCGGGATTTTTCAGCCTCACTCTGATGGATGGATGGACAGATAGATGGATAGATGGATGGATGGATGGATGGGTGGATGGATGGATGGCTAGATGTATATATATATATAGATAGATGGAAAGATGGACTCAGTAGGCAGGTAATTAGACAATCTCCTGTGCTAGTTCAGGATTTCTCAGCCTCATTCTGATGGATGGCTGGAAGGATAGATCGATGGATAGAATAAGTAGATAGATAATGAGAGTCTCTTATACTAACCCCAGATTTCTCAACCTCATTCTGATGGATGGATGGATAGATGGACGGATGAATGGATGGATGGGTAGATGGCTGGATAGGTAGATGGATGGATAGATGGATGGATGGGTGGGTGGATAGATGGATGGATGGGTGGGTGGATACATGGATGGATGGGTGGGTGGATACATGGATGGATGGGTGGGTGGATGGATGAATGAATGGATGGATGGATGGATAGATGGACGGATGAATGGATGGATGCATGGATGGATGGATGGATGGATAGATAGACTCAGTGGATAGATAATTAGACAGTCTCTTATGTTAGTTCAGGATTTTTCAGCCTCACTCTGATGGATGGATAAATCGATGGACAGATGGATGGATGGGTGGGTGGATGGGTGGCTAGATGGACAGATATACGGATGGATAGATAGATGGATGGATGGATGGATAGAATAAGTAGATAATGAGACAGTCTCTTATGCTAACCCCAGATTTCTCAACCTCATTCTGATGGATGGATGGATAGATGGATGGATAGATGGAAGGGTGAATGGATGGATGGGTAGATGGCTGGGTAGATGGCTGGATAGATGGATGGATGGGTGGGTGGATGGGTGGGTGGATGGATAGATTTATGGATGGATGGATAGATAGGTAGATGGTTGGATGGATGGATGGATAGAATAAATGCTGTGCTTAGTTGCTCAGTCATGTTTGACTCTTTGCAGCCCCCTGGACCGTAGCCCACCAGGCTCCTCTGTCCAGGGGATTCTCCAGGCTTGAATACTGGAATGGGTTGCCACGAGCTCCTCCAGGGGATGTTCCCAATCCAGGGTTCGAACACAGGTCTCCCACATTGCAGGTGGATTCTTTACCATCTGAGCCACCAGAATAACTAGATAGATAATTGGACAGTGTCTCATGCTAGGTCAGGGTTTTTCAGCCTCATCCTGAAGGACGGATGGATAAGTGGATGGAAGGATATGGATGAATGGAGTTGAGTGTGACTTACTGACGGAATAACAGCATGCTTTACCAAGAAAGGCAACTCTCAGCTACTTTTCAATTCTTTTTAAATAGCTTGCTTCTATTTTTTCCAGAAACAACCATGCTTGAAAAGGGCTTATTAAGGACTTGGGGGAGAACTGATTTAACATCTCTGTTTTTCAAGGAACATCAGCTCTGTGTTGTCTCACCCAGCCCCACCAAGCAATTACATGGTTTTGGTACAGACTGAACTGGTTGCTATGATTATGCTGACCATCTAATCCAATGCATAATAAAAGTGCCATGACAAGCCTAATTACTATATAGTTAAGTATAATCTGAAGTTTCCCAGCTAATGGGACCACATTCTTTGCAAGGAAAGGAGTGTGTGTGTGTGTGTGTGTGTGTGTGTGTGTGTGTGTTTGCATCAGTAATTATAGTGCTATTACAGTGGTTCGGGAAAAAAAAGAAGGTGCGTTTTGGTTTCCTTTGCATGTGAGCTAAATTGCTTCAGCTGTGTCCAACTCTTTGTGACCCCGTGGACTGCAGCCCGCCAGGCTCCTCTGTACATGGGATGCTCCAGGCACGAGTACTGGAGCGGGTTGCCATGCCCTCCTCCAGGGGATCTTCCCCACCCAGGGATCAAACTTGTGTCTCTTACGTCTCTTGCATAGGCTTGTGGGTTGTTTACCACTAGCACCGCCTGGAAAGCCCTTTATTTTACTTTAGGTACCTTTTATTAAATGGTGCTAGTAGTAAAGAACTTGACTGCCAAGGGAGGAGACACAAGAGACGTGGGTTAGCTCCCTGGGTCGGGAAGATCCCCTGGAGGAGGGCATGGCAACCCACTCCAGTATTCGTGCCTGGAGAATCCCATGGACAGAGCAGCCTGGCGGGCTAGAGCCCATGGGGTCACAAAAGACTTGGACACAACTTAGAGACTTTCTCGTCACTTCATACTGTACGTCTGAGAGTTAGGTTGCACACTAACAATTTTGTGGTTGTTGTCCAGTCACTCAGTTGTGTCTGAGTCTTTGCAACTCCGTGGACTGCAGCACGCCAGGCTTCCCTGTCCATCACCATCTCTCTCAGTTTGCCCAAGTTCATGTCCATTGAATCCGCCATCCAACGTGAGCTATACCTATTAACTACACCTCGATTAAAAAAATATATAGATATATATTTAAAGACAAGACAAGAAGCAAGGGGGATTGGGCAGGGAGGGACAGTGTCTGCATCACCCTCCCTCATCAAAATCAGCACAAAAAGCTGCCATCTCTTCCGCCCAGAAGATGCTCAGAAGCACGTAGCATCTTTCATCAGTCATGCCGTCTACCTGCAAAGAAACAGGCGGCAAAGTGAATTCCCTTCTATGCTTTCCCTCTGGGTCTTATTTTGGGTCACCTAGTCACATGGTCCGGAGAAGGCGATGGCTCCCCACTGCAGTACTCTTGCCTGGAACATCTCAGGATGGAGGAGCCTGGTAGGCTGCAGTCCATGGGGTCGCGAAGAGTCAGGCGCAACTGAGCGACTTTCCTTTCACTTTTCACTTTCATGCATTGGAGAAGGAAATGGCAACCCACTCCAGTGTTCTTGCCTGGAGAATCTCAGGGACCGGGGAGCCTGCTGGGCTGCCGTCTACGGGGTCGCACACAGTCGGACACGACTGAACTGACTTAGCAGCAGCAGCAGTCATGCGGTCACAGATGCTTTTAGCAAGGGCAAAAGAAAGGGAGATTGGCCTGCCTGCTTCTTTTGTTCAGAGAATACAAGTCTCCCCTAAGGGGCTCAGGGAATGCTGTCCATTCAAAATGCGGTGCTGGAGAAGACTCTTGAGAGTCCCTTGGACTGCAAGGAGATCAAGCCAGTGAATCCGAAAGGAAATCAGTCCTGAATGCTCATGGGAAGGACTGAGGCTGAAGCTGAAGCTTCAATAATCTGGCCACCTGATGCAAAGAGCCGACTCATTGGAAAAGACCCTGATGCTGGGAAAGATTGAAGGCAGGAGGAGAAGGGCACGACAGAGGATGAGATGGCTGGATGGTATCACCGACTCGATGGACATGAGTTTGAGCAAGCTCTGGGAGATAGTGGATGACCAGGAAGCCTGGCGTGCTGCAGTCCACGGGGTCCAAAGAGTCGGGACAAGACTGACCAACTGAACAACCGCAGGTCTCTTATAGTGATGCCTTTCTATTATGGAAACGAAAAAATTATCTGTTGTTTACAAATTTACTGCCAAGAAGAGAGAAGAGAGTGACCTTCACGTGGGGCAAATGTTTCTCTTTGGAACTCAGCTCCGCTCATCTCTTTCCTGGAACAATCTCGTTCTCCTGAGAAAACGTCTGGAAGTTCCATTTTCGGCTACTTGGTGCCCATGTGAGCGGTTTAGAAGCCGTGGGACACACAGAGGTCCCGTGGAAAGGTCCAGGCTTTGTGTCAGGAAGGGAGAACTGGCCTCAGAAAGAAAACAAGAGAAGAGTCTGACCTGTGAGGTTGCAAAGAGTACACACATCCCGGGAACAGAAAGAAAAGTCAACGGCAGAGTGCATTCCATTAAAAATAATACAGTAAGGCCAAAGGGAGGAATCAGAGGGTGGGACTGAAGGAGAGAGGAACAGGAAACCATTTACACTACCACATGTGAAACAGATAACCAGTGTGAATTTGCCGTTTGACCTGGGGATCTCAGGCGGGAGCTCTGTAACCACCTAGAGGGGTGGGATGCGGTGGGAGAGGGGAGGCAGGTTCAAGAGGCAGAAGACCCACGGATAGCTGTGGCTGACTCATCCTGACTTATGTCAGAGGCCAACAGAACATTGTGGAGCAGTTATTGTAAATTAAAAAAAAATAATAAAGCAAACAAAAGATCCGCGTGGTCAACATTAAGAGCCTTTAAACATTTTTACTAAAATCCAGTGAAAGTGAACATTGGATTTTGCTAAAATTGCTGTGATTTAAGAATGCGCTTGTCACTCATTTGTTTCAAGTTTTATCTGTTTATACATCATTTTGGTGGCACCATACGACTTGCAGGATCTTCGTTCCCCAAAAAAGGATTCAACTTGAGACCTCTGCATTGGAAGCACACAGTCCTAACCACTGGGCTACTAGAGACGTCCTTCCAATAAAATTAAAAAAATAATAATAATAAAGGCAATCTCAGATACTGCAGATCAATAAATGAAACAGGCACGTGTCTCTGGAAGTCAGCATGACTTGTCCATCCTTATTACTTCCCTGGAGAAGACCGGGGTCTAGAGTAAGAATCAAAGAAATGACAAGTGCATTCATTTCTACCGCACGCCCCCACCATTCAAGCTGGTAGTTCCCTTCTCTCCGTTTTAAAAAATAAAGAAATACACATTTCCGTTCAATCCTGCCAGGTCCTAAAGGGGACGTTATCTGTGCCTTTGTTCTCTTTTTTTCTGAACGCGGGTCATCGCCACATCCTGTTGACTGTGGTCTTATCAGGTCCTTCAGATGGAAACCTTTCTCCCCTAATCTCCACCATCAGCCTCCCAGCAGGGACTGCGAGGGGCCCGTACCTGTGTGCTGCCCACAGCCGTCCTCTGGGGTCCTGTTTGGACTGTCACACACCCTGATGAAACAGACTGAGTGATTTTTCTTAGATAGTGCTATTCCACCCATGGATGGATAGATGGTCATCCATCCATCCACCCACCCACCCATGCATCCATCCACCCACCGACTCATCCATCCACCTATCCATCCATCCACCCACCCATTCATCCATCCACCCACTCATCCATCCATCCATCATTCACCCATCCACCCACACATCCATCCATCCACCCACTCATCCATCCACCCACCCACCCACCTATCCACTCATCCACCCATCCATGCATCCATCTATCCATTCATCCACTCACCCATCCTTCCATGTATCCGCCAACCCATCCATCCATCCATCCAACCATCCATTTATCCACCCATCCATCCATCCATCCACCAACCCATCCATCATCCATCCACCCACCCATGCATCCATCCATCCACCAACTCATCCATCCACCTATCCATCCATCCACCCACTCATCCATCCATCCATCATTCACCCATCCACCCACACATCCATGCATCCATCCACCCACCGACTCATCCATCCACCTATCCATCCATCCACCCACCCATTCATCCATCCACCCATTCATCCATCCACCTACTCATCCATCCATCCATCATTCACCCATCCACCCACACATCCATCCATCCACCCACTCATCCATCCATCCACCCACTCATCCATCCATCCACCCACCCACCTATCCACTCATCCACCCATCCATGCATCCATCTATCCATTCATCCACTCACCCATCCTTCCATGTATCCGCCAACCCATCCATCATCCATCCACCCACCCATGCATCCATCCATCCACCAACTCATCCATCCACCTATCCATCCATCCACCCACACATCCATCCATCCACCCACCCACCTATCCACTCAGCCACCCATCCATGCATCCATCTATCCATTCATCCACTCACCCATTCATCCATGTATCCACCAACCCGTCCATCCATCCGTCCATCATCCATCCAACCATCCATCCATCCACCCGCCCATCTGCCCAGCCATCTACCCATCCATTTATCCACCCATCCATCCATCGATCCACCAACCCATCCATCGATCCATCCACCCATCGTCCACCCATCCACCCACCCATCCATCATTCATTCACCCACCCATCCATCCATCCATCTATCCACCTTTTATTCTCTGTTTGTCCTTGTGTATCTTGAAACCAAAATTGAATTTAATGCTCCGTTTTTTTCTGTTGACCAGGGAAGGTGGAGATAGTTTACAATGGAGAAATGCAAACCCTTTTCTCCCAGGTAAAGGTTCCTGTTTGTAAACATATCGTCTGGCTTCCTGAAAGCCCTTCTCCTTTTCCACTGATTCTGCAAATTTACACTGCTCTCCCCAAGGCACATATCCAGTCCCTCATAAGACAGAGAATAGCATCAGGATTTCTGTTTAGGGAGAGTCCCTCTTCTTTGTCCACCAGATGCGAAGAGCTGACTCATTAGAAAAGACCTTGATGCTGGGAAAGATTGAACGTGGGAGGAGAAGGGGACGACAGAGGATGAGATGGTTGGACGGCATCACCGATTCAGTGCATACGAGTCTGAGTGACCCCCGGGAGCTGGTGATGGACAGGGGAGCCAGGTATGCTGCAGTCCGTGGGGTCACAAAGAGTCAGACGTGGCTGAGCGACTGAACAGCAACAACCTCTTAAAATAGGTGTAGTTACAAGTGTGTGCGTGCATACTCCGTTGTGTCAAACTGTTTGCGGCCCCGTGGACTGTAGCCAGCCAGGCTCCTCTGTCCATGGGATTCTTCAGACAAGTTACCGAAGCGGGTTGCCATTTCCTTCTCCAGCGGATCTTCTTGACGCAGGGATTGAACTCAGGATACATAGCAGCATTTTTTTTTTTCTTTTTTAAAATCTTTTGACATCAAGATCTTAGTTTCCTGAGCAGAGATCGAACCCGCCGCCCCTGTATTGGCAGCTCAGAGTCTAAACCATTAGACTGTCAGGGAAGTCCCAAATGTTTTACATTGAATGTTTATGTTTTTATCAGACTGTCAAGGCTAAGAAAACTGGCCTTCAAGCCCAACCACCCTGACGTGGCATCCTGGCTACAGACCCATGTGATGAAAACACAAGGAGATATTTCCTGTAAAGAGCTTATGATAACGTCTGATGTGTTGTGAGTAACCAAAAATAAACATTGCTTAACAATAATGATAATAATCGGTTTTGTGGCGCTTTGCATACTGAATAACAATAATAATAATCACAAATTTCGTGTTTGGTTCACTGCTTGATGGGCTGACCTGGTGGCTCAGTGGAAAAGAATCCGCCTGCCAACGCAGGAGATGCGGGTTTGATCCCTGGGTTCGGGAAGATTCCCCTGGAGGAGGAAATGACAAGCCACTCCAGTATTCTTGCCTGGAGAATCCCATGGACGGAGGAGCCTGGCGGGCTAGAATCCACGGGGTCGCAAAAGAGTCGGACACGACAGAGCGACTGAACAGCAACATGGGGTTAAAGAAGCCTGGCAAAGAGACTCATTTGCTTGGGGTGATCATTGTAGAAAGGGAGCAGGGAGTGGCTCGTTTGGTTCCACAGACCTTGATGGTTAAGCTCCAAGGTTCAGGAATGCAGAGCTGTAAGAGCGGCCAAGAGATGTTACAGGGAAGAGTTGCCCCAGTTTGCGGAGTGACGAAGTTCAAGGAGAGAGAGACTGGGTTTCATCTGGAGGGTTCTGACCCACAGACAGAACCAGGCAGTGGGTGGGCTGGGCTGATGACTTGCTTTCAGCACAAGCCAGCAAGTAGGGGATCAGGAATGATTCCTTAAAGAGAGCTAAGATGAGTTACCCATTTGTGCATTTGAATTTTTTTCCTCTTACCCTGGCTTTAAAGCTCTGTCTGGAATCTGAAACTAAGTTTTTCCTTGTTATGTTTTTTTTTAAGACATCCTTCCATAGTGGCTTTGTCATAGGAAAAAAAGAGACAGACAGAGAGACTGAGGCAAATCAGACTGGAAGAATCAGACAGTTTTATCTGGAACTTTCCTAGAGGCTGTTTAGGTGAGACCTCTGTGTTGGTTCCCTGCTGGCTCAGACAGTAAAGAATCTCTCTGCAGTGCAGGAGATGCGGGCCCGATCCCTGGGTAGGGAAGATGCCCTGGAGGAGGAAATGGCAACCCACTCCAGTATTCTTGCCTGGAGAATCCCATGAACAGAAGAGCCTGGAGGGCTGCAGTCCACGGGGTCACAAAGTCTCAGATACAACTGAGCAGCTAAGCTCACAGGCACACTGCATGGGTTCAGACTGCGTACGTGTTTCTTGAGTTTAATTTTTGTTTCATATTGGAGCAGAGTTTGATGCACGATGTTTTGACAGATTCCGGTGTACAGCAAAGTGAATCAGTTATGCATACGCCTATATTCCTTCTTTCTGTATGTATTTTAAGAAGCAGAGTCCCAAAGGATCTTCCCAGGAGGTCCAATGGTTAAGACTGCTCCTTCCAAAGCAGGTGGGTGGCGGTTTGATCCCTGGTCCGGAAATAAGATCCCACAGTCATTGCAGGGGAGAATGGCACTGAAACATGTATACCATCATGTAAGAAACGAATCGCTAGTCTAGGTTCGATACAGGATACAGCATGCTTGGGGCTGGTGCACTGGGATGACCCACAGAGATGGTATGGGGAGGGAGGTGGGAGGAGGGGTTCAGGGTTGGGAACTCATGTTCACCTGTGGCAGAATCATGTCAGTGTATGGCAAAACCAATACAGTATTGTAAAGTAAAAAAATAAAATTTAAATTAAAAAAAAAAAACAAACGATACCAGGAACCTCTAGCCCTCCCAGATTGGAGATGGATGAAACATCTTAATCTGAAAAAAAAACAAAAACAAAAACAAAAAACCTTCAAAAAGCAAAAGAGAAGCAAGATTGTAACAAATGCAACAAGTGGTGGTTTAGCCGCCAAGTCCTGTCAGACTCTTGCAACTCCCTCGCCTGTAACCCTCCAGGCTCCTCTGTCCATGGGATTTCCCAGGCAAGGATACTGGAGTGGGTTGCCATTCCCTTCTCCAGGGGATCTTCCCAGATCTCTTGTACTGCAGGCAGATTCTTTTCCATCTGAGCCACCTGGGAAGCTCCAAGAAATTCAATAAAGACTTATAAAAAAAAAAAAAAAGAATCCACATCTTAAAAAAAAAATTGGAAACAGACCTGAGCACAGACAAGGTTCCCTTCGACAGGTTTTACTTTAATTGCTCAGTACGAAAAGCTTAGAGCTGGAAAGTTCAGTTGCTGGTGATGATCAGGGCGTTGTCCTGGAAGGCTTCTGTGGTTAGTAACGCAGAAGGCAAAGAGAACGGCAAAGTGCTTCCTTGAGAATCTCCAGAATTTTCCATATTAAGAATTTAACTGCATTTGTGATCAAGCTCTGGTGTGCAGGCAGAGATTCGTACTTTGAAAATAAAAGGGAAAATGCAACTGAGTGTCTGGGAAACAGATGATTTACAGGAAGTGCACATATCAGCTGTAAGCTCTCAGTAAACACTTAGGAGTGGTTGCATTGCTCTAGGTCTGCAGGCTATGAACCGTGGGCCAAGTCTGGCCCTTGGTCTGCTTTTATAAATAAAGTTTTATTGGGACACAGCTGCATACATTCATTTGCATATGGGTATGCAATAACCTGTGGCTATTTCCTGTTACAATGACAGAGTTGGATATTTTTGAAGGACATGGCATGGCCCACAAAGCCCAAAGCGCTTATTCCTCACTTTTGTTTTTTCCTGTTTGTTTTGGTGTTGTTGCGGAAAACATCTGCTGGCACTTCCTTGGGGGTCTACTAGCTGAGAACTCACCTTCCAAAGCACGGGGTATGGGTTTGATCCCGGGTCAGGGAACTAAGATCCCACCTTCCTCACTGCTCAAAAAACCAGAACATAAGCAACAGAAGCAATATCCTAACAAGCTTAATAAAGACTTACAAGGAAAAGAAAGAAAGAAAGAAAGAAAACAGTTGCCAACGTTTCTCTAGGTGATTTAACTTCACTGCCTTTCAGACAGAACCCTCCGTGTTCATGCCCTTGGAGGTAAAAACGAGCACTTGGGAAATCTTCCCTTTCTGTGTGTAAAGCTTGGACAGATATATTCACCTTCCCCACTCCACTCCCAATATTTCCCACACCTACTTGGCTGCAGTGAGACGATGTTGTAACGCAATGGTTAAATGAAATGAAACACGGAGAGTGCAACTGAAGGACTGAGTCGTTTTAGTGGTTCATTCCAGACGGAAATACCTGAAATATCCGTTAATTTTTGCCAACATGCAAGGCTTCCTTTCCCAAGTCAGCCTCTTTAAATAGCAGCTTTCCCACTAAAGGACATTAAGGAGTCAACATCCTTGGGATGCTTCAGTTTGCATGAATTTCTCCACTCCGAAATATCTCATGATACAGTGAGAGTTCTCCCAGGTACCCTCAGCTTGGTTCAAAAATTTCCAGTCCTGGGAGTTCCCTGGTGGTCCCGTAGCTAAGACTTCGCTGTCCAATGCAGTGGGGTGTGGGTTTGATCCCTGGTCAGGGAGCTAAGTGGAGAAGGCAATGGCAGCCCACTCCAGCACTCTTGCCTGGAAAATCCCATGGACGGAGGAGCCTGGTGGGCTGCAGTCCATGGGGTCACAAAGAGTCAGACACGGCTGAGCGACTTCACTTTCACGCACTGGAGAAGGAAATGGCAACCCACTCCAGTGTTCTTGCCTGGAGAATCCCAGGGACGGGGGAGCCTGGTGGGCTGCCGTCTCTGGGGTCGCACAGAGTCGGACACGACTGAAGCGACTTAGCAGCAGCACCAGCAGCAGGGAGCTAAGATTCCACATTCCTTGCCGCCAAAAAAACAAAACATAGCCTTAAACCAATGTTGCAACAAATTCAATAAAGATTTTCAAAATGATCCACATTAAAAAAAAAATCTAAAAAAAAAAAAAGTTGCAACTCCCTGCCTGTGACCCATTGGTCTTAAAAACCAAAGTAAATCACAAGAGCATGGCTGTAGAAATTGTCCTTTATTCCCCGCAGTGAGTATTGTACTGTCAATTCTATTCATAATTACAGGTTTCACACAGCATATAAATAGTGCACGGGGCTGTCCGCGTCCATCAGACCTTAAGTCCTTTTCTCATGGAGAGTCTCCCGTCAGTCATTTGAAATCCACTCTACAAACACCATCTCAAATCACCTAACGGCGTTTCTGTGGTTGTTGAGATAATCAGAAAGAAACCGCTGTCAACAGGCTCACCCGCAAACGGGGCAGAAAATGAATATGTTGACAGCAGGTGGGCTTCATATTTTGGGGTTACGGTCAGGTAGAGCAGTCAACGTCTAAATGCGGAAGCCAGCCAGCAAGGTTTCTTCCAAACGTGGGGGACACTTAAGCGGGTGGTCCCGGGTGGGAATACACGGGAGCCTTGAGTTGTGCCATCTGAGGGTGACTTGTAAACAGGAAACTCATTTGAAAAATCTGGGAAAGACACAGGAAAGAATGCGGTTACAAATCTGCCTTGCAACGCGGCGGAAGCGGGTTCAATCCCCGGTCGGAGAGTTAATATCCCACATGCTCTGGAAAAACGAAGCCTGTGTACCACAGCTGGAGGGCTACGTGCCACAAGCAAAGATCCCGCCTGTGATGAACAAAGGCTCCACGAGGTGCAAATAAGGCCCAGAAAGCCAAATAAATTTAAAAAAAGGAAGAAAAAAGAAGGCACAGTAAAAGGCAGCAGTGGCGTAGATAATCCAATCTGAATGTAGCTTTGAAATGAATTATGAGACCTGTCACGGACTTCCCTGGTGGCTCAGACGGTAAAGCATCTGCCTACAATGTGGGAGACCCGGGTTCGATCCCTGCACCAGAGAATAATCAACTATTTAAAAAAAAGAGAGAAAATGCCAAAGTCTGCATCAGGAAGGACTTTGTCTTCCTGGGAGGGAGAAGGGTTCCCAGAACCTGGAGGCTTAGAGGGCTGTGTGGCCAACACCCACCACCCACCACAATCTGCTCTCACCTTCCTCTCTGCTGCTGAGAAACCCCTCCTTTCTGACTCACTGGAAACCAGAGGGCAGGAAATCTCTCCAAGCTATCCACCCGGGTCACTCTCTGTTGTAGTTTAGTCGCTCAGTCCGACTCTCTACAACTCCACGGACCACAGCACGCCAGGCCTCCCTGTCCACCACCAAGTCCCAGAATCTACTCAAACTCATGTCCGTCGAGTCGGTGATGCCATCCAACCGTCTCATCCTCTGTCGTCCCCTTGTCCTCCTGCCCCCAATCCCTCCCAGCATCTGGGTCTTTTCCAGTGAGTCACTTCTTTGCATCAGGTGGCCAAAGGATTGGAGCTTCAGCTTCAGTATCAGTCCTCGCAGTGAATATTCAGGGTTGAGTTCCTTTAGGACTAAACTGGTTTGATCTGCTTGCTGTCCAAGTGACTGTCACTCCTTAGGGCCCTGGAAAACGGTGGACGAAGTTGAACAGGTTCACAGTGCATCAGGAGGGCAGGAGACACCCAACAAATGAGGTCACGTCCCTTCTCAGGTGGATATTTGCATTCTTTTTGTTGATAACACCATTATCATTTGCTGGGCATGGGGAAGGGCCTGAAATCTACTCTTTGCCGGTTCCCAGCTGGCTCAGCGGGAAAGAATCTGCCTGCCAATGCGGGAGTCACAGGTTCAATCCCTGGGTAGGGAAGATCCCCTGGAGGAGGAAATGGCAACCCACTCGTGTTCTGGCCTGGAGAATCTCATGGACAGAGGAGCCTGCTGGGCTACAGTCCAGGGGGTCACAGAGTCAGACTTACCTGAATGAGGAAATAGTAGCAGCATTATTACTGAAGCCGCTATGCTATCCTTTAAATCCTATCGATCACAACTTCTTCATGCGAGGTAACCACTTTCCCCCAATCCCTCAGCCCCTGACAACTAGAATTCGCCTGTCCGCTTCTATGTATTTGACTTTATTAGATTTCACATATGCTTAGAATCATGCAGTGGGTGACCTCTGTGTCTTCAGTTCAGTTCAGTTGCTCAGTCGTGTCTGACTCTTTGGGACCCCACGGACTGCAGCACGCCAGGCCTCCCTGTCCATCACCTACTTCTGTATTTTACTCAAACTCATGTCCACTGATTTGGTGATGCCATCCAGCCATCTCATCCTCTGTCATCCCCTTCTCCTCCTGCCCTCAATCTTTCCCAGCATCAGGGTCTTATCCTTGGGGATGTGCGGGTGTGTGTTTGGTGTTCAGTCGTGTCCGACTCTTTGCGACCCCATGGACTGTAGCCCGCCAGGCTCCTCTGTCCTCGGAATTCTCCAAGCAAGAAGACTGGAGTGGATTGCCATTTCCATCTCCAGGGGAACTTCCTGACCCAGGTATGGAACCCAGGTTTCCTGTATTAGCAGGCAGATTCTTTACCGTCTGAGCCACCAGGGAAGCCTTTCCTTGGGGAACGCTCGCACTTTTATTCATTTAAAATGAGGGATGGTCACCCACTGTTAAGTTAGGATAACCACACCAGGTGAGGTCTGACGGTTAGCACCCAGGGAGAAAACGGTATAAAGGAGGTCATATCCACGACTGTACCTGATAACCCTCCACCCTCCAAATCCCCTCACAGGCAAGCTCAAGGCAAACATGTCACATTCAAGATGATGCTTTTTACCAGAAAGGCAATTTTTCTTGTCCCAGGATTAGAGACAAGCTCATCCATCTTTGCCTAAACACGCTGGCTCCCTGCTGGCACTCTGGGTATTTTTTTGTTTGTTTGTTTTATTTTTCTTCATCTCATTAGACACACAGACGTCTGAGCCATTATCTCCAGAACAGCTTCTGCTCATTGTGGTTTTGGCTGTGTTGGAACAGTAATGTGATTCCGGAAACCAGACCCCAAATATGATATGAACCTACTTACGAGAAAGGGACGCCTGACGCGGTGGTTCTCGAACGTCAGGGGTGGTTCAGAAAGACGCAGGACGTGTGAAAAGCTTTTTTTTAAAAAGTCATTTTAATGACTTATTTCTGGCTGTGTACTTGACTGTTTAGTCTTGGCTGTGCTGTGCCTTGGTTGCTGGGTGCAGGCTTTTCTCTAGCTGCTATGAGCCGCGGTTCATTGTTGTGGGTTCATTGCTCACAGCTGTGGTTCCTCATCGCAGTGCCTGCTGTTGCTGCAGAGCAGAGACTGTAGGGCACACCAGAGTCAGTAGTTGTGAGTCCCGGGCTCCACAGTACAGGCTCAATTACTGTGGCATACGGGCTGAGTTACTCCACGGCGTGTGGGAGCTTTCCGGCCTAGGGATGGCACTTGTGTCTCCTGCGTTGCTAGGCAGATTCTTTACCACCGAGCCACCAGGGAATCCCTGAAAACAGGTCTTGTTTCAGTGGGTCTTGTGGGGTGGTTTGTATTTGGCTTGAAGACTCGCCTGTGGATCAAGTTCCTTGGTTGCGTGGATGCTGCTGGTACAAGAACCGGCTTTGAAAGCTACGGTCGTAGAAGGGTTTGTGAGTCTTACTTAAGCACTATGATGGGATTATTCAGTGAGCTCATGATTGGGTGGGGTCTGTTGTTGCCGTTCCTTGGCGCAGTCGTGTCTGACTCTGCGACCCCAGGGACTGCAGCACGCCAGGCCTCCCTGTCCTTGACCATTTCCCGGAGCTTGCTCAAACTCATGTCCATCGAGTCGGTGATGCCATCCAGCCATCTCACCCTCTGTCGTCCCCTTCTCCTCCCCTCCTCAATCTTTCCCAGCACCAGGGTCTTATCCAATGACTCAGCTCTCGACATCAGGTGGCCAAAGGAATGGAGCTTCAGTTTTAGCCTCAGTCCTTCCAGTGAATATTCAGGGTTGATTTCCTTCAGGATGGCCTGTGGTGGGTTTTGATTTCTACCAATAATGAGAATACACACAATCTGAGACAGCAAAGTTCCCCAAACGACAGTGTTTGATGGTACTGAGATTGTGTTTCCCTTCTGGTCTGTCCTCTACAGCGTTCAGTTCAGTTCAGTTCAGTTGCTCAGTCGTGTCTGACTCTTTGCGACCCCATGAATCGCAGCACGCCAGGCCTCCCTGTCCATCACCATCTCCCGGAGTTCACTCAGACTCACGTCCATCGAGTCTGTGATGCCATCCAGCCATCTCATCCTCGGTCGTCCCCTTCTCCTCCTGCCCCCAATCCCTCCCAGCATCAGAGTGTTTTCTACAGCGTTGGGTACAACAAACTCACATTTAGAATCTGAGCTTTTATTTCTTTAACTTTTTATTTTTTTATTGGGGTATAGCTGATCGAAAATGTTGTGATACTTTCAGGTGGACGGCGAAGGGACTCAGGCACACATACACATGGATCCATGCTCCCCCAAACTCCCCTCCCAGCCAGGCTGCCGCACGACACTGAGCAGAGTTCCCTGTGCTGGGCAGCAGGTCCTTGCTGGTTCTCCACGTTAAATACAGCAGTGTGTCCCTGTCCATCCCAAACTCCCTGACTATCCCTTCCTCAATCCTTCCCCCTGGTGACCATAAGGTTATTACAGAGCATTGAGCAGAGTTCCCTGTGCTGTCCAGCAGGTCCTTGCTGGTTCTCCATGTTAAATACAGCAGTGTGTTCATGTCCATCCCACACTCCCTAACTATCCCTTCCTCAGTCCTTCCCCCTGGTGACCATAAGGTTATTACAGAGCATTGAGCAGAGTTCCCTGTGCTGTCCAGCAGGTCCTTGCTGGTTCTCCATGTTAAATACAGCAGTGTGTCCATCTCCATCCCAAACTTCCTGGGTATCCCCAGCAACCATAAGCTCCTTCTCTAGGTCTGTGAATCTCTTTCTGCTTTGTAAATAAGTTCATTGGTATCATTTTGGATGGAAGCTTCATCCTGTGACCTGCACAGCTGGGAGTATGTAAAACCCCAGACTGTGCAAGACGAGCAGTCTGCAGGCGAGAATGTAACTGCTTCCTTGGAGGGGTCAATCGCCGAGCTTCCTCCGTGTTTATGTTTCAGCGGTGGAAGCAGCTTATGAGCTGTTGCAATGCGTTCAGACAACGTGGTTCGGCCGTGTCGTCTATTTCCTGGAGGTCAGAAGAGGAGGAAGGATGAACGGATGAGAGCAGGTGGAGGAAATACAGGACCTGTTCCTGCACAGACCAGTCTTCTCATTTATCTTAACCAAAAATAGTTCATTTTTTGCATAGACATCTTATGGATCTATTTGTAATTATTCCCATGAATATATTTTTTTCGGTGCTATTTTATTTTCTATTGATTTTATTTTATTTTCCTACTGATACTTTTTTTTTTTTTTACTTTATTATACTTTACAATACTGTATTGGTTTTGCCACACATTGACATGAATCCACCACGGGTGTATTTGTATTTATTTTAAATTTATCTGGCCATACTGCATAGCATGTGGGATCTTAGTTCCCTGACAAGGGATTGAACCCACTGCCCCATGCATTGGAAGCACAAAGCTCTGACCACTGGACCATCAAGGGACTTCGCTGATGCTATTTTAAATTCCAATTTTTTTTCCTTTGTGTAATTATTATTATTATTATTATTATTTTTTTTTTTTTTTGCTAAATAGATACCAGATCTTCTGTTGGCTTTATTCTGAGAAGCTCAGTCCTGTCAACTCTGGTGACGTTTCGAAAACGTTTCTCTTTTTATGCACTCTTTTTTCACGTTGAACACTTTTTCTTTATGGGAGTGTGTGTGATTCAGTGTTCGGCTGTGAACATTTGGGTGAAATAAAAAAGATTTCTCAGGGACTTTCCTTGGGGGTCCAGTGGGTAGACTGTGTCCTTCCAATGCAGGAGGTGAGCGGTCCATCCCTTGTCAGGGAGCTAAGATCAAACTTGGCTGGCAGGTAAAAAGCAAAAAATGGAAAAGAGAAGCAATATCGTAGCAAATTCAGTAAAGACTTTGCAAATGGTCCACATTAAAAAAAAAAAAAAAGATTTCTCAACAACTGATACTGGTGTGTAGACATCAAATGTTTCTCTGTGAACTTGTGGGTGAATTAAAATGGTTTCTGAGGGACTTGCCTGGTGGTCCAGTGGTTAAGATTTCACCTTCGAACACCAGGGGTGTGGGTTCAACCCCTGGTCAGGGACCTAAGATCCCACATGCCTTGAGAACAGAGAATCAGAACATAAAACAGAATCAGTGTGGTTACAAATTCAATAAAGACTTTAGAAATGGCCCACATTAAAAAAAAAAATCTTAAAAAAACAAATTTCTCAGCAACTCATACTGGTGTGTAGATATCAAAGAATGCAAAAGAGAGAATTCTCCCTGTGGACACATTTCATTCAGGAGCTGATGGCTGTTTGAGGAAGTTCTTATCATAAGCAATCGAAAGGTTGCCTGAACCGACAAACGACTTGCTTTGAAGAGATGGAAGAATATATCGGAGAGGACTTCCCCGGCTGTCCAGGGGTTAGGATTCCAATTTCCGCTGCAGAAAGAGCGTAGCGTGGGTTCCATCTCTGGTCTGGGAGGTAAGATGTCAATGCCTCACTTGTTCTCGTTTTTCACTCCCTCAGTCGTGTCCAGCTCTTGGTGACCTCATGGACTGCAGCACTCCAGGCTTCCTTGTCCTTCAGTCTCCCAGAGCTTGCTTAAACTCATGTCCATCGAGTCAGTGATGCCATCCAACCATCTCATCCTCTGTCGTCCCCTTCTCCTCCTGCCCTCAATCTTTCCCAGCATCAGGGTCTTTTCCAGTGAGTCAGCTCTTCCCATCAGGTGGCCAGAGTATTGGAGTTTCAGCTTCAGCATCAGTCCTTCCAATGAATATTCAGGACTGATTTCCTTTAGGACTGAGTGGTTGGATCTCCTTGCAGTCCAAGGGACTCTCAAGAGTCTTCTCCAACATCACAATTTGAAAGCATCAATTCTTTGGTGCCCAGTCTTTTTTATGGTCCAACTCTCACATCCATACATGACTACTGGAAAAATCATAGCTTTGACTAGATGGACCTTTGCTGGCAAACTAATATCTCTGCTTCTTAATACAGTCTAGGTTTGTCATTAAAAAAAGAAAAGGAAAAAGAATCTACTTACTAAAAAAAGGAAGAACAGCAACATTGTGTACAGAAGATATGAAGGGGTGCTTTAATCTCTCACTCATGATTCTCCACGGTTACAATTCTTAGTAGGAAAAAGGCAGACGCGCCCAGGGAGCATTTATGAAACGATGTTTGCCACAAACCTCTTCCTCTTCCATTTGGTTCAGAGTATGTTCACCCACAGCATAATACACACAAAAATCAATCCAGTGCTCCTGTGAAGGAAATCTTAATTATCATCTCCTTCCTGTGGAGGACCCGCCTTGCCTGCACAATTCCTCCTTGGTGCTCAGGGTGGCTGGACTCTACTAAAGGGGTGAAAGAGAATTCCTCTTGACGTGTGCTCTGAAAAACACAGGAGAAATTCAATTTCTCTCTAGAAGAAGCAGCAATAGATCAAACCGGTCTTCAGCTCCATGCATCTCTGTGATTGCCAGGGAAGAGCTGTCTCTATCAGAGTGTATTATGAGTACGTAATCATCTGGGTTTCTTCACTGTTCCAATTATAAAGAGTGGCATTTGTACGAACCGGAACGTATGCCATAGACGCAGATTTTCCATGAAATTTTGAAAATGTGCGTTGTACTCATCTAGGATTTCTCACCAAGGTAATTGGTCCTGACTCTCTGTGTCTCCATTCCTTGACTATAAGACGTCAAGCAAGGTTCCCAGGGACAGAGAGACCTTCATCTGGGGTTTGGGTTTCAATGAAAACAAGAGGGAAACAATGGTATGGATTCAAGTTACACCTGAAGTTGGGCTTCCCAGGTGGCACTAACAGTAAAAGACCTGCCTGCCAATGCAGGTGACATCAGAGACGTGGGTTCAAGCCCTGGGTCGGGAAGATCCCTTGGAGGAGGGCGTGGCAACCTTCTCCAGTATGTTTCACTTTTCTTTTTCAAACTACTATACATAGGATGGATAAACAATGTTCTACTGTGTACTGTGAGGCTTTCCCTGATGGCCCAGTGGAACTCATGTACACCCGTGGCGGATTCATGTCAATGTATGGCAAAACCAATACAGTACTGTAAAGTAAAATAATAATAATAATAAAACAGAAAAAAAAAAAAAAAAAGAATCCACCTGGAATGTCAGAGATGTAGGAAACGCAGGGTTTGGCCCCTGGGTCTGGAAGATCTTCTGGAGGAGGGCATGGCAACCCACTCCAGTGTTCTTCCTGGGGAATCCCATGGACAGCGGAGCCTGGCGGGCTGCAGTCCAGGGGGTCACAGAGAGTCGGACACGACTGAGCGAGTGAGCATATACACAGACAGTGTGTCTTGCACAGAAAACTAGGTCTGATATCCTGTAGCAAAGCATCACGGGAAAGAATGTGAAGAAGAATATGAGCATATAAGTGAATCGCTCTGCTGTAAATCAGCCAGACGTCAATAAAGGAAATAAAAAACCTAAAGCAAACGAGCCAAGGACCAAAAACTGGAAAAATCAAGACACGGGAGACGGAAGACCAAAGGGACTCTAGGGTCAGAAGATTTCAGGGACTAGTCTTTGAAATTCTTTTCATACACCTTTAGAGACCCTGCGGTACGGTGATAGACCACGGGTCTTAGTCTCCAAGCAAGGAAGACGGCCACCGAAGACACATTTAGGCTTCAGAGAATAAAATATTCATTGGAAGGACTGCCATTGTGAAGCTGAAGCTTCAGTACTTTGGCCGCCTGATGAGAAGAACCGACTCATCGGAAAAGACCCTGATGCTGGACAAGATCGAAGGCAGGGAGAGAAGGGGACGACAGAGGACGAGATGGTTGGATGGCATCACCGATGGAATGGACATCAATCTGAGCAAATTCCAGAAGATAGTGAAGGATGCTTTCTTGTTTGGGGTCGCAAAGACTCTGATATGACTGAGTGAGCGAACGCAAAGTCTCCACTAGCCTCCTCCAGCATGTCCTGGGTTAGGCCTTCCAGGGCCATGAAGTGAATTCAACTTTGTTCTTTCCCCAGACAGACAAGATGCTCAATCTTGTCACTCAATGACTGCTTCAAATGCCATTGTTTTGAGGCTTGCTAATTTGTTTTTTTTTAAGCTACCATTTAATACACGTGATTATATTTTGAATAAGGGAGGGAGTCAGGGTGCTTATCCATTTGGGGATCTTGTTTCCTGCCTCTGGGGGTGGATGAGTGTTTCAGCTCCTAACAGTTTTCTGAGGTCTTTTTTTTTTTCTTTTTTCCTCTTCAGTTCTTTGAAATGATCTGGGGCAGAGATATCAGGGCTTATCTCTGGACAAAGAATGACTTAGGGACTGAATGGGTCTGCTTTTAACGTCTGGGCAAAATGACAGGAAAAAAGGCTGGTTTCTGTTGCACTGCAATTAGCTTAAGAGTTTGCATTTAACATACACACTGTCAGTCAGTTCAGTTGCTCAGTCGTGTCTGACTCTTTGTGACCCCATGGACCACAGCATGCCAGGCTTCCCTGTCCATCCGCAGCTTGCTCAAACTCATGTCCATCGAGTCAGTGATGCCATCCAACCATCTCATCCTCTGTTGTCCCCTTCTCCTCCTACCCCCAGTCTCTCCCAACATCAGGGTTTTTCTAATGAGTCAGTTTTTCCCATCAGGTGGCCAAAGTATTGGACAGTCAGTTTTAGCATAAGTCCTTCCGGTGAATATTCAGGGTTTCCTTTAGGACAGTCTGATCTGATCTCCTTGCTAGTCCAAGGGAGTCTCAGGAGTCTTCTCCAACACCACAGTTTGAAAGCATCAGTTCTTTGGCACTCAGCCTTCCTTATGGTCCAACTCTCACATCTATACATGACTACTGAAAAAAACCTTGACTTTGTACGGACCTTTGTTGGCAAAGTGATGTCTCTGCTTTTTAATACGCTGTCTAGATACGGCAGGAAATGTTCCATTTCTCAAATCCCATTTCAAGCTTAACATGAAACAAACCCTTTTATGCAGGATTGATGTCCCATGACAAAGCCAATTTTAAATATGCGAGCTATTTGAAAGACACTTTAGAACCGGCCAGGAAAGCACTTTCTGGTGTGTGCAATCGACGATGAGCTTGACTTTCTTTTTTTTCCCCCTCTCCTCCCCCCTCGCCATGTCTATAAGTCTATTTTCCACATCTGTTTCTCCATTGCTGCCCTGTGTATAAATTCTTCAGTCCCATTATAAACGGAATCTAGAAAAACGGTACTGAACTTGACTTTGACGTTCCCAGTAGGAAGGGTGAGAGAAGAGAACAGGAGGCACCAGGGACCAGAGGAGCTTCGTCCCCTTGTGCGCTGGAAAGCTTGCTTAATTTGCAAAGAGGAACGTGGGTGTGAATCGCGCCCGGAATGAGCCCTGGGCGAGCTGAGTGCGTCTCTGGAGGAATTTTCCACACGCGTTGGCCTGTTTCCCATTGTAGGAGATAAACAGATACGAGAAAGGAACTTCAGGGTTAGCTCAGATCTCAGGTCTGACACTCGGCGGGTGGGGCGTGGCTGGCTTTGTCTCTCCTTTCCGCCCCGTTTCACGAGATGGACGGGGAAGACACACCAGCCTGAGCTCCTGATTTCCCTTGTTTTTTTTTTCACCTTCTTTTTCTCGCCAGCGCTCGGTAAATTGATGCCACAGTGGCGCCTCCCTTGGAGACCACTCCAAAGGCCTGAAAAAAAAAGAGAGAGAGAGAGAGAGAGAGGAGAGAGAGAGGGAGAGAGGAGAGAGAGAGGGAGAGAGAGGGAGAGAGACGGGAGGGACCGTGGGAGAGACCTGGTTCCTCTGAGCCCCTTGGGAGTTCTCCCAACAAAGCTGGGGCGCCCTGGATGGAATCCAACCCACCAGGTTCCTGAAAAGAGGACCTGTGACCCGCCCCTCCCTGCTCCCCCCGCCGACCTTTCAGGCTGATCCTTTTGAAGCTTGACTCCAGTGCATGGGTCTGCTAAAGGCTCTGCCCCAGATGGAGCCGCAGGAGGTTTTGCAGACAGGCGTCCTCCCACCGCCCCCGTCCCTGCCCCCCAGGGCTGTGACGGGAACAGTGACCCCCCTCTGGCAGGTGATGGGGGCGGGGTAAGGTGAGTTTTCTTTGGTTCCGAGCCGTGGCTGTAAGGGGTTGTTTTTTTCAGGTGGATTTTCTTGTAGTGGAGAAAAGGGGCAGTTTGGGGGCAATCTGGGCTTCCCTGGTGGTTCAGTGGTACAGAACCTGCCTGCTAATGCAGGAGGCACAGTAGACACAGGGTCGATCCCTGGGTCAGGGGAATTCCCAGGAGGAGGAAGTGGCTACCCACTCCAGTATTCTGGCCTGGAGACTTCTATGGACAGAGGAGCCTGGGGGGCTACGGTCCATGGGGCTGCAAAGAGTCAGACAGGACTGAGCAGCTGAGCTCGGGGTTAGGGGAAGCATAAGGCAGAAAGGTGTGGACTGAAAACGTGTTCTCAACCTAAAAGCTGAGAGTTACGTAAGTATATATGTACGTTAGGGGTAGCTGACCCACGATGTTTCAGTTGTACAGCAAGGTGATTCAGTTATACATATGGCGGTGGTGTGGTCGCTAGTCATGTCCGCTTCTTGCGACCCCATGGACTGTAGCCCCGCCAGGCTCCTCTGTCCGTGGGATTCTCCAGGCAAGAATACTGGAGTGGGCTGCCATTTCCCTCCTCCATGGAATCTTCCCGACCCAGAGATCAAACCCAGGTCTCGTGTATTGCAGGCAGATTCTTTACCCCTGAGCCACCAGGGAAGTCCCAATCATACATAGACACAAATATTACTTTTCAGATTATTTTCCTTTTGCAGGTCATTACAAGCTATTGACTATAGTTTCCTGTGCTTTACAGGGAAGGGTTGCTAGCTGTGCATTTATTTGTTAAAATTAGATCTCTAGCGTTCTATTCATACTCAGCCAAACAAGTGGAATCAAAGTGTCATCAATTTTTTAGCTAGGTAAACATCCAAAAATTTGCAAAAACTCAAAAATTTGCAAAAATTCATGTATTACACACACTATTTATATGGGCTTTCCAGCCCCCCTCCCCGACCCCAAAAAAGATGTCTGTGGAACCTCCAAGCATCCTCATGGGGGCAGAGCCACCTCTGGTTGAGAACAGGTGCTAGACCGCGGAGTCTGAGCAGACTGAGGAAACGCCCTGTAAGTTAAGGGTTTCACAATCACTACCTTGCAAAGAGAACACCTGCAGATTGTGTTTAAGTGCAGAGGCTGAGTTCAGAAGTCTGGGTGGCAGGTTTCTTGTCCTAACCAGCTCGTGGGTGATGCTGGCCGCTTCAGAAGCTTGGCCCCCAGTCAGACTTTATGCCATGTGAAACGTCATAAACAGAGAGGTAGGTTAGAGGCAGGGCCGAGGTAGAATCATGGGCTGTTTCCCTTCCCCCTCGTTTAGAAAGAGGACATCAAATGCCTGCTTATTCCCAAATGCCATATTCTTTGGGGCAGGGAAATTCCTTGGCTGCTCCTACCATGCAAGTCCTTGGGTGACTACATATTTTCATTAGGACCTCCCCTCTCCAATATGGCACAGCTAAGGTCATGTTCTTCTCCAAAAGGCAGTTTTCTTGTTGAAAGAAAGGGTGAAACGTGAAAGCATTGGTTGCTCAGTCGTGTCCCGACTCTCTGCGACCCCATGGACTGCAGCCCGCCAGACTTCCCTGCCTATGGAAGTCTCCAGGCAAGAAGACCACAGTGGGTTGCCGTTTCCTTCCCCAGGAGGTTTTCCTTTTCCGATCCAGGGATCGAAACCCGAATCTTCTGTATTGCAGGCAGATTCTTTACCTTTTGTGCCACCAGGAAAGAAAGGGGGGGCCCCCCAAGGGTTGAACTTGCATCAGCCCTTCTTAGCTTGTTTCCAGCATCATCCGGATTGCCTTTCCCTGCACGAGGTAGAAGAAGAGAATGAAAACTTCCTGATGTCAAGTGGGTGCATCCTAAAAAGTTGAATCTTTTAACCCTTGATGTGTTGGTTTGTTAAGTGGCTTCTGGTCGCTTTTGAAAAGTACTGGGGTGCCAAGTTTTCAGTCTCTCCACGTGGACATATGTCTCTGATCACCCTTGAAGCATTAGTTGCTGTTCACTTGCTCAGTCGTGTCTGACTCTTTGCAACCCCGTGGACAGCAGCACCCCAGGCCTCCCTGTCCTTCACCATCTCCCGGAGCTTGCTCAAACTCATGTCCATTGAGTTGGTGATGCCATCCAAGCATCTCATCCTCTGTCGCCCCCTTCTCCTCCTGCCTTCAATCTTTCCCAGCATCAGGGTCTTTTCCAATGAGTTGGCTCTTCACCTGGAGGGCCATATTTTAAGCTTTCTGCATAGTGGTTGGTTTCTGATCACCCTTGAGGTATTGGACTGACATATTTTAAATCTTTGCACGTGGTCACAGGTGTCTGATCACCCTTGAAGAACTGGGGTGCCATGTTTTAAAGTTCTCTGCATGGAGACAGGTTCTGATATGGGAACTGTGTTTATTTCATATGTAGAGTCAGACACGATTGAAGCGACTTAGCAGCAGCAGCAGCAGCTGCTGCAGGCTAATCGTGACGTTTGCCTGGCAGCCCTGAGGGATTGAGAAGGAAAATCACACCTGTTTCATCGTCCTGGTGGTGAGAGAGCATCCCCGCTCCCAGGAGAGACCCTCTCCTTGGAGACTCAATTATCAGACCGACCGATGATGTACTATCAGGCATCTGAGTCCTGGGGTTTTGCTAGTATTGGAGCTGCCAGACACCAGCTCCTTTTAGCCCAGGAAGGGTTTCCACCCAGTTTCAGACAGAAGCAGTTCCTTCCCGTCACCAGAGAATCTGACTTGTATGGTCTTGCTGCAGAAGACGGCTTTCTGGTTAACAAGAAGGGATGGTTGAGGCAAAAAAATAATTATTTAAGGAGTTTGGGGGAAGAAGACAACTAACATGAAGGAGGCGTGTATCACGCAGCTTGTTACGGGATCGGGGCATTGCCAGGGGGAGGTGATAAGACAGGACAATTTCCCGGGAATGCCTGAAATCAGGGGTCAAGGATAAATCCAGCTCTGCGAGTATGTGCGTGTCAACTGAGTTAAGATACACTTGGCAAAAACTTCCACGTCAGCCCTTTTCTGGTGCGCAGGTCGGAGGAGGCATTAAGCATATTTGCATGGCGGTGAAGCCATCAATACCATCATCTCCAGAACTTTTTCATCTTTACAGCTAAAAGAGCTGTGTGCTCTGTTGCTCAGGCGTGTCTGGCTCTTTGCGACCCTGTGGACTGTAGCCCGCCAGGCTCCTCTGTCCATGGGATTCTCCAGACAAGAACACTGGAGCAGGTTGGCATTTCCCGACCCAGGGATCCAACCCACATGTTCTGCACTGGCAGGCGGGTTCATTACCACTGCGCCACCTGGGAAGCCAGCTCTGTCTGCATCAGATACCAAATCCCCATCCCCTCGTCCCCACCCCCTGCCCCAGCTTCTGGGAACCAGAATTCTACTTTCTATGTCTATGAAGTTGCCTATTCCAGGCACCTCCTGAGTGGATTTACTTTAGACCTGTTATATACGTGTTTGCAAATACGATGCTAACATCTGCCCAGGCATTTATCATGATGATGGTGGGGGTGATGGTGCTGGTGGGGATGCCGGTGGAAGGGAGGATGGTGCTGGTGGGGAGGATGGTGATGGTGGTGCTGATGATGGTGGCGATCGTGCAGTGATGGTGGTGACGACGATGGCGGTGATGACGGTATTGATGAGATGAGTATGAGCACGCTGATGGCGTTAATGACAGAAGCTGCTTCTCTGCCCTCTGCTCTGGAACCTGTGTGTGTGCACACAGCTGAGTCGGCATTTGCCTGAGACACCACTTGGCTGCTGCTTGGGGCGGGGTGTGGGGTGGGGTGGGAAGAACACGGCTTGGCTTTCTGCTTTTTCCCGTGTAGGACTCATCAGGTTCTCTTTACATTCACAGTCATCTCGTCTCAAACGTTGGCTTCATTCTCCTTTCTCTCTGAGAAAACAATGAGGGTTTTTGACTACCAAAGAAGTCCTCTGACTGCAAGAAAACAAAGTCTTTAATCAGCTGCCCTCTCTGCAATTGAGGAGAAAGCAATATGATGACAACAATACCCCTTGGATCCCCCACACAGGACCACTTTGGTTTGTCAACATGTTTGAAGTACAGAAGCATAATTAACACTAAAGCAACAGATTTTCCCAAGGAGAGCTTCCTGGGTAGCTCAGACAGTAAAGAATCTCCTTGCAAAGCAGGAGAGCCGGGTTCCATCCCTGGATCGGGAAGATGCCCTGGAGGAGGGAACGGCTACCCGCTCCAGTATCCTTGCCTGGAGAATCCCATGGACGGAGGAGCCTGGCGGGCTCCAGTCCATGGGGGTCGCAAAGCGTTGGACATGACTGAGTGACCAACCCTTTCACTTCCTTCTTTACACTTTCCCAAGGAGAAAGATCCAAATGTTTTGTCTGTATGCGAGAAAGGTTGCATCCAAGCTGTATGCAAGGAGATCCAACCAGTCCATCCTAAAGGAAATCAGTCCTGAATATTCACTGGAAGGTGTGATGCTGAAGCTGAAACTCCAATCCTTTGGCCACCTGATGCGAAGAAATGACTTATTCGAAAAGACCCTGATGCTGGGAAAGATTGAGGGTGGGAGGAGAAGGGGACGACAAGGATGAGATGGTTGGATGGCATCACCGACTCAATGGACATGAGTTTGAATAAACTCCGGGAGTTGGCGATGGACAGGGAGGCCTGGTGTGCTGTGGTTCACGGGGTCTCGAAGAGTCGGACACGACTGAGCGACTGAACTGAACTGAGCTGACTGAAGAGAGGTCCACCCACGTGAGGACATGGAAGGGAATGCAACTTGGCAGAATTAATTTGGCGCTATACTTGGTCACTCAGTCAGGTCAGCCTCTCTGCGACCCCATGGACCGCAGCCCGCCAGGCTTCTCAGTCCATGAGATCCTCCAGGCAAGAATACTGGAGTGGGTTGCCATGCCCTCTTGGGATCTTCCCAACCCAGGGATCCAGCCCAGGTCTTCTGCTTTGCAGGCAGATTCTTTACTGACTTAGCTACGAGGGAAGCCCATACTGTCTCTAAATGCCCCCATTTCCACAACTGACCTCACGATGAAATTTCTGAGGAATTTCTAAGGTTTTGATGTTTACTCCTTGATTCTGAATGCTCTGTCACTTTGTAATTTTTTTTTCTTCTATCCCTGATTTGGTATTCTCTGTGCAGAGGCTGCTGATGACAAAGACTCTCCTGATACTCAGGAAGCTCTGGTTAGTCTCAGTAGGGGTGTTGCTGCCCATCAGAATTAAAGGTTAGTTAATGGAAACACAGAGCGAAATGCTATCAACGCAATTGAATTTGTGAACCTCTCACAGTGTCCGGGGCTGTTTAGGAACAATGACATCACCAGCCCATGTTGCCATCAATTTCCTGAAGGGCCAGGGGAGAGAAATCTATGATAAAGCGGATGTTCAGGCTGACACTAATAAGGAAAGGACCTACTGAAAGGTGTCAGTCATATCCTTGTAGGCTGAGAAGGGTGCTTATGGAGACCTGTGCTCATCTATAGGGCGTTCTCTCGCCACCATCAACATAAAGAGTCCCTTGCTGTTCAGTTGTGTCCGACTCTTCGCAACCCCATGGACTGCAGCACGGCAGGCCTTCTTGTCCATCACCAACTCCAGGAGTTTACTCAAACTCATGTCCACCGAGTCAGTGATGCCATCCAACCATCTCATCCTTGTCGTCCCCTTCTCCTCCCGCCCTCAGTCTTTCTAAGCATCAGAGTCTTTTTGAACGAGCTGGCTCTTCACATCAGGTGGCCAAAGCACTGGAGCTTCAGTATTAGTCCTTCCAATGAATGCTCAGCACTGATTTCCTTTAGGATGGACTGGTTGGATCTCCTTGCAGTCCAAGGGACTCTCAAGAGCCTTCTCCAACACCACAGTTCAAAAGCATCAATTCTTTTGGCGCTCAGCCTTCGTTATGGTCCAGTTCTCACATCCAAATGTGACTATTGGAGACAAGGTGTGGTTTCAGTTAAAAAAAAAAAAAAAAAAGACCAATCTGAGTTCTTGTTCAGTCTTTTAAGCCGTGTCTGACTTTTTGCAACCCCGTGGACTGCAGCACTCCAGGCTTCCTTCACTGTCCCCTGGAGTTTGCTCAGACTCATGTCCATTGAGTCAGTGATGCCATCCAACCACCTCATCCTGTGAATTACTGAGTTACTCAGTTTCAATTCTTTTTTGCATGGACTATCATACCTGCAACACGGCTCTGCAGAGTGGTTATAGTTTCGTGACTATCACTGCCTACATTGTGGGCAATCTTGCTCTGGTTAGAAAGTTTTATCCAGAATTGCTTTGGTCCACAGTCCAGGGATTCCTTTCGGAACTCTCTACCTCAGATCGGCATGAGATGAGATAGTTACCATCACTGACTCAACGGACATGAGTTTGAGTAAACTCCAGGAGTTGGTGATGGACAGGGAAGCCTGGCCGGTTGCAGTCCATGGGGTTGCAAAGAGTCGGACACGACTGAGTGACTGGACTGAACTGAAACAAATGATGTCGCCGCTAATAGCCTCGGCAGTCACATTCAAACGTGCACCCTTAGGGCGCTCTGGGCGACAAAGAACAGGAGACTGGTCCCAGACAGCTGAAGTGCATATCAAAGAAAGGAGCTCAGGGAGCAAAGACTTCCCTTCTTTCCAAACTTGTTGTTTAGTGGCTCAGTCCTGTCTGTCTCTCTGCAACCCCATAGACTTAGGGTTACTATCTAGCCATCTCATCTCCTGCCGCCCCCTTCTCCTCCTGCCTTCAATCTTTCCCAGCATCAGGGTCTTTTCCAATGAGTCAGCTCTTCGCATCAGGTGGCCAAAGGACTGGAGTTTCAGCTTCAGCATCAGTTCGTCCAATGAATACTCAGCACTGATTTCCTTTAGGATGGACTGGCTGGCTCTCCTTGCTGTCCAAGGAGCTCTCAAGAGTCTTCTCCAACACCACAGTTCAAAAGCATCAATTCTTTGGCGCTCAGCTTTCTTTCCAGTCCAACTCTCACATCCATAGATGACCACTGGGAAAACCATAGCCTTGACTAGACGGACCTTTGTCGGCAGAGTAATGTCTCTGCTTTTAAATATCCTGTCTAGGTTGGTCATAGCTCTTCTTCTCAAACTTTGAAAAGCACTAAATTCATTAACGTGAGCTGCCTGGTTTCCTCTAAGTAACAATAATCTATTTTTGTTCCGGCTACCTGTTTGATGTTGCAAAAACTGCTGTTCATCCTGTCTCTTCCCTTTCCTCTTGGGAGCAGTCCCTCAGCGCTGTCTGAGAGGCTGCCTCCTGGGCTTGAGTCTGAGTCCTCAGAACGCTCCCAGAATAAAGCAAAATTCTCCACTTTTAGGCCGTGCACTTTTCTCAGTGCTGCTGCTGCTGCTGCTGCTAAGTCGCTTCAGCTGTGACCGACTCTGTGCGACCCCATAGACAGCAGCCCACCAGGCTCCCTCATCCCTGGGATTCTCCAGGCAAGAACACTGGAGTGGGTTGCCATTTCCTTCTCCAATGCAGGAAAGTGAAAAGTAAAAGTGAAGTTGCTCAGTTGTGTCCAACTCTTGGCGACCCCATGGACTGCAGCCCACCAGGCTCCTCCGTCCATGGGATTTTCCAGGCAAGAGTACTGGAGTGGGGTACCGTTGCTTTTCTCAGTGGACACCATTAAGCCAGATATTATTTTAATTAGAAAAAAATGCTAGTGTCCACATTTTGAGCTTGGGTTCCACGATCATTTCTGAAAGAAAAAAAAAAAAAACCCGATTCTGTGTTTCATTGATCTTGAAAGGGTTCCCTGGGGCTCCCCGGCTGGTCCAGTGGTTAAGACTTTGCCTTCCCCTGCAGGGATTGTGGATTCGATGCCTGGTCGCAGAGTTAATATCCTACATGCCTCGAGGCCAAAAAAAAAAAAAAAAAAAAAAAACCAAAACGTAAAATAGAAGCAATATTGTAAGAAGTTCAATGAAGATTTTAAAACATGGTCCTGCTGCGGCTGCTGCTAAGTCGCTTCAGTCGTGTCCGACTCTGTGCGACCCCACAGACAGCAGCCCACCAGGCTCCCCCGTCCCTGGGATTCTCCAGGCAAGAACACTGGAGTGGGTTGCCATTTCCTTCTCCAATGCATGAAAGTGAAAAGTGAAAGGATGGTACACGTCAGGGAAAAAAACAAAAACAAAAAAAACCAAAAAAACCTTAAAAAATTTTTTCTTGCCTTCTGTTAATGGTCAAGAAATAGTTAAGTGGCGTCATAGCAAGACGCTTCCGCTAGGTGGCGGCAAACACCACCACAATTTTTTTTTCCATTTCACTCAGAAACATTATTTTAGACACATCTTAAAAGAGTTTTTAAAAGCTCGTTGGAGACAGCAAGTAGGTGGAAACGTGAATTGGTAATAATTTGGAATGGGAAGCTCCACCTGGCTCATGGACCGCCCCCCCCCTCATGTTTATCATCACGTTAGGGGTCCCCAGGTGTGTTTAGAATATGAGGAGAAACAGCCTCAGCACCTCCAAGCGAGGTCAAGCAAAGGGTGAGTAAAGGCTTTATTATCGCCTGCGGCGGGCGATTCTGTGCAGGAAACACGGGAGGAAGGTGGAAAGCTGGAAGGCTCAGGTGTAACGGGACTTCCCCGGTAAACACTAGCTGTAGAGAACCCGTCTGCCAACGCAGGAGACGTAAGAGACGTGGGTTCGATCCCTGGGCAACCCACTCCAGTACTCTTTGCCTGGAGAGTCCCATGGACAGAGGAGCCTGGCGGGCTACAGTCCTTGTGATCGCCGAGTCGGACACAAGAATGAGTTAGCACGCATGCATGCTGTAATCAGAATGGATTCCTTTCTATGTTTTTGTGGGGGACTGCCATGGTGCGCCAGAGGCTGAGACTTGGCCTTCCAATGCAGAGGGTGTGAGTTCAACCCCTGGTTGGGGAGCTAAGATCTCAGGTGCCGTGCATCAAAAAAAAAAAAAAAAAAAAGTACAACTTCAAACAGAAGCAATATTGTCATAAACTTAGAAAAGACTCTAAAAAAGCCAACAAACAAATTAAAAAAAAATATATATATTTTTGTGATGCTTCTGCTGACCGTAGTTTGTACAACCAATTTATCTGTTTGGGTATTATGCATGAAACTGAAAGTGTTTGTTGCTCAGTCACGTCCTGAATCTTTGTGACCCCCTGGACTGGAGCCCACCAGGCTCCTCTGTCCATGGGATGCTCCAGGCAGGAATACTGGAGTGGGTTGCCATGCCCTCCTCCAGGGGGTCTTCCTGAGCATGAAACTGCAATAACATTAGTAAAATTCCTTTTTTTTTCCCCCCAGCCAATTTTTTTTCTCGGTTCCATACTTATGAGTGAAATTTCTGGTTCATATGCCAGACTGCTATTTTTCATAGGCAGTATCATTTTAAATTGAAGTAACATTATGTCCAATATCACATAAGGCACCAGTGTATGATACCCTGATTCACAAGTTGTAATGGTTCTATTCCATCTATAGTTATTTGAAAATCCTGGCTATATTTCCTGCGCTGTACAGTATATCCTTATAGCTGTTTTACGGGCCTCCCCAGGTGGCTTGGTGGTAAAGGATTTGTCTGCCAACGCAGTAAATAGAAAAGACGCGGTTCCCATCCCTGGGTTGGGCCTTGGAGGAGGAACTGGCCACCCACTCCAGTGTTCTTGCCTGGAGAATCCCACGGACAGAGGAGCCTGGCAGGCTGCGGTCCGTGGAGTCACAGAGTCAGACACGACTGGGTGGCTCAGCACACAAAGCACAGCTCTCTTATACCTGAAGATTGTACATCTCACTTTCATTTTAAGCTGCTTCACTCCAGTGACTAACGATGTTGAGAGTCCTTGTTTCCATGTCTGTTGGCTCCTGTAGACGTGTAAGCTCCAATCCTTTGGCCACCTGATGCGAAGAGCCGACTCACTGGAAAAGACCCTGACGCTGGGAAAGATTGAGGGCAGGAGGAGAAGGGGGCGACAGAGGATGAGATGGGTGGGTGGCATCACTGACTCCATGGACGTGACTTTGAGCAAGCTCCGGGAGGTGGTGATGGACAGGGAAGCCTGGCATGGTACAGTCCATGGGGTTGCAGAGAGTCAGACACAAACGAAGCAACTTAGCACGCATGCAGGAGCTTACTGTACAGACATCTCAAGAAGCAAATTAATTCGGGGCTCTTAGACAACGCAAGGCGTTTAGTGAACCCAGCCACGTGTGAGCTCTTAAAGATCTCATGGCGGCAAAGCAGAATTTAAAAAAAATTCAGTTCCCAGGCAATCATCGTGGGAACGTGTGTCTAGAGCTTGAGACTTCGCGAGATGCAAAGCAGGAAATGAGATGTTCTCAAAAGGGAATGCTTGTTGCTCAGGGAGAAGCTTCCGTGGACGGCATTTGGTTTCTGATGGAAGCCAGGTCAGCACTCTGAATAGATGTTCAGGGACCTTCCGCGTTCACAGCAGGTGACCTGAGCCCCAAGATGAGGGCTCCCAGCTGTGCTTCCCTCCCCACCTCCCCATCCCACCCCATCACCTCTTTCTGGTAACCACTAATCTGCTTCTGCATCTGTGTATTTGGTGGTTGCTTCTAGATTCCATACACAAGTCATACCGTATCAGTTCAGTTCAGTCGCTCACCCGTGTCCGACTCTTTGCAACCTCATGGGTGGCAGCAAGCCAGGCCTCCCTGTCCATCACCAACTCATGTCCATCGAGTCGGTGATGCCATCCAAACATCTCATCCTCTGTTGTCCCCTTCTCCTCCTGCCCTCAACCTTTCCCAGCATCAGGCTCTTTTCCAGTGGGTCAGTTCTTCACATCAGGTGGCCAAAGGATTGGAGTTTCAGCTTTAGCATCAGTCCTTCCAATGAATATTCAGGGTTGATCTCCTTTAGGACGGACTGGTTGGATCTCCTTGCAGTCTAAGGGACTCTCAAGAGTCTTCTCCAACACCACAGTTCAAAAGCATTAATTCTTCAGCACTCAGCTTTCTTTATAGTCCAACTCTCACGTCCGTACTTGACTACTGGGAAAACCATAGCCTTGTGTTGGTCTTTCTCTGTCTGCCTCACAGTTCTTAGCCTAAGCCCCTCAAATCCACCGGTGTTGTTGCAAATGGCAGGATGTCCTTCTAGTTATGGCTCAATGATATTCCATTACACACACACACACACACACACACACACACGCACTCCTCTCAGGCAACATCAGGACCCGCTTCAGAAGGCAGAACCTGGTTAGGCCAGGCCCACCCTAGTTCGTGTCTCTGTTTCATTAGTCCCCAGTGACCAGATCAGGGACCTTAATTAAAATTTTAAAGATTTCCTTTCCCCTTGGCATATGCTGGCTAGGCACGCTCAGTCATGTACAACTCTTTGCAACTCCATGGACTGCAGTCCAGCCAGCCTCCTTGGTCCGTGGGATTCTCCAGGCAAGAATACTGGAGTGGGTTGCCATGCTCTCCTCCAGGGGATCTTCCCCACCCAGGGATCGAACTCGAGTTTCCTGCATTGGCAGCTGGGTTCTTTACAGCTGAGCCTCCAGGGGAAGTAACCCCCTCCCCTCCTACCGTGGCATATAATTAACCCAATTAAGAGACTAACTCGTTAAATACGCAAAGGGCATTCCTACTAAAGATCATCTTACAAAGCCTGTTTCTAGGGACTTCCCTTGGAGAAGGAAATGGCAACCCACTCCAGTGTTCTTGCCTGGAGAATCCCAGGGACGGGGGAGCCTGGTGGGCTGCCGTCTATGGGGTCGCACAGAGTCGGACACGACTGAAGCAACTTAGCAGCAGCAGCAGCAGCACCAGGGACTTCCCTGGTGGTCCCGTGGCTAAGGTGGTCCAGCTCCCAGTGTAGGGGGCTTGGGTTCAATTTCTGATCGGGGAACTAGACCCCACATGACTCAACGAAAGAGCCCGAGTGCTGTAATGAAGACTGAAAACGCTGGGTGCTGCAGCTGAATCCGATGCAGCCAAATAAGTAACTTAATAAATACTACAGTGGTAACAGATGGTGGAGAAATAAATATTAGATAAATAAATATCAGGAAAAAAGGCTCTCAGGAGGCACAGGAGCACAAGGAGAGTCATGTAAACCAAGTTCTCAAATAATTCAGAAACGATGAAATTGTTTCGTCTTAGGATACGACACTATTTTAATAGATGCTAATAAAATTATAATATATGCAGCGTATCAAGGAGAAGGAAAGCTGCCATTTGAGACTGGATCTTCTTGAAGCGTCAGAAAGGTCACGATTGAGACAGTGTCCAGGTGTCATTGGTGAAGAATCCCCCTGCGATGCGGGAGACCCAGGTTCAATCCCTGGGTCAGGAGCATGCCCTGGAGGAGGAAATGGCAACGCACTCCACTATTCTTGCCTGGAGGACTCCACGGACGGGGGAGCCTGGCGGGCTACAGTCCACGGGGCCACGGAGAGTCGGACGCAACTTAGCAACTAGACAACACGAGGAAATGCGGGTTGAACAGCTTGGCAACCACACAAGAACAACCCGAGAAAATGCAGTCTGAATATCGCTCGGGCTGGGGGCATTAAAATCGTTGATACAGAGGAAAACGCTGCAGAGGGCGTGAGATTGAAACTCACCCGCCCTCTCTGCAGCCTGGCCCATCTGATCGGATTTACTTGCGCCTTTTCAAGGTCCCAAGAAGCAAGCGAAGCTGTCCTTGGACAGGCTGGGTACCATTCCTTCGCTTTCCTTCACCCTCTCGCAACAGTAGGGGGAGCCGTGTTTCCATGGAAGCCCCACCGCCAATCCGAGGAGCTGGGACACCTCTCCTTTGTCACTTGAACAAAGAAATGCAAACGAAAAGCAAGCAGGACCTGAAGCCAGGAAAGAGCTACGACTCTTCTGCACGGACGTGATGAGCAGGTTCTGCGATGCTGGCCGGCGGGAGGGTTCCGAGGCCCTACCGCGCTGAAGGCACACCCTGCTGGTAAATGTCGAAGCCGGAGCTGCTCCTGGAGAGTCTCAGAGGCTTGCCGCATGTAGCTTCCGGCTCATTCATTAGCCGCCGCGGCAAATTCAGACTCGGTTCTTGCTGGGGCCACAACGTGTGCGCAGGGCTTCCCTGGGGGCCTAGTAAAGAACCCGCCCGACGGTACACGAGTTGCAGGGTCGCTCCCCGGTCCGGGAAGACCGCACACGTCTCGGAGCAACGAAGCTCCGTCCGCCACAACGACTGAGCCGGGTTCGATCCCCTGGGTGCTCTCGAGCCTGGGGGCCGCAATGAGTGAGCCCGTGGGCTGCACCTCCTGAAACCCCAGCACCCTAGAGCCGGTGCTCTTCAACAAGAGAAGCCACCGCAATCAAAAGCCCATGCAAACACAGCTAGAGAGTAGCCCCCTGATCGCTGCAACTAGAAAAAAAAAGATTGTGCACAGCAGTGAAGACCCAGCGCAGATGTTAAGTAAATAGATCTTTAAAAAAGAGACAGAAACAACAATTTGAAGCAAAAAAAAAAAAAAAGTGCACAGAGTAGGAAAAAGTCCTTGGGTTACCCTTGCGCTCTCTTACCCAGTTGCTCAGTTGTGTCCGACTCCTTGCAACCCCGCCAACCGAAGCCCGCCAGGCTCCTCTGTCCCTGGGATGGTCCAGAGCAGAATACTGCAGTGGGTTACCATGCCCCGCCCCCTCCAGTGGAGCTGTTAGAGAGGAAAAGTGCCCAGTGGACAATGGCGAAAGTCACCCACAGAGCGGTCTTCCTAGCGACACCTTTGTCTATTCAAACCTTCCCCGCTCTGTGCCGATACCTGGCCTGTAGCGTGTATTCCCAGTGGATGGCAAAAGGAAGCATCCGTCGTGTTCCCCCACCCCCTGCCCTGGAGAAAGCATTTGCTTCAAGCCCCTTGAAAAATTATGTTAAGACCAGCTATTTTTGCCGGTTGCTCAAAGCTTCCTGCCGCCTCAGCTGCCGAGGCAGGAGGCCCCGGGGTTTGATCCCCGGGTTGGGAAGGTCCCACGTGATGTGGGGACACCAGGTCGTCTGTGCACCCCAACTTATTGAGCCTGGGGTCTGGACCCCGTGCTGTGCAACAAGAGAAGCTTCCACAGTGAAAAGCTCGTGCAGCAAAGCTCAAAGAGTATCCCCTGCTTGCTGCAGCCAGAGACAGCTCACACAGCAGTGAAGACCCAGCACAGCCAAAAATCAATTTAAAAAATATTTTTTTAAAAGACGTCCCACCCAGCTGCAGAGTCCCAGGCTGGCACCGGTAAGGATGTGCTGCTTTTGTGTAGCAGCTCAACAAGCCCACATCTAAGAGAGATTTTTTTTTCTCTCTCCTTCATGGCTCCTTTGCCATTCCGCCTGCGTGGATTCAGAACTCAAAAGACTTTTTGTCTCCCCACGAGGCATTTGTCTTCCTTTTAAGACGTTTCGTGACCTCAGATGGGGAGAGGGCTGTCGAAGTCACGGGTGGACGCTGTCGGCTTTCAAACAAAGTGGCTTTCGGTTTGGTGGAGACGTGGAGTCCAGGGTGGTGTTGATGTGTGTCCTTTGGTATCAAAGAAACCCAGGGTAGCATTCAAAGCGTGATAGCAGGGCTTCTTTATCTACCGCAGAAAGCCAGACCCACGGCTTGAGCAAAGATGATTCAGGAGAAAAATAGGAATTTGAGGCACCCCAGGCAAACATAAAGGTGGGACCCGTCCGTGTCTTTATATTTTTCAAATAGGAAAAGGCCTTTAGCCATTGAAGATATTGAATCTAATTTAAAATGTTACCAAGGACAGTGGGCTTTTTGTTGTTGCTGTCCACTCATGAAGTGATGTTTCACTGTGTGTGACCCTGAGGACTGCAGCACACCAGGCTTCCCTGTCCTTCACCATCTCCCGGAGCTTGCTCAAACTCATATCCATTGAGTCTGTGATGCCATCCAACCATCTCATCCTCTGTTGTCCCCTTCTCTTCCCGCCTTCAATCTTTCCCAGCATCAGGATCTTTGCCAACGAGTCAGCTCGTCTCATCAGGTGGCCAAAGTATTGGAGCTTCAGCACCAGTCCTTCCAATGAACATTCAAGACTGACATTTACCAGTGGTTTTTACAAAACCATTAGGAAGAAGAAGTAATGTCAATCTTACACGCTTTTCCAGAAAACAGAAATAGAGAGGACATTTTTCCAACTCATTATGTGAAGGCACTGTACATGTTAATAAAAATCTGAGAAGGACCTTATAAGAATAAAATTACAGGCTAATTGTTATCATGAACATTGGAGCAAAATTCTAAAGGTTGCATTATCAGATTAAACTATTATGAGTTGGTTGGGGGAGGATGGATGCTTGTTTATGTATGGCTGAGTCTCATTGATGTTTACCTGAGACTATCATGACATTGTTAATTGGCTATACCCCACTACGAAACAACAAGTTTAAAAAAATTATGAATTGGAGAAAAGGAAATTTTGTTCATAACTGACATGTTTGTATATACATAAATTTTGAAATAATTTGTAAACCCTTAAAATTTATAAATGAAAGTAGCATAGTTACTGATTACAAGGACTGGGTAAAAACCTGCTTCTTTTTAAAATTTTTACTTATTTATTTATCTATTCTTTTTGTGGAACTACAAAAGTTCACATTATATTCATTTCAAGTGTGCAACCTCAGTGATTCAACATTTATATCCATAAAAACCTCAAGATAGATTTGCATATCAATAGAAAATGCAGCTAAAATACCAATTACCGTAGCATCAACAAAGTTGGTTTAAAATTTTAGCAAACATTGCCAAAGTGTTCTATAAAACACTGAGAAAAATAAAGGACGATTTCAAAAACTGGAAGAATATAAACCTGTTCATAATTGAAATTTTCTAATTTTAAAGATGCCATTTTTGCTTAACTTTCATTGTCTTTCATTGATAATCACGTGGTTCTATTCGCAGTCATAGAAGAAAAAGAAACAATAAGTGCAGCTTTATCATATGAATCCAAGCAAGGTCAGGCGTAGCATATTTCCATAAGAAACATCCCGTAAATTCTTTCTGACCCAAGGTGTATGAAAACAAAGTGGTTCCCTTATGCACAAGAGATCATTAAAAGTGAAAGTGTCAGTCACTCAGTCGTGTCCGACTCTTTGCGACCCCATGGACTGTAGCCCGCCAGGCTCCTCTGTCCATGGGATTCTCCAGGCAAGAATCCTGGAGTGGGTTGCCCTGCCCTCCTCCAGGGGATCTTCCCGACCCAGAGATCAAGCCAGGTCTCCTGCATTGGAAACAAATTCTTTACCATCTGAGCCACCAGGAAAGCCTCTCTTCCCTCTTTATGGGTTTAAGAATTGTTGGCATAGACACTTATCATTTAACCAAAAAGTTCTGGCAGAGTCTTTAGCAAATTTTCATCACCGGAAGTGGGTGATCCCTCTAAGCAACACCTTGATCATGCTGAGTAGACCTCCCCTCTTCTTGTTGACGTGGCTTCTTGTTCCTTTTTTGGAACCGTGATAGAAAATCTCGGTCAGGCAGTTACAAGGTAGAGCATCTTTGTCAGAGAAGGGTGTACAGGGTGTGTGTTTGAGTCCCGGGCAGGGCAGGGTATCTGTCTTAAAATTCTGATTGCAGAGTGCAGGAAGCATTTTAATCCCCGCATGACGAGTCACAGAACTTCTTATGTACACAACGAGGGGCTTGAAAAAGATGGTATCAGAGAGAGCTCTTCCAAAGCTTTGCTTTGTGTTATTTCACGTAGCGCAGTTGGTAAAGAACCTGCTTGCAATGCAGGAGACCCTGGTTCGATTCCTGGATTTGGGAAAATCCCCTGGAGAAGGGATAGGCAACCCACTCCAGTATTCTTGGGCTTCCCTGGTGGCTCTGCTGCTAAAGAATCCACCTACAATGTGGGAGACCTGGGTTTGATCCCTAGGTTGGGAAGATCCCTGGAGAAGGGAAAGGCTACCCACTCCAGTGTTCTGGCCTGAAGAATTCCATGGAGGTATAGTCCATGGGGTCGAAAAGAGTTGGACACAACTGAGCGACTTTCGATTTTCATCAATTCGTGGTCCTCAGAAGTTCATTAGGGCCAAGGTGAATATTCCCCTTTCAAGTTGGGGAATTTTCTGGGCTGCTTCCCCGCCTGGTCTCTTTGAGGGTGTTGGGGCCGCCAGCACCTGCTGTCAGGGTGATTGGGGGGAAGATGATTCCCCCAACGTTGTTCTTGGCCTAATCAGTGTCTAAGGAGGGGTAGGCGTCCCTTCCCCAAGGTGTCAAAAAGGACAGATGTTCAGGACTTTCTGCTGTCTTTAATCAGTCGAGTCTGACGCTCCTTTAATCAAATGTGTGATCTCAAGCCTATTTCTGTTGGCATGGTACTTCCTACACAGGTGGGCTCATGCAGCACAAAATAAAGTAATTAACGTTTCTTACTGAAAACGTTCAAACTCACTATTCCACACAGGAATGCAAATCAGATAGAGTGTCTGCTCCGTGGAGTTGAAAACCCCAAAGGGCGGCTACAGAAGTGACTAGTGAGTGAGACGTCTTCACGTTGAGGGAGGGTCTGAAGTGGAAAGACCATAAGTCGTGACGTTCGGTGATGAAACAGAACTATATGTATACACCGATGGCTGATTCCTGTTGATGTTTGGCAGACACCAACACGATTCTGTGAAGCAATTGTCCTTCAATTACAAAAGATTAAACAAAGAGAAAAGAAACCAAAATGATGTTCATCGTCTATAAGTTGATGGATAGGACCACACCGTTCCCCCCATCCAGCGCACGTGCTGGCTGCTATGTTATTTAAGATGACCCTTGGCAACCGGTTTTACAATGAGCGGTCCGGGGCGATCTATTTTTTTTCAAGAGCAGGTTTTCCAGTTTCTGGGCCTCGATTGTTGTCAGTGGCTTCAAGGAGAGCATACTCAACGGGATATTATTCGAGAGAAGGGTCAAGACGTGGGAGCTGATGAGAAAGCTTTGAGTCTCTTATGGAGTGAGCGTGCGCGCGTGGTGATGCCCGCGCATGCGCCCCGAGAGGCGCATCCACGCCCACCTCCTGGAAGCCTGGCTGGACCACTCTCGGCTGGGATGCTTCCCGAGTGCACGCCCCTCTTTGCTGCTCTTGTTGGAACTGACTTTGCTTTCTGGTGTTTAAAGGTCTTGCGTGACTCTCATAAGGACGGCAGAGTCGGGGAGGTCCCTATTGTTGAGTGAGTGAGTGTGTCTGTGTGTGTGTGTGTGTGCGTGTATGTTGCTCAATCGTGTCTGATTCTTTGCAACGCGGTGGACTGTAGCCCACCAGGCTCCTCTGTCCGTGGGATTCTCCAGGCCAGAATACTGGAGCGGGTTGCCATTCCCTTCTCCAGGGAATCTTCCTAACCCAGGGATGGAACCTGGATCTCCTGCTTTGCGGGCATATTCTTTACCATCTGAGCCACCAGGGGAGCTGAAAGCAATTAAACACAGTCACCCTAGGACTTCCCTGACAGTCCAGTGACTAAGACGCCTTGCTCCCAATATGGGGGACCCAGGTTTGATCCCTGGTCGAGGGGCTAGACCCCATATGCCAAAACTTAAGAGTTTACATGCCTCGACTGAGATCCAATGCAGCCAAATAAATACATAAATATTTAAACACACCACAATAACTCCTGTTGTGAACACAGAACTGCAACTCCTAGGTCCCTCCTTGTGAAAGAACGCGCTGTCCAGGGTCCTGATCTTCTTCCTGGAGGCAGTCCGTGTCCAGTGATGGAATCTAGGCTATAAAGGATTGGCCGCTGTGGCTCGGCTCAGATGCGGGGGGCTTGCTGGAGAAATCAGTGCTACCCTGGCAAAGCTCTATCTGCCCTATTGTTCTTGCTCTCACAAACACCTTGCGCCCCACCCCCCCAGATCCATCTCAGTGTCCAGTTTGGCAGAGGAAAAATTGGTACCTGCAGAGGTCTGAGAGGAGATGAGAAGATGCTCTTAGGAAGATAGTGTTTAGGCCAGGAAGTTCAAGAGGGAGGGGACATATGTATACCTATGGCTGACTCATGCTGATGGATGGCAGAAACCAACATCATGTCAGAAAGAAATTATTCTCTAATTAAAAGTAAATAAATTTAAGTTGAAAGATAAATATATATATATATATATATATATATATATATATAGTTTAATTAATGAATTACACCTCAATAGACCTGGGGAAAAAATGTTGAGGATCCTAAAGAACTTTTGTTTGTTTGAATTGTGTCTCTCCGTGTTTCAGTTCAGTTCAGTTGCTCAGTCGTGTCCGATTCTTTGTGACCCCATGAACGCCAGGCCTCCCTGTCCATCACCAACTCCTGGAGTTTACCCAAACTCATGTCCATTGAGTCGGTGATGGGATCCAACCATCTCATCCTCTGTCATCCCCTTCTCCTCCTGCCTTCAATCTTTCCTGGCATCAGGGTCTTTTCAAATGAGTCAGCTCTTTGCATCATGTGGCCAAAATATTGGAGCTTCAGCTTCAACATCATTCCTTCCATTGAACAGCCAGGACTGATTTCTTTTAGGATGGACTGGTTGGATCTCCTTGCAGTCCAAGGGACTCTCAAGAGTCTTCTCCAACACCACAGTTCAAAAGCATCAATACTTCGGCGCTCAGCTATCAATGTTTACCAGGGAAGAAATGGAAACGGATATATGTTTCAGTATTTATGTGCTACGTGAATGATAATTTGCTTCCGTCATGACTGACTCTTTGTGACCCTCCAGACCGTAGCCCAGTGGGCTCATGTCTCCATGGGATTCTCCAGGACAGAAGACTGGAGTGAGTTGCCGTGCCCTCTTCCAGGGGATCTTCCCAACCCAGGGACTGAACTCACATCACTTACACTCTCTGCATTGGCAGGTGGCTTCTTGACCACTGAGCCACCTGGGAAGTGCATTTATGTGTTAATCCATCTTAAAATAAAAATAAAATTATTACATGGTAATGTAGGTAGTGCTATGTTATAGTATTGTCTGTCTATAAATAGATAATTCTATGAAAAACAACTCTATTTCCCAAAATAAAAGAATTCATGAGAAGAAAAAAAAAAAAGAAGAAGATACTGTTTAGAAGGTGAACAGTTCACCGCCTGTGAGCATGGTGGGTGGCTGTGTCCTTCTGAGACTCCAGAAAAGAGGCTCAGGTGAAATCTGAGCTAATAATAGATATTTGTTCCAGGGTGGATTTACATATTGCTTTATATGGCATACATGGCAGAAGGGAGGGATTAAAAAGTTTTGTGCATCCAGTCGGAATTTTTTTAATTGATAAAAGTGCCACTCTTTTATATATATTTAAATTTTCTATTTATTCATTTGTTTGGTTGTACCAGATCTTAACTGCAGCAAGCCAAATCTTCAGTCTTCCTTGGAGCAGGCAAACCCTTAACTGTGCTGTGTGGGATGTAGCTCACCGACCAGGGATGGAACACAGACCCCCCTGCCTTGGGAGCTCGGAGTCTTAGCCACTGGGCCACCAGGGAAGGCTGCCATCCGAGAGCAATTTGCATCACTTCATGAATTCTGTGTGTTGCGTAGATACCAGGGCTTCCCACGTGGGGCTAGTGGTAAGCAACCTGCCTGCCAGGCAGGAGACACAAAAGAAATGGGTTCGATCCCTGGGTCGGGAAGATCCCCTGGAGGAAGGCACGGCAACCCACTGCAGTATTCTTGCCTGGAAAATCCCACGGACAGAGGAGCCTGGTGGGCTGCAGTCTGTAGGGTTGCAGAGACGCCAACAAGACTGGAGCCACTTGGCACACACACACAGTGTAGACCCAGGATCCAACAGCAGGAGAGGCACGCTGGCTTCATGTAGCTCTTCCTGTTCTCTCTTCTGTCCTTCCAGGCAGGAATTTGTCTTCAACTTTTATTCTGCATTATCTACACCCTTCAGCCTTTTTTACTGATGACCGCTGAGACCATTAGGCTCCAGTGACATCTATCGGGGGCTGTCACGACCGTCCGCCGCCTTTTCTGCCTCACTTATTCTCCGAGGCGCTTCTCAGCAGATTAATGGATCCGAACCCTCGTTTCAATTATTTTTATTATGCCCGGCTACTGCTCGCTCCTATTAAAAATGAGAGCGTACAGTTCATTTAAGGATTCAATATTCCTGTGCAGCGGTAACTCAATGTCAGGTTCTCCATTACCCCGCCACCCACTCGAGGGACCAGATTTATAGAAGTGGCCCCCCTTTTGGAAGAACCTCGACTCCGTCCACTGAACACGGTTCGTATCTTGGGAAGTTTACCTCGAGAGGCTTAAATAATTACTAATGAAGCTCTATGCAAGTTTATTCAGCTGCATCCACCGTGATGATCAGAGTGAACTCAAGGCAAAACTATAAAGCTTTCTGCATTTCTAGGAGATGGGGTGATTTTGTGCTGAAAATGAACATCGGGTTACCAAAGGTTGAGAGGGATAAATTAGGAATTTGGGATTCACGGGTACACATTACTAGACATAAAAAGTGGGAAAGTGGTGGAAAGAACCTATTCGCCAATGCAGGATATTGGAAAAAAAATCTGAGAAAGAATACATATTCACACATATGCATGCTCAGTTGCGGCTGACTATTTGCAACCCTGCGGACGTAACCCACTGGGCCCTGCCCGCCGTGGGATTCTCCAGGCAAGAATACTGCAGTGGGTTGCCATTTCTTCCTCCAGGGGATCTTCCCACAACCCAGGGGTCAAACTTGCCTCTCCTGCATTGGCAGCTGGATTTATTTTCCCACTGAGCCACCTGGGAAGCCCCATATTTACATATATATATATATATTTACATGTGTAATTGAAGAGCTTTCTTGCACATCTGAAACTAACTCAGCATTGTAAATGGAATATATTCCAATAAAAAGATAACGTACATTTTGTTGTGTTTTTCTTTTGTGTTTTTTTGTGTTTTTTTTTCGTGTGTTTCTTTTACGAACAAGCCACTTGCAGTGAAAATATTTGCAAGGCGTCAGTTAATATGCAGAGGGCATTGTAATTAATAATCCATTAGCATGAAATTGTGTGACACAGTTGGAGGTCTGGAGCAGAGACCAGAGCCGCTATTTATTTTGAATTAACATTTTGATGGCGTCTCCCTGTTTCTTTGTAAATTATGCGCCAAACAGCATTGCAAATATTCTGCTACCAAGGAAGTACTGTGGAAAAACATAAATTTCCAGGAGGCTTTGCTAATGTTATTTTTGCCTCTTGAATTTTTTTTTCTTTTTGCCAGATTGAATAATGGGGGCTATCATATCTCACCACCGTGTTCCACTAGAGTTAAGACTTTGGTGAGCTATAAAAATAGAGGAAATTATTATTACATCATGCAGACATTGTCCCTAAAGCATTCAGCCATCTATCAATGAAATGTTCTTGAGCTGTGATGGTGAAGCTTATCACTATCAGTGACAGAAATTAAAGGGAAGTCTGTGAAAAATTGGCTACTAACAACCATGAGATAAGATCTCTTCTGTATTCTGCCCTTTCCTACATTTTTCCTCCCCTCCTTCTGTCCATCCACCCTTTCTCCCTGCCTCCTTTTCCCCTTCTTTCCTTTCGCGTTTCCAACACTCACTGTGTCATGACTTCAGCTTGACCCCAAGGATGAAGCAACATGAATTAAAAAACCGTTCCTAGCTTTAAGGAAGAGACAGAAATGTACTCTGAGAGTGCAGAGTAGAGATAGAAACTTTGTTAGCCTGACTGCAATATTAGTATACATAAAGCTAATACTTTACTGGTACAAATAAAGCTTGTACTTTAATAGTATAAATAAAGCTGAGCATGGAAGAATTGATGCTTTTGAACTGTGGTGCTGGAGAAGACTCTCAAGAGTCCCTTGGACTGCAAGGAAATTCAACCAGTCCATCCTAAAGGAAACCAGTCCTGAATGTTCATTGGAAGGACTAATGCTGAAGCTGAAACTCAAATGCTTTGACCACCTGATGCGAAGAGCTGACTCATTTGAAAAGACCCAGATGCTGGGAAAGATTGAGGGCAGGAAGAGAAGGGGACGACAGACGATGGGATGGTTGGATGGCATCACCGACTCGATGGACATGAGTTTGAGTAAATTCTGGGAGGTGGTGATGGACAGGGAGGCCTGGCGTGCTGCCGTCCGTGGGGTCGCAAAGAGTCGGACACAACTGAGCGACTGAACTGAACCGAATATTGGTTGTTTTTTTCCTGTTGTTTATTTTGTCAGTCACGTCCGACTCTTTGCTACCCCATGGACTGTAACGTCCCGGGCTCCTCTGTCCATGGGAAGCTCCAGGCAAGAACACTGGAGTGGGCTGCCATTGCCTCCTCCAGGGCATCTTCCTGACCCAGGGATCAAACCCAAGAGTCTGCTGCTTGGCAGGCAGATGCTCCACAGCAGAGGCACCAATACTGGATTGTAGGCTTGCCAGTTGCCGAGACACTACATCGTGAATGTTGGCACCACAGCGAGAGAACGGTGACTGTCGGAGCTAACGGCGTAAGCTTAGGACAGTGATTAGCTTGCAACATATGCGCATATCAAATCCTCACAAATGCACAGCCTTGAAGGTACAGAATCTTACATGTCAGTTACCTCTCGATCAAAGCCGGAAGAATGATGGTTGATCTCATCAAACTTTCATTCTTTTGGACCGTGGTCCCCAGCCTTCAAGGTCCAATGCATGAATTGAACTGGAGCTGGTGATGGAAATACACCTTCCCGAGGGACTCAGCGGGAAAGAACCCGCCCGCCAATGCAGGAGACACAGGAGACATGGGTTCGAGCCCTGGAAGATTCGGGAAGATTCCCCTGGAGGAGGAAATGGCAACTCCCTCGGCTATTCTTGCCTGGAGAATCCCATGGACAGAGGAGCCTTGTGGGCTTCCATCCACGAGGTCGTAAAGAGTCGGACATGACCGAGGGCCTGAGGAGGCAGGCAGGCAGTGAACAACCTTTCCAGAGACCATCCCCCCAACCCCTGCCCTGGATCCATGCAAAAACTGTCTTCTAAGACCCCGGTTTAACGTGTGAAAAGTTTGGGGACTGCTGCTGTTGGACATTTAGGTGAGAGCGTGTATTTTATAGGGTAGGCAATCTACTTAAATAGAAGTGCCTATATCATTCTGCAAGTAGAATGATATTCAAATACTGGGGTGGGGGGCACGTTTCAATGTTGATGATTTCCGATACAGACCCGGAGTCCAGATGAACACAGAGCTCAGAAGGGTGAATTCCTGCCGGCCAAGCCAGTTTTTCTCTCAGGAGCATGAGCTTCTGCCTTCTCTGGGTTTTAAGTCACTGTGGTCCACGGGCCACTATTTCAATTCATCTCTGAGCTACCTGAGCAGTATTCTGAGAGGTGAAGAATAAGGGACGACCAGGTCTTTGAGATGACAACTCCAACAAAGGTCAGAGCAAAAACAACCCTGTGTGAAAAACAATTTGCATAGCAAATGATGCATTAAATGATGATTCGACTTCGCCGTGATCGTAATTACCAAGCTAACAGGGACACTCTCCACAAGGGTGATTGCTGGGAGCGTGGAGATATCACACTCGTAGCTCAAGACCTCACACAATCCTTGTAGGAATCATCCCTTTAGATTCATTTAGGGGTCCATTCTGGGGCTTTTCCTGGTGGCTCAGATGGTAAAGAATCTGCCTGCAATGCAGGAGACCTCTGGGTCAGGAAGATCCTCTGGAGGAGGACATGGCAACCCACTCCAGTATTCTTGCCTGGAGAATCCCACAGACAGAGGAGCCTGGCGGGGCTACAGTCCACGGGGGTCACGAAAGAACTGATTAAGCAACTAAACCACATTCTCTCATGTGGAAGGGCCACACTGCATTTACCCATTTTATTCGCTGAGGAACACTTGAATTGCTTTCATCTTTCAGTAAGCGTCTGCTGTGAATATGGCTATACAAACGTCACAGTCCCTGCTGTCAATTCTTTGAGGGTATTAACCAAGGACTGACATTTCTGGGACTGGTGATAACTCTGTTTCACTTTTTAGGGGACTGCAATACTGTTTGAAATTTAAGGGTTTTTTTTTTTTTCATTTTAAACTTTCTATTTTGTATGATGGTATATATATATATATATATATATATGTGGATTACGCTGGTAGCTCAGCTGGTAAAGAATCCTTCTGCAATGCGGGAGAGCTGGGTTCAATCCCTGGGTCCGGAAGATCCCCTGGAGAAGAGAATGGCATCCCACTCCAGTATTCTTGCCAGCAGAATCCCTTGGACAGAGGAGCCTGGCGGGCTATAGTCCATGAGGTCGCGAAGAGTCAGACGGGACTGAAGAAATAAAGACAGCATATATATGCGTATGTTTAGAATAGACTAGAGATGTGTGTATATAGAGTAGATATATATGAGTATCTAGTTTATAGATATATTCTACATAATATATAAATCATATTTTTATATCCCCTTCCATTATAGGCTATTACAAGATGCTGAGTAGAGTCCCCTGTGCTGAAGAGTAGGTTTGTATTGTTGGGTTCTTACATGCTCAGATTTGTGGTCTTCTTTTGTGACCCCATGGACTGTAGCCCCGCCAGGCTCCTCTATCCCTGGGATTCTCCAGGCAAGAATACTGGAGTGGGTTGCCATTGCCTTCTGCAGGGGATCTTCCCGACCCAGGGATCACACCTCTGTCTCCTGCATTGGCAGGCGGGTTCCTGAGTGTCTGAGCCACCAGGGAAGCCCATATTGGTTATATATTTAATACATAGCTGTGTGTGTCTGCTAATCCCAGCTTCGTAATTTATTCCTCCTTCTATTTTCCTTTGGTAACTACCAGTCTATTTTCTATGTCTGTGAGTCTATTTCTGTTCTGGCGATGAACGCATTCATTCCCCAAGATTCCATATGTAAGTGATATCGTCTGGTATTCGTCTTTCTGTGTCTGGCTTACTCCACTTAGTTTGAAAGCCTCTAGGTCTATCTATGTTGCTGCAAATGGCCAAATTTCATTCATTCTTTTTTTATGGCTGAGTAACATTCCATCGTGGGTACCACATAGTCTTGCTTAACAAGTGGCAGGAATGGACCTTCGTAGAATCTATTAACAAACGTGCAGTTCTTTCAATAGCACCATAATGCTGTGACTTTGCTGGGATAAAAGGTTCCTGAACCAGAAAACTGAAGTAGGTTAAAAAAAAAAAAAAAGGAACCAATAATCTTTAATAAGGTTATTAAAGAGATCAAACCAGTCAGTGGTAAAGGAGATCACTCCTGAATATTCGTTGGAAGGGCTGATGCTGAAGCTGAAGCTCCAATCCTTTGGCCACCTGATGAGAAGAGCTGACTCATTGGAAAAGACCCTGATGCTGGGAAAGATTAAGGGCGGGAGGGGAAGGGGACGACAGAGGACGAGATGGTTGGATGGCATCACCGACTCAATGGATGTGAGTTTGGGTGAACTCCAGGAGTTGGTGATTGCCCGGGTCCAGCCCGGGTGGATCCAGGGAATTTGAAGGGTGGACGGAGTCGGCGAGGAAAACTTATTTGTTTATTAATATAAGATTAGATTAGGAAGAAATAGCATAGTAGGAAGATTAAGTGGAGAGAAGAGGCTGATTAACTTGGGTTACGTGGAAAACCAATAAAGTTCCAGACAAGGAGCTTGCACCATCTACGTTAGGCCGCCGGCGCCCCTTTGAATATCGGAGAGTGCCCCGCCTTGGGCTCTCTCTCTTACGGATCTTAAAAGCCGGGACAAGTAAGTAGACATAGTGAGCCTCCACGTCCCAGATGGGAATTCAGCCTGAAATTAGAGTAAAGAGGAGACACGGGGGAAACCAGTCCAGAGACTGGCTCCCCTTCTATTGTCTTTCAAGGCCTTTTATACTTGTGATTATACACAGAGATCAATGGGTAATACAAAATTATGTAGTGTTCGCAGCCCAGACTCTTTCTGTATATTTTTTGTGTTCAAAAGGTCTCAGGTGATTTACATTATCTTCTGGCCAGAAGGCTTGTTAACACTTTTTTGGCTCTCTTCCTTAATGAATGTTAATTTCGTTTCCCCTGAAGTGTTTTTCTTTAATCTGCATCTCCTTAAAGCATTAAAGTTACATCTCTATAGAACAAAGGTGCAGTGGGTTATAACAAAGAAGGTACTTAACTCAAAGATCTAATGTTGCTAATACCAGGTCTACTACCTGTTTTTCTATATACCAACTATATCTAAAAATAAAGGATGTGAAAATTTGGCACCAAGTATTGGCTCAACAAATGAAACCTTTAATCAGTCCTATTCTAAAGATTTTGACTCCTCGGAAGCCCCTACATTCCTAGGATGTTTTAAGCTTCCTGTGCCTCCTGCAGTCAGGAGGCCTCAAACAATCACATGCGCAGCTGTACGAGTCCTGCAGGCAGGCTAGAAAGCCATCAGAGGGGTTTTGGATTGAAACACCCTTTCAAATGCAGAAGACTAAAGCCCTGAATTGACTTTTTCCAGAGAATGTCAGAAGAGTGGAAAAGCAGGCAGATTCTTATTTTGGGGGGGGGGGGGGGGGATGCTCAGGAAATTCCAGGGGAAAACCTGAGGTCTGATTAGCCTTGCCATCAGAGCTCTGCCGCATGACCTTGTCACGGGTGGAATTCCTCACGCTGGCTCCCGGCAGGTGATGGACAGGGAGGCCTGGCGTGCTGCAGTCCTTGGGGTCGCAAAGAGTCGGACGCGACTGAGTGACTGAGCTGAATCTTTAATAATCAATGGAAAGAGTATGTATAACTGAGTCACCTTGCTACACACCGGAAACAAACAGAACCTTGTAAATCAACTCTCCTGCAATCTAAAATAAAAACTAATTGTTTTAAAAAAGAAAAGTAACATAAAACTCATTATGAGAAAGCTTCCTAAAATCCTGAAGATGCCCAACATTTCCTGTGTGTAGGGAGCCCCCTGCTGGCCCAGTGGTTACGAATTCCACTGCAGGGGATGTAGGTTTGATCCTTGGTTAGGGAACTAAGATCCTACTTGCTATGTCTGTTGTGTGGCAGAAACAACGAAACAATACATTTCCTGTTATCTAGATACACCCACCATTCCGCTGGTTATTCTATGTTAGGCGACCATTTAGCATCTGTTACGGAGAAGGCAATGGCACCCCACTCCAGTACTCTTGCCTGGAAAATCCCAGGCTGCAGTCCACGGGGTCGCTAGGAGTCGGACACGACTGAGTGACTTCACTTTCACTTTTTCACTTTCATGCATTGGAGAAGGAAGTGGTGACCCACTCCAGTGTTCTTGCCTGGAAAGTCCCAGGGACGGGGGAGCCGGTGGGCTGCCATCTATGGGGTCGCCCAGAGTCGGACACGACTGAAGTGACTTAGCAGCAGCATCTGTTATGGTTCTCGTTATTTTTCAGTCACCTTAGTGACTCTAAGTGACTCAGGTCCGACTCTTTGCCACCCCTGGACTGCAGCACACAGGCCTCCCTGTCCATCACCATCTCCCGGAGCTTGCTCAAACTCATGTCCATTGAGTCGGTGATGCCATCCAACCATCTCATTCTCTGTCGCCCCCTTCTCCTCCCGCCTTCAATCTTTTCCAGCATCAGGCTCTTTTCCAATGAGTCAGTTCTTCGCATCAGGAGGCCAAAGTATTGAAGCTTCAACTTCAGCATCAGTCCTTCCAATGAATATTCAGGATTGATTTCCTTTAGAATGGACTGGTTTGATCTCCTTGCAGTCCAAGGGGCTGTCAAGAGTCTCCTCCAGCACCACAGTTCGAAAGCATCCATTCTTCAGTGCCCAGCCTTCTTTCGCGTCTGTCTGAGCATTAAAAACCCGGATTAACTCAACCGGCTTTGTTCTGAGGCTCAAGGCTGCGTCTGTTAACAAAAGATTTGCCTTTCCCCACTGAGAGCCTGCCTGAAAAAAGTCTATCCAATGGAGACTTCACGAAGCCGGGCCTGAAACAATACCCTCACTCTATTTGCTGACATCTCAAGCATTAAATTAATGTTCTTGAGGCCGATTCATCAGTCATTGGGATTCAATGCATGCGGATGGTTGGAACGCAGAGCAGCCGGCCCGTGGAAAAAAGCGACTTTTCATTTTGCATCCAATCACGAAAACAAACAGCGTCACGCAGCCGCCCGGAGGCTGGTGGGGGCTGAGACTCTAATGATGGAAGCAGGGAGCAGCAGAATTTTGCAACAAAAATGAAGAAGGCTGTGTCACCTGTGAACCCCCTTCATACCTCATTTTTTCAAATTTATCTTTTATTTTTCTTACCATCCTTCCTTCTTATAGACCACACATAGACTCCTCAAATTTATCTGCAGATTCTTCCCCACCTCAGCTACCAAGAAGGCATCCTAAATGTTTATCGTTTGGGTTTTCCTGGTACTTAGTGGTAAAGACTCCGCCTGCAACGCAGGAGACGCAGGTTCGAACCCCGGGTCGGGAAGATCCCGCCCTGGAGAAGGGAGTGGCAATCCACTCCAGTATTCTTGCCTAGAGCCTGGCGGGGCTACAGTCCATGAGATCACAAAAGCCTCGGAGACAACTAAACAACTCAATAACAACAATTCAGGCAAAGCGATGAAACTTAGGCAGTCTGTGTCCAGCCTGGATACACGCAGAAAATGACAGCTAGCCTGTTACACAGTTGACACTGAGATTACAGAAAGCTGAGAGGCTTGTTCCAATATTTGAGATTGCTGACGCCTCTGTTCAGGTGTATCGACAAGTTCACGCTTAAGAAAGCATGTAGTTGGAGAGACTTCCTTGAGGTCATTATGTAGGAGAGAGCTGCAAACAAAGGTCTGAGAGTCATTTCCTAGCCAGGTTGATAAGAAGTCTAGGGGCCCCCAAGGAGAGAGGGGTCTGGAATTCTCAAGAAGGAAGAAAAGACAAACTCTTTTTTCCCTCTCTACATTCCTTAGGATTATAGAACAATAATGTATCCTGCCTGAGGACCGTCTCTGGATTAAACCTTCTGGCTAATTCTGTTATCTTAAAATGTAAATTATGGGAGTAGGTCTGGTGAGGTCTTTACAACCTCCAGACATTCTTTGGATTCACTGGAGAGTATATATATAACTTCATTGCTAACACTAGCGACGGGGTACCTCTTTCCGCCCCCTTCTGATGCCTATGTCTGAAGCTTTCTCTAGCTCCTTTATACTTTAATAAAACTTTATTACACAAAAGCTCTAAGCGATCAAGCCTCGTCTCTGGCCCCGGATTGAATTCTCCTCTGGGGGCCAAGAATTCCGGTGTCTTTGCGTGATTCAACAACAACCTTTCAGGTCCTTCGGGAGGAAGGCAAAGTTTACTCCAGAAAGCGTGATAGAACTTTATGAAAATCACAGAGGATGATGTAGTCCAGAGCGCTAATGCATCCCAACTGTTCTTCCCCACTGGCTGGTGTGTGTGTGTGTGTGTCAGTTGCCCCAAATCACAGAGCTTCATTAATGGGCTCTTTTTCTTTCTTTGGCTGCTACGTGCAGAATCTTACCTCCCCAACCAGGGACTGAACCCTTCTCCCTCTGTGGGAGTCTTAACCACTGGACCATCAGGGACATCCTTGGCTCTTCTTTTTTATTTTTATATCGAAGCATAGTTGATTTTTATACTTCCCTGGTGGCTCAGACAGTAAAGCATCTGCCTACAATGCAGGAGACCCGGGTTTGATCCCTGGATTGGGAAGATCCTTTGGAGAAGGAAATGGCAACCCACTCCAGTACTATTGCCTGGAAAATCCCATGGACAGAGGAGCCTGGTAGGCTACAGAGGGGGTCGCAAAGAGTCGGACACGACTGAGCGACTTCACTTTCACATTCATAGCTGACTTACAATATCATGATAGTTTAGGGTGTGCAGCAAAGTTATAACTTCAGCGAAGTTTTCAGCAGCAAGCCTGGCGTGCTGCAGTCCATGGGGTCACAAAGAGTCGGACACGACTGAGCGACTCAACTGATCGTACATACACAGGCAGAGGGGCTTCCCTGGTAGCTCAGCTGGTAAAGAATCTGCCTGCAATGCCGGAGACCTGGGTTGAATTCCTGGGACGGGAAGATCCCCTGGAGAAGGGACAGGCTACCCACTCCAGTATTCTTGGGCTTGCCTCTTGACTCCGCTGGGAAAGAATCCACCTGCAGTGCCAGAGACCTGAGTGTGATCCCTGGGTTGAGAAGATCCCCCGGAGGAGGGAATGGCTACACAGTCCAGTATTCTGGCCTGGACAATTCCGTGGAGACAGGAATACAGCCCATGGCAGGCTACAATCCACGGGGTCGCGAGGAATTGGACACGATTCAGCAACTAACTAAGCACAGCACAGACCCATTCATTTTATGATTCTTTTCCTTTATATTATTGCAAAATGTTGAGTAGAGTTGCCTGGGCTACATAGTTAAGTCCTTATTTATTTTAACCATAATAGGGTGTATGCATACGTACCAGCCTCCTATTTATCCTCGTGTGTGTGCGTTCAGTTGCCAAACTCTTCGCAACCCGATGGACTGTATGTAGCCCGCCAGGCTCCTCTGTCCATGGGATTCTCCAGGCAAGCACACTGGAGTGGGTTGCCATGCCCTCCTCCAGGGGATCTTTCAGACTCCGGGATCGAACTCACGTCTCCCGAGTTGCAGTCGGATTCTTCACCAATGTGCCACCATTCATGCCTAAATTCCCAACTAACATCCTTCTCAACAGTGAAAAGCTAGAAGCAGCTCCTCTAAGATCAAGGAGAAAGACAGGGATGCCCACTCTTGCCGTTTCTACTCAGCGTAGGTTTGGAAACCCTTGCTGGAGCAATCAGAGAGGAAGAAAAAAAGGGGAGGTGTGTGCTCTTTAAGACGCTCTTTGTCGGATCAAATGAAAAGCAAGCTGGCTAAACGGTTCTAATGGTTCTTAGAGAAGCATCCAATCAACGTGGATGATTTTCCTTTTGGAAATATTTGTCCAGGGATTTCAGAGCAGCCGGCACTGTGGTGGAATAAATCCGTTCTAAAACAAAGCCTTGGCCCATTGTCTGTAATCCGTGCTAATGCCTTTCCCAGGAATTTGCAGCTTTGCTGGAGAGAGACACACAAGACCCCATGATATGCGGCTGCAGGCCACGGTGTTACTTTATGAATGTCCGGTGTGGGTTTTAGAAAGCAAGGCAGGCAAGGATACCTTGAACCTTGCTAGGCTGGAAGCTGATACATGGTCTGGCATCCTCCTGTGTTTGAACTCCTAATAGTCACCCAGGATTCCCTGGGAGCTCAGTAGTTTAAAAAAAAATCCTCCTTCCAATGCAGGAGATTTGGGTTCAATCCCTGGTTCAGGAGATCCCTGGAGAAAGAATGGCAACCCACTCCAGTATCCTTGCCTGGGGAATTCCAGAGACAGGGGAGCCTGGCGGGCTACAGTCCATGGGGTCGCAAAGAGCCACTGAACAATAACAAATAGTCTCACATCTCTGCTTTGGAGCTTCTGCCTCCTTCACAAAGAGAGTTTTCCAATCCTCTAGGCTCTCAAGCTGTTCGAATAACTTAAATAAGCGCACAGACAGTTGTACTCAGAACTCAAGAGGATCGACACTTTAATATTTCCGAGAGCGAGTAAGGGCCAGAGGTTACACAAACAGCGTTCTTCGCAGGAGGAGAGCAGAAAGGTTTGCGGCTTGTTTTTTCCTCTGAATAAATAACACGGTCAGGGAGGCTTATGAATTAAAAAAAAAAAAAAAGAAAGAAACTTTAAAGTCACCGAGAAAGTGGACAGGCCAATAAAACAGATTCATGATTTAAGAAGCTTGGAGCATTAAAGAAATAGACAGTTGATGTTTTATTTGTACAGCTGTGGAGGGAGGTGGCAGACAGATATCTGAAGTGAGGGGATACGCGTCAGTGGATTTGAGACATTTATTTTCATAAATATCGAAAACGTGGAGAGCTTCTCCCTTATTGCCTTTAAGTACCTTCCGTTTTCCTGGCATTAAAATAAAGTTGCATGCTGATAGGAAATTTCTACCAAAGCAATTGGCTGAGAGGTGTGTTTCTGGGAAAGACAAAAAAAAAAAAAAAAAAGCTTCAGCATTTAGCAGGCTTCAGCATTTAAATGCAAGCCCAAGGGTGTTGCAGGGAAAAATAAAATACAATAAAATAAAACCAGGAAGCTCCCCAAGCACAGGCTTTAAAAATAATGAGTTCGCTTTGTGTTGGCTTCACGCTTATCAGTCATCTCCAAGCAGTTTAGGGGTTGACAAACGACACACAGTGTTAGCCTTGAATCAGGCAAGTAATGAAACGGTGAAGAACCCACCTGCCAGCGCAGGAGACGTGGGTTCGATCCCTGGAGAAGGGCATGGCAACCCTCTCCAGTATGCTTGCCTGGAGGATCCCACGGACAGAAGTGATCCCAGTCCACGGGGACTGCCAAGAGTCGGACAGGACTGAGCAACTAAGCACAGCAACCTGTGTGTTCTAGACCCCAAGAGGGAAGAGGCGATGAACTTAGGACAGGGACCACAAAAGACACCTCGAAACGCCAGCTGCACTGTCCCCAGACCCCTCAGGACCCCATCTGCTCAACCTGGGTGTTTTAAATCCTCCTGCCAACCCCCTCTGGTTTAAAGCTCCAAGATTGCAACCAACACAGACCTTGATGCCTCTGAGTTTAAACTGAGAACTCGCCCGATGCATGGAAAATAGCTCCTGCCCCAAGTCTCTCATAAAATGGCTTGGAGAGGGGTTTCTACGCGCTGTCTCAAATCCTCCGTGAGCTTGGGCTTGGAAATCCCTAAAGCTCCTTTGGACTAGGACCCAGGCGGTTAGACTTACTCTGATTGCAAAGGAACTGAGCTAAGCGGTGGTCCTGGCAGGGTATGGCATGCAGTCCTCTTTATCTCTTTCCTAGCAGATGGCACGATTCTCCAGATGAAAAAGGGGGTAACGTCTAGCACTGGGCCTCCGTTTCCGCAGGGACTGAAATTCTGAACCAGCTCATACAACCTCACTGTGGGTAAACCCCACGTCTTTCTTCTCATTAGTCCTCCAAGAACATGAAAAGGAATTTTAATTCGGATTTCGCAAATAGGGAGAAGGTACAGATTCTATGAATATATATTTCATACTGTTGGATATTAATACCTCCGAGGGAACTTCAGTTTCCATTTTGCAAAAAAGGGCAGAGAACTCGAGAAAATAATAGTACTCCCATGGTGGATGGTTCAAGGTAACAACCGATGCCTCTACTTGGCTTCAGGGGGTGAAGGGGTCCTACCCACTGAGACACTGTCCCCCAGAGAATCTGACTCTAACTTCTCCACCCTTTCCACTGTCCTGGGTGTGTAATTGGTACCTTACCTTTGCTCCATTCAAATTGCCTAAATAGGGGTGTCCCTGGTGGTCCCAGTGGCCGGGACTCCACACTTTCACTCTAGGGATTGAGGGTTCGATCAATGGTCCGGTAACTAGAATCCCACACACAGGGTGACCAAAAAAAAAAAAAAAAAAAAGCCAATACCATCATAATAAATATTTTAAGAAGCAGAAACTTCAATATTTTGACCACTTGATGTGAAGAACTGATTCATTGGCAAACACTCTGAAGCTGGGAAAGATTGAGGGCACGAGGAGAAGGCGGCGACAGAGAATGAGATGGTTGGATGGCATCTCTGACTCGATGGACATGAATCTGAGCAAACTCCCCGGGAGACAGTGAAGGACAGGGCAGCTTGGAACATTGCAGTCCACGGGGTCACAAAGAGTCGGCCATGACTGAGCAAATGAGCGAGAAAACAACAAACTTTACGTATGGGGGCTCCGAGAGATTCTTCACCAAGAGCTGGGAGATAAAAGCAGGAAAAACGCAACCTGAGTCCAGATGCCGGCCTTAGGGACATGCTGTCTCTTTATGCCAGTAAATTGAGAAAGAAAAGATTATGGAGATTTTCCGTCTCATAAGGAGCTGGTGTCTGTTTATTAACATTATGCCTGAGTCCATCCCGTTATTGCAGGACCTAGGGCCCGACTTCAAACTCTGATGGAGATTGTGTCAGTGACAGCTTGGACAGATATATTGAGAAATGAACAGAAAGGCTAAATTCTAAGAGTTTTATAGGTGAGAAAGAGCATAAGATCTGACTTTTTCCGGAGGCTGAAGCCCTGTACAAAATCATGGTCTCTAAATAGCAAAAAAAACTTGGCAATCTGTACTCCATTTACTGGTATTTAGACACTTAAATATCAGAAGTGTTTTCTTTTTTTTTCCAAAGGCAACCTGGACACTGTAGAAAATGAGCATGATTTGATGTATTTAAATGCCTAGTGTCTTCTGAAGGTAAGAACTGGTTTCGGAATTATAATTTTTAATGCCCTAAAGTGCTCTTTGAGGCTTTCCCTGAAAATTCTTTCCAAAAGCATTTCCCTGAAAATTTTGTTTTTAAATTATCTCCATTTGGAAAAAAGGGAATTGGCCATGCAGTATATCATTTGGTGTATATTAAAAATGAAATAATGTGCAGATGTGAGAGTTGGACCATAAAGAAGGCTGAGCACCAAAAAGAATTGATGTTTTTGAACTGTGATTCTGGAGAAGACTCTTGAGAGTCCCTTGGACTGCAAGGAGATGGAACCAGTCCATCCTAAAGGAGATCAACCCTGAATATTCATTGGAAGGACTGATGCTGAAGCTGAAGCTCCAATTCTTTGGCTACTGGTGTGAAGAACTGACTCATTGGAAAAAACCCTGATGCTGGGAAAGATTGAGGGCTGGAGTAGAAGGCGGCAACAGAGGATGAGATGGTTGGATGGCATCACCAACTCAATGGACGTGAGTTTGAGTAAGCTCCGGCAGTTGGTGATAGACAGGGAGGCCTGGCATGCTGCAGTCCCTAGGGCCGCAAAGAGTCATGACTTAGCAATTAAAAGACCAAAACCAAATGGGCTTACTAGGAGGCGTTAGTGGTAAACTACCCGCCCACCACTGCAGGAGATGTAAGAGACGTGTGTTCGATCCCTGGGTCAGGAAGATCCCTTGGAGACGGAAGTGACAACCCTCTCTAGTATTCTTGCCTGGAGAATCCCACGGACAGAGGAGCGTCCATGGGGTCCCAAAAGTGTCAGACAAGACTGAAGCGACTTAGCAAGCACACACTAAGACTAAAAGCTTACCACGCACGCAGGCCTTGTAACTTTATCTGGATTAAGAAGGTTGCTTCTACTCACAGAATTGAAAGAAGAGGGGTGGGAGGAAAGATCAGAAAGCTGTTTCACGTGGGGACAAAAAAAATTAGAACACAGAACCTTGGGGAAATTAGAAATGTCTGTGTAAAATCATTTCTGTTTAAACGGTTGTAATGAAAACATAATGAAACTTCTCTCTTTAGGAGAACAATGTTTATTATTAATGGCCATTTTAATAGAGCTTTGTTCATTGTCCCAACTCCTTTTCTTAAGTACTGAATTACCCAGGTGCATATGGCCAATTTCAAGAGCCAGAGTCTGTGCTCACATACCCTGATATTCTTGAGCATTAAATCTCTGTGGCAAAGTCGGACACGACTGAGCGACTGAACTGAACTGAAAGTTAAAACAGGAAGACACCATGAGGGGTAAATTTTAAAGCACTCGTTGGCTTGTTGGGGGAAACATGTTCAGAGAATACTCAGTCCTTGGCAGACGCAGTGTTCTTAGATGTCAAGGCATTCCACCAACAGTGGGCATGCCCCCTCAGTAAAACGTCCTGAAACTTAGATACGGTGGACGTCTCTGAGTTTTTCCATTGAGGCTGTCACTGTCCATGTGCACAGAAGTTTAAACTTATGATAAGAACTGCAAGAACGGAAGAGAGGAGTCCCATGTGTTTCTATGGATCTTCAGCGGTTATCTGCGTTGGTCCTGATTGGGTTTCTGTTGCTTCCTGAACTATTGTCTGGCTGTGATGAGGTGGGGAGCTGTTCTCTAGCTGTGCTCAGCTTTTGTGTTACCCTGGCTCTCTTGCACAGACCCTAGGCAACACCGGTGGGCTTAGTGGCCGCGTGGCGTGTAGAATCTTCCCGGACCGGGGATCAATCCTGTGTCTCCTGCATTGCTAGGTGGATTCTTTACCTACCAGGCCACCAGGGAAACACAAGGCCGATGCTGTTATATTTTGATAACAATGTTTATTCATCTCCTTTCATTCCGTCTATCTGATCCAGCTTGTATTTTTTCCCCCCTTTGTTTTACATGATAATCCTGGAGCAATTATCCAGCCAAACATCTTTGTCCTGATTTCTGAATATTTAGTTTTAATGAAGATTTCAGCCCTGTGGCTCAGATTATCAAACCCTTTTAGGCACTCCCAGTAATTACAAAACAAATGAAAAAAAAACTCCCATCTCACTCATTCTGAGAATTCTACAAATGTTGAATGGATAAGATATCTGTTGGAATATCATTTCTTTGAGGGTGAATCAACTTAAATGTTTTGAGACACTTTGAGGTTCGCTGGTGTCTCAGATGGTAAAGAACTTGCTTGCAAAGGATCAGACTCCAGAGACCCGGGTTCAGTCCGTAAGTCAGGAAGATCCCCTGGAGGAGGAAAGGGCAACCCACTCCAGTACTCTTGCCTGGAGAATCCCATGGATGGAGGAGCCTGGTGGGCTACAGTCCACGGGGTTGCCAGAGTCGGACACCACTTTGTTACTAAACCACTCACACGATTACCACTTTCTGATCAAAATAAAAATAATAATAAACATGTGTGATGAGGGATGTAAGGTTTTGAAAAGAGGGATTTCCCCAGTGGTCCAGTGGTCAAGACTTAACCCTCCAGCACAGGGGGTGTTGGTTTGATCTGTGTTTGGTGATTTCTGGCCCCATATTCCTTGTGGATGAAAAGGCGAAACATAAAACCGAAGCGATATTGTCACAAATGTTAAAAGGCTTAAAAAAATCATCTAAAAAAAGAATTTTGAAAACATAGTTTATCACGGAAGCGACAGAGATGATGATTAGTGGAAGAAAGAAGGAGCCCCTTTTGTGATCGTAAGGAATAGTTTATTTACGCAAACACACAGAAAGTTTGATTATAGACATGTAGCAGCATGAAAAATGGAACTATAGATTTTTCCAAGTCTGAAATTTCGTAACGAACGGGCTGAGTTAATTTCCCATGGGAGTGTTGGCGATTGAGTCACAGAGCGGACACGATACAGCTTGACAGAGGGCTGGACTTTAAATGTTGGGAGAGTCTTCTATTTTAATGATTACTTTTCAGGCAATTTCATTGCCGTTGGGTTAGAATTCCAAGTTTTGTAGTGAGTTTTCCTACAGCCTCATTAATCATTGATGGAATAAGATTCTAGTTCTTTGTTTCAAAAAGTGTAGAGGATACACATAAGGTTTACTTAAATTACTGAGCAACTTGAGATATATTTGTGTCCCAATTTAATGATGCAGTGAAGAGGTAGTGAGCGTTTAGCCTCTCAGTCCTGTCCAACTCTTTGCAACCCCCATGGACTGTAGCCCGCCAGACTCCTCTGTCCTTGGGATTCTTCAGGCAAGAATACTGGAGTGGGTTGCTATTTCCTCCTCCAGGGGATCTTCCCGACCCAGGGATCAAACCTGAGTCTCCAGCATCCCCTGCACTGGCAGGCTAATTCTTTACCTCTGTGTCACCTAGGAAGCCCACATGTGTGTAAATGTGTGTGTGTGTGTGTGTGAGAGAGAGACAGAGGCTTCTCCACCATAGATATGTATGACTTCCCCAATGGTTTAAGCAGTAAACAATCTGCCTGCAAGCCAGGAGACTCAGAAATGCAAGTTCGATCCCTGGATCAAGAAGATCTCCTGGAGGAGGGCATGCCAACCCACTCCAGTGTTCTTGCCTGGAGAATTCCATGGACAGAGGAGCCTGGCGGGCTACATCCATGGGGGTCACAAAGAGTGGGACGTGACTGAGCATGCACAGATATATACGTAATAGGAAGGGTTTATAATAGCGAGGTTTTGGAGGATGGGCTGTACTGATTAAGAAATGGTGCTCCCCTGGAGGCTCAGCTGCTAAAAATCCGCCTGCAATGCAGGAGACCTGAGTTCGATCCCTGAGTTGGGCAGATCCCCTGGAGGAGGGCATGGCAACCCACTCCAGTATTCTTGCTTGGAGAATCCCCATGGGCAGAGGAGCCTGGCGGGTCCCATACTATGAGAACATTATTTATGATAGCAAGTATATACAATACTAAGGATATATAATAGCAAGGTTTATACTTATGGCATGTATTGATTGAAAAGTCTACTGTAGGACATAGTTTATAATAGTAAGCATATATATACACGAAGATATAACAGTAAGACTTTATAACAGGAATGTTTGTTAATTGATAAAAATAATGTATAATAACGTTTGTACGACGCAGAAGGAAACGGCAACCCACTCCAGTACTCTTGCCTGGAAAATTCCATGGATGGGGGAGCCTGGTAGGCTACAGTCCATGGGGTCGGTTGCAAAGAGTCGACCATGACTAAGCAACTCACACACACACACACACACACACACGCACAAGACCCAGAAGAGGAGAGAGACAGACTCCCTGCCCCACGCCCTCCCAGATGTTGGAGCCGGTGTGCCCTGAGCCGGTCACCCTGGGTCTCTGGTGTCTAGACACGCCCTCTGCCCAGAGAAGAGAGAGCTCAGCTCCTGCTATCAAAGGGCATCGTTTCTCCGGTCTTCCTTCCAGACCGTCCCAGGAAACTGCTATGCTATTTTCTCTAAACTGCTTCCAACTATGATACTGGAGACAGATGTCGCCCTCCCAGCGGCGGAATAAACCCCCTCCTTCCCCGGGCTCAGAGAGAGAGATGCATTTCTTATTTATCCTCTGGGCCCCGGGCTCCAGGTGTGGAAACGTGACCCCCGCTCACCCGGCGGGAAGAGGAGCCTTGTCTTTCGAGAGGACAAACCTGTCCTGGGCTGTCTTCAGCCTTAATTATGCGTTCTTCAAAAGGTGTTTTTTTTTGAGTCTGGTTTCAAAAGAATGCAGATTAGCTTGCTGTCTTTGATCTCCCGGTCCCTGGGAGTCTCAGGTAAATTCCACTTTTGTATTGACTTAATTGTTCCTGTCAGCCCCAGAATGGCTGGTGTCAGATTTCCTAAACTATTTTTATGAGCAGGCACTGGGTATTCTGGCTCATTCGAGCTGTTCGTCTCTGCTGGGTAGCTTCTTTCGCAATGTGGAAATTCTATCCTGTGTTTCAGCTGGCTGTTGCTGCTGTTCCGTCGCTCGGTCATGTCCGACTCTTTGCAACCCCGTGGACTGCAGCACACCAGGCCTCCCTGTCCATCACCAACTCCCGGAGCTTGCTCAAACTCATGTCCATTGAGTTGGTGATGCCAACCAGCCATCTCATCCTTTGTCGTCCCCTTCTTCTCCCACCTTCAATCTTTCCCAGCATCAGGGGCTTTTCCAATGAGTCAGCTCCTTGCATCAGGTGGGCAAACTATTGGAATTTCAGCTTCAATGTCAGTCCTGACGATGAATATGCAGGACCGATTTCCTTTAGGATGGACTGCTTGGATCTCCTTGCAGTCCAAGGGACTCTCAAGAATCTTCTCCAGCACCACAGTTCAAAAGCATCAATTCTTCAGCGCTCAGCTTTCTTTAATAGTCCAGCTCTCACATCCATACATGACTACTGGAAAACCATAGCCTTGACTAGACGGACCTTTGTCGGCAAACTAACGTCTCTGCTTTTTAATATACTGTCTAGGTTGGTCATAGCTTTTCTTCCAAGGAGCATGTCTTTTAATTTCATGGCTGCAATCAACAGGCTCAGATTGCCCTAAAATCTAATGAGAGTTGAAGAAACAGCATCTAAGACACTGCGTTAGTTGCTCAGTGGTGTCCCACTCTTGTGTGACCCCAGGGACCGTAGCCCTAAGTGACTCTTTGTGACCCCGTGGGCTGTAGCCCACCAGGCTCCTCTGTCAATGAGATTCTCCAGGCAAGAAGACTGGAGTGGGTTGCCATGCCCTCCTCCAGGGGATCTTCCCGACCCAGGCATCAGACCGAGGTCTCCTGCATTGCAAGCAGATTCCTTATCATCTGAGCCACCGGGGAAGCCTTATCTAAGACAAGGTGGTGATATAGACTTCATACTCTTCTTTGTGGTACAAGGTCCAACATGATTTCTATCCAGTAGGAAAACTGAGTCATCGAAAGATTAAAACAAACAAACAATCACACAAATCTCCCCGGAGCCTACATCTACTCAGACTGAAGCAGAATACATTGGTATTAGGCTTCCAGGTTTTGATGAGTTTGCAAAGCTGCCACTCAACTTTGTATCCATTGATAGGTACATCAGAACAGTGTTTGTGCTCCAGGAATGAGCCTGGCTGTCCAGGCAAAGGTGGTTTTCTTGTGTTTTGTTTCATTTGCTCACAGGCTCCCGTGGATCACCTTGCTGGTTTGAGTCTGAAACATTTTTCTTTCCTCGAACACATAGATCAAGACCCGATCAAGGTCGCATTCCTCTTGCCCGGGGAGATCATTAGAGTCATCTTGCATGCGTGCTCACTTGTGTCTTGACTTTCTGTGACCCTGTGGACTGTAGCCCGCCAGGCTCCTCTGTCCAGGGGATTCTCCAGGCAAGAATCCTGGAGTGGGTTACTGTTTCCTCCTCCAGGGGATGTTCCTGACCCAGGGATTGAACACCTGTTTCCTTGTATATCCCGCCTTGCAGCCGGGGATTCTTCACCATTGAGTCACCTGGGAAGGTCTACCATTTGTAACATATATATATATATATATATATATATATATATATATATATATATATTTAATTCATTCATTTATTTATTTTTGGCTGTGCTGGGTCTTCATTCCTGTGTGGGCTTTTTCTCTAGTTTCGGTGAGAGGGGACTACCCTTATTGTGGTCTTGGTGCTTCTCTTGTTGCAGAGCAAGGACTCGAGGGTCCACGAACTTTGGTTGTTGCAGCGAGAACGGGCTTAGTTGTTCCATGCCACGCGGGATCTTCCCAGTTCAGGGATCGAACCCGTGTCCCCTGCATCAGCAGGCGGATTCTTTACCGCTAGATCACCAGGGAAGCCCCTGTCATGTACGTTTCAACTCTGGCTTCATAGACTGCTGACTCCCGGGAAAAATCAAAGAAGCCAGGCGTGGGAATGCTCAGTTAAAAGGTCAGGAAGGGTCTGAGACGATGAAGAAGCTCAAGAGGGTTGTCCATTTGGATGCAGAATGACTCACATATTCACTGGGAAGAATTTGTGACGATTGCCACAAGCTGCAGCTGGTGTGCACTAAAAAATGGGGCTTTTACTCGTGTGTTGGGAAATGACTGTTGAGCTTTACCATTTCAAGTGTTTCAGAACACCGTTAATGTTTCGGTTCCAACTTCCTGCAGGAATAATTACACGGTTGCTAGGGAGGGTAATTAAAGCTGCAGGTACAGCCGCCTCACTTTAGGTGAAGCCCTTTCCATGATCCATGGAAGCCTCTGTACTAAGTGGTCTTGATTCTTTGTGTTTTTGTCTCTCTGTGTGTGTGCGCAGATCTTTATTAAACTGATTCTCTCCTCATGTAAGAAAAGAAACATTTCTCAGAAATGTGGTGTATACACCAACGCCCCCTGCATTGGAAGGGCAGAGGCTGAACAGTGTGGAGATTCCTGAAAAAACCTGAAATAAAACTACCGTGCATCCGTGCATGGGGGAATGCATCCGTGCATGGGGGAATGCATGTGTGCATGGGGGCATGCGTGGTGCACACGTGCTAAGTCGCTTCAGGCGTGTCCAACTCTGTGCGACCCCATGGACTGCAGCCCACCAGGCTCTTCTGTCCTCGGGATTCTCCAGGCAAGAACACTGGAGCGGGTTGCCATGCCCTTCTCCAGGGGATCTTCCCCACCCAGGGATCAAACCTGAGTCTCTCTTGTCTCCTGTGATGGCAGGTGGGTTCTTTACCCCTGGCACCACCTGGGAAGCCCTAAGACTACCATATGACCCAGGAATCCCCCTCCTGGGGCTCTACCCTGAGGAAATCATAATTCAAAAAGATACACGCACACCCAGGGTTCATTGCAGCACTATTTACAAGAGCCAAGACATGGAAGCTACCACAGGACATATTAATGCCAACACTTGAAGTCACCAGAATTTCCAATAAAAATTACTGAAGCCCGGCCTCTAATTATAATTCACTTTTCCAAATTCATACCCTTGAATTTCCTATAGTCCAAAGAGATGGTTTACTCCCCAGTTCATGGCATATAACACGGACAGAGCTTTTCGCATAATTTTTTCTTTCAGACAATGAGAAGATAAGTTCCCTGTTAAGGAAGAGAAATCTCATCCCCGTCTGGAACAGTTACTGGACAGGGTGTGTAATTAAGAAGGACAAACAAACATTGGCTTTCTCAGTCCCATGTATTGGGTGGCAAGTAGCATAAATTGGATTCAACAGATTGTTAATAGGAACCGTACTGAGGGAAAAAAAAAAGGGGGACAGAATCTTTGAACAAATGAGTTAGGGACCCAACGGTCTGACGATGTCACCTGATTGCAGTGAGTTCCTTGCTGACTGTCTCAGAAATGCTCCTCCTTCCAAATGTGCGACGAGTGAGACTATGTCAGAAACCCTCAAGGAGAGGAACTGGTGTGAACAGATTTCAAGTTAAATTGAAGACAAGGAGGGTTTGACAAAGGGGGGAAGCTTGCCGCTATAATGTTCTGACGAACATCCTCTTGGAAATAACATTCGAATGAGTTCCTGTGATTCTACCTGAAAATGAGGAGCACACAGCCAAAGTCATGGACAGAAATGCTCGTAGAGGTGTTATTCACAACAGAAAGAATGGCTGGGGGGGTGGGGAGGGACAAATTAGGACATCGGGATTGACATACACACACTACTGTACGTAAGATAGATGACTCATAAGGACCTACTGTATCACACAGGGAATGTTATTCAACGCTCTGTAATGACCTAAATGGGAAGAAAATCCAAAAAACAGTGGATATGTGTATATGTATAACTGAGTCACTTTGCTACACATTTGACGCATGCACAATATTATAAATCAAGCATACTCCAATAAAAATTTTTTTTAAAGTGATGTATTTCAGGAAGAATAAAAAAAGAAAGGGAAAAAATGGCAGAAACATTACAGAAGTTCACCGGTGGAATGATGGATAAATAAATTGTGTTGTGTTCATACAATGGAATATTGCTGTTCAGTTCCTAAGTCGTGTCTGACTCTTTGCGACCCCGTGGACTGCAGCACGCCAGGCCTCCCTGTCCATCACCAACTCCCGGAGCTTGCTCAATCTCACGTCCATTGAGTCGGTGATGCCATTCAACCATCTCATCCTCTGCCGTCCCCTTCTCCTCCCGCCTTCAATCTTTCCCAGCATCAGGGGCTTTTCCATCTTTTGCATCAGGGGGCCAAAGGATTGCAGCTTCAGCTTCAGCATCAGTCCTTGCATTGAATATTCAGGGCTGATCTCCTTTAGGATGGGCTGGTTGGATCCCTTTGCAGTCCAAGGGACTCTCAAGACTCTTCTCTAGCACCACAATTGGAAAACAATCAAATTTTCAGTGCTCAGCCTTCCCTCTGTTCCAGCTCTCACAATGGTACATGATTACTGGGAAACCCAAAACTTTGGCTATATGGACTTTTCTCGGCAGAGTGGTGTCTCTGCTTTTTAATACGCTGTCTAGGTTTGGCATAGTTTTCCTTCCAAGGAGCAAGCGTCTTTTACTTTCATGGCCTGCAGGCACCATCCACAATGATTTTGGAGCCCAAGTTTATAAATGTCCATATTGGGCTTCCTTGGTGGTTCAGATGGTAAAGAATCTGCCTGAAATGCAGGAGACCTGGGTTTAATCCCTGGGTCGGGAAGATCCCCTGGAGGAGGGCATGGCAACCCCCTCCAGTGTTCTTGCCTAGAGAATCCCATGGACAGAGGAGCCTGGTGGGCTACAGTCCTCGGGGTCACAAAGAGTCGGACACGGCTGAACGGCTAACACTATATTGCTGCTGGAGAGGTTCGTTTTTGGGGGGAATAGTAATAGCAATTATTATTAAGTACTTAACGTGGCAGAAATATAGTTCATTAAGTTGTTGATAGCTCATTTGCTTTTTAACTTTAAAGAAGAACCATATTGATGAATGGTTGGTGGGAACAAGTTACCATGCGTTTACCCCCGAAGAGGTCAAACTGAGGGCTTGTATTACGCTGAAATCAGACCTAGACCAAAAATCGCAGAAGGAGAAGGACACAAGTCACGTGTTCAGAGTCAGCTGGAGGGGAGAAAACCATGTACCTCTCCTCAGAGACGCAGGGGTAGGCAGGGCACAGGTCATTGGAGGTCGAAGCAAGGAGAGCTTGGGACGCTGCGTCTGTGATGTGCTGGGTCAGCCTCAGACAACATCAACAGTTGATGAACGTGATTATCGGATGAAAGCACTTACTTTGAAAGGTCTTGGCAATTAGTGAGGGCCATTATTTTGCAGTCTCTGATCTCTTCCTTCCTCGCCCAGTTAAATCTATTCCCTGCAGGCCCCGTGCACCTTATGCCTGCCCTGTAAAAGGGACAGGTGCGTCTTCATAAAACTGCATCCTGGCTGCTCCTGGAGCTGCGGATCGTTTAATTATTTAGTTTTTATAGGACTGCAGGCTCTTGTCAGCTTAATTAAAGCTCTGATTTCCTCTGGGAGATGTAGATGAACTTGTTAGGCAAGGACTACAAAATCTCCAGCGGACGAGTTTGTAGAAAGCAAATAGATGAAAAGGAGAGAAGAGAGACTCTCTGCGGAGTTATGGGAATCCGAGTTGCAGAGAAATGTACGCTGGAGGAGGGCAATGGCAAGCCACCCCAGTATCCTTGCCTGGAAAGGTCCATGGACAGAAGAGCCTGGGGAGCTGCCGCCCACGGGGTTACAAAACTGAGAACATGTGCATGAGGTCGGAGGGAGACAGGTTGGTCGCAATAAACCGGTAAAACTAAATAAAAAAGAGAAATGTACACAATAAAAGGAAGAAAAGAATATGTCTTTCTACAAGATTTGGAGAGCCCTTACATTCCACTTTTACTAGCTCGATGAGCTCAATTGGATGCCATCGTAATATCCATTTAATTCCATCTCTTCCTCTCTGTTCTATTATTTGGGCTCCTGCTCCTCCTTTGTCTTTCTCTCTCTTTTTAAAAATTGTTTATTTCCGGCCGTGTCGGGTCTTCACTGCCGCGTGCGGGCTTTCTCTATAGTTACGGTGAGCAGGGGCTATTCCCTAGTCGTGGTGAGCGGGCTTCTCGTTACGGTGGGTGGCTTTTCTTGCTGTGGAGCACCATTTCTGGAGCACGACGGCTCAGTACTCAGTACTGCATGGCCTGAGTGACTCTGTGGCACGTGGGATCTTCCTGGGCCAGGGATCAAACCCGCGTCCCCTGCATTGCAAGGCAGATTCCTCACCCCTGGACCACCAGGGACGTCCCTCTCCTTTCTCTCTCTCTCTCCTGTTTTTTTTTTTTTCTGCTCATGGAAGAAGCATTAATCATGAAAATATGGATAAAGAGATGCAAATCCTAACAAAATTTCCAGGACATTTTCAGGAGGATGGCCAGTACAGACCCACAATGGCACTAATGTTCTCTTCCTTAAACCGAAAGAAGTGGCCCAACACAAAGCAAAGAAATACACAGACACAGTAAAAATGTATCAAGTGTTGTCTCCAGAGTCTCCCAAATGCACGTGAGCTTCGTAATTGGCTGGAAAAATAACACATAACATTACTGTTATGTATCCCCATAATGTTACAAGAACACCTTTCTTATTGTTGTTGAGTTGCTAAGTTGTGTCGGACTCTTTGCAACCCCATGGACTGTAGCCCGCCAGGCTCCTCCATCCATGGGATTCTCCAGGCAAGAACACTGGGGTGGGTTGCCATTTCCTCCTCCAGGGGATCTTCGAGGCCCACACATTGAAACCAAGTCCCTTGTTTCTTCTGCGTTGGCAGGCAGATTTTTTTTTTTTAACCCCTGAGGCACCTGCAAGTCAAGTTTAATTTGGGGACAAAATGAGGATTTCAGCCTGGGGGACAGCACCTAGGATAGTTCTGAGAAATTGCTCCAAAGAGGCAGGGAGAAAGTCAGTATATTTGTGCTTTTGGTGAAGGGGGCGTTTATGCAGTCAAACACACACACTATATATATATATATATTTGTTTTGTTTTGTTTTGTTTTGCAGAAGGTTTTTAGGGCTTTTATGATAGGAGGAGATGCAAGATTTGGCTCAGAAAATCAGCTCCTAAAGATATCTAACCATCTGAAGACCTGTCCTGCCAGTGTTTCCCAGAATACAGATGCCTCCTGGCTGCTCTCCGCCCTGAGCTCCTTCCAGGGGGTGTTGAAGGTCAGCAGCTGCAGCAACACCCGACTGAACTCTTGGGGAGGTGGTGGGCAAGTGTCCACAGCAATGCTAATGTGTAGCTGACATAACCAAATGGGGTTAGTTTGGGGAGTTTGACCAAGAGTCATCACCGTGTCTAAGGGCAAGGGGGAAAAACAGATTTTCTGTATGCTGTTACTTTGTAAGCATCCATGGAGGAGAAAAAAGCACCATCACATGGGTCTAACAGGCTTCACTTTTTCAAGGAAATCATATATGCACCACGGAAGATATTCAGGGAAAAACATAGGGGAAAAAAAAATGTCAAGTGAAACAGTTTTGCTGAGTATAGCAAATTGCCCGAAATGTAAAACTAGATGTTCAGATAATTATCTGAAAAGAACGTTTCTGCCAGTGAGTTAAGAAACCCAGAAGAGAGAAACAACAAAAAAAAAACCAACCCAAACAACCTAAGGCAAATGTTAGTTTTCTATCCTGTGAATCCTGCAGTTCAAATAAATGCTTACCATCTTTTTTATTTTTCATGCGTTTTGTGTCTAGACAGGTGTCTTGACAAAACATAGTGAAATCAGACAGACCAGAATAACTAGGGCTTTCTGCAATCCATTTTCAAGTTGAGGATGAAAAAAAATCAAAAATTAAGAAGAAAAAAAAAAAAAGAAACATTTACATCTCCTCTACCTTTCATTGGGAGCTGAGATGGTAAAGAATCTGTCTGCAATGTGGGAGACCTGAGGTCGATCCCTGGGTCAGGAAGATCCCCTGGAGGAGGAAATCAGAACCCAACTCCAGTGTTCCTGCCTGGAGAATCCCATGGACAGAGGAGCCTGGCCGGCTACAGTCCATGGGGTTGCAAAGAGGTGGACATGACTGAAAAGACTGGGCATGCACGCTTGGACGCAAACACTGCCCAACAGCTAAGGACCTTGGGTGATCTACCCATTTCCTAGAGAAGGGAAGAGGTGCTGGACCACAGCGATTTTACACCATGCAAGACTGGGGTGGAGCACCCATGCTCTTGATGGTATCAGTTCAGTTCAGTTCAGTCGCTCAGTCGTGTCCGACTCTCTGCGACCCCATGGATCGCAGCACGCCAGGCCTCCCTGTCCATCACCAACTCCCAGAGTTCACTCAGACTTACGTCCATCGAGTTGGTGATGCCATTCAGCCATCTCATCCTCAGTTGTCCCCTTCTCCTCCTGCCCCCAATCCCTCCCAGCATCAGAGTCTTTTCCAATGAGTGAACTCTTCGCATGAGGTGGCCAAAGTACTGGAGCTTCAGCTTTAGCATCATTCCTTCCAAAAGAACACCCAGGGCTGATCTCCTTTAGAATGGACTGGTTGGATCTCCTTGCAGTCCAAGGGACTCTCAAGAGTCTTCTCCAACACCACAGTTCAAAAGCATCCATTCTTCAGCACTCAGCTTTTTTCACAGTCCAACTCTCACATCCATACATGACCACAGGAAAAGTGAGAAATAGATTTAAGGGCCTAGATCTGATAGATAGAGTGCCTGATGAACTATGCCATAATATGGTTACTCTGCTTTTTTTGTTTTTGCTTTTTCGGGACCCCCTGTACCGTTCTCCACAGCGGCACCAGTTTGCATTCCCACCAACAGTGCAGGAGGGCTCTCGATAGAAACAGGTCTCGAGTGCGAGAATCACAGGTCTTGCAAGACAGTCTCTCAGGGTTTTCGGTGTCCTCCCATGTGTGGCATAGTCTGCCAGGCACAACCCGACTCTCACGCTGTACGGGCGGCATGACTTTCTGAAACGAAGGAAGCACCCCAGCTGCCTCAGGAGCTCCAGGAATATTCTGTAAAATATTTGAAATCAAAAGGCTTTTGTATCTCACTTCACAGCAGCCAGGGAAACCCTGCAGAGAGTGAACGGGTCTTTGTGTTACAGATCGGCTGCTGGGGACCGTTAAACAGTTCATCTAAAGCGAGTGAAGGGAAAAGATGAAAAAAAAAAAAAAAAGAGCCATAAACGCTGAGTTGTTTCAGTGACTTTAATGAAAACATTTGTCATGTTTGAGACTAATTAGCAAATACATGAGAAGTTTATGATGTCATGCCAAGGAAACACTCCTTTTGAGTTTCAGTGCAAATTTGAGCCTCAAGTAAATAAGTCAGAATTAATGACTTTATAAATTGTGTAGCCACAGGATTACTTTAATGAACTTATGTTCGTTAATAAATGTGTCAAGGTCTTCTTTTCTCCAGTATTAAAAACGAATATTGGTTCGTAGCTAATTGAATCCAAGTGCAGAATCCACAATGCGCTTAGATGGATGGAATGTGTTATGTTTAAGGACCCTGGGTTATTTAAAAGCTGTACGATTTTTCTAATTGGGGTAGAGTTGCCTTGCAATGTTGCCCTTGTTTCTGCTGTCCAACAAAGTGACTCACTTATCAGTTCCGTTCGGCTGCTCAGTCGTGTCCGACTCTTTGCGACCCTGTGGGCTGCAGCACGCCAGGCCTCCCTGTCCATCACCAACTCCCGGAGCTTGCTCAAACTCAAGTCCGTCGAGTCACTGATGATGAATCATAGCATCTATATGTCATCTATATGCATACATCTATCCCGTCTTTCTTGTACTTCCCTCCCAGCCCTCTGCCCACCCATCTAGGATGTGAAAGCAAAGTCCAAAAATTAACACAAGCAGAGCATTCTGTAGGCTTAAACTAGGAGGGGAAATTGTAACGTATCTTGCAATCTCAGTATACGTGACAATAGGTGAATATTCTGACATTACAGATTGTAAGGGCTGCCCAGGTGACCCTAGTGAGAAAGAACCCGCCTGCCAGTGCAGGGGACGTAAGAGTTGTGGGTTCGATCCCTGAATCAGGAAGGTTTCTTAGAGGAGGGCATGGCAATGCACCCCAAGATTCTTGTCTGGAAAATTCCACGGACAGAGGAGCCTGGCGGGCTACAGTCCATGGGGTCACTGAGGGTCGGAAATTACTGGAGAGATTTAGCACATGCAAGGTGAGTTTGGGGTGCCAGCCCCCAGCTGAACATATGAACCAAGCAGGTGTCCATCTGTGACTTTTCCTTCGATGCCTAGGACTTTCCAAAGGATCATCCGTTTTACAGACAGGCTTCTCTCTCAACCCTTCCTTTTTCTCGCTTTTGAGCCCTGTCCCCAGAAGCTGGAAAAGCTGGGAAGGACCCTCCCCTGGAGACTCTGGAAGGACTTCAGCACTGGGACCCGTTGACCTCAGACGTCTGGTCCATAGGATTCAGACAGCAGGCTTGTCGTGTGTCCCTCTCTGTGGTATATTTCTTGTTTATTTCTTTATAACATTGCTGCCTCTCTCCCCCTACCACACACACAGACACTAACCCTCCCCAGACAAAACTAAATTCCATGAAACCACGAACTTGATTCATTCCAGTTTTATTCCCCAGCAAGGGCTTGGCACAGAGTCCAAACTAAATCATCACTAGTATCTGTTTCAATCCACGAGTGGGTATGCTTATTCTTTGTTGAGATTTTTAACGCTTTTTTTTCCCAGACTCAAAATATCCGTTATCGTCAATGTCTTCTTCTGGAAGGGCAACCATAAATTACTGTCACTTAGTGGTCTTTTTGGATAATAGACAGGGCATGGAGCACCACTGTGGGAATTCAGGATGAGATAGTATCCTTTGTGCTCAGATGATTTGATTTTTTTTTTTTTTTTTGCAACTGGCAATAAAAAAGGAACTAAGACCCTGATGCTGAAACTCCAATCCTTTGTCCACCTGATGCAAAGAACTGACTCATTAGAAAAGACCCTGATGCTGGGAAAGACTGAGGGCAGGAGGAAAAGGGGACGACAGAGGATGAGATGGTTCGATGGCATCACCGACACGATTTTCATGAGTTTGAGCAAGCTCCGGGAGGTGATGATGGACAGGGAGGCCTGGTGTGCTGCAGCCCATGGGGTTGCAAAGAGTCAGACATGACTGAGCAAATGAACAACAACAGGTTTTTTGTTCTTTGAAGGTACACATTTAAATGTGTAGCTTGAAATTAAAGAAAGGAGGTTGGAAATTAACCATGCCTAAGACTCTCATCCCCCCCCCCCTTTCTGAATCTGAAGACTTTTTCACAGTTTTAACAAACTTATCCCAACTTACCGCCATCTTTTAGCAGTGAAGGAAAGGCATTGTAACTTATGGGTCTGAGTGGATTTGATTAGTAGTCCAAGCATCTGTTCTGGCTGAGGCATTATTGATGTGTCTGAGAGCGTATTGCAAAGCAAATTAAAGCAATTAAATGGAAGCAAAAAAATCCATCGGGTGGCAAAAACAAAATTATTAAATGACTAGACAGTCATCAAGGGGAGCATCTTAATTAAATAAAGTGGAAAGTGTTATTTTTTTTTTTTAAGGAGGTCTTGACTTGAGCGAAGGGAGTTTCTTAAAATTAATCTATTTACTTGGCTGTGTTCTGTCTTAGTTGTAGCATGTGGGATCTACTTCCCTGATCAGGGATTGAACCCAGGCCTGCTGCACTGGGAACTCGGAGCCTTAACCACTAGACCACCAGCAAAGTCTCAAAGGGACGTTTCTGACATGGGCATCCCCGTTCTTGAGCTCCGACAAGGATCCAGGCTTGTACACTGATTAGCCAGGATAGAACGTTCAACATACGGCTTTTTGGGAGGAGACAAGACATGAGGAATCCCGGAGGTTTTCTAGATTTCAAGTAGTCTGTGGAAACCTTGCTTCTGTGAGTTAGAGCTTTGGCAGCTGAGGAGACCAGAATCTGTTGTTTGGTGATGAGTTTGGGGAACCTTTCCCAGCCTCATCTTCCTTTTTTCATGAAAACTCTTTATTTTGTATTGGGATATAGATGATCAACAATGTTGTGATGGTTTTGGGTGGACAGCGAAGGGACTCAGCCATAGGTATACAGGTATCCCTTCTCCCCCAAACTCCCCTCCCATCCAGGCTGCCACGTGACACTGAGCAGAGGTCCCTGTGCTGTCCAGCAGGTCCTTGCTGGTTCTCCATGTTCAATGCAGCAGTGTGTCCACGTCCATCCCAGACTCCCTGACTATCCCTTCCCCATCCTTCCCCCTGGTGACCATCAGGTTATTACAGAGTATTGAGCAGAGTTCCCTGTGCTGGACAGCAAGTCCTCGCTGATTCTCACGTTAAATATAGCAGTGTGTCCACGTCCATCCCAGACTCCCTAACTATCTCTTCCCCCATCCTTCCCCCTGGTGACCATCAGGTTATTACAGAGTGTTGAGCAGAGTTCTCTGTGCTGGACAGCAGGTCCTTATTGGGTTTCCATGTTAAATACAGCAGTGTGTCCATGTCCATCCCAGACTCCTGAACGATCCCTTCCCTCCATCCTTCCCCACCTGGGAACTATAAGTTCATTCTCTAAGTCTGTGAGTCTCTTTCTGTTTTGTAAATCAGTTCCTGAATATCATTTCTTCTGAGATTCCACGCATCACTGGCGTCATGCAATGTTTCTGCTTCTCTGACTTACTTCACCCAGTAGGACACTCCCTGGGCCCATCCATGGTGCCGCAAATGGCATTATTTCATTCTTTCAGACGGCTGAGTAATATTCCGTTGTATCAGCACCCTTCTGCTCTCAGATTAGATGATGTGAAGATCTTAGCTCCGACTGTGGTATACAGTTAGCATGCAGTTAACAGCAACTGAAACTCTGATGACTGTCTTTTGGGTCCATGCTGTGGGATGCAGAAAAACGACCTTCTGAAGATGTCCACACCCTCCTCCCCAGAAGGTGTGAATATATTACCGTATGGGCCAAAAGGCACTCTGCTGGTGTCATTCAGGTAAAGACCTTGAGGTGGGAAGCTGATTGTGGGGTGTCTAGGTGATCCCCATTGTAATGTATTTATAAAAACAATGCTGTACTTTGTCGCTCAGTTGGGTCTGACTCTGCGACCCCGTGGACTGTAGCCCGCCAGGCTCCTCTGTCCATGGGATTCTCCAGGCAAGAATACTGGAGTGGGTTGCCATGTCCTCCTCCAGGGGATCTTCCTGACCCAGGGATCGAATCTGCCTCTCCTGAATTGCAGGCACATTCTTCACCATCTGAGCAGCCAGGGAAACCCAAGAATACTGGAGTGGGATAGCCTGTTCCTTCTCCAGGAGATCTTCCCAACCCAGGAATTGAACCCCTTGTCTCCTGCATCGCAGGCGGATTCTTAACCATCTGAGCTACCAGGGAAGCCCCCACAGAAATGACCAGGGTCCTTGAGAAGCAAATGCATGCTCCTCTAGAGTCTGCAGGAGGGAAAAACCCTGCTGAAGCCTTAAAATTCAGCCCAGGAAAATCCATTTGAGACTTCAGACCCCCGAGAACCGGGGCATAATAAATGTGCATTCTTTTAAGCCACCAATTGTGTGATAATTTGGGCTTCCCAGGTGGCTCAGTGGTAAAGAATCTGCCTTACAATGCAGGAGACACAGGAGATGTGGGTTTGATCCCCAGGTTGGGAAGTTCCCCCAGAAGAGGAAATGACATCCCACTTTAGTATCCTTGCCTGGAGAATTCCATGGACAGAGGAGCCTGGCGGACTACAGTCTATGGAGTCACAAAGAGTCAGACACAGCTGAGCGATCAAACAAGAAAAACTGTCCCCCGTAGTGGGGAGTCAATCACTCCTTGGGTAGGGAGATATTACACATGCAGGGAGCCAGCTATAAGTAACAGGTGTTGCTGTTAAAGGTCAGCTTGAACCAAACCATCTCGTTGGCTTTTACAAAACAATGGCCCATTCATTGCTTATCAGTGTTTCTGTTGCATCCATATTGCCTTGGGCATTGCAGAGACAGCTGTAATTGATTCCCCAAAGACACTTCTCCATCAATGACATTATCATTATTTAGGCGCGCTGCAGTCCGCGGGGGTCACAGAGTCGGACCCGACTGAATGTCTCAATAGCAAAGTGATTTGAATGTGTGGAGAGTCTTCGTTGTGGCAAGCTGGTTGTTCACTGTGTCTTGGGCAATCTTTCCTTGCACTGAAAGGGCTTTGCTGCTCTGTGGCGTATGGGAATCTTAGTTCCCTGAGTAAGGACTGAACCAGCTTCAGCTGCCACCCCCGGAGCACCAGGGAAGTCCCTCAGGGACCTGACTATCCCATTCTACAGATTGGGAAAATATCAGGTGCAGGGAGGTTAAATCATGAGGCAACACAGACAGGAACTGGCAGAGACAGAATCGAACCCCACGAAGCTTCATCACAGGATCGGATGGCTAACCACCTCACGACAACCCACCTGCTCTCAAAAATCTAAAGGTGATCTGGGATTATGATACGGATGGTGATCACGGGTGTCATTATCTCCACTGAATTTATGTATAATTAATGTGGCTGGTGTATCTTCCAAGGTGGCCCCAGTGGTGAAGAATCTGCCTGTCGATGCAGGAAATGCAAGAGATGCAGGTTCGTTCCCTAGGTTCAGAAGATCTCCTGGAGGAGGGCTTGGCAACCCACTCCAGTATCCTTGCCTGGAGAATCCCATGGACAGAGGAGCCTGGCAGTCCACGGTCCACGGGGTTGCAAAGAGTCTGACATGACTGAGCGACTGAACAATAAAATGCATACGGGCGTGTGAAACATTTTAGTATCAGAGAGCTCATTGTGTTAATTGGTTTATATATAAATGTATTTATATTAAACATATATATATAATTATCTATGTTTTTTGTTGAGCTCTGTCACGTTGAGGATTGCATTTTTTTTCCACTTTATTGATGAGAAAAGTAAACTTCAGAAAACAGTGATGAACAGGACATCCCACAACTATTAAGCACCCCACCAGGAACGTAAGCTTAAAAGCATCCAACTCCCTACTCCGTTTACTGAAGTCTTATGCCCTAAAAAGTGTTAGGATTGCCAGATTTCATTTTCTATCAAAACTTAGTATGCAGCGTTCCTGGCGTTAAAAAAAAAAAAAAAAGAAAAAGCACATTATTTAAAAATCTTGACTGTCGAGGAACACGAGGATAATAGCTCCAGATAGAATAAGTTTTTTAAACTTACTATACCATTTTTGCCTTTATTTGCTATGTCTGTGGTGTGTACTGCATTTTTCTTGCTATGTTGATGTGTGATGGAATTAAGAGAAACAAAGAATTGAACGTTGGCTGACCAACACTGATCTTTATTAAAAATTTTCTTGGGAGGCAGGTGGGAGGGGGGTTCATGATGGAGAACATGAGGACACCTGTGGCTGATTCATGTTAATGTACGGCAAAAAAACCACTACAATATTGTAAAGTAATCAGCCTCCAATTAAAGTAAATTAATTAATTAAAAAATAAAAAATTAAAAATGTCTTATTTATTTGGTCGTGCTGGGTCTCGGTTGTGGTCATGTGGGACCTAGTTCCCTGACCGGGGATTGAACCCCGGTCCCCTGAGTTGGGAGCCACTGGTCCACTATGGAGGTCCCCAATTATGTTTTTTTCATTACAGTTCCATTCAGTTGCTCAGTCATGTCCTACTCTTTGCGACCCCATGGACTGCAGCACACCAAGCCTCCCTGTCCACCACCAACTAACTCTGAGAGTTTATTCAAACTCATGTCCATCGAGTCGGTGATGCCATCCAACCATCTCATCCTCTGTCAACCCCTTCTCCTCCAGCCTTCAATCTTTCCCAACATCAGGGTCTTCTCCGATGAGTCAGTTCTTCCCATCACGTGGCTGGAGTATTGGAGCTTAAACATCAGTGCTTCCAGTGAATATTCAGGACTGATCTCCTTTAGGATGGACTGGCTGGATCTCCTTGCAGTCCAAGGGACTCTCAAGAGTCTTCTCCAACACCACAGTTCAAAGGCATCAATTCTTTTTTCATTTCCACTGAGTAAAATTCTTAGTGGGGATGTCTCAGACCCCTTTAAAGAAATTGCCTTTTTAAAAAAATCTGTTTTACCTCCACTGTGCAGTTTACTCACGTCATCCACTGGCGATGAGCAATAGTCGCGACCACAGGGCAAGGATTCAGGGTGTAAATTCATCTCATACAAATCCCATCCCTAATACAAGTGCGTGTCGTAGTGTTCCCTTGCAGTGGTTTTGAGACAATTATCTTAATGGGTTTTCATGCCTAGAATACGGCATTCTACAGAACCTGATCTAATTAATTATCTCCGTTTCTTTAAGAAAAAAAAAAAATCCACTCCAAATTCATCATTTCTCTTTCTGTCCAAAGTGATAGAAACCAGACTGAAACCAGCTTTAGCAAAAAAAAAAAAAAAAAAAAAGGAAGCAAATTGCCCTCTGCTGACCTAGGCTTGGTTCAGGCATGTCTGGATGGAGTATCTCAAACAGTATTTTTTGTCTTTTCTTTTCTGATCGCTTCTTTCTATTGTAATCCAAAAGATAAACCCAGCGATGAGCTCCATCTTTGTAGACTTTTTTTTGTTGTTGTTGTTGCAATGTAGCTGACTCCTTGGAAAAGACTCTGATGCTGGGAAAGATTGAAGATAGGAGGAGAAGGGGATGACAGAGGATGAGATGGCTGGATGGCATCACTGACTGGATGGACGTGAGTCTGAGTGAACTCCGGGAGTTGGCGATGGACAGGGAGGCCTGGCGTGCTGCAGTCCATGGGGTCGCCAAGAGTCAGACACGACTGAGTGACTGGACTGAGCTGAATTGCTTTACAATGTTCTGCTAGTTTCTGCCGTCCAACAGTGTGAAGCAGTCCTATGTATCCATAGATCCCCCTCCCTCTTGAACCCCCCTCCCCCATCCCACTCCTCTCATTTCAGCCAGAAGGGAAGCCGTAAGTTTCATATTGTTATAGAAAAACAAACAAATACCCCACAGAATAGAAAAAAATCTTCAAGCATTAGAAGGAGCATCAGTTGAAGCACGGTAAACCTATTTTTGGTCCTTTATCTCTGACCAAGGTCTTCCCTGATAGCACAGTTGGTGAAGAAGCCGCCTGCAATGCAGGAGACCTGGGTTCGATCCCTGGGTGGGGAAGATCCCCTGGAGGAGGGAAAGGCGACCCAGTCCAGTATTCTGGCCTGGAGAATTCCATGTACTGTATAGTCCATGGGGTCGCAAAGAGTCGGACAGGACTGAGCGACTAATATAAAGCTTTACTTTATATTACAGTTATAATAAGCATGAAGATTGCCCAAGAGATTCTGTATATCAATCTATTTGTTATTCATATGAGATTATAAGGGTCCAATAATACTGAGCAATTTACTCAAAAGCCTATTATCTCTCACTGTCTGTCAAGATAATTTCTCTGATGTCCTTCATTTTTATTTCTTTTTATTTTTTTTACAAAAGCTGAAAATACTCGCTCATACTCAGGACAGTTGAAAAAAAATTCAAAATCAGAAAGTGAGATAAGCTGTGTAATCACTGCAATTGAAGTGCAAAGTGGTTCTTGCTTCCTTTTTTAGACTAAATCATGACGGCAATAAGCTTGGTAAGACATCCCCGCTAAAGGGAATTTCACCTCTGTGACATGGCTGGGAACATTTAAAATTGTGGCCCTTTGCATTCTGCATTTTTATTGTTGCTGTTTAATCTTTCTTGAAAAAAAAATCAAAATTAAAAAAAAAAAACATTGAATCCAAATTTGTCAGGATGCCTGTATGCTCTGTGTGTCCAGCTCTTGGAGACCCCCTTGGACTGCATGTAGCCCGCCAGGCTCCCCTGTTCTTGGGATTCTCCAGGCAAGAACACTGGAGTGGGCTGCCCTTTCCTCCTCCATCTGTCAGGATAGCAGGTAAAAAGGATGCATACGTATATGTGTGAAGCATCTTGATGTCAGGAATGAATAAGGGAAATTTTTGAAACTGTAACAAATTATTGCTAGTATTCCTGTATCGGTCTTAGAAACATTTTCAAATGGGAAGTAACAGTGATTGGATGTCTTGTTCATTTAAAGACGTCTCAGAAATGATTTTGAACGGGTTTCTTTCTGAGAACTTTACACTTAATGATTTTGATTTTTTTTTCCTCCCTAGTAAGTGAAATACTGTGGTGGTTTTTTTTTTTTTTTTTTTTTTAAACCGCAGACACAGTCTTCTTTTATGTAAGGTATGCCTCCCTTTTCCTTTTAGGGTTAGGGTTAGTTTTAAATCGCAAACTGTGTTTCACTGCAGCTGAAATGATAAAGGTCTTCCCATGGTGGTTTAATGCCGACTGGCAGAATGAAAGGAAAATAGTGTTGCTTAATGAGCTTCAGACTTAATGCTCACTTAAATATATTGTTTCACCTCCCCGAAAGAAATCTTTCAGGTTGCCTTGTGGCTCGTCAATGCCAGAATAAAAGTCTGGTGCAGTCCAGTTCAGTTCAGTCGCTCAGTCGTGTCTGACTCTTCTTTCACTAATTTGTGTTCTGATGTTTTGCTTCTTGAAACTTATTTGAGGATTTGTCTACTCTTTCACTAATTTTTGTAAGTAAAGTTTTAAATTGCATTTAAGAAAAACATTGTAGGCTCCATATATATACATAAATATATATATATACATATATATATATATATATACACACACACACATATATATGGTTTGGGAGATAGGTCTGTCTACGCTGTATTCAATCCATCCATCCATCTATTACCTATCAATCTTATCTATCATACATCTCATCTGTTGTCTATGTCGATCTATAAAATCATCTGTCAACCATGTATCTTTCAGATCTAGGCAGTACAATTGGATCGTACTACAAGAGAAACACCCCAAACTTGCATGGCAGTTATAAGGACACAAAAGCTGTAAATTAAAAAAAAAAAATCAGGTCTTCTCTGGGCTAACATTGTTTTTTTTATTATTAAAAAAAGCAACAATTTTTGTTTTGTATTTGTATTCGAATTGCATGAACAAATCTCTTATATTGTGGTATATAGCTGAACTTTGCATTCGAAGAAATTTTCTGGTCTGTTTGGATGTCCAGATACTCTGTTTCCGTTCTGTCTTGCTTTGTTAGACATTTTTAAATGACATACAACAAACCAGTGAATATAAACGAAAAACAAAACGGAAGCAGACTCGCAAATAAACCAGCGGCACCAACTGGGAGAAGGGAGGTAGGGGGACGCTGGGATGGGGATTAAGAGGTAGGAGCTACTATGTATACAAGAAATAAGCCGCAAGGATGTATTGGCATTGCTGGTGCCTCAGTGGCAAAGAATCTGCCTGCCGATGCAGGAGACACAGGTTCGATCCCTGGGTCGGGAAGATCCCCTGGAGAAGGAAATGGCAACCCACTCCAGTATTCTTGCTGGAGAATCCCATGGACAGAGGAGCCTGGCAGGCTACAGTCCGTGGGGTCACTAAAGAGTCCAACATGACTTAGCGACTTGAACATCAAGGATGTGTTATATAGCACAAGGACTAAAGCCACTTTTTAAAATAATTACTGGAAATGGAGTATAACCTCTAAAAATTGTGACTCGTTATATTATACAACCTGTAACTTATGGTGGACACCAGTTACCCTTCCATAAAAATGGATAAATAAAGTGTCAGAAAGTAAAACCTTTTGACAATGTGTTTTATTTAACCCCCAGTAAAACCAAAATAGTACCCTTTCAACATGTAGCTAATATTAAAAATATATATAAAATGAAAAACAATTTGAAAAATATAGAGGGCAATATTTCAAAGTACATGAAAGCAAAGACCATATGTTTTTTTGCAATATATTTTATATAACCCAAGGGAGTTCCCTGGTGGCTCAGATGATAAAGAATCTGCTTGCAATGCAGGAGACCTGAGTTTGAGTCCTGGGTCAGAAAGATCCCCTGGAGAAGGGTGTGGCAAGCCACTCCAGTATTCTTGCCTGGGAAATCCCATGGACAGAGGAGCCTGGCGGGCTACAGTCCAGGGGGTCGCCAAAGCGTTGGAGGCGAGTGAAAACCTTACACTTTCACTTTTCACCCCAGATAGTACCATTTCAATATACAACCAATATTTAAAAACATTTAAAATAAAAAAATTTGCAGAACGTAGAGCACAATATTTCAAAATACATGTGAACAAACACCGTATTTTTTTTTTTAAATTTTCATTAGATCTCGATTCACTCACCTTCTGTCTTCCTAGCAGGCGAGACTAGAGGCTGGCAATTCTACTGAAATTTCCATTCACGCATCTTCTGTCTTCCTGGAAGGCAAGACTAGAGGCTGGCAAATGTACTGAATTTTGCATTTTCTAAGGGTGTTCTTTAGAGCGTGGTTTCCCTTTCTTTTTCAACGTTTGTTGGCTTTGCACTGTTGAGTTACTTTCTGCCGTAGAGCAAAGTGAATCGGCTCTTCGTGTCCGTGTATCCCCTCTTTTTGGGGCTTCCTTCCCATTTAAGCCTGCACAGAGCGCTGAGCAGAGCTCCCTGGCTGAGCAGCACGTTCTCACTAGTCGTCTGTCTCACACACAGTATCGCCAGTGTGAGTGTTCCAGTCTCAGTCTCCCGGGTCCTCCCACCATCCCCTTTGCCCTCTTGCTCTTTCAAATGTTTGTCCTCTGCGCCCGTGTCTCTCTCTATTTCTGCTTTTGTGAGCAAGATGGGCTATACCAGGTTTTTCCATTTCTTTCCACCTTGCATCTACTCATGAGTGTACTGTATATTCTTTTTATTTTTTTGCTTCTTTTTGGCTTTATAGAAATAGAATCCTTCTCTGTGATTCTTTTGGAAAAAAATTTTTATTGACGTATACTTGATTTACAATTTTGTTATTTTCAGGTGGACAGCAAAGTGATTTGGATATAACATATATATCGCGTTTGTGCACGTTATACGTATAACTATGCTGTTGGAGAAGACTCTTGGGAGTCCCTTGGACTGCAAGGAGAGATCCAACCAGTCCATCCTAAAGGAAAACAGTCCTGAATATTCATTGGAAGGACTGATGCTGAAGCTGAAACTCCAATCCTTTGGCCACCTGATGGAAGAACTGACTTACTGGAAAAGTCCCTGATGCTGGGAAAGATTGAAAGTGGGAGGAGAGGGGGACAGCAGAGGATGAGATGGTTGGATGGCATCACCAACTCAATAGACATGAGTTTGAGCAAGCTCTGGGAGATGGTGAAGGACAGGGAGGCCTGGCGTGCTACAGTGCATGGGGTCGCCAAGAGTCGGACGCAGCTGAACAACTGAACTGATATATATGTGTGTGTGTATATATATATGTTTTTTTTTTTCTGAGTCTTTCCCATTGTAGGTTATTACAAGATACTCTGTGGGTCTTGTTGTACTCTGTACACTTATACAATTGACCTTTGGATTATACTTGGATTCTATTTCCAAGCATGGCGCCATTCTGCCATGCAACAGGAAGTCTCTCACACGTAACCCTTTCCAACACAGATTATACGACGTCTGTAAACCATCTTCATCCATCCTCACATCTGCGGACACTTGGGTTGTTACTATTATTTTGCTATTACTGACCTTTGCAGAAAAAAAAAACCTCATTCACATCTGCCAAAGCATTCAGAATGGCTGGAATGTGGATGGCTCTTCAAATACTTGGCTTAGATAGTAAAGAATCTGCCTGCAATGCAGGAGACCTGGGTTCGATCCTTGGGTTGGGAAGATGCCCCCCTTCCCCCTAGAGAAGGGCATGACAAGCCACTCCAGTGTTCTGGCCTGGAGAATCCCATGGAGAGAGGAGCCTGGTGGGCTACGGTCCATGGAGTTGAGAGAGTCAGACACGACTGAGCGACTCACACTTTCAAACTTCATAGACGGTGGCAAGTTGGTTTCCCAAATGGGTGCCCCATTTTCGGTCAGAGCGCCAGGGCCTCATTCTCTGGATGGCTGTGCTTGTCAGGACCTTGGACAGTGACAGACATTCTCATTTCTTGTATGTAGAGTTGTGTAACAAATTGTGTCTAGCCTTGGCCTCTTGATAGATGTTTCCAAGACATGTAACAGGGTTTTTTTTTTTTTTTTTTTTTTGCAATTTCTGGTAATTCATGACAATCTTTTCTTGAGTGTTCTCTTATTCTTAAATGTTAAAGGCTTGAATAAGTTCTTTTTTCTTGGTCTTCCTTTTAGGCCTGATGCTGTGAAATGTAAACATTATTAATTGCTTTCATTCTCAAGCGAATATTAAGGAATATTTTTCAGGACTCAGCAGGAAAACAAACGAGAGATTAAAGTAATTATTGGAAGAGACCTGTCAGACTAAACTCAGATTGATCCTTCCCTCTGAAATAAAAAGTGTGGTGAAGGATCTTAAGAAAAGGTGCAGATGAATTAACAGAGGATAAGAAAAGCCTTACTCTGGATGGAAGAATATAATCTGTTTATTTGTCCATCTTCCTGAGAGTAAATCTTTATCTCAGGAGACGGCTTATCGTGTCCGTGCCGTGAAGGACATACGCATTCACAATGAAGGATTTTGGATTTTCCTACACTTTATTTTCACTCTGGTTGGATTTGTGTTAGCAGTGATAACAGACTTTCTTTCTTTAAATGGTGGCAGATGTCTTCAAAAAGAGCCTGCTGACATCTTCAAAAGTGATGAGACCATGAATGATAGAAGAAGGTATTGAGGGAATTAAATTAGAAGACAAAATTACTACGGACTGATGAATAAACTCCAGGGGTGAGTAGATTTCTTTTGGGTTCTTAGCAGAGCCTGTCGACCAAAAATACACTTCGGCCGGCACGTGTGACATTTTAACCCATGCCCTATCGTCTGGTTTGATGTTGAGCTGCTAAGTCCTGTCTGACTCTTTGCGACCCCATGGACTGCAGCACGCCAGGCTTCCCTGTCCTTCACCATCTCCCGGGGTTTGCTCGAGCTCACGTCCATCGCGTCGGCGATGTCATCCAACCATCTCATCCTCTGTCGTCCCCTTCTCCTCCTGCCCTCAGTCTTTCCCAGCACCTGTGCTTCCCGAGTCCCCTGTAACTAAGAAGTCAGCCAAGCATGGGAGTCATCACTTCACACAGGACAGGGGCTGTTAATTCGGAGAACAGTGCAACACTCAGGATGCCGAGGGGCTGGTCCTCAATGCTGCAAAGCCGGGTGGGCTTTCCAAGGATGTCAACCCCTGTTCAAAGGCAAAAGTGAATTTAAATAACTTGGCTGTGGTCATGGTGTAACTGCACACCCCCATGGACATTTGTAGCTGAAAGAGATTTTTAGTGATTCATACCGGAAGTTTCAAAAAAATTTTTTTTTTTTTTAGCAGAATGAGGTCTTTTCTTATGATTTATTTTTTGCTTTAGAGGAGGCTGCGAATTCCGTAGTGGCTCAGACAGTAAAGAATCTGCCTGCCAGTGCGGGAGACCCGGGTTTGATTCCTGGATTGCGAAGATTCTCCTGGAGGAGGAAATGGCAACCAGCTCCAGGATTCTTGCCTGAAGAATCCCATGGACAGAGGAGCCTTGGGCCACAGTCCATGGCATTGCAAAGAGTCAGACATGACTGAGCGACTTTCACTTCACTTCACTGAGGAGGTTAGACAGCATATTAAAAAGCAGAGACACCACTTTGCTGACCTAGGTCCATCCAGTCAAAGCTATGGTTTTTCCAGTAGTCATGTACGGATGTGAGAGTTGGACCATGAAGAGGGCTGAGTGACAAAGAATTCATGCTTTCAGACTGTGGTGTTGAAGAAGACTCTTGAGAGTCCCTTGGACTGCAAGGAGATCCAGTCAGTCCACCATAAAGGAGATCAGTCCTGAATATTCACTGGAAGAACTGATGCTGAGGCTCCAATCCTTTGGCCACCTGATGCAAAGAGCCGACTCATTTGAAAAAACCCTGATGCTGGGAAAGATTGAAGGCGGGAGGAGAAGGGGACAACAGAGGATGAGATGGCTGGATGGCATCACCGGCTCAATGGACATGAGTTTGAGCAAGCTCCGGGAGATGGTGAAGGACAGGGAGGCCTGGCGGGCTGCAGTCCATGGGGTTGCAAAGATCCGGACACAAGTGAGCGACTGAACTGAACTTGAACAGTGGCTGTTAGCAATTTTCATTCCCAGCATCGCAGGAGGAGGGTTCCCTTTTCTCCACGGCCTCTCCGGCACGTTTCGTTTGTTGAGTTTTTGACGGTGGCCCTTATGACTGGTGCGAGGTGATACCTGCTGTGGTTCGTATTTGCATCTCCCGAACATTTAGCGATGTGGACATTTTCAAGTGAATTTTTTTTACCGGGTTGAGTTAAAGGTACCTCTATAGTACTTGGCTGCAGGAAACTGCTCAGTTTTGAATTGCTTTTCGCTGACCCTCCCCAGGAGACGTCTTGAGGACAGTTGTGTTTTACTCACAGCCCTGCAGAGCTTGTGAATATAAAGTGCCCATTAGTACGGCTTTTACATTATTGTTATGACAAACGGGCCCACCGCGGTCGCGCTTCCTGATGCCCCAGTGTGTGTGAGTGTGTGTTTCCATTTTCTTCTCCTTCCACTTGTATTTTCTATTGGAGTAGGGTTGATTTCCCAGGCTGTGTTTGTTTCAAGTGTCTGGGAACTTGATTCAGTTACACATAAACCTTTATTTCTTCTTTCCGGGTCCTTTTCTCATGTAGGTGATTGCTGCTGCTGCTGCTGCTAAGTCACTTCAGTCGTGTCCGACTGTGCGACCCCATAGACGGCAGCCCACCAGGCTCTGTGGTCCCTGGGATTCTCCAGGCAAGGACACTGGAGTGGGTTGCCATTTCCTTCTCCAATGCATGAAAATGAAAAGTGAAAGTGAAAGTGAAGTTGCTCAGTCGTGTCTGACTCTTAGCGACCCCATGGACTGCAGCCCACCAGGCTCCTCTGCCCATGGGGTTTTCCAGGCAAGAGTACTGGAGTGGGGTGCCATTGCCTTTTCCGATATAGGTGATTACGTATAGGTAATCAAATGTAGATCTCACATAGGTGATTCATAGAGCCTGTTCAGCTGACTTTCCTGGGGTGTTCAGTAGGGCCTTTTTGGGTGTCTATTTGATATACATTAATGTGTACATGTTAATTCCAAGCTCTTCATTTGTCCCTGTCCCTAACGTTCTTTCTTTTTTTTTTTTTTTTAATAATTGTTACTTGGTTTTCTAAGCGTGTGAGATGGTTTGCTTTGTCTCTAACAGTTCATTTGCGTGAATGTATGGCCACTTGATGCGAAGAGCTGACTCACTGGAAAAGACTCTGATGCTGGGAGGGATTGGGGGCAGGAGGAGAAGGGGACGACAGAGGATGAGATGGCTGGATGGCATCACTGACTCGATGGACGCGAGTCTGAGTGAACTCCGGGAGTTGGTGATGGACAGGGAGGCCTGGTGTGCTGCAGTTCATGGGGTCGCAGAGTCGGACATGACTGAGCGACTGAACTGGACTGGACTGAACTGAACTGATGGATTATAGCTGGGAGTCACATCTTGTGGTGTTTGTCTCTCTCCCTGTGACTTCCTCCACGTACTGTGATAGTCTCTGGGTCCAGCCATGCTGTCTCTTCCCTCCGCCCTTTTCAGCATCTATTTTTTGTAGATGTTGCTGCTGATGGCCGTTCTGACCCATTCCCAGTGGGAGGTGATACCTCACTGCACACGTGAATTGCCTCTCTCTGATAATGAGCGATGCTGAGCATTCTTTCAGATGCCGAATGGCAATCTGTATACTTTGTGGAAGAAAATGTGCTTTCCATCCTCGGCTCGTTTTTCTCACTGTGTTGTTTCTGCGTTTGAGACTGACATGCACGAGCTGTTTTTATCTTTTAAAGATGGATTTCTTGTGGATACTTCCGTTGGCAAATGTATTTTTCCTCATCCTGAGATTTGTCTTTTACTTTCTTTTGGGCGTTCCCCTGCCTTTCAAATGCCTTTAGGTTAATTAGATGCTGCTTTCTGATTTTGGATTTATTTTCCTTCTAAGTGGTGGATCCCATAAGAACTGGCTGCGATTGACGTCCCGCCTGTATCTTCCTCAAGAATTTCATAGCATCGTCTTTACATTTAGATCGGTATACTATTTTGAGTCTATTTCTGGGTATGGTTTTAAGGAGTATTATAAAGTCGTTTCTGAGTGACTGCACTTTCACTTTTCACTTTCATGCATTGGAGAAGGAAATGGCCACCCACCCCAGTGTTCTTGCCTGGAGAATCCCAGGGACGGGGGAGCCTGGTGGGCTGCCGTCTATGCGGTCGGGCAGAGTCGGACATGACTGAAGCGACTTAGCAGCAGCAGCATAAAGTCATTTGTGTTTTCATCGTTTAAGGAACTGCCACACAGCTTTCATAGTGGCTGTTGACCCCAGGAAATGAAAGATGGTTCCCTTCTCTTCACAGCGTCTCCGGCATTTAATGTTTGGAGAGTGGCCGACAGTTGTCATTCCGACCCGAGTGGGGTGATGTCTCACTGTGCCTTTTGCTTTATCTGGTGATGGCTGATCTTTTTCAGGTAATTTTTTAAAGTGAGTGAAGTGAAGTCGCTCAGTCGTGTCCGACTCTTTGTGGCCCCATGGACTGTAGCCCGCCAGGCTCCTCCGTCCATGGGATTCTCCAGGCAAGAATACTGGAGTGGGTTGCCATTTCCTTCTCCAGGGGATCTTCCCCACCCAGGGATCTAACCCTGATCTCTTGCATTGCAGGCAGACGCTTTAACCTCTGAGCCACCAGGGAAGCCTCAATTTTTCAATTTTTTAAAGAGTCTGAGTTAAAGGCACCTCTTGACAACAGCTCCTTGAAGGTCTGCCCCGTTTTGAATTCTTTTTTTTTTCGCTGACCACCCCGAGGAGACTTCTTGAGCACAGCTGATTTTTATTTACAGCCGGGTGGACACTGTGAATATTAAGCCCCCATCAACCCATCAACCCAGCTTTCAAGTTGCCGTTGCAAAAAAAAAAAAAAAAAAAAAAAAAGCGACGACAAGGAGGCAGCCCTTCTTCATGCCCCAGGCTTGTCTTTTTCTGTACTTTCATTTTCTATCCGAGTAGAGTTGATTTCTGAGGTTGTGTTTCTTTGAAGTGTTGGGGAACTTGTTCAGTTATACGTGGGCATTTGTCTATGGTATATTTACGGTTCCCTTTTCGCATATAGGTAATTACAGTGTGTTCCGTAGACCTGCCTGTGCTTTTAAAATCATCTATTTAATATAGATTAATGTAATGAAACTCCAATACTTTGGCCACCTCATGCAAAGAGTTGACTCATTGGAAAAGACTCTGATGCTGGGAGGGATTGAGAGCGGGAGGAGAAGGGGACGACCGAGGATGAGATGGCTGGATGGCATCACAGACTCGATGGACGTGAGTCTGAGTGAACTCCGGGAGTTGGTGATGGGCAGGGAGGCCTGGTGTGCTGTGATTCAAGAGTTGGACACAACTGAACGATTGAACCAAGCTGAACTGAACTGAATGCAAGGGGATTCCAAACTCTTAAGTTACTCTTCTAACAGTTTTATGGATCATCGTAACTTTGTTGTGTAAGTGTGTGCAGCTTAAGTTTCTGTAAATTAGTTCATTTGCATGAACGTTTGGATGGACCTGTCAGTGGAGCCTGGTGATACCTGCCTTTCTCTCTCTGGCTTCCTTCCCTAGCACAGGAATCAGTCGGTCCATCCATGAGTCGTCAATGCCATCTTTCCTTTCCAGTTCATGGCTGAGTACTGCTCCACTGTTGAGCTTTACCCCTTTGCCTTCATTTTTTTTTTTTTTTTCCTTTCAGTGGACTGATTCAATACCTGGGCTATTGTAAATCACGCTACCCTGAAAACAGGCGTTCATGTGTCATTTCAAAATTATGATTTTCTCTGGGTCTAAGCCAGGAAGTGGGATTGTTAGGATCACATGACTTCTGGATGTTTAGTCTGGTTTGCTGTTTTCTAAAGCTCCTTCAGCGATCTACAGCCCCTGCAAGAGTGTGCGAGGATTCCCTTTCTCCTCAGCCCTCTGCACTGCGTATTCTTTGTTACCCTTCCTGATGAGGGTCTTTCTGACGGGTGTGAGGTGATACCTCACTAGACTTCTGACTTGCCTCTCTGTGATAGTTAATGATGCTGAGCATGTTTTCACGTGACTAAGGTCAGTCTGAGGGCTTCCCTGGTGGATTCAGTGGCAAAGAATCAGCCTGCAGTGCTGATTGAACCAGAGGCACAGGTTCAATCCCTGGATCAGGAAGATCCCCTGGAAGAGGAAAGTGGCAACCCACTCCAGTACTCCTGCCTGGCGCATTCCATGGACAGAGGAGCCTGGTGGGCTGCAGTCCATGGAGTCTCAAAGAATTGAACATGTCAGAGCCATCTAACAAACAACGTCAATCTGTTTGCTTTCTTGGAAGAAATATCCATATCGGTTCTGACCCCTTTTGTCTTTGGGTTGTTTGTGTTTTCGAATTTGAGAGGCTCCATCTGTTTGAGATGAATTTCTTGTGGATGTAGTTGTTTGCAAATATTTTTTTGTCATTTCTGAGTATTGCCTTTTTCTTGGATTGAGGAGTTCCCTTGCCCTGCACATGCTTTTCAGGTTAACGAGGTCCTGCTCTCTTACGTTTGGTTTATTTTTTTCATTATTCTAGGTGCTGAAACCCAAAAGAAGTTGCTGCAATTGATGTCGTATATACGTAGAGAGCATGTCACGTGTGTTTTCTTCCTCCAGAATTTCATAGCATCGTGCTTGCAATCAGATCTGTATAGTGTTTGGGGTTTATTTTGGGGAATGCTGTTAAGGACCATTCTAGTTGCCTGTTACCAGTTTATATTTCCAGTGTCAGAGGAAGAGGGTTTCCTGTTCTCCAGCGCCTCTGCAGCGTTTAATGTTTGCAGAGTGTTTGACAATGGCCGTTCTGACCGTGCGAGGCGATATTCCCTGTAGCTTTGATTTGCATTTTCTGAACATTCAGCGACGTGGCCGCGTTTCATGTGAGTTTCTGAGTTACCTGTATTCCTTGGCTTTGTGAACCCCTGCCTGGTTTTGAATTCTTTCTCGATGACCACCCCTAGGAGACTTCTTGAAGGCAGTTGTGGTTTTTTGTTTCACTTACAGCATCTTGGACCTTGTGAATATGAATAGTAAGTGCCCATCAGTTCAGTCACTCAGTCGTGTCTGACTCTTTGCGACCCCATGGACTGCAGCACGCCAGGCTTCCCTGTCCTTCACCGTCTCCTAGACTTTGCTCAAATTTCTGTCCATCGGCATCTCCCAGAGCTTGTTCAGACTCACGTTCGTCATGTCAGTGAGGCCACCCAGCCATCTCATCCTCTGTCGTGTCTGACTCTTTGCAACCCCATGAACTGCAGCACACCAGGCCTCCCTGTCCATCACCAACTCCCGGAGTTCACTCAGACTCATGTCCATTGAGTCAGTAATGCCATCCACCCATCTCATCCTCTGTCATCCCCTTCTCCTCCTGCCTTCAATCTTTCCCAGCATCAGGGTCTTTTCCAGTGAGTCAGCTCTTCGCATCAGGTGGCCAAAAGATTGGAGCTTCAGCTTCAGCATCAGTCCTTCCAATGAACATTCAGGACTGATCTCCTTTAGGATGGACTGGTTGGATCTGCAGGTCAGTTGCAAAGATCAAGTGCCCATCGGCAGAGCCTTTAAGCGAGTGGTTGTTGTTCCAGAAACGATGACAAGGAGGCAGCATTTCTTCATGCCCCACAAAGTTTAGCTTCCTCTTCTAATTTCACTTGTATTTTCCATTGGAGTAGAGTCGATTTCCAAAGTTATGTTTGTTTGCAGTGTTTGGGAACTCAATTAAGTTATGCACAGACATTTATCTCTTCTCTTCAGGTTCTTTTTCTCATATAAGTGATTCCAGTGTGTTCCGTGGGCTTCCATGTACTGTACAGTAGGTCATTTTTAATCATCTGTTTGATACACCTTGAAAAGACCCTGATGCTGGGAAAGATTAAGGATGGGAGGAGAAGGGGATGACAGAGGATGAGATGGTTGGATGGCATCACCGACTCCATGGACATGAGTTTTAGCAAGCTCTGGGAGTTGGTGATGGACAGGGAAGCCTGGTGTGCTGCAGTCCATGGGGTCACAAAGAGTCGGACACGACTGAGCAAACAGTGGTTAGGAAACATCCAGCTCACCTGTGTCTTCATAAAATTCCACTTAAATAGGACAGATGGACTGACACATTGTCTCATGTTTTTAAAAACCCTTTATGGAAACTATCAATGTAACATAGCTGATTCTCCTTCCTTCTAAAACCTATACACATCACGGTGTATAAAAGAGAAAGCCAGTGGCATTCAAAAGCAGAGACATTACTTTGTCAACAAAGGTCCATCTAGTCAAGGCATTGGTTTTTCCTGTGGTCAGGTATGGATGTGAGAGTTGGACTGTGAAGAAAGGTGAGTGACAAAGAATGGATGCTTTTGAACTCTGGTGCTGGAGAAGACTCTTGAGAGTCCCTTGGGCTGCAAGGAGAGCCAACCAGTCCATCCTAAAGGAGATCAGTCCTGGGTGTTCTTTGGAAGAAATGATGCTAAAGCTGAAACTCCAGTACTTTGGCCACCTGATGAGAAGAGTTGACTCACTGGAAAAGACTCTGATGCTGGGAGGGATTGGGGGCAGGAGGAGAAGGGGACGACCGAGGATGAGATGGCTGGATGGCATCATGGACTCGATGGACGTGAGTCTGAGTGAACTCCGGGAGTTGGTGATGGACAGGGAGGCCTGGTGTGCTGCAGTCCATGGGGTCTCAAAGAGTCGGACACGACTGAGCGACTGAACTGAACTGAAGCTCGTGATTCCTTGGTTTGCAGATTTTTTTTTTTTCCCATTCTGAGGGCTGTCTTTTCCTTTCATTGAGAGGTTCCCTTGCTGTGCAGAAGCTTTTAAAGGTTAATTAGGTCCTGCATTCTTATGCTTAGTTTATTTTTCATTCTTCCCTGGGTCTCGAATCCCACAAGAGCCTGGTGTGATTGGAGTCAAAGCACATCCTGCTTGTATTTTCCAGAGGAGTTTCAAGGTGTCTTCCTTACATGTACATCTGTATGCTATTGGGAGTTGATGTGGCGGTATGGTGTTAAGGGGTAAGGACTTTCCTAGTGGTTCAGACGGTAAAGCGTCTACCTACAAGGCGGGAGACCCAGGTTCAGTCCCTGGGTTGGGAAGACCTCCTGGAGAAGGAAATGGCAACCCACTCGAGTATTCTGGCCTGGAGAATCCCATGGACAGAGGAGCCTGGCGGCTACAGTCCACGGGGTTGCAAAGAGTGGGACACGACCGAGCGACTTCACTTTCCCTTTCACTTAGGGTGTTAAGGAGTGTTCTAATTGCATTCTTGTTTTCCTTGTTTAAGGATCCTCCATGCTGCCCTCCATAGCGGCTGTCAGCATTTATGTTCCCAGCATCAGAGGAGGATTCCCTTGTCTCCAGAGCCTCTGCAGCGCCTGTGTTTGTAGAGTTTTTGACTGTGGCCCTTCTGATGGGTGGAAGATAATATTTCCTTGTAGTCTTTCTTTTTCTGCCTAATTTTTATTTTTTTCGGTCACCAGCGCTAGGAGACTTTTGGAGGGCAGGTTTTTTTTTTTTTTTTTTTAACCTCCCAAGGGACCTTACGAATATTAAGTGCCCGGCAACACAAGTTTTAAGTTGTTGTTACGAAAACCGGCCACAAGGCGGCAGCATCTCCCCATGCTCCGTTCGTTTCGGTTTAATTTTTTATTTTTCCTTTTTCTCTCCTTTCGCTTTTATTTTCTGTTGCAGTCTGGTTGATTTCCGATGTTGAGTTGGCGTCAAGTGTTCGACAACTTTATTTAGCGATGCACAGAGCTGAGTCTCCTCCTTATCAGGTTCTTTTTCCCATAAAGGAGATTTCACTGTATTCGGTTGACTTCCCCGAGCCGGTCAGTAGGGCTTTTTTTGATGATCTGATAGACACATGTTAACGTGTATATGGTAATTCCAGACTCTTAATTTATCCCTCTTGCCTAAGCTTTTGTCGTTTTGATGATTGCAGCTTGGTTTTCTCTGTTTGTGAGCCTGTTTCTGGTGCGCCAATTGGTCCGTTGGCATGAGCTGATCGAGCGCACCTGTCAGGGACGTGGTATCATTCTTCCCTTCCTGTCTCTGCCTTCCGGCGCTTAGCATGATAATCACTCCATCCGCCCTGCGGCTGTCAGTGGCGTCATTCCCTTCTGTTGATGACTGAGTAGCGTCCCAGCGTGGATGTTGACCTTTTTTTAATTTTTATTTTCATTATTCTGTGGATGGACATTTTGGCTGATTCCGTGTCTCGGATATTGTAAACAGTGTTGCCCTGGAAACAGATGTGTATGTATCATTATGAAATAACATTTTTGTTTTGGATCTAAGCCCACAAGAGGGATCACTGGATCAAATGGTTTTGGGGGGCTTCCCTGGTGGTTCAGGTGGTAAAGAATCCATCTGCAATGCGGGAGACCTGGGTTCGATCCCTGGGTTGGGAAGATTCCCCTGGAGGAGGAAATGGCACCCCAACCCAGGATTCTTGCCTGGAGAATCCCATGGACAGAGGAGCCTGGTGGGCTGCAGTCCACGGGGCTGCAAAGAGTTGGACACGACCGATCGACTTTCACCGTCACTATGCTTTTTAATGGGTTTAGTTTTTCAAAGACCCTCCGTGCTCTGTCCCACAATTCCATTTTCTATTCTAATTATAAATTAATATTAATATTCTAATAGTAGAATTATTCAAATTCTATTTTCCATAATTCTGCATCTATTTGCATCCCCACCCAGTGTGTAGGAAGATTCCCTTTCTCGCCCCCTTTACAGCACTTATTCTTATTCTCTGACCGGTGTGAGTTATTACCTCATTCAGTTCAATTCAGTTCAGTCGCTCAGTCGTGTCCGACTCTCTGCGACCCCATGGACTGCAGCACACCAGGCCTCCCTGTCCATCACCAACTCCCGGAGTTTACTCAGACTCACGTCCATTGAACTGGTGATGCCATCCAACCATCTCAGCCTCTGTCGTCCCCTTTTCCTCCTGCCCCCAATCCTTCCCAGCAGCAGAGTCTTTTCCAATGGGTCAACTCTTCACATCAGGTGGCCAAAGGATTGGAGTTTCAGGTTCAGTATTAGTCCTTCCAAAGAACACCAAGGACTGATCTCCCTTAGGATGGACTGGTTGGACCTCCTTGCAGTCCAAGGGACTCTCAAGAGTCTTCTCCAACACCGCAGTCCAAAAGCATCAATTCTTTGGTGCTGAGCTTTCTTCACAGTCCAACTCTCACATCCATACATGACCACTGGAAAAACCATAGCCTTGACTAGACGGACCTTTGTTGGCAAAGTAATATCTCTGCTTTTGAATATGCTATCTAGGTTGTTCACAACTTTCCTTCCAAGGAGTAAGCGTCTTTTAATTTCATGGCTGCAGTCACCATCTGCAGTGATTTTGGAGCCCCCAAAAATAAAGTCTGACACTGTTACCACTGTTTCCCCATCTATTTCCCATGAAGTGATGGGACCAGATGCCATGATCTTCGTTTTCTGAATGTTGAACTTTAAGCCGACTTTTTCACTCTCCTCTTTCACTTTCAAGAGGCTTTTGAGTTCCTCTTCACTTTCTGCCATAAGGGTGCACATCTGAGGTGATTGATATTTCTCCCGGCAATCTTGATTCCAGCGTGTGCTTCCTCCTTTGATTTGCGCTTCTCGAATATTTAGCGATGTTGACATTTTTTTGGTGTGATGTTTCTTTAAGGGTCTGAGTTAAAGGTACTGCTTGAAATCGGCTCTGCGAACCTCTGCCCAATTCTGAATATTTTTTTCAGCCACTATGTCTAGGAGACTTCTTGAGGGCAGTTTTTTTTTTTTTTTTTTTTTAACCTGCCACCCTGGGTACTTTAGAAAAGACCCTGATGCTGGGAAAGATTGAAGGCAGGAGGAGAAGGGGACGACAGAGGATGAGATGGCTGGATGGCATCACCGACTCGATGAACATGGGTTTGGGTGGACTCCGGGAGTTGGCGATGGACAAGGAGGCCTGGTGGTCTGCAGTCCATGGGGTGGCAAGGAGTCGGACACAACTGAGCTACTGAACAACTCGGCTTGTAAGCTGTTGTTTCGAAAACCAGCCCCAAGGCAGCATCTTTTCTTCCTGCCCCATCTGGCTCCTCAGGCAATGAGTGTTTTGGACATTTCTGTCCCTGTATTGTCAGCTGGAGTAGAACGTGCCAGAAGAAACACCCAAGGCTTGAGTCTCAATGCTCCTTACCCCTTACCCAGGGTCCCCAGGAGACACTGCAGTTTTTTGGAACACTGCTCTGCAGAGGGTGCTGTCGTCCGTAAGGGGGGTGACCCTAAGGATGGAGCCTGGAGGTGGGAACCCCAGCTGAGCAGACACATTGTGCTCAGGGGAGCTCGCAAAGTTTCTGCAGCCCAGAAGCTCCACCGATTTTTAGGTGACATAGGCTTGCTTCCTCTGCAGGAGGACCACCTGGATCTGGAGACTGGGGGCTCAGGCAGATAGCAAGACGCAGCCCAGGTCCATCGTGGGGGCACGCTTCCTGTCATAACCTTGCAGCTCCCTCTGTCCCCAGAACCTCCTGGCTTGGGCCCGAAACCAGCTGGGGCTCCAGGGATCAGACACCGACAAGGTCACCGTAGCCCCTGGGGGTGGAAATAGAGTCAGCGTTTCTGTTTTTTTTTTTTTCCTTTTCTGTCTTGTTTTCTATTGAGCAATGTGAATCGGAGTTTAAAGTTGATTACAAGGTCGTGGGTGGTTTTTAACCTTTTCCTTGTGGACCTGCAGCAGCTAGACTCACTCACGTGTTGTTGGTCAGTCGCTCAGTCGTGTCCGACTCTTTGTGACCCCGTGGACCGCAGCACACCAGGCCTCCCTGTCCCTCACCAGCTCCTGGAGCTTGCTCAAACTCACCTCCATTAAGCCGGTGATGCCATCCAACCATCTCATCCTCTGTCGTCCCCTTCTCCTCCTGCCCTCAATCTTTCCCGGCATCAGGGTCTTTTCCAAGGAGTCAGCCCTTTGCATCAGGTGGCCAAAGGATTGGAGCTTCAGCATCAGTCCTTCCAACGAATGTTCAGGGTTGATTTTCTTTAGGATGGACTGGTTTTCGTTTATTTACTTATCTATTTTTAACGGAAAGATATTTGCTTTGCAATGCCGTCTTGCTTTTTTCCCATACATCAGCGTGAATCGGCCATAGGTATACACACATCCCTTCCCTCTTCAACCTTCCGCACCCTCCACCCCTCTTCCTACCCTTCTAGGTTGTTCCAGAGAACCAGGTTGAGTTCCCTGAGGCTTGAGTGGTTTCCTGTACTTGCAGCCCAAGGGCCTCTCAAGAACCTTTTCTGATTCACTTACGTATGCATGCATATATGGTCTTTTCCAGATTTGTTAATAGATTATCGTAGGATATTAATAGAATCCTCTGTTCAGTTCAGTCTCTCAGTCGTGTCCGACTCTTTGCGACCTCATGAATCGCAGCACGCCAGGCCTCCCTGTCCATCACCAACTCCCGGAGTTCACTCAGACTCATGTCCATCGCGTCTGTGATGCCATCCAGCCATCTCATCCTCGGTCATCCCCTTCTCCTGCCCCAATCCCTCCCAGCATCAGAGTCATTTCCAATGAGTCAGCTCTTCGCATGAGGTGGCCAAAGTACTGGAGCTTCAGCTTTAGCATCATTCCTTTAAAAAAAAAAATCACTAAGTCCTTTTTAAAAAAAATTTGTTTTATATGTAGCCGTGTGTATCTGTTAATCCCAAACTGCTAATTGATCCCTCCCCTGTGTTCCCCTGTGGTAAATGTAAGTTTGTTTTCTCTGCCCCTGGGTGTGTTTCTGTTTTGTATTTGATGCCAGGCTCCTTTTCCCATTTCCTGATGGATCCTAGGGTGTTTTACAGACAGGTAGAGTTTTGTTTTGTTTTGTTTTGTTTTTGAAAGCTCTCGGCAAGACAGCCTTTGTGTTAGCCCTGGTATCAGAGGCTGATGCTCTGAGTCCCATCAGATGCAAGTAAAAGTCAGTTCAGCGACGATGCTCCTCGGCGGATAAAGGCTGCCGACGGTTCTTTTCGGTCTCAGCTTTGAGGATTCTCCGCAGAAAGCAGAGGCTGAAAGGATGATCTCGGGGGCGGTGTTCGATTATAGAAGCTTTGCCAGCCAGCAGTGGCCTCGTGGCTCCCTGCGGGTCCGAGTGACATTTGAATGCCGAGGCTTCCGATTTTGCCCAAAAGTGTCTGCTGCAAATAGAGCAGAGAGCAGGGTCGAGAAGAGGTGATCACTTCTCTTTGTCTTCGTGGGAGAGACCCAGGGCGAGGCGTGGTGCCCTTCTGGGTTTCTCTGGGATGCAGTCTGACCAGGTGACATGTTATTTATGCCTCCCGTGACCGACGTCGTACCCACGGAACCCGTGGATGAAAACGTTTTCGCATCAGATGGAGGGGCTGCTTGTGCAGGCCTGGGAGTGAACACACTTGGAAATGACTGCTTTTTCAGTCTCGTGAAATGCACTGTAATTAAGACAGGATGATGGAGCTTTTTTTTTTTTAGACAATTGGAAGAAATTTAAAAGAGCATGTGATTATTTTTTAATTGCTTTGCGATGCTGTGTTGGTTTCTGCCTCCCATACCTGTGTAGTAAGCTGCTTCACTTGTGTCCGAATCTTTTCGAGCTTATGGACTATAGCCCGCCAGGCCCCTCTGTCCATGGGGATTCTCCAGGCAAGAATACTGGGGTAGTTTGCATGCCTTCCTCCAGGGGATCTTCCTGATCCAGGGATTGAATCAAAACTGTCATAACTATATATATATATATATATGTATGTATGTATGTATATATATCTGCTCTGTCTTGAGCCTCCCTCCCAGCCCCAGCCAGCGCCCTAGGTCATCACAGAGCCCCGAGCTGAGCTCCCTGGGTTATACAGCAGCTTCCGACTCGCTGTCTGTTTTACCCATGGATGTGTGTATATGTCAGTGGTATTACTTTGCCAACGAAGGTCCGTCTAGTCAAGGCTATGCTTTTTCCTGTGGTCATGTATGGATGTGAGAGTTGGACTGTGAAGAAGGCTGAGCGCTGAAGAATTGATGCTTTTGAAGTGTGGTGTTGGAGAAGACTCTTGAGAGTCCCTTGGACTGCAAGGAGATCCAACCAGGCAATTCTGAAGGAGATCAGCTCTGGGGTTTCTTTGGAAGGAATGATGCTAAAGCTGAAACTCCAGTACTTTGGCCACCTCATGCGAAGAGTTGACTTATTGGAAAAGACTCTGATGCTGGGAGGGATTGGGGGCAGGAGGAGAAGGGGACGACAGAGGATGAGATGGCTGGATGGCATCACTGACTCGATGGACATGAGTCTGATTGAACTCCGGGAGATGGTGATGGACAGGGAGGCCTGGCGTGCTGTAATTCATGGGGTCGTAGAGTCGGACACGACTGAGCAACTGAACTGAACTGAATATTCCATTGCATACAGGCACTTCCCATTTATTCCTTTCGATGGCCAAGGAATCTTCAGCTGTATATATCATTTACATTTGCTCCTGTTCATGGCTGAATGATCTTCTATAGTGTGTACAAGTAATTCCCATTTGTTCCTTTTCCGTGGCCGAGAAGTATTCCAATGTGTATATACGTAATTCGAATATGTTCCTTTTCACGGCTGAGTGATATTCCATTGTGTGTATATGCAGCTCACTTGTTCCTTTTCCTGGCTGAGTGATATTCCATTGTGGATATTCCATTCCTGCTGCATCTCTTTATCTTTTCCTCTGTCGATGGCCAGCGAGGCTGCCTTCATGGAATGACACTCTCTGAAGGGGTAAACTTGACTCTTTGGAGAGAAATAGCCCCGAGAAGAACCATGATTAAATACAACCGTGGAATCTAAAAAAACCAGAGCACCCTTAGTGAATATGATAGACAAGAAGCAACCCAGAGATGCAGAGCACAGAGGAGTTGTTAGCAGTGGTGGGAGGGCAGTGCAGGGAGAGAAGGTAAGAGGCACAAACTGCTATCTGTAAGCCAAAATAGCCAGTAGGACATAGCATATAGCACAGGGCGTCCCTTCATGGCTCAGTGGTAAAGAATCTGCCTGTCAGCGTAGGAGATGCAAGGCGTGCAGGTTTGATGCCTCCAGGGCCAGGAAGATCCCCTGGAGGCGGGCATGGCAACCCTCTCCAGGATTCTTGCCTGGAGAATCCTGTGGACAGAGGAGCCTGGTGGGCTACAGCCCATGGGGTCGTGAAGAGTCGGACATGACTGACCAACTGACACTTTAATAGGTCATCGGATGGGGTCTCAAACAACCTGGGTTCCTGTTCCTGGACTTCCAGTGGATAGAGCAGTGCTCAGAGGTCTCTGAGACGCTCTTCCTGGGTTATCATCCTCGACGTGGCTCAGATCAAATTTTCCATCTCTTTCTCACGTTGAATGACTTACTTTTCGCCTCCTGTTGCAAGTTAGGTGTGGCTACTTTTATAAAGTTGGGGGGTTGGTAAATGAGAGGGAAGTCAGATAGCGTGCATGGCTTGTCCCAAACTGGGGCAAGTGTGGCAATCCTATGATGGTAAGATTCCCACAGTACATCCTACGAAGGTGGGATTCCGACAGCTGAACTGCCTCTGAGTTTTCTGCTCATTGACGAGCATTTTTATATAAAGACGACACCTGCTTCGTTGATCACGAATCTTCACATGCTCTGTAACTTTCGAGGGATGTTCATGATAAAGTCTGGACTCTTTAGTGAGACACTCAAGGGCCTTCAAGCTCTGGTCCAAGCTTTGTCCCTCCGTCATCTTCTGGGTGCTGTTCAGCTGCTCGGTCGTGTCTGACTCTTTGCGACCCCATGGACTGCAGCACGCCAGGCCTCCCTGTCCATCACCAACTCCCAGAGTTTACTTAAACCCATGTCCATCGAGTTAGTGATGCCATCCAGCCATCTCATCCTCTGTCGTCCCCTTCTCCTCCCGCCTTCAATCTTTCCCAGCATCAGGGTCTTTTCCAGTGAGTCAGCTCTTCTGGTACAGATCCCCTACCCACTCCGCCCCCACCCCTTGGGAATAACCTGCCACAGCCCCGGTGAACTATTTACTTCCTAGAATCGTTTGGGTCCTTTGGACCTTCAGGATTTGATTATGGTCCATTTCCTGCCCAGCACGCCATACGTGAACAAAGACTTTTAAAAACATCTCTTAATCCAACTTCCAGTGTTCATTTTTTAGTTGAAGGAGAGAAAGTGAAAGTGTTTCTCTCTCAGACGTGTCTGACTCTTTGTGACCCCGTGGACTTGTAGCCCACCAGGCTCCTCTGCCCATGGGATTCTCCAGGCAGGAATAGTGGAATGGGTTGCCATGCCCTTCTCCAGGGGATCTCCCTACCCAGGGACCATACTCAGGGAAGGAGAGATGATTTATTGCGTATAATGTTTTGTTAGTTTCAGGAGTATTGCCAAATGATTCAGTTATATATATGAGTGTGTGTGTGTGTACACCTATGATCATTCATTTATACATACGTGTGTGGGTGTGTGTATATACTGATATATACATCCATCAACACACTTATTTGTTAAGAAGTCATTGTTTTTTCATGAACTAAGACTTTTTATATACTGCTTGAATCGATTTGTCTAAATTTGTTGAAAATGTCTTGTTTATGTTCATGAGAAATATCCATACTTTCCTTTTCTTGTACTTTGTTTAGCTTTGACATCAAAGTTAGCTTTGGAAGGTGAAAACAGTCATTTTTTTTACAGATTTATTTTTTGTTGAAATGTAGTGGATTTAGTGTGTGTTAATTTCTGCTGTGCAGCAGAAGCGACTTCATTATTCGTGTTTATATATGTGCCTTCTTGTTCATATTCTTTGTCATCATGGTTTATCACAGGATATTGGATCTGGCTCAAGTCATTGCTGATGCAGATATAGGTAAGTATATCTTCTCTTTTCAGATGCTTTTCCATTAATAATGACTTTTAACAGATGGGTGGGGCTTCCCTGGTGGCTCAGACAGTAAAACTTCTGCCTGCAATGCGGGAGACCTGGGTTCGATCCCTGGGTAGGGAAGATCCCCTGGAGAAGGAAATGGCAACCCACTCCAGTATTCTTGCCTGGAAAATCCCACGGACTGAGGAGCCTGGTAGGCTACAGTCCATGGGGTCGCAAAGAGTCAGACACGACTGAGCGACTTCACTTTTACTTTCTAAACAGATGAGTGTGTGTTAATAGGTGGAGGCGTAAATGAATGATGCCTTTAAATTCTCATGGAAGTTTAAGACCTTCTTGCATGTAAAAAGCACTTAGACGTACATCAGAAAGCATCCCAGGTTATCTCCAGAAATCCACGAGTCTCCTGAAGTCCAAGTGTTCGTTGCCTCAGCAGAACCCGTGAGCCCCAGGATGGGAGCAGAGAACTTTGACCCAAGGCAGTGTCTTTTCTCGTCTTCCTTTTTACACATTAAAATCTTTAGACAGGCAGTGCCGTGCTTCAAGTGGCCGCTCTAGAAATAATTCAAAGTGAATTTCATTTCACGCTGACCCAGTCAAAATATTGATTAGAAGCAAGAGAAGGAGGCTTGGGTGAGTTAATGAAGCCGTGGGGAAAACGGATTGTGTTTAGAGAGAAAAGTGTGATGGGCATACAGACTGCCGGCACAGTTAAGTTTGCTCCTTTTTAGTCTGCTTCTTGCAGTGGAAGAATATTCTGGAAGCTGGAGTGAAGGTCTAGGCAAAAAAAAAAAAAAAAAACCTGTATAGGGGCACTATGGTTCGATGAGAAAGACTGTATCTCCCCCAAAATTGCGTCCTGTCAGGCTGTTTTCTCGGCATTTTCTCCCTTCTACAAGTGAGCTGTTCACACACCTTTATCATCTCCTGGGATACTCGCCTGTGGGTGAAGAGAGTGAAAGTAACACAGAAGCCACAGAATGCTGTCCATGGGGAAACGGTGGCTGCTACGAACATTATTAAGCAATACCTAACAATCCTTTGGCCACCTGATGTCAAGAGCCAAGTGTTTGGAAGAGACCCTGATGCAGGGAAAGATGGAAGGCGGGAGGAGAAGGGGACGACAGAGGGTGAGATGGTTGGATGGCACCACCGACTTGATGGACGTGAGTTTGAGCAAGCTCTGGGAGATGGTGATGGACTGGGAGGCCTGGCGTGCTGCAGTCCATGGGGTCGCAAACAGTCGGACATGACTGAGCGTGCGCACACACACACACACACACACACACACACACACACACACACAATGTTCTGGGGACAACAGAAGGTGTTGCAAGCTACCCACTTGCAAACATGGAAGACCTGCCCTTCTGGCATTTTGCAGGCTGTCCACCGCACATGGTAGGTACACTTTGCATTCCATTGGCAGGAAGTGACGAATTAGATGTCAGAGCCTGAAACTTGCCTAAATGTTCTGATAAAAAATGATGGTTATGTCAGATGGCGCGGCTATTCAGTAACCTTGTGGTAATCATTTCACAATATATACATGGATCACTTCCTTGCATTATACGAACATATGCCTTGTTACATGTCAGTTATATTTCAGTACACCTGGAATAAAAGACACACGTGCTGATGTTATGAAAACGGGTCACCTATGTCTCCAACAGTTTTTATTTTAACTAGAACGGGGGGTTTTTAGGTAAAAGAGGAGGCGGCTTTAACCAAGGTTTGCATTGCCTTTGTTCTCCTTTATTGTGACGAGAGATGATGGTATTTTCTGCACTCAGAGTGGCTCTTGTCACTCTCATTGTTCTAGGAGCAGGCTTGCAAACACAAGTGGTACATATAAGAGAGCATAAGATGTGCCTTGACACTGTTTCGAAGAATCTGACCTATTGCAAAACACAGCAGAACAGAAAACACAGATGATATACTAGTTTTCTTGGCACGTGTGTGGTTTGTTTTATTTTAGTCACATTGTTAATAAAATAGTGGTAATAAAGTATTGATAGCAATGGAAAGATGAAACTTGAAATAATTTATTCCCCTGTGTGAACTAAAGCCCACCTAAGTTAGGAGAAGGCGATGGCACCCCACTCCAGTACTCTTGCCTGGAGAATCCCATAGACGGAGGAGCCTGGTGGGCTGCAGTCCATGGGGTCGCTAAGAGTCGGACACGACTGAGCATCTTCACTTTCACTTTTCACTTTCATGCACTGGAGAAGGAAATGGCAACCCACTCCCGTGTTCTTGCCTGGAGAATCCCAGGGACGGGAAGCCTGGTGGGCTGCCGTCTGTGGGGTCACACAGAGTCAGACACGACTGAAGGGGCTTAGCAGCAGCAACAGCAGCAGGCATAAGTTAAGTGTTAGTAGCTCAGTGTCTCTAACTCTTTGTGACCCCATGGACTGTAGCCCACCAGGCTCCTCTGTCCATGGGATTCTCCAGGCGAGAGTGCTGGAGTGGGTTGCCATTTCCTTCTCCAGGGGACCTTCCCAACCCGGGGATCGAACTGCATTGCAGGCAGATTCTGTACCATCTGAGCCACCAAGGAATCAATACTACTTAATTCTGTTCTCTGAAATGAAAGAAAATGCCTCTGATTAATATTTCACCCATCAATATTGATGTATTTCAGACTTCACTCTTTTTTTTTTTTTGTGGTATTAAGATTTTTTTCCCCCTCTGTAATCTAAATAAGTAAATTACTGTGACGTTTTTATCTTGGACTCTATTCAGACTCAGCACCTAATATTATCATATATCAGAGACGACAGGTACTTGGATCAGCTGTCAGCTTGTATGTACTGATGATTTGATGATGTTCTAATAGGCCGTGGTTATTTTGGTTCTGAGTGGTTGTTAAAAGAATCCTGTCTTTCTATTTTTTTTTTCTCTTGGAGGAAGAGAGAAGAGGCTTTCTTCATTTCTCTTTGTGAATACTCTACCTGTAAAATATTTTCAGATTTTATCATAATTTAACTTGTATCCTGTGTACCATCTCCAGGGTGATTTTAACCATGCTCAAATTGATCACAGACCAAGAGGCATTTGTATACCAAAGGCCAGTTTTGTTGACAGTGTGTTGCAAAGTGGGTCATTTAAACTGTTCGACTACTAATTTCTCTGCCTATAAAGAGATGTCATTCAGTTGCTCAGTCGTGTCCGACTCTTTGCGACCCCACGGGCTGCAGCATGCCAGGCCTCCCTGTCCATCACCAACTCCCGCAGCTCACTCAAACTCATGTCCATTGAGTCGGTGATGCCATCCAACCATCTCAGCCTCTGTCGTCCCCTTCTCCTCCCACCCTCCATCTTTCCCAGCATCAGGGTCTTTTCCAACGAGTCGGTTCTTTGCATCAGGTGGACAAAGTATTGGAGCTTTAGCTGTAGCATCAGTCCTTCCAATGAACACCCAGGACTGATCTCCTTTAGGATGGACTGGTTGGATCTCCTTGCAGTCCAAGGGACTCTCAAGAGTCTTCTCCAACACCACCGTTCAAAAGCATCCATTCTTCGGCACTCAGCGTTCTTTACGGTGCAACTTTCAGATCCATACATGGCTACTGGAAAAACCACAGCTTATTAATAATAAATAGTAGTAGTATATTGGTTATCTATTTCATATATTTTTATATATAGTATAAGGCTTCCCTATAAAGAATACAACCACCAGTGCAGGAGACATAGACGTGGGTTCCATCCCTGGATGGGGAAGATCCCCTGGAGGAGGGCATGGCAACCCACTCCAGTCTTCTTGCCTGGAGAATCCCATGGACAGAGGAGCCTGGCGGGCTGCAGTCCATGGGGTCACAAAGAGTCAGGCACAGTTGAAGGACTGAGCACACTCTCATGCACCCACCATGCCTTCCATTTTCCTGGCCCTGAGAATTCTGTGCGCTCTATTCACCCCAGCTTCCCCAAAACCCACTGTAAGCGCTGATCACGTTATGTCTTTCGTTTTGCCTTTTCCAGAAAGTCATAGCATTGGCATCGTACAGTTGGAATCCCGGCCTTTTCAGATGGGTTTTTCACTTAGTGACATTCATTTCAGTTTTCCTCATAGTTCGGGTCTTGATAGCTCATTTCCTGTTAGTACTGTGTAAGAGTCCATGGCTGGATGGCATCACTGACTCGATGGACAGTGACTCGGACACGACTGAGCAACTGAACTGAACTGAACTGAATATTCCATGGGCTTCCCTGATAGCTCAGCTGGTAAGGAATCCACCTGCCGTGCAGAAGACCCTAGTTCAATTCCTGGGTCGGGAAGATCCCCTGGAGAAGGGATAGGCTACCCACTTGAGAATTCTAGGGCCTCCCTGGTGGCTCAGCTGGTAAAGAATCTGCCTGCAATCCGGGAGACCTGGGTTCCATCCCTGGGTCGGGAAGATCCCCTGGAGAAGGGCAAGGCCACCCACTCCAGTATTCTGGCCTGGATAATTCCATGGACTGTATAGTCCATGGGGTCTCGAAGAGTCGGACACCAGTGAGAAGTTTTCACTTTCCCTTTCAACATCCCGTTGTCTGAGTGGACCACAGTTTATGTGGCCATCCATCCACTGAAGGGCGTCTCGGTTATTTCCACGTTTTGGCAGTTATGAAGAAAGCTGCTATAAACACCTGTGCGTCGGATTTTCTGTGGACATAATTTTTCAGCTCCTTTGCATAAGTGCCAAGCAGTGTAGTCAACCCGAAAGATCTCTGTCTCTCATCTGTATCTGCCATCTAACTCTCATCCATCCGTCTATCTATGCACCCATCTGAGGATAGTCTATCATCTTTATCTATCTCTGTCATCTCTCCTGTATCCATGCAAGCAGCGTTTATCACGTCCGTCACCTCTGCCACTTACCTAACCATCCATCCATTAAGTATAGTTTATCACCTCTCCTGCTATCGTTGATCCATCTCACATCTAAGGATAGTCCATCATCTCTGTCTCTACCTCATCTCTACATCTATCCATCTGTCATCTATAACTATCAGCTGCCATGCCTTCCCAGGTGGCTCAGGGGTAAAGAATCCGCCTACAATTCGGGAGACCTGGGTTCCATCCCTGGGTCAGGAAGCGTCCCCTGGAGGAGGGCATGGCAACCCGCTCCAGTATCCTTGCCTGGAGAATCCCATGGACAGAGGAGCCTGGTGGGGCTACAGTCCCTGGGGTCGAATTGGACACGACTGAGTAACTAATACGTTTGCTTTCGTATCCATCCAGCTAGCTATGTATAGTTGATCGTCTCTATCTCTGTCATGTAAATCTGTGATTGGCTTCTCCATATGTCCATCCATCTGTCTAAGAATAGTCTATCCTCTCTCTCTGCCTATCATCTCATTATCATCTGTCTATCCATCCATTCATCCATCTATCCTATAAGCATACCTATAATTTATAGGCACGTATCTAGCATCTACTCAGATCATTCTGCCCACCCACCCATTCTCTCCATCCACCTATCTGGTCTGCCATCTGCATCTATTTGTCTGTCTGTCTGTCCATCCGTCCATCCATCCATCCAGTTGGCAGTTCTCTTCCTCCGAAGGACGGTGACTGCTGCACCAGCTATGTGGTTTTGGAGTCCCTGCATTTTATAACGTTTCTGAGCCTCACTGGATGCATTTTTAAAATAAGGACAAGCATGTCCACCTCCTCGTGTTGCTATGAAAGTTAAGGGTGGTGGTTTTCATAACACACAGTCCAAGAATGTGTTCGAGCCCATATAGCGGCTGGATGCCCAGATCCCACCTTTGCCCTCACCCCAAGTTGGTGGTCCTTGGACACACAGAGCTGTGATAGCTAGAAGCTTAGCCACTTGTCTTCACAGACCCTCCATCCCTCTCAGTGGTAGAGCTAAAACACTCCACCCAGTAATTTGCCAGTGGGTGTATTCCTTGCAACATGGTGTGTGATAAAAAAAAATGGTTATGATTGCATTGATAAAGCAGTCTGTCACTGAGGACTCTTTTGTTAATTTGTAACTGTCCCTTCCCCCCAAGGACGCTTGAAGATGAAGGGGGTGGTTGACACCATCTCTGGGGATTTGCTCTGAGGGGAGCTTAAGGCTCTTTGCTGTTGTCCTTTCCATCACTGAGTCATGTCTGGCTCTTTTGAGACCCCCATGGACCGCTGCCTGCCAGTCTCCTCTGTCCATGAAATTTCCCGGGCAAGAATACCGGAGTGGGCTGCCATTTCCTCCTTCAGGGAAGAGATCGAACCTGCATCTTCTGCGCTGCAGGGGGATTCTTTGCCGCTGAACCACCAGGGAAGCCCTTCAAGGCCCTTCTTAGCACGTGGCTAATTATTGAGTGGGGAGTTTTAGCTCTACCACTGAGAGGGATGGAGGGTCTGTGACGACAAGTGGCTAAGCGTCTAGCTATCGCAGCTCTGTGTGTCCAAGGACCACCAACTTGGGGTGAGGGCAGCGGTGGGATCTGGGCATCCAGCCGCTGTACGGGCTCAAACACATCCCTGGATTGTGACGGGATTTTGGAGAGCAGAGTACATAAGTCACAGCACGGGGGCTTTGTAATAAGACAGACCACAGTACTGACACCCTTTTAGCGCTCATCCTCACCAGACCTTCCAGATTGTCTTGGACACAAGCCTGTCACAGTTTCTACCTGCAGAAAAGAGGAGGGGGGAGACCTGATGACTCTTTGAAGGGGGGCGTCAACATGGTGTGGGGGTATGTGCCACAGATTTCCTCCGTGTGGCTTTTCTCCGTGGATTTCTGGTCAAATGGCTTTGCTCGACCAACATAGGCTCATTGAAAATGAAAGTGGAAGCCACTCAGTCATGTCTGACTCTTTGCGACTCCATGGGCTATAGGGATTCTCCAGGACAGAATACTGGAGTGCGTAGCCTTTTTCTTCTCCAAGGGATCTTCCCAACCCAGGGATTGAACCCAGCTCTCCTGCATTGCAGGCAGATTCTTTACCAACTGAGCTATCAGGGAAGCCTCATTAGGACTGAATTAAAGAGAGTATGCAAACCTACCAGCCCACCATAACTGTAAGTCACGTTCTTCTCTCCATTCACATTAGAGTTTTTTATTTATTTTTTTTCTTGAAGATTCTCTACTTAGGCAGTTAGGGAGAATATACCAAATATTGCTAGGAAATAGAAAACCAATGTAACTCCTCATATGCATTCCTTTCCCCATACCTAATAAAACTTGGAATAAGACCACTCAAGCAAACCTCAGTTTTAAGTGGGGAGAAAAGTCTGCCCACTTAAAGTGAAGTATCTGCCTATAAAGTGGGAGATGTGCATTCAATCCCTGGGTCGGGAAGCTCCCCTGGAGGAGGAAATGGCAACCCGCTCTGGTGGTCTTGCCTGGAGCATCCTATGGGCGGAGGGGCCTGGCAGGCTACAGTCCGTGGGGTCGCAAAGAGCAGGGGGACACAGCTGAGAGACTGACCATTTCACTTCACTTTTCAATATCCGTCTGTTGCGTTTAGCACGCAGCCCCTGGTAATCATGTGCTGTTCCATTTTTTGTGTGTGACCTCTGTGTTAGGTCACGCATTCTTACCTCTGACGTGTTGGCTCTCGTTGGCTGGATCTCTGCGTTAACATCATGGTGCTATGAACGAATCTTATTTTTTGACGTGTGTGCCTGATATATGATGTTTATTGAAGTGAGACTGTCACTGTTCATTGAACCAAAGAATCGCTGCAGAAAAGAGAGGTGGGCATATATGTGTGTTCATTCAGTGCCATTCCTAAAGGCTAGCTTTACTTACCGTCCCTCAAATGAATCTCCTGTCTGGTAGACACGCTCCTCTCTCCCCCCGCCCCCACCCAAATAGCGCATCTTACATTCCCAGTAACAACAACAACAAAAAAAAGGTCATTTCAATCTGTACCAGAGGTGACCTTGCACTCCTCTGATGAATTAAGTTATCAGATTTATTCTGCCACTGAAACCCAACTGGATCAGAGTCAAGGACAAACCACCCTTTCGTTGTGCACAGGCCCCTGAAATGGCAGAGTCGATTTGGGGAACTACGGGAGCGTCGCGTATGCTGGGCAGCTCGTAATTAAAGCTGCGATGTCCTTGGTGCCTCTCTCCGACTGTCTGTTACCCTCACAGTTTGTCCCTGACGATTTTATGTTCTAATGAGTGGAGCGTGGCTGAGAGACTCTACCCACAACGATATAAATGTGACTGTCGGTGACGGGCTGGAGAGGGGACACTTCAGTGCTCAGCTGTCTGAGGACTGAGTTAGAAGATTTAAATAGGGAAGAGGATTTGCAAGACCTACGCGTCCAAGATTATTCGACATGCATCCAAAACCCTCATTAGTGCGCTGAGACCGAGAACACGATGTACTTGTCAGTCAACGGCATGTCTCCATGTACCCTCTGCCAGCTTACCACCAAGTCAGCTGGCTGCTCAAGGAGCGAATTCTTCCAATTAATTGCACCTGGGGTTTCCCAGGCGTTACCTGTAGGATCTTAATATGCATCCCCGTGTTGTTCGGTTGCCAAGTCATGTCCAACTCTCTGTGACCCCATGGGCTGCAGCACGCCAGGCCTCCCTGTTCATCAGCAACTCCCGGAGCTTGCTCAAACTCATGTCCATCGAGTCAGTGATGCCCCCCAACCATCTCATCCTCTGCCGCCCCCATCTCTTCCTGCCTTCAATCTTTCCCAGCATCAGGGTCTTTTCTAATGAGTCCGTTTTTCACATCAGGTGGCCAAAGTTTTGGAGTTTCAGCTTTATCATCAGTCCTTCTAATGAATATTCAGGACTGATCTCCTTTAGGATGGACTGGGTGGATCTCCGTGCAGTCCAAGGGACTCTCAAGAGTCTTCTCCAACACCACAGTTTGAAAGCATCCGTTGTTTATTGCTCAGCCTTCTTTGTGGTCCAACTCTCACATCTGTACATGACCGCTGGGAAAAGCATAGTTTTGACTCTACGGACCTTTGTCGGCCAAGTGATGTCTCTGCTTTTTAAAATGCTGACTTGGGCAACTCTTTCCCTACTCCACATGTTGAGTTGCTTGTGGGTGTCCTTGCTTTTGGAACTTGAAGGTGAGCTGGCTTTTTCTGGTCCCTGCTACTAACAGGGACCACCTTAGCACCCAGTGGCACCTTAGCACCACCTTTGGAAGAAATCTAATTATACTGAGTTTTCCCAGAAGCTTCAGTTTGACCAACAATATACAACTGATGAAGCTTACTTTTCTGAGCTATACTTTACTGATATGAGCACCATAACAGCTTGGTAAAAATACCTAAGTCTCGTAGATTGTTGATGAGGATGAATGTTCTGCTGTCTTTCAGTTGCTAAGTGGTGTCCGACTGTTTTCGACCCCACGGACTGTAGCCCTGCAGGCTCGTCTGACCATGGGATTCTCCAGGCACGAATACTGGAGTGGGTTGCAGTTTCTTTCTTCAAGGGATCTTCCCAACCCAGAGAACGAACTCACATCTCCCGTGTTGGCAGGCGGGTTCTTTATCCCTGGGAAGCCCTTGGTGTTTTTCAGGGATGGAGAAGGGAATGGATACCCAGGTCAGTATTCTTGCCTGGAGAATCCCATGCATAGTGGAGCCTGACGGGCTGCAGTCCAGCGGGTCACAAAGAGTCAGACACAACTGAGGGGGAAGCATGCACCCGTCTGGGTGCCCTGCTCCAGCCTGAAGCTCCCCGAGAGAGTCACTTAGGTAACTCTGGATGCATAGCTCATGAACAAAACAAGGCTGAGACCTCCCACTCCAGACAGGACTGACCTCCATGACTGAAGCATGGAAGCTGCTCGGTAAGTCATCCTGTCTCTAAGGGCCCCTTCCCTGGTCAGGTTCACAGACTCCTCTCGTGGCTCAGACGCCTTCCTGGAATCGGCTTCAGACACACCTAGGGCCGAAGGGCACAGCCATGTGAACTGAAAGGTCGACAGCATCATTGAATTTTCTGGTCTGCGTGTCTGGGAGGCTCCATCACGCCCAGGTGAACGTCCTGGACATCAGTCATCTCACTGCAGATCAACAGCAGTGAATGTGAGGAGGCGATGCTTGCTGGACCGTTGCGGGTAGGCACTCGGAGAAAAACATTTTGAAGGAACCTAGGTTGTGCTCCGTTTGTGTTATGAGCAGATAGCTATATGCTAAGGCTGCACTTCAAATCAAAAACTGATAAAAAATGAGGAAATGTTCCTTGCGTTCAAGGGGGATGGCGGTGCCTACCCAGGAGATGAGTGAACCCTCTCGCTACGCTTTCTCCTTAAACGTCCTAGAGTGAGTTCAAGGTCTCGTTTGCCATGTGCAAGACATAGAGGTAATGGTTAATTGGAGAGAATAAATTACAGGGATTATATCTACATTTTGGTCCCAGAAGGCTCCTGTTTTTCTTCCATAGAAGCGTCTGACCTCCTGCTCCCTTAATTATCTCCTTGGCCTCGGTAAGTTAATTGGTGGAAGGTGTCGGAAGCGCTTAAGACCAAAATACGATTCCTAGCTTGGTTTTTTCCGCACTCTCATTAATTGTTTGAAGCCTGCTTCAAAGTCACAAATACAATCGTCTCCCTACTTTTGTAATACGGCGGAAGACAAGAAAAGATCAGCCTTGGGGGTTAGACTCTCACTTGGAAATGCAAACAGAGGCCCTTAAAAAAAAGCAAGGGTTTGAAATGTCTGTGCATTTAAAAAACTGAGTATTTTCCCTGAGTGGTGGGGAGAGCATATTGGATCTGACTGTAAGTCTATTTTTCTTGAGGGCAAAGTCATTTTTCTTGAGTTGTGTAGGAGTTGCTGCAGCTTTAAATCAGAGATTCCGCGGCAGAGCTGGGCACATATGGGCCATAAAATACCCAGATTGGAGCTGATTGGGATATCAAATGGTGGGAAGACGACCCAGGGTGACAAGAGAATTGGTTTACCTTGTCTGAGAAGAGGAGATATTGTTTCTCTTCCCTGTAGGATGGCTTATTAATGAGAACACCTGCAAATCTGTGGCTTGTGGAAGACAATGAATGGAGGAAACTTTACCTTCAAGGACAAGTCAGAAGTTTCTTTCTTTCTTTCTCTTTTTTTAAGAGAAAGCAGGTAAATTAGACCTTTGGTAGTTGTTCAGTCATAAGTTGTGTCTGACTGTCTGTGACCCCCATGGACTGCGGCACACCAGGCTCCTCTGTCTTCCACCATCTCCTGGAGTTTGTTCAGACTCATGTCCAACGAGTTGGTGATGCCTTCTGACCATCTCATCCTCTGTCGTCCCCTTCTCCTGCCTTCAATCTTTCCCAGCGTCAGTGTCTTTGCCAGTGAGTCGGCTCTTTGCAGCAGGTGGCCAAAATATTGGAGCTTTAGCTTCGGTATCCATCCTTCCAATGAACACCCAGGACTGGTCTCCTTTAGGATGGACTGCTTGGATCTCCTTGCAGTCCAAGGGACTCTGAAGAGTCTTCTCCAACACCACAATTCAAAAGCATCCATTCTTCAGCACTCAGCTTTCTTTATAGTCCAGCTCTCACATCCATACGTGACCACTGGAAAAATCATAGCTTTGACTAGACGGACCTTTGTTGGCAAAGTGATGTCGCTGCTTTTTAATACCCTAAGTTTCTCATAGCTTTCCTTCCAAGGAGCAAGCGTCCTTTCATTTCATGGCTGCAGTCAGCATCTGCAGTGATTTTGGAGCCCAAGAGAATAAAGCCTGTCACTGCTTCCACTTTGTCTCTGTGCCAGGTTAGATGACAGTTTGCAGGGCGTTTGATTATAAACTAAAAGGGAGGGCAGACTGTCAGGTTACAACGTAGACTGGGATGGGGGGACACTGAACCTCCCGCTCTCCACCATTGTGGTTTCTCTAAAAAATGCAGTTTGCGAGAGAGAAATGGACGAGGTGGTTTTTTCCCCTTCTGTTTCACACACTTTGGGCGAGGTGGGCACAGCTGGAGTATAAGCAAGAGCAAATATTTGTGCTTTGCTGTGATTTACGGCTATCTGATTCCATAATGATATTTTAGAGCGGGTTTCTTCTGCTCCCATCCCCAGGCAGTTTACATTAGAAAACAAAAGCCGCATAGATCAGCAGTGATTAAACAGCAAGCCTTGACGACCCAGAGCAAGCATTTTCCCCCCATGCATGAAAATTACGCAGTGCAAAGCTTCTCCTGAGTGCATGGGGAAGAAAGGAATTCAATGCCCTCCGAGGCTAGAAATGAGAGGCGTGGAGTCCTGTTGACTTCAGGAATATTCCTTGAGAGGAGAGATGGTAGTGGGGTGTGAGAGGGTGAACTGGATGCTGTAAACTCAGGATGCCAAAGGTCTTTTTAAATAAATCGTAGCCCTACTCCCCCACATCAGAACTGCCCTGTGGAATGAAAAGTCCTGTGTCCATGTCCATCACAGACTGTCCCACCCCCTACTCTTCCCTCCCCCCGTAACTATAAGTTCTTTCTCTAACTCTGCAAGGCTGTTTCTGTTTTGTAAGTAAGCTCCTTTGTATCTTTTCTTTTTAGATTCCACATATAAGGGCTGTAGCACTTCTGCTTCTCTGTCTGACATACTTCACTGAGAATTTTAGTTTTCTTTTAAGAAGAAAAAAATTTTTTTTTGTATTGAGGTATAACAGCAATGGTACCCCACTCCAGTACTCTTGCCTGGAAAACCCCATGGACGGGGGAGTCTGGTGGGCTGCCGTCCATGGGGTCACTAAGAGTCAGACACGACTGAGCGACTTCACTTTCACTTTTCACTTTCATGCATTAGAGAAGGAAATGGCAACCCACTCCAGTGTTCTTGCCTGGAGGATCCCAGGGACGGGGGAGCCTGGTGGGCTGCCATCTCTGGGGTCGCACAGAGTCGGACACGACTGAAGCGATTTAGCATAACTGATTAACAGCGTTGTGATAAGCCCAGGTGGACAGTAAAGGGACTCAGCCACACATACACACGTATCCACTCTCCCCAAACTCCCCTCCCATCCAGGCTGACACATGACATTGAGCAGAGTTCCCTGTGCTGTGCAGCAGGTCCTTGCTGGTTCTCCATGTTAAATACAGCAGTGTGTCCATGTCCATCCCAGGCTCCTTAACTATCCCTGCCTCCATACTTCCCCCTGGGAACCATAAGGTTATTACAGAGTATTGAGCAGTGTTCCCTATGCTGGACAGCAAGTCCTTGCTGGTTCTCCATGTTAAACACAGCAGTGTGTCCATGTCCATCCCAGGCTCCCTAACTATCCCTTCCCCCATCCCTCCCCCCTAGTGACCATAAGGTTATTACAGAGTATTGAGCAGAGTTCCCTGTGCTGTCCAGCAGGTCCTTGCTAGTTCTCCATGTTAAACACAGCAGTGTGTCCATGTCCATCCCAGACTCCTTAACTATCCCTTCCTCTATCCTTCCCCCTGGGAACCATAAGGTTATTACAGAGTATTGAGCAGAGTTCCCTGTGCTGGAGAGCAGGTCCTTGCTGGTTCTCCATGTTAAATCCAGCAGTGTGTCCATGTCCATCCCAGACTCCCTCACTATCCCTTCCCCCATCATTCCCTCTGGGGACCACAAGGTTACTACAGAGTATTGAGCAGAGTTCCCTGTAATATTCCATTGTGTGTGTGTGTGTGTGTGTGTGTGTGCACCACATCTTCACCAGTTCCTCTGCAGATGGACACTGAGTTCGCTTCCACGTCTTGACTGTTGTGAATAGTGCTACAATGAACATCAGAGCACATGTATCCTTTCAGATAGCATAAAAACTCAACTTCTTTATGATGTAATTCACATAAGACAAATACAAAAAAAAAAAAGTACCCTCTTAAAGGACACAGTTTTATGGGTTTTGACATTTACCCAAGTTTAATCACTAAAAAACCCCAAAGATATACCTTGCTTCCATCCCTTTGAAATATTCTCTTGATTCTCTGAAATCGGTCCTCTTCTACCCTTCACATTATCTGGAAGGTACAGAATTTTTTTTTTTCTATCTAGGTTTGATTGCAGCGGTGTTTTCTAAATTTTAATACGAATGCAATTATGTATTTTGTTGTTCTTTTTTCCTGATTTTTTTCCCCCACCACTTATAGTTTTGAGATGCGTCTCCTAGGTTCCATGCAGATAGCATCACCTCCGTTGCCATAACTAATTGGTTAGGACGTCTAGACTTGGGTACTATATGCACCTCAGTCGTTTCAACTCTTTGAGACCCCATGGACTGCAGCACGCCAGGCTCCCCTGTCCTTCACCATCTCCCAGAGCTTGCTCACACTCATGTCCATTGAGTTGGTGATGTTGTCCAACCATCTCATCCCCTGTCGTCCCCTTGTCCTCCAGCCTTCAATCTTTCCCGGCATCGGGGTCTTTTCTAATGACTTGGCTCTTCTCTTCAGGTGGCCAAAGGATTGGAGCTGCAGCTTCAGCATAAATCCTTCCAATGGATATTCATGGTTGATTTCCTTTAGAACTGACTGGTTGGAACTCCTTGACGTCCAGAGGACTCTCAAGAGTCTTCTCTAGAACCACAGTTCAAAAGCGTCAGTGATCTATAGGTCTCTGCATTATGGACTGGATGTTTGGGACACCTGAAAAACATTCATATATTGAAATCCTAACCCCCAAGGTGGTAATAGTTAGGGATGGGTTCTTTGTGGAGTGATTGGGTCATGGGAGTGGAATCCTATGGAAATGACTGAAGTGAACTTTTAAAGTACAGCTAGAAAGCAAATAGGGAGGCCACATGCCAAGTAAAATAATTCATCCATAAAGAAGGCATGCAGAATGGAGGGGGGCAGAAAATACAGGACAAATATTACAACAGATAAATAGGAAGATGGTAGAATTAAAGTCATGATGATCCGACTCTTTGCCACCCCCCAGACTGTATCCCACCAGGCTCCTCTGTCCATGGGATTCTCAGGGCGAGAATACTGGAGTGGGTTCCCATGCCCTTCTCCAGGGGACCTTGCCAATCCAGGGATCGAACCCGGGTCTTCTGCTTTGCAGGCAGATTCTTTACTGCCTGAGCCATCAGGGAAGTGATGGTATTACTGTAAATGGTATTTACAGTAATTTACAGTATTTAGATGGTATTATCTAAATAAGATAGAGATTGTCCAACAGGGCCCATGAAACAAGAAGAACCAACACATTCTTTCTACAGGAAGGAGAATAGTTAAGTATTTCCCCAGAAGAGGTTAAAAGCAAACCGCAGAGGAGCAAACTGGGAGAAGATATTAACTGTAGGAAAATGCGGAAACTTTATTAACATCAGATGAAGTAGACTTCAAGCCAAGAGCGATTAGCTGAGGTAGAAGAGGAGGTCATGCAGATGGCCCAGTGGCTAAGACTCTGATCGCCCACTCCAGGGGTCCCAGGTTTGATCCTGGGTCAGGGAACTAGATACCACATTAGATACCACACTGCTGCAGATAAGCGTTCAGATACGGCAATTAAAGATGCTACGTGGTGCAGACGAGACCTTGCACAGCCAAATGAATAAAATAAAGAAAATGGAGATTTCTTTCATTGACATGATCTATTAAAAGTCTCCTGCAGTTAAACAAAACTCTAAATTGGTGCAGCCAGCTGTGAAAAACAGGATTGAGGTTTCTCAAAAAAATCCTAAAAAGAGAATTACCGTGTGACCCAGCAGTTCAGTCCTTGGGTATATATCAGATTTAAAAAAAAAAAAAACACCTGCTAATTCAAATACACATTTGCACCCCAATGTTCATAGCAGTTCTGCTTATAGAAGCCCAGATACAGAAGCAATCTTAAGTGTCCATGAACAGAGGAATGGATAAACTCGATGTGGTACACACACACACAATGGAATATTACGCAGCCATAAAAAGGAATGAAATAATGCTATTTGCGGTAATGCGGGTGGACTTCAGTTCAGTCGCTCAGTCAGGTCTGACTCTATGCCACCCCATGGACAGCAGCATGCCAGGCTTCCCTGTCCTTCACCAACTCCTGGAGCTTGCTCAACTCGTGTGCATCGAGTCGGTGATGCCATCCAATCATCTCATCGTCTGTCGTCCCCTTCTCCTCCCCCCTTCAGTCTTTGCCAGCATCAGGGTTTTTTCCAGTGAGTCAGTTCTTTGCCTCAGGTGGCCAAAGTATGTATCTACCATTTCATAATAGGTACATAATAGATACTATTTTCACAATAGATACTATATGTGTACATTTAAAAATTGTATTCCTCCTTTATAAATATTTCCTTTAGCATTATTATGTACGTTTCTGCTGCTGTTTAGTCTCTCAGTTGTGTCCAACTCTCTGCAACCCTGTGGACTGTAGCCCACCAGGCTCCTCTGTCCACAGGATTCTCCAGGCAAGAATACTAGAGTGGGTTGCCCTGCCCTCCTCCAGGGGATCTTCCTCACCCAGGAATCGAACCTGTGTCTCCTGCATCGCAGGCAGAGTCTTCACTGTCTGAGCCACCTAGGAAGCCTCCTCTGCAAGGAAAGGTGGACATGATGCTGTGCAAAAACCTAGCTTTGACCCACAGCGGCCGAGAGGACAGCGTCGGCGCTGCAAAAGATAACCCTTCCGAGGACCAGCGGCATCTCCCCGCGTGTTGACAAAACTCTCCGTAGGTGTTCTCTCGACTTTCGTAAAATGCCATTTCATTCCTGTGATTCCTCCTCCTCTAGGCCACTTCATTGTCTGCCTCCCACATGCCTTCGCCTGTGGCTGAGAGATTGTCAGAAGCAATTAATTTCTGTCTCTGAAAGTAAGCCGGTTGAATTCACCCAGGAGACATGATGTTCGGGTGCATTTCTGCCTCGCAATTAATGCACTTTATTTTTTTTAAAAAATGGGTTTATAATACGGTTCCTCTGGAGGAGAAGAAGAAGAAGAAAAAAATACTGAAAGTGCCTACACCCATTCATAATGTTTGAAACCATCTCACAGAAGGAAACGTGAGCGGAGAAATGGATAGTGCCATTCTCGACAGCAGCACCTCTTTTCCTTTCCTGCAAACAGCTTCATGAGTACCAGTTTTCTAGCTTGCACATACAATATTTGCTTCCCTCTTTCTGACTTACTCTGTGTAACGGGCTGGTGGACACGGCGGAGGAAGGAGAAGGTGTGACCCATTGAGGGAATAGATGTAGCACCTTGTGTAAAATAGCCAGCCAGTGAGAAACTGCTGTAAAGCACAGGGAACTCAGCCTGGGGAACTCTGTGATGACCTAGAGGGGTGTGTGTGTGTGTGTGTGTGGGGGGGAGGCAGGCTTAAGAGGGAGAGGCTGCAGGTATGCATATGGGTGATTCACGTTGCTGTACAACCAAGACAGCATTATAAAGCAATTTTCCTGCAACTGAAAATACATTGAATAAAAAGGTAACCTCTGCAGTACTTCTGACCAAATAATAATAATAATAAGGAGGAAGAAACCGCAATCAAATTATGAGGCAACATCACATGAGCCCAGATTGAGAGCACTTTCTGAAACCTAACTGATAAATCTTCAAAAAAACTGAGTCATGAGAGAGGAAGCCTGGAACTATTTCACATTAAAAAGGGATAAAGAGACAGGACAGCTAAGTGCAACACAGGATCCCGGAGAATTAACTGGAAAGTCTAGGTGAAGGGTATACGATAAAACTTTTGTATTATTCTGAACAAATTTTCTGGGTGAAATAATTAAAAATTTTTAAAATGGAAAAAAAAGAAGTTGCCAAGTGTTTTATTATTTTTTAATGTGGGCCATTTTAAAAATCTTCATGGAATTGATTATCATATTTGTTGCTGTTGTTCAGCTGCTCAGTGGTCCAGAGACTGAGAACTGCTACATGTAACCAGCTCCGAAGAGGCAAGCTGTCCTCGTTCACTCACTCAGTCGAGTCCGAATCTTTGTGACCCCATGGACTGCAGCACACCAGGCTTCCCTGTCCATCACTATCTCCCGGAGTCTGCTTCACTAACAAAGAGACAGAGGCTTCACTAATATTTCTGCCTTTCTGCATGCTCCCTTGCTGATATTTTGCATCAGCTGGGTACTCAGAAATCCTTTTCACTAAACACTGACGACCAGTTGCTTTGAAACCATCCAAAACAGACGCCTTTCATCTCAGATTTGACAGTTAAGTTCTGGGTTAGGTTCTCACACCTCTTTGGAAGGATGGGACGGATGTATCTATTGTTTTATGACCTTCTCTGAACTCTTAGCCATCTTAGCATTTGTCCAGTTTTGTTATAAATGTTAATAAATGTTCATATGTCAATTACTGTAATATTAAGATTTTCATACTTCAGGTTTAGTATCTTCAACACTGTGTTTCATCTAATGAATCATCAGCTCATGGATAATTGTTCCCATTGCTTGGAGCAGATAGCTCTGCTCTCATAACGTTGCCCAGCAAACTCCTATTCATCCATCAAAACCCCAAATACCTGTTTACCATCTCGGGGAAGATTTTTTTTTTCCTTGTATCTGTGTATCAGTTCCTGTGAAAATCTTTTGTTGATTCTGGTACTGTCTCCGTAGTTTAAGCATTTCTCTGAATTTACACATCACATCCTCATTGAATGGGCTTCCCTGGTGGCTGCAGTGCGGGAGAGCCAGGTTCGATCCCTGGGTCAGGAAGATTCCCCTGAAAAAGGGAATGGCTACCCACTCCAGTATTCTTTCCTGGAGAATTCTGTGGATAGAGGAGCCTGCTGGGCTATAGTTCATGGGGTCACAGAGAGTTGGACAGAACTGAGTGACTAATGCTTTCTCATTGAATATGCATATGATTACCTCCCTCTTTGCCTGTGAGATGTGTTGTGGGTAGAGATTCTATGTTTATTTTGAGTTTACGTATTTCTTCATTCTCTTTTTCACTCCTCTAATTTTCAGTGTTTGGCATATGGCCTGAAACATGGCCGGGAAAATGTAGTTGAATTTCTATTATTTGCATTGGTTCCCCAAAGAGTTTGGAGGATGCTGCTAAAAATCCTACAATGCACGGAACAGGCTCCAGGGCAAAGAACCAGCAGATCCAAATTAACAGTGTCCATTTTTTCTAAACCCTGATTATATTAAATTCTCACTTATGGCAAGTTCTGCCGTATAATGTGATATTTCTCAAAGCACCAAACAACTATACATTCCGTGCAGTGACATTTTGGCAAAGGTAATGTGATTTCGTAAGTTGATACTTGTTGATTAACTGAAGAAGTTTATTAACCGTACGGGGCTTCCCAGGTGGTTCACTGCTAAAGAATCCACCTGCCAGTTTAGGAGACACAGTTTCCATCCCTGGGTCAGGAAGATCCCCTGGAGGACGGCAGGGCAACCCACTCCAGTCTTCTTGCCTGGAGAATCCCATGGACAGAGGAGCCTGGCGGGCTACAGTCCATGGGGTCTCAAAGTGTCGGATACAACTGAGTGACTAATCACGGCACAGCAGCTCATTAACCTTTTACATTTTATGTGGCTTTTTTTTTTTTTGAAGCTATACATGGGCTTTGTTCCAGAAATATGTTTTCCAAGGCCTTTATTTCCAGAATAAAATCTGGGAAAGTGTATCTGGTGTGATTAATCACTCTCTCATGTACTTACTCTTTGTCATGTTAGAAATAAATCCTTGGGTATTTTCTCTGTATACCTTATCTGTAATCACTTCAAACTATGAGCAAGAAGAATAGTGCAGAAAGTTTTATCTAATTTTTTTTTCTACCCTTGGTGACACACGATCCTTTCTGTCAAACTGAAGGATGGCACAAAAGGGACAATCAAGCACGTATTTCTGATGAAAAGATCCTGAAACTGTGCTTAAAATGGGCCAGGGAGTTGCCTGGTGGCCCAGTGGTTAGGACTCCATAGTTGCACTCGGCGGGGGTGAGGGTTTCATGATGATTGAGGGCAGGAGGAGAAGGGGGCGACAGAGGATGAGATGGTTGGATGGCATCGCTGACTCGATGGACATGAGTTTGAGCAAATTCTGGGAGACAGTGATGGATAGGGAGGCCTGGCGTGCTGCGGTCCATGGGGTCACAAAGAGTTGGGTGCGACTGAGCGACTGACCAGCAACAGGGAAACTAAGATCCCACAAGCCATGTGGTGTGGCCAAAAAGTAAAATAGCGCAGAATTAGAATGACATGCTGCTGCTGCTAAGTCACTTCAGTCGTGTCCGACTCTGTGCGACCCCATAGACGGTAGCCCACCAGGCTCCCCCATCCCTGGGATTCTCCAGGCAAGAACACGGGAGTGGGTTGCCATTTCCTTCTCCAATGCATGAAAGGGAAAAGTGAATGTGAAGTCGCTCAGTCGTGTCCGACTCTTAGCGACCCCATGGACTGCAGCCCACCAGGCTCCTCCACCCATGGGATTTCCCAGGCAAGAGCACTGGACTGGGGTGCCACTGCCTTCTCCGAATGACATGCAGTGGGATAGAATACAATGACAAGTCTGCCATGTATGGCGATATAGCCCTGGATTCCCCCTGTCGCCACAGATACAGAAGCACTTTCACTGTATTTACTCTGCCATCAGTCAGAAGACTTGGAACTCAGGCCAGTGGGTGAGAGAGATGTTTGTGCAGCTTGGTTTCAGCTGTCAGAGGGCTTACAGGCTAGACAGGGAAGTGGGGTCTTCATCTCATACTATATTCTGATGAGAGAAGGTGCCTGGTCTCATCGGGTGGGTCGGGGAGATTTGGCAGAAGTGAGAGATGGCTGAGAAGCATGGGAATGTTTGAGGGCAGCCTTGCAGAGACAGCGGGCTTCCCCAGAATCCGCCTGCAATGCCAGAGACCCGGGTTCCATCCCTGGGTTGGGAAGATGCCTTGGAGAAAAGAGTTGACAACCCGCTCCAATACTGTTGCCTGGGAGAATCCCATGGACAGAGGAGCCTGACAGGCAAACAGCTCATGAAGTTGCAAAGAGTTGAACACGACTCAGTGACTAACACTTTCACTTTCATACGTGCATAGAGGTTGAGTGGAGAAAGCTCAGCCTGTTACGAAACACTGAGAAATGTTTCTTTACACAGTAAAACACAACCTATTTTTTTGTCTCCCTGTTTTTTTAAGTTAATTTTTATTGGCTATCCATAAGCAGTCAGATCAGTGAATCAAAGGTAAAGTTGCAGAAAGCACGAACATGTAATGCCCATTCCTACGAAATTTACTTTCCCCCTCCATATAGAGCCTCCATTTCTACTTCTCTTGCTCTTGGCTTTTTAAAATTAATTTTCATCTGACTATAGATACTTTTTTTATGTTGGTTTCTGATGCACATCAAAACGAATCAGCCATATGTGTACATATACGCCCTCGTTTTTGGATTTCCTTCCCATTCAGGTCAGCACTGAGCACTGAGGTGAGTGCCCTGTGCTGTTCCGTAAATTCTCATTGCTGCTGTTCAGTCGCTCAGTCGTGTGCGACTCTTTGTGACCCCATGGACTGCAGCATGCCAGGCCTCCCTGTCCACCAGCAGCTCCCGGAGCTTGCTCAAACTGACGTCCATTGAGCTGGTGATGCCATCTTATCCTCTGTCATCCCCTTCTCCTCACACCTTCAATTTTTCCCAGCATCAGGGTCTTTTCTAATGAGTCAGCTCTTTGCATCTGGTGACCAAAGTATTGGAGCTTCAGCATCAGTCCTCCCAGTGAATATTCAGGATGGATTTCCTTTAGGATGGACCGGTTGGATCTCCTTGCAGTCCAAGGGATTCTCAAGGGTCTTCTCCAACACCACAGTTCAAAAGCATCAATTCTTCGGTGCTCGGCTTTCTTTAGAGTCCAACTCTCACATCCATACATGACCACTGGAAAAACCATAGCTTTGACCATGCGAACCTTTGTCTGCAAAGTGATGTCTCTGCTTTTTCATACACTGTCTAGGTTTGTCGTAGCTTTTCTTCCAAAGAGCAAGTGTAAGGAGAGATGGTGAGAAACAAACAAACTCAAAAGAGATTTTCCCAGTGGGATTGCCAAGATGTGCTGACTCATGGGATCTCGACAGAAGGGGTGATTCTTAGAGACTTGTGCCTTGGAAAGTGACTGGCAGGGATCCGAACTGAGACAAGGAACTCTGGGATGCCACAGTCACCAGTGGCTTTCTGGCAGGGAGGAGTAGATGGCGCAGCTTGGACAGCGTGAGTGATAAGGGATGAGGGCATCTAAATCAGCATGCCTTATAGGTGGTAGAAAATAAAAATGAGAAGATGAAGAAATAGTTCAGCCAAGCAATCCCACTGCTGGGCATACACACTGAGGAAACCAGAATTGAAAGAGACACGTGTACCCCAGTGTTCATCGCAGCACTGATTATAATAGCCAGGACATGGAAGCAACCTAGATGTCCATCAGCAGACGAATGGATAAGAAAGCTGTGGTACATATACACAATGGAGTATTACTCAGCTATTAAAAAGAATGCATTTGAATCCATTCTAATGAGGTGGATGAAACTGGAGCCTATTATACAGAGTGAAGTAAGTCAGAAAGAAAAGCACCAATAGAGTATACTAACACATATATATGGAATTTAGAAAGATGGTAACGATAACCCTGTATGTGAGACAGCGAAAGAGACACAGATGTATAGAACAATCTTTTGGACTCTGGGAGAGGGCGAGGTGCTATTCTGAGAGAATAGCATTGAAACATGTATATTATCAAATGTGAAACAGATCACCAGTCCAGGTTTGATGCATGAGACAGGGTGCTCGGGGCTGGTGCACTGGGATGACCCTGAGGGATGGGATGGGGAGGGAGGTGGGAGGGGGGTTCAGGATGGGGAACACATGTACACCCGTGGCTGATTCATGTCAGTGTATGGCAAAACCAACACAATATTGTAAAGTAATTAGCCTCCAATTAAAATAAATAAATTAAAAAAGTAAAATTAAAAAAAGAAAAAAATAGTTCAGAAAGTGCAACTTGATGCTTCGGGGGTGATGACCCATACTCCCCTTCTTCACGCCAAGGCTTCTGTGTTTTCTCTAGAGATGGTCATCACCTTGGGAGAACAGATCCCGATTTGCCTGTTTCCGGGGGAAATACTTAAATTTGGAAGCGATTAGCTGTTATGTATGATGACAAAAACAGACTTGGAACAGAGCCCTTCTGTTCTTCATCTATCCCTGTGGGACCACTCATTACCTGATACTTAGAACAGATACGCTATCTCCATAGTCATGTTTGATATGCGGGACTACTTTTCTTATGGGCAGGGCACTTCCTTTCTCTAAAATAAAATTTATTCTTGGAGTTTAGTTGCAAATGTCTTGTTAGTGTCTGCTGTACAACAAACTGAAATGGCGGTATGTATATACGTACGTGCCCCCTACCTCTTGAACCTCCACTCCCCATCCCACCCACCAAGGTCATCACAGACCACTGAGCTGAGCTCCCAGGCTATACAGCAACTTCCCACTGGGCAGGGCACTTCTGTATCATACGATTGGCCCTAAGTATTCAGCTACCCCTCATCCAAGGAGGGGCGGCTGCACTGGCGCAGGAGGCCCGAGAGGAGCTACTCCATGTTCAAGATCAGAAGGGGCGACCTCCTCTAAGGTAAGGAGCAGCAGCTGCACTTTGCTGGAGCAGCTGTGAAGAGATACCCCATGTCCAAGGCTACGCTTACGTCCCCACACCTGAGGTCAGGAGTGGCAGCCAAGAGGAGCAACCCCACGAGGTCATAAGCAGCGGCTGAGAGGAGCAACCCCACATCCATGGAGCAGCTGCTGCGTGGGCGCAGGAGGGCTGAGAGGAGCTACTCCACGTTCAAGATCAGGAGGGGCGACCTCCTCCAAGGTAAGGAGCAGCAGCTGCACTTTGCTGGAGCAGCCGTGAAGAGATACCCCATGTCCAAGGCTAAGCTTATGTCCCCATGCCCGAGGTCAGGAGCGGCGGCCGAGAGGAGCAACCCCACGAGGTCATAAGCAGCGGCTGAGAGGAGCAACCCCATATCCATGGAGCAGCTGCTGCGTGGGTGCAGGAGGGCTGAGAGGAGCTACTCCATGTTCACGGTCAGGAGGGGCAGCCCTGAGGAGATACCCCTCGTCCAAGGTAAGGAGCAGCGGCTGTGCTTTGCTGCAGCAGCCGTGAAGAGATACTCCACATCCAAGGTAAGAGAAACCCAAGTAAGACCGCAGGTGTTGTGAGAGGGCATCAGAGGGCAGACACACTGAAACCATAATCACAGAAAACTAATCACACTAGGACCACAGCCTTGTCTAACTCAATGAAACTAAAGCCATGCTCGTGGGGCAACCCAAGATGGGCGGGTCATGGTGGAGAGGGCTTACAGAATGTGGTCCACTGGAGAAGGTAATGGTGAACCACTTCAGTATTCTTGCCTTGAGAACCCCATGAACAGTATGAAAAGGCAAAAAGATAGGATACTAAAAGATGAACTTCCCAGGTTGGTAGGTGCCCAATATGCTACTGGAGATCAGTGGAGAAATAACTCCAGAAAGAATGAAGAGATGGAGCCAAAGCAAAAACAATACCCAGTTGTGGATGTGACTGGTGATAGAAGCAAGGTCCAAATCTGTAAAGAGCAATACTGCATAGGAACCTGGAATGTCAGGTCCATGAATCAAGGCAAATTGGAGGTGGTCAAACAGAAGATGGCAAGAGTGAACGTTGACATTCTAGGAATCAGCAAACTAAAAAGGACTTGAATGGATGAATTTAACTCAGATGACCATTATATCTACTACTGCGGGCAGGAATCCCTCAGAAGAAATGGAGTAGCCATCATGGTCAACAGAAGAGTCCGAAATGCAGTACTTGGATGCAATCTCAAAAACGACAGAATGATCTCTGTTCATTTCCAAGGCAAACCATCAATATCATGGTAATCCAAGCCTATGCCCCAAACAGTAATGCTGAAGAAGCTGAAGTTGAACGGTTCTTTGAAGACCTACAAGATCTTTTAGAATTAAGTTGAATGGTTCTATGAAGACCTACAGACCTTTTAGAACTCAGACCCCAAAGAGATGTCCTTTTCATTATAGGGGACTGGAATGCAAAAGTAGGAAGTCAGGAAACACCTGGAGTAACAGGCAAATTTGGTCTTGGAGTATGGAATGAAGCAGGGCAAAGGCTAATAGAGTTTTGCCAAGAAAACACACTGGTTCATAGCAAACACCCTCTTCCAACAACACAAGAGAAGACTCTACACATGGACATCACCAGATGGTCAACACCGAAATCAGATTGATTATATTCTATGCAGCCAAAGATGGAGAAGCTCTATACAGTCAGCAAGAACAAGACCGGGAGCTGACTGGTTCAGATCATCAACTCCTTATTGCCAAATTCAGGCTTAAATTGAAGAAAGTAGGAAAATCCACGAGACCATTCAGGTATGACCTAAATCAAATCCCTTATGATTATATAGTGGAAGTGAGAAATAGATTTAAGGACCTAGATCTGATAGGTAGAGTGCCTGATGAACTATGGAATGAGGTTTGTGACATTGTATGGGAGACAGGGATCAAGACCATATCTGCCGGGAGCCAGCACAGGAGAGCCCACCCATGACAAGGTCATGCAGGACTCGAGGGACTCCCTGGGCCATCCCACCCATGACAAGGTCATGTGGAAGAGTCCTGATAAGCAAGGCCTCAGGACTCGACGGACCCCCTGGACCTGCTCGAGCATCTACCCCAAAACCAGAATCTGTCTGTCTTATTATTTTATGTCTTCCACCAGCTCTTTCGACATTAGCAGGGGGCTGTCCCTGACCAAAAGACTTAACTTAGGGCTCTAGTTGATAAATTTCCTGGGCATGAAAGGAGTGTTTCAAACCCCCTGTTAGCATTCTAGCTTACTTGGGAGGTTTATGCAGACTCTTGCAACATTGTTGAGCCTATGCTTGCTGCCAAGTTTTCACATCCCTTACCTATTGTGTTCCTGGGAGTGCATATAGTTAAGATATAGAAATAATAAGCAGCAGCTTTAACATTAGCAACATTAGACTTTGAGTCTAATGTTCTTTCTTTGCTATAACCTGTTGAATCTTTGCTCCATAAAAATGTAACTCTGTACTTTAAGGGTGATGCAGGCTAAGAATTTAAGAAGAAACACTTTAAAGGAAGATTATTGTTCTGGCTGACCAACATTTATCAAAAAGAGGTCGTGGAATATCAACAGGCCTCCAGGATGGAAGATGATGTACAAAAAATATGACGCTTGCAGAAAAGAACCTGGTATTGATAAAAGTTATTACCGATGGAATGTTGAGCTGACTCTGCATTTTTCACCTTGCTGTATGTATAACTCAGGGTATAATAGCCCTGAGGAGAATAAAGTAAAAGGGGCCTTGCTCACCAAAGAAGCTTGGTCACCCCGTGTCTCTTTCCTTATCTCTTTATCTTCATTTGCTGACGTTGTCCATCCTGAGGATATCCCTGGACTCTGCTGAGACTGGACCTCGGCACATAGCCATGGAAAAGAAATGCAAAAAAGCAAAATGGCTGTCTGGGGAGGGCTTACAAATAACTGTGAAAAGAAGAGAAGTGAAAAGCAAAGGAGAAAAGGAAAGATATAAGCATCTGAATGCAGAGTTCCAAAGAATAGCAAGGAGAGATAAAAAAGCCTTCTTTAGCGATCAATGCAAAGAAATTGAGGGAAACAACAGAATGGGAAAGACTAGAGATCTCTTCAAGAAAATTAGCGATACCAAGGGAACATTTCATGCAAAGATGGGCTTGATAGAGGACAGAAATGGTATGGACCTAACAGAAGCAGAAGATATTAAGAAGAGGTGGCAAGAATACACAGAAGAACTGTACAAAAAAGAGCTTCATGACCCAGATAATCGTGATGGTGTGATCACTCACCTAGAGCCAGACATCCTGGAATGGGAAGTCAAGTGGGCCTTAGAAAGCATCACTACGAGCAAAGCTAGGGGAGGTGATGGAATTCCAGTTGAGCCATTTCAAATCCTGAAAGATGATGCTGTGAAAGTGCTGTATTCAATGTGCCAGCAAATTTGGAAAACTCAGCAGTGGCCACAGGACTGGAAAAGTTTAGTTTTCATTCCAATCCCAAAGAAAGGCAATGCCAAGGAATGCTCAAACTACCGCACAATTGCACTCATCTCACATGCTAGTAAAGTGATGCTCAAAATTCTCCAAGCCAGGCTTCAGCAATACGTGAACCGTGAACTTCCAGATATTCAAGCTGGTTTTAGAAAAGGCAGAGGAACCAGAGATCAAATTGCCGACATCTGCTGGATCATGGAAAAGCAAGAGAGTTCCAGAAAAACATCTATTTCTGCTTTATTGACTATGCCAAAACTTTTGACTGTGTGGATCACAAGAAACTGTGGAAAATTCTGAAAGAGATGGGAATACCAGACCACCTGGCCTGCCTCTTGAGAAACCTATATGCAGGTCAGGAAGCAACAGTTAGAACTGGACATGGAACAACAGACTGGTTCCAAATCGGAAAAGGAATACATCAAGGCTGTATATTGTCACCCTGCTTATTTAACTTCTATGCAGAGTACATCATGAGAAACGCTGGGCTGGAAGAAGCACAAGCTGGAATCAAGAATGCCAGGAGAAATATCAATAACCTCGGATATGCAGATGACACCACCCTTATGGCAGAAAGTGAAGAGGAACTAAAGAGCCTCTTGATGAAAGTGAAAGAGGAGAGTGAAAAAGTTGGCCTAAAGCTCAACATTCAGAAAATGAAGATCATGGCATCCGGTCCCATCACTTCATGGGAAATAGATGGGAAACAGTGGAAACACTGTCAGACTTTATTTTTGGGGGGGCTCCAAAATCACTGCAGATGGTGATTGCAGCCATGAAATAAAAGATGCTTACTCCTTGGAAGGAACGTTTTGACCAACCTAGATAGCATATTCAAAAGCAGAGACATTACTTTGCCAACACAGGTCCGTCTAGTCAAGGCTATGGTTTTTCCTGTGGTCATGTATGGATGTGAGAGTTGGACTGTGAAGAAAGCTGAGCGCCGGAGAATTGATGTTTTTGGACTGTGGTGTTGGAGAAGACTCTTGATAGTCCCTTGGACTGCAAGGAGATCCAACCAGTCCACCCTAAAGGAGATCAGTCCTGGGTGTTCCTTGGAAGGACTGATGCTAAAGCTGAAACTCCAATCCTTTGGCCACCTGATGAGAAGAGTTGACTCATTGGAGAAGACCCTGATGCTGGGAGGCATTGTGGGCAGGAGGAGAAGGGGACGACAGAGGATGTGATGGCTGGATGGCATCACCAACTCGGATATGAGTTTTGGTGAACTCTGGGAGTTGGTGATGGACAGGGAGGCCTGGCGTGCTGTAGTTCATGGGGTTGCAAAGAGTGGGACATGACTGAGGGTCTGAATAGAGTGACTGATTAGACAGACAATTCATGAGATGAGATCAACCCCACTCTCCCCAGATTGATTTAGGCCTGGATGATTCTCTGCTGTGTCGGAGGCCATCCCGTGCTCTGTGGGGGTGTTTAAAAGCTTTGCTGGCCAATTTCTATTTGATGTCAGCAGCACCTGTGACACCAAGTCTTGACGATCAAACATGTCTGCAGATATTGCTGTGTGCTGCAGCGGAGGTAAGAGTTTGAGCAAAAAAATTAAACACCAGGGAACCCAGTTAAATCTTATTTTTAGGGAACAAAGAATTACTTAGTATAAGTATGTCACTTGCAGTCTTTTATGTGACAGCTTTATCTGGGGAAGAACATTGGTGCCCTGGGAGGAACACTTCTTGGAGATCTCATTAATTTTCTTCTGAATTTACAAGCAGCTCTGTTCGGATCTCAGATCTTGGGACTGACGTGGGATTTTGTGTTAGAAGAGTGTTCAACGCCCATCAGCAGAGCAGTGGATGAAGGAGGCGTGCTGCCCATATATACAATGGGACGGTCCTCACCACCAGGAGTACTCAACGTCCATCAGCAGAGCCGTGGATGAAGGAGGCGTGCTGCGTGTATATAAGATACAAAAGCACTCAGCCATAAATGAGAGCAAAATCATGTCTTTGCTGCAGTATCACTGGGCATGGAGATTGTCATGCTGAGTGAAGTAAGTCAGATGCAGACAGGCAAATGTCGTATGAGTCATATGTGGACTCTGAATGAAAGGTGTAGATGAACTTAGTTACACAAGAGAAGCAGAGTCACAGATACGGAACGCACACTTACGGTCAGCGCGGGGGAACTGGAGGGGATAAGCTGGGACATTGGGGTTGACACACACCCGCTACTATACATAAAATGGGCTTCCCTGGTGGCTCAGCTGGTAAGGAATCCACCTGCAATGGGAGATTTGCGTTTGACCCCTGGGTTGGGAAGATCCCCTGCAGAAGGGGAGTGGCTACCCACTCCAGTATTCTGGCCTGGAATTCCATGGACTGCGTAGTCCATGGGGTTGCAAAGAGTTGGGCATGACTCAGTGACCTTCACTTGATACATAAAATCGGTAACTAACAAGGACCCGCTGTGTAGCACACGGAGCTCTTCTCAGTACTCTGTAATGATCTTTATGGAAATAGAATCTAAAAACAGACAGATACATAATTTGTATCAGTTCTAATGAGATGGATGAAACTGGAGCTGATTATACAGAGTGAAGTAAGCCAGAAAGAAAAACACCAATACAGTATACTAACGCATATATATGGAATTTAGAAAGATGGTGACGATAACCCTGTATTCGAGACAGCAAAAGAGACACAGATGTATAGAACGGACTTTTGGACTCTGAGGGAGAGGGAGAGGATGGGATGATTTGGGAGAATGGCATTGAAACATATATACTATCAGGTAAGAAATGAATCACCAGTCTATGTTCGATACAGGATACAGGATGCTTGGGGCTGGTGCACGGGGATGATCCAAAGAGATGATATGGGGTGGGAGGTGGGAGGAGGGTTCAGGATGGGGAACTCATGTACATCCGTGGCGGATTCATGTCAATGTATGGCAAAACCAATACAGTATCGTAAAGTAAAATAAAGTAAAAATTAAAATTAAAAAAATTTAAAAAAAACCAGATAGATACATAATTTGTATAAATGATTCACTCGCTGTACACTTGAACCTAATACGACATTATGAATCAAGTACCTCAATAAAAATCTCAATAAAAAATCTCAATAAAAATCTCTTTTAAAGAAGAAGAAATGAACAATCTGGAAAAAAAAAAGTCCTATTTCCAGTCTGAAAGGTCCATTGTACTCACACAAAATAACTTATTGTGACCATTAAAGTTTTAAAATTAATTAGTCTATTTTAATTGGAGGCTAATTACTTTACAGTATTGTAATGGTTTTTGCCTCACATTGATATGAATCAGGATGACCATTAAATTTTTAAAGAACTCATGAAAAAATTATTTTTTGGATTAAAAATGCTGCATTTCAAAGCACTCTCGTCTGTCTTTAGGGGAAACAGCAAAATTCAGAACAGTCTCGTTGAGACCCTCGCATCGTCCCCATTCACTGTTAATTGCGTACTTTCCACCTCACTTCAATGACAAAAAGCAGACAGTGCTCAACCCCGATGTTTGCTAAATTAATCTGTTAGTTGAAAAGAACGCTTGGCTGTAAAGTTCTCTGTACTTCTTTAGAATTTCCCTTGTGGGGACGGACTGAAAGTTCTAATTATACTGTACTGGTTTGATGAATCTCTTGTCTGTGACTTTTTTCCCTTGAGGTTATTTCTGCTGGAACAACGTCAGTTGGGTAAAAAAAAAAAAAGAAGACGAAGAAGTGTGCTCTTCTGGCCTCAGAATTTGGTGGCCTTTCTCTTCCAGCCTATTGGTCTCAATCTAATTAACCAGCGTCAAGAGTCGGTTGTTGGCAGCTGAACTGTGCTGGCAACCGGTAGCTTCTTCTGAAACACCAGCCAGCAGACCCATAAAATTAAGAGGCAGCACTTCACAGACTGTTTCTTGGAACTTGAAGAGCATTCATGTATTTACTTAGACAATAATGCATCAAATAGAAGCATAAACAGATGCAGTGGGTTTACAAACTCCTTACGAAAAAGAGTCTGTGTCCACTTTTTTTTTTTTTTTTTGGAATCGACCTTCATTTTGCACACGAGAAGTACTCAGTAAGTGCTACTGCTCTAAGGGAAGTTAGAATCGAATGCCTCTCTTGGGTTTCCAGCTGGTGCAGTGGTAAAGAATCCATCTTGCATGCAGGAGACGTGGGTTTGATTCCTGGGTTGGGAAGATCCCCTGGAGAAGGAAATGGCAGCTCACTCCAGTCTTCTTGCCTGGAGAATCCCGTGGACAGTGGAGCCTGGTGGGCTACAGTCCACAGGATCACAAAGAGTTGGACACGATCGCGCACGCAGGCATATGATCAAACGTTGTGTTCCCAGGCAGTCTGTTACAGGTTTTCCTCTAGATGTTAATGGAAAAACCCACATGAACTATTTGGTGAATCTTGTACCTTTAACCAGAATCTTTTCCCTCCTACCTGCTGAATCATTTCACTCTTAAACTCTTGAATATTTCTTTCTTTCTACCACACGGATGGTTCTCACGTGTGCTGTTGATGGTGGCTGTGATGATGGTGGTGATAATGATGTTAGTGGTGATACTGATGAGATGTGAGTGATGGTGGTGGAAATGGTGATGTTGCTGATGCTGGTGATGCTACTAATGGTGATGTTGGTGATGATGTTGAGGTTAGTGGGGAGGGTGGTCCTGAGGTTGGCGATGGTGGTCATGACGATGCTGGTAATGCTACTAATGGGGATGATGGTGATGATGTTGAGGTTAGTGGTGATATTGATAATGATGTGAGTGATGGTGATGTTGGGGATGATGTTGAGGTTAGTGGGGAGGGTGATGTTGGTGATGGTGGTCATGACGATGCTGGTGATGCTGTTAATGGTGATGGTGATAATGATAGTGACGGTGGTGGTGATGGTGATGTTGCTGATGCTGGCGATGCTATTAATGGTGGTGTTGGTGATGATGTTGCTGATGCCGGTGATGCTATTAATGGTGAGGGTGACGATGATGTGTGAGTGACGGTGCTGCTGATTGATAGTCATGATAATGTTGGTGACGATACTAGTGCTGAGGGTGATTATGTTGGCAGCGATGGTGACATGGGTGGTGATGTTAGTGACGATGATGGTGCTGGTGTTGACGGTAATGACCGTGATGATGTTAATGTTAGTGATGATGGGGGTGATGATGAGAATGTTGGTGGTGAGGGTGATGATGTTAGTGACAATGTTGCTATTAGTCACGGTGATTTGGGAGACGATGTTAATGATTCTGGTGGTAATGATGACTTCATCTCTGTTCTTACTTCAGTTCAGTTCAGTCGCTCAGTCGTGTCTGATGCTTTTCGACCCCATGGACTGCAGCACACCAGGACTCCCTGTCCATCACCAACTCCCAGAGTTCGTTCAAACTCACGTCCATCAAGTCGGTGATGCCATCCAGCCATCTCATCCTCTGGTGTCTCCTTCTCCTCCTGACCCCAATCCCTCCCAGCATCAGAGTCTTTTCCAATGAGTTAACTCTTTGCATGACGTGGCCAAAGTACTGGAGTTTCAGGTTTAGCATTAGTCCTTCCAATGAACACCCAGGACTGATCTCCTTTAGGATGGGCTGGTTGGATCTCCTTGCAGTCCAAGGGACTCTCAAGAGTCTTCTCCGATACCACAGTTCAAAAGCATCAATTCTTCAGCGCTCAGCCTTCTTCACAGTCCAACTCTCACATCAGTACACGACCACTGGAAAAACCATAGTCTTGACTTACCTGTTCCAAAATTTAAGAAGCTTTTACTCGGTACTCTGCAGTTATCTTGTGACTGATGTTAAGTCTCCCAGTTGTTGTTGTTCAGTTGCTCAGTCATGTCCGACTCTTTGTGACCTCATGGACCTCAGCACGTCAGGCTTCCCTATCCTTCACCATCTCCAGAACTTTGCTCAAACTCATGTCCATGGAGTCGGTGATGCCATCCAAACATCTCATCCTCTGTCGCCCCCTTCTCCTCCTGATGCAATAACAGTAGAAATGAAGTGAACAGTAAGTATCATGTGCTTGAATTATCCTGAAACCATCCCCACCCCCATCCGCGGAAAAAATGTCTTCCGTGAAAGTGGTGCCTGGTGCCAAGAAAGCTTGGAGACCTCTGGCTTGGAGGACGGGAAGCCTCTGTGCTCAGAGATACATGTTGAAAATATTCACATCAGCTTCGTTCATCACTACTTCAAACTAGAGATAAATCAAAGTGACATGAACAGTTATAAACCAAAATGACATGAACAGTTGGCTGGAGAGTTAAATTTTGTATTTTTCCATTGAGAAAAAAATTAAATTAATAGTGTGAAATTAAAGAAGGAAGATGACGCAGTGAACAGCAGCAGGACATCAAAAATTGTACCTTTGTAAATATAGAAATGCTTGCAATATAGTCTCAGAGGTGTCCTGCTCTGCTTTTACCCCATACCCATTGCCTAAGGCTCATTGATAAATAGTACACTTAGGGAAGCCTTGGTGAGTGCGCTGTGTTGCTTCTTGCTTCATTTATTATTATTTTTAAAATACTTATTTTATATTGAAGTGTAGTTGATGTACAATGTTGCATTAGTTTCAGGAGTAGAGCAAACGGATTCAGTTGTACATAGACATGTTTCTATTCTTTTAAAAATTCTTTTCCCATAAGAGTATTGAGCAGAGTTCCCTGTGCTGTCCAGCAGGTCCTTTTTGGTTCTCCATGTTAAATACAGCAGTGTGTCCATGTCCATCCCAGACTCCCTGACTATCCCTTCCGCCATCATTCCCCTCTGGGAACCATAAGGTTATTACAGAGTATTGAGCAGAGTTCCCTGTGCTGCCCAGCAGGTCCTTGTTGATTGTCTGTGTTAAATACAGCAGAGTGTCCATGTCCATCCCTAACTCTCTGACTATCCCTTCCCCCATCCTTCCCCCTCTGGGAAACATAAGGTTATTGCAGAGTATTGAGCAGAGTTCCCTGTGCTGGACAGCAGGTCCTTGCTGGTTCTCCATATGAAACACAGCAGAGTGTCCATGTCCATCCCAGACTCCCTGACTATCCCTTCCGCCATCATTCCCCTCTGGGAACCATAAGGTTATTACAGAGTATTGAGCAGAGTTCCCTGTGCTGTCCAGCAGGTCTTTGTTGGTTCTCCATGTTAAATGCAGCAGAGTGTCCATGTCCATCCCTAACTCCCTAACTATCCCTACCCCTGATAGAACGATACATTTCTCAAGTCAGTCTGTTTCTGTTGTGTAAATACGTTCATTTGTATCATTGTTTTTAGATTCCACACATAAGGGATACTTGTGTTGCTTTGTTTTAAAGGTACTGTTTGAAAGATTGTAAGAGTTGCTTCTCACAACTTCCTTAGAGGTTGTAGGAAGCAGTTTACAGCCTGTATCACATGAAGAAAGGGATTCTGGGAAGGCGAGGCTGATGGCAAGAAAAAGGCAGGTCAGGGGATAGTCCTCATAGTATCACATTCATGGTGGCATCTAATGATCCGCACTTGCTGTTTTGCAACGCGGAGTGTCATTATTCTGGCAAAAATGCAGTTTAGTTCTAAATTCTCTCATTTTCCAACCCCCAAATACTGGAGTGACATAATGATGGAGAGAGAATGCTACCTACTTGGTAGCATTTTCTTGACAGGTAATTAAAATAATTTAATGATGGAAATAAAAATTGTCATATTTTAGGAATTAGAATACTTGCCATATTTTGAGTTTCATAAAGAAGCAAGAAAGGCAGGCAGTAAAACCTTTTTTGTGGGAGGAATATGAAAAAAAATGTTGAAATGTGAAAAATGTGAAAATGTTGAAATATGAAAAAATGTGTTGAAAAAAATGCTACAGTGTAAAAATGTTTCACCGCTGATGTTTACTCTCTGAAATCTGAAAAGAAGGTTTTTTTTTTTTTTTTTCCCCTATTTTCTATAAATGCATCCATGGGGGATATGCAGTTTGAATGGTTTTAGTCATGCTGAGTTTCTGTAAAGTAAGACAGAATACAGTTTTCCTATTTATTATAGGGGAAATTCCCAAGGTTCTCCATGAATATTTTATAAGCTACAAAGTAAAATATGAGCTTTTATCCTGCATTAGTTCAAATCATGATGTATGTGGAAAGCCACAAAATAAGCCATATTTCTAAATATCTTTCCCTATGTGATTCTCATTCCAAATTAAAATGTCTTATTTTCTAAGTATGCAAAGAGGCATAATTTAAAACTAATCACCAATGTAAATTGGGTTAATGTATATTCACAGACAAATGTCCCGCTCGTAAAATTGCTGTGTATATATTGTTTAAACCAGCAACACATAGCTCAATGCAATGGGGGAATGATTAGATTCACATCTGGATCCATTACCTGACAACTCTATTGACTGCTGAGTATCTAGTAATTTTCTTAACCTATATGAGGGCTTTATTGTAAAAGTAATACCTGGGACATCCCTGGTCATCCAGCGGTTAAGACTTCTCCTTCCAACGCAGGGAGTGTGAGTTAGATCCCTGGGCAGGGAGCTAAAATCCCACGTGGGATTTTTTTAGGTCTTGTGGCCAAAAAAAACCAAAAACAAAAACAAACCCCAAAAAGAAACAGTATTATAACAAATTCAATAAAGACTTTCAAAATGGACCACATTAAAAAAATCTTAAACATACAAAGTAGGAAAAGAAAAACAACAGATCATACTTGATAAATATCACAGAAGGCAAAACTCAATACGTCTAAAGCACTGCGATGACATCATAAATATTTTTTTTTTTTGTTTGTAATGGAAAGAAAAGACTGTGAAGCAGATTTCCATAGGTGGGGATCTCTTTTAGTATGGTTTAATGTAAATACATCAACACTGTTGCATTGGTTTTGGGGTAAGTCAGTATAAATGACACGTATTGACTCAACTAGCCCAGTTAATGGAATCATTAAGTTGTTTACTCTTAAAATGGAAATAAGTCACCAGCTGGTGAATGGACTCTAGGTAGCTCGGGGCTGGTGGTGAAGAACCCGCCTGCCGATGCAGGAGACATGAGACATGAGTTCGATTCCTGGGTCTGGAAGATCCCCAGGAGCAGGAAATGGCAACCCACTCCAGTATGCTTGCCTAGAAAAATCCCATGGAGAGAGGAGCCTGGCGGGCTGCAGTCCACAGGATCGCAAAGAGTTGGACACGACTGAGCTTGCACGGAGGAGATGAACAAAGTGCAAGAGGAGACGCCACACAGTCAACTGGTTTTATGAAACTAGAGCTTAGAAAAGAGGCCACGGATAGATGCTACACCATCAATCAACTGATTCAGAGACGGGCCTGAAAGCATACAACAGACGCAATAGCCAAGACCTGGAAGCAACCTCAGCGTCCATCGGCGGATGGGTAGAGAAGATGCCGACCATATACACACGACAGAATACCGCTCAGCCCTAAGAATGAAGCAATGCCATTTGCAGCAACAGGGATGGACGTACAGGTGAGCATAGTCAGTGGGGTAAGTCAGACAGAGGAAGACAAAGGCCCTACGATTTTACTCACATGTGGTGTGCTGCGATTCATGGGGTCGCAAAGAGTCGGACACGACTGAGCGACTGAACTGAACTGAACGGAACTGAGCTGATGGAGCCTAAAAAATACAAAAAATTCGTGAACATAACAAAACGAAGCAGACTCACATATATACAGAGCACACTTCTGATTCCCCGTGGGGAGAGGCGAAGGGGAGGGGACAAATACGGCTAGGGGATTAAGAGGTATAAACTATTAGATAGAAATTAAGCTACAAGAATACGGTGTATATCACAAGGAATATCACAAGCACTGTTTCATGATAACCATAAACGGAGCATCACCTTTAAAAATGGAAATACTCCTGCAACACATAACATTATACAGTTGCTGTGCCTCGCTTAGTTGCTCAGTCGTGTCTGACTCTTTGCGACCCCATGGACTATAACCCCCTCAGGCTCCTCTGTCCATGGGAATTCTCCAGGCAAGAATACTGGAGTGGCTTGCCATTTCCTTCTCCAGGGGATCTTCCCGAGCCAGGGATTGAACCCAGGGTCTCCGGCATTGCAGGCAGATTCTTTGCCATCTGAGCCCCCAGGGAAGCTCATACGATAACTATACTTCAATTTTTAAAATGTCTAGAGAAAAGGCAATGGCACCCCACTTCAGTACTCTTGCCTGGAAAGTCCCATGGACGGAGGAGCCTGGTGGGCTGCGGTCCATGGGGTCGCTAAGAGTAGGACACAACCGAGCAACTTCACTTTCACGCATTGGGGAAGGAAATGGCAACCCACTCCAGCGTTCTTGCTTGGAGAATCCCAGGGACGGGGGAGTCTGGTGGGCTGCCGTCTATGGGGTTGCACAGAGTCGGACACGACTGGAGCGACTTAGCAGCAGCAGCGGTAGCAGAGAAAAATATAATAAAATTAGAAAGCCAAAAGAAAACAAAACAAATTCAAAACTAAGTAGAGATTCATGATTCCACTGGAATCAAATATCTTACAGGTGATGTTGCTCTAATGGACATTAAAACCAACTTGTTTGCGGGTAAAATACCAAGTTGTCTTGCAGACATTAATGGGATGTATGGTTCTCTCTATATACGACAGGTACCCATATCAAACTTAGATCACAAAGTATTTTGTTAATTTTGTTAAAGTGTAATGGATTTACAGTGCGTCTTAGTTTCAGATGACTAGCAAAGTGATTCAGTTATATGCATATGTTCATCTGTTCTCAGATTTTTTTCGCATATAGGTTATTAGAGAGCATTGAGCAGAAATCTCTATGCTATACAACCGTTCCTTGTTGGTTATCCATTTTCGATACGTAACATGTATATTTTAATCCCAAATTCCTATTTTATTCCCCCCAACCTTTCTTCTTTGGTAACAATAAGTTTTTTTTTTTTTTTTAAGTCTGTGAGTCTGTTTCTCTCTTGTAAATAAGTTCGCTTCTATCATTGAAAAAAATAAGATTCCACATATGAGTGACATCAAATATTTGTCTTTCTCTGACATTTTTCGCTTGGTAGGATCATCTCCTTTATTTCTAATCAGTTGTCTAAAGCTGTTGTGATTCTCTTGGTTTTATTTTCATTTTACTGGTGCTTTTATTTTCTGGCGAAAAAGAAGGTGTTGTCTTAGATGCCTCAGTGTTAGTCACTCAGTCGTGTCTGATTCTTTGCGACCCCTTGAGCCCGCCAGGCTCCACTGTCCATGGGGATTCTCCAGGCAAGAATACTGAAGTGGGTTGCCATGCCCTTCTCCAGGGGATCTTCCCCACCCAGGGATCGATCCCAGGTCTCTTGCGTTGGCAGGCAGCTTCTTTACCATCTGAGCCACCAGGGAAGCCCAAACTTGCCCCTGGTTACACCTTTCTTTGTGGGTTCAAAAGCATACGTTTGAAGAAGCCCTAACTGGACCCCACTGTTCACGCAGCTTCATGCTGGAGGTGGGCTCCTGTCCGGGGAGATTTGAGAAACAGCTTTTAAAATACCGGCTTTGACTAAATGCCTTCCTAAAATGCTGACGTGTACTCTTCAATCAAGATGTATTATGAATGCCTGTTCCCCAAGTTAAAACCACGGCATGAGAGGACATATGGTGTGTATTTCTTACCCTTTAGTGGTTATTTTTTCAAAGTATTCTGCACAGCAGCAGGCAACACTGTCTTCTGTCTGGGGCTCTCCTGCAGAGCAAGGTCTTTAAATTTCCACTTTGGTTCCATTCACCAGAGAGTCTGGTATAGTTACTGAATATAGTCGCTCAGGGTTCATTGCCCCATGTTGAAATCACATCTTTCACCATGATTTGACATGATATCGAAAGACTTTCTGAGGATAATATCGAGACCAGTGGTTCCGAACTGCGGTGAGGAGCATTTTTGGTTTTCTCATTGGGATGAGGGTGCTATTGGACATGACTGGTAAGGACCAGGGTCTCTTTATTTTAATGTGTTATTTAAATCTATTTATGTTTGATTGAAGGATAATTGCCTTACAGTACTGTGTTAGTATTACAGTATTAACCAAACATCAGTATCAATCAGCTACTGGTTAACTTATGTCCTCTCCCACTTGAACAGGGGGGATAAATAGATAATGCTTTATCTATTTATTCTATAAATGAAAATGCTTCATCTATGTATTTATCATCTATCTATACATCTTTTTAAGGAAGTGTACTTATTTTTATTTGGAGGATCATTTTTGCAATATTGCGCTGGTTTCTATCATATATCAACATGAATGAGCCATAGATATACACATGTCCCCTCCTTCTTGAACCTCCCTGCCATCCAATCTCACCCTTCCAGGATGTCACAGAGCCCTGGATTTGAGCTTTCTGTGTCATACAGCAAATTTCCATGAGTAGGGATGGCTGTGATGGTCAGGACAGTCTCCACCACAGGGAACTCTCTGACCCCTCCCAATGTCAACAGCACAAAGGTTGAGAAACCGTGACGTAGAGCGGCAGCTATAATGGAATAGTGCTCTCTGCACTTCTGGTCTACCATGGGGACCAGCTGGGATGAAAGGCACGTTTTGATACAACGTAGTCTGCCTCACATTCAGCCACACACAGCATAAAATGCCAAAGAACAAATGAAGCAAGACTGTACAGTCATACTTTAGGGCAGTTCGGCAAGTAGTGATGGAAACTAGTGCCTGCTTAACTGCGGAGATTGAGAAAGTGCATACAATGTGGACCCCTGCAAGGCTTCAAGGCGCTTCTATTGCTTGGGGCGTGCCTGGAAACCAACCCGTTTAATATAACACAGAAAGATGCTCAGGACAGAGTGGATGCAAGATGGTGTTATGAATACTTACCGCTTTGGGTGCAAAGGTGGATTATATTTCATAGGAGTGATTTGAACTCCCAGAATAGCCAACTATGATTGATAGTCTAAGATGGATGAGATTGGCGGATAGGGGAATGGATAGATGAGATAGATATAGATGACAGAGATATAGATAGATGATTAAATAAATAGATGAGATAGATGGATAGGTAGATGATAAATAGGCAATAGATTAGACGATAGGTCAGTAGGTTGATTGATAGATGGTAGGTAGACATAGATGATATAGATGATAGAAAATAGATATAGACAGATGATCAATAGATAATAGGTTAGATAGATGTTTGGTAGGTGGTTTGATAGATACAGATGATAGAAAATCGATACAGGGAGATGATAAATAGGCAATAGATGATAGGTTAGATAGATGTTAGGTAGGTAGTTTGATAGATATCAGTTCAGCTCAGTTCAGTTCAGTCGTTCAGTCATGTCCAACTCTTTGCGACCCCATGAATCGCAGCACGCCAGGCCTCCCTGTCCATCACCATCTCCCGGAGTTCACTCAGACTCACGTCCATCGAGTTCGTGATGCCATCCAGCCATCTCATCCTCGGTCATCCCCTTCTCCTCCTGCCCCCAATCCCTCCCAGCATCAAAGTCTTTTCCAATGAGTCAACTCTTCGCATGAGGTGGCCAAAGTACTGGAGTTTCAGCTTTAGCATCATTCCTTCCAAAGAAATCCCAGGGCTGATCTCCTTTAGAATGGACTGGTTGGATCTCCTTGCAGTCCAATATAGACTAGGTGATAAATAGGCAATAGATGATAGGTTAGATAGATGTTAGGCAGGTAGTTTGATAGGTAATAGATGGATGATACATGTTGCAGGTAGATATAGACACACAGTGCATTTGTGTCTAAATAGCAATAATAAAATAAGAACATGATATTTAGGAGCTCTTCCTGGGAAATTCCTGTAGTTTGTCTCCTCTCAAAGCCGTGTTCAGAGTTGCTACAGTGTTTAAGGAAAGCGATCATACCGTAGTGAGATGAGCTAAGCAAAACTGCTCTGCCTCAGGTGGGAAGCAATGTATGCGTATTGTGGGGCTGGGGAAAGGAAGCAGGTGTAGAGCAACAGGCAAAATTGCTGACGAGAGAGACTGTAACTGATGAAATGAGATAGAATAAGAATAATGAAGCCGTTATGAGACAGACAGTGCAGGTAGAGGAGATAAGATCTAAAGTCGAGCTTCCTTCTGAGGTTGGGAGGGAGGAGGGAGGAGGGAGGTGGGAGGAGGGACCTAAATGAGAAAGATGGGGATGGAGTTTGGTGGGGAGGTGCAGGGAGAAGGGGAAACGTTCAATCCAGACACAGACAAATTGGCATCTGGGCTCTTGGGTTACGGGGGCCTTCCCTGGTGGCTCAGCTGGTAAAGAATCCGCCTGCAATGTGGGAGACCTGGGTTGGGAAGATCCCCTAGAAAAGGAGAGGCTACCCATTCCAGTATTCTTGTCTGGAGAATCCCATGGACAGAGGAGCCTGGTGGGCTACAGTCCATGGGGTCGCAGAGAGTTGGGCATGACCGAACAACTTTCAATTTTTCTTGGGTTATAGAAGACAGCCATAGAATTTTTTTTTTTTTTTTTTGGTATTGTAGTATAGCCAAAATCACTGCAAATGGTGACTGCAGCCATGAAATTAAGATGCTTACTGCTTGGAAGGAAATTTATGACCAACCTAGAGAGCATATTAAAAAGCAGAGATATTACTTTGCCAACAAAGGTCTGTCTAGTCAAGGCTATGGTTTTTCCAGTAGTCATGTATGGATGTGAGAGTTGGACCATAAAGAAAACTGAGCACTGAAGAACTGATGCTTCTGAACTGTGGTGTTGGAGAAGACTCTCGAGAGTCCCTTGGACTGCAAGGAGATCCAACCAGTCCATCCTAAAGGAGATCAGTCCTAGATGTTCATTGGAAGGACTGATGTTGAAGCTGAAACTCCAACAGTTTGCCCATCTGATGCGAAGAGCTGACTCACTTGAAAAGACCCTGATGCTGGGAAAGATTAAGGGCAGGAGGAGAAGGCAGAGGATGAGATGGTTGGATGGCATCGCCGACTCAATGGACGTGAGTTTGGGTAAGCTCTGGGAGTTGCTGATGGACGGGGAGGCTTGGGGTGCTGTGGTTTGTTCAAGGGGTTGCAAAGAGTCAGACACGACTGAGCGACTGAACTGAAGTGATAGCTGATTAACAATGTTATGGTAGCTTCAGGTGGACAGCAAAGGGCCTCAGCCATACATGCCCACGGACGTGTATCCATTCTCCTTGACCTGGCCTTCCCAGGTGGCACTTGTGGTAAAGAGTCAGCCTACCCCTGCAGGAGAAGTAAGAGACATGGGTTCGATCCCTGGGTGGGGAAGATCCCCTAGAGGCGGAAATGGCAACCCACTCCAGTATTCCTGCCTGGGAAATCCCATGGACAGAGAAGCCTGGCAGGGCTGCAGTCCATGGGGTCGCAAAGAATCGCACACGACTGAGTGACTGAACATGCACGCTCACGTGAAATTCATTTATCAGGAGCAGACTCCCCACGGACAATCTCCAGAAGATTAACAGGAGGTGATTGATGATGTCTCTGGCAACAAATTCTTCCAAGATTGGAAGGTGTGACTCCGTTGAGGACTTGTGTTGGTGGGATGAAGAGGGTGATGGATTGTACGTCAGATGCTTTAACCTGATCTCATAAGAAGGCTGCATTTTTTTTTTCTTTTAACAAGAGTGAAGTGCATGCTAAGTCACACATATTTCAATTATGTGTGACTCTTTGTGACCCCATGGACTGTAGCCTACCAGGCTCCTCTATCCATGGGATTCTCCAGGCTAGAATAGTGGAGTGGGTTGACATTTCCTCCTCCAGGGGATCTTCCTGACCCAGGGATAGAACCCAGGTGTCTTATGTCTCCTGCATAGTACCACCTGGGAAGCTCTGCAAGAGCTAACTGTTGCTGCTGTTAAGTTGCTTCAGTTGTGTCCAACTCTGTGCGATGCCATAGACGGCAGCCCACCAGGCTCCCCCATCCCTGGGATTCTCCAGGCAAGAACACTGGAGTGGGTTGCCATTTCCTTCTCCAATGCATGAAAGTGAAAAGTGAAAGTGAAGTCGCTCAGTCGTGTCCGACTTCAAGACCCCGTGGACTGCAGCCTACCAGGCTCCTCCATCCATGGGATTTTCCAGGCAAGAGTACTGGAGTGGGTTGCCTTTGCCTTGTCTGCAAGAGCTAAAGGCGTCCTCAGATCCTTGATTCCATGGTCCTGGGACTCACCCATTTAAGGGGTGGGAGAAGGAATTAGGGGTGATGAAGCCTATTCAGGCTACCATCCCTGGATTCTACAAACACATGAACTCCTTTTCACTTGTATTTTCTGCATCACCGTCACTTCAAACCCAGCTTGACTTTCTTCCTTTGACAAATGTCTCAAAGTGGGAAATGTTGCGTTGACATTAGAGACTTATGACTATCTCCTGAAACATATTATATAAAGCTGCAGGTGGGAAGCCACATGTTTTATTCAAGGACAGGTTGGGCAAAATATCCTTGGGCTTGAAAAAAAAAAAAGAATACTTTAAAAATAGACTGGGATTAGGTACTCTAGGAGAAAAAAAAAATTAGTGTAACCACATGCAGGGACCTATCTGTGGCAAATGCTCTTTCTTATTTGAAAGGTCAGTGTAAGCTTATATGCCCTAGGGTGGGGTTTTTAGGATGCAGGTATGGAGACATCAAGTTTTGGGAGGCACAAACAGCACTGCACTGAAAATTGCTTGATAAAGAATGAATGAATATAAGGACTTCCCTGGTGGTCCTGGGATTAACACTTTACCTTTCAATGCAGGAGGTGCAGGTTCGATCCCTAGTCAGGGAGCTAAGATTCCACTTGCCTCGCGGCCAAAAAAAAACCCAAAACATAAAACAGGAATAATATTGTCACAAATTCCATAAAGGCTTGAAAGGTCCACATCAAAAATAAACTTTAAAAAGAATGAATGGATATATACTGAAGTGAATTCAAATTTAACTTGATAGTCAAGGATCTCTGAATCCATTCAATGACACCACTGTTCATTTTGTGAGTTGGGAGATGGTTTTGTGTTGAGATTTATTTATCATATGCATCTGTGTTGACGAAGACTTGGAAATCGGCATGATTCCTAGGGTCTCAGGCTTTGGGAGAATGTCAAGTGTGGGCTGATTAACAACAAATATTTAGGGGTTTCAGGATTGGTTTCAGGCTTGGTGAGTTGCCTGAGCCTGTTGGCAAGGATTCTTCTTCTTTTTTTTTTTTTCTTATTCATTTTAACTTATTTTTAATTGGAGGATCATTGCTTTACAATATTGCGCTGGTTTCTCCCGTACATTAGCATGACTCGGCCGTGGGTATACATATGCGCCCTCTGTCTTGAACCCCCCTCCCACCTTCCACCCCATCCCACCCCTCAAACAGGGAGTCCCAGTTTGAGCTCCCTGAGTCAAGCAGAAAATTCACATTGGCTGTCTGTTTTACACCTGGTGAGTTGGTGATGGACAGGGAGGCCTGGCGTGCTGCAGTTCATGGGGTTGCAAAGAGTCGGACACGACTGAGCTCTGAACTGAACTGAACTGAACTGAATGTATACGTTTCCATGGACTCTCTTAAATCATCCCTCCCTCTCCATCCCCCTCTGGGTCCACAGGTGTGTTCTCTCTGTCTGTAACTCCCTTGCTGTTCTGTGGATAGGTTCACCAGGATCATGATTCAAGGTTCCACGTGGATACTTTAATATATGATATTTGTCTTTCTCTTTCTGACTTGCTTCACTCTGCGTAATAGGCTCTAGTTTCGTGCACCTCATTAGAATGGATTCAAATGCGTTCCTTTCTTATGGCTGAGAAATATTCCATTGTGTATATGGTTTCCTCAGGGTGTGTGTATTATATATTCCTACCAAGAGCCTCAGGAAGCATTGCCATCGGGGCCATTTGCTTGACTGCATTTCTGCACCCGAATTCTTCCTCACTTTCCCTTCTGTGAGGTCAGTAATTGCTCTAAAAATCTCATTGTTTCTAGATTTTTAGATTATCACAGGTTCTCAGATGGTATTTTTTTTCCCCCTACAGCTATATACCATGGAGGAAATGGCCAATTATACGATGCCATCGATTTGCCATAGATTTAGAAAAGATGGATTCGGATAGCGTGGCCAGTCTCCAGGGGTCTTTTCCAAACAGGAAAGTGTATGTTTTAATAGAGTCAGACCACATTCGTTCTTGATTAAACAGTAGCAGATGGCCGTTACATGAGGTTTTTAAGGCTATTTTTACTCTCAGGGCAAACAGAAATGCATCTTATGTAATAGATGAGGTCCTCTGAGTGGAGTTTTCCTGTTTAGCACCGTTGACATTTGGGCTGGATAATTCTTTGTGGAGGGGGCTGTCTTGTGTATTGCAGGATGCTTACTGGCACCCCTGGTCTTCACCCATCAGATGTTGATGGTTCTTCTCCAGTCAAAGCAACCCAAAGTGTCTTCACGCGTGCATTCCTTCCGTTATGTCCGACTCTTTGCTACGCCATGGACTATAACCCGCCAGGATCCTCTGTTCGTGGGATTCGCCAGGCAAGAATACTGGAGACAGTTGCCATGGCCTCCTCAGATGCTGATAAAACTCCCCTTGAAGGCAAAATAACCCCTGGTTGAGAACACCTGCTTCAGCGATATATATCCCTGAGATAAAGTATTATAATTGTTAAAATGTTGACACTTTCCTGTATGGAAACCTCCTTGAAGGCATAGTTCTCATGCTCAGATTTTACTGGAGGGCAGGAAAAATTATTCATATTTAAGGAAGACAGCAGAATATATACAGACTTCAAAGACTCCTGGTTTGCTCTAACATTGGCAGCAATCTTGTCATATGTAAAGCAAGATGAGTGATTTTGTCTCTTTAGTACCGTATGCGATGACGTTAATGATCAGTGATAATAAAGTATGAGAAAAGGGGACAACTAAAATGGCTTTACTTTCACATGAAGTAAAATAGTTTTTTACTTGCAAAAATAAAATCAAATACTTGCAAAATTAAAAAATTTTTCCTTTAGTTTTTGTTCTAGGTGTAGTTGATGTATAATATGATATAAGCTTCAACTATGCAATACAGTGACTCAATATTCTTAAAGGTTATATTCCTTTTAAACTTATAAAATATTGAATACATTCCCTATGCTGTATGGCACCCCACCAGGATCCCTCGTCCCTGAGATTCTCCAGGCAAGAACACTGGAGTGGGTTGCCATTTCCTTCTCCAATGCATGAAAGTGAAAAGTGAAAGGGAAGCGGCTCAGTTGTGTCCGACCCTCAGTGACCCCATGGACTGCAGTCCAGTAGGCTCCTCTGTCCATGGGATTTTCCAGGCAAGAGCACTGGAGTGGGGTGCCACTGCCTTCTTCAGCAAAATATTGACTACATTCTGTGTGCTGTAGAATATATTTTTGTAGCTTATTTCATGCATAATAGCTTGTACCTCTGAATGCCCTTCTGTTGGGACAGTAAGCCACTTTATTCCCAGTGACAGGATTGTTCACCACTCCACAGGCACCCTGTGCAGGTAAAGACTGCAAGAATTAGTCAATAAACGAACTGGGAGGACTTCCTTGCCAATCTGGCCGTTAAGACTTCCGATTGCAACGCAAGAGGTGCGGGTTTGATAGCTGGTCTGGGAACTAAGATCCCACGGTGCCTCGCGGCTGAAAAAACAAGACGTAAAACGGAGGCAGTATTGTAACACCTTCAATAAGGACTTTTTAAAAGTGGTTCACATCAGAGGAACTAGACAAAAGCAAAGGGAGACAAAGAGACCGCGGACAAAATGGCAGAATCCACTCAACGGGGCTTAAAGTATTAGCTTCAAAAGCATGCACGTAGATGAAAATGAGGTAATCGGTATATCGATGTGATTTTATTCAGTGTTTCGTTTTCTTTACGGCTGTGCTGGGTCTTGTTGCTGCGTGTGGGAATTTCGTTAGTTGCAGAGAGCGGGGGCTGCTCTCGTTGGAGTGTCTGGGCTGCTTATTGCCATGGCGTCTCTCGTTGCAGAGCAGCAGGTCTAGGCACGCAGACTACAATAGTTGTGTCTCCCAGACCCTAAAGTGTGGACTCAGCACTTGTGGTGCATGCACTTAATTGCTCCAAGGCATGTGGGATCTTCCTGCGCCGGGGATCGAACTGGCGTCCCCCGCACTGCGAGGCGGACTCCCAACTAGCGGGCCACCAGGGAAGGCTCACTGTGGATTTTGAAGTACCTGTGGTCCAAGAAGATCAACCTGAGCGGACGGTCCTGAGATAGGTCCTGGTGATTCTTAGAAGAGAAGGTGGATCTTCAGAGAGTGGCCACCATGAAGAGCTGGATGGTGTGTGTGCGTTAAGTGGAAGGTGGGCACACGTCTGTAGGATTATCAGGACTACGTCTGAAGAAGTTTCTGACCAAATGGTACATGTTGGCAGGCTAGGGGAGATGGTCTAAAGGTTTTCAATTTGCTTTTACAGGTTTTTTTTGTTTTTAATGGGAATCTAATTGCTTCACAATCTTGATTAGCTCTGTTGTGCAAGAAAGTGAATCAGTCGCACAGGTTTGTATAAACACACGCGTGTATGGATTCGGACAAACCAACTGCAATCTTTTGGGAAGGGCTGCTTGAGGGGTACGTGACCGTGTTTCAGATAACAGGATGGGGGAATCGATTTTTACTGGAGAGAAAAGGTGGATGTGATTGAGTGCAAGGAAAGGAGATCCTTAAGCATGTGATTCTGTTTGTGTCAAGAACGTATTTGCACGTGACGAACAGACCTGCAGAGACGCATACGGAAGCGTCACTCGTGGGAATCGCTTGGGGGTAGGGATCTGATGTGTTTTGTTATTTTCACTTTCTGTTTTTTTGGATGTTCCATACCGCGCATGCATTTATTGTTGCTGCTCAGTGGCCAAGTCGCGGCCAACTCTTTTGCGACCCCATGGACTGTAGCCCTCCGGGCTCCTCAGTCCATGGGATTCTCCAGGCAAGAATGCTGGCGGGGGTTGCCGTTTCCTTCTGTACGTTGTTGCTATTGTTCAGTTGCTAAATTGTGTCTGACTCCTTGCGACCGCATGGACTGCAGCACGCCAGGCCTCCCTGTCCATCACCAACTCCCAGAGTCTGCTCAAACTCATGTCCGTCGAGTCGGTGATGCCATCCAACCATCTCATCCTCTGTCATCCCCTTCTCCTCCTGCCTTCAATCTTTCCCAGCATCAGGGTCTTTTCTAATGAGCTGGCTCTTTGCATCAGGTGGGCCAAGTATTGGAGCTTCAGCTTCAGCATCAGTCCTTCCCATGAATATTCAGGACTGATTTCCTATAGGATGGACTGGTTGGATCTCCTTGCTGTTCAAGGGACTCTCAAGAGTTTTCTCCAGCACCACAATTCAAAAGTATGAATCGTCTGGCGGTCAGCTTTCTTTATGGTCCAACTCTCACATCTGTACATGACTACTGGAAAAACCATAGCTTTGAGTATGTGGACCTTTGTCAGCAAAGTGATGTCTATGATTTTTAATATGTTATCTAGGTTTGTCATAGCTTTTCTTCCAAGGACCAGGAGTCTTCCAGTTTTGTTTGGGTACCCACCTGTAAATTTCTACCACCTTCTTTAGAAATGATGACAGTCCATTTTTTTTTTCTTTCCAAAAATGCACTGGCCCATTTCAAAAAGAACAGCCATTCATGAATTTTGCAGAGTGCGTGAAGACGCAGAATAGGCACGGGCTTACCTTTTGAAAAACTGTTTTTCTGGAAGGCGTCATCTGAGCATTCAAGGTCGTTCACACTGCCTTCTGATTATATGGAGACGTATTAGCTGAGAGCATAATGAAGACCAATGCCGCCTGTCTATCGACTGTTTCATTTCTCCCCTCATTTAATTACTGAAATTTATTTATCAGTCAATTTGCCTGGATTGGCTTCTTTAATTATAAGGAGCCTTGAAGGGTGAATGGGGTGTTGTTGGAATTACATTAGCTGTCTACCAAGGGACATGCAATTATAAAGTTTTCTTCAGTCTGTATCAGCTTGATTAATGCATCAGTTCTACACTGCTTTATCTTCCACTAAGGTCTGAGTGTGGCAGAAGAAGGGGGGAAACACCTGAATGGCAATATTAGAGATGATCCTTCAGATACGGAAGAAAAATCACGTGCAGTTTTATTAACACATTGTTTAATTAGGACATGAGTGGTTTAAGCCATCTGGATCAGTTAGCACATCTGCAATCATTTTCAGCACTGTTCATCTTTTTTTTCTTCCCAAAGACTGTTTTGCCTCATAATTAATTTTAATCAAAGCTTTATTGAGTTGCAATTCACATATGAAATTTACGCTTGTTACTTTAAAAACTTGGAATTTACCGTGGAAAAGTTTTTTAAATGTATTTTCTGATTTGTTTGGCCGTGCTGGATCTTAAATGTGGTGAGCGTGATCTTTTAGTTATGGCATGTGGGATATAGTTCCCTGACGAGATGTGGAACCCTGGGCCCTCTGCACCGGGAATGTGGAACCTTGGGCCCTCGACCAGCAGGGAAGTGCTGAAAGTTCCCCTTTTACAGTGTCCAGTTTTTATGGCTTCTGGTACACTCAGAGTTGTATGTCTGTCACCGCTTTCTTATTTCAGGATGCTTTTATCACCCCCTGTAAGAAAGTGAAAGCTGTGTCCGACTCTTTGGGGCCCCACAGACTATACAGACCCTGGAATTCTCCAGGCCAGAATGCTGGACTGGGTAGCCATTCCCTTCTCTCCCGGGGATCTTCACAGCCCAGGGACTGAACCCAGGTCTCCTGCATTGCAGGCGGATTCTTTACCAGCTGAGCGACCTGCGGGGGTTTTATTCATTTGCAGGCATGTCCCGTCTTCTCTTCCCTCAAGCAGCATTGACCATGAATCTCCTTTCTCTATGTGTTTGCTTCTTCTGCGCATTTCCCATCGATTGGGTTACAGTTTACGTGGTGTCTTCTGTCTGGATTCTTGAGCTTGGGAGGGTAACGTTGGCAAAGCTAAGCTGCCTTGTAGTGTGTATCAGCCTTTCATTCGTTTTCATGGTTGAATCACTTTCTAGTGAGTGGTGCATATGTGCGTCCTTAGTCGTGTCCAGCTCTCTGCGACCCCATGGACTGTAGCCCGCCAGGCTCCTCTGTCTGTGGGATTTTCCTAGCAAGAATCCTGGAGTGGGTTGCCATGCCCTCCTCCAGGGCATCTTCCCCACCCAGGGATCGAAGCTGCCTCTCCCACATCTCCTGTATCAGCAGGTGGATTCTTCACCACTGGCCCCACTTGGGAAGCCCCGTGTTGAGTGGATAGACCTCCTTTTGTCCATCCAACCATCCACTGATGGGCATTTGGTTTGCTCCCATATTTTGCCTCTTACAAATAATAATAATCGTATGTGTGTTCTTATGTTTTTCTCTGGACTCTCGTTTTTTCTTGGGTATGTATCGAGGAGTTACATGGTTGGGTCATGTGGTCACCCTGCGTTCAGCCATTGAGAAACTCTCAGACTGTCTTCCCAAGTCGCCAAAACGTCTTACGTTCCACCAGCAGCAGGTGAGAATTCCAGGTTTTTCTACATCCTGCCTAATGCTTGTTTCTGGCTCTTTTCTCTTTTAGCCACCCATCAAAATGTAGATCCTGAAATTCTAATCTTCAAAACTGAAGGAGCTTGAGATGATCATACTAAGTGAATCATACTATGATATCACTTCTATGTGGAATCTTAAAGCAGTTATGCAAATGAAATCATGTCTAAAACACGGACTCACAGACAGAGAAACCAGATTTAAGGTTACCAAAGGGGAAAGGGCTAGGAGGGTTAAATTGGGAACTTGGGATTAAGAGACCCACACTACTATATACAAAATTGAAGGCAGGAGGAGAAGGGGACCACAAGGGATGAATGATGATGGCATCACCGACTCAATGGACATGAGTTTGAGCAAACTCTGGGAGATGGTGAAGGACAGGAAGGCCTGGCGTGCTGCAGTCCATGGGGTTGCAAAGAGCTGGACACGACTGAGACACTGAACAACAATTACATAAAACAGATAGCAAACAAGGACCTACTGTATACCTCACAGAACTCTGCTCAGTATCTTGTAATAACCTACGATGGAGAAGAATCTGAAAAAGGAATATATATGTTTGCTTCTGCATTTTCTCACTTCTCTGGTTGGATTTATTCTTTGCAACTTGGGCAAGGTCAAAGGCAGACCAAAGCTTTTCTACAGAGCAGAAGCAGGGGACATGGGGGTGTGTGTGTGTATGAATGTTACGTGTGTGTGTCTGTCTGTTCCTCGGAAGCCGCTGCAGCCTCCTGCTTGACTTGAGTATAAGTGAATCTGAGTCAGAAATTTAGCATCAGATCCTTGTAGACCTGTGTGTATCTGAGTCAGCAGGAGCTGTCCCTGTGGAAACAAACAGCTGTTCCTCTGCTCAGTGCTAGAATTTTCTCCTTGTTCAGTATCATTACATAGACCGTTATCTGATCAGTCTGGGTCAGGAATCTGGGGATGGTAACCATAACACAGTCTTTCTGCTCCAAAGGGTTGTGTTGCGTGCATGCTCAGTTGCCTAAGCCATGTCTGACTCTTTGTGACCCACTAGGCTCCTCTGTCCATTGGGATTCTCCAGGCAAGAATGCTGGAGTGGGTTGTCATGTCCAGGGCATCTTCCCGACTCAGGGATCAAACCCAGGGTCTCCCACATTGCAGGTGGATTCTTTATCATCTGAGCCACCAGGGAAGCCAGACCTAAAACCCTGCAAATCACACATAGAAGGAATCTCTGTATAAATCCCTGGGCAGTAATGGGTCTGAGTTTTAACTTCTATACATAGGAGGGACTGATTTTAAACCTTGCTGAAAAGGAGTTGTATAAGGTAATCAAGGGATAATATCTGATCCGTTTTAATATGAAGAACAGGTCACCCAGCAGATAAGTGGTGTATGCTTTCATTTTCTACAAAATATAAAAGCGTATGTCAACTTGAGTTAAGGTGGATGAACCACGAGTAGGTATTGATGATAAACATATGCTCACATTATAGAAATGTTGTCTTGCTATTTTCCTCTCCTCTGTCTCATTTTTACTGTCTTCCTTTGCCCAGGCAGCGCTAATATTTCTGGAATCCGTAAAGGAGGGAAATAAAAATGAATAAAGCCTAACACAAAGTCATAAGTGCGTAAACACACACATTAAAGAGGACAATATGCAGATTGAAAATAGAAGGGAAATTCCCAGAAGAGACAAAAAAGCTTGCGCGAGAAAGTATTTTAAGACTCTCGTTCCCTTCACTTCCTCAATCTTATGGATGTTCTGAACCGCAAAGCTATGACTTTCGCAAAGCTGGCAGACATTTCACTCACAAGAGATAGAGACCTTTTACTTTGACTTAAGGTTTCTGCCATTTTCATGTGGGAATGTTTCCTCACTTAAGGTACAGACCTTTTATTTTCCTTTGCAGAATCTGAGGCTGGAGCAGTATTCTAAACTCTGTAAGCAAATATCATAACTTTTTGGTTAGAGACTCATATTCTCCTTTTTTTAAGTTCAACTTTTTATTGGACTATAATTGCTTTACGATGCTGTGTTAGTTTCTGCTATAAAAAAGCGTGATACAAGTATACAAATGTCTCCTCCCTCTTGAGCCTCCCTCGCACCCCCATCCACACCTCTAGGTCATCACAGAGCCCCATGCTGAGCGCCCTGGGTTACACAGCAGCTGCCCACTTGCTGTCTATTTTGTCATTATACATGTCAGTGCTGGTCTCTCAATCCGTCCCATCCTTCCCCCTCATTTTCACAAGTCCCCTCTCTACATCCGCCTCTCTATTCCTTCTCTAAAAATAAGTAAGTCTGTACCATTTTTTTGGGACTTCCTTGGTGGCTCAGACCGTCAAGAGTCTGCCTGCAATGCAGGAGACCCAGGTTCGATCCCTGAGTCGGGAAGGTCCCCTAGAGAAGGGCATGGCAACCCACTCCAGTACTCTTGCCTGGAGAATCCCACGGATGGAGAAGCCTGGAGGGCTACAGCCCGTGGGGGTCGCAAAGAGTCGGACACGCCTGAGCGACTAATGCTTATACCATTTTTCTAGATCCCACATATACATGTTAACATATGATACTCTCGGTGCACTGCATATGAGACTCTAGGCCCATTCGCGTCCCCACAGATGAATCAACTGTGTTCTTTCTTTATGGCTGACTACACTGAGGTGCCACCTCATACTGGTCAGAATGGCCATCATCAAAAACTCTGCACACAGGAGACGCTGGAGAGGATGTGGAGAAATGGGACCTCTCCTACACGGCTGGTTGGAACGTAAACGGATAATAGGCATAATGGAGAAGAGTACGGAGATTCCTTGAAAAAAACCAGGATTACCATATGGTCCAGCAATCCCACTATTGGGCGTAGAGCCAGAGAAAACCGCAGTTCAAAAAAGACATGTGCAACCTTATGTTCACGGCAACCCTATTTACAATAGCCAGGACATGGAAGCATTAGCGAGAGATGTCTTCAACAGTCGAATGGATAAAGAAGACGTGGGACGTGTATACAGTGGAATGCTGCTGCTAAGCCACTTCAGTCGTGTCCGACTCTGTGCGACCCCATAGACGGCAGCCCACCAAGCTCCCCTGTCCCTGGGACTCTCCAGGCAAGAACACTGAAGTGGGTTGCCATTTCCTTCTCCAATGCATGAAAGTGAAAAGTGAAAGAGAAGTCGCTCAGTCATGCCCGACTCCTAGCGACCCCATGGACTGCAGCCCACCAGGCTCCTCCATCCATGGGATTTTCCAGGCAAGAGGACTGGAGTGGGTTGCCATTGCCTTCTCTGACAGTGGAATGTTACTCAGCCATAAAAAGATTTTCATTTCAACTGAGCTACACAGACACCCACCCAGTACACACACTCATTCTCCACTCAACCAGCTATACGCATTCTAGGTTGTAAAAGCATACTTTCACAGATGAGCCCCGCAAATATACTTAATCCATTTTAACATAACCGAAACACTGCACGTCATATCTAAGAGGTAATCGTGCCGTGTGAATTGCTCAAACACCTAGAAAAAGGCCGATAAATCCTTTCTAAAAGATGATGTCACTGACATAAAATTGATTTCTTTGTACGAGCAGCCTACACAAACAAACAATCAATAATAAAACACCACCCCCAGCAGCTTTTATTCCTGATTGTAAATGAAACAATTGTGTGACTTTATCAGTGGAAAAAAATATGAAAGTGAGTTATGCGCTGTTTTATTTTTTTGAGCAGAAAAAGAAGAGCTTTTGCGTGTGCTTTTCCTGTGTGCTTACATTACTACTGCTACCAGATTGTTTGATGTTTTATGAACTGTTTGATATTTTAAACGGGGAGATGTTGAAAAGAAAAAGCAGAAGATGGTGCTTTTCATTACTTGCACTGATGGCTTTTATCCATTAAAAGCTGAACTGTGAGCATGTGAAACCCTGGGATTGTATGTGTGTGTGTGTTTTACAGTGGATTAGTCAGGGTTCTCCAGAGAAACAGAACCAGCGGGGGGTGTGTGTGTGTGTGTCTGTGTATGTGTGTATTAGAGAGAGAGAGAAAGCAGGATGTATGTGTGTGTGTGTGTGTTTGTGTGTGTATTATATAGAGAGAGCTTCCTGATAGCTCAGTTGCTAAAGAATCCGCCTGCAATGCAGGAGACCCCAGTTCATTTCCTGGGTCAGGAAGATGCCCTGGAGATGGGACAGGCTACCCACTCCAGTATTGTTGGGCTTCCCTGGTGGCTCAGCTGGTAAATAATCCACCTGCAATGTGGGGGACCTGGGTTCGATCCTTGGGTTGGGAAGATCCCTTGGAGAAGGGAAAGGCTACCCACTCCAGTATTCTGGCCTGGAGAATTCCATGGACTGTATAGTCCATGGGGTCACAAAGAGTTGGACACGACTGAGCAGCTTTCACTTTCAGAGAGAGAGAGAGAGAAAGCAGTTTAATAATAAATAAGGAATTGGCACATACAATTGTGGAGGTGGACAAGGCTGACAAGTCCATTCTGTAGAACGGGCAGGCAGACTGGGGAGCCTGAAAGGGCCCGTGGTCTGGATGAAGTCTGAAGGTTGTCTTACTGGAGAATCCCTCTTTGTTGGCATAGTCTGGTCCTTTAGGTCTAATCGGTCCTTCAACTGATCTGGCGAGGCTCACCCACGTTGTGGAGGGGTCTCTGCTTTACCCAAAGGTCGTTGACTTAAGTGTTCTTGTCATGCAAACACACCCATCCCATGGACACATGAAATTAAGTGTCCTACCATTTGTTGTTTCCTTGTATTTTTTCAATGAACGTTCATCCTCCATTATCAGATGGTGGGAAGTGAGGTGGTGACTGGTAGCCCATTCTGGACCTTTGTGGATGGACATAGAGAAGCCAGGTGAGGTCAAAAGGGCTTTCAGATTCTAAAGCATGCTGGAGAAGCTTGTGTTATAATTTATGCTAAGAGTAAGCAAGAAAGTCGGGATTCACCGCCTGGTGTCTGCAAGTTAGAGTCGCCACCTCTGCTTTCTCAATTAACTACACGGTTGTTGCTGCTCAGGTGCTCAGTCGTGTCCGACTGTTTGCGACCCCATGGACCGCAGCACGCCAGGTCTCCCTTCCCATGACCAACTCCAGGAGTTCACTCAAATTCATGTCCATCGAGTCGGTGATGCCCTCCAGCCATCTCATCCTCTGTCGCCCCCTTCTCCTCCCGCCTTCAATCTTTCCCAGCATCAGGGTCTTTTCCAATGAGTCAACTCTTCGCATCAGGGGGCCAAAGTACTGGGGCTTCAGCTTCAGCATCAGTCCTTCCAATGAATATTCAGGATTGATTTCTTTTAGGATTGACTGGTTTGATATCCTTGCAGTCCAAGGGACTCTCAAGAGTCTTCTCCAACACCACAGTCCAAAAGCATCGATTATTTATTTGGCACTCAGTTTTCATTATAGTCCGACTCTCACATCCATACATGACTACTGGAAAAACCATAGCCTTGCCTGTATGCACCTTTGTTGGCAAAGTGTTGTGTCTGCTTTTAAAGTCTGAGGATGCTGAGTGCTTTATTCTGATGAAGTCTGCCCTTTGAGGAACAGAATGGGTGCCAGGGGCCGTCTTCACACTGGAACTTGCTGTGTCTGGATTCAGCCTCATGTTTATTGGATGCACCTGGGTTTTAGTTCTGTTTAGCATTTAACAGCTACAGACAGAGCCCCATGCTAATAAAATTCATCTACCGTTGCACTGGAGAGAGAGGTGCTCCGAAAATCAGTTCTGGTTAGCGAACACATCATCAGTTGCATTAAAAAGATCGGTAACGGTGGATTCAATTCTCCCTGGCTGGTCTGGGCCGCTGAGTAAATCCTGGATACAAGGAGTGTTTCAAACTTGGGTCCCTGATATTTAAAGCCATTATATTTCAAGAGACGGTGCCAAATGACAAAAGGCATGGAAGAAGAGATGCCCATTGACAAGGAGACGTGGCATCTCAAACTGCCCTTTCCAACATTTAGCAAGTGTTAATAGTTTCACGTGCTTCTTACACAGGTTCCCCCAGAATGAAGAATTTCATGACTTTCCTAAGGGGTGTGTTCTCCTTATTAGTTGCATGGAAAGAAGTAAGCTAATAACCTCCATGCTTCCTTTTCTTTATCTGTAGCTAAGACCAGGTGGCTGAGATGGTAAAGAATCTGCTTGCAAGGCAGGAGACCCAGGTTTGATCCCTGGGTTGGGAAGATCCCCTGGACAAGGAAATGGCAACCCACTCCAGCATCCTTGCCTAGAGAATCCCATGGACAGAGGAACCTGGCAGGGTGTACTCCATGGGGTCACAAAGAGTCGGACTCAACCTAGACCAAATAACAACAACAATTGTCCCATCTGTGTGATTGGTTGAATCTGCAGATGTGGAAATCTGACTTTTGGGCAGAGGGTTGTTCAGGCACTCAGTCTTGTCCGACTCTTTGTGACCCCATGGACTGCAGCACGCCAGGCTTCCCTGTCCATCACCAACTCCTGGAGCTTGCTCAAACTCATGTCCATAGCGTCGGTGATGCCATCCAACGATCTTATCCTCTGTCGTCCCCTTCTCCTCCTGCCTTCAATCTTTCCTATCATAGGGTCTTTCCTAGTGAGTCGGCTCTTTGCATCAGGTGGCCAAAGTATTGGAGCTTCAGCTTCAGCATCAGTCCTTCCAGTGAATATGCAGGACTGATTTCCTATAGGATGGACTGGTTTGATCTCCTTGCAGTGCAAGGGACTCTCAAGAGTCTTCTCCAGCACCACAGTTCAAAAGCATCAAGTCTTCAGTGCTCAGCCTTCTTTATAGTCCAACTCTCACATGCATACATGACTAGTGGAAAAACCATAGCTTTGACTAGACAGACCTTTGTTGGCAAAGTAATGCCTCTGCTTTTGAATATGCTAAGTTTGTCATAGCTTTCCTTCCAAGGAGCAAGCGCCTTTTAATTTCATGGTTGCGGTCCCCATCTTGGCAGAGGGTAGGAGTCCGTAATCTCCCCATGCCGATCAAGGGTCCACTGTATACCCGTCAGGCAGCTAAAATTCGGCAATATGGGCACAAATACAGTGATTCCAGATTCAAAGAAATCCCTCAGAAAAGCACTGGCCTCCATAACTGGCCCTCACGCTGGCTGCAGTGTTCTGAGCAGAGATGAGGCGAAACCAACATTCCTGGCCTAGCAATGATTCCATGTTATGACGCCATGTAGCCATTTCAAATGTGTAGAAGTCTAACCACTCGGGGAGAGTTCAGGAAACAGGAAGAGGCGGTGTTTTATTTGCTGATGTGTTAGCCTTCTACCTTCATAGGATTAAGACATTTATCAAGTAGGACCCCCCATCTAATGACTGCGGTTGAAACGTAAGCAAAATGATGGATATTGGCTCCTTTTTTAAGAACGTCTTTCTTGAATTGGTTACAATATTGCTTCTCTATACAAGTTCTTTGGTATTACTGTTCAGATTCCACATATAAGCGATACCGTGCAATATAGTTCTTTCTCTGTCTGACTTGCTTCACTCAGTACGATCATCTCTAGGTCCATCCACGTTGCTGCAAATGGCATTATATCATCCTTTTTCATGGATGAGAGATACTTCATGTGTGTGTATATATACACCACATCTTCTTTACCCATTTATCTGCCGATGGACATTTAGTCTGTAGGTGGAGTGATAATTTTAGACCAAGTGAAGGCAAGCTTATCTTGTTCTCAAAACCCTGCAGTGACCCCGGTCTCATTCAGGGTAAAGTCAAATTCTCAGAAGTCCTACAAAGACTTCTTCTGCCTCTGACCTCCTTCCTTCACACGTCTTGCCCTACCTCCCAACTTCCTCACCGGCTTCTCTGTAGCTCACGGCACCTGTGTTCCATTTCCCCTTCTCCGAGCCTGGCTTGCTTCCTCACTTCCTTTGCAAGGGAACATTTTCAGAGACTGCTTCCCTAACCACTCTGTACAGAAGACCTCCTTCAGCTACTCTCTACTTCTATGCTTTCTTTCTCCGTGCGTTTCTTTTTGCCACATGCCCAGGATGTGGGGTGTTAGTTCCCCAACCAGGGATTGAACCTGTGTCCTCCGAAGTGGAAGGATGGAGTCTTTAACCACTAGAGTAGGAATCACTCTACCCCCTGGCCAGTGAATTCCCTCTGTCGCCAGTACTTTTGTATAAATAGAGCATGCTGAGATTCAGATGAAGCAATAAGATACGTTGTCTTAAAAAAAAATTCTCTAGAACACACTTCCACATAAATGTATACATTAGTTTTATGACGAAGACCCCTTTCATAGCTTCTGATTATGATAGGATTTATTATGCAACCATCAGGCTTAGCTTATTATTGCTGTTGTCCACCCACTCAGTGGCGTCCAGCTCTTTGCCACCCCATGGACTGCAGCATGCCAGGCTTCCCTGTCCTTCACTGTCTCCCAGAGTTTAGCCAAACTCATGTCCATAGAGTCAGTGATGCCATCCAACCACCTCATCCTCGGTCACCCTCTTCTCCTCCTGCCCTCAATCTATCCCAGCATCAGGGCCTTTTCAGATGAGTCACTTCTTTGCATCAGGTGGCCAAAGTATTGGAGCTTCAGCTTTAGCATCAGTTCTTCCCTCCACTGGCTATTCGGGGTTGATTTCCTTTAGGATTGGCTAATTTGATCTCTTTGCTGTCCAAAGGACTCTCAAGAGTCTTCTGGAAACTCTTATTCACTCAGTTGTATCTGACTCTTTGTGACCCCATGGACTGTAGCCCACCAGGTTCCTCTGTCCATGGGGATTCTCCACTCAAGAATAATACTGGAGTGGGTTGCCATTTCCTTCTCCAGGCGAATCTTCCCAACTAAGGGATTGAACCCGGGTCTCCCCCATGGCCGGCAGACTCAGAGTCTTCTCCAGGACCACAGTTTGAAAGCATCGGTTCTTCAGTGCTCAGCCTTCTTATTATTACAAAATAAACTGAGCTGGGAAGAGAGTTGTAATCTGATGGCAAACAGTGACTTCCCCAGGGAATTCAACCCTTCCGATTCTATAGCAAGGATTCAAGGTCTTTCTGGTTTCAGGCATCCAGGCTCAGAGGGGTTCCTTCAGACCTTCTCAGGAGGAAACTCCTGTCTATGTTCAAAAATAGAGGTACCATGAGCCTGGAAAGTGGAGGTGGGGGATCCAGGTTGATCTACTGGTTATCAGCTATTTGTGTTGTAACCAGAGAAAGATTTCTGGGAGTCTCCCCAACATACAGGTATGTACAAGGTACCCAATCTTTTCAGGCAAACATGTTAAAAAAAAATCACTAATTTTTAACCCATCGGATGTCTTCCCCATCCACGCCTTCTTGATCCTGCTAATAGGAGGCCGCCGTTCAGCCACCTTGGGCATCCCAAGACACAGATCATTGTTAAACGTGAGGAGAATATGCTCATGCATCAGATCAGTCTTCATGATGGAACATCCATTCCACCATCTTGCATTTGTTTCCCTGTGTCCTTTTGAGCATCTCTTCCCCGGGTTTATTTTCTCCTCCACGCCATCTCTTTCTCTTGTCTTTCCCTCCGTCAATTTGAGAGTCCCTTTCTTGGCTTTATCCTTGCTGCCAACGTTACCATATCTTGTTCCCCATGAGTGTAGTCACATATGTTGTAAACAGTCTACAATGATCACTGAAGCCACCAGAAGGACTATGTCGATCGCTTTTGCCATAAACCTGATCGAGTCACTCAGCTATTCCTACTGTAAAATTTATTTTATATACGGCCCCAGAAACCTGCAGGGGAAACTAACAAAATGAAGTGTGAATGGGTTCCCTTCCGATCTTTAACTATCACCTCCATTCTCAATAAAGGTTTTAAGAAACAAATAACGAGTGAATTAGTAGGTATTTTGAAAGTTCTCTCTGGAACAGATGCGTCACTATTTTAACCACTTAATTTCAAGTTAAATTCAAATTTAATTTAATTTGAAATTTTCTCCGGTGGGTCAGTTGGTAAAGAGTCTGCCTGGAATGCGGGAGACGCAGGTTCAATCCCTGGGAGGGAAAGATCCCCTGGAGAAGGAAATGGCAACCCACTCCAGTATTCTTGCCTGGGGAATCCCATGGACAGAGGAGCCTGGCGGGGCTACAGTCCACGGGGTTGCAAAGAGTCCGACGTGACTTAGGGACTAAACCACCAACACCGTGAGCACTTGCTAGTATTTCAGACAAGTGGAGTCTTGAGGTAGATCAGAGAAAATCTTAACTAGTGATGTATAAGTCATTGTGGAACATTCAGCTCCATTCTTGAAAGGCACTGCCCTTACTCGGCAGCGTGCAGCTTAAAGCCACTTCAAGCTGCTTTCTCTAAAAACGAACAGAAGCAAAACACCAAATGGCTTGTTCACATACGTGTTGGAATCAGCTGAGCGAACAGGACGTTGGCTATGATACTAAACTATTGCTTTCTTCCTTTCTTTGGATAATGGTTTTACATTTTTCTAAGAGCAAAAACATGTCTACTTGGGGCTCGGTTCAAAACCAATTTGCTTTACACGGTTCTTTAAAGGCTCTGAGGCAAGCAGAATTTGCTAAGTTAGCTCGTTTCCCAAGATTTGAACAGTCTTGCGTCATTTGCATATTTCTCTGCCCATTTTTTCACAGCAGGTGGTATGAACGCCCCCAAAATTCCTAGCTGGGTCATCACCAACCGTGTGATAAAGTGGCTATACTCAAAAAAAAAAAAAAAAAAGGTAGCTATTCTAAAATCAATGCTCGTTCAAAATCCATCTAAAACTTGAGCCATAAAATTTGAAGTAACAAGCATCTAGATGAAAGCAGTAAAAGAGATGAGCATTTCTCTAGATGCTTGGAGCATATAATGAATCATTTTCCTTTCACCATAACTGTGTGGAGATAATAGGAAAAATGAACAGAACTTGCATCACGTCATCACATTTGAAGATGAACCCGCAGAGTATATATATATATGTATGTATATATATATACAGGGAGTTTAAAATGAGCACACCTAGAATTCCTTGTAGGGACTGATCTCCTTAATGGACTTATAATTTCTGCATCTTTGATGGACCGATATTTGTCAAGGTCAGTGGATCCCGATTTCTTTTTTTTTTTTTGGACTTTTATTTGCTTCCTTTTTTGTTGTTTGGTTTTTTGGTAGAATTTGTTCCCAGGCTGTACTTTCTTCTGGGATATATATATATATTTTTTAATAATTATTTCCTTAGTTATCTGGGCTGCTGTCAGTCGTTACTGTTGAGTGCAGGCTTTCTCTGCAGCTGCGGCGTGCGGGCTTTTCCCATTGAGGCAGTTTCTCTGGTTGTGGAACACGAGCTTTAGAGCTCAGGTTCAGTAGCTGTGGTTCACAGGCTTAGCTGCTCTGGCACATGGGATATTCCAGGACCAGGGATGAAACCTGTGTCCCCTGCATTGGCAGGCAGATTCTTAACCACAGGATGACCAGAGAAGTCCCTTGATGTCTGTCTTATTGGTGGGTTCATTGCTCTGGAGAAGCATGAGAATACAGTCTCCTGCATTGTAGATTTGTCTCTGAAGGTGGTTGTGTGAAAGTCGCTCGGTTGTATCCGACTCTTTGCAAGCCCATGGACTATGCAGTGCATGGAATTCTCCAAGCCAGAATACTGGAGTGGGTAGCCAGTTCCCTTCCCTGGGGATCTTCCCAACCCAGAGGTCGAACCCAGGTCTCCTGTATTGCAGGCGGATTCTTTACCAGCTGAGCCCACCAGGGAAACCTTGGTAGGTTGAAGGTGTATGGCTGGCAGCCAGCTAAAAAGACATGGTTTCCCTGACTAGTTTCTAGGGAGAAGGAGGATCAGGTGTTTCTAGGTACCAAGAAGGAAATAACTAAGAAGTGAAAATATTTGAGACACGCAGACTCACACGGGCATGCTGTCGTGTCCGACTCCTTGCGACCCCATGGACTGTAGCCCCCCAGGCTCCTCTGTCTGTGGGATTCTCTAGGCAAGAACACTGGAGTGGGTTGCCATTTCCTCCTCCAGGGGAATCTTCCCGACCCAGGGATGGAACTTTCATCTCTTCCATCTCCTGCATCGCCAGGCGGATTCTTTATCATTGAGCCGTCATGGAAACCCATCTATTAATTATGTTTTAAAAAAATGGTAAAAGGGGAAGCCAACAGTCTCTGGAGATGGCACAGATTTCAGTGGCAATCTTTCTGGGCTGACAGGTTTCAGCTTTTTTTTGTTTCCTTCCTTACCAAGGGCATTGTGACATTTGAAACAAGAGCTATTTTTTTTGTTAGTTTGTTTGTTTCCCCCAAATGAAGACGTGTGAGCTTTCCTTCCGAATTCACGACTCTCTGATTCCTTACTGGGGGGCAAGACTGGTCTCTTTTCAGTTCGTCAAAGTGCACACACACAGATGCCTCTGTGTGCATGCTTGAGTGTGTGTTCTCTCCTGTAGAAAGATTTGGCGTCCTGTTGGTTCCCGGGACACATCAGTGTCCAGGCGGTGGACACCTGTCATAAACTAGACTCTTGCCTCTGGCCAAGCTTCAGGCTCAAACATCTTTTGAGCAACAGACCCTCCACAGAGAAGTCGGCCCTTTTTTTGTCACCTGACAAAAACGAGACATACCTGCAGCTTCGTAAATGAGCTTCTCTACAGCGATGTCTGCCGTTTTTGGAGTCACTCGCTACATTTCTTTTCCCATCAGCCTGCTTGTTGAGTTTAAAACAAGGATTGGTGCAATTATCCACATGTCTGAGCTTATAAATAGGCAGGATTTCTACAAGGAGTCTCCCTGGTGGCTCAGTGGTAACGAATCTGCCTGCCATTGCAGGGGATGTTGAGTTCAGTCCCTGGTCTGGGAAGATCCCCTGGAGAAGGAAATGGCAACTCGCTCCAGTATCCTCATGAGATTCCCATGGACAGAGGAGTCTGGCAGGCTGCAGTCCAAAGGGTCACACTGAGTTGGACATGATTGACCAACTGAAGAACAACAGTATCCTAGTCAATGGATGTATGTTAATTTAGCCAGTATTTAAGTGTTTTAAATTTCAGGGTTTCCCCCCCAACTAAAAAATGTAACAAGCATTTTGAATATCTATTTTAACGTCTAGCAGTATGTGGAGAACAATGTTTATGCCGTCAAATATTTGGATTAAAGATTAAAGGCATATCTAAATATAAGTGCTTTACTTGCATAGGTATGAATTTTCATCCAGGAAAGTAGAATTCACAGACGATCCTTATATCCACGTATGTCACTGCCTACTTTCAATTATCTTCATCCAATTTCTATCGTTCCCTTCACCAGGGCATCTTCCCAACCTGGGGATTGGACCTGGGTCTCCTGCCTTGCAGGCAGATTCTTTACCCTCTGAGCCCCTGGGGAAGCTCATCATTTTTAATGATTGTCAGTTTAATACACAAATGTTTGCATCTGATTGTAAACATTGGCTTTTTAATGTTTATTGATGTTTGGTACTTTCTTAAAAAAAATTTTTTTTTCAATTTAACTTTTATGGTGGAGTATACATTTACAGTGTTGTGATTTTCTTTTATTATTATTGTTTTTTTTTAAATTGGAGTATAATTGCTTTATAGGCTTGTGTTACCTTCTGCTGTACAAAAGTGTGAATCAGCCACGTGTATACACATATCCCCTCCCTCTTGAGCCTGGTATTTCCTTGTTTATTTTCATTTTTTAAAAAAATTTTGTTTGCTTTTTTTAAAAAATATAGGCATGCAGCCGTTTGTTTAAGTTTGCAAAGTCTGTGCGTTCAGTTCTGTATGTTACATGCCTATATCACACAAACGCATTTATTTACAAAAACAATCTACTGTGCAAAAGTGTTGTTTTTAAAAGTGTCCAGAAAATCCTGTTTCTTCCTATCCCAAGATAGATGCATAAACCATGCATAAGGGGAGTCTGGCTGGCTACAGCCCATGGGGTTGCAAAGAGCTGGACACGACTGAGCAACTAAGCATAGCTCCAAAATGAACTGTGGTGTGGGAAAACGACTCCGTGGGCTCTCATGTATGCGGTTTGGTGTCTCTTTATATATTGACAGAAATGGATCGGTTTGCAGAACCGTTACAGTAATGAACATTTTAAAATCCACAGTGTCACAGCTTGCTTTTCGTGTTTTAGGGTTCCTAGAAGTGAGATGTTTCGAATGCTTGCCCTTCCAAATGTTTGGTAAACGTCTACTCAGCTTTCCGCGTATTTATAGTGGGTTAGAGTTTATAGAAACAATTTACAGCTGTTTCTGTGCATTGATTTATAATTATTCTTATTTTTTATATCGCTGTGCTACATAATTAACACCTAAATCCAATTTTGTTTCAAATCACTGGCCAAAGGCAGGCGGTCAATAATTCTTGGAGGGATTATTTCTCTCTAAGGATATTTCAGTGAGAGAAAGAGAAAGAGGGCTTAAATCATTTGAGTGTGAAGGAAACAGCAAACAAAACAAAAAAAAAAAGAAAAACCTTTGTCCTGTTCCAGGGGCCCCTGTGTGCACACTAAGTCACTCAGTCATGTCTGATTCTTTGCAGCCCCAAGGACTGTGGCCCACCAAGCTCCTCTGTCCATGGGATTCTCCAGGCAAGAACAGTGGAGTGGGTTGCCATGCTCTCCCCCAGGAGATCGTCCCGACCCAGGGATTGAAGCTGCATGTCCGACATCTCTTGCACTGACAGGTGGACTCTTTACCACTGAGTCGCCTGCTAAGCTCCCAGAGGGCCCCCCTGCCCCGCCCCCTTAATCGCTAAAGATGCTGAGCACTTTGCCTCCCACTTGATTTAATCAAAATGTAGTACGGGGTACAGTAAGCCACGCTGGTTTTATTCCCACACTGCTCCTTTGACTTTTGCTGCAAAATCTGCCCAGTTTGAAAGACGGCTCACTGTGCTACCTTCTTGAGTGAAGGGTCTCATCTCTCCCCCATCCTTTCCTATGACTGGACAGAGAGACCCCTGCCACACAGTCGCTGCCGTTCCTCCGGGTGTCAAAGGAGGGGAGGAATTTCCCAGAAAAAACCAAATCTGTCCTAGCAACAAGATGCCCAGAAAGGCAGGTTTCCAGAATGCGGAAGGCTGCTAGGGGTGCAGCAGAGACCTAGAAACTGGAAAAGCCTCTGATGACAGCTCCTCGGACCCTAGGACACTGGGCAGATGAAACCAGACCAGCTGCAAATACCTTTTATGGTCCACGCGCACACGTTGGGAAATAATCTTCAGACATGAGGCAGAGTGAGAGAAGAATAGAGTTTATGAAGAGCGGGAGACGCTGTTGGAACAGGGGGCCAGCTCAAGGGAGAAGCAAACTGCTTCAAAGGCTACCAGCCAATTTTTACAGCTTCAAGACAGAGAAAATTCCTGCTGAAAGGGTGGCTCTAGGTGATTGGTTAGGATGCTATAGGGGTGAATAGTAGGGTGGATATTTCACCTAATACGGGCTCAGGGAGCTGACTGGTTTAGATCCAGAGGCTCTTGGCAGTGATTGTTATAGGTCAGTTTCAGAGACTTTTGTCCTGTGACCTTGATGCAGGGCTCCACACCTCTGACTTTGGTATGTGAAAGTCGCTCAGTCATGTCCAGCTCTTTGCAACCCCACGGACTGTACAGCCCATGAAATTCTCCAGGTCAGAATACTGGAGTGGGGAGCCAGTTCCCTTCTGTAGGGGATCTTCCCAACCCAGGGATCGAACCCAGGTTTCCTGCATTGCAGGTGGATTCTTTACCAGCTGAGCCACCAGGGAAGCCCAATAGCTCTTTGGTATAGGGATCTCCCAAAATGAATCTAGCAATTAAAAAAAAAGCACAACTTATGTCCATCTGAAACTCACAGCAATGTTAATCATCTGTAAGTAAGTGTCTATAAGTAAGCTTCAGAACGTGTTTCTAAGTAGATGTTTTCAGGGTCTGGTATATCAGAAGATGACCATCCGTTCTGTCTTTGCAAGCATGTCATGATTTTGTGCCCAACCCACTGGGACTGTGAAATCATGAGAGGTAGAGAATTCAGCTTGAGCTCCCCCTCCAACACCCAATATTTATGATCTGAATGAGGTATTTTTTTTTTCTGACATCGCTTGTTGTTTTACGAATTAGAGGTACAGCACATAAAAGGAATTTCAGAATTGTCTAGTATAATGTGAAGGAGTGTGAGTGAAACAGGGATTACCATTATCTGTCATTGTGATGACCGCAAAACACACACACATTTAAAGTTGAGAGTTATCATTTATATCTGGTGGGAATTTTCAGGACCTGAAACCCAGGAGGCAGCATCTTAAGTGATCGTGAAAAAACTGCTCTGGGAAGGAGGAGTTAGGTTTTGTAGAAGATGGTAACAAACTCCTCTTTCACCTTCATCACGAGGCTCTTTAGTTCTTCACTTTCTGCCACAAGGGTGGTGTCATCTGCATATCTGAGCTTATTGATATTTCTCCCGGCAATCTTGATTCCAGCTTGTGCTTCATCCAGCCTGGCATTTTGCATGCTGTACTCTGCATATAAATTACATAAGCAGGGTGACAATACACAGCCCTGACATAATATCAGTTCAGTTCAGTCGCTCAGTCGTGTCCGACCCTTTGAGACCCCATGGACTGCAGCACGCCAGGCCTCCCTGTCCATCACCAACTCCTGGAGTTTACTCAAACTCATGTCCATTGAGTCGGTGGTGCCATCCAACCATCTCATCCTCTGTCGCCCCCTTCTCCTCCCGCCTTCAATCTTTCCCAGCATCAGGGTCTTTTCCAATGAGTCCGTTCTTCACGTCAGGTGGCCAAAGTATTGGAGTTTCAGCTTCAGCATCAGCCCTTCTGATGAATCTTCAGGACTGATCTCCTTGAGGATGGACTGGTTGGATCTCCTTGCAGTCCAAGGGACTCTCAAGTGTCTTCTCCAACACCAGTTCAAAAGCATCAATTGTTCAGCACTCATCTTTCTTTATAGTCCAACTCTCACATGTATAAATCAGAACATAGTTACCCATGCATTGATCAATGGCTGCTAAGGTTGTTTCAAGATCATGGTTTTTAAATTAGAAATATTTATTTGCATGAATAAATATTAAAATATTTAGTTATTAAAATGAATAAATATTAAAATATTCAGTTATTCAAATGGATAAATATTAAAATATGTATTTATTCAGGCACCTGGCATAGAGATCATGCAAAGTGTGGGTCTTCGGTACGTATCTGTTAGGTAGAATTATATTGATAATAAGTTCTCAGAGGATTCTCAAAAGATAGAACTGGCCAACTTTGCTGGTCATCCATGCACATGGAAAAAATACTGAGTTTGTTGAGAGATGTAAATAAGAGCTTAATGAGTGTGTGAAAATATTAGTCGCTCAGTCCTGTCCGTCTCTTTGTGACCCCATGGACTGTAGCCGGCCAGGCTCCTCTGTCCATGGGATTTTCCAGGCAGGAATACTGGAGTGGGCTGCCATTTCCTCCTCCAGGGGATCTTCCAGACCCACAGATCAAACCCCGGACTCCCGCATTGCAGGCAAGGTCTTTACTGTCTGAACCGCCAGGGAAGCACAAGAGCTTCATAAGCCCAGGGAAGTTTCATGGTCCTTCTTTGGAAGGACTTCCCTGGAATACAGACTTCATTACACACTTATCCAAAGTCAACATTTTCTTGTTTGAATAATTCTAATGATAATAGCAATGTTGCGTGTGATGTGTGCGTGTTCAAGCGTGGTGGAAATAGAAATTGAAGACATCCATTGGGACAAAGACTCAACTAACTTTTTTGGAACTTGAGACTCTGTGTGTGTACGTATACATGTGTTTCTTTATAGGAAATAAAAGTTTCAGAGTTAGAGGTGAATGCATCTGTTTTGGATGCAATGGTTTAGAAGATATGTTTGGTGACAACGATTTGGCAAATTGTTCATGTTAAAAAAAATAAAAAAGTTTCCATATTGAGTTTCTACTTTAAAAGAGTAGAATGTTTGTCATCACTCTTCTCCCAGAATGATGTATCTGTGTGTGGATATGCGTGTAATTTCCTAATCTCCTGGTAGCATGTTACCTTTCTTTGTAGCCCAGGCCATCTTATGGAGATACAGATTTTCTCTGGATATTCACAGAAATGTTGGAAGTGGGCTATGCTGGTTTTCTCATCCTCCAGAGCAAGGCAGGAGACCCGGATGCGATTTCTGGGTCGGGAAGATCCCCTGGAGAAGGAAATGGCAACCCACTCCAGTATTCCTGCCTGGAGAATCCCACGAACAGAGGAGCCTGGAGGGCTACAGTCCATGGGGTCATAAGAGTTGGATACGACTTAGTGGCTGAAAAGAGGGGGGGGGGGGGAGAGAGAGAGAGAGAGAGAGAGAGGGAGAGAGAGAGGGAGAGAGAGGAAAGAATCTTGCAGGACATTTCATTGAAGCAGCTCTGATGTTGCCTATAGAATCATATATTCTGAGTTTCCTGAAGTTTTCTCCTGTTTTGTTGTGTTAGGAAAATTGTGATGGATCACCACGGTCCCCACAAAGCCCTGTATGCACCATTCATAAAGGCTGAGTGGTGAAGTGTTCTAGTCCCAATGTGGGATCGCCTAGAAGCATGCTATAAATCTCCTAGTCAAGAAAGCAAGCATTTATCACAGGAAATAAACCTGTAATTTCTCACACATGCAACAGGTGTAGGTCTGTGTGTAACACAATGGGAACTCTGGTTTTTGCCTTCCCAGATTATATCTCATTTCATATCTCATTTCATATATGTATCTATCTACATCCATACATCTAGACACATCTGGAGAGAGAGGGGACATAGATACAACTATAGAGGGCTTCCCAGGTGGCTCAGACGGTAAGGAACCAACCTGTGATGCAGGAGACCCAGGTTCCATCCCTGGCTATGAAGGATCCCCTGGAGGAGGGCATGGCAACCCACTGCAGTATTCCTGCCTGGAGAATCCCATGGGCAGAGGAGCCTGGTGTGTTACGGTCTATGGGGATCACAAACAGTCAGACACAGCTAAGTGACTAACGCTTTCACTTTCATAGAGGCAAAGATACAGAAATAGACACACAGAAATACAGACAGATGATGGACGGGTAGGTAGATAGTAGGTAGGTAAGTAGATAAATAGACAGCTAGGTAGATAAGACAGGTAGGTGGGTGGGTAGGTAGATAGGCAAATAGGTAGATAGACAGGTAGGTAGGTAAACTGGTAGCCAAGTAGGTGGGTAGATAAGGTAGATATGTATCTACCTGGTAGACAAGGTAGATAGGTATCTTCATAGACAGAGAGATAGATAAATAGTTAGGAGATAGAGAGGCAAATAGATGGGTAGATAGATAGATAGAGGACTTCCCTGCTGGCTCAGCTGGTAAAGAACCCGCCTGCAATACGGGAGACCTGAGTTCGATCCCTGGGCTGGAAAGATCCCATGGAGAAGGGAAAGGTGACCCACTCCAGTGTCCTGGCCTGGAGAACTCCATGGGACTGTGTAGTCCACAGGGTCACGAAGAGTCAGACACAACTGAGCGACTTTCACACACTCAACAACTAGATAGATAGACAAGTAAGTAGGTAGGTAGATAGACAAGTAGGTAGAGAAATAGGCAAATAGAGAGACAGGCAGGTAGAGACGGTTGATAGAGATATTAATAGCTTTGTATATATCAATAGTTATGGAAAGTCAGAGAGATGGATGACACTTTACTTTTTTTGAACCATTTGGAGAAATGCATCCCTCATTTCCTAGAGCATTTCATTACCCATTTGTAGATCCCACAGCTAACAGAGTAATCAACACGGACAGTCTCCCCAAGGGGGTCTGTCCCTAGACCAACAAATGTGGAATAATGAAATGAAAAAAAAAATTTTTTTTTCTTACCAAAAATGTGCTTTCTATTTTGTTTCAATCAGATCGTCATTTGCATAGAGCCTCGCTGTGTAGGTTCATTTCCAGGTCTCCCTTATAGTAAATTCTGCTTTTTTTGTTTTTGTTTGTTTGGTGATGCTCAAATGCAGAAACCCAGAGGTCGTTTTGTATTAACATTTAAATTCTGACATGGGGGAAGCCCTTTTGAAGTTCGTTAATTATGCCGAAGAACAGTCCTTGAATGGATTCCCTCATGGTGATTTTAAACACCTGGGTCCTTTCTAAATGGTTTCTAGAAAGAAGACACTGAAATACTTCCAGAGGGGTGGGCAAGCTCCTTTGCTTGGACTGATATTTGAGGGAGAAGCTGGGTCAGAAAGATGTGGAAACATGAGCAGTGTAGGGTGGTCATTTCCGGGCAGGACATTCAGTCAGTTAAGTTGCTCAGTCGTGTCTGACTCTTTGTGACCCCATGGACTGCAGCTCACCAGGCCTCACTGTCCATCACCATCTCCTGGAGCTTGCTCAGACTCATGTCCATTGAGTCGGTGGTGCCATCCAACCATCTCATCCTCTGTCGTCCCCTTCTCCTCCTGCCTTCAATCTTTCCCAGCAACAGGGTCTTTTCCAATCAGTCAGTTCAAACCCAGGGCACGACATACCCAGGGTCATATGCATCATGACCATTAGCACACGCCAAAAGACGATTCAGATTTTTGTGTTTGCTCTTCATCATTAGGAGCAGTGAAACTTGGGAGAAACAGTGGACATTCCATTGTCAGATACATGGAGCACATTTTTTTTGTTTTTTGTTTTTTTTGGAGATGGCCAAAAAATTCATACACAAACTTTTTAGACTCCACATATAAGCAATATCATATGATACTTGTCTTTCTCTGTCTGACTTACTTCACTCCTGTATGACAACCTCTGGATCTATGCACATCACTAAAAATGACCCAACTTCATTCCTTTTTGTGACTAATATTCCCATTGTATATATGTACCACAGCTTCTTTATCCTTTCATTTGTCGATGGACACATAGATTTTCCCCACGGTTATTGCTGGAGAAGGCACCACTCCAGTAGTCTACCCTGGAGAATTCCATGAACAGAGGAGCCTGGTGGGCTATACAGTCCATGGGGTCACAAAGAGTCAGACACGACTGAGCAACTAACAGACGCTTGGTTATTGTAAAGAGTGCTGCATTTATACACTAATAATGAAAGATCACAGAGGGAAATTAAGGAAACAATCCCATTTACCACCACATCAAAAAAGAAAAAAAATACCGAGGACTAAACCCACCCAAGGAGACAAAAGACCTGTACTATGAAAACTAAAAGCCCATACACACACACTTCTGTGGTTATTTTTTCTCTGAAACAATGAGTTTGAAGTCAGTTAGTTCAGTTCAGTTGCTCAGTCGTGTCCGACTCTTTGAGACCCCATGAACCCCAGCACGCCAGGCCTCCCTGTCCATCACCAACTCCCGGAGTTTACCCAGACTCATGTCCATCGAGTTGTTGATGCCATCCAACCATCTCATCCTCTCTTGTCCCCTTCTCCTCCTGCCCTCAATCTTTCCCAGCATCAGGGTCTTTTCCAATGAGTCAGCTCTTCCCATCAGGTGGCCCAAGTATTGGAGTTTTAGCTTCAACCTCCGTCCTTCCAGTGAACACCCAGGACTGGTCTCCTTTAGGATTGGATTGGATTTCCTTGCAACCCAAGGGACTCTCAAGAGTCCTCTCCAACACAGCAGTTCAAAAGCATCAATTCTTCGGTGATCAGCTTTCTTTATAGTCCAACTCTCACATCCATACATGACCACTGGAAAACCATAGCCTTAACTAGACGGACCTTTGGTGACAAAGTAATGTCTCTGCTTCTTAATATGCTGTTTAGGTTGGTCGTAACTTTCCTTCCAAGTTTGAAGTAGGTACCAGTGGGCTCTGGAGTCTGAGATATGAAGGGAAATGCCTTTGAGAAGCGGCAGCTTGACCGATACCTGCAAAGCACGGTGAGATGCAGGAAGGTTGATCAGATTCTTTGGTTTATTTCTGGGGCTGGGCGGGGGAGCATCAGTACTGAGTGCTGCGAGGACCTGACTCCTGGGAGGACCTCTGGGTTTGACTCGGTGATGCAAATCCAGTCTCCATGAACAATGAAAGTGATGGGACCTCCCTGGTGGTCCAGTGGTTAGGTCTTCGCGGGGGAATGTGGGTTTGATCCCTGGTCGGAGAAGAAAGAAGCCAGATGCTTCTCAGCACAGCAAAATAAATAAGTGAACAGAATCCAAGCTGCCCCTTTTGGGGACTTCCCTGGCAGACCAGTGGTTACGACTCCATGCTTACAGGGCTGGGGTCATGGGTTCGATCCCAGGTTGAGGAGCTAAGAACCCACATGCTACAAAGTGTAAGTGAAAGGGCAGCCAAACAGTGGGGGGGAGGGGGCGGGGAGAAAGAGGGAAAATGAAATCTCTCTTAAACCCTGGATTCAGAAAGTCTGGTTTTGAGAATTCTTAAGTTCACATACACTCTCGGTTGGTCTGTTGACAATTTTTTTTTTTTTTTTTAGGGTCACAGCCTCTGTTTTACTTCTCTAGGGTTGCTGTAACTGAAGGCTGCCCACTGAGTGTATTGTTATTTAATCACAAAGTGAAAGAGGAGGGTGAAAAAGTTGCCCTAAAGCTCAACATTCAGAAAACAAAGATCATGGCATCCGGTCCCATCATTCCGTGGGAAATAGATGGGGAAACAGTGGAAACAGTGTCAGACATTATTTTTTTGGGCTCCAAAATCACTGCAGATGGTGACTGCAGCCATGAAATTAAAAGACGCTTACTCCTTGGAAGAAAAGTTATGACCAACCTAGATAGCATATTCAAAAGCAGAGACATTATTTTGCCAACTAAGGTCCATCTAGTCAAGGCTATGGTTTTTCCTGTGGTCACGTATGGATGTGAGAGTTGGACTGTGAAGAAGGCCGAGCACTGAAGAATTGATACTTTTGAACCGTGGTGTTGGAGAAGACTCTTGAGAATCCCTTGGACTGCAAGGAGATCCAACCAGTCCATTCTGAAGGTGATCAGCCCTGGGATTTCTTTGGAAGGAATGATGCTAAAGCTGAAGCTCCAGGACTTTGGGCACCTCATGAGAAGAGTTGACTCATTGGAAAAGACCCTGATGCTGCGAGGGATTGGGGGCAGGAGGAGAAGGGGACGACAGAGGATGAGATGGCTGGATGGCATCACGGACTCGATGGACGTGAGTCTGCGTGAACTCCGGGAGTTGGTGATGGACAGGGAGGCCTGGTGTGCTGCGATTCATGAGGTCGCCAAGAGTCGGACACCACTGAGCGACTGAACTGAACTGAACTGAAGTCGTGTCTGAGTCTTTGTGACCCCCTGGACTGTAGCCCACCAGGCTCCTCTGTCCATGGGATTCTCCAGGCAAGAATACCAGAGTGGGTTGCCAGTTCCTTCTCCAGGGGATCTTCCTGACCCAAGGATAGAACCAGCATCTCCTGTGAATCCATCACATGTGGATTCCTTACCACTTGAGCCACCAGGGAAACCCACATGCTGGGTCACTTACAACAATAAAAATGCATAATCTTACAGATCTGGAAAGCCTACAGGTCTGGAGTTTTGTTTTTCTTTTTTTTTTTTTGGATTTCCACAGGGAAATATGTTAATTTTTTTCTTTAGGATTTGGCCCGGAACAGGAACATAAAAATATTTACGTTAAAAGAAAGATGCTATCCTTTAATGATATGTAATAATTATGATGGAATGTATTAGCCTTTTCATGAGTTTAGTAAAAGCTAAGATTTGGTTTTATGTGTGTTTTTTAAAAATTAATTTCTGTTGAAATATAGTAGATGGACAGTGTTCACTTTCAGGTATACAGCAGAGTGATTCAGTTATACATATGTATATATATTCCAGATTATTTCCATTATAGGCTATTATAAGATATTAATATGGTTCCCTGTGGTAAACTGTGGGTTATACCTATATAGCTCTATATCCTGGTTGATTATCTATTTAACATATAGCAGTGCATATATTTTCATTTCAAACTCCAAATTTATCCTCTTCCTCATGATCCTTTAGTAACTAAGTTTTTTTTTTTTCCCTTTCTGTCTGTGAGTCTGTTTCTGTTTTGGAAATAAGTCCAAAAACAAAAAAATGAGACATTTTAAATTTATTTGACCTACTTAAAATTTTGGAGAAGGAAATGGCAACCCACTCCAGTACTTTTGCCTGTAAAATCCCATGGACAGAGAAGCCTGGTAGACTACGGTCCACGGGATCGCAAAGAGTCGGACATGACTGAGCGACTTCACTCACTCACTCACTTAAATTTTACAAAATATTGAATGCCAATGTAGAGATCAGTAACCACGGGTATTTTCACCACCCGCTCAGAGGGTATTGGGCTTCCCTGGGGGCTCAGATGGTAAAGAATCCACCAGCAATGCAGGAGACCTGAGTTAGATCCCTGGGTCTGGAAGATTCCCCCTGGAGAAGGGAATGGCAACCCACACTAGTATTCTTGCCTGGAGAATCCCATGGGCAGAGGAGCCTGGTGGGCTACAGTCCATGTGGTCGCTAAGAGTCGGCATGACTGAGCAACTTCCCTTTAACTTATCACGTTCATGCATTGGAGAAGGAAATGGTGACCCACTCCACTGTTCTTGCCTGGAGAATCCCAGGGACAGGGGAGCCTGGTGGGCTGCTGTCTATGGGGTCGTGCAGAGTTGGACACGACTGAAGCGACTTGGCAGCAGCAGCAGCTGGTATTCTTGCCTGGGGAATCCCATGGGCAGAGGGGACGGCCGGGCTAGCGTCCATGGGGTCGCAAAGAATCAGACACGACTGAGCGACTAACACACACAGACACAGAGGATATTATTAACTCATTTGAGCAGAGGAATTCCTTGCAATTTTGTGGTTGTTTTTATTTAAAGATTATAGGCAATTTCTCCTCTCAGACTGAAGGACTTCCTTTAGAATAGTTGTCTGTGCTTTGCTTTCTGTCTTCTGTCTGTAAAGCACTAATTAAAAAGGGCTTAGTTAACAAAGACCTTCTTTCTGCTATTGTGTACGAACCGCAAATTAATTAGGCAGAGGGAGATTTCTAATATCAAGCGAGATCAAAACACAATAGCTTTTATTTTGTGAGGGCTGCGTTTAGAAGGGCTGATAAATGTCCTTGGCTGTGGGAGCCACCATCCTCTTGGGCAGCATCGTCTTACCGCCAAACGCCAACATGAAACCAAGATGGCGGAGTCATGGTCACCTTCAACCTGGGAGTCTCCACCTAATTTTGGAGAGTTTATAGAGAATCATATGAGTGTCTAGTTTAGGCGCCATCTGGTCCAGAGAGCTTTAAACTTTCACATGCTCGGAAATCACACCGTAATTTTGTTCAAATACAGAGTCCCATTCAACCTGTGTAGGAGCTAGGGATGGCATTTCTGTTTTTTGTTTTGTTTTTAACAAGCTCTTTGGGAGGTTGATGCTGTCTGTTGAAAGCCCACTGTTGGAATATTGAGAATATTTGCTGCAGGCCCCTCATTTTACAGGGCTTCCCAGGTGGCTCAGCAGTAAGGAATCTGCCTGCCAATGCAGGAGACTCAAGAGATGCAGGTTTGATCCCTGGGTTGGGAAGATACCGTGGAGGAGGAGGAAATGGCAACCCACTCCAGTTTCCTTGCCTGGAGAATCCCATGGACAGAGGACCCTGGAGGGCTATAGTCCGTGGGGTTGCAATGAGTTGAACACAACAAACCACGAGTGTGAATGCATGCGTACATGTGTGCGAGCGCACGCGCACACACACACACACACACACACACACACACACACACACGGGCAATTAAACTACCTGAGATAATTTCCTTCCTGGCCAACCAGCATCTCCTAGCCTGGCCAGAGTAACCTCTGTTCCCATGCCTGTCCACGTAAATTTGCTCACTGTCTTCTTGTTGGCCTGAGTTTTGCCACATAAGAGATTTTCCCCAAGCTCAGAAGTTTAAAACAACCATTTGGTTGTGTCCAAGATCTGAAGCTGAAGCTCCAATCCTTCGGCCCCCTGATGCAAAGAGCTGACTCATTGGAAAAGACTCTGATGCTGGGAAAGATTGAAGGCAGGAGGAGAAGGGGACGACAGAGGATGAGATGGTTGGATGGCATCACTGACTTGATGAACGTGGGTTTGGGTGGACTCCTGGAGATGGTGAAGGTCAGGGAATCCTGGCGTGCTGCAGCCCATGGGGTGGCAAAGAGTCGGACATGACTGAGCGAGTGAATGCCAACAATGACAGAGATTCTGCGAGGCAGATATTCTGACCAGAGGTGGGGTGGATGGTGAGTTTCCGTCTGAGCATTTCTGAGGCTCTGGGTCCTCCCGTGGGACAGCTGAAGGCCCAGGGCTGACTTCACAGATGGCATCCGGGCGTGAGGGTCCGTGGAGTGTCATCTCTGCTCATCTCTCATCCTTGTGTGATGATCCCGTGGGATCAGAGAAACCGGATGAGGAAGCCCACACGGACTCTCCTGGGAGGACGGTTGCTTCATGATGGAGTGGACTTAGGATGGTGGAACGTTCTTCGTGGTGACTCACAGTCACAGATGAAGATATCCCAGGGCTTGTCCTAACAAAGGAATGCAGAGTGGGTGGCTGGTACCAACAGAAGTTCATCGTCTGTTGGAATAATGAACGAAGACAAGTCATGTTAGCTCAAACAATGGGGATTCATCTTCTCTTAGTTAAGGAGACCAGACATTCACGGTCAAGGGGTCCCAGGGTAGATTCTGTCTGGAGGTTTCAGGGGAGGGTCCTCTCTGCCTCTTTCAGCTTCTGGGGGCTCCAGGCGTCCATCCTTGGGCCAGTGGCCACTTCCCTCCCATCTCCACCTCCGACTCCATGTGGCTTCTCCTCTGCTTCCATGTCTCTCCTCTTGTGTGTCTTATAAGGACCCTGTCCTTGGGTTTAGGGCCACCCCCATCCAGGAGGACCTCATCTTAGATGTTTAATCACATCCACAAATACCCTGTTTCAAAATATCACATTCGCAGGTTCTGAGGGTTAACACATGGACATATCCCTTTGAGAGACACAGTTCTCATGAAGAAGGCCACCTCTACAACCTTCCCTTACCGGAAGCCACCACGCACGCATCCGTATTCCAGGCGAAGGGACTTTAACTTCACCTAGTGATGGCTTGTCTTTGTAGAAGATGGTTCAGTTCAGGAGATAACCTTGGGGTCCAGTATTAAAACCTGTGACCATTTCAGGGTCTGACCTCCATCAAAGTCAAGTCCACTGCTCAGGTGCGGTGTGATGTCATCTCTGCTTTTTCTTAAGACTGACATTTCTCAACTATGTTCAATCCAGAATGGTGACACTTTCTATTCCTTGATCACTCTTGTACTCAGAGGTATGTGGTTGCTGTTGTTCAATTGCCTAGTCTTGTCCAAATCTTTGTGACCCCATGGACTGCAGCACGCCAGGCCTCCCTGTCCATCACCAACTCCTGGAGTTTGCTCAAACTTGTGTCCATTGAGTCAGTGATGCCATTCAACCACCTCATCCTCTGTCATCCCCTTCTCCTCCTGCCTTCAATCTTTCCCAGCATCAGGGTCTTTTCCAGTGAGTGCGCTCTTCACATCAGGTGGCCAAAGGATTGGAGCTTCAGCATCAGTCCTCCCAGTGAATACTCAGGGTTGATCTCCTGTAGGATGTACTGGTTGGATCTCCTTGCAGTCTGAGGGACTCTCAAGAGTCTTCTCCAACACCACAGTTCAAAAGCATCAGTTCTTCAGTGCTCTGCCTTCTTTATGGTCCAACTCTCACAACTGTAAGTGAGGTATAAATATCCTAGTAGTTTTTCAATGGGCTGTGGGTTTTTTTATATTCTTTTATAAAATTAATTAATTTTCTATTGAAGAATAATTGCTTTACAGAATTTTTCTGTTTTCTATCAAACCTCAGCATGAATCAGCCATAGGTATACATATAACCCCTCCCTTTTGAAACTCCCTCCCACCTGCCTCCCCATCCCACCCCTCTAGGTTGATACAGAGCCTCTGTTTGAGTTCCCTGAGCCATACAGCAAATTCCTATTGGCTATCTATTTTACATATGGTCATGTAAGTTTCCATGTTACACTCTCCATACATCTCACCCTCTCCTCCCCTCTCTCCAGGCCCATAAGTCGATGCCTGTTTCTCCATTGCTGCCCTGTAAATAAACTCATCTGTACCATTTTTTCTAGATTCTGTATATATGAGTTGCTGCTGCTGCTGCTGCTGCTGCTAGGTCGCTTCAGTCTGATTCTGTGCGACCCCACAGATGGCAGCCCACCAGGCTCCCCCGCCCCTGGGATTCTCCAAGCAAGAACACTGGCGTGGGTTGCCATTTCCTTCTCCAATGCGTGAAAGTGCAAGGTGAAAGTGAAGTTGCTCAGTCATGTCCTACCCTTAGCAACCCCATGGACTGCAGCCTACCAGGCTCCTCCATCCATGGGATTTCCCAGGCAAGAGTACTGGAGTGGGCTGCCATTGCCTCCTCCATATATGAGTTAGAATACGATATTTATCTTTCCTTTTCTGGGCTGTGATTTTTACCTGCTGTGTTTGATCGTGGCTGTTAATGGATGCTTCTGGTTCTTTGAATGTTTCTCCTCTTATAATGATCAGTTTAGCATGTCAAGATGTGAGCCATAATCAAACTTATCCTCTATTTATCCATCCACCCATCCATCCATCTATTTATTGGATGAGGGAGAGAGGCAGGGAGGGAGAGAGAAGAGAGAAAGGAGACAGAATTGACTGTGCTTTCCACACCAATCAATTTGTGTGGAGAAGCTTCCCTCTGTATTTGTGAAGTGTTCATCTCACCGCTGGTGTGGAGAATCGGACATAGCCTAATTGACTTGAAGGTCATTGCCGCATTTTAACAATATGTTGAAGAGAAGTCAGCCAGCTGATCAAATAGAGGTAACACCCATTGAAGAGGGAAAACAGTCCCCTGTGAACACAAATCCATACCGAGGACGCTGTCTTTTGTGAGTCGTCTGCATTGAGAATGCTTGTGGGTGAGCAGAGCTGACCTTTTGCGAACACACGGGCACTCCCCCAAGTCACGACCCTTGTCTTCAAAGGACCTGACAAATATTTGAAGTCCAATGATGGGTGATTGTCACAATGCACACTTCTCCAGAGGGTGCTGTTTACAAAAGCCCTCTATTCTCTTAGTCGCTTCTGTTCTGTTGGACCGTGTAAATGGGGGAATTTTCAATGCCACGCCACTCAAGTTAAGAAGCTGTCCTTTGCTTTTAATATTCTGTCTTTTAGAATGAGTGTGTTAGTCGGTCAGTCATGTCCGACTCTTTGTGACCGCGTGGACTGTAGCCCCGTCAGGCTCCCCTGTCCCTGGGATTCTCCAGGCAAGAACACTGGAGTGGGTTGCCATTTCCTTCTCCAGTGCATGAAAGTGAAAAGTGAAAGTGAAGTCGCTCAGTCGTGTCCGACTCTTAGCGACCCCATGGACTGCAGCCCACCAGGCTCCTCCATCCATGGGATTTTCCAGGCAAGAGTGCTGGAGTGGGGTGCCATTGCCTTCTCCGAAAGGCACTCTGATGATGCTTAAATGATGGTGTGAGTTATCATGGATTCTCATGACCGTTGTCCGGGCATTCAGGTAGAATTCTCAGAGACCTGATCATTTTGTGGAATTCTATAAAAACGTTGCCCTGCTATTGAATTTAAATGAGCAGAGCAATCGCGCTTGCAGGATCTTCGATGAGTTACAGACGTGGAGCATTTGCCCTGAGTGGCAGTCCAGTCCTCAAACAGCGAGAGGTCGGTCAGTTCTCGAAGTTTCCACGACCCCGAGGTTTCTCAGCATTCCGCTTTCTGTTCGTTTCTCGGGTTTTCTCTTGATGTGTAAAGATGTTGCCCGCTTGCCCCCATGAAAGCTCCATCCGGCTTTATTCTGAGCATGGCCCTAGGGTTTGCCTCGCATAACGCGACTCTTAGCTGCAGCCCTGTTAGCTTTCTGAACCTGTCCTGCCCAACCCGCCCAGAGCTAGCTCATTAGCTGGGTTCTTTCTCTGACTGGCCCTGACACTTGGTCTGTTCATCCTGGGTTAGCTGCTGGGTGCCCGTGGGCTCTGGGATCCGCACCCGGCGCCGCCCAACCTGCTCTTAGGATTGATCGTCCCTCTGCCCTTGGATCTGGGTCATCACGCCCACTGCCTCGGCACCCCTGCGGAGAACAGGGACCCCTTTGAAAGATGTGAGGTCTTTAATCATGGCGAGGCTCTCTCAGAAAGAGAAATCGGGGTGTCTGGATGTTACCAAGAGAGGAACTCTGCAGGGTGAAAAGGATGTAAGAATTTCCAAGGAGCTGCAAAATGCCAGTGTATTTTAAATGTTCCTTTGGGCTTGCCTGGTTGCTCAGACAATGAAGAATCTGCCTGCAATGCAGGAGGCCTGAGTTTGATCCCTGGGTTGGGAAGACCCCCTGGAGAAGGAAATGGCAACCCACTCCAGCATTCTTGCCTGGAGAATCCCATGGACAGAGGAGCCTGGCAGGCCACAGTCCATGGGGTCACAAAAGAGTCAGACGTGACTGAGCGACTAACACTTCTGTGTACGTACAGAAAAGCTGGGCAGGCACTGATTTTTTTTTGGAATGATAGTTCCTTAAAGATTCTTATTGTATTCTGCCCCTGGCTCCAACCTTTGCAAATTTTTTTAATGACTTTTCATCAGGGTTTAAGGCTACGCATTGATTATGTATGCATACCAATATCTGAGTCTATAACTCATCATCTATATAATTGTTCTTTGGGTAGATAGATAAAACTACGAATTTCACATACACATTAATTATATATGCAGATGTATACGTATATAATATTAATGATTAGACTGTCTAGGTAATTTATACATGTACGTATGTGTATTTATGTATATATGTGTATGTATACACGTATGCATGTGAACGTGCACGCTAAGCTGCTTCCGTCGTGTCCGACTCTGCAACCCCGTGGAGTGTAGCCCACCAGGCTCCTCTGTCCATGGGATTCTCCAGGCAAGAGTACTAGAGTGGGTTATCATCCCCTTTTCCAAGGGATCTTCCTGATGCAGGGATTGAACCCACGTGGTAGGTGGATTCTTTACCACTGTTCCACCAGGGAAACCCTTATTTGCCTTTTACAGGACACTTCAATATTTCATATCAGGCAAGATTCATCAAGCCTTCATAGGAGCCCACTGGTAATAATGGAAGATAAAAATGTACATTGGACTGTCTCTCAGATGCATGAATTTTGAGAGAATGCGTTTTACCTGTGGTCATATTTGTACATCTTTCTGAGATTCCCACTCAGTATGGGTTTACCAAGAAGCTACTAATATACTCTGATAGCTTATTATGCATTCCGTTCTTGTTCTTGACCATGCCTTGCGTCTATTTATATAGACCAGGAATAGCAAACTTCTCCACGTTTCTTAATTTACTTGGCCTCATTATCCCCGCAATATATAAATTAAAAATGAGAAGATTGATGAACTAGAAAATGTCCACAGAGAATGCAAATTATAACTAACGGTTCACTGCGCCTCTCCTTTATCTTCAGTGGCACGGAACTTTCAGATACTTTTTAAAAATCACCTTATAAGCGTTTTGCATTAGGGAGCAGTCTTTCCCTGGAGGAAGGATGAAAAAGGAGTCCCAGATTATTGGTGACTGTTATTCTGATTATAGGAAAGGGTGTGGGATTCAAAGTCAGGGACGTCCAGTGTCTAGGGCTGTTTCATGCTTGAGTGAGTCATCATTCAGTCGACATTAATTGAGCAGCTATTATGTGAAACTGGAGAAGTGAAATGAAGTGAAAGTTAGCTCAGTCGTGTCTGACCCTTTGCAACCCCATGGACTCTACAGTCCATGGAATTCTCCAGGCCAGAACACTGGAGTGGGTAGCCTTTCCCTTCTCCAGGGGATCTTTCCAACCCAGGTCTCCAGCAATACAGGTGGATTCTTAACCAGCTGAGCCACAAGGGGGAATCTGGAGAAAGGGAACGCAACCCACTCCAGGATTCTGGCCTGGAGAATCCCACGGACAGAGGAGCCTGGCGGGCTACAGTCCATGGGGTAAGAAAGAGTCAGACACAACTGAGGAACTAACACACACTTTATCATGTGTAATGCCTGGTGCTAAGGTATAAGACCCCCTCCGCCGTGTTTCCAGTCTGTGCACAGAGATTCTGAAAGAGTCTTTCCCCGTGCTTTGTGATGGCTCAGGGTTAAAGAACCCACTGGCCAATGCAGGAGACACAAGAGACAAAGCTTCGATCCCTGGGTCAGGAAGATCCCCTGGAAAAGGGAATGATACCCCACTCCAGTATTTTTTTAATTGTGATTTTTTTTTTCTAAATTGGAGGACAATTGCTTTAAAATATTGTGCTGGTTTCTGACATACATCAACGTGAATGAGCCATCGGAATACATACATCATCTTCTCCCTCCTAACCCTCTCTCCCATCTCCCACCCTATCCCACCCCTCTAGGTGTTCACAGAGCCCTGTGTTGAGTTCCCTGTCTCACACAGCAATTTCCCACTGGCTGTCTCTCTTGTATATGATAATGTATATGTTTCCACGCTATTTTCCCAATTTGTCCCACCCTCTCCCCCTTCTCCTTCCACCTAAAGGTCCGTGCAGTCCAAGCTATGGTTTTTCCAGTAGTCATGTGTGGATGTGAGAGTTGGACCATAAAGAAGGCTGAGGACCGAATAACTGATGCTTTTGAACTGTGGTGCTGGGGAAGACTCTTGAGAGTCCCCTGGACTGCAAGGAGATCCAACCAGTCCATCCTAAAGGAGATCAGTCCTGGGTGTTCATTGGAAGGACTGATGCTGAAGCTGAAACTCCAATACTTTAGCCACCTCATGTGAATAACTGACTCACTGGAAAAGACTCTGATGCTGGGAGGGATTGGGGGCAGGAGGAGAAGGGGGCGACAGAAGATGAGATGGCTGGATGGCATCACCGACTCGATGGACATGAATTTGTGTGAACTCCAGGAGTTGGTGATGGACAAGGAGGCCTGGCGTGCTGCAGTCCATGGGGTCACAAAGAGTCGGACACAACTGAGCGACGGGACTGCACTCCTTCCCCCGCTGTGCCCGCAAATGTGTTCTCTATGTCTGCATCTCCTTTGCTATGCAAATAGGTTCACCCAGCATTCTTGCCTTGAAAACTCATGGACAGAGGAGCCTGGCGGGCTGTGCTCCTTGGGTTTGCAGTCAGACACGATTAGGCGTCTAAGCACCCGTTCCTGCATGCACCTTTTTTTGGGGTTGCTGCCCTTCAGATAGTCATTCCACAAGTGCGAATTTTTAAATAGTGTTGCTTCATAGGAGGTACACCTCTCAGATCACTCTCGAGGGTTTAAGTTTCAGAGCGTTTCAGTGTTCAGATTTCAAACAGTTGGAAAATCCAAAACAGAAGCGCTGTTTGCAACAAGCTCTCACTTATGAAAATAGGAGCTGGCGGCCACTGCCCCATGCTTCTAGCGGGGCCCTCAGCTGAGTCTTTGTGTTTTCGAACGGAAGCCTCCCGAGCTCAGCTGTCTTTGTCTTTTCAAACGGAAGCCTCTGTGAGCTCAAGGAATCAGAGCATTCAGGTGGCTGTTTTGATCTCCACTTCTCTCACAGTTATGGTGTCCTACTTTTGAAAGTGGGTTTCTTCCTTTGTTCACTGGCTTTTAAAACTACCTTGGCACTAAATATACATTTGCCTCGACAGAGGAAAATTTAATGTGGCTTCTCTCTCTAGAGTAAGCAGTAATGCCAGAAAGAGGGGACCAAGAAAATAGTTAATAATCGCCATAAGAACTGTGTCTCCTCAGTATTTGGGATCACCTTGATCAAACATCACCCACAAAGGCAGCATGTTGCTCAGTTACCAAGTCATGTCTGACTCTGCGACCCCATGGACTGCAGCCTATCAGGCCTCCCTGTCCTTCACCATCTCCCGGAGCTTGCTCAAACTCACGTCCATTGAGTCGGTGATGCCATCCAACCATCTCATCCTCTGTCATCCCCTTCTCCTCCTGCCCTCAATCTTTCCCAGCATTGGGGTCTTTTCCAATGAGTCCACTCTTTACATCAGGTAGCCAAAGTATTGGGGCTTCAGCTTCAGTCCTTCCAATGAATATTCAGGGTTGATTTCCTTTAGGATGGAATGGTTTGATCTCTTCAAACTTAGTATGTTGCTGGTAACTCATGCATTATTTAGTTTCTATTTTATTGGAGTATAGCTGACTTACAATGTTGTGTTAGTTTCAGATATATAACAAATTGAATCTGTTATACATATAATCCTACTCTTCTTTGGCCTTCCCTGGTGGCTCAAATGGTAAAGAATCTGCCTGCAATGAGGGGCACCCCGGTTCAATCTCTGGGTCAGGAAGATCCCCTGGAGGAGGAAATGGCAGCCCACTCCAGGATTCTTGCCTGCAGAACTCCGTGGACAGAAGAGCCTGGTGGGCTACAGTCCACGGGGTCTCAAAGAGTCGGACACGAATGAGCGATTAACATTTTCCCTTTCTTCTGCCCTTGTTTACACTGCTTTAATTCATGAGTTTAAAGAAAGGGATGACTGAATATTGGATCACAGGATAAAGATTAACATCGTTGGTGGAGTATCTGAGACCAAATTTAATGCCTGGATCTTTATCTTGTTGTATCAGTTCAGTTCAGTTCAGTCGCTCAGTCGTGTCTGACCCTTTGTGACTCCGTGAATCGCAGCACACCAGGCCTCCCTGTCCATCACCAACTCCCGGAGTTCACTCAGAGTCGCGTCCATCGAGTCAGTGATGTCATCCAGCCATCTCATCCTCGGTCGTCCCCTTCTCCTCTTGCCCCCAATCCCTCCCAGCATCAGAGTCTTTTCCAATGAGTCAACTCTTTGCATCAGGTGGCCAAAGTACTGGAGTTTCAGCTTTAGCATCATTCCTTCCAAAGAACACCCAGGGCTGATCTCCTTCAGAATGGACTGGTTGGATCTCCTTGCAGTCCAAGGGACTCTCAAGAGTCTTCTCCAGCACCACAGTTCAAAAGCATCAATTCTTTGGCGCTCAGCCTTCTTCACAGTCCAACTCTCACATCCATACATGACCACTGGAAAAATCAGAGCCTTGACTAGACGGACCTTAGTCGGCAAAGTAATGTCTCTGCTTTTGAATATGCCATCTAGGTTGGTCATAACTTTTCTTCCAGGAGTAAGCGTCTTTTAATTTCACGGCTGCAGTCACCATCTGCAGTGATTTTGGAGCCCCCCAAAAATAAAGTCTGACACTGTTTCCACTGTTTCTCCATCTATTTCCCATGGAGTGATGGGACCGGATGCCATGATCTTCGTTTTCTGAATGTTGAGCTTTAAGCCGACTTTTTCACTCTCCTCTTTCACTTTCATCAACAGGCTTTGTAGTTCCTCTTCACTTGGTATTATAAAACCTTATCAACATACGAAATGCATTTATTTACAGATAAATTCCTTTGCTCTACAAAGATTTCTGGTTTTACTTTGCTTTGAATGTAGGTATGACCTTGAGAACTTCCATTGCAAACCTCTTTCCAGATGAGAATTTGAATGTCCACGGAATTCTAAACACTTGATTCCATTCATTGCATTCCTCTGCAGTTTGAGGAGACTGAAATTGAGGCAGCTTGCACTAAAGATTGTTTATTCAGGCTGGTGACTCAGGAGAGTTTGCAGCACTAAATTTTTCACTATATGTGTGTTTTCTAGTTCTTGCTTTAAAAAATACTGTTCAGTGGTCTGTGCAGCTGCTGAGGGATAATTTTTCCATAATAACTAACTTCATCACTGCTACTGACATCATGGTTCCTCATTCTCCCTTCGCTAACTGGACAAGAAAGGATTGTGTGGCTTGGGAAGGTTGGAAAGCTGGCATTTCTATGAGGCTAAACATAGGTTGCCATGCCCTGTGGTCAGAACCAGACGCACATTTTTTTTTTCCTTTTCTTTTTGATGGAAGATCTAATTTAGAAATGCTGGGCTTTGAGCCATAATGGGGAAATGTCTGAGTGTCAGGGAAGGCATTAGGAGGTTAGCGCACTGTTGGAATACTGACTTCATGCTGGGGAAGTCAAAGAGAAGAAAAAAAAAAGGCAGAAGCAGTATAGATTCTGGAAAACTCATTGAACAATTTTGACGTTTTTCTTTAAGCAGAGTGGTAGAAATTAAATGCCAAGATATCGATTATTCGGCTTAGGTGGGAACCGTACCCCAACATGCTGAGTCGCTTCAGTCGTGTCCGACTCAAGTCTGTGCACGGGAATCTCCAGGCAAGAATACTGGAGTGGGTGGCTGTTTCCTTCTCCAGGGGATGTTCCCATCCCAGGGACCGATCCGACGTTTCCTGCATTGGCAGGCGGATTCTTTACCGCTGAGGCACCAGGGAAGCCACCAAGAGCAACTGTACTCTGATTTTTAAAAGAAAAAAAGAATCCTTGAAACATCACTTATCAGTTTCGCCTGGGGGCGGGGAATGTTCGTACCTTCTGGCTTCACCTCCTCTTGTAGTCAGTAACTTTCAGCAGATACCAATGGAAATAAGGAATCAACCCTCTGTGCTCTCTGCTGGTTGGCAGCTGACGGCCCTGTCTGCAGCAGCTATCTGATCCACAGAGCATCCTACTGAGGAAAGCGGTACCCAGGTTTTCACAGGCTAGGAAACTGGGGCCAAACAAGCTTAGGTAACCTGTCCACTATACCTTAGCTACAAAGAGGGTTTTCTTTTTTCTTTTTTTCAAAGAGGGTTTTGTAAAAGTGTGTGTGTGTGTGTTTTTCAATGTGGACCATTTGTAAAGGACCGGTTGAATTTGTTACAGTATTGGTCCTGTTTTATGCTTTTTTTTTTTTTTTTTTGGCCTTGAGGCATATGGGACCTTAGCCTCCAGACTAGGGACAGAATCTGTATGCCCTGCCTTGGAGGGCGAAGTCTTAGCCAGTGGACAATGAGGGGAAGTCCCTAAGAGTTTTATCTGCTCCACTCAGCATCCTTAGTTGCCCTAATAGGATCCCTTCCTAGCAAGAGAGGACTCTGTTTCCCAGTTAATAATAGGCGTTTCTAGGGTATGAGTCTTACCCACGTGAACACAACATTCTTTTATACCCCCATGCCATTTCAAATCCTGCTGTGAATATGATTTCAGCTTCCATGGAGACTCATTAAAATCCTCAATAAAAAAAAATCCAATAATATCCCCTTCTCCAACAGCACACTTAAACATTTTGAATTTTTGTTTAGAGATTAACGCTTCACTCTTCACGGATCATCTTAGTAGCACAGACACGTCAGAATCTCGATTCTGATGTTTTTTTTTTTTTTGCCTTGAGATGCAACAACATCCGTATACCGCTTTCTTCCTTCCAATTTTGGTTTTCAAGTTTCCGGGCTGTAACGACGTCTTTGCGGCTTCATGCTTGGTTGAATTCCAAAAAAGTTCTCACTCAATAAAGGGATGTACTCGAAGGCTATGTAAATCTTATTCGTTTAAACCTACACATGGAAATGTATTCCTTCCTTACTGAAACTTGTTGCTAAACCAGCACACGTCCAGGTGTCAAAGTTTGTTGGATTTCCCATCAGATTCTTTCTTTTTTTAAAGATCTTAACTCTTCCGATTTGGTGCCCTGCTTTGATGTCCGGTCCTAGTATTTCTTCTCTTGCTTTTCCTGCGAATGGAGGCTTTCTTGAATAATCACTTTAAAAATTTTAAAACCATGTATGGGGAGAGATAAGGTAAAAATTATGGATTTGTATATTTTTTAAAAAAAGTGTTTTGCTTTCATCTTTGAACATTTGATTTCTTACAAAATGTCTAGGTTAAAAAAAATTTTTTTCCCTCCTCTTCACCGGAGTGAAGACTTTGATTCAAAGCTTCCAGCTTGTCTTCTGGCTTCCAGGGTTGTTGAGGAGAAGTGTGATGTCCAATGGATTCTGATTAATTCTCAGATCTTTTGTTCCTCGGAGATTTTACAGGTTGTATCCAGAGAGTGAGCTTTTGTTTTCATCCGCATCAACATTTGTTGGAGAATGCATTCATTATTAGAAACATTTTTATAGTTCAGCGGGAAATTATTTCATGTGTGCATAATAAATATGCTTTTCCACACATGTTCATACATGTATACAGACTTCCCTGGTGGCTCAGCTGGTAAAGAATCTGCCTGCAATGCAGGAGACCTGGGTTCGATCCCTGAGTTGGGAAGATCCCCTGGAGGAGGGCGTGGTGACCCACTCCAGTGTTCTTGCCTGGAGAATCCCAGGGACGGGGGAGCCTGGCGGGCTGCCGTCTATGGGGTCGCACAGAGTCAGACACGACTGAAGCGACTCAGCAGCAGCAGACCAATACATTGGAGAAGGGAACAGCAATCCTCTCCAGGATTCCTGCCTGGAGAATCCCATGGACAGAGGAGCCTGGTGTGCTACAGTCCATGGGATTGCAGAGAGTTGGACATGACTGAGCGACTAAGCACGCAAGACTGTTAGCTAATCTACTGACCTTAACCAAATATTCCCAGTTGCCCCACTTATAAGTTTCTGTTGGGGAAAAAACAAACAACCGTGAAAGGTCCTCTATCTTCTCTTCCAAGATGGTAATCCAGGATCCCACTTCACTGGTAGCTTCTTTTACGTCCTCTGGGCTGGCACGATTGCTAAGTTTTGCCTCTTGTGACGCGAGTCGATGTATTTATCTTTTACAGTGCCGCTTGCTGACCTTCCCAGACGGTTTCTACTGTTTTCTTCTCAATGTACAGAAAGATCTTCGGCATAGTTAGCCCTGAATCTTCGATGTGCCTTGTAAATATTTTCTCTGTTTTCCTCAGTTGCCTTTTGACACGGTGAATAATGGTTTTGTTTTACTTTTTCCTCTCCCGTTAAAATGTTTTTTGAATGAAGTCAGAACTTTTTTATTATTTTTTTTTAATTTAAAGCATATTTATGAGTTTATGTATTTGGTGGCACTGGGTCTCAGCTGTGACATGCTGTATTTTCAATCTTTGTTTCACCGTTCGGGAGCCTCAGTAACGGTGTGTGAGTTTTCCGTTCTGGCAGGTGGAGTCTTCAGTCAGGGCCTGCAAATTGTTTCGTTGTGGCAATTAGCACCTAGTTCCCTCACCAGGGACTGAACACGGGTCCCCCTGCTTTGGGAACACAGAGTCTAAGCCACTGGACCAGCAAGGAAGTCCCAATGGGGTCATAATTTTAAAAAATAATTGGAGTGCATCTCGACTCTGCGTCAGTTGTGGAAAGGAGTTCACTCAAGCTGTTGTTCAGGCCTAGTATTTTTTTTATTTAACACCTCATTTTCCCGTTTGGAGTTCATTCTTTCCTTGGGTGTAAAGTGCATATCTAATGTGCCTTGTGTGTGTGTGTGAGAGCAAGTGTATAACCAGCTATCCCAACGCTATTTACTAAGAAGTAAAGCTGTGCCCAGTAATTTGAGATGACATCTTTTTACCGCACACCCCACAGGACTCGAGTCTAGCTGTGAACTGTCTCCTGTACTCTACTTTTTTGTTTATTATAAACAAAACCACATCACTTTTATTTACTTATTTTTTGGACAGACCTTGCAGCTTGCGAGGGATATCAAACCTGTACCCCCTGCAGTGCAAGGCCAGAGCCCTAACTACGGGACTGCCAAGGAAATCCCAAAACACACTTATCTGTTTTATTTACTAGAGACCCTGCATTAATTAAAAAAAATTTTTTTTAAGTTTATTTAAAATTTTATTTTTACATAAAATATTAAACAAATATAAACTTGTTAAATAAAATATGCAATACTTAAAGCATTTAATTTTAAAATAAAATTGTAATATATAAATTAAAAATTTAATTTTCAAAAGTAATATTTAAGTAAAATTTTACATTTTAACTTTAAATTTGTTTTGTTATTATTATTTTTATTTATTTTAATTGGAGGCTAATTACTTTACAATATTGTAGTGGTTTTTGCCATACATTGATATCAGTCAGCCGTGGGTGTACATGTAACCCCCATGCTGAACCCCCCTCCCACCTCCCTCCTCATCCCATCCCTCAGGGTCATCTCAATGCACCAGGTTTGAGTCCCTTGTTTGATGCATATAACTTGGACTGGTGATCTATTTCACAGATGGTTATATACATGTTTCAATGCTATTTGAATATTACATTTTAATTTTAAGTTAATTTTAAATAAAAATGTTGCATTTTAATTTTAAATGAAGCCTAAATACAAAATATTAAATTCTTTACTTTAAAAAAGTACTTTAAACATAGATATGCCATATTAATTTTACAAGTCTGGTAAGGCCCGTCCCCTCTCAGTGATGTCTTCTTTCTATTTTGGTGGATCTCTAGTTACGTGTTACTCTTTTTGCCATGTAGACTTTGATATCATCTTCCCAAGCTCCGTTAATGTAGTCTGCATATATTTTTGTAGGTTTGCATGTATTCACGATTGCAGGTGGGACGTACATCTGAAGATAGTTCCTGTTCTACTGGGTCCAACATCTCATTTTCAAACACCTGGCCCCTTGGCCTTTGTTGAGCGTTCTATTCAGATGTGTGAGATGCTGCTTTCTCTCTGTATAGCTGAATGAATCACAGTTAAAAAAACAACAAAACACCAGTAAATGCTGAGAAAGAGAACTTGATAATATGAGCAACAGCCTCATCATGCAAGAACAACAACCATGAGGAGCAGCTTATAGAACATTGCTGTCTGAAATAAGTCTTTATACGAAGAGTGCATGCTGTACAGCACGCCGTCGCTTAGACGTTGACTCTGAAACATGACGGACACGAACATAACTGCAAGACGGAAGCCGACTCACAGACACACAGAACAGACTCCTGGTTGCCAAGAGAGACGAGGGTAGGGGGACGGACGGAGTGGTGGTTTGCAGTTTAGCCCATGCAAAGAGCAAGGTCCTGCAATGCAGGGAAGTCTATTCAATGCCTCCCTGGTGGCTCGGACAGTAAAGAATCCCCCTGCAATGCAGGACACTGGGGTTCCATCCCTGGGTCGTGAGAGGGTAACAGGCAGGAAGGCCAGAGGTCTCCAGGCGGAGGAAATAGGCTGCAAGAGTCAGACTTTTTTTTTTCTCTCTCTTCAGCGGCAGGGGGAAACCAACTGCAAGAGTCAGATTTTCTTTATTCCTTCTCTATACAAAATTAGGGCTTCCCTTGTATCTCAGCTGGTAAAGAATCTACCTGCAATGTGGGAGACATGGGTTCAATCCCTGGGTTGGGAAGATCCCCTGGTGCCGGGGTCCAGCCCTGGTATATCCAGGGAATTCGAAGCAGGGATGGTGTTGGAGAGGAAAGGCTTATTTATTGATTGATATAAGATTAGATTAAGAAACAATAGTGTAGTGGGAAAATTAAGTGGAGGAAGAGGGCTGAATAACTTGGCTTACGGGGAAGACCAATAACATTCCAGACAAGGAATTTGCACCATCTATGTTTGGCCAGCGGCGCTATCTAAGGGTGCCTTGCCTTAGGCTCCCTTTCACGTGGGTCTTAACAGCCAGGGCAAGTAAGTAGACTTGGCGAGCCTCTGTGCCCCAGATGGGAATTCAGCCTGAAATTAAAGTAAAGAGGAGACACGGGGAAACCAGTCCTTCCAATGACTGGCCCTGCCTCTATTGTCTAGAAAGGCCTTTTATACAATTTTGATTGTACATAGAGATCAATGGGTAATACAAAATTATGTAGCGTTAGCACCCCAGACTCTTTCTGTATATCTTTTTGTGTACAAAAGGTCTCAGGTGATTTACATTATCTTCTGGCCCAGAGGCTTGCTAACACTTTTTGGCTCTCTTCCTTAATGAATGTTAATCTCGTTTCCCCTGAAGTGTTTTTCTTTAATCTGCATCTCCTTAAAGCACTAAAGTTACATCTCTACAGAACAAAGGCGCAGTAGGTTATAACAAAGAAGGTACTTAACTCAAAGATCTAATGTTGCTACTTGTTTTTTCTATATACCAACTATATCAACAAGTAAAAGATATGAAAATTTGGCAGCAAGTATTGGCTCAACTAATGAAACCTTTAATCAGTCCTATTCTAATGATTTTGACTCCTCGGAAGCCCCTACATTCCTAGGATGTTTTAAGCTTCCTGTGCCTCCTGCAGTCAGGAAGCCTCAAACAATCACATGCGCAGGGGTACAAGTCCTGCAGGCAGGCTAAAAAGCCATCAGAGGGGTTTTTGGATTGAAACACCCTTTCAAATGCAGAAGACTAAAGCCTGGAGATGACTTTTTCCAGGCAGGAATATTCTTATTTTTTGGGGGGTACACGCTCAGGAAATACCAGGGGGAAAACCTGAGATCTGACTCGACCTTGCCCATCAGAGCTCTGCCGCATGACCTTGTCACGGGTGGAATTCCTCATGCTGGCTCCCGGCACCCTGGAGAAGGGAAAGGCTACCCACTCCAGTATTCTGGCCTGGAGAATTCCATGGAATGTATAGCCCATGGGGTCGCATAGAGTCGGACACCACTGAGGGACTAACATAATAAATATATACAAAATTAAAGGAGGTTTCTTTTAAAACTCTAAATTTAAAATTCAGAATTTTAATTTGACATAATGACATCTGGTTCCACCTGAACTTAACTTTTTTCAAACCTTGAGCTAACCAATGCATTTTCTCATAGAAATGGTTTTCTTAAGCTATGTGAACAAACTACGTGTTTACCCTAGACTCTGATTTCTCCAGGTCAGTTCCACTTAAGACTCAGAGCTGATAAGGGCTCAGCAAACCAGTAATGTTTTACTCACACATTATTCTCCTAATCTATGTTAATGAAACTATATTTGCCTAGAAACCTGCCTTTCTTTGAGATTCAGGTCAACCGTTTAATGGGCCGGGATGACTCACCAGGTGCCAATGTTATCTCAAAATGCAGGTTGTGGGTGAGGGGCCTGGTGCCACTCTCTGAGTTCTGAGACACTTCATTTCTCTAAATAACAGCATGCTCATAGGTATATAACATACTGCTAAAGTCTAGGAGGGGGACACTCTTTCTGCCCCCTTCTAATGTCTATGTCAGAAGCTTTCTGTATGTTTTTTACACTTTATTGAAACTTTATTACACAAGAGCTCTGAGTGATCAAGACTTGTCACTGGCCCTGGATTGAATTCCTCTTCTCCAGACCTGGCGTCTCTCATGGCTCAGCAGCAACCTTTCAGTTGGGAAGATCCCCTGGAGATGTTATAAAGGAAGAAAATATGAAAAAGCAGACAGCATATTAAAAAAGAGACATTTTTTACCCACCAAGGCCCATCTAGTCAAGGCTATGGTTTTTCCAGTAGTCATGTATGGATGTGAGAGTTGGACTATAAAGAAAGCTGAGCGCTGAAGAATGGATGCTTTTGAACCATGGTGTTGGAGAAGACTCTTGAGAGTCCCTTGGACTGCAAGGAGATCCAACAGTCCATTCTGAAGGAGATCAGTCCTGGGTGTTCATTGGAAGGACTGATGCTGAGGCTGAAGCTCCAATACCTTGGCCACCTGATGCAAAGAGCTGACTCAGATGAAGAGATCCTGATGCTGGGAAAGATTGAAAGCGGGAGGAGAAGGGGACAACAGAGGATGAGACAGCTGGATGGTATCACTGACTCAATGGACATGAGTCTGAGCAAGCTCCGGGAGTTGGTGATGTATGGGGAAGCCTGGGGTGCTGCAGTCCATAGGGTTGCAAAGAGTCGGACACAACTGAGCGACTGAATGGAACTGAACTGAACAGATACAAACACCAGCATTGGAGGCCGTTTCTTTACAGTCTGAGCCAGCAGGGGAGCCCATACAATGATTCGGTTAGTTCAGTTCATTTCAGTCGCTCAGTCACGTCCAACTCTTTGTGACCCCATGAACCGTAGCATGCCAGGCCTCCCTGTCCATCACCAGCTCCCAGAGTTCACCCAAACCCATGTCTATCGAGTTGGTGATGCCATCCAACCATCTCATCCTCTGTCGTCCCCTTCTCCTCCTGCCCTCAATCTTTCCCAGCATCAGTGTTTTTCTCAAATGAGTCAGCTCTTCGCATCAAGCGTCCAAAATATTGGAGTTTCAGCTTCAGCATCAGTCTTTCTAATGAACACCCAGGACTGATCTCCCCTGGGATGACTGGTTGGACCTCCGTGCAGTCCCAGGGACTCTCAAGAGTCTTCTCCAACACCACAGTTCAAAAGCATCAATTCTTCGGCACTCAGCCTTCTTTATAGTCCACTTCTCACATCCACTTAGCACTACATTGGAAGCTAACACAGTATTACAAGTCAACTATATGTTGATAAAATAAATTTTAAAAATGTAAAATGAAAATGTGTTCTCTATATTGGTCAATTCAGACAAATGTGAGTGATGTCAGGCGTATTCTCTTCTTCCCCTACTTGGTGTGCATGTATGTATGCTCAGCCATGTCTGACTCTTCTGTGACCTCAGGGGCCTTAGCCCCGCCAGGCTCCTTGGTCCACGAGGATTCTCCAGGCAAGAATATTGGAGTGGGTTGCCATGCCCTCCTCCAGGGGATCTTCCCAAACCCAGGCATGGAACTCCTGTTTCCTGCTTTACCACTGAGCCACCATACTGTATTCCAGACAATTTCCTTTTGCTCTCTTTCTTTTTTTTTTTTTGCCAGAAAAAGTGAATAGTTTTAGAGTTCACTCTGGAGAAGCCTTTATTTAATCATCCACATTAGCAGGACTAATTAGACCCTTCTGCAGGAGAAGCTCCCAAACCTCTTAGTAGAATTTACCTTCGAGAGTTATTCATGACATGGCATTAGCATTCCAAACCGGTGGTATAATTCTGCCAAACTCCCGAGCTTTTATAGCTATCATGTCTTTTTATCTGACTTCCACTTTCTTTCAATAAAGAAACTGAAGTAGTATTTTCTTGGAGACGTCTAAAACCCATCCAAATTGATAATCTCTGAATGACTCGGGTTTGAGATGAATAAGAACCAGGGTCTTTATCATGCAAAGCATGCTAAATCTATTCATCTTCAGAGAGTATTTTTTAGATAAAAATCCAGTAGAGGCTTTCATAAGTTTTAAGCGTATGGGCTGGGCTCATTAATATGTTAAAGTCTTCACATCATTCATAGATGCTTGTCTTGTTTTAAATTGGAGTATAACTGCTTTATAATGTTCTGTTAGTTTCCATTGTACCACAGACTGAATCAGTCAACATGTACATATATCCCATTGCTGTTGAACCTCCCTTGCACCCTGCGTCCCACTCCTCTAGAGCACCGAGCTGAGCTCCCTGAGACAGCTGAGCTGTCTATTTTACACACAAAAATCTCAGTGCTATTCTCTCAGTTCATCCCACCCTCTCCTTCCCTTGCTGTGTCCGCAAGTCTGTTCCCAACATCTGAGTCTCTTGCCCTGCCCTGCAAATAGGTTCTTCAGTACTGTTTTTCTAGATTCCAAACATATGTGTTAATATACAGTGTTTGTCTTTTTTCCTCTTACTGACTTTCTTCACTCTGTATAACAAGCTTTAGGTTCATCCCCTTCAATTCAGCTGACCCAAGTGCATTCCTTTTTTATGGCTGAGTAATATTCCACCATGCGTATGTCCCATACCTTCTTTGTCCATTTATGCGTCGACGGATATCTAGGTTGCTTCCCTCTCTTGGCTATTGCAACTAGAGCTTCAGTGAACATTTTCATTTACATCTACCCTGGCTTTCTCAGAGTGTATGTCCCACAGTGCTGCAATTGCCGGGTCATATGGTAGATTGGGTTCTCAAGGCAAGAATCCAACCAGTCCATTCTAAAGGAGATCAGCCCTGCGATTTCTTTGGAAAGAATGATGCTGAAGCTGAAACTCCAGTTCTTTGGCCACCTCATGCGAAGAGTTGACTCATTGGAAAAGACCCTGATGCTGGGAGGGATTGGGGGCAGGAGGAGAAGGGGACGACCGAGGATGAGATGGCTGGATGGTGTCACTGACTCGATGGACGTGAGCCTGAGTGAACTCCGGGAGTTGGTGATGGACAGGGAGGCCTGGCGTGCCGCGATTCATGGGGTCGCAAAAAGTCGGACACGACTCAGCGACTGAACTGATGGTAGATTGATACAGCTACTGTGGAGAACACCGTGAATGTTCCTCCAAAACCTAAAAATAGGTCAACCATATGGCCCTCTTCTGATGAAAAGGAAAGAGACACTCTTATTAAATAGCACAGAAAGAGCCTTTATTTTTCCAGTGAGTCATTATGCCAGCAAGTCTTTCTCCAATTTTCCTCTCTCTTTCATTTTGTGTGGTAACGAAAACCATTAGTTTGCAATATGTAACGGGTCATGAAGAGAACAATCAGAGAACTGAGATAATTTTGCCTAATGACAGGAAACGGGGGGAATGATTGAAGTTTTAAAATATCATGCAGAGAATAGCCACTTCCACATTCTTAAAAGTTGCCGGAATCAGAAACCAGGCCAGGATTAGTGGGAAAGTTGTACGTTTTAGAAATATTTTAATAGAATGCATAGTGTTTTGTTTTTTTAAATGTGTGCTTGTAGGGTGGTTATTGCAACTTCCTTTTGGACATCTCTAAAGCCTTTATTGATTGTGGTTTAGTTGCTCAGCCGTGTCTGACTCTTTTGCAACCCCGTGGACTATAACCCACCAGGCTCCTCTGTCCACGGGATTCTCCAGGCAAGAATACTTGCAGTGGGTTGCCATGCTCTCCTCCAGGGGATCTTCCTGACCCAGGGATGGAACCTACGTCTCCTGCATTGGCAGGTGGGCTGTTTACCGCTGAGCCACCAGGGAAGCCCCTAAAGCGTTTGCCTCATCAATGAGTTGGTCATTCATGCAGTCAGCCAAGGAAAACATCTGAAGAGTTGCTTTCTGTCACATTGTCCGTTTTAGCAAAGAGCAGTGCTATAAGGATCCCAGTTCAATTTGCCTTTCAGATACATAGTGCATATTTTTAGTAGGAATGTCCATCACGGTATGCAGAAATTTTTTTTTTCTCCCCCAAAACAATGTGCTATCTAAGATTCAGATGTAACTGGGTGTCTTGATTTTTATCTGGCAATTCTTTGTTTTTACAACTTAAAAAATATTACCTGGTCGACTAATTATCTGGGGCTGAGCTGGGACTTTGTCGAGGTGTTCAGGCTTTTCTCTAGTGGTGGTGTGTGGGCTTCTCATTGTGGTGGCTCCAGAGCACAGGCTTCTGTACTTGTGGGACATGGACTTATTCGCTCCGCAGCATGTGGGATCTTCCCTGACCAAGGGTTGAACCCGTGTCCCCCTGCATTCAAAGGTAGATTCCTAACCATTGGACTGCCAGGGAAGTCCCCATTTGGCAGTTCTTGCTGTCTTTCTTGCAGGGTGCCATGTTGCTGAACAGACCAATAAAGCTGTAATACCCAGTTCAAAAATTCTGTGTGGGGTGTGTGTGTCCCTAGTCTCTCAGTCCCGTCTAACTCTTTGTGACCGTTTTGGCTGTAGCCCGTCGGTTTGGGTTTTCATGTAACGGCTTAGGGAAAACCCAAGCAAACTTTTTGGCCAACGCAATATATCTGGTTTTTAAAAAAATTAACAAAAATGTTTTTTAAAATTATGAAAATATGAGACACATATTTCCAAAGGAGCCTTGGAAAATACAGAACAAAGTTACCTATAGTTCCGCTGTATATTGCAATCACTTTTTTTCAAGTAGACAAATTAAGATTTGTAGCTGGCGTTTCAATATCAAATTCTCAAAAATTAATAGAATGAGTATACAGAGAAGTTGAAGGATATAGTCGGCCTGAAAAGCACCATGAACTAATTCAGCACTGTTACGATTTTCACACAAGAGTGGGGTACAAATTCTGTTCAAGTTCCCGTAGACTATAAACCTAGAGACCCTGGAACATATCCAGGGACAGAAAACAAGGTATAAAACTTTCATGGTCTGAAAGTACCAAAATCACACAAAGTCGATTCTCTTATCATGGCGGAATTATCTTAGAAATCAATATCAAAAGATATTTGAAAATAACCCACATGTTTTCAAGTTGTGCTGGTCAATTTTATGTCAATGGGCTGTGAGAGGTACCCACAGTATCTAATCTCTGAAATGAGTTTTCTTACATGCTATGTTCTCCTGGTAAGGAGGACTGAACATCTTTATCGTGATCATGTCTCAGAAATGTACACACCCCTGTTTCAATGCAATATGGCTGCCTGAAGAAAACATCATTTTTAAAACATTTTATTTTAATTTTTTAAATTTATTTTAATTGGAGGTTCATTACAATATTGTATTGGTTTTGCCACACATTGACATGAATCAGCTGTGGCTGTACATGTGTCCCCCATCCTGAACACCCCCTCCCACGTCCCTCACCATCCCATCCCTCAGGGTCATTCCAGTGCACCGGCCCTGAGCGCCCTGTCTCATGCATCGAACCTGGACTGGCGATCCGTTTCACATATGATAATATACATGTTTCAATGCTATTCTCTCAAATCATCCCACCCTTGCCTTCTCCCACAGAGTCCAAAAGACTGTTCTTTACATCTGTGTCTCTTTTGCTGTCTCGCATACAGGGTCATTACCATCTTTCTAAATTCCTTATATATGCGTTAATATACTGTATTGGTGTTTTTCTTTCTGACTGACTTCGCACTGTATAATAGGCTCCAGTTTCATCCACTTCATTAGAACTGATTCAAATGTGTTTGTTTTAATGGCTGAGTAATACTCCATTGTGTATATGCACCACAGCTTTCTCATCCATTCGTCTGCTGATGGACATCTAGGTTGCTTCCATGTCCTGGCTATTGTAAACAGTCCTGCGATGAACACTGGGGTACACGTGTCTCTTTCAATTCTGGTTTCCTTGGTGTGTATGCCCAGCAGCAGGATTGCTAATTGTTTGTATGTAATGCAAGATGGGTGCTAATGCTTCCACTTGGGTTTAGAGAAGTAGAATGTGAGGGCTCAAATGTTGCTGAACAGCGGTCATAAAGTTCTTGCTATATATTGGTAAGAAAGTGAAAGTGTCAGTCGCTCAGCTGTGTCCAGCTCTTTGCAACCCCATGGACCACATGTCCTTAGGATTCTCTAGGCAAGAATACTGGAAAGGATTGCTGTTCCCTTCTCCACCGTATTGGTCTGCTGCTGCTAAGTCACTTCAGTCATGGCCGACTCTGCGACCCCATTGATGGCAGCCCACCAGGCTCCCCCGTCCCTGGGATTCTCCAGGCAAGAACACTGGAGTGGGTTGCTGTTTCCTTCTCCAATGCATGAAAGTGAAAGTGAAAGTGAAGTCGCTCAGTAGTGCCAGACTCTTAGCGACCCAATGGACTGCAGCCTACCAGGCTCCTCTGCCCATGGGATTTTCCAGGCAAGAGTACTGGAGTGGGGTGCCATTGCCTTCTCCGAATGTATTGGTATATTTGCATATCATTTTTTTTCAGGCACATACATATTATATACATGAACAGATAGTCAGACATGCATGCATCCTATTTATCTTTGAGAAGTAAACATATGTACATACACATATGCTGACAAAGATCCGTCTAGTCAAAGCTATGGTTTTTCCAGCAGTCATGTACAGATGTGAAGGTTGGACCATAAACAAGGCTGAGCACTGAAGAATTGATGCTTTTGAACTGTGGTGTTAGAGAAGACTCTTGAGAGTCTTGTGAACTGCATGGAGATCCAACCAGTCCATCCTAAAAGAAATTAACTCTGAATACTCATCGAAGGACTGATGCTGAAGTTGAAACTCCAATACTTTGGCCACCTGATGCGAAGATCCGACTCATTGAAACAGACCCTGATGCCAGGAAAGATTGAAGGCAAGGATGAGATGGTTAGATAGCATCAGTGACTCAATGGACATGAGTTTGAGCAAGTTGCAGGAGGTGGTGGAGGACAGGGAAGCCTGATGTGCTGCAGTCCATGGGGTCGCAAAGACTCAGAGAAGACTTAGTGACTGAACAGCAATATATTTAGTCATACACGCAGGACACATATTGTCTATATATGCGTGTCATATATTGGAATAAATAAAAGAATTATAGAAGATATATATTTTTGTGGAAGTCAAAATAATCCAGGGAATTTAGCTCCTTCCCCCATTAAAAAACAAGGAAATGGGGACTTCCCTGCTGGTGCAGTATTTAACACTCCCTGCCTGGTGGGCTGCCGTCTATGGGGTTGCAGAGTCGGACTTAGCAGCAGCAGCAGCAGCAGCAGCAACAGCTCCCAATGAAGGAGACACAGGTTCAATCCTTCATCGGGGGACTAAGATCTGAGATGCCAGGCAGCACAGTCAAAATATTAGAAGAAGAAAAAAGAGCCCTGGAAATAACTAGCTGCAAAAAGACATCTCTGAAAATCCCATGGGCAGAGGAGCCTGGTGAGCTGCAGTCCATGGGGTCCCGAAGAGTCCGACACCACTGAGCGAATTCAGTTTTGCTTTCCACTTTCATGCATTGGAGAAGGACATGGCAACCCACTCCAGTGTTCTTGCCTGGAGAATCCCAGGGACGGGGGAGCCTAGTGGGCTGCCGTCTATGGGGTCGCCCAGAGTCGGACACGACTGAAGAGACTTAGCAGCAGCAGCAGCAGCAGAGCGGTAGGGGAGCTCTGCTTAGTATTCTGTAATAAACCTAAATGGGAAAACAATTTGAAAAAGCAGAGATACGTGCATATGTATTTCGGAATCCCTGTGGTGTGTTCCTGAAACTAACACAATGCTGGTAAATCAATGATACTCAAATAAAAAAGGAAAAATTTCTAAAGAGCATCTCACGCCACTTACAGAGATATACAAGCCAAGCCTTTAATTTTTAAAATCGTTTGGCCTAAGACGATGTTCAACACGAGCTGAACAAGAGAAAGACAAAGACGCGGAGCCTGCAAAGATCAGGCAGAATAAGTGAGATGAGTTTGGGTATTCGTACTGAAACTGCACCCTGCCCCGCGCCCCTAAATGCTAGTCGTAATGCATGCTACATCCTACAAGCCGGAACACCTCACTCTCTTTTAGGAGACACAATCACATTTGGTCATATCTGGAGGAAGAGCGATGGCAGAATGCAGAGTGTTGTTCTCTTTCCTGCCCAGCGGCGTATAAAGTGGTGGCTGCCTCTCTAGCCTGCCGTCTGGGATGTAATCCATTAACAAACGACATTTTTTTTTTTCTTTTGCAATGCACAGAATCTTCCTCGATTCTTAAGCCTTCCTGCCAGAAAGATCTGAGTTGTGATATCCACGCCGCAGTGTGCGTGTGACAACTTCACATGGGCTGTTATGGAATTTGAGCGAATTAATCAATCCTTAACGACGCGGCTGAAGGCAGCCCATCGGAGAAATTCCCGGTGTGACTTCCCCTTCCGTGTCCTTCACCTCACTGCAAAACGCTTTTAAACAGCGTTCCTTCACCTCACTGCAAAATGCTTTTAAACAGCCTTTGTTGGATATGGGGTGAAAAGACAACGTGAAATGTAATGAGGTAACCCTAGAAAACTTCTCCAGACCAACATGCGCGGTTTTCAATTATGGGATAGGGCAGGCTGAGACGGTAAAGAATCCGCCTGCAATGTAGGAGTCCTGGGTTCGATCCCTGGGTCGGGAAGATCCCCTGGAAAAAGGAATGGCTACCCACTGTAGTGTTCTTGCCTGGAGAGTCCCATGGACAGAGGAGCCTTGTGGGCTACAGTCCATGGGGTCACAAAGAGTCGGACACGACTGAGCGACTCACACACACACACACACACACACTAGGTAAGTGGACATGAATTTCTACTGATTTCCCAAAGGATGTCAGAAGGCTAGAAGGATCTCGATGAGCCTTCTACATGTGAGGTTCCTTGAGAAACATCTCCAAGAATAAGTAAGGTGTAGGACCTGCCTCGTGGTCCAGTGGCTAAGACTCTGAGCTCCCAATGCGGGGGGCCTGGGTGGCACCCTCGGTCAGGGAACTAGATCCCAAGGGCCCCAGTGAAGAGTTCGTAAGGCACAACTAAAGGTCCTGTATGCCACAGCTATAGGGGGAAAAAATAACCCACATGCAGCAGGAAAAGACAGAAGATTTCCACACCACAATAACACCCAGAGTTGTTTTTCAGTTGCTCAGTCATGTCAGACTCTTTGCGACCCCAGGGACTGCGGCATGCCAGGCTTCCCCATCTTTCACCATCCATAGTAAGTTAAGTAAATGAATAGTTTAGAAAAAATAATAAAGATGTATTTTTAAAACTATGAACTAAAGCTACAGAAACTCAGGAAGAGAGAGGTACTTGAAGCCCAAACATTTCTGCGGAGACGCACGGCTCTGTGTGACAGCCAGCCTTGAAAATTGAGGCATCAAAAGTGTGCAAATATACCGCGGTCCAGCAGTCAAGGAAGATAAAAGGTCAGACATAATCCGCCTCCACCCCCCACCCCCAAGGAACTCCAAATAGGCACCGACGTGATGAGGCTGGAGTACTGCAGAGAAGCTCAGCTAATGTTTTCAGAGACTCCTGACTGTGCAATAGAAAAAGTAAACAAAGGCAGCCTCCACACAGAGAGCCAAGCGCCCTGAGGATGTTTTATAAGGAAGAGAGATAAGCCCTGCTTCTAGCCTAACAGACAGAAATGCCAAGAGAGTGTATTTATAAGAAAGGAGAACAGGCAAATCGAACAAACAGTCCCTTGAACTGATTTACAAAACAGAAAGAAAGTCACAGACTTTGTGGATTTATGCTTACTAGAGGGGACTAGGGGGAGAGAGAGATTTGGAGTTGGAGATGGACCAAGTCAAGTGTCAAAGGAACTAGTCAACTAGAACGTACTTAGATATGAGGGCACACTGAAGCGTGTGGCTCGGTGAGCTGTGCTGAAATCCAAGGCTAATCTCTGCAGGACTGGCTGCCTGGCCTGCGTGTGCGCTTGTGCTGAGCAGACCAATGGCTGGTGGGGAGCCCCAAGGAGAGGATGCTGACCCAGCTGATAAGCCCAAATCTCCTCGGTCTTCAGCCAGGGGCTGAGCATCCTGCAGTTCCCTGGGACTCAAGCTGTCAGCATGCTTGGCGGACCACCCACGCCCGGGTAGCCCTGGAGGTTCAGGAAGTCGGTGCCAATTAGCACACCAGCAGCTCAGGGACTCTGTGGGTGTGATAGGACACTCATGTGCTACGGCTGGACGAGAAAAATGTAACCCATTTTCTCTGCCCTTGGACGCCCTTTCTCTCTCCACTGCACTTTTTGTATCTGCATTAGAAGTCAACCAGATCTGAGATACAGGAGATGTGGGTTCGATCTCTAGGTCAAGAAGATTCCCCTGGAAGAAGAAATGGCTACCCAGTCCAGCATCCTTGCCTGGAGAATCCCACGGATGGAGGAGCCGGAGGGCTACAGTCTGTGGGGTCACAGAAGAGTCAGACGTGAGTGGACACACATTCATTCTTTCCATTGGCAGAAACACCTGCTCAACCATAAAGAGCAACATTCTCCCGGAATCAAGAAGTTGTTGTTTAGTCGCTCAGCCTTTGCGAGGGGTTGGAACGAGTATGGATGGATGTGATTTGGGTTTTTTTTTTGGCTGCACTGTGAGGCTTCAGAGATCTTAGGCCCCCGAACAGGGATGAAACCCAGGCTCAAGGCAGTGAAAGCCGGAGTCTTCACCACTGGACTGTCCCTGCCCTTGGATTTTTCAAAAGTAAAAGGCAGGGAGTTTCCTGGTGGTCCAGCGATTGAGAATGTGCCTGCCAGTGCAGGAGACACGGGTTCCAAGTCTGGTCCGGGGGGATCCCACCTGCCACAGAGCAGCTAAGCCCATGCACCAAAATTATTGAGCCTGTGTGCCTACAACTCGTGCTGTGCAACTAGAAAAGCTGCATAAATGAGAAGCCCGCACGTGCAGCAGAGAGTAGGCTCCACTGCTGCCCTGCAAATAGAGAGACAGACACAGAGAACAGACTTATGGACCTGGGGGGAGGAGAGGGGAGGGTGCGATGAGTGGAGAGCGTAACCTGGAAACTCACATCAGTTCAGTTCAGTTCAGTTGCTCAGTCGTGTCCGACTCTCTGCAACCCCAGGAATCGCAGCACGCCAGGCCTCCCTGTCCATCACCATCTCCTGGAGTTCACTCAGACTCACGTCCATCGAGTCAGTGATGCCATCCAGCCATCTCATCTTCTGTCGTCCCCTTCTCCTCCTGCCCCCAATCCCTCCCAGCATCAGGGTCTTTTCCAATGAGTCAACTCTTCACATGAGGTGGCCAAAGTACTGGAGTTTCAGCTTTAGCATCATTCCTTCCAAAGAAATCCCAGGGCTGACCTCCTTCAGAATGGACTGGTTGGATCTCCTTGCAGTCCAAGGGACTCTTAAGAGTCTTCTCCAACACCACCGTTCGAAAGCATCAATTCTTCGGCGCTCAGCCTTCTTCACATTCCAACTCTCACATCCATACATGACCACAGGAAAACCATAGCCTTGACTAGACGGACCTTTGTTGTGTCTAACTCTTTGCAACGCCATGGACTATAGCCTACCAGGCTCCTCTGTCCATGGAAAAATCCAGGCCAGAATACTGGAGTGGGTAGCTGTTCCCCTCTCCAGGGGATCTTCCCAACCCAGGGATCGAACCCAGGTCTCCTGCACGGCAGGCAGATTCCTTACCAGCTGAGCCACAAGGGAAACCCATAAAGCTACTATACTCCAGTACAAATTAAAAAATAAAAATAAAAAAGCAACCAACTCTGCAGAAGCCACAGAGTTATAAAGTTGTGTCTCATGGAGAAAACGACGGTAAATGTTGTACCTAGAACTTGGAAGGAGACAGACTTCGTGGCGTTGCTAAGGTACAAATTTCTGAATGGAGATGTCAATGTATCTGGGTGTTTCTATCAAAAATCTTCCTCCCCCTAAAATTTAAGCGTCACCAATCGTAACGCAATACAATTATGCATTTTCAATGGAAGGGGAAAAAATCGAAACCAGAATCTGCTGTGCTTGGGAGATGAATAGCACTCTTCTAAATCATTGTTTTCCGGCCAACAATTAAAACTGTAATGACGATGTCAGCCAACGATACTTAAGCCGTAAAGACAGACGCACGTCAGAACCTCTATCATGCGGTACATGTGGGATGAGCTGGAGCTTAAAACAAGGAATCGAGAAATGATTTATTAGGGATCAAGAAAGAATAAAATTCAGGGGATTGTGCCTTGCATCTGGGAAACTAGAAACAAATGAGGCCAGCTAAATCAAAGAAAAGAGCGGCAGGGTTACACAGAAGAGAAGAAAGAAAGGAAAAATAAATGAACACAAAGCTCTTAACATCATTGTGCAGAGGATTTAATTTCGCCTCTAAACCGAGATGAATTCTGCAAAAGCTGAGACGCTGATGGGATCACACTTTGGCTCTGTGACAGTCATGGAATACACATGAGTTTATTTGAGCAAATAAACGAATAAACTGACCGTGACAGCTTCCTTCGTGGGTGTAGATAGCAATGAAGAGCAAGCTGACTCTGGCCTAAAGGCTCGGTGGGGGTGTGTGTGGGGCTGGGGTGGGGTGGCCTGGAGCGGGATCTGGAATAGATTTCCTGTGTTTACACCCTCAGTTCTCCAAGCAGGCTCTTTGACATTCCTTGACCTTCCTTTTGTCATTAAAAAATGAGCAGATTAAACGCACGGATGCACAGGCTTCTAACAAATGGAGACGTGTGTGGAATGCACAGAGGAGCTGACGCAGAGCACGAAGTCGAGCAAGGTGAAGTCTTAGGGAAGCGTATTCCTTCATGTTGGGGAAGATCGAGGTGGGAGGAGAAGGGGGCGACGCGGTGGGGGGGGCGGGGATTAGATGGTTGGATGACATCACTGACTCAGTGGACATGAGTTTGGGCAAACCCTGGGAGATGGTGATGGACAGGGAAGCCTGGTATGCTGCAGTCCATGGGGTCGCAAAGAGTCAGACATGACTTAGAAACTGAACAACAACATTGAGAGACCTCCCCCCCCACCGCTGGCCCACCCCACCTTGGGGTATTACGTATCCAGATTTCCATTCCAAACTGACAAATCCTCCGGGTTGAATGGCATGGCAAAAATAGTAGAGAGGAGGAAATGGAACATATACAGCCTTGGGAAAACAGCTGAGAGTGGTTTAAAGAGAAACACAGAGGCTTTGGTGGGCCTGCGTTTTTACTGTGGGAGTGAACACAAGGAAACAGATTTAACATCTCACTGGCCAAGAGCTGTAATATAACCTCTGATTCAGCTGTCGAGAAAAAGTGCATTTTCCATCGAGTCCAGCAAAGGGGTAAACACATTTCTCCAGTCTGTAGTTTGCATTAAGCCAGGGGTCTCCCAGCCTCCAGCACCTAATACCTCATTATCTGAGGTGGAGCTGATGTGTTAATAACAGAAGTACAGTGCACGATAAACGTAATACCCCTGAGTCACCCTGAAACCTTCCCCTACCCCTCCCCGGTGCGTGGAAAAATTGCCTTCCACGAAACAAATCCCTGGCGCTGCAAAGGTTGGGGACCTCTGCTCTACGGTATTAATCAAACAACTGGTTTTTTGAATTTTGCTTCCAGTGGACTCTCATGGAGACAGGATGTTAGGAAATACGTTCCTTAGATAAGCCACGTATGGTTTCACCTGTGACAAAACTTGGCAGTTAGCCTTTGACCGTGGTGCCCATTTTCATCCAGGAGGGATTTGGTCACTTACCCGAAATGGACTGAGATCGTTACATGTGAATAGAGAGTGAAATAATATCTAATACTTAAATAACTGGAAGTGATAGATATTTCATCTGTTTTGGCTCACTCCTATGAAAAAAAAGTTGAGGTAGGGATAAATTAGGACTTTGGGATTGATGGTATATTTGCTGCTGCTGCTGCGGCTGCTAAGTCGCTTCAGTCGTGTCCAACTCTGTGCGACCCCATAGACGGCAGCCCACCAGGCTCCCCCGTCCCTGGGATTCTCCAGGCAAGAACACTGGAGTGGGTTGCCATGTCCTTGTCCAATGCAGGAAAGTGAAAAGTGATAGGGAAGTGGCTCAGTCTTGCCCGACTCTTATAAAACAACAAATAAGTACCTATCGTATATTACAGGGAACTCGACTCAATATCTTGTGATAACATAGAATGAAAAATAATGTGAAATAGATATGTGTGTGCTAAGTGGCTTCATTCGTGCCTGCCTCTTTGCGATCCCGTGGACTGTAGCCCACCAGGCTCCTCTGTCCGTGGGATTCTCCAGGCAAGAATACTAGGGTGGGTTGTCACGCCCTCCTGCAGGGGATCTTCCTGACCCAGGGATTGAACCCACATTTCTTACATCTCCGGCATTGGCAGGCGGTTTCTTTATGACTAGCCAAACCTGGTATATCATGTGTTTAAGTCACGTCATACTCTTTTGCGACCCAGTGGACTGTAGCCCACCAGGCTCCTCTGTCCGTGGGATTTTCCAGGCGAGAATACTGGAGTGGGTTGCGTATACATATACATATGTATATATTTATACGCACACTCAGGTATATCGGCTTCCCTGGTGGCTCAGCTGCTAAAGAATCCGCCTGCAAAGAATCGACCTGGGTTCGATCCCTGGATTGGGAAGGACCCTGGAGAAGGGAAAGGCCACCCACTCCAGTACACCTGCCTGGAGAATTCCGTGGACCGTGTAGTCCATGGCGTCGCAAAGAGTCGGACACGACTGAGCGACTTCACTTTCGTATATATGTAATTAAATCATTTTGCTGTCCTCCTGAAGCTAACACAATAATGTAAATCAACTATAGTTCAATTTGTTAAGACAAGAATTCTTATTTCCCGATTAGCTGGTAGAAGATGCAATCAATTTAAATCACCTGCGGTACTACAAATTTGGGTTCTTCAAAAGCAGAGTTTAAGCTTTGTCCTTTTTTTGTATGTAGATGAACTAGTTACCCAGCATACGAGAAGCTGAGCCATAAACTGCATTTCCAATGGGAGCATTTCATTCTTATTTAAAGGAAATAATGGAAACATCATAAATGGAGGAGGAAGGGAAAAAAAAATAAGACGAATGCTAATAAGCCTTCAGCTATGTTGTCTGTTCAATCAGCTAACAGCCAGACTTTGTAAAGTATGATTTTTTTTAATAATGAAATTTTTTTTAGATGTGGACCATTTTTAAAGTCTTTATTGAATTTTATACAATATTGTTTCCATTTTATGCTCTGGTTTTCTGGCCTTTGGAGAAGGAAATGGCAACCCACTCCAGTATTCTTGCCTGGAAAATCCCATGGATGGAGGAGCTTGGTGGGCTACAGTCCATGGCGTCGCAAAGAGTCGGACACGACTGAGCGACTTCACTTTCACTTTCTTTCTGGCATCGAGGCACGGGGGATCTTGGCTCCCCATCCAGGGATCGAGCCTTCACCCCTTGTGCTGGAAGGGAAAGTCTTAACCCCTGGACCACCAGGGAAGTCCAGTGACTTCCTATGAAGATAGTCTTTACGTCTGAATCCCTCTACTGTTTGCTTCTGGTCATACCCTCTTGCTTCCCTGGTGGCTCAGATGGTAAAGAATCTGCCTGCCAGTGCAGGAGACCTCGGTTTGATCCCTGTGTCAGGAAGATGCCCTGGAGAAGGGAAAGGCTACCCACTCCAGTGTTCTTGCCTGGAGAATCCCATGGACACAGAAGCCTGGAGGGCTACAGTCCATGGGCTCGCAAAGAGTCAGACATGACTGACTGACTAACACTTTCATTTTTCATACCCTCTTAGATTAGGCAAGCACTTGTGTTTCTTCTTCTAATTTTCTTTCTTTTTTTTTTTTTATTTTTGGTAATCTTCTGGAAAAAGAATAGGCTTTCCTAAAACTCAATACCTCATGTTGTTAAAGGCTGTGTGGTTACAGCAATTAAATTAAATCCAAGAAAAACGTAAAGATTGTAAATTCGGTGAACGTGAAAGTGAAGTCGCTCAGTCGTGACCGACTCTTTGTGACCCCATGGACTGTAGCCCTCCAGGCTCCTCCGCCCATGGGATTCTCCAAGCAAGAATACTGGAGTGGGTTGCCATGCCCTCCTCCAAGGGATCTTCCTGACCCAGGGATGGAACCCAGGTCTCCCGCATTGCAGGCAGACGCTTTACCATCTGAGCCAGCAGGGAAGCCACAGTGTATATATGTCTATCCTAATTTCCCAGGTCAGCACACCTCCCCACCTTTACCCAACCTTGCTGTAAATTTGGTATATTAAGATAAAAGGGTTCACATCAGGTATGTTGTAAATCACTAAATGGAAACGCTTTTTAATTAAAATATAACCAGGCCCACTTGGATGGCTGTAATCACTAAGATGGAAAGTCACAAGTCTTTCCAGGTGTGGAGAAATGGGGACACCTCCACTTCATTGGTGGGGATAGGAAAAGTCAGCTGCTGGGGAAACCAGCTTAACTGTTCCTCGAAAAGTGGACACCGTGTGTGAAGGAGGAGGGGTGGGACGAAATGGAGAGAGTGGCCGTGACATATACACACCTCCGTGTGTAAACCAGACAGCGAGTGGGAAGCCGCTGTGGAGACCGGGAGCTCAGCTTGGGGCTCTGTGATGATCCAGAGGGGTGGACGGGGCGGGGGCGGGCGGCGCGCAAGAGGGCGGGGACAAATTCATACATATGGCTGATTCACGCTGTTGTACAGCAGAAACCAATACAATATTGTAAAGCAGGTCTCCTCCCACTAAATAAATTAAGAAAAAAGTTACACGTAAAAGTAATATATAACGCGCCAAGTCTGCTCTCATATATATGCCAAAGAAAAGCTGAACACAGGTGCTCCAGCAAGCACTTGTAAAATGGTCATGAAAGCATGGCTCACAGCATCCAAAAGGCAGAACCAGCCGACACGTCCATCCACGGAGGAGTCGATGAGCAAAGTGCGGTGCATGCGTGGAATGGAATGTTGTTCAGTCGCAGAACAGGAACAGCTCACACAGGCTATTGCACGGATGGACCTTGAAACTATTATGCGACGTGAAAGAAGGGCTTCCCTGGTAGCTCAGTTGGTCAAGAATCCGCCTGCAGTGCAGGAGACCCTGGTTCGATTCCTGGGTCAGGAAGCTCCACTGGAGAAGGGACAGGCTACCCACTCCAGTATTCTTGGGCTTCCCTAGTGGCTCAGACTGTAAAGAATCTGCCTGCAATGCAGGAGACCTGGGTTCCATCCCTGGGTTGGGAAGATCCCCTGGAGAAGGGATGAGCTACCCACTCCAGTATTCTTGGGCTTCCCAAGTGGCTCAGCTGGTAAAGAATCTGCCTGCAACGCCAGAGACCTGGGTTCAATCCCTGGGTTGGGAAGATCCCCTGGAGAAGGGAAAGGCTACCCACGCCAGTGTTCTGGCCTGGAGAATTCCATGGACTGTGTAGTCCATGGGCTCACAAAGAGTTGGACACGACTGAGTGACTTTCAGTGTGAAAGAAGCGAAACACGCAAGGCAAACAGCGATAAGGTTCCATGTATGTGAGATGTCCAGAATGTATGTGAGATGTCCAGAATTGGAAATACAGACAGAAAGTCTGCTAGTGGTTGCCAAGGGTCACACAGGCAGGAAAACGCGGAGTGACTACAAACAGACTTTACTTTTGGGCTGATGAACATGTATTGCGCTGGCCAAAAAGTTTGGTTTTGGTTTTCCATATGGTCTTACAGAAAAAAGTCTCAAACAAACTTTTTCTGGTCAAGTATTTTAGGACTACAGAGAGATGGTGGTTGCATAAATGGATGGTACTAAAAACCATTTTTTGGAGTAATTATTTTGGTTTGCTTTCAACTGAGGTATAGCTGATGGTGTACAATGTTATATGTTTCAGGGGTACAGTGTAGTCATTGACAGTTTTTAAAGTTTATGCTCCATTTGTTGGAGAAGGGAATGGCAACCCACTCCAGCGTTCTTGCCTGGAGATTCCCACAGACAGAGGCGCCTGGCGGGCTACGGTCCATGGGGTCACAGAGAGCCAGACACGACTGAGCGACCGAGCATATATATTCCATTTATAGGCATTATACAATGTTGCCTCTATGCCCTGTACTGAACAATACATGCTTGTAGCTCACATTTTACACACAGTAAAAATGAAAGTTGCTCAGTCGTGTCCGACTCTTTGCGACCCCATGGACCGTAGCCCACCCACCAGACTCCTCTGTCCGTGGGATTTTCCAGGCAGGAATACTGGAGTGGGTTGCCATTTCTTTCCCCAGGGGATTTAACCCGAGCCAGGGATGGAACCCAGGTCTCCCACATTGTAGGTGGATTCTTTACCATCTGAGCCACCAGGGAAGCCCAAGAATACTGGAGTGGGCAGCCTTTCCCTTCTCCAGGGGGTCTTCCCGATGCAGGGATCATACCCAGGTCTCTGGCGCTGCAGACAGATTCTTACCAGCTGAGGCACCAGGGAGGCCCTTAATACACAGACGCTTCGCCGTTGCATTTAATGCGTCACGGTCCCTTCTCCCCTGTCCTTCTCTGTACTGGTCAACTACTAGCTTGTTCTGTGTTATTTATGAGCCTGCTTCTGGTTTGTTATAGTCAGTAGGGTGTTGCTGTTTAGATTTCACGTATAAGTGATATCACGATGTTTGTTTTCTGCCTGGCTCCCTTCACTTACTAACATTATCTCTAGGCCCGTCCCTGTTGCAGCCGATGGCATTGTTTCCTTCCTTCTTATGGCCGAGTGCTAGTCCACTGTGTGTGTCTACCATGTCTCGGTTCATCCATTCCTCTGCTGATGGACATTCAGGTTGCTCCCACGTCTTGGCTGTTGTGAATAGTACTGCTATGAACGTTGAATTGCGTGTTATTTTTTCCAGTGAGCATTTTCATTTACTTTAGATATAAACCATTTTCAACATTAGAAAACCAAAGTTGCTCAGTCGTGTCTGACTCTGTGCCACCCCGTGGACTGTGGCCTATCGGGCTCCTCGGTCCATGGAATTTTCCAGGCACGAGTACTGGAGTGGGTTGCTATGTCCTCCTCCAACATTAGAAAAGCATTTTAAAAGCATGCAATGCAGAATTGTGTTGACTATTTTAGTCTTCTCTCTTCTTCCAAGGAGACAGTGTAAGTAAGTTGAACAAGAGTAAAATCTGGTCATATTGAAATGTCTGCAAATAGTGGAAAATAAAAAATAAGAGGGAAGGCATGGCAGGGAGCTCTCATGAACAATAAACTTGCTAATTTTAAGTAATTGGAATCAGTGGAAAAGAGGTCTGAAAAAATTGTATTTGGGGATAAAAATCATTCTAAACCCAGAAAACAAAGCATATTAAAAAGCAGAGACATTACTTTGCCAAAAAATCTTCATGTAGTTAAAGCTATGGTTTTCCCAGTAGTCAAGTATGGATGTGAGAGTTGGACCATAAAAAAGGTTGAGCACAGAAGAATTGATGATTTTGAACTGTGGTGTTGGAGAAGACTCTTGAGAGTCCCTTGGACTACAAGGAGATCCAACCAGTCCATTCTAAAGGAAATCAGTCCTGAATGTTCACTGGAAGGACTGAAGCTGAAGCTGAAGCTGAAACTCCAATCCTCTGGCCACCTGATGGGAAGACTTGACTCATTACAAAAGACCGTGATGCTGGGAAAGATTGAAGGCAGGAGGAGAAGGGGTTGGCAGGGGATGAGATGGTTGGTTGGCATCACTGACTCAATGGACATGAGTTTGAGCAAGCTCCAGGAGTTGGTGATGGACAGGGAGGCCTGGCGTGCTGCAGTCCATGGGATCCACAAAGAGTTGGACATGACTGAGCGGCCGAACAAAAAAAAAACACATCAATGAATCTCAGAAAGAAGCGCTTGGTCCTGATTTCAGCAAGGGTTTGGCTTTGCTGTGAGAGTTGAAGGAGAATCCCGAAACTGGAGATGAATAGCCCACGATGGCAGGGTAACTGAGAAATGGAGATGTGTGGACCCCAGTGCATCCAGAAAGGCCCGGCATGATTTCAGAATTCACCCCATGGTTCTCATTGTCCTGTTTTCTGAGAGTCAACAATGAGGACTCGTGCGTGTAAGCCCTGATGTCACCATCAGTGGTGTGTTATGGATGGCCACAGCCGTGGGTCTGGTTTGAATTCCAGTAACATTCACAATGGAAAGTGATTCAGCGCTGGGAACTTGCCCGCCCAAGATACTACCCCAGTCCCAACACTGCCCTGCCTGTCAACGCAGGGAGTCCCTGACAAATTACACCAGCCCGGACTCTTACGTGTTCCCAGGCTTTTAATGGAAACCGAAGCCCGTGGAGACGCTTGATGGATTCACACGGCATATCTTGGCGCCTTGGTGCAGCTGACTGTGTCTCAAATCTTTGCATGGAGAGATGTCACCCCCCAAAATCAGTGACCCGGCCCGAAACGGGAAGAGGTGGTTAAGACGCCGGAGCCCGTAAAAGTTACAAATACGGTTCACGGAGATGAGTCTCTGCTGAGAAAACTGTGAATTTCAGTACCGTGTGTGTTTGTTCCATTGCTCAGTCGTGACTCTCTGCGACCCCATGGGCTGCAGCCCACCAGGGTCCTCTGTCCATGGGATTCTCCGGGGAAGAATACTGGAGTGGGTTGCCATGCCCTCCTCTAGGAGATCTTCCCAACTCAGGCACTGAACCCACATATTCTGCATCGCAGGCAGATTCTTTATCAGTGAGCTGTTATGGCCAATTCAACCCAGTTCATCAGAAAAGGTCTGAAAATGTATTTTCTGATCATTTCAACATGCATTCGCTGTATCACCAATGAAAGAGCATGGTTTATTCATTTATTTTCGTGTAGTCAAACTGTCACTAAGAATTCAAAGTGCTATTACCTTGAAATGTATCTAAAGTGTCTTGCTTTGCCAAAGATGTTACACTGATTTTTTTTTTTCTTTTCACCTGGGAGTGAGAATAATTTGCCCTTTCATTCTGCCATTATCTTTTCTGTTTTCTGAAGTGCTACTATATATATATAAAAGTTGATGCTGTGGCTTATCTGGTCATCATCTCTACAGAGATAATTTACAATACAGTTGACCTCCCAGAGGTCAAGATTACCTGGAAAAAAAGTAAACTGAAGAGACAGTTATAATCACCCGGCGATTCCAGTGGTGCAAACAGCGTTAACAGAAAAAAAACATTCTTAGAAGTGAAGTTGCTTTTTCTGGTTCAGAGTTTTCCATCCACCTACAGGTTTGATGTGAAATGCTCTTGAAATATCACGAATTCAGTAGGATTTGGGGGCAAAACAACAATATTGCTATTAAGACAATATGCTGTCAGTTTTGTTTTTTTTTAATTCATCTATTTGAAGTGTTAGTTGCTCAGTTGTGTCCGACTCTCTGCAACCCCAAGGAAGTGTAGCCCGCCAGGCTTCTCTGTCCATGGGATTTCCCAGGCAAGAACACTGGAGTGGGTTGCCATGCCCTCCTCCACAGAATCTTCTCAACCCAGGGATTGAACCTGGGTCTTTTGCATGGCAGGCCATTTCTTTACCGTCTGAGCCACCAGGGAAGCCTAAGCTCCTTTGCCTTACTTGACTTTGCTGGGCCTTAGTTGAAGCATGTAGGGGTCTAGTTCCCTAAACAGAGGTGGGACCCAGGCCTCCTGCATTGGGAGCAGGGAGTCTTAACCACCAGGAAATTCCCAGTGAACAGTTTTATGAGTTTCAAACTTGATTTGGATATCGAAGACATTTAAGAAGCCAGTTTTCTTAAAAAAAAAAAAAAAAAAGGCTGAATTTTCCATACAAGCTGATCTAAGGGAAGTTCACTGAGTAAATAAATATAGAAGATAGAGCAGACATTTACAAAACAATGATTTGTGGGAATGCAGAAGATATTGGACAAGGTGGGAACCCAGGGGATGAGGGTTTGATCCCTGAGTTGGGAAGATTCCCCAGGAGAAGGAAATGGCAACCCACTCCAGTATTCTTGCCTGGAGAATCCCATGGACAGAGGAGCCTGGTGGGCTACAGTCCAGGGGGTCACAAACAGACAGAGATGACTGAAGCGACTTAGCAGGCATCGCAGAAGGTATCATTGGGAAATGGACCCCAGACTTTGGTTCCATGGGAATGGCCCAAAAATTTTGCAGAGAACTCCTCCTACATTTAATCAATGTAATTGCTCTGTAACATGTATTCTTGCCAGTAGAGAAGCAAAATAGTCGCACTCAGATTCTTATAAATTATTTTACTGGTACCCTCCCAGGCTTGATCCTCTAGGGAAAATATTCTGTGAAGATGACCTCACATGTTCAGTATTGAAATTCTAGCCATCGGCATTGAATTTCTTCCTTTGTACGTATGTTGCACAGCGTGTCATTTAGCATGGAAATCTACTTTCTTTATTGTGGGTTTATCCTTTAAAATGAGTAGACGTTAGATCGTAATTGCAAAAATGCTACGATTAATTAGTTCTTTTTTGTCCTTTAAAGTCTTTTATTTGGGTAATCATAATCATTAATCTGTTCCGACAGAGTAATTGTTGTCGTTAGATTGTATTCCTGGAACTTCATACAGCCTAGCGGCTTGGATTATTCAGCAGTTTCCTGATAATTAACGGCTGCAGATTGAATCTGGTTATCGCCCTGGTTTGGCAGTGTTTTGGTTTGGGTTTTCTTCCTGAACGAATGACCTAGGCAGCTGCATTTGGAAGCAGAAATAGAAGCAAAAGAATCAACTCAGTGTTTCAGTAGCTAAAATGTTTCTGGGAGACAATATGCAATGGTTGTAGATTTTAAGATGCCTTAAGTAGAGTCTTGAAACAGACAAGGAAGTCTGAATTTTAACACATGGGTGACTTTTCTGTTGTAGCCTAGCAAGATACACGTGACTTGCATTTTTCTTTTTGGCTGCCCTAGGTCTTTGTTGCAGAAAGTGGGCTTTCTCCAGTTGCAGCGAGTGGGGGCTCCTCTCCAGGAGTGATGTGTGGCTTCTCATGGTGCTGTCCACTCTTGCTGTGGACCATGGGCTTTCGAGTGTGCAGGCTCAGTTGCCCTGTGGCACTGGCTTCGTCCCTGACCAAGGATCACACCCGTGTCCCCTGCAATGGCGGGCAGACGACTCTTAATCACTGGACCACCAGGCAAGTCCAACTTGCATTTTTCTCTAGATGAGTGAACACCTTCAAGGGCTGCTTTGTACTTCGGCAACCTGTGTGCTGCCCAGAGATTCCACTTCTAAGGAGGAGAGTGTCTGTGAGTGTGTGTGTGTGATTTGTTAGAGATGCCACGGGTGTTATTTTTTTTTCCATGCATCTTACATTTTGGTTAACTGAACTTCCCCACCACTTTGCTGTTTTAGTTACATTGCTCAGTCCTGTCCGACTCTTTGCGACCCCATGGACTGCAGCACGCCAGGCCTCCCTATTCATCACCAACTCCCAGAGCTTACTCAAACTCATGTCTGTCGAGTCGGTGATGCCATCCAACCATCTCATCCTCTGTCATCCCCTTCTCCTCCCGCCCTCAATCTTTCCCAGCATCAGGGTCTTTTCCAATGCTTCAGTCCTTTGCATCAGGTGGCCAAAAGGATTGGAGTTTCAGCTTCAGCATCAGTCCCTCCAGTGAATATTCGGGACTGGTTTCCTTTAGGATGGACTGGTTGGATCTTCCTGCAGTGCATTTTTTTATGCCTCGTTTCATTAATGCGGGTGTGCGGCACTGATCTGTGGAGACAGCTGCAAGTGAAGCTTGAAAGGTGCACAGGACAGAAATCAGAGTTCTCCAAACCGGTGACGTCACCACAACTGGAAGGCGTGGGGTGAGAGGAGATTACAGAGGTGGAGGGAGGGAGGCAGGATTTCTGACATCTATTGCTTTTAAGGAGACACATGCCCTCATTAGAACTTAAATGAGGACGGGCGCTCCTCTGTTCTAGGGAACAATCTGGAAGCACACACTGGGGAGATCAGCAGATAAATGTTTCAGCCGTTTCTATTATGCTGTTGTTTATGAATGATCATTTTCACCCATCTTTACCATGTTGATTGCTTTCAGTAGGTAAACCTCAAAGTCACTCCAAACAGAAATGAACTTGACATATGGAATGAACAAGCGTTAGGTAGATGCTCTTGATGTGTGTATGTGTGTGTATCTGTGTGTTATTTTGTTATTGTTGATTTATAAGACTGTGAGAAGGATGAGGGAAGGGATAGTCAGGGAGTTTGGGATGGACATGCACACACTGCTGTATTTAACAAGGAGAACCAGCAACAACCTGCTGTCCAGTACAGGGAACTCTGCTCAACACTCTGTAATCACCTTATGGTCACCAGGGGGAAGGATGAGGAAAGGGATAGTCAGGGAGTCTGGGATGGGCATGGACACACTGCTGTCTTTAATGTGGAGAACCAGCAAGGACCTGCTGGGCAGCACAGGGACCTCTGCTCAATGTCATGTGGCAGCCTGGATGGGAGGGGAGTTTGGGGGAGAAAGGATACATGTGTATATATGGCTGAGTTGCTTTACTGTCCACTTGAAACTGTCACAACACTGTTTATTGGTTATAACCCAATAAAAAATACAAACTTAAAAAAAAGTACTCTATAGACTTCGACAAATATTCTTTTATCCTCAGCCCAGGGCTTTGTTCTTCTCTGTACTTAAAGGCAACCACTTCTGTGAGGCTGGGGATCACTGTTCCTACCCTTGATTTTATAATTTTAATTGTAAAATTTAGATGCATTTCTGTGCAACTAATCTATAAGCATTTGTTGACTTAACAGTTGTCTTCCAGCATCTAACTATGTCAGTGGTATTATATCAATTTGTAGTTGACACACACACATATATACTAACGGGGATAAGTATTATAAGAGATGCTCATTTTGGAGTGGTGGTTTACACTGAATTGTGTTCCTGCCACCCCTCAAAAAAGAAAGATCTTCTGACATCCTAACCTTTAGTAGTTGCAAATGCAACTTTATTTCACATTAAGGTCTTTGCAGATGTAATCAAGTTAAGCTGATGTCATTAAAGTTGACTTGAATTCAATCTGGTCTATAAAAAAGGGAATGTTAGATATAAAGATGTATTTTGGACAAAAAATGTCATTAGGGCTTAGGCAAATGTTACTTTTCCCCTGTTTCTGTTTAAATTAGTTTTTATTGGCGTATAGTTGCTTAATAACATCAGTTTCCATGGGATTCTCCAGCCAAGAATACTGGAGTGGTTGTCATTAACTTCTCCAGGGGATCTTCCCAACCCAGGGATCGAACCCAGGTCTCCCGAGCAAGTTGCAGGCAGATTCTTTACCGTCTGAGTGACCAGGGAAACCCCTACATTAGTTTCCATTGTACAGCAAAGTGAATCAGTTATACTTATACATATATCTCCCATTTTTAAGATTTCCTTTTCGTTTACGTCACCCCAGAGCATTGAGTAGAGTCCCCTGTGCTATATAGCGAACGTGGAAGCGGCTCAGACGTGTCCAGCTCTTTTGTGACTCCATGGACTGTAGCCCGCTAGGGTCCTCTGTCTAAGGGATTCTCCAGGCAAGAATACTGGAGTGGGTATTTCCTTCTCCAGGGGATCTTCCCAAGCCAGGGATCGAACCCACGTCTCCTGCACTGCAGGCAGATTCTTTACCACTCAGCCACCAGGGAATGTGCCAAAATCAAGTGAAATCTTAAAAAAAAAGAAAGAAAAACAGTGATACAGGGGCTTGCAAAATACTGATGAATTGATAATGAAGACTCACAGTCTTATTCCTAATCAGTCTAGCACCTCTGTCCATTTTCATTACACTTTAATTTTAATTCCTGCAGAAGCCTTCCTCTCATCAGAATGGAGAGAGGAGAGCTGTGTTGATCCATCCCCAGAAGAAAAGAGTTGGCACCATCCACCCCCAGAGGGGGGCAAAAGGTGTGAAATTGAGGCGGATCGTTTACAATGAAGTCATTTTCACATCTCTTGATGCCGCATAATTCAAACCCTCTATGTGTTCAACTGGGTATTTTAATCTTTAGAGCCAGCCGGGGAAAAACACGACCTCTTAACAGCAAATCTTCAGGTGCTAATGTTCACCTGTTGGCCTGAAAACGCGTTCCTTTTTGCTCCAAGCAGACAATTTTGTGGCAGGCAATCATTTCCATCTCAGGCAGGAGATTGAAAAATAAAAACTGGAGATGAGAGTTTTCCATGCGGCATCCTCGAGGTGTGAGGCGGTCGTCCTGGGGAACGGGATATTTTACGGCTTGTGTTACCCTGCCCTTTTCTACACCCGCGGTGTTTGGATTCCCTGCCACGTGGCTCTCAGGCTCAGATCCCAGTGAAGGTGGATTTTTGCCCACACTTTACTTTTGATTGGTGCATAAGGGCAAGCAGTCTTCCTCGCGGTTTGCCAACTACTCAAAAGTCTCCAAATGGGGATGGCAAATCGGTTGATTTCAATCTGAAAGGAGTTTTGTGTAAACCCCCACCCATACTCCTCCCATGCTGAGAGCATCCAGGCTTTGCTGGCAAGTTATCAGAATCTAAAGCTTAGTTCCCTGTGTATCTATAGGAGAAAAGGGAGTTCCCTTCCTTGATTCCTTTCTTAAAGGTCTCCATTAGCACTTGTGTAAACAGTTTACCGGCCTGCCCCGAGGTGGAGGGGGTGTGTAAACAGTTTACCGGCCTGCCCCGAGGTGGAGGGGGTGAGGGACAGTTTGCTGGAGGAAAAAAAAGATTCCTGTAACTTCCTATTCTTTTTGTTCAGTTGCTCAGTCTGTCTGACCCTCTGTGACCCCGTGGACTGCAGCACGCCAGGCTTCCCTGTCCTTCACCAACTCCCGGAGCCTGCTCAAACTCATGTCTGCTGAGTCGGTGATGCCATCCAACCATCTCACCCTCTGTCGTCCCCTTCTCCTCTTGCCCTCAATCTGTCCCAGCGTCTGGGTCTTTCCCAGTGAGTCAGCTCTTTGCATCTTTTAACACGGATGAATTGGCCAGTGCTTGCTGGTGCTACCAACTCGAACTTGACCTGCTGGTAGTACACCGGTTTATGGATCCTGTAGACAGAACGTGGCTTCGGAAAGCTGGCAAGTCTACAGAGTGATCACGGATCACCGGATGAGTTTGGGAAGGGTTGGAGTAAAGGCTGGAAGCCCGCTAGCCACGGGCTGAAGAGCACGTGGCTTCAGGTCTTCCCATGGTTTCATTTGCTGCTTTCAGGTTTAGCACGCAAGGATCCCTGATTGTCTGGATATGCCCTAGCTCGCTCATCTCTTCATCCACTGAAGGATGTCGCCATTGCTTCCAGATTTCGGTGGTGATGAGCAAGTCTGGCGTCAGCGTTCCTGTGCGGAACATATACCGTGTTTGTGGCGTATTATATCCAGCTGAAGTGCTGAAGTTGATGTCATGTCTCAGGTGTCCTGCACGAAATCCACAGAGGGAAAATATTCTCCTGATATGCCTAATTAAAATATAGGTATGTGTGTGTTAGGCACTCCGTTGGGTCCAACTCTTTGCGACCCGTTGGACTGTAGCCAGCCAGACTCCTCCATCCATGGGATTCTCCAGGCAAGAATGCTGGAGTGGGTTTTCATTTCCTTCTCCAGGAGATCTTCCTGACCCCGGGATCGAACCCGCATCTCCGGCACTGGCAGGAAGATTCTGTACCCTCTGAGCCACCAGGGAGGCCCCAAATACACACAGCTGATTCGCTGTGTTGTACAGATGAAAATAAAACAATATTGTAAAGCAGCTAGAGTCCAAGAAAAATTTTCAAAAAAATAAAGAAATGGATAAATAAAAAATGGATGCAGTCAGTGATAGAACCAAAAAAAAAAAAAAAAAAAAAGAAGAGGCTTGATGGCAGGCATTTAAAAAATGCTTCCGTATCCACAATGCCTAATACAACGTATGTCATATTTTCGATGTTAAATTTTATAGACGTTAAACATTACACGACTAACTGATATGAGTTGAAAATTATTAAGAAAATTTACACACTTTTAAAAAAGGATAGAAGGCTGAAGGAGAAGGGGGTAGCAGAGGACGAGATGATGGGATGGCATCACTGACTCAAGGCACATGAGTTTGAGCAAGCTCGGGGAGATGGTGAAGGACAGGGGGGGCCCGGGGTGCTGCGGTCCATGGGGGTGGAAAAGCGTCAGACACGACTTAGCAGGTGAACACCACACACATATACATACACACACACATACATGTAATATATAGAATCTACCCAACTTTTGCTTTAAATAGAAAGCTGGTTCCTTATGATGTGAAAAACGAAATATTTAACAACAGGTTATGTGAATACGTTTGTATGTACCCTTCTGCCACGGACTGTCCATCTTGGGTTTAATTCATTGTGTTCACTTCTCTGGGCATCATAGATATTATAATTCTTAATTGACCCTTTTGTAAAGGGTTGTGCATAAATACAGAATTATTTAAGTCATGAGCACCCTATAATGAATGATTCAGTCTTTTCGCCTCACAGCTATTCCTGTGTCTTTTCGAGACCACACAGAACATCCCTGGTGGTCCAGTGGTTAAGGAAAACAGTGTTAGTTGCTCATTTGTGCCCAGCTCTTTGCGACCCCATGGACTGTAGCCCGCCTGGCTCCTCTGTCCATGGGATTCACCAGGCAAGAATTCTGGAGTGGGTGGCCATTTCCTCCTCCAGGGGATCTTCCCAACCCAGGGACCAAACCCGGGTCTCTTGCATTGCACGCAGATTCTTTACTGTCTGAGCCCCTCAGGGAAGCCCCCAGGGGTTAAGAATCTGCCTGCAAAGGCAGGGGATATGGGTTCAGTGTCTGGTCTAGGAGGATCCCACATGCTGTGGAACAGCCTACCCACGTTGACTATAACTATGTTGCCTGACCTTCATACAAGAGAAGACATCTCAGTGAGAAGCCCATCCACCACAAACAAGAATACCCTCCACTCTCTGCACCAGAGAAAACCCACACGCAGCAACAAAGACCCCTCACGGCCAAGAAAAACCCCCCAAAGCAACCCACATAGCACCCCCCTGACGACTGCCTTAGTGCCAAAGCCCCATTCGGGTTTTCAGTCGACGGTTTTGACAGAATCATTAAGGGCTTCTGATTGTCAGGTACATTTAAACATCTGACCCACTGCTAACTATCAGTTAGGTCTCTCTCCATTTCCCCAGGCTGTCACTCTTGCAAGTTACACTCCACATTTCGTCTCGTAAAACATTCAACATGACGCAGAAAACCCATCCGGTCCTTTTAAACAGATGGCTTTGAAGAATGTTCCCTATTTTGTATTCTGTATATATATATACATATATATATATATATATATATATATATATATGTATTTGCTGCAAGCCTCCAGGGACACTTTGACCAAAGCGGGAAAATGACCCATCCGAATCGACAGGCAGGACATGTTTTCCTCTCACCGTCGTGAGATTGCTTTTTGGAAACTGGCTCGCTGGCCACGTGGATTGTCTCCTGTGCGAACAGAAGGGCTTCCTCCCAAACCCAAAGAAGGGCAGAGACCGGTCAGACCAGGGCCATCCCCAAGTAACAGCATTATGCCAAAGATGCCTGCACATGCTAAAGGAAATGTCAGCGGGACAGGGAAGACGGGCTCGGGGTCTCACCTGTTGATCAAGCGAGATGCACGCCAAAGTAGGCACTCTGAGCTTCTGAAGCAAAGGGCTCTGTCAGTCCACGCCACGCTGTGAATGGCATTTGGGGAAAGAGGCGCAGAAGTGTATGGATACATCACATCCTACCATCTTGCTTCTTCAAAAATGGACAGCTGTACACGCCGCTCTCAGCTACAAATCGGTACTTGCCCTGGACACTTGCAGGGATTCCCTGGTGGCTCAGTGGCAAGGAATCTGCCTGCAGTGCAGGAGATATAAGAGAAGGGAGTTTGATCTCTGGGTTGGGGAGATCCCCGGAGGAGGAAATGGCAACCCACTGCAGCTATTCTTGCCTGGAGAATCCCATGGACAGAGGAGCCTGGCGGGCTAGTCTGCTGGTCCATGCAGTTGCAAAGAGTCAGACATGACTGAGAGACTTAACAACAGCTCCTTCACCAAAATCACCTCGACCCGGACCTCCTTCCCAACCCCTGCCTCTTGGGAGCCACTTCTCAGAGCTACCCGAGGTGCTGTCTCCCGGGCTATAGTCCTCATTTTGCCCCCAAATAAAACTTATTTCAGAATTCTCACCTTGTGCATTTTTTTAAAGTTGATATCATGTATGAAATAGATAACAAATGAAAACCTACTGTAGAGCGCAGAGAAGTCTACTGAGGGCTCTGTGGGGACCTAAATGGGAAGAAAATCCAAAAAAGAGGGGATATATGTATCAGTTCAGTTCACTTGGTCAGTCGTGTCTGACTCTTTGTGACCCTATGAATTGCAGCACGCCAGCCCTCCCTGTCCATCACCAACTCCTGGAGTTTACTCAAACTCATGTCCATTGAGTTGGTGATGCCATCCAACCATCTCATCCTCTGTCGTCCCCTTCTCCCCCTGCCTTCAATCTTTCCCAGCATCAGGGTCTTTTCCAATGAGTCAGCTCTTCATATCAGGTGGCCAAAGGCCTGAAGTTTCAGCTTCAGCATCAGTCCTTCCAATGAATATGCGGGGTTTATTTCCTTTAGGATGGACTAGCTGGATCTCCTTGCAGTCCAAGGGACTCCCAAGAGTCTTCTCCAACACCACAGTTCAAAAGCATCAATTCTTTGGTGCTCAGCCTTCTTTGTGGTCCAACTCTCACATCCATACACGACTACTGGAAAAACCATAGCTTTGACCAGACAGACCTTGGTCAGCAAATAAAGCAAGAAAAAATTTTAAAAAAGAAAACGGAGCTCCCTGGGGCTGGGAGCTGTGGAAGGCTGAGGTCTGCAAAGAGAAAGCACTGCCAACTTCAGCAGCCAACGTGGAAGAGGAAACCTTCCTCCTTTGTGTTCACTCAGCAGACAGAGGGTACACACAACTCAAAGGGTTGTGCCTACCGAGAGGATAAAACGGACCTGCAGACAGGGGTGTGGGGTCCTTGTGCTGTTGGTCACCTTGAGACAGAGACAGGGACACCACAGGCCCATCTGCACTGCACTTTCTTGCACGTGGAATTTGTCAGGAAAATCCCACTGTCCACCGTTTCCCTTCCCTACGAGTTCATACCCATCTTTTAAGACTTGCTAAAGGTGTAGCCTTCCCTCTTAGCTCAGTTGGTAAAGAATCTGCCTGCAATGCAGAAGACCCCGGTTAGACTCTGGGTAGGGAAGATCCCCTGGAGAAGGGAAAGGCCACCCACTCCAGTATTGTGGCCTGGAGAATTCCATGGACCATATAGTCCGTGGGGTCGCAAAGAGTCGGAGGCGACTGAGCAAGCTTCACTTTCACAGCCTTCCCAGGGAAAGCCATTCATAACATCCTCTGCCCCAGAAATGGCTCAGCGGCTACTGCAAACTGTGATCCTACCACTTGATGTGGCGTTTGCATTTGAGGACCTTCTCGCCGCTGAGTTTCTTTCTGTTTGGTAAGAAGGTAGTTGATCTTGTTTGTGCCCGCACTGCGGCTTGCTTGCTGCTGTGCGTGGGCTTTCTCTAGCTGTGGTGTGTGGAGACCGCTTTCAGTTGCAGAGTTCAGGCTTCTCATTTTGGGGGCTTTCCTTGCTGCAGACCTCACGCTCCATGGTGCACTGGCTTCAGTAGGTGGAGGCTGTGGGATCAGTAGTTGCAGGCCCCGGCTCTAGAGCAGAGGCTCAGTGATCCTGGGGCCTGGGCTTAGTTGCTTCACAACATGCGGCATGCTTCCAGAAAAGGGATTCAACTGTGTCTCTGCACTGGCCAGTGGAGGAGCCGCCTGGGAAGTCCCTGATTCTGTATCTTTTAAGACATGTTCTTGTTTAGTCACTATATTGTATCCAATCCTTGGGACCCCACGGACAGTAGCCCGCCAGGCTCCTCCATCCATGGGATTATCCAGATGAGAATACTGGAGTGGGCTGCCACGCCCTCCTCCAGGGGAGGTTCCCCACCCAGGGATCGAACCTGCGTCTCTTACGTCTCCTGCGTTAGCAGGGGGGCTCTTTACCACTGAGCCAGTAGGGACGTCTCTGCATTTGTTTCTTCATAAGACTGCCGGTGAGTGAAAATCAGAGGCATTCCAGGAGCACAGTGTGCCTGGCTAAGAAAGCTTTGAAAGCTGAGCTCGGTGTGATAGGGAAGTTAGACGGTAGCACTGTTTATCACAGAAACACTCCAGAGAAGTGTGGCTTAGCAAATAAATAACATCTTTATGAAAGTCTCCAAGGTGATCAGGATGCAGAAGAATGCTCTGGACCTCACGTTATCGGTCTCAAAAAAATGAAGTTTCGATGAATGTGCAGTTGAAGATTATAAATGAGGATATATATATATATATATTTACATTAAAATGTATTTATTTATGGGACTTCCCTGGTGGTCCAGTGGCTAAGATTTCTCCTTCTGGTGTACAGGGTGGAGGCTTGATCCCTAGACAGGGAGCTAAGATTCCATATGCCTCTTGGCTGGAAACCAAAACATAATAGAAAGCCAATATTGTAACAAAGTCAATAAACAATTGTTTTAAATGATCCACGTTAAAAGAATTTGTTTTACATTTATTTATACACTTATGTCAATACACAAAAATATGTGTACAATGTATACTCATATGCACACACAAAATATATACAATACATAGAATATATACAATTTATAGTATATAAGGTGTATCATAATATATCTGTATAATAAAACATAGTATAATTATATTAATTCAAATAATATGCTTCTATATTATATAAAATGTATTACTTTATTTTATACAAAATATGACCTATTATATATTATATTACAATATATTACATATAAATAATATGTGGGTTAATATATGTGATATATTACATATACATTGTTCAGTCACTCAGCTGTGCCCAACTCTTTGTGACCCCATGGACTGCAGCCCGCCAGGCTCCTCTGTCCATGGGATTCTCCAGGCAACAATACTGGAGTGGGTTGCCATTCCCTTGTCCAGGGGATCTTCCTGACCCAGGCATCAAACCTGGGTCTCCTGCATCAGCAGAGAGGTTCTTTACCATCTGAACCACCAGGAAGCCCATCTATGAGATGGTGTAGGAGCAAATATTCTTCAGAATATAAAGTTTCCCATATACTTGTAAAGGGCTTCCCTGATGGCTCAGTTGGTATCTTTCTCCGCCTGCAGTGCATGAGACCCCAGTTCGATTCTGGGGTCGGGAAGATCCACTGGAGAAGAGAAAGGCTACCCACTGCAGGATTCTGGTCTGGAGAATTCCATGGACTGTATAGTCCACGGGGTCGCAAAGAGTCGGACAGGACTGACTGACTTTCACATACTTGTAATGTAATATCACTCTGTTTTAAATTACTGACATGTCTCAGGAAAATAACCAGGGAAGATTTTCAGCTTTGAGATGCTAATGTAACATAGAATATCAATGAACTTCCAAGATTCATAAGCGTGCAGTCCACTTGTATTTGTGTATTCTATGATAATGTGGAGCCACTGTGTAGCATGGGTTTCCAGCATTTAATATGATCCCTTTAAAGCACCTATACCCAGCAAAAAAAAATGGTCAGGAGAGCTAAACAGACGTGTCTCCAAAGAAGACCTACAGATGGCCAACGGGCACTTGAAAAGATGCTCAACATCACTAATCATTAGAGAAATGCAAAATACAGTGAAGAAACCCCCTCACACTGGTCAGAATGGCCCTGATCAAAAAGTCTACACAGAATAAACGCTGGAGAGGGTGTGGAGAGAGGGAAACCCTCCTACAGTGTGGGTGGGAATGTGAATCGGTGCAGCCACTGGGGGGGACAGTATGGACGTTCCTGAAAAAAACTAAAAAATCAAGTTACCGTGTGATCCAGCAATGATTACTCACTGACGTCCCTTTGCATAAGTGAACAGGTTCATAAAATATTCAAAATTATGTGAATTGGAAATGCTAATCTCTACCATCTTTTGCTACTAAAGAAAACATGCAAGGATCAATCACACCAGAAATAGAGGGCGTGTCATTAATACGAGGAGAATACATTAACACATTACATTAATACATTAATACGTGGATAGAGTGTTGTCTTCAGTTGGAAGCAGCGTGCGGCGTGCATGAGATTAGCTGTTGTCTCTAGAGCAGAAGCCAAGTCACAGGTACCTTTGAGCCACCCCAGATGGCGATCAGAGCATGGAGAACCGATAATTCCCAAGTCCTCTGCCAGCAGGTCTCAGAAAACAGTCTCTTCTCACCAAGCACAAAGGCAGACTTGGATCCATGCCCACTTCTTTCTCCTGAGTCCATCCCAACCTTGCATTCACCTCACCGGTCTCTGTTATCTCTGAAGCATCACATCATACGTTATTTTCTTCACTCCAAAGCCCGTGCATTTTTCTCTCTGCCCAGAATAAAAAAATCAGCTTGGCTTACCGTCTACATGCTCTTTAGACAGTGGCCCAGCTCCTACAAGAACAAGGAGGGCGTGTCACACGTCACCATTGCCATTTTCACGTGGGAAATTTGTTAACATTAATGTTTGCTGTGATATAGTTGCTTTACAAAGGCGTGTTAGTTTCTGCTGTATGGCAAAATGAACCGGCCACACACATACCCGCCTCTTTTTTGGATTTCCTTCCCATTGAGGTCACCATGGAGCGTTGAGTAGCGTTCCCTGTGGCGTACAGTTCTCATTAGCCATCTATTTTATACAAAATATCTCTTCAGTTCAGTTCAGTTCAGTCGCTCAGTCGTGTCCGACTCTTTGCGACCCCATGAATCGCAGCACGCCAGGCCCCCTGTCCATCACCAACTCCCAGAGTTCAGTGTAAGCTACAGTTCATCTCCCCCTACCCCTCTTAGTCCCCCTGGTGTCCACGTTTGTTCTTTTCATATGTGTCTCTATTTCCGCTTTGTAAAGAAGGCCGTCTGTACCAATTTTTTCAGATTCCACATGCACGTGTTAATATACGATATTTGTTTTTCTCTGTCTGACGTCACTCTCTATGACAGACTCTGGGTCCATCCACGGCTCTGTATATATGTGTGTTTTAAAAATAATTTGGATAATAGTAGTCTTTTTGTTAATTGTAGGGTAACTGCTTGATAACGTTGTATTGGTTTCCGCAGGACAACGTCGATCAGCCGTGTGCACATATACGTCCCTTCCCTCTTGAGCCTGCCTCCCACCCCCACCACTCTATATATGTATTTTTTTAAAATTTTTATTTTTACTTTATTTTACTTTATAATACTGGTGCACAGTGATGACCCAGAGAGATGTTATGGGGAGTGATGTGGGAGGGGGGTTCAAGTTTGGGAACGCATGTACACCCGTGGTGGATTCATGTCAATGTATGGCAAAACCAATACAGTATATATGTATTTTTATGATAAGATGACATACCTTCGTCACCCTGTCTGTGCATGCTGAGTCACTTCAGTCATGTCGCACTCTCTGTGACTCCATGGACTGTAGCCCGCCAGGCTCCTCTGTCTGTGGGACTTCCCAGTCAGGAATACGGGAGTGGGTTGCCATTTCCTTCTCCAGAGGATCTTCCTGATCCAGGGATCAAACCCGGGTCTCCCGCATTGCAGGTGGATTCTTTACCGTCTGAACTACAACGAGTACAATACGAGCAGTTTTCTTATCACCATGAGCAGAATTTCTTGCCAATATACTGGGTTGGCCAAAAAGTTTGTTTGTGCTTATATATAACATGGAAAACCCCAACAAACTTTTGGGCCAACCCAATCCTTAGTTTTACGGATTTAACACTTAAAAGTCATTATTCTGAATTTGGAGGAAAGATAGGAACTAGATTAGAAAGTGTATATAATTAATCATCCTTAGTGCAAAGTTACCTTTAAATTAACTTGGAAAACATAAATATTATCTGATTTGATTCTGGCCATAGCTCACATCCATCTGTCTTATTACTGGAAAAGACCATGATGCTGGGAAAGATTGACGGCGGGAGGAGAAGGGGACGACAGAGGATGACATGGCTGGATGGCATCACTGACTCCATGGACGTGAGTTTGAGTAAACTCTGGGAGTTGGTGATGGACAGGGAGGCCTGGCGTGCTGCGATTCATGGGGTCGCAAAGAGTCGGACACGACTGAGCTGTTGGCTGCACTGGGTCTTAGTTGCAGCACAGGGCTCAGCTGTCCCACGACATGTGGGGTCTTAGCCCCCTGATCAGGGATGGAACCTGTGTCCCCTGCATTGGGGATTGTTAACCACTGCTCTCCCAGGGAAGTCTCTATCCTTATGTTTTAAAGAGAAAATGTGTTTGGTGTCAGTGTAATTTAATAAGTGTCATTTAATGTTTTAGGGACCGTAATCGAGGTCCTGAGTTTAGCGTGTGTGCAGACTTGCCTGGTGGCTTGGACGGTAAAGAATCTGCCTGCAATGCGGGAGACCCGAGTTCCATCCCTGGGTCGGGAAGATCCCCTGGAGAAGGGCATGGCAACCCACTCCAGTCTTCTTGCCTGGAGAATCCCCGTGGACAGAGGAGCCTGGTGGGCTACAGTCCGTGGGGTCACAAGGAGTCGGGCAAGACGGAGCCACTGAGCAGGTAGGTGCCTTCAGGCCACTGGTGAAGAGGTGCGGGGACAGGTGGACCAGAAAGACTTGAAGGCACGATGGTTAATTCTGCGTTTGTGCAGTAATTTTGCAGGTGTGTGGTAGGGACCAAAAAAGGAGGCGTCGGGCTCATGGAAGGTGGAGGTGGCTCTGTGAATTGCTTTGGGGATGGAGGAGAATGTGAGCGCTGACGATGGAAACATTGCCATGTTCTCATCAAGTAATAAATGAGCTGTCATCGTTAACAGACCCCGGCAAGGGTTGGTCTCTCAAGCAGGATAAGTAAGAAAAGCACATGATGGCTTGTCCGGGACTAATGAAGCCGAGAGACTGAAGCTACTCCATCATCCCGTTTTCCTAGTACACCTGGCTTCTCTTGATTAAAAAGGCGTTTATCTAACGATCCATTGCGAACCATTACCAGAAATGAAGAACGGGGCTGTTATTGAGGGAGAGAGAAATTGAAAGGCATTTGAGGAAGGAATCTTTTCTTATTGTAATAAACCCCGAGAAAGCATTGATCTTTAAAGGAAAAATTGTTGGTTTTGCAGCTGGTGCCGAGCTGTCGAGAACAGTTATGGAGAGAATTATTTAGCCAGATTGCCAGCACTCTGTGCTCACAAAGTCAAGACATTTCTATTTCTTTTATCAAGTAATTTTTTATACAAAAGAGCACCTCCATGATTGGGATAATGCTGAAAGAAAGTTCCATGTTATTAAAAAAAAAAGGTGCTAGGATTACTATGAAAGAATCCATTACACAATTGGTACCTTATTCCAGAATATGACAGTGTGTCTGATGAAAATGGCTGGTTGCAGCTGTAAAAATTACCTTGCTGTTTTCAACCAGCACTGTGGGGGAGGAGACATATTCTACACCCCGGACTAGTTCATAATATTCCAGGTTGTTATTGGATGATTAAACAGTTCTCTGAAAGATAAGCACCAAACATACACTTAACCGAAAAACGTAAAGAGAAGTTTGAAAACAGAAGAAAGCGGCAGAATTAGACATCTGGAATTAGGTTTGTTGTTCAGGTGCTCAGTCGTGTCCGACTCTTTCCGACCCCATGAATTGCAGCACGCCAGGCCTCCCTGTCCATCACCAACTCCCAGAGTTCACTCATACTCATGTCCATCGAGTCAGTGATGCCATCCAGCCATCTCATCCTCTGTCGTCCCCTTCTCCTCCTGCCCCCAATCCCTCCCAGAATCAGGGTCTTTTCATATGAGTCAGGTCTTTGCATCACGTGGCCAAAGTACTGGGACTTCAGCATCACTCCTTCCAATGAATATTCGGGACTGATCTCCTTTAGGATGGACTGGTTGGATCTCCTTGCAGTCCAAGGGACTCTCAAGAGTCTTCTCCAACACCACAGTTCAAAAGCATCAGTTCTTCGGTGCTCAGCTTTCTTTATACTTCAACTCTCACATTCATATATGACTACTAGAAAAACCATATCTTTGACTAGGCTGACCTTTGTTGGCAAAGTAATGTCTTTGCTTTTTAATATGCTGTCTGTGTTTATCACAGCTTTTCATCCAAGCAGCAAATGTCTTTAATTTTCATGGTTGCAATCACCATCTGCAGTGATTTTGGAGCCTGAGAAAATAAAGTCTGTCACTGTTTTAACTTTTCCGCCTTGTATTTGCCTTGAAGTGATGAGACCAGGATGTGATGTGAGAATTGGACCATAAAGAAAGCTGAGGGCCAAGGAATTAATGCTTTTGAACTGTGGTGTTTGAGAAGACTCTTGAGAGTCCCTTGGACTGCAAGGAGATCCAACCAGTCCATTCTAACGGAGATCAGTCCTGGGTGTTCTTTGGAAGGACTGATGCTAAAGCTGAAACTCCAATACTTTGGCCACCTCATGCAAAGAGTTGACTCATTGGAGAAGACCCTGATGCTGGGAGGGATTGGGGGCAGGAGGAGAAGGGACGACCGAGGATGAGATGGCTGGATGGTATCAGTGACTCGATGGACATGAGTCTGAGTGAACTCTGGGAGTTGGTGATGGACAGGGAGGCCTGGCGTGCTGCGATTCATGGGGTTGCAAAGAGTCGGACATGACTGAGCGACTGAACTGAACTGAACTGAACTGAAGCACTGTGCTTGGTGAAAGAAGCCCATTACACAAGACAGAATGCGTTTGATTTTGTTTATGTGGAATGCCTTACGTACATATGAGAACATATAGACACAGAAAATAGGTTAGTGATTGCCATCTGGGAGAGGGGGTATAGAGCAGGCAGGGGGAGGGACTGCTAATGGGTAAAAGATGTCTTTTCAGGGTGAAGAAATATTCTGGGATAGATGGTGGTGAGGTTTGCACATCCTGAATCTACCAAAAGACCACTGAATTGCAAACATTTTCAAGAGTGCCTTTAAAAAATTGTATTTTATTGAAACATGGTTGATTTACAATGTGTTAATTTCTGCTCTCAGGCAAATTGAATTGATTATACATATATATATATATTAATACCTATATATCTGCAGTTTTCATATTCTTTTACACTGTGGTTTATCACAGGACATTGGATATAGTTTCCTATGCTATGCTCTTGGTAGGACCTTGTTTATTCACCCTATATATGATAGTTTGCGTCAGCTAACTCCAAACTCCTAGCCCATTCCTCCCCCAATCTCCTTCCGCTTGGCAACCACAAGCGTGTTCTCTGAGACCTGGTTTCTCTCAAAGGTAAGTCCAGTTGTATTATTATTATTTTTGATTATGCATGTAAGTGATATCGTATGGTACTTGCCTCTTGTCTTCACTTAGTGTGATAATGTCTAGGAACATCCAGGTTGCTGCAAATGGTATTACTTCATTCCTTTTTTATGGCTGAGTAATATTCCATTGGGCTTCCCTGGCAGCTCAGCTGCTCGGGAATCCACCTGCAATGCGATACAATATTCCATCGGATATATGGACCACGTCGTCCTTACTCATTCTGCTGTTGACGGACACTTGGCTTGCTTTCGTGTTGTACCTACTGTGAACAGTAAGACTGTCTTTCATGACACGTGGATTGCCTCTGAACAAAAGCTGATAAGACACATGAAGCGTTCTTACCTAGCACCAAAGCTGAGGACAGTGTCTGCATGTTTTGACGGCTACATCTGCAGGGGGAAATGAACACTAGTCCCTCAGGCATGGCCAACTCTGCGTGACCCCATGGACTGCAGCCCACCAGCCTCCTCTGTCCATGGCATTCTCCAGGCCAGAATGCTGGAGTGGGTTGCCACTTCCTTCACCAAGGGGATATTCCCAACCCTGGGATCAAACCCACCTTTTGTGTCTCCTGTATGGGCAGGTGGATTCTTTACCACTAGGGGCACCTGGAAAGCTCCAAAGCTTTCAAAACCCAACATTTTTGGTTTTGGTCCTCAAAGTGTGGTCTTTGAATCAGCAGCATCGGAATTTGGTCGGGGGTGAATTTCACGGTTGTATCTCAGCTCGTGAATCAGAACCTGCAGTTTGGCAAGACTGCAAAGGGATGATCCGCACATTGATATGTATGTTTAGAAAGCAATGGACTCAAGGGACATGAGCAAACTCCAGGAGATGGTGAAGGACAGAGGAGCCCGGTGTGAAGAGTCCATGGGAGCCCAGTGTGAAGAGTCCATGGGGCCCCAAAGAGTCAGACACGACTTAGTGAGTGAACAAGATCAACAACACTGGATAAGACTCTATGCTTCCAGTGCAGGGGATGGAAGTTTGATATCTGGTCGGGGAAGATTCCCCCATGCCTCATGGCATGGTGGAAGACTATATATGGGCCTCCCAGGTGGCTTGGTGGTAAAGAATCTGCCTGTCATGCAGGAAACGTGGGTTTAACCCTGGGTTCCCTTCTCATGCCTTGAGAAGGGCCTGGCAACCCACTCCAGTACTCTTGCCTGGAGAATCCCATGGATGGAGGGGCCTGGCGGGCTGTAGTCCACGCGGTCACAATTTGGACACAACTGAGTGTGCGTGCGTGCGTGTGTGCGTGCGCGCACGCATGTGTGTGTGTGTGTGTGTGTGTGTGTGTGTGTATCTCCAGGGGAATTCCCTGGTGATCCAGTAGTTAGAAGTCTAAGCTTTCACTGGTGGGGTCAGGAACCCAGGGGGCTTCCCTTGTGGTTCAGCTGGTGAAGAATCCGCCTGTAATGAGTGAGCCCTGAGTTGGGAAGATCCTCTGGAGAAGGGAATGGCTACCCACTCCAGTGTTCTGGCCTGGAGAATCCCATCGACAGAGAAGCCTGGCAGGGCTACAGTCTATGGGGTCGCAGAGAGTCAGACACGACTGAGCGACTTTCACTCTATTCACTTCAGGGAAGTAAGATCCGATGAGCCGCTAAAAAAAAAAAAAGCATCTAAAGACAAACACAATTTTGAGCAAACTATTTAAAAGAACTACCTCTCAAAGAATTCCAATATATCCTGAATACAGCCTCTTTGTGACCCCATGAGCTGCAGCCTGCCAGGCTGTCCATGGGATCCTCCAGGCAAGAATACCCGAGGGGGTTGCCGTTCCCTCCCGCAGGGGATCTTCCCCACCCAGAGTTTGAACCTGGGTCTCCTGCATCGGCAGGCAGATTCTTTACCATTTAGGGACTCTAAACGTGCAACTGTGGACTTGGAGGTAAATAATCTTAGGACGTGTTAGTGGTCTCTGTGTTGGTGGCTTGTGTGTGAATTTGACAAATTTCAGTATTTATGAGTTGCTGTATTCTGTGGAATGGAGATAAGGCCCAGGGCCCTTCTTCATTCCAAAGGGGTTTTGATCAAAGAAATGGAGTGTGTAAAAATGTTGCATAAATTCTAGCATGAGCTGAAGACGACTGGTGTTTTGTTAACAAGACTACTTCAAAGTGAATTGCACCTTTGTGGAAAACACTCCAGACAATGATACTGTCATCACCTGGCAACTGTTTCTAGTCTTTCTTGCTCAAAGCAGGCTTGGACACAGAGTCTTGTATCTTTTTGTGTGTTAATTTGGATTATGAAGCATTGTCTGAAAATGTTTTTTTCTCTGAGGCTGATTGCCTCGTCTTTCATGGTGTTTACATACCGCCTGGCAGTCAATTTCCCATGGATGGGCTTTGCCAAAGAGAAACACAATTTCAATAGAATTTTAGAATCTTCTTGTTGCATACTTTTTGGACAATTTTTGAGTCTTACTGTTTCAAAATAATTACGCCATCCTCACCCTCTCTTCAAGCTTGGTTGAACAGTTCAGGCAGACATTTGTTACCATGTGTTCAAATTCCTTCATTCTAACTTTCTGTGTTGCTACTATTTAATTCATTTTGCCCTTACCATCTGTTTGTAGTTGCTAACCGGTTTTATTAGAGAAGTCTTACAGGTATTACCTTTATAAACTCGTGTTTCAGTTCAGTCGCTCAGTCGTGTCCGACTCTTAGCGACCCCATGAATCGCAGCACGCCAGGCCTCCCTGTCCATCACCAACTCCCAGAGTTCACTCAGACTCACGTCCATCGAGTCCGTGATGCCATCCAGCCATCTCATCCTCGGTCGTCCCCTTCTCCTCCTGCCCCCAATCCCCCCCAGCATCAGAGTCTTTTCCAATGAGTCAACTCTTGTGTCCAACTCTTTGTGACCCTGTGGACTGCAGCCCGCCAGGCTCCTCTGTCCATGGGATTCTCCAGGCAAGAACACTGGAGTGGGTTGCCATGCGCTCCTCCAGATAAGCTCTTTAATTTCTCTTTAATTACAAGCTCTCTTTTATTGAGAACCTACTGTAGAGCACAAAAAACTCCACTTAATGCTTTGTGGTGACTTAAATGGGAGGGAAATCCAAAAAAAGAGGGGATATATACATACACGCGTATAGCTGATTGACTTTGCTGTTTGCTAGAAACCAGCACAGTATAAAGCAACCATACTTCAATAAAAATAAACACAAAACCAAATGTAGCTGAATCTCCAAAAAATTATCTTTAATTCAAGTACAGCTGACGTACAATGTTGTATACATTTTAAGTAAACAATATAGCGTCTCACAATTTTTAAAGGTTGTGCCCCATTTGTAGATAGTACAAAGTAATGGCTATACAATATACACAGTATTGTATATCACTGGCACCCCACTCCAGTGCTCTCGCCTGGAAAATCCCATGGATGGAGGAGCCTGGTGGGCTGCAGTCCATGGGGTCGCTAAGAGCTGGGCACGACTGAGCGACTTCACTTTTCACTTTCATGCATTGGAGAAGGAAATGGCAACCCACTCCAGTGTTCTTGCCTGGAGAATCCCATGGAGGGCAGAGCCTGGTGGGCTGCCGCCTATGGGGTCACGCAGAGTCGGACACGACTAAAGAGACTTAGCAGCAGCAGCAGCAACATATATATACACATATACACACAATATATACAGTGCTGGCTGTATAATATATACAATATTGAATATATTATATATATAATATTGACTATATAGTATATAGAAAACAATATACCTTTGTAAGTTATTTTTAAATCTACTAGTCTGTACCTCTTAATGCTCTAAATTCTTATATTTTTTGAGAAGCTCCGCTTTACCTGTTCTGAACATAATCGCCTATTCACGCTGTGTGAATATACTGAGAAAGCACAAATGCTCTGAACGATAAATAACGTGGTTTTATATAATATGTGGTAATGTGAGCAGTGGCTTCATTTAGCCATTATGGCAGAAATACTTTGAATCTCTATAGTTTATGTTCAATTGGTAAAGAATCCGCCTGCAATGCAGACACACACTGGTTCGATCCCTGGTCGGGAAGATCCCCTGGAGGAAACGGCAACCCACTCCAGGATTCTTGCCTGGAGAGCCTCATGGACAGAGGAACCTGGTGGGCTACAGCTTGTGGGGTTGCGGAGAGTCAGAACACGACTCAGTGATTAACACCTCCCTTTATATATATATATAAAATATATATATAAATTTTAATCTAAATTTACAGGCATATACCCCAGAATGGAATTACAGGGTCATATGGTAGCTGTATTTTCAGGTTTTTAAGGACCCTGCATTGCTCTCGTTGAGTCGCCAAGTCATGTCCGACCCTCTTTGACCCCTGTGGACTGCAGCACGCCAGGCCTCCCTGTCCTTCACCTGCTCCTGGAGTCTGCTCAAACTCGTGTCCGTTGAGGAACTGCCAAAACTGTTCTCCATAGTGGCAGCGCCAGTTTCTATCCCCATCAACAGTTTAGGAGGGTCCCTTTTCCCCCCACACTGTTTGGCATTTGTGTGTGGGCTTGTTGATGGTGGGTGTGAGGTGGGACCTCAGGGTAGTTTTGCTCTGAATTTCTCTAATAATGAGTGACGTTGAGCATCTCTTCACGTGCCTGTTGGCCATCTGTACGTCTTGTTTGGAGAGTGTATATTTATTGGTTCTGCTCATTTTAAAAAATTATTTCTTTGAAGGATAATTTCAATAAAACATTTGAAAATTTAAACATTTCATTTGAAAAGACCCTGATTCTGGGAAAGACTGAAGGTGGGAGAGGGGGACGACAGAGGATGAGATGGTTGGAGGGCATCACTGACTCAATGGATATGAGTTTGGGTGAACTCCAGGAGTTGGTGATGGACAGGGAGGCCTGGCGTGCTGTGATTCATGGGGTTGCAAAGAGTCACACAAACTGAACTGAAGAATAATTGCTTTACAGAATTTTGCTGTTTTCTGTCAAACCTCAACATGAATTAGCCATAGGTGTACACATGTCCCCTCCCTTTTGAACCTCCCTCCCACCTCCCTCCCCATCCCAGCCCTCTAGGTTGACACAGAGCCCCTGTTTGGGTTTCCTGAGCCAAACAACAAATTCCCTTTGGCTCTCTATTTAACATATGGTGATGGAAGTTTCCATGTTACCCTCTCCATACACCTCGGCCTCTCCTCTCCTCTCTCCATGCCCATAAATCTGTTCTCTATGTCTGTTTCTCCATTTGCTGCCCTGCAAAAAAATTCTTTGGTGCTATCTTTCTAGATTCTGTATGTATGTGCTCAGTTCAGTTCCGTTCAGTTGCTCAGTCCTTTGCGACCTCATGAATTGCAGCATGCCAGGCCTCCCTGTCCATCACCAACTCCCGGAGTTCACTCAGACTCACATCCATCACGTCAGGGATGCCATCCAGCCATCCCATCCTCTGTCGTCCCCTTCTCCTCCTGCCCCCAATCCCTCCCAGCATCAGAGTAGAATATGGTATTTTTCTTTCTCTTTCTGACTCACTTCACTCCATATTATAGGCTCCAGGTTCATTCACCTCATTAGAACGGACTCAAACGTGTTCCTTTTTTATGGCTGAGTAATATTCCATTGCGTATATGGGACCACAAGTTCTTTATCCGTTCATCTGTTGATGGACATCATCCTAAAATTGGGTTCTTTCTTTTAATGTAGAGTTGTAGGAACTGGGTACATACATTGGATATTAACCCCTTACTGGTTACAACATCTGTAAATACACAACCTGTGATGTAGGTCGTCTTTTCATTCAGTGGACGGTTTCCTGTGCTGTGCAAAAGCTTTTAAAACGCAAATTTGAAAAGATATCTAAACTCTAACGTGGCACTAGTGGTGAAGAACCCGCCTGCCAATGCAGGAGATGTGGGTGGTTCCCTCCCTGTGTTGGGAAGATCCCCTGTGAAGGAAATGGCAACCCATTCCAGTATCCTTGCCTGGAGAATCCCACGGACAGAGGAGCCTGGCGGGCTACAGTCCATGGGGTCACAGAGAGTCAGATGTTACTGAGCAACTAAGCACAAAATACTATAAACGAACACTCTCCGGCACCAGCGTGGAAAATTCCACCGACAGAATTTTCCTACGGCAAAAAGATTATAAACTGCTTCTGCAATCGTAATAAAATTTTGGAGTAAGTTTTGACCAGAATTAATGGTCATGTGAAAATGTACAATCAATTCATTATGTTACAATTTAGCTTAAAAAAAAAACCCCAAATAAAATGTCAAGTTTCACCCAAGGTTTTAGGTTTCATGCTCAAAATAAAGGTCTTTGTGTAGTATTTGTGATACTCTTTCGAGCCACAGGTATAAATCAAAGGCTTGTCAAGAAGGAGCCGAATGTATGATTAAGGTAGGAAGAAAAAAATGCCATTAAAAGTTCAAGACCGTCTCAAATGAGATTCCTGACAGAGGATTTTCTAGAAGTCAGTTAAATTTTATTGGCTCTATTATCATCTTTATAGGAGCTGGGAAACCTCTCGAGAAGTGAATTTAAAGTTGATTCTTTTGCTTGTAATAAAAAATAAAGAACATCCTATTTCACCTAAGGGGATGTCTTCAAAATGACTTTTAAAGTAAGAATCATAAAAGTAAGGAAAAAGAAAACCCAGGGAGGTTGTCCACATCATTTTTCTTTTTCAGAAGGAATTCTATCATTAATGCTCTTTAATAAACTTGGGACCTGTCCGTTGCCCTGGAGAGATGGGTAGGTTTGTTACCTAATGAGGAAATGTTAGTCTCTCCGTCGTGTCCGACTCTTTGCGACCCCAGGGACTGTAAACACCCTGTCCGTGGGATTCTCCAGGCAAGAATACTGGAGTGGGTTGCCATTACCTTCTCCAGGGGACCTTCCCGGCCCAGGCATCAAACCTGGGTTTCACTGCAGGCAGATTCTTTATCATCAGAGCCACCAGGGGAGCCCAATGTCTCTGGGGAGAAAACGCCCGCATTCAAATCTACAGAGAGTGAGCGGCAACTCTGCCTTCTGATTTGTGGAAACACCCTTCTCCACTGTTCCTGCCTGCACACGCTGCTGCTGCAAACCCCATAACCTCTTTCTGCCTGCAGGGAGCTCACGGGTGGCCATTCACACAGGCCTGATCGGAGCCCAAAGCCCCGTGATTCATGGCCTCCGCCGTGTCAGGGCTGACGTGGAAATGCGGATGGTGACTTGTCATTTTCAGCTTCAGAGCTGGAGCTGTCTGGCTAAATGGATTTCTGACTGTTCGTGGCCTCGTCTCTGGCTGACAGGGAAGGCTGCGTTTTGTGGGGTTCCCCACTCCCCGTCTCTCCTTGTACCCCAAGAAATGGATGAGTGTGTTTGTCTCTTAAATGCTTTAGAACAATGGGCTGCCTCAAGTCTCCTTGCATGCATTTTCCCTGAATATGATATTTTTCCCCTTCCCCTCTGCGAGTTTATGGTGACATTTTCTTTTTAACAGTTAGGCAATAGGTAGTCGTTTCTCTGAATTCACTGATACATATAGACATATATAGATGAGAGAATAAAAACTTATTTGGGGTTATCAATCAGTAGCGGATATGACTTGATGGCTTTTTTTCCCTCTTCTAGGGATCTGTGACGGAGAAGGCAATGGCACCCCACTCCAGTACTCTTGCTTGGAATATCCCATGGACGGAGGAGCCTGGTAGGCTGCAGTCCATGGGGTCGCACAGAGTCGGACACGACTGAAGCGACTTAGCAGCAGCAGCAGGGATTTGTGGAATTTGCATTCCTGGCTCCGATGTTGAAGGCTGAAGACAGGTGCCAAAGGTGCTTGAACTTGCCCGGGGTCTACACCATTAGCTGTCGTGGGGTGAGAGTGGGTTGGTTCACCACGGACTCTGCACAGAACACGTTCTGTCCAAGTGTGTCTCCCTCTTCGTCCTTTACATTCACTGCACAGGGCTGACCTTGAGCTTACACAGTCTCATTTCTGGTTTTCCTCTCCTTTATTCTTGTGTGTATGAACACAGCGGGTCCAGAGACCTTGGGTATTTGCCTGTTCAAGTATGGAAACTTGCTAAGTAGTGCATACGCAAGAGATGCATCTTGTTTGGAAAAAAGAAAATCATATATATACCATTCTCCATATTTATTTCACTCAAAAATGATATATTTCATACATACTGTACTATATAATACAGAGTAAACAACTGGATTGGGTAGGTAGATAATAAATAATACATGTTACTTATTACTTTATTTTAAATTGTCATATACACATGTGAGGCAAAAAATAAGACAACGTAGGGACTTCCCTGGTGCCCTGGTGGTTAAGACTTCAGCTTCCAATGCAGAGGGTACAGGTTCGATGTCTGGGTCAGGGAGGTAAGATTCCCCCATGCTCTGTGGCCAAAAAGAAAAAAAACCCAGAAACAATATTGAGCAATATTGTAACAAGTTCAATGAAGATTTTGATTAAAAGAAAAAAACAGTTAAAAAAAATGAGTGTGTTAAGAGCACGAGGGGCGTCAATGAATGAGAAATACACACAGGAGTAGTTTCAAAACGAGTTATGTTAGGAATATTCTTAACCTCATACTATGTCTTGGAGCAGGAAATGGTACCCACTCCAGCATTCTTGCCTGGAGCATCCCATGGACAGAGGAGCCTGGTGGGCTTCAGTCCATGGGGTCGCAAGAGTTGGACACGACTTAGTGACTAAACCACCAATACTGGGTCTATTTATTGATTCATTATACTGTGTCTATTTATTGATCCATCTGTATATATATAGAGAAAGACAGGATGCTTTTGTCTCTTCCCCTAATGTAATGTTATCAGGAAGTGAGGCGGTGATGAGGGTGTAGCCTCCACAAAGGGGACTGCTTTCCTCCAAGTGAGGACCAGCCTGAAGACACCATCTACAAACCAGCAAGATGTTCACAGTGAATCTGTCTTTGCCAGGATCTTGGACATCCATCCTCCAGAACTGTGAGACAGTAACACCTGTTTTTTATGTGTGTTTACTCACTTGGTCTTGGACTGCAAGGAGATCTATCCAGTCCATCCTAAAGGAAGTCAGTCCTGAATATTCAGTGGAAGGACTGATGCTGAAGCTGAAACTCCAATCCTTTAGCCACCTGATGCGAAGAGCTGACTCACTGGAAAGACCCTGATGCTAGGAAAGATTGAGGGCAGGAGGAGAAGGGGATGACAGAGGATGGGATGGTTGGATGGCATCACCGACTCAGCAGACATGAGTCTGAGTAAACTCTGGGAGTTGGTGACGGACAGGGAGGCCTGGTGTGCTGCAAAGACAGACGCATTAATCTACAGTTGCCTCAATGACAAAAATAATGTAATTTTGACTTGTTTTCATGATACAGGATTATTATGAAGGATACAAAGTGTACAGTTATTTGGAAGGCCTGATTTTTTCAAACTGTGGTAATCCCGTGTTTCCATTTTCCAACACCACTATTAAACTAACATCATAACTTCATCTTGGTTCTTGACCTCATTTTTTTTTTTTAATTGGAGGATAATAGCTTTATGATGCTGTGTTGGTTTCTGCTGCATAACACTGTAAATCGGCTACACGTATACATATGTCCCCTCCCTTGTGAGCCTCCCACCTGCCACCCACCCCTCTAGGTCATCACAGAGTTCCCTGTGCTATACAGCAGCTTCCCACTGAGTATCTATTTTACACACGGTAGAGTATATATGTTAGGGCTGCTCTGTCAAATCACGCCCCCCTCTCCTTCCCCCATCGTGCCCATTCTAAATTGCTCAGAAACTTTAGGGAAGTCATCTCTCCCCCCTCAGATCCTGTTTTAATTCTTCATTTCAAAGAGTTGCAGAGGAATTAAAAATAATGAAAGTGAGACTTTAACCTCGCCGCAAAAGAGCTGAGGCAGCAGGTGAAAAGAGCTTGATTTTCATTCTCTAGGTAAGAAGCGAAAAAAAAAAAAAAAAAAAAAGTTCAGGTTTTGGGGAAGGGGAAGGACATGGTTACAATCCATCTTTCTTAGTGAATGCAGGCTCCCTAAGCAGACATCGGCAAATGAAAAAGGAACTACCAGCCTGAAGCATCAGAATATCAAAAGACCACATTTACACAGAGTGAACTGAAGACATCTGTTGAGATCCTCTAAACCGAAAAGCAAGGATTCAATTTTTCATTTGCAACCTGACATGGGAATTTCAAACTCATCAGAGAAGCAGTAGAAACGATTAAAAAAAAAAAAAAGATAAAGACGCAGATGATGCTTCTGCAGAGTCTGACTTATGCAGCTACTGCTATTATCTTGAAGACAAAAACTGACCTTGAAAATGACAACCCATCCCATGGCGAATTTTACTAAGCCTGGTAGAGAAGTTCGACTTACCTGGGTAAGACATGATACAGTTCGTTTTCTCTTTTACTCAGTTAACAGATACTGAGTAAGACTCTCCAATGTGCCAGAGACCATGAGAAATAGCAAAATTCATACACTGGGTCCCCCAAGAGAATAAAAATTCAGTGGAAACACAAAATATTCAGTAAAGGATAAGCCAGATGTGGCGAACTGTGGTGTTGGAGAAGACTCTTGAGAGTCACCTGGACGGTAAGGAGATCCAACCAGTCCATCCTAAAGGAAATGAGTCCTGGGTATTCACTGGAAGGACTGATGTTGAAGCTGAAACTCCAATACTGTGGCCACCTGATGCAAAGGGATGCTAGGAAAGAGTGAAGGCGGGAGGAGAAGGGGACGACAGAGGATGACATGGCTGGACGGCATCACTGACGCGATGGACATGAGTTTGAGCAAACTCTGGGAGTTGGTGATGGACAGGGAGGCCTGCATGCTGCAGTCCATGGGGTCACAAAGAGTCGGACACGACAGAGTGACTGAATTGAACTGGAGAAAATCACGAACAGTAATAGCCAGGGAAATGCAACAATCCGAGGGAAGAAATGGATGCAGCTTTGGTGAGGAAATTGTTCTCTGGCTGAAGACGCAAGGAAAGCAGTGTGCGAGACAGGCTTGCCACCATCAGCCCAAAGGATTTCAACCCTGAGGGTAAACGTGATGGAGCTGTCAGAAGAAGGGGGACTTAGGGAGGAGGGGCTGGAATTGGGGACTGCGCTGGTTCCTCTATTCTGCGACCTGCAGGAATGGAGAGGCTGCAGGCGCAAGCTGGTCGGAAACCACCTGAGAGACTTCGGGAAATGCGAATCTTGGGGAAGCTGGGGAATTAGGGAAGAACCTGCCTCTAGGTGTTAGCTACAGCTAGGGAGACAGTGGGGGTTCAGAGCAGGAAGACAATGAGAACATCAAGGCTTCGAAAGAGGTCTGTTGTATCGCCTGAGCCGGCTGCTAAGTCTGTGGGGGAGAATGTGGACTCGGGTAAGGCTGAAAGCATGGATCAGTCACGAACCTGATGCGGGTCCTGTTCTCATGTCTCTGCCTGTCTTCGCTGCTTCCCTCTGTCTCTCCGTCATCTGCTTCTCCATTGCCTCCTCCTTCTCCCTGGGGAGAAAAACAACCAAAGCTTTGTGTCTGGAGCTTGGTGCATCCGAGCTCTTCTCAGAAGACCAGACGATCGGGCGGATGATAGTGCGAGGGGTTGTGAAGAGTCAGACGCAACTGAGCGCGCACCGAATGGGGAGACCACAGAGTCAACCGATTTTTAGGAAATTAGAGGGGCTTCGGAGAGAGGCCACTGCACGTGATAAATGAGAAACGAACTGATATAGAGACGGGACTTAGAGCATAGAGTAGACAACAACCGTCAGGACGTGGGGGCAACCCAAGTGTCCGTGGGAGAAGAACGGAGAAGGAAGATGTGATACACATATGCAGTGGATTATTACTCAGCCATGCAAAAGGATGGAATAACACCACGTGCAGCAGCGTGGATGGATACAGAGAAGTCATACCGAGGGAAGCGAGTCAGACAACGACAAACATTATATGCAACCAGTTTTACGTGGAATGTAAAATATGATACAAATGGTCTATTTCAGGTCTGCAGCGCCCAGCCTTCTTTATGGTCCAGCTCTCACATCCATACAGCTGACTTCATGTTCCCCCAATACAGCTGACTTTGTGTTCTCCTCATTTGCTCAGAAATAGACCCATAGACATAGAAGACGATTTTACAGTTACCGAGAATCACAAACTTATGGGTTACTTCCAAGGTAACTTCCAAGGTTACAAAGTTATGATTGGCATTTCCTTGGAGGAGGAAATGGCAGCCCACTGCACAGTTCGCTTGCCTGGGAAATCCCATGGACAGAGGAGCTTGGCGGGGCTATAGTCCATGGGGTTGCAAAGAGTCGGGCATGACTTAGCAACTGAGCACTGAGCAAGTAAATAACCACCACAGATGCTTACCAAAGGGGTAAGGGGAAGAACAAGGGATTCGGGAATAACACACACGCACACACACACACACACACACACACACACACACACACACACACTACTATATATAGAAAAAGCAAGAAGGATCTACTGTTAGAACACAGAAATTATATCAATATCTTATAATAACCTATACTGGGAAAGAATCTGAGAAAATGTATACATGTATAATTAAATCAGTTTGCTGTAAATGGAAATTTACAAAAACTTGTAAATCAACTGTACTTCAATTTTTCAAAATGCATGAGAATGGACGTCTTGACCTAGAGACAGGGTGGAGGGACCGGAGTTCCAGAGCAAGTCAATTGAACACGCTCTGAGCGCGCACGCACCAGATGACCAAATGCGGAGAACACAAAGTCAGCTGTATGGATGTGAGCGTTGGACCATAAAGAAGGCTGGGCACTGAAGAACTGATGCCTCCCAACTGTGGTCCTGCAGAAGACTCTTGGAGTCCCTCTGAACTGCAAGGAGATCCCACCAGTCAATCCTAAAGGAAATCAACCCTGAATATCTACCGGAGGGACTGACACTGAAGCCGCAATGCTGTCGCCACCTGATGGGAAGAGCTGACTCTTTGGAAAAGACCCTGATGCTGGGAAAGATTCAAGGCAGGAGGAGAAGGGGATGACAGAGGATGAGATGGTTGGATGGCATCACCGACTCAATGGACATGAGTTTGAGTGAGCTCCGGGAGATGGTGATGGACAGGGAAGCCTGGTTTGCTGCAGTCCATGGGGTCACAGAGAGTTGGACACGACTGAGCGACTGAACTGAACTGAATAATAAAGAAAGAAACAATGCCATTTACAGCAACATGGGTGAATGTAGGGATTATCATAGTTCAGTTCAGTTCAGTCTCTCAGTCGTGTCCGACTCTCTGCGACCCCATGAATCGCAGCACGCCAGGCCTCCCTGTCCATAACCAACTCCCAGAGTTCACTCACACTCATGTCCATCGAGTCACTGATACCATCCAGCCATCTCATCTTCTGTCGTCCCCTTCTCCTCCTGCCCCCAATCCCTCCCAGCATCAGAGTCTTTTCCAATGAGTCAACTCTTTGCATGAGGTGGCCAAAGTACTAGAGTTTCAGCTTCAGCATCATTCGCTCCAAAGAAATCCCAGGACTGATCCTGGTTGGATCTCCTTGCAGTCCAAGGGACTCTCAAGAGTCTTCTCCAACACCACAGTTCAAATGCATCAATTCTTCGGTGCTCAGCCTTCTTCACAGTCCAACTCTCACATCCATACATGACCACTGGAAAAACCATAGCCTTGACTAGACGGACCTTTGTTGGCAAAGTAATGTCTCTGCTTTTCAATATGCTATCTAGGTTGGTCATAATTTACCAGGGGAAAATGTCCTGGAGAGGCATAAATCAGGAGTTTCAGATGAACACACACACGGCTGTATATAAAAGAGACAACCAACAAGGGCCTACTGTACACAGCACAGGGAACTCTGCTCAACATTCTGTAATAACCTGAGAGAAGAGTCTTAACGAGGATGAATATATGTATATGTACAATGGAATCACTTTGCCACAGGCCTGAAATTAACACAAGTCAACTTGCCGTAAGTCAACTGTACTCCAATAAGGAGTATGAGATGATAAAATGACACTACGATAGTCCAATCAGGCAACATTTCAAATGAAATTGTCCGTAGAATTGTTTTTAATCCCTATGCAGACACGTACTGCTGTCAACTTAAAACAAAAAGGAACAAAGCACAGCCTAAAGGGTGAGAATCATGTTTCACTTGGCAGTCTTTCTGAGGACTTAAGCGCAGGAAGCACCATCTCAGACTGCTGGCATGGACTGCTCCAAAGAGGCCAGGGAGGAGCCAGGAAATATGCGAGTTTTTGCAACAAAGACCAGGTCATTGGAACATCAAAAAATTACTGTTAATTAAGGGGGGGGGGCAGTGGGAAACTCAAGTTAAAGATGTCTGGGAAGATGCAAGAGTCTGGGCTCACTGAAATTATTCCCTACATGTGCACCTCAGCTCTCTGGGGCCAGCACCCTAATTTTCTCCATCATGAATCCCCTCAGGGTACCAGTTAGCTGCTGGCCTGTCAGCTGTGCCATCCTTTGTTTACTGATAAGGCAGAGGACATTCTTTATCTCTACATAAATGCTAAGCTCTTTACTTCCTTTTTAATTGAGAAGACACACACACACTTTCCCTGGCAAACAGATGAGGAAAAAGTGGAACCAGTGGCAAATTTTATTTCCTTGGGCTCCAAAACCACTGGGGATGGTAAATGTAGCCACAAAATTAAAAGACGCACGCTCCTTGGAAGAAAAGGTATGACAAATGTTGACAATGTATTGAAAAGCAGAGACATCACTTTGCTGACAAAGGTCCACACAGTCAAAGCTACGGTTTTTCCAGTAATTGCGTACTGGTGAGAGCTGGACCATAAAGAAGGCTGAGTGCCAAAGAATTGATGCTTTTGAACTGTGGTGTTGGAGAAGACTCTTGGGACTCCCTTGGACTGCAAGGAGATCCAACCAGTCCATCCTAAAGGGGATCAGTCCTGAATATTCTTTGGAAAGACTGATGCTGAAGCTGCAATGCTTTGGCCACCTGATTCGAAGACCTGACTCACTGGAAAAGACGCTGATGCTGGGAAAGATTAAAGGCACGAGGAGAAGGGGACGACAGAGGATGAGATGGTTGGATGGCATCACCGACTCAACGGACGTGAGTTTGAGCAAACTCCGGGAGTTGGTGATGGACAGGGAAGCCTGGTGTGCTGCAGCCCATGGGTCACAAAGAGTCAGACACGACTGAGCAAGTGAACAACAATTAGAACACACACACACACGTGTATATATTTCAACTTCCTCTCTGCTGCTGCTGCTGCTAAGTCGCTCCAGTCGTGTCCGACTCTGTGCGACCCCACAGACGGCAGCCCACCAGGCTCCCCCGTCCCTGGGATTCTCCAGGCAAGAACACTGGAGTGGGTTGCCATTGCCTTCTCCAATGCATGAAAGGGAAAAGGGAAAGTGAAGTCGCTCAGCCGTGTCCGACCCTCAGCGACCCCATGGACTGCAACCCACCAGGCTCCTCCATCCATGGGATTTTCCAGGCAAGAGTACTGGAGTGGGGTGCCATCGCCTTCTCCAAACTTCCTCTCTAGACTATCTTTTAGAGAATTTTTGAAGCTTCAGAGAACACTAAACACAGCTATGCCTACAGCTAAATTGCTGAAAGTAACGGGGCTAATTTTTCTAAAGTGCAATGTGACATCTTAATTGCTTTTCTTGGTCCGAGATTACTCACGTCTGCCATCGCCACACTCAACCTTCTTTGATGGAATAAAATCCCACTGCCTGAAATCCTCCATTTTCTTAAGGCAGCCGGTTCCCTTGACATGTCTTTTTAATGAACGGTTATGATCAGAGCCCATGTAATTCAGTCACTGTTTTCAAAGAAGAAAGTTTAATCTAATAACTTCTTATTAAATTTTCAGTTCTCGCCGAAGCACGTTTGAAGGATATTCAAGGTAAACCATCTCGTGTCAGAATTCGATTGCTGGTTACCTTCATCCGTTGTTAATGAAAATTTATTTCAGGCTAATAACACATCCTGCTGTCTATTGTATTGTGGAGGAGGTCTGCACACGAGCTTTTTGGATATGCTAAGTTTATAACCGATAGTTTATCCTTGCCTAATTTCCAATGACAAGTAGGTGCAGCCCTAAAGAAGAAAATTGCATTTAAAATCACTTGGTTGTCTGATTACACATATACGAAAAAAAAGAACCAACCAGGTGATGGTTTAGACTTGGAGCTAAACTAGAAATGGGTCAAGTCTACCGAAGCTGGACTTTACACTGCCAGCATTTAACTCGCCATGTCTTAACCTGTCTTGCTTTTTCTGTACCAAGTAAACAGATTTACAAAATTATCAAGTGACACAGCAGTCTATCCGTGGCAGCGGTTGGGAAATAAAACTCTTTTGGGGACATAGCTAATCATAAGAGAGATGATGGGGATGGTACAATATTGATGATGTATGTTGGGCTTAAAGTACCCACCGGTTCAATATTGTAAAAAAATCCAATTTGCAGCCTGATGAAATATACTTGTGAACAAAGACAAATGGTGTGTCACTCGCCTTGAATCTCCGATGGGCATTTCAACCCATCCATTTTTTAAAAGATTTTTTTTTTTTTTGGGTGGGGGTGGACCATTTTCAAAGTCTTTCTTGAATTTGTTACAATATTGCTTCTGTCTAGGTTCTAGTTTCTGGACTGTGAGCCATGTGGGATCTTAGCCCTCTGACCGGGGAACGAACTTGCAGCCCCAGCATTGGAAGGTGAAGTCTTCCTCATTGGAGCAGCAGGGAAGTCCCATTCCATCCATTCTTGTCTGCACCGTCTTGCATTGACATTCCTAATATCCTACGGCTTTGTGTTTTTTTAATGCCCCCCCTGTCCCAATGCTCACAAAGACGGCTTCCTATTTTCATCTTTCTGTGCTAATGTCTATAAGTCTCGGGAGGGTAGGGGGACTGAATGAAGACTACACGGTTGTAAGCTAGCGGAACAGTCGTTGCAAGAGCAAAAGCTGGACTTACATGAGCCATATTGCTATTTTGGGAGAAACCCGTTATGCCGCTGGACACGCTGCAGATTGTTGATCCTTGCACACACTGGCACAGTAGGAATATGCAGTCATTTGCCTCCATCTGGGAGAGGGGCAAAGACACTTCCCTACGGCCTAGGTAGTGTGTGTGTGCGTGAGTCCTCAGTCGTGTCCGACTCTTTGCAACCCCATGGACTGTAGGCCACCAGGCTCCTCCATCCATGGGATTTGCCAGGCAAGAATACGGGAGTGGGTCGCCATTTCCTCCTCCAGGGGATCTTCCTCAGGCTTGGGTAGCAGTTCATCTTATTTCTAAACAATATTTGCCTGTGACACCATAAACTACAGCTTCTGACACATTCTTCGGGCAGAATCTTGAATCTGCAGGCACTGAAAAATGGAATTCTGTCACGGGTGCTGATCTGCTTTGGGCCTCAGTGAGTTATTTCCCCTTGGAGGCTTTAAAACATTGTCCTAAGATGTGGTCTCAGAAAGAGGAGAGCTTGCCGGTAAGAAGTTTGATGAAATTCATAGATGCATACCAGCACCCAGCAAATACTGACCTTAAAGGCGGTGTAACCTCACTCTATCATTTTAGAAGTACGGAAAGAACAGGCTGCAAGGAATGGTTGGTGGTTCTTAATATCTGGGGATCACGGAGCCTCTGAGCGTCGGAGTAAAACTACGAACCTGTCCCTGAACCGCTGCATTTGAGCACCAAACAATGTACACTCTCTTCGGGGCTCAGGGCGGGGTCGAGGGGACTTGTTAGAGAATTTTATCACTGACTCAGGAACCCTGAGGTTGGATGATTCGTCAAGGGTCACTCAGGCGGGTCTCATGAGATATCCTTGGAAGAAGAGTCTTTGGTTGGAACTGAAGCTACGTGATCTCAGGAATATGCTTCCCGGGTGGTTCGGCAGTGAAGAATTCACCGCAGATGCAGGAGACGTGGGTTCCATCCTTGCGTCGGGAAGATGCCCTGGAGGAGGGCATGGCAACCCACTCCAGTGTTCCTGCCTGGAGAATCCCATGGACAGAGGAGCCTGGTGGGCTACAGTCCAGGGGGTCTCAAAGAGTTGGACATGACTGAGCGTGTACACATGTGTATATATATATACATATATAATATACACACATATATATACACATATAGCTCAGGGATAGACAGCCATAATGTACGGCTTCATTACTATTGGTCCCCATAGCGTGGATGGAACCTTCAAACTCTGTCCCAGATATTGACACACTTACCTCAAACACGCTCATTTCCAAATGACTGTTTAAAATTTATAATTGGTTTGGGATTTTATATAAAATTTATAAGCAAATTGGGATTTTCAGAAAGTCCTAACCGCTTGCTTTGGGTGCTTATTTTTGCTTTCTTCTTTATTTTCTGTAGGCGATTACATTCCTAGAGTGTGTCATTAAGAATAAAAAAATAAATTCTATTTTAACCAAGAAGAGGTCACCACCTCCTGGGGAGAGCAGGATACAATATCTAAATTAAAGGCCTTTCCCCAAAGACCCTGAGGGACATTCTATTCCTCAAATCTGAATGTGCTTTAATATTATTAATATTAAATATCAATGTTAACAATCAATAAGAGTTAATAATCAATAATAAATAAACATTAATATTCATGTAATATATACTATAAATAACATTAATATTTACAATTATAACATATTAATAAATATAAATATGTCATAAATATTATATAAACATTAATAATCAATAATACACATACTACTTTAAAATAACCAATACTTAAAATCAATATTTTATAAGTTTGATAATAATTAACATTAATATCATTAATATTGATATTAGTATTAAATATCAATGTTAAAAATCAATATTTAATAATAATCAATAATGAATAAACATTAATATTTATGCAATATATACTATGTAGCATTAATGTTTATAATTATATAGATATTAATAAATATATTTCATAAATATTATATAAACATTAATAACCAATAATATAAATACTATTTTAAATAACCAATAATTAAAATCAATATTTTATAACAATTTGATGGTAATAATATCAGATATTACATTGATTGATGTTCTCATGTTATTCAAAGAGGTGAAAATGAAAACTCTGCTAGTCAATATCAATCTGTCTCACGCCAAGGGCTTTTCCGGTGTCTCAGACGGTAAAGAATCTGCCTGCAAATGCAAGAGATGTGTGTTGGATCCCTGGGTCAGGAAGATCCCCTGGAGGAGGGAGGGCAACCTACTCCAGTATTCTTGCTTGGAGAATCCCATGGATAGAGGAACCTGGTGGGCTATAGTCCATGGGGTCACAAAGAGTCAAACATGACTTAGCGACTTAAAAGCAACAGCAACAACATCATGTCAAAACCTGTATACATCTTTCTGAGAATGGGACATTTCATATTACTTCAACCAAAGGTACCCATCATTGTCACTATTCAAAAGGGATGTCAACCAAGGAATTGCCCTGAGACTCTCAGGGACAATCTATTATTATTATTCTGCATCATTTCTGCCCAGGTCTAGAGTCTACCCTTTAGAAACAAATGCACAATATGGGACAAAAGTCACTGGCTGCCTGTGACCTCACCTCTCACTCTGGACAGGTCTTCAAGTCTCTCATTCTTACAGATTACTTGCATGGTATATAAATATACCACTTATATTCAGTCGGTTCAGTCGCTCAGTCGTGTCCGACTCTGTGACCCCATGGCCTGCAGCCCACCAGGCCTCCCTGTCCATCACCAACTCCCAGAGCCTGCTCAAACTCATGTCCATCAAGTCGGTGATAACATTTACATTAGTAAATATTTGTATCTATAGATATAAAATCCTTATATTTTAAAAATGAAGTTGAATATTCAACCAATGAAATGAGTCACTCCACTTTCGCCAAGAACTTACTACATCTTCAGTAGTAGCAATAATGTTAACCGTTCAGTGGTGTCTGACTCTTTGTGACCCCATGGACTGCGGCCCGCCAGGCTCCTCTGTCCATAGAATCCTCCAGGCAAGAATACTGGAGTGGGTTGCCAGTCCCATCTCCAGGGGACCTTCTCAACCCAGGGATTGAACCAGGGTCTCCTGCATTGCAGGCAGACTCTTTACCACTTGAGCTACAGGGAAGAACTTAATACTTCCTGAGAGTAAGTAAAAAAAAAAAAAAAAACAAACCACCACCAACAACAACAACTCAAAATGGCTCAAAGACTTAAATAAAGACCTGACATCATAAAACTCTTAGAAGAGAATATACATAAAAAAGTGCTGACATAAACAGTACCGATGTTTTCTTAGGTCATCTCCTACGGGAATAGAAATAAAAGCAAAAATAAACCAACGGAACTTAATCATACTTTGAAGCTTTTGCCCAGCAAAGGAAACCATAAATAAAAGCACGACAGCCTACGGACTGGGAGAAAATATTTGCAAAGGATGTAACTGACAGGGACTTAATTTCCAAAATATACAGGCAGTTCATACAACTTAACAACAATAAAACCCAATCCACAAATGGGGCAGAATACTTAGATAGACATTTCTCCAAAGAACACGTGCAGATGGCCAAGAGGCACCTGAAAAGATGCTCAGCATCACTCATTTATCAGAGAAATGCAAATCGAAACCACAGTGAGGTACCAGCTCACACCAGTCAGAACGGCCATCATGAAAGAGTCTGCAAACACTCAACGCGGGAGAGGGCGTGGGGAGAAGGAAACCGTACCACACTATGGGTGGGGATGAAAATGGACGCAGCCGCTGCGGAGGCTCCTTAAAAAACTAAAAATAAAACCACTGATACCGTCGTATGATCCAGAAGTCCCATTCCTGGGCACATAACTGGAGAAAACCATCATTTGAAAAGATACGTGTACCGCAGTGTTTATAGCAGCACTGTTCACAACAGCCAAGACATGGAAGCGGCCTGAGTGTCCATCAACAGAGGAATGGATGAAGATGTGGACCGACAGACGACGGACTCTTAGGCGGCTGCAAAAAAGCAAAATAATGCCACCTGCAGCAACATGGGTGGACCCAGAGATGATCATACTTAAGCGACCCACATTGAGAAAGACAAATATCCCCTGACATGACGTACACACAAACTCCAAAAACGATACAAACTTACAGAGATAAAAGTGATGCAAATGAGCTTATTTATAAAACAGACTCAGAGTTCGGAAACAAACTCTGGTTACCGTAGGGGCAAAGCAAGCAGGGATAAGTTAGGAGTCTGGGACTAGCAGATACGCAAGACTGTAGATAGAACAGATAAAAATACCAAGGACCTACTGGGCAGCATATGGAAGCATATTCAATAGCCTCTGATAAACCATCATGGCAAAGAGTATCAAAAATAATATACATGTATAACTGAATCCCTTTGCTATACACCAGAAACTAACATAACATTGTAAATCAACTATGAAGTGAAGTGAAGTGAAGTCGCTCAGTGGTGTCCGACTTTCTGCGACCCCATGGACTGTAGCCCACCAGGCTCTCCGTCCATGGGATTCTCCACTCCACTGGAGTGGGGTGCCATTGCCTTCTCCAGGGGACCTTCCCAGCCCAGGGATTGAACCCGGGTCTCCCGCATTGCAGGCAGACACTTTAACCTCTGAGCCACCAGGGAAGACCTCAATTTTAAAAGAGTATGTGGTTATTTCTAATGAATATGATATAATATTTGAAAAACTCGAATGTTCCAAGCATTATCTTAATACTCACAATTTCTTTAAAATTAAAGAGAACATAACAGAGTCTTCATTTTAACGAAATCTGTTTTTAACTTTTAGCAGAATGGGTAATTCCTGATGTATACTGATTTAAAAAATGTAGAATTGGGTGTCAAAGCAATTTCATTGACATTGTGCAAATCACACTGTAGAAAAAAATTAAGCCCATTGAAGCTTAAACCAATAAAAACTTCACTTTCTTATGATCGTCACAAAAATAAAGGCCTTGGAAAGAACTGAGGAGACTTTTAATAGCTGTGCAAACACAGAAATCTAATAATCAGATTGCAGCTTGACTAAAGACTTAAAGTTTGTATTAGGAATTATGAAACGACCCTAGTCATCATATTAGGAATTGTATGCTATACTCACAAAGGTTTTCAATATGTCCTTAATGATCATCAATCATTATCAACAAGTATACGGTGGTTTAAAAAAAAAATAAGTTAATATATGCCACAAACCAACACAATGGTGTAAAACAATTATCCTATTAAAATTATGGCTGAAGAATTCAGTTCAACAATTTTTGGAGGAAAGAAGTCACACAATATGCCCAATTCTTCCAAGTCCCCATTTTTTAAAACCTCTGAAGGAAACTGTGTAAGTTCCAAACCTGGCTTTATTCTACATTGCCCCCTGCTAACATGATGCGGCAGCGTGGATGGGAGGGGAGTTTTGGGGGAGAATGGATACTCGTGTATGTATGGCTGAGTCCCTTCGCTGTCCACCTGTCACAGCACTGTTGATCAGCTATACCACAATACAAAATGTTTTTGGTGTTAAAAAAGATCAAAAATTTTTTTTTTTAAAAAGGACAAAAAAATCCTGGCTTTATTCAACTCACTCATTTTCAAGTATGTTAAGTCACAAACCACAAGGGGGAATAGAAGACATTAATATTGAACAATCTACTGAAATTTCTATGAAATCCACTTTTTAGCATGTCTTATACGGGAAAACAAGACACGCACGGGAGAATAATTTAATCTCACAGGTTTTCACTTCCACTGGGAAAGAAAGACACAGAAATAACAGTTTCTTTTTAAATGCAAATGTTGCATTTCAAGTTTAATAAGATCACGGCTCGTTGGATGGTGTTGGCTTTAAATTCCTTCAGCATATACACAAATTGTTTGCAGATCTAGGAAAATACTCTGGTCATTGCGAAAAATAGATTCTCTGTTTGGAAATATGTAATTCGGGTAAACAGATGAACAAATCAGGACAAATGGAACCCAACGTTTAAGGGCTGTAATTTTGAAACTAAGCCTGGAATCTCAAATGGCAAGGGTAGTGACTGACCTTAACTTACTGACCTTGAGTAAACTCTGCGCACTGGTTTCGTTTTAAGAACGTTCTCCAAAGCTCTGTCAGGGTCTGTCTTAAAATTCTTATGCCTGTAAGTATTTTCTGCATTATTATCTGTCAGTTAAACAAGGATGACTCCTCAAGCCTTGATCTGGTCCTTTCTTGGTTTAAAAGTCATGGGCACCTTATTCTTTGTTCCTCAAGGCCTGTTTGCTGATCAACCTGCAATTCTTTAAAGCCTTCTTAAGAAACTGAATGCAACCCATCCTTCAAAAGTTCCCGCAAATGTCTGCAAAATTTCCAGAAAGTGCTACACCTGCCCGTTGTCCACGCTCAACATACACACGACGGAATATTACCGAGCCCTAAAAAGGGGAACGAAACTGAGTCAGCTGCGGTGATGACGTGCATGGACCTAGAGCCTGTCGTACAAAGTCAGAAAGAGAAAAACGAGTATCGCGTATTCTCTCTAGGAGGAATCTACAAAAAGATGGTACAGATGATCTTCTTTGCAGGGCAGAAAGAGAGATGCAGACAGAGAGAACGGAAATGCGGCAACAGCGGGGGAAAGGGGGCGGTGGGGTGAACTGAGAGAGTAGACCTTCCATATACACAGCACCATGCGCAAAACGGCCAGCCAGCGGGAAGCTGCTCTGTAGCACAGGGCGCTCCGCTCGGGGCTCTGTGATGACCCAGAGGGGTGGGTGGGGCTCGGAGGGAGGCTCAAGACGGAGGAGATATGTGTGTACTTAAAGCTGAGAGTCCCTGGGACTGCAAGGAGATCCAACCAGTCCATTCTGAAGGACATCAGCCCAGGGTGTTCTTTGGAAGGAATGATGCTAAGGCTGAAACTCCAGTACTTTGGCCACGTCATGCGAAGAGCTGACTCACTGGAAAAGACTCTGATGCTGGGAGGGACTGGGGGCAGGAGGAGAAGTGGACAACAGAGGATGAGAAGGCTGGATGGCATCACTGACTCGATGGACGTGAGTCTAAGTGAACTCTGGGAGTTGGTGATGGACAGGGAGGCCTGGCGTGCTGCGATTCATGGGGTCGCAAAGGGTCGGACACGACTGAGTGACTGAACTGAACTGAACTGAACTGAAAGCTGATTCACTTTATTGTACAGCAGAAACGAAACATTGTAAAGCAATTTTACTCCAATTAAAAAAATTATAACATTGATTCCTTTCACGTGCCAACATGTAGCAGGATTTTTAACATGTTATTTGAAAAAAAAAAAAAAAAACAAAACAAAACCCAAAATGCTAACCTATTGTGTTTAGCTATGGCCATCAGGATCATATATCTGCTTCTTGTAAATGCAACGTGTTCAGGATTTTATACTTGCTCTGATAGGCTAGATGAGTCTTTGCTGAGCTTGTTTGGGAAACTTGCCATTCTTAACACCATGGTTTTGGAGAAACAGGTACTTTTATTTTCTCCCAAAGTCCTCTTTGCAGGCAGGACGCAAACACACTTAAAAACTTTGAAGCCTCTATGGTTTGTAATTGGTGGGGCAATGAAAAAGAGCCAAATCGTGGGCTGTTTTAGGGTATACATGACACCATCCCAGCTATTCCCCGTCTTAGATAATATTTCTCCATTAAACTGTGCAGTGTTTTTTTTTTTTTAAAGACTTAAAATTTTTCTAAAATTTATTTATTTTTAATTGAAGGATGATTGCTTTACAATGTTCTGCTGCTTTCTGCCGTATGACAATGTCAGTCAGGCACAGGTATACACGTGTCCCCTCCCTCTTGAACCTTCCCCCCCCCCCCCCCCCAACCCCATCCCACCCCTCTAGGTTGCCCCAGAGCATAGGTATCAGTTCCCTGAGTCATACAGCAAATTCCACCTGCCATCTGTTTCACATGTGGTAATCTATATGTTTCAAAGCTACTCTTGCAGTGAAGAGATGGGAATACCAGGCCACCTGACCTGCCTCTTGAGAAATCTGTATGCAGGTCAGGAAGCAACAGTTAGAACTGGACATGGAACAACAGACTGGTTCCAAATCAGGAAAGGAGTACGTCAAGGCTGGATATTGTTACCCTGCTTATTTAACTTCTATGCGGAGTACATCATGAGAAACACTGGACTGGAAGAAGCACAAGCTGGAATCAAGATTGCTGGGAGAAATATCAATAACCTCAGATATGCAGAGGAGAGTAAAAAAAGTTGGCTTAAAGCTCAACATTCAGAAAACGGAGATCATGGCATCTGGTCCCATCACTTCATGGGAAATAGATGGGCAAACAGTGGAAACAGAGTCAGATTTTATTTTCTTGGGCTCCAACATCACTGCAGATGGTGACTGCAGCCATGAAATTAAAAGACGCTTACTCCTTGGAAGAAAGGCTATGACCAACCTAGATAGCATATTCAAAAGCAGAGACATTACTTTGCCAACAAAGGTCCGTCTGGTCAAGGCTATGGTTTTCCAGTGGTCATGTATGGGTGTGAGAGTTGGAGTATAAACAAAGCTGAACGCTGAAGCATATATGCTTTTGAACTGTGGTGTTGGAGAAGACTCTTGAGAGTCCCTTGGACTGCAAGGAGATCCACACAGTCCCTCCTAAAGGAGATCAGTCCTGGGTGTTCTTTGGAAGGACTGATGCTGAAGCTGAAGCTCCAATACTTTGGCCACCTCGTGCGAAGAACCGACTCATTTGAAAAGACCCTGATGTTGGGAAAGATTGAGGGCGGGAGGAGAAGGGGATGACAGAGGATGAGATGGTCCTATAGCATCACTGAATCAATGGACATGACTTTGAGCAAGCTCCAGGAGGTGGTGATGGACAGGGAAGCCTGGCGTGCTTGGACAGAACTGAACTGAGCTGAACTGATTTTTACACTCTTTACTGAATTTGTTACAATATCGCTTCTGTTTTGCGTTTTGGCTTTTTAGCTGCAAGGCATGTGAGATCTTACTTCCCTGACCAGTGATCAGTTCCACACCCTTCTTTGGAAGCCCAAAGGGTGTATTAATTCAAGCTTCAATTCAACCTACAAAGAAAACGTTTAAAAAACTATTTGATCACCAGCAACAGTCATTTTCCTTTCAAAACTGATGAACATTCTGGGGGAGGTTGATTATAATAGGCTTAAAATTTTATAACAGTCCTTGATGATAACCCCAGGCACAGTTTTTGAAAAGAAATTGTTGTTTTACGAATTAGTCCTTTGGTTGTTCAGAAATCCAACAAGTCCATTTGGGTACGTGCAAAATTAGAGAATGATGACTCTTCCATAAATAATTACATGCTGAGAAGCTCTGACTACATTAAAGATGGTGACTTATTTGTAAATTAATGAATTTTTAAATGACATGTTCTTTTTTCAAGAGGTGTCATTATCTAATTCTCATTAATTTTCCACACAAATAGCTCGTTTCTTATACCCAAAGGATTTGCATGGTTTTTCTTGTGCATTTCTATAATATCTCAGATCCTTGAAAACCTAACCAAAATACATAAGCGAGTGATGCATGGGTTTAAGAAACCCATGATTCTTTGCTTCCCATTATTATTATTATTTTTTAACCATTTATTTTGTATTTGAGTATAGCCTATTAACACTGTTGTGATAATTTCAGGCAGACAGCAAAGGGACTCAGCCACAGACACACATGTATCCATTCCCCCCCAAACTCCCCTCCCATCCAGGCTGCCACGTGACACTGAGCAGAGGTCCCTGTGCTGTCCAGCAGGTCCTTGCTGGTTCTCCATGTTAAATATCGTCAGAGTGGACAGGTCCATCCCAAACTCCCTAACTATCCCTTCCCCCATCTCTCCCCACTAGTGACCATAAGGTTATTACAGAGGATTGAGCAGAGTTCCCTGTGCTGGACAGCAGGTCCTTGCTGGTTCTCCATGTTAAACACAGCAGTGTGTCCATGCCCATCCCAAACTCCCCGACTATCCCTCCCCTCATCGCTCCCTGCTGGTGACCATAAGGTTATTACAGAGTATTGAGCAGAGTTCCCTGTGCTGGACAGCAGCTCCTTGCTGGTTCTCCATGTTAAACACAGCAGTGTGTCCATGTCCATCCCAGACTCCCTGACTATCCCTTCCCCATCCTTCCCCCTGGGAACCATAAGGTTATTACAGAGGATTGAGCAGAGTTCCGTGTGCTGGACAGCAGGTCCTGGCTGGTTCTCCATGTGAAACACAGCAGTGTGTCCGTGTCCATCCCAGCCTCCCTGACCATCCCTTCCCCGTGGCAAGCGTAAGTTCATCCTCTGTGTCTGGGAGTTCCTTTCTGTCTCGTCAGTAACTTCTTTTCTGTCACTTCTTTTTAGGTTCACATATAAGGGATGTCCTGTGATATTTCTCCTTCTTTGACTAACTGACTTCACTTAGTATAATAATCTCTGGTCAAATCCATGTTGCTCGACTTCCCAGGTGGTTCAGATGGTAAAGAACCCTCCTGCAGTGCAGGAGAGACGGGTTCAGTCCGTGGGTGGGAACTTCCCCTGGAGAAGAGAATGGCAACCCACTCCCATACCCTTGCCTGGAAAATCCCCAGGACAGAGGAGCCTGGCGGGCTTCGAGCCATAGGCTTGCGCAGAGTCGGACACGACTGAAGCGACTTAGTGCTACGTTTGTGGGAGCTGGGTCGTCTCTGCTTTTGCAGCACCTCGCGTTCTAGGTTTGACACCTTGCATTCTTCCTCATTTCCTTAATTTCAACAGAAGAGTGGCTAACGGCAGGGCAAGGTGCACACAGCGGGCTTTGTGTAGACCCAGTCTCTGTGTGTCTCTGATGCCTGAAGGATGGTCCTGATTACTGAGGGTAAAGAAGTGATTTAAAAAAAGAAAGAAGAACCCAATCAAAGAAGCTGCGATAGATCTAAGTAGACATGTGTCCAGACGACACACCAGCGGCCACAAAGCACAAGAAAAGATGCTCAAAATCCCCGATGATCAGCGAAATGAAATCAAAATGACAATGACGTATCAATTCGCACCGGTCACAGTGGTCACCGTTAAAAAGTCTACACACAGTAAATGGTGGAGAGGGCGTGGAAAGGAGGAAACACTCCCACACTGTTGGTGGGACTGTAAATTTCTGCAGGCACTATGGAGAACAGTATGGAGGCTCCTAAATATCCTGTGCAACAGAAGGTACCATATGATCCAGAAATCCCATTCCTAAGCACGTATCTGCAGAAAACTGTCATTTAAAAAGATAACATGCACTCCGATGTTCACAGTAGCACTATTTACAAGAGCGAAGACAAGGAAGCAACCTAAATGTCCATCAAAGGAAGGATGGACAAAGATGACATGGCAAAGACACCGTGGAATCGTACTCAGTCACGAAAAATGTAATCATGCCCTCTGCAGCAACAGAGATGGACCTAGAGACTACCCTAACAGTGAAGCGGCAAAGAGACGTATCATATATCACTTATCTATGGAATCTAAAAAAAACCCGATACAAATGAACTTATTCATAAAACAGAAAGTGAGTCACAGAGAAAACAAACTTATCATAACCAAAGCAGGCACTGGGAAGGGATACGTTAAGAACCTGGGAATCAAGAGACACACACTACTATATATAAAATACAAAATCAACAAGAACCTGCTCGATAGAACAGTGAAGTCTACCCGATACTCTGTGATAAGCTATATGAGAAAAGAATATATTAAAAAAATAGTGTACAAATGTCTATGTATGATTCACGCCAGTCTATGTCCGACGCAGGATACAGCATGCTTGGGGCTGGTGAACGGTGATGACCCAGAGAGATGTTATGGGGAGGGAGGTGGGAGGGGGGTTCATGTTTGGGAACGCATGTACACCCGTGGTGGATCCATGTCAATGTATGGCAAAACCAATACGGTATCGTAAAGTAAAATAAAGTAAAAAAAAAAAGTCTATTATGATTCAGTTTGTTTGTACAGCTGAAACTAACACAACATTCCAAATCAGTGCTATTCTAATAACACTTAAATATTAAATAAGAAAGGTGTTTACAACGTGATACCTGTGAACAGCCACGTATCCCACTTTGGTTTTGCTCCATCACGCTGAACACATCCCTTTGAGCCTTAGTTTACTCCCCAAAGCTGAGTTAGCAACACAGGTTTCACAAAGTAGATACATTCCAAAGGAAGAGCGTTATAAAAGTAAGAAAAGGCACAAGAAGCATTGCACAAGTTATGGGCCAAGTCACGGGTGATGAATGAATGCTGTTAGGACCTTCCACTCAGGCCATATAATCGCCCAAAGTCTCTGTGCAGCTTTATCACAGCCTCCCAAGTGTGCGCCTGTGATTTTCCTGAAAATGTTAGCAATCAGATGGGCTTGCATGCCTGGAAAGGCACGCAGTCACACCTTTGCAAGGACTTATGTCTGATCACGATCAAGGTAAAACTGTGCGACCCTCTGCCTCTGTCAAAGCTCAGTGATACACCATCCTAAACCAAGGGCCGTGATCTCCTCTGGACGATCTTTCTCAGATGAGAGAAACAGGTGTAAGGAGAGTCTGTTCAATGAGTCTGAGGCATGATTTCATGAGTAGATGAATGGAAGATACTCAGCACGGGGTCCAAAGCACCGGAGGCACCCAGTGACTGGTAAAGATTTTAACTGGAGGGCACTTGCTTTACAGTGGTGTGTTGGTTGGTTTCTGCTGTACAAGAACACGGGAAAATTGCTCAGTCGTGTCCGACTCTCTGTGACCCCATGGACTGTAGCCTGCCCGGCTCCTCTGTCCATGGAGGTTCTCCAGGCGAGAATACTGGAGTGGACTGGCTATTCCCTTCTTCAGGGGATCTTCCCAAACCCAGGGATCGAACCCAGGTCTGCCACACTGCAGGCAGATTCTTTACCACCCGAGCCAGCAGGGAAGCCCCAGAATCCTGGACTGGGTAGCCTGTCCCTTCTCCAGGGGATCTTCCCGACCCAGGAACCGAACGAGGGTCTCCTGCACTGCAGGCGCATTCTTTATCAACTGAACCTCTGGGGATCAGTCAGAATTATACGAGAGGCTCCCTCTGAGGCCTGCCTCCAGGCCACCCAGGTCATCACAGGGGACTGAGCTGAGCTTCCTGTATACAAACAGCAGCTTTCCAAAAGCTATCTATTCTATACGTGCATACGTGTGAGAGCCACCATCTCCAATCGTCTCCCTCTCCTTCCCCTGCACAAGTCTGTCCTCTGAGTCTGTCTCTGGGTCTGTGTCCCTGCAAGGAGGTTCATCGGGACCATCTTTCTAGATTCCTCACACGAGTTAATATATGATACTTGTTTTCCTCTTTCCGACGTCTTCACTCTGTACAGCAGAGTCATTCAGAGTTGTGGGTGGACCTACCTTCATTTCTTTTTTATGACTGAGTAACTATATCTTTAAGGGATATAAGTGCCACGAATTCAAGCCATTAGGTCTTGTCTCTCTATGACTTGCTATTTACTGTGAATGAAATAAATCTCAAGTGCCTTGTAGACGGTATATGCCTCTGGAAGAGAAATAGAAGCAAGGCTTGGTGGCTGACCTCAACAGCTAAAATTCGAATGTGAAATAATCAGACTAGATTTAATCAGCAAATATTCATTTTCTAGTTAGGTCCAACAGGCTTATAATTGAATGAACAGTAAAGGTTATTATGGGAATTGTCATATTCCATCTATTGCATGTCATTCTATGTATTGCATGTCACGTTCTGTGTGTATTACACACACACACACACACACACACACACACACACACACAACTGTAGAATCAAAGGATGGTCTCCGTACTATTTTACCCTGACTTGCAAAATCAGTGAAAATTCTCCGTTTGTAAGAATGGTCATGTTTCGTATTTTTTTACCTTTCTCACCTTACACTTTGTTGAAGCATATAGAAATGATTTCCTTTGTGCTGTAATTTATCTGTCTGTAAGCTGTCCAATTAAAAGCAGAACTGCTTTAAATTTTTATCCTCAGATGCCTCTGTTGTACCTTTCGACTGGCTGTGATTGAAACACAGAGCAGGTGTTAAGTTTTTCATTTGGGATTTATGACACTTCAATTGGAAAAGAAGCAGGCACCCCACTGCACAAATTGTCATCGTTTACAATGGCCGAGATCTGGAAGCAAATATTGCAAATATATTCTCATGTCAAAGCCATCACAGGAATCTTGGGGAAATGTTAAAGGCGATTTCTCTCTGCACGCGTGTGGTGAATGTCGGGGACCACAATTAATGCCGGTACAAATATTTTCAGCGTCCCTGATGTGAGGCTCCGGGTTCTATTTTGAGCCATCTGATGGACAAGCCCATAATTGCATTGGACACGGGCTTTCAATCAACGCGCCTGCAAGCTGTGCATCAATGATTCGCAGAGACCGCGATAATTAATCATCGACTTTCCTAGAAGATAATGTTCCCAACAGCCTGCAGGAGACACCTAAGTATACCTCCACCTCTTCCGGGGGAGGGTTAGTTGCTCCCAGGGCAAAAACCTGTAACTGTATCCTGCTGAACGTTACAAGTGTGCCCTGTCAAAGTCTTCCCCTCAAGGTAACTTTTCTTTGGGCCTTGGAGGAGAGTCTGATTAATTATTGTCATCACCTTCCTTGTAGACTCCATCCTCACCATGCAGGGAGAATCCATCCTCACCATGCAGGGAGCATCCATCCTCACCATGCAGGGAGCATCCATCCTCACCATGCAGGGAGCATCCATCCTCACCATGCACGGAGAATCCATCTGAGGAATCATAGTCACACTTAAAAAAAAAAAAATCACATTCCATTTGCCCAGGATTGTTTTTAGCATCCACCTTATCACAAATTCTTCAGAGTAGATGAAAGATATTGGTTAAGGCTTCCCTGATAGCTCAGTTGGCAAAAAAAGCTGCCTGCAATGCAGGAGACCCTGGTTTGATCCCTGGCCTGGGAAGATCCCCTGGAGAAGGGAAAGGCTACCCACTCCTGTATTCCTGGGCTTCCCTGGTGGCTCAGCTGGTAAAGAATCTGCCTGCAATGTGGGAGATCTGGGTTCGATCCCTGGCTTTGGAAGATCCCCTGGAGACGGGAAAGGCTACCCACTTCAGTAATCCTGGGCTTCCCTGGTGGCTCAGCTGGTAAAGAATCCACCTGTAATGTGGGAGACCTGGGTTAGAAAGATCCCCTGGAGAAGGGAAAGGCCACCCAGGGCGGTACTCTGGCCTGGAGAATCCCATGGACTATACGGTCACAAAGAGTCAGACACGACTGAGCGACTTTCACTGAGGTGGCAGTAATGTTTGGCAAAGATGTAGCAGTGATATCTGTTTTGGATTCTGGGTATTGTGGGGAGGGGAGAGCTGGGTCAGGGTAAGGTCAGAAGATGAATGAAAACCAGGACAAGAACTGACACTGGAATAAACAGGATTTCCCAGTAAAACAAGACTATCCATGGAGACAGAGGGGAAAGCAGGATGCGAATTTCACCAGGAAACACACACTCGTGGGGAAAAAAAAAATACAAACCGTAAGGTGGAGAAGGGTATTTGTAGACGGATGTCAAGCACGTGATGTGGGTTAAATAGATTCTTCTTTGTGAGCATTCACCTGTGAGTGTATCCAACTGGCTCTCACTGAGGAGAGGGCTTTTGAGTTGATGTGGGTGAACCGCTCTCTCTGCCTGCGGGCTCTGATGTCGCCTGTGGCTGTCGGCTTCAGGGAAGGATGGTGCTCCTTGCTCAGGTGTTTGCCAGCTGTCAGGGTGCGTGGTGAGCGTTGTGTGCTTGCCAACCATTGGGGGAAGTCATTCAGGGCACCCTGTACGCTTGACGTCCACAGAGTGCTTGCTTGGGGCGCCTTCAGAGGGCTGTACCTCCGGGGAGAAGTCAAGCAGACTGGGGTGGAAATGTAATCGTTAAATACACCTCAAAAGGAAGGCAGACAGCCCAGTGAAGGCTTAGTTGCTTGGTCGTGTCCAACTCTCTGGGACCCCATGGGCTGTATAGCCCACCAGGCTCCTCTGTCCATGGGATTCCCCAGGCAAGAACACTGGAGTAGGTAGTCTTTCCCTTTTCCTGGGGATCTTCCCCACCCAGGGATCAAAATCTGCATTGCAGGCAGATTCTTTACCATCTGAGCCACCAGGGAAGCCTGCAAATATTTCTATATTGAAATTCTAACTCATAGTACCTGTGGATGTGACCTTTGGAATGAGGACTTATTTAAACTCAGAGGTCATTGAGTTTAAACAAACAACCTTTGTGCATCAGGCTGGGTCCTGACCTCATAGGACTCGGGTCCTCATAAGAAGAGGTGATCAGGATACAGACACACGGAGGGAGGACCATGTGAGGACTCAGGGAGGGGACGTCCGTCCACATGCCCAGGAGAGAGTCCAGCCCTGCCCACACCTGGGTCTCAGATGTCAGCCTCCAGGAGAGACATAAATCTCTACTGTTCAAGACCCCAGCCCTAGGAAACTAAGATACCTGCTGATTTCCTCTATAGGGTGACCCCTCCACTGTGAAGGGGAAAGATGACTCCCACAGACACACAACCTCATACATACATATGAACCCACCCACACACACTGTTCTGGACTGTGGTGTCTTGCTCTTTAATAAGCCTCATTCACCGTTAGGGGAAAACTGCCTTTTTGCTAGCAAAGAAATAAAGAGAGAAATATTTTTCCCCTGGAAATTCTTGCTTAAAAAAAAAAAAAAAAAAAGAACTGTGTTTCTGGGGTTGAACATAGAAAAAGATAGAGACATTATTTTAGAATGTAGTATCACTGAAGGGAAAAAGTGAGGTGAAGGTGTTAGCTGCTGAGTCCTGTCTGACTCTGCAAACCCCTGGACTGTGTAGCCTTCCAGGCTCCTCTGTCCAGGGGATTCTCCAGGCAGGAATACTGGAGTGGGTTGCCATTTCCTTTCAGGGTGGGGAGGGGGGCGGTCCTTCCAGACCCAGGAATGGAACCCGAGTCTCTTCTGCATTGCAGGCGGATTCTTTACCATCGCAGTCACCAAGGAAGGCCACATTTTCAGGGTTAAATGTTATAATCCCAGGAGAGAGAAACACACTTTGTTTCAGAAGGCAGGATCAGTAAAGTGCCATAAATAGGAAGAAACCCCCTATCCATTTCAGCCTGCGGTTTCCACATCCTTTGACAGAATTTCAGCATCCTTTCAGGAGTCGGTAACAAGGGTGTGATTCACAAAGCACCGGCAGGAACAGCCTCTTGCTAATTCTCTGGACACAATGACTCAACGCAATGAGTCAAATACAAATCAGCAGATGGAAGAGCTTATCTTGAAAACTGTTTTATTTTAGCCACAACCTTCCTGCAGGGGTCACTCCTGCTCCCCAGAATCGTCCGCAAGTTTCAGGAACACAACGTGAAATAGAACATGCCCTGCATTTAAGTTCAAAACAAATTCTTCTCTACTTAAATATTCCACGAACACGATTTTACATCACCGAATCCACCTTCTGCACGCTTAATCTGTTCACATTTTTCACTTCAGTTATCTAGAATTTATTTGCTTGGGGAGGAGAGATTTTCTTAAATCTCTGTGAGTGTTACAGACTGAGGGTTGCCATTTCTTTCTCCAAAGCTTCCAGGGATGGAACCGAGGTCTCTTAACACTGCAGACAGATTCTTTACTGTCTGAGCCATCAGGCAAGCCCCTAATAGCTGACGGTATAGCATAAACCTAACTTTTAGGTCCAATGATAGAGTAGTCTGTTATCTGCCTTATTACAGAGGTCTTGAATTGGATCCCAAATACCTTCGAGGTCCATACGCCTTTATGCGTCTTAGAGGTAAACTCAACCATGTAGAACACAAAAAGATTCAAGGCCCAGCAGGGTTAATTTTTCCATGTCTGCCATCCAAACAAAAATTTCCAGCCAGGAGAAGCAGTCGGAAAGCACAACCGATCAAGCAAAGAGTGAAATAAAGACATCAACAGTGTTCTTGCCTGGAGAATCCCAGGGACGGGGGAGCCTGCTGGGCTGCTGTCTGTGGGGTCGCACAGAGTCAGACACGACTGAAGCGACTTAAAAGACATCAACACGGACCCACAAATGACCCAGATAGAACAATACACACAGAGTGACTTTAAGGAGTTACTATAACTGCATTTAATAATGCCCACAAAGTTAGGGACATGTAAGTCATAAAAAGATCCAAATTAAACATCGGGACGTGAGAACAATACTGTGTGGAATGACAAATTCGTTGAATGGAGTTACCAGTTGCTTAGACTCGACAGGACAAATGACCCGTGAACATGATCCCTAAGTCCTGTCCGACTCTTAGTGACCCCATGGACTGCAGCCCACCAGGCTCTGCCATCCATGGGATTTTCCAGGCAAGAGTACTGGAGTGGGGTGCCATTGCCTTCTCCAGTAAATCAACTATATACGTCAATAAAAATTAAAAAAATAAAAGCTCAAAATATCATACAACAAAAATGTATTTAAAGATGAAAGATAATGTTGGAATTGTCAAACATAAAAGTGCAGAAAGAATCCATCAGGACGGACTACACTGCAGTTAATGTTAAGGGTACCCTTCAAGGGAAAGAAAATATTATCAGGTGTGACGTTGGATATATGGATTTATACAATGGAATGAAGGAAATCAGTAGTTGGAACTATACTGAAAACACGTGAGATTTCTTTATTTACATCTCTTTTAAAGATAATAGACTGCTTAAGCAAATATTACAAAAATGTGACAGTTTACATACATGGTAAATATTTCTCTTATTATTTCTCCTATAATTGATTCTTTAAGCAAATAAGATCTAGTAAATGGAATTTAACATAAAATGCAAAAATCAGTGGGACAGTAGCACAAAATTCAAGAGGAGAGAAGGCTAGGACACTGTGGAAATATTCTTAATCTGTGTGTGAAATACATTGTCACTTAAACGTAGCCTGTCATAAGTGAATCATATTTATTATGAATTTGAAAGCAACCAGAAAAAAGACAGAATAAAGTATTACAACTAACGAACTTGCAAATGAAAAGAAACTGAATCATAAACAAAATTAATGCAAAAGAAGACAAAAAACCAATGAGACAAAAATTAAGAGACAAACAGTTTATCTTTCAAACCTTGTTGTATCGATAATAGCAGTGAGAGCTTTGTTAGCTCAGTCGTGTCTGACTCTTTGTGACCCCCGTGGACTTTAAGCCCGCCAGGCCCCTCTGTCCACGGGATTCTCCAGGCAAGAGTACTGGAGTGGGGTGCCATTGCCTTCTCCATACACCATGCTACCTCAATTAAATGAAATTTGATGCGGTTCTATAGTTCAGCTGGTAAAGAATCCGCCTGCAATGTGGGAGACCTGGGTTCGATCCCTGGGTTGGGAAGATCCCCTGGAGGAGGGAAAGGCTACCGACTCCAGTTTTCTGGTCTGGAGAATTCCATGGACTATATAGTCCACGGGGTTGCAAGGGCTGAGCACGACTGAGCGAGTTTTCATTTTGACTATACCCAACACACAGTGTTTCATAGCAAAGACTACTACCAAAGGGAAAGAGTTACTTCTTGACAGTAAAAATGTCCGTTCACTAGGAGGATATAAAATACTCAACGCTTATGCACCTACTGCGTGCGTGCGTGCGTGCGTGCGTGCGTGCTCCGTCGCTTCAGTCATGCCAGATTCTTTGCAATCCCACAGCCTATAGCCCACCAGGCTCCTGTGTCCATGGGGTTTTCCAGGCAAGAATACTGGAGGGGGTTGCCACGCCCTCCTCCAGGGGATCTTCCCGACCCAGGGATGGAAACAAAGTCTCTTACAGCTCCTGCATTAGCACGTGGGTTCTTGACCACTACCTGGGAAGCCTGTTACTAGAGTAACAGGCTCCTTGAAAAAGGAATAGACAAATTTGAGGTTTGTCAATTGGAGAGGTGTATGGAGAGAGTAACATGGAAACTTATATCACCATATGTAACAGAGAGAGCCAACGGGAATTTGCTGTGTGACTCAGGAAGCTCAAACTGGCGCTCTGTGTCAACCTAGAGGGCTGGGATGGGGAGGGAGATGGGAGGGAGTGTCAAAAGGGAGAGGGCATTATGTATACCTATGGCTGATTCATGCTGAGGTTTGACAGAAAACGGCAAAATTCTATAAAGCAATTATGCTTCAGTTAAAAAATAAATTAAAAAAATTAAAACCTGATAGATAATGCACGGAAAACCAGAGAAATTCACAATTTAAGTTTAATTAATATAATCATGTTAACACGTAAGTAGTCCCGCATAATTGATAGAAAAAGGAAACAGAAGCATTAGTAAAAATACAAGAGATTTGTTCAAGACGGTCAAACAACTTGTCCTAATTATTGCAATAGTAGCCAAACTGTAAATCAGCTATACAATTTTTAAAAAGTCAACATTCTTAAAAAAAAAAAAAAAAGAGAGAAAATTACAAAACCACTGCTTTCAAATTTTACCCACTGCATGGAATCTTAAAATGCTAACTTGAAATTTTATTACCATTAAAAAAAAAAAAAACCCAGCCAAATAGGCATCATTTTTAAGAGAATACATTTAGCATGTTAGATTATATTCCAGATGATAGTACTTTCCTTAATACATTTAAAATGACCCTGCTAATACCTAGACCTTTTTTTATTTTGATTTTGAAGTTCACATAGTAAGAAACAGAATTATAGTTGATTTGCTATTTTATTTTTGAAGAGAGATTTCTAAAACCCATTCGAAGAGTAAAGGGAAATATTAGTTCCTTTTTAAATCAGTTTATACTGGCTTCTCTCTCTCTGTTTCCCTAATTTTTAAATTAATATTTATTGGAGTATAGCCGCTTTCTAGTGGTGTGCTGGTTTCAACTATACAGTGAAATGAATCAGTCATACATTCTATTTGAGGCTGTCAGACACTCAATCATGACCGACTCTTTGCGACCCCATGGACTGCAGCAAGCCAGGCTTCCCTGTCCATCACCAACTACCGGAGTTTGCTCAAACTCATGTCCATTGAGTCGCTGAGCCTACACCTAATTTTGTAGTTAGAATACTTACCTTTTTAAAACTTACACTGAGTTAAATAGTAAACAGTTCTGAAGCTGTATCTCCTTTTATGTTATAACTATCACCTGGTACCACCAGACAAAAATCTAGTGAAATGCATACAGAGTTAATGATTGCCAAATTTCTGCAGCCTAGAATTCCCATCCTTAAGCAATCCGACAACTGTTTATTTTCCTTCTTCAGAGGTAACATCCTGAGGAATTTTGTGTAAAATTTCAAGCATGACAAAAATGCTATCGGGAGCGTTGAAAATGATCAGACTTCAAAAGACCCTGAAAAGCAGCTTTGCTCCAGTTTAAAGGGACCAAGTTTGACCGTAGGGCACAGAGAATTGTGTATTAACAGAGCAGAGAAATTCGATACAAATACTGACATGGAAACACAGCGAGACAGAGGAAAAAGAAAAGACTGGAGCAGCTGCATAAAGGATGGCCAAATATTTCTATATATAACACACATATATGTTGTTAGTTTGCCGACAAAGGTCCGGACAGTCAAAGCTGTGCTTTTTCCAGGAGTCATGTATGGATGTGAGAGTTGGACTATAAAGAAAGCTGAGCACTGAAGAACTGATGCTTTTGAACCGTGGTGTTGGAGAAGACTCTTGAGAGTCCCTTGGACTGCAAGGAGATCGAACCAGTCCATTCTGAAGGGAATCAGTCCTGAATATTCATTGGAGGGACTGACGCTAAAGCTGAAACTGCAATACTTTGGCCACCTGATGCAAAGAGCTGACTCATTTGAAAAGACCCTGATGCTGGGCAAGATTGAGGGCAGGAGGAGAAGGGGACGACAGAGGATGGGATGGCTGGATGGCATCGCTGATGCTAATAGACACGAGTTTGAGCAAGCTTCGGGAGTCAGTGATGGACAGGGAGGCCCGGTGTGCTGCAGTCCACGTGGTTGCAAAGAATCAGACATGACTGAGTGACTTAACAAGAACAGCGTCACTACTCAATACGCTGAGATGTGGACACTTCTTATATACAGAGCCCTTAAAAGGAAAGGCTCAGAGATGATCCTCAAAGAGCAGGTTATTGGCCTGTGGCTCTAGCATCAGTCTCACACTCTGGGGATTCAGTAGCCAATACAACCTGCACACCTTAGAGCCTGACGTCCTCTGGACTGTGAGAAGCAATGGTGTCGGGAGAAATTAACGGTGGCATCTGGACTTCAGAGCGGAAAGAATGCACCTTCCCTGCTGGTACCTGGCTTCAAGACTTTAAACTGAGAATGAAATAATGCCAAGTGCTGCCACCTGGGTGGACCTAGACGTTATCACCCTGAGTGAGCCTGGTGGACTAAGGTCCATGGGGTTGCAAAGACTTGGACATGACTGAGTGAGTAACCACACAACACCAACTATTGTACATATGATGGATAAACAATAAGGTCCTACTGTACAGCACATGGAAGTATATTCAGTGCTCTTGGATAAACCACAGTGGAGAATCATATAAGCAATAATGGATATCTGTATCTATCTATAACTGAATTGCTTTCCTCTACAGCAGAAACTAACAGCATTGAAAAGCAACTTGCTGCTGCTGCTAAGTCTCTTCAGTCATGTCCGACTCTGTGCGACCCCATAGACGGCAGCCCACCAGGCTCCCCTGTCCCTGGGATTCTCCAGGCAAGAACACTGGAGTGGGTTGCCATGTCCTTCTCCAATGCATGAGAGTGAAAATGGAAAGTGAAGTCCCTCAGTCGTGTCCAACTCCTAGCGACCCCACGGACTACAGCCCACCAGTCTCCTCCGTCCATGGGATTTTCCAGGCAAGAGAACTGGAGTGGGGTGCCATTGCCTTCTCTGGAAAAGCAACTTATATATCAATAAATTTTTAAAGACATGTAAAAGGAATTAAAGGCAGAACACACTTTTATTTCTAGACGATATTAACTCGATCATTCGCAAGGCATGCCACAACAGCAAAACCATGGCTTTGCTATCCGAGACCATCTCATGTTTTCCTAAAACACGTGGCAAATTATTTCTGTCAGCTCAATGCAGACAAGAGTGTAGGTGTGAGCATTCTCTTAACCTGGGTGGGTTAAGGTGGATCCATTGCGGGTGCTAAACAAGTAGACACAAGCCCAAGGAAGAACTCTAGCTCCTACAGCTAGAAAAGTACGTCTACATACTTTTCCTGTTTGTTTTTCCTTTCAGAACAGGAGTTGTATGTGAAAGGTTTACAAGACAATAAACATTTCAAAAAGCATGTATTTATTTGCACACATTTCCCAACTGCTGGGTATTGGAAAGAAATTGTGGTGCTGGAGAAGACTCTTGGACAGCAAGGAGACCAAACCAATCAACCCTAAAAACAGCCAGCCCTGAATATTCATTGGAAGGGCCGATGCTGAAACGCCAGTACTCTGGTCACCTGACGCAAAGAGCCGACTCATGGGAAAAGACCCTGAAGCTGGGAAAGGCTGAAGGCAGGAGGAGAAGGGGATGAGAGAGGAGGAGATGGTTCGATGGTATCACCGACTCGCTGGACATGAGTTTAAGCAAGCTCCGGGAGACAGTGAAGGACAGGGAAGCCTGGTGTGCTGCAGTCCATGGGGTTGCAAAGAGTCGGAGATGACTTAGCAACGGAACAACAGGAGCAACAAGATGGTTCAACACTCCCTTTTTAATTATTTGTTTTTTTTTTTTTTTTTAACACTTCAGATTGACGTGGCTTCTATTAAGCTTTGCTGGAGCCCCCATCACTTTGCCTGTCAAGACGTCAGCCACCTGTTAGAAGTGATTTAGATGACGGTGGCCGGCTGACCTGAAGTCAGGCAATTAATCAGAAACATTCTTACTAACACAGGCAAGTAATTGAAACATCCCTGAAAAGCTGTAATCAATCTCCTCCTTTCTCAGAAAAGATGTGGGTATTGAATAAGTAAGTCACCACCTCCAAAAGCGGAAAACCTTTGGGTGAGGCTTATCTGCATATTTTACTTTGTGTTATCAGGCTTTTAGTCCCAGCTCTCAAAGTTCCCTCCCATTCACCCTTTCCTCTCTCCCAAAGACAGGTAGAAATAAAAAAAACCAAGCATCGAAATGGGAAGAGACAGTTTTATTCTTTTTAGAACAAACTAACCTAGCATTCATTTCTGAGGATCCATAGTTTGCAATGCAATTTTCCCCGAGGAAGAGGTAGAAATCCTAGGCTGCATTTAAAATAAAGCAGAAGAAGACTCAAACAGACATTTCTATAAAGAAGACAGATGGCCGAGAGGCATCTGAAAAGAGGCTTATCAAAAAGATGCTTATCATCCCAACTATTGCTCAGTTGCTAAGTTGTGTCCGACTCTGTGTGACCCCATAGACGGCAGCCCGCCAGGCTCCTCTGTCCCTGGGATTCTCCAGTCAAGAAGACTGGAGTGGGTTGCCATTTCCTTCTCCAGTGCATGGAAGGGAAAAGTGAAAGTGAAGTCGCTCAGTCGTGTCTGACTCAGGGGCCCAATGGACTGCAGCCCCCACCAAGCTCCTCCATCCAGGGGATTTTCCAGGCAAGAGTACTGGAGTGGGGTGCCATTGCCTAGTGCCCAAGAATGGATACTTTCCAGCTGTGGTGTTGGAGAAGACTCTTGAGAGTCCCTTGACTGCAAGGAGATCAAACCTGTCAAACCTAAAGGAAATTAGCCCTGAATATTCATCGGAAGGACGGATGCTGAAGCTGAAGCTCCAATACTCTGGCCACTGAAGAACTGACTCATTGGAAAAGACCCATGATGCTAGGAAAGACTGAAGGCGGGAGGAGAAGGGGACGACAGAGGATGAGATGGCTGGATGGCATCACCGACTCGATGGACATGAGTTTGAGTAAACTCTGGGAGTCGGTGATGGACAGGGAAGCCTGGAGCTGCCGTCCATGGGGTTGCAAAGTGTCAGACACGACTGAGCAAGTGAACAACACACAGACTTCTATATATAAAATAGTCAACAAGGACCTACTGTATAGTACCGGGAACTCTGCTCATTATTATTTAACAACCTAAACAGGAAAGCAATTGAAGAAGAGATACAGGTTTAAGTAAAAGTGAAACATTGTGCTGTACACCAGAAACGCAACATTGTAAATCAATTTAATCTAGTGTCAAATAAGAACTACAAAAGGACAGGAATTATTATTTATGCACAAGAAAAAGGAAAATCAATGGATTAGTTCTTCAGTAAAAGTGGCAACAGAGATGGTACATTTGGAGGGTTCAAGTCTGAAACCACAGGACCGATTTCATAAGTAGGCAGTGCAAGGCACAGTCCAAGAAGAAGATGGACAAGTTTGGAATCAAAGAAGCCTGATTTCCATACGGTATCAGGTCTCTGAGTCATTTCTCTCCTTCACCTTGTTTCTTTACAGCTCAAACAGTAATGATCTCTGAGAGGATTCCCTGTAGGGCTTCCCTGGTAGATGAGTCGGTAAAGAATCTGCCTGCAGCGCAGGAGACCTGGGTTCGAGCCCTGGGTCAGGAAGATCCCCAGGAGAAGGCAATGGGTACCCACTTCATTGTTCTTCTCTGGGAAATCCCATGGCCAGAGGAGCCTGGTGGGCTACAGTCCATGGGGATAGCAAGAGTCGGACGCAACTTAGCGACAAGACCATCAAACTACTACCTATAGGCTAGAAAATACCCACAATAATTGCACAGTAATTATTTGGCATGGATGTACAGTCACTTAATGTGGGCTTTCTTAATGATCAAAAGATTAAAATAAATTTACTCACTTTTTTTTTTCTTTTTCTGGATAATCAGATTACATGCTTCTATACTGTTCAGATTCTAACACACTTCCCTAGAGGAGGTGGCGGGGTTTTTTGCCTTTCGATTTTAAAAAAAGAAAAAGCCATGTTTCAAAGTCAGGAAAGGGTGAAAAAAAGGAAAGGTTAAAACAATGTTTAAGTTCCCTCATGACATCGTCCGATAATTATACTCGCGGTCCCTGAAAGATGGAAAGGGCACGTCATCCAGGGGGAGAGTTTGTTTCCTCAAGTCTGGGAAGTAATCACTTTTATTTTCAGGGTGACGGACTGTCCATGACAAACTAGCTAACTCCAGAGCACACTCTGCCGTGGCTCACGTGGGCATTTTCCCCCTCACCAGTGTCAGGGAGTGGACAGTGGGGAACACTTGACTATCTTCTTTTTTTTCTTCTGCTGAGTTTTGTTGTTTCCACCTTCTGGAGATGTTTCTCATTGTCATTTCAACATAGATCTCAAAGCTGCTGAATACATTTTCAGACGGCAGGGTTTAAATGCCATTATATCCTGTTGGGAAGATTCCCCTGGAGGAGGTAATGGCAACCCACTCCAGTATTCTTGCCTGGAGAATCCCACGGATGGAGAAGCCTGGTGGGCTACACTCCGTGGAGTCGCGAAGGGTCGGACACGACTGAGCGACTGAACAAGTTAGGAAACTGTGACGTCCCAAAGCTGACCATCCACAGAGTGTCCGGAAACCTTCAACTGCACTCCTGGGTTCAATGGCACCACCAGGAAAGCACCGTGAGGACAGCAGTTTAATTTTAAAATCTCGAGTCCAGCAAGATTATAGATGTCATGGGACCCTTTCTTTGTAAAAGGCAGTGAAAATGTAAAATGCATATCCACTTAAGAATGCCTATCTGCGCAACACAACTTCTTCGAGATAAAGAAGACCCTAAATGGGATTTCCAAAGATGTTTGAACTCGAGATGGGCGATGGGTTGGTAAGCAGGTCACTGAATATATCCAGGTCGTTCAATGTTTTGTGACACTGTTTTGGGCATGTGCCGAGACATGAGGGATATTAATCATGAACCTGGGATTGAACCTGTGCCCCTCTGTAGTAGAAGCTCAGACTCTTAACCACTGGACCATCAGGAAAGCCCCAGATTACGTGTTCTTTGTCCTTATCCTGGCTTTTGTTTGGGACAGTGGGCTGGGGATGGTAACTGACTGGTGTACCGTGCTGTGACTGAATGAAATCACTACGTAGTTACAACCACACGTAGCACACCATTCAGGAGCCAGTGAATGAGAAGCTTGAATGAGCCAGCTCTGATGAGGGACCAAGTTCTGTATCCATGGGCACCGAGATAAACACGACAGAAGAGGTTGCCGGGGGGATCCGGGAAGAAGCTCATCCCCGGAGGACAAGCGTCACGGAGGAAAGGCTTAGGTCCCCACAGTTATGCACGGTTTGTAAGCTTGTGGTGTTTGCGTGTGTGAGTGTGTGTGTGTGTGAGTGTGTGTGTGTGTGTGCGTGTGAGTGTGTGTGTTCAGAAGGTTACTGCCGCCATCTGTGGATACCTACAAAGCATTGAAGACGACCATTCAAGAACCAGATTTTCTGGGAGACACAGTACAAATATTTTCCGTGCAAATGCATCGTTTTGTTGAGTGTCCTGACAGCTGAAATGATGAATGATTGGACTTTCGGAATTGAGAAATTTCCCTGGTCAACCAAAGAAATGGAGAGTTGGCCCTACCTTATGCCCACAGCATGGACACAACACGTGTTTATGTGAGTTGAATATTAAATGGTCACTTTGCTATATCTTATCATTTTCCCTCACCTGTGTATCTGTGGGGAGCCTGGTTTCAGAAAATTAGAAAAAGATTCCTAGTCGCTGCTCAATGTATTGACACGGCTCTAAGAGAGTGCCCCAAACTAGATGTTTGGAAATTTTTTTTTTTTAAAGGCTTTTTCTTACAAAACCTTTTCCTATCTTTTTGAAAGCACATTCTGTTAACATGACATTTAGCTTGGGTGTTGGAGAATATTTTCTGATGTTGGTAGTTTCAAAATAATAAGCACCTCAGGCTGATCAATTGAGAGCTAGCAAAGAGAGTCGCTCAGAGTTGTAGATTCAAAGTCTTAAAAATATTATAAAGTAGTTAGCCTCCAATTAAAATAAATAAAATAAATTTTTTTGAAAAAAGGGACGACGTAGAGGTTTCCCTGGTGGTCTAGCGGTTGAGGACGCGCCTGCCAGTGGAAGGGACATGAAGTGAATCCACGGTACGTGAAGACCCCACCTGCTACAGCTCCTGAGTCTGTGTGCTCCAGCTTCTGAAGCCTGCTGGCCCAGAGCGCGTGCTCCGCAACGGAAGCCCCCACAGCGAGACGCCTGAGCACCACAGCCGAAAACAAATAAATCTTAAAAAAAGAAGGATGGCTTCCTTAACAGTCTAACTAGCAATTAGGAACCCCACTGATCAATATAGACTTTGGAAAGTCAGTGCCTCGATGGGACTATCTCCATAAATTTTCTGCAAACAGTGCAATCTTTCAAACTCCTGTGCTGACTAACCTGAACCAAGAGTCTATTATATAGACAAAGTTAAGTTGGGAAGGGAAAAGCAAATATCGTACTTTAACACACACATTTATATATATATCAGCTCAGCCTTGTCTGACTCTTAGCAACCCTGTGGACTGCAGCACGCCAGGCTTCCCTGTCCATCACCAGCTCTAGGAGCTTGCTCAAACTCATGTCCATCGAGGCGGTGATGCCATCCAACCATCTCATCCTCTGTCATCCCCTTCTCCTCCCGCCTTCAGTCTTTCCCAGCATCTGGGTCTTTCCCAGTGAGTCCGTCATTTGCACCAGGCGGCCAGAGTGTTGCGGCTTTTCCTTCAGAAGCAGTCCTTCCAGTGAACATTCAGGACTGACTTCCTTTAGGATGGACTGATTGGAGCTCCCTGCAGTCCTAGGGACTCTCCAGAGTCTCCTCCAACACCACAGTGCAAAAGCATCAATTCTGCAGCGCTCAGCTTTCTTTATGGTCCAACTCTCACATCCATACGTGACTACTGGAAAAACTATAGCCTTGATTATATACAGAATTCCATATATACATATATATATATATATATATAAAATTCCACCTATGAAAGTGGTACTGATGAACCTATTTTCAGGACAGGAACAGAGAGACAGATGTAGAGAGCAGACTTGTGGACACAACAGGGGAAAGAGAGGATGGGATGAGCTGAGAAAGTAGAACTGATACATACACACACACAGACACAAATTGTGTGTGTGTTAGTCACTCAGTTGTGTCCAATTCTTTGCAGCCCCATGGACTGTAGCCCATCAGGCTCCTCTGTCCACAGAATTCTCCAGGCCAGAATACTGGAGTGGGTTGTCATTCCCTTCTCCAGGGGATCTTCCCAACCCAGGGATCGAACCCAGGTCTCCTGCACTGCAGGCGGATTCTTTACCGTCTGAGCCACCGGGGAAGCCGATACACACGACCACGTGTAACATAGACAGCTAGTGGGAAGCTGCGGTATAGCACAGAGAGCTCAGCTTGGGGCTCTGTGATGACCTAGAGGGGTGGGGCGAGGTGTGACTCAGGAGGGAGGGGATATGTGTGTTCTGTGTGTATATATGTACATACGCACGCAACACCCACATATATAGTTATGACAGATTCATGATGTTGTACACCAGGAACTAAGGCAACATTGTAAAGCAATTATCCTCCAATTAAATTTATTTTTAAAGTAAAACAAAGAATCAACATGAACAGATACTAAAAATCCAGCTTCTCCTTATCCTGAGCAATCGTCACCAGGGAAGAGGGATGCCTGCTGAGTGGGAAGACTTGAGCCTCTGCTAGAGTTGAGCTCAAAGCCTTTTAGCCCCCCCCCCCCCAAGTTGGTCTCCTTGCCTTGCTGAATCTCTCCTCCTGGCAGCGCACAGAATGTATTGATTATATTCCATGTGCAGAAGCCTCCTGTGTCCACACCAAATACGCTCTTCAAACTATGCGCTTCCTCTTCATTCTTCCCAAAAAAGATGAATAAATAACATTTCTTATTGTTGTTATTTAAGAGGTATCTAACAGCGGTACGTTCACCCAGGAAAACTTTTTGTTTCAAACATAAGTAAAACATTTGGAGTTTACTTTGATGCAATGCCAATATACTTATGTTTGAAAACGTATGTTTTCAAAGTTATGTCCAGAACTTTGAAAACATAATTTGCTGCAGCTGAAAAAAAAAATGTGATCTCTATTTTTGAGACGCATGATTGCTTTTTTCCCTCTGATATCTCAACTAATACTCAGTATTATCAGTGGCCCTCTGTTTTCACAATTTAATGATAATGTAGGTGGAAAGGGCCCTGATGCTGGGAAAGATTGAGGGCAGGAGGAGAAGCGGGCAGCAGAGGATGAGATGGTTGGATGGCATCACTGCCTCAATGGACGTGAGCTTGAGTAAGCTCTGGGAGATGGTGATGGACAGGGAAGCCTGGCGTGCTGCAGCCCATGGGGTCACAAAGGGTCAGGCACGACGGAGTGAGTGAACAATGACAAATATCAGTTAAGGGTCTTGGGAATGGGAGAAGCTACTGCACTTATAAATGGTAACCGTTCCCCTCAATGATCTTAGATAATTTACCTGAGTGCTGGACTTTTTGGAACACTTTCAGAGGGAAGAGAAAGGGTTTAGATGCCTTCTGCTTTGCACCTGTTAAGATAAGCAACATTAAATTCTGCAGACTACAGACTTTTCATGCAATATCCCAGAGCCTTTAATAAGGCAGCCTCGTCTAGCTGCTTTGGGGATCGTGAGAAATGGCATTGCTTTAAACTGTTTAAGTGAAACTGAAAAAACGCCTGTTAAGTGTCTAAAATTGCCAATTACAAGTCTGAAGGCATATCTTACTGTATACTCGTTTCTACTTGTGATCAAACAGACATCAGAAATAGAGCAAAATAAATTAGTAACTCGGAGCAGAAAATGAGGTTTGATTTATGACATGAAATCTGGGCCCCGTCTGCGACGCTGAGTGTTTCTTTCGATTGAAATTGATTCTCTTTCCGCAAAGAGTGTAATTTGAAACACCTTTCAACCAATTATCCTGAAATGAAATTATTTAAAATGTCCACTGGACAAGGTGCATTTTAAAATCTGTACCTGGTGCATTTGTTAATGAAGACCATATTTTGGAAAGTATCTATAGAATGGATGTGACATTACTTTGCCAACAAAGGTCCGTCTAGTCAAGGCTATGGTTTTTCCAGTGGTCATGTATGGATGTGAGAGTTGGACTGTAAAGAAAGTTGAGCGCCGAAGAATTGATGCTTCTGAACTGTGGTGTTGGAGAAGACTCTTGAGAGTCCCTTGGACTGCAAGGAGATCCAACCAGTCCATCCTAAAGGAGATCAGTCCTGAATATTCATTGGAAAGACTGATGTTGAAGCTGAAGCTCCAATACTTTGGCCACCCTGATGCAAAGAGCTGACTCACTGGAAAAGACCTTGATGCTGGGAAAGATTGAAGGCAGGAGGAGAAGGGGATGACAGAGGATGAGATGGGTGGATGGCATCACCGACTCGATGGATACAAGTTTGAGCAAGTTTCAGGAGATGGTGAAGGACAGGGAAGCCTGGTGTGCTGTGATCCATGGGATTGCAGAGTTAGACACAAATTAGTGACTAAACAACAATACCTCATCATATAAGAAGGCAAAGAAACACAAACAGGAGCAGCAGTGGCAATCAGGTACCAGAAAACAGGATGAGGAAAACGCATTCCACTCACTGGGATGATATAAACGAGAACAGTTCGGCTTCAGTCTTGGAGCGAGTATTTGGAAGAAAAGATTTCATTGCAATCCCTGTGGACAGAACCTCCCAGTGTAAATCTCTGAGGGTATCTGCTTGGATCAGACTATTTTCCCCCTCATATAATCTGCCAATGTTTGTGTTTTTGTCAGTGACCTGCCCTCCCATTGGAGTAGCGAGTTCACATCAATTCGACAGCAGTAGTTGTGGTCCCATAAATAAATAAATGCACACAGATGAGTCAGGCAGAAAACTCCACACACCCCATTAATTTGGACGAGCTGAGAACTGCATAACACTCATAGGCTTTAACCTTCATGGGGCACCTGCAAACTTCACAGGGGGAGAAAGGGACCTGCCATTCAGTAGTACTTTGGCTGACAGGACTGCAGAGATTCCTTTAAGCTATTTTGATGCAATACTTACCATTATTGAGTTAACCATGTAAAGCAGTGGTCCCCAAACGCTAGGATCTAATGCCTGGTGATCTGAGGTGGAACTGATGTGATAATAATAGCAGTATAGCGCATGATCAATGTAGTACACAGGTCCTCCTGAAACCATAACTCCTGAAACCCACCCTGATCCAGAAACGTCATCTCCCACGAAACCAGTCCCTACTGACAGAAAGGATGAGGACTGCTGATGTAAAGCAACCCATGGTCCAAAGCATTTTCCATCTAGAGGAATACAAGAAGGATTATAGGCAAGCTTGGTTCATTTCAGTCGCTCAGTCATGTCTGACTCTTTGCGACCCCAAGGACTGCAGCACGCCAGGCTTCCCTGTCCATCACCATCTCCTGGAAATGACTCAGACTCATGTCCATCCAGTCGGTGATGCCACCCAACCATCTTATTCTCTGTCATCCCCTTCTCCTCCTGCCATCAATCTTTCCCAGCATCAGGGTCTTTCCCAGTGAGTCAGCTCCTCACATCAGGTGGCCAAAAGATTGGGGCTTCAGCTTCAGCATCAGTCCTTCCAATGAATATTCAGGACTGATCTCCTTTAGGACGGACTGGTTTGGTCTCCTTGCAGTCCGAGGGGCTCTCTAGAGTCTTCTCCAACGCCGCAGTTCAAAAGCATCAATTCTTTGGGGCTCAGCCTTCTTTAGGGTCCAACTCTCACATCCAGAATGTGGATTCCTGACAAAACATGGTCCAGCGGAGAAGGAATGGTGAGCCACTTCAGCATTCTTGCCTTGAGAACCCTGTGAACCGTATGAAAAGGCAAAAAGCTATGATACTGAATGATGAACTCCCCAGGTCGGTAGAGGCCCAAAATGCTCCTGGAGATCAGTGGAGAAGTAACTCCAGAGAGAGTTGAGAGGCAAGAGATGGAGAGGCAAACGTGGTAACTATATTTAAATACTGATGACTCTGTCCTAGCAGGAATGCATTTGTTCTTAATCTCAAGAAGAAGACCAAGAATAAATATGGGACATCCCAGGAGGCTCAGTGGTACAGAATCCACCTGCCAGTGCTGGAGACACGGGTTCAGTCCCGGGTCTGGGAAGATCCAACATGCCTTGCAGCAAGAAATCCTGTGTGCCACAACTACTAAGCCTGTGCTCTAGACCCAACTAGAGACTTGCCCCCACTCTCTGAAGCTAGAGCAGAGTCCATGTGGAGCAAGGAAGATCCAGCCCAGCCAAAAATTTAAAAAAAAAAACAAACACAATACATAAAGAATAACTGTTCCACCCCCATGTCCTAATGGGAAAGTCGACACGTGGTACTTTCTAATATCACCTTTCAGTAAACATGCAGAAATGGTTTAAATATACACATGCAGCTATGGATCGAGAACGACCTCTGGTCAGCGTGGGCATTTCTCGGGAGACGTGAGGACAAATTCTAATAGGAGACAGGAAGCAGCTTAAGATGGATATCAGAGGAGAAACCAAGTGAAGGGCGCTACAGGAGCTTCTAAGCAGATAAGTTGCCAGGTACTGGGCAGGAAGCAGCCTTTAATTTGGGGGGCTCCAAAATCACTGCAGATGGTGATTTCAGCCATGAAATTAGAAGACGCTTACTCCTTGGAAGGAAAGTTATGACCAATCTCAGTTCAGTTCAATTCAGTTCAGTTCAGTTCAGTTGCTCAGTCGTGTCTGACTCTTTGTGACCCCATGAATCGCAGCACGCCGGGCCTCCCTGTCCATCACCATCTCCCAGGAGTTCACGCAAACTCACGTCCATTGAGTCGGTGATGCCACCCAGCCATCTCATCCTCTGTCGTCCCCTTCTCCTCCTGCCCCCAATCCCTCCCAGCATCAGAGTCTTTTCCAATGAGTCAACTCTTCACATGAGGTGGCCAAAGTTCTGGAGTTTCAGCTTTAGCATCATTCCTTCCAAAGAACAACCTAGACAGCATATTAAAAAGCAGAGATATTGCTTTGTCAACAAAGGTCTGTCTAGTCAAGGCTATGGTTTTTCCAGTAGTCATGTATGGATGGGAGAGTTGGACTACGAAGAAAGCTGAGTGCCAAAGAATTGATGCTTTTGAACTGTGGTGTTGGAGAAGACTCTTGAGAGTACCTTGGACAGCAAGGAGATCCTTCACAGGCATGCTGCTGCTGCTGCTGCTAAGTCGCTTCAGTCGTGTCTGACTCTGTGCGACCCCAGAGACGGCCGCCCACCAGGCCCCGGCATCCCTGGGATTCTCCAGGCAAGAACACTGGAGTGGGGTGCCATTTCCTTCTCCAATGCACGAAAGTGAAAAGTGAAAGTGAAGTCACTGAGTCGTGTCCAACTCTCAGCAACCCCGTGGACTGCAGCCTACCAGGCTCTTCCGTCCATGGGATTTTCCAGGCAAGAGTACTGGAGTGGGGTGCCATTGCCTTCTCCGTTCACAGGCATAGGTCTGATCAATTACCTTTTCTGGGAAAGATTGAGGGCAGGTGGAGAAGGGGACAACAGAGGATGAGATGGTTGGATGGCATCACCAACTCAGTGGTCATCAGTTTGAGCAAGCTCTGGGAGTTGCTGATGGACAGGGAAGCCTGGTGTGCTGCAGTCCATGGGGTCGCAGAGAGTCGGACACGACTGAGTGACTGAACTGACCTGAACTGATGGATAAATGGATGTAGATGATTCATATAGAGACAGAGATATAGATATATGATGGAGATGCAGATGGTCCAGAAATAGATATCCAGATGCAGATGGAGATGGAGATGGTACACACAGAGGCATACAGACATATGATGGAGAATGCAGATGTAGGTGGTATAGGCATAGCCACAGATATATGGGTGTAGATGATACACGCAGAGACAGAGATTAGATACATGATGGAGGTAGAGATGCGATAGAGAGAGGTATGAATATACGGATTGAGAGGTGGATGACACAGAGATACAGATCTGAGACGCAGGTGTAGATGTGGACGGGATACGCAGATACAGACTCACGGATGGAGGAGATATAAGTGCAGAGGATGACAGAGCCGCAAACGGAGACCCAGGTGGATGTGCATACTTAGACTTACACACGGTGCCTGCAAGCTCAGTCGCTCAGTCCTGGCTGATTCTTTGTAACCCTATGGCCTGCAGCCCACCAGACTCCTCAGTCCATGGGATTCTCCAGGCAAGAATACTGGAATGGGCTGCCATGCCCTCCTCCAGGGGAATCTTCCTGGCCCAGGGATTGAACCCACGTCTCTTACGTCTCCTGCACTGGCAGGTAAATACTTTACTGCTAACGCCACCTGGGAAGCCCGTAGACTCGCATGCCTAATTCTATAAATCCAAGTCTCTATCTATGTCTGTTTCTAATCAGTGTCTATACTTCTCTAGGTCAGACTGGAAGTGAAAGTGAAAGTGGCTCAGTTGTGTCCAACTCTTTGTGACCCCGTGGACTGCAGCACGCCAGGCCTCCCTGTCCATCACCATCTCCTAGAGCTTGCTCAAACCCATGTCCATCAAGTCGGTGATGCCATCAAACCATCTCATCCTCGCCATCCCCTTCTCCTCCCGCCTTCAATCTTTCCCAGCATCAGGGTCTTTTCCAATGAGTCAGCTCTTCGCATCAGGTGGCCAAAGGATTAGAGCTTCAGTTTCAGCATCAGTCCTTCCAGTGAATATTCAGGCCTGATTTCCTTTAGGACACACAGGCAGGATCTCCTTGCAGTCCAAGGGACTCTCAAGAGTCTTCTCCAACACCACAGTTTGAATGCATCAATTAACATGACATAATTCCTTCATACTAAACACCAATCGTTAAGTTTCAGGTTAAAATGAAGAATGGGTGCTTGAACGATTTTGAGGAATGACCTCGAGGTCTCTTAGAATGTACAACAAGCCCTACCCTTAATTAAGAGAATCAATTCAAGTTTTGATCAACTTTAGATTAAATCTGCTTGCTCATTTAACTCTATTTGTGGGAAGAAACAGATCAATGAGGAATAATTACATAGTGATTACTTTTATTAAAATACATCTAATGTATCCTTATAAAATCATATCTCAGCTTTCTGTTCTACCTGTAGAGTTTAAATCAGACCCCTTGAACAGAATTTGGATGGAGATAAAAATTTTGAGAAAATGGATACTATCCTTAATTTTCTATAGAAATACTTTTATACCAACAAGCTTTCAGAAGCAGTTAGCAAAACGTTTGCATTACAGAAAACAAAAAAAATGAAACCCAACACACCCACATAGTCATGGTAAGACCAGCAGTCCTTGAGTGTGGAATAACATTTCACTGTGAGATAGCATCAATTTTTAATAGCATTTTCCCCTAATCTAGATGGAAGTACAATGCATTTTTCATGCAGAGATGCTGCAAATAAATATCAGTCATGGTCTGTGACAGGACAAAATGCTAGCAAGCAGTCGGCAGAAAAGGGTGTGAAATGGACACCTTCTGTGCATTTTGCTGCATCTGTGGTTTATGGCACCCATGCCATCTTATGTCCCAAATTATGTATAGGGGAAGACACAGCAGGTGAATTTAGTAAGCGTGCCGACTATCGCTGGCTAAGTGACATTAGGCATGTATCGTGGTTCCATGAGCATCTTTCTTCATGCATAAAAGAGAAATAAGGTAAGCTGGATAAACACGTGCATCACAGAGCTCAGTGGCAAGGCTCATATCTGGTCAAAGAAGATGGAGGTGGAGGAGATACGTCCTCTCTGAGAAATGGCTCATTACAGACATTCCAAAATTTTATGTCCTGTGTGTGCGTGCCACATAGCTTCAGTTGTGTCTGAATCTTTTCGAACCCTGTGGACTACAGCCCACCAGGCTCCTCTGTGCATGGGATTCTCCAGTGGGTCGCCATGCCCTCCTCCAGGGGAGCTTCCCCACCGAGGCGGCGAACTCACATCTCTCACGTCTCTTGCCCTGGAAGGTGGATTCTTTTCCACTGGTACCACCCGGTCACGAGGACTCTCAATCCTTCCCTAAGGTCTATTACACAGAGGATTGAGAGGACACTCAGGTAACGGATGGGACGAGCCAAGGAGGTGATTGAGTGTATTTGTCTTGGGAAGTTTTCAGTAGATAAAGGTGGGGGTCAAGACTGCCCAAGGCTCTGGCCTGCTAAGTGCTTGAACCACCTTGGTGTCAGGGCATGAGGCTGAATCCTTCAATATATCTTGACATTCACCTCAGCAGGGACAGACAGATGACTCAGTTCAGTTCAGTTGCTCAGTCGTGTCCGACTCTGCGACCCCAAGAACTGCAGCATGCCAGGCCTCCCTGTTCATCACCAACTCCTGGAGTCCACCCAAACCCATGTCCATCGAGTTGGTGATGCCATCCAACCATCTCATCCTCTGTCGTCCCCTTCTCCGCCTGCCTTCAATCTTTCCCAGCATCAGGGTCTTTTCAAATAATCAGCTCTTCGCATCAGGTGGCCAAAGTATTGAAATTTCAGGTTCAGCATCAGTCCTTCCAATAAACACCCAGGACTGATCTCCTTTAGAATGGACTGGTTGGATCTCCTTGCAGTCCAAGGGACTCTCAAGAGTCTTCTCCAACACCACAGTTCAAAAGCATCAATTTTTCAGCACTCAGCTTTCTTCATAGTCCAACTCTCACATCCATACGTGACCACTGGAAAAACCATAGCCTTGACTAGTCGGACCTTTGTTGGCAAAGTAATGTCTCTGCTTTTGAATATGCTAGGTTGGTCATAATTTTCCTTCCAAAGAGTAAGCGTCTTTAAATTTCATGGCTGCAATCACCACCTGCAGGGATTTTGGAGCCCCCCAAAATAAAGTCAGGCACTGTTTCCACTGTTTCCCCATCTATTGCCCATGAAGTGATGGGACCAGATGCCATGATCTTCGTTTTCTGAATGTTGAGCTTTAAGCCAACTTTTTCACTCTCCTCTTTCACTTTCATCAAGAGGCTTTTGAGTTCCTCTTCACTTTCTGCCATAAGGGTGGTGTCATCTGCAGACCTGAGGTTATTGATATTTTTCCCAGCAATCTTGATTCCAGTTTGTGCTTCTTCCAGCCCAGCGTTTCTCATGATGTACTCTGCATAGAAGTTAAATAAGCAGGGTGAAAATATACAGCCTTGATGTACTCCTTTTCCTATTTGGAACCAGTCTGTTGTTCCATGTCCGGTTCTAACTGTTGCTTCCTGACCTGCATAGAGGTTTCTCAAGAGGCAGGTCAGGTGGTCTGTATTCCCATCTCTTTCAGAATTTTCCACAGTTTATTGTGATTCACACAGTCAAAGGCTTTGGCATAGTCAATAAAGCAGAAATAGATGTGTTTTCTGGAACTCTCTTGCTTTTTGGATGATCCAGCAGATGTTGGCAATTTGATCTCTGGTTCCTCTGCCTTTTCTAAAACCAGCTTGAACATCTGGAAGTTCACGGTTCATGTATTGCTGAAGCCTGGCTTGCAGAATTTTAAGCATTACTTTACTAGCGTGTGAGATGAGTGCAATTGTGCTGTAGTTTGAGTATTCTAGACAAACAGATAGATGTGTACACACCCAGACAAATAGGTGTGTACATAGGTGACAGATAGATTAAAGTAAATACATAGACAAATAGACGCTAGATAGATGGCTGGATATGTAGCCACACAGAGCTAATGATACAAAGACAGATGACGGATGGAAAGACAAGAGAGATGTAGACACAGACAGATTGACACTAGGTATTAGACACACTTTGGGCGCCTGATGTGAAGAGCCAACTCATTGGAAAAGACCCTGATGCTGGGAAAGATTGAGGGCGGGAGGAGAAGGGGACGGCAGAGGATGCGATGGTTGGATGGCATCACCGACTCAATGGACATGGGTTTAAGCAAGCTCTGGGAGATAGTATAGGACAGGCAAGTGTGGTGAGCTGCAGTCCACGGTGGTCGCAAAGAGTCGGACAGGACTAATCAACTGAACAGAGAGCTATAAAGACAGACAGCTACAAAGATGCACAGAGAGATAAACGGTAGACAGATGGATAGATGCTGGACAGAAATGAAGCGATGACTGTGAGCTCGCCAGATAGCTCGCTGGATACTACTGATAGACAGAGAGAGCTCGATGATAGACAGAGGATAGATACATGATGGACGGATGATTAGACCGATAAGAGAGAAAGCAGGGAAAACCCAAAATCTACTGAGAAAATTTAGTGTACAGAGTACTATATTTTCCAGCGCTATTGATATACAATTTTTAGACAGTCACCCGCCTTCTTGAAGTATAAAGCTTGTGAGTTTCACTGACTGTATTATTTGGGTGTCATCGCTGCTGAGATCAAAACATAAAAGCCTATAAACATCCTCCCAAGTTTCTCTAGCCCCCTGGCAGCCTGGCCGTTTCTTCCTCTCAGCCCTGGGGCCAGCATGCATCCATGCGCTGTGTTTTTCTAGAATTTCATGTAAATGACTCTTGACGTTTTGATTCTTTCCCTTGGCGTAGAGTTTATTGAAATTCATGTCTAATGTTGCATTTATTAATGCTTTGTTCTTCTTGACTGATGAATACTATTCATGGTATGACTGGATAAAGAATATAAGCTGATCTGTTCTTGATGAATATTTGGTGAATATTTGGTGAATATACTTGATGGATATTTGGTGCTTCCAATTTTTCTTTTCTGTTTTAAATAAAGACACAATGAATTCCTATCCAAGTCTTCATGTGGACACATGGTTTAACGTCTCTCAAAATTGTGAGTGGAACTGCAGGATCATGCAATAAGAATACGTCTAAATTTGACACGGTCCCACTGTTTTCGACACGGGCAAAACATATCATGAAGTGAAGTGAAAGTCGCTCAGTTGTGTCTGACTCTTTGCAACCCCATGGACTATACAATCCCTGGAAATGAAGGCGGGAGGGGAAGGGAACGACAGAGGATGAGATGGTTGGATGGCATCACCGACTCGATGGACATGGGTTTGGGTGGACTCTGGGAGTTGGTGATGGACAGGGAGGCCTGGCGTGCTGCAGTCCATGGGGTCACAAAGAGTCGGACACAACTGAGCAACTGAACGGAACTATAAGAATTCAATGTGAGGTTTTATATCACTACTCCCCCCCCCAAAAAAAAAAACACCTTAAAAACTCTCTTCCTTTTGAAGGTAAATTACACTCTGTTTATCATGCTGATTGAACAAATGAAATCGAATTGAGTCTTCTTTAGTCAAAAGGCAAATTATTTTGTGCTATCCAGTCAAGCATCTTTTTTCTTGGAAAAGCAAAGTCAATATAAACCGTTCAAAGAATCAGGGGTTGTTCTGTTTGACTGTGTAATTGCAGCTACAGTTCATAGAATTCTCAATTTAAAGCATCCTCAGTGGTTAAGAGCTGAAGAATATACACAAAACACCAGCTACCAAGGACAGAAACTTTCACGTTTCTGCATGAAAGTAGGGCAGGAGAGAAATAACACTTTAGAAAGTAATTACCCAATAAAATACCTTTAAATGCATAATGCCTTTATTTTTTAATCTTCTTTGTAATTAATTTATGTGAACCTTCCATTTAAAATTAGTTTTTTGCTGTGTATCTGATGAATGGATGCTTAGTTACACAGTATGTTCACATGACCCATTTCCTTGCCAAATAATTGGCTTTAAAGTCAGAAGTCAGCATACCATGGCAAGGGTACGTCCCACTAAAGAAAATAACCTTGTGGAGTGAGTTTGCTGACATGCATGCTGAAGAGTCTGAAGTGTATTTCATTATACTTTTGTCTTTAATCCATCGTTGAAGACGTTGCAAAGAATCCCCAGATATATTTACAAGCCTTGCTAACTGCTACCACAATAGAGACATGACTTATTTGGAGGGGATAAATCAATCATGGCACAGCAAATATTACAAACAGAGCTGATATTTTAAGAAGGATATTGATTTATGGATGTGAAGATGTCATGTGATATATACGGACAACCCGTAGGTAACGAATGGCTTGCTTTGTGGTTCAGATGGTGAGCAATCTGCCTGCAATGCAGGAGACTCGGGTCACATCCCTGCGTCAGGAAGGTCCCCTAGAGAAGGAAATGGCAACCCACTCCAGTATTCTTGCCTGGAGAATCCCATGGACAGAGGATACAATGCATGGGGTTGCAAAGAGTCAGAGGCGACTGAGTGTCTAACGCAGCAAATATTACCCCTTACATGATTAACATACAGTGGTTACCGTGAGTGTAGAATGGGTATTTTAACTAGTAATATGTTTATTGTACGTATGCTTTAAGTAGTAACATTTTTTTCCTGTATTCCTATGCTTCTTGTCCTATATTCCAAAATTCTAACTGGTTAAAAAAAAAAAAAAAAAAAGGTTTCTCCCTAAAATGGCTCCTTCTTGCCAGCCCAACCTCCCTGATGGGAGTCACAAACCTCTACTTTTTAAAAATGCAGTCTCTTTTGTACTTTTGACAAATCCTTGATCTTTTCAAATAGCTAAAGATCTCTTCATTGATTTTTTTTCACCCCTGAATGGAATGAATCTTCTTATTTTAAGTTAAACAGAGGTAGGATTTTGACAGGGATTTTTCCCCCTGGAAAAAGTCTGGTTTGCTTCATCATGTCCATCTTATTAATAAAAGAAACATACTCGCCTGTAATCTCCATCACCGTTATTTGACAACACCCCTGTGAGAATCATTATACATCTTCACAAACATTTTTGATGCTCTTTACCTGGATTACATATATATCCCATATACAAAAGTTGAAAGAAATATGCATTATTACTGTTGTTCAGTTGCTAAGTCGTGTCTGACTTTGTAGGCCTAAGGACGGCTGCACGCCAGGCTTCCCTGTCCATCACCATCTCCTGGAGCTTGCCCACACTCGCGTCCATCGAGTCGGTGATGCCATCCAACCATCTCGTCCTCTGTCGCCCCCTTCTCCTTTTGCCCCCAATCTAATAGTGAAATATGCAATATTATTAACATCTAAGGGATTCTTAGTGACATTAGCTTTGGTGTTTTATTCCGCTTCTACTGATGTAGATTCGAATTTGCCTGTCTGTGGGGATAGTTTAATGAAGTATCTTTCAATACTACTTAGCACCTAGCCTGTGTACTAAGAGGACACCTTGAGTTGGGGGTTCTGGGTAGAGCTAACTTATGCCAGACAGGTGGACTACCGTGAAATTGAAAGCTGAACTTCAGGTGAAATTTTGGTACCCCAGGGGGTGAACGTGCCATATATGAGAACAGATGCTGATGAACAGTTTTCTAGGTATATGAAATATTGGGACGAGGTGCAGCCATTTGTGGTTTATGCTTTTCTGTGGGGACGGTTGATGATTATGTCTCCTGTGTGGTTCACTTGGAGTTCTGAAATATCTCCATCCGTACCCAACTAGTGCAGCTGATATGAAGAACGGCACGTAGGTTCATTAAAAAACGCAACCTAGAACTATCATGTGATGCTGGAAGAATCCCACTCCTGGGCATATATGCAGAAAAGGTGGAAACTCTAATCAGCAAAGAGACACACACTTCAATTCTCATAGCGTAGCAGTGCTGTTGACAACAGCCAACACCCGGAAACCACCCAAGTGTCCGTCCACAGATGAAGGGAGAAAGACGTGGTACATCGGTATAGAGTGGAATATTACTTGGCCGTAAAAAAGAATGCAATAACCCCAACAGCAGCACATGGGTGACCTTGGAGGCCATCACACTATGGGAAGTAAGTCAAAGACAAGTATCATATGCCATCACTTATGAAAGGGAAAGTCGCTCAGTCGTGTCGACTCTTTGTGACCCACCCCCTTCTTCCCCACCCAAGGACTATACAGTCCATGGAATTCTCCAGGCCAGAATACTGGAGCGGGTAGCCTTTCCCTTCTCCAGGGGATCTTCCCAACTCAGGGATCGAACCCAGGTCTCCCGCATTGCAGGTGGATTCTTTTACCAGCTGAGCCACAAGGGAAGCCCTAGAATACTGGAGTGGGTAGCCTATCCCTTCTCCAGGCGATCTTCCTGACCCAGGAATCAAATGGGGTCTCCTGAATTGCAGGCGGCTTCTTTACCAGCTCAACAATGAGGGAAGGCCCAGATATCACTCATGCGTGGAGTCAAAAACAACAAGTGAGTAAATATAACAGAAACGCCGTGGACTCATAGATATGAAGAACAAGCTAGTGGTTCCTCCCAGTGGAGAAAGGGAAGGGGTAGGGGATAAACCTGCTGCTATTTCAACTGCTCAGTCTTGTCCGACTCTTTGCAACCCCGAGAACTATGGCCAATCAGGCCCCTCTGTCCATGGGGTTCTCCAGGCAAGAATACTGGGCTGGGTTGCCATTTCCTTCTGCAGAGGATCTTCTCCACCCAGGATCCAACCTGCATCAGGAGGCGGATTCTTCACCCCTGAGCCACCAGAGAAGCGCACGCCAACTGTACATCCATCGGGAAAACAGCGAAACCAGACAGTGAGCCCCTGGAAGGCAAAACTTCCAAAGTCAACTCGCCAGGAAGAAGGGGCCTTCTGTTTGGCAGGGCTCCCCTTCCTACTTTCCGAGGATGTTAAAGCAGTTGGTTATACAGCTGAAATCAGGGCTTCCCTGGTGATCCAGGGCTAACGCATTCGCCTGCCAATGCAGGGGACTCGGGTCCGATCCCTGGTCTGGGAAGACCCCCACGTGCTGTGGAGCAAACTACGTCTGCACACAGTGAGTACTGAGCGTGTGCTCCACAACTAGAGAAACCATCTCCGTGCGAAGCGTTTGCCCTGCACCTTAGGAGTAGCCCCCACCTCATGAAATCAGAGAAAGCCTAGAGGCAACTATATAGACCAAACACAGGCCCCTCCGCAAAGACAAACTCATTATGTAACTAGGTGTTTCCTTTGTCTGCTCGCAAGACCTGTGCGTGGCTTATGGTTTGTGCCGTCTGGGTTTTTGGTGAACAAGAGGCCAGATTCAGTTCATTTCAGTCACTCAGTTGTGTCTGACTCTTCGTGACCCCATGGACCACAGCATTCCAGGCCTCCCTGTCCATCACCAACTCCCAGAGTCCACCCAAACTCACGTCCATCGAGTTGGTGATGCCATCCAACCATCTCATCCTCTGGCGTCCCCTTCTCCTCCAGCCCTCAGTCTTTCCCAGCATCAGGGTCTTTTCAAGTGAGTCAGCTCTTCGCATCAGGTGGCCAAAGGATTGGAGTTTCGGCTTCAACATCAGTCCTTCCAATGAACACCCAGGACTGATCTCCTTTAGGATGGACTGGTTGGATCTCCTTGCAGTCCAAGGGACTCTCAAGAGTCTTCCCCAACACCACAGTTTGAAAGCATCAATTCTTAAGCGCTCACCTTTCTTCACAGTCCAACTCTCACATCCATACATGAGTACTGGAAAACCATAGCCTTGATGAAATAGACCAGATTAGGCTATAGTTACAATGATGCCCACTGATATTCTTTACCTTGTCCCAGAAACTACCACAATTAATTCTAATGACTGTGAGCTACCCCACTGTAACTGACTGAGCTGAGTTTAAAAATTCACCTGTGGGGGGCCTCCTTGGTGTTCCAGTGGGTAAGACATCACCTTATAAGATTCCACATGCCTTGAGGCAAAAAAGAAAAACCAACAAAAAACCCAGAACATAAGACAGAAGCAAAAATGTAATAAAGTCAATAAAGATTTTAGAATTGATTCACATCAAAGAAAATTTTTTCATTAAAAAAAATAATTCAACTGTGAGTCACGGAAAATACAAAATTTGAGCTTTCTATTTTTTCCAATATCACTTCAGGTGAGAATCATACACTTCAGGTTGTTGCAGAAAAAAAAAAGAAATGATACCCGGAAGGGGTAACTGATCAGACCTATGCCTGTGAAGGAAATTCCATTGGATTTTTTTTTTTTCTTTTGCTACCCATTGAAATAGGCTATCACTTTTATTGCAAACCCTTTGTGAAAAAGCAAGATCTTTATATTCAAGGCTAAGTAGCACAAGAAAAGCTTTTTAAAAATGTTTTTTAATTCCTCTTGCTCAGGATGGATCAAATTCCTCCTTTTCTCCAACAGGGCAGCTCTGAAGACAGTAGGGATGAAGGCAATGAACAGTTGTTACGTGTCTGGGCGGGAAAGCAAAGAGGTTTTCAACAGACTCGCTTCTGTTTTATTTCTCAGATGTTTTCCTCTGCCTTGCTGTGTGACCCAGGAAGCTCATCCCAGGGCTCTGTGACAACGTAGAGGGGTGGGGTGGGGAGGGAGGTGGGAGGGAGGCTCAGGAGGGACGGGACACATGTATACCTGTGGCTGATTCATGCTGATGTATGGCAGAAACCAACACAATATTCTAAAGCAGTAATCCTTCCATGAAAAATAAAATGTACTGAAGACCTGTTAAGTAGAAAGCCTTGGAGCCAGCAAGAGACTAGAGGCAAAAAGCCAGACATCAAGACCACAGTGAGGTACCACTTCACACCAGTCAGAATGGCCGCGATCCAAAAGTCTGCAAGCAATAAATGCTGGAGAGGGTGTAGAGAAAAGGGAACCCTCTTACACTGTTGGTGGGAATGCAAACTAGTACAGCCACTATGGAGAACAGTCTGGAGATTCCTTAAAAAATTGCAAATAGAACTGCCTTATGACTCAGCAATCCCACTGCTGGGCATACACACCGAGGAAACCAGAATTGAAAGAGACACGTGTACCCCAATGTTCATCGCAGCACTGTTTATAATAGCCAGGACATGGAAACAACCCAGATGTCCATCAGCAGATGAATGGATAAGAAAGCTGTGGTACATATACACAATGGAGTATTACTCAGCCATCAAAAAGAATACATTTGAATCAGTTCTAATGAGGCGGATGAAACTGGAGCCGATTATACAGAGCGAAGTAAGCCAGAAAGAAAAACACCAATACGGTATACTGACACATATATATGGAATTTACAAAGATGGGAATGATGACCCTGTATGCGAGACTGCAAAATAGACACAGATGTGTGGAGCGGACTTTTGGACTCAGAGGGAGAGAGAGAGGGTGGGATGATTTGGGAGAATGGCATTGAAACATGTATACTATCATGTAAGAAGCGAATCACCAGTCTATGTCCAAAGCAGGATACAGGATGCTTGGGGCTGGTGCACTGAGATGACCCAGAGAGATGATATGGGGTGGGAGGTTCATGTTTGGGAACTCATGTACACCCGTGGTGGATTCATGTCAATGTATGGCAAAACCAATACAGTATTGTAAAGTAAAATAAAATTAAAATTTAAAAAAAAGTAAAAAATAAAAATTAATAAATAAAGAGGGGGAAACAGAGAGAAAGAGAGAGATCCTGATAATAGCAGATAAATGACATGATGTGACGATTTCCATCACAGTCAATATTGACTGGAAAAAAAAAAAAAAAAAAAGACCTCTGAAAATGTCCCCAGCACAGCCAGTTTGAAACTTGGATGGCGAGGTTTTGCAGACCTTGGAGAAAACCTACACACGTGAATTGTTAATTGCACAACTCGGACCCCACACGAATACAAATGGGAAAGAGCGTCCGTTTTTATCCTGCCAGGTTGCTAAGAACTGGAATGTTCTCATTCTTCCTTTCTCTTCCTCCATTATCTGGTGATAGGTAGAGACATCTAAAATTTATTATGCTGTTGAACTGTGGTGCTGGAGAAGACTCCTGAGAGTCCCTTGGACTGCAAGGAGATCCAACTAGTCCATCCTAAAGGAAAGCAGTCCTGGGTGTTCATTGGAAGGACTGATGTTGAAGCTGAAACTCCAATCCTTTGGCCACCCGGTATGAAGAGCTGACTCACTTGAAAAGACCCTAATGTTGGGAAAGATTGAAGGCAGGAGGCGAAGGGGATGACAGAGGATGAGATGGCTGGATGGCACCACCGACTCGATGGACATGAGTCTGAGCAAGCTTCTGGAGTTGGTGATGGACAGGGCGGCCTGGTGTGCTGCAGTCCACGGGGTTGCAAAGAGTCGGACACGACTGCGCAGCTAAACTGAAAATGTATCATGCTGCTGAAACTAAAGGTGAGCTCTTCAGTTTGGAAACCTGCTTTGGCCGTGATTTGCGCAGCTTGCAAGATATATGGTGAGACTCTGGAAAAAGTCTGAGCGTGCGCGCGCGCGCGCACACACACACACACACACACACACACACACTCTGATTCACTAAGTATTGCATTCAGAGAGTGAGAACACCCATTTGCCTCAGAGGAAAAAAAAAGACTGATAACCTTATCATTTTAGTGCTGGTTTAGTGGCGGTTTAGCCGCTAAGCTGACTGCGACCGCATGGGCTGGAACAGGATCACTCTAGCTGATTGTTTTCTGCCTCTGGCCATATTAATCAGGATGTCCAGCCTCCCTGGATAAGGTCTCTGGGCTGCTTGCGTGCATGTCTGCTAAGTCACTTCAGTCGTGTCCAACTCTTTGCCGCCCCATGGACTGTAGCCCACAAGATTCCTCTATCCATGGGATTCTCCAGGCAAGAATACTGGAGGGGGTTGCCATTTCCTTTTCTACAGGATCTTTCCGACCCAGGGATCAAACCTGGGTCTCCGGCATTGCAGGGAAGCCTCAAACTTAACAGGGTTATTATGAAATCTTGGAGGCAGACACATACCAAATTTCAACTTTTTTTTTGAAGACTTTTATTTTTTTTTTTAATGTGGACTGTTTCCAAAAAAAAAAAAAAAAAGAAGAAGACTTTACTGAATTTGCTACAATACTGCTTCTGTTTGATGTTTGGGTTTTGGGGCCCGAAGGACACGGTAGCTTAGCTCGCCAGTCAAGGATGGAACCCTTACTCCCTGCATCAGAAGGTGAATTCTTGGCCACTGTTGGCCAGGGAAGCGCTTCAGATTTCAACCTTTACAGTTAAGGTTTAATTGAACACTGATGCCCTGTCTGTCTGAGGTTTTCCTGTACCTACAGGATGGTGCTGGGTAAGTCAGACGGATACCAGTCTTTCTTCTGAAGGAGGTATGGGTGTAATCCCGATAACAAGCTTGTGAACGGACTAAACCCACTTCCTGTTCATGCGGGACCATCCAGGTTTGTTGGCTGGATATGGTGATTGGTAAGTATTCACTGGAGAAGGTGTAAATCCTGACCCCCAATGTGCCCTGTGTTATAATACTATGAGTCAACAGTCCATTATAGCCTAGGACAGACTTAAAAGACACTTTCACCATTTCTTAATTCATTTAATCTGCTCTCAAAGTCAGTTGCATTGCTCTGTCTTTATATTCAGAAGAGCGGGGAAATCGTCCATGATCTCTGTTGTTGAGTCGTGTCCGACTCTTTGAGACCCCATGGACTGCAGCACGCCAGGCGTCCCTGTCCATCACCAACTCCCGGAGCTTTTTCTAACTCATGTCCATCGAGTCGGTGATGCCATCCAACCATCTCATCCTCAAACTCATGTCCATCGCGTTGCTGATGCCATCCAACCATCTCATCCTCTTCCTCCCCCTTTTCCTCCTGCCCTCCGTCTTTCCCAGCATCAGGCTAAAAACACTCTCATTTTTGTATCCTTTTTTTTTTTTTTTTAAACCCACATAAGGCAGTCTGAACGCTGACTTTTCTACATTCCTGCACCCGTATATAGCGCTGGGACATTTCCTTTAATTTTTTTCTGTCTCCTCTGCGGTCTTATCTGTATGCTGTGAGAACTGGGTCGGGTAATCTTATGTTCATTTTAGAAGTCACAGCTCAGACGAACATAAAATTACCTGACCTGGTGAACTCTATGCTCTGCTATTTGGAAGCGTGCTTAGGCAGCAAGAAATTTCTGGGAGCTGTTGATGTTCAGTGAACTATCGGTAATTATTTTCCTAATGCAGTTAAGTTGATCCAATTGGCCTGATTAACTTAAAGAGTTCTCTATAATATGGAAATTCATTAACGGCTGACCCTTGGTGTCATACAGTACGATTACTGTTGATGAACTGGGAGCTCTGACCTACACGTACTAAGGTCCAAGGCCCAGCCTGGCTTGCCTTTCTGCTCTCATCTGGCCTGCCATTATTATTCTCCAGCGGAGAGAGATGAACAGGATGTTTAGTCAACAAATCCTTTAGAGAAGGCAGAGCCCATAATCCCTTAAACAAGGGAAATAGGAGCTAGCTAAGTGTGGCCTGACCCATGCCAAGCAGCTGTCACTCACAGAAGCGAAACTAGAAATGTTGTTGCTGAGATCCTAATGTAAGGAGGCTTCCAAAGCTTCTTTCAATGGCAACAGCTATGGCAACTGAGTAATTGCTGCTGTCGTTTACCTGTTCAGTCACCTTGGACTGTTTGCGACCCCATGGACTGTAGCCTCGCCAGGCTCCTCTGTCCAAGAGATTTCCCAGGCAAGAATACTGGAGTGGGTTAACATTCCCTTCTGCAGGGGATGTTCCCAACCCAGGGATCACACATGGGGCTCCCACACTGAAGGCGGATTCTTTACCATCTGATCCACCAGGGAAGCTGTAACAAGGTCTCCAAAGCTTCTTTCAATGGCAACAGCACTGTGGCAACTAAGTAACTGATGTTGCTGTTTAGTTGCTCAAACAATTCAGACACTTTGTGACCCCCATGGACTGTAGCCCGCCAGGTTCCTCTATTCATGGGATTCTCCAGGCAGGAATACTGGAGTGGGTTGCCATTTCCTTCTCCAGGGGATCTTCCTGACCCAGGGATTGAACCTGCGCCAATAGCATCCCCTGCTCTGGTGGCCAGGTTCTTTACCATATCTGAGCCATCATAGTTCCAAATGGACATTCTTCTTAGCTGAGCCTGCAAGAACTGAGATGCAGCCTGTGAGCATAGCTGCCCCAGATTCCCAGGAAAGCTTTTAAGCTTTTAAATCTACAAAATGCTAACTGCCACCCTCAGAGACTTCTTGAACTGATCTGAGATGCACCCCTGGAAAGGGAATACTTGAAAAGTGCCTTGGACAGAGGAGCCTGGGGCGGGGGGTGGGGGGGGGGTGGGGGGGGTGGGGGCTACAGTCCATGGGGTTGCAGAGAGTCGGACACCAGTTAGTGACTAAACAGCAAGAGCACTAGGGGAAGTCTTATACACAGAAATGTCCAGGAAGGTGCCTCTCTTCCCCAGCTAAGAAGGGTGCATTCACCGTCACCCAGGAAGTCTTCTGCAGGGACAATGTCTAATGTATGTAAGATGCAGGAGCCTTCATCTAAGGGAAATGATGCGCGTTAACACTCTCAGCGACAGAAGTAGCTTCGCTGATACTCAAGGAATCGGTGCAAAATATCACCCTCAACATCTCTGTTGCCTTTTTACTGGAAAAGATCCCGATGCTGGGAAAGATTGAGGGCGGGAGGAGAAGGGGGCGACAGAGGATGAGATGGTTGGATGGCATTACCGACTCAATGGTCCTGAGTTTGAGCAAAGTCTGGGAGATGGTGAAGGACAGGGAAGCCTGGCGTGCTGCAGTCCATGGGGTTGCAAAGAGTTGGACACAAATGAGCAACAGAAAAAGAACAACGTTAAATTTGTAGCCTATGTTTGATAATGGTGATCCCAAATACTGAGGGGACACAGTGATTATGCTGTCAGAGAAGGCTTGGCAACCTTCAGTTCTGCAGGGCGGCCAGCAAGGGGAGATGCTGATTTGGGTGCTGAGAACTGACCTAGGTTTTTTTGCTCTCAGGCATATAGGTTTATCCTTAAAATCTCCCCTCTCCCTGGGACCAGGCTTCCCTGATAGCTCAGTTGGTAAAGAATCCCCCTGCACTACAGGAGACCCTGGTTCGATCCCTGGGTCAGGAAGATCCACTGGAGAAGGGAATAGGCTACCCACTCCAGGATTCTTGGGCTTCCCTGGTGCCTAAGCTGGTAAAGAATCCGCCTGCAATGCGGGAGACTTGGGTTCCAACCCTGGGCTGGGAAGACCCCCTGGGGAAAGGAAAGGCTATCCACTCCAGTAGGCTACCCACTCCAGTATTCTGGCCTAGAGAATTCCATGGACTGTATATAGTCCACGGAGTCTCTAAGAGTCGGACAAGACTGAGCAGCTTTCACAATGTAAGCCCTGAGACCAACCTGCAAGGACTTCACTTCAAAGGCTTTGCTCTGTTTTCACTACATCTGTGGCTGCAGACACCAGGAGAGACTCTGCCAAGGCATCATTCCTGGTAGTGTTCCTACCAGGGGTGCGGAAACCACATTTTGTTAACTGTTTTTGTCCAAACCATACGAATGTGTATTACCATAGGTATTTGATCTCTGTGCCATGCATCATAAACAGATATCTGACGATGCCCCTGGATATCAGACAAGGCACATCCTGCAACTGGAGGCTGAAAGGAGAGACAGCAGGTGAAGTTTTGATGGGAAATGCTCCCTTCTATGCAAAGAAGAGAAGAAAAGCAAAAAGCAGACAAACAAAAAACTCATGATCTGAAAAGAAAAAGGAAGCCGAATGTTCACTGTAGCACTATTTAAACTACCCAGGACACAGGAGCAACTTAGACGCCCATCGATAGAAGAATGGATAAAGAAAATGTGGTACATACATGCGATGGAATATTACTCAGCCATAAAAAAAAAGAAACAGAAACACAGATTTCAAGAAAAAGCTTATGGTCACAAGGGGCGAAGGATGGAGGAAGGGAGAGTCAGGGAGCCTGGGATGGACATGGACACAATACTGTATTTAACATGGAGAACCAGCAAGGACCTGCTGGACAGCACAGGGAACTCTGCTCAATACTCTGTAATAACCCAATGGTCACCAGGGGGAAGGGTGGGGGAAGGGATAGTCAGGGAGTCTAGGATGGACATGGACACACTGATGCATTTATCATGGAGAACCAGCTGCTGGACAGCACAGGGAACTCTGCTCAATACTCTGTAATAACCTTATGGTTCCCAGGGGGAAGGATGGGGGAAGGGATAGTCAGGGAGTCTGGGATGGACATGGACACACGGCTGTATTTAACATGGAGAACCAACAAGGACCTGCTGGACAGCACAGGGAACTCTGCTCAGTGTCACGTGGCAGCCTGGATGGGAGGGGAGTTTGGGGGAGAATGGATATGCGTATATGTGTGGCTAAGTTCCTTCACTGTTCACCTGAAACTACCACCATATTTTTAATTGGCTATACTCTAATACAAAATAAAACTTAAAAGACATAAAAACAACAACAAAAAAAGTCCACATCAGGCTGGAATTTGAATCCAGATGAAAAAAGATGCATTTATCCCCTTGGAGTCAAAAGACCCTTCGGAGAGATGAACAGAACTTTTAGTTACTGTCCATTAAAACCTGGAATACCACCAAGAAATGCTAATGGAAGAGAAGCTGAGTTTCACCTCCTACCAGACGTCAATTCATACTGCAAATAAAATCAGGTCAATGCAGGTACAAAATAACACTCCCAACAATGGGGCATTATTTTAGTTTTCAGATATAGTGATTACAGATAGAGCTGTACATATTACCTGTATTTTTCTTGCACATAGAGTATTACGCACATTAAGTGTTATCACCCACTCACGTCCTAAGTCTTTTGCAATGCCATGGACTGTAGCCCTCCAGGCTCCTCTGTCCATGGCAATTATCCAGGCAAAAATACTGGAGTGGGTTGCCATTCCCTTCTTCAGGGGATCTTCCCTACCCAGGGATCAAACCTGGGTCTCCTGCATTGCAGGAAGATTCTATGCTGGCTGAAACTCCTGGAAGGCGCTATTACTATTATAATTACAGGCACTAGTATTACAAGCATTAGGCGTGGTATACCGCATCCTCACTACACACTAAATGGATACCAAAGGAAACAACTTTTCGTCTCTGCTAAGAGTTCTCCTTCTATCTTCAAGGCTGGATCTATGATAAATTACATCTAAGGCGGCCTCCGTCTGTTATCTCCCCGTTGATAACAAACATTTGATGCCTCAGCTGTCCTCTAGGTGCTCATGATTATGGAAGAGTAAGTGAGGGTTGAGACATGGTCACAGGTGAGATGAAACGTTGGGGACGTGACATTCAGCGCCACGTGACAGACTTTCTCGGTGGTCCAGTGGCTGAGAATCCGCCTGCCAATGCCAGGGACATGGGTTCCATCCCTGGTCCGGGAAGATCCCGCCTGCCTTAGGGCAACTGAGCCTGTGCGTTACAGCTACTGACTCCACGTGTGGCAACGACCGAAGCCCCATTTCCCTCAATGAGGAAAATCACCACAGGAGAAGTGCACGTCTTGCAACTCAGAGTGGCCCCAACTGGCTGCAACTAGAGAAAATCCCTTACCCAGCAACAAAGACCCAGGGCAGATAAAAATGTAAAAAAAAAAAAAAAAAGAGAAAAAAAAAAAAGCCACATGACGCTGAATGTGGGATTCTTGAATGGGCTGGGGTGGGGGGAAGCATTCCTTCATTCACGCGGAGGTGAGTTCCATTCACAGTGATGGAATCGGACACATTGGAATTTAGTCACAAGGTACTCATGTCATTGCTTAAGCTGACCCTCCAATACCTTGGCCAGCTTATGGGAAGCGTCAACTCATTGGAAAAGACCCCGAAACACTGAAGGCAAGAGGAGAAGGGGGCGACAGAAGGTGAGATGGTTGGATGGCATCACGAACTCAATGCACATGAGTTTGAGCACACTCTGGGAAATACTGAAGGGCAGGGCGGCCTGCTGTGCTGCAGCCCACGGGATCCCAAAGAGTCGGACACGACTGAGCGGCGGAACTACCACCTCAGCAGAGACTCAGGTTTCTAGGTTTATATAGAGTTTTACTTTTCTAAAACCAACTCTCCCTGCCTTTTTGCTTCTGCTCCCAAACAGCTAATCTTCTAGTATCAAACTTAAAACTCCCTCACATATTGAAACAGATTTAGAATATGCTTGTATTTTTCTCTGCGGTGGAAATAAAATTGCCAGAGGGAAATCTTCACTGACAGTCTCATTCCAGTGCTATTTCCCCCCTGGTTTTTCATTTATATTACATTCTAATTTCTAACCTGCTTCAAAGTGTGTGGTTCAAGAAAATTCAAAAGCAAATGCGATTCTCTCTGTAATAAGCATTATGGGATTTGGTTTCCCATAAAGAAGCTAGTATTATGTAAAGGTGGCTTAAGAGGAGTTGAATAATATATATATATATTTTTTAACATCACTGAAGGAAGCTGTTTAAAGCCCCACTAGGATTTCAGTTCAGGATTAAGTAAGAGCTGAAACAGTCACACATTCTATTGTTCTGAAATTCGGTTCACTCAAATATGAAACGGAAAGTCCAATTTTCAGAAGTAATGTCCCAAATTAACTATCCATCTGTGCGGGTAGTAAATATGATTACTTCTGCTGTCCATATTTCTACTCTTCACTGATTATTAGTTATATACGTCAATAAAAGAGGAAAGAAATGAAGATGACTTTCTAAAAATATCTCATTTTCCCTAATAAGACAGTTTTAAATGCCAGCTGGACTTTTGAAGTATTACAGTCATTTAAACATTACCCGACAGGTTATGGATTTCAACTAGTCTTTTACTTGGATTTACTGGTGGCTCAGTGGTAAACAACCCACCTGGCAATGCAGTAGACGTGGGTTTGATCCCTGGGCCAGGGAAGACCCCCTGGAGGAGGAAACGGCCACCCACTCCAGTATTCCTGCCTGGAGAATCCCATGGACAGGGAAGGCTGGCGAGCTACAGTCCATGGGGTTGCAAAGAGTCAGACGCCACTGAACAATGAGACTATTACCTATGCTCTTTTGTATTACACTTAAATTCAGCCTGTGATATTCCACCGCCCCCCCCCCCGCCATGTTTACTAGGCTTTTGTATCCAATCCACATTCGTATAATGAATTGGGATTTGTTTCTCGTTTCTGTTTCCTTAGCCTCTCAATACCAGAGTAAGCTCTGTTGGCTTTATCCCTTTCATGAAAAGCCTGCCAACATGATGAGTTAGAAACTCCATTTTGCAAATGGGATCTAATCAAACTTAAAAGCTTTTGCACAGCAAAAAAAAGAGACTATAAACAGAGCGAAAAGACAATCTATGGGACGGAAGAAAAATTTGCAAACAATGCAAATGACAGGAGCTTAATCTCCCAAAAAACACAAGACAGCTCATACAGCTCAATAACGCACAAAACAACTCACTCAAAAAAATGGGCAGAGACCTGAACATACATTTTTCCACCGGAGAATTATGGATGACCAAAGGACACATGAAAAGGTGCTCACCATCGCTGATTATCTCAGAGAAACGCAAATCAAAACTACAATGAGCTATCACCTCACACGGATCAGAATGACCATTATTTACAGTTTACAGACAATAAATGCTGGCAAGGGGAAGGAGAGAAGGGAACCCTCCTACAGTGTTAGTGGGAATGCAAAGTGCTGCCTCCACTAGGGAAAACAGTATGGAGGTTCCTTAAAAAAAAAAATAGAGCTACCATATGATTCAGAAATCCCACTCCTGGGCACGTATCTGCAGAAATGCATAATTCAGAAGGATATACGCACCCTAATGTTCATAGCAGCACTTTTTACAATAGTGAGACGTGGATACAGCTGAGTCATAGTCTCCTGTATATATTTACCGCAACTTCTTTATCCATTCCTATGTGGGTGGACACTTAGGTGGCTCCCTGCTGCTACTGCTGAGTCGCTTCAGTCATGTCCGACTCTGTGCGATCCCATAGACGCCAGCCCACTAGGCTCCTCCGTCCCTGGGATTGTCCAGGCAAGAACACTGGAGTGGGTTGCCATTTCCTTCTCCAGCGCATGAAAGTGGAAAGTGAAAAGGGAAATTGAAGTCGCTCAGTCATGTCCAACCCTCAGCAACCCCATGGACTGCAGCCCACCAGGCTCCTCCATCCATGGGATTTTCCAGGCAAGAGTACTGGAGTGGGGTGCCATTTCCTTCTCCAATGCATGAAAGTGGAAAGTGAAAGTGAAGTCGCTCAGTCGTGTCTGACTCTTTGCGACCCCATGGACTGCAGCCCACCAGGCTCCTCCATCCATGCGATTTTCCAGGCAAGAGTACTGGAGTGGGGTGCCATTGCCTTCTCCTACATTGCTCCCACGAGCTGGCTATTGTGACCGGTGCTATCAGTATGTCCTTTCAAGTTATGGTTTTCTCTGGAAATATGCCCAGACTCTAGCACATTTTTTTTTTCCCCCCAAAGAACCTCTAGTTTCCAGAAATAATTCATACATTAAAGACTTACAGGTATGCTTCCATCTGTTTCTTTCTCAGGACTCAGGAAGTCTTGCTAACGACCATCAGCCCACCTGGAAGGGAAACAGAGTTTGGCTCAATTGTAGTCTTCCTCCAAAATACTTCCGCTGTGCTGGTTGGGATCCCGTTTTGAATATTTGCCGCAAAGACGCTTTATTATTCAAACACTTGAGGTTTCAAAACATCACATGCTTGTAGGTGCCATTTATAATCCACTGAGATAAGTTCTAAGCTTACAGAAGATGAACTTTTCACGTTGAAACATGTTTACAACGGGAAAGAAAGAAGGAAGATGGTGGAAGTCCAGCAACCATAATCCAGCGTACATAGGTTTAAAGTTGAGACTTTCCACTCAAATGTTTACTTAAAAAAAAAAAAAAGGTAAGAGGAAGTATGCATTATTCTAATAGCATATTTGTCCTCCTCTCAGCCTAGACAACCCTTTTCATGAAACTGTCTTGTATCACTCACGTGAAGACAGGGTTATTATTCATTGACTCATGAATAATACATAGGATTTTTGTGTGCAATTTTTTACATTCTGATGAATGTATCATTCTGCATTGCCTCATTTGCACACAACACTGACTCCTACATAACTAGTTTTGTTCGATGAATCCATTCTCCATGTTTCACCATTTCTACATGTAGTGTTAATTCTGTCCCTGTTCCTAGGTAAGTAACGTGAAGGTTCTGTGTTCCTTTCCTATTCCTCTCTGTCTCACGGCCCCCACTGGACTGATCCAATTTTGATTAGCCCTCTTATCCTCCATGGGTTTGTAATTTGATGTTTGTTTCCTAGTCTTCAGTGGTTAATCCTCACATTTTAATTCATGCATACAAAATATATGTAACTACTTGACATATCTAACTTTCTCCTCAAAGACTGAAGAATCTGAAAGTATTTTAAACCTTATCGTCACCTGCCGTCTTCCATGCATTGTTTTCTAGGATTGTAAATCCAACATTTTCGCACATTATAAACGAAAGTAAACAATTATTTGGACCACTGTAGATATAAGATCATGGCTCAAAAGGGCTCCATACACAATCACATATTTTGCTCCTAGGTTTAACTGTCATGGACTTCCCTGGCGGCCCAGACGGTAAAGAGTTTGCCTGCAATGAGGGAGACCCAGGTTTCCTCCTTGGGTCGGGAAGATGCCCTGGAGGAGGGAATGGAAACCCACTCCGCTACTCTTGCCTGGAATTCTGTGGACAAAAGAGTAGCTGTCATGTTCTACAAACATACAGGCATATTTCTGCATTGTGTGTTGTAAAGATTTATGCCACATTTTCATGTTTTGCGAATAATTCCCCCCCCCCTTTTTTTTATAAATTGAAATTTTGTGGCATCCTGCAGTGCCAAGATATTCACTATCTTTTAGCAATAAAGTATTTTTAAATTATGGTATGTAATTTGTTAGCTATAACACTCCTGCACACTTAATAGATTGTACTATATTAGAAACTCAACTTTTGTATACGCTAGGAAATTAAACTTGCGTGACTCACTTTACTGTGGTATTCTAGACTCAAGCCCGCAATATGTGGGCATGCCTATATTCTCTGGAAATTTTATTTACCAGAGTCCCAGGGAGCTCCAGTAGCTTGAGTGTGTACATGCCTGAAAATATTTTATGGGCTCTTCGATCCTGAGTGACACTGTAATTTGCTAATCAATTACTTTTTGGTGTTTATTTCCATGCAACTCTTTGAAGCTACCTGTGGTACGGGCTTCCCCGGTGGTCTAGTGGTTAAGAATCCACCTGCAAATCCAGGGGATGAGTTCGATCCCTGGTCTAGGAAGATCCCACACGCCACAGGGCAGCTCAGCCTGGGGGCCACAACTACTGGGCCTATGGGCTCTAGAGCACATGCTCTGCCACAAGAGAAACCACAGCAACAAGAAGCCCCGTGCCACGAAAGAGTAGCCCCCACTCGCCACAGCTAGAGACAGCCTGAGGATGGCAGCAAAGATTCAGCTCAGCCAAACATACGTTAAGTGGAAAAAGATATCTGTGGTATCTTGGAACCTACCACTGAATGAAATAATGTGTATTTTTATTTCTTTATATGTAATTTTTAAAAATAACAACATTTCAGCTCACAATAGTTTTACTCTTTTATTGCATTTTATGCTTCTGTGTTGGCATTTGGAATTTCCTTTTCCTGTTTCTCAGGCAAGTAATGGTTTAGAATATTTTCAATCCAGTTTCTATGTGTCTGCAGTTCAACAGGGCAGGGTTCCCCAACCTCTGGGCCACAGACTGGTATGTCCTCTCAGAATAAGCTTAGAAATAAAGTGCACAGTAAATGCAATGTGCTTGAATCATCCTAAAACCATCCTCCTTCCCCAGTCCACGTAAAGATGTCTTCCACAAAACTGGTCCCTGGTGCCAAAGATGCTGGGGACCACCGACACTATCTGGGTTCTCCCTAATCCTTCTCAAAGGATGCGATACAGCTTTCGCTAAACTGAGGCAATGATTTCTGTTTTCACTTTCGACTTTATGAACGTGTATCCATGCCTGGATGCAAAGTTTCTGTTCATGTATCAAGCGCTTTACCAGAAACAGGTTTATCAAGTCAGCAGAATCTAGGTCATTTCACTCAAGGAAGTTATACTATCAGTTCAGTTCAGTTCAGTCGCTCAGTCGTGCCCGACTCTTTGCGACCCCATGAATCGCAGCACGCCAGGCCTCCCTGTCCATCACCAGCTCCCAGAGTTCACTCGGACTCACGTCCATCAAGTCAGTGATGCCATCCAGCCATCTCATCCTCGGTCGTCCCCTTCTCCTCCTGCCCCCAGTCCCTCCCAGCAGCAGAGTCTTTTCCAAGGAGTCAACTCTTCTCATGAGGTGGCCAAAGTACTGGAGTTTCAGCTTTAGCATCATTCCCTCCAGAGAACACCCAGGGCTGATCTCCTTCAGGATGGACTGGTATATGCATCAACGAATCTGTGGTTTTGATTTGATGCAATCATTGCTAGGAGGCTGCAGGAATGCTTTCTAGAGAGGAGAAGAGTGTTTACCTAACACTGGCCACCTACCAAGTGCTTACTGCGCAAGTAAGTGTGAGTAGGTGCACTCAGTCAAGTCTGACTCTTTGCAGCCCCATGGACTGTAGCCCCACCTGGCTCCTCTGTCCATGGGGTTCTGCAGGCAAGAATACTGGAGTGGGTTGCCATGCCCTCCTCCAGGGGATCTTCCCGAACCAGGGATCGAACCCACGTCTCTTGCATCTCCTGCACTGGCAGCTGTGTTTTTCACCACGGAGCCACCTGAATTTCAAAACGAGTGGTATCTGAGCAGGAGAGAAAGACAGCTGGGAAGAGAAGCAGGCTCAGGTAGGTTTATGGAGAAGGGTGAGTATACAAGGGTGTTTGGCCCAGTGGGTGAGGGGTAGTTAACTGCGGTTTCTCATTTCTTTAGCAGTTGGGAGGCAGGGTGGGTCCCCACATTGACAACCTTTTCCTGAAGCCTGGGATAGGCAGGGTAATGACCGTTATACTCACTGAAATGATCCTCTGAGTATTGCAAATCATATCCTTATAACACTCATAATGACGCTGTGATTTATCTGTATTTTTCACGTATTCTGGGGAAGGACAAGCCCCTACACCACAACCAGAGAGATGTCCCTGCTTGCTGCAACCAGAGAAAGCCCGTGTGCAGTAACAAAGACTCAGCACTGCCAAAAATAAATAAACAAGTCGGTAAAATAAAATACACAGCAGAGAAAAGTGACTTGTGCCACGACTGGTTCATACAAGTCCCGGGAGAGGTGAATGTCTTTGGAGTTATGATGTGCGTCTAAAGGAGGGCTTAGGAGATCCAACCAGTCCATCCTAAAGGAAATCAACCCTGAATATTCATTGGAAGGACTGAGGCTGAGGCTGAAGCCCCAATCCTTAGGCCACCTGATGTGAAAAGCTGACTCATTGGAAAAGAGCCTGATGCTGGGAAAGATTGAAGGCGGGAGGAGAAGGGGACGACAGAGGATGAGATGGTTGGACGGCATCACTGACTTGATGGACATGAGTTTGAGCACGCTCCGGGAGATTGTGAAGGACAGGGAGGCCTGGCGTGCAGCAGCCCATTGGGGTTGCAAGGAGTCAGACATGACTGAGCGACTGAATGATAGCAACGAAGCAGGGCTTTCTCATGACATTTCGTCACAGATGGGGATCATCTGGGGTGCATGCCCGTCTGAGCTCAAACTTCATCCACATGGAGCTGCTGGGTCTTTCCCAAGGAGCAAGCAGTTCTGGTTCCTCTTTGGTCCCTGTTGGGTTTGCATAACAGAGGAATAACACCTCTCTGAGAGTCCCTGCCTCAGTCAGCTGTACGAGTGGAGAGGCCAGTGGCGTGGGGTATCCGAGTGAGATTAAGGTTTCCGATCAGAGTCTCACCTAGGTGCCGGAATGGAGGCATTCAGTAGATGTGATCAAGCCCATGAAGAGATGAATGGATAAGGAAGATGCAGTCCATATATACTGGACTTCCCATACACAACTAGTGGTGACGAATGTGCCTGTCGATGCAGGAGACGTAAGACACACAGCTCGATTCCTGGGCTGGGAAGATTCCCTGGAGGATGAAATGGCAACCCACTCTGGTATTCTTGCCTGGAGAATCCCATGGACAGAGGAGCCTGGTGGGCTACAGTCCATGGGGTTGCAAGGAGCTGGACATGACTGCTGTGACTTAGCACACACAGTCCATATATACAAATGAATATTACTCAGCCAAGAAAGAAGGAAACTTTCCCATGTGCAGCCACATGGATGGACTTGGAGGGCATTATACTAAGTGAAATAAGTCAGTCAGTCAGTTCAGTCTCTCAGTCATGTCCGACTCTTTGCCACCTCATGGACTGCAGCACGCCAGGCCTCCCTGTCCATCACCAACTCTCAGAACTTGCTCAAACTCATGTCCATTGAGTCGGTGATGCCATCCAACCATCTCATCCTCTGTCGCCCCCTTCTGCTCCCGCCTTCCATCTTTTCCAGCATCAGGGTCTTTTCCGATGAGTCGCCTTTTTGCATCAGGTGGTCAAAGGATCGAAGCTTTGGCTTCAGCTTCAGTCCTTCCAATGAATATTCAGAACTGATTTCCTTTAGGATGGACTGGTTGGATCTCCGTGCAGTCCAAGGGGCTCTCAAGAAATAAGTCAGAGAAAGACAAATACGGGATGACATCACTGAATGAAATAACGCCATTTGAAGCCACACGGATGGACCTGGAGATGGTCATAGGAAGTGAAGTAAGCCAGACGGACAAAGACAAATGCCATTTGACATCACTTATGTGCGGCATCTTAAAAAATGGTTCACATGAACTCATTTACAAAAGAAACGGAGGCACAGATGTAAAAAACAAACCTATGGCTGAGCGCCGAAGAATTGATGCTTCTGAACTGTGGGGTTGGAGAAGACTCTTGAGAGTCCCTTGGACTGCAAGGAGATCCAACCAGTGCATTCTGAAGGAGATCAGCCCTGGGATTGCTTTGGAGGGAATGATGCTGAAGCTGAAACTCCAGTACTTTGGCCACCTCGTGCGAAGAGTTGACTCATTGGCAAAGACTCATGCTGGGAGGGATTGGGGGCAGGAGGAGAAGGGGACGACAGAGGATGAGAGGGCTGGATGGCATCACGGACTCGATGGATGTGAGTCTGTGTGAACTCCAGGAGTTGGTGATGGACAGGGAGGCCTGGCGTGCTGAGATTCATGGGGTTGCAAAGAGTCGGACACGACTGAGCTGAACTGATGGTGACCAGGGGCTAAGGAGGGAGAGGGACAGATTTGGAGATGCGGATTGACATATACACACCACTATATATACAACTGATGAGTAATATGTCCTTACTGTAAAGCACAAGGAACTCTACGCAATACTCTGTAACGATCTATAAGGGAACAGAATCTAAAACAGAGTCGATATACGTGTAACTCGGTCACTTTGGTACAGAAGAAACTAGTACAACGTTGTACATCAACTAAACGCCAATAAAAATGTAGAAATGAAAGTAAATAATGCAAATGAATGAGCCAAACCAGAAGCTGACCCACTGACGCAGAGAACGACCTTAGGGTTAGCAAACAGGGAAGGGAGGGAGGGATGAGGCAGGAGTTCGGGATTAACATACACACACTCAAGCTGAAAGTCGGTTAGTCGTGTCTGACTCTTTGCAACTCCATGGACTACAGTCCATGGGATTCTCCAGGCCAGAATACTGGAGTCGGGTAGCCTTTCCCTTCTCCAGGGGATCTTCCCAACCCAGGGGTCGAACCCAGGTCTCCCACATTGCAGGCGGATTCTTTACCAGTTGAGCCACCAGGGAAGCCCAAGAATACTGGGGTGGGCAGCCTGTCCCTTCTCTTCCTGAACCAGGGGATCTTCCTGACCCAGGAATTGAACTGGGGTCTCCTGCACTGCAGGCGGATTCTTTACCAGCTAAGCTATCAGGGAAGTGTACACATACCACTCTGTTCAAGACAGATAAATAACAAGGATGTACTATGGAGCACAGGGAACTAGGGTCAGTATCCGGTGAGAAATATTCAATATCCTGCTTTTTTTCCATAGTGGAAAAGAATATGGGAAAGTCTATCTATTGCTCAATCACTTTGCCGAACATCTGAAATGAAGACAGCACTGTACATCAAGTATCAGTCCAGTTCAGTTCAGTCCAGTCGCTCAGTCGTGTCTGACTCTCTGCCATCCCATGAATCGCAGCACACCAGGCCTCCCTGTCCATCACCAGCTCACATAAACTATGAAAAAAAAAAAAAAGGCTACCATCTTTGTTGCATCATATTGGTGACGCTGCCGTGACGTTCTGTGGTTCTCAGAGTCCGGTCCTCCAGGCCTAAAATGATTGTTTACCATTTTCCAGGTAGCGCAGTTACGTTTCTCCTCTCTGAAGGGCATTTGCTTGGTTCCCATTGCCTACAAACGAGAACGCGAGCGTCACTTATCCTGGCCACCAGCCTGAGCTATGCTGTCTATTTGCACATCCTTCCATGGAGGTTCCCGAAAAGCCTATTTACACCTTCCCAAGGGGCAGGCTGTTCAGCCTATGTGGGCCTCTCAGTCTGGATTTTCCAACCCTCTGTCATCATTTTTCATCATGTTTTCCTTTTCATTTTTAAACTTCTACTTCTTTTTTATTATGAAAAGATGATTAACGCATGTAGAGGAGACTTGGAAAATACAGAACAAGGCTACATATACTTCCAATGCATCCTGCAATTATTTTTAAGTAGGTAAATTAAGGCTTTTAATTAGAATTTTAATAGCAAACTCTTTAAAAGTAACCGTGAATATAAAGAGAAGCAGAAGAATACAGTAGACCCGGATAAGCAGTATGAAGCCATTCAACATAAAGAAGGTTTACACAATTTTCACACAACAGTGGGATACAAATTCTATTCAAGTTCCCACACAACAAACCTGGAGCCACTGGAACATATCCAGGGACATAAAACCCGGGGCAAAAATTTCATGGCCTCAAGGTGTTGAAATCATACAGAATCCGTGTTGTTATCACTGTAGAAGTGTGTTATGAATGGATATCAAAAGATGCTGGATGATAACCGACACATTTTCAAGTGCAATGGGACATTTACCGTAAGAGATCTTTGACATAGCCATCAAAAACCTCAAGAGTTAAAAGACAGAAGGAAAACCAGAGGGTGACTGCAGAGAAGAAAGCATTGAGATAAGAAGTTAATATCAAAACGAGAAATTAATTTCAAAGCATGCTTTTGGTTCAGTTGACACTCTTTCTTCTCTTGGCTGCTACTTGAGTAATGATCAGGTCTCTATCTTTCAAAAACTTTGCATCTGAGGAAGGAAGCTGAGATGGACCTGGTGTGAACAGGGTCCCACACAGGCCTATTGGGATAACAAGAACAGCAAAAAACCAGGCTTTGTTTTCACGAGCAGACGGATCCATTCAGAGGGGGCAAAGCTCTGCTTTCCAAATGTAGAAAATCTGGAGCTCAAGGCAAGACTGGAGACCGTATAGAACTGGACATGTAGCCAAGTGCTTCCTCAGATACTTAGGGTCTGGTTCTCTCTCCTGTAGGGAATGGCCCCACTCCAGCATGTTTAAAGGAAGTGGCTTTGTTTCTATTACACTTTCCAAGTGGGCATAAAGTTTACCGAAAGGAATTCACACGTGCGACCCCGTGGATTATATTCCACCAGGCTCCTCTGTCCCTGGGATTCTCTGGGCAAGAATACTGGTGTGGGTTGCCATGCCCTTCTCCAGGGGATCGTCCCAGACCCAGGGATTGAATATGTGTGTCCGGTTACTGATGCACTGACAGCTTGATTCTTTACCACTGAGCCCAATAAAAGGAATCCGTTGTTCAGTCGCTCAGTTGTGTCCACATCTTTGAGACCCCATGGACTGCAGCACACCACAGTTCCCTGTCCATCACCATCTCCCAGAGTTTGCTCAAATTCCATGGAGTCGGTGATGCCATCCAACCATCTCATCCTCTGTCGTCCCCTCCTCCTCCCGCCTTCAACCTTTCCCAGCATCAGAGTCTTTTCCAATGAGTTCTCTCTTCACATCAGGTGGTCAAAGTGTTGGAGCTTCAGCCTTTCTCAGAACCCAGGCTCCTACAACTCCTGACCTCCTCCAGGCTCCTGTTGAAAGACTTCTCTTTATGGGATCAGTCCTGCCAGTGGCATCGCACCAGCTCCCAAACGCTTTGGTATGAAACCTCACTTCTCGTTTTGCTTACATTGCTAAAAGACAAGCTGATAAATTCCTGGTGAACTGAATTGAATACTTACAGAGGAATTTTTATTAGAAGGTTTTACAACAAGATCTACAAATCACTGTTATGATGGGTCATTTGCTGGGGTGCAGAAATAGCTCCGTAATACGGAAATGGATGTTATAATGGTAACTATTCATATGATGCTGAGTGTCGTATTTTATTTCTATATAATCTCTCTCATTGGGATACATTTTCCTTGCTTTACAAATATAAAATGAGAAAACGTGAGTGCCAAAGACTGTGAACTTTTCATGTCCGTGACCAAGTTCAACGCTGACTCTCTTTTCCATGGACGATAAACTGGCTAATACCGATTCTTTGAGCTTTAATTCCTCCAACTCTATGACAGTTGAGAAAGCTACTTCTCTCATAGAGGTTGGGCTTCCCAGGTGGTTCAGGAGAAAAAGAATCTGCCTGCCAACGTGGAAGTCCTGGGTTTGATCCCTTGCGTTGGGAAGACCCCCTTGGAGAATGAAATGGTAACCCACTCCAGTATTCCTGCCTGGGAAATCCCACGGACAAAGGAGCCTGGCAGGCTACCATCCATGGGGTCGCAAAGAGACAAACGTGACTGAGTGATTCGGCACGCACCCACAAGCAATGTGGTAATATTTCTTCTGAGTCCCCTTTGGACTCTAACAGCTCTTGTAATGGTTTCCATCTCTTAGGAATCTATTTTCATCAGTTTTTAAATTTTAACTCCATAAACAAACTGTTTAATCACCCTTGCATATTTTGAAATTTAAATCATAAGCAATTTCCATCAAACCGCTGCCTCCTACTCTTAAGAAATAGGTATGACCATCCAGGTGGTTACATGGTGGCTCAGATGGTAAAGAACTTGCCTGCAATGCAGGAGACCCAGGTTGGACCCCTGTGTCAAGAAGATCCAGTCCATGGATTTGCAAAGAGCTGGACACAGCTGAGTGACCACACTTTCATCCTATACCTGCAGACAATATGTAGACGACTTGATCACTGATCTTTTCAGACACCTATTATTTGTGTTGTTGATGTTTCTCTGTGGGTTTCCTTTTTTTTTTTTAATTTATTGATCTCTACTCTAATTTATATAACTGATTTTTTTTAATTTGCTTTAAATCTAAATTCACTTTCTATGCTTCCCTAAGACACTTAGGTTATCCTTTTTATATCTCTCTTTTCTAATATGTGCATTTGATATTGTAAAAGTCCCATGAAACCCAGCTTTCACTGCACCGTACATGTTTCAATAAGCTGTATTTTTTTCCCCACGAGTCATTCAGAACTGTGTCATTTAATCTCCAGTGAGTTGAGAATTCTTGATCTATCTTTCAGTCCTTGCTTTCTAATTTAGATCCATGTACACTAGGAAGCTATTTTCTATTTTTGTTCTTTCACTTAGGGTATGTCATGTTTTATCACCCAGAATGTGTTCCCAGTTGCATGTGAACTTGAGAAGAATGTGCTTGCTGCTATGGTTGGATGGAATATTCTATAAACGCCAATGAGATCAACTTGAATGATACAGCTGTTACGTTGAGCGACGCCCTTACTGATTTTCAGCCTGAGGGATCTATCAGTTATTGATGAAGATAAGTGGAATTCTACAGCTAGAAAGAGGGAATTTTTCTCTTTCTTCTCTCACTTCTGTAAGGTTTTACCTCCTATATTTTTATACTCCTGGCGAGTACACATTTCAGACTGATAAACCTCCAAGGAGAACTGTCCACTTTAACATATTTTCACCCTCAATGCTTTTCCTTGTCCTGAAATCTAGTCTCTCAAAAATTAACGCATCTTTTGATTTCTCTTTCATTGATTAGCGCAGGCCTGCTTAAATCTTCATTTTCTATCTCTGAGTTTACATTTCAAATGGGTTTCCTTTACACAATATGTATGTGTCCCTTAAAAGAAAATTAAACATGCTCTTACAACCTTTTTCTCTTAATCACTATATTTAAAACCTTAACATTTAAAGCAGTTTTTGATATAGCTGAATTAATAGCTAAGATATTTGTGGTGGTTTAGTTGCTGAGTCATGTCCGACTCTTGAGACCCCCTGGACTGTAGCCCGCCAGGCTCGTCAGTCCATGGGATTCTCCAGGCAAGAATATTGGAGTGGGTTGCCGTTTCCTTCACTTCATTTATTCTATTTGGGTTTTAAAATATTTCCCTCATTTGCAGCCTTCTGTTTTCATTTGCGGGTTTAAAATCATTTCACTGTCTCTTCTCTCAACATTAAGTTAGATCCTAATATCTCCCCAGGCATTATCAATATGCATTTTTATCTAATATAGATCCGTCTTTAAACACCACGCTATACAGACCCCAAAGACAGCCACAGCATGGAAGAATTTTATCATATTTATCCTGATGGTTTGCCTACATTAGAAGCCTCTCAATTCAATTCTTTCATTAATTCAATACCATTTAAAGAACACCGTCTCTACTCTAGACATTTCCTAAGGTGTTAGGGATACATTAGAGGAGAAAAGAAGATTGACAAAGACCTCTGCACTTGTGGAAATTGTTTTTGAGTTACAAGACACAGAGAGTATAACAAACGCGCTGTATAATATCTTAAGAAGTTATGAGAGTTGCGGAAATGCATACGCGGAGTATGAGCGACCAGAAGCGGATGGGGGTGTCAGATTTCAAACAGCATGATCAGGAGAGGACTCTGAAAATAGGGTGTCTGAGAGTTCCCTGGTGGTCCAGTGGCTAAGACTCTGAGCTCGCAATTTAGGGGGCCCAAGTTCGATTCCCGCTCAGGGAGCTAGAGTCTAAATGCTGCAACTAAGGCTTCACGTGTGGCAACCAAGACCCAGAGAAGTCAGATTTTAAATATGATAAAATAATTAAATGCATTTTTAAAAATGGAAAATGTGATGTTTGATGTGAGACTTGAAGAGGAAAGGAAGCTGAGTGTGACTCTGGTTAGAGGGAGACGTTTCAGGGAAAATAAATAGCAAGGCTAACGTCCAGAGGCGCAAACCTGTCAGGCTTATTTGAAGCACAGCTGGGAGGTACGTGCGGCCGGGAAGTGGAGGCTAGTAACAACAGCAATGGCTGACGTCAGCCCTGCGGTCATCTAGATGGCTTCGGCCGTGACCCTACAGAAAGAGTGAGCCACTGCAACGCTTTCAAGAAAAGAGGGGCACACACTGCTTTCGCTTTCTGAAGAGGAACCCCAGGCACAGTACCGACGAGAGGGACGGGAAACAGTGGAGATGGAGAGGCCAGTTAGTTGTTCAGCTGATCGAGCTGGAGCTGTGGGATGGATCCATTCAAGGGAAGCAAGACACAGTCTGTCTTGGTTATGCCTCTGGGGTGTGGCTAATGGATGCAGCGGGCAAGAGAGACAGAGAGATCGACAAGGACCTAAAGGATACTTTGGCTGAGACACTGAAATGATATATGGGATTGCCAGGTGGCTCTGTGGATAAAGACTGTGCCTGCCAATGCAGGAGACCCAGGAGACGTGGGTTCAATCCCTGGGTCAGGAAGATCCCTAGGGGGAGGGAATGGCACCACTCCAATATTCTTGCCTGGAGAGTCTCATGGACAGAGGAGCCTGCCGGGCTACAGTCCATAGGGTTGCAAAGAGTAGGGCACGGCTTAGTGACTGAACACACACACATATACACATACACACGTAAGAAAGCACAGAGGTATTTGCATCTATGTTCATCAGTGATACTGGCCTGTAATTTTTCTTAATTTCTTTTTTTTGGTAATATGCTTGTCTGCGTTTGGCATCACCAGGGGGAAGGATGGGGGAAGGGATAGTTAGGGAGTCTGGGATGGACATGGGCACACTGCTGTATTTAACATGGAGGACCAGCAAGGACCTGCTGTCCAGCACAGGGGACTCTGCTTAGTACTCTGTAATAACCTTATGGTCACCAGGGGGAAGGATGGCGGAAGGGATAGTTAGGGAGTTTGGGATGGACATGGACACACTGCTGTATTTATCATGGAGAACCAGCAAGGACCTGCTGGACAGCACAGGGAACTCTGCTCAATACTCTGTAATAACCTTATGGTTCCCAGGGGGAAAGACGGGGGAAGGGATAGTCAGGGAGTCTGGGATGGACAAGGACACACTGCTGTATTTATCATGGAGAACCAGCAAGGCCCTGCTGTCCAGCACAGGGACCTCTGCTTAATACTCTGTAATAACCTTATGGTCACCAGGGGGAAGGATGGCGGAAGGGATAGTTAGGGAGTCTGGGATGGACATGGACACACTGCTGCATTTAACATGGAGAACCAGCAAGGCCCTGCTGGATGGCACAGGGAACTCTGCTCAATGTCAGGTGGTAGCCTGGGATCAAACCCAGGTCTCCTGCATTGTAGGTGGATTCTTTACCATCTGAGCCACCAGGGAAGCCCATTGGAATGGGTGGGCAGCCCATAAATCCTTGTTAAATCAATGTGAAAAAGACTAATTTGGCACAGGCCATTAAGAAGGGTTTAATGATGTAGGCAGTCTGACTCCTTGGGATTCAGTCACCCGGAACAAGAAGGCATTCCAAGCACTTGGTTCACAGCATTCCAAGCTGTGAAATCAGTGCCAAGAAGCAAATGCGTAAGTTAGAAGGCACTGGGCAGCTGAATGCATGCATGCGTGCTAAGTTGCCTCAGTCATGTCAGACTCTCTGTGACCCCATGGACTGTAGCCCACCAGGCACCTCTGTCCATGGGATTCTTCAAAGCAAGAACACTGGAGTGGGTAGCCATGCCCTCCTCCAGGGGACCCCCCAGCAATCGGACCCGCGTCTCTTGCGTCTCTTGCATTGGAAGGCAGGTTCTCTATCACTAGGACCACCTGAGAAAGAGAAGCCTAATCGAGAATGCGAATATTATATCTCTGAGCAATGCAAAAACGAGCTCTTGTGTGTTGTGGGTTAAAAGACAGAGGTTCAGACTTCCCTGGTGTCCCAGGAGTTAACACTTCACACCTTCCAATGGAGGGGGCACAGGTTTCATCCAAGGTCAGGGAGCAAAGATTCCACGGGCCTCTCGGCAATAAAACCTACAATGTATAACAGAAGCAATATTGTAACGGATGCAAAACAGACTTTAAAATTGAGGCACATTAAAAAAAAAACAACAACAGAGTGGCTTTTTCTTTCACACATGCTAGGATGCTTCATGAGACTGGACCATGCCTGAAGGTCCTAGACCTTACGGATGAGTGGAAGGGAAGTTGCCATGGCAACGAAGGCCAGCACACCAGTGGCTGTGCTGGGTGATACAGAATGCTTCAGAGAAAAGCTGCCTGCAGCTGTAAAAAAAAATGTCTGAGACGGAAGTAACACAGCAATGCGGTCTTTTTTCCAACTGGGCATCCATGAACCGTTCTATTCAAGTAGCCACTGATGAACCCCAATCTTGTGCTGCGAGTTAAAAGTTAAAGAGACTGTAAAGTCCGACTCTCTGCGGCCCCATGGACTGTAGCCCATCAGGCTCCTCTGTTCATGGGGTTCTCCAGGCAAGAATACTGGAGTGAGTTGTCATTTCCTTCTCTGGGGGATCTTCCTGACCCTGGGATTGCACCTGGGTCTCCTGAATTGCAGGCAGATTCTTCACCACTGGGCCACCTGGGAAGCCTCAATTGAGAGGACGGACCTCCTCTGTTGAACCGTCTATCCATCCACCCATCCGTCGATGGATATTTGGTTTGTTTCCGCCTTCTACCTCTCATGAATAATAATGCGATGCATGTTCCTATGTGAGTTTACTCTGCACTGTCATTTATCTTAGATACACATTAAGGGGTTAAATTGTTGGGTTGTGTGGTAACTGTGTGCTCCACTGTTGAGAAAGTCCCAGACTGCCTTCCAACGTTGCTGAGACAAGAGTCCAGAGATAAAGGGGGTGATTCTGCTGGAAACATGATCAAACCGAGCATCAAGAATTATTAAACCCGTCTAACACTTGAATTATTACCATATGCTTCCTTTTGATTTCTGATTGATATTCTATAAATCACAAGCAGCTATTGACCCAGATCATCTGGGTGATGTCCTAATTGATCTCCCAGGGATGTGATTTATCTATGAAGCTTAACGTAGCTCCTTCAGTGGGACACGGTGGATGTGTTAATGAGAGTGAGAATACCGTTTTTCTTCTACAATCAAAAAAGGCACACCTCATTACACAGATATAAAGAAAAGATGGTGATGGTTAACCTAATGTCGATAGAAATGAGCTCCAGGAATCATTTCTTATTAAATACATTCAAGTTGAAAGGAGCAATGTCAATTTAGGTGGAGATAGCATGATATCCAATGAAAGAAATGACTGTATTTATTAAACCGCCTTCCTTTCCTGAGGACTGAATGATGAGACAACAGAAAAGGTGCATACGTCTATTTATGAAAGTGAAAGTCGCTCAGTCGTGTCTGACTCTTTGCGACCGCGTGGGCTATACAGACCATGGGATTCTCCAGGCCAGAATACGGGAGTGGGTAGCCGTTCCCTCCTCCAGGGGATCTTCCCAACCCAGGGATGGAACCCAGGTCTCCCGCGTTGCAGGCGGATTCTTTACCAGCTGAGCCACCAGGGAAAGCCCAGGAACACTGGGGTGGGTAGCTGTTCCCTCCTCCAGGGGATCTTCCGAACCCAGGGATGGAACCCAGGTCTCCCACGTTGCAGGCGGATTCTTTCCCAGCTGCGCCACCAGGGAGGCCCATTTATATGTACGGACGCTTTACACTGATGTATGGCAGAAACCAACCCAACGCTGTAAGGCAATTATCCTTCGATTACAGCTCTAAAAAAAGACAAATCCTGCGGATGTGGCGTACGGACTGGTGTCTGTAACTAACAACACTGTATTGTGTATTTGATAGTTGCCAGAGTGGACCTTACAAGCGCTCATTATAAAAAAAGATTGCAACTAGGTGAGGTGATGGCTGTTAACTAGATTTCCTGTGGTCATCATTCTCAATATATACATATATCAAGTCAGTATGCTGTACACCTAAAATTAATACAATACTATAGGTCAGTTCTGTTCAGTTCAGTTGCTCAGACGTGTCTGACTCTTTGCGACCCCACGAACCATAGCACACCAGGCCTCCCTGTCCAACACCAACTCCTGGAGCTTGCTCAAACTCATGTCCATGACATCAGTGATGTCATCCAACCATCTCATCCTCTGTTGTCCCCTTCTCCTCCCGCCTTCAGTCTTTCCCAGCAACAGGGTCTTTTCTAGTGAGTCAGTTCTTGGCATCAGGTGGCCAAAGTAATGGAGATTCAGCTTCAGCATCAGTCCTTCCAATGAATATTCAGGACCGATTTCCTTTAGGATGGACTGGTGGGATCTCCTCACAGTCCAAGGGACTCTCCAGAGTCTTCTCCAACATCACAGTTCAAAAGCATCAATTATACATCATACATTATGCATCTGTTTTATCTTAATAAAACTAGATAAAAAAATGTCGTATATGTCGTATATTATACATCAGTTGGTTCGGACGGTATAAGCATTTGTCTACAATGTGGGAGACCTGGGTTCAAGCCCTGCGTTGGGAAGACCTCCTGGAGAAGGTAATGGCAACCCACTCCAGTGTTCTTACCTGGAAAATCCCACAGACGGAGGAGCCTGGTAGGCTGCAGTCCATGGGGTCACAAAGAGTAGGACACACAAAGAGTCGGACATGACTGAGCAACTTCACTTGTATCTTAATAAAGGTAGATGAAAACAAAAAAAGAGGTAACTTGGTATATTCGAAACAGAGAGAAAAGATGTCTGCTACCATGAAAAGATGGAAGAGAAACTTGCTACATATTTTTTCTTAACAATGTGAAGACTTGCAAATAAATAAACAGGAAGAAATGAGCAGGAAAGGGTGGGTGCCCTTTTATAGGGTGGGGCCAAGTTCTCCTGACCCCAGCATGAGTGTTTTTAATTGCGGTACCCAATTAATCACACTTAATTATGTCCATAACTGAAGGTGTTCAGAGGGGTCACTCCTGGATGTGTAAGAGTTCTGAGTTTAATTACTCATCTGCCCTTTTTGTAATGAAACAAATTAGCCATTATCTAATCAAGATATTCAACCAAAAACGTCTAGAGAGATGATCCTGATTCTTTTCACATATAAATATATGTAGAAATGGCTATGTGCATAGCTGATGGGCCTTCACGGAATTTCGTGAAGGAGAAGGAACACATCCTTAGCACATTGCCACATGATTCTCTCAGGGTTGTGTCTGTATTTCCGGGAATTTATTGGTTGCGTACTGAGTACTGATGAAGCTAATAACTGAGTTCATTAATTCAAGAAATCTGGGATAGCAGTAATGACTATGTCATACTCGCCTCCGACTGACACATATCCTTACGACACCGGGCACTTTGAACGATCAAAAGTGGCTATTCCTAGAAAATACAAAAGGAGTTGGGAAAAAAATACATTTTAATTGAATATGAATTGTAATGAGGGAATAGGAACTTTTGGGCAACTAGGCCCACACGTCTTACAGCCCACACTCTGAAAAGAGAGATGGTAACACAATGAGAAGCCTGCACATTGTAACAAGGAGTAGCCCCCATTCGCCACTAGAGAAAGCTCTTGCAAATGCAAAGCCCGGCACAGCCATAAATAAATACACAAATAGAATTCAAATAAAACATTTATGAGGCATGGTACAGACGAACAGGAGCATAGCATAGGCATAAAAAGACGAAACAACCCAACAAACAAGACACTGTGTTTGGTTTCAGTGTCAACAGAGCCATTAAATTACACTGGATATTTATGGTCTAAATATTCCAAATTCTATTAAACGAACATATGCCCAGATTACATTAAAGAAACTAGTTGCAATTATATGCTGTCTACTCTGTCGATATTGAAGGTGTATGAGAGTAGCTACATTCTAAGTAGAAGAATAGAAAAAAAAAATGTGTCATGCAAATATTCACTCCAGTCTAAGTAGAAGAATAGAAAAAAAAATGTGTCCCGTAAACATTCACCAAGGGGTAATTAGTCTCATGTTAGACTAGGAAGGCTTGAGGGTAATAAGGAGATTTTATAAAGGATACTGACCCATTCAGTAGAGACAGTACTATCTCAGACTGGGTGATTCCAACACAATGGTCACAGAACCTGGTAGTAATTAATAGGGGTGGGGTGGGGCAAATAGGATAAAGAGAATGTAATTGATAGGTTAACAATATCTGAACCAAAAATACAGAGTATGCACTCTTTTAAGGGATACTTGGAAAAATCACTTGATGTGAGAAATATACTAGAACATAATTCACGTCAACACACTGACAGCTCATATTCTACAGTCTGAACAAAGAAACCTCCATGTAAATGAAAATTGTAACATGTAATAATATAAAACATGCCATAATAAAAACGCAATGTAAGAAAGCAAATGTTACGCACTTCCAATTGAATGTGTTCAAAATACTCTGACACTAGTACATACGCCAGAAAAAGAGAGTCTGAAAAATTATTTTGGATTTAGCCTTGTATGTATGCTGCAAAAACAAACAGTCCCCCCCCAAATATAATATATAATATAGAAAATATTAAAAAATATATAGAAAATGTAATCCAAAAGAAAGTGAAAGTGAAGTTGCTTAGCCGTGTCTGACTCTCTGCAACCCCACAGACTGTAGCCTACCGGGCTCCTCTGTCCATGAAATTTTCCAGGCAAGGGTACGGGAGCGGATTGCTGTTTTCCTTTCCATGGGAACTTCCTGACCCGGGGATCGAACCTGGGTCTACCAAATTGCAGGCAGATGCCTTACCATCTGAGCCACCAGGGAAGCAAATAACCCAAAGACTACATATATAAATCCAAGTTGCGGTTGCTTCGTTGCTAAGTCATTCCTGACTCTCTGCGACCCCATGGACTGTAGCCTGCCAGGCTCCTCTGTCCATGGGATTCTGCAGTCAAGGATACTGGCGTGGGTTGCCATGTCCTTCTCCAGGGAAGCTGGGTGTCCCACACGGCAGGCAGCTTCTTTAGCGTCTGAGCCACCAGGGGAGGCCACCTTTTGGGAAACAATCATGCACTTTATAAATCTCTCATGAGGTCACAGCAGAATAAAAGAAAGATGACACCATAACTAAAGTAAAATCTACCAAAGACAATCTCTTGTTTACACGCTGCTGGCATGAGTGATATATTAAAAGGACACCACGTGCAGATTGATGCTAATTTAACTGACAATTTAGATGACATAGACAAGTGCTTTTTATAAGTTATCAAAACGATAAGTGAAGAACAGAAACTCACTGACTCCCATTCACTTTGCAATGATTTTTTTTTTAATATTATCTTTAAAACTTCCACAGAAGGAATTCCCAACCCAATGGATAGAGTGGTAAATTCTCCTGGCATTGAATGACGAAACAAATTTGCAGACAACAGAAAGAGAGGAAAAAAATACCTCCCCATTATTTTCTGAGGACGTTAACAAATTTGCAGATAACAGAGAGAGGGAGAAAAACCTTTCTACTTATTTTATAACTATACATGATTCTAAAATCAAATCTAAAAACGGCATTAAATAAAATGTCCCTCAAGTATGGAGAGACACATATTGTAGATAAGATATGAGCAAATTAAATCCAGGGGTATTTACAAGCAGAAACGTATCTTATTTAAGTAGGTTTTGTTTGAGGAATGCAAGGCTGATTTATCACTTAAAACCCTTCAATACAATTCTCCACACAACAGAAGCAAAAATACATATAAATAATCATCTAAAGAGATGGAGATAAAGCATTTGATAATATCCATCACTGATTTCTAATAAAACTCTTAACTATCATGGTAAGAAAAAAACTCTCATCTGACAAAGGGTATTTCCAACATCTGCATATTTAGAATTATTCCTAATAATTTATTAAAGCTTCTGCATAAAAATTTGAAATGGGACAAGGATATCTGCTAGTGTAATTTTATTACTTCTATCTATACTGAGGTTGTTTTCAATTTGAAGTTTTTAAAGCAAAATTTGAATGCAGACATGCATGTAACCGACTTAATGGACATGAGTTTGAGCAGACTCTGGGAGTTGGCAACGGACAGGGAAGCCTGGAGCGGTGCCGTCCATGGGGTTGCAAAGAGTCGGACACGAATGAGCCACCGAACAACAGGAATAACTAGGACTGAATATACTATTTTAAAACAAAAATATCATTCATAGAGGCTGTGAAGAGCTACTCAGAACGTATAAAAGAATCTGTAGAGAGACCACTAGAAATAATAAGCTCATCTAGTAAGGTGTCTCAGCAGAAAGCAGTATAAAGACATCAATTTCCATATGACAGAAAAGCAAATAAAAATAAATAATAAAACAATTTGTTAAAATATCGAATATTTGAAAGTAAGTCTGAGATCTACTAGCCGTTTAGGCTCTAAACTGCAAAACACATTGTAAGGGAAAGAAAAAAAAAAATCTAAATTAAGGGAGGAAATTACCCTGTTCATGAATTGGGGTATCTCACCCCAAAATTTATAGAGTGAGCCTAAACTATTAAAAATGTCAGTTTATTAAATACATATTGGTAAGTTTATAGCAAAACTCACATGGAAATATAAAGAAAGGTGCATACACAAGATATCTTTGAAACTTCAGGACTGTATGAAAAGCTTTGCACAAGCAGCTATGTCTAAGCTATTACAATTCCATGGTGTTTTGTGGCCAGAAATGTAAATTAATTGAGTGATGAAACAGAGCAGAGAGAAACAGATATGATCTGAGATGGAAGACCTATGAAGACTTTTGCAAAGAGGAATATGGCCCGGAAAATAAACGGTGCTACTTCAGCACGACAGTCTTGTGGGCGAACACGCATCTTTACTAGAATTTTACATCTTTTCCATCGATTCACTCTAGTTGTATTGTCATCCAAAGGCACAATATAAAATAGGGACGGTTTCAGGAGAAAACAGGAAATAGATTTATGACACTGATCAGGCAAAATTCCTGAAACAGAGCGGCCTCGTGATAACCATGATGGGAAGTGCTGATAAACTGCGTTGAAATAAAATCAAGCTCTTCCATTTATCACACACACACACCTCTGCAAGAGTGGAAATGCAGCCCTCTAGGTGGGGAGAATACAAGCTGGAACAGACGCGTGCTGTTCTCTCTCTACTTGTGTTCCGATCCCTCTACCATCTGCTTATCATCTTTTTATCTATTATCTACGGGCGCCCCTGGTGGCTCAGCTGGTAAAGAATCTGCCTGCGATGCAGGAGACCCCGGTTCAATCCCTGGGGTGGGAAGATTCCCTGGAGAAGGGACAGGCAACCCAGTCCAGTATTCTTGGGCTTCCCTGGTGGCTCAGCTGGTAAAGAATCAGCCCGCAGTGTGGGAGACCTGGGTTCAATCCCTGGGTTTGGGAAGAACCACTGGAGAAGGGAAAAGCTACCCACTCCAGTCTTCTGGCCTGGAGAGTCCCATGGACTGTACAATCCACCGATTTACAGAGTCGGACACGACCGAGTGAGTTCACTTTTCTATGTAACACCACCTAGCATCCATCAGTCTATCTATCCATCCCATCCCTCCTATGAAAACCTCATGAGAAGACAAAGATGCCACTGTAAGTAGAAACTGACATGCCAACAGACACCTATGAATGGGCTGTCCACATGACCTGTCACCGAGGTAACGGGATTTAGGGGCTTCCCTGGTGAAATTAAAAGATGCTTACTCCTTGGAAGAAAAGTTATGACCAACCTAGACAGCATGTTGGAAAGCAGAGACATTACTTTGCCAGCAAAGGTCCGTCTAGTCAAGGCTATGGTTTTTCCTGTGGTCATGTATGGATGTGAGAGTTGGACTGTGAAGAAAGCTGAGTGCTGAAGAATTGATGCTTTTGAACTGTGGTGTTGGAGAAGACTCTTGAGAGTCCCTTGGACTGCAAGGAGATCCAACCAGTCCATTCTAAAGGAGATCAGCCCTGGGATTTCTTTGGAAGGACTGATGCTAAAGCTGAAACTCCAATACTTTGGCCACCTCATGCAAAGAGGTGACTCATTGGAAAAGACTCTGATGCTGGGAGGGATTGGGGACAGGAGGAGAAGGGGACGACAGAGGATGAGATGGCTGGATGGCATCACTGACTCGATGGACATGAGTTTGGGTAGAGTCTGGGACTTGGTGATGGACAGGGAGGCTGGCGTGCTGCAGTTCATGGGGTCGCCAAGAGTCAGACACGACTGAGCGACTGAACTGAACACTACTATACTGTTACCTAGAGCGTGGGGATAAAGTGGTAGCCAGGACCAAGTTTCAGGGAGGTTGAAGTTGAACTGGAACTATCTCACAAATGTTAATCAAAGGGTAACATGGTGCTTGGTGCAGTCACATTATACTGACAGTCCTTTTCTTATGCATTGTCATCTAGCAAGGGCAGTTCAGTTCTGTTCAGTTCAGTCGCTCAGTCGTGTCCGACTCTCTGCAACCCCATGGACCTCAGCACGCCAGGCCTCCCTGTCCATCACCCACTTCCGGAGCTTGCTCAAACTCATGTCCATCGAGTTGGTGATGCCATCCAACCATCACATCTTCTGTCTAGCAACCCCACCCTTTAGTATATAGCTCCTAGAAATATATCCATTTGCCAGGAAGCTTCCCTAAGAAGCTTTCCTGGTAGCTCGGTGGTAAAGAATTTGCCTGCCAATGCAGGAGACGCAGGTCTGATCCCGGGGTGGGAAGGTCCCCTGGAGGAGGGCATGGCAACCCACTCCTGTATTCTTGCCCGGAGAAACTGGACAGAGGAGCCTGGCGGGCTACAGTCCATGGGGTCGCAAGGAGCCGGACACGACTAAAGGGACAGAATAGAAAATGCAAGCTGCCCGCTCCAGTGCTCCCTGGGGCTTGCTGTGGAGGAGGAAATTTTTGAAGCTGTATTGACTGGATGAGGCCCCCGGGGGACCGCATGGGATGCCAGTGCACTCGTTTGCCATAAAATACCTTAATGGCCTGAAAAAGGTAATGCCTCTCTCAAATTACCTGCAGGAGAAGAAGAGAATCATAGCCTGAAAGAATTGGTTTCAACACATGACTCCCCTGGCGTCTCCCACACAAGCAGCAGAAACCTCATTGCCACCAGCTCTTTAGGAAATGCCGACGTTCCCAGCCCTCAAGGTTGGTTCAACACGCTCAGGTCCACCTCAGGGACCCTTGAGCGGAAATTTGAAAACCTAGCCGAGAGAGAAACTTGGCAACAGTTTCTCTGAAACAAGGAAAACAGAGGTCGACCCTGTTTTCTCACTCCCCTAAATGGATATCAGGCTTCAGATCTATTTCATTCTGAAGACAAAATGAAATACATATTTAAAAGAGCGGGGTTTGGTGGAGAATGGATATGTGTTCTATGTAACGGCTCAGTCCCTTTGCTGTTTACCTGAAACTATCACAGCACTGTTAATCGGCCATACCTCAAGGCAAACTGTTTTTGGTGGCAAGTAAATAAAAATAAAATTTAAAAAGTTAAAGTGCATACAGAGAACTCTGGTCAGTAACCTATGAGAAACGATCATGAAAAAATAATTTTAAAAAGAATGTATATGTATGTATAAATGACGCACTTTGCTCTAGAGAAGAAATTACTACATTATAAATCAACTGCACTTCAGTAGAATATAGGAAAGTCGTGTTCAACTCTTTGCAACCCAATGGCCTGTGCTCCATACAATTCTCCAGGCCAGAATACCGGAGCGTGTAGCCTTTCTCTTCTCCAGGGGATCTTCCCAACCCAGGGATCAAACCCAGATCTCCCACATTGCAGGCTGATTCTTTACCAGCTGAGCCACAAGGGAAGCTGAAGAATACAGGAGTGGGCGGCCTATCCCTTCTCCAGCGGATCTTCCCGACCCAGGAGCCGAACTGGGGTCTCCTGCCTTGCAGGCGGATTCTTTACCAGCCGAGTTAGCAGGGAAGTCCAACACTGTAAATCAACTACACTTCAATAAAATAAAGACTGATTAAAAAAAAAAAAAACTGCTTAGCGACTTCCCTGGTGGCTCAGCGATTAACACTTTGTCTTCTGATGCAGGAGGTTAGGGTTCGATCTCCTGAGGAACTAAGATCTCACGTGACTTGTGGCCAAGAAACATAACATAGAAAGAATATTATATATAAAAAAAAAAACTCAACAAAGGCTTAAAGTAAAAAAAAAAAACAAAACATTTAAAAGGTATAAAGAAGACTGTTTAGCATATAGTTGGGAGGTTCATGAATAGCTGGAAACTCTTATGAGTTCAGAAAGTACTTCTGAGAACTTATTTATGGGCTGCTGCCCATCTTGGAAGACATAGATAGGGCATGTGGTATCTGTTATAGTGCTTCTGAATCAAACAAGATTTTTTATACAACTCATAGTAGAATTATAGTTTTTAAACATTTTAATGGAAGGACAGTTGATTTACAATGTTGTGTTAGTTTCAGGTCTAAAGAAAAGTGAGTCGGTTATATATACACATATATTCATCCCTTTTAGATTCTTTCCTCATATATAGGTTAGCACAGAATAGTCAGTAGACTTCCCTGCGCTATACAATAGGTCTTTGTTGCTTATCTATTTGATATTTAATAGTGGGAATATGTTAATCCCAATCCCCTTATTTACCCCCCAGCCCTTTCCCCTGTGGCCACCGTAAGCTTCTTTTCTATGTCTGTGACGGCTTCTCTTTTATAAATAACTTTATCTGTATCACTGTTTTTAGATTCTGGGTATAAGTGTATACTACGATATGTGTCTTCCTCTGCCTGGCTTACTTCACTTACTCTGATCATCTCTAGGTCCATCCATGTTGCTGAAAATGGCATTATTTCATTCTCTCTCTTTATGGCAGAGTGATATTCCACTGCATACATTTGGAATGCATTTCTTCTATCTGTTTATCGACATCTTCCTCATCTGTTGATTAACATATAGGGATTTGACCACTTCTCGAGGTCACAGCTCGGGGTCAGGTAGTACTGGCATCTGGTGAGAAGCATCAAGGATGCTACAACACTGTACAGTGCAGAGGACATACCCTGCAAACAAATGATTATTCTGCCCAAATACTATTGATAGGGCCACAGCTGAGAAGTCTCATCTTGCAGGTGGTATTACGCTCAGTGGTGGTAGAAGCTGCTGAAACAGAGCTGGTACACAGACGAAAAGGAGAGAGTTATCAAGCAGGTGAAAAAAATCCTTCTTCACAAAGTGATGCCTTCTGCTGCTGCTGCTGCTAAGTCGCTTCAGTCATGTCCGACTCTGTGCGACCCCATAAATGGCAGCCCACCAGGCTCCCCCGTCCCTGGGATTCTCAAGGCAAGAACACTGGAGTAGGTTGCCATTGCCTTCTCCAATGCGTGAAAGTGAAAAGTGAAAGTGAAGTCGCTCAGTCGTGTCTGACTCTTTGGGACCCCATGGACTACAGTCTACCAGGCTCCTCCATCCATGGGAAGACTAACCAAATAACAGATTTATCGTCTCTCCTGAAATGATATTTGCACAGGAAATGCTAAAAAACCAAGCTGATCCTGGGCAATCGCATTAGTGGTTTGAAATCTCATGAGTTAGTGCAAAGAATATGCAAAGTAAGTCAGAAATCCAGCATTTCTCTGGAGGTCAACCTGCTCACAGAAGTGTGAACAGGAGAAAACATTTGCATGCTCCTGCAATTATTGGTCTTCTTAGAGTCTGATTAAATCACTGGCCAACTATTTTAGCTACCGTACATTTCACAGAAAGACAAGCTTATCAGGATTGTTCATGAGTAAAGTCATCCAGTGGCAAGATGTTAGCTTAGGATTCAATATTAACCTGGCATGTGACCAAAGTCAGCTTCTTAATGTTATGGGCTAAAGTGAGTCTTCCATAAAGATATGCTGAGTTCCTAACCACCAGCTCCGTGAACGTGACCTTACTTTGAAAACTGAATTTTGCCAAAGAGACCGTGTTAAAATACAGATATCTGGGTGGGCTTTAAAAACTGATATATGTGGGGTCTTTAGCAAAAGGAGAAACTGGGAACAGATTTGCAGACAGAGACAAAGTTATATGAATGGAGCGATGCCAAAGAATGCCAAGGATTTCCTACATTTTCCAGCAGAGAGAAAAGTTGAGGAAAGATTCGCCCCAAAGTCTCAGAGGGTTAGGGTTACTTGGAGCACGTTTTGAGTTCAGATGGCTGGTTTTCACAACTGCGCTGTTGTGGGCAAGCCAGTTTGTCATCTATTGTTACAGAAGCCCCAAGGAAAATGATGCACTTGAAAAATACATGCCCGTGTGCTAAGTCGCTTCAGTCGTGTCTGACTCTTTAAAACTCCATGGACTGTAGCCCACCAGGCTCCTCTCTGTCCATGGGATTCCCCAGGTAAGAATCCTGGAGTGGACTGCCATTTTCTTCTCCAGGGGATCTTCCTGACCCAAATATCAAGCCCGTGTTTCTTATGTTTCTGGCACTGGGAGGTGGGTTCTTTCCCACTAGCACCACCTGGGAATCAAAAAAATACACACGTGTGTGCGTGTGTGTATATATATATATATATATATATATATATATATATATAAATACATATTATATATTAAAATATGTATATTTTAATAATATTTCAACATTTTAAAAAGCCAGTGCTGTTTCTTAACTTTAATTTTATCAACACACAGATATACCTGACTTCATTAAGCATATTCAAATTTATATAGAAATTCTGGCAAATACTTGGCTTTAAAATTCTACTTTATGCTTCACTTACAGCCACAGTAAATTTTTAAATAAATAAATTTATATTAAAAATAAATAAAATGAAACAAACGCTCTGCTTTTAAAACAACTTAGGTATATTTTGAAATGGTAATAATTTTATCTGTACCTTGAAGTGGGAGATTGAACACAGAAGCGAAACAGGAAGAGAGGCATTATCAGATCATGCAACTTGTGGATTTCTGCAAGTAAACAGAATCTTGACAGAACGGTCAATTTTGGATCACGAAACTGTTGGCAGCAGTGTTCCAACCTCAAATACAAAGTGAAAAGTAAAGAATGTCAGGAAATCTAATGTAGGATTAGAATGCAGACACTTCTTAAAACTGGAGATTTATTTCTGTCCAAGTGCAAATAAGGATAATCCCTGACCAATTCAGGGCTTCCCTGGTGGCTCAGAGGTTAAAGCATCTGCCTGCAATGCGGGAGACCTGGTTCGATCTGTGGGTCAGGAAGGAAATGGCAACCCACTCCAGTATTCTTGCCTGGAGAATCCCATGGACGGAGAAGCCTGGTGGGCCACAGTCCACCGGGTCGCAAAGAGTTGGACATGACTGAGCGACTTCACTTTGACAAATACTTGTTTGCGTTCTGGATTCCTGAGCAAGATTTAAAGAACTGAGAATCAGAACACAAAATAATAGAAGTTTTCTGACTTCTGGAATCCTTCTGGAAAGTGTGGGCTTCCCTGGTGGCTCAGATAGTAAAGAACTTGCCCGCCAGTGGAGACCTGGGTTTGATCCCTGGGTCGGGAAGATCCCCTGGAGAAGGAAATGGCAACCTGTTCCAGCATTCTTCCCCGGGAAATGCCATGGTCAGAGAAGCCTGGCATCCTGCAGTCCATGGGGTCACAAAGAGTCGGACACGACTGAGCGACCGAACCACAACAACCCGGAAGGCGTAAGCCCAGGAACACTGCTTGCAAGACTCAGCTCTGGTTTAGAAGCAAAAGTGTCCACAGAGCTAAAACAAAAAAAATGTTCCTAAAACAATACCACTGAAAGCTATGCTGCGCCATGCTCAGAAACACAAACTGTTCCCTGTTCAACGTGTGTTAAATCAACGTGCCTGTCTTGCAGTTACTTGAAAGCAGAAGAATAAGTGATCTGATTAATTTGAATTTATTTGGTCTATGTTTACAGTGGTGATGCCCGTGTGGAAAAAAAAAAATGCAACAAATCAGTATTCATGTAACTGGGAAGCCTGATACAACGGTAGACAGTAGTTGAATGAATATTTGCTTTGAACGTCTGATACACAAATAACAAAATTGACATGAAACCCATTCCACTGTGCCTTCTTTGTGGTTCTGCAGTTGCTAAGTCACATCCGACTCTTTGCAACTGCGTGGACTGCAGCCCGCCAGGCTTCTCTCTCCATGGAGTTGTCCAGGCAAGAATACTGGAGTGGGTTGCCATTTCCTCCTCCAGGGGAATCTTCCCGACCCAGGGATAGAACCTGCATGGTCTATGCTGTGGGTGTATTCTTTCCCAAGCAGTCACTAGGGAAGCCCCCTTGGTAACTTTACCTTCTCTCTTTCATACGCTTCGACTCTTATGTAAATATTGTGACACTGTTGATATTAGATGACATAATGTCTATAAAGTGGTCTGAACAATGGATCCAGATCAAACAGTAACAAAACAAGTAGATTTCCATTCACATGGATTTCCATCCACATGCTCCCATATTCTCATGGTTCTAGTCTCAGATTTTCTCACACTCAACAACTGAAAGACCCTTTTGCCAGAGTAGGAAATATTAACAGGTCAGTCGAACAATGGTAATAATAGACTCTCTTATTTTACCAAACGTTAGACACGTTAGATGCCCAGTCACAACATATTTGTTGCAAGTACCTCTGATTATTCATAAATTAATTTCCACAAATGTACAGCAAGGAAAGTATTTGTGATGGTTTAACTCTATGTGCCCTCAAGGTACTCAGATATTTGGCCAAATACTAGTTTAGAGGTTACTTTAGAGTTTAGAGCTTACTTTAGAGTTGAGAGGTTACTTTAGAGTTTAGAGGTTACTTTAGAATTTAGAGGTTCCTTAATAGAGTTTAGAGGTTTAGAAGGTATACGCTGAAAGTGAAAAGTCAAAGTTTAGGGGCTCAGTCATGTCTGACTCTTTGTGACCCCATGGACTGTAGCCTACCAGGCTCCTCTGTCCATAGGATTTTCCAGGCAAGAATACTGGAGTGGATTGCCATTTCCTTCTCCAGAGGATCTTCCCGACCCAGGGATCAAATCCGGGTCTCCCATATTGTAGGCAGACACTTTACCATCTGAGCCACCAGGGAAGTCCTCATGATGAGTCCTTAAAGATGAGACTGAGATTTCAATTAGAAGGCTGGGAGTAAAGCAAATTGCCCTCCATAGTATGCTGGTGGGTCACATCTTCTCAGGTGAAGTCGTTAAAACAGGAAAAAAAAAAAAAAAAAACCAACAACAACTGAGGCCCCCTGTGGAAAAGAGAATTCTGCCACCAGACAGACTTTAGACTTGAACTGAAATATTAGCTGTTGGGTTTCTGGACTGCTCTTTGTCCAGCAGATTTCAATGCATCAATCTCCACAATCATGTAAGCAAACTCCTTAAAATAAATGTCTCTCTCCATATATAGGAAAGCTACAACGAAACCAACAGCCTATCGAAAAGCAGAGACATCAGTTTGCTGAGAAAGGTCCACATACCCAAAGCCATATGCTTTTTCCAGTAGTCATGTACGGATGTGAGAGTTGGACCATCAAGAAGACTGAGCAATGAAGAATTGATGCTTTTGAACTGTGGTGTTGGAGAAGACTCTTGAGAGTCCCTTGGGCTGCACGGAGATCCCACCAGTCCATCCTAAACGAAATCAACCCTGAGTATCACTGGAAGGACTGGTGCTGAAGCTGAAGCTCCAATACTCTGGCCACCTGATGCAAAGAACTGACTCATTGGAAAAAAGCTGGGAAAGATTGAAGGCGGGAGGAGAAGGGGACGACAGAGGATGAGATGGCTGGATGGCATCACCGACTCGATGGACCTGAGTCTGAGTGAATTCCGGGAGTTGCTGATGGACAGGGAGGCCTGGCGTGCTGCGATTCATGGGGTTGCAAAGAGCTGGACACGACTGAGCGAGTGAACAAGAAGAACATACATGCGCAGATAATTCCGCTTCTTTGGGGAACCCTGACCAATACAGTAGCTAAAAGTCAGATTGTTGGTATGCGACCTGATAGATTCACGAGATTTCAGCGACATTTCTGATACGGACAGTGCTATTCTGCATAATTGGCCCTGAAATGAACAGAGGCATCCACAGAAGGAAACTCATTTTCCTGAAGTCTCAGATGACTTTGTACTAGTTCACGACATTTTCTTCTCCACATACAGCTTTCATTACAGTTCTTTAGAAATACAACTAAGCAAACATCAGTCTTTAAATAACCCGAGCGGTGCTTGGAAGTGATGGGAATTTCAAGTTACCGCATTTATCTCTCCCATAAGCTGAGGCTGGCGTGAGGCACGCTCTACTGTGCACTCAACAAGCTCTTTATTTTTTCCCTTTCTTTTTCAATCAGAGGGTATAAATCCCACAATGTCTTGACATTTTGGAAGAAAGGAAAAAAGTGGAGGATGGTGGGGCAGGGAGGAGGGGGTGTTAGAGGAAATCAAAACACAGCCTGTTATATTCTTGAGAAGACGTCCTTGAAGTTCTGAGCTGGAAAGTGTGAATTTCGAATTCAAAGAGGAGACGCACTTTAGGAAGCTTACTGAACTGTTTACATTAAAACGGATGCTGAAGAATTGTGAACATATATGCTCAGTCGTGTCTGACTCTTTGTGACCCCATGGACTGTGGCCCACCAGGCTCCACTGACCACTTGATTCTCCAGGCAAGAATACTGGAGTGGGTTGCCATTTCCTTCTCCTGGGGATCTTACTGACTTACGGATTGAACCCATGTCTCTTGTGTCTCCTGCAGTGGCAGGCAGATTCTTTACTAACACATCACTTGGGAAGCTCCCAAGAATCATGAGTAGTACTAGGAAAATTTAGTCTGAAGCACTCCACTCAGAAATCCAATGCTACATATAGATAACTAACTATACATTGCTCTACACTGGTTTTCCTGTTGGCTCAGCTTAGTAAAGACTCCACCAGCAACGCGGGAGACCTGGGTTTGATCTCTGGGTTGGGAAGATCCCCTGGAGAAGGGAAAGGCTACCCACTCCAGTATTCTGGCCTGGAAAATTCCAGGGACCGTATAGCTCATGGGGTCGCAAAGAGTTTGGACCCGACTGAGTGATTGTCAGTTCACTTCACTTCCTCCAACTATGCCAGTTGGAAGAGCAGTCACGGGATAGTAATTGCACACCAAGGGTCAGGTGGCTTATTTTAATCCCTACGTAAGAGACTGGGATACTTTGTAACCTCAGACCCTGCAATGGTGGAGACACTGATGGTGGTGTCTTTACTATGATGGTGGTATCTTTACTATGATGGTGGCATCTTTACTACAACCAACAAGGAGTGTCAGGGACTTCCCTGGTGGTCTAGTGATTAAGAAGCCACTGTGCTATGCAGGGGACATGAGTTCAATCCCTGGTCGGGGAACTAAGATCCCACATACCAGGGAGTGAGTACGTCCACACTCTGCAACTAATGATGCTGTGTGCAACTCAGGCGTGTCTGACTCTCGATCCCATGGACTAATTCAGTCCGTGAAATTCTCCAGGCCAGAATACTGGAGTGGGTAGCCTTTCCCTTCTCCAGGGGATCTTCCCAACCCAGGGATCGAACCCAGGTCTCAGCTTCTTTATCAGCTGAGCCACAGGACAAGTCCGTGTAAACCAAAGCACTGCAAAATAAGGCCAACCTGTAGTAAGTGCTGACATGATAACCTGAGTCGTCAAATCTCTTTTTAGTGTCCTTTACCAGAAACTGGAGTTAAATCAGAATGTCACGCTTTTAGACGCTGGTCAGAACTTTTGGCTGGCAGTAGAGAGATGTCCAAGGGTCTGTCTCTTCTTACGACTTCATATATTATTCACTTTATTACAGCAGTAAAGAAATAGTGGCAGACAAAAAGTAGAGGCAATTTTGACAAGATACTGGGGGTCTTAACAACTGCCAGGCATGCTATGGAGAACCATTTTATTTCCCACTCACAAGTGCATCTTAGAAAGGTGCTTAAAACCGTGAGGTACTCCACCCATGGCATAAAACCATACAAGTGTATCTAAACTCACAAACATAAAAACTAGATGCTATTTCCACTTCTGTGTTCAATGTGTAGAGGAAAAACAAAAAACACGTTCTGGTAGCTGTTATCTGCCTGCCACTTCCTATCAATATTCTGGGCTCTTTGATTTTTTAATTATATTTTCTGGCTATACTGAATGACTTATGGGATCGCAGGTCCCTGAGCAGGGATCAAACCCAGGCCCTCAGCTGTGGAAGCTCAGAGTCCTAAGGACTGGACCGCCGGCAATTCCCGTTACTCTGTATTCCTTTACATACATGGCACATTCCTTGGTTACTTTTTCTTCCAAGTGGTTGAGAGACGACAACTATGATTACCACCACAAGAGTCCGTCCTACCCCATGAAACTTAAGCAAAATGCAATGATCTAATCAAATAATCTGATGAAGAGATAGCATAATGTGTTTAGCAGAGTGTTTTCAAAATAATGATCCCTTTGAATATATTCCCAAGACCCATTTCTATATTTATATATGTATTTCAACACATTTTAATTAACTTATTCATTAAAAGTTGTTAGAAATTTCCCATTTCAGTTATATAAAAACTTCAGGCAAAATTTACTGGAAAAGAAAAGCTTTAATTACTCTTAACATTCAACACAGCTTTGAATTAAAATAAATAAATACCTCTTTAGTTATTTAAATTTGCCTGCCTTAAAAATACACTGAATATCTACAAGTTTCTTCCTATATGAAGTCTGTGAATATGGCAACACGTGTTTACCTTTTTATAAAACCTTCTCACCAAAAATTAATACCGTTCATTTATTTTTTAACCTGTCACTGCATTGTAATAGGACTTCAACTCTGCCTGGAAGTTTTATAGAAGTAGGCAACTGTAATAAAACCAATGAAAATTATTTTCCTGAAAATACAACTTAGTGAGATTTCACTGCAAAGCGCAGTCCCTTATAAAAGTACAAGGTGGGAGATTGTAGTAAACTCACTCAGAACCACTTAACCATTAACACTGGTTTCAACACACACGGATGGAGGAGCCTGGTAGGCTACAGTCTATGGGGCCACAAAGAGTCAGACACGACTGAGCGACTTCACTTTCTTTTCTTTGAACACACATAGTCAAACCAGCCGAAGTTTTCACTTTGTAGGACAAGCATGCAAACATTCCATGAATACAATGATATCAGAGGATGAGACGGTTGGATGGCCTCACCGACTTGACGGATTTGAGTTTGAGCAAGCTCTGGGAGTCGGTGATGGAAAGGGAAGCCTGGTGTGCTGCGATTCATGGGGTCGCAAAGAGTCGGACATGACTGAGCGATTGAACTGAACTGAAAATACTAATGTTTCCAGTATCTAGCATACTGGCCAAGGGATCTTCCAGATCCAGGATGGAACTCGGGTCTCTTGCATTGCAGGCAGATTCTTTATGTTCTGAACCACGAACAGTAATATTTCTGACTTTTAGCATGTCGGCCAAGGGGACATTCCCCACCCAGGGATGGAACTCAGGTCTCCTGCATTGGAGGCAGATTCTTTACCATCCGAACCACAAATAGCAACGTTTCTTATATCTAGCATACTGGCATATACACTATATCCACGTAAACATAATTACAATGAGGGTTTTAATTTTTGGTAGAGATTTAGAATCAGTGAACAGGATTTTTATCACGGAAGCATATTAAGACAGAAGTGATGCTATATGTGTGTGTTTATATGTGTGTGCTAAATCGCATCATTTTTGTGCCCCCTTGGATGGTATCTCACTAAGCTGTATTTTCAGGAAAATAATCTTCATCGGTTTTATTACAGTTGCCTACTTCTATAAAAGTTCCAGCAGAGTTGAAGTCCTGTTACAATGCAGTAACAGGTTAAAAAATAAATGAACGGTATTAATTTTTGGTGAGAAGCTTTTATAAAAAGGTAAACATGTGTTACCATATTCACAGACTTAATACGGGAAGAAACTTGTAGATATGCAGGCTCCTCAGTTCCTGGGATTCTCCAGGCAGGAATACTGGAGTGAGTTGCCATTCCCTTCTCCAGTGGGTATTCTCAACCCAAGACTCGAACCTACGTCTCCTGCATCTCCTGCACTGGCAGCTGCATTCTGAAGCATTTAATCATAAAGCAGAACATTATAATTTTATTTTATTGTATGCTTAGCTTATATGCACATCCTTTTAGGTTCTTCTAGAAAAATGTATAGAAAAACAGACGTTACTTTCTTTCCAGTAAACATTGCATTTCCATTTGCAATCCGCTAGGGCACAGGGCGGCCAGCCTTTTCCTTAAGGGGTCAGCATAAACAAAGAAGGAACACAGTAGTCATCCCAGGACGGTTTCCGGTTACAGCCCAAGAATGGAAGTCCTAAGACTTCAGCTCGGGGCAAGGAAGATGCTACGCAGTTTCCATTCTGAGCGCCACAAGGAATTGTTCCTAATGGAAACACAAAAACCCTGACTCAGAAATCATGATTGGATCTTTTCTACTCTGTCCTCACTTGCGAATTTTACATGTGCTTGAGAACACATTTCTTCGTCAGAGTTCCTCGAACAGCAAGGAGATCAAACCAGTCCACCCTAAAGGAAATCAACCCTGACTAGTTACTGGAAGGACTGAGGCTGAAGCTCCAATCCTTTGGCCACCTGATGGGAAGAGGTGACTCCTTGGAAAAGACCCTGATGCCCGGAAAGATTGAAGGCGGGAGGAGAAGGGGACGACAGAGGATGAGATGGTTGGCTGGCATCACTGACTCGATGGACATGAGTTTGTGCAAGCTCTGGGAGATAGTGAAGGACAGGGAAGCCTAGCGGGCTACAGTCCAAGGGATCACAAAGACTTGGACGCGACTGAGCAACTGAACAACAACATCTCTTCTAATGGACACTTTAATAAATCTTACCACTTTCTCTGCAAAGTGGAAAAGTTGCTTTCAGTAGCTGGCATTTAACGATGAATGGTGATGTAATATTCTTCTTTTTTTTCTAAATTGGGGGAGGGGGCTCAGATTTCCTTTCCTCTCCTACAGCAGGCATGTATCAAAGAGCCTTTTATTCCCACAGCCAACTTTTGTTGGCATTATATCCTTCTTGCCTACCCTTATTTTTTCTTTGCAAACTTTAACCACCGAAATGCAACGCGTTTTCCTTTTTCAATCCTCATGTTCACTGCTATCGACCTTAAGTTATCATTTAGGCTTTCTTTCTTTGGATGAGAGTTGAGCTTTTGAAAGAAAGAAGAAAATAGCCCTATCTTACTTCTTTCGCTGTGATCTAACTGGGCGACTCTGATATCTCTTGGCATCTGTGACCTTTCGGACCATTTCACCCAGTCTCATTTACAGTCAACAATCGGTTCTAGAAATAAGTACGATTCTATCCATGAAAGCTCATACACTGATGCCACGGCTTACCATCAAGTTTAACGAAATAACCATAGGGCTTGTCAAATGAGTTCCGTTAATGTCAATCTCAACTTCCTTTTTTCAGGCAAGAATACAGGTGTGGGTTGCTACTTTCTCCTGGATCTCCCCAAGCCAGGGATCGAACCCACGTCTCCTGCATTGGCAGGTGGGTTGTTTACCACTGAGCCACCAGGGAAGCCCTCAGGGTTGTTTGTTAACTCCATAATGAATGAAAATCTAAATGACATATCTCAGCTTTCATTCCCAAATGGCCCTGAACTATTGCCATGACCATTATCACTCTTCTAATTATTGTTATTCTTACTTACCAAATTCAGTGTTCTGACTTGCACTGTTCAATGACCAAAATGAAAATGAAGGCTAGACCTGGAATTTGAAAGTAGTTAACTTAAAGCTCAACATTCAGAAAACTAACATCATGGCATCCGGTCCCATCACTTCATGGGAAATAGACGGGGAAACAGTGGAAACAGCGTCAGACCTTATTTGGGGGGGCTCCAAAATCACTACAGATGGTGACTGCAGTCACAAAATTAAAAGACCCTTACCCCTTGCAAGGAAAGTTATGACCAACCTAGATAGCATATTCAAAAGCAGAGACATTACTTTGCCAACAAAGGTCCGTCTAGTTAAGGCTATGGTTATTCCAGTGGTCATGTATGGATGTGAGAGTTGGACTGTGAAGAAAGCTGAGAGCTGAAGAATTGATGCTTTTGAACTGTGGTGTTGGAGAAGACTCTTGAAAGTCCCATGGACTGCAAGGAGATCCAACCAGTCCATCCTAAAGGAAATCAATCCTGAATATTAATTCGAAGTACTCATGCTGAAGCTCAAACTCTAGTACTTTGGCCACCTGATGCGAAGAGTTGACTCATTGGAAAAGACTCTGATGCTGGGAGGGATTGGGGGCAGGAGGAGAAGGGGACGACAGTGGATGAGATAGCTGGATGGCATCACCGACTCAATGGACGTGGGTTTGGGTGAACTCCGGGAGATGGTGATGGACAGGGAGGCCTGGCGTGCTGCAATTCATGGGGTCGCAAAGAGTCAGACACGACTGAGCGACTGAACTGAACAGTCCCTCTGTATTTCACAACCAGGCTTCTCAATGTTTAGAGTTCTTTATCCAACACTTGTGTAATTGAAAAGAATTGTAAATACTGTGATAGTCTTGTGTTTCTGTTTTCATTGTGTTAACCCCAGTGGAAGCATCTTGTGAAGTTTTCTTCTAATTTTTTTTTTTTTACTATTACTGGCGAATCAGGTTTAACTGGTAAGAGTCGTTTAGTTAACTGTGAAGAGACCTCTTTTATATATGTGGTGTTTAGAGCTTACTCACTCAGTCGTGCCCGACTCTTAGCAACCCCACGGACTGTAGCCCACCAGGCTTCTCTGTCCATGGGACGCTCTAGGCAAGAACACTGGAGTGGGTTGCCACTTCCTCCTCTATGGGGTCTTCCCAGCCCAGAGATTGAACCCACGTCTCTTGCAGCTCCTGCATGCCAGGTTAGTTCTTTTATAGCTGAATCACCCCCAGGGAAGCCCCTATTTCAGTTTTTCTTAGCTAATTATTCTTGTTTGGATTTAGCTGGATTTTCATTTCTGTTCTACAAGTCTATCGTCTCATTCTGATGAGTTACTCCGTGTTAAACCAACCGTCCCTATTCCTATCTTTAAACCCAACGTAGACACTAATTTTTATACATTGCTGCATTCTCCTTAAAATATTTAGCTAAGGATTTTTCAACGAAGATTTACTAGGGGTATTCATCTACAGCTGCCTTTTATTGTAATGAATTTTTCATGCTGTGTTGGTATAATATTCGCCTCCTCAAAGGAGTTTGAGAGCATTTTCTCATCTTCTATTTTCTAGGTGACTTTGCATGCATTTTGCATTTTTATTTCATAAATTTTCATTTTATGTTTCACCTGATAAGCCATTTCTTCTTCAAGTCTTCTTTGGAACCTATTTTTTTTTTTAACTGCAAATTATATTTGTTAAATATACACAGGCTTATATGCTTAATGTTTTCTTCTTGCATGAATTTTACTAATTTGCATCATTAATACTTCTTCATTGATTCTCCAGGTTGTCAGATGTATTGGTATTAACTTGTTCACAATATTCACTAATTATTACATCAATATTTATGAAGCCCTTAACAGTGACCCTTTTTCATCTATCTGTGTCTTATCTTTTATTTTCCTGACCAGATGGCTAGAAACGACATAATTTTGTTGAACTTTCCCAAGGACCAGCTTTTGATTTAATTGGTTTCATCCACTGTTTAACCGTTCTTTCTCTCACTGATCTTTTTTTCCTGGTCTTTATAATTCATTTCCTTCCATATACTTGGGATTTAATTTGCTCTTGTTTTTATGGCTTTAAAATCAGAAGTTTAGCTATTTTTTCTGAGACTCTTCAATCACAGTGTGTTTTGTTTTCATTTTCATTCAGCTCAAAACAGATTTCATATTATAAATCCCATCCCAAATACACTCATTTTTATGAGAAAAAGAAAAGTGCAGCTCCCTCATATAATAACGGAATAATAAAATTTACAAAGGGAAAGAATGCCACGTGGTTATTTTTCTACAGACCATCAGCTCCAATTCTTTCGAAATTTTTAAAAAAGAGTATTTGTTTGTTTGGGGGCTTCCCTGATGGCTCAGGTGGTAAAGAATCTGCCTGCAATACAGGAGACCCCGGTTCGATTCCTGGGTCAGGAAAATTCACTGGAGAAGGGATAGGCTACCCACTCCAGTATTCCTGGGCTTCCCTGGTGGCTCAGGTGGCAAAGAATCTGCCTGCAATACAGGAGACCCCGGTTCGATTCCTGGGTCAGGAAGATTCGCTGGAGAAGGGATAGGCTACCCACTCCAGTATTCCTGGGCTTCCCTGGTGGCTCAGCTGGTAAAGAATCCGCCTGAAATGCGGGAGACCTGGGTTCGATCCCTGGGTTGGGAAGATCCCCTGGAGAAGGGCAAGGTACATGGGCTCAGTAGTTACGGCCCCCAGGCTCTAAAGCACTGGCTAAGTAGCTGTGGTTCACGGGCTTAGTTTTACCAGGGCATGCGGGATCGTCCCAGACCAGGGATCAAACCCGTGTCCCCATCAGCAGGTGGATTCTTAACCACTGGGCGGCCCGTGAAGTCCCCAGCTCCAAACCTTGTGAAAGAGAGGGGCAACCGATGACTAGCTTCCAGTCTCCTAATCAGCAGACAGGCTGAAACATTGAACACCCAGGAGCCAACTCCCGCCAACTGCTCAGAACTCCCTTTGAACGGAATGGTTTTACCTGGTTATCTTAATTGCGGATCACACCACAGTGAGATAAATTACAGGCTGGTGTTTCGAGGTGTAAACCAGGTTTGAGGTTTGCTACACGCAGAGAAGAGATATTTCTCCCCTGGGCTCTTTTCTGCTTCCTCGACTCCCCGCAGGTGAGCGCAGAGTAACCCGTTCCAAGAAGGATGGTGGTGATTATACTGTCCGACTGGCTTCCCTGTGCTGTGGAAACAAATGCAAGCAGTGGGGAAATAGAGAACAATGGCCAGTCAGCGTCTCCTTAAACTCTGCTCTCCCCTAATTTACGGTGTCCTGGGTGGAAGACGGATCTGTTGAGTCTACCGGGAGGGCGCTTTCTGCAGGGGCTTCGAGCCATGCTCTTCATCTTCATTTATCCCCTCAGGAATTTCTTTCTTTTTTTTTTTTTTTTTTAATCAGAACCTGTGATTTTCAACTACAGGTCAGTGGACATTCTTTCCTAGATCTTTGTATCAAGTTAATGCATGATTTTTTTATTATTACTAAAACTTTTATTGGAGTATAGTTGATTTACAGTGTAGTGTAGTTTCAGGTGTACGGCAAAGTGAATCAGCTATACATATATCCACTCTTTTTTAGATTCTTTTCTCGTATAGGCCATGACAGAGTTCTGAGTGAAGTTTCCCATGCTGTACAGCACGTCCGTATTAATTATCTATTTTATATAGTAGTGTGAACATGTCAGTGTCAATCTTGCAATTTACCTCTCATCTCCACTTATCTCCAGGTAAGCATAAGTTTGTTTTCTACATCAGTAACTCTATCTCTGTTTTGTAGATAAGTTCATCTGTACCCTATTTTTTTTTAAGATTCTACATATAAAGTTAATGCATTTTAATAGAGCAACAAAAAAGATAACGTTCAACTTGTAGACATTTAACTAAATGTGGCTGTTCAGTCACTAAGCAGTGTCTGGTTCTTTGAGGCCCTGTGGACTGCAGCATGCCAGGCTCCCCTAGCCTCTACTATCTCCTGGAGTTTGCTCAAACTCACGTCCGTCGAGTCGGTGATGCCATCCAAATATCTCATCCTCTGTCATCCCCTTCTCCTCCTGCCCTCAATTGTTCCCAGCATCAGGGTCTTTAAAAATGAGTCAGCTCTTCGCATCAGGTGGCCAAAGGACTGGAGCTTCAGCTTCAACATCAGTCCTTCCAATGAATATTCAGGACTGATTTCCTTTAGGATGGACTGGTTGGATCTTCTCGCTGTCCAAGAGACTGTCAAGAGTCTTCTCCAGCACCACCATTCAAAATCATTACTTCTTTGACACTCAGCCTTCTTTCTGGTTCAGCTCTCACATCTGTACATGACTACAGGAAAAACATCACAGCTTTGACCATATGGATCTTTGTCAGTTAACTGATGTCTTTGATTTTTAATATAGTGTCTAGGTTTGTCATAGCTTTTCTTCCAAAGAGTCAGCATCTTTTAACTGATTTTGCATTTACTTAAATAAGTGTATTTATTCAATTGGATTTATTTCAGGCCAAACATTTGGATATATCTCAATCCAAATATTTGGATTTTTTCAATTCAAAATTTAAATAAATGTATTAATCCATAAATAATTCAATGTTGCCATACTTTCAGCATTAAGAAATAACACACCACATGCAGATGTCTGAAGACTTGTAATACTTGTCAGATAATAAAGTGATAATTGCCATGAGTATCGCTTGTGTGCCACAGACATCATTTTCAAAATGGCTTAAAATTCCTAATTCTTTTTTAAAGTGTTGTTCTTCATACCTTTAAGGGAATTTTACTATTTATTTCTGCTTCATTTAGGAATAAATGAGAAATAAAATCCTGCTTATACATATAAACTTCACAACATGATCAAGTGGTATGTGAACACATTCGGACATGATTACCACAATTAAGCTAATTAACACATTCAGCACCTCACTTTGTTACTACTCTTTTCAGTTAAGGGAAATCTTAACGTGATCTTGATCTGATGTCCATTTGTGATTAGGAACAGCTGATGATGACAAATAGTATGTCCACATAAAAAGACACGTTGCTCATATTTTCAGAAACCCTATTTCTCTCTACTGAGTGCAGTGTAAAATGATGATTTTAAAGGAGTGGTCATTTGATAACGAGAAAGAATAAAACTCAAAAGTAAGTTCATCTGCGCTTGGGGAAACCGGGTTACGTTTGTTGGAGCATGACCATAAATTGCAAAAGTTAGTAGAAAGCCACATAGCAATTCTGGGTTAGGAATACAGACCCTCAGAGAAGGCGGCTCAAATGGCAAAGAATCTGCCTGCAGTGCAGGAGAGGGTTGATCCCTGGCTCAGGAAGATCCCCTGGAGAAGGGCATGGCAACCCACTCCAGTATTCCTGCCTGGAGAATCCCATGGACAGTGGAGCCTGGCGGGCTACAGTCCATGGGGTGGCAAAGAGTCAGACACAACTGAGCGTCTAAAACACAGACACACATTTAAACAAATACACGTCCACGGAAGATCACAGAATTAGGATGCGTAATAGTGAAAGCTGGAAGCAGTTCGGATGATCATCAGATGAAGAATATTCCAAATGTGGTCTGCACCTTCAACAGAACGCAGGTCACACACAGAAAAATGGGTCCCTACAAATGTTTTGAAAACACGAGCTGAGTTACATGAGCCAGACACACAAGAGCAAGGCCAGACACACAAGACACAAAGAATAATTGCATTCCTATGGAAAGTCCTCAAGAAGGGAACCTACAGAGACAACACACACTGCTGACTGCCAGGGGTTGCAGAGGTTTTGTTTTTTTGTTTTTTTTTGCAGTCAGACATGGTCCCGGAAGATCCCACATACCGTGCAGCAACTAAGCCTGCACACCGCAACGACTGAGTCCGCTTGCTACAGCTACTGAAGCCCGTGTGGCTCCAGTCTGTGCTCTGCAACGAGAAAAACCACCGCAGTGAGAAGCCCAAAGCCTGCACAGCGAGAGAGACCCAGCACAACCAAAAACGGACGGGTGACGAAAAGAAAAGAAAGCCGTTCCGTTTTCTCTTCGCCAGCTCCAGGCAGACCCTGGTCTGCCGTCCCATGTCCTTGCGTTCGGCGGTCCTGCAGCTAAAACAGCAAGGTCTGCACACGCTCACCGACAATGACGAAGTCAGAACAGAATGGGGAAGACCTCGTGGCTTTATGACTGCAAGCCGGTAACGTCAGGAAGGGAGGAATGTCCTACACGAAATGTTACTCTACTCCCAAGAAAGGCACAGCCCGCCGTGTGGAAAGCTTCCCGCTATATTCTGACCTGCTCTGGACTATGTAACAGCGTTCTGAGAGTCATGTTTGCGTCTAAAAGCAGAAGGGGGAATCTCCTTTTTCATTTCCAACGGCATGATAACATGCATAGACATGTGATCGTGAAGCCAGCTCCCATGCCATCCAAAGTTAAACAGACTTTGTCTCCTACCCTGTTGGTGAGGATGCAAATTAGCGCAGCCACTATGGACAAGAGTTGGGAGGGTCCCTGAAAACCTAAAAGTAGAACCATCATACGACTGGGCATATATCGGACAAAACCATCATTCAAAGAGATACAAGCAAGCCCATGTTCACGGCAGCGCTGTCTATAACAGCCAAGACGTGCAAACAACCTAAGTGTCCATCAGGAGATGAATGGATAAAGAAGATGTGATACAGATATGCAAGGGGATATTGGTTTAGTCACTCAGCCGTGTCCAACTCTTGAGACCCTGTGCACTGTAGCCCGCCAGGCTCCTCTCTGTCCATGGGCTTCTCCAGGCAAGAATATGGGAGGGGGTTGCCATGTCCTTCTCCAACAATGGAACATCACTCAGGCATTAAAAAAAAAAAAAAAAAAAAGGAATGAAATAATGCCCCTTGCAGGCACCATGGATGGACCTAGAGACTGTCATTTGACGCGAAGTAAACCAGAAAGATAAGATCAATATGATATGATATCACTTATACATGGAATCTGAAAAGAGCAGATTCTCAGACTTACAGAATGAATTCATGGTTGCTGAAGGGGAAAGGATGGCGGAAGGGATAGTCAGGGAGTCTGGGATGGACATGGACACACGGCTGTATTTAACATGGAGAACCAGCAAGGACCTGCTGGACAGCACGGGGAACTCTGCTCAGTGTCACGCGGCAGCTTGGATGGGAGGGGAGTTCGGGGAACAATGGTTACATGTATATGTATATATGCCTGAGTCCCTTTGCTGTCCACCTGAAACTATCACGACATTGTTAATTGACTATACCACAATACAAAATAAAATTTAAAAAAATTTAACAAAAAGGAGTTTGTGTTATAACATTATGGTGTGATGTTCTCTGAATTGGATTTTATCAAAATATGCTGTAGATTCTCAGACATTTCAAGACCAAACTGTCTGCAAAAGCATACTGATTTAATGCAATCAAAAGCACTAGTGAAATGAAGCCCAGTGGAGTTACGCACACATCATGAATCACTTCATCCGAAAGATTCTCAAGTGTCTTTCTGTTCCATGACTTCATAAGAATTCCTTCTTTATCTTAGGGTTCACTCTCATAAACGGGAAAAAAAACTAACGTTGAAAACTATGCAAAAAATAGTGCAATTTCAAATATTCCTAAACTCCATTTTAATTTTAAAAAGTCTCGATTTTCAAATTGTATTTACGATGAAACCATTTGAATCCTTTCTCGTGATGACCCTCTCCAAATGTCTCTTCGTTAAGCGCGTTTGCACTGATTTTCAAATTTTAAAGTGCTATTTTACTGAGGCTCTGAACATTTTGCACTGTGAAAACATTTAATGGTTCTTCAGGCTGCTCCTACAGCTACTGAAAAACTGGGGAGGAACATGCACTCTGGCAGGACCCTAGGAGATCGTAAAGCCTACGTTTAATGCTAGGAGATGAAGTCCCATCGTAACATTTGCTCTAATCTCCTTTTCTAATTTATGATAAATAATTTCTCCCAGTTAACTGGCACCGCACTCTCCAAACAAGCTATAAAGCAAATCTGCCGCAGGTCCAGAAGGCTCAGAAACACCATACATTCAAACTGCTATGCATAAAATAAATAAGATACAAAGTTGAACACAGCCAATCATTTGTAATAACTTTAAATGGATTATAAGCTACCGAATACTGAATCACTATGTTGTCCACCCGAAAGGGACATCATATCATAAATCAACTCCAACGTTTAAAAAGTCCATAAAGTCACAACTGAAGACGCTGTCGGACGTCCATATGAAACAGGGCGATGCTTAACCTTCCGGAAAAGAATGCAGATACTGAGGAAGGTCTGGGTTGGAGACCAAGAGTCTGGGAGCAGATTTTGGAAGGAGTTGAATGCACAGCGTTAGCAAAGGTATTATCAGGATGGATGCATGAGATTAAGGGAAATGTTACGATTCAGAAGGACTCGGAGCTATTCCAACATTTTGGTGGCCCTAGTGGTAAAGAACCCAGAGGCCAATATAGGAGATATGGGAGACGCAGGTTCAATCCCTGGGTCGGGAAGATGCCCTGGAGAAGGGCATGGCAACCCACTCCAGTATTCTTGCTGGAGAACCCCATGGACGGAGGAGCCTGGCGGGGCTACATTCCATGGGGTCCCAAAGAGGCAGACACGACTGAGCGACCAACACAAGACCAAATTTGGTAAAGAATCTTTCTGCAATGCACGAGACGTGAGTTCGACCCCTGAGTCTGGAAGATCCCCTGGAGGAGGGCAGGGCAACCCATTCCAGTATTCTTGCCTGGAGAATCCCATGGATGGAGGAGCCTGGCGGGCTACAGTCCATGAATGTTGCAAAGAGTCGGACATGACTGAGCATGCACACACACACACACACACACACACAGACAACATCTTGAGAAGGATAAAGGGAAAGCAGAAGCAGATTTGACTACAAAGAAATCAGGTAAATACATATTGAGACGGGCTTCTGCATGTGTTCATTATAATCTATCGAGAGGATGAAATCCAGGACGAAATGGAAATGACACAAAAACAGAGCACAGATGTCGCTCCCCGATTATCACGAGCCTCATGAAGAGCGATTCCTTCAAAGCAGGTGAGCATAACACAGGGGTGCAACAAGGAAGAAGGGCAGACGGTGGGGAAAAAGGTGAGGGCCGCTGTGCTTGACATTTCTGTAGAATTGAGAAGCCTGGGGTTGGCCTGGTTTAGACTTGCTATGAAAGGCAATCTTGTGTGACTGGTGATCTTGTGTGTAAAATGGAAGCTATGACCTGGGGATGTTCATAAACGGGGCGCAAGGACAGAAAGAAACCAAGGGGCAAGGACTGAAACAGCAAGTGTGCAAGGAACAGAAAAATGATACCGAGAAGGCAGTTCTCTTGTATTGTACGTAGAAATATAAGTTGGTATGGCAGCGATGTAGGGCACCATGGAGGTTCCTGAAAAAACTAAAGTATAGCTTCCATATGACTGACCCAGAGGGGCTGCCCAGGTGGTCCTAGTGGTAAAGAACCCATCTGCCAATGCAGGAGACCCACAAGATGTGGGTTCATTCCCTGGGTCGGGAAGATCTCCCGGAGGCAGGCATGGCACCTCACTCCAGTATGCTTGCCTGGAGAATCCCATGGAGAGAGGAGCCGAGTGGGCTACAGTTCGTGGGGTTTGTAAAGAGTTGAGCATGACCTAGCAATTCAACTCTTGGGCATATATGTGGAGAAAACTATAATTCAAAAAGATACATGCACCCCAGTGTTTACTGAGGAACTATTTACAAAAAGCCAAGACATGGAAGCAACTTAAATGTCATTCAAGAGATGGATGCATAAAGAAGACATGGCCCATGCAGACAATGGAATATTACTCAGCCATGAAAAAGAAAGAAAGAACGCCATCTGCAGCCGCACGGATGGACCCAGCGATTATCAGCCCAAGTAAGTCAGAGAAAGACAAAAGTGCATGACGTCACTTACAGGCAGCATCTCAACTATGACACAAAGGAAGTTATTTACAAAACTAGAAAGAGGCTCTCAGACATCAGAAATAGAGCTGCCGTTGCCAGGAGGCAAAAGGGAAGAGGGAAGGATGAAGTTGGGGCCTGCAGTTAGCAGAGGGCTATATTACATGTAGAATGGACCAACAGTAAGGTCCTGCTGTACAGCACGGGGAACTACATGCAATATCCCGTGATAAACCATAGTGGAGAAGAATACTGAAACAAGAATATGCATGTCTGTCTATAGCGGGGTCCCTTTGCTCTATGGCCGTGACACTGTAAATCAACTACGATGCAGGAAATTAACTTAAAAAAAAAAAAGAAAAAAAAAAATCCCACTGCCGGGAGCCAGCGTGAGGAATTCCACCCGTGACAAGGTCATGCGGCAGAGCTCTGATGGCAAGGCTAATCAGACCTCAGGTTTTCCCCCTGGAATTGCCTGAGCATCCACCCCCTCAAAAAATAAGAATCTGCCTGCTTTTCCACTCTTCTGACATTCTCTGGAAAAAGTCAATTCAGGGCTTTAGTCTTCTGCATTTGAAAGGGTGTTTCAATCCAAAAACCCCTCTGATGGCTTTCTAGCCTGCCTGCAGGACTCGTACAGCCGCGCGTGTGATTGTTTGAGGCCTCCTGACCGCAGGAGGCACAGGAAGCTTAAAACATCCTAGGAATGTAGGGGCTTCCGAGGAGTCAAAATCTTTAGAATAGGACTGATTAAAGGTTTCATTTGTTGAGCCAATACTTGCTGCCAAATTTTCATATCCTTTATTTTTAGATAAAGTTGGTATATAGGAAAACAAGTAGTAGACCTGGTATTAGCAACATTAGATCTTTGAGTTAAGTACCTTCTTTGTTATAACCCACTGTGCCTTTGTTCTACAGAGATGTAACTTTAATGCTTTAAGGAGATGCAGATTAAAGAAAAACACTTCAGGGGAAACGAAATTAACATTCATTAAGAAAGAGAGCCAAAGAAGTGTTAACAAGCCTCCTGGCCAGAAGATAATGTAAATCACCTGAGACCTTTTGTACACAAAAAATATACAGAAAGAGTCTGGGCTGTGAACACTACATAATTTTGTATTACCCATTGATCTCTATGTATAATCAAAAGTATAAAAGGCCTTGAAGGACAATAGAAGGGGAACCAGTCGCTGGACTGGTTTCCCCGTGTCTCCTCTTTACTCTAATTTCAGGCTGAATTCCCATCTGGGACGTGGAGGCTCACTGTGTCTACTTACTTGTCCCGGCTTTTAAGATCCGTAAGAGAGAGAGCCCAAGGCGGGGCACTCTCCGATATTCAAATGGGCGCCGGCGGCCTAACGTAGATGGTGCAAGCTCCTTGTCTGGAACTTTATTGGTTTTCCACATAACCCAAGTTAATCAGCCTCTTCTCTCCACTTAATCTTCCTACTACACTATTTCTTCCTAATCTAATCTTATATTAATAAATAAATAAGTTTTCCTCGCCGACTCCGTCCACCCTTCGAATTCCCTGGATCCACCGGGGCTGGACCCCGGCACCCCACCAAGGAAAGAGTGAGGCTCATTTGACCCAGTGGCTTTTGTTGAATCCTCTGTAGTACAGTTTATTATTATTTTTCTCTCAAGTCTGATTTCCAATGAAAATTCTTAAACGCAGTGAAAGCAGCGTGGTCGTCTCACTCCTTGTCAACCTAAGTCCTTGATTCTGAACAATTAACTCAGGAGGCCTTCATTAATTTAACTTATGAGTGTTTGACACTGCAGTCTCTAAGTCAACGTAAAAATGCAGATTACATCCTAGAAAATTATCTGGCAATTATGCCGAATCATATAACGCACATTAGTATCATTTAACCCGTATATTATGAGCGGAGAATTTGCAGTAGGGAAAAATAGATGCGTTATGGACCCAGTCTCTCGTGTTCAGGCAAGAATCTCCTGCAGTTGATTCTGCACTGGGTCAGAGAAAACAGCGTTCACTGCAGGACTGAAACCCTCTGTCAGTTTAATGCCTCGGAGACCTTGTCTTCAAAAGCAAAATTTTGGGGAGACTATTTAAGCTTAAACTGTACTTTATGTGTGTGGAAATGTCTTATGGCTCAGTTCTGTCTCATTCTCTGTGACCCCATGGACTGGAGCCCACCAGGCTCCTCTGTCCAGGGGATTCTACAGGCAAGAATACTGGAGCGGGTGGCCATGCCCTCCTCCAGGGGATCTCCCCGACCCAGGGATGGAACCCAGGTCTTCTGCACTGCAGGCAGATTCTTTACCATCTGAGTCACCAGGGAAGCCACAAATGATAATATAAGAGGTTAGTAACAAAGCTTCTTTTATGGACAAATAATTCAATCAGTTGGGCTTCCCAGGCGTCCAAGGGATGAAAATCCACCTGCCAAGGCGAGAGACACAAGAGACGTGGGTTTGATCCCTTTCCAGTCCACCTGAAACTACAACATTGAGTCAGTGATTCTCTCCAGCCATCTCATCCTCCACTGCCTCCTCCTTTTGCCTTGAATCCTTCGCCACATCAGGGTCTTTTCCAATGAGTCGACTCTTCACATCAGGCGGCCAAAGCATTGGAGCTCTAGCATCAGTCCTTCCAATAAACCCCCAGGACTGATTTCCTTTACGATTGACTGGTTTGATCTCCTCAGAGGCCAGGGGCCTCTCAAGAGTCTTCTCCAACACCACAGCTCAAAAGGATCAGCCTTCCTCCGGTGCTCAGCCATCCTTATGGTCCAACTCTCACATCCGTACATGACTGCTGGAAAAACCAAAGCTTTGACTAGACGGACTTTTGTCGGTTAAGTAATGTCTCTGCTTTGTAATATGCTGTCTAGGTTGGTCATAGCATTTCTTCCAAGGGGCAAACTATCTCTTATTAATTTCATGGCTGCAGTCACCGTCTGCAGTGATTTTGTAGCCCAAGAAGATAAAGTCAATCATTGTTTCCCTATCTATTTGCCATGAAGTGATGGGACCAGATGCCATGATCTTAATTTTATGAGTGTTGAGTTTTAAGCCAGCTTTCTTGTTGTATGTGTATGTGTGAGTCGCTAAGCCATGTCTGACTCTTTGCGACCCCATGGACTGTAGCCTGCCAGGCTCCTCTGTCCATGGGATTCTCCAGGCAAAAATACTGGAGTGGGTTGCCATGCCCTCCTCCAGGGCATTTTCCCAGCTAAGGGATTGAACTCAGGTCTCCTGCATTGTGGCCAGATTCTTTACAATCTGAGCCACCAAAGATAATAATTCCCTAATATGAATCTACATATTTTATGTAATTCTGATGCCTCAGCTGCTACTACTGCTGCCAAGTCGCTTCAGTCGTGTCCGACTCTGTGCGACCCCATGGACTGCAGCCTACCAGGTTCCTCCGTCCACGGGATTTTCCAGGCAAGAGTACTGGAGTGGGTTGCCAATGCCTCAGAGTAAATGGTAAATTTACGCTTTCTAGGGGGGTGACAAGCCTCTCTGAGGTCAGAGAATTCAAGATCAGGCGTCTCCTCTACAGAGTAAACACAAAGCTTCAATATCTGGGTTTCCAGCAGGTCACCTGCCTCCCTCCTTCTGACTCCACTTTATCCTGTACACATGTTGCCAGCGCTGGCAGAGTGTCTGAAGATATAAAACCTTCAGGAAGAAAACATATTTCAGTCCTTTATTAATGTTCCAAGGTCTGTGTATTTTTCATGCCTGACGCGTTCTGAATGGTATGAAATGCAGGCATGAAAGATGGTAGACAAATATATCTCAGGAGATACATCACATTTGGTGGTTCCTGGTGGGAAAAACTAGCAGTGTTTCTAGGAAGGTGATGATGTCAGTTTGCAGACATCTTTATGAAAGTGAGAGTGTTGTCGCTCAGTCGTGTCTGACTCTCTGTGACCCCATGGACTGTAGCCCGCCAGGCTCCTCTGTCCATGGGATTCTCCAGGCCAGAATACTGGAGTGGGTTGCCATGCCCTCCTCTAGGGGATCTTCCCCACCCAGCGGCTGAACCCAGGTCTCCCCCATGGCAGGCAGAATCTTTACCATCTGAGCCACCAGGGAAGCCCAGTCATTTTTAAACCTACTTCTAATTATACTATTCTTTGGGTTGGCATTGATCCATGTATGCAGACTTTGCCCAAAGGACATCTGACCCAGAGTTTACTTAGTGAAGCTGTATTTTTTTTTTTTTTTTTTTACATTTGCTTTGCTGGGAATTCTAGAGAAGGAAACCTGTAGATGATTTCTGCTAACAGAAACACAGAGAAGGTAATGGCACCCCCACTCCAGTACTCTTGCATGGAGACTCCCATGGATGGAGGAGCCTGGTAGGGCTGCAGTCCATGGGGTCCTTGCGAAGAGTCAGACACGACTTCACTTTCACTTTCACTTTTCACTTTCATGCATTGGAGAAGGAAATGGCAAGCCGCTCCAGTACTCTTGCCTGGAGAATCCCAGGGATGGCGGAGCCTGTTGGGCTGCCGTCTATGGGGTCGCACAGAGTCAGACACGACTGAGGCGACTTAGCAGCAGCAGCAGCAGCAACAGATACACAGATGGCTTTGAGGTGGTTCTTAGCCGTGTTTGTTGGGTTTCAAAGGGGTAGCGTCTTACTGAGAAACAGAAATCATGGCCATGCTGTGGTACGTATGCGTTTATTCAGCATAAAAGTCATCTCCTTTATAAACCCATAGGAAAGAATTTCCCTGGTGGTCCAGTGGTTGAGAATCTGCCTGGCCACACAGGGGACGGGGGTTTGATTCCCGGTCAGGGAACTAAAATCCTGCATGATCTGGGAAAACTAAGCCAGCATCACAACAAAAGATTAGGCATGACTCATGAAGACGCCAACTGCCGCCACTAAGACTTCTTTACAAAGCCAAACAAACAAACGTTTTCAGGAAACAAGCTATATAAAACCGAGAAACACACATGTACACAGACACGTCCCTCTGACAACGTTCTCCTACCCCCAGTAGGATGGAACTTTCAAAGGGGCCAGGTTGGGTGTTCCACGAAATATCTGCTCAAAAGCTATTTAAAACAGTGAATGACGACCCTGTATGCAAGACAGGGAAAGAGACACAGATGTGTATAACGGACTTTTGGACTCAGAGGGAGAGGGAGAGGGTGGGATGATTTGAGAGAATGACATTCTAACATGTATACTATCATGTGAATTGAATCGCCAGTCTATGTCTGATGCAGGATACAGCATGCTTGGGGCTGGTTCATGGGGATGACCCAGGGGGGTTCATGTTTGGGAATGCATGTAAGAATTAAAGATTTTAAAATTTAAAAAATAAAAACTAAAAAAAAATAAATAAATAAATAAATAAATAAATAAATAAAACAGTGAACAGTCACTCTATGACATTTCTAGATGCAATACAAAAGTTTATAAAATGTTTAATCATCTACGATTAGAAAAAAGTTTTATAGGATGAGCTTCAGTGTCAAAGTGGTTAAGCAAGCAAAGCCAGAGCAAATGCGATAAAGAAAAATGCAAACATGGCTACAAATGCAGGAGATGACCTTGTATCAAGAAAACAAGAAGGCTGATCCTGCAACTTACGGAGATAGAGAGTCATTAACTGGTTTACAGGAAATAGGAAGAACGTTTTAAAATATTCAGAATGAGTAAATTGTCTCTATGATCACAACTTGAAATCAATTAGCATCCACATCACATCTATTTTTAGGATGTGATGGATATTGTGTTGTATTTTGATGCATTATAGAACATTTATTTTTTCTTTTTAATGCTCAATAAAGTTGAAATTACCAGCCAATTTGTATAAAGTATATACATCATTGATCAACAACTCTTCTTAACAGTTTCCATGACTGCAATGTGCTGGATTTATAGCAAGGATGAAAATTCAAATGGGGAGTATGACAAATTTAAACTGTACCACAACTGTGATCAGAAATAGTTATTCAAAATGCAAGTCAAAAGTACCCATGCTCAAGATGGTGCATATTGGGAGTAACATGCTTCTGTCAAAAGTCACATGGTTAAGAAGGAAAAGACACCCTGCAAATAGTAACCCATATCTGTTTTACTTAAAATGAAAAATTCACCATAAATATCTGTATCTTTTTCATGCTGAAAAATAGCTATTTCCTAGTTTATGGTAAAAGTTGTAGCCAAGATAAACACAAAGAGTCAGACATGGCTGAAGTGACTTAGCAGCAGCAGCAGCAGCTTTCCAACACAGCTTTCTATTTCTCCCTTGCTGCTGCTGCTACTGCTGCTAAGTTGCTTCAGTCGTGTCTGACTTTGTGCGACCCCACAGACGGCAGCCCATCAAGCTCCCCCGTCCCTGGGATTCTCCAGGCAACAGCACTGGAGTGGGTTGCCATTTCCTTCACCAATGCATGAAAGGGAAAAGTGAAAGTGAAGTCGCTCAGTCGTGTCCGACTCTTAGCCACCCCATGGACTGCAGCCCACCAGGCTCCTCCATCCATGGGATTTTCCAGGCAAGAGTACTGGAGTGGGTTGCCGTTGCCTTCTCCAATTTCTCCCTTACTCCCACTTAAAAATGAAGCAGTTGAAAATGCTGGAGAAGGCATGGAAAAATGGGAACCCTCGTACACCATTGGTGGCAATGTAAATGGGTGCAGCCAGTATGGATTAACAGTATGGAAGTCTCTCAGAAAGCTAAAAGCAGAATTACCATATAATCCAGCAATCCGATTCTAGGGTATATATATTCAAGGCAAAAGCTTAACTAGAAAATACACGCACCCCAGTGTTCATCGTAGCACTATTTAAAACAGTCAAGACATGGAAGGAAGTGTCCAGTGACAAAAGAATGGATCAAGATGCGCATGCGTGCTATGGAATATGACTCAGCCGTGAAAAAGGAAGAAACAGCGCCATTTGCAGCAATGCGGATGGGCCTAGAGATGATAATACTAACTGAAGGAAGTCAGAATCAGAAGGACAAATACTGTCTGACATCACTTATACGTGGAACCGAAACTATGTCCACAGTGAATGCATGTACGAAACAGAAATAAAGTCGCAATCAGAGAAGAGTTTTGTGGTTGCTAAGGAAGCAGGGGGAAGATGCAGCTGGCAGTTTGGGATTAGCAGATACAAACGATTATAAACAGGGTGGATAAACAAGTTCCTACGGTAGAGGACAGGCAGCTATATTAAACATCCTGGGATCAACCATCAGGGAAAATAATATGGAACAGACTATTTCTAAAATGGATTCACTGTGCCGTAACACAGAAAATGCATGCTGAGTTGCTCAGACATGTCCAACAGTTTCTGGACCCATGGCTCTTCTTTCCATAGGATTCTCCAGGCAAGAATACTGGAGTGGGTTGCCATTTCCTCCTCCAGGGGATCTTCCAGACCCAGGGGTCGAACCCTCATCTCGTGCATTGCAGAAAGATTGAGGGCAGGAGGAGAAGGGGATGACAGAGGATGAGATGGTTGGATGGCATCACCGACTCAATGGACATGAGTCTGAGGAAGCTCTGGGAGTTGGTGATGGACAGGGAGGCCTTGCATGCTGTGGTTCGTGGGGTTGCAAAGAGCTGAACATGACTCAGTGCCTGAACAAAAACAACAAATACAAAAGGCTTCACTTACGCACCACTGTGCTGGTTTCCTTGGTCATATCGGTAACAGTGTGAAAACTCCTTCACCAAGTTGCAAATAATGCAACCTGTTTCTGTTTAAATATTTTAAAATGTTATCACTCTGATGTATTCTGCCAAGTACTCTGAAGTGGTAGAAACCAACCATACTACGTTTTGTAAAAATGAGTGATTCAACTCATTTCTGGTTTTTATTTTCTCAAAGCCTTCTTTAAAAACAGTATATGATCTTGAGGGGGTAAGCAAAAATAAACTGAGGTCCCCTGATCACTGAGGCAAGCTTTCTTTCTTTATAAATAGGATTATGTTTCACTGTTGGTGGCTTATAACAAAACTCACTTCTTCAAAGCTGCATCTATTTATATCAAAACAACTGTTTCACAGAAGACAGACTGTGAACATCTGAATAAATGCCAAGAGTTCAGATCAGACTCCTTTAAAGGCAAGATGGATTTTCTGCCCCGGTTTTATCTCAGCATCTCACACAACACAATCTTTGAAGATCCATCTCTTTTACAATTAAATTGCGCCCTTAAAACTTCCTAGTCTTAGTCTTCATCTTTATCTAATTTCAGAGCAGTTCTGGCAAAAGCACACAGCTGATCATAAAGAACACTTCAACACAGACTTATTGACTGAGAGAGCAACTTATGGTTCCGAGGGGGAAGGATGGGGAAGGGATAGTTAGGGAGTCTGGGATGGACATGGACACATTGCTGTGTTTAACATGGAGAACCAACAGGGACCTGCTGGACAGCACAGGGAACTCTGCTCAATACTCTGTAATAACCTTATGGTCACCAGGGGGAAGGGATAGTTAGGGAGTCTGGGATGGACATGGACACACTGCTGTGTTTAACATGGAGAACCAACAGGGACCTGCTGGACAGCACAGGGAACTCTGCTCAATACTCTGTAATAACCTTATGGTTCCCAGGGGGGAGGATGGGGAAGGGATAGTCACGGAGTCTGGGATGGATATGGACGCACGGCTGTGTTTAACATGGAGAACCAGCAAGGACCTGCTGTCCAGCACAGGGAACTCCGCTCCATGTCACGTGGCAGCCTGGATGGAGGGGAGTTTGGGGGAGAATGGGTACATGTGTATGTATGGCTGAGTCCCTTTGCTGTCCATCTGAAACCATCACAACACTGTTAATTGGCTACACTCCAAGACCAAACAAAAGTTAAATAAAATAAATGTGAAAACCCATAAATGATCATAGGAAACAGAACACTTTGAATGGCATGGCAAACGTGAAGATTTCTTGAAGAGTTACAGCTTGAGTTCGGCACTGCTGCTGCTGCTGCTAAGTCGCTTCAGTCATGTCCAACTCTGTGTGACCCCATAGACAGGAGCCCACCAGGCTCCGCTGTCCCTAGGATTCTCCAGGCAAGAACACTGGAGTGGGTTGCCATTTCCTTCTCCAATGCAGGAAAGTGAAATGTGAAAGGGAAGTCGCTCAGTCATGTCCAGCTCCCCGTGACCCTATGGACTGTAGCCCACCAGGCTCCCCCGTCCATGGGATTTTCCAGGCAGGAGTTACTTGAGTAGGGTGCCATTGCCTTCTCCGGAGTTTGGCACTAATTAATAATACATTAATACTATATTAATTATGTTTTCAACTACTATGCTTTCTCTGGGGAAGCATTTCTGTCTTGGGTGGTTATCAGCTAAACACTTTACAGGTGATGAACCATTCTTGAGAATATTCCCAGGTGAGTTTGCACTGGGGGCCCAGATTCTTACGTTAGTGTCTCATGGAAGCTCTCACGAATTCTTTATCCACAGTGAATGTCTATCCTTGCGTATGGAAACAGATGGGTAGAGTCCAGTCCACGGAGGGCATCCTTCTATGTCATTTCAGGACATTCTCTCCTGCACTTTTCTCTCTGTATCTGCCTGAGAGTGGGCTTCCCCGGTGGCTCAGCTGGTAAAGAGCCCACCTGTCTTGCGGGAGACCTGGGTTCGATCCCTGGGTTGTGAAGATCCCCTGGAGGAGGTACACGCTGCTTCTGCTGCTAAGTTGCCTCAGTCGTGTCTGACCCTGTCCAACCCCATAGACAGCAGCCCACCAGGCTCCCCCATCCCTGGGATTCTCTAGGCAAGAACACTGGAGTGGGTTGCCATTTCCTTCTCCAATGCATGAAAGTGATAAGTGAAAGTGAAGTTGCTCAGTCGTGTCCGACTCTTCACGATCCCATGGACTGCAGCCCACCAGGCTTCTCTGTTCATGAAATTCTCCAGGCAAGGATATTGGAGTGGGGAGCCAGTTCCTGCTCCAGACTGTCTCTTGTAAAAGGCTCTAAATATCAAACTGAAATTGACTTTATAGGTAGATAATAAATAGAGGACACATAGATACCTAGCGAGATAATGGAGAATGCCCTTCCCCAGATGGAGAACAGGCAGAAGATAGACAGGGATGTATAGATCATGTAGCGTTTACTTTTGTGCATGACCTGAAGGTCCAAGCACCTATTTCTTCAGAAGAAACCAGTCTGTTCCTCTGAACATTGTTATTTCATAAATATTTGAAGCCCTACACTTCTTCCACATCCAGCTGCCTTGAAGCCTCTTCTTAAGAACCTCTCTGGTGCTTCTCAAGCGCTCCATTTAATATCACACACACACGCGCGTGCACACACACACACACGTATCACTCATTCTCCCCACTGAAGCCGTAGCAGCAACAGACGCTTAGCAGGATGTGTTTCTCCACACCCCGGACCCCAGAGGGGGCAGCAACACACAATCCCAGTTTGCTTTCCAGCTCAGCAGACAAAGAGGAAAACGAGCATGTGCCCAAAGCTAAAGGTAGGAGGCATCCCCTTCCCCGGGTGCAGAAACGCTGCACCATGTCCCGGGAAAGCAGCCTCTGTGGGAGAAGAACAGTCAGCGAGCGAGCACATCCGTCACGTGAGAAAGAAGTGCTTCACACACACAGAGGACTATTACTCAGCCAGCAAAAAGAATGAACTGATGCCAATTGCAGCAACATGGACGGACTTAGAGACGATCACACTGACTGAAGTGAGTCAGATAGAGCAATGCAAATACGATACGAGGCCGCAGATAGGTGGAATCTAACACGTGGCACAAAGGGATCTACGAGACAGAAAACAGACTCGCAAACCCGGGGGATGGACTCGTGATTTCCGTGCGGGAGGGACGGGATGGGAGGCTGGGATTAGCAGAGACAGACTGGACAAATGACAACGCTCCACTGTAGGGCACAGGGAACTATACTCAATATCCCGGGATAAGCCGTCACGGAAGACAATGCGAAAAAGATCTACAAATATAAAACTGAATCACTTTGCTGTACAGGAGGAAGTCACGCAACTTTGTAAACTGACTGTACGTCAACTAAGCAACGCGTAAACCGCCTGCACGTCAATTAAGCAACTCGTGGGCTGCTGTCTCTGGGGTCGCAGAGTCGGACACGACTGAAACGACTTAGCAGCAGCAAACCGACTATACGTCAATTAAGCAATGCGTAAACCGACTATACGTCAATTGCTAAGCTGCTTCAGTCGTGTCCGACTCTGTGGGACCCCATAGACAGCAGCCCACCAGGCTCCTCCGTCCCTGGTATTCTCCAGGCGAGAACACTGGAGTGGGTTGCCATTTCCTTCTCCAATGCATGAAAGTGAAAAGTGAGTGAAGTCGCTCAGTCGTGTCCGATTCTTAGCGACCCCACGGACTGCAGCCCACCAGGCTCCCCCGTCCCTGGGACTCTCCAGGCGAGAGTACTGGAGTGGGGTGCCATTGCCTTCTCCATACGTCAATTAAACAACGCGTAAACCGACTATACATCAATTAAGCAAGGCTAAAACATGAAATACGGCCTCAGCGACTCAAAGGGAGTGAGTTTGAGCGAGCTCCGGCAGATGGTGAAGGACAGGGAAGCCTGGCGTGCTGCAGTCCACGGGGTCACAAAGAATCAGACATGATGGAGCGACTGAACTGGACTGCAAACGTGAAAAGAGAGCAAGTACATCCATCCTGGCTACCCTGCGATGGTGGAGGTGCCATGCCAGAGAAACCATGCACCCATTAGGTTTGAAGAGTTCAATGTAAAGCGATCTTGAAATAGTTAGATGGCTTCCCCCTTGATTCCAAGTTTTCAAAGAAAGCACAGAGGAGACCAGAGCTCCTAGGACAAGCCCTGATTTACGGCTTTCAGAGTAAAGGTCATACTGGTGGAGGGCTGACAACGGTGAAGAACAGACCCTGCAGTCTGCAGTCTCTAGCTAGAGAGTCCTGTCCCTTGTGGACAGAGGAAAGAAATATGCCAAGAAATATGGAAACAAGGCAGTGAGCAACTTTTGTGGCCCGTTTCTATCAGAATGTAGGTATTTTTCAGTCTTCTTTTGAACGCGTTTCTCTTTCACCACCAGTCTCTTTGCATCCCTTCAATTTTCTGCAGTCTCTCTGTTGCTGCTACACATTTGTATACATTTACATAATTGAGACTACTTGAAATGCTCTGTAGCAGACTGTTTCACTTAAAAATCACATCACGAAACGCTCCTTTAATTGATTTCTTGTTGTTCAGCCGCTCAGTCGTGTCCAACTCTTTGAGACCCCGTGGACTGCAGCACGCCAGGCTTCCCTGTCCTTCACCATCTCTCCGACTTTGTTCAAATTCGTGTCTGTTGAGATTTATAATTGGACACTGAGATTATGTGTAGCAGGTTTGCGTTCAAAATGCTGTGAACCTTCTATAGTAAAGAACACTTGGCTCTTGGGCACATTTCTAACGATAAATTCCTAGGCGTGGAATAAGAGAATTTTACGAAAATAACCATTTCTGAATGCCTTCATTATCATGAATTTCTCTCAAAAATATTGGTGATAGCAATACATATTACATTCACACTGATACACTCTTTGGATTCACTGGTTTGCAAATATAGCAACTGACATTATCAACAGTTAAACTTAAAATTGTATTTCTTTTAAAGCATCAGTGATGGATTCTCAGGTTCATCAGACAGAAGGAGGACAGCATTTGATACATATATGAGCACCGTGAAACACCACTATATTTCTGAACCAGTAGCTGTAGAAAACAAAATTATTTTCACCATGTTGACAAGCTTAAAACTAACAAGCACCTGAAGCTGCTGACATTATTAATTAATGTCAAGTTTGACCTTAAGTCCTTAGCCTCAGGGTGATCAACATGAAATTCGGGGACTTTGACAACCTCCCCACCTTGGGTGTGAATTACTATGCAACAGTTCTTCAGGTTTAAAACTGTGTCTCCAATTTAATTTCTTATAAAGGGTCAAACTGGTGTTTGTTCCATATCTTTTCGGCTGTGTAAAAATTTCATGTTTTATTTACAATGAGGACATACCATTTATATATATTTTTTCTCCTTGTACCAGTGACCAATCTCCAGTGAAACACGCTTAGCCACAGTCATTTTGCTAAACATCACCCCCGCTCCACCCAATCCAATTTAATCCCAGAGATAAATCCCTGCACCAGCGAAAAAGCTGGCCATGTATCATTGCACACATTTCTTTCACATACAGACATAAAACATACAGAATACTGAATATTCATTGGACGGACTGATGCTAAACTTATAATACTCGCTACCTGATGCTACCTGATGTAAAGAACTGACATATAGGAAAAGACCCTGAGGAGGGGAAAGATTGAAGGCAGGAGGAGAGGGGGGCAACACAGGATGAGGTGGTTGGATGGCATCACCGACTCAATGGACATGAGTTTGAGTAAGCTCTGGGAGTTGGTGAAGGACAGGGAGGCCTGACATGCTGCAGTCCCTGGGGTCGCAAAGAGTCTGACAGGGCTCAACAACAACGATATCATCAGCACACGTCTGATCTAGTGGAGAGATGAGTGGTGTACCATTAATTGTCTGGAGCAGAGATTCTTAACAGGTGCAACTCTGGTCCCAGAGCCTGCAGTAATTTAGCAATGCGGGGGTGCAGTTTAGGTTGTCCCAACTGAGGATGCTACTGGCATCAGGGGGGAAAGAGATCAGAGATGCTGCTAAATATACCCAATCATGTGCATCTCCCCAACACAGCATAGAATTATCCAGCATCAAACCCCACCACCGTTAAAGCCCAGAAACCCTGCTTTAGCACTAAAGGAAAACAAGACATGTGCAAAAGACGCTTATAAACACCATATGTCTGTGAGCGTCTATAAAGAGGAGCAAAGGTCTGGGAGATTTCAAAAGACACCGAGGGTGAATATACAGACAGGAAATCAAACTGTAGCTGGATCTTCTTACCTTTGGGTCCTCAAATGAGCAGTCTGAGATTCATGAAAAGATGAGCACTGAAGGTAAAGAAAACCGGATTCAGGGGGCTTGGGGTTCAATGGACTGGGCTTACCTTTGCGGGAGTGCACGCCCAGAGGTGCACGGTTGCAAATGGACACTTACTTCCTGGCAGAGTCGCTAAGTGGGCAGAACCTTGTGATCAATGTGAAGCTACGGATGTTAAGAGGGCATTGCATGAGCCCCCGGAAAACGGACACCCAGCGGCAGGCAGACAATGAACCTCAGTCATATTCCAGTGTTTCCCTAGGCAAAGTCCTATTTGTAAGGACAGGAGTGGAGTCAGCATGCTGTCTAACCAACAGGGGTTCCGTAAGAACCTAGAGGGGATGGCTGGGGAGGGAGATGGGAGGGAGGCTCAAGACAGAGGGGACTAATATGGCTGATTCATGTTGATATTTGGCAGAAAACCACAGAATTCTGTGAAGCAATTATCCTTTAATTTAAAAAAAAAATTCGTAAAATCAGGTAAAAAAAAAAAAAACAAGTGTTGTAGACTGAATTACATCTTAACTAGAGGCAGCGAGGGCTTCCCTGGTAGTTCAGCTGTTAAAGAATCACAGAGGCAGTGAAATCTTTCAAATGGTGCCCCTTATCCAAGGCGGGGCACAGACTCCACCCCAGTGGTCTAATGGCTAAGAGACTCCGTGCTCTCAGCGGCAAGGGGCCTGGGGTTCGATCCCGGGTCAGAAAACCATGACCCTATATGCCCCAAATAAGACTCAGCACAGCCAAATAAATAAATATTTTCTTGAAAGAGCAAGAGTGAAGTCCAGTGGTTAGACGGCAAAGATGCAGGTTTTCACGTTTCACTTTTCCCTGACGACACGGGCAGAATATCTTTTTTTGCACAGGCATGGTTGAATCTAATGTAGACTTCCTTCCTTCACCTTGCCTACACATTTCGAATTCTTGGTATGTATGATTGCTATGGGCTCAGTGGTAAAGAATCTGCCTGCAACGTAGGGAATACAGATTTGATCCCTGGGCTCGGAAGAGCCCCTGGAGAAGGGAATGGCAAACCACTGCAGTAATCATGCTGGGAATATCCCATAGACAGAGGAGCCTGGCGGGCTACAGTCTACAAAGAATTGGACACGACTAAGCGACTAATACTGTCAGTTGTTTTTTCTTTGAGTATAAAACTGAGCTGCAGAGTGTGTACCTGCACACACACACACACACACACACACACACACACACACACACACACAGACACGAAAGTTATACCAAAGCAACGCTCTTCCCATCAACTAGGTAAATGTGAAAGAGGGACCATTGTCATATGATATCATTTATATGTGGAAACTGAAAAAAATGATACCGATCAACTTTTATTCACAAAACAGAAGCAGACTCGGAGACAGAGAAAATAAACTTATGGTTACCAAAGAGGGGTGCTTGGGACAAATTAGGAGTTTCGGATTGAGACATACAGACAGCTACAAGATAACCAACAAGGACCCTCCATAAGCACTGGAATTACATTCAATAACCTATAATGGTATAGGATCTAAAACAAAGAATTATGTATATTTTGCTTTTCTTTAGCCACTTCAGTTATGTCCAACTCTGTGACCCCATGGACGCTAGCCCGCCGGGCTCCTCTGTCCATGAGACTCTCCAGGCAGGAATCCTGGAGTGGGTTGTCATTTCCTTCTCCAGGGCATCTTCACAACCCCCCAGGGATCAGACCTGAGTCTCCTGCATTGCAGGCAGATTCTTGACCATCAAGGAAGCCCCAAGGACTGCTATTACCATCTATGAGATCATCTCATTTTCTGCCCCAAATGGGCTGCAAGGACGCATTCCTTTCAAAGCCAACACTTCAAAGACAATAAACCCTATAAGTCTTTGTCATGGACACAGCCTACACTCAGCAGACACAGATGCTCAGTTGCTTGGAAAAGGTTGGATCCAAAAAAATTAACCCAAACCCTACCTGTCTCCTTCTCAAATCTCAGGCTGTAGGCACAAAAGACACTCTATCCTAGTTTCATATGTAGATTTATATGCAAAACCTGGAATATACTTTGCTTAATGCGCTGATACGCTTGAGTGATTCTGAGCCTAACGTTTTCAATACTGCGGTGAAGAGCTTCATCAAGTTACATGTTAACGTGATCTCCTACACATGCCTGCTTATTAAGCCCTGTTCCTTAGCCTCCAATGGGTCCAAAAGTGACTGTTTACCCTGAAAAAACAGAGGTCCTTGCTTAGGCACTAAACACAGGACCTGCTCCTCCTTGTGACTTTCCATTCTCTACCACTGATGCTAAGTAATAAGACATACTATATATGGAACACCTGACAGGCCTTTCCGTTGCTGGATTTGCAAGAAAGAATTTGCTTTGTTGCTCACTGGCTAAGTCGTCTCCGACTCCTGGCGACCCTGTGGGCTGCAGCACGCCAGGCTTCCCTGTCTTTCACCACCTCCCAGAGTTTGCTCAAATCAAGCCCAGTGAGTCTCTCGATTTTCATGACTTTATAGGATGCTGTGCGATGGTTACAACTCCGCGGGTGCAATCCAAGCATTTTGCTGTGTGTCTTACGCATCCAAGAGGAGGGATGGAGGAGCCATCAGGCCCGATTTAAACAGGCGTCTGCTACGTTCATACCAGCTTCTGGAATTGAGCTTTTAAGGTTTACTGACAGAGTAGTAAACACTGCTTTGGAGAAAAAAAAAAAATTGAAGTAGAGCTGTTTACAATATTTCAGGTGAACAGCACAGTGTTTCCATTATATATATATATATGTGTGTGTTTTTTCTGATTATTTTCCATTATAGCTTATTACAGTATGTTGAGTATAGTTCTCTTTGCTATGCAGGAGGTCCTTATTTTTTATACAGTAGGATCTATCTGCTCATCCCAGACTCATGCCCCACTGGTAAGCAAAAATCTGTTCTCAACGTCTGTGTGTCTCTTTCTGTCTTGATATAGTCACTAGTTTTTTTGCAGTGATTCACTGTGTGTATAGATATGTGTGTGTATATATATATATATATATATAATTGAGTCACTTAAAAAATTTAAACTACATACATACATTTAAAAATACTTCAAAATACACACATTTATTCATATAAAATATACTTTAAAATACATACATACATACACTTATAAAAATACATGTATACATATAGGTATCATATAAATACATATATACCAAGTGAAGTCGCTCAGTCGTATCCGACTCTCTGCGACCCAATGGACTGTAGCCTACCAGGCTCCTCTGTCCATGGGATTTTCCAGGCAATAGTCCTGGAGTGGATTGCCATTTCCTTCTCCAGGGGATCTTCCCAACCTAGAGATAGAACCCAGGTCTCCTGCATTGTAGACAGACGCTTTACCATCTGAGCCACCAGGGAAGTCCATACCTATAGGTATATACCTATAATCACTGGAAGGCCTAATACTAAAACTCGAATACATTGGCCACCTCTTGGGAAGAACTGACTCATTGGAAAAGACCCTAATGCTGGGAAAGGTTGAGGGCAGGAGGAGAAGGGGATGACAGGGGATGAGATGGTTGGATGGCATCTCTGACTTGATGGACATGAATTTGAGCAAGTTTCAGGAGTTGAGGATGGACAGAGAAGCCTGCAGTGCTGGAGTTCACTGGGTCACAAAGAGTCGGACACGATGGAGCGACTGAAATGAACTGATATACTTATATAATGACACACACACACACATCTTTCCACAAACTCCAGCCCAGATGAATTTGACCAAATATTTTCAAATACAGGAAATTCATAAACCCTTCCAAAAAGGAGAAAAGGAAGAAACTCTCCCCAAATTCATTCCATGAGGACCACACTGCCCTGATACCAGGGCCAGGAGACACCACAAGAAGACTAGTGAAATACCTGATGAACATACACGTAGAAGTCCTCTGTAAAGTCTTACTCATCAAAGGCATGTGTGGTCAGTCGCGTCCGACTCTTTGCGACCCCGTGGACTGCAGCCCACCAGGCTCCTCTGTCCATGGGATTCTCCAGGCAGGAATACTGGAGCGGGTTGCCATGGCCTCGTCCAGGGGATCTTCCTGACCCAGGGATCAAATCTGGGTCTCCTGCATTGGCTGGTAAGATTCTCCACCTCTGAGCCACCAGGGAAGCCCCAAATCCCAAAATGGCATGGTTCTCTGTGTGTAAAGTAGGCACGTCCTCCGCTGTACTTTAAACCACTCCTAGATTACTTATGGAGAAGGCGATGGCACCCCAGTCCAGTACTCTTGCCTGGAAAATCCCATAGATGGAGGAGCCTGGTGGGCTGCAGTCCATGGGGTTGCTAAGAGTCGGACACGACTGAGTGACTTCACTTTCACTTTTCACTTTCATGCATTGGAGAAAGAAATGGCAACCCACTGCAGCGTTCTTGCCTGGAGAATCCCAGGGACGGGGGAGCCTGCTGAGCTGCCGTCTATGGGGTCGCACAGAGTCAGACACGACTGAAGTGAGTTAGCAGCAGCAGATTACTTATAACACATCATATAACATAAATGGCATGTATATAGCTCTAAAGACAATGCAAATGATGGTTAAAGAGTTGCCACTATGTGGTGCTTTTTAGAGCGTTCAGTTTTTTTTTCCCCCAAATATTTTCAAGCCGTGGTTGACGGCTCATTGCAGTCTAAACCTAAGGGCACACCCTGCTGCTTTATATGAATACTTCGATGCTTTCTAGAACACACACTTGCTTCCTTCTACCCTTTATGTATTTCCTCATGTTTCGCATACCTTGACACCCTCATCCACAGTTTATTCTTTGGGAAGTAAAATTCCAAATTGGAAATAACTCACTAAATCATTAAGAGTACTGTTTATTTTCACCTGCGATGCCGGACACAGACCCTCTGGTTTCTGAGTTTCTCTGCATCTCCTTCTCTGTCTGCACCTGCTTCCTGCTCCCCACCCCCGACACCTGCATGGCTTTCTCTTGTCTCTCACCAACCAGCTTCTAAGTTTCTCTTTTGTTTCCTCTGCTTTAACTTACTGTAAGTTAGTTTAAGGAAGTTTCAGTTCAGTTCAGTTCAGTTCAGGCTCTCAGTCGTGTCCCACTCTTTGCAACCCCATGAATCACAGCACGCCAGGCCTCCCTGTCCATCACCAATTCCCAGAGTTCACTCAGACTCACGTCCATCGAGTCAGTGATGCCATCCAGCCATCTCATCCTCGGTCGTCCCCTTCTCCTCCTGCCCTCAATCCCTCCCAGCCTCAGAGTCTTTTCCAATGAGTCAACTCTTCACATGAGCTGGCCAGAGTACTGGAGTTTCAGCTTTAGCATCATTCCTTCCAAAGAAATCCCAGGGCTGATCTCCTTCAGAATGGACTGGTTGGATCTCCTTGCAGTCCAGGGGACTCTCAAGAGTCTTCTCTAACACCACAGTTCAAAAGCATCAATTCTTCGGCGCTCAGCCTTCTTCACAGAACAACTCTCTCATCCATACATGACCACTGGAAAAACCATTAAGTTACTCTTAAGTTACTCTAAGCTACTCCAAGTAACTCTTAAGTTATTCCAAGTTACCTTAAGTTACTCTAAGTAAGTTTACTCCAAGTTATTCTAAGTAAGTTTAAATTACTCTAAGTTACTCTTAAGTTACTTTAGCAACTGTTACTTTAAGTTACTCTAAGTAACTGTAAGTAACTGTTACCCTAATTTACTTCAACAGTTACTCTAAATTACTCTAAGTAAGTCTAAGTTACTCAAAGTAACTCTAACAGTGACTCCAAGAGTTACTCTAAAAGTTTCTCTAAGAGTTGCTCTAAGAGTTACTCTAAGTTACTATGAAAGTTACTCTCACCAGGTCCAATGCAGGATACAGGATGCTTGGGGCTGGTGCACTGGGATGATCCAGAGGGATGGTACAGGGAGGGAGGTGGGAGGGGGGTTCAACGTGGGGAACACGTGTACACCCATGACAGATTCATGTTAACGTATGGCAAAACCAATACAATATTGTAAAGTAAAAAAAAAAAAAATTTATCCAGTGAACACAACAAAAAATGTACAACAGATGTGAACACAAGGTCCACTCATCACAGTGTTAACTGCAATAACAAAATTGTGGAATAATCTTTTTGTTCAACAAAAGGATATAGATTAAAAAAAAAAAAGTTAGTTCAGTTCAGTCACTCAGTTGTGTGTGACTCTTTGCAACCCCATGAATCGCAGCACGCCAGGCCTCCCTGTCCATCACCCGTTCATTTAAACTCACGTCCATTGAGTTAGTAATGCCATCTAGCCATCTCATCCTTTGTTGTCCCGTTCTCCTCCTGCCCCCAATCCCTCCCAGCATCAGAGTCTTTTCCAATGAATCAACTCTTCACATGAGGTGGCCAAAGTATTGGAGTTTCAGCTTTAGCATCAGTCCTTCCAAAGAACACCCAGGACTGATCTCCTTTACAATGGACTGGTTGGATCTCCTTGCAGTCCAGGAGACTCTCAAGAGTCTTCTCCAACACCACACTTCAAAAGCATCAATTCTTCGGTGCTCAGCTTTCTTCACAGTCCAACTCTCACAACCATACGTGACCACTGGAAAAACCATAACATTGACTAGACTGACATTTGTTGGCAAAGTAATGTCTCTGCTTTTGAATATGCTATCTAGGTTGGTCATAATTTTCCTTCCAAGGAGTAAGCATCTTTTAATTTCATGGCTGCAGTCACCATCTGCAGTGATTTTGGAGCCCAGAAAAATAAAGTCTGACACTGTTTCCCCATCTGTTTGCCATGAAGTGATGGGACCAGATGCCATGATCTTCTCAACAATGCTTAAAAGCTTCTAAATTAATTATTGCCCCTGAAAAGATTCAAACATCTACACGTTACTAATTAAGATTTGTTAATAGACAACATATCACTCCCCAACTTACACAGATTCATGTTAATAAATTAGCAACCTTGAATGATTTTCAAAAACTTTTAGGCGATATAAATTGGACTAGACCCTCTTTAGACATTACGAATTATCTACTGACTAATTTATTTAACACTTTGAAAAGAGATCCTGATTTAAATAGCCCTCATTCACTTTCACAAGAGGCACGAGAAAAACTCTGTTTAATAGAAACTAAATTGCAGAACCAATTTCTCACTCATATGAGACTTGATTTACCTCTAGAATTATTTATACCCCCTCTCCCCATTCTCCCACAGGACTTCTTACCCAACAAGAATACCCAACAGAATGGATCTATACCCATTTCAGAGGGACAAGGTCACTTACACTCTATCTTGATTTGATCACTCTAATCATTATCAGCGGAAGAAATAGAGCTAAGGCTCTAATTGGCTCCGGTGCTCATAAAATTGTAGCACCTATTAATAAATATCAAATTGAGAATGCATTACAAACTTCTACCGATTTTCAAACAACCTTTCTGGAATATTTTGGAGAAATTTCATTTCATTATCCTTCTAACAAACTCTAGAATTTCTTCAAAAATACTGAATTTATTCTCTGTCACATCACAACCTATTTCTCAAACTGATATTTTCTATATAGATGGGACTAAAAACACCAAAGCCTCATTCTGATCTCTCAAAGAATATAAAGTCTTTTATGCTAAATTTCACTCTGCTCAACAAATTGAATTATATGCTCTCAATCACGTTATTCACCTACATTCTTATCCTATTAATATAGTTTCTGACTCCTTATATTCAGTTTTTGTATTAAGAAATATAGAAACTTCTACCATAAATTCTAATCATTCTATTATCCAACAACTTTTTCTTGAACTACAATCTGTTGTGAAGAACCGCACTTCCCCTATTTATATTACCTGTATTCAAACACATTCTTGTCTTCCTGGCCCTACGCCTCATGGTAATGAACAAGCTGATAAACTTGTCTCTCTTGCTACTCCTGCAGAGCATCATGCTCTATTACACAATAATGCTGCCTCATTACATCAAATTTGAAAAATTCCATACCGACTTGCTAAAGAAATGATTAATAACTGCTCTACTTGTAGGCCCCTACATCTTCCACCCATCGCACAAAGTATCAATCCTCGAGGATTACAACCCAATGAACTATGGCAAATGGACGTAACTCATTGCCCTGAAGTTTCTCCGTCTTCCTTCTTACATATCTCAATCAGTACAAGTTCTTCTCTTATATGGGCCACAGCTCCCTGAGGTGAAACTACACAACATGTTATTACCCACCTATTAACTGGCTTTACAATAATGGGAACACCTAGTTCTGTAAAAACAGACAATGGTCCTACCTATATTTCTATGCAATTTTAACAATTTTTACAATAATTTTCTGTTAAATATATTACAGGTATTCCTTACAATCCACAAGCACAGGGCATAGGTGAACGAGCACATCACACACTGGAACTACAAATAATAAAAAAAAAATTTTAAGAGGGGAATACACAGGAACGTGTCTATCTTCCTTATCTGTTATGGTCTTTACAGACCAGGACCTGGGGACTGGAGTCAATGCAAAGAAGGGGAAGAAAAGAAGCACGCAGGGCACCCAAGTCCCCAGTGAAACAAGGGTACTTTATTTGCAGAAATGCATGCTTATAGATCTTCAATAAAATGATTACTCAGCCATTAAGAATGAAATTCCATCAGTTGCAACAAAATGGATAGTCCTGGAAGTAAAATATCACTGAAGAGAGTGCCTGAAGGGAGTCACTGAAGGGAATCCAAGCAGGTGCTCTTTCCCAGGATCTCAGTCCTGAGAACCACGTGCAGCTCTGCTCATTCCTGTTTTCCAGAACTGATAAGGAACAGAGAGTCCTTGAGAAATAGCACTCAAAGGAAGGAAATGCAACATACTGGATCCCTTAAAGTTGAACATCCTCTGACAATTTCCCTTTTTCTATTTTTTCATAATTGGTGATGACTGCAGATACTTTTGTGAAAAAGGCCTTGACCAATTGAGTTTGCTTAGTTTGAACAATTTTAGTTGAAAGGCATTGGTATACTACAAATATAATCACCAGGATAATTATCAGCGTTATAGCTCCAGATCCAATACTAAGTGTAATGCTTTGAAAGCATGCTCGAGGGTCTGCTGCTGCTGCTAAGTTGCTTCAGTCGTGTCCAACTCTGTGCGACCCCATAGACGGCAGCCCAACAGGCTCCCCTGTCCCTGGGATTCTCCAGGCAAGAACACTAGAGTGGGGTGCCATTTCCTTCTCCAATGCATGAAAGTGAAAAGTCAAAGTGAAGTCGCTCAGTCGTGTCCGACTCTTAGCGACCCCATGGACTGCTGCCCACCAGGCTCCTCCATCCATGGGACTTTCCAGGCAAGAGTACTGGAGTGGGGTGCCATTGCCTCGAGGGTCTAGCCCAGATAATTGATCAGCTAGCTGTTCCACTAAGGTTTCCAAACTGTTCCAAGAGAGTAGACTCTTAGAGAAGGTTTCAAAGGTTTCCTTTTGTAATAATTGTACATTTGACGAAGCATTATCATGTATGTCTTACAAATTAAATTTGATTTGTTCCCAATAGTAGGCACTATAGTTGAACCGAATAGGAGTAGTACAAAATTGAGGAGCATTCCAGTCACATTTTAGTATAATTTGTTTTTATAAATCTATTAGTTGATCTCTGACCCATTGGATGGCTGTTTTTATTTCCTGTATTTCATCTTGAACTTCCTCATTTATCTGAGCCTGAGTGGTCCACACAGTATGAGCATCTTTGGTCCACTTTTGAATAAAGTTGTGTGTTTGAACTGAGGTTTGTAAAGCAGTGTCTGCGACAGCGGCAGTCGTGCAAATGGCTATTAATCCCCAAATGCCAAGAATTAACCATCCAATGAATCGTTTAGATCACTGAAGTAATTTAGTAAGTAGCAGGGAGGCAAGTCCTGCCATGGGATCCTCTTTGCAGGGTCGCTGGAGCTCTACTGGCAACCATAGATTACGTCGAGATTGAAGAATCCAAAGGGATTCGTTTTGCAAAGAAACAGAGGAATTAAGACAAGTATACAATTTACACAAGTCATAGAATGTAAAGTCTTATTAAACTGCAAGTTCCCTATAGCTATAACAAACGGAAGGGGAACACAAGCTTGTATGAAATATGAATGATTCTAACAAAAGGAAGCGTTACTATGACTGCGGCTGGTCCCCACGAAATAGCCAGCCCAAGTTCCAAGTTCTTCGGTGCTCGTGGCAAGTTTCCGGATTTCCACTGTTCAGGCCCAATCCATTTACTGAGGACGATTTGAGGGCGAGGGGGTGCCATCCCACTGTCAAGCCAGCACGAAGTGCTCTGTCATGTAATGTTCCATCTTAGTATAACCTCCTATGCTGCCTGAGTAGCGTAATCACACACAGCGCTGTTAATACCATCTGAGCACTTAGACAACCACATACCATGGGGTCCCCAACCAAAAATGGTGTAATTGGCCACAAACATTAATTTTCCTGATTTAGCTTGACATCTGGAGTATACTTAAAGTTCTGATATGTAAACCCTTTGCATAATGATTTTTGTCCTTTTCCCGGAGTTTCAGTAGTGATGACATGGTTCTCATAGAAAGAAAGGGCAGTAAACAGTCCAAGCAACGTCTGAAAGTTCTTCTTTGGAGGCGGAATGAAAGCCCATGTTTGTCAGCTAATGCATAATTCTCCTGGACTCATGCATAGAGGAAGGACTTCATACCCGAGAGAAATATTAATTAGCCTCCCTTCTACCTCAGGATGAAAGGGCCCCTCCAACCTCTGAGGAGGAGGCATACGTACTGAGTCATTGGTGGATACAATTCGTTATCTGTCCATTCTACAACCTGCAGTAAAGGGGGGTTGGATATATAGGCCCAGTAAGTATGATTAGTTAATTCAGCTTGAGCAGGGGAGGCAAAGGCAAGCAAAGCAAGCATAGCCACAAAAATATTTTCTGGATTCCGAGGCATTCCCTATTGAGAAACAAGATTTTCAGCTTGATTAGTAAGGGTTTTTATTTGTCCCCAAGTAGGGAGATCTTGAGGTCGATGACGTCGAGGGTGGTGCTTCTTGGAAATTTTTAGAGCCGCCATGGCCTGTGTTGGAATTTTTTCATCACGGGGGTTTTGACTTTTCACCTTTATTTTGAACACCGGAGGCTCCCCTGGGGCAGATCTTCCAAAGAAGCCAACTGAGTTCGTTGGATACATCTGGAGAAATACAAACATACCCCTTTCCCTGTAAGATTAATTTCCCAGATTTCCATCACTTACTTGATACCAAATAAGGCAGAGGAAGACAGTTCAGTTCAGTTCAGTCGCTCAGTCGTGTCCACCTCTTTGCGACACCATGAGTCGCAGCATGCCAGGCCTCCCTGTCCATCACCAACTCCCAGAGTTCACTCAAACTCATATCCATGGAGTCGGTGATGCCATCCAGCCATCTCATCCTCTGTCGTCCCCTTCTCCTCCTGCCCCCAATCCCTCCCAGCATCAGAGTGAACTGAGTCAACTCTTCGCATGTCCATGGAGTTGGTGATGCCATCCAGCCATCTCATCCTCTGTTGTCCCCTTCTCCTCCTGCCCCCAATCCCTCCCAGCATCAGAGTCAACTGAGTCAACTCTTCGCATGAGGTGGCCAAAGGACTGGAGTTTCAGCCTCAGCATCAGTCCTTCCAATAAACACCCAGGACTGAGCTCCTTTAGGATGGACTGGTTGGATCTCCTTTCAGTCCAAGGGACTCTCAAGAATCTTCTCCAACACCACACTTCAAAAGCATCAATTCTTCGATGCTCAGCTTTCTTCACAGTCCAACTCTCACATCCATACATGACCACAGGAAAAACCATAGCCTTGATGAGATGACCTTTGTTGGCAAAGTAATGTCTCTGCTTTTTAATATGCTCTCTAGGTGGGTCATAATTTTCCTTCCAAGGAGTGAGCATCGTTTAATTTCATGGCTGCAATCACCATCTACAGTGATTTTGGAGCCCCCCCCCAAAAAAAGTTTAGTATAAAAGTCTTTATATTCTTTGAGAGACCAGAATGAGGCTTTGATGTTTTTAGTCCCATCTGTATAGCAAACATCAGTTTGAGGTATAGGTTGTGATGTGACAATGTGAGGGATAATTCAGTATTTTTGAAGAAATTCCAGAGTTTGTTAGAAGGATAATGAAATGAAATTTGTCTAAAATATTCCAGAAGGGCTATTTGGAAATCAGCAGAAGTTTGTAGTGCATTCTCAAATTGAGATTTATTAATAGGTATTACAATTTTATGAGGATCGGAGCCAATTAGTCTTAGTTCTAATTATCCCATTGATAATTATTAGAGTGATCAAATCCAGATGGGGTGTAAGTGACCTTGTCCCTCTAAAATATGTATAGATCCATTCTATCGAGTGTTCTTGGGCAAGAAGTCCGGCTGTGGAATGGAGAGAAGGGAGTATAAAAAACTCTAGAGGTAAGTCAAGTCTAATACAAGTAAGAAACTGTTTTGCAATTTACTTTGTATTAAAGGAGGAGCACTTGGGGTAGGGTTGGTGGGGAAATTTTGAAATATTTTATGTTGTTCTAATTGAGCCTTTTGTAAAGTTTCATCATCTAATTCATATTCATGTAACAAGCGTTCCGCCTCTTGTCAAATATCGGGGGGAGACTAGAATTACCTTGAAATGGCAGAATCCCAGCTTTAATAAGAGCCCATAAGGGCCAGAAATCTATTGGAATAGTTCTTCCCTGTCTTGAGGCTCGTTTAACATTCTCTTTAATCTGGTTCCAAATTTCTAAATTGAAACTGCCTTCACTGGGGAACCAGGGATTATGTTCAACCACTGTTTGGAGATAAAGCCTCTATTCGCTGATGTGAAACCAAAAGTCCTTGAACTTTAAATAAATGATGAAGTACAAAAGTGGTGGGGCTTTCCAGCCGTTTGTCCCATATCCCCACACTTAGCAACCTCCGTAGGTGCAGTCACTCCGTCCGCTTGCCAATGGCATTCTCCAGGTCCCTGTTCGGGCACCATTTTTTACAGACTTTACAGACAGGTACATGGGGACTGGATTCGATGAAAAGAAGGCAAAGGAAAGAAAGACATGGGCACCCAACTCTCCAGTGAAACAAGGGTACCTTATTTGCAGAAATGCATGCTTCTATACCTTCAATAAAATGATTACTCCACCATTAAGAATGAAATTCCATCAGCTGCAACAAAATGGATAGTCCTGTAAGTAAAAGGTCACTGAAGAGAGTCACTGAAGGGAATCCAAGCAGGTGCTCTTTCCCATGATCTCAGTCCTGAGAACTGCGTGCAGCTCTGCTTGTTCCTGTATTCCAGAAACTGGTAAGGAACAGAGAGTCCTTGAGAGACGGCACACAAAGAAAGAAAATGCAACGTATTGGATCCCTTCAAGTTGAACGTCCCCTGACACTTATCAGACTTTACTAGATTCCACCGCAATATAGTCTTTAATCCTATAACTATTGTTAATACAGGCTTATTTGTTTTAAATTTTTTAAACTTACCACAAGGAGATATTTTGACAAAAGCAGAAAATCATTTCGAAGCATTGAAGGATACCTCGCTTCCTCTGCCCATTTGGTATCAAGACGGGTTGATTAAACAATGGAAATCTGGAAAATTAATATTACAGGGAAAGGGGTACGCTTGTGTTTCTCCAGATGTGGTCAACGAAATCAGCTGGCTGCCTCTTCGGAAGATCCGCCCCAGGGGAGCCGCCAGCATTCAAGACAGGGAAGAAATGGCGAAATCCCCAGGAGGAGGAGTTTCCAGTACAAGCCATGGCAACTTTAAAAATTTCTAAGAAATGCTGCACTCAAGGTCATCGACCTTATGATCTCCCCACTTGGGGACAGATAAAAACCCTGACTAATCAAGCTGAAAATCCGGCTTCTCAACAGGGAATGCCTCGGAATCCAGAAAATATTTTTGTTGCTATGCTTGCTTTGCTTGCTTTTCCTTCCCCCGCTCAGGCTGACCTGATTAATCACACTTATCAGCGTTATATATCTAACCCCGCTTTATTGCAGGTTGTAGAATGCACAGCTATAGGACTGGTCGTATCCAGTAATGACTTACTACATATGCCTCCTCCTTGGAGCTTGGAGGGGCCCTCTCATCCTGAGGAAGAAAGAAGACTAATTAACAATTTCTCTAGGCTGTGAAATCCTTCCTTTATGCATGGGCCCAGCAAAATTATGTATTACTGTTGGTCAACAAACGTGGGCTTTCATCTTGCCTCCAAAAATGAACTTCTGCACATTTTTCAGACTGTTTACTGCCCTGTCCTTTTATTAGAACCATGTCAATACTACCAAAACTCCAGGAAAAGGACAAAAGTTGGAATGTTAGGTGTTTATTATAAGGATTTAAAATATACTCCTGTTTATTGAGAGAGATGTCAAGCTAAATCACGGAAATTAATGTTTGTGGCCAATTACACCATTGTTGATTGGGGACCCTATGGTATGTAGCTATCTAACTGCTCAGATGATATTAACACTATTATGTGTGACTATGTTACTCAAGTAACATGGAAGATTACCAACAGTTCAATGGACAAAGGACTCCTTGTCTGGCTTGATGGCAGAATGGCACCTCCTCGCCCTCAAATTGTCCTCAATAAATGAATTGGGCCTGAACAATGGGACATCTGGAAACTTGCTACAAATACTGAAAAACCTGGAACTTGGACTGGATATTTCACAGGGACCAGTCATAGTCATAGTAACTATTCCTTCCATTATAATCATGCATATTTTATACAAGCTTGTGTTCCCTTTCCTTTTTTTATACCCATAGAAAACTTACAATTTAATAAGACTTAACATTCTGTGACTTGTATAGATTGCAAATTGTATCCATGTCTTAATTCCTCTAAAAAAATGAACCCCTTTTGAGTCTTCGATCTCGACGTAGTCTGTGGTTGCCAGTAGATCTCCAACGACCCTGGAAAGAGGGTCCCATCGCAAGACTTACCTCCCAGTTACTCACTAAATTACTCCGACGATCTAAGCAATTCATCAGATGATTGATTCTTGGCGTTTGGGGGTTAACAGCCATTTACACCATTGCTGCTGTCACAGACATTGCTTTACAAACTTCAATTCAAACACAGAGCTATTCAAAACTGGACTAAAGATGCTCATTCTATATGGGACATAGGTTCAGATAGATGAAAAAGTTCAACATAAAATTCAGGATTTAAAAAGAGCCATCCAATGGATTGGAGATCAATTAATAGATTTACAAACACAAGTATTATTAAATTGCGATTGGAATTGTACTCAATTTTGTATCCCTCCTCTTTGGTTCAACCATAGTGCCTACAACTGGGAGCAAATCAAATTGTATTTGCAAGATACACATAATAACACTTCCTTACATGTACAGCCTGTGGCCACCATCTTGAATTGAGTGTCGTGTGCAGCACGTGTGCATACCGCCCTCTGAACTGAGGTATCTGTGCAGTCATTTTGCACCAAGAACTCTGGCTTGAGGTCTGAAACGTTTGAAATCTCAGCATGTGACTATGAGTGAGTGAAACTAAGCACAGAGAAAAAAGGAAAAAAAAAAAAAAAAAAACAATGGGGTGGGGGTATGGATTTGATTCTCGGTTGGGGAACTAACTGCTCTGTCGTCAAGCTGCGACAGCACAGGAGAGGCCTAGAGGAGCTACTGCACGTCCAAGGTCAGGGGCGGCAGCCAAGAGGAGCTATCCCACATCTGAGGTCAGGGGCGGCGGCCGAGAGGAGCTACCCCATGCCCGAGGTCAGGGCGGCCAAAATGAGCAACCCTACGTCCAAGGAGGGGTGGCTGCATGAGTGCAGGAGGGCCGAGAGGAGCTACTCCATGTTCAAGGTCAGGACGGCTGGCCGTGAGGAGATACCCCTCGTCCAAGGTAAGGAGCACCGGCTGCATTTTGCTGGAGCAGCTGTGAAGAGATACCCACATCCAAGGTAAGAGAAACCCAAGTAAGACAGTAGGCACTGAGAGACGGCATCAGAGGGCAGACAGACTGAAACCACGATCACAGACAACTATCCAGTCTGCTCACACGGACCACAGCCTTATCTAACTCAATGAAACTAAGCCATGCCGTGTGCGGCCACCCAAGATGGGCGGGTCGTGGTGGAGAGGTCTGACAGAATGCGGTCCACTGGAGAAGAGAATGGCAAACCACTTTAGTATTCTTGCCTTGAGAACCCCATGAACAGTATGAAAAGGCAAAATGATAGGATACTGAAAGAGGAACTCCCCAGGTCAGTAGGTGCTCAATATGCTACTGGAGATCAGTGGAGAAATAACTCCAGAAAGAATGAAGGGATGGAGCCAAAGCAAAAACAATACCCAGCTGTGGATGTGACTAGTGATAGAAGCAAGGTCCGATGCTGTAAAGAGCAATATCGCATAGGAACCTGGAATGTCAGGTCCATGAATCAAGGCAAATCGGAAGTGGTCAAACAGGAGATGGCAAGGGTGAACGTTGACATTCTAGGAATCGGCGAACTTCTGGAATGGGTGAATTTAACTCAGATGACCATTACATCTGCTACTGCGGGCAGGAATCCCTCAGAAGAAATGGAGTGGCCATCACGGTCAACAAAAGAGTCCGAAACGCAGTACTCTGATGCAATCTCAAAAACGACAGAATGATCTCTGTTCGTCTCCATGGCAAACCATTCAATATCATGGTAATCCAAACCTATGCCCCAACCAGTAATGCTGAAGAAGCTGAAGCTGAACGGTTCTATGAAGACCCACAAGACCTTTTAGAACTAACACCCAAAAAAGATGTCCTTTTCGTTATAGGGGACTGGAATGCAAAAGTAGGAAGTCAAGAAACACCTGGAGTAACAGGCAAATTTGGCCTTGGAATGTGGAATGAAGCAGGGCAAAGACTAATAGAGTTTTGCCAAGAAAATGCCCTGGTCATAGCAAACACCCTCTTCCAACAACACAGGAGAAGACTCTACACATGGACATCACCAGATGGTCAACACCAAAATCAGACTGATTATATTCTTTGCAGCCAAAGATGGAGAAACTCTATACAGTCAGCAAAAACAAGACTGGGAGATGACTGTGGTTCAGATCATGAACTCCTTATTGCCAAATTCAGGCTTAAATTGAAGAAAGTAGGGAAACCCACTACACCATTCAGGTATGACCTAAATCAAATCCCTTATGATTATACAGTGGACGTGAGAAATAGATTTAAGGGACTAGATCTGATAGAGAGAGTGCCTGATGAACTATGGATGGAGGTTCATGACATTGCACAGGAGACAGAGATCAAGACCATCCCCACGGAAAAGAAATGCAAAGAAGCAAAATGGCTGTCTGAGGAGGCCTTACATATAGCTGTGAAAAGAAGAGAAGTGAAAAGCAAAGGAGAAAAGGAAAGACATAAGCATCTGAATGCAGAGTTCCAAAGAACAGCAAGGAGAGATAAGAAAGCCTTCCTCAGCGATCAATGCAAAGAAATAGAGGAAAACAACTGAACAGGAAAAACTAGATATCTCTTCAAGAAAATCAGAGATACCGAGGGAAGATTTCGTGCAAAGATGGGCTCAATAAAGGACAAAAATGGTATGGACTGCTGGGAGCCAGCATGGGGAATCCCGCCCATGGCAAAGGTCATGAGGAAGGGGCCTGACATGCAAAGGCGGGATCAGGCCTCGTGGGCGCCCCCTGGAACTTCTCGAGCATCTACTCCAAAACCAGAATGTCTGTCTTATTATTTTATGACTTTCACCAACTCCTATGACATTAACAGGGGGCTATCCTTGACCACCTTTCTCTGGAAAAACTTAACTTAGAGCTCCAGTTAAGAGTCTCCTGCATATAAAAGGAGTGTCTCAGCTCAAACCCCTCTGATGGCTCTCTAACATGCCTGACAGGTTTACCCGGACTTTTACAGCTAAGCATGTCATTGTTTATAGCCCCCCAACCTCGAGAGGCACGGGAAGCTTAAAACATCTTAAAGATATTAAAGTCTTTTTAAAGAGCTAAGAATTACATTGGTGAAGGGTTTCATTGTTGAGTTAATGATTGCCACCAGGCCTCCATATCCTTTATCTTTTAGGCACCTGGAGGATATTAATCAAGGTAATTGGGATGTAGAAAAAGGAATATAGTTGTTTTGATATTAGCAATACTAGACTTTTGAGTTAATGAATTTTCTCTTTGTTATAAATTACTATACTCCTCTTTCTTTGTTATAAATTGTTGTGTCCTTGCTATGTAAGAATGCAACCTTAATTAGTGCTTTCTGAGAGTGACACCAGACTTTAGTAAGAACTTTTAAGGCAAATAAGGTTTCTGGTTGACAGACCCTTATCAGAAAAGGGCCATAAAATGCTAATAGGCCTCCTGGCCAGAAGATGATGCAAATCACCTCTAAGACCTGTGTATACAGCTAGGTATGCAGAGAGAAAGCCTGGTCTCGATAAGGGTCAGGGCTGCTGACCCTGCATGACTTTGTATTATCCGTTGATCTCTATGTACAACTTGAAGTATAAAAGCTTTCCTGGAAAACAAAGAGACGGACCAGTTTCTCGGAAATCTGGCTCCCCCTGTGTCTTCTTTTCTTACTCTATTTTCTGGTTGATTCCCTTCTGGAGCATAGAGGCTCGCTGTGTCTACTTATTGCCTGGGCTTCTAAGACCCACGCGAGAGGGAGCCCAAGGTGGGGCACCCTCCGGTATTCAAGTGGGCGCCTGCGGCCCTACGTAGATGGTGCAAGTCCCTTGTCTCGGGGCTTTGTTGGCTTTCTATGTAAACCAAGGAATACAGCCTCTTTTTCTCCTCTATTTTCTCTCCTCTCTCTCACTACACTATTCTTCCCTAATCTCTCTTTATATCTCTAATTAAATAATTCTTTCCTAACCGCCGACTCCGTCCCTGTTTCGAATTGCCCTGGATCCACCAGGGCTGGACCCCGGCAATGGACCTAACAGAAGCAGAAGATATTAAGAAGAGGTGGCAAGAATACACGGAAGAACTGTACAAAAAAGAGCTTCATGACCCAGATAATCACGATGGTGATCATTCACCTAGAGCCAGACATCCTGGAACGTGAAGTCAAGTGGGCCTTAAAAAGCATCACTATGAACAAAGCTAGTGGAGGTGATGGAATTCCAGTTGAGCTGTTTCAAATCCTGAAAGATGATGCTGTGAAAGTGCTGCACTCAATATGCCAGCAAATTTGGAAAATTCAGCAGTGGCCACAGGACTGGAAAAGGTCAGTTTTCATTCCAATCCCAAAGAAAAGCAACGCCAAAGAATGCTCAAACTACCACACAATTGCACTCATCTCACACGCTAGTAAAGTGATGCTCAACATTCTCCAAGCCAGGCTACAGCAATATGTGAACTGTGAACTTCCAGATTTTCAAGCTGGTTTTAGAAAAGGCAGAGGAACCAGAGATCCAATTGCCAACATCTGCTGGATCATGGAAAAAGCAAGAGAGTTGCAGAAAAACATCTATTTCTGCTTTATTGACTATGCCAAAGCCTTTGACTATGTGGATCACAATAAACTGTGGAAAATTCTGAAAGAGATGGGAATACAGACCACCTGACCTGCCTCTTGAGAAAGCTATATGCAGGTCAGGAAGCAACAGTTAGAACTGACATGAACAACAGACTGGTTCCAAATAGGAAAAGGAGTACGTCAAGGCTGTATATTGTCACCCTGCTTATTTAACTTAGATGCAGAGTACATCATGAGAAACACTGGGCTGAAAGAAGCACAAGCTGGAATCAAGACTGCTGGGAGAAATATCAATAACCTCAGATATGCAGATGACACCACCCTTATGGCAGAAAGTGAAGAGGAGCTAAAAAGCCTCTTAATGAAAGTGAAAGAGAAGAGTGAAAAAGTTGGCCTAAAGCTCAACATTCAGAAAACGAAGATCATGGCATCTGGTCCCATCACTTCATGGGAAATAAGATGGGGAAACAGTGGAAACAGTGTCAAACTTTATTTTTGGGGGCTCCAAAATCACTGCAGATGGTGACTGCAGCCATGAAATTAAAAGACGCTTACTCCTTGGAAGGAAAGTTATGACCAACCTAGATAGCATACTAAAAGGCAGAGACGTTACTTTGCCAATAAAGGTCCATCTAATCAAGGCTATGGTTTTTCCTGTGGTCATGTATGGATTTGAGAGGTGGACTGTGAAGAAAGCTGAGTGCCAAAGATTTGATGCTTTTGAACTGTGGTGTTGGAGAAGACTCTTGAGAGTCCCTTGGAGACTCAAGGAGATCCAAAGAGTCCATCCTGAAGGACGTCAGTCCTGGGTGTTTATTGGAAGGACTGATGCTGATGCTGAAACTCCAATACTTTGGCCACCTCGTGCGAAGAGTTGACTCATTGGAAAAGACCCTGATGCTGGGAGGGATTGGGGGCAGGAGGAGAAGGGGATGACAAAGGATGAGATGGCTGGATGACATCACCGACTCTATGGACATGAGTCTGAGTGAACTCCAGGAGTTGGTGATGGACAGGGAGGCCTGGTGTGCTGTGATTAATCGGGTCACAAAGAGTGAGCGACTGATCTGAACTGAAATGTGCACAATTGTTGCAAAAGGAAATCCTTCAAACCTTCTCTAAAAGTCTACCCTCTTCCAAAGGTTTGGAAACCTTAGCTGAACAGCTAGCTGGTCAATTATCTGGGCGAGACCCTCGAAGATGGCTTCAAAGCATTACACATAGTATTGGATCTGGAACTATAATGTTGATAATTATCCTGGTGATTATATTTGTAATATACTGATGGCTTTCAACTAAAATTGTTCAAACTAAACAAACTCACTTGGTCAGGGCCTTTTTCACAAAAGTATCTACAGTCATCTCCAATTATGAAAAAATAAAAAAGAGGGAACTGTCAGGAGATGTTCAACTTTAAAGGATCCAATATGTTAGTTTCTTCTTTTGTGTTTCTCAAGGACTCTATTCCTTATCAGTTCCTGGAAAGCAGCAATGAGCAGAGCTGCACGTAGCTCTCAGGACTGAGGTCATGAGAAAGGGCATCTGCTTGGACTCCTTTCAGTGACTCCCTTCAGTGACCTTTCACTTGAAGGTAATCTATTCAGTTATGCCCCTCTTACTCAGCATATGGAATGCTTTCTTGGCCCTTTCAAGATTGTTATTTGCTTGGCTTTCTTTTTCCTCATTTATTTTTTTTACTGCCTACAGCTGCCTTGTATGAAGATATAGAAACATGCGTTATTGCAAATAAAGCACCCTTGTTTCACTCGACACTTGGGTCCCCTGCTTCCTTCTTCTCGTCGACTCCCGCCCCCAGGTCCCGGTCTACAAAGACTGTGACAGCTCTGTCTTCAATTTCCACAAATAAGAGTAACTCTTCTTTAATCATACATCCAACAGCTATTTCTATCCAATGGAGAACATGACCCTTTTCCTATGCATTGTTCCTAGCACACCATCAGTTCCTGGAAACTGTCCCTCTCCTCCAAGCCCAGGCCTTTTAAAATCTTGCCTGCTCTGTTCAAGGTCAGTTGGTAGAACATTATGTTTTATAACAGGCTGGACTACATAGAGAAGGGCTTCCTGATCCTACTGACCATGACGAGTCATGTACTAGTTTAACATTATTTCCCACCCTCCCTGTTGCTAATTCACACACGCTATTGAATTTCATAATTTAGGCTGTGTATTTTTCCAGGAAACATGGATGTAATGATTCGTATCTCATGAAGTCAGCCCCTTCATCTCACTGATTCCTTCCCAGAGACCATCGTGAAACGCATGTAGCAAATGCGTCTGATCAATGTTTTACTAAAGTCAAGCTCTTAGAGCTCACCACACAGCACGCCAATAAACTGAGCGACTACTTGCTGGGCAAGGAATAGTGACTTTATTCAGAAAGCCAGGAGACCAAAAAGATGGTGGGATACTGTCCCAAAGAATCCTCTTTGCCAAGTTAGAATTCGGGTTTCTTTTACATGAAAAGATCTCTATAGCTTCTCTTCAAATATGGACTTAACTGCAGTTGCTGAGTGTCTGAACTAAAATCATCAGAGAATACATATAGTGAAAAGGGTAAAGGATTTGCTTCAACCACTGAGTCTGGGAAGTATGGCTCCACTATATTCCTGTCTTGTGACTTTTGGGTAAGATCCTTGCCACACACATTACATTGCTGTGTGTTTTCTCCAGGATAAATACTCTGATACTACTGGTAAGATGTTAGCTGTGAGGATGGTGTTTTTGTTTTTGTTTTTTCTTTTTCCACATCTGTGAAATTGATGAGGAATCTTTCCAGAATGAATTCATGTTCTAAAGACCTGACTAATAAACGCATATATATCTGGCTTCTATCCAGTATGAATTTTCTCATGAAGCCCAAGATGTTGCCACACTCGTGATATTTGTATGGTTTCTCAGCAGTGTGAATTCTCTGACCAACAGTAGGGTGTGAATTTTGAACTGTGAATTTTGAAGACTTCTACCATATACCACATTCACAAGAGTTTCTCTCATGTATGGATTTTCTGATGTTTAGTGAGTGCTGAGACCTGAGTAAAGGATTTTCCACACTCGAAACACTTGAAAGGTTTCTCTATATGTATTCTCCGATGACTTGTAAGGTGTGAATTTCGACTGAAGAACTTGCCACACTCATTACATTTGAAAGGTCTCTCTCCAGTATGAATTCTCCAGTGAAGTCGAAGATGTGGTTTTTGACCGAAGACTTTTCCACACTCATCGCATTTGTAAGGTTTCTCTCCAGTATGAACTGTCTGATGACTTAAAAGGATTGACTTTACACGAAAGGCCTTGCCACACTCATCACATTTGTAAGGTCTCTCTCCAGTATGAAATCTCTTATGACTTATGAACTGTGAAGGCTGACTGAAGTGCTTGCCACATTCATTACATTTGTAAGGTTTCTCTCCAGTATGAACCCTCTGATGGCCAGCAAGGTGTGCATTTCGGATGAAGACCTTGTCACATATATCGCATTTAAATAATTTCTTTCCTGTATGAATTTTCTGATGTCTCCTGAGGTTTGAGCTGTCAGTAAAGGTTTTGCCACACTCATTACACTGGTAACTTCTCTTTCTTGCATGGATATTCTGATGACTTACAAGCAATGAATTCTGACCAAAGATTTTACCACATATACCACATTTATGTAAGTTTGCTCCTGAGTGGATTATCTGATGTTTAGCAAGGGTGGAGCTATCATTAAAGTTTTTGCCACACTCATTACATTTGTAACATTTCACTTCAGAATGAATTTTCAAATGACGTGCAAGCTGTGAACTTTGATCAAACAATCTGTCACATACTTCACATTTATGTGATTTCTCTCTTATATGGATGGCCTGATGTTTAATGAGGTATGAGCCCTTACGATAGGCTTTCCCACACTCATTACATTTGTAAGGTTTTTCCCTCTGTGCTTTGAGGTCTTGTGTTATTCCTGAAGGATCCACAACATCACTCCCATATATATTAGAAACACTGGTTTGGGCACAAGGAGGAATTCTCTGAAGTGGTGAAAATGAGGAACTGTTGTTGACAGATCTCTTAACTTCATTATATTCAGAAATTATCCCTCCAGTTTGAAATATCTGCAGTTTATCCTGGAAGTTAAATCCAAGCCTGTTTCCAAAGGGCTTGATTCCTGCATCCTTTCTATCATGCAAATCTCTTCCATCAGGCACATTTCCATTAAGGCTTACAGGCGCGCCTTTGTAATTTCTTTTGTCATCTCTCTGCAGACACTCAAAGTCACACATATTTTCCTGACTTTCCCAAAGATTAAAGCGTTCGATTTCACAGCTTTCAGGGTTTCCCAGCATCAATGTTTGGAATGTTTCTCGTTTATCACTGGTCGCTTTGGGTTGTAAATGCTTGGTCACATGTGTAGGAGAGATATCTACAAGATAAAAAGAACCACAGGTATCCTGCTCACAATATTTCAAAAATAAATCTTTCATGTTGAATATATATTACACCAAAAGTAATACTTACACCAAGTTATGAAACACCACAATGTTGACCTGAAGTTTCAAGGAACAGAATTTTTAACTTAAGAAAGCATGATAACATAAATTCACTGTTAAGGTAGCCTAGTTTTAAAAACCATATGCCAAACACACCCACATTGGACAATCTTAGGCCAACTCTCAAAAACAGGGTATTTTTCTACCAGAACCCCTAGGAACGTGTCAAACCACAGTTGTCTCAAATTGAAAAGAAAAATATTATACTATCATTGTATTCTGCATATTTACTGTACATAAATAAATTATAAACAACATATTATATAACAGTAAATAATCCAAAACCAAGCTTACCCAATTAATAATTAACTATTCATAATTGGTTGTTTACCATTGAAAACAAATGAGAAAATGAAGACTATGACTAAAACAAGTTTTTGGAAACAACACAGTTTTCTAAATCTGCTATAGAACCATGCACCCAAAAAGAAAAGGCACTTTACAATGTGAACAAGTAGTATGTGTCAGCTGTATTGCAGAATACATGCGAAAAGACCACCATCTATAAATGACATAAATTAAGATGTAAAATAGTCACCAGTTTTCTAACAGCAAATAAACAAAGCAATCCCCACCTATGTTGCTGTTGTTCAGTCGCTCAGTTGTGTTTGCCTCTCTGTGACACTGTGGACTGTAGCCCACTGGACTCCTCTGTCCATGGGATTACCCAAGCAAGAATAGTGGAGGGGGTTGCCATTTCCTTCTCCAATGCATGAAAGCGAAAAGTAAAAGTGAAGTTGCTCAGTCTCTTAGCGACCCCATGGACTGCAGCCTAGCAGGCTCCTCCATCCATGGGATTTTCCAGGCGGGATTTCCCAGGCAAGAATAGTAGAGCGGGCTGCCACTTCCTTCTCCACAGGACCCTCCCGACTCAGGGATCAAACCTGCATCTCGCTGCATCAGCGGGTGAATTCTTTACCACTGAGCCGCCAAGGAAGGCTTCTCTCTAGCCATGCACTATTCTTGATTATCGGGTTTAATGGCACCAAAATATAATAAAAAGTGAGTGCTTTGTGTATTTGTTGACTTGGGTCTGACACAATAGTGCTGAAAAATGTTGCCAGTGAAAAGCATACAAGATATAATGTAGCTGAAGTCTGACAGAAAACAAAATTCTGTAAAGCAATTACCCTTCAATTAAAAAATTAATAAAATTTTAAAAAGATAGAATGTAGATAGAGTCATATCATAAAGAACATGACAGAATATAGATATTACCTTTTTTAAACAAAAGTAAATTTTGAGTATTTACTATAAAACATGCATTACTATAAGCCAACTGACCGCACTCATTTGCTTTGAAAGGCTTGAGGTAAAATACCATGTTTTTCTCTAATCAGAGCAGGAGACACACCCAATTGGTACACAAAGTGGCAAGAGAAGCGGGAAATGAATCTGAACCTACAGACGGAGCAAACTTATTTGTCAACATGACCACCCACCGAAAGAATAGATTAGAAACTATTTTTTAAAAATACAAGGAACTCGGAAAATCTCAAGGAAGATACAAGACAGAAGTAGTCTGTTTAACTATTATTCAGTGATCCCATCTCAAAATGGGTTGTGAGTCATCACGGATGCACAGAGTGATCTAGGTCATGTCCTGAGAAACTTGTTCCATAAATGACCAGAGATGGTCTTTACAGTGAGAGTATGTAGAAGGTGGAGGGATGTCGTAGGTAAGAACGATGTTTCCGTCCATATCAAGGTACTATGTAAGGAATGGTCAGGACTAAGAAAGGGACTGCGTGGAGCATAGGGCACACAGGTTTATGTCAGATATCAGCTTGTGACTGCATGTCTTTGTGAAAATAACTGAGAGCACAAACTAATATACTGACCTTAAAAGAAAAGAACTGGTTCAGCAAGTTTATGGGCATTATACTATGGGTAGGGGACAGAAGCAAGAGAGATTTTAAAAGTGACTGTGATATATGGAAAAGCAGGATAATACCTGTTATACATACTATTTACAATGTAATGTATCCAACTGTGACTTTTGTAAGTTACAATGGAATGCTTATATTCAAGAAAAACATATACAATATTCCCAGATATTGTGTAACAATCTTATTAGCCGAAATTAGAAGGAAAATCCAGGAAAAGGCTATCTAAATCTGGGTTCCTCTGCCAAGTATGATTAACCTCTCTACTGGACATTTATTTCGTTTCTTCTTCCACACATGTTCATCTCAAGATTGAGGAGTATCAAAGAAAAGGAGGGATTGAAACTGACTCTGGAGGACCTTCCCAGTTACAAAAGCCTTTCTGAGGGATCCAACTCCTTTTTGTAGAAAAAGGCTTCATTCTCCTGGATCTTCCCTGAGTTCAAAAGAGCAGTTTCAAACAGTTACTAAAGCATAAAAGGACCACATCATGATCAAGCGGGATTTATTGCAGGGATGCAAGACCTCTCAATATCCACAAGTTAACCAGTAGGATGCACCCCAGTAAGAGCTGAAGACTAAAAACCTATGATGATCATTAGATGCAGAAAAGCTTCTGACAAAATTCAAGTGCCATCTATGATTAAAAAAAAAAAAAACCCTTCAGAAAGTCAGCACAGATGGAGCCTACCTCAACATAATTAAAGACTGTATATGTCAAACACACAGCTAACATCATACTCAACAGGGAAAAACCAAAAGCATTACCCTTAACAACCTGAATAAGACAAGAATGTTCACTATTGCCACTTTTATTGAACACATTTTTGGAAGTCCTAGCCACAACAATCAGAAAAGGAAAAGAAATAAAAGGAATTCAAGGTAAATAAAAATAAAAAAGAAGCTAAACTGTGAGTATGGTGCTACACACAGAAAATCCCGAAGATGCCACCAGATGACTACTAGACCTCATCAATGAACAGAGGAACCTTGCTGGATACAACATATCCGAAAACTGCTGCATGTCTATACTCTAATAATGATACATCGGAAAGTGAAGTTAGTGAAACATCGGAAAGTGAAGTTAGTGAAACAATCCCATTCTCCATCTCATACGAAAGAACACAATTCTAAGGAATACACCTACCTAAAAAGTCAAAAGAACTGTACTCATAAAACTACAAGATGCTGATGACTGATACCAAAGATGACACAGACAGATGGAAACATACACCATGTTCTTGGATTGAAAGAAGTAACACTGTCAAAATGACCATACTGTCCAAGGCAATCTACATATTCAATGCAACCCTTGTCAAATTAACAATGACATATTTCATAAAACAAAGAAAAACTTAATCTGTACCAAATACAAAAGACTCTGATATCTAAAATGATCTTGAGAAGGAAGAGATGGAGGAATCATGTTCTCTCAGTTTAGACTATACTACAAACTTACAGTCATCAAAGTGGAAGTGAAGTCGCTCAGTCGTGTCCGATTCTTTGTGACCCCATGGACTGCAGCCTACCGGGTTCCTCTGTCCATGGGATTTTCCAGGCAAGAATACTGAAGTGGGTTGCCATTTCCTTCTCCAGGAGATCTTCCTGACCCAGGGACTGAACCTGGGTCTCCTGCACTGCAGGCAGGCGCTTTACCACCTGAGCCACCAGGGAAGTAGTATGATAATGGCACAAAACGGAAACAGAGATCAGTAGAGCAGGAGAGAAAACCCAGAAACAAACCAATTTACTTATGGTCAATTATTCTATAACAAAGGGGGAAAGAATATAGAATGAAGAAGTCTCTTTAATAAGTGATGCTGGGATAAATGGACAGTTACATGAAAAAGAATGAAACTATAACATCCTCTAACACCACATACAAAAATAAACCCAAAATGTATTAAACATCTAAATGCAAGACCAGATAGTATAAAATTCATAGTGGAAAACAAATGCAAAACACTGGCAATATGTTGCTGGATCTATGTCTTAACAGTCACAGTAATAAAAGCAAAATCAAACAAATGAGACCTAATTCAACTTAAAACCTTTTTGCAAAGTAAAGGAAACCAAAAAAGAACAAAATGACAACTTCTGGACTAGGAGACTATATGCAAATAATGCTACCTATAAGGGATTTATTTCCAACATATACAAATAGCTCATACAGCTTAATATCAAAACAAACAAACAATCCGATCAAAAAATGAGCAGAAGATCAAAACAGATATTTCTCCAAAGGAGACAAATAGATGGCCAACAGGCACCTGAAAAGATGTTCCACGTCTCTACTTATGAGAGAAATGCAAATCAAAACCACAAAAATGTATCACCTCCCACTGGTCAGAATGACCACCATCAAACAAACAAATGCTTGAGAGGGTGTGGAGAAAAGAGAACCCTCCTACACTGCTGGAAGGAACATAAATTGGTACTGCCACTTTGGAAAATAGCGTGGAGGTTCCATAAAGAACTAAAAATAGAGCTATCAGAGGAACCAGCAATTCCAATCCTGGGCATATATCCAGAAAGGATGAAAACTAATTCAAAATGATACATGCACACCAATGTATTTAGCAGCACTATTTACACCAGCCAAAACACGGCAGCAACCTAAATGTTCACTGACAGACAAAGGGAGAAAGAATATCTGGTACATATAGACAAGGGAATATTGGGAAGTAACAGTAGCTCGGCCGTGTCCAGCTCTTTAAGACCCCGTGGCCTGCAGCCTGCCGGACTCCCCTGTCCATGAAATTCTCCAGGCAAGAACACTGGAGTGGGTTGCCACCTTCACAGCATAAAACACAATGAAGTAATGCCTTTTGCAGCAATACAGACAGACTTAGGGATTATTCTAAGTGAAATCAGAGAAAGACAAATATCAGAGGATATTATATGTTGAACTGAAATGAATGATACAAATGAACTTATTCACAAAATAAACTCACCAGAATAAAAAACAAACTTATGGTTACCAAAGGGGATAGTACAGGATGGTGATGGGGGCTGGAAAGGGAGAGATAAATTAGCAGTCTGAATATATACAAACTAATGTATATACAAAATAGATAGATAACAAGAACCTACGATATAGCTCCGGGAACTACACTGAGTATCTTGTAAACTGCTGTGTACCTGAAACACAACATTGTAAATTAACTATACCTAAAAAGTGGAGAAGGAAATGGCAACCCATTCCAGTGTTCTTGCCTGGAGAATCCCAGGGACAGAGGAGCCTGGTGGGCTGCCGTCTGTGGGGCTGCACAGCGTCGGACACGACTGAAGCGACTTAGCGTGCACGCGTGGGTGCATGCACTGGAGAAGGAAATCGCAACCCACTCCAGTGTTCTTGCCTGGAGAATCCTGGTGGGCTGCCGTCTGTGGGGCCGCAGAGTCGGACACAACCGACGTGACTTAGCAGCCAGCAGCAGCAGCAGACCTAAAAAGAATGGTTAAAACAAAACCAAAAACAGCTCTTGCGGAGATGTTCAAAAGATGTTTCACAAGGGTGTAAAAACTACTAAATGGGGGGAGCAGTCTATGAAACGAGACGTGTTGACAAAACTGAATACCCACCAGCGAAAGAATTTACTTGGAACATTATCTTACACTGCAGACAAAAACGAACTCAAAATGGTTCAAAGACCTAAACCTATGTCCCAAATGTATAAAAGTCCTAGAAGTAAACGTGCAGGAAATGTTTCTGGAAGTTGGACCCACAAATGATTTACCAGATATAACACCAAAAGCACAGGCCACAAAATAAAACCAGATATTAATAAACTGGACTATATCAAAATTATAAACTACTGTGCATTAAAGTGCAGTGAGTTTGAAAAGACAATCAACAGTAAAAGAGAAAATATGTGGAAATCATACGTCTGATAATAAATGAGTACAAAGAATATATATATAAAAATTTTAAGAGGGACTGATCACCAGTTCCAACATACGGACCATTCCCCAATCAACCAGCCAACGCATTGCAGATACAAAACAGAAACATGAAGAGTAACACAGAAATTTGAACTCAATGGTAAAATTAAAAAAAAAAAAATACCTACAATGCAGAGAACATCAGTGCAGCCAATAGCCCCATAGATATGAGAATGTGAACTTGGACAAAGTTGCCCTGGGATAAATTCCCATACCATTTACAGTAGACGCTAAAATATACGGTCCTTGATGCACATGAACAACACTGTCACGGTGCCCTTGACAGAGTCTCCAAAGCCAGAAAATAACCTGGGAAGATGTATCAGGCTCTCGTGATACTTTCTCTCTCATCATCCTAGAACATACTGACCACTCTGCTAGATAGCTTCAAGTGGTGACTTTGTACAGAGCAAGAAAATAACATTAGGAACAGTGTCTCCATCACAGTTTTCTATTGCCTAGTAAATCCACTCCACAGACACTCAGCAGAGGCTGCCAATTAAACATAGGTGGATTATCACAGCAAGGAAACCAGATAAAACTTCAGACCCTCAGGAATATATTTCAAAGAAATTCAAGACGTAAAATGATACAAAGTAAGGAGAATGGAACATTGGGAACAGCTGACATTCCCAGACTGGGTAGAGCAGCACAAGCGTAAAAATAATAAACACGAAGGTCAGACATTACAGGATCTGGAGCTGGGACCATGCACTCGACCTACAGATGGTAAGCTTAGAGCCCATGAGATTCACATATGCTGCCCTCAGGATCAAGGATCAAAAAGATGATCTCTCTACCTACTCTCTTTACATTTTTCTAAGTAACAACCACAGAGGATCCAATCCACCAGCTTGCCCCACTCCTAAACAGAAAAAACCAGCCCTTTTGAGATACTCATTTTTCTTTATGCATTCTATTTTTAGGTATTCTTACATCACTCCCCACTGTCCAGAGATTTTCTCGTGCTCCAATGTGGAGATGATATTCAGATCCGAAACAGAAATTCTGGGACTCCCCTGGTGATCCAGTGGTTAAGCCTCTGCATTTCCAATGCAGGGGGCGCAGGTGTGATCCTTACTCAGGGACATGAAACAGACACAGCGTCTGAAGACGGTCAGTTTAACCTCGTGAAGCTGTGTCATTCCCGAGTCACCAGAACTCTCAGATGAAAGACATCAGGACCTCCCAAGGGGCACACAGGGAAAATGCAGATACCCAAGGGCAGCTCTGGGAGGAAGTCATCCTCACCCACGGACAGCAGGTTCCTGTAGGTCTCCAGCATCACGTCCCTGTACAAGGCCCTCTGAGCAGCGTCCAGGAATTCCCACTCCTCCTGAGAGAATTCGATAGCCACATCCTCAGAGGTCAGTTGTTCCTGAAATGAAACAACACGTCACCAAAAGGGCCATGAACAGTTCTCATTTTCATGCAAAAGAGAAAGGTTGGTAAGGGGTAAGGATTGACTTGGTTGAAGTATGTGTTCTAACAGATCCCTGCAGGGGTATCTGGAGAAATTATGCATCTCTAATCTTAATTTCTAATGCTTTTTCCTAAGGCCTTATGAGATCCTCCAATTAATATGGATTTTTCATCATTGTTCAAAATCCATGAAATATATATGAATAAAACTCAACACTGTATTGTCTATACAGAAGTGTCAGATATTATGTTCTACCCAGTGAGTGCAACTCATTATCTAGATGACGTACAGCATGAGTGGTGTCTTCAGAGACGACAAAGTCCACGGCACTTTTAATGGAAAGGTCAAAAGTTTCAGTTATGACGTTGATAACAGCAGCAAGGACCAAAAGTGTCTGAAGGCTTCCTGTTGCCCTAAATTACTGTAGTATTACTCTAAGCATTAAATAAGTACTTTACAGGCAAGAACCTGTCATCAATATAATAGCTCATTAAAGAACGCTCTGTTCCCACCTTACAGAAGAAAACCTGTGTCACAGACACTCTGAGAAACTCGACTCAGATCAAGCAGGTAAGAAATGTTACATGAAGCACCTGAACTCAGAAGCTGGGGCTCAGCAACTGAAGCTTACGCATCTAACAGTTAATACAGAGAACATTACAAGTCCTTTGACAGGGGGCTCGTAAAGAAAACTTGAAAGAAGTCCAAGGTGAGACTCTTCCCTGCCCCTCTGTCTTGTCTGCACGGGGAGCAGCTCTCGGGCCTTGGGCCTTCATCCCTTGAAAATGGACACCTGCGCCAAATTCGTGTCTATCCCTTCCCTAATCGGGAGAACCTCTTCCCTCTGTGGAATGATCACTGTCCGCAGTGGTGGTGAAGGATCGGAGATACTGACTGATGAGAGCCACAGCAGCTTGGCAGCCCTAGGTCCCCGGACCATCTCACTTATCCCTAGCCACAGCTTCCAAATCAGTGCCATTTCAAAGGACTCTGACACAGCAGCCAAGTTCCCTGGAGCTGGAGCTGCCACAGCAGGGCTGGCTGGCTCCAGGGCTGGAAGTGGGACTGTGTTCGGGAGCCTCATCACTGTTACGCCAGGAACCCTTCCCTGAAACAGTAGCTCTTCTACGCCACGGGCTTGGCCCTCTCAAAGGCCATGGGGCTCTTTTGGCTGATGGTGGTCTGGCTCATCTTCTGCACGATGTGAAGGGGCTCTTTCCACCTCCCAGAGTTCTTTCTCCTGTGTCTGCCCTGTATGTTCCCTTTCCTGGAACTCCCCAGGCAGCCTGGGGAAAGTGGTGGGCTCAGGGTTTGACAGAAGGAAGACAAATAAATACTGTATTAATATTAAAAAAAAGAAAACAAACAAAAAAACCCCCACAGTCCAAGGTGAACAGTGTGGAACGGCACGAAAGGTCTTTAGAGATGTAGATACAGAAACACAACTGCTAGTAATTTACTACTTAAAACACTAACAGGATTGTTTAGAAAATTTCAAGGCCACAGATTATACTGATGACATAATTTCAACTGAAAAAAAAGGTGGTATGTAGTTTTAAAATCATGATGTCTTCTATCTAAACCACAGACTTGCACATGCATGCATACATATCTATAAAAAATTAACTGAAATGAGAGGATTTGTCTCTTGACAGATTCATTGGACAATTTTATATCACCCGCATGTATTTTTTATTCACATGTATTTTGGCATCTTTCAGACGATAAAAATGTATTTTCTGTATTCAGCTGAGTTTATCAACAGGATTCTATACTAGGCTACCAAAAGAAAACTGGTAAAAACATTAAAAAAAAAATACCTGAACTCAATTCATAATAAAATTACCATATACAGAACTACAAATACAATTTTATCCATTTAAATTTACATAGCAAGGCATTAACAGAAGCCAAAGACTTTCTTTGCTTTTTTTCCCATTAATGAAACAGTGATTTGAAATTAGAAGAGTCATTAGATTATGACAAAAAAAAAATAATCACAATAGTAAAGTAAAAAAACTTCTTGGAGAATTAAAAATCATGGCAAAAAAGAATATGGAAAAAAATATATAGTTATTAAGCAAGACTATCTCAAGAAACATCATGATGGGAAGGAAACATTCAATATATTCCTTCCGAAATTTCAGTGTCCAGGGTGCCTGTCTTTCACCACCCTACGATGCGCATGAGCAGGGGCCACTAGAAGTAACAGGAGGAAAAACCCAGGGCAAGAGACACAGAGTTTGTCAGAGAATTGAAACAGGTAGTACTCATACACCTAAGGACGCGGAAAGGCGAAAAGAGAAAGGACGGAAACAGACAGTCCATCCTAAAGAGAGCAGGGGAGACTGTCACATCAGACAGAACAAACTGAACAAAAACAAAAGTGCAATGAGATACATCGTATAACGGTAAAACCGTCACCTTACCAAAACGCTGTAACAAGTAAAAATATATACACATCTAACATTAGATATCTCAGAAAAAAGAAGCAGACATTAAGGGAAAGGAAGACAGAAATAGTGGCACAGGAACAGTATGAGATTTCAACGCCCAAGTTGAACAGGCATGTATGGATCACACAGCCCAACAAAAGCATAAAACACGTGCATCTCAAGGACACATAAAACATTCTCTATGAGAGGCCACGTGTTAGGCCAAAATTAACAACTTTAAGAGATTGATACCATAAAAGTATCTTCCCTAACAACAATGAAATAAACTCAAGAAAAAAAGAAAATTCCCCAAATGTGGACAAACAACTCACTCTTACACCACAAATGGGTCTAAGAAAAAAAATCACATGGAAAATTTTAAATACATGGATGAAAACAAAAAGACAACATTACAAAATTTATAACACAGAGAGAAGACTGTGCTAGAAGCAAAGTCTGAACTGTTAAATGCTTACAGTAAAAAAGAGGAAAGATCTTAAATCTGAACTCTATTTTTAGACCTCTAGGAAACAGAAAATGGAAAACAAACTAAACTCAAGTTTAGCAGAAGGAAACAGGTAAATAAGAAAGATTAAACCACAGATAAAATAGAAAGCAGAAAAATATAAAAATCAACAAACCAAGAGTTGATGTTTTGAAAAAACTGTATAGGAAAACCCACACCTAGACTTAGGAAAAGAGAAAAAAAGATTCAAATAACTAAAAACAGATATGAAACAGGAGTGATTACAACTGAGGTCAAAGAAAGTTTCTAAAGATAAGGAAGTACTATGACCAATAATGCCTATAAATGACAGAATATAGGAGGTACTGGCAAATTCTCAGAAACATACAAACCCTTTTACTTATTAAGAAATAAAAACATTGAGAAGTGTTGAAAGTGAAAGTGTTAGCCACTCAGTCATGTCTGACTCTTTGTGACCTCATGGACCGTAGCCCACAAGGCTCCTCTGTCCATGGAATTTCTCCAGACAAGAATACTGGACTAGACAGCCATTCCTTTCTCCAGGGAATCTTCCGACCCAGGGACAGAACCTGGGTCTCCCGCACTGCAGGCAGATTCTTTATGATCTGAGTCACCAGGGAAGCCCATTATAACTAGAGAGATTTAAAAAGCTGTCAGAAACCTCTAAGAAAAATACAGGACCAAAGTCTACCAAACATTTACAAAAGAATTACCACTAATCCTGCTAATTGTATGGAGCAAGCACGGTTCTAATGGTTTGATGATTTCCCAAAGACACAAGAAAGGAAAACTAGAAACCAATACTCCTGACAAATACTGATGCAAAATTAAAATACTTGCAAACCAACTTCAACACATATTAAGAAGATTTGGAGAAACAGACAGAGAGAACAGATGGAGGGGGAAGGGGAGGAAGGAGAGGGTGAGATGTATGGAGAGAGTAACATGGAAACTTACATTACCAGATGTAAAGTAGAGAGCCAATGCGAATTTGCTGAATGACTCAGGGAACTCAAACAGGGGCTCCTAGCAACCTACAGGGGTGGGATAGGGAGGAAGTTGGGAGGGAGGGGACACATGTATACCTATGGCTGATTCATGTTGGTATTGGGCAGAAAACAACAACTTCTGTAAAGCAATTATCCTTCAATTAAAACAAATAAATAAAAAGATCTGACACCATGACCAAGTGGATTTTATTCCTATAAGGCAAGGAGAAGTCAACATACAAAAATCAATTAATATGACACAGTACATTAACAGATTAAAGGGGGAAAAAAACCAGGATCATCTCGATACAGAAAAAAACATTCGACAAAAATTTGACAACCTTTCAAGATGGAACACTCAACAAACTACCGACAATAAATTATACCAACATCAACATAAGAAATGCCATTATGAAAAGAGCACAGCAATGGGGACAGAATGAAAGCTTTTCCTCTGAGGTCAAGAAGAAGGCAAGGACGCACACTCTGCACCGCACTTCAACAAAGCACTGAAACCCTTAGAGCAATTAGATGAGAAAAGGAAATCAAAGGTCCCCAGATTGAAAAAGAAGGAAATCTATCTTCTTTCCCACATGACAACGTTTCATAGGTAAGAATCATAAAGATTACAAAAGAGACAGGCTATATCAAAAAATATTCTTTAATAACCCCACAAAGGATCAATCAACCAATTAACTCATTATCAAAACTGCCGTGACAAGCTTTGCAGAAGCAGAATAAAACATGGTGAAAGTCACAGAACTATTCAAAGAGCAAACAGCGAAACTCTGGAAGAAGGAAGATGGAGGTCTTTCTATTTCAACACCTATTACAAGGTAATCGAGGTGATGTGGTGCTGCTATAAAAACAGACAAAGAAACCAGCTGAACAGAACACAGTACTCAGAAATAATTCTTTGTGCATATGTAAGGTATATTCACAAGCATGTCTAGGTACACAAAAGGGCAAGGGCAGGCTCAATAACCATGATGCTGAGAAAACAGATATCCACCAGCAAAAGAATGAAGGTGGAATCTTGCTTGCATTAAAGGTTAAACAGCTCTGTGTCAAAGGATTCAAACCACAGAGCGAAAGGACAACCTCTGAAGAATGGAGGTGATGAAAATTTCCACCTGCCAGAGACTTAGATTCATTTCATAGTTTAAATCTGATGATAAACTAGAAAACACTGTATCACTAATGTCTATTTCTCAACTTTCCACTCTATTAGCAAGAAGGATTTAGAGATTGACTCACGTTTTAGTTTGAACTGCCTTAAAAGAGTCAGAACAAACTGCCCCTAATTGATCTGATTCCCAGATTTTACCAGCTATTGTGCACATTAATACCTGACTTCCACATGCAGTTTCCTTACCCTGGTTGACAGAGCTCCTCACAAGGGCCAGGTCACCGGGTCACGGGGAGACGGGATCTAAGTGGAGACGACAGGCCCCGAGGGAAGGCCCCGGGTGAGTGTGCGTATACAGGAGTCAGACAGGACACTCCAGAGTCAGACAGGATTAGCAAGTCCAGAAAAGGGCATTTCAGGAAAGGACAGGCTAAATGTGACCTTACCTGAGAAAGAGCCATGCCTCACTCCTTTTCTTTCCTCTTCCGTAACTTCAGAGCTTCCTCAGGCAACATACGTCTTCAGAGGTCTATCGTGAAAGTCGAAAACATGCTGTTTGATGCTTAGAGTTAACACACCCCCTTGCGGAGCCCCAACCCCACACACAGGGAAGCCCTCACCATGAGGAACAGACAGGCCCCTGTGGCCACTGTCTCAGGAGGGACTCAGGACAGTCCACTTCCACAGAGAGACCAACACGGGACGTTCCCACACGTTCCCTCGGATCACACTCCCCTTCTGGTGAGGCCTCATGTCCCCAGCAGCAGGGGCCACCTCAGCTGACCAGGCAGTCTCCTGCAGGTCACACAGCAGGCCCTGATCCATCCCCAGTCAGAACAGAGCATGCCCTTCTCAGCCCCGATCTCAGCCCTCAGGACTGGGAGGACTCAGAGTCCTGATGCTCAGTGAGGGATCCAGATTGGAATCAACTGGGGCATCTTAAACATTCTCGAGCTGTGGACCAACACAAACTACCTGAAGGGGAAATCTCTGGTCAGACGGTACAAAACACGGGTATGCAAAATGCCTCCTGAATGAAACGTGGAGCCTGGACTGGGCACCGTTCGGAGAAGAGCACCCCCCAACTCTCTCTTTCTTTCCCAGCCTTACTAAGGTATAACTAACAAAAATGGTATAAACGTACTGTGTAAAAAGTGATCATGTGATAGATTCATACACGAATAATTGTTATAGTCGAGTAAGTTACACTTCCTCCTATGAGTACACTACATTATTTCTCTCTGGGCGAATCTCAAGTATACAGAAACACTACTGGCAGCGTGCAGTACCTCACAACCCCAGAACTTACTTATTTTACAACAGAAAACCTCTACCCTTTGCCTACCAGTGCCCCATTTCCCCCTCCACCCAGCTCCTGGTAACAGCCTTATAACTCGATGGCTCTATGAGTTTGACTAGTTTCCACACAGTGTCTGTCCTCCTTGGTGAGGCTTATTTAACTCGGCATGATGTTCTCTAGGTTCATTCATTTTGGCATAAATGCAAGATTCTTGATTTTTATATTTATATAGAGAGACAAATAGTTCATGAATATACAGTATATAATAAATATTTCTATACCACACTTTGTTACCAATTCTTTCGTTCAGAGACATCTGGGCTGTGTCTATGCCTCGGCTACTGCAGAGCCAGTCACACTCATGGGACTCCGGACATATCTCTGAAAAACGGATTGCTCTCCCTTTGGATATCTGTCAGAAATGGGTTTGACAGACTGTAGAACTGTTCTATATTAATTTGCTAAGGAGCTTCCATTTTATTTTCCAACACAGCAGTACCATTAACATTACCACCAACAGTGCAGTTAAGATTCCGTGTTTTCTGTACTGTGCCTGTGTGTGTGCTTATTTTGGGAGGGACAGGAGCAGGTAACACAGAACCCAGCTTGGCAGCAAGAGAGTTGCAGCTGCATCTTCTAGAGGACGAGCCTCCAGGCTGCAGATCGCTGTAGAATCGCAGCCCTCTGATTTTTCGGAGCCATCTTCCCCTACGTCACAGGACTTTATGACTCTTCTCAGGTTGGGGCCAGAGATCCCTACCGAGCAGGACCACCTTATAACAAGCATTCTGCAATCTTAACCTTAGTACTCCTAATTTCCCAGCGGGCTTCAAACAAACTTACAAACTTTCATGATGTCCAACAGAGTGTCCACAGGGCCCATAATGAGCCCTGAACCCTCTTATACAAACACAAAGCATTCCAAGATGTCATAACTCATGCATGAGGCAAAATACAAAAGAGGACATCCAAGGGTCCGCTAGACACAAAACATCATATTTTCATTTACAGGGAGTGACCCAGGTCAGACACCGAAATCTCCAAAGACTATGAAAAAGAGGGATAATTCCAATGATGCACATGGCCCAGTGAGACCTCAGCATCTTCCAAGGAAACACTCCAGATTCTCTTGGTATCTTCCCAAAGGCACATGAACCTTTCTGCACCGGCAACCCCAAGTACACAATGATACCAAAGTTGATGCAAAAAATGACCTGAGATTTTCCCTGTTACTCTACGGTGCCTGCCTGCTAAAAGAGCCAACAGAAGCCAGGGAGTGCCGGCAGCCACCACGGGAGGTCCCACCCGTGACAAAGGTCATGCGGAGAAGACCTGACAGGCAAAGGCGGATCAGGACTCGAGGGGCTCCCTGGACCCGCTCGAGCATCTCCCCCCAAACCAGAATCTGTCTGTCTTACTGTTTTGTGCCTTTCACCAACTCTCCTGACATTAACAGGGGGCTATCCCCGACCACCTTTCTCTGGAGAAAATCAGCTTAGGGCTCTAGCTAATAAGTCTTCTGGACATGAGAGGAATATATCAAATTAAACCCCTTCTGTTTACATTCTAGCTTGCCTGGCAGGTTTATCCAGACTCTTGCAGCTGCACATATGATTGTTCACAGCCTCCCAACTGTGAGAGGCACGGGAAGCCTAAAACATAGAGCCTTTCAAAGAGTTAAAAACTATTAGAGTAGTGCTGGTGTAGGATTTCATTATTGGGCTAATGCTTGTTGCTAAGTTCCCGTATCTCTTATCCACTGTGCACCTGGGAGTGCAGTAGTTAACATAGTTGGAATGTAAGAAAAACAAGTGTAGCCTTGAATTTAACCACATCAGACCTTTGAGCTAATTGGTTCTTTCTTGTAACTCACTGCACCTTTGCTCCGTGAGAAATGTAACTCTGTTTAACATTTTCTGAGGCTGACATAGATTAGAAATATTAAAAAAAAAAAAAAAAAAAACCACTTTGAGGGAAAATAAGTTTCCTGGTTGAGCAGCCTTTATCAAAAGAGGGTCATAAAATGTCCACAGGCCTCCAAGGCCAGAAGATAATGTACACAACATTGTTTATGAGAAAGGTTTACAGAAAAAATCCTGGTTTCGATAAGGACAAAACTGCTGGAATGTCTGGGCTGACTGTATGAGCTTACATCTTTCGTTTCCCTCTATGTACAAGACAAGGTATAAAAGTCCCTTTTAAAAACAAAGTTACAGGGCATCACTCACCAAAGAAGCTTGGTCTCCCCGTGTTTTTCTTTTTTTTCTCTCTTTCTCTCTCTCTCTCTCTCTCTTACTCTTTTTTTCAGGCTGATCCCCGGCAAGGGAGTGGAGCAGATGCTGGGGGCACCTGCTAGAACCAGCCCCTCAAGCCCAAGGCTCCCATCCTCCTGCACCCACAGGTCCCTGTGGGCTCAGCCCAGGCCCCAGTTCTAACAGTGGAAAAGACTTCTCTTGGCTGAGTTCCACGTGCTTCATTGCTGCTCACGTGTGGTCACGAGGTGTCAAATCAAACCTGTGCAGGCACACGTCAGCCTCAGCACTGCTGTCCCGGGAAACACGGGCTCGGGCAGCAGAACCTCAAACCACTCCATGCGGGCTCTCCGACAATCCCGCTTCCAGGTGCTCCAGCCTGAATGGAGACATTCTCTTCCAACAGACCCACACACCTCTTGTCCCTGCAACTACACTTGGGATGGGCGCACGCTCCACTCACTGGGCTCACCTTGATGCCCCCCAAGTACTGCCACAACCCTCCTGCAGACCCCACCAGGCTCCCTCTGCTTTCCCCATTTGTCTACCTCTCCGCCCTGCATGACTGGACTAAGCAGGACTAAAGCGCACAGGGGTTTCTTGGCAAAGGGGATCACAAGAGGAGTGCCCACGAGCTACCACCCAAAGGACACTGCACACGCAGAATGAAAATCAAGAGACCGGCCCTCCGGCGAAAGTCTGCCGCCACCTGGGGACATTATGGAGTCCGCGTACAAAGGTGCTGGAGATGAGGAAGTCTCAAAGCAAGGGTCTCCAGGTCCCACCATCTCCTGTTTTCTCCACCCACACCTACTTGGAAGCTATTCTAGCTCTTGGGGTTGGGGGGGCGGGCAGCGTCTCCTTCCTGCTCCATTAGGTTTTGGATTTCTGCTCATCCTCAGTGCACTGAAATCACAACGCTGACACTGAGCACAGGAACTCCTAGATGGCAAAGCTGCTGTCCACGATGGCGACTGGTCCCTGGATGGGCAGAGCTTAGATCTGGGGGCTGCAGAGGACTAAACGAGGGGACACCTTAGCCCACTGCTTGAGGACACCAGTCCTGTAGGGCTTTTCAGGACTTCCTATATTTCTTGGCTCTTCTTTTGAGTAATTAAGTAGTCACATGAGGTAAAGATCAATTACAGCTGAAATGTCCAGAACATGGGAAACATCATCACCTGCCCTGTTCTCTTGGTCTTCCCTGAGGATTATTCAGCCCAACCCATAGTCCTGTCATCTACAGACATTTCCAGTATCAGGTACTGCAGCCACGCTGGAAAGAAGAGGAACACTATGAGCCCTAAGAAGAAGGGAACCAGGAAGGACTCAAAATAACCCATGAAGAAGGGCACTAATTTCTGCTGATGGCAACTGATACACAGGCAATAAACCTGGGTAACAGGAGAGAGACTGTTAGGAGGGGGTGGGGAGGCCTCTCTGAGCCTAGACTTGAAGGGTGACAAACGGCCTGAGGCACAGTGACCTGATGGTGAGAAAAGGAACTACAACGTCAGACGGAAATGGTTTTGGTATTTGGAAACAGAGACAAGGTAAATGAGACCAGGACAGGCTGAACCACGAGCAAAAGGTCAGCTCCCAGGATGAGGCTGGACACACTGACAGGGCCCTGAGCTTGACAGAGGGCTGTGGAGCCACAGCGAGGAGTCAAACTTTTGTCCCAAGAACAAAGGAAAGCCAGTGCAAGTCTGAACGTCAGGATGTAAAAAAAATCTCCCTTCAGATTTAGCCTTATTCACTGAAGTCATCTGATTCTGAGCCTGTGATCCTGCCTCCATCCTACAGTTTTCCTTTTCGTTTTTCATTCAGGGAGGACTGGGATCTACTTAAAATTCTAATTATCGCCAGACACTCCCTCCAAACCAGAACTGCCACACATAGACACACAGCCAATTTGGCTAATCATTTCAGGGGTCAGTGTTGCTCACACTCAGAATTTCTGGTCTAGTCTCTCATCTCCATGTTACAAGTGGACTCCCTCAGGCCGAGAGAGAAGCCGTTTATGAGAAGGTCTGAGCTGAGTGAAAAGAACCGGGTGTAACTGAATAATGAGGTGAGAGGCTGAAGGGCAAGGGGGCCGAGTTTGTCCTTAATGCCCATCCCATTTAACACCAGGAACATCTGTCATGTACCTGAGAAAAGGAAACTTTTCTTTCAAGATTGGGTCAAACTGATACCAAGCAGGTAATTCTTTATTATAAGATTGCAGTAAAATATTTTAAAAATACAAAATTGCAAATATATGTCCACCAGTACAAAAAACATTTTAAGCAGTCAGCTTAGAAATAGGATCTGAGCAATCTTTTTTATCATGAATAGAGAGGCTCTGTTGGAAGGTTGCAGGTCAATCCAGCCCATCTTTACTCATTTTCACAGAAAAGTCAAAAAGGGACCTGAGGGAAACATCTTCCTATCACCTCACAGCTCATTTTTCACTGATCATAGAAAACAGAGAAAACAGACCATTAGACTAATCAGTTAAACTAGGTGTGTTTTTTTTTTTCTTTTCTTGAAAGGAAAGAATGAAGCATTTTATGTTGTTGGTTTTATCATGTTAAATGTTCTTTTATTTTCCCATTTCTCAAAGAAATGCCTTTAATTTCACAAGATCTAATGTCATACCTCCGTTATTCTCTGGTAAAGAGCTGAGACCAGAAATATCCATTTGTGTGTGTACATGTAAACACATACACACAACTCACGTCTTTGGTAAAACCACAGCTGAAAATATGTCTATGTTATTACACGATGTCCCATACATAAAACCCTCCAAAATGTATGTCTCTTTGAATTCAGAGAAAGGGAGGGGACGTGATCTTTGCTTATTAACTTGTCTTTTTTCCGTTTCCTCATTTTTAATTTTTAATTACTTTAATTGGAGGATAATTACTTTATAATATTGTGATGGTTTTTGCCATACATCAACATGAATTGGACATGCGTCCCCCTCATCCTGAACCCCCTCCCACCTCCCTCCTCACGCGATCTCTCTGGATTGTCCCAGAGCACGGGCTTTGGGCGCCCTGCTTTGTGCATTGAACTTGCATTGATCATTGTATTTTACACATGATAATATACATGTTTCAATGCTATTCTCTCAAATCATCCCACCCTCGCCTTCTCCCACTGAGTCCAAAAGTCTGTTCTTTACATCTGTGTCTCCCTTTCTTGCCCTGCACGTAGGATCATTGGTACCATCTTTCTAAATTCCATATGTATGCATTAATATACAGTATTTGTCTTTCTCTTTCTGACTTATTTCACTCTGTGTAACAGGCTCTAGGTTCACCTACCTCATTAGAATGGATAAACGAGGTGACATTTTTGCTATGTATGGCACAAAATAGTCTAAGATGATTTACTACTTACCAAAGAAAATTTCAAATGTACGAGACGAAGGGAAGAAAGCACTCAGGCAAGGAATAAATCTGAAAAAAATTTGAAAAAAAAATTGTGAATTATTTTTAATCTAAAAATCTGGTGTCAAAGTTTAAAAAAAACACTGAGAATAATCATATTTAGAAAAGGATGATAAGAGTAGAATACTGGAAACTAAAAAAGCTTATTTCTGAAGTTAAAAATGATTACAGAAACTGAACGAATTAAGACCTACTCCAAGCCACAAAAAGCACCATACATAAAGAAAGGAGAAAATGTGAATCCATTAAAAAAAAAAAAAAAAAAAGCATTCCTTTAAAAATGCTACCCAATAGTGATACAGGGGATAAGAATCTGCCTGACAACGCAGGGGACATGGGTTCTACACCTGGTTCAGGGAGATCCCACAAGTACAAGCAACTAAGCCTGTGCACAACTACCAAGCCTGTGCACAACTACCGAGCCTGTGCTTTAGCACCTGGGAGGCACAGCTCCTGAGCCCACGGCACAGCACAGCCCAAAAAATTCATTGGAAAAAAAAAAAAAAAAAAGCTACCACAGAGCGACAGCCAGTCATTTCTTGCCCCACGTCTCTTCTTCCCTGACCTCTGTCTCATGATAGGACAAGGGAAGGGGGTCACTCACAACTCAGTGAAATCAAGCCACCGCCCCAGGCTCAACAGGATTTGCAAATGAAAGTCATCTTCTGCCACAAGTAATAAAAAAAAAAAGACACAAGCCTTACAGACAGGAGTTTTGAAATTCTCAGCCTCCTCTGTAAAACTAACAAAATCATCTGTATTCAAACAACTGGCCACACCTGGATCGAGCTTACCCCTCTGTTCACCTATCTCCCTATTTCATCTGGGTCTCGGTGCCTCTTTCTCCCCCTCTGCTCTCCTGCTGCTCCTGCCCTATTTCCTCCCTCACACGTGTCCTGTCCCAGGCTGCTGCAATTGGTTCCCCCTCGAAATGCTCTCTCCCCAACCTTCCTGAGTCTTTCAGAACTCCATACCTAAGTCTGCCTCTTTCCTCCCCCATTTCGGCTCCCTCTCTGCGCTCCAGATTATTCCTCTTCTCTCGCTGTGACTTTTCCTTCCTCCCCACTCTCTGGCAGGCCATGTGGCTATGCTTCCTTCCAGCCCTTTCTTCCTCTGCTCCTTACGCTTTGGCCTCTCTCTCTGCCAGCACCATGATAAAACCAGCCACCTCAGATTCAGACTTGAACCGTTGTAGCAGAAAATCCCATGGACGGAGGAGCCTGGCAGGCTGCAGTCCATGGGGTCGCTAAGAGTTGGACACAACTGAGTGACTTCACTTTCACATTTCACTTTCATGCATTGGAGAAGGAAATGGCAACCCACTGCAGTGTTCTTGCCTGGAGAATCCCATGGACCGGGGAGCCTGGTGGGCTGCCGTCTGTGGGGTCGCACAGAGTCGGACACGACTGAAGCGACTTAGCAGCAGCAGCAGCAGCAGCAGCAGCAGCAGCAGCAGCAGCGGCGGAACTCCATCCGGGTGAAAACACAACTCGGGACTCTAACCCAAGAGGCCTGGAGTCAAACCCGGCCAAAACCCAGTTAGGGACTCTCCACCTCTGAGGTCCCTCATTGCCCTTCGCCTCCGCGCTCCCATCACTGAGACAGGGCAGTTCTCCCAATGCTGTGTTCCAGTCCCTGGAGATCTGGCTTTCTAACTGATTAATACTTCTCTATTTCACTCACTTGGCTATTTGCAAGGCTTAACCTCTTTGACTTGACTATCCCTTTGCAAATCCGTCAGCCATTCTCAGGGTTCCCATTGGTTCTCCCTGATGCTTTTCTCCTCAGCTTGAGTTATTTCCCTCAGTCCTTCTGACTCTGCTTCTCCTGATCCTCCTGCCTCCTGAAGTTACTGAGTGGGCGACACAACGAGACGCCCCCGGACCGGAAGAGCACCCTTTCCCACCGAGCTGAACTGGGCCTGGGACAGCAGTGGCTGCCGCACGGCGGGCCCAGGTCACCTGCCCTACGCGGGGTGAGGGGACGGGCTGACAGGAAAGGGGGCTGCTGCGGGGCACAAGGAGCGGCCTCAGGAGGCGCGAGGGCGGAGCGGCTGGGAGGCCGGGGGCTCAGCAGCGGGGAACCCCGGGATCGAGAGCAGGCCGCGGCCTATCTGGGCTCTGCCTCCAGCGGTCGAGAAGGCGACGCGGCGGGGCGCGACTGCAACTCGCGAGAGGGGGCTCTACTTGGCGAGGCCAGACGTAAAACAAGGGTTTTAAGCAGGAAAAGGTCGCCAGAGGCGCTGTCTACGCGCACCGAGGGCCGAAACCGCCCCTGCAACACTTGAAACCCAAACGAAAAGGCAACTGGGCCGCAGCGGCGGCGGCAGCGACTCTTCGGGGCCGAGCACCGGGTGCCAGGGTTCTCAGGTCGCTGGCAATCCCCGCACCGTGCGGACGAGTGAGCGGGGCCGGCGGTGGGGCCTGCAGGGGCGGCGCGCTCTGCAAACTTACTCTAGAGGGACGCCTAGGCGCCGCTGGGGGACCTCGGCTCCGCGCTCTCCGACTTCCGGCTCTGAGCGAAGGGGCTTTTGGTGTTAGAGCCGCGGCTTCCGGTCAGGGGCGGGGCGAGCACCCGCTGTGCGCAGAGCCCGCGGGAGGGGCGGGGCGCGGAGGGGGCGGGGCGCGGGGCGGGGCGCGGGGCGGGGGCGGGGCCTGTTACCTTGACAGCACCAAGTTACCTCCTGTAACACTGCTCAGGTAAAAGCTTCAAGTTATGTCGGAAGCCAAGATACTTCCTCTTAAGAGTAAAAGGGCTTATTCTCAATAAAAAAGCTGTTTTTCACAGCATGTTGTGCTCAGCTCCTGGTAGTGACCATAAGCAAGTCAGGGATCTGGGAACTTGGACAGTTTTAAGAAAAAAGAATGGGACTAGTCTCTATGTTACAAATACAAAACTCTGCCTGGGTAGAAACGGGTTAGGGTTACATCAAACAGCAAACTCAGCATAGTGCTGAGTTCAGCAAACTCAGGGTCACCACCTGGGTGTCTGAGATGGAGGACTTCAGGGATGTGAACATTTGGGTCACTAACCACAGCCTTTAAAAGAGCAACACACTTTAAATGACTATAAACTGCGTTATTATTTCTTTTATCCGATGTGTTTTAATTATTTCCCTTTCTAAACCCACTCTTTAAACAGTGACATAAAGGGGGTTATATAAGCAACTCTTACAATGACAAATATCATTGTGTGCGTTTAAGCTACAGAGAAACGTTAACTGATACGTATACTATGAAACGATTATCATAATAACTTTACCTAGCATGCATAATTTCATATAGATAACCTAAAAAGAGAAAGCAAAATGGGAGAAAAAAAACATTTTTTTCTTTTGATGAGAAATCTATTATTCTTTAAAATAGTCTATTATGTACTTTGGAGGAAGCGCTTAGTCGCTCAGCTGTGTTGGATTCTTTGCGACCCCACGGAGCATAGCCTGCCAGGCTCCTCTGTCCGTGGGACTCTCCAGGCAAGAATACTTGAGTGGGTTGTCATGCCATCCTCCAGGGGATCTTCCCAACCCAGGGATCGAACCCATGTCTTGTTCACTGCAGGCGAATTCTTGCCTGTCTGAGCCACCAGGGAAGCCCGACTGTTAAGTATCTTTCCCCAAAACTTGTTTAGGAAATTACACTAAATGATATCCATAATGTAATTTCAAGTTGATTTATATGTTCAGTGTGAACACACTTAGAATTTTTCACTTTCTCTTTGCAAGTTCTAATATATTTTAGGTCTTTATTTTCTAAAGCTAGGACAAATCTCAACAGCATATTAAAAAGGAGAGACATTACTTTGCCCACAAAGGTCTGTGTACTAAAGTTATGGTTTTTCCAGTAGTCACGTATGGATATGAGAGCTGGACCATAAAGAAGGCCGAGTGGTAAAGAATTGATGCTTTTGAACCGTGGTGTTGGAGAAGACTCTTGAGAGTCCCTTGGACTGCAAGGAGATCCAAACAGTCCATCCTAAAGGAGATCAATCCTGAATATTCACTGGAAGCGTTGATGTTGAAGCTGAAGCTCCAATACTTTGGTCACCTGATGTGAAGAGCCGACTCTTAGAAAAGACCCTGATGCTGGGAAAGATTGAAAGCGGGAGAAGAAGGGGATGACAGAGGATGAGATGGTTAAATGGCATCAACAACTCAATGGACATGAGTCTGAGCAAGCTCTGCGAGATGGTGAAGGACAGGGCAGCCTGGCAGCCCATGGGGTTGCAAAGCGTTGGACACGACTGTGCAACTCAACAACAACGTTCTCTCAAATGTGGGTAACAAAGTCTGAAACTACAGTCTTCTGAAGATTTGGGATTTACGGATGAACTGCATACCCCCATCAAATCATGGGATGTAATCAACATTTTCAAAATATTCAAAAATGGCAGATTACACGTTACTTTCAAAAACACGTGTCAAAATATATCAGTCTTAGCAAATATCTTCTTAGATGTGCTTCTAGTAGCCAACTCCCACATTTAGGTTTGTTTCAGAGCAGGCTGTTTGATTCAAAATCTCATAGGCATTCATTATTCACTTCAGTTCAGTCGCTCAGTCGTGTCCAACTCTTTGTGACCCCATGAATTGCAAAATGCCAGGCCTCCCTGTCCATCACCAACTCTCAGAGCTTGCTCAAACTCATATCCATTGAGTAGGTGATGCCATCCAACCATCTCATCCTCTGTCATCCCCATCGGCTCCTGCCCTCAGTCACTCCCAGCATCAGGATCTTTTCCAATGAGTCAACTCTTCACGTGAGTTGGCCAAAGGATTGGAGTTTCAGCTGGAGCGTCAGTCTTTCCAATGAACACCCAGGACTGATCTCCTTTAGAATGGACTGGTTGCATCTCTTGCAGTCCAAAGGACTCTCAAGAGCCATCTCCAATACCACAGTTCAAAAGCATCAATTCTTCAGCACTCAGCTTTCTTCACAGTAAAACTCTCACATCCATACGTGACCACTGGAAAAACCATAACACTGACTAGATGGACATTTGTTGGCAAAGTAACATCTCTGCTTTTTAGTATGCTATCTAGATTGGTCATAGCTTTCCTTCCAAGGAGTAAGCGTCTTTTAATTTCATGGCTGCAGTCACCATCTGCAGTGATTTTGGAGCCCAAAAAGAGTCTGCCACTGTTTCTGCATCTATTTGCCATGAAGTGATGGGACCGGATGCCATGATCTTCGTTTTTTGAATGTTGAGCTTTAAGCCAACTTTTTCACTCTCCACTTTCACTTTCATCAAGAGGCTTTGTAGTTCCTCTTCATTTTCTGCTATAAGGGTGGTGTCATCTGCATATCTGAGGTTATTGATATTCTCCTGGAAATCTTGATTCCAGCTTGTGTGTCTTCCAGCCCAGCATTTCTCATGATGTACTCTGCATAGAAGTTAAATAAGCAGGGTGACAATATACAGCCTTGATGTACTCCTTTTCCTATTTGGAACCAGTCTGTTGTTCCACATCTGATGCTTCCTGACCTGCATACAGGTTTCTCAAGAGGCTGGTCAGGTGGACAGGTATTCCCATCTCTTTCAGAATTTTCCAGTTTATTGGGATCCACACAGTCAAAGTCTTTGGCATAGTAGATGTTTTTCGGGAACTCTCTTCCTTTTTCGATGATCCAGCAGATGTTGGCAGTTGGATCTTTGGTTCCTCTGCCTTTTCTAAAACCAGCTTGCACATCTGGAAGTTCACAGTTCATGTATTGCTAAAGCCTGGCTTGGAGAATTTTGAGCATCACTTTACTAGCCTGTGAGATGAGTGCAACTATGCAATAGTTTGAGCATTCTTTGGCAGTGCCTTTCTTTGGGATTCGAATGAAAACTGACCTTTTCCAGTCCTGTGGCCACTGCTGAGTTTTCCAAATTTGCTGGCATAGCATGATTAGAAGCTCCCATCACTATGACTTGGCACATGGGATCCATATCCAGTCCATCCCGAAGACTCATAAACGGAGCTTTCATCATGGCTAGGCTTCATGGTTAGAAACTGAACATTCTCATGATCAGATGGCTCAAGTCCTAATGCCTGAACTCAACATAAAGGTTTTCCCACACTCATTCCATTTGGGAAGTGTTGCCCCAATATGTTCCGAGCTTGTGATCTTTGGGTAAAAGCCTTGCCACACACTTTACATCTGTGTATTTTCTCTTCAAGATAAATATTCTGCCATCAAGTGATAAGTGAACAATAACATGAAGTTTCACCATATTCACTTCAGTTCAGTTCAGTCGCTCAGTCGTGTCTGACTCTTTGCGACCCTATGAATCACAGCACACCAGGCCTCCCTGTCCATCACCAACCCCCAGGGTTCACTCAGACTCATGTCCACCGAGTCAGTGATGCCATCCAGCCATCTCATCCTCTGTTGTCCCCTCCTCCTCCTGCCTTCAGTCCCTCCCAGCATCAGAGTCTTTTCCAATGAGTCAATGCCGGGGTCCAGCCTCAGCAGAGTCCAGGGATACCCTCAGGATGGATGACATTGGCGAATGAATGAATAACAGGGGGTGACCAAGCTTCAGTGAGCAAGGCCCGTCACTTTATTTTCAGAGAGGGCTTTTATACCCTGAGCTGTACATTGAGCAAAGTGAAAAATGCAGAGTCAACTCAACATTCCATCAGTATTAACTTTTATCAATACCAGGTTCTTTCCTGCAAGTCTTATTTTTTGTACATTATCTTCTGGCCCGGAGGCCTGTTAACATTTTATGACCCCTTTTTGATAAAGGTTGGTCAGCTAAAACACTTATTTTCCTTTGAAATGTTTTTTCTTAAATTCTTTAGCATGCGTCACCCTTAAAGTACAGAGTTACATTTTTATGGAGCAAACATTCAACAGGTTACAGCAAAGAAAGAACTTATTAACTCAAAGTCTAATGTTGCTAATGCTAAAGCTGGAGCTTGTTTTTTCTACATCCTGACTATATGCACTCCCAAGAATGCAATGGATAAGGGATGTGAGAAATTGGCAGCAAGCATTGGCTCAACAATGTTGCAAGAGTCTGGATAAACCTGCCAAGTAAGCTAGAATGCTAACAGGGGGTTTGAAACACTCCTTTCATGCCCAGGAGATTTATCACCTAGACCCTTAAGTTAACTCTTTCAAAAGAAAGGGGGTCAGGGACAGCCCCCTGTTAATGTCAGAAGAATGGAGAAAGGCATAAGATAGTAAGACAGACAGATTCTGGTTTTGATGGAGATGCTCGAGCAGGTCCATGGGGTCCATCATGTCCTGAAGCCTTGCTTATCAGGTCTCTTCTGCATGACCTTGTCATGGGTGGGATCTCCCATGCTGGCTCCCAGCAAGTCAACTCTTCGCATCAGGTGGCCAAAGTACTGGAGTTTCAGCCTTAGCATCATTCCTTCAAAAGAAATCCCAGGGCTGATCTCCTTCAGAATGGACTGGTTGGATCTCCTTGCAGTCCAAGGGACTCTCAAGAGTCTTCTCCAACACCACAGTTCAAAAGCATCAGTTCTTCAACACTCAGTTTTCTTCACAGTCCAACCCTCACATCCATACATGACCACTGGAAAAATCATAATATTGACTAGACAGACATTTGTTGGCAAAGTAATGTCTCTGCCTTTTAATATGCTATCTAGATTGGTCATAGCTTTCCTTCCAAGGAGTAAGCGTCTTTTAATTTCATGGCTGCAGTCACCATCTGCAGTGATTTTAGAGCCCCCAAAAATAAAGTCTGACACTGTTTCTGCATCTATTTGCCATGAAGTGATGGGACCGGATGCCATGATCTTCGTTTTTTGAATGTTGAGCTTTAAGCCAACTTTTTCACTCTCCTCTTTCACTTTCATCAAGAGGCTTTACAGTTCTGCTTCACTTTCTGCCATAAGGGTGGTGTCATCTGCATATCTGAAGTTATTGATAGTTCTCCTGGCAATCTTGATTCCAGCTTGTGTGTCTTCCAGCCCAGCGTTTCTCATGATGTACTGTGCATATAAGTTAAATAAGCAGGGTAAAAATATACAGCCTTGATGTACTCCTTTTCCTATTCGGAACCAGTCTGTTCCATATCCAGTTCTAACTGTTGCTTCCTGACCTGCATACAGGTTTCTCAAGAGGCAGGTCAGGTGATCTGGTATTCCCATCTCTTTCAGAATTTTCCACAGTTTATTGTGATCCACACAGTCAAAGGCTTTGGCATAGTCAATAAAGCAGAAATAGATGTTTTTCGGGAACTCTTTTCCTTTTTTGATAATCCAGCGGATGTTGGCAATTTGATCTCTGGTTCCTCTGCCTTTTCTAAAACCAGCTTGAACATCAGGGAGTTCACGGTTCACGTATTGCTGTAGCCTGGCTTGGAGAATTTTGAGCATTACTTTACTAGCCTATGAGATGAGTGCAATTGTGTGGTAGTTTGAGTATCCTTTGGCCTTGCCTTTCTCTGGGATTGGAATGAATATGGACCTTTTCCAGTCCTGTGGCCCACTGCTGAGTTTTCCAAATTTGCTGGCATATTGAGTGCAGCATTTTCACAGCATCATCTTTCAGGATTTGAAATAGCTCAACTGGAATTCCATCACCTCCACTAGCTTTGTTCATAGTGAAGCCTGCTAAGGCCCACTTGACTTCACATTCCAGGATGTCTGGCTCTAGGTGAGTGATCATACCATCATGATTATCTTGGTCGTGAATATCTTTTTTGTACAGTTCTTCTGTGTATTCTTGCCACCTCTTCTTAATATCTTCTGCTTCTCTTAGGTCCATACAATTTCTGTCCTTTATCGGGCCCATCTTTGCATGAAATGTTCCCTTGGTATCTCTAATTTTCTTGCAGAGATCTCTAGTCTTTCCCATTCTGTTGTTTTCCTGTATTTCTTTGCATTAATCGTTGAGGAAGGCTTATCTCTCCTTGCTATTCTTTGGAACTCTGCATTCAGATGCTTATATCTTTCCTTTTCTCTGAGTAACTGTAAATTACTCTAAGTTACTGTAAGTAACTCTTAAGTTACTCTAAGTTACTGTAAGTTACTCTTTTTGTTCTTCCTTTTCAAACTGGGTTTCATTCTTTTTTTTTTTTTTTCCGTACCTTTTCCTTTTTCCTGCCCTAAGTGGTGAAGACGGAGCAGAGGACTGTGTTTACTCCAATTATTGTTTTCCCTGGTTTAACATCTCAGTATGATCCAGCAGTTCAGACAAGAAAAGAGGGGTGAATTTAAAAACACACACACACACACACACACACACAGTCAACAGTGGTTTTTACAGGTTCTGGACAGCAATAGAAAATACAAAGAAACAGATTCCCTCATGGAGGTAGCTTTTTGAGGTTCCAGTTTTGTATCATCCAAAAGTGGCATAAATACTGTAGGAAACACTGCCTGCCTGAGTTTGTAGTTAATGTTTTTAGAAGAGACTGTTAGATACACTTCTCTAAAATGTTCTAATTAGTGGATAATGGGAGGGGGAAAAAAAAAAAGCCTTCAAACCAAAAACAGAAATACTTGCATCTTTATTGCTGATTAACTACATTTAGCAATTGTACAGGAGAATAAAATTCAATTTAGACCACTAATAAGTCTAGGTAGAATTTAATTGGGAGACAAACTAAATTTCAGATTATTGTTGCTGTCTACAGTATGGGCTGTTTCTGTCCTTTATTGTGCCCATATTTGCATGAAATGTTCCCTTGGCATCTCCAAACAGTATGTGAGCTCAAAAACGGTCCTTTTGTTCCAGTTTAAATGCAGTATGGCTTCTTTTTTTTATTTTTTTTTTTAAGAGCAGAAAAATAAGCATAGATTTTTATATGCACAGAACAAAAGACTCACATATTGGCAAATGTTACTTCTCTAAATGAAAATATATGCCTAGAAATTCAACATTTATTCAAATAATTACTTATAATTGTATTCAGTACAGTAGCTCAGGCATGTCTGACTCTTTGCGACCCCATGAATCGCAGCACGCCAGACCTCCCTGTCCATCACCAACTGCCGGAGTTCACTCAGACTCACGTCTATAGAGTCGGTGATGCAATCCAGCCATCTCATCCTCGGTCGTCTCCTTCTCGTCCTGCCCCCAATCCCTCCCAGCATCAGGGTCTTTTCCAATGAGTCAACTCTTCTCATGAGGTGGCCAAAGTACTGGAGTTTCAGCTTTAGCATCAGTCCTTCCAAAGAAATCCCAGGGCTGCTCTCCTTCTGAATGGACTGGTTGGATCTCCTTGCAGTCCAAGGGACTCTCAAGAGTCTTCTCCAACACCACACTTCAAAAGCATCAATTCTTCGGCGCTCAGCCTTCTTCACAGTCCAACTCTCACATCCATACATGACCACTGGAAAAACCATAGCCTTGACTAGATGGACCTTAGTTGGCAAAATAATATCTCTGCTTTTGAATATGCTATCTAGATTGGTCATAACTTTTCTTCCAAGGAGTAAGCGTCTTTTAATTTCATGGCTGCAGTCACCATCTGCAGTGATTGTGGAGCCCAAAAAAAAAAAAGTCTGACACCGTTTCCACTGTTTCACTCTCCTCTTTCACTTTCATTAAGAGGCTTTTAGTTCCTCTTCACTTTCTGCCATAAGGGTGGTGTCATCTGCATATCTGAGGTTATTGATATTTCTCCCAGCAGTCTTGATTCCAGCTTATGTGTCTTCCAGCCCAGTTTTTCTTATGATGTACTCTGCATAGAAGTTAAATAAGCAGGGTGACAATATAGAGCCTTGACGTACTCCTTTTCCTATTTGGAATCAATGTGTTGTTCCATGTCCAGTTCTAACTGTTGCTTCCTGCATGCAGATTTCTCAAGAGGCAGGTCAGGTGGTCTGGTATTCCCATCTCTTTCATAATTTTCCACAGTTTATTGTGATCCACACAGTCAAAGGCTTTGGCATAGTCAATAAAGCAGAAATAGATGTTTTTCGGGAACTCTCTTGCTTTTCCCACGATCCAGCGGATGTTGGCAATTTGATTTCTGGTTCCTCTGCCGTTTCTAAAACCAGCTTGAACGTCAGAAAGTTCACGGTTCACGTATTGCTGAAACCTGGCTTGGAGAATTTTGAGCATTACTTTACTAGCCTGTGAGCATTCTTTGGCCTTGCCTTTCTTTGGGATTGGAATGAATATGGACCTTTTCCAGTCCTGTGGCCACTGCTTAGTTTTCCAAATTTGCTGGCATATTGAGTGCAGCATTTTCACAGCATCATCTTTCAGGATTTGAAATAGCTCAGCTGGAGTTCCATCACCTCCACTAGCTCTGTTCATAGTGATGCTTTCTAAGGCCCACTTGACTTCACATTCCAGGATGTCTGGCTCTAGGTGAGTGATCACACCATCGTGATTATCTTGGTTGTGAAGATCTTTTTTGTACAGTTCTTCTGTGTATTCTTGCCACCTCTTCTTAATATCTTCTGCTTCTGTTAGGTCCCTACCATTTCTGTCCTTTATCGAGCCCATGTTTGCATGAAATGTTCCCTTGGTATCTCTAATTTTCTCGAAGAGATCTCGAGTCTTTCCCATTCTGTTGCTTTCCCGTATTTCTTTGCATTGATTGCTGAGGAAGGCTTTCTTATCTCTTCTTGCTATTCTTTGGAACTATGCATTCAGATACTTGTATCTTTCCTTTTCTCCTTTACTTTTCGCTTCTCTTCTTTTCACAGCTATTTGTAAGGCCTCCTCAGACAGCCATTTTGCTTTTCTGCATTTCTTTTCCATGGGGATGGTCTTGATCCCTGTCTCCTGAACAATGTCACGAACCTCATTCCATAGTTCATCAGGCGCTCTATCTATCAGATCTAGGCCCTTAAATCTATTTCTCACTTCCACTGTATAATCATAATTGTATTATGGTAAGCACTTTTAATGAAGGAAGTATAATACAGGACAATAAATTACACTGTGCAGTTAAATTTGTAGCTTTCTTATCTGTCTTATAAAAATGTTTTCCAGGGTACTTTCCTGGAGGTCTAGAGGTTAAGACTAAGTGCTTTTACATACAGGGCGTGGGGTCAAGTCCTGGTCAGGGCACTAAGATTCCACATGTTACGTGCCTTTGTGGTCAAAAAGTCCCAAGTGATCATATGACATTTTTTTGTGGGGGGGTGTCTATTTTTGACCCAGTTTCTGTATTAAATTATTGAAGGCTTTCAGAAGTGTGTAGAACCAAATGATATCAATGTGTGTGTTACATTTATTTGTTGGAAGTAACATTCTTCTCCAGTAAAGAGTATCAATTTGCTCTGCTCCTAAATAGATACTAGGCCATCAAACATGAAGACTCAGAGACATTTTTTTCTGTTCCGAAGTGTGTTCACACTTTTCCAAGCTTAGCACAAGAAAGACTCTTCTTTTCAAAATCGGGAGAGCCCTGGCATTCAGGTGTTTTGATTGTTGGTTTTTAGTCACTAAGTCATGTCCAGCTGTTTGCAACGGCACGGACTGCAGTTCACCAGGCTTCCCTGTTCTTTACCATCTCCCAGAGTGTGCTCAAAGACAGTTCCTTGCAGCTCTGAATTCACAGTCTCCTGTCCCTGATGCTTAAGAAGCTAAGAGGTGGAAGAGGGACACGTGGGTGGATTCTTCCTTAGCACATGGGTGGTGCTAAGCCTGGAAAAGTGTGAAGACACTTAGGAACAGAACATTGGTATCGTGACACACTTGGAGAATATCACTGTCTTTAAAATCTGTTACCACGTTCAAAAATGATAGCTTTTCTTGGAAAAAAAAAAAAACACAGAAAAGGATGCCTGTGCTCCAAACTTCATAGCAGCACTATTTACAATAGCCAGGACATGGAAGCAACCTCAATGTCCATCAGAGGAGGAATGGATGAACAGGAGATATGTACACACAACGGAATATTACTCGGCCATGAAACGAATGAAATATTGCCCTTTGAAGCAACAGGCATGGACTGAAAGATACTAGGATACCACTTAGATATTTAGATTGGCCACTTAGATGAGATACTTAGATCATCCACTTAGATATTTAGATTGTCATTGCTTCCCTGGTGGCTCAGACGGAAGAGTGTCTGCTGACAATGTGGGAGACCCAGGTTCGATCCCTGGGTCGGGAAGATCCTCTGGAGAAGGAAATGGCACCCCACTCCAGTACTCTTGCCTGGAAAATCCCATGGACAGAGGAGCCTGGTGGGCTACAGTCCATGGGGTCACAAAGAGTCAGACACGACTGAGCGACTTCACTTTCATTTTCATGTATCATACTAAGATTCTCTTCGTATGTGGACTCTAATTGTTCCTTCAAAAAAAAAAAAAAAAAGAAAACATTTTTACTTTTAAAAAAGAAATAAGTGCACCTATTCACAAAGCAGAAACAGACTTCCAGATACTGAAAACAAACTTATACTTACCAAAGGGGAAATAGATAAATTTGAAGTTTGGGATTAACAAAAGCACAGTACTATGAACAAAACAGATAAACAGCAAGGGCTTATTGTATGACATAGGTAACTCTTCTCAATATTCTGTGATAAGTTCTGATGAAAGAAATCTAAAAAGGCATGAATATATGTATAACTGAATCTCACTGTTGTACATCTGAAACTAACACAACCTTATAACTCAGCTATACACCCATAAAATAAAAAATGAAAAATACATTACAACAAGTGATAACCTTTCCCTACACAGGGTTACTGGGTTGAATGATGAGGCCTTTCTGGGTTTGAAAATCTATCAATATCAATATAATCTATTCATTCAACCAATGCAAGCAGAAAGCCACGGGATTCTATCCAGACACATGGAAAATGTACTTGAAACTCGTTAGGCAGCTCAAAGCCAAAAGGTAACAGGAAGATAATACAAAGCAAACAAACAAAAAATAAACTCACATTCAAAAAAGCATCTTCTAAAATCAATGCCTGGATCCGATTTAAAAACCAGACAGATGCACCTTCTCTTTCCATTATGCCAAACGATTTTTGAAAAAGATTTCTTGAAAATGCAATGAGGGGAGTAAATGAAAATGTGTTATCAGTATTGGAAAAGAACAAGCAAAATGTGACTCTTTAGCTCATAGCATGAATGTGTACCTAAGAGGGTGTATTAAAATCCTATTAAGAGGAAAAAGGCGATTTGCTTACAATGCAGAACAGGAAATAAATTTGAAAAAATTTTTTTAGTTGTTGCCCTATACTAGCAATAAAAGCCCAGAAAGAAATATGGACAGATTCCATTCAAAATCCAGTAAGTATATAAAATATTTGCAGTGCGTTTAATAAACAAAGGCGCTGTGAAGAAACAGATCAAATCTCATTAAAGGAAACAAAACAAAATTTGGGCCAATGACAGCACATGCTATCTTTTCATATGCTTAAATTTCATCTTATGTAAACACCAATACGGATTAAAAAGCTTAAAAAGTAAACCATCTAATGGGAGATGGGAGTTCAATCCTTGTGTCAGGAAGATCCTGTGGAGAAGAGAATGGCAACCCCACTCCAGTATTCTTGCCTGAAAAATCCATGGACACAGGAGCCTGGTGGGCTACAGTCCAGGGGGTTGCAAAGAGTCAGACACAACTGGGCAACTAAGCAAGGGCCCAAATTAATACAGAAATCAGCTGCAATTCAAGTCAGATTCCTAACAAGGTGTTTTGTGTTTTTCATTGTCGAGAGTGGTCTTTAAAATCCTCATAAGGAAGATGTCTTTCCAACGACAGTTGAGAAATGAAATTTAAGCATCGATACCTAGGGTATCACACACAACGTAAACCCACTGTAGTCCAAAGCATCCCTTTGCTGACAAAGGTCCCTCTGGTTAAGGCTGTGATTTTTCCAGTAGTCATGTATGGATGTCAGAGCTGGACCATAAAGAAAGCTGAATGCAGAATTGATGCTTTGGAACTGTGGTGTTGGAGAAGACTCTTGAGAGTCCCTTGGACTGCAAGGAGATCCAACCAGTCCATCCTAAAGGAGATCAGCCTGAGTGTTCATTGGAAGGACGGATGTTAAAGCTGAAATTCCAATACTTTGGCTACCTGATGCGAAGACCTGACTCATTGGAAAAGACCCTGATGCTGGGAAAGACTGAGGGCAGGAGGAGAAGGGGATGACAGAGGATGAGACGGTTGGATGGCATCACCGACTCGATGGACAAGAGTTTGAGCAAGCTCCGAGAGATGGTGATGGACAGGGAAGCCTGGCATGCCTCAGTCCATGGGGTCGCAAAGAGTTAAATGTGATTTAGCAACAACGCAATGCTTAGGTTACAGTTCTTGGGAGGAGGTGGCAATAGAGTGACCCAGGCTACCACACTGCAGAAACCTACCTCGGGTCTGGGGACTGCTTTGCATTATAATTCCTGATAATGACTCCCCTCCCCACAATGTGCATTAACTGGATTTTTTTTTCTGGGTGGCATCTCATGGTTTATCTGACCTTAGTTCTCCAACCAGGGGTCCAACCTGCATTGGGGGCTGTGGAAGCACATTCTGTTCAGCAGTGGTCCGCCAGGGAAGCCCTACACTAACTTGCTAGCATGCTCTCTACCATCGTTTTTTCTTGGGTTAGACTCGAACAGAGTATTTTCTCCTAATAATACACCTATAACTAATCACTAGATAAAGGTCCATTTTAACTCATTAAATTATGGCATATGGTAGGTAAGGCATTGTCAATCAGAAGTGTGGAATCTGAGGTTTGTCCCGATGTGTTTGGTAGTCAACTCTGCGGTTTGGACTTCCCTGGTGGCTCAGATGGAAAAGCATCTGCCTATAATGGTGGAAATCCAGGTTCAATCCCTGGGTCTAGAAGATCTCCTGGAGAAGGAACTTGCAACCCACTCCAGTATTCTTGCCTGGAGAATCCCATGGGCAGAGGAGCCTGGGGGGTTATAGTCCATGGGGTTGCAAAGAGTCAGACACCAGTGAGCGACTTCATTTTCACTTTTCTGTGGTTTGGGTAGGGAGTGAGTGGGCAGAGATAGACAGAGAGACAAAGAGGAGAGGGAGACAAAGAGGTGGAGAGAAACGAGAGAGATGGAGAGAGACGAGAGAGAGACAGAGAGAGATGAGAGAGAGAGAGACGGAGAGAGGGGGGAATGAGAGAGAGCCTCCTGGGGCTTCCTGTAAGGACGCAAGTTCTGTGGGATCAACCCCCGCCTCTCTGACCCTCTCACTTCCCAGATGAACACCCTAGGGTCTCCCCTGGGGGACTCTGCCCTCCCAGGCGGTGGGCCTGGGTTCAGGGCCTGATCAGGCAACCAGATCCCATGCGCCACCACGAGGACTGTGCGGTCAACAGCTAAAGAGTTCGCATGCCTCGACTGCAAGGTCAAGTTTCCCGTGAGCAGCAAGAACAACTGGCACAGCCAGCTAAAATAAACGTTATGGAAGAAAACATCAATACTGGGGCTCAGGGCTTCCACCTAAGAATCCGGGGCGGGGGGCACATGTATTCCACCCGTGGCAGCAAACCACGTTCAAGACAAGATGACCAACTTTCCTTACGTAGAGACACCACTAAGCCTTTCCCATGGATGTACGTGCAAAGGGTACCCACCAGAGTCAGCACAAATGTCCAAGATGGACAGCTAACAGCCCATATGATGAAAATACAGATTTATGCTGTTGGTGTAAATTGGGTTATTATTTTTTGCTTTACTTTTATCAGTCCTCTAAAATCAGATGTGATTATAGTCAGAAGTAGGGCTTAATATTTCAAAAAAAAAAAAATGTCAGTATAAAGAGGGAGGGCTTCCCTGGTGGTTGAGCAGCAAAGAATCCACTTTTCAATGCACAAGACGTGAGTTCGATCCTTGGGACGGGAAGATCCCCTGGAGGAGGGCATGGCAACCCACTCCGGTGTTCTGGCCTGGAGCATCCCATGGACAGAGGAGCCTGGCGGGCAACGGTCCATGGGGTTGCAAAGAGTCAGACGTGACTTAGTGACTTAGCAGCAAGGACAACATCCTGTCTAATCAGGAAGCTAAGCATGTCCTCATCTCGAGGTGTCAGGTCTGAGAGGTTCCTTTAGACGTCACTTACTGCATCAGCAATATATCACTAACTACCTATGAGTTAAATGAAAAAAAGAGAGCTTGATTAAAAATGCAATTACTGGGATGGACGAAAGGCTATTTGCCTCTGAATGAGCACTTCGAGATGAAAAAAAGAATCTACTTCTTTTTAAAAGCAGAGCCTTTCATCCCAAGCAGTGACGAAGCGGGCTGTTCAAGAGAAAAATAAAAGACCTCCAGATTAAGAGCAAGACTGGCCTGATCTGGTTTCTTGAGAAACTCCAGCCTCAAATCGAACAGAGCCAATGCCATTTGCCGATAAAAGCTTGTTTTTCTTTCCTCAGACGTCTGCTATTTGACATCAAGAGGATCTGTCTCCCAGATCTAAGTGTTCACCAGCGAAATCTCTTTGAACATGGCAAGACAAATCCCCATCTATTTAATGCCTTTTCATCAACTTGTTTTTTTCTTTTTTGTGTGTGCCCTAAATTCTAACTGCCGGAGGGGCAAAGACGCATTCCAGCACTGGTTTCTTACATGTGATTTTTTTCCGGGCTGTGGTTAACTGGAACTGTGGCTGACCAGGTTTATGGAGCAGTGAATAATATCCGATTGCTGATGCAACCTGCTCATTAGAGGGGAAAGGACAGCACGTTTTTCCTGCATTTGTGTGGTTGTTTGATATCACCACTTTTGACGAACAGCGGTTGACATTCAAAGACAGCACTGCTGTGTCTCCAGGATCCACTTCTCTGCACGTTTCTGCATGGACACCGTAGAGCTTCTGGAGTTCTAATCCAGCTGACGATGCAGGAGACGGGAGTTCAATCCCTGGAGAGGGGAAGATCCCCCAGAGGAGGAAACGGCAACCCACCCCAGTCTTCTTGCCTGGAGAATCCCATGAACAGAGGGAGCCTGGCGGGCTGCAGACCATGGGGTCACAGAGAGTTAGACACGACTAAAGCAACTGACCACACACACGTGTACAACTTGCCTGTGAGGCTTCCTCTGGCACCCCAAGGGTTAAGTATCTGCCCACCACCACAGGGGACAAGGTTCAATCGCTGGTCGGGGAAGATTCCACCTGGAACTAGAGGAAAGTTCTTGCAAAACAACCAAGACCCAGCGTAGCCACAAGTTAATTAAAAACATGAAAACGTGCCAGCATTCTCAGAATCCACACCCACCTCATTTCCTCAACCATGACAGCTACTTAGGGCGTGGTCTGCCTCCTCAATCTCCCTGGTACCCTGACGCTGGGAAAGACTGAGGGCAGGAGGAGAAGGGGACAGCCGAGGATGAGATGGCTGGGTGGCATCACCGACGCAATGGACGTGAGGTAGAGTGAGCTGTGGGAGACGGTGACGGACAGGGAGGCCTGGTGTGTTGCAGTCCATGCTAAGAATTAGACACGACTGGGCGATTAAACAAGCACCTCTTCTTCAAGGAGATAACCGCCATTGGGTCCTGACCATCATCTCTGGACTGAGAGAGGCTCTTTTCCTTCTAACACTTCCGGAATTGAGGGGGACAGTGCTAACAGATCCAGCTCTGTCTCCAGCCTTCCTGTCTCTTAAAGGCAGGGTTCTTAACATCATTTTAAAATCGGCTGAGGGGGTGACTTCTCTGGTGTTCCCATGGTTAACACTCTGTGCTTCCAACTGCCAAGGCTGGGGGTTCCATCCCTGGTTGCGAAGCTAAGATTCTGCAGGCTGGTAGGGTGCAGCCCCCCAAAACAATTAAAAATAAAACAATGAAGTGAGAGTGTTCCTTCTTCAAAGACCAGTACGCCAAACAGATAACATGGACTCTGAGCAAGGTGTGCTGGGCAGACCTCTGTTCTCACTCACATTCTCATTATCTGGGTCACCCACCACCCATGATAATTTGTTGCCATCTATGGTATGACGTGGGCCTCCCTTGTGGCTCAGCTGGTAAAGAATCTGCCTGCAATGCAGGAGACCTGGGTTCGATCCCTGGGTGGGAAGATCCCCTGGAGAAGGCAAAGGTTACCCACTCCAGGATTCTGGCCTGGAGAATTCCATGGACTGTGGAGAATCTCAGTCTGTGGGGAGACTGTGGGAGATTCTGCGGAGAATCTCCATAGTCCATGGGGTCGCAAAGAGTCAGACACGACTGAGCGACTTTCACTCACTCACTCATGGTGTGATAGGGTTTGTCATAGACCAGCACTGAGGCTTAGAAATAAAAGGTCATTACATTTTCTAGCGGCCGTGTTAAAACATAGTAAAAATGAACATGTGAGACTAACTTTAAAGTATGTTATTTAACTGACCGTGCAGCGTTCAAGGGCTTCCCAAACACCACTGAAACAAGTTCACATAAAAGTGTTAATGAAATACTCTCTCTTTCATAGTATTTCAGAATAGGATTCTCTGAAATAACATCAGAAAAGAACTCGTGTAAAACGTTATTTCTCCATCACTGGTAAAAATATGCTTATCATTGCATACATGTGCATTAAGTAGCTCCATCCTGTGTTGACTCTCTGTGACCCCGTGGACTGTAGCCCTGCAGGCTCCTCTGTCCATGGGATTTTCCAGGTATGAATACTGGAGTAGGTTGCCATGCCCTTCTTTAGTGGGTCTTCCCGACCCAGGGATGGACCCTATGACTCTTGCGTTGCAGGCAGATTCTTCACCATTAGCCACTGTGGAAGTAATGATAATGTTTATCATTACAGAGTTTTAAATATTAGATTATAAAACTAATTCTTTTTTTTTCCAATTTGTATTTTTCTTTTAAAAAAATTTTTATTTTTTTTACTTTACAATACTGTATTGGTTTTGCCATACATTGACATGAATCCGCTACAGGTGTACATGAGTTCCCAACCCTGAACCCCCCTCCCACCACCCTCCCCATATCATCTCTCTGGGTCATCCCAGTGCACCAGCCCCAAGCATCCTGTATCCTGTATCGAACCTAGACTAGTGATTTGTTTCTTGCACGATGGTATACATGTTTCAATGCCATTCTCCCACATCATCCCACCCTCTCCCTCTCCCACGAGTCCAAAAGTCTGTTCTTTACATCTGTGTCTCTTTTGCTGTCTCGCAAGCACCATTGCTTCTCAGGTGATCAATCAAATATTCAGGAGAGACTAAAAACGTAGGAGCAGGAAGCAACATTTTTATCACACGGACGGATCTTTCTTTAGAAACAGAATATACAATTTTTCATTTAACAATTAAGTTGTGATGCAGTTTTCCCACAAGGATTTGAAGAAATAAGGCGTACAGAATCTTGTGAATTTTGATTTCTGAGAATCAGAGGAGAGTTCATTGTGGAGCTTCCTACAAATGCAGATAAATACAATGAAAATCAAAGCATCTATGAATACATCACTGAACAAGCAACTGGTGTTAAGTCATTTGTGTTTTTTGTAGGCTTCTTGCAGTGGATATACGAATTTTTAAAGTATATATATATATATATATATATATATATACATATATATATATATATAAACAAATACAGGGCTTCCCTGTTGGCTCAGTGGATAAGAACGTACCTGTTAATGCAGGAGACACGGGTTCAGTCCCTGGTCCAGGAAGATTCCACATGCAGGGGAGTGACTAAGCTCATGGGCCACAACTTCTGAAGTCCACGTGGCGTTAAAGCATGTGCTTCGCAACAAGAGCAGCATTGAGTCCCAAGTGATGGCAGCACTTTCTATTCATTGACTCGGCTTGGAAAACAAATCAAGCTAAGTCCACGATGATAATGCATTTAATGCATTTCATGTAAACTTTTTCGGCAATCCTTTTTTCAGACGATTAATGCCTGGCTTAGTCAGTACAGTGGAGGAGGAGATGGCAACGCACTCCAGTATTCTTGTCTGGAGAATTCCATGGACAGAGGAGCCTGGTAGGCTAGAGCCCATGGAGTCGCAAAGAATCAAGACTGAAGAATCAAGGCATTAGTCAACAGCTAGTGAGTGCAGGAATTGTCAGTCGAGCAATGTATTTGCTAACTAACCAATTTTAGCAAATTAAAAGTCAATCCTACAGGAAATCAACCTGAATATTCATTGGAAGGACTGCTGTTGAAAGCTCCAATATTTTGGCCACCTGATGCAAAGAGTCAAGTCATTGGAAAAGAGCCTGATGCTGGGAAAGATTGACAGCAGGAGGAAAAGGGGGGGACAGACGATAAGATGGTTGGACGGCATCACCTACTCAATGGACATGAGTTTGAGTAAACTCCGGGAGTTGGTGATGGACAGGGAGACCTGGCGTGCTGCAGTCCATGGGGTCGCAAAGAGTCGGACATGACTGAGCAACTGAACTGCACTGATATATTTATATACACACATACACAACTAAGTCTTTTTGCTAGACAGAAAAATCCTGGTATGACCTCAAAAATGTATGTGAAATCAAATACACACACAGGGTGAGACATTCTCAACGTACTGTTGACCAAAGATTCTTAACACATTAGCACATCTTTTGTTACCCAAACAGTATTGACTGAACGCAGATCAATACATTTTTGGAGAGTGAGACAATTGACGTCCCTGTGAGAAGGTGTTTAAAACTGATCGAGTTCAAAATTGATACCGTATGTAATGTTGTTAACATCCACATTTTGCTCCACTTGAGTTTTGTACCAACCTTGTGCATACTATACACATGAAATTACCAAAAAATGAGGCATTGTGAAACTTTGAAGAATTATTTTTTGTGAACGTTCTCATGCTTTCTCTGCCTGTCTGAGCAACAAATAGAGTGGTGTCTCAGAAGACGACAGCTCTTCGGAACATAGCTCTGATTCAGATGATGCAAATGTTACTCCAACAAAAAGGCAAAAACCGTTGGCGATGGATTCTGATATGGAAAGGGAACAAGATACAGAGGTTGATGGAGAGTGTGCCAGCTATAATTACTGAATGTGATAACAAGTGTTACTGAAATAACAATTTACGGCCAGCCAAAATTAAAAAATTGCCCGCCACAGGCTTTAGTTTCTGCCTAAACACCCTAGTCGATAATGAGTTGACAGACATAAATGCTGTGTAAAAAGTAGCAAATGTGACTGGATTCGTTTGAGGAAATATGCATTTAAATAATGTGATTTTATGATATCAGAAAAGTGAGCTTCATTTTCAAGAAGTGTGATAATAAAACTGCTGCCGGGGAGGAAAGTGAAGTGAAAATCACTCAGTCATGTCCGACTCTTTGCAACCCCATGGACTATACAATCCATGGAATTCTCCAGGCCAGGACACTGGAGTGGGTAGCCTTTCCCTTCTCCAGGGAATCTTCCCAACCCAGGGATGGAACCCAGGTCTCCCGCATCGCAGGTGGATTCTTTACCAGCTGAGCCACCAGGGAAGCTCTCAAGAATCCTGGAATGGGTAGTTTATCCCTTCTCCAGCAGATCTTCCCGACCCAGGAATTGAATCGGGGTCTCCGGCACGGCTGGTGGATTCTTTACCAACTGAGCTACCAGGGCAGCCCCCAGGCAGGAAGGAGTCTTTTCCTTTTGGGAGATGGAGTACTAATGTATGTCGGGAATGAGATGCTATGATGTATTTACTTGACTTGGTTACGATGAACCCCATTCTACAGGTTTCCAGTTGCCAGAGGCCACCAGGCATGCTGACCCCTCTGCAATGCCCAGAACAGCCCGACAGAACAGATTCACCCTTTATCCTCCCATCCATCCAGCTATCCATCAATCACCCATCATCTTACATCATCTGTCTCTCTACGGCAGTAGTTTGCAACCAGGCAAAATGTTCCTTCCCTAGACGCACTGGGTGATGCCTACAGACATTTTTATAGTCACAGCCTGGAGGACCTATCGGCACCTGATGGACAGATACTAGGGACACCAATCCATACCCCTCAGTGCACATGACGCCCATGTATCCCCACATATGACAGCAAAGACTTTAGCACTCTACTTCTATCTCTGTCTGGCCATCTATGTATATGTCTACATAGCTATGGCTCTGTCTCCAGTATCTGTTATAAGTCTAGTATCATTTATCTCTTATCTATCACTTGGTAGCTCAGATGGTAACGAGTCTGCCTGCATTACAGGAGACACATGTTCGATCTCCAGGCCAGGAAGATCCCCTGGAGAAGGGAATGGCTACCCCCGCCTCCCCTCCAAGTATTCTTCCTGGAGAATTCCATGGACTGAGGAGCCTGGCCGGCTACAGTCCATGGGGCTGCAGAAACTCGGACGCGACTCGGTGACTAATGCTTTTACTATCATCTATGTATCTGTTTATCTGTCTATGATCTTATCTAATAATCAATTCACATACATATGTATGTATCTAGTAGCAATTATGGGGGAATGTTAACTTACTCTAGAAACTATCTGATGCCTGTTCAATGCAGTATTCCTTTGAGGTTTATTCAACTTTTAAAATTTAAGCAATTATCAAGGCAATTCTTGGCTCTAGAAAAATAAAAATAAAAAAACACTTATAAAGCAGCTTAGGTGGCCACTGAGAGAGGAATGGAATAAGATGTAATCACAGACACAAGTAAAGAGTGGAATATTGCTCAACCACAAAAAAGGGTGAAATAATACCATTTGCAGCAACATGGACGGACCGAGAGAGGGTCACACTAAGTGAAGTCAGAAAGGGAAAGGCAAATATCGTAGGACATCTCTTAGATGTGGGATCTAAATGTGGGACATAAATGAACTTATACACAAAACAGAAGCAGACTCATAGACGGGGACAACAGACTTGTGCTTGCCAAGGGTGGGGGCGGCGGTGTTGTGGATGTATGGAGTGGGAGTTTGCGATTAGCAGACTGCAAGTTACAACATACAGGATGCGCAAAACGTCAAGGTCCCACAGCACAGCACAGGGAACTATATTCCATACCCTATGATTCAGCCATTGAAGAAAAGAATATGAGAAAACAATGCGTCTATGTGTAGAGCTGAATCACTTTGCGGTATAGCAGAAATTAACACAATGTTCAAAAAATCAACCCTAACTTTTTAAAGAAGAAGCCCTTATAAAAAACATATGCCATGAAGACAGAGTGTAAATGCAGACAGCAGTAATAAGTGTCTGCTATGTCAGGAAAATCAGATTATTTGGGACAGCTGGCATGCTGAGCAAATAGGAAGCACCCCAGAAGCTCCGGATCTGGGGCAAACACCATTAAATAACCACAAAATAAAATAGCTGCCACTTTGGTTTCCGGAAGTCAGAACATAGAACAAAGGTCCTGTAAGAACACCATACATATTTCAATCAAAGTGTGCCAGAAATAGGACCGAAGGAACGCTACCAGGCTTCACCTTGAACAGAGCTGCAGCAACACGGAGCAGGAAAAGAAATAACTGGTATTGATTGGACTTTGGAAAAGCAATCTCTGCCTTTCTTTTTCTTTCTTTTCTTTTCTTTTTTTTTGAGCACAGCTGAACCCAATTGAAGATATCCGATAGTTTCAGGGGACAGAATAAGGAAAGATTTTTTTCTTACAAAAATAAAAAAAAAAATTACAAAAGATCTAAACGTATTCAGAAGCATAATGTAAAGCATAGATGAAAGCCTGTTTCTACTAGTACAGAAAAGAAATCCTAAATTAGAACAATTCTGTACATTATATTGCTAAGCTGGTAATTGGATGCCCTTAAGAGAAGGGTCCTGAAGCAACTGAGACAAGTGCCTCAAGTTCCCAAGATTAGGGACCTTCCCTGGTGGTTCAGTGGGTAAGAATCTGCCTTCCAGTGCAGAGGGTGTAGGTTCAATCCCTGGGTGGGCAACAAAGACCCCACATGACGCAGAGCATGTAAGACCCCCATGCCAGGACTACTGAGCCTGTGCTTTGGAGCCCCCGTGCCGCAACCAGAGAGGAATGGGTACACCCCAAGGAAGACCCAGTGCACTCAAATAAATAAATCAAATAAATTAAAATAAATTAAAAATTGGAGAAGGAAATGGCAACCCACTCCAGTATTCTTGCCTAGAGAATCCTGCGGACACAGGAGCCTGGTGGGCTGCTGTCCAAAGGGTCGCACAGAGTCGGACACGACTGAAGCGACTTAGCATAGCATAGCAAGTGAAACTGGAGATATATCCAACATATGACTCTAAACTATCGATTGAACTTCCATACATTCTGTATATGTGGGTTTTCAAGGACTCTGGGTGAACTCTGATTGGGCAGCAATGTTTCCTGGCTTATCCGGCTAACGTGCGTATTCATGTGCCTATGCCATTTGGGAGTAAAAAACGGAACCATGCGACTTTTTATTAAAAAGTGGACATAAGCGAAAAATCATGATTTGAATAAGGAGTCTACCCCGGTGGCTCAGCAGTAAAGAGCGTACAGTGCAGGAGATCCAGGTTCAGTCCCTGGGTTGGGAAGATCCCCTGGGGAAGGGCATGGCAACCCACTCCAGTATTCTTGCCTGGAGGATCCCATGGACAGAGGAGGCTGGCGGTCTACAGTCCATGGGGTCGCCAAGAGGCAGACACTGAAGCGACGTAGCACACACACAATGAGGAATCTCAAATGTCTGCTCATACGTGTACAGCTGTCATACCAAGAAAAGGACATTGCCACCACTCAGAAAAAAAAAAAAAAATCACCTTCTACTCAATGTCCTTATTCTCAGAAGTAACCACAGGCATTCAACACTCTGGGTTAGCTCTGCCCTGTCTTTTTTGTTTTAAGGCTCAAAGGGGATCTTTATTAGTCAAAATAAAAACCATTACAATCAACACATTTTTCACTAATGAGAAATAAGTTGGTTTATTCCTATAGCAGACATGAATCTGAGTGAACTCCAGGAGTTGGTGATGGACAGGGAGGCCTGGTGTGCTGCAATTCGTGGGGTGGCAAAGAGTCGGACATGACTGAGCGACTGAACTGAACTGATTCCTATAGCATAAAAAAATTGATTGTTTTGGGATTCTATGTACTTTTAGAAAGAATTTTCTGCATCCTGCAGGTTGTGGAATCTCCCCTATCTTGAAACGTGTATGAACACATACAGTAGACATTATGTTTTGCTCATCACTGGAGAATGTGCTGGAATTCATCCACTTTGCATCTACAAACCAGTTTTCCCCTTGAAGTACCAAAGTATTTGACCATGTGAAAACTATTACAACCTGGCTGTCCATTTTCCCATTGAAGTACATCTGGGTGCTTTTATTTTGAGGCCATTGAGGAAAAAAATATTGAATTCATGAACAATCAACTTCTTTAAATTTTCTTATTTTGATCTGAAAATTTTTTATATGGACTGTTTTTTTTTTTTTTTTTTAAGTTTTCAATGAATTCTGTGACAGTATTGCTATTGTTTTATGTTTTGGGATGTTGGCCACGAGGCATGTGGGATCATAGCTCCCCGACCAGGGATTGAACTAGAAGGTGAACGCTTAAGCACTGGACCAACAGCGGAGTCCCGAAACTTTCTAATTTTGAGATGGAGACACACGACAAGCTGTGAGACGGATAGAGTCGCTTGTATCTTACCCAGCTTATCAAAGGATAATATCTCATTACTATAGTACAGTATCAATACCAGGACCTTGAAACTGATACGATACTCTGTTAACTAGACTACAGATTGTATTCAAATGTCACCGCTTTCTACGTTATAAAGCACTGTGTGTATGGGCGGGGAGTGGCTTCCCAGTGGGCTCAGTGCTAAAGGATCTGCCTGCCAACGCAGGAGACGTGAGTTTGATCCCTGAGCCGGGAAGATCCCCTGGAGGAGGGCAGGGCACCCCACTCCAGTACTCCTGCCTGGAGAATCCCATGGACAGAGGACCCTGGCGGTCTACAGTCCATGGGGTCATTAAGAGTCGGACACGACTGAGCGACTTCACTTTCACTTTTCATGTTCATGCATTGGAGAAGGAAATGGCAACCCACTCCAGTGTTCTTACCTGGAGAAGCCCAGGGACGGGGGAGCCTGGTGGGCTGCCGTCTATGGGGTCGCACAGAGTCAGACACGACTGACGTGACTCAGCAGCAGCAGCAGCAGCAGCAACAGCAGGTGAAAAATTAGTGCATTTTACATATTTTTATATTTCTCTGAAAACATTTAAAGAAACATTTTCTCCATGTCTCGCTTTGCTTACAAGCAATAGATTTTAACCCATTTTAATTTCAATTTGTTTCAGTTCAAAATACCTTTAAAATTTCCCTAAGGACATTCTCTTTTGATCAAAATGAACTCAGAAGTGTGTTAACTCCTAAATATGTGGAGAGTTTCTACAAATGCAATGTTCGTCAACTTCTCATTTAATCCCATTGTGATTTATAATTAGGATGAAATCCAAGAAAATGTTTGATTCAAGCTAACAAACAGAAAACCCCAGCAAAAGCAAAGAATGCTATTTAAAAGTTGAAGAGAGATTAGGAGAGAAATATAGAGAACATATATTCCAATTTTTGAAGAATGCCTGGCAAACTTTCAGGTGACTGTCTTATCAAGACCATGAAAAACCTTGAGCTTGATAATAGTGTAAATAAATTACAATGCAGGAGTTTGTGGATGATCTCCAGAAAGTGATGAGACGCGTATTTTACAGCTTGTTATCAAACTGCTGGAAAATCCTTAGGGTTGCAGAGAAAAGGTATTTTCCCCTGCTTTTCCCCCATTTCACATGACTGTCCACGGCTTGCATCAATCCAAAAAAGGCATGATCACGCCATAAAGTTTTAGCTTGCTTGGAGCAATATTTTACCTTCTTGAGAAAGCCGAAATGACCAGCCAAATTACAATGAAAATCAAACCCACAAAGGGTAAAAACCTGCCTCTCATTTCTCAAAGGCAGGAGGGTAAAGTGCTCCTTTCACCGCTCGTTAAATCCGGTCCATAGATGCGTGACATGAAGGAAAAAGGAGTTTAGTAGCATCTGTCGAGAACAGAGCATGGCCGAGGTGTTGCATGTCATTCCACTTACACATTTCAAGATGACCACGGAGAAACCGTCTAATCAAAGCGATGATTCTTCCAGGAGTCGTGTGTGGATGTGAGTTGGATCAAAAAGAAGACTGAGCACTGAAGAATTGATGCTTTTGAAGTGTGGTGTGGGAGAAGACTCTTGAGAGTCCCTTGGACTGCAAGGAGATCCAACCAGTCCATCCTAAAGGAGACCAGTCCTGGGTGTTCATTGGAGGGACTGATGCTAAAGCTCCGATCCTTTGGCCACCTGATACAAAGAACTGACTCACTGGAAAAGACCCTGATGTTGGCAAAGACTGAAGGCAGGAGAAGGGGATGACAGAGGATGGGATGGTTGGATGGCATCAGCGACTCGATGGACATGGGTCTGAGCAAACTCCAGGGGTTGGTGACGGACAGGGAAGCTTGGAGTGCTGCAGTTTATGCAAAGAGTCAAACATCACTTAGTGCCTGAACAACAAGGAATAACCATAGCGAGTCCATCCAAAATCCACCAAATGTGTTAAAACGACTGGTCACTGTGTTTACAGAGAAACTGAGAGACGCTCCATCTAAGGACAGACTGCATGGTTGTGAAAACTGTCCTTGAGGAGAGGGAACAGTCTGGGGAGGCTGACTCCTGGAGTCCATTTCTAAGGCAGACCCCCGTAGCATCCATTTCCCTCCAGCTGTGACCCTGAGAAATAACTCCAGAATACAGACTGAAGCCAGCCAGAAAGACTGAAACAAATATAATCTATGAACACAGGTATCTGGAATCTAGAAAAACGGTACAGATGAACCGATTTGCAGGGCCGAAGTAGACACGAAGGCACAGAGAACCGAGTTGTGGACCCAGGGGGAGAAGCAGAGTGTAGGATGGATGAAGAGTGTAGCCCTGACCTATATATACCACTGGGTGTAAAACATGGCTTTGCCCTGCTATTTCCTTCTGCGGCTGCACGGTTCTGCTGTGACCGTGATTCAGTTCCTTTTTTGGCCTTTGGCTTGAAAACCTTGTACAAGATGCAAACCTATCGTGACAACTTCAGCGCCACATGCTCTGAGTCTGTGGAAAGTTTTTGCATCCTCGCCCCACGCCTGCTCGGTTTTGAAGGCAGCAACAGGGCAGTTGAAATTAAACCCAGGGTTGGAGACAGTGTCTGTCTGCAACAGTCCCTGAAAGGCAGCGAGATTATCCATTTTGGGTCCAAGGCGTTGTAAATATCAGCAGTCTCTTAGAGTGATTGTGTTGTGCTTGGTCACTTGTCTGACTCTTTGCAACTCCATGGACTGTAGCCCGCCAGGCTCCTCTGTCCATGGGATTCTCCAGGCAACAATACTGGAGTGGGTTGCGATGCCCTCCTCCAGCAGATCTTCCCAGGGATCGAACCCAGGTCTTCCACACTATAGGTGGATTCTTTAACGTCTGAGGCACCAGGGAAGACCCTTAGAGACTGGGACCCTCAAATGAAGCTGTGCTGAGGAGTCAATTGTGATGTCAGCTTCAATGAGCCCTTTTATCTCTTCCTGTACGTAATAATGTGTGTATCACTAAATCTATGAGGTTCGAGGTGAAACTGGCCAAATACCTCATTTACTTTGACGCGGACACTTATTGCTTTACCCTACATGTACCTTGGAGCAGGAAACAGCAACCCACTCCAGCACGTTTTCCCTGGAAAATATCGTGGACAGAGGAGCCTGGTGGGCTACAGTCCAAAGGGTTGCAAAGAGGTAGACACAACTGAGTGTCTCAGGAGCAAACGTGAACCAATATTCAAAGCATTAGGACAGTTTGTCAATTATGAAAAAATTGGGGTCATTAGTTATAATGAATGGAAAACTGTTCCCGGGTGAAAACAGCCAGAAGTCTAGGTTGGGACTCATGGCATATGGAATATTATGGCATGGATCAGTATGATATAGGCTGTGTTGGAAGTGTTAGTCACTTATTCACGTCTGACTGTGTGACCCCATGGACTGCAGCCCGCCAGGCTCCTCTGTCCACGGGATTCTCCAGGCAAGAATACTGGAGGGGGTTGCCACTTCCTTCTCCAGGGGATCTTCCTGACCCAGGGAGAGAACCTCAGTCTCCTGCACTGCTGGCAGATTCTTTACCATCTGAGCCACCAGGGCTCAGATACAATGTTATGATACATGCTATGATACAATGTGTATCAGAAATAAATGTACTACTATGGGAAAGTAAATGGCAACCCACTCCAGTATTCTTGCCTTGGAAAACTTCCATGGACAGAGGAAGCTGGCGAGCTACACTCCACAGAGTTGCCAAGAGGGGGACACCACTGAGCAACGAAATCACCACCACCACTTGGATTACTGTGGTACAACATAGACCTAAACAGGTTCAAGTCATCCTCTTTGTCTAAATCTGGATCAAGAATACTAGCGTAATTCCCGGCTACAATTGATTCTGTTTCTTTTCATATGAAACAGAACTGATCAGCCGCTCAGTCGTGTCCAGCTCTTTGCCGCCCGTTGGACGTTAGCCCACCAGGCTCCTGTGTCCATAAATATTTTCCAGGTGAAAATAGAGGAGCGGGTTGCCGTTTCCTCCTTCGTGGCACACATGTAGTGAAGCAGTATGTGTCCACAGTGAAAGGAAATGAGCTATCTGGCAGTCCAGTTTCACCTTGATAAATTTAACACATCAACTCTTTCCTGTTTATATACAAGACTGACTCATTATCACGGGCTTACTCAGTGGCTCAGTGATAATCTGCTTGCAATGCCGAAAACACAGAAGGCAGGGGTTCCATTCCTGGGTTGGGAAGATCCCCTGGAGAAGGGAATGGCGACCCACTCCAGAATTTTTGCCTGGAGAACCCCAGGGACACAGGAGGCTGATGGGGTGCGGTCCAAAGGGTCACAAAGAGTTGGTCACAACGGAAGTGACTTAGCACGCACACACACAAACACACACATTCGTGTTACTAGTAGTGTTCCAATTTGCAGATGAGGAACTTGAATCTCACAGCGTAACATTTTCATCTAGCTAGTAAATGACATCTCAGTGCGGGAGTTCTTACCAAGAATTCTGCGCTCTGACGAGAATTACCTACTGAATTACATATTAAATGACAGAGTTAATGATACATTTCTAAAATTCGTTATGCTGACAAAAAAATGATGCTTTTGAACTGTGGTGTTGGAGAAGACTCTTGAAGAGTCCCTTGAACGACAAGGAGATCCAACCAGTCCATCCTACGGGAATTCGGTCCTGAATATTCACTGGAAGGACTGCTGTTGAAGCTGAAACCCCAATCCTTTGGCCTCCTGATGCGAAGAGCTGATTCATTTGAAAAGACCCTGATGCTGGGCAAGATTGAAGGCAGGAGGAGAAGGGGATGACAGAGGATGAGATGGATGGATGGCATCACCAGTCCAATGGACATGAGTGTGAGTAAACTCTGGGAGTTGGTGATGGACAGGGAGGCCTGGCATGCTGCAGTCCATGGGGTCACAAAGAGTCGGACATGACTGAGACTGAACTGAACTGACTCAATGCTAACTATGGATCTTGCGGCCATTAGAACTCCATAGGAGCTATACTTTTAATAAACTGGTACTCTTAGACAACGTGATTTAAGAAGCTAATGCAGGCCTGGTGGCTCAGGGGTAAAGAATCTTCCTGCAAATCCTGCAACTAGAGAGTAGCTCCCATGTAGCAACAGAGACCCAGTGTTAAGAAAAGCTAATCCAATCAATCCTAACAATTTAAAAAAAGAAAAAAAAGATGCAATCCTCTTTCTACTGTCATGGAATGTAATTCCACTGTCTTCCCAAGTTAAGACACCAACAACTCAGAAACTGTAGCAAAGGAAAAGATTGGAATTGAGTCCATGAGTATTTGCCCTCCAGTGGACACGGCTGGCCGTGGGCAGTGCGGAAGTCTTAGGTTCTACCTGAGCCATTTCCAGCCACAAAGCAATTCTTGGCCAATGTTCCAGAGTCCAGTTTTCTGACAAAGCTCAGAAATAACCAGTCATTTCCCCCTTTGTATTCAATGTATCTGCAGTGCCATTTTACCATGTAGGGTTCACTGGTAGCTCTGAGGGTAAAGAATCTGCCGGCAATGCTGGAGACGGCGATTTGATCCCTGGGGTCAGGAAGATCCCCTAGAGAAGGGAACGGCACCCACTCCTGTATTGTTGGTGCTGCCCTGGTGGCTCAGTGAGTAAAAATCCGCCTGCGATGCAGGAGACTCGGCTTCGATCCTTGGGTGGGAAGATCCCCTGGAGAAGGAAGTGGCAACCCACTCCAGTGCTCTTGCCTGGGAAATCCCAAGGACACAGGAGCCTGTTGGGCTATGGTCCATGCGGTCGTGAGAGTCGGACACGACTTTGAGACTAAAGCACTGTCACCAGCACCAGAATTCTTGCCTGAGAAATCTCATGGACAGAGGCGCTTGGTGGGGTACAGTCCATAGGGTCCCAAGAGTCCAACACAGCTGAGCAACTTTCACTTCAAGCACTGTCTTAGACAGTGGGTGGGAAATGCAATCTTTATAGGGAGCCTAAAATCGACCTCTTATAAAAGCAAAGGGAACAAATGGGAACATCGCACGGCCATGATCTTTACTACTGCGTCTTAAAGGGCATGGCCATCTAGTCCCAGGCACCGAGCAAGGCAGGGTTTAAGGAAAGCGTCGTGTAGAAGAATGCCAAAGGGGAATGATATTCCAAAATACAAGCTGAGTCTTCCAAAAATCACGTCAACACTCCACGATCACATTTCTTCTGACAACTGTGTTTTTCTTTTCTCTCTGTCTCACTTGCTTTCCCTGCCTGCTTCCTTGCATCTCTCGAAGACTCTCTTTCTCTCTCGATCTTTCCTAAATAGAGCACGTAGCGATCTTTCCTAAATAGAGCACTTAGCGACATTCTCTGTGATTGTTGGCCTCATCCTTTACAGATTCTGCTCAAAACACCTACCCATCAGTCACAAGGGGGCTTGGCACTTACCTGGTGGTTCAGCGGCTAAGATTGTACATTCCCAGTACAGGGGGCCCAGGTTCACTCCCTTGTCAGAGAACTAGGTCTTACACTCTGCACTAAAGCTTCTACATGCTGCAACGAAGACCCAGCTCAGCCGAGTAAATATTCAAAAAGAAAAGAAAATGGCGGTGCTGGGCAAGCCAGTTCTTTCCTCCATGGATATAATCCAAGCTGCATGAGACAGAGTCAACACAGTCTGCCCTGAGACATCTCTAACATAGCTCTCCCTTCATCCTCCAGTGCAGTAGCCTTGGGGTGTTCTCATAAACTGATTAGGGTTTCTGGGTCAGGAAGAGCCCCTGGAGGAGAAAATGGCAAATTGCTCCAGTAACCTTGCCTGGAGAATCCCATGGACAGAGGAGCCTGGCAGGATACAGTCCTTGGGCTCCCAAAGAGTTGGACAGAACTGAAATGACTTAGCACGCACGCATGCAAACACAGCTTCACAATTCAGACTCTGGCATTTAGCGGGCTCCTGCTGGACCACCATGCAGGTTCCTTTAACACCAAAGTGTGTTCCCTTTCACGTTGTATTGGAGGAAGCGAAGCCCACACACTCTCCATATGTCCTTCTTATTTACCTACTGTCCCCTTTGTGACCCAGGATCCACGTTACCTTTAGTCACTGTTGCTCCTGAGGCTCCTCTTGGCCGTAACAACCTCTCAGAGCTTCCTTTGTTTTTGGAGATCCTGAGACTGAAGAAGGACCTGGCAAGTATTTTGTAGAATGTCTGTTCCTACTGGGATGTGTTTGAGGTTATTCTCACGACTAGATTGGGTTATAGCTTTTATTTTGGAAGGAAGACTTCAAAGGCACCACATTCTATCAAGGGAATACATGACCTACAGGTCTTCCAGTGGGGCTAGTGACAGACTCTGTGGCTGAGGTCTTAGCTCTTGGGTTTCCTAGCTCTTAAGTTACTTGCTAACTGCTTTCCTTGTTTCAACCACTGGAAGAGACTCGCTCGCCACAGCCTGTCAGTAAGGAGTTACAAATTCTATACCACATCCTCAAGTGGGGAGTCATTCCATAAACTACTGGGAGTTCTTTTGTGCCTCTGTGTTTGAGCTTCACTAATCATATGATGAGATGAGATGGTTGGATGGCATCACCGACTCAATGGACATGAGTTTGAGTGGACTCCGGGAGTTGGTGATGGACAGGGCAGCCTGGCCTGCTGCAGTCCATGGGGTCGTAAAGAGTCGGACGCAACTGAGCGATTGAACAACAATCATATATTTATATGTCTTAAACGTGGGTAACGCCGACTGCCATATGTCAACTCAGAAAAAGTTATTCAGTACACGCCTGCATTCCTTATTCCACTCACATGGTCTGATCTCTGCGGAAGAGATAAGACATTTAAAACCAGAGTTCTGGAGACTTTCCTGGATATTGGAGGGTTAGGACTTTGCCTTTCAGTAGACGGGGGTTTGGGGAACCTAAGATCCCACATGGCTGGAGGCCAGAAAACCAGAACATAAGACAGCAGCAATGTTGTAACAGATTCAATAAAGACTTTAAAAATGGTGCACATCAAAAGAAACAAAAATCTTTAAAAAACGCGTGTGTGCTCAGTTGCTCAGTCACGTCAAACTCTTTGCAATTCCATGGACTGTAGCCCACCAGGCTCCTCTGTCCATGGGATTCTCCAGGCAAGAATACTGGAGTGGGTTGCCATGCCCTCCTCCAGGGGATCTTCCTGACCCAGGGATGGAACATATGTCTCCTGTGTCTCCTGCATCCGTAACAACGGCACCAAGCATCCTGAGACCATACAAGATTAGAGGGGAGGGGAGATGTGATTCTTGGCTAGATGGTAAAGATATGTGAGATTCACAGTAACTAGAGGGACCATCCCATCAGTGTCCCAAACGATCCTGTCTTTTACAAAGTCTCAGTTATCTTTCCACCCTCCTGGTGCTGTGGCTTTCTGTAGGCAGCATGTTTAGGGTCCCCAGAACACACACACACACACACACACACATACACATCCTAAAAATCAGTAAACTTTGAGACTGTACACAAGAGGGGCCTGACCCACAAGGTCAGAAATGCTACCTGTCAATAATCAGAGAGAATCCTACTAAGAAAGTAGGAAATCTAGACTGAGTGGCAATCTTTCACTTTTTTTTTTTTTTTTTGGCTAATCATATACACATCTTTGATTCAGGAAATCAACCCTGAATATTTGTGGGAAGGACTGATGCAGAAGCTCCAATCCTTTGGCCACCTGATGCAAAGAGCCGACTCATCAGAAAAGACCCTGATGCTGGGAAAGATTGAGGGTGAGAGGAGAAGGGGATGACAAAGGATGAGATGGTTGGATGGCATCACCGACTCAATGGAAATGAATTTGAGCAAACTCCAGTAGTTGGTGAAGGACAGGGAGGCCTGGCGTGCTGCAGTCCGTGGGGTCACAGAGTCGGTCATGACTGAGTGACTGAACTGATACCCATCTTGTATTGCCATTAGTAACATTACTGGACATCCCCTGGTGGGTCCAGTGATTGGGAATTCGCCTGCCAGTGCAGGGGACACAGGGTCAGTCCCTGGTCTGGGAAGATCACACAGGCTGAGAAGCAACTAAGCCCGTGTACCACAATTACTGAAGCTTTGCTCTACATCCTGGGAGCCACTACAAGAGGAGCCTCTGAAATGAGAGGCCTACACATCCCAACTAGAGAATAGCCCCTGCTCGCCGCAACTAGGGAAAGTCCACACGCAGCAAGGAAAACCCACAGCAGCCAAAAAAAAAATTCTTTTAATAAATCAATTTTAAAAGTAACCTTGCTATACAGAAAAGGATCAGTGCTTTTCTAAACAAACGAGGAATCTGCTTTCTCCTATGAAACACTACTGCCTGAAAGAACAATGATAATAATTAAACATTTTTGAAATAGTTTCATGGCAGTCATTTCTATAATAAATGACTTCCCCGGCTGTCGGAAAAATTACATTAAGCAGTTCATTAAGCTAAAATGTCAAGGAATTTTGCAAATATTTAGTTTGTGCATTGTATCTGCCAAACACTGGGTTAACACCTCAGAGACACAACACACACACACACACATGAAAGCAATAATCTATCCTAGGAGAGTTCCCTGGAGACAGTGGCTAAAACTCCATGCTCCCAATGCAGGCCGCTGGGGTTTGATCCGTGATCAAGGAACTAGATCCCACATGCTGCAAGTGAGGCCCGGCACAGTCAAATAAATAAATAAAAATAGATATGAATTTAAAACAAAATAATCTATCCTCTTTTACCGTAAGATGGCTTCTGACGTTCTCCGAGTTTTTGTCATGAATGAGAATTAATGCTCAAGTTTTGCCCAACAGAGCTTATTAAGTCAATCCTCAAATTGAGTTTACCACGTCATTTGGAGGGAGCTGAAATTCAAGAGAAGTTTAATTGCCTGTTTTCCAAAGAATACATTGCTCTTGGGGCAGGATCACTCACTTAGGTGGGAAGGAAAACACAGTGGAATGTAATCTCTGAAGGACTTCCCTGGGGGCTCAGAGGGTAAAGAATCTGCCTGCAATGCAGGAGACCTGAGTTCGATCCCTAGGTCAGGAGGAGGGCATGGCAACCCACTCCAGTACTCTTGCCTGGAGAATCCCACAGACAGAGGAGCCTGGCGTGCTGCAGTCCATGGGGGTCGCAAAGAGTCGGACATGACTGAGTGACTGAACTGAGCTGAATTGATGGCTGATTGATGATGCTGGACAGCATAAACCAACAGCACATTGTAAAGCAATTATCCTCCCATTAAAAAAAAAAATTTAATTTAACTTTAAAGACACTGGCATGGACTTTCCCTGCTGGTCCACTGGCTAAGAATCTGCCTGCCAGTGCAGGCAACAATCATTTTGATCCCTCGTTTGGGAAGATTCCACGTGCCATGGCACAACTAAGCCTATGTGTCATGAGCACTGAGTGTGTGCTCTCGAGCCCGTAGTCTGCGACAAGCGAGGCTACCGCAGCGAGAAGCCAGGCCGCCACAATTAGAGAGTAGTCCCCGTTTGCTGGAACTAGAAAACCGGAAACAAAATTACCTGCACAGCAATGAAGACCCAACACAGCCAAAATTAACACAAATTACTTAAAAAAGAAGCAATGGCACATTCATTAGCACCCAAACTATGAAATACTTAAGGATGGATCTAGAAAAATAAGTGCAACAAGATGGGTATGAGGAAAGCTACAAAATCAGACAGGAAGAAAACCAAAGAGCCAAATACATGGACATATGTCCCATGTGTGCGGGTAGACCATCTCAATACTGTCAAGATGTCAGTTCTTTCCACTTTGATCTTCAGATCTAAAGCAATCCCAGGGAAAATTTCAACAAGGCCTGTTTTGCGGACATCAATTTTGTTGTTGTTCAGTCACTAAGTCGTGTCCAAGTCCTTGTGATCCCAGACTACAGCCCACCAGGCTTCCCCGTCCTTCACTATCTCTTGGAGTTTTCTCAAACTCATGCCCATCGAGCCGGTGATGCCATCCAGCCATCTCATCCTCTGTCGTCCCCTTCTCCTCCTGCCCTCAACCTTTCCCAGCATCAGGGTCTTTTCCAATGAGTCAGCTCTTCACATCAGGTGGCCAAAGGATTGGAGCTTCAGCTTTAGCGTCAGTCTTTCCAATGAACACCCAGGACTGATCTCCTTTAGGATGGACTGGTTGGATCTCCTTGCAATCCAAGGGACTCTCAAGAGTCTTCTCGAGTACCACAGTTCAAAAGCATTGTTGATGATGCTAAAGTTTATATCACTGAGAAATAAAATTTATCCACATCTCACCAGACTTTCTCCCAGATAATTCCAAATCCAGAATCAGATTTTACTTTTTTCTTTCCTTCTTTTCCTTCCTTCCCCTGCCCTCTTTTCCCCCTCTAAAGAAGCAACATTTTGTTTCTTTTTTGAGGGGCACAAAACCCTCTTCCCCTAAATATATCCATGGATTTCTCTGATACTTAATTCCAGAGTCTGCCTCCCAGAACTCACATATTCACAGAGAACTCCTGTCTGTCTTGTAATAACACTTAAGCATCAACAAATCTCTACACCAGGGGTTAGCAAACTATTTCTATAAAGGATCAGGTATTGACAGTACCTCTTTTAAGCTTCACAGGTAAGGCTGTCTGTCAATGTTTTGAAAGGTTTTAGCACTTTTTTGAGGTCAAAGTTACATACCATATGATTCACCCATTCTCAGGTATGGTTCAGTGTTTTTTTAAAGTTAATCTATATCACCATCTAGTCTTCACTATTTAAATCCAGCTGACTTCCCTGGTGGCTCAGACGGTAAAGCCTACAATGAGGGAGACCAGGGTTCAATCCCTGGGTCGGGAAGATCTGCTGGAGAAGGAAATGGTAACCCACTCCAGTACTCTTGCCTGGAAAATCCCATGGACTGAGAAGCCTGGTAGGCTACAGGCCATGGGGTCGCAAAGAGTTGGACACGACTGAGTGACTTCACTTTCACTTTTCACTTAGAACATTTACATTCCTATGAAAAGTCCTCTCGTGCCCATATTCAGGCGATTGCCCTTCCAACTCAGGCAACTGCTATTCTCTAGGGGGGAAAAAAATGCCTTTGCCTACGTGTCAAATGAATGGAATCATATGCTTTTTTTTTTTTTTTTTTGCCCAGCATACTGTTCTTATGGTTCATCCAGCTGTAACATGTCCCTGTGAGGTGCTCCTTTCTTTGCGGAATAGGATTCATTCAGATGGACATACCACAGTGTATTCATGCAGCGATGAACATTTGGGATTTTTTCCAGCTTCCAGCTATCAGGAAGAATGCTTTGAACTTTGGTCAAAAAGTATAAATGGGCAGTTAGGAGATGAATAAGTTCTGGGGAACTGATGCCCAGTGCTGGGGTTAGAGTAACAGACACTGTGTTGTTTTACTTGAAAGCTACTACAAAGTTGCTGTTGTTCAACTGCCAGGATTGCCTCTCCTTCACCATCTCCCGGGGCTATCTTTAAAAAAAAAAGAAATAAAGGGAGGTGGTGGAGGGCTTAGGGAGTGCTATGATGCAAATCCTCTTGCCAGGTATAAATGTATCAAATCATTAAACTGTGCCACTTAACCTCACACAATGAGGCATGTCGGACAAATCACAAAAGTTAACTCCCATGTGTCAATGCAGGCATCCATGGCCGATGCACGCATGAATGAGTATGGCTCTGTTCCAATAAAACTTTGTTTGCAAAAGCGAGACAGGGGCCATATTTGCCCAAAGGGCTGTTTAACTGTCTTGCCTCTAGCTGTTAGCCACATTCTTGAGTGCCTGGAAATAGGAAGCCGTACAGCCACGCCATATGCATTTATCTGTTAATGCCTCTCTCTTCACATAACCTTGAACCCTGTTAGGGCAAGACAGCGTTTTGTTGGATAATTTTCCAATGCCTTGCTAGCTCCTAACACAACAGGCACAGAATAAATAGCTGTTAAATGTATGCTTGAGTTCGCTCAGCTGTGTCCAACTCTTTGCAGCCCCGTGGACTGTAGCCCACCAGGCTCCTCTGTCCATGGGGATCCTTCAGGCAAGAATACTGGAGTGGGTTGCCATTCTCTTCTCCAGGGGATCTTCCCAACCCAGGGATCGAACCCAGGTCTCCCTCTTTACAGGGAGCTTCTTTACTGCCCAAGCCATCAGGGAAGCCGCAGTAACTAATAAGTCATACTCATTAAGCCCAAGAAAGAGAACTAGGCCTAATTGTCAGAATTTGATTCAACACTCACGACGGCAGTACTCTGACGATAAAACAATCAACAACGCAATAGGATTCTTCTTTTTGAGCTATATTTCTTTCACAAGGATTTAGAGTCATTCAATACGATTCAGTTGGTGAATTATGTCTCTCTCTCCAATGTAAAGGTTTTCTTCTTTTTATTCAGTGGCTAAGTCATGTCAGGCTCTTTGCAACCCCATGGATTGTGGCAGGCAAACTCTTAAATTTTCCAGTTACTCTTAAGGCATTCTAGAAAATCATTTGCATGTTCAGAACATCATCAGAAAAGAAATACTGTTAAAACTGCCTTGATGTTTACAAGGAATAGATAACAGGAATGCCACTGGGTTTAAATGACATTTTCCCAGGAACTTATAAGATGATGAAGGCAATGAATTTAAGCATTAACTGTCATTATTAACATTCCCTTCATCTCTAATATGGTTAATTTAGGGATGTTCTACAGCGACGTATTCCCAAGCCAAAACAATTTCTTTTTAAGAATATATTCCAAATGCCAGATGCATAATTCTTTTTCGGAAATATACTCCTGACAAAGCAATGGAATGCTCTTGCCATTCCGAATAGCTTTTGAAACCCCAGCTCAGACCTTAAAAGGACTGACTCATGGCTCAGATAAACGCAATAAAACTGAATTGAATTAACAAAATGATACCCAGAAGGGAAAATAAGGCTGCCTGTGAATAAGTATATGTTACACAGTGGGTGATTCTTGGTCAAGAAGTGTAATTTATACTCTGTATCAACTTGCTTTTATGGCGTTTTTGAAAGTTCAAGGTTACAGGCAGATTCCTACATAAGCAGCCCAAATTCTCAACCCTTTCTCATCCATGCTATCGTGCTAATAATTCATGGCAATATTTGGAATGAAGGTCTTTATTTTGAGGTATAAATGGGTTGGTGACATAATTTAGCAGTCATTCGGGGACAGGTCTGTGGGTGGAAGGAATGAGCAATAATTGTATGGAGCACTTATCATGATTTAGGGTCAGCAAGAATGAAGGTTTACTGTTAAGTAAAACCAACCTGTCCTCATGTTAGAAAGCTATGAACATGATAATAAATTGGTATTACATAAAATAACACGTGCATGCTCAGCTGTGTCTCTTTATCAACTCATGCACTGTAGCTCACCAAGCTCCTGTGTCCATGGGAGTTTTCAGGCAAGTGTGCTGGAGTGGGCTGCCATTTCCTTCTCCAGGGGAATCTTCCCGACCCAGGGATCAGGCCCAGGTTGTGTGAATTGCATCGCAGGCGAATTATTTACCCACTGAGCCACTGGAGAAGCCCACGTAAAATAATGCCTCCAGAACAGCGCCGAGTTTAAGGAAAAGAAACAAAACAAAAAGGGCGTTTGGGGAAGAGTGGATATGTGTATAGGTATGGCTGAGTCCCTTCAGTGACCAGCTGAAACCATCCCAATGTTGCTAATCAGCTGTTGTTCAGTCGCTCAGTGGTGTCTGACTCTTCGCGACCCCATGGACTGTAGCCCACCAGGCCACTCTGCCCATGGGATTCTCCAGGCTAGGATACTGCAGTGGTCTGCCATTTCCTCCTCCAGGGATTAAACCTGCATCTCCAGCATCGCACCACTGAGATAGCTGGGCTTCTCACTACTCGGCTATACCCCAACATAAAATAAAAACTTAAAAAGAAAATAAGACATCTGTGAAGGGTTGTCTATCAACTGTTCAGAGATAATGAAACAACGTGTTTACAAATTGAGTCAACAAACCAAAAAAATAGGAAAATCGCTGATCAGCTTCAAAGTGCCAGGAGAACTGCCAATCCCACTCCTGGGCATACATCCAGAGAAAAACATGACCTTAAAGAATGCAGGCACCCCGGTGTTCACTGCAGGCCTGTTTACAATACCCTAGATATGGAAGCAACCTCAACGTCCATCACTGGAGGAATGGATAAAGATGTGGTTCAGATCAGTTCAGTCGCTCAGTCGAGTCCGAATCTTTGCAACCCCACGGACTGCAGCACGCCAGGCCTCCCTGTCCATCACCAGCTCCCGGAGATTATTCAGACTCATGTCCATCGAGTTGGTGATGCCATCCAACCATCTCATCCTCTGTCATCCACTTCTCCTCCCACCTTCAGTCTTTCCCAGCATCAGGGTCTTTTCCAATGAGTCAGCTCTTCGAATCAGTTGACCAAAGTATTGGAGTTTCAGCTTCAGCATCAGGCCTTCCAGTGAATATTAAGGAGTGATCTCCTTTAGGATGGACTGGTTGGAACTCCTTGTGGTCCAAGGAACTCTCAAGAGTCTTCTCCAACACCACACAGTTCAAAAGCATCAATGCCATGTGTATACAATGGAATATCACTCAGCCACAAAAATGAAATAATGTCATTTGGAGCTGCACAGATGGACCTAGAGATGGTCACACCAAGTGACATCAGACAGAAAGACAAATGTCTCGTGATACCAATTATATGTGGAATCTAAGTGATACACATGGACTCATTTACCAGACAGAAACAGAGTCACAGACGTAGAAAACAAATGTCTGGTTACCAGGGGGATAGGGGTGGGGAGCAGAGGGGTAAATTGGGAGACTGGGGTTAGCGTACACATACTGCTTCGGTCGTGCCTGACTCTTTGTGACCCCATGGACTGCAGCACCCCAGGCTTCCCTGTCCATCACCAAATGCCGGAGCTTGCTCAAACTCATATCCATCACATCGGTGATGCCTTCCAACCATCTCATCCTGCGTCACCCCCTTCTTCTCCTGCCCTCAATCTTCCCAGCATCAGGGTCTTTTCCAATAACTTCAAATCTACACATTTCCTTCTTAATTTACAAGCATTATTTGGGACTAGTATATATGGGCAACTAACTCGATGTCGGATATGGGGTTGGAAGTTAATATCCAACACAATGCAGGCAAATAAGAACCTGGACCATTGAGCTGACATTTTTCTTCCAGGCTGGCAGTTCTTATCAGAGCTACTTAATTGGAATTGCTAACCTAATTATTGGAGAAGGCAATGGCATCCCACTCCAGTACTCTTGCCTGGGAAATCCCATGGACGGAGGAGCCTGGTGGGCTGCAGTCCATGGGACTGCGAAGAGTCGGACACAACTGAGCGACCTCACTTTCCCTTTTCACTTTCATGCATTTGAGAAGGAAATGGAAACCCACTCCAGTGTTCTTGCCTGGAGATTCCCAGGGACGGGGGAGCCTGGTGGGCTGCCATCTATAGGGTCGCACAGAGTCGGACACGACTGAAGCAGCTTAGCAGCAGCAGCAGCAGCAGCAGCAGGCATAAGGTAAATTTTAATAGCTCAGTGTCTCTGATTCTTTGTGACCCCATGGACTGTAGCCCACCAGGCTCCCCTGTGCATAGGATTTCCCAGGCAAGGATACTGGAGCGGGTTGCCGCTCCCTTCTCTATTGCCGCTACTGTAATATATAAGACAGATAACTAGTAAGGACCTCCCGTACAGTGCAGGGAGCTCTGCTATACACACTGTAATGAGCTATATGGGAAATGAGTCTGGAAAAGAGGGAATAAACGTATACAGATATACAAGACTGATTCACTGTGCTGTATACCTGAAACTTACCCAATGTTGTAAATCAACTATGCTCCAATAAATATTAATAAAAATAAAGAAGAGACATGCCTTTTGGAAGGTTAAAAATGACAGCATCAGACCTACCGGAGGAACGCTGTCTCGTGCTATGAGGACACCGTTTATTAGAATGACACGCAAAGAAAGCGCCGTGTGCAAACGTGGGTTCCAAGCGCATTGGTGAGCTGAAGTGTGCTCCAGGCAAGAATAGCGGTGACAATCTTTGAACAGTGATGATGGCTCTTTGAGACCGACATAATCCGCCCCCTGCCATCTGTTCCTCTCGAATGGCGGATTCATCGTTTCCCGAAGAAAAAGCCACAGAGAAGATATTTCTTCAATGAATCCTCAGTTCAAAAATTAAAAAAAAAAAAAATCACAAAGAAAACTTGATAAATTTTAAGTGGCAGGGGCTTCCTTTGACAAGCGTGGAATTTTCTTTCTTTGGGGGTCAGATGATTCCTTTGGCGAGGCCCCGTGATTCAGCCTGTGTGAGGTATAGAAGTGGACATGCATTTCTACATAATACTCTCCTTTCAGAATGGGGAATGCTGTCCAATTTCACAGGATTTCTAGTTTCCGCTAAGAAGGTTCTGGAAAGAGCTCACGGGCAGTGACCTCAATCAATATGATTTCAACAGGTGGCCTGGCCATCAGTCACCTACGTCTGATAAGAGCAGTTGGCCAGAGGATGATGATCAGACAGAAGGCAGCTAGAAAGAAATGAAACGCCCGAGTCACTCTAGAGGGGAGGATTAATTGCCCAAGACAATGTCACCTCATAGTTGATCTAGACTTCATTTCCGTTACTCAGTCGGACTTGATGTTCCTATAGAAGAAGAGAAGATAAAATACCCTTGCATTTTTTTTTATTGTCTCATATCTTTCTATTATTATGCTACCTGAGTAAATCTTCTTACCAAGTGGCAGGCTTCATATTACTTCTGCCACGTACAGTATTTTAGGCTTCTGTTTATGCTATCATCACTTCACAATGTCTTGTGTGATAATGCAATGTGTTATCTCAGTTTAAAAGGCAGTAGTATGTGCAGCCCAGATGATTCAATATCAAAAAACAACTCTTAAACATTGGGGCTTCCCTCAGAGCTCAGTTGGTAAAGAATCTGCCTGCAATGTAGGAGACCCCGGCTTGATTCCTGGGTTGGGAAGATCTGCTGGAGAAGGGATAGGTTACCCGCTCCAGGATTCCTGGGCTTCCATGGTGGTGGGCACAAGACCTCAATAGACGTTTCTCCAAAGAATACATACAGATGGACAACAGGTCCATGAAAAGATGCTTCGGATCATTAGTCATTAGAGAAACGCAAATTAAAACAACAATGAGGTTATCAACTCCCACAGGTCAGAATGGCCATCAGCAAAAAATCTGCAAACAATAAATGCTGGAGATGGTGTGAAGAAAAGGGAACCCTCCTACACTGTTGGTGGGAAAGTGAACTGAGGCAGCCCCTGTGGAGCACAGCACGGAGGTTCCTTTAAAAACCGAGCCAGCATATGATTCAACAATCCACTCCTGGACGTATATCCAGACAATAGTATAAACCAAAATGATACAGGCACCCCAGCGTTCATAGCAGCACTATTCACAATAGCCCGGACATGCAAACAACCTGTCTACTGAGCGATGAAGGCCCGAAGAAGAGGTGCTACCCATCCACAGTGGAATAGGACTCGGCCATAAACAACACTGAAATGATGCCGTCCACAGCATGGACTTCGAGACCGTCACACTGACTGAAGTCAGTCACACAGAGACAGACAAGTATGTGATATCACCTATACATGAATGGCACCCCACTCCATTACTCTGGCCTGGAAAACCCCACGGCGGAGGAGCCTGGTAGGCTGCAGTCCGTGGGGTCGCTAAGAGTCGGACGTGACTGAGCGCCTGAATGGAACTGATTATAATACTCAAATCTGGAACTTCCCTCATGGTTCGAGGGCTGAGACCCTGAGCGCCCGATACATGGGACCTGGGTTCCATCCCTGCTCAGGGAAATAGATCCCAGATGACGCAATTAAGAGTGTGCATTTCACAACAGAATCAAAGAAATCAATGCCAAAATAGTAGCATCTGAATTGTGTCTACAGTTATCACTGGATCCAAGTTAACTCCTTAGATTTTATACATGGCACCAAGGTTAAATAAAGGGTATAGTTCAAGAAAGCTGAATGAAAGCAAACTCCCGTTACCCTGTTTCCTGTCAAAAATCCACACAATCAAAAAAAAAAAAAACAAACAATTTGAACGTCTCTTTAGAAAACAGAGTGACCTATGCTTGGTGCAATTTCTGAGATCTGTTTATCTTTGCAAAGTTCTGTGTTTTCTATCTTGGCAGCAATACCGGGCTGATAATTTAAGTTGAACTGTGGCTGAGGACTGGGAATTCAAGTCTATTTAAAGACTTTGTCTTCTGGATACCACAAACATCCTGACACTCGCTGGTAACTGGTTTTCTCGCCAGCTTGAACAGCACACACATTACTCACATTTTGACCTGACCAAAACAGCAAAACAAACGAAAGTTAAAAAAAAAATAACCAAAGACCACAACAGAAGGTTTTAAATTGAAGGGGGGGAAAAAGAAATCAAGACCCTTTAAACTCCCATTCCATCAAGGAAAGCCTAATCATTTCACCATGCAAAGTGGATCTAAACAGGGAATACGAACCATTTGTTTTCATGAAGAGTAATGAAGCTCTTTAAATTCAGATTTATGGAATCGTGTGGAAAATGGGTCCTTACCTTCACCTCATGTGATGGCAATCACCATTTGTCATAGTTAAAAAAAAAAAATGGTTGTGATCTGTCTTAATTCAACACAGAGATGGCAGGAAGGTATTCAGTCTTTGGATACTTCCAAAAATGTAAGTGGCCACTTCCTGTTACTCACGTGTTATGGAAATCAGTAGAGCTTGGATAAGATGAGAAAAGGAAATGGGCTAAAATTGCACCAGACACACTTCTGACCTTGGGATGCCGAGGGTACTCAACATTTCCAGCGTTCGTCTGTTATAAACACTAGTCACCATTCCATATTTCATCCAAAGATAAAAAGTCAGCATTTTTCCCTTTCACACTGAATGCATTACTAGATGGGTTTTTTTTTTTTTTCCCCCTGTGCTCTTAGAATTTCACTCCTGTGCATGACTCTAATTTTTATTTCTCAGGAGACAAAGAATGAGTTGATTGCATACTCAGCTTTTTTCCCCCTCTACATCTGAGATTCAGTCAAGGAATATGTATATTAAAGTATCCAATAAGGTAAATAAAGTATCCGATAATGTCAAAAACCCTGGAAGAGCTTTGGCAACAATTTCTGCTCCTTAGGAACACTGGAGAGGTAAGCAGTCTGCTGTTTGAGAACTTGATCCTGACCAGGAGAAAGAGAACCTCAGGAGGTGAGTATGGTTTTCCCAGTAGTCATGTAAGGATGTGAGAGTTGGACCATAAAGAAAACTGAGCACCAAAGAATTGATGCTTTTGAACTGTAGTGTTGGAAAGGACTCTTGAGAGTCCCTTGGACTGCAAGGAGATCCAACCAGTCCATCCTAAAGGAGATCAGTCCTGAAGAATTGGAAGGACTGATGCTGAAGCTGAAACTCCAATCCTTTGGCCACCTGATGCAAAGAACTGACTCACTGGAACAGACTCTGCTGCTGGGAAAGATTGAGGACAGGAGGAGAAGGGGGACAGCAGAAGATGAGATGGTGGGATGGCATCACCGACTCGGACGTGAGTTTGAGCAAGCTCTGGAAGTTGGTGATGGACAGAGAAGCCTGGCGTGCTGCAGTCCATGGGGTTGCAAAGAGTCGGACACAAAACCAACGGAACAACAGTCAGGTAGAATTTAAGGCATATTCACAAAAAGTAGCAACCCCAATAAATTGAACATCAATAACAGAATTTATCAAGCCTCCAACATTGTACAGGTATGATTGAAAGGAATGTGTTCATTATAACAGGAGGTATTATGCCCTAGTGAATTTAATGCTATAAAGTATAAGGAGAAATTGAAGACTCTAAGCTCTCACACAATGATGAGAGAATCTGAGAGGTGGTGAATTCACCTTTCTCCTGCTTGCTTATCTATCTAGAATTCTGACTTTGCTATTTTCTACTCCTGTTTATTAGATGACACTGTGGGTCTTATGGAGAAGGCAATGGCACCCTTATCCAGTACTCTTGCCTGGAAAATCCCAGGGACAGAGGAGCCTGGTGGGCTGCAGTCCATGGGGTCGCTAAGGGTCAGACACGACTGAGCAACTCACTTTCACTTTTCACTTTCATGCACTGGAGAAGGAAATGGCAACCCACTCCAGTGTTCTTGCCTGGAGAACCCAGGGATGGTGGAGCCTGGTGGACTGCCATCTGTGGGGTCGCACAGAGTCGGACACGACTGAAGCGACTTAGCAGCAGCAGCAGCAGCAGTGGGGCTTTGCTCAGACATGAGATATTTGAAGGCCATACAAAACTGAGGGCTTCCCTGGTGGCTCAGTGATAAAGAATCCGCCTGCCAACGCAGGAGACACAGGTTTGATCCCTGGGTTGGGAAGATGCCCTGGAGAAGGAAATAGCAACCCACTCCAGTATTCTTGCCTGGAGAATCCCATGGACAGAGGAGCCTGGAGGGCTATAGCACATGGGTTCACAAAAGACTCAGACACAACTGAGCGACTTTCATTTTTCATTGTAAGAACCTGGAGAGTCACAAATTAATGATAGAATTGCCCTTTTTCTGATGTAGCCAAATTCCTGAAAGGAAAATGTTAATCTCTCAGTCATGTCTGACTCTTTGGGACCCCATGGACTGCAGCCCACCAAGCTCCTTTGTCCATAGAATTCTCCAGACAAGAATACTGGAGTAGGTTTCCTTCCCTTCTCCAGGAAGCCAAATTCTTAGGCATTTCCAATTGTCCCCTCTTTGTCAGATGGTTTCGTTCAAGCTCTTTTTTCTTGTCCCGGGAGGTAAGGTTATGCCTCAAGCAGTATTATTCACTGTTATCTCAAGGCCACTAAAATTTCCTGTGGAATTAAAGGGGACACAATTTCCGTGGAAGATAACAGTTTGCTGTGCAATTTAGGAGACAACGTTCTCTGCTGCTAGACACTGGGGATATTTTTTTTTTAATCAAATGGATTCTTTCTTTCTACAAATTTAGATTTTTCTTTGAGCAAAACTTCATAAAGTCTGTTTTACGCAAAAACGGACTTTTGATTGTGAAAACCCTCAATCTCTATGGAAGCTAAATTTTTTAAAGATACTTTTTTTTGGTGGCTGCGCCACATGGCATGTGGGCATCTTGAGTTCACTAACAGAGATGGAACCCGAGCCCTTCAGGAAGTGCAAGTGTTAGGCGCTCAGTCATGTCCAACTCTCTGCGACCCCATGGACTATAGCCCACCAGGCTCCTCTGTCCGTGGGATTCTCCAGGCAAGAATACTGGAGTGGGCTGCCGTTCCCTTCTCCAGGGGATCTTCCTGACCCAGGGATGGAACTCAAGTCTCCTGCACTGCAGACAGATTCTTTACTGTCTGAGCCACGATGGAATCCTGAGCCCCTTGGAATCACTGTTGCTCGATCTGTGTGTGATGGGCGTATCCTAGGAAACTGGAAACACGGAGCCTTAACCACTGGACCGCCTGCAAAGCCCCTAACATACCTCTAAGATGCTTTCTTTACCTTGAGTTCATGACTACCACACTCGCTGTCCCCGCTAAATTCCAGCAAAGAAATCTTTAGCTTCTTATAAACCTGAGTAGTTTTTGCTGGAGGCAGCTGCAAGAATTCACGGAGAATCAAACACAACAGGACGGCTACTTAAAAGGAAGATGCAATGAATTACCAAAGGACAGCAACCACTGGTTCCTTGGACTGAACCGTCATCACTGAATCTTCTCCCCTTTCTAATTGACAGGAAGTTTCATTATCTGACAACACTCTCTGGAAGGTGGGCTGTACTGCATTATCAGCTAAAGAGACTGATGGAAAGCTGAACCAGCCTATAACCCGCAGATGGCTAAAAGCTTATTTTTCATATAAAACTGTTGTGTGCAAACTAAATTTAATTTCCCTGCATCAACACAGAATGGATTTTTGTCTTCTCAGGGGCACAGACATCCTGATGACCCCTGCCGTCTTTTGAGTCGGAGCTTCAGCCATTTATTTCTCCATAATCTCCTTTCTCAGCAGCCAGATTTCACAGGAAAAGAGAGTTAATGTTCCCGGAATTAAAAAATGAGACTCTGAAAGCATCCATCACAGTCTTGGTGGGGGCTGGGGTGAGCGATCACAGGAATGAGCTAAACCGCCAGTCATTCCCGACAACGCTCCGTGGGTCAGAATGTTACTGTTGCTTAGTCATTCACTCTTGTCCGACTCTTTGCGACCCCATGGACTGTAGCCCACCAGGCCCCTCTGTCCACTGGAATTCTCCAGGCAAGAATACTGGAGTAGGTTGCCATGCCCTCCTCTAGGGGATCCTCCAGACCCAGGGATCAAACCCTGGTCTCCTGCAATGGCTTGAGTGGGTTCTTTATGACTAAGGCACCACGGAAGCCCTGAGTTATTAACACAAATTAAATGCAGAAAGAAAGGTTAAGGTCGCCCTCTCCTTTCAACTGAGAGCCGAAGAATTGATGCTTTTGAACTGTGGTGTTGGAGAAGACTCTTGAGAGCCCCTTGGACTGCAAGGAGACCCAACCAGTCCATTCTAAAGGAGTTCAGTCCTGAATATTCCTTGGAAGGACTGATGCTGATGCTGAATCTCCAATCCTTTGGCCACCTCATGCGAAGAGTTGACCTACTGGAAAAGACCCTGATGCTGGGAAAGATTAAAGGCGGGAGAAGGGGACGACAGAGGATGAGATGGTTGGATGGCAGCACTGATTCAAGGGACATGAGTCTGAGTGAACTCCAGAGTTGGTGATGGACAAGGAAGCCTGGCATGCTGCAGTCCATGGGGTCACAGAGTTGGACAGGACTTAGTGATGAAGCAACGCAACTTCTTTCAATAATGGATTTCTGTCATCAGTGGGAGGTACACATTCATCCCCATCTTTCCAAGTTCCTTTCTTTATTCTGCTTTGTTAAACGCTTGCACATTTGAGACCTTCCCCCAAGACACTTTGCAGGATTTCCTGTTCTTCCCAAAACAATAAAGTTGCTTTGAAACATTCTTTTTACGAGATTTGGTTGAATGCTTTTGTTTCATTTGTTTGGTTTTTTTTTGGTGATTCAGCTTCTCTGCAGTAGCCCTGAAACAAAGGCTCAGCTTCTGATTCACTTGTCAAATTTTCTTCCCACCCCAGGATGAGAAGCAAGACATTAATGGGAAAAATATATGTATAAATAACACCAAAGACGCAGTCATGGTTTCCAGAGTACCAAGCAACTACGGTATCTAAAGTTATGAGAAGTCCAGAGAATGTCCTGACCAAGGGCTCTTGGGTTTATCAGGGGACAGTGTTACAGGGGAAGGCCAGGGTTCCCTGTAAATGCAGAAAGAGAGATGTTCCCAGCATCACTATTCTTTTTTTTCAAATTTATTATTTTTTTTAATTGAAGGATAATGGGTTTACAGAATTTTGCTGTTTTCTGTCAAACCTCAACAACAATCAGCCATAGGTATACATATTTCCCCTCCCTTATGGACCTCCCTCCCCATCCCACTCCTCTAGGTTGATAGAGCCCCTGTTTGAGTTCCCTGAGACACAGAGCAAATTCCTGTTGGCTCTCTATGTTACATATGGTGATGTAAGTTTCCAGGTTGCTCTTTCCATACATGTCACCTTCTCGTCCCCTCTCCCCAGGTCCATAAGCCTATTCTCCTACCAAGCATAGCTTTAAAAAAAAAAATTAATGTTTTTTGTAATGGGGTGAGGGAGAGAAAAAAGAGAAAGACAAACACCATATCATTCATGTGCAGAATCTAAAATATGACACAAATTAATTTATTTACAAAATACAATGACTGAGATATAGAAAACAGGCTTAATGGTCACCAGAGGATAAAGGGCAGGGCAGGGGTAAACTAGGAGCTTGGAACTCATAAATATAAAACTACTATTATAATAGTAATTTATATAATAATGTAATACTATAGAGTAATAATGTAATATCAAATATAATAATATATAATCAACAAGGAGTTACTCTAGCACAGGAAACTCTACTCAGCATCTTGTAATAACCTATAAAGGATGAGAATTTAAAAAATATATATGTTTGTGTATATCCACATACGTGTGTATATAACAGAATCACTTTGCTATACACCAGAAACAACATTGTAAACCAACTGTAATTAAAAAAAAAAAAAAGATACATGCACCTCAGTGTTCATAGCAGCACCGTTTACAGTAGGCAAGGCAGGGGATATATGCATTAACATACCTATGGTCATTCATGTGGATATCAAAAGAAAGGAGACATATATAATAGTATACTTATGGCTGACTCCTGTTGGTATACGGCAAAAACACAAGATCGTAAAGCAATTATACTCCAATTAAAAATGTTTTAAAAATGTAAGTTTTCTTTTTGAGGTGGACCATTTTTACATTAAATCTTTTATAACACTGCTTCTGTTTTCTCTCTTGGTTTACGGGGGCACGCTATGTGGCGTCTTAGCTCCCCAACCAGGGATTGAACCTGCAGCGTCTGAATTGGAAACCGACAATCACTCAGCAGTATCCAACTTGCTGCAGCCCCATGGACTGTACAGTGCATGGAATTCTCGAGCCCCCCTGCACTCAGGGATCAAACCCAGGTCTCCCGCATCACAGGCGTATTCTTCTTTACCAGCTGAGCTACGAGGGAAGCCCTCTGAATTGGGAGGTGAACTCGTAACCACCAGACCACCACCAGAGATCCCTGAGCATGGCTTTTAAAATCTTCTCTGCATGTTACTCTGGATAATAACCATTGTCCTGCATGGAGCCCTAGGCACACCAAAACGTCTAGGATGGAATCTTCTAGAATGGGAGGAAACCACTTCCTGTTTGTCCAGCTGTCTTCCTAAACTTCCTGTCCAAGCTGGCCACTCTGCTGCTAAAAGAACCTCAGGAGAGTTGCCTCTTTAAAGTGTGGTCATTTGGTGACTGGTCAGGTGAAATCTAAGGGGAAGACGCCGCTGTTGAACTGACAGCCGATGAAAAGGGTCAACTGGTCTACAGGATGCTCTTCTACCATCTGGCAATTGACCTGGTAGGTCACAGTAGGGTTTGACCTTCAGTAACTCCTCATGTTACAGGAGGGTTGGGACTAACAGGAGCCTGAAACTGGGAGAAGAAACCAAGAGGTGTCTTTCTTCCTCTTTACTGCCCCAGAGTGGATGTTGGTTCTGGTGGGTCCGGCTTCCTCGGTCACGTTTATCATGCAACTCAGATACACCAGAAGAGCCAGCTAAGAGTTTCCTTGAGCCCCTCCTTTGGGTCTGTCCTTGTCCTGGGAATGGCAGCATTTTCCTGTGGATGTTGGCCCACACCTTCATGATCTCAAATCAGTGCTTTCAGCCATGAAGCATCTCTCTGACCAATCCTTTTTTTTTAAAAAATATCAAATCCCTCTACTGAAATCCCCGATGGCTCAGCAGGTAAATCAGCAGCTTACCAATGCAGGAGACGCCGGTGTGATCCCAGGGTTAGGAAGATCCCCTGGAGAAGGGAATGGCAACCCACGCCAGTATTCTTTCCTGGAGAATCCCATGGACAGAGGAGCCTGGCGGGATGCAGTCCACGGGGTTGCAAAGACTTGGACACAGCTCAGCGCTCAGGCAGCTACTGAAATGCATAGTGGGGATTTTCGAATCCTGAATGGACCTGGACTTTTACTGATGCCTTGAAAGGTAAGTTACCAATAGAATTGGTGCAAGTGCTTCAAGAACTATTATATTTGCTGATAAGTCTGTCTGTAAGATTTTATATATACACACATATAGCCTGTATAAATTGCATATATATATATCTGTCTACATATATGCAAATTGCAACTCAAATTTCTTTTTTAAAGACTATTCAGACATTTTTTTCCAAAGAATACATATAGCCTGTATAAATTGCATATATATATATATCTATATATATCTATGTATCTGTCTGCTGCTGCTGCTGCAGCTGCTGCTAAGTTGCTTCAGTCATGTCCGACTCTGTCCGACCCCATAGACAGCAGCCCACCAGGCTGCCCCGTCCCTACATATATGCAAATTGCAACTCAAATTTCTATTTTAAAGACTATTCACAGACATTTTTTCCAAAGAATACAGTCTTTTTTAAAGACTATTCATGAACATTTTTTCCACAGAATACATACAGCCTGTATAAATTGCATATATATATCTATATATATATCTATATATATATCTGTCTGCTGCTGCTGCTGCTGCTGCTGCTGCTAAGTCGCTTCAGTCGTGTCCAACTCTGTGCGACCCCATAGACGGCAGCCCACCAGGCTGCCCCGTCCCTATATATATGCAAATTGCAACTCAAATTTCTTTTTTAAAGACTGTTCACGGATATTTTTCCCAAAGAAAACAGATAGTAAACATGTATCTTCAAGAACTGTTACACAAGCATGTCAGTAGGATTTTATACATACACACACATGCACATATATGCAATTTATACAGGCTGTATCTGTCTACATATATGTAAATTGCAACTCAAAAGTTTCTTTTTAAAAAACTATTCATGGACATTTTTTTTTTCTAAAGAAGACATACAGATAGCTAACATGTGCATGAAAGGACACTCACCATCACTAGTTATCAGGGAAATACAAATCAGAACCACACCTGTCAGAACGGCCAAGAGCAGAAAGAGCACAAATAAGTGTCAGAAAGTACGTGGCGCTAGGGAACCCTTGCATACTATGGAGGTTCCTCAAAAAACGAAAAATGGAGCTACCACATGATCCAATAATTTGACTCCTGGGTATTTATTCAAAGAAAAACAAAAACTTACTCAAAAAGATACGTGTACCCCAATGTGCAAAGCAATACCGTTCAGAATAGGCAAGATTTGGAAGTGACCCAAATGTGCACCGACAGGTGCTGGATGAGGAAGATGAGGTTCGCATACACGATGGAATATCACTCAGCCTTGAGAAGCACTGCCGTTTGCAGCAGCATGATGGACGTAGAGGCTGTCATACCAAGTGAGGTTAGTCGGACAGAGCGACAAACACCATGTGATGTCATTCACATGCAATCTAAAATAGGACACAAATGAACTTATCTACAAAGCAGAGACTCAGAGACCCAGAAAATAAAACTTATTGAAACCAAGGGAGAAAAGAACAGGGAGGGATAAATTGGGAGTTTGGGATGGACGTATACTTGCTGCTGCTGCTGCTAAGTCGCTTCAGTCGTGTCCGACTCTGTGCAACCCCATAGACAGCAGCCCATCAGGCTCCCCCAGTCCCTGGGATTCTCCAGGCAAGAACACTGGAGTGCATTGCCATTTCCTTCTCCAATGCATGAAAGGGAAAAGTGAAAGTGAAGTCGCTCAGTCGTGTGAATTCTCAGCTTTGTAATCTGACCCTTAACTTTCTTTCATTACATTTTTTGTTAAAAAAAAAAATTGTAAACTGATTTACAATATTATCAATATGTTTCACATGGACAACATAGGGATTCACTGTAAATATGTTTTTTTTTTTTTACAAAAAAAAGTATTGAAAGAAAGCCAAGGGTCAGATTACAAAGCTGAGAATTCACAGTATGGATATTGTTTGCAGATTTCAAGTTTGCATGGACTTACATCTAGACGAGTAGAAAAAGGAACAGATTAAATACAGACAAATATTTGAAAAAAAATCTTAATGAGTACAGGGCAATAGAAACATGAGAATCAAGAGTGGCAAATTTGTGTAGAGCAATACAGAAAGCTGATAAAACTGAGCTGAGTCAACATAACTAAGTCAAGACTATTTATGCTTATCCCAGTTTGGGCAGTAACCAAACTGAAGAGAGCAAAGTTGAAGGTTTTCAGTTAATTTTAAGACTTACTTTGGGGACTTCTCTGGTGGTGCAGGGGCTAAGAATCCACCTGCCAATGGAGGGGACGCAGGTTTGATTCCCGGTCCGGGAAGATTCCACATGTCTTGGAACAAGGAAGGCCACGTCACACAGCTCCTGGTGCCTGCACTCTGCAGCGAGAGAAGTCAGCGCAATGAGAAGGCTGCACTCCGCAACGACGGAGTTGTCTGCGTGCTTGCAATCTGTTCTCTACGGCTCCCCACTGCCCGCCACTGGAGAAAGACCACATGCCGAGATAAAGACCCAGCACCACCAAAAACAAATCTGTACAGAGACTCAGAGTCGTCAAGGTGTCTGCACAGAGAGCTCAGGGATGGAGCCACCCCGTTCATGGGCTCACTTCCCTTCCACAAAGGCACTGAGCCAGGGTCATGGAGAAACATCCTTTATGAAAATACAAGTAGATAAAACATTTTATACGTATGTAAAGGCACCTAATGCATATTTGTATCTTCACTAAGAAGTACATACTAACGTGAATGAATGAGGTTTTCACCCGTTCCGTTTCATCGATGGAAATATCCTGTTGCTGGACCAGGGATGGAAAAACGCTGAAGGATGTGTGCTCTCTCTGATCGAAGACCTGTTGTTCCAGAAAGGGACTCGAACACCAACCCAGGAGTCTCTGCTGGGGACCCAGGTGCAAGACCAGGGACCCTGGGGTGGGGGGAGAGCCACTTTGAGAAGACTGGTGGGGGAGGGTTAATGCAGAAGGGTTAATGCCAAACTTGGTGTTGGTGCTGAATGTGGCATCCTGAAATAGTAACCAGATTCAGTGTTCAACACACTTCCTGTGGAGACTTGCCTGGTGGCTCACGGGTAAAGAGTCTGCCTGCAATGCATGAGGCCCGGGTTTGATTCCTGAGCTCGGAAGATCCCCCGGAGGAGGGCACGGCAACCCACTCCAGTATTCTTGCCTGGAGAATCCCATGGACGGAGGAGCCTGGCAGGCGACAGTTCGTGGGGTTGCAAAGAGTCAGACACGACTTAGGGGCTAAATACCAATACTTTTTGATGCAAAGCAACAGTTGCTCAAAGCTGAAATAAAAATCTGCTTTCTATTTGTAGTGTAGAAGAAGAGGGTTTCCATTTCTTTTTTGTGGAACAGTTTTAGGTTCACAGCAACACTGAGAGGAAAGTACAAAGAATTCACATATAATCCCATCTGCTCCCACACAAGCACAGTCTCCTGCCCCCCGTTATCAACATCCCCCCTTCCGATGAAAGGTTTATTCCAATGGATGAGCCTACCTTAACATGCTATCATCCCCTCGAGTCCACAGTTTACATGAGGCTTTGCTCTTAATGTTGTCCATTCTGTAAGTTTAGACAAATTTATAACAGCATGTATTTGCACCCGTAGTATTGGGCAGACCTTGTTGTGAGAAGCCATGAAGAGCTGTTACAGAGGAGATGTAAGTGGGAAGGATAACACGTCCTGCTGGGAGGTCTAAGGGCTTCCCTGGTGGTTCAGCTGGTAAAGAATCCCCTACAATGTGGGAGGCTTGGGTTCGATCTCTGGGTCAGAAAGATCCACTGCAGAAGGGAAAGGCTACCCACTCCAGTAGTCTGGTCTGGAGGATTCCATGGACTACCGTCAACGGGGTTGCAAAGAGTCACACACGACTGACGGACTTTCACTAAAATCACTAACAAGTCTTCACCTGAACTATCATGAGAGAGTCACAGAGAAGCCGAGACAGAGAGGCAGAAGGCGAGAGCCAGCGATAGAGAGAAAACAGAAGAGAAAGGAAAAATGAGAGCTCTAGGACGAACTGTGGTGTTGGAGAAGACTCTTGAGAGCCCCTTGGACTGCAAGGAGATCCAACCAGTCCATTTTAAAGATCAGTCCTGGGTGTTCTTTGGAAGGAATGATGCTAAAGCTGAAACTCGAGTACTTTGGCCACCTCATGCCAAGAGCTGACTCATTGGAAAAGACCCTGATGCTGGGAGGGATTGGGGGCAGGAGGAGAAGGGGACGACCAAGGATGAGATGGCTGGATGGCATCAAGAGTTTGGGTGAACTCTGGGAGTTGGTGATGGACAGGGAGGCCTGGTGTGCTGCGATTCATGGGGTCGCAAAGAGTCGGACACGACTGAGCGACTGAACTGAACTGATTATGTATATGGACTCTAGAAAGACGTTACTGATGAACCTATTTGCAGGGCAGACTTAGAGATCAGACTTGTGGACACAGCAGGAGGTGGAGATGCTTGGACGCGTGGAGAAAGTTGGTGTATATGTAAACATATACACCAACATTTGTAAAATAGACACCCAGGGGGGAATTTGCTGTGTGACAGAGGAAACTCAACCCTGGGCTCTGTGACCACCTAGAGGGCTGGCCTGGGGTGGGAGTGGGGAGGGGGGTTCAAGAGAGAGGGGAACATGTATATAGCTATGGCTGATTTATGCGGATGGATGGCAGACACCAACACATTAATGTCAAGCCATTATCCTCCAATCACAACAGAAGTGAATTAATTAAAAAGATGGTGAAACAAGGCAGGCATGTGAAAGAGGTCACTACAAAAACAAAACTTTTATATTTGCTCCAATATTTTGAAAGTTTAAAATAATCTTCATTACATTTACCCAAACACACACCTCTCTAATTTCATCACTTCTGTTTATAATGGTACCACCCCCATCTTCTAGAGAAGGAAACGGCAACCCACTCCAGGATTCTTGCCTGGAAAATTCCACACATAGAGGAGCCTGGTGGAGGCTACAGTCCACAGGGTTGCAAATAGCTGGCCAGGACAGGGCACCCCATGTTGGTCAAAGCTTTCAAAATTATGTAATGCTCTTTTCTATGTCTGCATTTTTCTAGCATCCATATTATAATTAACCGCTTACCCAAATGTAACACATGCTTTCTCATCCTCTTTTATAGTCTTATGATCTCACCTAGTTTTTTTCTAACAGTAAATGCATATTTAGACTCCTGTCTTATAATAACTGCTGCTCCTTGAAATTAAAATACAGGGAGGGCTGCACTGCATTTGCCCAAAGTGCCAAGAGAATCTCACCTATTCAAGAATTTTTCCACCCAGAGCACGAGGTTCAGACTTAAACTAGCCTGTGGCCTTTGCACGGCCCAGCTCCAAAATGCTAACTCGAAGCGATTTCTTCCTGTCCAGTTATCTTTTAAACATCCAACCAGACGGAAAAATTATTAGGAGAGGGAAAAAAAGATAACAGAGATTTGTAAGACGCTGTGACTTCATAACCACATCCTCTTGTGTTCTAAGAATCTCGCTGGCTGAAAAATATGGAAAGAGATCATGGGGACTGAAAACCTAAGAAAACACAGCACATCACAGTGGCATAGAAGGGGCAGCTCAGATAACCCTAAAAGGAAAATTTCCCCACGGATTTTCAGTAAAAAGGTCAAAATTGGGTTCTCTGTCTTCTGTACTGTTGTATGCTTCTTTCTGGAGTAAACATGCCTTTTTTTTTTTTTTTAAACCTTATATCTGGTTCCCTGGGTTGGGGAGATCCCCTGGAGGAGGACATGGCAACCCACTCCAGTATTCTCACTGGTGGCTCAGATGGTAAAGAATCTGCCTCCAGTGCAGAAGACCCGAGTTCGATCTGTGTGCCAGGAAGATGCCCTGGAGAAGGGAAGGGCAACCAACCCACTCCAGTCTTCTTGCCTGGGGAATCCCGTGGACAGGGGAGCCTGGCTGTCTATAGTCCACGGGGTTGCAAAGAGTCGGACATGACTGAGTGACTGAGCAGACAGATATATCGCCATATATATATAAATAGAGTAAGTATAATAGCATATATAAATACAAATCCAATCACAGATTCTAAGATGAAATAAAGGAAAAACGGGGCTTGCATGTTTTTCTCATTCCACACCTTATTGCATTTAAACACTTGCTTCTCCAGAATGAGTTATTGAATCTCAAATAAACTGTCTCAAGTCTCAACGACTGAGCCTCAGGTGAGAGGTACCCTTCCTCCACCAGCGTTTATTCATTTTCCATTTTCAGTCTAGGAGTTCTTGTTTCAGCTTTTATTAACTTGGAGACGGCTGCAGCAAATGAAATGTAATTTGGCCACAAGTTAGTATGAAACGAGCCGATCCTTTTAACACCGAGAACCAGCTGCTAATCCAAGGGGTTGATGAACTCCTGCTGATGCTTATGGCTGCCTTCTCAGGAGCATCAGAAGCAAGATTTTACTTTAAATCCAATTCCCCCACCATCAGAGAGGTAAACTCGGGGAGAAACCAACTCAGCTTGTAAAAGAAGTTTAAAATAATAATAACATCTGAGCACTCCAGCCAGAAGGGAGAAAAAGAGATGAGAGAAGAGAATTAGCAAGCAGCAACCCCCAGGAGATAGAAAGAGAGGTGTGCGCATGGTCAGGCATGTCCGACTCTCTGCGACCCCACGGACTGTAGCCCACCAGGCTCCTCTGTCCATGGGATTCCCCAGGCAAGAAGAATGGAGTGGGTTGCCATGCCGTTCTCCAAGGGGTCTTCCCGGACCCAGGGCTCCAACCTGTGTCTCCTGCATTGCCAGGCAGGTTCTCTACCAGCTGAGCCATCTACTTGTATTTATAAAGAGGGGTCTGGTGGCCCACTCCAAACCTGTGTGCGGAATTGGGGGTGAGGGGTGGGGTCATCACCGGCAACCAGTTCAAGTTGGTTCTGAGACTTTCTATCTGAAACACCAAAAGGCCCCAGGGGTTAAGGTCTCAGCCCTTCCAGCATCTCCCTGGCCCCCACCACCATTCAGACGCCAACCCAATGTTCAAGCTGTTACCTGGGCTTTTTCAAGCACCTGCCTAAAGGTGACACCCCCCAAGCCCGCCCCAGGGAGCTCACAGAACTCACCAAAACCTTTCACTCGGTAGTGGACCCATCTGCGCCACAAGGAAGGAGAAAACTCACCGGGTTAGGAGAAAGAACGTTCAGGGAAGGTCTAAGAGCGTCTATGTGGCCCTTCCAAGCTGCCCTGGGACCTGAGACCCGGAAGCTCCCCGCTTCCCTTGCCTTTCCGGCTTTAAGGAGGCTTTTCTGCCCTGCTGTGATCAATGCAGTCATTAACCAATGGGGGTGGATGTGGCCTCTCCCCTCCCCGTAGGCCCAAGGGGTGGGGTTGCAAGTCCCAAATCTCCGGCCACCTGGGTGGTTGCCCTGGCAACCAACCCCCATCCCCCAGGTGATGGATGAATCCTGAAGGCACCTCATTAAGGTAACAAAAGACCCCTTAAGAGTCAAGTGCAGAAAATTCTAAGGGACTTTGTTAGGAAGCATAAGCTAGGATGAAGACCAAATATGTACTCCTTGTTCTAAACCACAGAATCACAGTATTTTGGCTCTGGATCCTCCTCTTCCAAAGCTCATAAGGTTGCATTCAGACAAAAGGTATTTATTAAAACTAAAAAACAAAAAGCCTGGGGCTTCCCTGGAGGCTCAGTGGTCAAGAATCTGCCTGTGAACCCGCCCTTATGGCAGACAGCAAAGAGGAACTAAAGAGCCTCTTGATGAGGGGAAAAGAGGAGAGTGGAAAAGGTCGGTTTAAAACTCAACATTCAAACAGTAAAGATCATGGCATTGGGCCCCATCCCTTCACGGCAAATAGATGGGGAAACAATGGAAACAGTGACAGACTTTATTATGGGGGGCTCCAAAATCACTGCAGACAGGGACTGCAGCCATGAAATTAAAAGACGCTTGCTCCTTGGGAGAAAAAGCTATGACCAACCTAGACAGCATATTGAAAAGCAGAGACATTACGTTGCTGACACTTTGACTAGTCTGTCTAGTCAAAGCTATGGTTTTTCCAGTAGTCATGTATGGATGTGAGAGGTGGACCATAATGAAAGCTGAGCACCAAAGAATTGATGCTTTTGAACTGTAAAAGGATTTCCCAGTAAAAGCCTCCTTAGCTTTCCTATATCTAGTTTCTGCAATCAATGTGTGAACATCATTTAACTGTGTTTGCATGGGGTCCTGTCTGAAAGAGGGCATGGCAACCCACTCCAGTGTTCTTGCCTGGAGAATCCCAGGGACAGAGGAGCCTGGTGGGCTACAGTGCATGGGGTCTCACAGAGTTGGACATGATTGAAGCTGCATCAGATATTGTGTTTAAAAACTGCTGCCTGCCATTTCAGTAAACAAAGAATGGCTCAAGCCTTGTGCATAAACCCAGGATATTCTGGCCATCAAGCCATCAGCCTCTGCAGACACCCCTGACTGTGCACCCCAGGAGATTCAGGAAAGGACAACAGGATTTTGCTTGCTTGCGCTCAGTCTGTGATTCCAGGGACTGCAGCCCCCCAGGCGCCTCTGTCCATGGAATTTTCCAGGCAACAATACTGGAGTGAGTTGCTATTTCCTCCTCCAGGGGATCTTCCCAACCCAGGGATTTAATCTGCATCTCTTATGTCTCCTGAACATTGGCAGGCAGAGAGGTTATCATATAAAGCCAAAAACCATTCTGAAAGCTGCTGCTCCTGCTAAGTCGCTTCAGTCATGTCCGACTCTGTTCGACCCCATAGATGGCAGCCCACCAGTCTCCCCCGTCCCTGGGACTCTCCAGGCAAGAACACTGGAGTGGGTTGCCATGTCCTTCTCCAATGCACGAAAGTGAAAAGTGAAAGTGAAAGTGAAGTCGTATCCGACTCCTAGCGACCCCATGGACTGCAGCCTACCAGGCTCCTCTGTCCATGGGATTTTCCAGGCAAGAGTACTGGAGTGGGTTGCCATTGCCTTCTCCAATTTTGAAAGCACATTAAGAATTAATTGTAAGTGATATTTGACATAGTGTTACAATATGTGGATACACATCGGGTTAAATGTTTCATTAGCCAAGGTGCTAAAATAGATGAAAAGTTTAGGGCAAGGGATAATCATGGGACCACAGGAAGATTTGCGCCAGACTGCGAGCCCCTGTTTGCTCCAGGCATTAGTTGAAAATTGCCAAGTACGGAATGAACCTTCTGTGTTACCCATCACAACACAGTCCGTGGGATCGTAAAGAGGTGCACACACCTGAGCGACTTTCACTTTCCTTTTCACTATCAGAACACAGAGACTTGTAATATCACGAAAACTGACCTCTTTGCGTCCCTGGTGGCTCAGCCCATAAGGAATTTACCTGCAGTGCCGGAGACCTGGGCTCGATCCATGGTTTGGGAAGATCTCCTGGAGACGGGAACGCCTACCCGCTCCAGTACTCTTGCCTGGAGAATCCCATGGACAGAGGAGCCTGGCGGGCTGCAGTCCACGGGGTCGCAAAGAGTCAGACTCGACTGAGCGACTCAGCACACGAGCGCACCCTGTCTGATCCAAGTCAACATTATTTTAGTTTTTTTTTTTTCTTTATCTGAGGACTCTCTCTTTCGCCCTCTCTTGCTACCTTTTTCATTAATCAAATGACAATGTATGTCCGCATCTTTTTCTCAATGCACCATTATTTTCCACTGAACTCTGTATTTCTTTTTGCAACCATATCACATTGCTGAATTATGGCAATAATTCCCAGCGGTATAACTTCTCCACACTTTTTAAAAATTCTCGAGATTGTCTTATCAATTTTTCATCCTTCCATTATATACTATATCATCCACATTGATTTCTACAGAAACCCCGCTGTAACGTTCATTTTTTTTTTCTGTTGCATCTAGAGATAAATTTAAGGCAATTTGACATCTTGATACAACAGACATTTTAATATGTAGAGTAAAACTCAGGGAGACCAATAAATCTTTAATACACTTAACAAATCATTCCATGCCTTAACATTTTTGTTTGTTTTTATAACTTGAGGAATGACAGATGTATTACTTTAGATTTCATGTGTTAAAATCACGCATGCATGGTTTTTACAATTAACTGTGAAATTTTAGGTGTGTGGACTAGCGTAGAAGACCTATTCATCTCTGCAAAAGTTTTTATTCTCAAATCATAGTATACCATTTGTCATATCTGTCTCTTTCCTTGAGTTTTAGTGAAACATTCGTTTTGAACTTGCATTGGTTGATAAAAATGCTCTTTCATTCACTTTTGAAAAAAAACTTAAGGATGGAAGGAATACATCCACTTTGATGCCCGCATTTGAGCTACATATTTCCCTGTTGTGTAGCTGAGCCTTCAAAGTAAGACTGGCAAAATAGATAATAGGTTAGTGGAATCTACCGATGGCACAAGATTGTAAATGGAAAAAAAATTGTTCTTGACGAAGAGGCAGAATACAGATGCAAGAATCTACCAGGGCGATGAACTCAGAGTCTGCTGCACAGAGGGAAGTACGTCAGGAGAAAAACAAATATTGTGTAGCAATGCATATATGTGGAATCTAGAAAAATGATCCTGATGAACCCAGTGTCAGGGCAGGATGTGTGGGCACAGTGGCGAAGGGAGAGGGTGGGATGAATTTCGAGAGCAGCTCTCACATATACACACATCCATAGGTAAAACAGACAGTGAGCAGGAAGCTGCTGTATAACCCAGGGGGCCAGCTCGGGGCTCTGTGATGACCTAGAGGGGTGGGATGCAGGGAGGGAGGCTCAAGAGGGAGGGGACATGTGTGTACAGCCTGCAACGCGGGAGACCTGGGTTCCATCCCTAGGTCGGGAAGATCCCCTGGAGAAGGGAAAGGCTACCCACTCCTGTATTCTGACCTGGAGAATTCCATGGACTGTATATAGTCCATGGGGTCGCAAAGAGTCGGACACCACGGAGTGACTTTCACTTTATGGCTTATTCCAGTAGTCACGGGTGGATGCGAGAGTTGGACTAAAAAGAAAGCTGAGTGCCAAAGAATTGATGCTTTTGAACTGTAGTGCTGGAGAGGACTCTTGAGAGTTCCTTGAACTGCAAGGAGATCCAACCAGTCCATCCTAAAGGAGATCAGTCCTGAATATTCGTTGGAAGGACTGATGCTGAAGCTGAGACTCCAATCCTTTGGCGACCTGATGCAAAGAGCTGACTCATTGGGAAAGACCCTGATGCTGGGAAAATTGAAAGTGGGAGGAGAAGGGGACGACAGAGGATGAGATGGTTGGATGGCATCACCGACTCGATGGACATGAGTTTGAGTAAACTCCGGGAGTTGGTGATGGATAGGAAAGCGTGGCGTGCTGCAGTCCATGGGGTCACAAAGAGTCGGACACGACTGAGCGACTGAACTGAACTGAACTGAGAGGTCTGGAATAAATGGCACTGGGTGTTGTTTTTAAAGTTAAGGGCTTCTTACCCGGTGGTTCAGATGGTGAAGAATCTGCCTGCAAATGCTCAGTTTTATGTTGGAATTATATAGCAACAAAACCTGATGGAGTCTTACAAACCCAAAGCAGAATCGGAAGGTATCATGAGAAGCCTAGTGGACACGGGAACCTAATTTTATGCCGGACTTCCGTCGAGGAAACGTACGGCTTTCTGAAAATTAGCTCCTTCTGATGTGTTTCTCGGAGTTGCCTCAGGTTAATTTGGAATGAGAAATGTATTCATTTTTATGAACTTCTCACCAGAGACTGGCTCTTCACGGACATGTTCACTGAATTATTAATCCATGTTTCTTCCCTTCAAATAATTGAAGGCATTACAGCAAGAATTTCTAACAGATGGGGAGAATTTCGGGGTTAAAGAAAAATGTCTTGTCTCTTTCAAAAGACTCCCAGTGTTACTTTCTTCTGCATGTTGATTTAAAAGATCCACCTTTCAGGTAGTAACATCAATGCTGCTGCTGCTGCTCCTAAGTCGCTTCAGTCGTGTCCAACTCTGTAGACCCCATAGACGGCAGCCCACCAGCCTCCCCCGTCCCTGGGATTCTCCAGGCAAGAACACGGGAGTGGGTTGCCATTTCCTTCTCCAGTGCATGAAAGTGAAAAGTGAAAGTGAAGTTGCTCAGTCGTGTCCGACTCTTAGCGACCCCGTGGACTGCAGCCCACCAGGCTCCTCCGTCCATGGGATTTTCCAGGCAAGAGTACTGGAGTGGGGTGTCATTGCCTTCTCCGACTGACATCAATAACATGGAGAAAATGTATGAGCGATGCATTTTTGTGAAGTTTTTTAAGCACAAGAGACCCTCCAATTTGGCGTGTAAGTATACGTCATCGTACTCCATTTCATTTTGTATACTTTTTCCCTCCTGACTAATTTATCATCACTGCAAAATTATTTAGCTAATTTGTTTGGAATCCACGTACATTCATGTAAATGTGAGCTGTTTTGTAATTAAGCAAATAATTTTAACTTAAAATACTAAGGCCTGAAGCTTCTAATCAACTTTATAAATGTTGGACTAACGGTTGATTACCATGAAACTTTTATGGTTATTTTTCAGGAAATACAGCATCTGGCACTTTATACCACGTGGTAAGTTTTCTTCTCTTTTATGCTTTTTTTCGGTAATGTTTCCAACAAAATATTATGTCCTCTGTGCTTTGCTTTTTACTCTCAAAACAGCTATACTATGTACTTTTTCTTTTTTTCTCTCTCCTCACTCCCCTGGGCTGGGAACGTTAGTCTCTGATAAATCTGGCATTTAATTTTCCTCCTATAAACTTTATTACCCCAGGCTCGATTAGGTAAGTTCATAGAGAAGTCTAAGTGCCAGCTTGTAAATAAGTTTAGAGCCCCTTGAAGTAAGTTGATGTCGAAGTGTTCTTGTTCCCAGGCTGGAATTTCACCGTGGAAAATAGTTTGGATTTCTATAATGTGTTTATTTTCCCTAATTTGATCTTTATCATGTTTTTACATTACGGGAGCAATATACGTTCACCGCAGAAAAATAAAATGTTTATTTTTGTTCTCATATTTTCACGTGCATAATCTAAGTGGAATATAATTAAGGTAATATAGGGTAAACATGTAATCCGACTTGGCACACTTTATACTCCTGAGCTATCCATGTCTGTCAGTAAATATGCAGACTATTATTCGTTAATATAATCTTATGTAAATATACCTCAGTTCGTTAAACTGAGGCTTCATTTCAGGAGATCTTATGTTACCCCTGTCTTGAATACTAAAGTTACACTGAGATAATGTACTTGCTATCCAAAGTGGTGGACACGCTTACTATTTCCGTGAGAGAATTTTTTTAACTTGTTTTATATGGAGAATAGGCGATTAACAATGCTGAGAGAGTTTCAGGCGGACAGCAAAGAGACTCAGCCAGACATACAGATGTATCCATTCTCCCCCAAACTCCCCTCCCACCCAGGCTGCCATGTGACACTGAGCAGAGTTCCCTATCCTTCCAAGAATTCTTGAAAAGTGCACTAAAAAAATTAAAACAAGTCACCAAGGGAAACATCGACACATTTAACTATACTAAAATTAACAACATTCTTAAACAAAAGATATCATGAAAAAAAGGAAAATACAGCCTTACAGACGAGGTGATATTTGAAAACAGGCTTAAAATGACAAAATAAATACTTGACATCTGTAATACAGAAATATGGTAAAGGTTAAATTAAAAAGAAAACACTGCAGAAATATACAAAATATTTTCCAGCATCTTATTCTGGAATGATTACTAGAACACTTTGATATCAGCTTAACTGCTGTACATGCAAAGGTTTAGAAGATTAAAATATTTCAGAAAGGTATAATAGTGTTTATAGTACTACTTTTAATTTTTCTCATGCTGGCTTTTATAACTTTCAGCAATAAATTTAAAATATTATGGTCAACTCAATTATTTTACCTGTTACCCAACCTTCAAGTTTCTTAACCACTGCTTTGAACAAACAATTTTAGATGCCTATCATTTCCATCCTAAACGAAATCAGTCCTGAATATTTATTGGAAGGACTGATGTTGAAGCTGAAGCTCCAATGCTTTGGCCACCTAATGCAAAGAGCTGACTCATTTGAAAAGACCCTGGTGCTGGGAAAGATTGAAGGCGGGAGGAGGAGGGGGAGACAGAGAATGAGGTGGTTGGATGGCATCACCGACTCGATGGACATGAGTTTGAGTCAACTCTGGGAGTTGGTGATGGACAGGGAGGCCTGGCGTGCTGCAGTCCAGAGGGTCGCAAAGAGTTAGACACGACTGAGTGACTGAACTGAACTGATCATTTCACTGTATTCTATAAATATATGTCAGTGCCCCCCTCTCTCTCTCTTTTTTTTGGGATGTGTCTTGTAGCAAGGGGGATCTTATTTCCTCAACTAGCAATTGAACCCAGGCACTTACTTGGCAGTGAAATCTGAGTCCTCCTAACAGAACCTCCAGGGAATTTCTTGTTTCTTTTCCTTTTTTTTTTTTTTTTTTTGAGGATTTTATGGAAGGGGGCTCTTGATTTAAGATTGAATCACTGCTTGAAATTCTCTTAACACAGAATAAAATTTAAACGTCTTGCTTATCAGTGGAAATATGTTATCGTTTGAAAGTTTTTTTTTTTTTTTCCTTCCATTTAGCCTCCTCCGCCCTGTTCTTTTTTTGTTGTAAATGACTGGCAAGCAACCCTTGGCTTGCTGCTTTCATCTCTGCATGCAAGCATGCCAAGTCACTTCAGTCCTGTCTGATTCTTTGCGATGCTATGGACCAGAGCCCACCAGGCTCCTCCGTCCATGGGGATTCTCCAGGCAAGAACACTGGAGTGGGCTGCCATGCCCTGCTCCAGGGCGTCTGCCTGAGCCACGCATTGAACCCGCGTCTCCTGTGTCTCCTGCCTTGCTGGTAGGATTCTTTACTGCTGAGCCATGTAACGGTTATACCTTGAATGCAGCAATTGCTTCCTAAGTGCTTTCTAACCTTGGATTCTGTGCTCTGTGATTTGCAAACGATCGCATTTTTCACAAGGGCTTATACTCGCGTTAACGCCTCTGTCTCACTCACGAGTCACTCTCTCCTTTCTGTTATAAAATTATACTTGTTAACATGGATGGACCTAGAGACAGTCATAGTGCGTGAAATAAGTCACACAGAGAAGGATAAACATTACAAGACATCACTTACAGGTGGAATCTCAAATATGACACAAATCAACCTATCTGTGAAACACAGACAGCCTCGCGGACACAGCGGAACGAACCTGTGGTTACCAAAGGTGAAAGGGGGGAAAATGGATAAAATAGGAGTTTGGGGTTGGCAGATATAAACCGCTGTATATCAAATAGATGGACAACAAAGCCCCGGGAACTCTGCTTAATATTTTTAATAACCGATATGGGGAAAGAATCTGAAACAGAATATATAAAATTTATATAATTAAATATATATATATATACATATGGTGGTGGTGGTTTGATCACTCGGTCATGTCCTGCCAGGCTCCTCTGTCCCTGGGATTCTTCAGGCAAGAAGACTGGAGTGGGTTGCTATTTCCTTCTCCAGGGGATCGTCCCAACCCAGGGAGCAAACCCGGGACTCTTACGTCTCCTGCCCAGCTATACTTCAATTTAAAAATTAATTTATTAAGAAAATTATAATCTGTATCTGGAATTTTATCCTGCTAGCTGCCACACGTGGCATATTTGGAAATCTGCTCAGGGAAGCTTAAGAAAGAGAAAGTGTTAGTTGCTCAGTCATGTCCGATTTATTGCAACCTCATCGACTGTATAGTCCACCAGGCTCCTCCGTCCATGGGATTCTCCAGGCAAGAATATGGGAGTGGGTTGCATTTCCTTCTTCAGGGCATCTTCCCGACCCAGGGATCGAACCCAGGTGGTCCACATTGCAGGCAAATTTCCCACCATCTGAGCCACCAGGAAAACTTATTTCTACCAGTTCCCAGATATGATATCTATATTTGCATGCATTCGCCCATACTCACTACACGTCTTGAATAAATCGGACAGTCACTGCAGTCAGTTAGGTAATCAGTGAAGTCAGAGAAATACTGCAAAAGTCATTTTCATTCATTTCTGGGCATGAGAAAACCAGAAGGATGGAACCAGCGCGTTACAAATTCATCCAGAAAACACCAAAGCTTAAGAAACTGTTAGATTTCCCTCTTGCTCAATTTTCCATTTTCTGCTGGTTGGAAATAGATCCAACGCTTTATTAAAAGGTTATGTACAGTTCAAGTGGTCTGTTTGTTATTATGATTGCCTTACTACAGACATAGAATTACTAATATTGTGAATTTCCTATACACAATGGATGCTTATAAATGAAGGGTGTGTGCTTTTGTTAAGTATATTTACTCTTTTTTTCAGGCCTGATTAGCTTCCCGCTTCACTCACAATCTTCTTAAATGCTTCTTAAGTTTTTGCAACAGCTACGCATCTCAACTGAATACATGGGGAATACCTATGTATGTTACAAATTGCCATCATCCATAAATGTGTTTAACGCCAATGAATTTCCAGAAATGTTCTCTGACTTGAATGAAGAAATGCTTTCACAGTTTTGCTCTAGCATTCCGATGCGTGTCCCTCTTTCCTAGCTTTCTTGTTTTCTTCCTTTTTTTGGTGCTCATAAACTGTCTCTTTTTCACTTGCTAGGTTGTGTCCGACTCTGTGACCCCATGGACTGCAGCACACCAGCCCCCCTGGTCTCCACCGTCTCCTGGAGTTTACTCGAACTCAAGTCCGTCGAGTCAGTGATGCCAGGCAAGCGTCTCATCCTCTGCCGTCCCCTTCTCTTCCTTTACAGAATCCAGTACTTACACTGCCAGCCTGGTCTATGGCGGCCCTGTGCGATGCGGATAATTCAGGCTGCTATGCCATATGTCATAGGGTACAATCTCATCAAGCTACACTTTTCTCGTTGGCTAAGGACATCCTGTGGCCAGGCTCACAGCCTTTCCAGAGACAGAGAGAGATGGACAGTAAATCAGAGAGACAGACAGAGACAGAGACAGAGAGAGTCAGAGAGAGAGACAGAGAGAGACAGAGAGACACAAAGAGAGACAGAGAGACATACAGAGAGACAGAGAGATACAGACACAGAGAGGGACAGAGAGACACAGAGAGAGACAGAGATAGACAGAGAGAGAGACAGAGATAGACAGAGACAGAGAGAGACAGAGAGACAGAGACAGAGAGAGAGACAGAGAGACACAGAGAGAGACACGAAGAGAGACAGAGAGACAAGAGAGACATACAGAGAGACAGAGAGACACAGAGAGAGACAGAGAGACACACACAGAGACACAGAGAGATGCAGACGGACAGAGAACAGAGAGAGACAGAGAGACACACACAGAGACAGAGAGACAGAGAGACAAGAGAGACATACAGAGAGAGAGACACACACACACACAGAGGGAGAGAGAGACACAGCTAGACAGGAGGGGGGAATCGGGGCGATTCAGGTGGTGCACGTCATCATCAGCTGATCTCCTCTTCCACCTGAGGATTAAGGACCAGTAAGTACAGAGGAGACTCATTGCCGTCTGTAGGGACGTTTCGGCATCGTCCATAACTGAACGCGCGTCTCTGGGTATTCGTCTCACTAGGTAATCCCCCTGAACAAATCTCTGTAGGAAAACAGTAAGGGCTATAAAAAAGGGGGGAGGGCAGGAATCACAGCTATCCAAGCTTTGTAAGAGTTTAAGGCAAATACAGCAGCGAGATGGTCTATGTTTAAATCTCTGCGATTTCAGAGGTCTGAATATACATACATGGACAATGGACAGGATTTAGCACAGAGTTTAGTGATTAGCTTTCCTGGCACTGGAATTAGAATGCTGCGTTTCTGCTCAGATTCTCTGCAGCCGTATGAATGCATACTGTTACTATCTCCACTGCCTAAAGAATTCTTGGATGGCCCTGGGCACTCAGTGGTAAAGAACCTCCCTACCAGTGCAGGAGATGAGGGTTTGATCCCGGGGTTGGGACGATCCCCTGGAGGAGGGCACGGCAACCCACTGCGGTATGCCTCCTCCAAAAAAGTAGATTTTAACAAGGGAAAAAATATCCCTTTCACTTTATTTGAAGTCATCCTTTATTTTTACCTATTTTTCGTACAGAAATGCTAGTTTAAACCATATTGTGTTTGCAAATGCTTTCTCATTTCCCTACATGACATCATGTTTGAATATACAATGGGTATCCCATTAAGAAGCCGTCCAAAAACAAACAAACAAAAAACAAGAAAAGCAGCAGTCCAGATAAAACAAATACAGTGAGAAAGTTATATATAAGACAGACGAAAAGTAAATAACAGAGTCATAATCACTTTAGTTAAGCTTCACCTCCATTAAACTCTGTAGTGCATCAAAAACAGAAGGTTACTTGATAATCAACTTTCTGTAAAAGAGATGAAAAGATCTCTTGGAGATCGAAGGGCAGGCAGTGGTGCCCGCTAAAACCTGATTGGTTTAAACATACTTGGAATTATTTTGAAGATGCGTGGGTGCTAAGTGTGTGCTAAGTTGCTTCAGTCGTGTCTGACTCTGTGAGACCCCATGGACGGTAGCCCGCCAGGCTCCTCCGTCCATGGGATTCTCCGGGCAAGAACCCCATGGAAAACAGCACTGGAGTGAGCTTCCTCTCAGCTTACAAGGCTCTGGATAATTATGCTAAGAAACATGAGAGCTAAACCATTAGCCGATTCCAAATAAGATGGTTAAATTATGCTGACAAAATAGACTGGAAGAGATCCCAATTGGTACTACTTCTGGGTCCATTTTATTTTGATATGATTTCTCAGAACAGTGTATTGTCAAACTCGAGTTACGCTGTAAATAAATAACAAATTTTCTGGTGAGCCCAGAAAACGGATTCCTCAGGGACCATCAGCTAGGCTGTGTTCCACGCGCTGGGCTGCGCTTAGTTGCTCAGTCGTGTCTGACTCTGTGCAACCCCATGGACTGTAGCCCGCCAGGCTCCTCTGTCAACCGGGATTCTCCAGGCAAGAATACTGGAGTGGGTTGCCATGCCCTCCTCCTAGGTTTCATACATATATAAATATATATATATATATTTTCCCCCCAAGGATAATGGTTTTCTTCTGCTCAGAGATTCTTTAGTTATTATTCACTTTTTACAGCTAACAGTGTGTAACAAATTGGTTTCTTTTCCTCAGAAAGCCTAATTTCATTTAGAAAACAGCAAGACAAATACTATTATTCATAAAGGAGGGAAAAATGAAATCATCTCAGTGATATCTATCCTTTTTATAGCCCTTTTTCTCTCTTAATTTTTTAAATTTATTTTTGCTGGTTTAGTTGCTAAGTCGTGTCCAGCTCCTGCGACTTCACGGACTGTAGCCCGCCAGGCTTCTCTGTCCACAGGATTCTCCCGGCAAGAATACAGGAGTGAGTGGCCACTTTCTTCTCCAGGGGATCTTCCCACCCAGGGCTGGAACCTAGGTCTCCTGCATTGCAGGCAGAGTCTCTACCAACTGAGTTGGAGGATAATTGCTTTCCGGTGTTGAGTTGGTTTGAGCCAAAGTGGATTATCCATAAATATACATATAATACCCTGTTTTTAAAATAAACAGTACTTAACGGGGTATCTCTGTAAAGTCTTTCTTCAATTTGTTACAATACTGCTTCTGTTTTTTGCTTTGGTTTTAAGAGAGTCAATTCCTAGGCAGGTTGATAAGAAGTCTGGGGTCCCTAAGAAAGAGAGTGAGTGAGTGAAAGTTGCTCGGTCGTGTCCGACTCTTTGTGACCCCATGGACTATATAGTTCATGGAATTCTCCAGGCCAGAATACTGGAGTGGGTAGCCTTTCCCATCTCCAGGAGATCTTCCCAATCCAGGGATCGAACCCAGGTCTCGCGCATTGCAGGCAGATTCTTTACCAGCTGAGCCACAAGGGAAGCCCAAGGAGGAGAGAGGGGTCTGGAATTCTCAAAGAGGAGGAAAGGACTGATGTCTTTTTTTTTTTTTTCCCTCTACATTCCTTAGTCTTAGTCACATAAAATGTTTTTTCTTTAAGCCTGATGGTTATGCAACAAACAACTCAGTTTTAAACTCTGTACTAAGGATCATATAACCACAATGTATCCTGTTTGAGGACAGTTTCTCCTTCCTGAAAACCTTCTGACTAATCCTGATATCTCAGAATGTATATTATGCGAGTGGGTCTGGTTGAGATCTTTCTATTGCTAAATTCTAATCCCGTCATTTTAAAATGTAAACTGTAGCAGTGTGTCTGGTAAAATCTTTACAAACTTGAGACATTCTTTTGATTTATTGTAGTAACTAATTCGAAAAGTATATAACGCCCTTGCTAACACTAGCAAGAGGGGGGGGCAACTCTCCATCCCCCTTCTGATTTCCACGTCAGAAGGTTCCTGTCCCTTTTTATACTTTAAGAAAACTCTACTACACAGAAGCTCTTGAGTGATCAAGCCAGGTCCCTGGTCCCGAAGCTGAATCTTCTCCTTCAGAGATCACGGATCCGACGTCGTTCACCGTAAGCTATCAGTTTCTTGGCTGAAAGGCATGTGCTATTTTAGCTCCCCGACCAGGGATTGAACTCACGCCCCCTGCATTGGAAGGTGAAGTCTTAACCACTTGACCACCAGGGCAGTCCTCCGTGACATCTGTCCTTGATACCTTACGTACTCCAGGATACCACATTTGAATGGTAGCTTGAGGAATTCCTCTACGGTATGCATCCCCAGGATTAACCCTAGGATGCAGGGAAGTCTTAGCAGCTACATAGCGTCCTTTTCAAACTCAGTCTGGACTATGGCAAGAAGCAACTGTGTGCCTTTTTGGAAAGACCAGATTCTTCCTCATTTTGGAATGGACGACATTTCTGGACACTGTGCCATACGAGGACCTCTAGTCTGTGTGTGTGTTCCACTGCTCAGGCGTGTCCGACTCTCTGCGACCCCATGTCCTGTAGCCCGCCAGTCTCCTCTGTCCACAGGATTCTCCAGGCAGGAACACTGGAGTGGGTTGCCATTCCCTTCTCCAGGGGATCTTCCTGGAGTCAGGGATCGAACCCTCATCTCTTGCATCTTCTCCACTGTAGGCAGATTCTTTGCCTGGGAAGGCTGGAAGGACTTCTGGTATACATGATTTATATAGGTATATATACATTTATGCATCAGAACTCTCAACTACACACAAGACTGGGAACGGAAATGGTCCTTTTTTTTTTTTTTTTCCAAAATAGACCTGCAGGAACATCATGTGAACGTTTGTGAATACAAAGTGAGTTTCTTGCTTCTGGAGAAATTTCAGAAATCAACTCCATCAAGCCTCTGTATTTACTAGGAAGCAGGAGTGACACCGGACATTTTCAAGGAAAGACATGCATGTTTTCCAAAGGAGAAAGGGCATGGCAACCCACTCCAGTATTCCTGTCTGGAGAATCCCACGGACAGAGGAGCCTGGTGGGCTACAGCCCATGGGGTCGCAAAGAGTCGGACACGACTGAGGGACTGAACTGATTGTGTAATCCCGCAGCTGGCTTACAGGTCTCCGCTTGGGCTTTGCCACCAGACAAATTTCATGGTGACACTTTTCACTAAATATGGATGAACGGCAGAAAATCAGTTGTGCTGGGCATTGGGGCGTCATCATGTCAACCTGAGAAAGCTGTCGTAACGAATTGTGTTGACTCCTTGGAAAAGACTCTGATGCTGGGAGGGATTGGGGGCAGGAGGGGAAGGGGACGACAGAGGATGAGATGGCTGGATGGCATCACGGACTTGATGGACGTGAGACTGAGTGAACTCCGGGAGATGGTGATGGACAGGGAGCCCTGGCGTGCTGCGATTCATGGAGTCTCAAAGAGTCGGATACGACTGAGCGACTGAACTGAACTGAACTGAACTAATACTGTAACAGGGTATAGTCGCGATTTCAGTTATAGTAAATGGTAACTGACCAAGCAAGGCAAAAGTGCTTTCCTCATAAGTCAGTGTGTTTTTCAGAAAATACATCCAATAATTTTGTGCCAAGACTATTTTAAGTTAGTTATACATATACACACACATGTATAACATAAGCAAGTAAACTTGTTCAGTTGTTGATTAGATAGATAGACGGATAGATAGATAGATATGGTAGATAGATGAAAGATAAATGGATAGATATATAGACAGACTGAATAGATAGGTGGATAGGTAAATAGATAGACGACGTAGATAGCTAGATGATAAATAGATTATAGAGGCAGGTAGATAGATGATAAATAATATATAGATGACGGATGGGTAAACGGACGGACAGATCCATGCTTAGATGCAGGCATGATAGAATGATGGACGGATTGACAGATAAGGACAGATGGAAAATTTACAGATTTGATACTTGCCACACAGATATAATAGCTCAATGATAAGTGATAGAAAACCATAAAATGGGCAACACTAGAAACCTCAAGACCGTTAGTGACACTCAGGGAGCATTTCATGCAAAGATGGGTTCGATAAAGGACAGAAATGGTCTGGACCTAAGAGAAGCAGGAGACATTAAGAAGACGTGGCAAGAATACACAGAACAACCGCACAGAACAGACTTTCGTGGAGGTTAATTGTGGAAGCTTACACGGAGCATCCATTAATATTTTCTCAAAGGATGTAAAAACAACAGCACAGAGAATATAGCCAACATTTTTATGATACTTTAAATGGAGTATAATCTCTCGAAACAGTGAATTACTCTGTTGTACAATGGAAACTAATCTCATATTTCATATTTCAACTCTTTTTCAGTGTTAACAGGTAAATATATAAATAAAAACAAGTGAAAGGAAAAGAAAAATGCAGATAATAATAGTCTGGGTGAAGAACATGATATACATAGATTTTTTTTCTTTAATAATTGAATATTGATATCCCAGAGTTACGTAATAGGATGTTCTGAGGCCAGACTGTATATCATCTCTTGTTACCTATCTGTCTATCCATCCATCCTTCTATTTATCTAGCTATCCACCCTTTGGCATTGCCTTTCTTTGCGATTGGAATGAAACCTGACCTTTTCCAGGCCGGTGGCCGCTGCTGAGTTTCCCACATTTGCTGACATATTGACTGCAGCACTTTCACAGCATCATCCAGTGAATCCTGGTGGTTTCCGTCTCTGAGAAGTCGTTTCTGAGTGCCACGATTTCATCTGACACCAGGGGAAAGAAGTCCGTTCGAGAAATCACGTGTGAGAGAGAGAAACGTTGGCGAAGGCATCTTGGCAATGTGCTGCAGGGGCAGTCTGACCTGACCTCTACTTGTAAACTCAGAGTCCTCACAGTGCGTCTCCATGAAGGTCCTTCAGGCAGCTGCAAAGCTGGGTGATTTTATCTGATTCTGGCTTCCCACCCTCAATCATTTCCCAAGCCTGCGGCATTATGTCACCCAATGGGAAGAGCCAACCCATTGAACAGGACCCTGAAGCTGGGAAAGATTGAGGGCAGGAGGAGAAGGGGGCCACAGAGGATGAGATGGCTGGATGGCATCACCGCCTCAATGGACATGAGTTTGAGCGAGCTCCGGGAGTTGGTGATGGACAGGGAGACCTGGCATGCTGCAGCCCATGGGGTCTTGTCCATGGGACACGACTGAACGCCTGAACAACACAATACATTTAGTCCGCAAAAGGGCCATATTATGAGCCATCTCGAAACAGAGTGGCTTTCCAAAGAGGTCATCTATTCCCGCTCAGTGTCTGTGGATCAGCTGCCCTCGACACCAAGGTGCAGGTGGTTTCCCACATGCCTCCATGCATCTCCGATACTGCTTGAAACAGCGAAATATCCATGGAATGTTCTTTTCCTAACGGTGCCAGAATGAAAGGAGAGAGGATTCCTTTCCATAAATGCCTTTCTAGGAAACAGACCCAAGTCACGTTGACTAACATTCCAACCCTGGCCAGAGCAAGTTGCAGGGACAACTTCAACATCGGAAAATGTGTATCGACATCACAAAAAGTCTAAGCAGGGACTTCCCTGGTGGTCCAGAGGCTAAAACCCTGCACTCCCAACACAGGGATCCCCGGTTCAATCCCTGGTCAGGGAAGTAGAACCCAGATGCCACAGCTAACCGTTTGCATGCCAAAACAGAAAGAACGCGTATGATCCTACTGAGACCAGTCGAAGACAAATAAATACTTGTTTAAAAAATAAAAAGAGTAAACATTGCCTGCATCAGTACAGTTCAGTTCAGTCGCTCAGTCGTGTCTCTCTGTGACCCCAGGGACTGTAGCCCACCAGGCTCCTCTGTCCTTGGGATTCTCCAGGCAAGAAGACTGGAGTGGGTTGCCATGCCCTCCTCCAGGCGATCTTCCCAACCCAGGGATCAAACCCATGTCCTTGCATTTGCTGGTGGATTCTTTACCACTGAGCCACCTGGGAAGCACGTATAAGTGGTAGTCGCCCAGTTGTGTCCAACTCTTTGTGACCCCAGGGACTGCAGCCCAGCAGGCTCCTCTGTCCATGAGATTTTCCAGGCAAGGATACTGGAGTGGGCTGCCATTTCCTTCTCCAGTGGGAAGCATGTATATGTATATATAAAGGGCATATATATTTATACAGAAAAAAATATATAACCATATGCATATACATATATATGTGTACATCCATATATTTATATATAATACACATTTTACATTCAGTTTACAAAATAAACATTGCTATCTGTATTTCATCAATTCACTCATAAAAATATGAGACTCCAGATAACTCCTCATTGGAGGAGGTAGCTTAACAGGCGGCGCTAGTGGTAAAGAATCTGCCTACGAATGCAGGAGACGTAAGAGATACAGGTTTCATCCCTGGGTCAGGAAGATCCCCTGGGGAAGGAACTGGCAACCTTCTCCTATATTCTTGCCTGCAGAATCCCATGGACAGACGAGCTTAGTGGTCTGCAGTCCATGGTGTTGCAAAGAGTTGGACATGCTGGAGGTGACTTAACACACACACGCACAGACACACACACACACACACAATATCATTTAAGAGACACTCTTCCAGAACATTTCATAAAGAAGAAGTTGGTTTTAAAATGACATGCAGGAGCACTGCAAAAAGTTGGACATGCCTGAAGCAACTTCACACACACACACACACACACACACACACACACACACTACCATTTAAGAGCGGCTTCTCCAGAACATTTGCTAAATAAGAGGTTGGTTTTAAAATGACATACAGGAGCATTAAACCATACAGCCCTGTTTTAAAAGCTAAGCCTCTGGTTGCTTTAGAGCTTAACAGTGTTTACTCTTACAGAACAGGGCATGACAAAAGCAAAACCTTTTTTAAAGGTTATGAAATAGTTTCATTTAAAACAGCAGGTGGCGATGCCAGCCTTGAGGAGACAGCCTCCTTACACAGAAACAGTGCTTAACAAGCTTGCCTTTGGCTGCTTGGCTGGGGCAGGGGTGAGCACAGAAGACATTAACCCAGCTAGCAATTCTAAACTGTGTCCCTATTTGCCTTATATGGATATTGCCCAAAATCCATTCTATGTGATCCTGCAAATCACCAACACTGGATGGAAGGTGCTCGTGAATGTATGAGCTCTCTCACGAGTTTAGCAACTCTCTGCAAAAGCCAGTGGGAAAATGTGAGATGCTTTTTAATTCTGCATGCAGGATCTGCGTCTTAAACACGTTCCATTATCAAAACCATTTAAAAAGATTCTTAACAATGGAGGCATTGGAAGGACTGATGCTGAAGCTGAAGCTCCAATCCTTTGGCCACCTGATGCGAAGAACTGACTCACTGGAAAAGACCCTGATGCTGGGAAAGATTGAAGGCAGGAGGAGAAGGGGATGACAGAGGATGAGATGGTTGGATGGCATCACCGACTCGATGCCCGTGAGTTTGAGCAAGCTCTGGGAGCTGGTGATGGACAGGGTGCCCTGGTGTGCTGAGGTCCATGGGGTCGCAAAGAGTCAGACGCAACTGAGCAACTGAGGAACAGCAATAGGGGCAGTTTGTGGGGCTAGTGGGAATTGAGAGGTGGGGAGCTGGGAATATCAGAGATTATTCAGAATATCACACTCAGTGGAGTCTTTTCTGAATCGTTCAGTTGAGTTCAGAAGCTCAGTTGTGTCCAGGTCTTCTGAATTGTAAAGGAAATGAATATATGCATATTTGAGACTCCCCAGGAACCATTATACATCCCTCAATGATCAGCATTTTAACAATTAAAGTCCCCGTCAGTCAGTCAGTTCAGTCGCTCAGTCGTGTCCGACTCTTTGCGACCCCATGACTCGCAGCACGCCAGGCCTCCCTGTCCATCACCAACTCCCAGAGTTCACTCAGACTGACGTCCATCGAGTCAGTGATGCCATCCAGCCATCTCATCCTCTGTCGTCCCCTTCTCCTCCTGACCCCAATCCCTCCCAGCATCAGAGTCTTTTCCAGTGAGTCAACTCTTTGCATGAGGTGGCCAGAGTACTGGAGTTTTAGCTTCAGCATCAATCCTTCCAATGAATAGTCAGGACTGATTTCCTTTAGGATGAACTGGTTGGATCTCCTTGCAGTCCAAGGGGCTCTCAAGAGTCTTCTCCAGCACCACAGTTCAAAAGCATCAATTCTTCGGGGCTCAGCCTTCTTCACAGTCCAACTCTCACATCCATACATGACCACTGGAAAAATCACAGCCTTGACTAGATGGATCTTTGTTGGCAAAGTAATGTCTCTGCTTTTGAATATGCTATCTAGGTTGGTCATAACTTTTCTTCCAAGGAGTAAACGTCTTTTAATTTCATGGCTACTTCACTGCAATTAGACACCCTGGAATGACAGGAAGAGTCACAGTTTTCCAGTCGTTAAGATGTGTCAGACTCTTAGTAACCCCATGAATTGCAGCATGCCAGGCCTCCCTGTCCATCACCATCTCCCGGAGTTCACTCAAACTCACGTCCATCAAGTCAGTAATGCCATCCAGCCATCTCATCCTCTGTTGTCCCCTTCTCCTCCTGCCCCCAATCCCTCCCAGCATCAGAGTCTTTCCCAATGAGTCAACTCTTTGCATGAGGTAGCCAACGTACTGGAGTTTCAGCTTCAGCATCAGTCCTTCCAATGAACACCCAGGACTGATCTCCCTTAGGATGGACTGGTTGGATCTCCTTGCAGTCCAAGGGGCTCTCAAGAGTCTTCTCCAACACCACGAGGAAAAGTGGCCCCGTTGACCTAATCTACAGAAATGCTTAGGTAGCAATGAAGATTCACGGCAGTCAAAAGTCTATTAACTAATTTTTTAAATTTCTAAGAAAATAGAGAAATCCTTTCCTTCCACATTCTTTCCCCTTTAACAGAAACGTCTCCCCTGGCCTCATTCATCCCCCAAATATATTCAAGGTGCTGATGTTATAAATGGGCTTCCCAGGGGGCACAGTGGTAAAGAATCTGCCCGCCAATGCAGGAGATACAGGAGACCCAGGTTTGATGTCTGTTATCATTCTGAATGCCCTAATGTTATAATCCTAAAAATTTTAGACATCAAAGGGAGAAGTGCAGAGAATCTTTCAGAAACGCTTTCCTTACCACGCGCTCTCCATGTTGAATGAAAGAACTCCAACGCAAGCATAAAAACTATCTTTCTGAACGAAATTTTGAGCAGAGTTGATCTTACCGTGTGCTTTTCGTGAGCTCTCATCCGATTTAAAGTTGAAGAGAAAAACAGCATCCTGCAGCTCAAGACAGAGACCTCCTAGGTCTTTTCTGTGCTCTGATTTCTGAACATCATTCCCATGAATATCAAATGAAAAGCAGTGTGAAGAGTGTTATGCAAACTTGTATTTTTTTTATTATTATTTGCTGTGTGTTTGTATATTGCGAGCAAGAGTCATCACATACCTCTGAACCCCTTTCAAATGTCTCGAAAAGATACACATTTTTCACGTGCGTGGCATCCTGATTATTTTTTTCCTAATGGGTTGCAGGAAAAAAATACATGTAATGTTCTGTTTGGGCAAGACTTTTTTTTTTTGCCAAATGTATTTTTTTAGGGTGACGGGCGGGGGTGGTCAGAGTCCAAGTCATTCATTTATAGATGAAAATAGATACATTTTATGAAAAGAAGCCATTTTCACAGAACATACAAAATCGACTTTGGAAAATGGGACCTAATTTTTTTTTGGGGGGGAATGTTGTATTTGATTTATTATTTTAAAAGTGTATTTCTTTTACACTGGAGGACCATTGATTCGCAATTGTTGTGTTAGCTTCTGGCCTACATCAGTGCGAGTCAGCCATAGGTAAACATATGTCCCCTCTCTCTCCAGCCTCCCTCCCAGCCCCAGCCCATTCCTCCAGGTCATCACAGAGCACCAAGGTGAGCTCCCTGTATTATACAGAAGCTTCCCACTGCCATCTACTCTACAGACGGCAGCGAACACGTCAATGCTACTCTATTTGTGGGACCTAATTGTTTTCAAATAAGAGATTGCAAAACCATACTATAAGATTCTAGCCAACAAGTATCAGTTCAGAAGGTAATTGTTTTATTTTTTAAAGATTTTTTTTTTTGATGTGGACCATGTTTTAAAGTCTTTATTGAATTTGTTACACTATCAGTTTGGTTTTATGTTCTTGCTTTTTTGACCCCCGGGAACGCGGGATATCAACTCCCTGACCAGGGATCGAACCCATGCCCTTGGCATTGGAAGGCAAAGTCTGAACCACTGGACTGCCAGGGAAGTCCTTATTTTATTTTATGTATTATTCATGATTAGCTTAAGAATAAAATATCCAGCAGATGAACAGAGGAACAAACAGAGACAGAAAATTATTTTAAAAGAAAAAATAGTTATATCTGGTTAAAAATGGCAGCAGAGCTGAATTAAATGTATTCAAGGTTGTTTTATTCAAGGTTGAGCTTCCCTGATAGCTCAGTGGGTAAAGAGTTCGCCTGCAATGCAGAAGACCCCTGTTCGATTCCTGGGTCAGGAAGATCCCCTGGAGAAGAAGGGACAGGCTACCCACTCCAATATTCTTGGGCTTCCCTGGTGGCTCAGCGGGTAAAGAATCTGCCTGCAATGCGGGAGACCTGGGTTCAGTCCCTGGGTTGGCAAGATCGCCTGGAGAAGGGAAAGGAAACCCACTCCAGTATTCTGGCCTGGAAAATTCCATGGACTCTGTAGTCCATGGGGTCTCAAAGAGTTGGACACGACTGAGCGACTTTCACTTTCACTTAATCTTTCGATTTGTGCTTCAAACACTTGTTTTCTGTCCCTTCTGTATTCCCCTCTCATCTTTTTGTGCTTAGTTGCTCAGTTGTGTCCGACTCTTTGTGACCCCATAGACTACAAAGTCCATGGAATTCTCCAGGACACTGGAGTGGGTAGCCTTTCCCTTCTCCAGGGGATCTTCCCAATCCAGGGATTGAACCCAGGTCTCCTGAACTGCAGGCAGATTCTTCACCGGCTGAGCCACCAGGGAAGCCCCTTCTCTTCCTAATTAACTTTTCATTTTTGTTTTGGCTGAGCCATGGCTTGCAGGATCTTAGTTCCCTCACCAGGGGCTGAATCCATGCCCTGTGCGATGGAAGTTCCGAGTCCTGACCACTGTCCTAACTACTGGACCACCAAGGAATTTCCTATTTTCCTTCTTTTCGTTAGAATAAAAGTTAGGAGGTCCAGTTAGTCAAAGGTGTCTGTTCAGGACTCCTAACTAAACAGGAAATTAGAAGGAGTCTGTATATCCCATTCTTTTTGCTGCCTCTAGAATGTCATTTCCAGAAACTTCTGTGAAACCACCTACTACAATACTTGTATATATATATTTTTCCTCACCATCTTCTAGCTTGCGAGGTCTCTGAGTGCAAAGTATAGGTTTCCTTATTCTCAGTACCCCCTAAATGGCATGGAAAACATGGAGATAAACCGCAGGGTCCACCCTAACCTTCGTCTCTCTTGCTACGTGCTCATTTACCGCCAGCAAAGTGGATGATACAAACGAACGCAGGTGCTAATGGATTTTTCTCACGTGCTCAGTATATAGGCCGATGATTATTCCGGGTGTAGAGTTGGAGCAAGCTCTCGGAGATGGTGTTGGACAGGGAAGCCTGGTGTGCTGCGGTCCATGGAGTCACAGAGAGTCGGACACGACCGAGTGACCGAAAAACATACAAGCCAGCTAGGAGAGAGCTCTCCAGCAGCAGAGCAAAACGCTTCAGTGTATCACAAGGTTCTTGGAAAAGCATCCTGCCACCTGTAACTAGTTCTCTGAGGCCAAAGGAGATGCAGACATGAGGAAGTAAGGTGCCGAAGGACACAGAACCATCATGGAGATAAGCAGTGCGTGAGAGAGAGGCTGCCCTTTGTGAGAGAGCTCTCCTAGCTGGCTGGCGTGTCCTCTCTGTACTTTTATGAGCTTCCCTGGTGGCTCAGATGGTAAAGAATCTGCCTGCCATGCAGGAGACAGGGGTTCCATCCCTGGGTGGGGAAGATCCCCTGGAGAAGGGCATGGCAACCCACTCCAGGATTCTTGCCTGGAGAATCCCATGGACAGAGGAGCCTGGTGGGCTACAGTCCGTGGGGTCGCAGAGAGTCAGATACAACTGAATCACTAACGCTTTTACATTTTCTGTACTTTTATAAATAATAAACAAGCATGAACACCTTTTATAGTAATTGTGCATCATTTTGTTACAGTTGGGTGAAACAGATGAAGCGAAAGAAAAAGCCAAAAAGCTCTCTTTTGTATATTTTTTGTCATTATCTAATGTTAGCTTACTTTGAATGTTTTTAAAATTAATAAATTTCTATTCATCTATCCATCCATCCACCCATCATCAATCATCCATAATTTCTACCTACCCCACCTATCGGGTATCTATCTGTTCATTCGTGAGTCATCTTTGCAGTAATCTATCTGTCTATATATCCATCAGTTATGTACCTATCAGCTCTCGGTCAGCTCTCGATCCATCCATTCATTCATCAATCATCATCTCTCTATTCATCTATCAAACTATGCATCAATTCCCTGTCATTTACCTATTCATCCATCACCATCTAACTTTCCATCAAATATCTGTCTACTTGCATACCTAGACCTGCTCTTGTTCAGTCATGAAGTCGTGTCTGATTCTTTATGACCCCATGAACTACAGCATGCCAGTCTTCCTTGTCCTCCAACTGTCTCCTGGACTTCGCTCAAGTTCGTGTTCATTAAGGCGGTGATGCTGTCTAACCGTCCTATCTGTACCTACCTGCCGCCGATCTATCCACCCACCCGTCTGTCTTCCTACCATCTTGTAAACGAACATTAAACATGTTCCCAGAGAAAAAAAAATATCTTCTTGTAGAACAAAACATTAAATTCAATAAATGTTTAACTTTAAATAGAATGTGTTTATTTTCTATAAACAAAATGTTACATAGGTGTTTATTTTTGTGTAGCAAGTGAAAGCGAAGTGTCTCTTCACTGACTCTTTGCGACCCCATGACTCAAATCCGACTCTTTGTGACCCCATGGACTGTAGCCTACCAGGCTCCTCCATCCATGAAATTTTCCGGACAAGAGTACTGGATTGGGTTACCATTTCCTTCTCCAGGGGATCTTCCTGACTGGGGGATTAAACCTGGGTCTCCTGCATTGCAGGCAGATGCTTTACCATCTAAGCCACAGGGAAGCCCACTGTTACTATTTTGACATAATTTACTAGGATTACAAACAAAATATCAATACATTTGAACCTCTAGTAAGCATTTGTTTTTATTCCTCCCTAACTAGAATTGCCTTTCAACGTGTACAGTGAAGTGAAAGTGAAAGTTGCTCAGTCATGTCTGACTCTTTGCGACCCCATTGACTATACAGTCCGTGGAATTCTCCAGGCCAGAAAACTGGAGTGGGTAGTTTTTCCCTTCTCCAGGGGATCTTCCTGACCCAGGAATCGAACCCAGGTCTCCTGCATTGCAGGCGGCTTCTTTACCAGCTGAGCAATCAGGGAAGCCGCAACGTGTTACATGAATATTTAATATGTAAACTGAAAGAGTGTTTTGACCCTACCACACTGAATGCACTGTGGACCCCAGGTTTGAAACCGTATTCTTATTTGACAAAGTATCTTGCAGAATATGACCCAGCACAGCCAGAAATCAATAAATAAAACTGTTGGATTATACATAGCCATTGTTTTTTTTTTTAGGTTTTTATTCCCTGATTTTTTCTGTGCTAGGTCCCCATTGCTGTTCAAGCTTTTTTCTAGTCGAGATGAGCCAGGGCTCTTCTCTAGTTGTGGGGCAGGGTCTTCCCGCTCTGGTGGTTTCCCTTGTTGCCGAGCACAGGCTCTAGGGTGGGAGGGCTTCAGCAGTTGCGGTCCCTGGGCTCTGGAGCACAGTCTCAGTAGCTGTGGTGCTCGGGCTTAGTTGCTCTGTGATATGTGGAATCTTCCCAGATCAGGGATCAAGTTCGTGCCTCTTTCACTGACATGCAGAATCTTTACCACCGACTCAGTAGGGAAGCCCTATCCCTTGAACTCTTGTCTGTCTGAAGATTCCTTTCAGCATTTTCAACCTATATGTACACTTAGTAAAAACCTAGAGAGAGCAGGACTTCTGTGGTGGTCCAGTGGCTAAGACTCTGAGCTCCCAGGACAGGGGACCCTGGTTCGATCCCTGATCAAGGAACTATTATTGGATCCCTCAAGCTACAACCGAGAGCTTGCATGCCACAACTGACCCCCCTCCCCCCCCCAAAAAAAATCCTGAGTGCCACAAGACTTAGTGTAGCCAAATCAATAATAAGATATATATATAATTTTTTAAAAGGAGTGCACAACAGCTTTTGAGACTTCTGACTACATTTTCCTGGTGGTGTTTCATGTCCAGAATCACGCTGCCTCTGTTGAACAGTAAATCAGATTGCAAACCCTAGGGATGATCTGAAGTGACCGCCAAGGGTGAGTGAACATCAACCAGTGAGGCTGAGGGTACAAAGTGAGAGATGAGGAACTCAGGAACTGGTGTGTCTGTTGAGGGGCAGGGGGCTGCAGGGGCAAGCCTACACACCCTGGCTGTTCAGTTCTGTCGGTGTTCTGTGAAAAGTCTAACAGTAACTGAGATGAATTTCCAGGTGAGTGAAGAGTGGACCTTTATAGTACACAAAGTATTTTCATGCTATTTAAAATGATACCAGATGATAGAGTAAGGTAAAGCCTTCTTTTCTCCTCCCTCCCTGCCTCCCTCTCTCCCTTGCTTCCTTCCATCCATTCATTCATCATCCATCCACCCATCCATCATTCATTTATCAATCAACCATTCATCATCCATCCACCCTTACAGCCACCATCTTTCTATCCATTCATCCATCATCCATCCACCCATCCATCATTCATCTATCATTCATCCATTCATCATCCATCCACCCTTCCATCCATCATCCATCATCCTTCTATCCATTCATCCATCATCCATCATCCAGCCTTCCTTCCATCCATCACCCATCATCCATCCATCTATCCATTCATCCATCATCCATCCTTCCTTCCACCCATCCATCCATCCATCCATTCATCCATCATCCATCTTTCCATCCATCCATCCATCCATCCATCCATCATCCATGCACCATCCATCCATCCTTCCATCCATCATCCATCCTTCCTTCCATCCATCTATCATCCATCTATCAATCATCCATCCATCCATCCATCATTCATCTATCAATCATCCATTCATCATCCATCCACCCTTCCATCCATCATCCATCATCCTTCTATCCATTCATCCATCATCCATCATCCATCCTTCCTTCCATCATCCATCCATCCATCCATCATCCCTCCACCTATCCATCCCATCCATCATCCCTCCACCTATCCATCCATCATCCATCCATCCATCTCTCCATCCACCCATCATCCACCTATCCATCCATCATCCATCCATCCATCATCCCTCCACCATCCATCTTTCCTTCCACCCTTCCATCCATCATCCATCATCCTTCTATCCATTCATCCATCATCAATTCATTAATCATCCATTCAACATCCATCCATCCGTCCTTCCATCCATCATCCAACCATTCACCCATCATCCATCTACCCATCCATCATCCAACCACCATCCATCCATCCTTCCATCCATCACCCATCATCCATCCATCTATCCATTCATCCATCATCCATCTTTCCTTCCATCCATCCACCATCCATCATCCATCCATCCATCCTTCCATTCATCATCCATCCACCCTTCCATCCATCATCCATCATCCTTCCGTCCATGCATCCATCATCCATCATCCATCCATCCTTCCATCATCCATCCCATCCATCCATCATTCATCCATCCTTCCATCATCCCTCCACCTATCCATCTGTCATCCATCCATCCATCTCTCCATCCACCCATCATCCACCTATCCATCCATCATCCATCCATCCATCATCCCTCCACCATCCATCTTTCCTTTCATCCATCCATCCATCATCCATCATCCATCATCCTTCTATCCATCATCCATCATCCATTCATTAATCATCCATTCAACATCCATCCATCCGTCCTTCCATCCATCATCCAACCATTCACCCATCATCCATCTACCCATCCATCATCCATCCACCATCCATCCATCCTTCCATCCATCACCCATCATCCATCCATCTATCCATTCATCCACCATCCATCCATCCTTCCATCCATCACCCATCATCCATCCATCTATCCATTCATCCACCAACCATCCATCCTTCCATCCATCACCCATCATCCATCCATCTATGCATTCATCCACCATCCATCTTTCCTTCCATCCATCCATCATCCATCATCCATCCATCCATCCTTCCATCCATCATCCATCCATCCATCCATCATCCATCATCCTTCTATCCATTCATCCATCATCCATTCATTAATCATCCATCCATCATCCATCCATTCACCCATCCTCCATCTACCCATCCATCATCCAACCACCCATCCGCCCATCCATCCATTCATCATCCAACCATCCATCATCCGTACATCCTTCCTTCCTTCCATCCACCCATCCTTCCATCCATTTATCTATCAGCCTTCCATTCATCCATCTATCATCCTTTCATCCCTCCATCATCCTTCCATCCATTCCATCCTTCCTTCTCTCCATCCATCCATCCGTCCGTCTGTCCATCCTTTTGCCTTACATTGTTCCTTCTTCTCTTCCTCTTCAACAACTGGCTCTCCAGTAACCGAACATGAATAAACGGACAACAAGACCCACAAAGAATGGTTTTTATTCTGAAATATTTCTCTGTAATCACTGCTGCAGTTTCCCCCTAGTTACCCCATTTTTCCCCCCTGACAAATCTTCTTGTTTGTCTATGAAACAACAGTAATTACTTGATCTATGGAGACCTCCTTGTGAATAACATATTGTAAATGTGGATTCCCAAGGAGAGAAGACAAGAAGCTTGGCTGACAAGCATATATGTACCATCCTGCACCTCCAAATTATGGTGAAATATGGCAACTTTTTACTTGTCTTGAGGGATACATTTGTTTGGCTAAGGTAATTAAGCTAGCCTCTCCGAGCATCTGGCATCACGAAAGAAATGAGAGATAACTCATTTGAATCATCCAAGTATCTGAAAAAACAAATTCTTTTTTTTCTGAGTGCCCAAATTTTGTGACGATCATTATTATGGTTTTGCACAGTGTAGTGGAAGCTAAATTCTGAGCAAAACTGGCTCAACTGTGGGACATTTGTTAATAGAAAGCATTGATTAGTTAGGCTTTTATTCATATTCCTTGGCATGCTAAATTAAAATAATATTTATTTGTTCTTTTATCTATGGTCGGGCTTCCCTGGTGGCTCGGATGGTAAAGAATCCGCCTGCAATGTCAGAGACCTGGGTTTCATCCTTGGGTTGGGAAGATCCCTTGGAGGAGGGCATGGCAACCAACTCCAGTATTCTTGCCTGGAGAATCCCATGGACAGAGGAGCCTGGTGGGCTACAGTCTATGGTGTCGCAAAGAGTCAGACATGACTGAGCAACTAAACACACATATGGTTACGTCAGAGTCTTAGTTGAGGTATGCAGGCTTCTTTCTAGTCCCCATATCAGGAAGCCTTCGGTTTTCCCTCTGGGCTGTTTTAATAATGAGCATTGACCATCCATCATCACTCAATGTGAGTGTGTATACACACACAGAGTTTCGATTAAATACCGTTAGTATAATGGACACGTTCACTGTCCTTGGAATTTTCCCCTGAATAAAGGGGGTGAGGATTTGCCCACTATCTTACATAAACAGGGATGGATGTCACTTACTTCCAGGATAAGACAGATCTGTAACTTTCAACCACCTTGTTCTCTCCCCGCTGCCCCCCACCCCACCCCTCCTGCCCCTCGCTGCCTAAAGCCATTTGAAATATGAAGCTGAGACACAGTGTGAAAAAAAGAGACTGATGGAGAGGGTTCCCCAAGCTCTCTGCCACCCTGGAGAACGGCGAGAAGGCAGAAAGGACGTGATTTGGGGTCCAGACATATTTCTCAGGACGCCCACAGCTCGAAGATCTAATCAGGAGATGGATACACGGGCCGGGTTCTTGAATGGGCCGTGTATTTCCTCAACCGCGTAAACGAGGGAGTCTCCAGTCCCCATTTCCAATGCCGCTATGCTTTAGGCTCCGGTCTCATACGATGGCCCCCTCCCCGAGGAACTGTTTCTTCCTGGAAAACAGTCAAGAGGCGAGGCCTTTCAGTGAACGTTGTCATCACTCCCATTGAGTCGCCGAGCAATCTCTCTGAATTCGGAGCATCCCCTGTGTTGGCTGGAAACACCTGGTGTGTTTTCCAGGCTTAAAAAAAAAAAAAAAGAAAAAGAAACGGGGCTGACACGGAGAAGGAGCTAGCGTGATGCCTGTGGTCGCAGGCGCCTTGATGGCCACGAGCTCCATCAGCAGTGCTGCCTGGGATGGTGAACGACCCGGAGTATTAATAGTCCGCAGCCCTGTACGCTGCCTCAGGCAGCAGTGCTCGCCTCCGAGAGCAGCGGGGGTCGGGGGGTGGGGAGCGGAAAAACAAAGAGGCCTCGGGAAGAAAAGGATGTTTTCGTTCACAATTTACGTTTCTATTGTTCTCAACTGCAAATCTCACCAAACTGCTAAGATTTTTATTTTTTAGTTTTTCCAATCTGCCACGGTCGTGAAAGGGATTTAAACTATTTTTATTTTTTAATTATCAAAAAATTCTTTCTAAAAAAGAATGAATATATACCTGAATCATTTCACTATATACCTGAAAGTAATAGAACATTGCAAACCAACTGTATTTCAATAAAAAATTAAAAAAAAATTCTTAGTGAAGTGCAATGCAGTTACAATGCTATAGTTTCAAGTGTGCAGCAAAGTGGTTCAATTATGTGTGCACACACACACACACACACACACATACACACATATAGCGTTAGTTGCTCAGTCGTGAACAACTTTCTGACCCCAAGGACTGCAGCCCCCCAGACTCCTCTGTCCGTGGGATGCTCCAGGCAAGAAGACTGGAGTGGGTTGCCATTTCCTTCTCCAGATGGAGGGAACAGCCTTGTTTTTTCTTTCCAAAAGCCGGGTGTGTGTTCCTTTTTTTTTTTTTTTAAATAGTGGAAAGTTGAATGAGGTTTTTCCCTAACAGCGCTTTCACACTGATGGCAATAACATTGGTTTAATGTGAACACTGGAGAAGGGAAGGGCAACCCACTCCAGTATCCTTGCCTGAAGCATCACATGAACAGAGAAGTCTGGGGGGCTACAGTCCACGAGGTCGCAAAGAGCTGGACATGACTGAGCGACTGACCACATATATACCACATATATATATATATATATATATATAGAGAGAGAGAGAGAGAGAGAGAGAGAGAGAAAGAGAGAGAGAGCTGGCAAAAAGTTCCATAAGATATTATGGAAAAACTCAAATGAACTTTTGGGCCTATGTATATCATATATATATATATATATATATTCGATTCTTTTCCATTACAGATCATTATAGATATTATTGACGTTGAGCAGAGTTCCCTGTGCTAGAGAGTAGGACCTTGTTGTTTATCTATTTGATCTATAGTATTGTGTATCTGCTAACCCCAAACTGCTCATTTATCCGTCCCTCCTTTTCTCCCCTGGTAGCCATTAAGCTGTCCGTGTCTCTAAGTCTATCTCTGTTTTGTAAATAAGTTCAGTCGTATGATCTTTTCAGAGTCCACGTATAAGGGACATGATGCGATTTCGCCTTTCTATGTCCGACGGCTTCACTCAGTATGACAGTCCCTAGCTGGATGCACGTTGCTGCAAATGGCATTCTTTCCTTCTTTTTCGGGGCCGAGTAGTATTCCACGGTGTATACGAACCATGTCTTCTGTATCCATCCCTCTGCCGATGGACCCTTAGTTCGCTTCCACGTCTTGGCTGTTGTAAACACTGCTGCTAGGAACATTGAGGTGCGTGTGCATTTTTGAATTTAAAGTTTTGTGTGGCTCTGTGCCCAGGAGGAAAGAACAGTTTTGAAAGACCATTTTCTTCTGGCATTTTCTCAGGAAAAAAAAAAAAATCTCTAATTCATTATTTCAGAGAAAAAGTTGAATATCCTACTTAATGGTTCTTTATGCCTCCCCCTTTTTCTGTATTCAATTCCCTCTTGTATTAATTCTCATTCGACTGCTATTATTCCTTTTTTGCATTAGAAAAATGAAGGCTTTGGTCGGGCACTATCACTTCCTTCTGATGCAGCTCAGTCATCACTTTGGGCAGAAAATGTTTTTCAGTTCCACTGACCTTGGCCTGAAATCAGTTTCTTATAGCCCCCTGATGTGTGTTTTCTAAGCCACTTCGGTCTTGTCTGACTCTTTGTGACCCCACGGACTATATAGCCCACCAGACTCCTCTGTCCATGGGATGTCCCAGGCCAGAAAACGGGAGTGGGTTGCCACTTCCTTTTCCAGAGGGATTTCCCCAACCCAGGGATCAAACTTGGGTCTCCTGCATTGGCAGGTGGGTTCTTCACCCCTGAGCCACCTGGGAAGGCTGATTGCAACTAATAGGATGAAAAGCCCCTGATGCTGGGAAAGATTGAGGGCGGGAGGAGAAGGGGATGACAGAGGATGAGATGGTCGGATGGCATCAGCGAGTCAACCAACGTGCCTCTGAGCAAGCTCCGGGAGTTGGTGATGGACAGGCAAGCCTGGCATGCTGCAGTCTGTGGGGTCACAAAGAGTCGGACGCGACTGAGAGGCTGAACAACAACAGGAGCAGAGATTGACTTGGGTGGATAACGTGAAAAGTACACCTCATTCATTAAATACAGAATGAGGCCAGGAAGGAAGGCCTGATGGAGGGAAAGGATGGATGTAAGCATGGAAAAGAGGGAAGGGGGGAGAATAAGGGGAAAAAGGGAAAGAAAAAGAAAGAAGACAAAGAAAGAAAACAAGAAAGTAAACAAGCCAACTCGTAGGAAGCAAAAGAAGAGGAAAACGCGGGGAACATCATTTTGGCAGAATGTGAAACAACACTTCGCACATTATTTTGGAGCATGCAAGTAAATTAAGTCAGTTATGGCCCCTTTGAAATAAAATCCCATGGATGCCATGGGACCTGAGAAACAATGAAAATAAACTGCAGTGGATGATGAAAAAAAAAATTGAAGTACACCACACAGAGACGGCAAAATTGGAGAGAAAAGCAATAGCCTTATAAAGATGAAATGAAGGTGGAGAGTAACAGATCGCACAGCAGAAAGACCTGAAGGAGTTAGACGGGGAGGTTAGACTTCTATAATCTAAGCTACACGAAATAAACTACTCAGATTCAACATGTGTTTTGACCAAAAAATGATAGTGGCATCCGGACAGAAAACAAGCTGAGTTTATGCCTTGCTCGTAATCCTTTGATAAGGGATTTCGGAGGCAGACTTTTTATCAGGGATGGAGTGACCTAAAAGGCAACAATTACTTGAGAGACCCCCCCCGGGGGTCAAGTCACAGAGATGGAAACATTTCCTACCCAATACCGGAGACCTGCGGAAACATAAAAGAGCCCTTCTCAAAAGGAAAAGGGAATCGGAATGCAGCCGGTCACGTGGATGAATGTTACAGCTCAATGCAACATACTGAGGATGGTAAAAAGCACCGAGGCCGGTGTTTGCCACGCATAATTTCTCTGTTATACAAATGCAAAAAAATAACATCATCACACTGATCCAAAGTAGGGATGGATGGGGAGACAGTGTCGGGACTAAGCTGAAATATGTCTCTCTATCGCGCTTCACAAAACAAGCGGACCTTTCAAAGATGATAGATGGTGATAGAGGTTTATGGATATTATTCAAGAGTTTGTAGGACCCACTAGAACAACGAGACACAATGAAATAGTGAAAGTGAGGCAGAAAAGAATAAGCCAGGATGATAAGTATGTTTTGAACATCAATATCTTCGTGAATAGGAATCAGTGCCAGGTTTATGAGGATAAGACAGGGACTTACCTAAGGGGCGTCAGTGGTTAGGAATCCACCTACTAATACAGGGATAACAGGTTTGACCCCTGGTCCCGGAAGATCCCACATGCCCTGGGGCAACTCAGCCCTGTGCTACAACTGTGGAGTCTGTGCCCTAGAGACCTTCCTCTGCAGCAGGGGAAGCCCCCCCGCAATGAGAAGCCCCGCAGGGCAGCTAGAGAGTAGACCCCGCTGGCCTCAACTCGGGAAAGCCCACGCTCAGCCGCAAAGACACAGCCAAAGTAAATAGATAAAGATGAGGATAAAACAAGGAAGTATTTTGAATATATTTACAGTTGGTATTGATCAACTTGAAAGTCGGACCATAGATGATGCAATATCCATATTTGGGAAGGAAAGTAAAAACATATACACACACACACTGAAGGGAGAAGACCTCCTCTAATCAGAGAAACCCGAAATCAGATATTCAAACTCATGTCCATCGAGGCGGTGATGCCATCCAACCATCTCATCCTCTGCTGCCCCCTTCTCCTCCTGCCCTCAATCTTTCCCAGCATCAGGGTCTTTTCCAATGAGTTGGTTCTTCACATCAGGTGGACAGAGTATCGGAGCTTCAGCATCAGTTTTTCTTATAAATATTCGGGACTGATCTCCTTTAGGATGGACTGGTTGGATCTCTCAAGGGACTCTTAAGAGTCTTCTCCAATACCACAGTTCAAAAGCATCAATTCTTCACCGCTCACCAGATGAAAGAAGCCAGTCCCAAAAGACCGCACAGGCTCTGCGCCTTTTCACTTAAAACACGCAGAGTAAGAAAACCTACAGACAGAAGGGAGATTCATGGTTTCCAAGCGCAGCGAGGTGACCGGGAATGAGAAGTGACTTAGTGGGTATAAGGTTTCTTTTTGGAGGAAAGAAGTGTCCTGACCTGGACTGTGGTGGTGGTAAGTCCGTGAATACATTAAAAAGCGTTAGCTTGTCTATTTTAAATGTACATTTTAACTTGCTACCTTGTATATATTTAAATATCGTGCATTCTATGTTATTGCAATTTAATGCTGACATATTAAATTAAAATAAGTAAATTTTAAAAATAAATAAAGAAAGGCAGACTTTGTTTTCTTGGGGCTCCAAAATCACTGCAGATGGTGACTGCAGCCATGAAATTAAAAGATGCTTGCTCCTTGGAAGTAAAGTTATGATCAACCTAGACAGCATATTCAAAAGCAGAGACATTACTTTGCCAACAAAGGTCCATACAGTCAAGGCTATGGTTTTTCCTGTGGTCATGTACAGATGTGAGAGTTGGACTGTGAAGAAGGCTGAGCGCCGAAGAATTGATGCTTTTGAAGTGTGGTGTTGGAGAAGACTCTTGAGAGTCCCTTGGACTGCAAGGAGATCCAACCAATCCATTCTGAAGGAGATCAGCCCTGGGTGTTCTTTGGAGGGAATGATGCTAAAGCTGAAGCTCCAGTACTTTGGCCACCTCATGTGAAGAGCTGACTCACTAGAAAAGACCCCGATGCTGGGAGGGATTGGGGGCAGGAGGAGAAGGGGACGGCAGAGGATGAGATGGCTGGATGGCATCACGGACTCGATGGACGTGAGTCTGAGTGAACTCCGGGAGTTGGTGGTGGACAGGGAGGCCTGGCGTGCTGCGATTCCTGGGGTTGCAAAGAGTCGGACACGACTGAGCGACTGAGCTGAACTGAACTGAACGTTTTTAAGGTTCACCCATAGTGAAGCCTGTATCCCTACTTCATTCTTTATTATTGTTGGTCAGTCGCTGGGTCGTGTCTGACTCTTTGCGACGCCATGGACTGCAGCACGCCAGGCCTCCCTGTCCTTCACCATCTCCTGGAGTTTTCTCAGACTCATGTCCACTGAGTCAGTGAAACTGTCTAGCCATCCCATCTCATTCTTTTCTATGATCCGGTAATATTTGTGATTATATGGACAGAACACACTTTGTTTCTCTATTCATCCACCCGTGGACATTTGCAAGGTTTCCGCTAGTTTAGCTCTTCTTAGAAACATCACTGAACGCCCAGGCACATGTTCTATGATGGAGATATGCTTTCCTGCCCAACTGGGAGTGGAATTGCTACATCACAGTAAACATGCATCATGAAAGACGGGCATTCAACTTTATTTCAAAGAAAATGCAAGCCTGTATGTGTGTGTTTGCGAATGACTGTGTACCCCAGAGCCCAGCCCACGTGGTACGTGATACACTGTGTGACCTGACTTATATCAGCCCCACGCGTCAAGTACCCGAGACCACTGGAGCGTGTCTTTCAGCTTCCAGATACAACTTGTGTTTCTAAACCTCCTCTCTTTCTTGGTTCTTTTCTGTATACAGAACTCCTTCTGTGAAAAGTATAGGTAAGACTTTTCCTCAGCTCCTGGCCTAAGTGATTTCCTTATTATACACACTCTCATCAACTCATTTTAAATTCACTTTGAATTGCTCATGAGTATATTAGAAATGTGCTAATATTTGTGATTAGCACAGAATCAGAGTTGTAGAGCTGGGAGCCTCAAAATCCCTGCTTACAAAGATCTTAAATTTCCTTATGGGACTTCTTGATGGTCCGGTGGTTAGGAAATCTGCCTTGCAGTTCAGGGGACATAGATTCAATCCCTGGTCCAGAAACTAAGATCACACACAGAGCAGCTAAACCCTTGAGTGTAAATAAATATATAAATGTGTAAATAAATACATAAAATATATAAATACATACATAAATAAATGTACATATATTAAGATAATTTTTTTTCTTACTCCCTTCCTCATCATGTCAGAAACCAGCAGATTCTGAAACGCATGAGAGAATTCTAAATGTTCTTGGTTCAGTCCAGGAACTCTGGCAGTTAATAAAAAATCTTACAAGGGAAAAAATGTAAAAGAGAATTAACTTTACAGTCTTCTGTTGCTCACTGAAATTTAGAGTTGGTGGTAGGAGAAAAAAATAAAAAACAAGAAAAAACAAGATTGAAATGTATGGAGAAGGAAATGGCAACCCACTCCAGTATTCCTGCCTGGAGAATCTATGGACAGAGGAGCCTAGCAGGTCCATGGGGTCACAAGAGTCGGACACGACTTAGTGACTCAACCAAACCAAAGACCTCATTACTCCCATCTCAAAATTTCAGCCTTGAGTCTTGTACAAAAATGTAAAACTCATCAGTTACAAAAGAGATTGCATTCAAATTGGGCAGATGGAACAAATCAAGGTCACCTAAGGTGACTAAACTCTTTTTATCAATGTTTACGGAAAAGATAAGGGCTTCCCTGGTGGTGCAGAGGTTAAAGCGTCTGCCTGCAATGTGGGAGACCTGGGTTCGAAATATTTTATTAAATAAAAAAAATTGAAAAAGAAGATTGAAATGTAGCCACAAAGAGTAGAAAGATCTGATTATTTAAATTATCCAAGGTTTTCCCTGATAGCTGAGTTGGTAAAGCATCTGCCTGCAATGCAGGAGACCCTGATTAGATTCCTGGGTTGGGCAGATCCCCTGGAGAAGGGAAAGACTACCCACTCCAGTATTCTTGGGCTTCCCTGGTGGCTCAGCTGGTAAAGAATCCTCTTGCAATATGGGAGACCTGGGTTCAGTCCCTGGGTTGGGCAGATCCCCTGGAGGAGGGAAAGACTACCCACTCCAGTATTCTGGCCTGGAGGATTCCATGGACTGCAGCACGCCAGGCTTCCCTGTCCTTCACCAACTGTCAGAACTTGCTGAAACTCAGGTCCATCGAGTCAGTGACACCATCCAACCATCTCATTTGCTGTTGTCCCCTTCTCCTCCTGCCTTTAATCTTTCCCAGCATCAGGGTGTTTTCCAAGGAGTCAGTTCTTTGCATCAGGTGGCCAAAGTATTGGAGCTTCAGCTTCAGCATCAGTCCTTCCAGTGAATATTCAGGACTGATTTCCTTTAGGATGGACTACTTTGATATCCCAGCCCAGGATTTTTGTCCTGCTATTTGGAGCCTGTATCTTATCTCTATAATTCTTATCTATGAGTACAATGCAGGTCAGGTTACTGGGTCTGTGGGTTGTTTGGAGGGACATTCTGGCAGTTATTATCTCTTAACTCTATATGATGACAGAGAGTGAGAAGTAAGCGTCTGTCGTTGAAGGCATCCAGTCTACAGTGACTTGGTTATAGTAGAACTGGGAAAAAGAGACAGTAACTTACAGCCTTAAAGATTCCAGCAGCATTAATAAACACAAACTGATTATGGGACGTAATTGCAGATAATTTTCAAGACTGGATATCTGGTACCTGTTGGCATTTGACACCGTTAAAGTGCCTGGGAAGTTGGGATTCTTATGTTAGTTAGTAACTTGTGTCCGACTCTTTTGCAACCGCACAGACTGTAGCCCTCCAGGCTGCCCTGTCCATGGGATTCTCCAGGCAAGAATGCTGGGGTGGGCTGCCATTTCCTTCTCCAGGGGATCTACCCGACCCAGGGATCGAACCCACGTCTCCTGCATTGTAGGTGAATTCTTTACCATCTGAGTCAAGAAAAAAAACACACTACAATGCTTGGACTTCACTGACGGTCAGTGGCTAAGGCTCCAAGCTCCCAATGCAGGGGGCATGTGTTCAATTCCTGGTTGAAGAACTAGACTCCACATGTCGCAACTAAGACGCAGTGCAGCCTAATAAAAATTAACAAACGGCCCCAAAATTACAGAACCAGGTAGCTATCAACACAAGGACCTCACTGGACAGGTCAAACTTCTGTACAAGTCAATGTTTAGCCCTGCCATGATGCTTACATTGGCTTCTGATATTCATAATCAATGAAGCCTTTGGCGTGAGAAGAGTGAGCTTACAGGAAGTTGTCTATTTCCATCGTGTTAGATTTCAGATTGCCTGCTCGTGTGCTGAATCGATTCAGTCGTGTCTGACTCTTTGGTGTCTGACTCTGTGACCCCGTGGACTGTAGCCCGCCAGGCTCCTCTGTCCGTGGGATGCCATGCCCTCCTCCGGGGGATCTTCCCCACCCGGGGGTCGAACCCGCATTTCTTGAGTCTCCTGCACTGGCAGGCGGGTTCTTTACCGCTAGCGCCACCTGGGAAGCCCTCAGACTGTGTCCAGTGCCTGACTATCCCTGTCTAGGGACGGGGGAGCCTGGTGGGCTGCCGTCTGTGGGGTCGCACAGAGTCGGACACGACTGAAGCGACTTAGCAGCAGCAGCAGCTTGTTGTCATGAAGCATGGAGTAAAGAGAAGACACCGTTTATCACCACCACGCAGAAAGCGTTGGACAATGTTGATGAATGCCAGTAGGTACAGTGCCTCCTACAATTAGTTACTGATGTTCAGTTGCTAAGTGGTATCCGACTCTTTGCCCCACCATGGACTGCAGCACGCCGGGCTCCCCTGTCCTTCACTATCTCCCAGAGTTTGCTAGTCCTGGCTAAATTACAGAGCAAATGTAGTGTTTGTTTTTGTAGGTCAACTGACCTCAGAACCCTGAGGGCTGTTTCAATAAGCCAGAGAGAAAGTTCGGCTCCGTCTGGTCCACACTTTCCAGGGATCGGCCGTGGATCTGGTTATTTGCTTCTTTGTGGTTCACTGTGTCATCCACGGACTGCCTTGCTGACTCAGATGGTAAAGCATCTGCTCACAATGCGGGAGACCTGGGTTCAGCCCCTGGGTCGGGAAGATTCCCTGGAGAAGGAAATGGCAAACCACTCCAGTACTCTTGCCTAGAAAATCCCATGGATGGAGGAGCCTGGTGTCCATGGGGTCGTAAAGAGTCGGACACGACTGAGCTGTTCCTCACTTAGTCTTCTTCCATGATGAATATAAAGTAGATGGTTTTCCACGAGAGAATCAATCCTAAACCAGCCAGTCCTAAAGGACATCAATCCTGAACGTCATCGGAAGGACTGATGCTGAAGATGAAGCTCCAATCCTTTGGCCCCCTGATGCTCTGGTTTTTCCAATAGTGGTGTATGGATGTGAGAGCTGGACCATAAAGAAAGCTGAGCACCGAAGAATTGATGCTTTTGAACTGCGGTGCTGGAGAAGACTCTTGAGAGTCGCCTGGACTGCAAGGAGATGCAACCAGTCCATTCTAAAGGAGATCAGTCCTGGGTGTTCATTGCTGAAGCTCCAATCCTTTGGCCACCTGATGCAAAGAACCGACTCCCTGGAAAAGACCCTGATGCTGGGAAAGACTGAAGGCGGGAGGAGAAGGGGACGACAGAGGATGACATGGTTGGATGGCATCACCGACTCAATGGACATGACTCTGAGCAAACTCTGGGAGATAATGAACGACAGAGGAGCCTGGCCGGCTGCAGTCCATGAGGTCACAGTCAGACATGACTTAGTGAGTGAACAACCATACCAGGGAAGATCATTCAGCCCCGTGAGGCTGAGCAATGGCAACACAGGTACCCACCTTGCTTACACAACCTTCAGACCACGCTTCCGCATTTCTCCTTCAGGCTCTGCAAAATCCTGGTGTGTATCAGAAACCTGCCTCTCTCCCAGGGGATGGGTCCCTTACAACGATCACACTGCCCATGACATACACCATCATTTCTCCCAGTCGTACGCTCATAGAATTGTAGAAACACACAAATTAGAAGGACAATTTATTTATTGACCCGTTGTCTTTCTTCTTGCTCTGCTAGAAAAATTTCCTGAGCCTTGAAGGCTTAGTACCTAAAAACCTCTTTACATGAGAGAAGGGAAACATAAATATTTAATGTCTCACTGCCCCTAAGGAAATAAAAAGGGGATTCGTAGAGAATGGTAGAGAGCTAAAGGGTGTGCAGGAGGAGCCAAAATGGGAAGGTTCGCTGAGGTGAGGGATCATCTGAGATGTAAAAATGATGGATGCATGTTACTCAAAGGTGGAAGAAAAGAGGGCTTCTAGTAAGGGGTAAAGACTGCAACTGCACGGAGAAGGTTTAAAATGCACACGTGAAATTCAACAGAGTGGATGTAACTGGGCAGGTAAACGGAGAAGAAAGGACGGGTTATGGAAATGGAAGGGGGAAGAAAAATAACAAACAAACAACCTACGTCGGAAGAGAGTGAAACTGGAGAAGCGGGGCTTCCGCTGGTTTAGGATGGTGACAGCAAGTCATGAACTGGGAAGAAAAATTTATCCAGCTAAAGGCTAAAATTTTCTAAGGAGAAGAATACTTTGTTCAGAGTTGATACGTCTACTCTATCTTTCCTTTCCTTTTCTTCCTTTCTTCCTCCCTCTGTCCTTCTATTAATATCTTGTATTATTTGCCTTGTATGACCTATCTATCTACTGGGGCTTCCCGAACGGCTCAAGCGGGTGAACAATCCACCTACAGTATCTGGGTTCCATCCCTGGGTCGGGAAGACCCCCCCTGGAGGAAGAAATGGCAACCCACTCCAGTATTCTTGCCTGGGAAATCCCATGGACGGAGGAGCCTGGTGGGCTACAGTCCAAGGGGTCACAAAAGAGTCAGACACGTCTGAGCGACTAAACGATCTATCTAGTATCTATCTGCTACTTATCCCCTCTCTATGTTTATCAATCCTGTCTTTCTACCCACTCATCCATCCATCCCTCTATGAATCTATCTACTTGTCAACCGTCTACATCTATCTATGTATCTATAATTTATCTATCTAGACCATTAGATGAGGGAATGAAGGCATGGATAGATGGATCAGTGGATGGAGAGATGGACAGACAGATGAACACAGACATAATCATACCTACTTAATATTAATTATGTACACAGGGTAAGGGGCTAGATAAACACAGGAGGTGCCATGCAATTCTGGGCCCAAGCCACCGACCAAAATGCCGTCTGAATCCAACCCATTTCTCCCTTAAGAAGTGGGGAGTGATAGAACTTTCCAAATGGGGGCGGGGGGAAGAATGTATTTCCCTAGTGGTCCTAGTGACGGGAAGGGATGATGAAATGACACTTTCTACCCACCTCAAAGTTCTTCCACGTGTCCCCTTGTGTTGCCGAACCCAGAAAGAAAATGTAGGTTCTCTGTTTTCCTTGCAGACCAAGATTTATCTCTGCAATTCATATCTTTTTGTCCCTTCCTATGTAAATTTTTTTTTTTTTTATGATGGGGACGTGCATACGCCATATAAATGGCTTTAAAATAAATGAACGTATTTCTGAAGGAGGCAAAAATAGAGAAGCACCACGGTGTCAAGAAATAGCCCGCTGCCAGCCACCGCAAGCCTTCCCCAGCACTCTCTCCATTTGCCCCGGAGGCAACCTCTAACCTGAATCTCATTAACAATTGCCTCCTTGTTCTTTTCTCAACTTTAATGCCTATGAGTGCAAATCTTGTATTTCATATAAACAGGCCTGTGGGCATATGTGTTGTTTTGCTCTAGACTTCTTTCACCCCACGTTATAGAGCTCCATTCAGATATTCCAAGCATAACAGGGAAGAAGAAATCCTACTCCATGTTAATTTTTTTTTTCCTTTAACCTCTGTCTCGTATCGCTTTTGCTACTAAGTTGTCTTTTGTCCATTTCTTTCCTTCAAAGATTTTATTTTTGATACATCACGATTAAAATGTCAAATATTAAGAATAAGAAGGAATGTTGCCACCATTTCCGCTCCCCCCCACCCCGCGTCTATTTGCCTTGAAGCAATGGGATCAGATGACATGATCTTACTGTTTTTGTTTGTTTGTTTTAATAGCCTGAAATATACACAATAGTCCATTCTCGAGGTCCTGAACGTTCAGAGTATAACACTGTAGCAGTCATACAGAGATAAAAGGTTGCGGAACAGGCAATAATAGTTTTGTTGGAGGTTCACAGGCACAACTTGACCTGTAACGCACAAGGTCGGCTGCAAGAACAAAGGATTCCGGCACCAAGAGGTTTGCAACAGCGGCGAAGAGGTTTGCAACAGCGGCACACATCCCCTTTCCTATCAGGATAAAATAAATCTGAATTCTGACTTGGGGGAGACGGTTCTTTGGGACACAGCCACCGTCTTCTAGGTCTTCTGGCTCTCAATAAAGTCACTATTCCCAACACGTTGTCTCTCAATGCTGGACTCCTGAATTGGGAAAATCCCCCGGAGATGGGATAGGCTACCCACCCCAGTATTCTGGGGCTTCCGTAGCGGCTCAGACAGTAAATAATCCACCTACAATGCGGGAGACCTGGGTTCGATCCCCGGGTTGGGAAGATCCTGCAAAGGGGGACATGGCAACCTGCTCCGGTATTCTTGCCTGGAGAATCCCCATGGACGGAGGAGCCTGGTGGGTTACAGTCCATGGGGTCGCAGAGAGTCGGAGACAACCGAGCGACTCAGTGCAGCACACCGTCTGGCCTAATGGATGGGTTCATGCCCATCCTTGGCAGACGAGGTAGATCAGTTCCACCTGAAGCTCTTTTCAAAAATGCAGCTGTGAATATCATGCATTATATTATGTGGTTCACGGAGAATATAATCATGAATAGGATTTCTGGGACTTGATTTAGGCTCAGCTGGTTGAAAGCAGTACTCAAAAGGCAGACTCTACACTGCTTCTGTGATTTCTCACGGGAAGACGCATAGAGACTGCACTATGCCTTTTTGTGCTGCTGGATTACACAGTATGGATCTCAGCTCCAAGGACTGTGGACAGTGGTGTCAAACATTTGTTTTGCTTGGCTCAGGTCTACCTTGGCACAGAAGCAAGGGTGTAAGATTTGCAGTCGTGGGCTGAAGGACTCAATGAACTGAAGGAGTGGAACTCAGATGACCTGAAACTCCCTGAAGTCCCAAACCCAACAGACCTACAACTGATCCTTCAAACCATCTGTCCTTTCTGTGTGGTGACTTACTCCTTCTTAGCTGCCAAGCCTGCAGGACCAAACCAGAGGCTGTTGCTTTGCCAAACAAATCCCATTCTCATCAAGCCGCACCCCTAAAAGACCAGCAGTCACCAGACGCATGATTGAAATCAGACCCCAGGAAGAAAAGTACCATGACCCCGGACAGGAGGAAGCAACATACAGGCCGAGGAAATCGGATGTATTACAAACCATGGCCCTCGATTTCAACAAAATAAACCAGACGTGTCAATACTCTGAAACTGTAAATCCACTGAAGACAGAACCCAGTAATGTTGAGAAAGTAAAAAAATGCAAAGGTCTTCCTAAGGATGAAGTGTTTACGGGGGTGCTAAGTTGTTTCAGCTGTGTGCGACTCTTTGAGACCCCATGGACTGTAGACCGCCAGGCTCCTCTGTCCATGGGACTCTCCAGGCAAGAGTACTGGAGTGGGCTGCCATTCTCTCCTCTAGGGGATCTTCCCGACCCAGGGAGCTAACTCAGGTCTCCACCTCTGGGTATGTATTCAGAGAAAAAGAAAGACGAAGTCTAATTTGAAAAGATACATGCACCCTAATGCTCATGGTAGTGTTATTTATAATATGCAAGCTTTGAGTGCAGCCCTAGTTCCCATCAACAGAGGGAAGAATAAAGAAAGTGCGGGGAGTGTGCCTGTATGCTGCTGCTGCTGCTAAGTCGCTTCTGTTGTGTCCGACTCTGTGCGACCCCATAGATGGCAACCTCCCATCCCTCTTCTGTCCCTGGGATTCTCCAGGCAAGAATGCTGGAGTGGGTTGCCATTTCCTTCTCCAAATGTAACTTGCTGTTGTGCATTAAAATAACGTCTTAGTTATTTGGAAACTAAAAGCCCCAAGCCGTCTTGCAAAATTTGCAAACCAAGTATGTCGGCAGAGGGTGGGGTATTTACTTTGCGGCTTGCTCTTTGATGACTGAAGTCTGCCCCTGGATGTAAGTGGTTATGCAAAGCACACTTGTGGATGTCTCTGTTTCACCAGTGTGGTTGCATATTCACTGCTGTTAGTTTTCACTCAGTAAATCTTTCCGAATCCATGACCTGGAGCATGCCAGGCTTCCTGATCTTACCCCATCTCCCAGAGTTTACTCAAATTCATGTCCATTGAGTCGGTGATGCCATCCAACCATCTCATCCTCTGTCGTCCCCTTCTCCTCCTGACTTCAATCTTTCCTCACAGTAGGGTCTTTGCCAATGAGTTAGCTCTTCGCATCAAGTGGCAAAATATGGGAGCTTCTGTGTCTCTTTACTAGGGATTCTGGAAGGTATTTTAACACCTTGTGCTTGGGACGTTTAATCAGATTCTGTCGCTAACAGGCTCAACAACAAGCATGATTGGGACATATTTTGACCCAAAGGCAATTTAAATTTATGCTTTGTGGAAAGAAACAAATGATTTTGTCTGCGTCCATGGAAACCAAAACCTGCCTTGCCGCTATGCTGTCTTGCAATGCTGTTGGACAGATAGGTACAACATTCCATGTCCATGAATGTGTTGGACATTCAAGGTTCAACTTTCAATATGGTCCTCTCGTCAATCTAGTCTGGTGAGTCTAAACCACAGGCAGAAATAAAGGCAGGGTACGTTCTACTACGTTGTGCATGGGATTCAGGGATGCTAAAACCAGCACTTCAGAGTGCTAAACTGTCAATGTTTTATCCCAGGCAAAATATTGCCTTCTTTGCCAGGATAGGCCAGATTTCTCTTCAGAGGAGAGAGCGGGAGAGGAAGAAAAATAGCTTTGTCCTTTTGGTTTCAAGAGTTATAAATTAAGCAGTGGTCCACAAGACAGATGAACAAGCTTGAGAATTTTGCTTGCCTCAACTTTGGAGTTTTTCCCTTGCTTTATTAAATCAGGGCCCCGAAGGTACAGAGTCTTGTCCATATTTAAACCACAACATTTGCTTGCTTTATCCCTGCTCTTTGAGGACGTGTAGATAACTGTCCTGGACGAGCCCCTGGGGTTTGGGGGGTGGATACTGCTTCTTAAAGCTGAGCCTCCAAGTAATGAGAGAGGTCATTGCTTAAAGCGCCCCTAGAGTGAACTGTTGCAGTACTTGTCTTATTTCCTAGGAGCAAACCAGATGCTAATATGAACCACAACCTTCTATGTGTGTTCACATTTGGCACTTGTAATTTTTGCTATGGAAGCTGGCTGTTGGGTTGGGTTATTTTTTTTTTAATGTTTTGCCTCATTTACCAAAGGTAATTTTTTTTTTTTTCCTGCCGCTGGCTTCCTATTTCAGTTCTATTCAGATGTTCCCGACGGTGTAAGACAATGTTACTCTGTAAATGATTTATTTACAGTCATGTTTAAAAACGGACATAAAGGCAATTACAGCTTAATATAGCCTTTTCTAGAAATTGTAGATTCTTATTTGGATTGAAGTCCTGGACTTCTAAAATATATAATATATATGAGAAGATATATATATATAATATATATTAGAGTATATTAACAAGAATATATGCATATTGTATATTTGCTATATATGATATATAGCATAAATATGTTGTTGCACATATATATATTTTGCTATATATATCAAATATAACATATATAGCTTAGCATAAATATATAGTCCAGTATAAATATATCATATACATGTCTGCTGCTGCTGCTGCTAAGTTGCGTCAGTCGTGTCCGACTCTCTGTGACCCCATTGGCGGAAGCCCACCAGGCTCCTCTGTCCCTGAGATTCTCCAGGCAAGAACACTGGAGTGGGGTGCCATTTCCTTCTCCAATGCATGAAGTGAAAAGTGAAAGGGAAGTCGCTCAGTCGTGTCCGACTCTAGTTCTTGTATATATATTGTCTAGGATAAATATATCATATATATATATCCAAGCATATATATTCTAATATATATGTTCTTGGAGAAGGCAATGGCAACCCTCTCCAGTACTCTTGCATGGAAAATCCCATGGACGGAGGAGCCTGTTGGGCTGCAGTCCATGGGGGCGCGAAGAGTTAGACACGACTGAAGCTACTTAGCAGCAGCAGCACCAGCATATATGTTCTTAGACCTTTGTTGGCAAAGTAATGTCTCTGCTTTTGAATATGCTGTCTAGGTTGGTCATAACTTTCCAAGGAGTAAGCGTCTTTTAATTTCATGGCTGCAATGACTATCTGCAGTGATTTTGGAGCCCAGAAAATAAAGTCTGACACTGTTTCCCCATCTATTTCCCATGAAGTGATGGGACCAGATGCCATGATCTTCATTTTCTGATGTTGAGCTTTAAGCCAACTTTTTCACTCTCCTCTTTCACTTTCATCAAGAGGCTTTTTAGTTCCTCTTCACTTTCTGCCATAAGGGTGGTGTCATCTGCATATCTGAGGTTATTGATGTTTCTCCTGGCAATTTTGATTCCAGCGTGTGCTTCCTCCAGCCCAGCGTTTCTCACGATGTACTCTGCATATAAGCTAAATAAGCAGGGTGACAATATACAGCCTTGATGTACTCCTTTTCCTATTTGGAACCAGTCTGTTGTTCCATGTCCAGTTCTAACTGTTGCTTCCTGACCTAGACAACATATTAAAAAGCAGAGACATTACTTTGTCAACAAAGGTCTGTCTAGTCAAGGTTATGGTTATTCCAGTGGTCATGTATGTATGTGAGAGTTGGATTGTGATGAAAGCTGAGCACCGAAGAATTGATGCTTTTGAAGTGTGGTGTTGGAGACGACTCTTGAGAGTCCCTTGGACTGCAAGGAGATCAACCAGTCCATACTAAAGGAGATCAGTCCTGAATATTCATTAGAAGGACTGAGGCTGAAGGTGAAGCTCCAATACTTTGGCCACCCGATGCGAAGAACTGACTCATTTGAAAAGACCCTGGTGCTGGGGAAGATTGAAGGCAGGAGGAGAAGCAGATGACAGAGGATGAGATGGATGGATGGCATCACCGATTCGATGGACATGAGTTTGAGCGAGCTCCGGGAGTTGGTGATGGACAGGGAGGCCTGGCGAGCTGCATCCACGGGGTCGCAAAGAGTTGGACACGACTGAGCTACTGAACTGAACGGATATGTTCTTAGTTTGTACATTTTATACGATTTTTGTTGTTCAGTTGCTAAGTCATATCTGACTTTTTTTTAACATTGTATACATACATATACATGTATATACATATACACATACATACATACATCACATACAGGCTTCCCAGGTTGCTTAGTGATAAAGATTCTGCCTGTCAACGAGGGAGACCTGGGTTTGATCCCTGGGTCAGGAAGATCTCCTGGAGAAGCAAATGGCAACCCACTCCAGTCTTCTTGCCTGGAGAACCCCATGGGACAGGGGAGCCTGGTGGGCTATAGTCCATGCGGTCTCAAAGAGTCTGACATGACTGAGTGACATATTAGAATATATATAGGAACAAATATATGAATGCTAGCAATAAGAATGCACAAGTTTATTATATATAATAATATGTGCTATATTATATTATGTAGTCTATATACGAATATATTAATATATATCACATGTATATTATATATTATACTATTATATATTACATTAAAATAATATATAAAATATAAATATTAAACATAAATATAAACTAAATATAAAAATAAAATATATTTTATATAAAATATTTATATAAAAATATATAAAATAATATATAATAATATTTGTATATGCACAAATATTAACATATGTTAATATAACAAAATAAATGTTCTAACATAATTTGTAAATATTTATAAATATAACAAATTAAATATTTAAATAATATATTAAAACATTAACATCGATTAAATATTAAATGTAATTAAATGTAAATATAAAAGATAATATATTTTATATACATAATATAGAATAATATTTGTGTATGTGCAAATATTAACATATGTTCAGATATGCATACATATTCACATATACGTGCATATATGTATATAAAATTACATTACATACATAAATTATGTATAAACAAATACTTGTTTCAGTACTTGTGTGTGTTTATCTGTCAATAAATGGAACAATATGTAGTGATGATAGAGTGATCCTTTTTGACACCACTGGGGTGTAAATAATAACTCAGTTTTTGTGCAAATGACTCTTTAAAGATCCATAATCTAGACAAAGCTGGTCTGTTACCACAGAGTGTGGTTAATGTCTGTTTTCCTTTTTTTTTTTTTTTAGTCTCCAAATCTCTGATAGTCAGAAGGCAACAACATTTCTTCAGGGAGGACACATAGCTGCAAAGTAATTTAGATTAATGCACGCTCGCCAGGGGCAGCTTCAAAATCAATGTGCAATTAAAGGGACATGTCGGAGACGTCTCTATTTGTTCCAACTCCATAAACCAGTAGGGAGAGTGAAAAGTGAGAGAGTCAGAGAGAAGGATTTCCCGATGGGCAGCAAGCTGTCATCTCAGGCAGAAGTATAAATATTGAATTCGGACGCATATACATGGAACCTAAAGCGATGGTACTGATGAGTTTACCTTCAGGGCAGCAATGGAGAAAGAGACCTGTGGATACGGTGGGAGGAGAGGCGAGAGAAGGGGAGACGTATGGAGAGAGTAACACAGAAATTCACAACACCATACGTAAAATTCCACCACAAGCTGGAATCAAGACTGCCGGGAAAAATATCGATAACCTCAGATACGCAGATGACACCACCCTTATGGCAGAAAGTGAAGAGGAGCTAAAGAGCCTCTTGATGAAAGTGAAAGAGGAGAGTGAAAAAGTTGCCTTAAAGCTCAACATTGAGAAAACGAAGATCGTGGCATCCGGTCCCGTCACTTCACGGCAGATAGATGGGGAAACAGTGGAAACAGTGGCTGACTTTCTTTTTCTGGGCCCCCAAATCACTGCAGATGATGACTGCAGCCATGAAATTAAAAGACGCTTGCTCCATGGAAGGAAAGTTATGACCAACCTAGACAGCATATTAAAAAGCAGAGACATTACTTTGCTGGCAGACGTCCGTCCAGTCAAGGCTATGGTTTTTCCAGGAGTCACGTATGGAGGGGAGAGTTGGACTGTGAAGACGCCAATGGGAATTTGCTGTGTGACTCAGGGGCTCTGCAACAGGCTGAAGGGTTGGGTGGGAGGGAGTTGGGAGGGAGGTCTGGGAGGCGGGGGACATGGGTGTACCAATGGCTGATTCTTGCTGATATAAGGCAGAAAACCACAAAATTCTGTAAAAATCCTTCTATTAAAAAATTTAAAGGCAAAGAAAGACACGTTATCTCCTGTAGTGTTACTGCGTCTGCCAGGAGGACAGGCTTTGCCAAATATGATGTCTTTATCAAAAAACTGTTGCTGTTAAGTCGCTCAGCCGTGTCCGACTCTCTGTAATCCCATGGACTATAACTCACCAGGCTCCTCTGCCCATGGGATTCTCCAGGCCCGAATACTGGAGTGGATTGCCATTTCCTTCTCCAGGGGATCTTCCCGACCCAGGAGTTGAACCCACGTCTCCTGCACTGGCAGGCAGACTCTTTACCGATAAGCCACCAGGAAAACCATTTATGAAAAATATTTTCCTTCATTTGTTTATTTATGTAACATCTCGATCTTTTTATAATTAGGCTCAACAGTCGTAAAACTACATTTCAGTAGATACAACTCTAATAAACTTCGCACAAAAAACTCAAAAACGAGCACAATTATACATATTGTGTTTTGAAATACACACACGTGAGATGAATACACACAATTACTATTATGCTGGTTATAACTAAAGCAATTATAACATCTTTTCTCATTTGCCCATTTGTTAAAACTATTTTAATTTTTAGATTCATATAATGCATATTTATTATGTTATTTTTTATTTATTCGGTTGCCCCAGTCTTAGCTGTGGCACGTGGGATCCAGTTCATTGACCAGGGATTGAACCCTGGCCCCCAACATTGGGAGCGTATCATCTTAGTCACTGGACCACCAGCAGAGTCCCGCTTGCCTATTTCTAACTTGTGGAATTCTATCATGCTTAAAGAAGCTCATCAGGTCAGATGATAACGAATTCTTATCTGCAATGTGGGAGACCTGAGTTTGGTCCCTGGGTTGGGAAGATCCGATCCTGGAGAAGGAAATGGCAACCCACTGCGAAACATCACAGAGAAAATAAAAAAATAATATGCCATGGTTTGAAAGAAGATACTTGCAGAACAAAGATCTGGAAAATAGCCTTGAATGTTGAATGTATAAAAGCCCTCAATATTTTTTAAAAAGAGAGAGAACGCATTATGAAATTAACAGTGGTCGAAGATTTGAACACATCAGCAAAGCAGATATACCCATGGCAGGCAGGTAAGCACGTGAAAAGATGTTCCAAATCATAGGGGACTGAGAAACGCGAATACAGGACGTTGGTGTATCACCAGCAATGGTTCATTTCCAAAGTTAGGCATTTAGGTTTGTTTCAAAATCTGGATTTTGCTGACATGTTGCTTGTTCTAAGTTGTGCTAAGAATGTGCTAAGGTGCTAAGTTGTGTCCAAGTCTTTGCGACCCCATGGACTGCAGCACGCCAGGCCTCCCTGTCCATCACCATCTCCCAGAGTTTACTCAAACCCATGTCCATCGAGCCGGTGATGCCATCCAACCATCTCATCCTCTGTTGTCCCCTTCTCCTCCTGCCCCCAGTCTTTCCCAGCATCAGACTGACCTAGCAGGATCTTTAGTGTCTGTTCACGCTTTGTGGACCATCGTGCAGGTTTAAAACAGATCTGAGTAGAAAGACTCTGTATATTCTCAGGAAATATGGAACATAAATTTTTACATGCCTGGATTCATCAGCCACAGAGATTGCATCACCAACTTATTACTGAACAACAACAACAACAAAAAAACACCTCGGGAATCTGCAGATCTTATTTGAACAGCCTACGTTTTTCCTTTTGCTTCTGTGCATACAGTATTTCACGTTCTATTTATTTTTTGTTTTTAAGTGATTCTCGAAGAAAGAAAAAGAAAAGAAAGGGAGAGAATGGCAAGACGGAGAAAGAAAACTTCTTGGTGAAAATGGAACAGGTCCCCAAGCCGCAGACGCATCTCTGCAGGGTAAGGTACTGGGGCCAGTCTCGGCTTGCTCAGGTCACTAGTGTTGTGAAGGAAGAGCAGCGTTTCTTTCAGTGTGTGTGTGTGTGTGTGTGTGTGTGTGTGTGTGTGTGTGTTAGTCACTCACTCATGCCCGATTCTTTGCGACCCCGTGGACTGTAGCCCAACAGGCTCCTCTGTCCATGGGAGTCTGCAGTCAGGAATACTGGTGTGGGTTGCCCTTTCCTGCTCCAGCGGATCTTCCCAACCCACGGGTCGAACCCAAGTCTCTTAGGCCTCCTGGATTAGCAGGCGGGTTCTTGACAACTAGTACCACCTGGGAAGCTTCACTCACATGTATGCGTGTGTGTGTGTATATATATATATAAAACCATAGGCATACTTGTATAGACATTTATATATGCATATATTTCTATACAAATATGAATGTACATGTATAAAACGTAGGCCCATGTGTATAGATATTTATATGTAAATATGTGTAAGTGTATAAATATCTATACAGGGATTTCCCTGGTGGTTAGGACGCTGCTCTCAATGCAGAGGGTGAGGATTCAATCCCTGGACGGAGAACTAAGATCCCTTAAGCCACACAGCACAACTCCAAAAAGAAAAAAAAGGAAGAAAGAAAGAAACTATACTTGTATGTCTGTTTCATATACACACATTGCTTATATTTTGATGCTTCTATTTTCCATTGAAATACAATAATACTGTTTAAAAACATACAGAAAGATTTCTCTAAATAATATGAATATGTGTGTATATATACACACACACCATCTGTACATATTTAAATAAATACATGCAGAAGTGTAGACATTTAGGCTGCTGCTGCTGCTGCTGCTGCGTCGCTTCAGTCGTGTCCGACTCTGTGCGACCCCATAGATGGCAGCCCACCAGGCTTCCCCGTCCTGGGATTCTCCAGGCAAGAACGCTGGAGTTGCCTTCTCTGGTATACATTTATATACGCGAGTGAAGAGTGAAGTCACACAGTTGTGTCCGACTCTTTGTGACCCCATGGGCTGTAGCCCACCAGGCTCCTCTGTCCATGGGATTTTCCAGGCAAGAGTGCTGGAGTGGATTGCCCATTTCCTTCTCCAGCGGATCTTCCCGACCCAGGGATCGAACCGGGTCTCCCGCATTGTAGACAGACGTTTTACCGTCTGAGCCATATGTATGTGTATTTATATAAATCTATACACACAAGCGTCTCTTGCTGTATGGACATTTTGACGTGCATTTGTGCATAAGAGGAGCATATATAGGCTTCCCAGATGGCTCAGTGGTAAAGACTTGCCTGCCAACGCAGGAGATCTGGGTTCAATCCCTAGGTTGGGAAGATCCTCTTGAGAAGTGGATGGCAACCCATTCCAGTATTCTTGCCTGGAGAATCCCATGGACGGAGGAGCCCGGTGGGCTACAGTTCACAGGGTCGCAAAGAGTCGGACACGACTGAAGTGACTTAGGGTTCAGCTTAGTCTGTAACAGAGATGAAGAAGAGATGGATGGAGATATTTGCATTTTTTTTTTTTTAAAGAAAATTCCTCTGCAAAGCTAGTGTCATTCCCATGCACAGAGAATGTCACGGAAGCAAAATGTCCCATCCATAAAAGAATACTGTGTAATATGAACAGATTACAAATCCACCAATGTTCCCAGCTGCTGACGCTATGAGCGATGGAGCCATATGTTCACTTAAATAAAGCTGTGAGTTACTCTGATGAAATTAAATAAAAGCGCTGATGGGTATTTTCATAAACATGTACTTTTATCTCGCCGTGATTCACTGAATAAGTGCTTCCCAGGTGGGTTGGTGGTAAAGAATCCACCTGCCCATGCAGAAGACACAGGTTCGATCCCTGGGTTGGGAAGATCCCCCGGAGGAGGGCATGGCAACCCGCTGCAGTATTCTTGCTGGAGAATCCCATGGACAGAGGAGGCTGGTGGGCTGTGGTCCATGCGGTCCAAAAGAGCCTGACACGACTTAGCACTAAGCATTTCTCCATCTCTTTATCTTCCTCTTTCAACGTGTTTGTTGAGTGAAAAGGGTCTTTTCCCCTCATATAACTCTCTGCCATCTGACTGTATATTCTTGACGCCCTTAGAATCTCCCACGGCCTGTTTTTTCATGAACCCTGGAGTCCAGAGGTTTGATCCCATGAGAGTCTGCTTCAACAAGACGATTTCTACCATGCGGTGCAAATTGCCAGCATGTCTTTCTTGTTTCATAGGAAGCATCTTCGGGGGTCATCATGTGTAAAAAGTGAAACTGTTACTCACTCAGTTGTGTCCGACTCTTTGTGATCCCACGGACTGTAGCCCGCCAGAGTCATTTCTCTGTGGCATTCTCCAGGCAAGAGTACTGGAGGGAGTATTAGAAAATACTGCTTTTCTCTATCGGAGAAGGCAATGGCACCCCACTCCAGTACTGTTGCCTGGAAAATTCCATGGATGGAGGAGCCTGGCAGGCTACAGTCTATGGGGTCGCTAAGAGTCAGACACAACTGAGCGACTTCACTTTCCCTTTTCACTTTCATGCATTGGAGAAGGAAATGGCAGCCCACTCCAGCGTTCTTGCCTGGAGAATCCCAGGGATGGGGGAGCCTGGTGGGCTGCCATCTATGGGGTCACACAGAGTCGGACACGACTGAAGCGACTTAGCAGCAGCAGCAGCCGCAGCTTTTCTCTATATTTGCCTCCTTCTCTTGTGCTGATTAGGCCAGCTGTTTCTATAAAGAGATGATTCCTGTCTTCAATGACTGGGTTAAACCTAGGTAGGTTCTGCTCAGTCAGTAAAGAATCCACCTGCAATGCAAGAGACCCTGATTTGATTCCTGAGTCGGGAAGATCCACTGAAGAAGGGAAAGGCCACCCACTCCATTATTCTTGGGCTTCCCTGGTGGCTCAGCTGGTAAAAAAATCTTCCTGCAAGGCGGGAGACCTGGGTTCAATTCCTGGGTAGGGGAGATCTGCTGGAGAAGGGAACAGCTACGCAATCCAGTATTCTGGCCTGGAGAATTCCATGGACTGTATAGTCCACGGGATCGCAAAGAGTTGGACACAGACTGAGCGACTTCACTTCAGGTTGTATTTAAGAATGCTAGGGGAGGCACTTCCCTGGAGGTCCAGCGGTTAAGAATCTGCCTGCCAGGAATGGAGAAGCTGACACAGAGGACAGATCTGTGGATGTGCTTGCGGCAGGGGAGGAAGGAGAGGGTGGGGCGGATTGAGAGAGTATGGAGGAAACATGTAGACTACCATATATAAAATAGGTACCCAGTGGGAACTTGTTTTGTGACTCAGGGAGCTCAAACAGTGGTCTGTGACAACGTAGAGGGGTGGGATGGGGTGGGGGGTGAGAGGGGGGTTCAAGAGGGAGGGGAACATGCGTACACCTGCGGCTGATTCACGTCGATGTATGGCAGACACCAACACAGTATTGTAAAGCAGTCATCCTCCACCTAAAAATAAATAAATCAAACGTTCCAAACCAAACAGGAAAAAAAGAAAAAAAAATCCGCCTGCCAATGCAGGGGACTTGGGCTCAGTTTCCAGTCCAGGAAGATTCCACATGCCATGGGGCAACTAAGCCCGTGTGGAGCAACTCCTGAGCGCACGGGTCCTAGAAACTACGCTCTGCAGCAAGAGAAGACACGGCAAGCAGAAGCCAACAGACCTCAGCTAGAGAGGAGCCCCTGCTCGCTGCAACTATACAAAGCCCTTGCTCGCTGCAACTACACAAAGCCCTTGCTCAGTAGCCAAGACCCAGTGAGGCCAAAAATAAAAAATACATTAATAAAAAAAAAAAGACAGGGGAAATGGCATATTCTTTCACTTTGTCTGCTGCTGCTGCTAAGTTGCTTCAGTCGTGTCCGACTCTGTGCGACCCCATAGACGGCAGCCCACCAGGCTCCCCCGTCCCTGGGATTCTCCAGGCAAGAACACTGGAGTGGGTTGCCATGTCCTTCTCCAATGCATGAGAGGGAAAAGTGAAAGTGAAGTCGCTCAGTCTTGTCTGACCCTCAGCGACCCCATGGACCGCAGCCTTCCAAGCTCCTCCGTCCATGGGATTTTCCAGGCAAGAGTACTGGAGTGGGGCACGAGGTTGCAAATGACTCCCCCCCACCCCCCCCGCCAGGTTTGTTTTTTTAAATAGGGTGCCACCACTGGCAGAAACTTTTTTAATGAGTTTCTTGGCCCCACGTGGCTCCTAGTCTTTAATGGAATGTCAGATACTCATGCATTATCAAGGGATGCCCATGTGAGAATACCTGTTATGCTCACCTGGACAGGACACTGTTCACAGTTCTGCAAGGCTCCCTCAATGCTGGAGTGCTAGTAATGAGCTGGAAAATGATGTATAACCGCATCGCATCAGCCGTTGCCACGTGATGCAGACAGGGTCGTTTCTGCTCACTTTCTGTCCCACATCTTCTGAACATTCTTTCCGTCACTTGGAGACCTGGGTTTGATCCCTGGGTGGGAAAGATCCCCTGGAGAAGAGCGTAACAACTCACTCTAGAATTCTTGCCTGGAGAATCCCATGGATAGAGGAGCCGAGCCTTTGCAACAACGTGGATGGACCTGGAGATGATTGTATGAAGTGAAGTGAATCAGGAAAACCCAAATATTCTATGATATACCTACATGTGGAACCGTAAAAAATGATGGACATGGACTTATTTACAAAGCAGGATCAAAGACTACTTTATGCTGATTCGACAATGCCCTCTACCTCTCCCGTTTACTCATGTTATTATTAACGAACAAGGAAGGGTTTCGAATCATGTATTTGAGAAAGCCCCAACCCAGAATGTTAACTCAAAAGTCTCCAAGAATGCACTCGAGGCTTCAATATTTTATAAAAGCCCCTTGAGTGATTCTTCTATGCAGGCAGGGTTGAGATTCATGAAGAAGAGTTTTAGACAGAGGGAAATGAAGCCTTTACTGACCTCTGAAGTTCTACAAAGTCAACCTAATCTATAGATGAGGAGTTTGAATTGTTCCTTGTGGTCACTCACTTCAGTCGTGCCCAGCTCTTTGCGATCCCATGGACTGTAGTCCCCCAAGCTGCTCTGTCCGTGAGACTCTCCAGGCAAGAACCCTGGAGTGGGCTGCCGTTTCCTTCTCCAGAATTCTTACATGCATGTGCAAATCAAATTCCATGGTGCAAATCAAATTCCATGGTTCAAATCAAGTGCAAGAGGGATGATGAAGGAGGGAAAACAGAGAGAAAACACAAGAAGGAAAAAGGGAGGAAGGAAAGGAGAGAGGAGAAAAGATATTTGCAGCATCAGAAAAGAAAATTTGTTTGCTGTGTGTCGTGCGTAATTGCACACTTCGTAACTTTAGATTTATTGAGTCATCAGGACACACAGAAGGGAAGAAATACGACGTATGTGCGGCCCTATATGTGGAAAATTCGTGACATTTTCCAGGCTTGGGTCATTAAAGAGATTTTTTTGTGAGGAAAGATTTCTGGAGTGGAGTCCAGATGGCTCATGGCTGGTGGGACTATTAATGCGACAGGCATATTTTTTCTAGCGGCGTCACATTCCATAGTTGTCAATGTTCGGTGAGAGGAAAAAGTGCCCTGAGGTCCCTGTAACTCTATTAATAATTAAGTTTTGAGCAGCCATAATTAAATTCCAGCATAAATCTTACTGTTAATCTGGAGAAACACAAAATTTTGAAGGAAAAAAAATAGCTGCTAGAAATAATTTAAGATGACAAAGTGAATTTTCATATAATATTTAAAGGCTTTAGAAGCATGCATAGAAAAACAATCAAATTTCCAAGAAATTAGCTGGTGTTGAGTGCCTACTATTTGTGTAAAAAAATATCCTTCCATATTTTGTCACTTACAATTGACCAAAGTGTGCTGAAATTCATGTTATTATTTTGAGTTCACAGAGAAAATGGGGAATTAAAGATATTAGTTTTTTTGATCAAGTTTATGCTGTTAGGCATACCCGAAATACTCGTGGATTTTCCAGTAATCACGTATGGATGTGAGAGTTGGACTATAAAGAAAGCTGAGCCGCGAAGAATTGATGCTTTTGAACAGTGGTGTTGGAGAAGACGCTTGAGAGTCCCTTGGGCTGCAAGGAGATCCAACCAGTCCATCCTAAAGGAGATCAGTCCTGGGTGTTCTTTGGAGGGACTGATGTTGAAGCTGAAACTCCAGTCCTTTGCCCATGAACCCGTGTCTCCTACACCACAGGCAGATTCTCTATCACGGGGGCACCAGGGAAGCCCCACAGGAGAGCTGGCCCATCATAAATTTAAACGGGACCTCATTTCACCACCATGGCATCTAGTCCAATATGGGACAAAGGATATGGAACACTTTTCTTTCAAACCTCCTACCACATCCAATGAGGCCACTGAGTCTTTAAAAATCTTAATGAAGGATGGAGAAAAGATTTAGAAGGTGGAATCCAGGAGATTTGTTTTCAAAGAACATTGCCATTACTTTCAAATCAAAATTTTCTTTGTAAAAGGAGAAACTCCAAAAATTGTCTTTTTTTTTTTTTTTTAATCCCCGACCAGGGATTTGAACCCGCATCCCCCTGCCGTAGAAGGGCAGAGTCTTAACCACTGGACCACCACCATCAGAATTTTCTATTTAAAAAAAGAAACTGTGAAATTTATGGGATTGTATTCAGTCCTAATTAACTTATCTTTCACTTGCCTATCTTGGAAACTTCCCCATCATTTAAGGAGCTGTGAAGTTCAAATACTTACCAAGCCAAGCCAGGCCCATGCCAGAGAAATAGGTGGTTTACTGCCTTACGGAAGCGGTCCCCTTCCCTGGGATCTAATGCTGATCTTATAATACCATAAATTGAGTGCACGATAAATGTAGCGCCCTTGAATCATCCGAAACCCATCTCCCCGCTGGGCCCATCCATGGAAAAATTGTCTTCCATGAAAGTGGTCCCTGGTGCCAAGAAAGATTAGGGTTTGCTGTCCTGAAGCATTTATGGTTTCCCCTAAGAAAAGGTGGGAGGGCTTCCCAGGTGGTACCAGCAGTAAAAAACATGCTTGTTGATGCAGGCCACCTAAGAGACCTGGGCTCCATCCCTGCATCAGGAATAGATAGATCCCTTGGAGGAGGAAATGGCAACCCACTCCAGTATTCTTGCCTGCAGAATCTCACAGACAGAGGAGCCTGGCGGGCTACAGTCCAGTATGAATGTGAAAATTTGCTCAGTCCTGTCTGACTCTTTGCAAACCCCAAGGACGGCACAGTCGATGGAATTCTCCAGGCCAGAATACTGGAGTGGGTAGCCAGTTCCCTTCTCCAGGGGATCTTCCCAACCCAGGGATCGAACCCAGGTCTCCCTACATTGCGGGCAGATTCTTTACCAGCTGAGCCACCAGGGAAGCCCAATAATATGGGAGTGGGTAGCCTATCCCGTCTTCAGCGGAGCTTCCCAACCCAGGAATCAAACTGGGGTCTCCTGCATCGTAGGCGGACTCTTTACCAACTGAGGTATCAGGGAAGCCCAACACTCCATGGGTTCGCAAAGAATCAGACATGACTCAAGAGACTTAGCACGCATACACAGGACAACAAAAGGCACCGTCATTACGTAAAAAGATTTATAGATTCCTCGGAAGTGCTCGAGGGAGAGGGCCCTTCCCTGGTGCAAAGTTACACATTGGGCTTGGGTAACTGACCGAGCCCACTGGTTTTGGGCACACCACCCCATCCCCGCCCGCTGTCTGCCCCTACTGAGCGGTCTCCCAGCTCATTGCCCGTCTGGACTAAACTGAAAGATAAATGACATCCTTAGGAAACACAGGCAGCTGAGCCTGCGGCAACATCGCGGAGTATGGTGGGGGGCGAGGGGAACCAGCTGGGGCTCTTGGGGAGAAGCACGCAGCTTGTCTGAGCCTCTCCTGCTGCTCACGAGCTGAGACTAGTGATACAGAGATGATGGCATGGGGTGAGGATGCTCTTGGCAGACCTTTGAAGAGAGGCGCCATTGACAGCACTGGGCTCCGGAAGCTCCTTTGGCAGGGCGAGGATCGAACAGGTTTGTGAGGGAAATACTCAAATCAGGAAGAGGCTGTTCAGTCTGAAGCAAGCCCTGAAAATCAGTCCAGTTCAGTTCAGTCACTCAGTCGTGTCCGACTCTTGGTGACCCCGTGGACTGCAGCACACCAGGCCTCCCTGTCCATCACCAACTCCCGGACTTTGCTTCAACTCACGTCCATCGAGTCGGTGATGCCATCCAACCATCTCATCCTCTGTCTTCCCCTTCTCCTCCCGCCTTCAATCTTTCCCAGCATCAGGGTCTTTTCTAAGGAGTCAGCTCTTCGCATCAGATGGCCAAAGGATCGGAGTTTCAGCTTCAGCATCAGTCCTTCCAATGAATATTCAGAACTGATTTCCTTTAGGATGGACTGGTTGGATCTCTGGGTGGGGGAGAAAAAGTGAGCCAACTCCCAGGCCTGTTTTCCACTTGAGCGGAGCTCTGGGCTTGGGAACTGTGAGTGCTGGTTTTGTAAGAAAAGACATCTCATTAAATTAAAAATGGGGGGCTGTCTGCAGGTGTGTGCCTGGCGGGGGACAGCCAGTGCCCACCGGAGCCACAGGTTGTTAGGAAAACTCAGCCTGTGGTGGGGGCAGGCTCGAGACCTCACCTCCCAGGTGTGGTTGGTGAGGGTTGGTCTCTTCTTGGGTCTTCTGAATGAGAGCTAGAAAGACTTCTTTGCAAAGTCTTCTTTTTTTTTTTTTTTTCTTTAAAAAATGAAATCAGTGGTGTGTGTGCAAAATGAAGAAAAGGCAGATCAAGGTGTTTAAATACACATGCCTGGTGGGGATGTTCAAAGTTGAGTTACTGAGATGCTGGGTATGCAGGCTGCTCTTGTCAAGAGGCAAGCTTTTCCCCTCGGGTTTATCAAAGCTTCGAGCACTTCCTGGGGGCGGATGGGGAGAATGCAGAAGGGACCTCCCCTCTCCCCACCCTCACCCCCAGTTGAGGCTGACCTGTTTGGGGGCTGAGCAGATTTGCCCCAGGGATAAAACGCATCACCCCACCCCATCCTCCTTGTAGCTGTCCCTGAAGGAGTGATCCACTCATGTTCATTCCCAGGATTCCTGGTTGTGATTTAAAAATGTTACAAAGCAAGAGGCTGCTTTGCACCAGGTCTCAGTAATTCCATCCTTATCATTTGATCTACCTTTCATCACTAAACCTAGACAGTGTATTGAAAAGCAGAGACAACACTTGGGCTACAAAGATCCGTCTAGTCAGAGCTATGGTTTTTCCAGTAGTCATGTATGAATGTGGGAGTTGGACCATATAGAAGACTGAGCACTGAAGAACTGATGCTTTTGAACTGTGGTGTTGGAGCAGACTCTTGAGAGCCCCTTGGACTGCAAGGAGATCCAACCAGTCCATCCTAAAGGAGATCAGTCCTGAATATTCTTTGGAAGGACTGATGCTCAAGTTGAAACTCCAATACTTTGGCCACCTCATGCTAAGAGTTGACTCATTGGAAAAGACTCTGATGCTGGGAAACATTGAAGGCGGGAGGAGAAGGGGATGACAGAGGATGAGATGGCTGGATGGTGTCACAGACCCATTGGACGTGAGTTTGAGCAAAATCCGGGAGATGGTGCAGCACAGGAAAGCCTGGCGTGCTGCAGTCAATGGGATCCCAAAGAGTCAGACACTGCTGAGCAACTGAACAACAGCGTAAGATTTAATAGCATCCTAGAAGAATGCCACCTGCAGTGACCTAGAGATTGTCATTCCAAGTAAAGTAAGTCAGACACTTCACTGAGGGTGGGATCTTTAAAAAAAAAGGGGGGGGAGTACAAATAAACTTATTTACATAATCAGGGATTTCTCTGGTTGCTTGGTGATCAAGAGTCTACGTTTTCAATGCAATGGGTACAGGTTCCATCCCTAGTCTGGGAGCTAGCTCCCACATGCCACAGATAAACATCCTGAACACCAAAAAAGAAGATAAAAGACCCCGAGTACTGCAGTTAAGGCCAGGAGGTGCCAAGTAAAATAAATAAATAAGCATATGATGAATAAAACAGAAATGGAGTTACAGACGTTGAAAGCGCATGATGGTTACCAAGGGGGTAAGAGGGGAGGCATGAATTGGGAGGCTGGGATTCACATATACACACCGCTATATATATATAAAGTAGACAACTCATGAGATCTTACCGCGCAGTACACGGAACTCTGCTCAGCGCTCTGTGGTGACCTAAATGGGTCAAGGATCTAAAGGAAGAGTGAACGTATGCCTGTTTATAATTGAGTCCCTTCCCTGTATCCCTGAAACCAACACAGCATGGTACAGCACCTCTGCGGCAATAAGAATGCAAAAGATAAAGTGAAACATTTTTAAAGTTTTGTTTAAAAGGTCAAAAAATAAGATTTCATAGCCTCTTAAACTGAAAGTGGTTGACCTGAAGGCAGAGAACAGGACTCAAGGAAGATATATATATATATATTTTTGCCACCTTAAAAACAAGGAAAAAAAATAAAAACGGTCTCTGGCTTTGGCAGGAGATTGCTTATTCACAAGGAATGACACTACTTCTAGCTGCAGATGCCGAACAAGAGGAGGGGGGAGAGATGGCTGTGCCCTTGCTTGGCAGAATCTTTACGGCCGGTTCAGTTCCAGGTCATCGCCACCTGAGGACCTCCCAAAAATTAAATTGCAGGTGAACACAGGGGTGAAAAACCTGTTTCCAATCTCGGGAGATAAATATTTGAGGCATGCAAAGTCTTCTGAGCCCGTGGGATCAGCTAAGAAAAAAGGGCAGAGGATAAACGGGCAGAAAGCTGGGTTGATGAGGATGGAGTGGACGCAGTGCAGACCGACACTGGCTCCTGATGCAGGTAAATCTCGGACAGGATGTAGAAAGCAATGGCATGAGGACTCTTCGAGGTAAGGAATAAGGAAGAGGCAGGGGAAGGAAATCCAAGCCCAAAGAAGGAGGGTGAGGTGGGAGGAATCGAGAAAGTGGAATTGATACACGCTCACTCCTGATTGTCTGTTTGAAACAGATGAGCGATGGGAACCTACTGCACGGAACGCTACTTAGGGCTCTGTGGTCACCTAAATGGGAAGGAAATCCAAAAATAGAGGGGACATATGTATCCCTATAGCTGATCCCTGCTGCCTCAAATGGGAAACCATCTTCCCGCAATGCAGGAGATGTAGGTTCGATCCCTGGGTTGGGAAGATCTCCTGGAGAAGGCAATGGCTACCCCCTCCAGTATCCTTGCCTGGAAAATCCCACGGACAGAAGGGCCTGGTGGGCCACAGTCCGTGGGTCACAAAGAGTCACGACTCAGGGGCCAACACACACACAGCTGATTCGCTTTGCTGAACAGCAGTAACTGACACTACAGTGCAAGGCAACTGTGAACGGGGACAGTGTGACTTGTTGAGCCGTGAAGGCAGGTTCTTTACCACCTGAGCCACCGGGGAAGATCCCAATGGAATACCGCTGCTGCTGCTAAGTCGCTTCAGTCGTGTCCGACTCTGTGCGACCCCATAGACGGCAGCCCACCAGGCTCCCCCGTCCCTGGGATTCTCCAGGCAAGAACACTGGAGTGGGTTGCCATTTCCTTCTCCAAAGCATGAGAGTGAAAAGTGAAAGTGAAGTCACTGAGTCGTGTCCAGCTCTCAGCGACCCCATGGACTGCAGCCTACCAGGCTCCTCCGTCCACGGGAGTTTCCAGGCGAGAGTACTGGAGTGGGGTGCCATTGCCTTCTCCCAATGGAATACTAGTCAGCCATAAAAAAAGAACAACATAACACCACTTATATTATTTTGACTCATTGGAAAGGACTCTCCGGAGAAGGCCTTGAGGCTGGGAAAGATTCAGGGCAGGAGGAGAAGGGGACGACAGAGGATGAGATGGCTGGATGGCATCACTGACATGACAGACACAAGTCTGAACAAGCTCTGGGAGATGCTGATGGGCAGGGAAGCCTGGCCTGCTGCAGTCCATGGGGTCGCAAAGAGTCGGACACGATGGAGCGACTGAACTGAATGCCGTTTGCACCAACATGGACAGACCTAGACAGTGTCACGCTAAGTGAAGCAACACAGATAAAGACAAAGTATCAAATGCCTTTGCTTTCACGTAGAATCTTTAAAAAGGGTACAAATAAACTTATTGACTAAACAGAAATAGTCACAGACTTAAGAGAAGGAACTTACGGTTACCAGGCCGGGGTGAGTGCAGGAGCAAATTGGAAGGCTGGGATTGAAACATATATGCTCCTGTAAATAAAATAGGCAACCAAGAAGGACCTGCTATACGGCGCAGGGAACCCTGCTTCAGTGCTCTGTAATGACGTATATGGGAAAGGAATCTGAAAAGAAGGGGATATATGTATATACATACATACAGCAAAGTGAAGCCGTCATATATATATGTGAATAACTGATACATATATGTATCTGTAACTGCATAACTGACTTGCTTTGCTGTGTAGCTGACACAAACAACATCGTTGATCAACTCTACGGCAGTAAGCAAACACACGTTATGGACAGTTTGCACAGGACCAAATGTCTGCTAACCTGTGACAGAGGCAAGCTATTAAAACCTTCATCAGAACTAGTAAGGCCGATTGGAAGCAGAGAGGGCTAAGTCGTGTTCATCGTGGCTAGCTCTTGCTGTGGAGAAGGCGATGGCACCCCACTCCAGTACTCTTGCCTGGAAAATCCCATAGATCGAGGAACCTGGTGGGCTGCAGTCCACGGGGTTGCGAAGAGGTAGGCACAACTGAGCGACTTGCCTTTCACTTTTCACTTTCATGCATTGGAGAAGGAAATGGCAACCCACTCCACTGGTCTTGCCTGGAGAATCCCAGGGACGGGGGAGCCTGGTGGGCTGCCATCCATGGGGTCGCACAGAGTCGGACACGACTGAAGCGACTTAGCAGTAGCAGCAGCAGCAGCAGCAGCAGCTCTTTGTGACCCGATGGACTGTAGCCCGCCAGGCTCCTCTGTCCTTGGGTTGCTCCAGGCAGGAATACTGGAGTGGGTTTCCATGCCCTCCTCCAGGGGATCTTCCCGGCCCAGGGATTGAACCTGGGTCTCCTGCGGCTCAGGTGAAATTTTCACCAAGTGAGCTCCCAGGGAAGCCCAGATTGAGGGAAAGTGGGAAATTAATAACAACAAGAAGAGGCAATATTATTGATATAGAGTGTTCATGGTGATAGAAGCTCTGCAAACTCACGCATCCAAGATGTTTCCTCACATGTCCGGACGTCATGAAATTTAGTGAGGATGAGATAACGGAGCTAGGGAAATCTTGGAGTCATGAAAGGTTGGAGGGAGCAGGTGGTAAAATTCTGGGCAGGTCTCCACATTCCACTCTTTTCTCTCTTAAGCTAAAATTCAGGCATGGACCATTCCCGGAGAACGCTCTCTTTCTCCTTCCATACAAATCAGATGTGATTATTCTTCAATGGGAACAGCCAGGACTGGGTGGATGAGCGTTTGAATGGAGACCTGAATAACCCATCTTGATTAGCAATACATTGAACGGAATTGTGGCGGGGGGATGAGGCAATCAGAGGGCTTCTCGGCTCATTTGGTAACCTGAATACTCAAAATTCGGACACGGCTCCTTTGTTCCAATGATCCCCATAAATATCCCATTTAATTCAGGATCTCTCTCTCTCTCTCTTTTTTTTTTTTTTTTTTAAATGAAGAAATCTTTCACCTCACCCAGATTGGACGCGTGTTACCAGCAGAGGTCTAGAGGGAAAGAAGACGGAATATCGAATTTCTAATTTGTCATACCATCCTCCTAGTATTTTTCTTGTGTTTTACAGCTGAGCCGTTTTTCAAAGGCTTGTTAGGATCAGAGTTACCGTACTCATCTTTCATGTACGTCGCCTGTCAACGCAATCCCGTAATTACTTAGAAACCGCAGTCACTGCCTTCTGATCATTTGTTTTTAAAGACGATCAACGGCCACAGTGTAAGAAAAGCCGTGATTGTTCACGTCTTCACAGGGTGTGGATGCGTTCCCTTTGTATAAGTCTTAAATACATTACGATTCTATCTGGGGTTCAGTGCAATTTGAGGGGATTTTTAAAGTATGCTTAATTCCCCACTCCAGTACTCATGCCTGGAAAATCCCATGGATGGAGGAGCCTGGTGGGCTGCAGTCCATGGGGTCGCTAAGAGTCAGACACGACTGAGCGACTTCACTTTCACTTTTCACTCTCATGCATTGGAGAAGGAAATGGCAACCCACTCCAGTGGTCTTGCCTGGAGAATCCCAGGGACGGGGAAGCCTGGTGGGCTGCCGTCTATGGGGTCGCACAGAGTCGGACATGACTGAAGCGACTTAGCAAGCAAGCAATTCTGATACTTATTATTTATTTCCAACGTCAGCCATGATACTAGAGGGAGTTTATTCTTTTCTAAGTTTTAAACATTTTATTTCACATTAGAATATAGCTGATTAACAATGCTGTGATGGTTTCAGGCAGACAGCAAAAGGACTCAGCCATACATATACACATATCCATTCTCCCCACCCCCCAAACTCCCCTCCCATCCAGGCTGACACGTGACACTGAGCAGAGTCCCCTGTGCTGTCAAGCAGCTCCTTGCTGGTTCTCCATGTTAAACACAGCAGTGTGTCCATGTCCATCCCAGACTCCCTGACTATCCCTTCCCCCATCCTTCCCCCTGGGAACCATAAGGCTATTACAGAGTATTGAGCAGAGTTCCCTGTGCTGGACAGCAAGTCCTTGTTGGTTCTCCGTGTTAAATATAGCAGTGTGTACCCATCCATCCCAAACTCCCTAGCTATCTCTTCCCGTTACCTTTCCGGCCTGAAAACCATAACGCTTTTACAGAATATTGAACAGAATTCCCTACCAAGTAGGTCCTTGTTGGTTATCCATGTCAAATACAGCCATTCATACATGACTTCTCCAAACTCCCTAACAAGCCCTTCCCCTCACTAATTAATGTTGACTGCAGAATCTAAACACCAATACTTCCTAAAAGATATTTGTTTTCTTCTTTCAGCGCTTAGTGAGAGAAAAATGATGCTCTTCTACAAAACACTTGTGCGAGGAAAGAAATTTCATCACACTAAAATATCTATAGGTTGTGTCTTATTTGTTCCAAAAAGCAGTCATTTTTCAGTTTGATTCTTTTTGAAATACAAGTCATCATTTCTTTCAATCAACACCAATTCATTTTTTCAGAAGACTACCTTGTGAAATTGTACGAAAAATATCCCTTTTACGAGATTGGAAGAACATTCTGTTGCTCTCAAAAAAAAAAAAATTTGTACTGTGCTGAGGAATACCAGTGGGACAAACAGGATGTCTATTAAACTTTTGTACTATTACAAGCCCCAGCAAGTGGGAAAAAAATAAAGACTCCACTTGTATTTCATGAAATATGTGCAAATCAATATATCTAAACTGGACACCAGTCCAGTTTCCAATGTTGAAAAGAATCAATCAAAACATCACCCAGCAGGAAATGGGAAAGCGAAAATGAATCATGAAAAAGGTTTAAATCTACATAAAATTACGAATTAGGCAATGGTCTATCAAAAACTATTACCCCATAGTCATACAAACTAAAGAAGGTCCTGCGCACATTATTCCAACAGGTTCAACGTCTGCAAATAAAATAAAAGAAATTGCTTCTATTCAACAAGCTATTCATCTAGATACTGTTATTTCAGTTCAGTTCAGTCGCTCAGTTGTGTCCACTCTTGGTGACCCCATGGACGGCAGCACACCAGGCCTCCCTGTCCATCACCAACTCCCGGAGTTTACTCAAACTCATGTCCATGGAGTCAGTGATGCCATCCAACCATCTCATCCTCTGTCGTCCCCTTCTCCTCCCGCCTTCAATCTTTCCCAGCATCAGGGTCTTTTCCAATGAGTCAGCTCTTTGCATCAGGTAGCCAGAGTATTGGAGTTTCAGCTTCAGCATCAGTCCTTCCAATGAATAGTCAGGACTGATTTCCTTTAGGATGGACTAATTTGATTGACTTGCTGTCCAAGGGACTCTGAAGAGTCTTCTCCAGCAACACAGTTCAAAAACATCAATTCTTCTGCACTCAGCTTTCTTTTTTTTTTTTTTTTTAAATTTTAGTTTTTTATTTTTTAAATTTTAAAATCTTTAATTCTTACATGCATTCCCAAACATGAACCCCCCTCCCACCTCCCTCCCCATAACAACTTTCTGGGTCATCCCCATGCACCAGCCCCAAGCATGCTGCATCCTGCGTCAGACATAGACTGGCGATTCAATTCACATGATAGTATACATGTTAGAATGTCATTCTCCCAAATCATCCCACCCTCTCCCTCTCCCTCTGAGTCCAAAAGTCCGTTATACACATCTGTGTCTCTTTCCCTGTCTTGCATACAGGGTCGTCATTGCCATCTTCCTAAATTCCATATATATGTGTTAGTATACTGTATTGGTGTTTTTCTTTCTGGCTGACTTCACTCTGTATAATCGGCTCCAGTTTCATCCATCTCATCAGAACTGATTCAAATGAATTCTTTTTAACGGCTGAGTAATACTCCATTGTGTATATGTACCACAGCTTTCTTATCCATTCATCTGCTGATGGACATCTAGGTTGTTTCCATGTCCTGGCTATTATAAACAGTGCTGCGATGAACATTGGGGTACATGTGTCTCTTTCAATTCTGGTTTCCTCGGTGTGTATGCCCAGAAGTGGGATTGCTGGGTCATAAGGTAGTTCTATTTGCAGTTTTTTAAGGAATCTCCACACCGTTCTCCATAGTGGCTGTACTAGTTTGCATTCCCACCAACAGTGTAGGAGGGTTCCCTTTTCTCCACACCCTCTCCAGCATTTATTGCTTGCAGATTTTTGGATCGCAGCCATTCTGACTGGTGCACTCAGCTTTCTTTATACTCCAACTCTCACATCCATACAGGACTATTGGAAAAACCATAGCTTTGACTAGACAAACTTTTGATGGCAAATTAATGTCTCTGCTTTGTAATATGCTGTCCAGGTCAGCCATAGTTTTTCTTTCAAGGGGTAAATGTCTTTTAATTTCATTGGTGCAGTCACCATCTGCAGTGATTTTGGAGCCCAGAAAATAAAGTCTCACTGTTTCCATTATTTCCCCATCTATTTCCCATGAAGTGATGGGACCGGATGCCATGATCTTAGTTTCCTGAATGTTGAGTTTTAAGCTACTTTTTTCACTCTCCTCTTTCACTTTCATCACGAGGCTCTTTAGTTCTTCTTTGCTTTCTGCCATCAGGGTGGTGTCATCTGCATATCTGAGGTTATTGACATTTCTCCCGGCAATCTTGATTCCAGCTTGTGTTTCATCCAGTCCAGCATTTCTCATGATGTTGTCTGTGAGTGTCCAGGAGTCTCCAGCGGAGGTGTGGGTTGGTGGTGGCTTGCTGCAGGATTTGGGGGCACTGAGTGTAGCAGTATATTCATGGGATGTTTTGAAGGAGGTCACCATTATCTTCCCTGGTGGCTCAGATGGTAAAGTGTCTGCCTACAATGCGGGAGACCCGGGTTCAGTCCCTGGGTGGGGAAGATCTCCTGGAGAAGGAAATGGCAACCCACTCCAGTACTCTTACCTGGAAAAACGCATGGTTAGAGGAGCCTGATAGGCTATAGTCCATGGGGTCACAAAGGGTCGGACAAGACTGAGCGGCTTCACTTTTACTTTCACTCTACAGGGTGACAATATACAGCCTTGACGTACTCCTTTCCTGATTTGGAACCAGACCATTGTTCCATGTCCAGGTCTAACTGTTGCTTCCTAACTTGCATACAGATTTCTCAGGAGGCAGGTCAGGTGGTCTGTTATTTCCATCTCTTTCAGAATTTTCCACAGTTTGTTGTGATCCACACAGTCAAAAGCTTTGGCGTAGTCAATAAAGCAGAAGTAGATGTTTTCCTGTTATTTAGCTCATCAAAAAAGGTATAAAGTATCTCTTTAACAATAAGATTTAAAAAATAGGCAGCAGATAATCACAATCACAGAAATATTTTAATTTAATAAAAATGCAAACCCAATTGCCTGGAATTATAAAAAGGATTTGATTCACTGATTTCCAGACTTTTGTATTTTCAAGTAGCCATACATTTTTCTGTAGATACTATCTTTGTTTCCATTTTACGGAGATAATGCTTTAGGATAGATTTAGGATAAATTCTTCCATGGTGGAAAATATTTATTGATAGAAACTGATCCTAAAGTATTATGTCTGTAAAGTGTAAACAAATATAGTTTGCATGTTTTCCAACTTATATCTATAATCTGCTTTGCTCTCAGTTGAACTTCCTTGGTGGTAAAGAATCTGCCTGCTAACATAGGAGACACAGAAGACACATGTTCGGTCCCTGGGTCAAGAAGATCTACTGGAGAAGGGAATGGCAACCTGCTCTAGTGTTCTTGCCTGGGAAATCCCATGGACAGAGGAGCCTTAGCAGGCTAGTCCAAGGGGCCTCAAAAGAGTCTGACACGACCGAGCGACTTTCATACACACACATAAGACCGAAAGGTGATCAAAATAATATCTAGGGCTAATTCTTTAGGTTTTCTCATTGGACACATAGAACTCTGTTAATCACCATATATTGTGAGGTTAAAAAATAGGACAGTTTTCTTATTATTCTCTGGTTCAGCTTACTCATGGGAGAGGCTGTGATGGGTTAGGGGAGTAAAGCTGGAAGGTGACAATTTTTTTGTTTGTCTGTTTTTATTGGAGTAGAGTTGATTAACCCTAACCCCACTCCAGTACTCTTGCCTGGAGAATCCCATGGACAGAGGAGCTTGGTGGGCTGCAGTCCATGGGGTCGCAAAAAGTTGGACATGACTGAGCGACTTCACTTTGACTTTTCACTTTCATGCATTGGAGAAGGAAATGGCAACCCACTCCAGTGTTCCTGCCTGGAGAATCCCAGGGACAGAGGAGCCTGGTGGGCTGCTGTCCATGAGACTGCAGGGTTGGACACGACTGAAGCGGCTTAGCAGCAGCAGCAGCAGCAGCAGCAGCAGCAGCAGCAGCAGCAGCAGACTTGATTAAGGGTTTGCCTGGTAGCTCACATGGTAAAGTGTTGGCCTGCAGTTCGGGAGACCAGGGGTTGGATCCCAGGGTTGGAAAGATCCCCTGGAGAAAGAAATGGCCACCCACTCCAGTATTCTTGCCTGGAGAATCCCAGGGACGGGGGAGCCTGGAGGGGTACAATCCATGGGGTCGCACAGATCGGACACGACTGAAGTGACTTAGCAATACAGTGTATGTATGTCAATCCCAATCTCCGAATTTATCCCTTCCCCCCCTTACGCCCCGTTAACTGTAAGTGTGTTTTCTGCATCTCTGACTCTTTCTGTTTTGTAGATGAGGTGGAAATCAACATGTTTAATTCTTTATTCTTGTATCTCTGAGCAGTTAAGTGGACATAGATTCCAGGTAGCATGTCCACAGGTTAACATAATTGAGCATGGCATCTGCTTTTTGTATGTCAGAAAAGGAACATCTATGATATTTTAATTACAATTTAACACACAATTAAATTATAGGAAGTGGATGTATGCTTCCCTGCACAGTAGGTATGTTCACATAGAAAGTCACATCAGTGACTTAAACCTGAATCTTGCTCTTTCTCTATTAGTATGTATTATTGTAATTATATATTTTATTATATTTTCTCTTTGGAAGAAAAGCTATGATCAACCTAGACAGCATATTAAAACGCAGAGATGTTACTTTGCCAACAAAGGTCCATCTAGTCAAGGCTATGGTTTTTCCAGTAGTCATGTATGGATGTGAGAATTGGACCATAAAGAAAGCTGAACACCAAAGAATTGATGCTTTTGAACTGTGGTGTTGGAGAAGACTCTTGAGAATCTCTTGGACTGCAAGGAGATCCAACCAGTCCATCCTAAAGAAGATCAGTCCTGAATGTTCATTGGAAGGACTGATGCTGAAACTGAAACTCCAGTACTTTGGCCACTTGGTGCGAAGAGCTGACTCCTTGGAAAAGACCCTGATGCTGGGAAGATTGAAGGCAGGAGGAGAAGGGGACAACACAGGGTGAGATGATTAGACGGCCTCACTGACTCGATGAACATGAGTTTGAGTAAACTCTGGGAGTTGGTGATGGACAGGGAAGCCTGGCGTGCTGCAGTCCATGGGGTCGCAAAGAGTCGGACATGACAGAGAGTGAACTGAACTGTTTGTAACTAGAGCCAGAATATTTTCTATGTTATCATACTACCCGATTTGCGCTCAATTAAAATGTTCCAGTAAGAAAAATCTAAATTTGTTAGAAATAATTTCCAATCAATTATTATCAAATGACAGGCTGTGCTTGCTTTATTTAAGGAGAGAAACAGAATTGATACAAATGAGCTCTGGGAACATTTGCATCTTTGAAAAATTGCGTGTCTTGATCACATTTATTAAATCACTGAAAGTACTGAAGAGAGCATGCAAGTATTGAATTTAACTGGAGAAACTCACCAGTCTGATGCAAACACTTAGAACATGTATTTTAAGGAAAAAGTCAGTTGATGCTAGGCTCCATTGTTTTTAATTTTTTTTTTTTTAACAGTCGATCCTTGTGGGTTATCTATTTTAAAGTTAGGCTATATATTTTTAACTGCCTCTTCTTATTTCAGTGTGAGATGTAATTTTTTCTTTTAAGTTTGTTGTTTTTAGAGCTACCCTGGTGACTCAGTGGTTAAGAATCTGCCTGCCAACACAGGAGACATGGGTTTGATCCCTGGCCCCAGGAATATCCCACAGGTTTTGGAGCAGCTAAGTTCACAATTATGGAGTCCGCCTACCTCAACTACTGACTCAGCACAACGAAAATAAAATAAATATTTTTCAAAGTTTCTTATTTTTCGCCTCATAATTAATGATACGTAACAGTGCTATCTTTGGAAGGAATGATGCTAAAGCTGAAACTCCAGTACTCTGGCCACCTCATGTGAAGAGTTTACTCATTGGAAAAGACTCTGATGCTGGGAGGGATCGGGGGCAGGAAGAGAAGGGGACGACAGAGGATGGGATGGCTGGATGGCATCACTGACCCGAAGGACGTGAATCTGAGTGAACTCTGGGAGTTGGTGAGGCACAGGGAGACCTGGCGTGCTGCGAGTCATGGTGTCGCAAAGAGTCAGACACAACTGAGCGACTGAACTGAACTGAACTGAACGGTGCTATGTGTACAATCAAGCTAAAATATGAATTTTAAGATTGTCGGCTTTATGCGAAAATCTTTCTGAACGCATGTCAGAGTTAACGTCTGTCTATTTCCCTGCCTTCTCTCTCTGTCTGTCTGTCTCACTCTGATATAGCTTATTCTAAAGCACGGCTGAAAGTCTGGATTTTATTTCGCATTTTAACATCGAGGCAGTTCTGTTTTACTTTTCTTTCGTTGCTTGCATCAGATTTAATGCAGCTCTCACAGTTTCACTCAGAAATCAGAGACTGGAAACTCTAATAATCCTAAATATGCATTTTCTACAATGAATAGTCATGTTCTCAAATTCTATTTCAGGGGTCCTCCTCTCTTCAGTCCCTGTTCTATGTGTCAGTCCTCAGAATATCCTTTGCAAGCCAAATCTGCACAAATTAACAGCTGAATTCAAGTACACTTTGCTCCTCAAGGCAATTGGTACAAGCTACACAGCAGAATCGGAATCGGAAGTGCAATAAACGAGAGAAGTATCATTATCAGAAGTTACATGCTTCCTTATATGTGGAGAAAAAGACGATCCGATAGGATACATGTACCCCGCCCCCCCCTTGTTCATTGTAACACTATTTACAACAGCCAGGACATGGAGACAAGATAAACGTCCATCAACTGAGGGATGGATAAAGAAGTCGTGGTACATGCATATAATGGAATATTACTCAGCCACGAAAAAGAACAAGGTAATGCCGTGCGCAGCAACATGGGTGGCCCTACAGAAATAAGACAATAAACAAGACAGAAAGAGAAAGATACAAACTAAGAGAAATAAGACAGAAAGAGAAAGATACAAACTAAGAGAAATAAGACAGAAAGAGAAAGTTACAAACTAAGAGAAATAAGACAGAAAGAGAAAGATACATACTGTATAATATCACTTAAATGTGGAATCTAAAAAGAAATGATACAAATGAGCTTATTTAGAAAACAGATACAGACTTAGAGAACAAACTTATGGTCACCAGGCGGAAGGATGGGGGAAGGCATACTTGGAGAGTTTTGGAAGGACGTGGACACACTGCTGTATTTAACAGCACAGGGAACTCTGCTCAGTCCTCTGTAATAACCTTATGGTCACCAGGGGGAAGGATGGGGGAAGGGATAGTTGAGGAGTTTGGGATGGACATGGACACACCACTGCTGTATTTAACATGGAGAACCAGCAAGGACCTGCCGTCCAGCATAGGGAACTCTGCTCAATACTCTGTAATAGCCTTATGGTTTCAGGGTTCCAGGATGGGGGAAGGGATAGTTAGGGAGTCTGGGATGGACATGGACACACTGCTATATTGAAAACGAATAACCAACAAGGACCTCCTGGACAGCACAGGGAACTCTGCTCAATGTCACGTGGCCGCCTGGATGGGAGGGGAGTTTTGGGGGAGACTGGATACACGTACATGTATGGTTGAGTCCCTTTGCTGTCCACCCGAAACCATCACAACATTGTTAATGGGCTACACCGCAGTACAAAATAAAAAGTTGTCACAAAAGAAGTTACATGCTCCTTCCTTATTTTAGATATTAGGACACGAACATAATCTCCGCTACGGTTGGCAGAATACAGCTCTCCAAAGATGCTTATACTTGTGAAACCTGTCACTCTGTCAGTGTCCATGGAAAAGAGGATCTTCCCAGAGGTGATAAAGGCAGCAAACCTCGAGATGGAGAGAATATTCTGGGCCACCCAGGCGGATTCAACTTCATCACCCAGGTCTTTCAGAGCAGAGAGGGTTTCCCAGCTGCGGTCAGAGGGGGCTGCTGGGCCACCCAGGCGGATTCAACTTCATCACCAAGGTCCTTCAGAGCAGACGGTGTTTCCCAGCTGCAGTCAGAGGGGTCTGCTGGGCCACCCAGGCAGATTCAACTTCATCACCTAGGTCCTTCAGAGCAGAGAGGGTTTCCCAGCTGCGGTCCAAGGGGGCTGCTGGGCTACCCAGGCGGATTCAACTTCATCACCCAGGTCCTTCAGAGCAGACGGTGTTTCCCAGCTGTGGTCAGAGGGGGCTGTAACTATGGGAGAAGAAGCATCAGAGAGATGCTCTGAAGATGGATGGTGGGGTCATGAATCATGAAAAGTTGGGTCCCTCTGGAAGCTGGAACAGGCAGCTTTTCCATTCTGGAGGAAATGAATTCTCCACCAGAGCTCCCAGAAGCAACCAGCCCTGTGGACCTCTTAATTTAGATAGCCATCCTGGTTTTCTGGTCTTCCCAGGCAGCTCTAGTGGTAAAGAACCCACCTGCCAATGCAGGTAGATGTCAGAGACGTGGGTCCGATCCCCGGGTTGTGAAGGTCCCTTGGAGGAAGGCATGGGAACCTACTCCAGTCTTCTTGCCTGGAGAATCCCATGGACAGAGGAGCCTGGAGGGCTCCAGTCCACGGGGCTGAGAAGAGTCAGATGTGACTTAGCAAGTAAACAACAACAGTCCCTCAGTCGTGTCCGACTCTTTGCGACCCCGTGGACTGCAGCCCCCCAGGCTCCTCTGTCCCTGGGATTCTCCAGACTGTAATGCTAGCGTGGGTTGCCATTTCCTCCTCCAGATGGTGTTCCTTACCAAGTGATCAAATCTGGGTCTCCTGCATTGGCAGGCGGACTTTCTTTCTTTCTTTTTTTTTTTTTTTTACTGTCTTAATCATGATAGAAAATTTAAACACAGACCAGGAACAACTGCATACTTCAAAGCAATGTCTTCCAGAGCCCAATTTTTAGTACATGGCATATGGACTCACCATATGCCAGGTACACCCCAGAATAACAGTTTGTGGCGGTGAAGAACTGACCCTTAGAAAAATGATTCAATACAAGGTTAATCCAAATCACACACATGTCCTCCTGTGACTCAAGTCAACTCCCAATTGCAAGAAGAACCACGTGGTCTTCCTGGTTCTGTTCTTTTTTTTTTTTTAACCCCAAAACACTCATTTCATTCAGGAATGTAAAATAAGCAATAACAATTTATTTTTAAATTGAAGGGTAGTTGCTTTACAGAATTGTATTGGTTTCTGCAAAATGCCAACATGAATCAGCCATAGATATACACATGCCCCTTTCCTCTCGAACCTCCTTCCCACTTCCCTCCCCATCCAGCAAGCAACATGTTAATCCAACTATTTTTTTTAATCACTTGAGCTATAGAAAAACTACAGGAGCAGAGAGATAGCAGGAAAATATTTAAAAATGGAAAAACGTGACTTTAACTGAAACAATCCTTAGAGCAGGGTGAGATTAAATGATTCTGAAGGTAATTCACATCTCTGAGAATTGAAACATTAAAGGTCGACAGGGTTAAGTAGTGTCAGAAGGAAATTGTCTAAGGTCAGTTAAATTCCTAGAGCAATAGAAACTGTTGAGTCTTTCAAGAGGCAGAGAATACACGAAAAGATGAGAGTAAAGAAGTAAGTCAAATCCCCGTAATTACACCATTCCAAAAAGGCCAGCTTCTGCAATAATACTAAATGAATACCAACACACAAGTGCATCTAGTCAAAGCTATGGTTTTCCAGTAGTCATGTACGGATATGAGAGCTGGTCCATAAAGAACGCTGAGCACTAAAGAACTTATGCTTTTGAACTGCGGTATTGGAGAAGACTCTTGAGAGTCCTTTGGACAGCAAGGAGATCCAACCAGTCCATCCTAAAGGAGATCAGCCCTGAATATTCATCGGGAGGACTGATGCTGAGGCTGAAGCTCCAATCCTTTGGCCACCTGATGCGAAGAGCTGACTCACTGGAAAAGACCCTGATGCTGGGAAAGATGGAAGGCGAGAGGAGAAGGGGGTGTCAGAGGATGAGATGGTTGGATGGCATCATTGACTGGATGGACATGAGTCTGAGCAAGCTCCAGGAGACAGTGAAGAACAGGGAGGCCTGGCTTGGCAGTCCATGGGGTTGCAAAGAGTCGGACACGACTTAGTGACTAAACAACTATCACAAGAGCAACACAAAGTGTGTTCTAAGTGTATGTATTATATTAATTTAATGTATGTAGCCTGCATTTCTGGACCCATCAAGCACATCTGCTTGCACATAAATATTTATTTATTTATTAATTTTTTACTTTTTTATTTTTTTTAATTTTAAAATCTTTAATTCTTACATGCGTTCCCAAGCATGAACCCCCTCCCACCTCCCTCCCCATAACATCTCTCTGGGTCATCCCCATGCACCAGCCCCAAGCATGCTGCACCCTGCATCAGACATAGACTGGCGATTCAATTCTTACATGATAGTATACATGTTAGAATGCCATTCTCCCAAATCATCCCACCCTCTCCCTCTCCCTCTGAGTCCAAAAGTCCGTTATACACATCTGTGTCTTTTTTCCTGTCTTGCATACAGGGTCGTCATTGCCATCTTCCTAAATTCCATATATATGTGTTAGTATACTGTAGTGGTGTTTTTCTTTCTGGCTTACTTCACTCTATAATCGGCTCCAGTTTCATCCATCTCATCAGAACTGATTCAAATGAATTCTTTTTAACGGCTGAGTAATACTCCATTGTGTATATGTACCACAGCTTTCTTATCCATTCATCTGCTGATGGACATCTAGGTTGTTTCCATGTCCTGGCTATTATAAACAGTGCTGCGATGAACATTGGGGTACATGTGTCTCTTTCCATTCTGGTTTCCTTGGTGTGTATGCCCAGCAGTGGAATTGCTGGGTCATAAGGCAGTTCTATTTGCAATTTTTAAGGAATCTCCACACTGTTCTCCATAGTGGCTGTACTAGTTTGCATTCCCACCAACAGTGTAAGAGGGTTCCCTTATCCCCACACCCTCTCCAGCATTTATTGCTTGCAGATTTTTGGATCGCAGACATTCTGACTGGTGTGAAGTGGTACCTCATTGTGGTTTTGATTTGCATTTCTCTAATAATGAGTGATGTTGAGCATCTTTTCATGTGTTTGTTGGCCGTCCGTATGTATTCTTTGGAGAAATGTCTATTTAGTTCTTTGGCCCATTTTTTGATTGGGTGGTTTATTTTTCTGGATTTGAGCTGCATAAGTTGCTTGTATATTTTTGAGGTTAGTTGTTTGTCAGTTGCTTCATTTGCTATTATTTTCTCCCATTCAGAAGGCTGTCTTTTCACCTTGCTTTTATTTTCCTTTGTTGTGCAGAAGCTTTTAATTTTAATTAGATCCCATTTATTTATTTTTGCTTTTATTTCCAGTATTCTGGGAGGTGGATCATAGAGGATCCTGCTGTGATTTATGTTGGAGAGTGTTTTGCCTATGTTCTCCTCTAGGATTTTTATAGTTTCTGGTCTTACATTTAGATCTTTAATCCATTTTGAGTTTATTTTTGTGTGCGGTGTTAGAAAGTGATCTAGTTTCATTCTTCTACAAGTGGTTGACCAGTTTTCCCAGCACCACTTGTTAAAGAGATTGTCTTTACTCCATTGTATATTCTTGCCTCCTTTGTCAAAGATAAGGTGTCCATATGTGTGTGGATTTATCTCTGGGCTTTCCATCTTGTTCCATTGATCTATATGTCTGTCTTTTGCTTGCACATAAATATTTATATATGTGTTCAGTTCAGTTCAGCTCAGTTGCTCAGTATGTGTATGTGCATACAGACGCGAGTACTTGCCCAGTCTCGTCCCACTCTTTGTAACCCCCAGGACGAGTGGTAAAGAATCCACCTGCCACTGCGAAAGACATAGGAACTGTGAGTTTGATCCCTGGAGAAGGCAATGACAACCCACTCCGGCATCCTTGCCTGGAGATCCCACGTACAGACGAGCCTGGCGGGCTATGGTCCATACGGCCGCAGAGAGTTGGACGGGATTGAGCGACTAACACACATCCACACGCTCAATTTGAAATGGGAAATTATGCATTCTACAATATAATTTGGACTTCCCTATAGCTCAGATGGTAAAGAATCTATCTACCTGCCATGCGGGAGATCTGGGTTTGATCCTTGGGCCAGGAAGATCCCCTGGAGAAAGAAATGGCAACACGCTCCAGTACTCTTGCCTGGAGAATCCCTTTGACAGCAGAGCCTGGTGAGCTACTCTGCATGGGATCAAAAAGAGTCAGCCACAGCTAAGTGACTCACACACACACACATAATATAATTTAAAAAACATACTATGCCAGTACTAAAGTCATCAGTAAGGTTTTCACATTTTTCAAAAACTTGATATATATAATTACTTCTATATTTGAAATTTTGATATATATGTAATTTGCTATATATATACAATTTCAAAAATTTTCAAAAATTTGCTATATATAATCACGACTGTACTATGAGGATATATCATTATGACTGATTCATGTTGTTGTTTGGCAGAAGCAAACAGCATTGTAAAGCAGTTTTCCAATTATAAAATAAAATTCTAAAAATAGGAAAAAACAAACGAAAAATCAGCTTGTGTTTTAAAACGTGAGCTTTCTTACCTCAATAAGCATTTGTTTACAGAACAGGTACAAACCGTGGGTGGAACAGCGTGAAATTAAGTTCCAATGAGGGTTTACCAGTTGTATCATATCCATCCCGAATTATATACAACAATGGAGAAACACAGAGTCATATAGCCCTAGTTTGGTTTCCTCCAAGATTTTCTGTTGCTTAAAGAAAACTATACCTTTCTTTGAAAGCCGATACACTTTTCTTTTGTAAAAAATAAATATTTATTTCAACTGGAGTATAGCTACTTTGCAATACTATGAGTGCTTTCGCCACACATCCACATGAATCGGCTGGCCACAGGTATACACATGTCCCCTCTGAAACCGAAGCCCCCTTTCCACGTCCCTCCCCACCCCAGCCCTCCACGTGGCCCCAGAGCATCAGCCCTGGGTGACCTGCTTCACGCATCATTCTTGCACTGGTCATCTATTCCGCATAATAAACATGCTTCCTTGCTATTCTCTCAAACCTTCCCAACCCTTGCCTTCTCCCACCGAGTCCAGATGGACCTAGAGCCTATTCTATAGAGCCAAGTAAGTCAGAAAGGCAATGGCACCCCACTCCAGTACTCTTGCCTGGAGAATCCCATGGACGGAGGAGCCTGGTAGGCTGCAGTCCACGGGGTCGCGAAGAGTCGGGCACGACTGAGTGACTTCACTTTCCCTTTTCACTTTCATGCATTGGAGAAGGCAATGGCAACCCACTCCAGTGTTCTTGCCTGGAGAATCCCAGGGACGGGGGAGCCTGGCGGGTTACCATCTATGGGGTTGCACAGAGTCGGACACGACTGAAGCGACTTAGCAGCAGCAGCAGCAGCAGCAAGTCAGAAAGAGAAGGGCACACAACCTCTATTAACGCATATGTACGGAATCTATAAGGATGGTACCAAGGACCCTACCTACAGGGTAGCGAAAGAGACAAAGATGTAAACGGCACATTTCTTCCCCAGTCTCTCCCACACCTCAGCCCAGGTAAACCCAGAAACTCGGCGTGTTGCAAAATCATTTCACGTGTCAACCGGGTTTTTTGCTAAATGCGTTAACAATTTTCTTTCCCCCTTCAGTGAAAACAATAGCTTTTCTATAGCGTTTTTCTTTGAACACACAGTTTTATTTCCCAGTTTTTTGAAGGTGAAATGGGAATTCTTGAATACCATTGTGAGGAGCACGAAGGCAGTGTGTACTGAAAACCTGTTCCAAGGCTCATAGGGTTAAAGCAGGTAATTTCAATTCTTCCAAACTCACATGAAGAACTGCTGTGAATTTGGGGGAAAAATATAAAAAAAACAAAACAAAACAAAAACAGACTTACTCTGAATGCTTTCAGTGGGTAGAGCAAGTGATGGGAAAGAAGGGAAAACTTTAAATGGTGAACCATAAGGAACTGTGCACGTCCATTTCGCCGTAGCTACATCAAGGAGTGGCTAGAGAGTTAACACATAATAAAGACGTTGAGTAAAACAGCCTGCCTCATATATAAATGGCTTTGTTTAAAAAAAGATGCCAGGTGAATTCACAGATGTGTTAGTAATTTTTTTTTTTTGGGGGGATTGAGGCCAAATTGGGATTCTGAGGCTCTCTATCTCAACTGTTCCTAATTCTCACAAATCCCACTGTCTCTGGTTTAAGCCTCTGCTCACATTCATTCTGACTTGTACGTCTCCTGTTGGGGCTACCTCATTTCTGTTTTCACCTCTCCCCTTTTTTGTTCATTGTTGTTTACTTGACAAGCCATGCCCGCCTCTCTGCAACCCCATGGACTGTAGCCCACCAGGCTTCTCTGTCCATGGGATTCTCTAGGCAAGAGTACCGGAGTGGGTTGCCATGCCCACCCCCAGGGGATCTTCCTGACACAGGCTTGAACCCGGGTCTCCTGCACTGGTAGGCAAGTTCTTAACCACTGAGCCACCAGGGACCCTTAAGAATACATTTAACACTGTTTTACTTTCAGATGTACAACGTATCAATTCTATATTTGTGTATACTAAAAAATCATTTGTGTATATTGCTCCAGCGACACCACTCTGAGTTTATATTACACATGTCAGCACACTTAGTTACCATTAAGTCTAGATAAGGACACAATGTTACCAGCGGGTTTCTTTTTTTTTTTTTCTTCCTGTGATGAGAATGTTTAAGGTCTCCTTTCTTCAGTTCAGCTCAGTTCAGTGCAGTTGCTCAGTGGTGTCCGACTCTTTGCGACCCCATGAACCACAGCACGCCAGGCCTCCCTGTCCATCACCAACTCCCAGAGTTCACTCAGACTCATGTCCATCGAGTCAGTGATGCCATCCAGCCATCTCATCCTCTGTCGTCCCCTTCTCCTCCTGCCCCTAATCCCTCCCAGCATCAGAGTCTTTTCCAATGAGTCAACTCTTTGCATCTCGTCTCTTAGAAACTTTCAAATCTGCAATGCAGAATTCAAAATAAGTTTACTAACAAAACGCACAGCAATGGGGAGGAATATGTACCTTGTTAAATTACACTTTTTTTCAGAGGGATATATATGAAACAGCAACAGCTAAGTAATAAGATGGAGTCTCTTGGATTGCAAGGAGATCCAACCAGTCCATCCTAAAGGCTAAGATTTTTCCAGTGGTCATGTATGGATGTGAGAGTTGAACTGTGAAGAAAGCTGAGCACCAAAGAATTGATGCTTTTGAACTGTGGTGTTGGAGAAGACTCTTGAGAGTCCCTTGGACTGCAAGGAGATCTAACCAGTCCATCCTAAAGGAAATCAGTCCTCAATATTCATTGGAAGGACTGATGTTGAAGCTGAAACTCCAATACTTAGGCCACCTGGTTCAAAGAACTGACTCATTGGAAAAGACCCTGATGCCGGGAAAGATTGAGGGCAGGAGGAGAAGGGGACGGCAGAGGATGAGATGGTTGGATGGCATCACCGACTCGATGGACATGAGTTTGAGCAAGCTCTGGGAGCTGGCGATGGAGAGGGAGGCCTGGTGTGCTGCAGTCCATGGGGTTGTAAAGAGAACCCCTTTACAGGGGGTCAACAGTAACAAATAAAAGATTAGTTTCCAAGATAATTCCTGCTCAATACATATTTATTTATTTTTTTCAATACATATTTAACTCTGCCTCGGACAAGAATATTTTACCAACTCAGAACCAGGAATAGCCATGAGAATTTTAAGGTCTGTTCCTTAAGCAAAAGCAGGAGTGAACATAAGTTTTGAGTGGTATTAGTTATTTTACTGGTAATGGTGATAATGAATATACTAAAGTGACCCAGGGGAATTTTCACATTCTGCTGCCAATATTTCAAAGCAATAGTCCTAAAAAATGTGTGCAGTCATGACCAAAACTACTTTTCACCTCCACACTTTATAGCGGCTGCCACTGTAAATTCATAATTTTACAAAATGGATCCATTTATGCTATAGAGTCCAGAGCCAACCTTTTCTAAAGCATCTTATTTCGCTCTGTAGGAATCCCCCGAATTATTACATTTTAGGACTTGGTGAGGTCTGAATGCTCCCACACAGTATAGAAATTGCATCTACAAATTGCCGGTCCCTCTTTGATGGGTTCGCCCTGCGAGTTAGGAATGCTGCATTTCACCTGAGCTATTTATCCAGAGTTATTGAAAAAGGATAAAAAAATAAAAAGAAAAATGGTTCTCGACAAAGATGTTTCCTTAATCAGATTTACTTCGACACAATGGGCTACGTTTCTACCGTTGTGATTCACTACTGGCCATATTGTAAGAAATTGAATAAGCATAATTCAATCAGGTTTTTTTTTTTTTTTCCAACAGTTCCAAAAGTTCAGAAGGGAGGAGCATATAAATTAAGGCATTAAAGATGGTCTTGGAAAAGCATATTCAGTATGCCATGAATTTATCAGTTTTTCAGGATGAATGAAAGTTTCTCAAAGGCCTTTGGCCATGAGAGACTAGCTGTTTAATTTCAGAGTTTGCATATCCTCCCAACTAATCACACTGCCTTTGTCATACAAGATAGTTTTTTTTTTTTTTTTTCTTGTAGTCTTATTTACCAAGCTCCTGGAGAAGGAAATGTCAACCCACTCCAGTATTCTTGCCTGGAGAATCCCATGGATGGAGGAGCCTGGCGGGCTACAGTCCACGGGGTCGCAAAGAGTCGGACACGACTGATCGACTTCACTCCACATCACTTCCCTTTACCAAGCTATGCTTTTATAGAAGGATTTTCTCCCAGGCGTTGATGGAGGTGCTCTTCAGTGCCTCTGTGAAAGTCTGGAGCATCTGCTATTTGCGTTCAGGTCTATTTTCGCCTGTAATGTAATTAATTCACTTCGTTGTTGCTTCCTTGCAAAGTCATTCTAAGACTCTCTGTGACCCAGTGGAGTGTAGCCCGCCAGGCTCCTCCATCCATGCGATTCTCCAGGCAAGAATACTGGAGTGGGTTGACATTTCCTTCTCCAAGGGATCTTGCTGGTCCAAGGGTGGAACCCGTGTCTCCTGCACGGGCAGCTGGGTTCTTTACCACTAGCGCCAGCTGGAAAGTCCTTATCTGGATGGATAGGCACATAGATATTGATTCTTTCTGCAAATTAAACGCAACCAGGAATTTATCTTTTTTCCCACCTGAGTAGCAGCATTTCCTGTCTCAGTAGCAGTATTTGCTACACTTATGGTTCTTTCTGCTTTAATACCCAGATGCATTTTTTTGCTCCATATATACATAAGTATCAACTTTCCCTCTTGTTTCTGCTCTTTTAGGACTCCTGGAATTGTCAGAAGAGTAGGTGTGGGTTAAATGCTCTGTGAAGACTGAAAGAACCAAGAAGTTGTGTCAGTGTTTCTTTCTTGCACTTTATAGTTTCTATGTTTTCTCTTGGACATTAAAAAAGAAAAAAAAGTTTTTGGCCAAGTCACGAGGCATGTGGAAGCTTAGCTCCCGGATCACGGACAGACCTCTGCTCCCTGCACTGGAAGGCAGAGTCTCAACCCCTGGACCACTGGGTAAGTCCCTCCCCTTGGACATTTTTGTTACGAGTGTCCTCCTCCAACATAATCTTTGGAGTGTTTCCGCATATCCCATCTTTTGTTTCTGCCTAGGTTCAAATGGGGGCTTCCCAGGTATCTCACTTGTAAAGAATCTGCCTGCCAGCGCAGGAGATTCCAGTTCAGCCCTGCATTGGGAAGATCCCCTGGAGCAGGCGATGGCACCCCACTCCAGTGCTCTTGCCTGGAAAATCCCATGGACGGAGGAGTCTGGTGGGCTGCAGTCCATGGGGTTGCTGAGGGTCGGACATGACTGAGCGACTTGACTTTCGCTTTTCACTTTCATGCATTGGAGAGGGAAATGGCAACCCACTCCAGTGTCCTTGTCTGGAGAATCCCAGGGACGGGGGAGCCTGGTGGGCTGCCATCTCTGGGGTCTCACAGTCGGACATGACTAAAGCGACTTAGCAGCAGCAGCAGCAGAAAAAATAACACTCCCATGGACAGAGGAGTCACAAAGGGTCCCAAAGAGTTGGACACAACTGAACAAATAACACTCATATTTTTCACTCTTGTTTTCTTTAAAACTGTAAATATAACATATTTACAGTAGGCTGATGTGAGGGACCTTTTTTTGCATTATGGCTCATAACCATAGTTATTTCTGTCTTGTCTTTATTCCTGTGACTTTAATGACTTGTGACTTTAATTATTCTTGTGACTTTAATCTTTAAATTTCTGAAGGTATTTCTGTAAAATATATCTGACCATAATTCAAATGAACTTTTACATAACGCAACCCGAGTTTGGTTACAGCTTCGTATTAATACATTAACAATTCATATTCTAATTTAAAAATAATAGACCAGAAGAACAAATTTATATTCCTAATTGGCAAGGTCGCTGCATATATTAGCACAGATGGAACTGTAATTATTTTTGAAATTACTCTAACAACTAATTTTCTCCTCAAAAGTCTAATGAATTTAATTTAATCCAAAATAGCTTATTGGACTCATTGTCCTATGATTTACATCTTTTTTTCCTTGTTAGCAATAATTTCGTCTCAGCCCTAATGATCTTAGAGGCGGAGGTATTTCTGAGATGCATCTAAATTGTGTTTGTTCAAACTAGCATTTCATTTCCAGCTTACCCAACTGCCTTATCATCTTATGTTCTCAATCTCTACCACAGTTCTTACTTTTTAGCTATCAGGAGATAAACACATAGATGGGTAGTGACTTGTATTTCTTTTTCATGATATGATTTCTTTGGCTTTGGGCTACGATTAAAATCTGGTGTCTGGGAATTCCCTGGTGGCAGACCAGATAGAATCTGTGTTCCAATGCAGGAGACATGAGTTCGATCCCCCATCCAGGAAGATTCCACAGTAAGCAGAGCAGTTAAGCCCGTGAGCCACAGCTACTTGAGCATACACAGCCCAACGAGAAGTAGCCCCTGCTCTCCACAGCTGGAGAAAGCCCTCACACAGCAATGAAGACTCAGTGCAAGCAAAAAATTAAATACATAGGTTTTCAAAAAGACATTTAAATTAAATATCTGTTATTTCGATTTGTTTGGGATCAGATGTCTTTACAACGTCGTTGTTAAAATGCAGCTTGTTTAAAGATATTTATTATAATACAGGGATTTCCCTGGTGGCTGAGTCAGTAAAGAATCTGCCTGCAATGCAGGAGACCAGGGTTTGATCCCTGGTTTGGGAAGATCCCCTGGAGAAGGAAACGGCAACCCACTCCATTATTCTTGCCTGGAGACTCCCAGTGACAGAGGAGCCTGGCGGGCTATAGTCCATGGGGTCATAGAGAGTCAGACAGGACTGAGCGACTAACACACACACACACACACGCACACACACACACGCATTATAACACAGATGCTACACACACACGCACACACAATATAGCATAGATGCTACACACACACACACATTATAACATAGACGCTACACACACACATATTATAACACAGACGCTACACATATACACATTATAACACAGACACTACACACAGACACACACACACAGTATAACACAGATGCTACACACACACACACATTACAACAGAGACACTACACACACACACACACACATTATAACACAGAAGCTACACACACACATTACAGACACACACACACACAGTATAACACAGAAGCTACACACACATTATAACACAGATGGTACACACACACGCACAAACACACACACACACATTATAACACAGACGCTAGACACACACACACATTATAACACAGATGCTACACACACACACACTATAACAGATGCTACACACACACACACAGATAACACAGATGCAGGAGACCGGGGTTTGATCCCTGGTTTGGGAAGATCCCTGGAGAAGGAAACGGCAACCCACTCCATTATTCTTGCCTGGAGACTCCCAGTGACACAGGAGCCTGGCGGGCTATAGTCCATGGGGTCATAGAGAGTCAGACAGGACTGAGCGACTAACACACACACACACACATGCACACACACACACACATTATAACACAGATGCTACACACACACGCACACACAAAATAACATAGATGCTACACACACACACACATTATAACACAGACGTTACACACACACACACATTATAACCCAGATGCTACACACACAAATACACACATTATAACACAGATGCTACACACACAGTATAACACAGACGGTACACACACACACACACAGTATAACACAGATGCTACACACACACACACATACATACAGACACACAGTATAACACAGACGCTACACACACACACACATTATAACACAGACGCTACACACACACACACATTATAACCCAGATGCTACACACACACACAGACACACACACACATTATAACACAGATGCTACACACACAAATACACACATTATAACACAGACGCTACACACACACACACATTATAACACAGACGCTACACACACACACACATTATAACACAGATGCTACACACACACACACATTATAACACAGACACTACACACACACAGACAGTATAACAGACGCTACACACATACACACACACATTATAACACAGACGCTAGACACACACACACATTATAACACAGATGCTACACACACACACACTATAACAGATGCTACACACACACACACGTAACACAGATGCAGGAGACCGGGGTTTGATCCCTGGTTTGGGAAGATCCCCTGGAGAAGGAAACGGCAACCCACTCCATTATTCTTGCCTGGAGACTCCCAGTGACACAGGAGCCTGGCGGGCTATAGTCCATGGGGTCATAGAGAGTCAGACAGGACTGAGCGACTAACACACACACACACACGCACACACAAAATAACATAGATGCTACACACACACACACATTATAACACAGACGTTACACACACACACACATTATAACCCAGATGCTACACACACACACAGACACACACACACATTATAACACAGATGCTACACACACAAATACACACATTATAACACAGATGCTACACACACACACAGTATAACACAGACACACACACACACACATTATAACACAGACACACACACATACACATACACACACACACACACACACACATTATAACACAGATGCTACACACACACACAGTATAACACAGACGGTACACACACACACACATTATAACACAGACACACACACACATACACACACAGTATAACACAGATGCTACACACACACACACACACATTATAACACAGATGCTACACACACAAATACACACATTATAACACAGATGCTACACACACACACAGTATAACACAGACGGTACACACACACACACATTATAACACAGACACACACACACATACACACACAGTATAACACAGACGCTACACACACACACACATTATAACACAGACGCTACACACACACACACACACATTATAACACAGATGCTACACACACACACACATTATAACACAGACACTACACACACACAGACAGTATAACAGACGCTACACACATACACACACACATTATAACACAGACGCTAGACACACACACACATTATAACACAGATGCTACACACACACATACACTATAACACAGACGGTACACACACACACACATTATAGCACAGACGCTATACACATACACGCATTATAACACAGATGCTACACACACACACATTAAAACACAGACCCTACACACACACACACACACACACACATTATAACACAGATGCTGCACGCATGCACACACACACAGAGTATAACACAGATGCTACACACACACGTACATTATAACACAGACGCTACGATGAGAGTGAGGTAAAATGTTTTCCTTTAGAGCTGACTATTTAAAGGCATTCTTTATTTCTGCAATGTCTTTCTTTTTTTGTAAAGGGGAATGTCCTCCTCCACATCAGTGAGAGATTTGAATTTCATCACCAATGTGCCTTTTCTCCTAAGTCACTAGGATCCGCTTCTCTTAGAATTCTTTTCATATTTCTGTTAGTGGAAATGCAACTTTATTAAAGAACTAACTATGACCTGCTGTCTAGCACAGGGAACTCTGCTCAATACTCTGTAATAACCTGATCGTCACCGGGGGGGAAGGATGGGGGAAGGGATAGTTAGGGAGTTTGGGATGGACATGGACACACTGCTGTATTTAACATGGAGAACCAGCAAGGAGCTGCTGTCCAGCACAGGGAACTCTGCTCCATGTCACACGGCAGCCTGGATGGCAGGGGAGTTTGGGAGAGAACAGATACATCCATATGGATGGCTGAGTCTCTTCACTGTTCACCTGAAACTGTCACATCATTCCTAAGTGGCTAGACTTCAACACAACATAAAAAGTTAAGAAAAAACCCTGGCCAATTTAGCAGGTGTGGTGTCACGATGGGCAAGGATGTTCCTTCAGCCCCTGTGTCTTACCTAAGTTCTGCACACCAGCCAGAATAAACTCTTGACACCTATGATGTGTGTGGAGGACCAAGAAGGACTTTCTCTGCATATCCAAGACCATCAGAGAATTGCCGAAGGTATTCCCCAAGAGAGAGGAGCGTGACTTGGAATTTCTTGCCTTACAATCATGACTTTGGAGGTAAGGCTGAAGAAAGTCGTGCGATGTCTAGTTTGTGTGAGCTGAGCTGTGTGGCTGAGAGTAAAGAATTTCCAGTGGGTTGTGCCTATGTTTCTCCTAAGGATATGTTTCTTTGTTAATGCGGGTGATGAAGGTCCCTTATGACACCTGCCTCTAGCTCTCGAAAGCAAAGATCAGTACGTCATTGATTACAGATCAGAATAGTGTTTGTCTATATATACTTCCTTTGCAGTCCCGAAGTCAGGACTTTGGCTTTCAATGCGTCAGGTGGGGGTTCAATCTGTGGTCAGGGAGCTAAGATCCTGCATGTATCAAGGACAAAAAAACAAAAGGCAAGAAACAGAAGCAATAGTCAACAGTAACAAATTCAATAAAGACTTAAAAAAAAATGGTCCAGATCAAAAAAATCTTCTCTTCTCTGTTGCCTTAACTAGGACTTCCAACAAGGAAACCATAAACAAGATGGAAAGACAACCCTCAGATGGTGGGAGAAAATAATATCAGATGAAACAATTGGCAAAGGATTAGTTTCCAAAAAATACAAGCAGCTCATGCAATACAGTACCAGAAAAACAAACAACCCAATCAAAACCTGGGCAAAAGGACTAAACAGTCATTTCTCCAAAGAAGAGTTGCAGATGGCTAACAGACACAGGAAAAGATGCTCAACGTCGCTCATTATCAGAGAAATGCAAATCACAACTACAGTGAAATATCAGCTCACAGCAGTCAGGACGTCTGTCATCAAAAAGTCTACCAGCAATAAATGCCGGAGAAGGTGTGGAGAAAATGGAACCCTCTCACACCGTTGGTAAAAATGTAAAGTGATACAGTTGCCGGGAGAACAGTATGGATGTTCCTTAAAGAAAAAAGACGCAAACTAGGAATAACAGCACCATCAGTTCAGCTCAGTTCAGTTCAGTCGCTCAGTCGTGTCCGACTCTTTGCGACCCCATGAATCGCAGCACGCCAGGCCTCCCTGTCCATCACCGACTCCCGGAGTTCACTCAGACTCACGTCCATCGAGTCCGTGATGCCATCCAGCCATCTCATCCTCGGTCGTCCCCTTCTCCTCCTGCCCCCAATCCCTCCCAGCATCAGAGTCTTTTCCAATGAGTCAACTCTTCTCATGAGGTGGCCAAAGTACTGGAGTTTCAGCTTCAACATCAGTCCTTTCAATGAGTCCTTTCAATGACCCAGGACTGGTCTCCTTTAGGATGGATTGATTGGATCTCCTTGCAGCTCAAGGAACTCTCAAGAGTCTTCTCCAACACCACAGTTCAAAAGCATCAGTTCTTCAGCGCTCAGCTTTCTTCACAGTCCAACTCTCACATCCATACATGACCACAGGAAAAACCATAGCCTTGACTAGACAGAGCTTTGTTGACAAAGTAATGTCTCTGCTTTAGAATATGCTATCTAGGTTGGTCATAACTTTTCTTCCAAGGAATAAGCGTCTTTTAATTTCATGGCTGCAGTCACCACCTGCAGTGATTTTGGAGCCCCCCAAAATAAAGTCTGACACTGTTTCCCCATCTATTTCCCATGAAGTGATGGGACCAGATGTCATGATCTTCATTTCCTGAATGTTGAGCTTTAAGCCAACTTCCTTAATAGTACAATATGACCCAACAAACCCATTACTGGGCATATACCCAGAGAAATCCATAACTGAAAAAGACACATGTACCCCTATGCTCATGCAGCAGTATTTTACAATAGCTGGGACACGGAAGCAACCTAGAAGTCCATCAGCAGGTGAATGGATAAAGAAGCCGTGGTACATACATACAATGGGATATTACTCAGCCATAAAAAAGGAACCATAAAAGTAAAAAGGAGTATTTGAGTGAGTTCTAATAAAGTCGATGAACATAGAACCTATTATACAGAGTGTAGTAAGTGAGAAAGAGAAAAATATCTTATTTTAACGCAAATCTGTGGATTCTAGATGGCCAGTGGGAATTTGCTATATGACTTGGACCTCAAACCAGAGCACTGTGCCAGCCGAGAGGGGTGGGATGAAATAGGAAGTGAGAGGGAGGCTCAAGAGGGAGGGGACACGTGTGTACCCATGGCTGATGCATGTTGACATCTGGCAGAAATCAACACAATACTGCTAAGCAATTATTCTTCGGTTAAAAATAAATACGTCTTTAACAATACTTGAAAAAAATAAGATAAATAAACAGTATATGGAAAACTGCAATCATCTTTTCTAGGAGTTTAGGCCTTGCAGCTCAGCTGGTAAAGAATCTGCCCGCAATGCGGAAGACCTGGGTTCAATCCCCGGGTTGGGACAATCCCCTGGAGAAGGGATAGGGCTACCCACTCCAGTATTCTTGGGCTTCTCTGGCGGCTCAGCTGGTAAAGAATCTGCCTGCAATGTGGGAGACCTGGGTTCGATCCCTGGGTTGGGAAGATCCCCTGCAGAAGGGAAAGGCTACCCACTCCAGTATTCTGGCCTGGAGAATTCCATGCAGTGTATAAATAATCTGTGGGGTTACAAAGAGTTGGATGAGACTGAGCGACTTTCACTTCACTTAGCTCTTCATCTATTTATAATTGGCTCATCACAGTAAATAAGGAGGAAAGTGTTCCATTCTTCTCCGTCTGACACTTTTCATTGCAGAGAACACCACTGTATGTAGTAAATGTTTAAAACGTATTTGACTCGATTCTCTTCGATTGTTGCCAGCTTCTTCACTCACTAAGATTCTATTTTACAACCTATAAGTTAGCTTCTGTTTTAGCGTCTGAAATGATCACCGTACTTGAGAAATGGGCTGAAGTTACCAGAGCTGAACCCTGTGAGGATACGCAGAATGTCCCCCAATCATTTTAAGGCAGAAATGCAATCATGACAGGTGCTCATTAGCTAAGAAAAAATATGTGTGAATTCCACGTTACACGTTTTCACTTTATGATAAAGAAAGCAGTTGTTGACACCACTTTTGGTGAGTCCATTATAATTTAGCCCTTCTAGACAGGACGCTTTTCCATCACACCAGGAAGGATGGCAGATATAATTGATGCTTTCATTGATAATACAAAAGGAATCCATGGATATAATATATAATTATGTTTACGGTTGAAAAATACTCTCACTGTTAATTAAGGAGAAGCAACTGACATGCTGATTTAAGGGGAAAAGAGTCAGAAGGCTAATCTGCTTGGAAATTAGTATTTGCAGGCACTATACATTTTTATTGCAATTTATTGGTCTTCCCCAAATAACGGAATTAATACTTGTAAGATATGAGGCCTGATGCTAGCTGCAAGCGAAAATCCCTAACTAGCATTTATATTGGTTAAGTGTAGACCAGAAGTGCAATTATTTCTTTAAACATTTTATTTATTTTTATTGAAGTTTAGTTGATTGACAAGGCTGTTATTAGTCTCAGGTGTACAGGGAAGTGATTCAGTTATCCGTATATAATCTTTTTCAGATCCTTTTCCCTGACAGGTTATTATAAGATATTGAGTTCTGTGATCTGAGCTATACAGTTGGTCTTTGCTGTTTTCTTTACATTTTAAGTTCTCATGCTCAATCGTGTGAAACTCTTTGTGACCCACCAGGCTCCTCTGTCCGTGGGAATTCTCCAGGCAAGAGTACTGGAGTGGGTTGCCATTTCTCTTCTCCAGGGGATATTCCCGACCCAGGGATTGAACCCAGGTCTCCTGCATTGCGGGCAGATTCTTTATCATCTGAGCCACCTTGGAAGCCCTCATCTCACTTGGAGGTTCCTTTTAAAACAAGCAGGAGAGCAAGTCAGGGATGCTCGTGTGAGCTGACAGCCCCTCTTGCAGAATTCTGAACAAGGACCAGGCTGATCCAACATGTAAATTAGATACCACTGTGCAGGTCTGCTGGACTATAAAGAAAGCTGAGGGCTGAAGAACTGATTCTTCTGAACCGTGGTGTTGGAGAAGACTCTTGAGAGTCCCTTGGACTGCAAGGAGATCCAAACATTCCATCCTAAAGGAGACCAGTCCTGGGTGTTCGTTGGAAGGACTGATGTTGAAGCTGAAACTCCAATACTTTGGCCACCTGATGCAAAGAGCTGACTCATTGGAAAAGACCCTGATGCTGGGAAGGATTGAGGACAGGAGGAGAAGGGGATGACAGAGGATGAGACGGTTGGATGGTTGGATCACCGACTCAATGGACATGAGTTTGGGTGAACTCCGGGAGTTGGTGATGAACAGGGAGGCCTGGCCTGCTGCAGTTCATAGGATCGCAAAGAGTCGGAGATGACTGAGCGACTGAACTGAACTGAACTCTGCAGATCTGTAAATCTCTAGGTCCTCAAGAGATATTATGTGTAAGACACTGCAAATGATGTTCACTTTAGCTTTTTATTTTTTAAGAAATGATACACTGTTAAGTCATGCTGGGGGTTATTTTCTTTGGCAATTATGTGCAAGCGGGTGTGAGCTTTCTCCTGGCAATGTCCAATTTTCAGGGGATGGACAGCCTTTCCTTTCCCGTGCCCTGTAGTTCATTAAACAGTGTCTTGATGTGTGGTTTATCTCATACCGAGGGCTCTGCCGTTCAGGTTCTGTTAGCAAGACATGTTAACACGGCCCAGCGGTGTTTGAAAAGAAACCTTATATATATAATATATATATATATAGTATGCCATTCCATTCCAGTAACCTGAGGTGGCTCAGATGGTCAAGAATCTGCCTGCAATGCAGGAGACCCCAGTTCAATTCCTGGGTCAGGAAGATCCCCTGGAGAAGGGAATGACAACCCATTGCAGTCTTCTTGGGCTCCCCTGGTGCCTCAGTGGTAAAAAGTCCACCTGCCAACGCAGGAGACCTGGGTTCAATCCCTGGGCGCAGAAGATCCCCTGGAGATGCGAATGGCAACCCACTCCAGTATTCTGCCCTGGAGAATGCCATGGACAGAGGAGTCTGGCGAACTTCAGTCCATTAGGGTCCCAGAGGGTCAGACATGGCTTGGTAACTAAGGAATAGCAACCCTTAGTTTACCTGGACCTTGAAGCCTAAAGCCAGCTTTCTTTGCCCTGCGCTTTCTGCAAAGGCGTTTGGTCTTTGTAGAAGATGGTACCTAAACTGGAGTTCTAAGCCCCCGTAGGGAGCTACTCATTTTTCCCTGGGCAACTCCCTTGTATACATGAGGCAGACGTGTGAATTGATTTGTGTTTCTCTTATTCATCTGTCTTACATCACAAGGATGTCAGCCAGGAATGTCTACTCAAGGCAGTTCCTGAAATGGTCTTTCAGCTGTTACACTGGCAACCAGCACACACATCTGCGATTTGAGAAATCGAAATGTAAATGGGTGTGGGGGTAGGATTTTCCTAAGCCCTGTAAAAAAGGGCTTCCCTGGTGGCTCAGAGGGTCAAGAATCTACCTGCCAACACAGGAGATGTGGGTTCCATCCCTGGAACGGGAAGATCCCCTGGAGGGGTGCATGGCAACCCACTCCACTGTTCTTGCCTGGAGAATCCCATGGACAGAGGAGCCTGGTGGGCTACATTCCATGGCGTTGCAGAGTCGGATGGGACTTGGGGACTAAAAATGAGTAAACCAAACAAAGCAAAGTTCCCTTCTTCATACAGAAACTGAAGAGGTTCAGTGACAAAGCGAGTGACTCCGTAAAGAGAATTAAGGGAAAGTTCACGGAACCGTCTGATTGCAGTTGATTGTATCTTTGGGGAAGGAACCATGGAAAACCCTCTGGTCATTTTAATTATTCACGTTGCCCGGAGACAAAGCCTTTCCCTGGGAGAGTGACAGAATGATGCCCGCTGATTGCATCCTGGCTTACAGCAGACAATTACAGAACCCAGCTACCGTTCCAAACTGTGTCGGCAGACCGGTGACCTACTTTGATCCCCGTTAATCAGCTGTGCAAAATGAACCCAGGTTCCGGGACACATTTACACAGAAGGAAGGAAACTGAAGCAGGCCCCTCAAGCAATGGGATGTTGAAGCCACAAAAAGGCAACAAATGGGCAGAAAGCAGCAGGAGGCATGACCGAAGATTGTGCTGATGAGGGGAAAAGTCAAGACTCATTTCCTCAATCCGTCCAGTTTCTCTTCAGCTGCTACTAGCATTTCTCCACACGGTCTGTTGTTCAGCTGATCGGTCGTGTCCGACTCTCTGCGGCCCCATGGACCGCAGCACGCCAGGCCTCCCTGTCCATCACCAACTCACAGAGTTTACCCAAACTCACGTCCATGGAGTCGGTGATGCCATCCAACCATCTCATCCTCTGCCATCCCCTTCTCCTCCCTCAATCTTTCCCAGCATCAGGGCCTTTCCCAATGAGTCAGCTCTTCGCATCAGGTGGCCAAAGGATTGGAGCTTCAGCGTCAGTCCTTTCAATGAATATTCAGGGTTGATCTCTTTTAGGATTGTTCCATAGGTAGATGTCTCTTTAAAATTTTTGACCTAAAGTATAACTATTCTGTGTCCAACGGAAAGAGTGCCATCACCTGAACTGACCCAGGTTCTTATATTTTAAGTGGAGCATCTCTGCGGGTGGAAAGAGATGAACAAAAAATTAAAAAATAAAAAGTAAAAAGCTTTGAGCTACAAGGCACGCTCACTGCCCAGACTCCAAGAGCAAATACTGTCCTTGGCAAACACTAACACTGAGTTTAAACGAAAAGAACAAAGGAGAAGATGATGCCTAGTCTCACCATTACTGTTTAAGGTGGCCTTGGAGACTTTTCCAGTGACCCATTGGAAAAGACTCTGATGCTGGGAGGGATTGGAAGCAGGAGGAGAAGGGGACGGCAGAGGATGAGATGGCTGGATGGCATCACCGACTCGATGGACGTGAGTCTGAGTGAACTCCGGGAGTTGGTGATAGACAGGGAGGCCTGGCGTGCTGTGATTCATGGGGTCGCAAAGAGTCGAACACGACTGAGCGACTGAACTGAGCTGAACTGGAGACTTTAAGCAGATAGAGTGAAACAAGAACAAATTAGTGGTATGGACATTGTAAGTGGATGACACAGTTATTTTATTTTTCAGGCAATACAATCATCTACGTACAAAATTCTCACTCATCCATAGAAATAAATATTGGAGTTCATGTTAGATTTAGGAAAACTAGCTAGATACAGAGAATTATGTTTAAAATAATAATAATACTTTTCTAGCCATACAGGTAAAGTGAATATAAAAATAGTAATGGTTGCTGGTAAGAAAATAATATTTTTATTATGAATTTTGAATAGCATATACATGCTCTGAGTGTCCAATTCTTTGCAACTCTAGCTACTATATATATATCGAGTTATCTAGTATATAACTATATACTAGTTATATATCTATTTGCTCAGTCACCCAGTTGTGCCTAACTCTTTGCAACCCCATGGACTGTAACCCAGCAGGCTCCTCTATCCACGGGGTTTCCCAGACAAGAATACTGGAGTGGGGTGCCATTCCCTTCTGCAAGGGATCTTTCTGACCCAGGAATCGAACCCGGGTCTCCTGCATTGCAGGTGAATTCTTTACCAACTGAGCCCCCAGGGAAGCCCTACATTTTACATATATATATATATTATATATAAATATATATACACATGCATATATATTCTATCAATAGCTCTCTATTGATTTATATTTTATATGCAAATATAATATATGTATATATAATATTCTCTGTTAGAGGCACAGAGCTTTCCATACAGTTATATATTTCCATGCATTTACAGCTTAAATCAACACAGACATGCAGAAATATAAGTCAACACACACACACACACACACATATGTCCATGAATATACACATTCAGGTCCATAGTTTCAGTGTGTGTCTAGGTAACCTGCGTATCTGCATATTACTTTCTAGCGCTTCTGTTAAATTCAGTCGGAAGGACATTGATCTCTTTCCCAATTAAGGTTGTGGATGAGTCCAACAACTCATCGGTAATTATTTCACCTTGTTAATAATACGAACCCAGCTACCAGGTGATTTTTTTTCCCACTTTTGTGTTGCCCTATTCCCTTCATAGTTGGAGAAGGCAATGGCACCCCACTGCAGTACTCTTGCCTGGAAAATCCCATGGACAGAGAAGCCTGGTGGGCTGCAGTCCGTGGGGTCGCTGAGGGTCAGACACGACTGAGCGACCTCACTTTCACTTCTGACTTTCATGCATTGGAGAAGGACATGGCAAGCCACTCCAGTGTTCTTGCCTGGAGAATCCCAGGGACGGGGGAGCCTGGTGGGCTGCCATCTATGGGGTCGCACAGAGTCGGACATGGCTGAAGTGACTTAGCATCCCTTCATAGTTACTCTCAAACAAACCCTCTGACATAGCTGTGAATTCCTGGGACATTCCCCTGTTTTTTTTTTTTTTTAATTTAAAGTACTTAATCATTTTAAAAATTTGTTAAAAATTTATTTTTAATTGGAGGACAATTGGTTTATAATGTTGTGTGAGTTTCTGGTGTACAATGTGACTCAGCCATAGGAATACACGTATCTCCTGTCCCTTGAGCCCCCCTCCCAGCTCCACCCCCCACACACTCCACCCTACCGCTCGAGGCTGTCATTTCTTTATTTGGGTGAAGCTGAAGCTCCACTGCTTTGGCCACCTGATGCCAAGAGCTGACTCGCTGGAAAAGACCCTGATGCTGGGAAAGATTGAAGGCAGGAGGAGAAGGGGACGACAGAGGATGAGATGGTTGGATGCCATCACCGACTCCATGGACGTGAGTTTGGGTAAATTCTGCGAGTTGGTGACGGACACAGAGGCCTGGTGTGCTGCGGTCCATGGGGTCGCAGAGAGTCGGACACGACTGAGCAGCTGAACTGAACAGAAGCGGGTCTTGGTTGACGCACACCTGACCTTTACTCGTGGTATGTTGTAACTACTTCCCTGACCAGGGGTCAAACCCTGGCCCTGTGCACTGGGAGCTCAGAATGCTAGCCACTGGGCCAGCAGGGAAATCCATCCCCTACGTCTACATAACTACCAGCATTCTCCATCGTGTGTTTCGGTAGCAAAACAAAAATCTTACATCTGATGTGATTTACCATGGAACATGACAGGTAAGGCTGACAATGTGAATTAGACTATTAATACACTTCTCATTTTTCCCAATCAAATTAATGATTAAATGGATTAATCAATTGAATGTATTTGCTCATTGACTGTAAGTCAGTTATCACTTTTCTGTACTTTAGCATGAAGACTTACAAGGTAATAGATTTTTTTTTCTTCTGCAAGTGAAAAGGCAATTGGGTCCCTTTGAAAATTATAAGGAGAAAAATCCCCTTTTAATAAAATTGCAGTTGATCACACCATTCTACTGCAGTACCATCCACAGCACAGTTTACGACAGAATCGGTCAATATAGTTCTACGATAGCTATAAATACTGCAAGGGATGCGTGTCATGGGACAAAGATGGAATCTTCTAATAGAGATGGTTTTACAATTGGAGGAGATGGAAAGTAATGCATTTCCATCGAATTTGTTCTTTTGCTGGTAGTTTTTCATGGGAAATATATAAGGTTATTGATCTTGGTGGTGTGCTAAGTTTATTTCCTTTAGATCAAACTCTCAACTTACATACACTTTTTCACTCCCAGCCTTCTTTGTGGTCCAACTCTCTCACCCATACATGACTCCTGGGAAACCCATAGCTCTGACTGTATGCACTCTTGTCAGGCAAAGTGAGGTCTCTGGTGTTTAATATGCTGCATAGGTTTCTCATAGCTTTCCTTCCAAGGGGCGAGCGTCTTAATTTCATGGCTGCAGTCCCCATCTGCAGTGATTTTGGAGCCCAAGGAAATGAAGTCTATCACTGTTTCCATTTTGCCGCCACCCCCATCTATTTGCTATGAGCTGATGGGACCAGATGCCACGATCTTCATTTTTTGACTGTTGAGTTCTAATCCAGGTTTTTCACTCCCCTTTTTTCACCCTCATCAAGGGCTCTTTAGTTCCTTTTCACTTTATGCCATTAGAGTCGTCTGTAGTCATGTACAGGTGTGAGAGTTGGACCATAAAGAACGGTGAGCACAGAAGAATTGATGCTTTCTAACTGTGGTGCTGGAGAAGACTCTTGAGAGTCCTGTGGACAGCAAGGAGATCAGACCAGGTAATCGTAAAGGAAATAAACGCCGAATATTCACTGGAAAGACTGTTGCTGAAGTCTAAGTGCCAATACTTTGGGTACTTGATGCAAAGAGCCAACTCACTGGAAAAGACCCTACTGCTGAGAAAGACTGAAGGCGGGAGGAGAAGGGGGTTGACAGAGGATGAGATGGTTGGATGGCATCACCAACTCGATGGACATGAGTTTGAGCAAACTCTGGGAGATAGTGGAGGACAGAGGAGCCTGGCAGGCTACAGTCCATGGGGTCACAAGAGTCGGACACGACTCAGCAACTGAACAGCAACAATGCTGGCATGCTCTTGGGTCAGCTGGGGAGTCTGTTACGTATTCAGGTACATAAGTATCAGTTCAGTTCAGTTGCTGAGTTGCGTCCAGCTCTTTGCAACCTCATGGGCTGCAGCACGCCAGGCCTTGCTGTCCATCACCACCTCCTGTGGTCTGCATAACCCTGATATTCCAGTTCAGCAAATGTTGACTGAAGCCAGGGCTTGTATATTTACAGACCTCCATGTAGCGGTGTCCCTGGGGGGTCAGGGCTGAAGAATCTGCCTTGCAAGGCAGGCGACATGGGTTCCATCCCTGGTCTGGGAAGATCCCACGTGCCCTGGGGCACTTAAGTCGGTGAGCGCCACAACCACTGAGCGGGTGTTCTACGGCACAGGAGCCGAAGCTGCTGAAGCCTGTGCTCCCCAGCAAGAGGAGAAACTACAATGAAAAGCTCAATGCAGAGCAACATAGACGCCTGGCAACCAAACATAAATATATAACAAAATAGATACACGACCTTTAAAAAAAAACTATCCACTGTTGATATTCTTCACGTTCGAATCTCCAGCGTCACTGGAAAGCTAGCAATGAGTTTTCAGAGACAGAACTGGCATGCAGCCTTTTTGCTATTTATATTTTAAATTTCCGCATGATGGCATGGATGGGAGGAAGGTCGCTCCGGGCTGTGAATGTGTTCCAGGGAGCCTAATTGAGGCTGAAGGAAGTCTGAGGTGCATGTCTTCTCTTTGATAATGGGACCAATTAGCCATTGATAGCATATTCTTCATCACTCCTCTCAGGAATAATTAGAGATGAAACACAGGAAAATAATCAGGATATGTGTTTTGACCAAGATTGAGACTGTTGCACTTCTGTTTCACTGACATACAAGCCCAGATAACACCAAAGAAAACAACGTTAGCCAAACCACGTTTCTGTGCTATGCGGATTCTAAGGAAGCTGTTTCCTTGACATGACTGGACCTCTGAATTTCTGAAAATACATCTTTCAGATCTAAGGCTTAAAACAACCATATTCTCTAAGGTGTCAGTCGGTATTAGTCGGTCAGTCGTGTCTGACTCTCCGCGGACCCCATGGACGGTAGGCCTCCAGGCTCCTCTGTCCGTGGGATTCTCCAGGCAAGAGTCCTGGAGTGGGTTGCCATTTAGAGGGTTGGCAGATTTTGTGACCCCGTAGACCATAACCCGCCAGGCTCCTCTGTCCATGGGATTCTCCAGGCAAGAGTCCTGGAGTGGGTTGCCATTTCCTTCTCCAGGGGATCTTCCAGACCTGGGGTTCGAACACATGTCTCCTGCATTTCAGGCACATTCTTTGCCATCTCAGCCACCAGGGAAGCAACTATATTCAGTATGCTCTGATAAACCCTAATGGAGAAGAAGAGGGGAAAAGGAGGTGTACGTGGGTGTAAATGAATCACTCTGCAGTAGAGCAGAAATTAACACAATATTGTAAAGCAACTATACTTCAATAAAATCTCATGTAAGAATTAAAGATATTAAAATTTAAAAAATAAAAAACTAAAAAAAAATAAATAAATTAAAAAAAATAAAATAAAATCTGAAAAAAATAAAATAAAAAATAATTCATGGGAATAAAGTTACCGTCAAGTATCAGAGGTGAAATCTAAGCATAGTCATTTTTTTTTTTTCTTCTAGAAGAGGGTCACCCTGCTCCTCCACCTGGGAAGTAACTATTTTGTTTCAGAATGAAGGGTAAGTGGGGGATGTTCCTGACGGGCTAGTCGTTGAGATGTCACCTTCTAATGCAAGGGTTTTGCGTTCAGTCCCTGGTCAAGGAAGTAGATCCCATATGCCTCTGGGCCAAAACACCAAAACATAAAATAAAGGTAGGATTGTAGACTTTCAGAATGAAGGGTAACGGAAACAGACAAGTATTTGAATTATATGAGAAATATGGTTTTACAAGGAAAGTTCCATATTGAAAAGTAAAAGTCACTCAGTTGTGTCCGACTTTTTGCAACCCCATGGACTATATAGCTCATGGAGTTCTCCAGGTCAGAATACTGGAGTGGGTAGCCATTCCGTTCTCCAGGGAATCTTCCCAACCCAGGGATCGAACCCAGGCCTCCTGCATTGCAGGCGGATTCTTTACCAGCTGAGCCACCAGGGAAGCCCAAGAATACTGGAGTGGGTAGCCTATCCCTTCTCCAGCAGATCTTCCCGACCCAGGAATTGAATCGGGGCCTCCTGCATTGCAGGTGGATTCTTTACCAGCTGAAAGAATCCCTGGAGAAGGAAATGGCAACCCCCTCCAGTATTCTGGCCTGGAGAATTCCATGGACTCTAAAGTCCATGGGGTCACAAAGAGTCGGACATGAGTGAACGACTTTCACTTCACTTCTTCACCAGCTGAGCCACCAGGGAAGCCTGAAATTTCCGAAGATGCACTTGAATCTTGTAATTGACACTATTCAGTGTGTGTACACGTTTGCATGGTTATACAGAGAAAGAGCTAGAATCCTTCAGTGCTATTTGTAAGTGGCAAATTTTGAAAAAAAAATGTATAACGTCTGTGCTGTATTTTTTGTAAAGATTCGCAGTTTCAATAAAGTTGAAATGACATATTTGCTGTTGGCTTCAAGCTGTGTTTCAAAGAGCATCAAAGCATACGCTTGGTGGCTGAGAATATCCGTGTGGCTTGAACGAGACATTCCTTGAAGGACACGCCCCTGGCACAAGGAGATGCTGCCCAATGGTCTAGGCCTCGGAAAAGAATTCCTAAACAACCCGAGACATGGTTATTTTGGGAGGTAGGATATTTGGAGTCTATTGCGCGTGCCAGCTCCAGGATAGTAAACTTTTACTCCAGCCAGCAAACAAGGGAATACCTTATTGGTATACAATTATGACCCAACCCTGAGCTTTGCAGGGAAAGTGATCTATCAGCTGTGCTTAGCTGTAATGATGAGTGAATGAATGAAAGTCAAAAAGCCAACAAAAGTCCACAAGGAAACACAGCCTTTGTATGAGCCCTTCTGAAGAAATCTCTCCAGAACAAGATCTGTAAGGCTCACAAAGACACCCCAGGAGGGGCTAGTCTTTGGAAGGACTCATGCTGAAGCTGAGACTCCAATACTTTGGCCACCTAATGCGAAGAGCTGCCTCATTGGAAAAGACCCCTGATGCTGGGAAAGATTGAGGGCGGGAGGAGAAAGGGACGACAGAGGATGAAATGGTTGGATGGCATCACTGACTCAATGGACATGAGTTTGAGCAAGCTCCGGGAGTTGGTGATGGACAGGAAAAGTGTGGCGTGCTGCAGTCCATGGGGTCGCAAGTAGTCTGACAACCGAGCGACTGAGGAACAGCAACAAAGGGGATATGGATCCACGTTCATTACGTATCTCTGTATTCTGCCCAATCACACAATGAGGCTCGTAAGCAGCGCCAAGGAATGCCATCAACTCTTATCGCCACCAAAGAACCCCATAAACAGAATGACGGATGGGTGCTGCTTGATTCTTAGTGAAGGCATCTCATCTTCAAGGGTAGATCACGCGCGGATATCTCCCTTCAAGTCTTCGTAAGACCCGCTTTGTTTTTCTGGAAGGACTAAGGTTTTTTTTTTAACGATTGTATTTATTTATTCCTTAGTTTTGGCTGTGCGGGGTCTTCCTGGCTGTGCGTGGGCTTTGCTCTAGTTTTGAGGAGCGGAGGCGACTCTCTAGTTGCGGTGCACAAGCTTCTCATTGCGGTGGCTTTTCTTGTTGCCGAGCGTGGTCTCCAGGGCTCACGGGCTCCAGTAGTTACAGGTTAGGGGCTCAGCTGCAGAGCAGCTTCTGGCATCTAACCTGAGCAGGGGTCAGAGCTGTGACCCCAGCTTTGACACGCAGATTCTTAACCTCTGGACCCCCCCAGAAGACTAGTACAGTCCGCTTTTGCTTTCTTTCCTGTTCTGCGGGACGAAAACACGCTCCATCTCTCCTTCCTTCAAATACCATACTACCTAGCTAAACATGAAGCTGAGTTAGCGAAAATTCGTTTCCACAGTTGATGAGACACCAGCAAGCTGTGCTATCCTTCTTCACTCAAGGGCACAAGAATATCACCAAAAATTAGTTTATTGCGCTCAACTGAGCTGCTAGATGGTTCCTCACTCAGCCTTCTGTCTTTGTTCAGTCACTAACTTGTGTCCGACTCTTTGCGGCCCCATGGACTGCAGCTCACCGGTCTTCCCTGCCCATCACCAACTCCTGGAGTTTACTCAAACTCATGTCCATCGAGTCGGTGACGCCATCCAAGCATCTCATCCTCTCATCCCCTTCTCCTCCCACCTTCAATCTTTCCCAGCATCAGGGTCTTTTCCAATGAGTCGGCTCTTCTCATCGGGTGGCCAAAGGCTTGGAGCTTCAGCTTCAGCACCAGTCCTTCCCATGGATATTCAGACCCTATTAGGACCCTTTGGTAAAGGTACTGACTTGGCATCACCTCCTGTCTCCATCCTTGGAGTCTACAAGGGTTCTGCCCATGGAAGAGTAAAAAAAACTGAGAAGTTCAGAGACATGGATGGAAAATCCCTGATCGGCAACCTGCTAGTCACGGTCAAGGACCCCAGATGCACATAGAGAGAAGGCAGTGTAGAAATTACAAAACTGAGCCTAGATGGAAGGAATCCTGACGAGGTTGGCAAGGGAGGGTCGGCAGGCATCGGGTGTAGAAATCTGACTCAATAAATTTTAGACTGACCTCATCGTCTCCATGGAGCTGAGAATCCGCCTGCAATGCAGGAGACCTGGGTTCCATCCCTGGATTTGGAAGATCCCCTGGAGGAGGAAATAGCAACCCACTCCAGTATTCTTGCCTGGAGAATCCTATGGACAGTGGAGCCTGGCAGGCTACAGTCCGCGGTGTCGCAAAGAGTCAGACAGGACTGAGCGACTAACCCTTTCACATTCATCCTCTGCATATTATGATTAGAGTCCTTGCTCCTAGCAGGGTATGTTGTAGAGACGTTTGCTTACCCCTAGATTATAAATCAGGATACTGGGTGATTTGCTTTAAAAGACAGAGCCATTGCAATGGTTCTAAACACCAGTTCAGTAGTTTTGCGATTGCAGACCGATCGAGCCCAGTGGAAAACGTTTTAAGCATCTCTTTAAGCACCGGGGGAACCAAACAGCATCTGTCTGAACCTCTGCATATGTTGCGAGAGACGTTTCGTGGAAGATTCTTGAGAAAGTACGCTCTGTTCTCTCCATCACTCCCAAGCGCTCAGCAGGAAATGAATCTCCTGATTCTCATTCCGAGAGAGTCCTCCTCCCCGATTGCAAACCTTCGCAGCCTCTCTGGAGCCACTGGGGAAATCAAGGGCCTCGTCCCGCAGCGAGGAAGCCTGATGGAGACAGGAGGCTGGATGGGGCCTTGATTCATGCAAACACACCTTTCACCCTCTTAAAGGATGTCTCTGGGATGTTGACAGTGAGGATGGTGAAATCTCCCTCCTCTGATTTATGTTTGCTGGGTTCGTTCAGGAATCTGAAAAGATGATTAATCAGGAAATACTGCTGTCTAGGAATGTGGGCAGAATGGTTCTTTTTCATGTACAACGTAATCAAGAAGATAGTAATTGTGTGTGCCTATTTTACATATAAAATAAAATCATATATATGTAATTGTGTGTGTGGGCATATATGGCTCCTCTGTCCATGGGATTTTCCAGGCAAGAGTACTCGAGTGGGGTGCCATTGCCTTCTCCAATATATATATACAGGAACACTATATTTATATGCTATAACATATTGTATACTATAATTGAGCTTCCCAGGTGATGCTAACGGTAAATAATCTGCCTGCTATAGTAGGAGACTCAGGATACTCGGGTTTGATCCCTGGATTGGGAAGATCTCCCGGAGGAGGAAATGGCAACCCACTCCAGTATTCTTGTCTGGAGAATCCCATGGACAGAGGAGCCTGGCGGGCTACAGTCCAAGGGGTTGCAGAGAGTTGGACAGGATGAACCCACATGGGAGCACGTTTATATATGTGTGTGTGTCTCTTCTATTTGCATGCAAATTATATTTGATTTTAAGTCTACAAAGCAATGGAATGATATACAAACACATACAAAATTATCAATTATTATTTCCCCTAATGGGGTCAGTAAGGCCAGCTTGGATGGCGAATATATAGTTGCTAGGCTTATTCAGGGGTATCCATTTATCCATTTGCTTTTAAATTTTGAAACATGTGAAAGTCTCAGCTAGTGAAATAAGTGTTAAATTGCATTTTATGGAGCCACCCAAGCTTAATGATTTTTACCGAGTGTTCCAATTTCGGATTTAAGAATTCTATTAAAAAGGCAGGAAGAAGTTTTGAAAGGTAATTTTTGCAAATTTAGATATATGTAAGTGCTCTTGCCAGGAAATATTTCTGGGTGTGATGTTTCATTCATAAGGCCTGTGGGAAATTAACAAGTACATCCACGGCTTATAGTTTTCAAATTTACCGTCATGTAGCTGTGAGACTGAAATCTGATAAATTATTTAAAAAATCAATCTATGGAAGCAAACATTTACCAAGCAATTACTCATATCATTAGGCTTTTCACGGACGACATAATCATGTGTGAGATTTTTTTTACAATTCACTCCCAAGGAGTCACTGAGCGAATGTTCCATTATGTAATTCACAAATTAGATTTACAAAAGGGCTACCTATGACTTCATTGCAGAAACATTTCATATGGCTTACAGAAAGGTCAGTTGTACAAACGGAGTCCCACATGATTCTGTTTTGAGACAGCAAGGAGATCAAAGGAGTCTTTCCTAAAGGAAATCAGTCCTGAATATTCACTGGAAGGACTGATGCTAACGTTGAAACTCCAATACTTTGGGCCCCTTATGGGAAGAACCAAGTCATTGGAAAATACCCTGATGCTGGGAAAGATTGAAGGCAGGAGGAGAAGGGGACGACAGAGGATGAGATGGCTGGATGGCATCACTGACTTGATGGACATGAGTCTGAGCAAGTTCAGCAGTTGGTAATGGACACGGAAGCCTGGCGTGCTGGGGTCACCCCTGGCATGCATGGTGTCACAAAGCGTTGGGCACGACTGAGGGACTCAACAACAGCAACAACAAAAAGCATGGCCATTCATGTCAAAAAACACAGCCTTAGCGTGAACAGCTAAGATGCATGTTTTTCTACGATAATAAAGAAGTGTGTTGCCATACCATCTTCTCCTACTGAATTGCTAGGTTTTAGGAGAAGGCGATGGCACCCCACTCCAGTGCTCTTGCCTGGAAAATCCCATGGACGATGGAGCCTGGTAGGCTGCAGTCCATGGGGTCGCTAAGAGTCGGACACGACTGAGAGACTTCACTTTCACTTTTCACTTCAATGCATTGGAGAAGGAAATGGCAACCCACTCCAGTGTTCTTGCCTGGAGAATCCCAGGGACGGGGGAGCCTGGTGGGCTGCCGTCTATGGGGTCGCACAGAGTCAGACACGACTGAAATGACTTAGCAGCAGCAGCAGCAGCAGCAGCAGCAGCAGCAGCAGCAGCAGGTTTCAACACTGCCTAATTGTTTCTGTACAGAATTTCATTCCAGAGATGCAAGGTTTGCCCAAGACTGACTGGTCACAATGTTGCCGATGTCATTGAACGTTTGCAGTCAACACACAAGACATCTGCTCAATTCTGAGATCATTTCCTTTGAAATGGATCAAATCTGTTCTAGATGATTGACGGAGGGGTGGGCAGGGGGAGGGATTCGTGCTCTTTTTCTGATTTTGGGTGAAAGCACACATTTTATCAGAGCAAACACCTTTTATCCGAGTAAACCACCCTCAGGGACGAATTTTCAGCCAACCCGTGTAAAACAGCTAGCAACTTTTTACAAAATGAAAGATGGATATGCGAGGGTCAGGGAAAGACACAGGATATTATCAGAGATGCAGAAACCTGCTCTAGCCTCTGCCCAAGTTCCCCAAATGGTAAATACCGTCTTGACAGCGAACAAGATTGATGAGTTTTGCTTTCACTTTGAACTTTTGACAAATGGAAAGCTTCAGAACCTTCATGTTGAGGACCTCGCTTGAGAAGAGCTCCTTAGCGAGAGGGAACCAGAGGTTGCACCTCCTGCCCCCGCCAACACCTGCAGAATTAGAATCTGCATTCCAAGAGTTACCCCTGCACTTGCAGGAAGTCCCCATAAAAATTTCACAATAAGCATGTCTATGATGACAAATGAAGCCTTGCTGGGATTGTGATGGAAACCCTATGAAACCCTCCCAATTAGTTTACGGGAGATTCTGACTTTGCTGTCTTTGGATGCAAGAGGCTGTTTCTGGGCTGGCTGGGTAGGAGGGTGCTCTCCCCAGAGTCTATTGTCGGCAGGAACCCACGTCAACCCCTTTTTTGGGTGGTGGTGGACTCGGGTAGAAAGTGAGGGTTACTTGAGCCCCCGTCCTCTGTTGTGAGGCTGGGAAACCCCAGATCTGTGTGAGTTGTTTTTTTTTTTTTTCTGCTGGGCAGGACACCCTAACACACGTACTGCCGTGTTCTTCATCCAGGTCTGAGACTCTACACCAGTCTGCCTTCTGCGTTCCATCTTTCAGACTTCTCCTTTGGTTGTTCCCTGCTCTATTTCTACGCTAGCTCTAGGTGCAGGGGCGCGGGAAGAGAGAGGTCCAAACCATCTTCTCCGTCTGGGAGGCAGACACTCTTTCTGTTACTGCAAAGCGCATTTCTGGATCAAATTAGACACTTTGATCCTATCTGTATCACCAGCGGGGAAAAGAAGTTCTTAGTCCTTTACAGATGGGAGAAAAGCAGTCATCTATGAACAAAGATGAAGAGATTGCGCTGGCTTTTTAACGTCCAGATAAAAGAGCAAATATCTGAGGTTTACGCAGCAGTATGCTGGCAAATATTCAGCAACTGACTACAGAGGTAAAAGGGCTTCCCAGGCGGCTTGCGGGTAAAGAACCCACTTGAAAATGCAGAAGAGGTAGGTTCGGTCCCAAGGGCCGGGAAGATGCCCTGGAGAAGGGAACGGCAGTCCACCCCAGTGTTCCTGGGTTTGTGTGCTGGCTCAGATGGTAAAGAACCTGCCTGCAGTGCAGGAGACTCAGGTTCAGTCCCTGGGTCAGGAAGCTCCCCTGCAGAAGGGAACGGCAACCCACTCCAGCCTCCTTGCCTGGAGAATCCCATGGACAGAGGAGCCTGGCGGGCTACAGTCCACGGCTTCACCTGTCTTTGAATATGGCTAGACTATTGGTGTTCTGCATCCCATAGGGGTTTACCCACTGAGGAGCATTTGAACTATCGGAGGGTGGGGGTCACGGGTTTCAGTGGTAGGTTTTTGCTTTTCCCTTTTGGCTGCCTCATGCAGCACGTGGGATCTTTAGTTCCTCCACCAGGGATCAACCCAAGCTTCATCTCTGCACTGGAAGTGCAGACTCTTAACCAGTGGACCACCAGGGAGGTCCCTCAGTGATACGTTCTTAGCATCAAGGCAGCCCTGATACTTCATAGTATGTTCATATGTATCTGGGACTGAAGGAAGTGAAGCGAAAGTCACTCAGTCATGTCTGACTCTGCAACCCCATGGACTATGCAGTCCATGGAATTCTCCAGGCCAGAATCCTAGAGTGGGTAGCCTTTCCCTTCTCCCGGGGATTTTCCCAGGAATCGAACCAGGGTCTCCTGCGTTGCAGGTGGATTCTTTACCAGCTGAGCTATGAGGGAAGCCCAAAAGGAATAAAATGCAAATAAATGGTGTCATTCTCCCTATAAAGGGAGTATTTATGAAATACACACCCTGTTTCCTAAATTTGTCCCTTCTGCTGCCCATGCTGAGCCCTGTTCTGCAGTCCTGACCTCCTTCCATTTTATAGACGGTAGGAGCAAGGCTGTCCTATGCCTTGTAATACTAACCTCTGTTTTCCTTCAAAAGAAGGCATATAGCGTCATTTAAAAAAAATAGGCATGTGAGGCAAGTTATATTAGATGTCTTATCGATGTGGTTTTCGTTCAAGTTACCTTCACCTTTTTTTAAAATTAAGTTTTAATTGGAGGATGATTGCTGTACAATGTTAGTTTCTGTTGTACCACATGAATCAGCCATAAGTATACATCTGTCCCCTCCTTCTTGAGCCTGTCTCCCACCCCCTAGCCCTGTGTTTTCATTTCTGATTAGACTAGAGAAGTTTCATAAGGGTAGTAGGAACCTTCCAGACAAATAAGTGCCTGATGGCCTGAACTCCCCCCTCGTTCACCAAAATCGTATATCCTGACATTCCCCCCAACCCGCCTCTTTGGCGCAGACTCTCAGAGCCATCTGTGGTGTTGTCTCCCAGGCTGCAGTCCTCAAACTCGCAACTTTCCCCTTGTACTCTTTTTTTTTTTTAAGTCAGCACACAGCTGAACTTGAACTTGATTCCAATCTCACTGGGCAGGGCGTTCACAATCCATTGCTCACAAGAGAGCTTGACGAATTCAGACCGTCTGATTCCTTCATGATTCCAGAAGAGCACTTTTTTTTTTTAAGTCGACACAGCCATTATCTCATATACAGTGTGAGTCACTCAGTCATGTCTGACTCTCTGCGATCGTATGGACCGTAGCTCACCAGGCTCCTCTGTCCGTGGGATTCTCCAGGCAAGAAGACTGGAGTGGGTTGCCATGCCCTTTTCCAGAGGATCTTGCAGGTGAATTCTTTACCCACTGAGGCATCTGGGAAGCCCATTTAGAGCAGTCAACTGATTCAATTAGAGAAGGAATTTAGGAAGATAAAGCTATTCAGAAGATGCCCTCCCTTTGGAGCCTCCCTCCCACCTGCCGCTCCTGCCTTTTCATGTCCAATTAGACCAATTTTCCTCCGTCACAAGCATTCTGTAAGGACAACATTGGCCTTTGGCTGTAGTTTCTGCGTGAGTTTTGATGGGATACGGTTCTCATTTCCTGGGAGAGGACACTCTGGCGTGGGGCAGGGGAGGTGGCCATTGACAGTGGGAATCAATATCTAATTTCCATCAGAGCATCAGACACTCAGCAGCGGGGGGGAGCCCCGAGCACAGCTTTCTAAGGAAACACTAAAGGTAGATTCCGCATCGTCTCGGTCGTTAATTTTATCAGTCATTTGCAAGTTCCTGTTTATAACGATTTCTGTCCTCCCCCCATAAATCTGTGAGTCGTTTTCCTACATGTCAGCAGCTTGAGAGTGATCATTTCGTAAAAGAATCTAATGCCAACAGCGGTCCCCAGGAGTAAGCTAGTGCGGGGGAACAATGAAGGGCGATGAGGGACATTTCACTTTAATCAAAGCGGGGAGGGGATATATGTCAACTTGGAGCTGATTCACGCTGTTGTACAGCAGAAACTGACTACAAAGCAATTATCCTCCATCTCAAAATAAATTTTAAAAAGATAATCAAAACACTCTTTGACCTTTTGTGAGACTGTACTTTATCATTCTTTCATATTCTGTAGGTTGCTGTTATTGTTCAATCATGTCCGACTCTTTGCAACCCCATGGACTGCAGCATGCCAGGCCTCCCTGTCCTTCTCTAGCTCCTGGAGTTTACCCAATGTCATGTCCGTCGAGTCAGTGATGCCATCCAACCATCTCATCCTCGGTCGTCCCCTTCTCCTCCCGCCTTCAATATTTCCCAACATCAGGGTGTTTTCTAATGAGTCAGCTCTTCACATCAGGTGACCAAAGTATTGGAGTTTCAGCTTCAGCATCAGTCCTTCCAAGGAGTATTCAGGGTTGATTTTCTTTAGCATTGACTTGCTTGATCTATAAGTTACTGTAATTAATATTACCTGTATTTGGGGGGGATTATATGCAACTTGACACTTTGAAGCATGTGTCTGTGAGTTTGCAGCTGAAGTTAATTTTGCCAGTGTTTTCTGAATGAATGAAGCTTATGTTGCAGCATGCCAAAAAACAAAACCCACAAAATAGTATCGGGACTTCCCTGGGGATCCAGTGGTTAAGACTGTGATCTTCCAATGCAGGGGATAAGCGTTCCATCCTTGGTCAGCGAAGTGAGATTCTACGTGACGGTGCTGTAGTCAAAACACGAACCAAAACATAATGTTGAATAAATAAAAAGTAAAAAGTCAAGTGTGTGCGTTAGTCCCTTAGTCATGCCCGACTCTTTGTGACCCCATGGACTGTATTCCACCAGGCTCCTCTGTCCGTGGGATTCTCCAGGCCAGAATACTGGAGTGGGTTGCCATGTCCTTCTCCAGGAGATCCTCCCGACCCAGGGACTGAACCTGGGTCTCCTGCATTGTAGGCAGATATTTTATCAACTGAGCTACCAGATTGAAAAAAAGATGTTGATATCAGGAATCAACCGCAGAACTGAAACTTGTATGCAAAGAAGATACAGTTTTTTTTTTTTTTTTCTTTCCTGTAACAACTGAATTTTTTGTTTTTAGCCTGCACTTCACCAACTGGCTGGAAATGTATTTTGTTGACGCAGGCTCTGGCACTAACCTCATTCTTTAGGGTTTTAACTGATGGTTGTGGAGGCGGGGAGGAGCAGACAACACCGTTGCCTTGGGCGTTACCTTTGGCCACAATGTTAGGGGCCTCCCTGGTGTCTCAGTGGTAAAGTATCTGCCTGCAATGTGCGAGACACAGGTTCAATCCCAGGATTGGGAAGATCCCCTGGAGGAGAAAATGACAACCCACTCCAGTGTTCTTGCCTGGACAATCCCATGGACAGAGGAGCCTGGGGGCTACAGTCCACGGGGTCGCAAAGAGTCAGACACGACTGAATGATTGATCACGTCGGACATGACTGAATGACTGAGCGTGCGTGTAACCACCATCGATTGGGAGGCACGTCATCCAACCGGTCCTGTGTGGACCCCAGTCCTCTCCACCCATGTGTCTGTCTCAGTAGCTACTGTGGTTCTACAACTTCACAGCCTCTCTGACCACATGGATCGTTGACCCTCAGACTGGGCGTCTAATCTGAGCCACGTTATTCCATCCATCCTTTTGAACTGAGTCATGAGATAACTTTCTGTTATATGGCAGGCTGGAAGCAGGTTAAGCCATTATTTCTTTTTTATTCACTGGAATTCCAGATCAGTCCTGGGTGTTCATTACAAGGACTGATGTTAAAGCTAAAACTCCAATCCGTTGGCCACCTGATGCGAAGAGGTGACTCGTTGGAAAAGGCCCTGATGCTGGGAAAGATTGAAGGCAGGAGGAGAAGGGGATGATGGAGGATGAGATGGTTGGATGGCATCACCAACTCAATGGACATGGGTTTGAGTAGACTCCGGGAGTTGCTGATGGACAGGGAGGCCTGGTGTGCTGCAGTCCATGAGTTCGGACATGACTGAGCAGCTGAACTGAACTGAACTGAGAGTGAGAGAGATGATATGTCCTTATTTCGTACTCCCTCCAGGGGAAGTATTCTGAAGAGACAGAACAAACAGGAAAGGAAATCAAAGAAAACCCTATGCTCTTCTCAGCCTTCTGGTCAACCTTATTCATCTCTGTGTCTTAGAAACTAATACTAAATCTCTGAATCACAACTATGAGAGCTGTATAGGTCATTATCTATATAAATGGTCATCGGTGGCACTTAAAAATAGCAGAAATTGACCTTTTAACTAGGATTCTTTGAGAACTCTAAAATACAAAGTTGGAAGTCCTCCAATCCACTGTTCTCAGTAGCTACCTGGTTCAGGTATTTCTCAAGCATATGAATGGGAGCCAAATGGATGTGTCATCATTGCCAGAAATGTGACAATTTTTCTCACACTGGCAAAACTGCTATCTAAAATATCATGTACATTCTCTATACTTATCCTACTAAAAATACATACATATGTCATTTAAAAATGTATATTCTCCTGCTAAGAGCCAACTCACTGGAATAGACCCTGATACTGGGAAAGACTGAGGGTGGGAGGAGAAGGGGGCGATAGAGGATGAGATGGTGGGATGGCATCATTGACTCAATGGACATGAGTTTGAGCAAACTCTGGGAGATGGTGAAGGACAGGGAAGCCTGGCAGGCTACAGTCCATCGGGTCACAGAGAGTTGGACACAACTGAGCAACTGAACACCAAGAACAATATTTTCCTGAGTTATCTATGTGAAGAACATTCAAGGATAGTTCATTTTAACCATACTCTTCATCAATTACTGAGTTAATTCTGATAATAAAAGTCTGATTTAAAAGAATCACACTAAAAATAAATACTTTAGTCATATCTATGCTACAGTTCTCCCCCAAAAGGGCAATGATTCATTAACTTTTGTAATATAATCTCACTCTCTGTGATGTTGCAGCTGAATGTATTTATAGAAATGAAGAGTTTAAATTTTTATATTTCTCGATAGCACAAAATGTCATTGTCATCTATCTAGGGCAGAGTTTCAATTTAACAACTATCTTGTCAACACTATCAGGTTTCCAAACTTCTAATGAAGTTATACATATTTCATACAATCTGTTTTTGGCTACACAGTATTTTGAATTAGAAAAAAGAATCATGCATGTTATCTGCAAATGAGGAACTTCCCAAGATCACAGGGGGACATTAATCTCACTTTTGAAAAGAACACTTGACAGTCTTCATGTGGAATGTGCTATTAAAAAAAAAAAAAAAAGGATCTTGTTGCGACCATAAATACATTGTCACAAGGATGCTTTTTTCTTGTGATGGCTAAGGTTTGCCCTAAGCACTCTTGATACAATCATGCATAGGTCCTGCATTCATTATTTTTCACTTCTGAATCACAAATCAGCACAAATGTACTGTCTTCAGACAAGCCCCAGGTCCTAGCTCACACTTCTATAAGTCACAAATCATGCAGAACCTGTCTTCTGCTCAGATCTCATGAGACTGAAGTTAAGCTGTTGAGCTACTGTTCTCTTCTTGAGCAAAGACTCCTTTTCCAAGCTTAACTCATTGTGGGAAAAATTCAGCTCCTGGTGATTGTACAAATTATGTGTCCCTCTTCCAGCTGGCTTCCCTCAAGGCGCCGTGCTCAGCTGCCCGGGGCCCACAGCATCCCTTGTCACATGGCTCTGCCCAATCTTTAGAGACACCCATGGAGAATCTCCCTCCCTTTTGAGCTCTGAATCTTGCAGAGAAGGATGCTGTCCTTTCGAGAGTCTAACCTGATTAGGTCAGGCGCGCCAAGGATAATCTCTGTTGGGGTCAACTGTGCCTGGGTGCTGTTGTTCAGTGGCTCAGTCGTGTCTGATTCTTTGTGACCCCATGGACCACAGCATGCCAGGCCTCCCTGTCCATCACCAGCTCCTGGAGTTCGCCCAAGCTCATGTCCATTGAGTCAGTGATGCCATCCAACCATCTCATCCTCTGTCGTCCCCTTCTCTTCCCACCTTCAATCTTTCCCAGCATCACGGTCTTTTCTAGTGAGTCAGTTCTTTGCATCGGGTGGCCAAAGGATTGGAGTTTCAGCTTCAGCATCAGTCCTTCCAAGGAATATTCAAGACTGATCTTCTTTAGGATGGACTGGTTGGATCTCCTTGCAGTCCAAGGGACTCTCAAGAGTCTTCTCCAACTCCACAGTTCAAAACATCCATTCTTTGACACTCAGTCTTCTTTATGGTTCTCACACTCACCCATTAGTCCTGGAAAAACCATAGCTTTGCCTACACGGACCATATTCTCAGAAGTTGCCACAACCAAAGGGAGAGACTTCTACAAAGATACTGGTTGTTGGGTACTGTTTTATAATCCCACCTACCAACCCAGGTTTCTTTATCGTATAAATGAATAAAACATAAACCAAATGAGAGTGAAACCTTGAGTAGTTCAAATATCACGATCTTAGGAGAGATGGAGCAGTTAGAATAAGACCATGTTCTTAAGAAGATAAAGAGGCATGGGACATTAGGAGTCAAGACCCAGCCACGATGGGGCACCTTCTTTTGCTTTCCTAAGACACAGAGTGTGGGCTCAGTGTCATATTGTTCTCATCTATCCATCTACACATCTGAGCATTCACCCTTCTATCCCCCACCCATCCATCTAGCCGTCTGTCCATCCATCTATTCATCCATCCATGTCTCCATCCACCATCCATCCATCCATCTATTCATTCATCTATCCATCATCATCCATCCACCCACCTATCATCTGTCTATCCCTCATCCATCCATCATCCATCAGTCCATCTATTCATCTATCCATCCATTTGTCCATTACCCATCTACTCATCCGAGCATTCACCCCTGTATCCCCCATCCATCCATCCATCTATCCATCTATCCTTCCACCTAGTCATCCATCCATCTATCCATCCATCCATCTATTCATTCATCCATCCATCTATCCATCCATCATCCATCCATCTGCCTATTCATTCATCTCTCTATCCATCCATCTATTCATCCATCATCCACCCATCATCCATCCATCCATCCACCTATTCATCTCTCCATCCATCCTTCCATCCATTCATCTATTCATTCATCATCCACCCATCATCCATCCATCCATCCATCCATCCATCTATCCACCCATCATCCATCCATCCACCTATTCATCTATCCATCCATCATCCACCCATCATCCATCCATCCATCCATCTATCCATCCATATATTCATTCATCTCTCCACCCATCATCCATCCATCCATCTGTCCATCCATCCATCTTTTCATCTATCCATCCATCATCCATCCATCCATCCACCTATTCATCTCTCCATCCATCATCCATCCATCCTCGATCCATCTATTCATCCATCATCCATCCATCATCCATCCATCCATCTATTCATTCATCTCTCCACCCATCATCCATCCATCCATCCATCCACCTATCCATCCATCCATCCACTTGTCCACCTATCCATCCATTATCCAGCCATCCATGTATCCATCCAGCCAGCCATCTATCCATCCACCCAGTCATCTCTCTATTCATCCACCCACTTATCTCTCCATCCACTCATGTATTCATTCACTTTTAACAGCAAAATACGTATTTGTGGGCCCACAAGTTGAAGGAAGAATGAGAATATTACCAAAAATTTGAATTAATCTATAAGCTACTTCCCTAAGTACTGATATGTTGAATTTTTATTGAACATTCCCTTTATTTATGAAGTTTACCCTTATAAAGTTGTATATTCTTATATAAGCCACTATCAATGTCTCTTGATTGTGCTGAAACTTAAAAAAAAAAAAAGTGGAATCATGGTTTAGAGTGACTATGGGAGTTTTTCTTAACAGCTATATATTAAGGTTTTAAGACCCAGTAATATATTTTGCATAGCTACAGTTTATCCACTTTCTTACTGTTCAAATATTTCATTATCATTTCACTATAATGTCAGCGTAATGAGAAATTTCACAGGAATTTAGATGTGTTTTGTTTCATGCCAGTATACAATGAAACCCAGCTCAGTCTGTAGTGCCATTATTCACTAAATACTTAAAGCTCCACGTGCCAGGTGGGAGACTGCGTTTTCTCTCTCAGTGTCATGAAGACTGCATCTGTCAGCTAAAATTAAGCCAGTTGCTGTTCAGTTGTGGTGATTCACAGGAGCCTGAACTCAAAGGAGCCCATAAACCAGTGAAATAAAACCACTGTAGCATGTTTCCAAACCCCTATGGTTTTGAAATACTCTGGTAATTTCAGGCAACATTACATTAACAGAGATCAAGGAAGTTCTTAAAACTGGTTACCCGTGAGGGATGAAGCTTCCCTGGTGGCTCAGAGGTTAAAGCATCTGCCTGCAATGCAGGAGACCCGGGTTCGATCCCTGGGTCGGGAAGCTCTGCTGGAGAAGGAAATGGCAACCCACTCCAGTATTCTTGCCTGGAGAATCTCACGGACAGAGGAGCCTGGTGGGCTACAGTCCCTGGGGTCGCAGAGGGATGACTATCCATTCCACGTTTCCTTAGTGCGGAGGAAATATATGTTCTGTACGGGATGAAATAATTGCTTCTGATGTTACAGAAATTCCCCAAACACATTCTCCCCCATATTTAACAAAGTTACTGAGGGTTTGTACTTCCACGGTGCCTTTTACATATGATACATCGTCCTAACCTTAGCAATTAAACTTCTCTGAAAAATGTTTCTTGTTACCTTTTCTGGGAAAGAAAAAAAACATTACATATATTTAAAGCTTAGGTAAGTGAAAGTCTCTTGGTCATGTCCAACTCCTTGAGACCCCATGGACTGTATGCTGCTGCTGCTGCTAAGTCACTTCAGTCATGTCCGACTCTGTGCAACCCCACAGATGGCAGTCCACCAGGCTCCCCCATCCTTGGGATTCTCCAGGCAAGAACACTGGAGTGGGTCGCCATGTCCTTCTCCAGTGCATGAAAGTGAAAGGTGAAAGTGAACTTACTCAGTCGTGTCCGACTCTTAGCGACCCCATGGACTGCAGCCTCCCAGGCTCCTCCATCCGTAGAATTTTCCAGGCAAGAGTACTGGAGTGGGGTGCCATGGACTGTATAGTCCATGGAATTCTCCAGGTCAGAATACTGGAGTGGGTAGCCTTTCCCTTCTCCAGGGGATCTTCCCAACCCAGGGATCAAACCCAGGTCTCCCACATTGCAGGGGGATTCTTTACTAGCTGAGCCAGCAGGGAAGCCCATTTAAAGCTTAGGACACCCATTTCCTAATGTATTACATATGCTCCTGAAGAGGACGCACACAGTCTAATGAACCTGGTTTAGGTCACTAGGGTTGGGGTAGGGAAGGAATACAAAGGGTCTGCAATGAACCAATTCTTTTTCAATAATTTCACTTCTTTTCTCTTGCGCATGGGAATAACTCTGGAGAGTGATGATGGGGAAAGGCCACAGTTTGCAAAAAAAGAGTATAATTTTTACAAGCTGCTTAATGACAGAAAAGCAACGTGGACAGGGAGTCAGTGGAGCACAAGGGTACGGCCACTGTCCTGTTTGGATATGGCCAGACAGAGGGAACACAAAACACGAGGGGATGACAGAGGATGGGATGGTTGGATGGCATCACCGACTCAATGGAGTTTGAGCTCAATGAATTTGAGCAAGCTCTGGCAGATGGTGGAGGACAGGGGAGCCTGGCGTGCTGCGGCCCATGGGGTCACAGAGTCAGACACGACTGAGTGACGGAATGACAAGAACAGTGGCTACTTAAGACGACACATGGTAAGAAATGGACGAAAAGCTCAAAATCCATCAAAGAAGACACACACCGGTGGCGAATGATATAGACGCGAATGTCTCAAATTCAACATTTGTTGATAAAACGGTAACAGCGACATGAGCTGGGTTAAGGATTTCTAAAGTCATGGAACACAGCATATCTGTTGAACTAAAATACGTGCAGAAATGATACAGGCTTTGCAAAGAAAATGGCTGGATTTTTTCCCCCCTGTATCTGCCACACTTAACTGCTTCCTATCTTCTCCTGCTTTGGAAACATGTATAAAATAGTCCCTTGGGTCGCAAATCATCTCTAAATTCTGTTTCTGCACCAACATTGCCTAATGGCGTGATTTCAAAGAAAGGACAATTTAGGGAATAGCAAAAAGGGATGGTTGGAAAATATTATCAGGACATTGACACAGTAATAGCCTAAAATGATCATTCTGTTTAACCGTCAAAAACATCTCCATTATTTGGACCTGTGAACAGGCTGTCATTACGGACCTTCCGCGGCCTGTGCTATCCTGAATTATATAGATTTTTATGAGCATAACGTGATTACTGAATTTCTTTCTCCCTCAATTCTCTTCCTTCCATTGACTTTCCTACTCGTGTTGACTGCTTACAGATAATGCGTTTACAGATCTCAGCAATTCACAGGGAACTGAAAAAGCCATTTTCTTGGGACCGATAGTGACGGTCACTGATTTTCACTTGCCACTTTCCCCGCTATGAGTGTTGACTGAGCCAGATAAAACACAGGCTTGAGAGATGCTTCATCAACTGCCTGGCTTGAACGGAGCCAGCTGACGGGCAGATTGACCTCTGTTTTTCTGGAAACACCTTTCTGACAACTAAGCCGGAAGAAAGTCAACGTTCACCTTAAGTTACAAGAACATCAACAGACTGCACCAGAAAAAAAAAAAATTGGGATATTCCAGTCCAATAAATAATTCTTCTGCACGACATTATAATGCAATAGTAGAATTTAATTCAGGGAAATACAGTCATCCCACACAACTCAAGAGATGATCAGAGACCCAAGGAGAGGAGAGCTATGTCTATATAGTCACACCCAGGCAGACCTTTTTTTTTTTGTACTTTGCAAACATGGCGCTTTAAAAAAAAAAAAAAAACAAACTGAGGGTTTTTGGTAACCCTGAGCCTAGCAATCTGAGCTTCCGTGGAGGCTCAGATGGTAAAGAATCTGCCTGCAGTGCAGGAGACTGGGGTTTGATCTTTGGGTCGAGAAGATCCCCTGGAGTAGGAAATGGCAACCCACTCCAGTATTCCTGCCTGGAGCATCCCATGGACAGAGGAGCCTGGTGGGCTACAGTCCACGGGGTTGCAGAGAGTTGGACATGACTGAGTTCAAGTAGCCTTTTTCTGCCCTCCCCAGGGATATGAATTACTGAAGCACTCCTTCACAGAAACAGCTCCATACTCCAACAACCTGCAATCCAGATACACTCCTGGTTCTTTAGACACTTCCCGCATCACCCACCAGCATCCAGCTCCTGCAACTGTCAATCACAGCATCTTCTCTCTGAGACAGCCCACGGCCCCCAGGGTTTGCACTCTCTCTTGCTGAACTGCGTAAAAGTATCCAGTTGTAGAACCACAAGTGTGTTCCTCACAGGCTTTCTATGGTTTGCCCAAAGATCTCAGTTTTTTTTTTTTTTGGACAAGTGAAAGTATTTTGACATTTTTCTTTTAACAGCTCAGATGGTAAAGTGTCTGCCTGCAATGCGCGAGACCTGGGTTCGATCCCTGGGTTGGGAAGATCTCCTGGAGAAGGAAATGACAACCCACTTCAGCATTCTTGCCTGGAGAATCCCATGGACAGAGGAGCCTGGTGTGCTACAGTCAATGGAGTTGCAAAGAGTCAGACACGACTGAGCGACTTCACTTTCAGTTTTAACAGCTCACTTCAAGATCTGTATCTTAGAGACCAGGTTATTCAACCACAGCACCATTAGTTTGAAAAACACAACTATGAGTGCAATACAGACACCCAGCTCAATGACAAAATATATGTGTATCTCATCAACCCATTTTTAAATGAAAACCTTTGTGGGCGGAATCCCTGCACATCTCATTAGAATGGATGAAAGTTGATAAGAAAATCTCACCCCCTAAGTTTCTAAAAGACACACAAATTGGTAGATTACTAAAATTTATGTCAACAGTGCTTACGTTAAACAAGGAATTAAATCTGACCATTACGAAGGGTGACCACAAAAGAGAATCCCACGAAGCCTCAATTCCTTTCCGTCATCCTTCAGATACTGGCCATTATAAACTTGCCTTAGTGAGCAAGCTTCACTTTCTTCTTGACACCTGTGTTAATGCAAAGACATCCTTCCACAGGCATACACCTTGGCTTTTTACGCACACAAGGCAAAGAGAGAGAATTAATGAAGAGAGATGGTGGTGGTGAGCCCAGTGGTATGATACGAACAAACTCCTCATTGGTGGCGCTTTATGAAATACCAGCCTTGCGATGTGTTTCTTGTAAGGAACTCAGACATGTCCTACCAAGTGATCACAGTGCATGTTCCTGCCACACAGACCTCCTCAACGTTTACCATCCCATGATGATGTTTCGGAATGGACCCCCCCCTTATTATATATTAATCACGTACAAATCTTTCCACGACTAAGACTTTTCTTCTGCAGAAGCTGTCGAGAAACACAGCATCAGTATATTTTAGGTTGTCTTTTTATACTGTTGTCTTTTTTTTTGGATGGAAGCATGGTCACAGTATTTCCTGGTGGCTGAGATCTCTTTAATGTAAATGTAGCGAAGTGAAGCCTAGGAGCAGAGTGCTTGATGACGGACGGTTGGGAGCCTGGTCCTGTCCTCTGGTGAGGTGCAGACACCTGTCTTCTTTCGGGGGTCGTGGGAGACTCCTGGGGAAGTGGGAACAGGCTTGTGGCAGCAAAACTCAGTGCTGGGGGAAGCCAGCGAGAGGGAGAAGTCTGTCAAATGATGCCCCATCATTCTAAAGCTGGCTTCCCAGGTGGTGCTGGTTGGTGAAGAATCTGCCTGCCAATGCAGGAGACACAAGAGAGTCAGGTTCGATCCCTGGGTCGGGAAGGTCCCCTGGAAAAGGGAATGGCAACCCACTCTTGCCTGGGAAACCCCATGGACAGAGGAGCCTGGCGGGCTACAGTCCATGGGGTTGCAGAGTCAGACTTGACTGAGCAACTGGGAATTCTAAGGAGAGGATTATTACATCAACTGTCCTTGTTTTTTGGACATTTTTATGGAATGTCAGTAAAGACACGGCATAAAACTCAACATGGAATGGATTTCATTTTCCAGTTTGCAAATAATTTTTTTTTTACCCCAATGCTAATGCCAACTCCTTTGTTGATGGAGCCCCTAGGCATTAACAATAATGCTTGTTTTGCAGAACTGTGCTTCTGGAGGAGACCAACACCATGTGGTTCGGATGGAGTGGAAGATGGTTATCGAGGGACACGGGGAATTATTTGGACGTGAGAAGCAACGCTGAGATCTGGAAACTAGGTGAAAAATACATTGGAGCCATGCCCCATAGCTGAAGGTGGTACCTTCAAGGCGAGTCTTTTTTTAAAAATTATTTAAATATTTTCAGATTTTACTTTTTTATTTTCGGCTGTGCTTGGCCTTTGCTGCTGCAAGCAGGCTTTCCCTAGTTGCAGGGAGCGGGGGCTACCTACTCTCTCGTTGTGGTTCGAGGGCTTCTCTTTGCTGTCACCTCTCTTGTTATGGAACACGATCTCTAGGGCGTGTGGGCTTAGCTGCTCTGTGACACGTGGGATCTTCCCAGATCAGGGACCCGTCCCCGTGTCTTCTGCTTTGGCAGGTGCTTTCTTTATCCCTGAGCGACCCGGGAAACCCCCAAGGTAAATCTTTCACATTTGTTTATAGTTTTTTTTTTTTTTTCGCCTAAGTGTGATATAAAAATGTCCTTCTGAAAGCTGTGCTAAAGACACCCTCCAACAGGCAAACGTCTTAACCCACTTGGGCCCGTCTTTTGAAAGATACTGAGGCTCTGGGGTTAAAAGGAGTCAACCTGCATTCTACGCAACTTGGGGCAATTCCCAAGTTTCAATTCCACTTCCCAACTTACTAGACTGACCCCTCCCGTTTCGATCACTGTGAATCGTTCTCAAGAGAGTTTATCGTTTCAAGGTTCAAAGGTCGCTCGGATTATTGTCTTTGTAACCTGATGGATGTGTGTATTCATTTGCTCTTGCTGTGTGATACACTCTACACATCGCGGCCTACAGATACACGATCGGTAGGTGCTGATCATCAGCACAGATCCATCCTCAGTCCCCGCCTCCATTCCGCTTCCGGAAAACAACCACCATTCTGAAATTTCTGTACCTCCCTCTCATCTTTAAGACATCAAACAGGAGAGGCTGCTTTCTTCCTTTGAAAACAAAACATGGATTTCTCTAAGAAATAAAGAGTGCCTTCTGTATAGGTATCTGGTGGACTTTCGAAAAAAGATTGTAGCACTGTGTTTGAAAACTGGCTTTAGTTTTACTGGAGGTCCAGTGGTTGGCACCTCACCTTCCAAGGCAGGGAGTGAGAGCTTGGTCCCTGGTTGAGGGTGGGGTGGTGAGGTCCCACATGCCTGGTGGTCGAAAACCCAAAGCATAGAACAGAAGCAATATTGTCATAAATTCAATAAAGACTTAAAATGGTCCACATCAAAAAAAAATTTGGCTTTAGGCTACTATCCACAATGTATAGCTGGTTTTCTTTAATTTATCTTTAAGTACAGACAAGGAGGGCTTTCCTGATAGTTCAGCTGGTAAAGAATCCGCGTGCAGTGTGGGAGATCTGGGTTTGATCCCTGGGTTGGGAAGATCCCCTGGAGAAGGGAAAGACTACCCATTCCAGTATTGTGGCCTGGAGAATCCCATGGGCTGTACAGTCCATGGGGTTGCAAAGAGGCAGACACGACTGGGCAACTTTCACACACACATATACACTATTAATACACTTCATATCATTCAGTAAATAGCGGTGAGAGCGGAAATAGTGTTACAAATAGGTTTCTTAAAGAGAAAGTCGCTCAGGAGTGCCTGACTCTTTGTGATCCCATGGACTGGAGCCCACCAGTCTCCTCTGTCCATGGGATTCTCCAGGCAAGAATACTGGAGTGGGTCGCCATGCCCTCCTCCAGGGGATCTTCCCAACCCAAGGATTGAACCAGGGTCTCCTGCACTGCAGGCAGATTCTTTTCCGTCCAATCTAAGGTTAGTTCAAATGTGGACTTTGTACGCATGTCAATAAACTACTCTGTTTCACAAAAAAAAAAAAAAAAAAAGAAGAAGAAAGAAAAAGGGAATATTTGTTTCTCTTCGGTTAGAAGCAATTCATTGCATTTAGTCTGTTAAGAGTCTGACTAAATTTAGTTGAAGTTTTAATGAATGTTTATGAGAAACCACATTACCTGTTGTTTAAGGGCAGTTTAATTCTAAGGCTGCCTGTCCAGAGAGCCTCCTTTTAAGTAAGATGACCAATTCTCACTTTATGATTACATAATTTCAGAGTCTAAGTGAATTTGAAAATTTTATATACATATGTATCTCTGGCAGTAACACAGTCAAAATCAATTTGGGGATGGAGGTCACTAGAAAAATAATGAGGCAGAAAATTGACCAAAAAAAAAAAAAAAAGGCTGAAGGAGTTTTAAAATATTCATGGCAATGGTCTTCCATGAGATGGAGCTGCTTAACTATCAGCAGGAAAAAAAAATTTAAAAAAGGCAAAGGGGAATCTGATTAGCTGTTTCTTAATTAAATATTTACTTTGCTCTGCAATCTCAAATTATTTTTCCAGAGTTGTGGAGCACGTTTATCAGAGAAGTGATTAGCTGTGACGATGGCTTCTGGGAACATACAGAATGAAGCTCTCGACTCAAAACGGAGGGGGCTGGTGACGACTTATTTCAGTGCAGAGATCTCCCGCCCCTGAATTCTCCCTTTTCAGTAATACAGTCGATACTGGGAGGGTCCCCCATGAGTCTTGGCACTGGGTTCAAGTCTGAATATGCCAAGATGGATGAGAGGTGCTTGCTATGCTGAAAAACCTCAAGGCTGGAAGGAAAGTCTTATGGGTACACTGATGTTTTCAGAGTGTCCTATACAATGTAACAACGCAAACAGAGAAAGGTTTATTAGTAATACAAATGACAAACTTTCTTAATAGACCTCCACGAAAAATGTTTACTGGATGATTTTTTTTTTTTAATTAAAAAAAATTTATTTTGGCCATGCCTAGTGGCAGGAGAAGCTTCTCAGGCGGATCTGTGGGTAAAGAACTCGCCTGCAATGCCAGAGATGCAGAAGACCCGGTTTTGATCCCTGCGGGATCTTAGTTCCCTGACCAGGGATTAAACCTGTGCCCACCGTGGTAGACACGTGGACACCTAACCACGTTCGGAGAGTGAAAGGGACAGTCACTCATCACGTCTGACTCTTTGTGACCCCGTGGACTGTAGCCCGCCAGGCTCCTGTGTCTGTGGAATTTTCCAGGCAAGAATATTGGAGTGGGTTGCCATTCCCTTCTCCAGGGGATCTTCCCAGCCCAGGGATTGAACCCATGTCTCCCCCATTTCAGGCACATTCTTTACCATCTGAGCCACCAGGGAAGCCCAAGAATACTGGAGTGGGTCAGTCCAGTCGCTCAGTTGTGTCTGACTCTTGTCAACTCCATGGACTGCAGCACACCAGGCTTCCCTGTCCATCACCATCTCCTGGAGCTGGCTCAAATTCCTGTCCATTGAGTCAGTGATGCCATCCAAACATCTCATCCTCTGTTGTCCCCTTCTCCTCCTGCCTTCAATCTTTCCCAGCATCAGGGTCTTCTCCAAAGAGTCAGCTCTTCACATCAGGCGGCCAAAGGATTGGAGTTTCAGCCTCAGCATCAGTCCTTCTAGTGAACACTCAGGACTGATTTCCTTTCGGATGGGCTGGTTGGACCCAAGGGCCTCTCAAGCATCTTCTCCAATACCACAGTTCAAAAGCATCAATTCTTTGGTGCTCAGCTTTCTTTGTGGTCCAACTCTCACATCTATACATGACTACTGGAAAAACCATAGCTTTGACTAGACGGACCTTTGTTGGCAAAGTGATATCTCTGCTTTTTAATGTGCTGTCTAGGGTGGCCATAGCTTCCCTTCCAAGGAGCAAGCGTCTTTTAATTTCATGCCTGCAGTCACCATCTGGAGTGGGTACTGCTAGACAGTTCCTAAGGATGTTTTATATAAATCATTTGAGAAGTGACAATTTGACAGGGAGATTCAAAGAAGCAAGAATAAGTTAGTGGGTTTTGTTCAGAATATATTTGCATCTCGATTTCAGAAGGGATAGCTACCATGCAGTCATCAGTTTTCATGAAAAGGCACCTTTTTGTCTTTTTAAGAATCTCAACAGAAAGCAACGTGGATGAATTTAGAGACCTACACCACTCTAAATAGGCATCAGTTTAATAGATCTGCATGTCTGTTTTGAATATTCCATGTTTCAAGAAAAAGATTTTGCGTCGTTCAGCCTGAACTGGGATTTTCCACATTCTTGCAATTCAACATATAATTCATGAGGTTGTACTTCATTTGTTTCTTCTTGATAGTGAGATAATTCTAGCATTTCATTTTGTTAAACAGCTTTATGGAGACATAAAGTGAAAGTGTTAGTCACACCCCTGTGTCAGGCTGTTTGCGACCCCATGGACTGTAGCCCACCAGGCTCGTCTGTCCATGGGATTCTCCAGGCAGGAATACTGGAGTGGGTGGCCATTTCCATCTCTAGGGGAACTTCCCAACCCCAGGCTCAAACCCGGTCTCCTATATTATAGGCAGATTTCTTACCATCTGAGTCCCTAGGGAACACTTTCACGTACACAGTACCATGTGACCTATATGTACAGGGTTATGTAGAGAAGATTTCGAGAGCATACAATGGAAACTTTATGCCCAGTGAAGAACATCTCACAGTAATAACTAGCTTATGTACTAATATGTGGTGCTGGAGAAGACTCTTGAGAGTCCCTTGGACTGCAAAGAGATCAAACCAGTCCATCCTAAAGGAAATCAGTCCTGAATATTCACTGGAAGGACTGATGCTGAAGCTAAAGCTCCAATCCTTTGGCCACCTGACGCGAAGAGCTGACTCACTGGAAAAGGCTCTGATGTTGGGAAAGATTGAAGATGGGAGGAGACGGGGACGACAGAGGATGAGATGGCTGGATGGCATCACCCACTCAATGGACATGAGTTTGAGCAAGCTCCAGGAGTTGGTGATGGACAGGGACGCCTGGTGTGCTGCAGTCCATGGGGTCAAAAGAGTCGGACACGACTGAGCGACTGAACTCACTGACGGATGTTAATCAGGGACACTTTGCAGTTTGAAAGAAGCTCTATGGATTGGGGAACCACCTAGCAGCATAATTAATATGTGCAGTAAACTACTTTTTATTAAAATTCACGAGTGAAGAAGGACCACAGAGTTTGCTGACGTGTTACCAACTACGAGAAGCAATTTCTGCCGAGTCAGCTTCGTGTGTCAGCAGGTACTGTGATATCTGAAGGAAGGACGCGTTGAGAGCCTTTCCATCTCTCAGAACACAAAAGAAAGCAGAAATGGATTGTGCTGGGCTTCCCCGGTGGTCCAGAGGTTAAGAGTCCACCTGTGAATGCAGGGGACGTGGGTTCGATCCCTCGCCTGGGAAGATTCCACATGCCACGGGACTGTTGAGCCTGGGTACCACAAATACTGACGACTGAGTGCCTTAGAGCCGGTGCTTCCAGCAAGAGAAGTCACAGCAATAAGAAGCCCTCACAGAGCAACTAGAGAGTACCCCTACACAGCATGAGTAGAGAAAGCCCACATACAGGAACAAAGGCCCAGCGCAGCAACCAACGGACAAAAACCCAAACAGGTAAAACTTCCCCTGGAGTAGGAAACGGCAGCCCCCTCCAGTATTCCTCCCGGGAGAATGCTGTGGACGGAGGAGCCTGGCTGGCTGCAGTCACGGGGTCGCAAAGAGTCAGACACGAGCAACGAACACACACACTTTTAAATACTAGAGTGCACTATCAGATATTTACTGAGACGTTGTTTTACTTTGGGATCAAGTCAGGCTGTTCGAGATCTCTGTTTGTCGTCGATGTTGCTGTTCGGTGGCAGTTGGTAAGTCACATCCGACTCGTTGGGACCCCACGGACTATACAGTCCATGGAATTCTCCAGGCCAGAATCCTGGAGTGGATAGCCCTTCCCTTCTCCAGGGGAATCTTTCCAAACCAGGGATCAAACCCAGGTCTCCTACATTGCAGATGTATTCCGTACCAGCCTAGAATAAGCCCCCAATAAAATGTATTTCTTATTTCTCACCAGTGACAGTGTCTTCTTTGTCAGGCTGGCAACCACATTTGTCTTTTTTTTTTTTTTTTCCCAAATATCCCTGTCTCCATCTCCAACACTGTTATCTGGTCTTTAAAAAGATGTGACATCTAATTACAGGTACCTGGAGAAATTAACTGATATTTTGTTGTTGGTGGAGATGAAGGAATCATATAAATCTTTATGAAGACATATAAATGCTATGATCCACTTGAATTGTATCAGTTAGATGCACGGACCTCTAGCTTACAAGAAGCTTGCTTTATAAATGGCTGTTTAATCAGCTGCTGATGTAACATTTATCAGACATATATTGAGGTAATTCACTTGTCTGAATTTGACAAGTACCCAACAGCCTCTTATGTTGAACTGAGAGTTCATGAAAAGGCACCTTTTTGTCTTTTTAAGAATCTCAACAGAAAGCACTGTGGGCAAATGTTGAGACCTACACCACTCTAAAGAGGCATCAGTTTAATAGATTTGGATTATACAGTCTGACTAATGGCTCTGGTGGAAACTCAGACATTCTTGATGAAAAGCAAAATTAATAAATAGGATGAGATCATTCTCTCGCTGCTTAGAAATCACTGAGCATTCGATCTTCTGCACCCAAGGCATCTGAATTCCAGAATACAATAAATGCTAGAGGGAGAATTAAAAAGATAGCCCAGGTAACAAGGCAAAGGTCACGCATCCACCGAGGTTATCATTACAGAGGTAATTATATTTACTCTCTGCAGCCACTCAAGCTGCACCCTGGATATTTAACTGTTAACTAAGTATGGACCTGATCCTTCATCGTGGGTGGGAGACAAATATGTACAAAGATGCTCAAGGCAGAGTGAGAATTACATGTGCAGTGATCCAAGTATGCTCAGGGGAGGGGACATCTGAAATCCCGTGTAGCGTAGGAGGGTTAGAAGATGCTCAGAAAGCTAACGGGTGAGCTGCGTGCTGACATATTTATGAGAGTTTTCTCGATGAAGAGGGTGAACAGGGTTTGCCTTTCTACGGAGTGGGATCAACCTCGGCAAAGCCACAGACTGTAAGGATTGCCCATTAAACCACAGCTGTATGAACCTGTGTTGGGACTGGCAAGAGGTGATAGCCTGAAGTTCAGGGACAAGATTTAGGGACAAGGAGGAGGCTGTTAGAACAGATGAGCAGAGGTTTAGATAATGAACAGTCTGGCTCCATGTGAAGGTGTTCCGTTTCTACCTGGAGACAGCAAAGAGCAGCTGCTAAGTCGCTTCAGTTGTGTCCAACTCTGTGCAGCCCCATAGATGGCAGCCCACCAGACTCCCCCGTCCCTGGGATCCTCCAGGCAAGAACAGTGGAGTGGGCTGTCATTTCCTTCTCCAATGCATGAAAGGGAAAAGTGAAAGTGAAGCCGCTCAGTCGTGTCCGACTCTTAGCGACTCCATGGACTATAGCCCACCAGGCTCCTCTGTCCATGGGGTTTTCCAGGCAAGAGTACTGGAGTGGGGTGCCATTGCCTTCTCCGAGCAAAGAGCTGCTGATGCTTTTTAAGAAGAAAAGAGACAGGGTCAGATATATAAATCAGATGCCTTTGAGGTTACTCACATTTCATGGGTCTGCTTGAAACAGTCTTTCGCGACTCTGGGGGGCAAAAAAATGCCATTTTGCTGTGACACAGTCTGAGATCAAAAGGAGCATGACATTCTGAAGTGGATGATTTTTTCATCTTTTAGAACAAATTTTCTTTTTTTTAAAATTCTGTGTCAAACACCTCTTTTGTCCTCATTTCACTCCCGAGCTTCTGTTTCACCCTTTCTCTGATTAACTAAAATGAAAAGGATGATAATAACACCCGAAGGTGAACAGTGTTCTTTCAGTCCAGGTCCAAACTGTCTGACCTTTAAGGGCCTGTGTGCCAAGCTGCCTCCGTCGTGTCTGACTCGGTGCGACCCCATGGACTGCAGCCCGCCAGGCTTCTCTGTCCGCGGGATTCTCCAGGCAAGGATACTGGCGTGGGTTGCCTTTCCTTCCCCAGGGGGGCTTCCTGACCCGGGGATTGAGCCTGCATCTCCGGCAGCGGCCGATTCTTCACTGAGTCAGCAGGGAAGCCCTATAGCAGGGCACTGACTGCTATTTAGCACAGGCAAGACTGTCCTGTACAAAGAGATAGTCTTCACTTCCTTATCTTACAGGAAATGCTTCTGCTATGGAACATGCAAGCATACAGTATGTACTTAGATAGCCTCGGCACTTCTTTTTCAGCTGCGGAAAGACAGCAGCTATACAGTCGGGACAATTCTGGGCAAGGGAGGAGAAGGTGAAGGTGAAGTCGCTCAGTCGTGTCTGACTCTTTGCGACCCCGTGGACTGTAACCTACTAGGCTCCTCCGTCCAAGGGATTCTCCAGGCAAGAATACTGGAGTGGCTTGCCATTTCCTTCTCCAAGGGATCTTCCCGACCCAGGGATCGAACCCGGGTCTCCCGCATTGGAGGCAGACGCTCTAACCTCTGAGCCAGCAGGGAAGCAGTGTATGAATGACACCACATGTGTAAGGTTGGGAAGCATCCCCGTTGTTGATACAGAAAGCAAACGCTGTCCGTTCAGAACGCGCTGAGAGCAACTGCGCCTTTTCTTCCTTCTTTTGGGACAGAAGAGTTAGCTGAGGAAATTTGCTCTCAATCTCCAGTTCCTTTCTGTTACCATGGGAGACGTCTGCTTCCCCTTATCACACATCACTCCTTATTTATTTGCTCCTCAGTCGTGTCTGACTCTTTGCTCCCCCATGGACTGCAGCACGCCAGGCCTCCCTGTCCATTACCAACTCCTGGAGCTTACTCAAACTCATGTCCGTTGAGTCAGTGTTGCCATCCAACCATCTCATCCTCTGCCGTCCCCTTCTCCTCCCATCGTCAACCTTGCCCAGCATCAGGGTCTTTTCCAATGAGTCAGCTCTTCACATCAGGTGGCCAAATTATTGGAGTTTCAGCATCAGTCCTTCCAATGAATATTCAGGATTGATCTCCTTTAGGATGGACTGGCTGGATCTCCTTGCAGTCCAAGGGACTCTCAAGAGTCTTCTCCAACACCACAGTTCAAAAGCATCAATTCTTCCGCACTCAGCTTTCTTTATAGTCCAAGTCTCACATCCATACATGACCACTGGAAAAACCATAGCTTTGACTAGATGGACGTTTGTCAGCAAAGTAATATTTCAGCTTTTTAATATGCTGTCTAGGTTTGTCATAGATTTTCTTCCATGAAAAGATGGTCTTTCGATTTCATGGCTGAAGTCACCAACCACAGTGATTTTGTTGCCCAAGAAAATAAAGACTGTCACTGTTTCCGTTGTTTCCCCATCTATTTGCCATGGAGTGCCTTATTGATTAATTTATTCCATATGGATTCTTTCCCCAAAATGTGGATTATTCCTTACTATGGTGAAATCCACAGAAAATGTGAATGCTGTGTCACTCTGTGGTCAAAATGAAGAGAGATTTGGGGCCCTCATATATTGGTTCGGAGTGTGAGCGTGGTTAGATGCCATCACTGACTCAATGAACATGACTTTGAGCAAACTCTGGGAGATGGTGAAGGACAGGGAAGCCTGGCGTGCTGTGGTCCATGCGGTGGCAAAGAGTCAGACACGACTGAGTGACTGAACAACAGAAACAACAATCGTGGGAGGAGACCAGAGATACTGCTCCACACTCCTCGATGCACAGGACAGCCCCCAGAACAGGGTTGTCTGGTCCAAAATGCTAACAGTGCGCTGAGAAGAGGAACCTGTGCTTGAGATCATTGCGTTATCAAATGGACAAGTTGTGTGAGAAACATTTAAAGGAGAGCTTGAGAAGAGATAAGAGAAAAAGAGTGATGGCTTAAGAAGCTTACAGGAAAGGTACAGAGGACCTTTAAGTCCGCTGGAATGCGGACTTAAGAATGAGACTCTGGGGGACTTCCCTGGTGGCACTTCCCAGTGACTAAGACTCTGCCCTCCAAATGCAGGGGGCGGGCAGGCTGGATTCGATCCCTGGTCAGGAAAGTATGTCCCTCAGCACTAAGAGTTAACATTCCACAACTAAATAATCCCGCACAAAGATCGAATATCCCGCATGCCGCAACTAAAGATTCCACACGCCGCCCTGCTGATCGAAGCTTCCAAGTGGTACACTGAGACCCAGTATGGCCAAACAAATAAGACAAAGGCAAAAAAAAAAAAAAAAAAAAACCAACAAAAAAAACAACCCTCTAAAAAGAGAGAAGGAAAATATGGGCGATTGAGCGATTTGATCACCGGTATTCCATCTTACGACACCGTGTTCTAATGACGAGAATCTGGCCGCAGAAAAGATGCATATTCTGCCTTCTCCTCTTGATGAGACCAGACAAGTTTCCTCTTGGGGAATAAACTTTATCACCCAGACGAAAGAAGCACACAAAGGACAAATCACCTCTTTGTTTGTGGGAAGAGGCGAATCTCGCAGGCTGGATGCATCTCTGTGTCATCTCTCCTTCTTCTGCTAAAGGGGGCGCAGCAGAATGATGGCAGGCAATCCGTCACCTCCAGTGGGACTGTGCAGTCTCGTATGGAGAAAGTCACTGACGTGTCTTTTAATGATGCCCAGATGGTGGCTTCCTTGTTTCCTGAAAGCACATGTCTCCCAGAAACCCAGCACCAGTTTGTGTTAAATGTTTCCAATACAAGCAAAGGCTCGTTCATGGTACTTTGTATCATATTCTACTATGTGTTAATGCAACACGATGCACGCAATGGCACCCCACTCCGGTACTCTTGCCTGGAAAATCCCAAGGACGGAGGAGCCTGGAAGGCTGCAGTCCATGGGAGCGACTTCACTTTCACTTTTCACTTTGATGCATTGGAGAAGGAAATGGCAACCCACTCCAGTGTTCTTGCCTGGAGAATCCCAGGGACAGGGGAGCCTGGTGGGCTGCCATCTGTGGGGTCGCACAGACTCGGACATGACTGAAGCGACTTAGCAGCAGATGCTTTATAATCTGAGAACTGCGTCACGTTTGGGGGAAATCTAACACTATGAGTGTGCGCTCATTGTGTCTGACCCTCTGTGACCCTGTGGACTGTAGCTCCGCCAGGCTCCTCTGTCCATAGGATTCTCCAGGCACGGATACTGGAGTGGGTTGCCATGCCCTCCTCCAGGGGATCTTTCCCGACCCAGAGATGGAACCCACATCTCCCAGGTCTCCTGCATTGACAGGTGGATTCTTAACGTCTGAGCCACCTTGGAAGCCCACTGGGTATACAACGTGTATACAGGAATATACAGTGTGCACACATTGTGAACACAATTTGTGTGCGATGTACACACTGATTTTGACATGTGTCCCTGGTGATAGCAGAGACAGCCACGCTGTATATATTTGTGAGAAAATTCGCAGCATCTGTGAGGTTTAAAATTCACTGCTGAAACATGTGGGCATTTTCATGGAAGTTCTAGAAGGTTGGGGGTGTTTTAGAATCAGTTATGACTTTAATGAGTCCAAATAGTTCACGTTGAGCAATAAAAAGAAAGCTATTCGCGATTCGGAGCTGACACTCTGTTTGGAAGAGTCCCGTCCCATTTTAGTTTGCTTCTTTCTGGGATCAGGAACCCTTTTCCTTTGTGGAAACAGCTAAGCTTTTTCTGTTACTTGGTTGGTATCAAGCTTCTCTGGAGCTTATCATCAGGGTGTGTTTTTGCGTGAGCATGCTTTAACACAGAAATAAAGATTCACATTGGGAAGGGACCCATGGGGCTTCATTCCTTCCTTTATCCACAATGGATAACTTCTCGCGATGTCAGAGGATGAAACAGTGTCTGCAGGAGCGCACGAGGGATGCCATGCTTTCAAAACTGCTGTTTTGGAGAAAGACAGCAAGCCTCTTCCCAGATCAGTTTCTACAGAGATCTTCGAGCAAATCCAACATCAAAATAAATAATCATATGTGAGTAGTAATATTCATACTTGACAAAAGTACGTATTGGGGCTTTCCTGGTGGCTCAGTTGGGGAGGAACCCACTGGCAATGCAGGAGACCTGGGTTCAATCCCTGAGTCAGGAAGATCCCCTAGAGGAGGAAACGGCAACCCACTCCAGTATCCTTGCCTGGAGAATCCCATGGACGGAGGAGCCTGGCGGGCTACAGTCCATGGGGTTGCAAAGAATCAGACACGAATGAGCAATTAGACCACCACCACCAGGGATTGGCACCCCACTCCAGTACTCTTACCTGGAAAGTCCCATGGACAGAGGAGCCTGGTGGGCTGCAGTCCATGGGGGCACTGAGGGTCGGACAGGACTGAGCGACTTCACTTTCACTTTTCACTTTCATGCATTGGAGAAGGAAATGGCAACCCACTCCAGTGTTCTTGCCTAGAGAATCCCAGGGATGAGGGAGCGTGGTGGCCTGCCATCTCCGGGGCCGCACAGAGTCGGACATGACTGAAGCAACTTAGCAGCAGTAGCAGCAACCAGGCATTAATTCCAAGTTAGATGAACTCATTTTAAAAATTAGAAAAATATAGATAACTCAGAGAAAATAAAAATGATCTCACCACCTAGACAAGATGACTGTTACTATTATTTTATATATATATATATATATATATATATATTTTTTTTTTTTTGGCTTTTCTTTTTTCACCATGTGGCTGTGGGTTCTTAGTTCTGTGACTAGGGATCGAACACTGGCCCTCAGCAGTGAGACTGTCATCCTAACCCTGGACTGCCAGGGAATTCTTGTTTGTTTTTTTTTTTTTTTTGACAGTTTTCCATTCTCTCCACGGATAGACAGACAGACAGAGAGATAGACAGATAGACACAGACAGATGGTAAATAGATGGATGCCCTGGTGGCTCAGATGGTAAAGAATCTGCCTGCAATGCAGGAGACCTGGGTTTGATCCTTGGGTCGGGAATATTCCCTGGAGAAGGGCATGGCAACCCACTCCAGTATTCTTGCCTGGAGAATCCCATGAACAGAGGAGCCTGGTAGGCTATATAATCCATCAGGTCGCAGAGAGTCAGACAGGAATAAGAGACTAACACACACACAGAGATAGTTACATTGATAGATAACACATACATTGGCAGATGTGTATAGGAATGGAAAAGTGCATATTAAGTTACAATATGCAACATGCAAAACCACTTAACAAAAGTATATAGGTATATAAACAATATCATGGTAATAAAGTGCCACACGCTACACACTCTATGTGAAGCTGGGTTTTTCCACGCTTGCATTTGTAGATTTTAAAGTAGAGGATTTTTTATCTGTTAACCTTAACAGAGTAAGATTTTCAGAGAAAGTTTATTTATTGATAGGCAAAGAGAAAACAGTTTTGAGTTAAAAACAGTCTCAGGCAGTACAAATGCATTCAAGCTTCCATTTTGGCCAAATCACTATTTTTCAGAGTTGTTTGCTTTCTACCGTGTTTTTTCGCAAAACGCTGTTGCTTTGAGTTTCAGATTTACGAGCAAAAAGGTGTAATTTTAGAAACTGAAGCACTATGGAACAAGTGATGAAGGTACCCATACCACCAGCTGATAGATACATAAAACGGAGACTCATCTTAGAGCCCTTGCCATCATGAGTATTAAGATTTATTAGGAAAGAATATAAAAAACTAGGAACTTCCCTGGTGGTCAAGTGGCTAAGACTCTGCAACTCCCAACGCAGGGGGCCAGGGTTTGATTCCAGGTCAGGGAATTAGATTCAGTATGCCACAACTAACAGTTCACAAGCTGCAACTGAAAAAGATCCCACATGCTCCAAAGAAGATGAAAGATCTCTTGTGCGGCAGCTAAGATCTGGTGCGGCCAAATCAATAAATAAATATTTAAAAAACTTATAAAAAGACTGCATAGTGATGACACTACCATAGATATTTTAAAGATGCAAATTGTCACTGAAAAGGGGAGATGGATTCAGATGCAAGGGAAGTTCCATCATTTCTACCCAATAACGATGCTTCACATGTCCCAAACAACTCTGAACTACAAGCAGAATGATGAGGTATCTATAAACAGAAGCAATTTAATATTATGCAGAAGGGAATGCACGTTCAGGCATAAGTTAAGGCATAAAGGAATCAAGTCAATTTTTTAAAAGAGTCGGACACGACTGAGCGACTGAACTGAGCTGGGATTTTTATTAAAAAAAGAAAAGAATCACTAGGAAATACATGCTAAGGCATTAACAGATATTTCATAGAAAGAAAGAAAAAAAAAAAAACCTGGCCAAATAATTCCTGAAAAACTTACTGGTTTCTATAGGAATGAGGACTTGAAGACAAAGGCTATAGTAAGGCAGGTGTTTCCACCAACACACTGGAAAGAATTAAACAGTCCCACGGAAGCAGGTGTTTGCGAGGACTCGAAAGAGGGAGGTCGGAACACCTTGGGGACACACTGATGAGACTGCAAAGTGTGTTGTGTTTTCCTGAGACATAGCACTTCCACTCCTGAGTATAATATCTAGGATGTTCTGCTGCTGCTGCTGCTAAGTCGCTTCAGTTGTGTCCAGCTCTGCGCGACCCCATAGACGGCAGCCCACCAGGCTCCCCCGTCCCTGGGATTCTCCAGGCAAGAACACTGGAGTGGGTTGCCATTTCCTTCTCCAATGCATGAAAGTGAAAAGTGAAAGTGAAGTCCCTCAGTTGTGTCTGACTCTTCACGCCCCCATGGACTGCAGCCTACCAGGCTCCTCTGTCCATGGGATTTTCCAGGCAAGAGTACTGGAGTGGCGTGCCATCGCCTTCTCCGTCTATCTCTTGAAAAATCCACTGGAAGGGACTTCCCTTGTGGTCCAGTGGCTAAGACTCCATGCTCCCAAGGCAGAAGTCCCAGGTTCCAACCCTGGTCAGGGAACGAGATCCCACATACTGACACTGAAGATCCTGAGTGCTGCAGCTAAGATGCAGTGCAGTCAAAGAAACTAACAGGTCAGCGGTAAAGAATCTGCCCACCAAGGCAGGAGATCTGGGTTTGGTCCCTGGGTCGGGAAGATCCCCTGGAGGAGGGCATGGCCACCCAGTCCAGGATTCTTGCCTGGAGAATCCCATGGACAGAAAAGTCTGGCGGTCTACAGTCTAAGAGGTTGCAAAAGAGTCGGATACGACTGCGTGAGCACGCAAATGTTAAAAAAAAAAAAAAAAAAAAAACTTAACAGGGATTTGGAAACGAACCCTCAACCCAGCACTCATTTGAAAAATAAACTTTCTTTTTAGGAAAAATAAAATAATGATGTTCAAGCACAGGAGAACAGAAATAAGCCTTGCTCAGCTCCTACTTTGGAATGTCGTATGATGGTTGAAGTTCATGGAATTGCCAGAACCTGCACTTACACTGTGCTTCCTGCGCCAGCTGGGGTCTAGTATTTTCATGCTGACTTGAAAAACAGCCTTGACTTCTGCTGAATATTATGTTACACTTGCTGGCTCCCTAGCAACTCGATGGCTTCAGATGCTGACACTTAATGAATACGATTCAGCTGAAGCAATAAGATATTTTAGAAGCTTTACCTGCTCCATATGGCTTTTTCCATAATTGATGAAAATTTTCAAAAGCAGTAGAAGGAATTTTAAATATATCCTGCTGTTGGCATGTTCAATAATTCGTACCTGCACTAGAACAAAATAAATCAATAAATGAAAATTATTTTTTAACCCCGTGTGGAACGCCAGGTACCCTCAGAAGATTCCTTTCAGGGATGCTGGGAAATAATCCGTGAGGGTTTCAGGATCCCTGATTTGCATTCTGATGGTAATGCAATGTTGAAGCAGGTCATCGCAGGATTGCCAGACCTTTGGGGAGGTCACGGTTTGCTTACTGAGGAGACGGGCACAATACAGGCATAATAGGAGCCCTGTGATCAGCAACCAGGGACTACTCAAATCCCTCAGAGGGTAAAGAGACTGCCTGCAATGCAGGAAGCCAGCTTCCATCCCTGGGTGGGGAAGAGCCCCTGGAGGAGGCAGTGGCAACCCACTCCAGGATTCTTGCCTGGAGAATCCCATGGATGGAGGAGCCTCGTGGGCTGCAGTCCACGGGGTCGCAAAAGAGTCAGACAGGACCGGGAGACTGACACACAGAGATGAATCAAAGAGAATTAAATGAAAAGACTGAGAAAGTCATAAAGTTGAATTTAGATGACACGCTAAAAATTTTTTTCATATTTTTTTAGAAAGGAATATGTTAAGGGTTTCTCACAGCGACTATATCCTGAAACAATTCATAGAACTATAGTACACATAGTAACTATGGTGACTTAACTCACTAATTAGCAGTCAAGCCTTCCCCCTGTGTTAGTTAGAATTCTCCACAGAAACACACCCATAATATGTGTATAAGCAGACAGATTGTCAGACAGACAGACATAGATAAAAGATAGACAGAAAGATATAGATAAAAGATAGACAGACAGACATGGAAAAAAGATAGGATAGATGGACATAGAAAAAAGATGGACATTTCAGTTCAGTCGCTCAGTTGTGTCCGACCCTTTGCGACCCCACGGACTGCAGCACGCCAGGCCTCCTTGTCCTTCACCAACGCCTGGAGTTTACTCAGCCTCACGTGCATCGAGTCAGTGATGCCATCCAACCACCTCATTCTCTGTCGTGCCCTTCTCCTCCCACCTGCAATCTTTCCCAGCATCAGGGTCTTTCCCAGTGAGTCAGCTCTTTGCATCAGGTGGCCAAAGTATTGGAACTTCAGCTTCATCACCAGTCCTTCCAGTGAATATTCAGGACTGATCTCCTTTAGGATGGTCTGGTTGGATCTCTTTGCAGTCCAAGGGACTCTCAAGAGTCTTCTCCAACGGCACAGTTCAAAAGCATCCATTCTTTGGAGCTCACCTTTCTGACAAAACGTGGGCCACTGGAGAGAGGAATGGGAAATCACTTCAGTATATTTGCCTTGAGAACCCCACGAACACTATGAAAAGATAGAACATAGGTAAAAAATAGATAGACGGACATAAATAAAAGAGATGTATCAGTCACTCAGACGTGTCCAACTCTTTGTGACCCCATGGACTGTAGCCCACCAGGCTCCTCCATCGGTGGAAATTTCCAGACAAGAATACTGGAGTGTGTTGCCATTTCCTTCTCCAGGGGATCTTCCCATTCCAGGGATTGAACCCAGGCCTCCCGCATAGCGGGTAGACAGTTTACCATCTGAGCCACCTAGGAAGTCCTGAAAAGGCCGTTAATCTCGCAGACATCTAGAACAGACAGCCTCGGGCAGAGGCTGTGTTTCTTTTTTGCTTCCTGCCATCCACAGGTGGACAGAATTCCGAACAAAGATGCTTTAGTTTAACAGTCAGGCCGAAGAGAATTGGTTCCCTGAGGCGGGCCATTATGTGTGATTATAAAAACAAAAGCTCATGAAAAGCAAGTCAAAGAAACAGTTGCAACCAGGGGTCAGAACTGGCTTCTCTCCGCAACAAGTAATAATTACCTATAACAAATGTAAACAGAATACAGTCGGAAGTCCTCACTCGAGCAAAGTTAAACAAACATAAGAGAAAATATGCAAAAAGCAAGGACAGGAGACCAGTCCATCCTAACGGAAATCAGTCCTGAGTATTCATTGGAAGGCCTGATGCTGCAGCTAAAGCGCCAATCCTTTGGCCACCTGATGCAAAGAACCGACTCATTTGAAAAGACCCTGATGCTGGGAAAGATCGAAGGCAAGAGAAGGGGACGACTGAGGATGAGATGGTCGGATGGCATTACCGACGTGATGGACATGAGTTTGAGCAAGCTCTGGGAGTTGGTGAGGGACAGGGAGGCCTGGCGTGCTGAGGTCCACGGGGTCGCAGAGTCAGACACGACTGAGCGACTGAAGAACAATCTGCCATCAGCTCATTAGCATAAACTCAATAGCATAACCCCAGGTTGCTTTTGAATGACAAAGAAACTCCAATCTCTCAGGAAATTCCAAGGGTTTTAGGAGCTCCCTGCCAGTGTTAACTCTGTTTTTGGATATAAAGATATATTAAGTCATCATTAAAACGCTGCAAAAACATCAGAAAATAAACCAAGGGAACAGGATGAGGAAGTCAGACCGTTTTATATGAAAAATGACTAGAACACAAGGTTGTTGTTCAGTAGCTCAGTTGTGTCCGAGTCTTTGCGACCCCATGGACTGTAGCCTACCAGAGTCCTCCGTCCATGCGATTCTCCAGGCAAGAATACTGGAGGGGGTTCTCATTTCCTTCTGCAGGAGATCTTTCTGACCCGGGGATGAAAGCCACGACTCCTGCGCTGGCAGGAAGATTCTCTACCGCTGAGCCACCTGGGACTGCAATATTCAGTAAGACACTCACCACCCACAGACGCTAATTCAAATGTAAAGTGGGTACAAAGCAAAGTTTAAATTCTTTTTCTCAGTGACACCACCCCCATCTAAACGCTCACAGCCAACTGCAGTAATCTGCTGCGTCCGGCTGCAACAATCATAAATTCGCCGTCATCCCAGAAGGTGGCGCTGCTGGTAAAGAATCCATCTGCCGAAGCAGGAGCTGCAAGGGACAGGGGTTCCAACCCTGAGTAGGGGAGATCCCCTGAAGAAGGAAAGGCAACCCACTCCAGTATTCTTGGGCTTCCCTTGTGACTCAGCTGATAAAGAATTCACCTGCAATGCGGGAGATCTGGGTTCGATCTCTGGGTTGGGACAATCCCCTGGAGAAGGAAAGGCAACCTACTCTAGCATTCTTGCCTGGAGAATCCCCAAGGACTGAGGAGCCTGGCGGGCTACAGTCCACGGGGTCACAGAGAGTCAGACAGAACTGAACACACACAGAAAGCTGTACTGGGCAGGGTGATCTATAAAATAATATTCAGCTCAGTTGCTGAGTTGTGTCTGACTCTTTGAGCCACCACCCCCCCCACCCAGCCCCACCATGGACTGCAGCATGCCAGGCTTCCCTGTCCATCACCAACTCCTGGAGCTTGCTCAAACAAAAATAATATTATAGAGCATTTTTTATGAGCTCACTGTCAACTCAGAATTTAAAGCAATACACAGGAAGTCCTAAATATTTGGAGAGAGTTGGTAGACTGAGGACATTACAGTTCAGAACTGCTCCTCACCCAGCGTATCTGTAACGGAGCAGAACTCGATGGTCCTTGCCCCACCATGCTGTCTGCCTGGCTTTTTGTCTGTGGGAAAACTTTAGCCAAAAATAAATTTAATCAGGGAAGTGTGAACATGCAGAAACAAAGGAAAACAGTCAAAGGCGACCAAATAATCATAGTGTGCTCACTCAGGCTATGGTTTTTCCAGTGGTCATGTATGGATGTGAGAGTTGGACTATAAAGAAAGCTGAGCGACAAAGAATTGATGCTTTGGAACTGTGGTATTGGAGAAGACTCTTGAGAGTCCCTTGGACTGCAAGGAGATCCAACCAGTCCATCCTAAAGGAAATCAGTCCTGCATATTCATTGGAAGGACTGTTGCTGAAGCTGAAACTCCAATACTTTGGCCACCTCATGAGAAGACGACTCATTGGTAAAGACTGTGATGCTGGGAGGGATTGGGGGCAGGAGGAGAAGGGGACAACAGAGGATGAGATGGTTGGATGGCATCACGGACTCGATGGACGTGAGTCTGGGTGAACTCTGGGAGTTGGTGATGGACAGGGAGGCCTGGCGTGCTGCAGTCCATGGGGTCACAAAGAGTCTGACGCGACTGAGTGACTGAACTGAACTGAACTCACTCAGGAAAGTCAAGGACTTCTAGTTCCTTCTCAGGGGCTACAGAATATTCTGAGCCTTGTCCTTTGAGCAGTGTTACAGATACTGGAAGCCGTTCTCAGTGGAGAAGTTAACTACTTGACCATCAGACTGTAGCCATAACATAAGTTGCCCCCGTTCCAAGAACAAGCCTCAAGAAATGGGAACAAATGGACCCTGGACCTGGAGACCAACTATAGCTAAAAAAGACCTGAGATGATGCTGGTCAGATCACTGACGACCAATTTCAAGCTGACTGTCAGAGCTGACTGTGCTGTTTCTACACGGAGCCCCAGCCTCTGTCTATAAAGCCTCTTGCCCACTGAGTTTCGGGGGTTGGCGGGGGAGTTAGCTTTTGGACACCCTACCTCCCAGTCCTAAAGGCAAAGTGTTGGTGTCTCGGTCGTGTCTGACACTTTGCAACCCCATGGTCTGTCCATGGACTTCTCTAAGGCAGGAACTGGAGTGTGTTGCCATTCCTTTCTCTAAGTGATCTTCCCGACCCAGGGATTGAACCAGGGTCTCCTGCATTGCAGGCAGATTCTTCACCATCTGAGTTACCAGGGAAACACTGTCCTATTGGCAGCACCCACAATAAAGCAAGCTTTCCTTTCCGACATCCTGGCCTCTTTACTGGCTTCTGAGCGGCAAACAGCCAGATTCCTCTTTTGCTAACATAACCGAAAAGGGTGGAAAGCGCACTCATGCCATCGTGTAAGGAGTTTGCAACATATGTAACCACAAAGAGCTTATAAAGATCAGCTCAGATCCAAGAAGGAACAAGATATAGGAATGGGAAAAATATCAAGGCCGTCACAAGGACCCTCACATAAAGAGATCACAGTATCTAAATAACCCATAAAAATGGTGGCCAACTTCACTGTGCCCGGGAAAAGATGTGTGATACCACCCAAGATGTACGTTAGCATGTGTGCAAGCTCAGTTGCGTCCGGCTCTTTGCGACCCCATGGACTGTAGCCCTCCAGGATCCTCTGTTCGTGGGATTCTCCAGGCAGGAATTGTGGGGTGGGTTGCCATTCCCTTCTCCAGGGAATCTTCCCGACCCAGGGATCGAACCCCCATCTCTTACGTCTCTTGCACTGACAGGTAAAGTCTTTATCTACCATGTGAGCCAGCAGGAAGCCCAAGGTCCAGGAAACTAAAGCCTTTTTGTTTTCTAGAAGAAAGGGAACATGGAGGGGGTTTTATCCCAGGGAGGTTCCCCACAGGGCTCTGCTTGGTTTTGGCCTCCCCTTTTCTTTGATACTCCTCAATCTTGAGGGGACCCCAGGTAAGTCAAGAAGGGAACAGAGGTTTTCTGGCAGAGAGACTAATCACAGACTGGGCGAGGGAATTCAGTCTTACGGGGACTCGGTTTCAAGTCTTCCTATAACCTCGAGTGTAAATGTTTCCACATTACATTCAGCTCCGGATTGTCACTGAGGGACACACAGATCACACAATCACTGGAGATGGATACGAACATTAATTCTGGTCCATTAAAAAAAAACAAACAAAAAAACCAGATCTGTTAACAGACCTTCCCAATCATTTTCCTGCATCCATCAACCCTTCTACAAAAATATTCACATCGTATGACCCTTCCTCCCCACTTGGTTTTTTTTTTTTTTTTTTGCCTGTTTTGCCAAGTGTCAATTTTAAAAGTTCTGAACAGAAAGTCAGTGCTGAGCTCTACATGGCAATGAAAAGTTTATTGCTGTAAGATCTTTTTTTAGGATTCCTAGTCAGGTTGAATTTTATGTCCTTTGATCGGTTGTTTGCATTACGTTATGTTGTGAATTTTTTAGGCTGTGCTGGCTCTTGGCTGTGCTGCGGGGGGTCTCTGGTTGAGGTGTATGAGCTTAGCTGCTCTACAGCCTGTAGGATCTTGGTTCCCTGACCAAGCATCAAATTCATGTCCCTGGCATTGAAAGGCGGATTCTTTTACTACCGGACCACTAGCGACATCTCTTGCTACAAAATCCCGGACTCCCTGGGTAGTCCACTGGTTAGGACGCTGCACTTCCACCCTATGTCTGTGTGTGTGTGTTAATCGCTCAGTCGTGTCCGACTCTTTGCAACCCCACGAACTGTAGCCCATCAGGCTCCTCTGTCCATGGGATTCTCCAGGCAAGAATATGGGAGTGGATTGCCATTCCCTGCTCCAGGGGATCTTCCTGACCCAGGGATGGAACCCAGGTCTCCTGCACTGCAGACAGACGCTTTACCAGCTGAGCCACAGGGAAGATCTCTACTGTAGGGGGCAAAACTTCAATCCCTGGTCAGGGAACTAAGATTCTGCAAGCCAAGCACCATGGCTAAAAACAAACAAACAACAACCACAGAAAACAATCGTCTTGGACATATTTCTAGATATCAGTATGGATCAGTTTCCTCATTCTTACAGCATCACTAAAGAAAATAATCTCTAAGGCATAGTTCTCCCGCTTGAAACTGTGATGCTTTCAATTAAATATATATGGCCATAATTGTGTTCAAGAAAAGAAAAAAAGAAGATGCCAATGTTTCCTGGATATTTATCTATAAGCTCATTTATGTTTTCAAGCAACTGCCACACATCAATGACATTATGTTCAAGCATAAAGTGTTACAATTGAGCCTCACCCCACCACTCCGCCTCGCCCCATCACTCCGCCTTGCCCCACCACTGTGCCCCACCCCAGCTGTCCCTGCAGCAATGGCTTGTACTGTGCTGACTGGAATGGTTAATCCAGCGCTGAGAGATGGAGTAAAAATATTACGCAGCTGGATCACAGGGAGGGGAGGTGTCTGACAGGAGAAAACGAGATGGCTGACGTTGTCTGCTGGAAAACGTCCACTGGCTGTCCTGATAAGCCTCTGTCCCAACCAGAGAGGCACTGGTTTTGCATTTTAAACCGACCTCTTGCCCTCACAAAGTCAGTGAAATGCAACTACAAGTGACCTTGTTCGTGGGGCTTCAGAAGCTAATTAAAAAGAAGCCTCAAGATGCTTCCTAAACACACCAAGCGTTTGGGACATGTTCCTGGGAGGGTTATTGGTCCACTCTCTCACTAGGTTAGGGAAAACGCATTGGCAGTTTTTCCAAGGAGGGCTTGCTAATTAAAACTCCAGATTCCACCAGGGAAGGAGGGCCCGTGCTTTCTGGCTTAAAGCAATGTCTGGAGAATCGGTTTGCACTTGACAGTTAAGTATGAAGCTATTCAATAAAGAGGAAATTCTCTCAGAAGTTTGGGATGAATCAAAGAGAGTGGCTCCATTAATTGAGACTTAAAAAAAAAAAATATATATATTTATTTCTTTGGCTGCAGCTGATCTTAGTTGAGGCATATGGGATCTTTTGGTTGCAAAGTGTGAGATCTAGTTCCTGGACCAGAGATTGAACCCTGGCACCCCTGCTTTGGGAGCCCAGAGGTTTCACCACTGGACCATTGAGGAAGTCCCCATGAAATGAGACTTAATCGTCTCAGCCCTTGAATACATGTGAGGTGAGAGGGCCAAGCAGAAACCGAAGGGGACCCAGAGACGGGGAACAGGACAGGCCTGCTGCAACCTCTTTGGAAGTTTTGACAAGAGGGTGCGGACATCCGGTTGGCGGTTTCTCAGGACCCAGGATCCCTTTAGATTGGCTGGAGATCCCAGGGGTTACTCCTTTTGTTACATCTATATATTTGTGTCAAAATAACATTGCCGCGGAAAAGAACAAAGCTCTGATGACATGCTGCAACATAGACGAGCCTTGAAAACGTGGAGCCAGATGCAGAAAAGGCCACAAGGTGGATGACCCCACTTAGAGACGACCTCCAGAACAGGAGAGTTCGTAGAGGTGGAGTGCTGATTTGTGGGCCCCCTGGGGCATCGGGCAGGAAGACTGGGCATCCCTTTCGGGGTAACGAAGAATTTCTGGGACTAGACAGAGAAGATGCTTGTGCACTATGCTGAATGCCCTAAATTCTACTGCCTGGTACTATTTCAGAGAGTTGACACGCTGACGTGGATATTATGTGTATGACGTCACTATTGAAACGTATATTTATCGATATATATATGCTTTTGAACTGTGGTTTTGGAGAAGACTCTTGCGAGTCCCTTGGACTGCAAGGAGATCCAACCAGTCCATCCTAAAGGAAATCAGTCCTGGGTATTCATTAGAAGGACTGATGCTGAGGCTGAAACTCCAATCCTTTGGCCACCTCATGAGAAGATGACTCATTGGTAAAGACTGTGATGCTGGGAGGGATTGGGGGCAGGAGGAGAAGGGGACGACAGAGGATGAGATGGCTGGATGGCATCACGGACTCGATGGATGTGAGTCTGGGTGAACTCCGGGAGTTGGTGATGGACAGGGAGGCCTGGCGTACTGCGATTCATGGGGTCGCAAAGAGTTGGACACGACTGAGTGACTGAACTGAACTGATACGTATATATTAATATACTTGTAGATAGATCTGATGGATGGATGGGTGGGTGGGTAGATATATAGATAGATGTGGATAAATGATAAGTAGACAGTTGACAGAGAGAGATATAAATAGACAAATGATAGATACAGATGGATCAGTGGATGGATAGACATGCTGTTCTTGTTAAGGTGGTAAGTCGCGTCTGATTCTTTTGTGACCCCGTGGACCGTAGCTCAGCAGGCTCCTCTGTCCATGGGATTCTCCAGGCAAGAACACTGAAGTGGGTTGCAATTTCCTTCTCCAGGGGATCTTCCTGCCCCAGGGGTCGAACCAGAGTCTCCTGGATTGGCAGGCAGATTCTTTACAACTGAGCCACCGAGCAGCCCAGATACATAGATAGTTACACAGACAGACAGACAGACAGATAGAAATGATAGATAGCTTAGTGGATGGATGGATGAATAGGTAGCTAGACAGATGGATCAATGGATAGACAGATACAAAGATAGATAAATAGATATGATAGAATGATGGGTAGATCAATAGACAGTCATGATAGGTCGATGGATAGACAGATAGATACAGATGACAGACAAACAGCTAGCTAGCTCACTCCTTATGCGAAAGAAAGAGGAGGTCTTCACACGGATGGCAGGAACGACCACTGGATGATACTTAATTTTTAAAAAATACAGAAGGTGTTTCCAAGGGGATCCCCACACAATAAGAGGGTCATGCTCTTTTTGTGCATCAATATTCTCCTGGTACAAAGCGACACTTGTCCCGAAGGCAAGACTTGCCTGTCAAGGGTCGATTCAGCTTTTCACCTATCACAGAAATGATCCCCCTCAGAATAATATGTTTAAGACCAAGCACCTGGCTTTTCCTTTGATATCTATACCTTCCAGTGGGCTCCAAATCAATAAATCTCACATTTGCTCCAGGATGGTTTTATTTCCAACTAAATCCATGGGGTTTGCAAGATTGCCCAAGCAGGAGTTCAGTACCTACCTGCTACGTGATGAGTGGGTGGGTCTGGCTCTAAATTGCCTACATTTTATGAATATTAGTTTTCCCCTAATCACTAAATAGGGAGCTTCCCTGGTGGCTCAGACGTAAAGAATCTGGCAGCAACGCAGGAGACTTGGGTTTGAAACCTGGGTCGGGAAGATCCCCTGGAGAAGGAAATTGCAACCCACTCCAGTATGCTTGCCTGGAGAATCCCATGGACAGAGGATGCCTGGCGGGGTACAGTCCCTAAGGTCACAAAGAGTCAGACACGATTGAAGCGACTTAGCACACAATCAGTAAACAAGGAATAGAACAGCAGTATCTCAGCTTGGCAATATTGCAGGCGATGCTGGACTGATGATTGACAACCCAGAAGACTTGTTTTTCCAAAGTACATGAAACAGGGGATTTCATTTACTCCCTCTCTTGTTAAAGTTCACACACAAGACTATCATTTTCTGATTTCCGAGTACTTTAATGTACTTTTGTCTTACACCAGCATTGTTTTTATCAGACTTCTTTATAAGTTTTTTTTTTTTTTTTTTTTATGTGGACCATTTTTAAACTCTTTATTGCACTTGTCCCGATAGTCCTTCTGTTTAATGTTTCGGTTTTCTGGCTGTGAAGCATGTGGAGTCTTAGCTCCTCCAACAGGGATTGAACTCACACCCCCTGCATTGGAAGAGAGTCCCTTGGACTGTAAGGAGATCCAACCAGTCCATCCTAAAGGAGATCAGTCCTGGGTGTTCATCGGAAGGACTGATGCTGAAGCTGAAACTCCAATCCTTTGGCCACTTGATGGGAAGAGCTGACTCATTGGAAAAGACCCCGATGCTGGGAAAGATTGAAGGTGGGAAGAGAAGGGGATGACAGAGGATGAGGTGGTTGGATGGCATCACTGATTCAATGGACATGAGTTTGGGTGGACTCTGGGAGTTGGTGATGGACAGGGAGGCCTGTCCATGAGGTCACAATGTCAGACATGACTGAGCAACTGAAGTGAACTGAACTGAACTGGATAACCAATTAAAAAGTATATAGCTCCCTTGCTAAGACTAGTCAGGGGCATTTCCGTTCCCGTTCTGATGTCTATGTCAGAAGCTATTCTTTTCATACTTTAATAAAACTCTGCTACACAAAAGCTCTTAAGTGATCAAGGATGGTCTCTGGTCCCAGAGCTAAATCTTCTTCAGAGACCACGAATCTGACACTGTTCACCGTCAGCGATGATTACTCTAATCATACATAATGGCCTGTTTCAAAGGACCCTGCCCCTCTGCTGGACTGTGAACTACAGGGCCTTTGTTCAGCTCAGTTCAGTTCAGTTGCTCAGATGTGTCTGACTCTTTGCGACCCCATGGACTGCAGCACGCCAGGCCTCCCTGTCCATCACCAACTCCCGGAGCTTGCTCAAACTCAGGTCCATCGAGTTGGTGATGCCATCCAACCAGCTCATCTTCTGTCAACCCCTTCTCCTACCGCCTTCAATCTTTCCCAGCATCAGGGCCTTTCGAAGTGAGTCAGCTCTTTGCATCAGGTGGCCAGAGTATTGGAGTTTCAGCTTCAGCATCAGCCCTTCCAGCAAATCAGGAGTCCTTCTCCTTGTTCAGCTCACAAGGAGATAATCTGACCCTGCCCACCTGTGTGAATAAGAGATGCACACAGCCCTTTCCAAGGCTGGCCATTCCCCGGGAGATGTTTTGCAAGACTGAAGACCCTCTCACTTTCCTTCCCCACTGCCTCTCCCTCCGTCTTCTGTCTTTTGACTTTAGTTCCTCATTGCTTCTCTCTCTGAGTCTACAAAAGAAACTGGCATCCCAACTGACTGACAAGGTGGGTTTCTTTGAGGCACTAGCTTGCCATCTTTTCAGTCAGCCAGGTTCCCTGAATAAAGTCCTTTCCTTGTCTTAACCCCTTGGTTCTTGGATTTATTGGCCTAACGTGTGGTGAGCAGAGCTTGCTTGGACTTGTAACACAGCTTTGATTGCACCGACAAGATGACGGCCCGTGGAAGTACATGGAATGGGAAGCTGTTTTGCTGTGTGGAGCTAGATTGCTTTAACTCCCTTCCATCTTTCCAGGCAATGCCGTCATCCTCGCGTATCTCTGCCATCTGCTTCTCACCTGTTCATCTTTCACAGGAAGATGCTCGGACGATTTTAAGGAGATTCTGCTTCCAGGGCCGTTTTCTAACAATTCACTCCCGATGGATCCCTTATGTGATGAGGGGTTTTGCAATTGCTTTGTCCCTCGCCGTGAGGGCTCAGAACAACTCTTTGTAAAGGATGTTCCATCTTTTTTTTTTTTTTTTAAAGATATCTTTGGAGCCACTCATGACTCAGAGGTTGCTTTAAGCCCACTTCTGCAAAAATAATACGCTTCCCGAAATGGCATGAGAGAATGTAGGATATTCATCAATGGAGGGCAAGTCTCCACCGTGTGTGCAAGACTCCCGTTCCTGATTCCAGCCAGGGAAGTCTTCAGCAAAGGATGGTTGTGGAAGCTGGACTAGGCTCAGCTGCGTTAGTATCCATTTCTCTGGGAGCGAACACTGTAGTCATCAATGATTGTAGAGTATTTGGATTTTCCAAATAGAAAAACTTACTGGAAAAAAAACACAGAAAGGAAACATTTGGTGTTTGAAGGTAGCAGAGCAGACACAGCAGACACGAAACAAAAATGATGAAAACTATAATCTCGTTACCTTCAAGCTTCTCTTTTCCTAAATTCTTTTCCAGGGGTGGGGGTGGGGAAATTTCTCCCTTCCTGCTGTCCCCAGGCTGGGGGAAAAGCAAACGGGAGACACATAGTCCCAGTCAAATGTTCACCTTTATCTACCAAGCAGGATTGTGTTTGAAAATGCAGGAATGATACCAGGATTGAAATTCGTTTTGAACTGTTATCAGCAAACGCTGTATAAGTTCGCTTATCGTCTTGGCGATATAGAAAGATTTGTTACTTCCAATAGCATTTATACTTGCAGCCTGGGTAGGATTTGCTCTAAGCAAGTCTTAAAAGACAGGTTTTCCTAGGAAAGGACTTTAAAAGAAACAAAGTATAATTTTTATTTTTCCTGAAATTACATAGTTAAATGTCTTCCGTGAAAATTCAAGGTATATGAGAACAATTCAAAATATTGCTTGCATTCGAATGTAAAATGGGATTTAGTTTCTGGGTTCAGAGAGAGCAATTGTATATACTCTGTGAGTGTGAGTCACTCAGTCGTGTCCGACTCTTTGTGACCCCATGGACTGTGGCCCACCAGGCTTCTCTGTCCATGGGAGTCTCCAGGCAAGAATACTGCAGTGGGTGGGTTGCCATTCCCTTCTCCTGGGGATCTTCCCAACCCAAGGATGGAACTCACATCTCATGTCTCCTGCAGTGACAGGTGGGTTCTTTACCAGTAGTGCCTCCTGGGAAGCCCATGCATGTATATATGCGGCTTCCCAGGTGACTCAGTGGTAAAAGAATCTGCCTTCAGCCCTTGGGTTGGGAAGATTTCCTGGAGGAGGGCATAGCAACCTACTCCAGTATTCTTGCCTGGAGAATCCCATGGGCAGAGGAGCCTGGTGGGCTACAGTCCCTGGGGTCATAAAGAGTCAGACATGACTGGGTGATTCAGCTCACACACGTGTGTATATTTATACATGTACATATACATACGCTGTATCAGTTCAGTTCAGTTCAGTCGCTCAGTCGTGTCCGACTCTTTGTGACCCCGTGAATCGCAGCACACCAGGCCTCCCTGTCCATCACCATCTTCCAGAGTTGACTCAGACTCAGGTCCATCTCATCCTCGGTCGTCCCCTTCTCCTCCTGCCCCCAATCCTCCCAGCATCAGAGTCTTTTCCAATGAGTCAACTCTTTGCATGAGGTGGCCAAAGGACTGGAGCTTCAGCTTCAGCATCATTCGCTCCAAAAACATCCCAGGATTGATCTCCTTCAGAATGGACTGGTTGGATCTCCTTGCAGTCCAAGGGACTCTCAAGAGTCTTCTCCAACACCACAGTTCAAAAGCATCAATTCTTCTATATATGTATATTATATATGTGTGTATATATATATATATATGCATAGTGTATACATACTATATATAGACACTGTATCTTCATCTATGCAATGTGTATATATACATATGCTGTGTATAGCATATAGAATCAGTATATATACTATATACACACACACACATGCACACACACACCCCTATATATATAAACACACACAAAAACCTGTGTATGTACAAAACCTGTTTTTTTTTCCCCCACTTACATTTAAGTGAGGGTATCTGAAAGTTACCGGTCTATCCATCCATCCATACATCCACCCACCCAGTCTATCTATCCATCCATCTATCCATCCACCCAGTCTATCTATCCATCCATCCATCCATCCACCCAGTCTATCCATCCATCCATCCAGTCTATGTATCCATCCACCCACCCATCCATCTGGTCTGTATATCTATTCCTATCTATTTATCCATCCAGTCTGTCTGTCTATCCATCCAGTCTACCTATCCATCCACCCAGTTTGTCTGTCTGTCTATCAATCCATCCAGTCTATCAGTCCATCCTTCCATCCTGCCATTTGGTCTACCTATTTCTATCTATCTATCCAGTCTGTCTGTCTATTTATCTATCTATCCAACCATGTCTCCATCTAGTCTATCTACCCATCCGTCCATCCGTCCATCCATCCATCCATCCATCCACCCAGTCTATCTATCTGTCTATCCATCCGTCCATCCATCCATCCACCCAGTCTATCTACCCATCTATCCATCCATCCATCCACCCAGTCTATCTATCTGTCTATACATCCATCCATTCATCCATCCATCCACCCAGTCTATCTACCCATCTATCCATCCATCCATCCATCCATCCAGTCTGTCTGTCCATCCATCCATCCATCCATCCATCCACCCAGTCTATCTACCCATCTATCCATCCATCCATCCATCCATCCAGTCTGTCTGTCCATCCATCCATCCATCCACCCAGTCTATCTGTCTGTCCATCCATCCATCCATCCACCCAGTCTATCTAACTATCCATCCATCCATCCATCCACCCAGTCTATCTACCCATCTATCCATCCATCCATCCATCCAGTCTGTCTGTCCATCCATCCATCCATCCATCCAGTCTATCTGTCTGTCCATCCATCCATCCATCCACCCAGTCTATCTGTCTATCCATCCATCCATCCATCCATCCATCCATCCACCCAGTCTATCTACCCATCTATCCATCCATCCATCCATCCATCCATCCAGTCTATCTGTCTGTCCATCCATCCATCCATCCATCCACCCAGTCTATCTATCTGTCTATCCATCCGTCCATCCATCCATCCACCCAGTCTATCTACCCATCTATCCATCCATCCATCCATCCAGTCTATCTATCTGTCTATACATCCATCCATTCATCCATCCATCCACCCAGTCTATCTACCCATCTATCCATCCATCCATCCATCCATCCAGTCCATCCATCCATCCATCCATCCATCCACCCAGTCTATCTACCCATCTATCCATCCATCCATCCATCCAGTTGTCTGTCCATCCATCCATCCATCCACCCAGTCTATCTATCTGTCTATCCATCCATCCATCCACCCAGTCTATCTACCCATCTATCCATTCATCCATCCATCCATCTAGTTTATCTGTCTGTCCATCCATCCATCCATCAAGTCTATCTATCCATCCATCCATCCATCCACCCAGTCTATCTATTTATCCATCCATCCATCCATCCATCCATCCATGTATCCATCCACCCAGTCTATCTACCCATCTATACATGTATCCATCCATCCAGTCTATCCGTCTGTCCATCTATCCATCCATCCATCCAGTCTATCTGTCTGTCCATCCATCCATCCATCCAGTCTATCTGTCTGTCCATCCATCTATCCAGCCTATCTATCTGTCCATCCATCCATCCATCCATCCAGCCTATCTATCTGTCCATCCATCCATCCACCCAGTCTATCCAACCATCCATCCAGCCTATTGATCCATCCATCCATCCATCCACCCAGTCTATCTGTCTGTCCATCCATCCATCCATCCATCCAGTCTATCTATCTGTCCATCCATCCACCCACCCAGTCTATCCATCCATCCAGTCTATCTACCTATCCCATCCATCCGTCCATCCTGTCTATCTACGTATCTATGTATTATGTAACCATGCATCCACCCATCCTGTCTGTGTCTATCTAGCTGTCTCTGTCTCTATAAATTATACAGAATTGACATTGTATGTACATCTATCTATCTCTGTCTCTATGAATTTTACAGAATCGGCCCATGATTTCGGGGACTGACAGATCTCAAGATCTGCGGTTGGCAACCTTAGAGGTCTGGTGGTCTATTATAACTCCAAGTTCAAGCACAAAGGGAGAACAGGACTGATGACCAGTTTAAAGAGTCAGGCAGAGAGACAATGAATCCACCTTTTCTCCCTTTGTTTGTTGAGGTCCTCCATGGACTGGGTCACCCCAAGCCATAGTAAGCGGAGCAATCATCTGCTTTACTCAAACGTGAATCTCATTCAGAAGCACTCTTACCAACACACCCAGAAATGATGTTTACACCAACACCTGAGCCCCCTGTGGGCCAGTCAAGTTTATACCTGAGATTAGCCATCATATTCCCAAACGGAAACAGATGTCACTTGTCTATTCCCACCACACTCCACGGCTGGCTAAGATCTCCAAAGATGGTTGTAGGAGTCTGGACTTACTTCAGAGAAAAAGGTGGTACTTATCCCATCATATCAAGATGATGGGTTAGTGAGTCAGGAAGTGACTGTTGCTTAGCAATCACGAAGTGGAAGAGAAAAGACAGTATCAGTGAAGGCACAAGTTTCTCAAGTCCTTTATGGGCACAACACATAAGAAATTATTCTACATTGTTTTACCTAGAAACATAAATTTTAGTATCTAGTAATAAAACAATTTGGTCTTTTCTGTGAGGATGGCATCAATAAACACTGATCCATTTCCAACAAAAAAGTTACTTTTTTTGAGCTATGAATGCGCTGACATCCCCAAGTTCAAGGTTAATAATAATAAAAAAAGCAAAAAACCTCCTGTTTGACAGCTACTTTCAAGAGTTGGTTTTCATTTGAATAGTCACCATTTTTAAGGGGGATTATACACAGTCACAAAAGATTTTTGTCTATGCCACAAGAATGAATAACTTTAAAATATGGCATTTTCCCCTCCAATTCTGCAAATCTAGTAGAAATACTTACAAATACTAGATAAAAACAGTTGCTTATGGGATTTCCCTGGTGGTCCCGGGGCTAAGATTCTGAACTCACACTACAGGGGTCCAGGGTTTGATCCCTGGTCAGAGAACTAGATTCTGCCTGCGACAGCTAACACCCAGCACAGGCAAATAAAAATAGATAAATGCAAATATGTCTGTAAAAAAGGAACATTGCTTCCATGTGGGCAACCAGTACTTAGTGTCCTACGGTCTCAATCTGCTGCTGCTGCTGCTAAGTCGCTTCAGTCGTGTCGAACTCTGTGCGACCCCATGGACTGCAGCCTACCAGGCACCTCCATCCATGGGATTTTCCAGGCAGGAACACTGGAGTGGGTTGCCATGTCCTTCTCCAATGCATGAAAGTGGAAAGTGAAAGTGAAGTCGCTCAGTCGTGTCTGACTCTGTGCGACCCCATGGACTGCAGCCTACCAGGCTCCTCCATCCATGGGATTTTCCAGGCAAGAGTACTGGAGTGGGGTGCCATTGCCTTCTCTGTACGTAGATTGTAGAGGATATAAATTGAAGAATCATCATCAATGTACAAAAAATGAAGTTAAAATGAAAAAAGTGTGAAAAATGAATGACACCATTTTTCTGTCTTTCCTACTCTTTCTACGTATGAACAGGGCCTTTTTGGTGACTGGTTGTAGTCAATCTTTTCACACCTCAATATATAAATAAAAATGTGTTTTTCCAAGAACATAATTTACATCTGCGGTTCCTGTCATGAATGGCAACAAAGTTTCATTGCAATGAGCACTTCTAAAATGGCCACATGGGCACATTTGGCTGAAATCATAAAATAGTTCATTTGCTTTAATTTCTGAAAAATAAAATAGACAGTATAATTACTGGATACAGGAATTCTCTTAATGGAATTTCTTTTAAGCCAATTAAAGACAAAAGAATCTCATTATAATAGCAATATCCATTACTTATCCATTAATTTAATGTCACTATGAGTTCCAAAGACTTTCTTGAGTAGCTTTTATGGATCATGATGATGTGACAGAATAAAACGCCCGTGTAACTTGCATCTGGGAGGAATGCTTAAGGAATTTCATGTCTGACTTTGCACACAAAACTCGAGTCATTCTATCACCCGGTACTTTGAATTCAGTTCAGTTCAGTTCACTTCATTTCAGTCGCTCAGTTGTGTCTGACTCTTTGTGACTCCATGAATCACAGCATGCCAGGCCTCCCTGTCCATCACCAGCTCCCGGAGTTCACTCAAACTTGTGTCCATTGAGTCATATTTTGAATTACTATCTTTCTAAAAGGGATTTAATTTGCTCCTCTAGAAACACAGTCTGATTATACACGTTTATATATATACATGTATCAGTTCAGTTCAGTACAGTTCAGTCGCTCAGTCATCTCTGACTCTTTGCAACCCCATGAATGGCAGTACACCAGGCCTCGCTGTCCATCACCAACTCCCGGAGTTCACTCAAACTCATGTCCATTGAGTCGGTGATGCCATCCAGCCATCTCATCCTCTGTCGTCCCCTTCTCCTCCTGCCCCCGATCCCTCCCAGCATCAGGGTCTTTTCCAATGAGTCAACTCTTCGCATGAGGTGGCCAAAGTACTGGAGTTTCAGCTTTAGTATCCTTCCTTCCAAAGAAATCCCGGGGCTGATCTCCTTTAGAATGGACTGGTTGGATCTCCTTGCAGTCCAAGGGACTCTCAAGAGTCTTCTCCAACACCACACTTCAAAAGCATCAATTCTTTGGTGCTCAGCTTTCTTCACCGTCCAACTCTCACATCCATACATGACCACTGGAAAAACCATAGCCTTGACTAGACGGGCCTTACGTACATATGTACACACAATATTGCATATATGTACAGTCTGCACAGATGGATACAACATGTGTGTGCATAAATACACTATCCGTGCATATATACAAACACACATACACACAGTATATTATACACTATTTAGGAAGATATTGTATACAGAGATTATATTTATACCATATATATATAGAAAGATTATACAGACTTTATATAAACAGATTATATATATCAAAAGTGAAAGTGTTAGTCACTCAGTTGTGTCTGACTCTATGGGACCCCATGGACTGTAGCCCTCCAGGCTCCTCTGTCCATGGAGTTTACAAGGCAAGAATACTGGAGTGGGTTGCCATTTTTTTTTCCAGGGCAACTTCCCAATCCAGGGATCAAACCTGGTTCTCGCACATTGCAGGCAGATTATTTACCATCTGAGCCACCAGGGAATCCTCAATAAGGGAAGGTGTTATGTAGAGAGATTATATTTATACCACAAATATAGAAAGATTATATAGATTTTCTATATAAACAGATGACATATATTGGGTTGTCCAAAATGTTCATTTGAGTTTTCCCAAAACATCTTATGGAAGAACCTGAACAAGACTTTTGGCCAATCCACTGTGTGTATATACAGTATATATCCTCACTACGTGCTATGTGCTGTACTCAGCCTCTCAGGCATGCCTGACTCTTTGTGACCCCATGGACTGTACCCCTCCAGGCTCCTCTGTCCATGGGATTCTCCAGGCAAGAATACACGGCAACTGGTGTTGCCAGGCCCTCCTCCAGGGGATCCTCCCAACCCAGGGACTGAACCCAGGTCTCCCACATTGCAGGCTGATTCCGTACCATCTGACCACCAGGATTAGCACGCTGATTATACATTTTTTATATCCAGCGTATTCACACACATATGAAACGTATATACACATGTTATAATATACATATAATATATACACACAGCATACGTGTTCATATATGTGAACACATATACATATATTCAGTATATATGGTATATAATACATCATGCATTCAGCATGTGTCTAAATATGCACACACGTGTATCTACACTGCACATATATGTATGCACACATATTATACACATATGCACCGAGCGTGTGTGCATATATCAGATACATATAATATGGTATCTTTGTGATTTCTCAAAATATTAACAGATAGGTGAAGACAGTCCATCCCTGCTGTGTACGAAGGTTCACACACATTTCAAATTTTCTGCCCTCCATCTCGGATTGTGACCTCCTTTTAGGAGCGAAGCATTTTCCTGTGGCCGGTCACTAACATTTTTCCCTTTCTCATGGTTCACGTGGGTTGCCTTCTCATCTTCTGTGACTCCCGCCCGAGTGACTGCTGCCTGTTTTAAATACGAAGGTAACATAGCCTCGGCAGTTTGCAGAATGACACTGGCTGATTTTCTCATTGCGTGCAATCCTTGCTGATAAGACATCACTGGCTCCCAGGGGCAGTGCCTCTTGAAAGAGAAGTGTGTGGGCCTTCCCCGGTGGCTCAGGGGGAAAGAATCTGCCTGCCAACGCACGAGAGGCAGGAGACACGGGTTTGACCTCTGATCTGGGAAGATCCCCCATGCCACGGAGCGACTAAGCCCGTGCACCTCAATTATTGAGCCTGCGCTCTAGAGACAGGGAGCCATGAGCACAGGGCCCACGGGCCAAACTGCGGAAGCCCGTATGCCTTGAGCTGAGTGCTCTGCAGACGCTGCTCGCTGTCACTACAGAAAACCCTGGGCAGCAACAAAGACCCAGCACGGCCAAAAGTAAACAGCTGAGGAAAATTATAAAAAAAGAAGTGTGTGGACAAGCAAACGTGCATTTTTAACAGGGTACAATTGTTTGACTATTTGCACCTTGAAAGTGAGTTTGCTGCATTGGTTTGCTAGCTAAGACGTATCCTTGTTTTTCTTTTTCTATTTTTTTAAATGATCGGCATTCTAAAATCATTCTCTATATTATGGCCATCATTTCCTAAGGATTCAAGGATCCCTAGTTTACCCTGTCCATCTCGTATTGCGTGAATGTAACAGTGAAGTTTACTTTAGCATAAAGGATACTGTTCTTTCGAAAGAAGTTTGCTTTTGCACAAGAATACCATCAATGTATTATTAATTATAATATTGATGTGAATTATGTTGTGTGCTTAGTTGCTCAGTTGTGTCTGAGTCTTTGCAACCAGATCGACTGCAGCCTGACAGTCTCCTCTGTCCACAGCGTTTTTCAAGCAAAGAATACTGCAGTGGGTTGCCAGGCCCTCCTCCAGGGGATCTTCCTGACCCTGGGATCGAGCCCACATCTCCTGTGCCTTTTGCATTGCAGGTGGATTCTTTACCTGCTAAGCCATCAGGGAAGCCCTACAAATGTTAAGATTGCCTATACCTGTCAAAATTAAAAAAAAAAAATTCCAGAGGTTTGATCGATGGACTTTCTGAATTTATAAATACAGTCCTTCATAGCAAACACTAACTCACATACGTAACATCTAAAACGTAAAGCCTTTAGTGCGTGGAGAATTAGCATCTGTGGACCAACAATTCCAGTTCCATCTCTGGGCCTAACAGTAGCTGTTTCAGCCTGAATAAGCCATTTACTTTTCATGGATTTTAATTATGCAGCTATAAAAAAAGAGAATGATAGGAAATTTATTCCCCATACTTAAGGTTATGTGATGAACATATATATATATATTTGTGTTTTTCACATAAAGTAACACCTATGGCAATTTTTCCTAATTTAACTTGGCGGTCTGCTCTAAAAACAACTCTATTCCATTTTATTGATCTCTTCATTTTGGAAGAAGCAGAATATACAATAGGCCACATCATTCAACAAACGATGAGCTGTTTCGACTGGCTTAAAATTGTGCTCTACGTGTAGTTATTTTGAGATGAATCTCAGGAGAGAGAGGAGAGGCATATACTTTATGAAGCGGAGATTATGTTGTAGGTAAATTGCAGGAGCGCGTCTGCAAAGCAAATTTGATGGTATAATTTCATTGTGACATTCACAATGTCACTCAGACATCACTTTCGATGCAAGTCATTTTGTTCAAAGAGGTTTCCTAAATGGAAAAGCAAACAGACAAACAAAAACCAGAACAGCTTTCCTCAAAACACCTAATCTTTGTTTGTATTCAGTAATTGGACATTTCAGGGTAGCATTCTTTTTTTTTTTTTCCTCTCTCTCTCCTAGCAGGCAATTAATCTCTAGGTGCTTCATTTCAAACTCTGAGCTCATCTGTTTTCATCGTGGAGCCTCTATTACTTAAATCTTTTACTACCAATCAGTTCTTCAAGTGGAGATCTTAACAAGCAAAGCACATCTACGGTCAGGACCCACTGAACATCAGTCAGCAGCCATAGACAGGGGTGAAACTGAGGCAAGTGGAGTGAAGCAGATGAGCCTAGAGTCTGTTGTACAGAGCGAAGAAAGTCAGAAAGAGAAAAAACAAATATCCTATGTTAGCGCATATGTCTATGGGCATATCACAGGTGTGTATGCACATATGCGTATACGCGTTTGGACAGCTATGCATAGGTAAAGTGGGCGTATACTGTTGTGTGCAGACTTAGGACTTTATTGTAAGAGCATCATATTCTATTTTCCCTGAGGAATATATATATGTATACATGTATTTAACCAGTACAGTTGTTTCCTCATGTACATTCACACTTGCAAGCAGGCAAGCAGTTAATCTAATTTATGTTCAATGCTCTATAAAATGACATGATGCGAGTATGAGATAGTCTTTGTATCTATTCTTCTTTCCGTGTGTCCTGAGGTTCCTCTGGATTCTGCACCATTTTTCGAGGCCACTAGAAACATCTCTGTGTTACTCTTCTGATACACGTACCCAGAACTTTCTCATGCATGTATGGTTGGCTCCAGAATATGACATCTTTTCTTGACTGGGAGGGCTACTCCATCTCTTCTGAGGGATTCCTGCCCACAGTAGTAGATATAATGGTCATCTGAGTTAAATTCACCCATTCCAGTCTATTTTAGTTTGCTGATTCCTAGAATGTCGACGTTTACTCTTGCCATCTCTTGTTTGAACACTTCCAATTTGCCTTGATTCATGGACCTAACATTCCAGGTTCCCATGCAATACTGTTTTTTTTTTTTTTTTTTTACAACACTGGATTTTACTTCCATCACCAGTCACATCCACAGCTGGGCGTTGTTTTTGCTTTGGCTCCATCTCTTCATTCTTTCTGGAGTTATTTCTCCACTCTTCTCTGGCAGTGTATTGGACACTTACCAACCTGGGGAGTTCATCTTTCAGCATCATATCTTTTTGCCTTTTCATATTGTTCAGCTATGACAAACTATGACAAACCTAGACATCATATTAAATAGTGTTACTTTGCCGACAAAGGTCCATCTAGTCAAAGCTATGGTTTTTCCAGTGGTCATGTATGGATGTGAGAGTTGGACCACAAAGAAAGCTGAGCACAGAAGAACTGATGCTTTTGAACTGTGGTGTTGGAGAAGACTCTTGAGAGCTCCTTGGACTGCAAGGAGATCCAACCAGTCCATCCTAAAGGAAATCAGTTCTGGGTGTTCATTGGAAGGACTGATGTTGAAGCTGAAAATCCAGTATTTTGGCCACCTGATGTGAAGAACTAACTTGTTCAAAAAGACCCTGATGCTTGGAAAGATTGAAGTCAGGAGGAGAAGGGGTCGACAGAGAAGAGATGGTTGGATGGCATCACTGACTCGATGGATATGAGTTTGAGCAAGCTCTGGGATGCACAGGGAAGCCTGGCATGCTGCAGTCCATGGGGTCGCAAAGAGTCGGACATGAGTGACTGACTGAACTGAACTGAAATCTTTTCTGTCTCTGTCTCAAAAAGTACTCAAAATATTGAGACTTCCTGGTAGTCCAGTGGCTAAGACTCTGCACTCCCAAGGCAAGGGGCTGAGGTTTTGACTTCTGGTTGGGGAACTGGATCCCACTTGCTGGAATTAAGAGTTCACGTGTTACAATAAAGATCTCCCATGCTGCAACTAAGGCCCGGGGCATCCAAAAAGTAAAATTTTTTGCAAAGAAATGACTCAAAGTATTTAAGCTGGGTTGACCCCACTTAATGTCTTCCCAGGTCATACTAGTGGTAAAGAATCTGCCTGCCAATGCAGGAAACGTAAGAGATGCATATTCAATCTCCAGGTCTGGAAGATTACCCTGGAGAAGGGAATGGCATCCCACTCCAGTATCCTTTGCCTGGAGAATCCCATGGACAGAGGAGCCTTGCAGAGTACAGTCCATGGAATTGCAAAGAGCTGGACATGACTGAAGTGACTTAATAGGCATGCACGACCCCATTTAAAGTTAATTATTTTCTAGGGCAAACATATGGACACCTTCTAAGACGGCTCACGTTGCCAGATCTCTCTGCTACTACGATTTTATTTTCAAAGACTTGATTCTTTGTAGAGCCATTTCAGGTTCACAGCAAATTTGAGAAAAAGGTGCAGAGATTTTCCATACATCCATTGTGCCCTATATATGCATCACGTCCCTCATTATCAACAACCCCCATCAGACGGTACATTGTTTATAACTGATGAGCCTTCATGGATGTATCCTCATCACTCAGGTCCATAGTCTACACCAGGGTCTGGTCTTGGTGGTGTGCATTCTATGGGTCTGGGCAAAAGCCTGGTGACGTGGATCCATCATTATACTGTTCTGCAGAGTAGTTTCACCGCCCAAAGAAATAACTTCATCCATTCATTCATTACACGCCCGTTTCCTCCCCACTAACCATTCATCATCTGACTGTCTCTACAGCTTTGCTTTTTTCAGATTGTCATATAATCAGACTCATGTTTGTTGTTATTCAGTTGCTAAGTCATGTCCAAATCTTTGTGACCCCATGGACTGCAGCACGCCAGGCTTCCCTGTCCTTCACCATCTCCTAGAGTTTGCTCAAACTCATGTCCATCGAGTCGGTGATGCCATCCAACCATCTCATCCTCTGTCGTCCCCTTCTCCTCCTGCCTTCAATCTTTCCCAGCATCGGGGTCTTTTCCAATGAGTCAGTTCTTTGCATCAGGTGGCCAGGGTATTGGAGTTTCAGCTTCAGCATCAGTCAGTCCTTGCAATGAATATTCAGGAATGCTGTCCTTTAGGATGGACTGGTTGGATTTCCTTGCAGTCCAAGGGACTCTCAAGAGTCTTCACCAGTTTGAGAGCATCAATTCATATATTCCCTAGCTTTTTCAGGTTGACCTTTCCCCACAGCCATTCCTTTCTCTACATGGAAAAAAAAAAAAAAAAAGACGTGGCAAACTTTACTCACTCTAAGTAGTCTGATAATTTATATATCCTCACCTGATTCAAAATTACTTAATGCCTAATCACCTGGATGTCTGGAAGTTGAGATAGCAGGGAATTTACATAACAGAGCTAAATAAATATTCATCCTTCATTATCAAGCATTAGAATTTAATGAAACTGAGTTACAGTTTGAGAAAGAGAGAGAAGGCCACTGAATGTTAATAACGTATCACAACTTTTGCAATGAATACATGAGGGCGGTAAAGAAGAATTTTAAAAATCATGTGTCAGTAACTGTAGGTAATTTTATTTGGTGATTTTATTTTGTCCTCTTTATGATACTGTGATACTTCAAGGAGGGGTCTCTATGATACCTGCTTCGGTAATTGTAGGTAATTTCACTTGACGAATGTATCTGGTTTGCTTCATGATACTGCAGTGGTGGTTCTCTATTGCATACGAGCTTGTTGGAACTTAGAAAGTGTTCCCACAGAGTCTACGCCCCATTTTGTCTGCTTTTATGAAAGATGTCCACACGGGGCTTTGTCAGTTCATCCCTTTAAATTATATGGAAAATGTCCATATGTTCAAGAGTGTTTTCCTGTAGAGAGATGATCGGGAGATTTTTTTTTTTTGGGGGGGGGGTCTCAAAGAGACCCTTTATCCTCCACCCTAAATATGAATATTTAGCTGTATTATCAGGTAGCTCAGTCAGTAAAGAATCTGTCTGCAGTGCAGGAGACTTGGGTTCCATCCCTGGGTCAGGAAGACCCCCTGGAGAAGGAAACGCAAGACCACTCCAGTATCCTTGCCTGGAAAATCCTATGGACAGAGGAGCCTGGCGGGCTACAGTCTATGGGGGTCGCCGAGAGTCGGGTACGACTGAGCGACTAACACTTGCGCTTTTTCACAAATTACCAATTTTACTTTATGGAAGGCCCAGTCCCGTAGCAAGGAATATTGAATCAGCTTGATTTTGAAGCCGTTTTTATCAGTAAAACATCAAAGCAGAATAGGACTCTTGAAAAGACGCTCGCACCCAATGTTCATAGCAGCAGTGTTCACAGTAGCCGAAGACCTAGAGGCAAACTAAATGTCCATTGACAGAGGAATGGATAAAGATGTAGCTATATATAATCCACACACACACACACACACACACACACACACACACACACACACACACACACACACACACACACTGGAACAGTACTCAGCCATAAAAATGAATCAAACAACGCCATTTGCAGCAACATGGATGAACCAAGACATGATCATACCCGGTGAATTAAGCCTGCTGCTGCTGAGTCGCTTCACTCGTCTCTGACTCTGTGCGACCCCACAGACGGCAGCCCACCAGGCTCCCCCGTCCTTGGGATTCTCCAGCCAAGAACACTGGAGTGGGTTGCCATTTCCTTCTCCAATGCATGGAAGGGAAAGTGAAGTCTGCTCAGTCATGTCCAACTCTCAGCGACCCTATGGACTGCAGCCCACCAGGCTCCTCCATCCATGGGATTCTCCAGGCCAGAGTACTGGAGTGGGGTGCCATCGCCTTCTCTGGAAGTAAGGCAGACAGAGACAGATATGATGAGATTTATCACTTATATGTGGAATCTCAAAAAAAAAAAAAAGATACAGCTGATCTTATTTACAAAACAAGCAGACTCACAGAAATATAAACTAAACTTATGGTTAGCAAAGGGGAAGGAGGGTTGAGGGATAAATTAGAAGGCTGGAATTAAAACAAATACACGACCTGATAGGGCAACAGACTGTGTGTTACTTCAATACCATTAGACCACGGAAATTTCGGCACCTTGCTTTACGTCCCTGGGTCTGTTCCAGTGTCTCCTAGTTTAGAGTCTATGGGGATTTGAATGGAATCTGAATCTTCCTGTTGTGTGAAAACAGTATAAATGTTAATTGTGTTGAACTGGCTCACTGTGCTTTTCAGGTCTACTATATGCTTCTACTTCTCTGTGTATTCTATTAATTTTTGAGAGTTTGCTATTGAAACTCCACCTGAAAATTTTAATTTATCTACTTAAAAAAATGATTGTAGTATAAACAATCATCATGTCTTATACAAGTAAGAAATCATCTTATTTTTATACAATCATTATACAATCTTATACAATCATCTTATTTCTTATACAAATAAGAAAAATGAGGGTTAGGCTTATGCAATTTTCTCCCGTATTTTCCAAGGATCCTGTAAGTGTTATCATAGTTTCACAATTTAAAAAAATAAAATAGAATAAAAGGCCTTTAATAGGGTGAAAGAGCCAAAAGTAAGACAACTCTGACAGGAAACGATCACATTAAACTAGTTTTATTTTAAAAATATACACGCTACTGGATATAAAATTCAGAGAAGGCGATGTCACCCCACTCCAGTACTCTTGCCTGGAAAATCCCATGGACAGAGGAGCCTGGTGGGCTGCAGTCCGTGGGGTCATTAAGAGTCAGACACGACTGAGCAACTTCCCTTTCACTTTTCACTTTCATGCCTTGGAGAAGGAAATGGTAACCCACTCCAGTGTTCTTGCCTGGAGAATCCCAGGGATGGGGGAGCCTGGTGGGCTGCCGTCTATGGGGTCACACAGAGTCAGACACGACTGCAGCAACTCAGCAGCAGCAGCAGATATAAAATTGATAGGCAACATGGACCTACTACGCAACACGGAACTACACCCAATATCTTGCAGTAACCTATAACAGAAGAGAATAAAAAAAAGAAATATATATATATGCAATTGAATCACTTTACTGTACATTTGAAACTAAGTCAACACTGTAAATCAACTATATTTCTTTTTTTTTAGTTTTTATTTTTACTTTATTTTACTTTACAATACTGTATTGGTTTTGCCATACATTGACATGAATCCACCACGGGTGTACATGTGTTCAACTATATTTCAATAAAAGAAACAAATGGAAAACATGACAGGACGTTGATGACTTACGACAAAGCAAGGCCCTCATATTTTCCAGGAACTCTATAGTGTTTGGCTCATTGAGTGAAAATCAGTCTTCTGATCAGGCTTCTCCAAGCGCATGTCAGGATTAGAATGTCCCACTGTGAATCCCGGCTCTAGTTCACTCTGTCTCTATGCTGTAAAGAAGGCATAGGGCATTTCACCCCACTGCAGAGCTCCACTAAGCTGCTCTGTGGGGCGTGGAATATCTCCCGGACCTTCGGTCTGTCCCTGAATCTCTGGAAGTCTGCATCGAACACACACCAACCCACACTCCTGCCCTTCCCTGTGATATGCCGTGCCGTCTGTGCACATGCACAGATTCTGTCATCACAGCCAAATCTGTGCGACACAAAGAGGCTCAGAAGGGCCCAAGAAGCCCGCCTTCCGCTCTGCTACCCACTGCCGGCCTCACAGCATCGGCCGGAGATGATAAACGGAGACCCAGACACTGCAGCTTGGCCTTCAAAGGCGTCAGTGTGGATGTGGAAGTCTACTATGGAGTGAAGCAAGTCAGAGAGAGAAAAGCAAGGACTGTCTAACGCAGACATATGTATGTGAATCTAGAGAAGTGGCGCGGATGAGCGTATTTGCAGGGCAGGAATAGACACGCACTTCAGTTCAGTCGCTCAGTCGTGTCCGACTCTTGCCGACCCCAGGAATCGCAGCACGCCAGGCCTCCCTGTCCCTCACGAACTCCCAGAGTTCACTCAGACTCACATCCATTGAGTCGGTGATGCCATCCAGCCATCTCATCCTCTGTCGTCCCCTTCTCCTCCTGCCCCCAATCCCTCCCAGCATCAGAGTCTTTTCCAATGAGTCAGTTCTTCACATCAGGTGGCCAAAGGATTGGAGCTTCAGCTTTAGCATCATTCCTTCCAAAGAAATCCCAGGGCTGATCTCCTTTAGGATGGACTGGTTGGATCTCCTTGCAGTCCAAGGGACTCTCAAGAGTCTTCTCCAACACCACAGTTCAAAAGCATCAATTCTTTGGCACTCAGCTTTCTTCACAGTCCAACTCTCACATCCATACATGACCACTGGAAAAACCATAGCCTTGACTAGACGGACCTTAGTCAGCAAAGTCATGTCTCTGCTTTTGAATATACTATCTAGGTTGGTCATAACATTTCTTCCAAGGAGTAAGTGTCATTCATAATAGCACAGAGCCTTCGGAGAAGGCGATGGCACCCCACTCCAGTACTCTTGCCTGGAAAATCCCATGGAAGGAGGAGCCTGGAAGGCTGCAGTCCATGGGGTCGCTGAGGGTCGAACAATTTCACTTTCATGCATTGGAGAAGGCAATGGCAAGCCACTCCAGTGTTCTTGCCTGGAGAATCCCAGGGACGGGGGAGCCTGGTGGGCTGCCATCTATGGGGTCGCACAGAGTGGGACATGACTGAAATGACTTAGCAGCAGCAACAGCAGAGCAGCAGGAATTGCTACTATCCCCCAAATGTCTCTTTGCTGATGCTGGGAAAGATTCAGAGCAGGAGGAGAAGGGGACGGCAGAGGATGAGATGGTTGGATGGCATCACCCACTCGATGGACATGAGTTTGAGCAAGCTGCTGGAGTTGGTGATGGACACGGAAGCCTGGTGTGCTACAGTCCATTGGGTCCCAAAGAGTCCGACACGACTGAGCAACTGAACAAGAATAGCAAATATCTCTGTGGCCTGTGGATTATTTCTAGCTGAGAACAATCAAGGCCCAGAAGACTCACAAAGAACTTGTGACCTTCCTGTAACTGCCTAAAGAATTTCAACAGAGGACTTGTTCCTGCTCCTCTGTCTCAACTGCAAATGGTGTTTAAGATGAGGGCTTCTGCCATTGGGTGAGTAATTCAGTGTCTCTGGGTCTCAGCTATGTAAACATACTATTCAACTTTGATTTCTCTCCTGGGCATCTGTTTCACATCCCTTCCATTCTTAATCCAGGCAGAACGGCCTTGAGATATTGAGGAATGTCTCCGCCACCTCAACAGAACGTAGTAATAACTTTAGAACACCTCTCCCAACAATCTAAGTGACAGAGATCTTAGGATGCGTTTAGATGAAGTAAGGATGTGTATAAAGTTGGACTATAAGAAAAGCTGAGCACTGAAGAATTAATTGATGCTTTTGAACTGTGGTCCTGGAGAAGACTGTTGAGAGTCCCTTGGACTGCAAGGCGATCCAACCAGTCCATCCTAAAGGAGATCAGTCCTGGGTGTTCACTGGAAGGACTGATGCAAAAGCTAAAACTCCAATCCTTTGGCCACCTGATGAGAAGAGCTGACTCATTTGAAAAGACCCTGATGCTGGGAAAGATTGAAGGTGGGAGGAGAAGGGGATGACAGAGGATGAGATGGTTGGATGGCATCACCGACCTGATGGACCTGAGTCTGAGTAAACTCTGGGAGATGATGTTGGACAAGGAGGTCAAAAAAGAGGCAGATATGATTGAGTGCCTGGACTGAACTGATAAGTAAACAAAGGCTAGAGTCAAAGGATATGACTTAAACTTCATCGAAAGAGCCTGGATTTAAACCTATCTGAGATAGAATATATCCTCTGGATTAAATTCTACATAATTTATACAGTCTGTATAATATATGCAATCTGTATATATTTTATACAGTCTGTATAATATATACAATGTTAATATGTATTATACACTCTCTTCTCAGCTATGTAGCAAGGAGGTGACTGATGTTGAAACACAGAGGCAGACGCAATGCCTGTGCGAGAGAAAATTGCAAGTAACAAAATCTGAAGAGCTAAAGAGAGCTTAGTGAGTAAAGTAATAAATTAAGTAGGTTCAATGAAGAAAGGAATAAAGATATAGAGATATATTACGATAATACATGGAGCTGTACACACATAATTAGGAAGTAAAGTCTGGTGCTGGTCATTTGTTAAAATAAATGTCATGCCCCAGCGTTCAGTTTGATGGTATAAAATTTGAACGATTAACCCACCAGCAAGCATAAGAAATCGCTGAGCTATTTTCACTTGTTTTTGTAAAAAGTGCCCAGAGAAGGCTTTCCTGGTGGCTCAGTGGTAAAGAATCTGCCGGCCAGTGCAGGAGACTCGGGTTCAATCCCTGGTCCAGGAAGATGCCACGTGTCATGGACCAGCTAAGCCTGGGTGTCGCAACTACTGGGCCTGCGGTTTAGAGCCGGGGAGCCTCAACAACAGAAACCCACACACCCTAGAGCCCACGCTATTTAACAAGAGAAGCCTCTCTGATGAGAAGCCCACACATCACAAGGAGGAAAACAAAGCCCACAGGCAGCACTGAAGAGTCAGCACAGTCAAAAAGTAAAAAAAAAAAAAAATAAAAAAAAAAATAAATAAATAAAATAAATTGTTTTTAAAGAAGTGCCCATGGGAGAATGACTTCTGAACTTTCAATCATTCCTACACATTCTTATGTTCGTGAGTGTGTGCTAAGTCACTTCAGTCGGGTTCGACTCTTTGCAACCCTACGGACCGTAGCCCACCAGGCTGCTCTGTCCATGGGATTCTCCAGGCAAAATTACGTGGATGGGTTGCCATTTCCTCCTCCAGGGGATCTTCCCAACACACTGAACCCATATCTCCTGCATGGCATGCAAATTCTTTATATAGGGAAGCCCCTGTATCTATAGTAGCACTGAAATAAAAATGCATACCCCACCAAGTATCTAAAATTACACTGGATACCTTCACACTGATGACACTGATTAAAGCCAACTTCTTCCTCCTTGGGATAAGCTCTAGTTGTCTAACTTTCCCAGAAATTCTTCCTAGGAATAAGTTGTCTCTTCTTCTAATTCAGTGCAGGAATTCTTCATTGAATTAAAAAAATGTATTCCTCACAGCTGTATTTAACAAGGATAACCAACAAGGACCTGCTGGACAGCACAGGGAACTCTGCTCAACACTCTGTAATCACCTCATGGTTCCCAGGGGGAAGGATGGGGAAGGGATAGTTAGGGAGTCTGGGATGGATATGGACACACTGCTGTGTTTAACGTGGAGAACCAGCAAGGGCCTGCTGGACAGCACAGGAAACTCTGCTCAATCCTCTGTAATAACCTTATGGTCACTAGAGGGAAGGATGGGGGAAGGGATAGTCAGGGAGTCTGGGATGGACATGGACACACGGCTGTATTTAACATGGAGAACCAGCAAGGACCTGCTGGACAGCACAGGGAACTCTGCTCAGTGTCACGTGGCCGCCTGGATGGGAGGGGAATTTAGGGGAGAGTGGGTACTTGTGTATGTATGAGTACCTTTGCTGTCCACCTGAAACTATCGCGTTTTTTATTGGCTATACCTCCAACACAAACCAAAGAGTTTAAAAAAAAAAATTCATTCATTTCTTTTCCCTTGTTAAGCAAAAAAGGATTCTCTATCATTATAAAGATGAAAGGTTCAATTCTCAAGGCCAGTGCAGAAAATAAACCCGACTTAATCATTCTGAATTAGGGAACTCTTTTTTCTTTTCTTTTCAAGATGAAGTCGAAAAAATTATGTCAACAGAAAAGGAGAGACATGTCGCCATGGTAGCCCCTGGCTAAAGTTTTAACAACTGAACATTTTAATATCTTTAATCTAGATAAGAAAGTAAAAGGAGCATAATCTCAATATCAAAGGATTCGGACTGACAATAAAGAGTTTGAATATTTCTGTACTAATCAGCAGACACCAGAAGGCATAATCGGTTCTTACGCTCTGCAGTGTTATCAACAGTATACATTTTGACAGCAATTAAGAGCCTGCCCTACGCTGTGTGATGAGAAAGTTCAATGTTATACAGATTCACACATACGATTATATATGTGTCTTTGGTTCTTATCGAATAGCGCTACTTTAACTCTTACCCTTCTTTCCTGGGATAATGATAGCCTTGTGACTGGCACTTTCCTTGATGATTTGTTCTTGTGTACTATATATTTATTATTTATTATTATTTTTTTATTTTATTATTATTTTTAAAATTTATTTTTAAGTGCGGGATAATTGCTTTACAATATTTTGTTGGTTTCTGCCACACACCAACATGAATCAGCCATCGGTGTGCATACGTCCCCTCCCTCTTGAACCTTGCTCCCACCCCAACCCACCCCTGGAAGCTGTCCCAGGGCACTGGATTTGAGCTCCCTGCATTATATAGTACTGGAAGATCCCGTGGAGAAGGGAATGGCAGCCCACTCCAATATTCCTGCCTGGAGAGTCCCATGGACAGAGGAGCCTGGCGAGCTACAGTCCATGGGGTCGCAAAGAGTCGGACACGACTGAGCGACTAACACTCACACACACACACACACACACACACCCCTACAGGGTACAATCCTAATAAAAACCAGTATGGGACTTCTGACTCCAAAAAGTAAACGGCGTTATTTACAGATCCGGGGTAGTAATAGCATCGCTAATGTTTCATAATGTGTTCAGTGTGATCCATTTGAATTTGATGGGAAATTAATACAGGCTTTTAAACACAGGTTCAGCTATGAAGGTCTCATTTAATTTTTTTTCTGTTTCCATTTAATGATCGTTTTTAAAATGCGGTAACCGTCATTAGAAATATTGGCAGTCAACAGCGTAAGGTAATGTCAGATTTTCAATTAAGATAAAGCCATCACACTGAAGAACAGAGAACTGTTAACTGTTTGTTCAGTGAAAAATACGTGAGTAAATTAAAGGGATGTGAACCAGACTGGAGGAGTTTACCAAATCTTTCATATCAAAAGATAATGCATCTTTTGAAATCGAACATTTTTCCTCAACATATTTACCTGTTGGCTTATTTTCTGCCCTCTCCCACTAGCATTCAACCTCCGAGAATGAAGGGAACTCATCTATCCATCTCTCTGATCCCCGTTTGTTCCCAAGATGGTAGGTGGCTTACTCGAGGCTCCATGAACAATTTTAACCTGAATGACTCGTTAAAGTTGTGATACAACTTACAAAATAGAAAATCAGTAAGGAGTTAAGGCCTGGTACAGGATGCAGCGTTATATATTGAAAAGAAAATAACCCTAGTCTGAGGCTTTCCTGAGGAGTCCAGTGGTTAAGACTTTGCCTTCCAAAGCAGGGGGTGCAAGTTCCATCCTTGAAGCTAAGATCCCATGTGCCTCATTGCCAAAAAAAAAAAAAAAATCAAAACATATATTGAAAGCAATATTGCAACAGATTCAACAAAGACTTTTAAAATGGTCCACATGAAAAAAAATTAAAAAAATAAAAAAAATAAAAAATCTTTAGGACTTTCCTCGTGGCGCAATGGATAAAGAATTCACCTTTCCATCGACTCTATGAACCGCGTCTTATTTATCCATTCATCTCTTGACATTCACGTCTTGGCAACTGCAGACAACGCTGTTATGAACACAGGTCCAGACACCTCTTCAACAGAATCACTTTATTTTCTTCCTGTAAACACCCAGGAGTGGGATTGCCAGATGGTTTGGTAGCTCTGTTTTGAATTCTTTTGAGAAGCTTCTATAGTGTTCTCCAGAGTGCCCGAACCAGTTTGCACGCCCATCAACAGTGTTTCTAGGGTTTGCTTCTCTCCACGTCCGCGTCCACACCTGTCATCAGCCGGCTTCTTGGTGCCAGCCGTTCTGACAGGTGAGAGGTGATCCCTCCTGGTGGTTTTGATGTGCTTGCCTCACTGTTTTTCTCTAAGTTGCTTCCTGAGTTGTTTTTCCCTTGTTCCATCCACCCTTAATACCTTCTGCTACTCACAAAGTAAATTTCTAAACAAATAACCATTGCTGACTGCTTTTTTTTTTCCTCTGAAAGTTCGGTTCAGTTCAGTTGCTCAGTCGTGTCCGACTCTTTGCGACGCCATGGACTGCTGCACGCCACACCTCCTTGTCCATCACCAACTCCCGTAGCTTGCTCAAACTCATGCCATTGAGCCGGTGAAGCCATCCAACCATCTCATCCTCTGTCGTCCCCTTCTCCTTCTGCCCTCAATCTTTGCCAGCATTAGGGTCTTTTCCAGTGAGTTAGCTCTTCGCACCAGGTGATCAAAATATTGGAATTTCAGCTTCAGCATCAGTCCTTCCGATGAATGTTCAGGACTGATCTCCTTTAGAATGGACTGGTTGGATCTCCTTGCAGCCCAAGGGACTCTCAAGAGTCTTCTCCAACACCACAGTTCAAAGCATCAATTCTTTGGCGCTCAGCTTTCTTTATAGTCCAACTCTCACATCCATACATGACTACTGGAAAAACCATAGCCTTGACTAAATGGACCTTTGTTGGCAAAGTAATGTCTCTGCTTTTTAATATGCTGTCTAGGTTGGTCTTGGGGCTTCCCTGGTGGTCAGAGGTTAAAGCATCTGCCTGCAAGGCGGGAGACCTGTATTCGATCCCTGGGTCAGGAAGATCCCCTGGAGAAGGAAACAGCAACCCACTCCAGAATTCTTGCCTGGAGTATCCCATGGATGGAGGAGCCTGGTGGGCTACAGTCCACGGGGTTGCAAAGAATCGGACACGACTGAGCGACTTCACTTTCTTCACTTTTAAGTTGGTCATAACTTTCCTTCCAAGGAGTAAGTAACAGAGTGCAAACAGTAAAAACAAAAAGAGCTCCAGTAGTGGAACGGAAGAGAAGCGCTGATGGACATGAAGGCCTCGGCACTGACTCCTTACAGTCAGTATCCCACGGCAAAGCGTCCTGACACTGAAGTCCCGACTCTCTGTCGTCAGGACTGTTGGCAGTTTGGTTTTCACTTACTTTATTTATTTATCTTTTTCTGTCCTGGCCATGGGGACATGGGTTGGCCACAGGATGAATAAGTAAGAGATATACGCAAGCCAGTTAGTGCCCAGACACAGGCATCCATCAGTTACGTAACAGAAGTTGGAGTCAGGTACCCCACCTCCTTGCTCCGGGGTTGGGGTCACTCTGAGCCTCACATTGCAGTGGAAACCAGCATTCCACAGAGAAAGGAGGTCTTCCTTTATCCCAGGGGCTGAGGGATGGGTAAAACTACCCGTTACTGGCGTCACTGGTCACTATCTCTCAAACTACTTGCAATAGCAATGCCTTGATTGGGTTCAGTTTTCTGGGGCAGCCAGGCTAAGACCTTTTCCAAAGATGATTGCTTGTTTGTATCTCCACTGGCAAAAACCAGCATCTCACTTTCATTTAAGCGTGCTTTGTACGAATAATACACTCCAGAACATAGAGAATTTTATTTTATGGCATATATAAAACCATATGTGATGTATATGACTGTATGAATAATAATACACTGCACAACGTATAGAATTTTGTCTTATGGAATATATAAAACTATATATATATGACTTTTCAAAACATGGTTGATTGTTTATAAGTCCGTTGGCAAAGGCAAACATCTTGCTTTCATTTAAACATGCTTTGAAGGAATAATAATATACTCCAGAATAAAGAGCATTGTATTTTAGAAATATGTAAAAAAATATATATATATATATATATACACACACATGTATATATGACTCTGTAAGAATAATAATACACCCCAGAATATATAGAATTTCATTTTATGGAATATTTAAAACTATACATATATATGGCTGCAGAATATATATACAATTTTATGGAATATAAAAAACTATATATATATGTATATATACAACTCATTCATATAAGCAGCAAAAATATTGTTTCACATTCTTTACGATTCATCAACATTTTAGCTAGTAATATGGGGAAATGCTGGTTTTTGTGTTTGGGAAGACACATTCAATAAAACAGTCATACTTTTAAAACAGAAATACATCAACAAGTATGTGCTTGCAATGTCAGCAGACAGATAGTAATGGGGAAATAAGTTATCCAGTCGTGAGAAGACAGCAGTGTATTTTCAGGGCTGCAAACAACTTCTTACAGAACTTTCCCTAAAATATTTTAAACTTCCTATTGAGAAAACAGAGTGCTAGGGGCAAAGAAAAACACACACCTGTGGCCTGGTTGTCTGTATTTGTTAAGTGCTGGTATATATATATATATATATATTTGTCCATTAATAATGCATGCATATATATGATATTGCTATTAAATAACCAGAATAGTAGCAACTTTTTTGAAACCGCTATTTGCAGAGGACGGGTAAGCCTCTTCACAATGACCCAAGATTTCCCAGAATACAGACCAGAAGTATGGAAAGCTGGTTTAAGAGAAGAACGCAAAGCACAGACCAGCTCTTGATGTACAGCAAAACTTTAACAGAAGATTAAACAGAAGAAGATATTTTTGAATGGGGAAGGTCAGTTGTGCATATATCTGCAACTCAGAAAACTAATTTATCTGCGTTTAAAGAAAAACACGATGCAAAGATTTGATACATTTTAAAGTCAGATGGGATTGTTCAGTCGCTCAGTCGTGTCCGACTCTTTGCAACCCCATGGACTGCAGCACGCCAGGCCTCCCTGTCCCTCACCATCTCCTGGAGCTTGCTCAAACCCATGTCCGTTGAGTCAGCGATGTCATCCAACCATCTCATCCTCTGTCGTCCCTTTCTCCTCCTGCCTTCGATCTTTCCCAGCGTCAGGGTGTTCTCCAATGAGTCAGCTCTTTGCAGCAGGTGGCCAGAGTATTGGAGTTTCAGCTTCAACATCAATCCTTCCAATGAATATTCAGGACTGATCTCCTTTAGGATAGACTGGTTGGATCTCCTTGCAGTCCAAGGGACTCTCAAGAGTCTTCTCCTGCACCACAGTTCAAAAGCATCAATTCTTCTGCACTCAGCTTTCTTTATGGTCCAACTCACATCCGTACATGACTACTGGAAAACCCACAGCCTTGACTAAACAAACCTTTGTCAGCAAAGTCATGTCTCTGGTTTTTAATACGCTGTGTTTGTCATAGCTTTTCTTCCGAGGAGCAAGCCTGTTTTAATTTCATGGCTGCAGACGTGATAGAGGGATTAATTATGTCAGGAAACCATCTTCGGGAAATGTATTTAGCAAAGTAAGCTTCCCCAGGACGTTCAGCATAAGATGAAAATGTTCAGAAATCCATCTGGGAGTTTCCCTGGTGGTCCAGTGGGTAAGACCTGGTAGAGCCAAATAAATAAATATTTTAAAAAACAGAGAGAGGCGGAGAGAGAGAGAGAAATATATCGTGTGTGATTGTCCTTGAACTCATGTACAAGTTCTGTGTCACTAACGCGAATTAGTGACATAGTGAATAGCAAAACTGTGTGATATTTTTAAAAATTACACCTGCAGTATACTTTGTTTCCAGTTTAAATATAGTTGCACGATGTCTTCTTCCCAACCTAGGGCTTGAAGCCAGGTCTTCTGCATTGCAGGCAGATTCTTTACCATCTGAGTCCGCAGGGAAGCATTATATAAGTTAGTAACTCACAACTTTTAAAGGTTCTATTCCGCTTATAGGCATTATACAGTATTGGCTATATTTCATGCGTTGTACAATATCTCCTTGTAGCTTTTCTTATTCAGAGTAGTTCGAAACTCTAATCCCTTACCCCTGCATGGCCCCTCCTTGCTTCCCTCTCCCCACTGGTTACTGCTAGCTTGTTCTGGGCATCTCTGAGTCTGCTTATTTTCACTATATTTACTCACATATTGTATTTTTTAGATTCCACCTATAAGTGAGATCATAAAGTATTTGTCTTTGTCTGACTTATTTCACTTAGCCCAATGCCTCCCAAGTCTATCTGTGTTGCTGAAAATGGCAAACGGTTGTTATTTTTTTTTTAACAGCTAAGTAATATTCCTTTGTGTATGTATCACGTACCCTTGAAGCAATCACCTGCTGATGGGCACTCAGGCTCCTTCCATGACTTGGCTATTGTAAACAGGCCTGCCACGAACACCAGTTGTATGTGTCTTTCTTAATTAGAGGTAAAAACTAGTTTAACTGTTCTATCAGCAGTTACAGAGCCATTTGTTCACTTAGCTAAGATGCTTTGATTTGTTTGCTTCCCAAAAACTTCCCTTTATAATGACGCTAAATATGGTTTGTCACAATTTGTTTAGCACTAGAAATTGACTGCTTCTTGACACCGTAAGAAAAGATACAGCCAGGGAGTGTAGTTCTCAGCAGTTTAAGTACGGCATAACGCACATTAATATATCAGCTTAAGATTTGTTATTACTCCGCTGGTATTATTTAGCATGTTGGTGTGTTTCGTTTGATCTGTTTTGATTCGTTTAGTCGATCTGTTTCCTGAGGCAAAACAGTTTCAAAGTGAGGATGATGTTTTCATTCTGTAGTCATTAAGAAGCTACTCGGCTTAAAGAAATACATAAGCAAAATAAAATGAACAGAAAAAGGAAATGAACCGGCTTAGGCAGCAAGTTATCTTCTCATAATCGTTGGGATGAATGAATACATTCACGGGAGCCAAGGCCATTCTTTTTCATTTGAAAAATTATTTGACTTTTAGATTTCCCCATTTATTCAACCAGGGGTTCTCAAAATACGGTCTCTGGGTCAACGGTGTCGACATCACCAGGATGCTTGTTCACAATGCAAATTCTTGGACTTGGTGGCATAGTTAACCTAATTATGTAGGTGGGGGATCCCCCATCTCTGGGATCTAAACCGCCTGATGATCTGCAGTGGAGCTGATGGAATGATCATAGAAATGAAGTGTACAGTAAACGCAACGTGCTTGGATCACCCTGAAACCACCCTCCATCCCATTCTGCGGAAAAAACTATCTTCCAGAAAACTGGTAACCGGCGCCAAAGAGAGTAGGGAATGCAGGTGTCAACCACGCAACAGGTCCACCAACTTGAAATTCAGAAACGACTTCAGGAGTTCAGGAATTCGAAAGTGAGTACAGAAATTTGCAAGTGAGTTCAGAGCTTCAGAAAGGAGTTCAGCAGTTCAGAGACGCCAGCCAGGTTTTAGACAACCCGTGGCATCTCTGATGTTATCTGACAAGTGTGTTGCAAGCAGTAACATGCAGTGGCTTGAAGTCTGCCTCTCTCTATGAGACGTGTGTGCGTGCGTATGTGCTTACTCACTTTAGTCGTGTCCGACACTTTGGGACCCCCCCCCGCCCAGACTGTAGCCCACCAGGCACCTGCATCCATGGGATTCTCCAGGCAAGAAAACTAGAGTGGGTTGCCATGCCCTCTTCCTGGGGATCTTCCTGGTCCAGGGATGGAACCCACGTTTCTTCCATCTTTCCCACTGGCAGGCGCACTCTTTAGCACTAACACTATCTGTATGGGGTTAGGGAGTGTTCCGATTCCAGTCTTTTACACATAGCTGTCCAGTTTTCCCAGCGCCACTTTAAATGGGAAGGAAACCCTAAAAAGACTGGATATATGTATACATAGAGCTCACTTTGCTGTACAGTAGAAAGTGACAGAACATTGTGAAGAAATTTAAAACAGAAAGAAACCCAACCCCAACAGGATGGTTCTTGTTGTTCAGGCACGCAGTTGTGCCCGACTCTTTGCGACCCCATGGACTGCAGCACCAACTCCCAGAGTTTACCCAAACTCATGTCCACTGAATCGGTGATGCCATCCAACCATCTCGTCCTCTCTCATCCCCTTCTCCTCCTGCCCTCAATCTTTCCCAGCATCAGGGTCTTTTGTAATAAGTCAGCTCTTCGCATCAGGTGCCCAAAGTATTGGAGTTTCAGCTTCGACATCAGTCCTTCCAATGAATATTCAGGACTAATTTCCTTTAGGATGGACTGGTTGGATCTCCTTGCAGTCTGAGGGTCTCTCAAGTCTTCTCCAACATCACAGTTGGAAAGCATCAGTTCTTCGGTGGTCAGCCTTGTTTATGGCCCAACTCTCACATCTGTACATGACTACTGGAAAAACTGTAGCTTTGACTAAGGTGGTAGCAGGAAGTGAGAGCTCCCTTGCCCCGTCCACCACGTGTGGACACAGGGAAGTCAGCCCCCAGCAGTCACCACATCTGATGGTGCCCCTTACCCCCTGATTTCTTTCTGGAAATAATTCCCAAAGAAGCTGGAGTTGAGACATGTATTGCAGACCATCCGGCATTCACCCTGATTTCCAAGCATCGTTCTGTGCGTGGTTCTGTCCGTGATGTTATAATTTTGAGCGTGTTCTCTGTTCTCGCTGAGTCTGAGTCTGAGACCCAGAACATTGCTTGCATTAATATGCCTTTTCCTGCGCTGTGCTCAGTCACTTCAGTCGTGTCCGACTCTTTGCCCCTCAGAACTCAACGGCCTTTGCAGTCTGGACGGACACTAAGAGAGGAGAGTCCGCCTTCCGGTCAGGAGAAATGCACCCACGTGAAGAACTCGGGCAGAGAAAATCAGGTGGGAGTTGTTCCTTTTGCATCTGCTATGTTGGGTTTCAGCCCTGTCCGCGACTCTTTGCAACCCCAGGGAATGCAGCCCACCAGGCTCCTCTGTCCATGGGGATTTTCCAGGCAAGAATCCTGGAGTAGGTAGCCATGCCCTCCTCCAGGGGATCTTCCTCGCCCAGGGATAGAACCCGAGTCTCCCTCATTGCAGGCAGATTCTTTACCGACTGGGCATTTGGAGATTTGAAAATGTTTACATCAGAACCAAGAGTACACAGAGGGAAAATTACGTAAATCACTACCCATCAAAATACACAAGACATCTGTGGCCTAAGGCTGTTTCCATCCCTTTAGAATTTTTAACACGTTCAGCCGTTTGGAGGTGCTTGGAATTGGGGACACATTTTTCTTCAAATGTGACTCCAGGTGAAATGAAAACCTTTTAAACAGGCTATACCCTCATGTAAGCTTGATATTCATGTTACATCATTCATCTTGTCTCATACAAAAGAAAGAGAGAAAGAGAAAGAGAAAGAAAGAAAGAGAAAGAAAGAAAGAGAAGTCGCTCAGTGAAGTCTGACTCTTTGAGACCCCATGGACTGTAGCCCACCAGCCTCCTCCGTCCATGGGATTCTCCAGGCAAGAATACTGAAGTGGGTTGCCATTTCCTTCTCCAGGGGGGGATCTTCCAGATGCAAGGATCGAACCCAGGTCTCCTGCACTGCAGGCAGAGGCTTTAACCTCTGAGCCACCAGGGCAGACTACTGCTATTCCTTACCTGGGCTTCCCAGCTGGCGTTAGTGGTAAAGACCCCACCTGCTGATGTAGGACATGTAAGGGACACGGGTTTGATCCCTGGGTGGGGAACTTTCCTGGAGGAGGAAATGGCAACTCACACCAGCATTCTTGCCTGGAAAATCCTGTGGACAGAGGAGCCTGGCTGACTACAGTCCAAGCAGTCTTACCTACCATGGGATAAACTTTTTTTTTTTTTAAGAGCTATCTCTTAAAAAAAAAAAAAAGTCTTTACTGAATCTGTTACAATGTTGCTTCTGTTTTATATATTGCTTTTTCTTTTCTTTGTATCACGAGGCATGTGGATTCTTTGCTCCCTGATCCAACCCCTACCCCTCCATAGGAAGGCAAAGTCTTAACCACTGGACCACCAGGGAGATCCCTGGGATAAACTTCTTAATGAGCAGCCTCAAGATGATACTGCCTCCCCCAACCATTGGTTCCTGTTTCTTGTCAGAGCTAGCAGTTTCTCCTCCAGCCGTAAATATTCTCCTCACACATGGAGACCTGAGTTTTCTCAGTTCTCATATAACACCACCATCACCTACACGTTAGTATAATCTCCTTTCGGTTAGGGAAGCACAATACATCCTACAGCAGGAGGGAGGTATTAGACCCCCTGGAGGAGGGCAGTGCAAACCATGCCAGTATTCTTGCCTGGAGAACCCTATGGACTAGAGGAACCTGGCAGGGCTACAGTCTATGGGGTCGAAAAGAGTCAGACACGACTGAGCGATCACATTATTTCTAGGAGCTGAATCCACGCTGATGGCAAACGTGGATAAATACTGGCCAGTGGACACATATGGTGTGGCTCTTCCCTGTTGGAATGGTCCAGTTCTGTCCATCCTTTCAACACCTAACTGAGGCTTCCTTGGTGATACAGTGGTTAAGCATCCACCTACCAGTGCAGGGGATAACGGGTTTGATCACTGATCAGGGAAGATTCCACTTGACAGGGGGCAACTAAGCGCACACACCGCTACTACGGAGCCTTCGTTCCACAGCCCGAGAAGCTGCTGCAATACGCCCGAGAGCTGAACCTAGAAAGTAACCCCCTGCTTGCTGCAGCTCGACAATGCCCATGTGCAGAGGGGAGACCCAGGGCGGCCAGAAATTAACAAATACATCAATAAACAAAATCTTAGCACAGACCTCATTCACACAGCTCCCATACAGCTGCAGAATAGTCCCTGGAATGTCTTAAACAGGATTAGCTATAAATCACTTACTCTGCTCCAGTTTTGGAACCTTAGATGTATGCATATGGTACTCTGCTCGTAAAAGTGGTATGTTAAGTCCTTTTCTCTCACTGCCCGCTTATATTAAATGGGATATTGCATGTAACCATTATTGGATTAGATGCCCTATGTTGAAATCAATCTTGTTATTGTGGTAACTTTTTGTTGCTTCTAATTGATAATGAGTGGTTCAACGTTTCATACTCATGAGACAGTTTAAAACAATTAACGATGGGTATTCAGAGCATTGTAGAGCTTATTAGTATTATGGAAAGCAAATGCATCGTCTATGCTGATATATTTTACCGGCTTCCCTGATAGCTTGGTGGGTAAAGAATCCGCCTGCAATGCAGGAGATGCTGCTTCGTTCCTGGGTCGGGAAGATCCACTAACCCACTCCAGTGTTCTTGGGCTTCCCTTGTGGCTCAGCTGGTAAATAATCTACCTGCAACATGGGAGACCTGGGTTCGATTCCTGGGTTGGGAAGATCCCCGGGAGAAGGGAAAGGCTACACACTCCAGTATTCTGGCCTGGAGAATTCCCTGGACGGCACAGTCCACGGGATTGCAAAGAGTCGGACACAAATTTCATTTCACTTCACTTCACTTCATGCTGACACTTTGCTTGATCAAATGGTTCTAAGCGGTGGTAAGAATATAGGAAAGCCATTAAAATGCAGGGCTTGGGGGCTTCCCTGGTGGCTCAGTGCTAAAGTACCCACCTGCGAATGCGGAAGAACATGCGTTTGATCCCTGGTCTAGAAAGATCCAAGAGGCCATACAGCAACTAATAGCTGGGCACCACAACTACTGAGCCAGTGTCCTAGGGCCCGGGAGCCACTACTCCTGAAGACCAAGTGTCCTGCCACAAGAGAGGCCACCGCAGTGAGAAGCCCAAGAACCACAAGCAGAGAGGAGCCCTGATCTCCGAAACTAGAGAAAGCCCCCAGGCAGCAATGCAGACCCAGCCCAGCCGAAAGGATAAATGAAGGCGAGGCATATCCTTTAAAAACTGGGGCGTTTTGCATTCGCAAGAGGAATGCAAGTGGCTGGGTACCTTGTGGGCTGTTTCCCTTCATACTTCCAAATGCAGTTTACTACCCATATGTGGATATCCATATGACCCATACCCGAACGTGTTTCTCATCCATAGCCTGAACCGCCATAATCAACCATTGTAATGAAATGCCGTCTGTGGTCCCCCCCAGGCGTAGCAGCAGGAGGCCAATAACAACGCCAGGAGGGTGTGCTGAGAACGGCTTTTCACTGATTACTTAGGAACAGCCTGATACATTAAAACATATTTAATTGATAATTAGTCATCAATTATAAATATCCATTATCAAAAAAAAATTTTTTTTTTTAAAGGAAGGAAACCCAGTCACCTGCTAAAACATGGATGAGCTCCCAGGACATGATGCTAAGCAACGTAAGCCAGGCACAAAGGGATACATAGTGTAGGACTGCGCTGCTATGAAGCATCTAAGCAGGTAATGTCATAGACATAGACAGTAGCAAAGCGTACACCAAGGACTGGAGGTTGCTATTTCACGGCCACAGAGGTTCTGCGCCGCAGGACGAAAAAGTCCCAGAGAGCTGCAGAACAATATGAATATGCTGAGCACAATGAGCTATACAGTTAACAGTGGTTGCTGCTGCTGTTCAGCCGGCTCAGTCGCCTCCGACTCTTTGCAGCCCCGTGGACTGCAGCCCGCCAGGCTCTTCTGTCCATGGGATTCTCCAGGCAAGAATCCGGGCATGGGTTGCCATGCCCTCCTCCAGGGGATTTTCCTGACCCAGGGATCGAATCCGGGTCTCCTATATTGCAGGTGGATTCTTTATCATCTGAGCCACAGGGTGTTAAATTTCTTTCTTTCTTCTTTTTTTCCGTTCATCCCCCTTTCTTTCTTTCCTTCCTTCCTTTTCCTTATTTCTTTCCATCCTACCTCCATGTTTTCCTTTCTTCTTTCCCTTTATGCAGCAGGCGGGATCTTATTTTTCCAACCGGGGATGGAATCCATGTCCCCTGCCCTGGGAGGCAAAGTCCTAACCACTTGACCACCAGGGAGTTCTTAAACACTTAATTTCTGCTGAATTCTGTTGACAAATCTGGTTGACATTAACCATCGCTGTTAAGAGGCCGTGACAGTGTCTGACTGTGTTTGCACATTAAAAAAAAAAAATCCAGTTAAACACCTTTCTGTGAAGCTTCATTTAGAAAGCTAGTGTGCTTTATCTCCTTGTTCAGTCCTTTCGTCATCTGAAGCAACACAGGAAATCTTTCTGAATAGCCAGGGATATGTGAAGTTTATACAGCTGATGAACGTGACGTTCACTGGACTGTTCCTGTAGAGTTCCAGTGAAAGTGTGTGCCGCTCAGTCATGTCTGACTCTTTGCGACCCCATGAACCATGGCCTTCCAGGCTTCTCTGTCCATGGGATTCTCCAGGCAAGAATCCTGGAGTGGGTCGCCATGCCCTCCTCCAGGGGGTTTTCCCCACCCAGGGATCGAACCTGGGTCTCCTGCACTGCAAGCAGATTCTGTACCACCGAGCCACCGGGGAAGTCCAGAGTACTAATAATGGCGTCTTTTCAAAATTTTTTATTTATCCATCTATTTAGATGCACTGGATCTTTAGTTCTGGCATGTAGGATCTAGTTCTGTGACCAGGGATTGAACCTGGGGCCCTGCTAAACCGCTGGACCACCAGGGAAGAGCAGTATTGTTTCTATTTTTCACCTATAACAAAAAGAAAAACAAAAAAAAGCTTTAGAACAAAATTATAAAGAAATCTTAGAGGATTTCTTTCTTGCCTACTCGGAAGGTTTTGTGTGTTACTTCAGATAAAGGAAGTACTGAAGAACGATGTGAAACACACTAGCTTTCTAAACGGAGCTTCACAAGCAGGAAGGTGTTTAAGTGGATTTAAAAAGTGTGTAAACACAGTCACTGTCACGGCCTCTTAACAGCGATGGTTAACGTCTACTGAATTTGTTACATAAAGCAAACTTTGGAAGCACTCTGCTCCCTCCCTTTTCATATTCCTGCTGCATGCAAGTGATCTTAAAATCACAGCAGCTTAATCACACACATAAAACCCAAAGGGTATATAGATGATCGTTACGGGGGCATTTTGAAGGGTGAGGGGGGGTCCCTTCAATATAAGACATGATATCCAGCCACTTCTAAGGCAGTGACACAATGCTGCTATGGTTTATGAAGTTTGCCAAGGCGATAGTTAGAACATCAGAGAATACAGTGTTTGGTAACATTGCTTTATGGACAGCCTGTGCTGTGCTTAGTTGCTCAGTCATGTCTGACTCTTTCACGACCTTATGGACTGTAGCCCGCCAGGCTCCTCTGTCCACGGGCTTCTCCAAGCAACAATACTGGAGTGGGTTGCCATGCCCTCCTCCAGGGAATCTTCCCGACCCAGGGATTGAACCCAGGTCTCCCTGTGTTGCAGGCAGATTCTTTACCATCTGACCCAACGGGGAAGCCCATGAACAGACGAGCCCAGCCTCGGAGAGAAAGACAAGAAGAGAAGGGTGGCTTATGTGCCAGTGAACAGAGGTGCGTCGTTCTACTCAAGAGCGATCCTTTGATATGAAGTTGCCTATTAATGGATATTGACTTGTGCTTTTAGGTTACTAGTGGAGGAGGTCATTTCTTTCTTCACAAGAGAGTTCACTCTCATAGAGAAGATTAATCTACACACAGATTTCATTGCCCCAATGTATTAAAAGTTGAAACGCAGGTGATTTACAGGTTGGTGGTTTCAGCTGTGCAGCAAAGGGATTCAGCTGCACGTCTAGATTCTTTTCCATTACACGTTATTGTAAGATACTGAATATAGCAACCCTGCGCTATGCAGTAGGTCCTGGGTGGTTATCTCTTTTATATACAGTAGTGGGTACACATCAGTCCTAATCTCCCAATTTATCCCGCCCATCAAATGCACAGACACATATGTATGTAAGTATATATGTTATAAAGATCATTCTAAATATATATAATCTTTCTAAACACACACACACACACACACATGCACACACACACACACATATAAAGAACAAGTTGAGGGACCTCACTAGTGGTCCCGTGGCTAAGGCTCTGTGCTGCCAATGCAGGGGGCCCAGGTTTGCTCCCTGGCCAGGGAACTAGACCCTACTTACCGCATCTAAGACCCAAGTAGCCAAATGAATAAATGAATACATAAATAAATATTGAAAATATATTGTAGTGGATTCTTTACCAGCTGAGCCACCGGGGAACCCCAAGAATACTGGAGAGGATAGTGTATCTGTTCTCCACGGGATCTTCCCAACCCAGGGATCGAACTGGCATCTCTTGCATTGCAGGCAGATTCTTTACCAACTAACTGAGTTATCAGGGAAGCCCCCCTAATAGAATAGAGTAGCAATAAGTGTAATGAACTGTGAAGGGGATCTACCTACAGACCCCGAAAGGTCAATATAACGATCGTAGGTGAAAGATAAGATGTCACAGTTTCCTTTAACACCTGCCAATTTTGGATGAATGATGAGTTGAGGCCGCCTGATCACACCTTTAATCACACCTTTGTCATACCTGTAGGAAGACATGGCTAAATAGGGTTTCAGAAGCTAATTTCTAAACAGGGTCCGCAGTAAACGTGTGATGTCCCAGCCACAAGATGGCCTTCAGTCAAGGATGAGGGCTGTGGGTCAGCAGCAACATCAACTTGCATATTAATATTTTCCCTTTCTCAGAACACACAGGCTCATCCTATCATTAATTCCTATAGAATGCAATGGAATCTTAGTCTCCAAGTCGTGTCCGACTCTTTCCAAATCCATTGGCTGTAACCCACCAGACTCCTCTGTCCATGGGATCCTTCAGGCAAGAATACTGGAGTGGTTTGCCATGCCCTTCTCCAGGGGATCTTCCCGACCCAGGGATCGAACCCTGGTTCCATATGTTGCAGTCAGATTCTTTACTGGCTGAGCCACCTGGGAAGCCCTTAATTCCTACAAAAAACCTGCAGTAAAATGAGAGCCATATGAAGCATTAAGGACATACTTTACCACTCAAATTCTCTTCAGTTTTCCTCCTGGAATGGAAAGTAATTTTGATATTCAAGTTGATTCGGATCATGGCTGAATAGGAAAACTCACTGCTGACATTCGTTTGGAATCTCCCTGGACGGACTGTATATGCGGTGGCCGACTCTTGACCGAATATGCTACACAGCTGATGTAAATTGATTTCCACAGCCGGTTTTGGAGCAAGTGCTAATAAACTCTGCGCTTCCCCGGTGGCCCAGCAGTAAAGAATCTGCCTGCAATACAGGAGGCGCAGAAGCCTGGCATTTGATCCTTGGGTTGGGAAGGCCTCCTGGAGAAGGGCATGGCAACCCACTCCAGTATTCTTGCCTAGAGAATCCCATGGACAGAGGAGTCTGGTGGGCTACAGTCCACGGGGTCTCAAAGACTTGGACATGACTGAAGTGACTTAGCAGGCACGCACCCACGAATAGTCTCTAAAATGCTGATGGGAAGTCTAAACGACCCCAGAACGCTTCACACCCTACACATACAGAAAGTGTGAAAGCTGGTTTTGAACACAGGTTTAAAGAAGCACTCTCTGGCGGATTCATGTCAATGTATGGCAAAACCAGTACAATATTGTAAAGTAATTAGCCTCCAATTAAATAAATTAAAAAAAAAAAAAAAGAATTTCATGATAGAGTGTTCTGTTTCGACCAGGGTGTATTCAAACCAACTTTTAGCTCTAAAACTGTGAGCAGGGTTAAGTCCCTTAATCATTTCCAAATTCCAAACCTACTCTTTCCGTGACTGTTGTTGCTTCGGCTATTGTTTTGCTGTGTTTGGTGTCTCTGTTCAGATAAAAAGCCTCTCAGAAGCCACGATGCACTGATGTTTCAGACTTTGTCGACACAAATTGTTATTTTCACTATCACACGGAAGACTGCATGGCGTGCTTACCAGCGCTTGACAAAGAATGCATCCTTTCGTATTTTGCAAATGGTCTTAGTGGTGGTTTCTCTGAGAGAAATAGAGAATTTTATCTTTTCCCACAAAAGACACCAAACAGTGTGTGAAACATATTCACCTATTTTGTAAAAACAGGCTGGAAGAGCTAAATGAGTCTTGGAAATAATTTAATTGCTGAAGACTTCCCTGGTAAAGGCTCAGATGGTAAAGAATTTGCCTGCAATCCAGGATATTTGGGTTTGATCTCTGGGTCGGGAAGATCCCCTGGAGGAGGGCATGGCAACCCACTCCAGTATTGTTGCCTGGAGAATCCCATGGACAGAGGAGCCTGGCGGGCTGTAGTCCATGGGGTCGCAGAGAATCAGACAGGACTGATTGATTAACACTTCCCTTCACTTTGGCAGGTTAGAGGTTGCAAGGTTATTTGGTCCTCTTTCAAAGAAACGACAACAAGCATAACCACAAAAGCTTCTTATCAGTCAGCTCTCTCAGAAGAAGATGTCTCTAGGTGGACTCGGAATTTCTGGAATGAGAAATGCAAAGCCTTTTGGAGTGTTTGTGTCCCCTGTCTGGTCTGAGGCCTTTTTGTGGAAGTATGCATTGCTTCTTGGATCTGTAGATAAATACCCTCAGCCTCTGCACTGTTGAAAGTAACTGTTTTTATCTTTACTCATTTATCTCTCAGGCGGGGATTATGCGGAACCTCTGGCGTGTTCTTTGTCAGTGGTAAATCCAGTACTCTGAGTCTGGTGGGTTCAACTCATTCATTCATATTTCACACACACTGGGGACACTTCTTAGTTCATACTGAAAAATGCCCAGAGGTGAGCTTTTCGGTCAGGAATCACAGTTCTCCAAGATAAAAGACAATCACTAAAATAAAAGCTGTGGATTGCACATATTAAAAAAATGGAGTCTGAGAACTGTCCTGGGGGTCCAGGGGTTAAGACTTTACCTTCCAATGCAGAGGACTCGGTTTCCATCCCAGGTCAGCGAGCCAAGATCCCACTTGTGGTGGAGCAACTAAGTCTGTGCCCCACGGCTAGGGCATCCACGTGCCACAAGGCAAGAGCTGGCATGCCACAAGGAAGATTACACATCCCACCAGCAATGTCTGACTCAGCCAAACTGATACAGACATGAAGAACCATGGAGTCTGAATGGGAATTAACGTCTCTGGTGAGAAGAGATGACTTTCCCATTGACCATGTAAATACCAGTGTGCATGCATGCTCAGTAAAGTCCGACTCTTTGCGACCCCATAGACTGTAGCTGCCAGGCTCCTCTGTCCATGGGATTCTCCAGAAGGGAAAGGCTACCTACTCCAGTATTCTTGGGCTTCCTTGGCAGCTCAGCTGGCAAAGAATCCAAAGCTGGTAAAGATTGAGGAGAAGAATGTGTTCCTTTTCTCTGTTTTCACGCTTCAAGATAGAAACTCCTCTGTACGGATTTAGGCGGGAAAGTTGCAAATCTCTAATATTTCAGTCTCCGTTTACAAACAGCAATCTGTGTCTCCAAATTTATATTCAGCTGCTTCCTCTAACGATATGTGAGTTACAATGAGACAGCGTTTAGCACGGTTCCTGCACAGTGCAATCACGGCCTAGCCGGTGATGGATCAATGTGAAATGGATTTTACGTATAAAAAATATGCATTTGCAGAAAATAAAGATATAACCAAAACCCCTATCTTTCTCCTAATTCACTCCCAAGACAGCAGACGGCTCCTGAGCGAACACGACAAAGAGACAAAGAATTTACACAGACAACGTGCAGAATCCAGTCTGTACCCTGTGGGTTAATGACACAAGTAAGTGAAAGTCGCTCATTCATGTCTTTGTGACCCCATGGACCATGGCCCACCAGGCTCCTCTGTCCATGGCCTTCTCCCAGCAAGAACACTGGAGTGGGTTGCCGTTTCCTTCTCCAGGGGATGTTTCCCACCCAGGGATCGAACCCGTGTCTCTTATGTGTCCTACATTGGCAGGCGGGTTCTTTACCACTAGCACAAACTAGGAAGCCCAAAAATGAACATATCTCAACGGAGAGACAATGAACAAGTGTACAGTGATAACATCTCAATGGATACGGTTACAATCTGATTTGCAGTGTTGTGCCGATTTTTGCTGAGCAGTAAAATGACTCAGTTATACACATAGAGACATTCTTTTTAACATATTCTTTTCCATTATAGTTTATCCCAAGATATTGAATACAGTTCCCCCAGATCAACAGTGCATGCACGCAAAGTTGTTTCAGTCTGACTCTGTGACCCCGTGGACTGTAGCCCGCCAGGCTCCTCTGTCCATGGGATTCTCCAGGCAAGAATACTAAAGTGGGTTGCCATTTCCCTCTCCAGGGGATCTTCCTGATCCAGGGATCGAACCTGCATCTCCTGCGCTGGCAGGCAGATTCTTTACCATCTGATCCTTGACCGAAAGGCCCAATGAAATAACACTTTCTCCAGTGACTGGCTTTTTTTTTCTGCGGTCATTTCTTGCACAAAGATTAGCTAAACTAATGATTATCATATTAGTAATTATTATTAATATATTACAAAGACACGATTCAAGTGCTGCTTTTTTTAGATTTTTTTTTTTTTTTGAGGTGGACCATTTTTAAAGTCTTTACTGAATTTGTTACAATGTTGCTATTTCGGGTTTTTGCCACACCATGCAGCATATGGCCGTTTTGTTCCCTGACCAGGGATTGATCCCAAACCTACAGCACTGGAAAGGCACAGGCTTAACTACTAGACCACCACGGAGGTCCCTTTAGTGGCTTTTTAGACTTGATGCTGCGTTTTTACTACTAGTTTGCCATCCAGAGACTATGATTTGAATTGACATAAATGTGGAAATTGCTTCCATAATATATCTCTGCCTGCAATGCAGAAGACCCCAGGTTCGATCCCTGAGTCAGGAAGATCCCCGGAGGAGGAAATGGCGACCCACTCCAGTATTCTTGCCTGGAGAATTCCCAGGACAGGCTACAGGCTACATACAGTCCACGGGGTCACAAAGAGTTGGACACAACTGAGCGACAACCACACAGGACCAGTACTGCATCCTATACAGAATGTCTGACAGAGAAACACATGGTCACAGCCACTCCTGGTAATAATATTTTTATACGTGTGTACAAAACAGAGGGAAGAATGTATTTATGACCCAATTCATTGTAGAGTTCCAGTTTATACATTCATATACGATCTGCATATTTGGGTTGAACAAAGAAGCACAAATCTTCGTTGTATCATCATGCTCAATGAAATGCGGGTTACATTTGGCTTGCCATCATGAAGAAGTTAAAAATACTACCTCCGATGAAAGAAATGTGTTTAAAGCAACGTAAAGCAAAGTCATTCACATGCCTCAGTTGGAGGTCTCTTAAAAAGAAAGATGACCATCTCAAAGTTCACTTGGATCATTACTGTCTCCAGTTCTAGGTAACTTATGCAAAGTCTTTTCTCTTTTCTTGCCTCCAAGGAAGCAGCATGTTTTAGATCTTGTCTAAGATATCTTAATAGTTGTTGGGCTTCCCAGATGGCGCTCAAGGTAAAGAATCTCACTGCCAGTGCAGGAGACATGTGTTCCATCCCTGGGTCGGGAAGATTCCCCTGGAGGAGGAAATGGCAACCCTCTCCAATATTCTCGCCTGGAGAATCCCCATGGACAGAGGGGCCTGGTGGACTGTGGTTCCTGGGGTTGCAAAGATTCAGACACAATGGAGTGCACACACAGCATAAAGTTATTACAGGATTTTTTTCCCCGTGGAACACTAAAATTCTCAAACCCAAGAAAGTTGGAAGTGAATGCACGTGTCACACCCACAGAGCTGGACATTCTACTTCAGCAGATTTATGCTACAGCTATTGATCTGTTCATAGTTCTTTCCATTCCTCAAGTCATCATATATATGTATATAAATGGTTATATTTAGAAATATATTAAAAATAAATTATTATGTTGTCGATATGTGTTTCAGTTCAGTTCAGTCGCTCAGTCGTGTCTGACTGTTTGCAACCCCATGAACCACAGCATGCCAGGCCTCCCTGTCCATCACCAACTCCCGGAGTCCACCCAAATCCATGTCCATCGAGTCAGTGATACCATCCAGCCATCTCATCCTCTATTGTCCCCTTCTCCTCCTGCCCTTAATCTTCCGCAGCATCAGGGTCTTTCCAAATGAGTCAGGTCTTCACATGAGGTGGCCAAAGGATTGGAGTTTCAGCTTCAACATCAGTCCTTTCAATGAACACCCAGGACTGGTCTCCTTTAGGATGGACTGGTTGGATCTCCTTGCAGTCTGAGGGACTCTCAAGAGTCTTCTCCAACACCACAGTTCAAAAGCATCAGTCCTTTGGTGCTCAGCTTTCTTTATAGTCAAACTCTCACATCCATACATGACCTCTGGAAAAACCGTAACCTTGACTAGATGGGCCTTTGTTGGCAAAGTAATGTCTCTGCTTTTGAATATGCTGTCTAGCTTGGTCATAACTTTCCTTCCAAGGAGTAAGCGTCTTTTAATTTCATGGCTGCAATCACCATCTGCAGTGACTTTGGAGCCCAGAAAAATAAAGTCAGCCACTGTTTCCCTGTGCATTTGTTTACAGGTACACCTATTCTGACTGTACCTGTCCACGTGTCTTGACAAAGCTATGCACCCACGCATGCTAAGTCAGTTCAGTTGTGTCTGACTCTTTGCGACCCCAAATAGTTGCTTCTCTATGGGGATCACCTGTTGCTTCTCTACCTTTGTTTTACGGTGTTTTGTTTCTTTCCTTATCTTTTTTTTTTTTTTTTTTGATTCTTCCATGTTATTTTGTGTATCGGTAGTCCTCTTTGTGTTTTACTGGGAAATTCATTGTGACAGCTTGCTGGTCACGTCACAAACTAGATATGTTTTAGCTAACCTTCTGTTTTGTTTACATGCTTTAATCCAGTGTTTATTTCATGTGACATGATTTTTAGAACAAGCCAGTTAATGCTGTATCAGAGAAGGCAGTGGCACCCCACTCCAGTACTCTTGCCTGGAAAATCCCATGGACGGAGGAGCCTGGTGGGCTGCAGTCCATGGGGTCGCTAAGAGTCAGGCACGACTGAGCGACTTCACTTTCACTTTTCACTTTCCTGCATTGGAGAAGGAAATGGCAACCCACTCCAGTGTTCTTGCCTGGAGAATCCCAGGGACGGGGGAGCCTGGTGGGCTGCCATCTGTGGGGTCCCACAGAGTTGGACATGACTGAAGCAACTTAGCAGCGATGCTGTATACATCAGGGCACATATAAGGTTTATTTTGTTATTGAAAAAGGATATTAAGCTTTCTAATTTACTACAGACAGCCTCAATGAATTCTGTTCTGTGAGATACTTTTTGGGATTACCTACGTTTCAATATAGGCTTCCCAGGTGACGCTAGTGGTAAAGAGCCTGCCTGCCAGTGCAGGAGATGCAAGAGATGTGGGTTCGATCCCTGGGTCAGGAAGACCCCCTGGAGGAGGGCATGGCAACCCACTCCAGTATTCTTGCCAGGAGAATCCCATGGACAGAGGAGCCTGGCGGGCTGCAGTCAAAGTGTTAGTTGCTCAGTCTTGCCCGACTCTTTGCGACCCCATGGACTGCAGCCCACCAGGCTTCTGTGTCTGTGAGTTTTTCCAGGCAACGAGACTGGAGTGGGTTGCCATTTCCTGCTCCAGGGGATCTTCCCGACTCAGGGATCGAACCCTGGGTCTCCTGCACTGCAGGCAGATTCTTTATGGACTGAACTACAAGGAGAGGGGCCTACAGTCAATGGGGTTGCAAAAAGTGGGACAAGGACTGAAGTGACTTAGCACACATGAACAGGTAGCTTCAGGGTGGCTGGACACATCAGTGTTTGCAGTTCTCTGGACTAAACTGGTGAGGCAGGAAGGCAAACACGGACAAGTACATGCCGTCTTACTTCCTCCATTTGATGTTCTGTAATGTCCCGCCTACTGTGTCTGGCAGCAGAAGACACATCATTGCTTGCCTGAGGGCTACAAACAGTAGGAGGATGTGTTTGTAAAAGGGCTTGTGGGGACAGTCTGGGATGCTGGCGGTGTTCTGTGCAAGGTTTGTCGCGGAGAGCGTGTGGTTACGATCTCCAAGCTCACTGAAGTGTTCCTTTTATTTATTTTTATGTTTTTAATGTGAAGGTGTGGTTCTGCATTTTTTAAAAAAACTTTTTATTTTTACTTTATTTTACTTTATAATACTGTATTGGTTTTGCCATACATTGACATGAATCCACCACGGGTGTACATGCGATCCCAAACATGAACCCCCTCCCACCTCCCTCCCCACAACATCCCTCTGGGTCATCCCCGTGCACCAGCCCCAAGCATGCTGTATCCTGCCTCAGACATAGACTGGCGATTCGATTCTTACATGATAGTATACATGTTTCAAGGCCATTCTCCCAAACCATCCCACCCTCTTCCTCTCCCTCTGAGTCCCAAAGTCCGCTCTACACATCTGTGTCTCTTTTCCTGTCTTGCATACAGGGTCGTCATTGCCATCTTCCTAAATTCCATATATATGTGTTAGTATACTGTATTGCTGTTTTTCTTTCTGGCTTACTTCACTCTGTATAATCGGCTCCAGTTTCATCCATCTCATCAGAACTGATTCAAATGTATTCTTTTTAATGGCTGAGTAATACTCCATTGTGTATATGCACCACAGCTTCTTTATCCATTCATCTGCTGATGGACATCTAGGTTGTTTCCATGTCCTGGCTATTATAAACAGTGCTGTGATGAACACTGAGGTACCTGTGTCTCTTTCAATTCTGGTTTTAAATGGACATGGTCCCTGTATATAATACCTCACCAAGTTAGACGAAAAGTGCAAATGACATCGGAAAAGTGCGCATGACATTAAGACATTCAAGCCTCTACGTAATATATACACTCAGTTCAGTTCAGTTCAGTCGCTCAGTCATGTCCGACTCTTTGGGACCCCATGAATCACAGCACACCAGGCCTCCCTGTCCATCACCAACTCCTGGAGTTTGCTCAAACTCACATCCATCCAGTTGGCGATGCCATCCAACCATCTCATCTGTTGTCCCCTTCTCCTCCCACCTTCAGTCTTTCCCAACATCAGGGTCTTTTCCAGTGAGTCAGCTCTTCCCATCAGGTGGCCAAAGGATTGGAGTTTCTGCTTTAGCATCCTTCCTTCCAAAGAACACCCAGGGCTGATCTCCTTTAAAATGGACTGGTTGGATCTCCTTGCAGTCCAAGGGACTCTCACTCAACCAAGGTTTAAAACCCAGCACCATGAGACTACGAGAGATGCATGTTCATTACAAGGCTCCTGAAAGTTTGAAATAAGTGCATGGGAAGACTTCCTGGGCCACCCAGTGCTTAAGAATCTGCTTCCCACTGCAGGGGACGTGGATTCAAGCTCTGGTCAAGGGAGTGAGATCCCACATGCCACACAGCAAGTAAGCCTGGGAGTCTCAACTACTGATCCCACTTAGGGGACTCAACTACTATGAGGTGAGGCTCATATGAGGCTCAACTATGATCCTGTGCACCATAACTATATCTCATGTCATATGGCTAAGACCCAACCTGGTCAGGTTAATTAATTAAGTGCATAGGAAAGTTTACTGTGGAAACAAGAGGCATAAGAAAGCTGTTTTTTATTTGTTGTTTGGTCACAAAGTCTTGTCTCTTTGTGACCCCCATGGACTGCAGCACGCCAGGCTTCATTGTCCTTCACCATCTCCTGGAGCTTGCTCAAACTCATGTCCATTGCATTGGAGATGCCATCCAACCATCTCATCCTCTGTCTCCATCTTCTCATTCTCTGTCTCTCTCTCTCTTTTTTTTTTTTTGCGACCCCGTGGACTGGAGTACATGAGGCTCTTCTGTCCAGGGGATTTCCCAGGCAAGAATACTGGAGTGTGTTGCCTTGCTCTTCTCCAGGGGATCTTTCTGGATTGAACTCGGGTCTTCTCCATTTCAGGTGGGTTCTTTACCTTTTGAGCCAGGGACTTTCAACTATAAAAAAGCTGAAGTAGCTGTATTATTAACAGTAGACAAAGGAGGCCTCAGTCTTCCCTGGTGGCTCAGATGGTAAAGAATCTGCCTGCAACGCGGGAGACCTGGCTTTGGTCCCTGCGTTGGAAGATCTCTATACAGTCCGTGGGGTCGCAAAGAGTCAGACAAGACTGGGTGACTGTCACTGCACTAAGCATAAGAATGGACATTTCCTAATGACAAGGCCCTTAAATCAACAACCAAGTTATAAAAAGATTGCAAATATATGTACACAAATAACAGATTCAAAATAGACAAGCACCGTTCAAAGAGATCTCAAGTGGAAAATACACAAATCTGTCATTACTGATTCAGAGGCCGGCCCTCCTCTTTCACTCACTGGTACAACAGAACCTCATCAAATGAACATTTACCCAAGTGTAGGATGCACCGTATCTTCAACTGCCCATGAAACACCCACAATGATATGCCAGACTCTGGGTCATAGAGTAAATAATAACATACTCTCAAAGGCTGGAGTTCTATCAGTTATATTCTACGGTCGAAAACAGAATTGAGTTCTAAACCAATGAAAGCAGTTACCTGGGAAATCTTTGAACGCTTGGCAATCGAAGAGCAGACTTTCTTCATGGCATGTGGATGATAGAAGAGAAAAACCCAACCTGTTGGAAATGTGAGGTGCATTCCTGGGCATATATTTAAGCGCAATTCTGATCCAGAAAGATACAGCACTGTTTACAATAGCCAAGTTGTGGAAGCCACCTAAACGCCCATGGACAGATGAATGGATAAAGATAAAGAAAGTGTGGTAGATATATGCAATGGATTATTTACTCAGTCATATTGAACCTGTATTCTGGAGCCCGGGAGCCACAACTACTGAATCCTGGAGGCATTCAGCCCATGCTCTGCGACGAGAGGTCGCTGCAATGAGAAGCCCATAAGCCAGAACTGGAGAGGAGTCCCCACTCCCCAAAACTAGAGAAAGCCCGTGTGTAGCAGTAAAGACCCAGCACAGCCATCAGTTCAGTTCAGTTCAGTCGCTCAGCTGTGTCCGACTCTTTGTGACCCCATGGACCGCAGCACGCCAGGCTTCCCTGTCCATCACCAGCTCCTGGAGCTTGCTCCAACTCATGTTCGTCGAGTCGCTGAGGCCATCCAACCATCTCATCCTCTGCCGTCCCCTTCTCTTTCTGCCTTCAATCTTTCCCAGCATCAGGGTCTTTTCTAGTGAGCCATAAAATAAATAAATAAATGTGTGCGTTTTTTTTAAACTTTAAGAATTACTTTACAGAGAAGTCAATAAAAATAAAAACGATTTAGTCTATTTTACAGAAATTACTGAAACCTCTGAAATATTTATTTTAAAAATAACAAGTGATTTTTTTCCTTTTTGTTTGTTTCTGTCTCCCTTGCAGAAAAATCAACCAACCATATTCAACCAAATGCTGCCTCCCTGGATAAAAACTGTCTTGGCCATTTACCAGGTCTCATTGAAAGGATGTTATAAAGAGGAAGCCTCCATAATGCTTCAGCTAGACTTAAAGCACTGGAGCTCATTTAACTTTTCCACAGAGATCCATACCCCATAAGTGATAAGAGCCTCCAGTCTACAAAGAAGACGGAACACATTGCCTGCTTCCTGGAATTCAGTATTTAAATTATTCACGATTTGGATACGTCTGTGGGAATTGCTGTATAACACCCTTCTCTTTATGAGCAGCAGATGGAAATACGTTTAAAGATGGACCTTTTAAATCTGTCCCATTTTATAATCATAACCAGACCTGTTAAGGGAAGCAAAAATAAAGCCTTTTGTTGAACAACATTTTACAGGGAATGGCTTAAAGGGAGTTTTCATACATACAGGTCACTTCGTGTTTAAAAAAAGATTGATATAGAACACTCAGGGATATTTTATGAGATGAAGACAGTTGTCAAAAATGCACCTTCAGATACAATGAAAGCGAAAAATAGCAGAAAATTGTGCAGTTTTGACTTCTCAAGGAAAGAGGACTTGAGAAGCTATTTGAATTACAATACAAAGAAGGTTTTATATGTAAATATGTTTTTTTTTTAAAGGAATCAATAGTAAACCCAAACAAGCATTTGGAGTGTTTATAAAGAAATCTTAAAAGGTACAGGAAGATGTATTGAATGAAGTTTGGAAAGCCACATTTTTTTCCTCCCAAAGTGTCAAGAAAAAAAAAATTGCCATTTATTAAAATTCAATGAAGGGTTGTACTTTTAAAAGCAATTTGTGGTGCATTTCCTTTGACAGTCACATTCTATGAGGAAAAACATTAAAAGCCACAAAACTCTTTTAATCTCAGAGTTAAAGACATCTTTGTGGGCTAAGTCCCTTTAGTCATGTCTGACTCTGTACGACCCTGTGGACTGTATCCCTCCAGGCTCCTCTGTCTCTGGGATACTCCAAGCAAGAATACAGCAGTGGGCTGCCATGCCCTTCTCCAGGGGATCTTCCCCACCCAGGGAACAGACATCTTTAACTCACAATAAAAGGTTAAACAAAGCAAAACAAAAGCCCATTTCAACAGAAGACAAAAACAGAGATTCTTGACTTCCATCTCCAATTTTAATATACCAGGAGTTTTCTACAAGTTGATGCTAAATGCAACATGGGAAGCTGTTTGGGTGCACGTGGGCATGCAAGCAGGCACACACACAGGCAGGCATGCGTGCGTGTACACACACACACACACACACAGACATGCGTATATTTGGCGTACATTTACAAGGACAAATATGTCAAATATACAGAGCACACGTATTGGCGATGAGATGCGCTAACTCTGAGGAAGGTCTGTGTACCTAGAGTACACTACGGAACTGGGGAAAAAAGTCTTGAATTAATTTTTGCGTAGTTCATGCTTCTCTATAAAACCAGCTTTTGCTGATCAACCATTTTGCAGGAACTTCTTTTTCTTTTCTTTTTTTAAAAACACTTTTGTTCCGTGTGGCAATCTACTTGGTGAGCTGTGGAGACAGCAAGTTCTCAACCACCACAGTCATCACTGTTACCGAAGTGTTGCCCAGAAATGTGAGGTTTGGATGAGATTTTTCTACCCATGAAAGTGATGGCCCAAGAAACATCCCACCTAGCCTATCGGGCCTTTTGCAAACCCACATGAAACAGATCCACCCATACAGGAAAATTCAGAGCCTTGCAAGGCCGTTTGTGTGGAACTGGTGAATATTAGATGCGTTTCCTTTGAAATTCTGAAAAAGCTGTGCTTGCCCACATTTACGGAAGGACACGCCACGTGTAATATCTTCAGGTCTTTGCTTTTGTTTGCTCAGTCGTAAAATGTAAATAGGGACGCTCTTCCAAGGATGGATTAGAGTCATGTTTCATGCCAACAAGGATGTATTTAAAATTTTCAGTCGGTTGCTCTATATGCATGCAAAAATACTCTGCTTTGTTCAGCTTCAATTTTATATATGACACAAACACCTTTATGTTTACTATAAAAGTATATTTTATATATAATACACATCTCTAATATTTGTCATATCGATTATATATGAATTATACATTATACAAATTACATTATACCATGTCTGTGCATGCTAAGGGGCTTCAGTCTTGTCCAACTCTTTGCAACCCCATGAATTGTAGCCCCCAGGTTCTTCTGTCCAAGGGATTTTCCAGGCACAAACACTGGAGTGGGTTGCCATGCCCTTCTTCAGAGGATCTTCCTGACCCAGGGATTGAACCCATGTATCCTGCATTGCAGGTGGATTCTTTACTGCTGAGCCACCAGGAAAGACCATTATATTATATAAATATGGCAAATAGTAGGTATATTAGAGATGTTTACTATATATAATATATATTCACTGTATACATATCCTACTTGTTGTATTTCTTTGTAGAATCTTAACTAACACAACCTTCTCAAGCAAGTAGTAAAATTTTAAGGGTTTTTTTTTTTTTTTCAGATTTGTTGACAACACTATGTGGTCTGAGAAATATATATTTGTTACCTGCGATTATTTCCCTCTTTCCTGAATCATTTATTTCTGTTATGCTACTCATTTCTTTTGGCTTTTCCTTCTAAATGAAAAGAGTTTCTTTACCACCTGTGTGTCTCCAAGTCCACCACACTTTCTTTTTTCTCTTGCAAAAGCCTTCAGGAGAGTGGTCTAGACAAGCGTCCATCTGTCTCTTTTTTGCAAGTAACTCTTGAATGCACTTCAGGGCCCAGGGCACAACAGGGCTTGTGGACGTCACACGGGTGTGAGCTAAAGCGATGACTGACCGGGAGGCACTTACATTTCAACGACCCCCACCCTGAGATGTACAAGAGATCACATCAAGCTCTTACCTCGTGACGTCTTCTCTGGCAAGCATACCACATGCCACGTCTGAGAAGAAATTTTCAGTGTCCTTGCGGGGTTCAGTGCCAACTCCTGTTTTTTTTTTTTTTTTCCTTTGTGGCAACTTCCCACGGAAAGAGCTATTTCTCTGATTGTGTCCTGGAATGAGAAAAGGTAGAAAGCAGAGGCTTACACAAGCTACTGGGTGCATGGATGGGAGATGGAAATAAATATTGAGTCATCCCAACCAGCACTGACCGTGGGTGTCTGGAACGTCAGCCAAGCTTGCTCACAGAGGTCCCTGATGTGGGTCACTCACCCCTGTGGCCAGACACAGACTCCACTGTGTGCCCCCAGACGACCCAGGTTCCACCTCTGGAGTCTGAGAAGCCTGCAGACAGATTTCTGCATTTCTGGCTGTGCGTTTCTCTCTCAGTCTATAGCCAATCTGCAAGCACACAATGAAGGTTCTGTTTCAGAACGTCTGCAGAAACCACACCCGAGTTGCCAACACCAGCAGCACTAAGAACAGGCGTCCCAGGTGGCACCAGTGGTAAAGAGCACACGAGACATAGGAGATGTGGGTTTGATCCCTGGGTCGGGAAGGTTCCCTGGAGGAGGAAATGGCAACCCACTTCAGTATTCTTGCCTGGGAAGTCCCATGGACAGAGGAGCCTGGTGGGCTACAGTCCATGGGGTTGCAAAAAAAGTCAGACAGGATGGAAGGAACTTAGCCCACATGCAGGCATGTTGACTCTTAGCTCCCGGACCTGGGATCGAACCCACACTGCCTCCACTGGAGGGCAAAGTCTTAACCACTGGACTACCAGGAAAGTCCCTTGGGGCGGGTTGATTTAAAATCCACATTTCAAAAATGCTTCATGTCACCATAATCCTCCTCCCTGTGACTTCCAAGGTATCAACTGAAGCCCCAAGAATTTACAAGCAATTGTTATTGAAACAGCTTGCCAAAGATCTCAATTTTTATGGTAATTTTATTTATGCCTTACCACAAAGTCACAGCTGTATTTGGTCAAGTTCATTTGTTAGGACCCTTGTTTCAGAGGGCCCCTGAAAGGAAAATTTTTTCTAAATTCAAACAATAGAAGCTCTTTCTAGTTCTGTTTTTGCTTGTGCTTGCTTGCTAAGTTGCTTCAGTCATGTTTGACTTTTTGTGACCCCCATGCAGTGTAGCCTGCCAGGCCCCTCTGTCCATGGGATTCTCCAGGCGAGAATACTGGAGTGGGTTGCCGTTTCCTCCTCCGGGGCGTCTTCCCAAACAGGACTCGAACCTGTGTCTCTTAGGCCTCCTGCACTGACAAGCACATTCTTTACCTCTTATATTATACTAACTTAAATGGTAAATGTATAATAATCCGTATGATTTTACTGCTGTGTCATTTCTGAGGCTTCCTTGAAGTTTCAGAAGGTAGAAAATCTTGGTTTGCTCTAAAGAACAAGCATTCTTCCACTGTTCTGTGAAATATTTTAGGCAGAGTAGTTCTGCACGAACTTTCTTTTCCAAATTGTTTATATCTTTTGCGACATTTAGCTGAAATGTTCCATCAGTTCTGGAAGAACTGTGTTGAAGTCTCTTGCTATAATTTTGGAACTCTAACAGGGAAGAACCAATTTTTCATTTTTTTTTTTTTTAGGGGATGAAAATATGTTGATTTTTCTGAAAACATCAGAAACCATGAAAAACAAGCTGAATATCTGGCCATACCAAAAGCAAAACACAGATAAAAAATAACATTTAGAAATCACACTTAATCATAAAGAAACATGCTTGAAAATAACAAATTTAACACTGTTTCCTCCATAAAGCAAAATGGGTTTACTGAACCACAATGCTAAAGTGTTTTTTCAAAAACATGAAAACATAATTTTTTTAAAAAACGAAAATTGAAAGGAGAAAAGCACTCCATTCCCACCCTGGAATCCCGTCATTTATAAAGCAACATGCTCAAATGTTAGTGAAAATAAACAGTTGCTAAACCGGAAATAAATCCTTCAATGAATGATAGCAGATTCCACAGAACACCTTATATTTGCAGAAGAATATCTTTTATACATCAGGACTTCCCTGGCACCTCAGTCAGTAAAAAATCTGCCTGCAGTGCAGGAGGCCTGGATTTGATCCCTGGTTTGGGAAGATTTCCTGGAGAAGAGAATGGCAAGCCACTCCAGTATTGTTGCCTGGAAAATCCCATGGACAGAGGAGCTTAGCGGGCTATAGTCCATGGGGTCCCAAGCGTGGGACACGACTGAGTGACTAAACTACCACCACCACTTTTGTCGAACTAAGGTCTTATCCAATACAAAGAAAGACAAAAGGGGATTAAAAACACACGACTAAATCAAAGTCTTTCTGTAGCAGCACCGGTCACGAAATAAAAGAACCTAGTCCCACAGAATTGTAGGCATATGGCCAATTGTATTCCCAGAGTCCCAGAGTCTTGTACTATTAATAAAAGAGTGTCTCTGTCTTGGAAAAAGTCTGATAGACACCAAAATCCTATTATCCATGTTCCCTCAATAATACTTAGAATGCTCTTATCATCCTTTCAAAGTAACTTCAACTTATTAGGAGTTAACATTTTAAATTTCTTACGATTATATAGTGGAAGGGTTTCCCTGGTGGCTCAGATGGTAAAGCGTCTGCCTGCAATGTGGGACACCTTGGTTTGATCCCTGGATCAGGAAGATCCCCCGGTGGAGGAAATGGCAACTCTCTCCAGTATCCCTGCCTGAAAAATCCCATGGATGGAGGAGCCTGGTAGGTTATATAGTCCATGGGGTCACAAAGAGTCAAACACAACTGAGCGACTTCACTTTAGCCCTTTCACCTTTTAGCGTTATCTAGTGGAAGTGACAAATAGATTCAAGGGATTCAATCTGATAGACAGAGTGTCTGAACTATGGATGGAGGTTTGTAATACTGTGCAGGAAGCAGTGATCAAAATCATCCCCAAGGAAAAAGACATGCAAAAAGGCAAAATGGTTGTCTGAGGAGGCCTTCGAAATAGCTGAGAAGTAAAGAGAAGCTTAAAGCAAAGGAGAAAAGGAAAGATATACCCATTTGAATGCAGAGTTCCAAAGAATAGCAAGGAGAGTTAAGAAAGCCTTCTTAAATGATCAATGCAAAGAAATAGAGGAAAACAACAGAATGGGAAAGACTAGAGATCACTTCAAGAAAATTAGAGACACCAAGGGAACATTTCATGCAAAGATGGGCTCAATAAAGGACAGAAATGGTATGGACCTAACAGAAGCAGAAGATATTAAGAAGCCGTGGCAAAAATACACAGAAGAACTGTACAAAAAGGATATTCATGACCTAGATAATCACAATGGTGTGATCACTCACCTAGAGCCAGACATCATGAAATGTGAAGTCAAGTGGGCCTTAGGAAGCATCACTATGAACAAAGCTAGTGGAGGCGATGGAATTCCAGTTGAGCTATTTCAAATCTGGAAGATGATGCTGTGAAAGTGCTGCACTCAATATGCCAACAAATTTGGAAAACTCAGCAGTGGCCACAGGACTGGAAAAGGTCCGTTTTCATTCCAATCCCAAAGAAAGGCAATGCCAAAGAATGCTCAAACTACTGCACGATTGCACTCATCTCAGTTCAGTTCAGTTCAGTTCAGTCGCTCAGTTGTGTCTGACTCTGTGACTCCATGAATCACAGCACGCCAGGCCTCCCTGTCCATCACTAACTCCCGGAGCTCACTCAGACTCACGTCCATTGAGTCAGTGATGCTATCCAGCCATCTCATCCTCGGTCGTCCCCTTTTCCTCCTGCCCCCAGTCCCTCCCAGCAGCAGAGTCTTTTCCAATGAGTCAACTCTTCGCATGAGGTGGCCAAAGTATTGGAGTTTCAGCTTCAGCATCATTCCCTCTAAAGAAATCTCAGGGCTGATCTCCTTCAGAATGGACTGGATCTCTTTGCAGTCCAAGGGACTCTCAAGAGTCTTCTCCAACACCACAGTTCAAAAGCATCAATTCTTCGGTGCTCACCTTTCTTTACAGTCCAGCTCTCACATCCATACATGACCACTGGAAAAAACATAGCCTTGACTAGACAGACCTTTGCTGGCAAAGTAATGTCTCTGCTTGTAAATATGCTATCTAGGTTGGTTATAACTTTCCTTCCAAGGAGTAAGTGTCTTTTAATTTCATGGCTGCAATCACCATCTGCAGTGATTTTGGAGCCCAAAAAATAAAGTACTCATCTCACACACTAGCAAAGTAATCCTCAAAATTCTCCAAGCCAGGTTTCAACAGTACATGAACTGTGAACTTCCAGATGTTCCAGCTGGATTTAGAAAAGGCAGAAGAACCAGAGATCAAATTGCCAACATTCGGCTGAATCATCAAAAAAGCAAGAGAGTTCCAGAAAACATCTATTTCTGCTTTATTGACTATGCCAAAGCCTTTGACTGTGTGGATCACAACAAACTGGGGGACATTGTTCAAGAGATGGGAATACCAGACCACCTGACCTGCCTCTTGAGAAACCTGTATACAGGTCAAGACCAACTGTTAGAACCAGACGTGGAATGATGGACTGGTTCCAAATTGGGAAAGGAGTACGTCAAGGTTATATAATGTCACCCTGTTTATTTAATTTATATCCATGCAGAGTACATCATGCAAAACACCGCGCTGGATGAAGCACGAGTTAAGATTAAGAGGAAACATGAATAAGCTCAGATATGCAGATGACACCACCCTTATGACAGAAAGCGAAGAAGAACTAAAGAGCCTCTTGATGAAAGAGAAAGAGGAGAGTGAAAAAGCTGGCTTAAAACTCAATATTTAAAAAACTAAGATCATGACATCCAGTCCCATCACTTCATGGCAAATAGATGGGGAAACAATGGAAACAGTGACAGACTTTATTTTCTTGGTCTCCATAATCACTGCAGATGGTGATGGAAGCTATGAAATTAAAAGTGCCTGCTCCTTTGAAGAAAGGCTATGAGAAGCCTAGACAGCATATTAAAAAGCAGAGGCATTACTTTGCCAACAAAAGTCTGTCTAGACAAAGCTATGGTTTTTCCAATAGTCATGTACGGATGTGAGAGCTGGACCATAAAGTAGGCTGAGTGCTAAGGAATCGATGCTTTTGAACTGTGGTGTTGGAGAAGACTCTTGAGAGTCCCTTGGACTGCAAAGAGGTCCAACCAGTCAATCTTAGGATTTTGCTTTAGAGGAAATCAACTCTGAATATTCATTAGAAGCACTGATGCTCCAGTATTTTGGCCATCTAATGGGAAGAGTCGACTCACTGGAAAAGACCCTGATGCTGGGAAAGAGAAGGGGATGACAGAGGATGAGATGGTTGAATGGCGTCACGGACTCACTGGGCATGAGTTTAAGGAACTCTGGGATATGGTGAAGGACAGACGAGCCTGCTGCGTTGCAGCCCATGGGGTCGGACACTCGTTGGCTTGGATCAACAACAATATTCACTGTATATGTGTGGGTGTCACTACTTCTTTATCCAGTTACCTGCCAGTGAACATGTAGGTTGCTTTCATGTCCTGGTTATTGTAAATAGTGCTGCTGTGAACGTTGGTGTACACGTGTCTTTTGATGGGCTTAATTCTTAAGACAGCAGATAGCTATCTTTGTCATAGGAGATGGTAACTATAAGAGACTCACTTGTACCAACTGAAGATGATTTCCACATTTTTTTTTTTTTGGTCATTCTGTACTCAGGAATATTTAGGGGTCCTCATGGTTAAACTTCTGCATGGTAATTTTTTCAGGCAAAGGGAATCATATAGAAGAGGGAGTCTTGGAGAAGTTCAAGGAGGAGACTAGAGAAAGGGGAATTCCAGCAGAAAATATCATGAATATCCTGGAAAATGGCAATGGAATTAAACTTTTTTTTTTTTAATATATCAATCAGGTGGTGTGTATGTGTGCTATCGGGAAACAAACAGATTCCTGTAAACTTTCTTCCTTCATAAATAATCTTTTATATAATCCCTTACTTAAAGAGAAACAAAGAAAAATTAAAACCAAAACCTTGGAAATACTGGTGGATGGGAATAACCTGTGAGTCATTTACTCTTACCCTTTTGTTCTTCTGCCAGATGACTGTCTTAACCAGTGGACAGGAAAAAAAAAAAAAAAAAGCATTTCAGAAATAGCAAAGTGAAAATGGTTTGTTATCAAGGTAGTTCCATCAAATCAGTTAATAAGGACGTACTGTGATTTTATTCCTGTCAAATTTTGCAGGTAACAATTTATTTTTCTGTCCCAATAACTTATATCTTATTGACAGAGAACTTTGTCTGTTGCATTAGGTTACTTAGCTTCTCTTGAGCCCTAATAAATTTCAAATTGTTGCTTGATTAATCCTAAGCAGCTTTGGTGAGAGAGCCTTATCCTGCAGGAATCTTGCAGACCAGAGTCGTTGGAGAGAGGCAGGAATGGCCACAAGTTGGCGGAAACTAATTAGTGTTCCCGTCAGTCCTGACCTCGTGCGTGTCCACACACATCCCCACACTAGGAGAACTGGATTAAAAGAGAACTCACATTTTCTGCAAGACCAGTCTTTAATCTCACATAATTCTGATGGCCCCCTTCAATGCTTTTCCAATAACACCGTCTGAAACATGCATTTGTTTTCATATTCCCTTTCAGAAGGAAATTTTCTTAAAGTGAGATCTTTAAAAGCAAAGAAGAACCACAGCTTTCAGGTGGATATAATTCATAAAGCCCACAGAGAGACCCCTCTCCTGGAATTAGGTGAAGAGCGTGATTCAATCACAGGTCCTGTAAACCATCTTGAACATTCAGCTTGGAATGATTCCTCCCAGAGTGCATTCTGTAGATGAAGGATCCCACCATATGTATATCCTGGGGAAAGTTACGCAGCGACCCCCCACCTACAGCACACAGATGTGGAGTGTTGAGGTCCACCAGGATTTGCACATTGGACCGCCTACCAGATCCTGTAGCCTGGACATCCCACTTCCTAACACTCACCCCTGTCTGCTGTCAACAGTCGACTCCACTAAACCTCTGGTTCTGTTTTTATTCATCTACAGAAAGAGTCCCTGAGACCAGACACATCCGTGTTTCCATGGAGTCAAGACCATCAACAGGAACATGACCTTCGTGGTTCCTGATTAACATGAGCCTTCCCTCTTCACCCTCACACTCCCTCTCCCATCTCATCTCTCCTGGGCACTAGTCACGCCCTGCTTGGGGGTGTTTCATTTCTGAGGGTCAAAATAAATTGATGTAACGTCTTCCCCGCACATGTGTGTCTGTGCAAAAGTCATCTGATTTTAAACACTCAAACATCCACATTAAGTATCCAGGAAACTGTGCCTTTAATAGGATGGGTGTTCATCAGAGACATTCTTGAGAAGGATTAAGTGGAGATGCCCTAGAGGTGTCCAGGGGAAAAAGGAAAAAAAAAAAAAAAAAAAGGACTAAATCATCCTGTGACAAGGTTTTGGACTTTCCTACTGTAGTGGAAGGGGACAACGTGGTCAGGAAAGACGTCCCCAGAAAACATCTTATTCATCCCAGGGAAAGGAGCTTGTGTTCCACTCACTGAGCTTCATAGAGAGAAAGCATCAGATGACAAGCCATGTCACTGAGGGGAAATAACGTGTTCTGACAGCTGCAACACTTCTGCAATTGAGCTGAAGGACTCACATGTCTTAATGATTGGAACAGAAGTTATCAAAGATGGAAGAGCAGCTGAGTCTGGATCAATGGGACCGTGAAGACAGGGCAGGGTTTGCAGGAGCAAGATGATGTGACTGGCAACTCACAGTCACATTTAAAGACGGCTGTCCAGTCTCATGCTTCAAAAGCAGGTGCGTGCTAATACTTCCAAGGACTGGCCCATTCCACTGTCATGGGCAAAGCACATTGCTCAGCTCCGCGTGGTGTTTGAGCCATTGACCGTCTATGAGATCTAGCAAATGCTTGAGATACAGAACTTATTCCAAGGGCTGGGCCACAGCTCAGAGATCTGGTCCACGTCCTAGGGAAAGAAAACCAGGCATAAGCAATATTTATCAGAATAAATGCTTTAGGAGCTTCATAGAGATGGCCTCCAAGTAGGCTCCAGCTGGTCAATGTCAAAGGCATTGGTCGTGAAGGCTTTGGAGACTTCATTAGGAAGTAATAGAGCTGTCAAGGGCAATATTTGAGTTATTTCTCCTGAATAATAGAAGGTATGCATTTGCAGTTCTGACTCTGGTCCTCGCAGTATGTCTGAAAGGTTGGCTTGGTTGGGTGGATAAATTCAGAGACAACGGAATAGTCGGGGGTGGGATGACCCCCCTAAAGGGAAAGACAGGACCTGAATAAAGAAGGTAGACAAGTGTGGAATGCTCCATGTGTTTGCGATGTGACCCTTATTAACAAGGAAAACAGGGTTGTCACCACAAATGCCACAGAAATGCAGGGAAACGTAGAAGAAAACTAGAAACCAAGTTCTTCCACCTGATTTTACACTTTCAATGAAACGGACCCATTTCTTGAGAGATTCATAACTGTCATTGACCCAAGATAAAACAGAAAAATTTGCTTAGTCCTTTCTCTTAGGAAAGAAATTGGACCTGTCATCATACAGTGTTTCACTAAGGACTCGGAGGGTCAGAACATTTCACTGGAGACTCCTCTCAGATTTGCAAATAAGAGAGAGCGCTAAACTTGGTTAAAGTTTTCAGAAGGAGACGATGAGGGACACGGTCCTGCTCCTTTGACGAGGTGAGCAAAGCGTAAACCGCCAAATTCAGAAAAAAGAACTCTATCGTATGCATACACCTACGAGTTCATATTAAGATGTCTCAGATCTGAAACTGCTCTTCCATTCCTGAGACATTTAATTTTTTGAGGTTCGCTCAACAAATCGGCATCTACACAGTGACGATATCTATTTTATTTACACCACAAAGAGGCTGTTATAAGGGAGGGCAGCGTTCGTTTTGCCCACACATATACATAAGTATCAAAATAAATGTTGTTGTTGATCTGTCACTAAGCTGTGTCTGACTCTTTGTGGCCCATGGATTGCGGCACGCTAGGCCTCATCAAAAGTTGTGTCTGACTCTTTGCGACCCCATGGACTGTGGCACACTAGGCCTCCTATCAAAATATAGAGAGATTCTTATTTCTGCTCTTATGCAGATGCTAATATGTTTAGAGGATAATTCATGCCTTGATTCATAGAGATCTAATGTATTAATTTAACTTTTTACATCTTGCACTTTGATATGGCATAGGTTGTTATTGTTCCATTGATAAGTTGCATCTGACTCTTTGCAGCTCCATAGACTGTAGCCCGCCAGGATCCTCTGTCCATGGGATTCTCCAGGCAAGAATACCAGAGTGGGGTACCATTTCCTTCTCCAGGGGATCTTCCCGGGCCACAGACTGAACCCATGTCTCCTGCATTGACAAGCGATACTCTACCACTGAGCCAGCAGGGAAGCCCTCTCTTATAGCTAGCAGATTGTCAATTTATTTCAAATATATCGATCTTACAAACAAGAAACCAGTGAATCATATTTATAAGTGTCAACATTTTAAAATTTCTATTAATGGAAATGCCCTGTCAAAGAGAATCCATCTTTAGAATATGGACAGTTATGCCCAAAAGGACCTTTCAAAACCCACTTGTCTATTCTGTCCCCTTTCTCAGATAGTCCTGCCCACAGATAAAGACATAATTCACTCTTGCAACTAATATCAGAGCTTTACTCAAAACCGTACTTTGTTGAAATTGTATCTTCCATCGAAATGGATTGAAAACACATTCTTGGATTTTACCTTGCCATCAATGGACATGAGTTTGAGCAAGCGCTGAAAGCTGGTGATGGACAGGGAAGCCTGGTATGCTGCAGTCCATGGGGTCACAAAGAGTCGGACATGACTGAGTGACTGAACTGAACTGAGAGCTTCATTGTAGAGCTTAGAGACATGGGATATATTTGTCAATTACTGGTTATCTGCCTTGCATTCGATCTCCTCTGTCTGGAAGACAGTTCAATGGATCATGAGTTCAGTCTGGTTCACAAAGCTTCAGCTGTTATGTGCTTTGTGCTTTTGCTAAGTCACTTCAATCATGTCTGACTCTTTGCAACCCCAGGGACAGTAGCCCACCAGGCTCCTCTGTCTATGGGATTCTTCAGGCAAGAATGCTGGAGTGTGTTGCCATGCCCTTCCCCAGGGGATCTTCCCAACCCAGGGATTAGACCCATGTCTCCTGTGTCTCCTGCCCTGGCAGGTGGATTCTTTTCCATGGAGCCACTTGGGAAGTCCATATAAACACTCATGGAACACAGACCAGACACTGGGCATTAGGAACCCTCCAGAAGACACACTCTTTTCTATGATGCATATATAGATAAAGGTTTACTGTATCTTTAACTATGGGCTTCCCTGGTGGCTCAGATGGTAAAGAATTCGTCTGCAATGCAGGAGACCCGGGTTCGACCCCTGAGTTGGGGAGACCCCCTAGAAGAGGGAATGGTAACCCACTCTTATATTCTTGCCTGGAGAATTCCATGGTGGGCTTCAGTTCAAGGGGTCACAAAGAGTCAGACGTGTCTGAGCAAGTCACACACACACACACACACACACACAAACAGACACACACACAGATACAGTGAACTATAGTGTCTATTGGGTTGGCCAAAAAGTTTGCTCAGACTTTTCCATAAGATGCTATATAAAAACCCAAACAAACTTTTTGGGTATCCCAATACACTCTACTATGCTACGGCAAAATAGAGGAGATTTCCAGTCCTTCTGACAACTGAGACTTGTCCCTCACTGAGTACGCACACCTGGTCTAGGGGTGGCCTGCAATTCACTGCGCTTCACAATGGATTCCAGATTGATATTAGCAGACACTCCGTAAATACTAGGCCATGGTGGGGGTGTGCATAAAAAATCCAATGCCTATGTAATTGACAATAAACATTTTGGCCAAGGACCATGTCCAGAGGCTGACGGACAGAAATACCCACAGGGGAAATTAATTGTCCATCGTTTAGTAAAGCAAATGCACATCCTAAAATGAAAACAAGGAACAAACAGATCAATTGATAACTAGAAAGAACATAAATCCTAAGGTAAATAGTGTTGAGACCCAATGGGACCTTTTTCTCTAGAAGGCGCCAGGTCTCTGACATCTGAAGGAAACTTCATCCCGCCCACAGCTACCTGCAAGCCTAAAATCATCCATGAGTATTAGGGAGGTCATGGAATATGTTGCTTTTTTTTTCCTTTTTACATTTCTCATTTCTCTCAACACCAGGAGAGCTTCAAGGTGTTCTCAGGGACAAGCGTGGGCTCAAATAAAGCTTCAAAGGGTGAGCATTTCTAGTAGGAAAACTTAAGATAAAATATATATGGCACCTCTTCTACTCAAGGGCTACCCAGATGATGCTAGTGGTAAAGAACCCACCTGCCAAGGCAGGAAATAGAAGAGATGTAGGTTTGATCCCTGGGTCAGGAAGATCCCCTGGAGGAGGCATGGCAAGCTAGGAGATCTTCCCAACACAGGGATTGAGCCCTGGTTTGCTGCATTGGAGGCAGTTTTTTTTTTTTCTTTCTTTCTTTCTTTTTTTTTTTTACTACTGAGTCCCCTGGGAGTGCATATATGGATAAAAACATTAATGTATATTGGACTACCCTATATATTGAATTGACCAAAAAGTTCGTTCAGGCTTTTCCATAAATGTTATATAAAAACCCAAATGAAGTTTTTGGGTATCCCAATACATACGAGAAGAAATGGCAACCCAGTCCAGTGTTCTTCCCTGGAGAATCCCATGGACAGAGGAGCCTGGCGGGCTACAGTCCATGGGGTCGCAGACAGTCGGCCACAGTGGAGCGACTAACACCTAGTTCTGTATTCTTTCTCGGTTTCCTGTGGGGATTTCCTTCTTTAAACGATCTCACGTGTGTTACGGAACCACCCGCCGTGACTATCTCTCCCTGTATCTTCAAGTATTTCAAGTACAGCTAGTCCCTGAGTGGTTGACTCCTGTTTCCTCCTAAACACACCCGAGGTGGCGCACCCTGGGCGTTGAGAACAACAGGGGCATGCTGCCCCATTCATTCACCAGCTCTAGCGCTGGGGGTACGGCCAAGACCAAAATCCAGGACCGAAGAGGAAGTCACTCACTGGAGCCTGAAGGTTGATTATCAACAGAACAAAAGATGATAAAGTGGGAGGGAGAAGGTGTTAGGGACTGCGGGGCTGTGATGCTGGAGGAAGGACCACATCCTGCAGAAATCTACAGGTTCCCACAAGGATGGATGCTTCATTCTGGGTCAGAGCAGCAGGTTAACCCGGGTGATTCAGGACTTCTCAGCCTCCCCGTGATGCACACGACTAGATAATTCTCTGTGAGGTGCTGTCCTATGCACTGTAGGCTGCTAGGCAGCCTGCTTCATCTTCATCTCTGACCAGATGAAAGGTATCACATCTTCATCTCTGACCAGATGAAAGGTATCACCTCCCACGTCTTGCATTGTGACACCAAGAAACATCATCACCATACATGACAAGGGTTTCTCCCGGGAGGCAGAGACATCTCTGGTTGAGAACAAATATACCCGCGGTGTTAGAAAAAGTTTCCCAGATTTGGTGAAAACACCAAAGCTGCTGGTCAAGGGCAGAGAAATCTCCATGGGGAACCAGGAGAAACTTTGGGAAATCTCTTGAGAAGACTCTGATGCTTAAAAGTGTGGCTTCCCTAGTGGCTCAGATGGTAAACCGTCTGTCTGCAATGCAGGAGACCTGGGTTTGATCCCTGGGTTGGGAAGATCCCCTGGAGAAGGAAATGGCAGCCCACTCCAGTATTCTTGCCTGGAAAATCCCGTGAACCGTGGAGCCTGGTAGGCTACTATCCATGGGGTCGCAAAACGTCAGACATGACTGAGCGACTTCACTTTCACTTTCACTTTGAAACCAGAAGGACTGCTATCTTCAGGGGTGTTTGTTAGAAATGCAGGTTCCAGGCTCAACACTAAACACACTCCATCAGAACCAGCATCACCGATAGTCTTCTCTGAGGGTCACTGATCGTGTTTCTCTTGGAGAGGTGCTATGTGGAGAATGTCATCAAGGGTGAGAGCTTGAAAATGAGCCTGTGACTCATCCTCTCATCTGTGAGAGTTTATGCACACTGGAACCTTCATCAGGGATCGCTGGGCAAGGCAGTCTGCAGGTTCATGGCCATCCCTATCGAAACACCAATGGCATTTTTTTTCAGAACAAGAATAAATAATTTTAAAATTTGTAGGCAATCACCAAGACCTCTCACTCCCCAAAGCCAAAACGTTCTTCAGAAAGAACAGAACAGCTTGAGGAAACATGCTTCTAGACTTCAGACTATATTATAAAACTACAGTTAGCAAGATAGGATGGTAGTGACAACACACACACACAACCACACAACCACACACACAACCACACACACACAACCACACGCACACAACCACACACACAACCACACACACACAACCACACACAACCACACACACAACCACACACACACAACCACACACACAACCACACACACAACCACACACACACAACCACACACAACCCCACACACACAACCACACACACACAACCACACACACAACCACACACACAACCACACACACACAACCACACACACACAACCACACACACACCCACACACACACACACACACACACACAACCACACACAACCACACACAACCACACACACAACCACACACACAACCACACACACACAACCACACACACAACCACACACACAACCACACACACACAACCACACACAACCACACACACACAACCACACACAACCACACACACACACAACCACACACACAACCACACACACACACCCACACACACAACCACACACACACAACCACACACACAACCACACACACACAACCACACAACACAACCACACACACAACCACACACACAACCACACACACAACCACACACAACCACACACACACACAACCACATAACCACACATGTAAAACAAAGAAAAAGGACACAAAACCCAGAAATAAATCCACACACTTGCAGTCAAATAATCTACTACAAAGAAGACATGAGTATATGGTGGAGAAAACAGTCTCTTGAATAAGCAAAAACAACACCCAGTTGTGGATGTGACTGGTGATGGAAGCAAGGTCCGATGCTGTAAAGAGCAATATTGCATAGGAACCTGGAATGATAGGTCCCCGAATCAAGGTAAATTGGCAGTGGTCAAACAAGAGATGGCAAGAGTGAACGTCAGCATTCTAGGAATCAGTGAACTAAAATGGACTGGAATGGGTGAATTTAACTCAGATGACCATTATGTCTACTACTGTTGGCAAGAATCTCTTAGAAGAAATGGAGTAGCCCTCATAGTCAACAAAAGACTCCAAAATGCAGTACTGGATGTAATTTAAAAAATGATAGAAAGATCTCTGTTTTTTTCCAAGGCAAACCACTCAATATCACAGTAATCCAAGTCTATGCCCCAACCAGTAATGCTGAAGAAACTGAAGTTGAATTGTTCTATGAAGATCTACAAGACCTTCTAGAACTAACACCCCAAAAAGATGTCCTTTTCATTAAAAGGGACTGGGATGCAAAAGTAGGAAGTCAAGAAACACCTGGAATAACAGGCAAATTTGGTCTTGGAATACAAAATGAAGCAGGGCAAAGGCTAACAGAGTTTGCCAAGAGAATGCACTGGTCATTGCAAACACCCCCTTCCAACAACACGAGAGAAGACTCTACACATGGACATCACCAGATGGTCAACACTGAAATCGCATTGATTATATTCTTTGTAGCTGAAGATGAGGAAGCTCTATACAGTCAGCAAAAATAAGACTGGGAGCTGACTGTGGCTCGGATCATGAACTCCTTATTGCCAAATTCAGACTTAAACTGAAGAAAGTAGAGAAAACCACTAGACCATTCAGCTATGACCTAAATCAAATCCCTGACGATTATACAATGGAAGTAAGAAATAGATTTAAGGGACTAGATCTGATAGACAGAATGCCTGAAGAACTATGGACAGAGGTTTGTGACATTGTATAGGAGACAGGGATCAAGACCATCCCCAAGAAAAAGAAATGCAAAAAAGCAAAATGGCTGTCTGGGGAGGCCTTACAAATAGCTGTGAAAAGAAGAGAGGTGAAAAGCAAAGGAGAAAAGGAAAGATATAAGCATCCAAATGCAGAGTTCCAGAGAATAGCAAGAAGAGATAAGAAAGCCTTCTTCAGCGATCAATGCAAAGAAATAGAGGAAAACAACAGAATGGGAAAGACTAGAGATCTTGAGTCTCTAGAGATGCTGGACCTCTAGAGTCATTGGAAAAGGCCCTGATGCTGGGAAAGATTGAAGATGGGAGGAGAAGGGGACGACAGAGGATGAGATTGTTGGATGGCATCACAGACTTGATGGACATGAGTTTGAGTAAGCTCTGGGAATTGGTGATGGACAAAGAAGCCTGGTGTGCTGCAGTCCATGGGGTCCCTAAGAGTCTGACAGGAATGAGCGACTGAACTGACTGACTGACTTCAATTAGTGGTGCTGAGAAAATTGCATGTAGAAGGTTGAAATTAGAACACTCTCTAATCTCATATACACAAATGAAGTAAAAATGGATTAAAGACTGAAATGTAATACCGAATACTGTGAAACTCCTAGAGGAAAACCAGGAGACCACTTTTGACAAAAATTGCGGGAGTATTTTTTGAATCTTCAAGGAAAGAAAAGAAAAATAAACAAATAAGACCTAATTTACCTTAAAAGCTTTTGCACAGGAAAAGAAACCATTGACAAAAGAAAAAAGACATGAGAAATGAGAAAATATTTCCAAGTGATATCCCTGATAAAGGATTAATATGCAACATATATAAACAGCTCACACAAGTCAACATAAAAAAAAAAAAAGACAACCCGATTTAAAAATGGGAAGAAAATCAAAGAGACATTTTCCAAAGCAGAAATGTAGAGGGCAACAGGGATGTGAACAGATGCTCAAAACTGCTAATTTTCAAGGAAATGCAAATCAAAACCACAGTGCGATCTCCCCTTACAGCTATAAGAGTGGCTGTTATCAAAAAGAGCACAGATAACAATTATTGAAGAGGGTGTGGGAAAAAGCGTACCCTCCTACGCTGTTGATGGGAATGCAAGTTGGTGCAACCTCTGAGCAAAACAGAATGGATGATTCACTGAAAAGAGAGCTAACGTATGATGCTCTGACTCCTCTTCTGGGTGCATACTCAAAGGTCTAATTCAGAAAGACACATGCACTCCCCCCCAATGTTCCTAGAAGCCTTATTTGCAGTAGCCAGGACACAGAAACAAGCGAAATATGCACTGAAAGATGAGTGATTAAACAGGATGTGGTATGAACACACAATGGAATAAGGCTCAAGCATCACAAAGAGCAAAGTAACGCCTCTGGCAGCGATGTAGATGGTCGTGGAGGGCATTATGATAACTGAAACAAGTTAGAGAAAGACAAATATCGCATGTTACCACTTACATGTGGAATCTATAGAATATAATAAAGCAGTGAATATTACCAAAAAAGAAGCAGATTCACAGTTACAGAGAAAGAGCTAGTGGTGACCAGTGGAGAACTAGGAGGTATAAACTATGGGATATAAGGGAGGCTCAAGAATGTATTGTTCAACACAAGGAATATAGCCAGTATTTTATAAGTGTTAATCAATTTTAACCTTTGAAAACTGCACAAAATTAAAAAAATTTACCTAGGTTAAAAAAAAAAATGAAATAGAATCCTTGAGGGGACAGGTTGTGTTTGGTAAACAAGGTCAAAATCTACCTTTCACTGTTTAGATCCAGTTGTGGAATCTAAGATGTACCAAAAAAAAAAAAAAAAAAAAAAGAACACAGAGAAAACAGAAAAACAAATCAGAAATTTATAAACTGGGAGAGACAGGCTTCATAGTGAAAGATTGTTGCTAAACCATGGGATTCTTGGCATCCGGAGGAGAAGAATTCAATCCGGGGCCAGAGATGAGGCTTGATCACTCAGAGCTTTTGTGTAATAAACTTTTATTAAAGTATAAAAGAGATAGAGAAAGATTCTGACAGACATCAGAAGCGGGACAGAGAGTGCCCCCCATCCCCACCGCCAGTGTTAGCAAGGGATCTATATACTCTCCAATCCGTTATCACAATGAATCAAAAGAATGTCCAGAGGTTGCAAAGATCTTACTAGACCCACTTCCGCAATCCATATTTCAAGATAACAGGATTAGCCAGAAGGCCCTCAGGAAGGAGAAGCTGTCCTCAAGCAGGATACATTGTTACTATATGATCCCTAGTACAGAGTTTAAACTTGAGCTCTGTAATTGACTAAGACTATGGAGACAGCGATGGCACCCCACTCCAGTACTCTTGCCTGGAAAATCCCATGGATGGAGGAGCCTGGTGGGCTGCAGTCCATGGGGTCGCTAAGAGTCAAACACGACTGAGCGACTTGACTTTCACTTTTCACTTTCATGCATTGGAGAAGGAAATGGCAACCCACTCCAGTGTTCTTGCCTGGAGAATCCCAGGGTCGGGGGAGCCTGGTGGGCTGCCGCCTATGGGGTCACACAGAGTCGGACATGACTGAAGTGACTTAGCAGCAGCAGCAAGGAATATAGACCAAAAAAGGTTTGTCCTTTCCACTTCTTTGAGAATTCCAGAACCCTCTCTCCTTGGGGACCCTCCTGGAGTTCTTATCAACCTGCCTAGAAATTGACTCTCTCAATAGTTACAGAAAGCTGGCTAAATTTGGGGAGCAAAGTCAGGAAGGATGCTTAGCACTGTTCAGGGGTTTATAAGGGTAGTGTTTGTGCAGGAGGGTTCCATTTTTATTTATCATTCTGTGACTGTCAGTTTCGTCAACGCTTATGAAAGACAGTTGGGAATAAAGGTCCTATGACTTCCTTCAGTTACAAAATAGCAGGATTACCACCACCTGTCTGCAATCATGTCTGAGAGTAACTGTGTTTCATCTCCCCTTGATTGGCAGTTAGAAAGGTCCTCCTAAGAGGGAAACACTCCCAGGGGAACATGTGTTAGTAAGACTCCAGAGGAAAATCCCAGGATGTTGAAGGTGCCTAAGGAGGCATGGAAGGGTGATGATGGGTGGATGAGGGGTGTTAGCTGGATCACATCCCTGCTGGAAATGACATAAGTCATGGAGATGAGTGAGAAAATCTGGGTGAGTGTTACGAGGCATAACAAGTTTCTGTGATGACCTTTCAGAGCAGGACGTTAGATCAGAACACTTACAGAGGAATAGAAGAAAACCAACATAAAGATGTATCTTGGGACCAAAATAAAAAAAGAAAAGAAAGAAGGGCCTTCCCTGGTGGTCTAGTAGGTAAGAGTCTGTGCTCCCAGCGCATATTGCTGGCTTGCATTGCTGGAACCTGATTGCAAATAAACACACAAATAAGTTGTAAAAAGAAGAACAGGATTTAAAGAAAGAGAATGTTATTGAAATAGATGGGGAAAAGTGGAAACAGTGACACATTGTATTTCCTCAGGCTCCAAAATCACTGCAGATGGTGACTGCACCCATGAAATTAAAAGATGTTCGGCCCTTGGGAGAAAAGCTATGAGCAACCTAGACAGCGTATTATAAAGCAGAGACATTACTGGCAAAGGTCTGTAGAGTCAAAGCTAGATTTTTTTCCAGTAGTCATGTATCCATGTGAGAGTTCGACCATAAAGTAGGTTGAGTGCTGAAGAACTGATGCTTTTCAACTGTGGTATTGGAGGGGAGGACTCTTGAGAGTCCCTTGGACTGCAAGGAGATCAAACTGTCAAGTCTAAAGGGAATCAACCCTAAATATTCATTGGAAGGACTGATGCTGAAGCTGAAGCTCCAATACTATGGCCACTTGATGCGAAGAGCTGACTCCTTGGAAAAGACCCTGATGCTGGGAAAGATTGAAGGTAGGAGGAGAAGGCAGGGACAGAGGATGAGATGGTTGGATGGCATCATGGGCTCAATGGACACGAGTTTGAGCAAGCTGCAGGAGATAGTGAAGGACAGGGAGGCCTGGCGTGCTGCAGTCCATGGGGGTCCCAGGGAGTTGGACATGACTTGGCAACTGAACAACAACATGTTCCTGAAGGAACACTGTTGGTCATTCTCAGAGAAAGTGGCAATATAAACACCTAAGTTGAAGACCCTGTTTTAGCCAAAGCCTCCTCAAGGGGCTGATACCAAATAGCAATTCTGAGCTCCGAGGTGTCCCAGAAGCAAGCAATACAGAGTCCATGCTCTTGGTAATTTTCTTCAGCTGGACTGGAAACCATAAAAGTACCATTGTTCCTTAATTTCTGCAGTCGGAACTTGATGTTCATTTGGCACATTCATGTGATAAATCCCTATCAAAGAAAATGCCCGTGAATGAAAATTGGAAGAAGAACAAAGAAGGTGTTCTTCGGCTCTTTCATTGTCCTTGAAGATACCAGAGGAGGGATTATCAGTGAAAGTTCAATGAGCTATCAAGGTGACCGGAAAGAGTTGGCAAGGGGGTGAAGATGTGGGGAGAGGATTTAATTCAAGCCAGACTGAGCATTACAAAGCGGGAAGCAGAATCCTAGAACGTCCTGAGGACTGTGTTGCCTGCTGCAAGTCGAAGGCACACTCCTGTACGTTTCTGAGAAAAAGGGATATTCACCAGAGTGATACACGGATATCTTACACAAAGCTGACCAAGGAGGCCTATTCCAGGTGTGCATGTAAAAGCAAGTTACGCAGACCCCCCTGTGAGTGCGTGCTTTATCACTCAATTGTGCCCAGTTCTTTTGTGACCCCTAAGGAGTATAGCCCGCCAGGCTCCTCTGTCCATGGGATTCTCCAGGCAAGAATACTAGAGTGGACTGCCACTCCCTCCTCCAGGGTGCTGGATTATATGCTCAGTGGTGTCCAGCTCTTTGCAATCCCATGGGCTGTAGCCCACCAGGCTCCTCTGTCCATGGCATTTTTCAGACAAGAATACTGGAGTGGGTTTGTTGCCATTTCCTACTCCAGGGGATCTTCCCGACCCAGAGATCGAACTTGCATCTCTAGCACTGGCAGGCAAATTCATTATCACTGAGCCTCCTGGGAATGCCAGGACCCCCTCCTAGTCTTTAAGAAGTTATGTGGGCAGCATCAGAAGAAAGAAAAACATAATTGACCCCTGTGGTCAACGTCACCATCCTGTGTCCTGAGGGTCTGGGGTTAATGTGTAAAGCAGACACACCCTACATGTTAGGATAAAAGGCAGCAGGTCCAAGCAACACAGAAGAAAGACGTTGATGTCTGACTTTTTTTTTTTTTTCTGTCCCACCTTAAAATATGAATTTTATAGTTTATTGGGAGGAAACTTGTTTTTTTTCCTTTTTTTTTTCTTTTCTTCCAAAATATTTAAAGTTAGAAGAACTAGTCTCACGCTTTCTTGCTTGCCTGGAGAAATCATTGAGTCAGTGAGCAAATGATATATTACAAAATAGATGGGTAAGAGGGTTTTTGGAACAGGGGGTGATGGCAATGGCCTGCTGACATGCTCTCTTCCCAGAAGGTTGCTGGAGGCATCTGAATACACTGTCCTCCTTGTGAGGAGGAAATGATAAACATGCTTTGTCCTCTTCACCTGAGAGAAATCTGAGAGTTGCCCAGGGTCTCTAAGTCCTCGTTATAATCTTGTTAAATCCATCACATCTTTAGTTCTGGAAGAGAAGCTTAAACCCCATCTTCTCAATGCCAAAAAAACAGTTCAGGAGTTGCAGATATGTATCTTGGATGGTTTCTCCCATTTTAAATCTCAGGATGTCAAGGAAAGCAAAAATACCTGACCTTCAAAGAGCCTGACTTCTCACTGAGTGTAAAGGCCAAATGTCCAGATGCAAAGTGTATAATCGCATTATAAAAGTGACAGATTGCCAGGGAAGCTCAACTGCCAAGCAGGATATCAGAAGGGGATGTCTACCTCATCAGTGTCTCAGGAGGGGCGGCCATTGGTTTGTGTGCGTCTCACGCCCACAGCGGCGGGATAGGATAAAAAGTGGAAGCTGTTCACGTCCTCTCCAAACCACTGGAACGCCCACAGCCTCTCAAGAAGAAGGACCACGCGGAGTCAACCATGCAAGCCGACAAGATGAAGGTCCTGTTTTTGACGTTGGTCCTTGGTCTGGTCTGTTCTTCCCAGGAGATTCCAGCTGAGCCACACCACTCAGAGGTACCCAAAATGAGCAGCTCAGGGAGGATGTCTCTCTTGTGTGTGTGTATGTGTTTCTTATGGGGTTTCTGTTATGTGGATTCATCTATTCTATGTGAGGTTGCTTCAGTTGTATCTGACTCTTTGTGACCCCAAGGACTGTATAGCCCACCAGGCTCCTCTGTACATGGGATTCTCGAGGCAAGAATACTGGAGTGGGTAGTCACTCAGTTGTGTCTGACTCTTTCCCCCCGTATGGTCTGTAGCCCACCAGGCACCTCTTTCCACATGCACCCATAAACCTAGTCATTACCGCCAACTGAAGAACGGCTCATTAATTGGCATCCACACTGGATTCATAGTATCTCTGTATTATCTCTCCCCCCGTTAAGTAAGTGAAATTCCCTCAGTCGTGTTCGACCCTTTGTGACCCCATGGACTGTATAGCCCACCAGGCTCCTCTGTCCATGGGATTCTTCAGGCAAGAGTACTGGAGTGGGTTGCCATTTCCCCCTCCAGGGGATCTTCCCGACCCTGGGATCAAGCCCAGCTCTCCCATATTGCAGGAAGATTCTTTACTGTCTGAGCCACCAGGGAAGCTCAATCTCTACTATCTATTAAATGTCTCTTAGGTGTTTTCACCACTGTTGCAAAACAGAGGAAAGTGAAGTGAAGGTGTTAGTCAGTTGTGTCTGACTCTTTGCAAACCCATAGACTATCCCACCAGGCTCTTCTGTCCATGGGATTCTCCACTCAAGAATTGTGCACTGGGTTGCCATTTCCTCCTCCAGGGGATCTTCCCGACCCTGGTTTTGAACCTATGTCTCCCACATTGCAGGCAGATTCTTTACCATCTGATCCACTAGGGAAGCCCATTTGATAGTATATTTACAGTGAATGACAACCGCAGATAGATATAGACTCACACACACACATACACACACATCCTATCCCAGGAGATATACCTGTCTGTTTTCACTGAGTTTTAAAAAGGAGTATCCTATTATCTTCCTTGTCTCTTAGACATTTTCACTGCTCTTGTAAAACAGAGGAGAGTGAAGTGAAGGTATTGGCTACTCAGTTTTGTCTGACTCTTTGTGACCTCATAGACTGTATCCCACCAGGCTCCTCTTTCCATGGGATTCTCCAGGCAAAAATAGTGGAGTGGGCTGCCATTTCTTCCTCCAAGGGATCTTCCCGAACTACAATGCAACCCACATCTCCCACATTGTAGGCAGATTCTTTACCGCCTGAACCAGCAGGGACGACCAAATCAGAGGAGGTTCGGTCAAACAGCTGTTGCATTGGAGTTCTGAATTTGACAAGAGAGCTTAAGCAGTCACAGAAATACCTCAATTCCCTGTTCTTCCTTTGACTTGAGTCTTTACATAGCTTTATAAGCAGGGCTTCTTGCTCAATAAACTTGGGGAGCTTCTGCCCCAGTGAAAGTGTAGGGAAACTCCCGAAGGATGGTGTCGAACAGGATGAAAAGGGAGGGACTCACATTTCTAAGGGAAGTTTTGCTCTTAGATTTCAGGAGAATGGAGAACTCATTACATCGCCTCCAGCAACACAGAAAAGACTGGTGAGAACGGGCCATTCAACGTTTACCTTCGCAGCATCAAATTTAACGACAAAGGGGACTCCCTTGTCTTCCACTTCTTTGTCAAGTAAGTGAACATAACCCAGAAGGAAACCATCTGTAAACCCTGAGCCTGAGGGAGGGAGCGTCTCCCTCATCTTCAGGGAGCTCTCTGGATGATGTTGAGAGCATGATGCCCTGAGCTGGGGGGCTGAGCAGGGTCTCTGAGCTAGGGGGGCAGTTTCCCTGAGAGCCTCCAGGGAATGTCCTGGAATCTTTCATCACCACTGAGTTTACCAAAGCCTCAGAGCCCCAGGTACCACTCAGGGGATGTCCACTACACGGCAGATGGTTTACTGAAAACTCATGTACGTATTTTGAGAAATAAAGTGAAGTCACTCAGTCATGTTCAACTCTTTGCGACCCCATGGACTGTAGCCTGCCAGGCTCCTCTGTCCATGGGATTCTCCAGGTAAGAATACTGGAGTGGGTTGCCATTTCCTTCTCCAGGGGATCTTCCCAACCCAGGGATTGAACCCTGGTCTCCTGCATTGCAGGCAGATACTTAATCCTCTGAGCCACCAGGGAAGCCCCCCACCCCCTGGTTTTGAGAAATAAAAACCTTAATAAATAAGGATCTGTATAGCACAGGTGCCCCTAGTGGTAAAGAACCCGCCTGCCAATGCAAGAGACACAAGAGACGCGGGTTCGATCCCAAGGTGGGGAAGATCCCCTGGAGGAGGAAATGACAACCCACTGCAGTCCTGGAGAATCCCATGGACAGAGGAGCCTGGTGGGCTGCAGTGTATGGGGTCAGAAAGAGTCAGACATAACTGAGCAACTAACACTGAGCAAACACAGTAAAAAATTTAATCAATCAATAGAAAAGGGAAAGAATGCAAAGGCTTATGCTTGGAGATAATGGTGTATAAATACACATAATTTATACTATGTCATCCATGTGTACATGCTAAGTTGCTTCAGTCATGTCCAAGAATCTGTGTTGAGTGTGAGAGACCCAGGTTCTGTCCCTGGGTTGGAACGATCCGCTGGAGAAGGGATAGGCTACCCACTCCAGTATTCTTGGTCTTCCCTGGCGGCTCAGCTGGTAAAGAAGCTGCCTGCAATGCAGGAGACCTGGGTTTGACCCCTGGGTCGGGAAGATTCCCTGGAGAAGGGAAAGGCTACCCACTCCAGTATTCTTGCCTGAAGAATCCCATGGAGTCCATGGGATCGCCAAGAGTTGGACACGACTGAGCGACTTTCCCTTTCATATTTGAACATTGACCCCTATGTCAAATATCATATGTATTTTGTATGTGGGTGAACGTGTTTGTATACACAGATGTCCTTTCATGTTAATTCCTCTTATACTGGTTTTTTAAAATTAATTTCTCTTTTTTTTTTTTTTTTTGACTGTGCTGGGTCTTCATCGCTATGTGTGGGTTTTCTCTAGTTCTGGTGAACCGGGGGCCACTCTCTCATTGTAATGCTCAGGCTTCTTGTTGTGACGGCTTCTCTAGTTGAGGAACACCAGCTCTGGAGTGCAGGTTCAGTAACTGTGGCACACAGGCTTAGTTGCCGCTCTGCACATGGGATCTTCCGGGACCAGGGATTGAACCTGTGTTCCCTGTATAGGCACATGGATTCTCATCCACGGGACCAGAGGGAAGTCCTCTTACTGTGTTTTTATACAGCAAGAGTTTGTTTTCGATAAAATTAAAGACTTTTTTAAAATTTACTATCCTGCACTTTGGGGTGACTATAAGAATGGGTTTTGCAGATGGCGCTAGTGGTAAAGAACCTGCCTGCCAATGCAGGGGACATTAAGAGATTCAGGTTTGATCCCTTGGTTGGGAAGATCCCTTGCAGAAGGGAAAGGCAACCCGCTCCAGTGTTCTTGCCTGGAGAATTCCACAGAGAGAGGAGCCTTGCGGGCTACAGTTCAAGGGGTCACAAAGAGTCACACATGACTGGGAGGACTTCACATGTACATATGCAAACTCTAAGAAGACGCTGTCAGGACTGGGAGAGCGCTAAGGTCTCTGTTGGTAGCTGTGCCTCTCAGCTTGAAGACAAGGATTAAAGCTCAGACTGGTTACCTTCCTTCTTCTTTCCGACAATTCTGGCTTTCTGCGTGCTTGTTTGTTTGTGAAGGTGATCTGTTTTGTATTGGCAGTGTATCCCTGGGATGACTGCTCAGATTTCACGCGTCCACGTGACAGTCCTTGTCAGTTGGTAGTCACGTGATGTCACAAGCTTCGCTGGTGAATCTCACACTGTCTCAGTCAATAAAATGATTCGTGACACAGGGCATTGTGTGTCGGGGGGTGGTGGTGGTTGATGGAACAAAACCCTAATGAGATGTGAAATCCATACGACTTCTATCAACCAACTGGAAGCTGTTTTGTCTTTAAGGAACAACGGGGCATGTACAGAGTCATCTGTTAGTGGAAGAAGAATCGCAAACAACGTTTACGTGGCTGAATGTAAGCATGAGTGTTTCACGGGTAAACGTTCACTCAGGTTGAGGTCTCGGTCTTAACTTCCTCAAGAACTGCATACACCAGGCACTGGCCCCCGAATCTCCCCAGCAATGCCTTTTGTTATGAACACAGAGTCCACCCCCAGAGCTTGGACGGCTCTTCCCAAAGATGGGTGGCCGGGGGACACGGAAAATCCAATTTGAGTTGTTCCAATGTGACCCAAGGCTCGTGGACCCAGAGCAGGTTTGGGCAAGTAGCATGCGTTTGCTGGGGGCTAGGAGCCTGAATTGCAGTGGCTATGTTTTCCTTTTTTCTCAAGCTAATCTGTTTTTCGAATGATGGTCAGTGTTTTCAGACACTGAGCAATTGTGTTGGCATGTTTTGGGAACACAGTCAGGCGGTTTTACCTCCCATGTCGCTGAGTGATTGCAAGAAGGTGAGATAGGGGCCAGGAGAGACAGGATGGACTAGCGGATGTAGAAATGATACCTAGTAGGTCTGGGCTGCATCTCGTCCAGACACACAGGGCAGAGTGGACGGGCAGAGAGGACGGGTGTCCCTCCAGGCGGGCACAGAACTCATTACTAGGTAAACCATCTTCACAGCAAGCAGTGTGACAACAGGCTCTGGTGTAACCCAGCCTGAGGGGCAGAGGAAATGCAATAATTAATATAACATGTTCAGAAGGCTGCCGCACACAGGGTCGGCACTCAATAACATGAAGGTTTTTTCTTTTTTATTCTTTCAATTAAATATCTAAAAAATTTTGTGGTTAAAATATTGCTTATTCATTGCTTCCTTAAAATGTATCACTATGAAACATCTGTGCTTGTCCCCGATTTCATCTTTTAAATTTATTTTTAACTGGAGGATGGTTGTTTTACGGTGTTGGGTTGGTGTCTGTAGTGCAACGTGAATCTGTTGAATGCATACAAATATGTCCTCCCCTACGACCTCCCACCCTCCCATCCCACGTCTCTCGGTCGTAACAGAGCACTGGGCGGAGCTTCCTATAGAACAGCTTCCAAATCAGCTAAATGTACAGGGATATCCCCTCCCTCCATAACCTCCATGTCTCCCCATCTCACCCCTCCAGGTCGTCACAAAAACACCGAGCTGAGCACCCTGTGCTACCCAGGACCTTCCCACTAGCTATCTCCTTTACAACATGCTCATATATATATACGGCAGGGCTAACCTCTGAAATGCTTTTTTGCTTTTGGTCTTAAACAGAAATCAACTCCATGTCTGAGATAACAGAAATACAAAGAAATTTTTTTTTTTTTTGGACCTGGGACTTGATAAAGTGCTCATGTTGTTTAAAAAGTGTTCATTGGAACGCATGTTCTAGAAAACCCCTTTAGGGACATGGCAAAGAGTGATTGGTCAACTGCACGAGACGGTGGGACTAAGGAGAAGTCTTGCCTTCTCTCCTTGCTGCCATAGCAACTCCAGCGTTCGACACAGGGCTGAGACAGAGATTGACAGGCAGTTGTGCTTGCCGATAGGATAAATACAGAAGGCATGGCTGCCAACAGGCTAAATTCACTGTGATAGAGCTGTGATCTACTAATATTCAAGGTGGGGCTAACTGCATATTTTCACTCTCTATTAAAGATGCGGGTGCCAATGAATTCCACTTTATTCTGGTGTCTGACGATGGTCTGATAGTAAATTCTGAAAACGTGGATGAAGCAGGCAACAGAACCAGACTCGTTGGGCTCTTGGGTATGTATTACCACCTGACAACATCCCCATTGCCGTGTAATGGCAGCATTGCTGTATTTGTATCCCTAATTCATCTCGTGCTTTCCTTATTCATTCGCAAGGGCCAGGTCTTTCTGTTCATCCACCTAAGAGCCCTGGAAAGTAATCTACCATAGAAAGAGAGGTGAAGAAAGTAGATGGAAGTGGTGGGAAATATCATCGGACAATTCAGAATTATTCTCACCTGCTAGAACCTAAAAATAAAATTACTGAGTTTTTCTTTTTTCTTTTTTGAAGGCATGGCTATAAGGAAAGTGGTAGTCAGTCTGCCGTGTCTGACTCTTGTGACCCCATGGACTGTAGCCCCCCAGGCTCCTCTGTCCATGGGATTCTCCAGTCAAGAATGCTGGAGTGGGTTGCCATGCCCTCCTCCAGGGGATCTTCCCAAACCAGGGATCGAACCCAGGTCTCCCAGATTCTTTACCGTATATCGAAGTTGTCCTCAATTCCTTCATTTTATGCCACGTTTCCAAAGTAATGCAAGCCTTGAAGCAGAAACGTTTAAAATACATCTTCGTCCTGTTCATTCATCCAGTGCGTTGCTCTTATGAGCATTGACATCACCCCCAAATAACCACGTCGAAACACCGAGAGGTGTGTGTACCACGGGGACTCCTTCTTGTTTGTTGTTGTTCAGTCATTAAGTCGTGTCCAGCTGTTTGCAAACCCCATGGACTGCAGCACGGCAGGCCTCCCTGGGGATGTCGGGTCTCTGTTTCAGGAAAGGTTCTGAGTAGAACCGTGGGTTAAAGAAAGAGTAGATTGTCTCCCATTATCACGTGTGACATGGCGAGCGTGTGTCTATTGGGGGAGAACTCTGTTTGCTATATATCTGGGCCCCAGAACAAGACCTAAGCTCAGATGGCAGGAAGCTGGTCAAGGAGCCAGGCGGTTCCATAGTGTGATGGAAGGAGCCCCAAATTCATGGAGCTCTTTGGGGTCCTGCTGCTGATGCGGGGGGCAGGACTGGTTACCCAGTTGGATGGGGATTAATTCTTTAAGATGGACAGCAGACATCTGAGTCGTGGGAAATGGTAGCTGTTTGAAGCTCTCTCCCATTATTCCAAGGGAAACCTGGTCAGCGCATTCAATTCTCCTCATTGTGTCTTCAGCAACGGTTATAACGGGTAAATTTCTGCTCTCCTGCGTTGTGATTTCCAGGCAAAGAAGATGAAGTTGACGACCATGATCTGGAGAGGTTCCTTGAAGAGGTTAGAAAATTGGGGATTCCAGAGGAAAATATTGTGGATTTCACCAAGGGTGGTAAGTGGAACTCTATCTTTTTTCCCCCCTGAATCTTTCACCCCATATGGACATTCACAACCAGGAAACAAATGAGTTTGCTTATAAATTGTTCTCTTGCAAGTAATCTTTTATATAACCCATTACTTAAGAAATGTTAAAATTACCGGAATGGGTACTATTTGGTGGGTCTCTCATTCCTGCCCATTTGATTTCCCCCCAGACGGCTGTCAGGCCCAGTGAAAAAAAAAAAAAAGAGTGATGTCAACTCCACCTAATTGTAAGTAAACACACTCTGTTATGAACGCTGTTCCATCAAAGAAATCAGTAAAGACACTCTTCTTTTATATGTGTCAAAATTCTCATGTAACCGTGTTTTGCCCCAAGGACTTACATTCTATCCCCAGAGAACTTTTTTTTTTTCTTCTGTTACATTAGGCTACTTTGCATTTCTTGAGCCCTATTAAATTTCAGACTGGTTGGTTGATGAACGCCGAGCAGTTTTAGTGAGAAAAACTGAATTCTGAAGAAATGTGGGCAACCGGAGTCATCGGAGACAAGCAGGAAAGGCCACAAGCTGGTGGAAACTAACTTGTGTTCCCGTCAGTCCTGATCTCAAAGTTGTCCATGTGCTTCCCTCCCTGAAGGAGAACCGAGATTAAAGAGAGGTCACATTTTATGCAAGGCTGGTGTTTAATCTCTCATGATTCTGACAGAACCAGTAAAGATCTTCCAACCACACTGTCTGAAACACACATGTGAGTTAACTTTCCCATTCAGAAGGTGATTATCTTCAAGTGAGATACTTGAACTTTTTCAACTAAGACAGCCTGCAGAAATGACACCGGTATAGGCTAACGCGTGGCTTTCCTTTTTCTGCTGATGCAAAATGGAAGGAAAGAAAGGAAATTTTTTTTTTTTTTTAAAAGTAGCTTCCAGGTGAATATGATAAGAAAGAAGTGGTACATAGGTACAATGGAATATTAGTCAGCCAATGAAAAGCATGAAACAATGCCATTTGCAGCAAGATGGGTGCAACGGAGATTATCACACCAGGTGAAGAAAGTCAGGCAGAGGAAGACAAATATCGTGATGTCACTTATTATGGGAAGTGAAATATGGCACGAAGGAACTTATTTACCCAACAGAAGCCGACTCACAGATACAGAAAACAAACTTGTGTTTGCGTAATAGGAGGAGGCTGGGGAAGAGAAGGATTGGGAGTTTGGTGTTAGCAGATACAAACTGCTGTATACAGGATGGATAGATGAAAAATTCCAATTGTATATAGCACAGGAAAATATATGCAAGAACTCAAAACCAACATGTGGAAAGAATCTGAAAAATGATAGATATATGTATGTATAAACGAATCATGTTGTACACCTGTCTGAAACTAACACATCAATACTGAACTATCCTCCAATGTAAGATAAAATTTAAGAATTGATTTTTGAGGCCCCCAAAGACAAAGCTGGTGGAAATAGAGGGGTCTACTCCAATCTCAGAGTCTTTAGGCCATCTTTAGAGGAAGCATTCTCATGAGCATGGAGCCCGTGTTCCTGACTCCTACAATGCATCCTGCAGATAAAGGATCCCACCATACATACACCCTGGGGAAAACTACACACAGATCCTCACCTGCATCGCAAGATGTGGAGTCCTGAGGTCCACCAGCCTTCTAACATTGGATCAGCTACCAGCTCCCTGTTCCCTGGACAACCTCCTGCCCAAGGGTCCCCTTGTGAGACATCAGGCAGTTGACTCTCTTAAACCTTTGGTTCTCTTTTATTCACCTACAGAGTCTGTGAGACCAGACACATCCTCTTCCCCATGAAATCAAGATCAGCAACACGAAGATGATCTTCCTGGTTCCCGATCAACATGATCCTTCTCTCTTCGCGCTCACACTCTCTTTCCCATCTCATCTCTCCTGCTCACTACTCACTTCCTGTCTGTTGGTGTTTGATTTCTGAGGGTTTAAATAAACTGGTTTAATACACACCTGACTTACGAGTGTCTCTATAGCAAGTGCCTGATTTTAAAACACACAAATATGCATATCCAATTCAACTATCCAGAAAGATGTGTCTATAATAGGATAGTTGTTCCACTGGAGACAATTCTGATGAGGGTTAGATAGAGATGTCCTAGAGTGTCCAGCACACAAGGATACAGAGAAGTACATTCAATCACAGGACAGGGGGCGGGGCTCTGGGTCCTCTTACTGTACCGGAGGGGACAGCCTGGTCAAGAAAGATGTCATATAAAGCAAGAAAGCATCATATTTGTCACAGGGAAAGGAGCTTATGTTTTCCTCTCTGAGCTTCATAAAGAGAAAGTGTAAGATGTCATGGGACACAACAGGAAAAATGTGTATTCCCATAGCACAAACCCTTCTGAAACTGAGCTCAAGGACTGATGTTTCTTAGCCACTATATCACTAGTAACCGAAGCTCAGCGGCAGCTGAGACCTGGTCAGTCCATAGGATCATGAAGTCAGATCTGCACTGTCTGAAGGAACAGGATGACTGACTGCCCAGTCAGGAAGCTGTCATTGTCCTCAACACCTAAAGTTGGTCTCCAGCCTCATATGCTTCAAAGAGCAGTTCAGTTCAGTCACTCAGTCCGACTCTTTGTGACCCCATGAACCGCAGCACGCCAGGCCTCCCTGTCCATCACCAACTCCCGGAGTCCATCCAAACCCATGCCCATCGAGTTGGTGATGCCATCCAACCATCTCATCCTCTGTCATCTCCTTCTCCTCCTGCCTTCAATCTTTCCCAGCATCAGAGTCTTTTCAATTGAGTCAGCTCTTTGCATCAGGTGGCCAAAGTATCGGAGTTCCAGCTTCAACATCAGTCCCTCCAATGAACACCCAGGACTGATCTCCTTTAGGATGGACTGGTTGGATCTCCTTGCAGTCCAAGGGACTCTCAAGAGTCTTCTCCAACACCATAGTTCAAAAGTATCAATTCTTCAGTGCTTAGTTTTCTTTATAGTCCAACTCTCACATCCATACATGACCACTGGAAAAACCATAGCCTTGACTAGATGAACCTTTGTTGGCAAAATAATGTCTCTGCTTTTTAATATGCTATCTAGGTTGGTCGTAACTTTCTTTCCAAAGAGTAACTGTCTTTTAATTTCATGGCTGCAATCACCATCTGCAATGATTTTGGAGCCCAGAAAAATAAAGTCAGTCACTGTTTCCACTGTTTCCCCATCTATCTGCCATGAAGTGATGGGACCGGATACCATGATCTTAGTTTTCTGAATGTTGATCTTTAAGCCAACTTTTTCACTCTCCTCTTTCACTTTTATCAGAGGCTCTTTAGTTCTTCACTTTCTGCCATAAGGGTGGTGTCATCTGCAGATCTGAGGTTATTGATATTTCTCTTGGCAATCTTGATTCCATCTTGTGCTTCCTCCAGCCCAGCGTTTCTCATTCCAATCCCAAAGAAAGGCAATGCCAAAGAATGCTCAAACAACTGCACAATTGCACTCATCTCACATGCTAGTAAAGTAATGCTTAAAATTCTCCAAGCCAGGCTTCAGCAATATGTGAACCATGAACTTCCAGATGTTCAAGCTGGTTTTAGAAAAGGTAAAGGAACCAGAGATCAAATTGCCAACATCCGCTGGATCATTGAAAAAGCAAGAGAGTTCCAGAAAAACATCGATTTCTGCTTTATTGACTATGCCAAAGCCTCAACTGTGGGATGACAATAAACTGTGGACAATTCTGAAAGAGGTGGGCATACCAGATCACCTGACCTGCCTCTTGAGAAACCTGTATGCAGGTCAGGAAGCAACAGTTAGAACTGGACATGGAACAACAGACTGGTTCCAAATAGGAAAAGGAGTACGTCAAGGCTGTATACTGTCACCCTGCTTATTTAACTTCTATGCAGAGTACATCATGAGAAACGCTGGGCTGGAGGAAGCACAAGCTGGAATCAAAGAGCAGTGGATGTTAGGATTTGCAGGGCTTGGACATTCCAATTATCAAGGGCGCAGCACACAGTTCAGCCCCCTCCATGGTATTTGAGCTGTATAGAGTCAACAAGACCTAACAAACACTCAAGAGATAGAACTTATTCCAAGGGAAGGTGAAAGCTCATAGATATGGTCCAAAGCCTGGGGAAAAGTAATCCAAGACCTAAGAGGTATTTAAAAGAACAGAAGCAAAATGCAAAGGAGACAGGGAAATATATATGCCTCTGAAGGCAGAGTTCCAGAGAAGAGCAAGAAAGCCTTCCTCAGTAATCAATGCAAAGAAACAGGAAAAGAACAGAATGGGAAAAGACTACACATCTCTTCAAGAAAATCAGAGAGACTATGGGAACATTTCATGCAAAGATGGGCACAATAAAGGACAGGGATGATAAAGACTTTGCTGAAGCAGAAGAGATTAAGAAGAGGTAGCAAAAATACACAGAACAGTTGTACAAAAGAGGTCTTAATGACCCAGGTAACCATGATGGTGTGGTCACCCACCCAGAGCCAGACATCTTGGAATGCAGAGTCAAATGGGCCTTAGAAAGCATCACTACGAACAAAGCTAGTGGAGGTGATGGAATCCCAGTTGAGCTATTTCAAATCCTGAAAGACGATGCTGTGAAAGTGCTGCACTTAACATGCCAGCAAATTTGGAAAACTCAGTGGCCACAGGCCTGGAAAAGGTCCGTTTTCATTTCAATCTGAAAGAAAGGCAGTGCCAAAGAATGCTCAAACTACCACACACTTGCACTCATCTCACATACTAGCAAAGTAATGCTCAAAATTCTCCAAGCCAGGCTTCAACAGTAGATGAACCATGAACTTCCAGATGTTCAAGCTGGATTTAGAAAAGGCAGAGGAACTAGAGATCAAATGGCCAGCATCCATTGAATCATAGAAAAAGCAAGAGAATTCCAGAAAAATATCTGCTTCACTGACCACGCCAAAGCCTTTGACTGTGTGGATCACAACAAACTGTGGAAAGTTCTTAAAGAGACAAGAATACCAGACCTTACCTGCCTAAGAAAACTATATTCAGGTCAAGAAGCAACAGTTAGAAATGGACATGGAACAACAAATTGGTTCCAAGTTGAGCAAGGAGTACGTCAAGGCTATATACTGTCACTGAGCTTATTTAACTTATATAGAGAGTACATCAGGAGAAATGCTGGGCAGGATGAAGCACAAGCTGGAATCAAGATTGCAGGGAGAGTATCAATAACCTCAGATCTGCAGATGACACCACCCTTATGGCAGAAAGTGAAGAAGAACTAAAAAACTTCTTGATGGAAATGAAAGAAGAGAGTGAAAAAGCTGGCTCAAAACTCAACATTTAAAAACCTAAGATTATGGTACCAGGTTTTATCACTTCATTGCAAATAGATGAAGGGAAATGGAAACAGTGATAGACTTTATTTTGGGGGGCTCCAAAATCACTGCAGACAGTGGCTACAGCTATGAAATTAAAAGATGCTTGCTCCTTGGAAAAAAAAGCTATAAGAAACCTAGCCAGTGTATTAAAAACAAAAACATCACTTTACCAAGAAAGGTCTGTAGGGTCAAAGCTATGGTTTTTCCAGTGGTCATGTACGGAATGTGAGTAGGACCATAAAGAAGACTAAGCATCAAAGAACTGATGCTTTTGAATTGTGGTGTTGGAGAAGACTCTTGAGCATCCTTGGACTGCAAGGAGATGACACAGGTCAATCCTAAAGGAAGTCAACCCTGAATATACATTGGAAGGACTGATGCGGAAGCTGAGGCTCTGATATTTTTGGCCATCGGATGCAAACAGCCAACTCATTGGAAAAGACGCTGATGCTGGAAAGGATTGAGGACTGGAAAAGAAGGGGTTGGCAGAGGATGAGATGGTTAGATGGCATCACTGACTGAGTGGACATGAGCAAACGCCAAGACAGTGAAGGACAGAGAAGCCTGGTGTGCTGCAGTCCATGAGGACACAGAGAGTCAGACACGATTGAGCAACTGACCAACAACAAAGTCATATTTAATAGAATGAATGTTTCAGTTCCTACGTAGACACAGCTTCCAAATGGGTTAGAAGTGGCCAGTGAGAAAAGCATGCGTGATGAATATCTCCATGGCTTTGGTGATTGTAACAAAGACCAAGGGCCATGTTTGAATTAACTTAAATATTAAGAAAACAATTACAACAGTGGGGAATGTGTGTCCTGGACAGCATATTCCCGTTTGACCTCAAGATATAAAGGAAAATAAATCTTCCTGACCTTGAAATATCGGATGTATATTGTGATTTCTCATTCACTCTAAAGGTCGAGCGTCCAGAGTCTCTTAAGCATCTCCTAAAACAATTAAAATGACAAAATGCCACGAAAGCTCAGCCCTGCCAAGCAGGATATTGAAGATGACTTCAACGACCAAGGTCTTAAGGAGGAACAACCATTGGTTCATGACGTGTTACGCCAACATAACGATCCTATAAAAAGCGTCACAATTCGCATCCTCTCCAACCACTGGGACACCCTCAGCCTCAAAAGAAAGTCTACAAGTGACACGAGATGAAGGTTCTGTTCCTGACTCTTCTCCTTGGTCTGATTTGTTCCTCCCAAGAAGAGGAAGGTGAGCAAAGTCTCTCAGAGGTACCAGGGATGGTCTGATCTGGGAGGAGGTCTTGGGTGTGTGTGTGTGTGTGTGTGTGTGTGTGTGTGTATTCCTTTTGTGGTTTTGCTATGTGGCTCAATCAGAAACTTGCATCCCTCCAACTGATCATTGCTCCATTTCCTGGCTCTACGCCTGTTCCACTTGGTCTTTGCATCACCTCTACTGTGTATTAATTGGCTCTTGAGCATTTTTCCTGCTCTTCTCACATGGAAAGAGGATCAGTCAAACAGCAGTTGGAGCTCTTGCATTTGACATCAGAGCTCAAACTCTCTCAGAAATGTCTTAATTCCTTCTTTCACTCTGACTTCAGTTTTACATTATTCTATGAATCCTGCTTTGATCCTTCGAGTTAGACAACATAAGCTGCTTTGCATGAGGGAAGAGGAACTCATGAAGAATGATGCTTGATGAAAGAAAAAGACAAGGACTAAAATTTCTAAGGGGAATTTTTGCTCTCAGCTTTCAGGAAAATGGAGAGTCCTGTACATTGTATTCAGTGATAAAGAGCGTCCATTTGGGGTTTTCCCTTGTTAAACTTGAAATTGATGATAAAAAGGGCACAATAAAGATCGACGTTTTGTTGAGTAAGTAAAAATCACCCAGAAGGAAAACAGCTGTAAACCCCAAGCCTGAGGGAGGGTGTGTCTCCCCCGTCTGCAGGGAGCTCTCTGTATGATGTTGAGAGCATGACCCCATGAGCTGTGGGGCTGACCAGGGTCTCTGAGCTGGGGGTGCAGTTCCTCTGTGAGCCCCTGGGGTAAGTCCTGGAATCTTTCATCACCACTGAGTTTACTAAAGACTCACAGCCCCAAGGACCACTCAGGGAATGTCCATTACACTAGAGATGGTTTACTAAGAACATGCAAACTCGGGTATGCATATGGAGGAATAAAAACACTAAGAAAAAAACAAGTAATATTTCTCCTTGGAGTGATTTGTTTATAGACATATGAATATAGAAATATATATAATATATATGCATGTATTGATAGTATACCTGGATCAATTACAACCACATGTACTGATACAGACTCATACACACACACACACACACACACACACACACACACACACACACACACACTCTACCCTAGGAAACATACCTGTTTGTTTTCACTAAATTTTTAAAGATTATCTATCATCTTACTCTTTGCTGATGTTTTGTTTTTAAGTTTTTGAGGTTTATGTTTGAATTTTCACATGGCTGCTTTTTCAGAAGCTAGCTTTACTAAAGTGTACAGGCATGTTAAGTCACTCAGTCGTTGTTCAACTGTGTGAAAACCCTCTGTACTGTAGCCCTCCCAAGCTCCTGTCTCCACGGGATCCTCCAGGCAAGAATACTGGAGTGGGTTGCTATGCCCTTCTCCAGCGGATCTTTCTGACCCAGGGATGGAACCCGGGTCTCTTATGTCTCCTGCTGTGGCAGGTGGGTTCTTACCACTAGCACCACTTGGGAAGCCCCTTACTGAAGTGTCTTTATGTGTAATTATATGCACATTTGTGGAGGGCATAGTTCAAAGCATTTAGACAGGTGCACACCCTCTTCAGGACCTCCACAGTCTAGATACAAAATTCCTCCATCTCTGCCAAAAATCTGTTTTTTCTTGCCATTAATGTCTCCTCCTTGAGCCGCAGATAACGATGGATCTGGTTATGCTCTCCCGTTCTAGAACCTCAGACAGCAAGATTATGCACCTTGCATCATTTTCTGCCAGCTTAAACACTCAGCAGAATGGTTACAATTTTATCTCAGTGTCTGCATATACAGGGAGTCACATTTCTCAAGCCAAGTGAAAGGACGTTGTTTGCACATAAAAAGTTGGGTATATTTTTCATGTAATAGAAAGTGGTTTTGTTTGTACTTTTTAGGTGGTTTGAGTAAGTTCAATTTATCAAAAACAGTGAACACAATTCACTGTGGATATTGTTTTCAAAGGTGTTTGTTCGATAATGAATCTAATTGTTTTTGTTGGGTTGTTTTGCTTTTAATATTGGGTTCATGTGCATGCTTCCTCTGTACCAAATACACCCTTTATCACATATGGATGATATGAAATCAAAGTCTTTTTTCTTATACAGTTGACAATATATGCAGGCATGTGTATTAAGTCCCGTCAGTCATGCCCGACTCTTTGTGACCCCATGGACTGTAGCCCGCCAGGCTCCGCTGTCCATGGGATTTTCCAGGCAAGAATACTGGAGTGGATAGCCATCTCCTTCTCCAGGGGATGTTCCTGACCCAGGATCAAACTTGGGTCTCCTGTATTGAGGGGGATTTTTTACCCTCTAACCCACTGCAGAAGCCCTGACAATATATACCTTCTTATATTCAGTTCAGTTCAGTTCAGTTCAGTTCAGTTGCTCAGTTGTGTCTGACTCCTGTGACCCCATGAATCGCAGCACGCCAGGCCTCCCTGTCCATCGCCAACTCCCGGAGTTCACTCAGACTCACGTCCATCGAGTCAGTGATGCCATCCAGCCATCTCATCCTCGGTTGTCCCCTTCTCCTCCTGCCCTCAATCCCTCCCAGCATCAGAGTCTTTTCCAATGAGTCAACTCTTCGCATGAGGTGGCCAAAGTACTGGAGTTTCTGCTTTAGCATCATTCCTTCCAAAGAAATCCCAGGGCTGATCTCCTTTAGAATGGACTGGTTGGATCTCCTTGCAGTCCAAGGGACTCTCAAGAGTCTTCTTACATTGCGTATACATAACTTCCTTAGGGCATATAAGCATGCTATGTGTGCTTGTGTGTTTGCTTGTGTGTGTTTATGTGTCAATGTGTGTACATCCATACATGTATCTTTCAGTGTTTAAGCCTCTGTACGGGGTTATGACGGAAGAAAAGTGTGTTTGCTGAGAAAACGAAACACTGTAAGGTTTTCCTATCATATCCTCTAATGAACAGTGTCAGGGTTTGATGCTAAAGCTGAAACTCCAGTCCTTTGGCCACCTCATGCGAAGAGTTGACTCATTGGAAAAGACTCTGCTGCTGGGAGGGATTGGGGGCAGGAGGAGAAGGGGACGACAGAGGATGAGATGGCTGGATGGCATCACCGACTCGATAGACATGAGTCTGAGTGAACTGCGGGAGTTGGTGATGGGCAGGGAGGCCTGGCGTCCTGTGATTCATGGGGTCGCAAAGAGCTGGACACGACTGAGCGACTGAACTGAACTGAGAGCCCCAGTGTCTGTCATGATGGCTACATGTCAAGTTTCCAGGAAGTATATATGTATTTTTTAAAAGGTGGATTCTTTTCATTTCTTCCTCTAACTCTAGATTTCTCCATGCTCATTTGGCTTTAAACATGACTTGCTTTGTCTTGGCGGTTAATTATGGAACTACTGCTCAGATTTAATATGTAGACGAGCCATCCTTGTCACTTGACAGTTACTTGGTCTTAGCGAATGTATTTCTTCTCTTTTGAAGGTCACATTTCTCGCAGGCACTAAGGTGACACCTCACTCTTAATCTTTGGGGAGAATCAAAGAAAATCCTAGTTATAGCTCATATTTTCATTACTTAGATCAATCACCATGAATATTTATTGTTTTAAGGTTGAATGGAAACTGGAAAAAAATGCATAGACGACAACATTTATGTTGTTTACTCTAAGTATGAGAGTTTCACTGCTCAGAGTATGTTTGGGTGGAAATCTTGGTGCAGCCTCCGTCTATAACCCCCACACCTGAATTCTACTCCTAGTAACAATCGGAGGGGTGAGCAGGCTCTGGTCCCTAAGATTTCCAAGCACTATACTTTGTCATGAGATAAGGGTTCAAACACACAGCTTGGAGGTCTCCTCCCAACTGTGAGTGTTACTCATTGAGCATAACCATGTGTAGACCTGTATTTCACATCATACTCATAGGACTTAAAACATTCTTATGAACTCATGTCTCAAGGGTCTGTCTTGAGTCTGCATGTCAGTGTCTTTTACATTTTTAAATTTTACTTATTTTTAAAAAATTTATTTATTTATTTTTTACTTTACAATACTGTATTGGTTTTGCCATACATTGACATGAATCTGCCAATTTTACTTATTTTTAATTGAAGAATAATTGCCTACAGTATTGAGTTGGTTTCTGCCAAACATCAACATGAATACCTTTTAAAAACAACCTTATAACATCTGAATTCATTGAAGGTATGTGTGGTGGATGAATTTGAACCCAAGGAAATAACCCTGAGTTCAACCGTAAAGGCAGCTCTCATTCAAAGCCACGAGGATGCTGGCTAAGATTTATATTCCTAAATTCTTTATAACGGCCCTAAACTACCTTCCTAATTTTACATGGGCTCATGAGTACATATCTGACGACAATTTAAGAGTCTTAGGTCAATTGTATGAAAGAAAAGTGAAAGTGAAGTCGCTCAGTTGTGTCCGATTCTTTGCGACCCCACAAACTGTAGCCCACCAGGCTCCTCCGTCCATGGGATTTTCCAGGCAAGAGTACTGGAGTGGGCTGCCATTTCCTTCTCCAAGGGATCTTCCAGACCCAGGGATCGAACCTGGGTCTCCTGCACTGCAGTCAGATGCTTTTACCGTCTGAGCCACCAGGGAAGCCCGATTGTATGAAAAGGTGGGATTAAAAGTCTTGCCTGCTTCCCTTGCTGTCGTAAAAACTACAGGATTCATCTCACCCATGTAGTGAGGCACAGATCAACACATGATGCGCCATTGCCAATATTCTCAATTTGCGACCATAAATCTAACTGATAATAAATTAAAGCAGAGATGTATATTTGTATCTTGTCTCTCTCTCATTTTGGTACAAATGAACTCAGAATCAGTTAAGCTTCCGACAGTGCTCTGGTGCTATGAGTTGTCAACCAGTTTGCATTCGGCAGGGAGACACGATTTGTTGGAATATTGGGTATGTATGATGTTCTAATATTCACGTCAACATGGTCATGTAACATTTCCATTGTCAGGACTTTTATCCCTAAAATAAGGATATGGTGATAGTATCAATTATGCAATCTCCAGGACCTTGGACTTTATGTGCACTGAGTTAAATTCCGGAACTTAATCTCCCAAGAAAGATGAGTTTGTAGGGGTGGAAGTATCAGATCATCAGTCAGTTCAGTTCAGTTCAGTCGCTCAGTCGTGTTCAACTCTTTGCGACCCCATGAACCACAGCACGCCAGGTCTCCCTGTCCATCACCAACTCCTGGAGTTCATTCAAACCCATGTCCATTGAGTTGGTGATGCCGTTCAACCATCTCATCCTCTGTCATCCCCTTCTTCTCCTGCCTTCAATCTTTCTCAGCATCAGGGTCTTTTCAAATGAGTCAGCTCTTCACAGCAGGTGGCCAAAGTATTGGAATTTCAGCTTCAACATCGGTCCTTCCAATGATCATCAGACGTTTCTAAAAAATTTCCACCTATTGACATTTAAGCAGGAACAAATTGAGTTTTACTAGAAATAGATTTTACTTTTAAAATATTTTTAATAGAGGAAATTACAATACTTAGTTGGTTTCTTTCTTTTTTTTTTTTTTTTTACACTTTAATTAACTTCAAGCCATGGCTGTGATGCGGCTACTCTCAATTTCCTCAGTTTATACCAGTTTCCCAATACACTCTAAGTGCTGAAACAGAAACTTGTACAATAAATCTTTGTCTTGTTCAATTTCTCAAGTGCTTTGTTCTTATAAACACTGACATCACCCCACTTAGCTACACAGAAGCATTGAGAGGTGTGAACACCATTGGAACAACATGTGTCGATTTTGGGTAGAATGGTGGTTATTTAAAGAATACATCATCTTCAATTATCATGTACGACTGATAATGTGGGTCAGGCGAGAACCCTGTTTGCTTCTTATTTGGATCCAGAACAAGACAGGAATGGAGGTACAGATACTAGGAAGTTGGGAAAGAAGCAAGTTGGTTTCCCACTGTGAGGCATGGAGCCCCAAATTCATGGAGCTCCTGAGAGTCTTTGGGGTCCTGCTGATGATGTTGGTGGGGGGAGATCTATGTACAGAGCTGGACAGGGCTTAATTCTTAAGACAGACAGCAGACATCGGCGTCATGAGAAATGGTAACCGTTTGAGGCTTAATTTATAACAAGGGATGATCTGACTTGCACGCTCAACTTTTTGTTCTGTATTCAGAAAAATTTCTCTGGGTTCTAAGGGGCAAAATTCTGCTTTCTGTGTGGTGTATTCCAGTGAAAGTGAATGTTGAAGAGGAATCCTTGGCGATATTCAATGAGCTGATAGACAAGAACAAGATTGAAGAGAAAGATATTGTGAATTTCATTGAAAGTGGTGATGGAATCATACTTTTTCCTTAATAGATCATTCACTCGATCTGATCTGTAAACATGCTATCAAGAAACAAATCAATTTGCTTAAAATTTCTTTCTCCATAAAAACTAATTCATTACTTAAAAAAAAAATGGTCTTAGAAATAGTGGGGAATGGTAATAATCGGTGGATATTTTTTTCCTGTCCTTTTGATCTTCCCCCAGGGGACTGTCCTCCCTGTACCCAAGAGACTTCAACAACCTCAGAGTAAGTCTCTTTCTGATAACATTCTACTGAATAAATTAATAAGGACACCCGGTGATTTCACACCTGCCAAATGCTGTAGGTAACGATTATTTGACTCAATAACTTACATTCTATCACTGGAGAATTTTGTCTCTTACATTAGGTACTTTCTCTTCTCTGGAGCCATATTACATTGCAAACAGGTTGGTTGATTCATGCTGAGAAGCTTTGGTGAGAAAGCTTTATCCTGCAGGAATCTTGCAGACCTGACTCATCACAGAGAAGAAGAAATCCCCACAAGTTGGTGGAAACTTAGTGTCCCCATCAGTCCTGACCCCGTGGTTGTCCACACACATCCCTCCTCCAGCAGAACTGGGATTAGAGAGAGCTCAGGATTTCTGCAAAACCAGGGTTTAATGTCGCATGGGCCTGACAAAACCAGTAACGGCCCTTCCGACCACACTGTCTGAAATGTGCATTTGGTTTAAATCCCTCCTCACGAGAAGATTTTCTTAAAGTGGGATCTTTAAAATTTCTCAACTAAGACAGCCTCAGAAAATGACACTGATCTAGCCTAATGTGTAGCTTTTAGTTTTCTGTTGGGAAAGAAAAATAACACACAAGAAAAGCAAAAGAAAACACTGGCTTCCAGATGAATGTGATAAGGAAGATATAGTGCATATATTTAATGGAATATTACTCAGCCATTAAAAAAAGCATGACATCATTCCATTCACAGCAACGTGGATGGACCTAGGGATTGTCATACTGAGTGAAGTCAGAAAGAGAAAGACAAATATCATATGGTATCAGTTATGCGTGGAACCTCAAATATATCATGAAACAATTTATTTACAACAGAGAAAAAGACACACAGATACAGAAAACAAACACGGTTGCCTGGTGAGAGGATGTTGGGAAGAGAAGGATTGGGAGTTTGGAGTTAGGAGATACAAACTATTATATACAGGGTGGATAGACAACAAGGTCATACTGTATAGAACAGGGAACTATACGCAATACTCTGCAAATAACCTAAATGGGAAAAGAATACAAAAGAAATAGATATTAATATATATTCACATAAACTAATCAGGTTGCTATAGCCCTGAAAGTAATACAAAGTTGTTAATGAACTGTGCTGCAATACAAAATAAAAATTAAAAGTTAACTCTTGAAGACCCCAAAAAGAAAATTCATGCGATTACAGGCATGTGGTCCAATCACAGAGCCTAAACATGCACTCTGAAATCATAGCTCCTACAATCCACCCCCAATAGGAAAGGTCACCCCATATGTACATCCTGGGGAAAAATTCCACAGGGACCCCCACCTACATCAGAGATGTGGAGTAGTGAGGTCTGCCAGGATTCAGACATTGGATCAGCTCCCAGCTCCTGTACCCTGCACAGCCTACTGCCTGAGGCTCACCCCTGCCAGTCATCACACAATCGACTCTACTAAACCTTTGCTCCTGTTTCGCTCACCTACAGAAAGAGTCCCTGAGACCAGACAAATCCTAGTCTCCATGGAATCAAGATCCACAATACGAAGACGACTTTCCTGGTTCCTGAGTAACACGATCCTTCTCTCCTCACACTCACACTCCCTCTCCCATCTCGTCTCTCCTGGCCACTAATCACGTCCTGCTTGGTGGTGTTTGATTTCTGAAGGTTTAAATAAATTGGTTTAATATACAGCTGAGTCTCCTGTGTGTGGACCAAAAGCCCCCATTTTACAGTACACAAATATGCACATTAAATTTAATTATAGGGAAATATATGCCTATAATAGGATAGGAGTTCCATCAGAGACAATTCTGGGAAGAAGTAAAAGGAGATTCTCTAGAGGTGTCCAGTGGGGAAGGAGATGAAGGACTAAGCCATCCTGGGACAGGGTTGTTGACCCTCTTACTGTTGTGGAAGGGGGCAGGCTGGTCAAGAACAATGTCCCTGGAAAGCATCTCTTGGATCATAGGGGAAGAACTTGTGTTCCCTTCTCTGAGCTTCATAGAGAGTGTAACAAGCCAAGGGCCACAACAGGAAAAGTGCCTATTTTGACAGCACCTCACTTCTGTAATTGAACTGAAGCCCTGATTTTACTTAAGGACTTAGATCACTAGCAATCAGAGGTGGCCGGGATCTGAGCCTTGGTGAATTCATAGCAACAGGAAGTCAGGGCAGTGCTTGTAGGAACAAGATGATTGACAGCTAGACCGGAAGCTGTAACTGTTCACGACATCTAAAGACAGCTTTCCAGCCTCTTATGCTTCAGAGGGCAGCGGATGGTAGTGCTTCCAAGGAGAGGCCATTCCCACGGTCCTGGGGAGAGCACGCAGATCAGCTATCCAGGGTGCTCGAGGTGTTTATAATCTGAAACATCAACCATCCTCTAGATACAGAATATTCCAGGGGTTGGGGCAAAGCAAGCAGATTTGGTCCAAGAGCTGGGAAAGGAATATTAGACCTCAGTGATATTTAACAGAATCAATGTTTTAGCTCCTATATAGACACGACCTCCAAGTGGGCTACAGCTGGCCAAAGTCAAAGGCACCGATCATCAATGTTTCCATGGGTTAGTTGGTAGTAACAGAGGTCAAGGGCAATATTCAAGTTTTCCCACGTGTATAGCAGAGTGTATGCTGTTGGACTTTGGACTCTGGTCTTCACAGGTGGTCTAGAAATGCTGGACTGGATGAGTGGATTAAAAAAATAGGCAACTGAGCACTAATTAAGATGGGGAATCTCTTAGGTAATATTGAAAGGAAGACCTGGCATAAATATGTCAAAAATTTGAAGTACACACATATGGATTTATGTATATTCATATACACATAATATACATATATATGTATGACTTGTGTATTTGTGATGCCAATATTAATATGGAAAAACCAAATCATCACATCAAATGCAACAGATACAATCATGAGGAAGCTATAAACAGATTTATATTACCGGAAATAACACTTCTGATGAAATGCACACATTACTTGGAAGATGTGTTACTAATTTTGACATTGACAAAAAAAAAACCCCAGAACTTTTACTGTCTTTAATCCACTAAAGAAATTGAGTTGAATGTTTGATAAATTTTCAGGGTTGCTGCTGCTGCTGCTAAGTTGCTTCAGTCGTGTCCGACTCTGTGCAACCCCATAGAAGGTCTCCCACCAGGCTCCCCCGTCCCTGGGATTCTCCAGGTAAGTACACTGGAGTGGGTTGCCATTTCCTTCTCCAATGCATGAAAGTGAAAAGTGAAAGTGAAGTCACCCAGTTGAGCCCAACTCTTGGCTCCTCCATGAACTACAGCCTACCAGACTCCTCCATCCATGGGATTTTCCAGGCAAGAGTACTGGAGTGGGGTGCCATTTCAGGGCTAGAAGATTGAGTTAGAAATTTTCTAAGGAGAAATACCACTAAACTGACAGAAAGTCACCCACAGACACATGATCGTGACTTCATATCAAAGTATTTTCATTTCTAATTTCATCCTCAATCTTTTAGACAGAATTAAAGACTTTCACTTTTCACTTTCATGCATTGGAGAAGGAAATGGCAACCCACTCCAGTGTTCTTGCCTGGAGAATCCCAGGGATGGGTGAGCCTGGTGGGCTGCCATCTATGGGGTTGCACAGAGTCGGACACAGCTGAAGTGACTTAGCAGCAAAGACTTCCAACAGGTTTTGTTAAGTCCTATATACCCAGAGAAAACATTAATTCCAAAATGTACATGTACTGCAATACACAGCAGCAGTATTTCTAATAGACATGGACATGGAAGCAACATGAATATCCCCCAACAGAGGAATGGATAAAGATATACTTGTTGTTTTTGTTTACCCACTAACTTGTGTCTGACTCTTGGCCACCCCACGGACTATACCTCTCCAGGCTTCTCTGTTCATGGGATTTCCCAGGCAAGAATCCGGGACGTACACAATGGAATACAATGCAGCCACGTGCAGAGATGTGGATGGACCTACCGAGTGTCATAGAGTGGGACGTATGTCCGAAAGTGAAACACAAATTCAGTATCTAACTTATGTGTATGGAATCTATTAACAGAAAAGGGGTACAGACGAGCCTAGTTCCAGGGCAGAAGCAGAGACACAGGCAGAGAGCACAAACGTAGGGATACCAAGGGGGAGACGGGGGTTGAGAGGACGTGGGAGACTGGGCCTCACATATGTAAACACTGCTGATACTCTGAATAAAGTAGGTAACTAAAGAGACCCTACAGTCAGCGCAGGGAGCTCTGACTGTGATCGGAATGGGAAGGAATTCCAGAGAAGAGGGGATATATGTGTATGTAGAGTTCACTGACCTTGCTGTAAGGCAGAACTAACACAATACTGTAAAACAGATACACGCCAACAAAAATTTCACACTTCTACATACACATGCATGCCGTGTCATAAATAGACCAACATACCAACATACGGAAGACCAGCCTTTGCTTTACACATACATGGGAATCACCATGAAGAGAATTATACTTTGGTTCAAGGAGCAGTATTTGTAGAGACTGTGTTAATTTATCAGTTCAGTTCAGTCGCTCAGTTGTGTCCAACTCTGCGACCCCATGGGCCGCAGCATCCAGGCCTACCTGTCCATCACCAACTCCCGGAGTCCACACAAACCCATGTCCATTGAGTCATTGATGCCATCCAGCCATCTCATCCTCTGTCACCCTCTTCTCCTCCTGCCCTCAATCTTTCCCACCATCAGGGTCTTTTCCAGTGAGTCAGCTCTTCACATAAGGTGGCCAAAGTATTGGAGTTTCAGCTTCAGCATCAGTCCTTCCAATGAATATTCAGGACTGATTTCCTTTAGGATGGACTGGTTGGATCTCCTTGCAGTCCAAGGGACTCTCAAGAGTCTTCTCCAACACCACAGTTCAAAAGCACCAATTCTTTGGCGCTCAGCTTTCTGTATAGTCCAACTCTCATATCCACACATGACCACTGGAAAAACAAAGGCTTTGACTGGATGAATATTTGCTAGCAAAGTAATGCGTCTTGTTTTTTTAAAATGCTGTCAGGTAGGTCATAGCTTTTCTTCCAAGGAGAAAGCATCTTTTAATTTCATGGTTCCAGTCACCATCTGCAGTGATTTTGGAGCCCAAAATAATGTCTGTCACTGTTTCCATTGTTTCTCCATCTATTTGCCATGAAGTGATGGGACCAGATGCCATGATCTTAGTTTTCTGAATGTTGAGCTTTAAGTCAACTTTTTCACTCTTATCTTTCACTTTCATCAAGAGGCTCCTTAGTTCTTCTTTGCTTTCTGCCATAAGGGTGGTGTCATCTGCATATCTGAGGTTATTGATATTTCTCCCTGCAATCTTGATTCCAGCTTGTACTTCATTCAGCCCAGCATTTCGCTTGATGTACTTTGCATATAAGTTAAATAGGCAGAGTGACAATATACAACGTTTCAGTACTCCTTTCCCAATGTGGAACCAGTCTGTGTTTCCATATCCATTTCTAACTGTTGCTTGTTGCCCTGCATACAGATTTCTCAGGAGGCAAGTAGGGTGGTCTGGTAGTTCCATCTAGTGAATAATTTTAGACAGTTTCTTGTGTTCGAGATATTCAAAGGCTTTGGTGTCGTCAAAAAAGCAGAGGTGTTAATTCATAGAGATCTAATTTATAAGTTCAGTGTTTTATATTTTCCGTTCTGACAGTGTCATAGCTGCTATTACATTGTATTTATTTCTAAATGTTTGAACACCACAATTAACAAACCAGTTAATGGATTTTGTACATATCAATTGTTTCATAACTGCCTTAAATATTATGCCTTATTGCCAGGGTCCAGCCCCGGTGGATACAGGGAATTTGAAGGGTGGATGGCGTTGGCGTGGAAAGACTTATTTATTTATTGATATAAGATTAGATTAAGAAACAATAGTGTAGTAGGAGAATTAAGTGAAGGAAGAGGGCTGAATATCTTGGGTTACACGGAAGACCAATAAAATTCCAGACAAGGAATCTGCACCATCTATGTTGGGCCACCGGCCCTAGCTTGAATATCTAAGGGTGCCTCGCCTTAGGCTCCCTTTTGCCCGGGTCTTAACAGCCAGGGCAAGTAAGTAGACTTGGCAGGTCTCCGTGCCCCAGATGGAACTTCAGCCTGAAATTAAAGTAAAGAGCAGAGGGAGGAAAAGGGAGAGAAGAAGAGAGAGAGAGACACGGGGGGAGCCAGACTCCCAAGAAACCAGGCCGAAAGACTCGTCCGAGAAACTGGGTCCAATCCTTTATTGTTCAGAAGGCCTTTTATACTTTTGATAAAACATGGAGATCAATGGCTAACACAAAATTATGTAGTGTTCGTAGCCCAGACTCTTTCTGTATATCATTTTGTATACAAAAGGTCTCAGGTGATTTACATTATCTTCTGGCCAAGAGGCTTGTTAACACTTTTGGCTCTCTTCCTTAATGAATGTTAATTTCATTTCCCCTGAAGTGTTTTTCTTTAATCTGCATCCCCTTAAAGCATTAAAGTTACATCTCTATAGAACAGAGGTGCAGTGGGTTATAACAAAGAAGGTACTTAAAGATCTAATGTTGCTAATACAAGGCCTACTACTTGCTTTTCTATATACCAACTATATCTAAAAATAAAGGATATGAAGATTTGGCAGCAAGCACTGACTCAACAAATGAAACCTTTAATCAGTCCTATTTAAAGATTTTGACTCCTCGGAAGCCCCTACATTCCTAGGATGTTTTAAGCTTCCTGTGCCTCCTGCGGTCAGGAGCCTCAAACAATCACACGCGCAGCTGTATGAGTCCTGCAGGCAGGCTAGAAAGCCATCAGAGGGGTATTTGGATTGAAACACTCTTTCAAATGCAGAAGACTAAAGCCCTGAATTGACTTTTCCCAGAGAGTGTCAGAAGAGTGGAAAAGCAGAGCACAAAACCCGGCAGATTTTTGTTGGGGTACATGCTTAGGAATTTCCAGAGGGGCCCCTGAAGTCTGAGCACGCCTTGCATATGTCAGCTTCCTTCCTCATGACTTTGTCACGGGCGGGATTCCTCACACTGGCTTCCGGCACCTTATGAAAGCGAATGCACGTCTAAGGACTTCTTTGCTGATTCAGTGTTTAGAGCTTTGCCTTCTAATCTCTGATTTTCTAGCTATTATCTCACACGCCTTGTGGCCACAAAACCATAAGTAAAACAGAAGCATTATGGTAACAAATTCGATAAAAATCTAAAACAGTCTATATCAGAAAAAAAATCTATTAAAAACCAGTGAATGCATTTGTAGAATTTTGATCATGTAACCAACCAAGGCCACTGTTCAAAACACATTAGGATTTATATTCTTAAGTCAAATATTGTATTCTCACAAATTCAGACTTAACCCACTCTTCCAACTATTTACAGAGCATCATGCAAAACCTTCTCTAGGGGATATCCCCTCACTGTAAAAGAGGAACCTTACACACTCTAACTTTCCACCTTCCTCTGGTCTCATCCTACAACTTCTAAAGAGCAGTTGTTTTGGCAATTGTTTATTAGCTTGTATTAATATGTATCTGAAGCCTTTCACAGGAAGACTGTTCTCTGGATGACGTACTGAGCCTTTCTGCTTCCTGCTGAATTCTGAAGCTTAGGCTCTTGTTGGCACTAAATCTGTATTTACTGAATTCAGGCCAAAGTGTGCACATGAAGAACCTTACAGAGCGCACATTCTTTACGATGCATATTGAGGCAGAAGTTTAGCGGACATTGTGTGGAACTTACTTTCTAGTATTTTACTGCCAGATAAAGGAGAGAGCAAGGCACACTGCAGAGAAAGTAACTTTTCTCTCCTGCGGTGCACACATCTTGAGAAACACTAGCCTGGAGTTTTCCACTGTTGGTACTGTGTCTCGTTTCCAACATGACATCATCTAACACTCACCAATTATTAGGCGTGGAGAGGTAGAAAAATGCAACTCCTATTCATTTGATAGTGAAACGGTTTGATTAAGGACTATGTCCAGGTGCTGACGGACTGAAATACCTAGAATGGAATTAGGTGTCCAGCTTTCAGTTAAGCTATAACGCACGATGAAAAGGAAGCAGACACTGACCCATAAAAAGCAGTCCTGGAACACAGAAGCAAAGGTGCCCAGTGGTGAAACACAATGGAGCCTTTCTCCATGGAAACTGCCTTCTCTGACATTTCTAGGAAATCTCCTTCTGTCCACATCAACCTGCAAACCCAAAAGTTTCCGCAATGGTTAGGAAGGTCATGGATGTTTCAGACAAATGGGGCACCCTTGGGAACTATGAGAAATGTCCAATGTAGGTCCACTGAACCTTGGTCATGAATCCTTGAGGGAAATGGGTATCTTTGGTGGCCAAGGTCAAAAGTTACCTTGCAGTGTTTGGATAGGAGTTGTGCAATCTAAGAAAGAAAAACAAGGATCACAGAGAAAAGAGGACAGTAAGGGGCATTAAATCTTCTAGGAAAGAGAGGCTTCATAGTCACAGAAGCTTGAACAAACTAGAGAAAGAAACACCAGGAGACATTTCAAGCAGGGATTGTCATTATTTTGGAGGAGGGGTTACAACAGTACTGTTTGAGTAAGAGACAATTCTGTTTTATTTACCAGTTTGTTACCTACATTTTGGGCAATACTGATGAACAGAGAATTTAGAATAAAGACTCCATGACTTCCTTCAGTTAGAAATAACAGAACTGTCCCAACGTGTTGGAAGCATCCCTTAGAGTAACTATGGTTACTCTCCCCTTGATTGGCAGTCAGAAAGGGCTTCGTGAGATGCAATGGGCCTAGGACACATTCCCTGGAGACACGTGTGGGTTAAGAATCCAAAAGGAAAGCCTGAGGATGTTGGAGGTGTGTAAGGAGAGATGTAAGGGTTTCGTCGGGAGGATAAGGTGTGTTGGCTGGGTTCTCATTCCGGCCTGAAATTTTCTGCATCAGGATGGCCCTGGTGGACCAGTGGTTCAGACTCTGCCCTTGCAGTGTAGGGGGCACATCTTCCATCCTTGGTTGTGGAACTAAGTTCCTAAGTTGAAAGGAAATATAAAGAAGAGAGTCTTTGGCTGTTTCACTGACCTTGACAATAACTAGATGTACAGAGTTAGGAAATGGGTTTCTTTTTTTTTTTTCCTTCAAAATTCTAGAAATTATAAGAACTACTGTCTTACTTTCTTGTTTGCCTGGGAAACAACTGCGTCAGTGAATAAATGAAATATCACAGATTTGATGGATAAAGGGCATCTGGAAAGGGGGAGGTGGAGATGAACTGCTGACCTGCCTTCTTTGCCCGAGGTGAAGGGACACAGAAAGCATGCTTCTCTTACCTATAAGGAGGACAGAGCCCGCCGTGGGGCGACAGGAGGTGATGAACGCTTTGAGCAATGATCCTCACCTCAGAGAAATGGGAGGTTTTCCAAGGTTCTCTTGGAAATTATTCTACTATGTGAACCCGCACTCTCAATTTTACTTCTGGAAAATAAAATATCATTCATCTCGTCAATGTTAGAAAAAAAATACAGGAGTGGGGGATGTGTGTCCTGCACAGTTTATCCCATTTTTGGATCTCACGATAGAATGGAAAATAAATCTTCCTGACCTGAAATGTTGGATGTGGACTGTGATTTCTCACTCACTCTTAAAGGTCAAATGCCCAGATTCACTTAAGCATCTCCTAAAACAATCCTCATCATTCAACGATGAAATGTGGTAAAAGTTCATCCCTGCAAAGCATGATATTGAAGATGACTTCTGGATAACATTTTTCTTAAAAGGGACAAGCACTGGTTCATGACGCGTCACACCAACATAAAGATGCTATAAAAAGGGGCACAGTTCTCATCCTCTCCAGCTGGGACACCCTCAGCCCCGACAGAAGAAAGTCCACGAGAGACAGGATGAAGGCTCTGTTCCTGACTCTTCTCCTTTGTCTGGTTTGTGGGGCCCAAGAAGAGGAAGCTGAGCAAAGTGCCTTAGAGGTATCAGGGATGGTGTGATCTGGGAGGAGGTCTTGGGTGTGTGTGTGTGTGTATGTGTGTCCCTTTGGTGGTTTTGTTATGTGGATCCATAAGCAGCCCGTCTCCCTCCAACTCAATACAGCTCTATTCACTGGCTCTAAACCTGCTCTGTTTCATGTTTGTATCGTCTCTGCTGTGTATTAATTGACTCATGCATTTTTTCCTTCTCTTGTAGCACAGAAAGACGATCAACCCAACAGCTGTTGGAGATCTTGCATTTGACATCAGAGCGTTGCTCTCTCAGAAATGTCTCCATTCCCTCTTTCACTCTGACTTCACTTTCTCCATTATTTTATAAATCCTGCTTTGTTCAAGGCAGTTTGATAACGTGTGCTGATTTGCACAAGGGGTGGGACACTCAGGTGGGTAATGTTGGGTGAAAGAACAAGACACAGATGGAAATTTCTAAGGGGAATTTGCTCTTAGCTTTCACGAAAATGGATCACTGTGTATCTTGCCTCCACCAACCCAGAGAAGATCGCTGAGAATGGGCCGTTCAGGATTAAGTTCCTTAAAATTGAGGCCGGTGATGCAAAGAACACAATCATCTTTGAATTTTGCATTAAGTAAGTAAAAATAACCCAGAAACAAAACAGCTGTAAACCCTGAGCCTGAGGGAGGGTGTGTCTTCCCCGTCTGCAGGGAGCTAGCTCTCTGGATGATGTTGAGACCAGGATGCCCTGAGCTGTGGGGCGGAGCAGAGTATCTGAGCTGGGTGGGTAGTGCCCCTGAGAGCCTCCAGGGAATGTCCTGGAGCCCACAGGACATTCCCTTCCTGCGGCATCTGTAAGAGACGGTTCTCACTGAGCCCAGAAGCTGAGGGCTGGGGGAGATCACACAGTGAGCTCTGCCTGCGGGGTGTCCTCACGGGAGATTTCATCACTGCCGAGTTTACTAAAGCCTCACAGCCCCAAGGACCACTCAGGGAATGTCCACGACACGGCACATTGTTTACTGAGAACATGCAGACTCAGGGATGTATATGGAGAAATAAAAACATGAAGGAAAAAACAGCTATGAAGTTTATGCTTTGAGACTTGGTTTATAGATATGTCAACATGTAAATGCTCATATATTATATATCGTACATGCCTATATTTAATAGCTTACATACCATCGACTGCAACCACACATACAGACACACAGTCACACACACACATACGCACACACAGATCCTGTCCCAGGAGATATACATGTCTGTTTTTACTAATTTTTTAAAGGAATATCCTATTGTCTTTCTCTTTGCCGTTCTTACAATTTTCGAGTTCTATGTTGTGAATTTTCATGTGGCTTTCATTCTGAAATCAACTTTACTGAAGTGTGTGTATGTGTAATAAATATGCACCCTTGTGGAGTCCACAGTTCAATGTGTTTTGACAGGCACACACCCTTTTCATGACCTCCATAGTCCAGGTATAAATTTCCTCCATCTCTGCCAAAATCTTCTCCTTGGTGTTACTTTCTGCCCCTTGAGACACAGGGGACGAGGGATCTACTTATTCTCTCCTCTTGTAGAACTTCAGACGACAAGATTATGAGCCCTGCCTCATTTCCTCAGCTTCTATCACTCAGCGTTATGATTTACAAATTGATCTCTGTGCCTGCCTATGCAGGGAGTCACAGTTTTCAAACCAAGTGAAAAGATATTCTTTGGATGGATTAAATTTTGTATCAGTTCAGTTCAGTTCAGTTCAGTTGCTCAGTCATGTCCGACTCTTTGGGACCCCATGAATCGCAGCATGCCAGGCCTCCCTGTACATCACCAACTCCTGGAGTTCACTCACATTTATATCCATCTTGCAGTGATTGGAAAATGGTTTCCTTCCCTTTCCTTTCCAGTTGTTTTGTGTTTTGAATAACTTTCATTCTCATAATGATTAATAACAGTGAAATTAATTCATTGCAGAGATTCTTTTTTCAAGGTGTCTGTATAAAAAGTAATCCAACACTTGCTGGGCTATTTCCTTTTAATATATGTTCTGTGTGCATGCTTCCTATATGCCATTTATACCGTTTTTCACACTTGACATTGTTGCACTCAGCTAAGTCATTTGTTATGTGGTTGACAATGGGTGGATGCGTACTAAATCTCTTCAGTCGTGTCCGACTCGTTGCGATATCATGGACTGTAGCCCATCAGGCTCCTCTGTCCATGGGATTCTCCAGGCAAGAATACCAGAGTGGGTTGCCATTTCCTCCTCCAGGGGTTCTTCCTGACCTTGGGATTAAACCCATGTCTTCTCCCTCTTCTGGCAGGTTCTCGACCAGTAAGCGCCACCAAATGTTATATATACCTACAGTTTCCTTATGACATACAAGCATTTCATATGTATGCGTGTGTCTGCTTGTTCGTGGGTATGTTGGATCGTGCATGCATATATACATGTTTCTTCAGTGGTTAACCCTCTTTTTGTGTTGTGCTGGAAGAAGAGTGTGTGCTTTGATAAAATTGACCATTTCTTTCTCTAATTTTTCTGATTTATTTTTCCTATCACATTATCTAATGAATCATCACCAGGTTTTGAAACCCACAACGTCTGTCGTGATGGCTACAGCTCTCTGTTTCCAGAAATATATATATATATATATATATTTATATATTTTTCCAATCTGTATTCTTTTCATTTCTTCCTAAAATTGTAGATTTCTCCATGGTTATCTGGCTTTTAATGTGACTTGCTTTGTACCTGCAGTTTATTTGGAACTACTCTTCAGATTTAATGTGTAGATAAACCATCCATGTCACTTGATCACTATACCGCCTTAGAGAATATATTTCTTCTCTTTCAAAGATTAATTTGCTCACAGGCACTGAAGTGACCCCCCACACTGAATCTCTGGGGAGAAATGAAGAAAGTCTTGATTGCATGTCAAATTTTTTTCATTTCTTTAATCAACCACTGTGGATATGTTTTGTTTTTAAGGCGTGATGGAAAATGGGAAAAAATACGCATCACGGGAAAGAAAGAAGATGACAACACTTATGTTTTCGAGTGTAAGTATGACTGTCTCACTGGTCAGAAACGTTTGGGTGGAAATCTCGGCACAACTTCCTTCAGTAACCCACATGCCTGAATTCTGGTGCTGCTGCTGCTGCTAAGTCACTTCAGTCGTGTCCGACTCTGTGCAACCCCTTAAATGGCAGCCCACCAGGCTCCCCCGTCCCTGGGATCCTCCAGGCAAGAACACTGGAGTGGGTTGCCATTTCCTTCTCTAATGCATGAAAGTGAAAAGTGAAGGTGAAGTCGCTCGGTCGTGTCTGATTCTTCATGACCCCATGGACTGGCGCCTACCAGGCTTCTCCACCCATGGGATTTCCAGGCAGAAGTACTGGAGTGGGGTGCCATTGCCTTTTCCACACCTGAATTCTACTAACAATTGAAGGGGTGAGCGGGCTGCAGTCCCTATGATTTCCATGCACGTCACTTTGTCATGGGACAAGGGTTCAAACACTCAGTTTGGATATCTCCTCCCAACTGTGAGTGTTACTAAGTGAGAATAATGTGTAGACCTGTATTTCATACGGTTCTCATAGAAAATTTACAATAGCCTTAGAAACTGACACTTTTGTTTTCAAGTATAAGTGTAAGTATCTTGAGTTTCTATCTTGAGTTTCCACGTCACTGTCATTCACTTCTTACAAACAATCTTAAAATATCTTAATCCATTCAAGGAATTTCAGACAAACTTGAACCCAAGGAAATCATCCTGAGTTCAATCAAAGAGGCAGCTTCTGTTCAAAGCAACGGGTATTGTGCCAAGATTTACATCTGTTAGTTCTTTGTGAAGGCCCTAAACATCATTTCTGATTTTACATGACTAAGGGTTACATAGTGAAATTTGCTCAGTCATATCTGACTGTTTGTGACTCCGTGGACTACACAGTCCATGGAATTCTCCAGGCCAGAATACTGGACTGGGTAGCCTTTCCCTTCTCCAGGGAAGGGGTACATGTTGCTGCTGCTGCTGCTAAGTCACTTCAGTCGTGTCCTACTCTGTGCGACCCCATAGACGGCAGCCCACCAGGCTCCCCCGTCCCTGGGATTCTCCAGGCAAGAACACTGGAGTGGGTTGCCATTTCCTCCTCCAGTGCGTGAAACTGAAAAGTGAAAGGGAAGTCGCTCAGTCATATCCAACTCTTAGCGACCTCATGGACTGCAGCCCACCAGGCTCCTCCGTCCATAGGATTTTCCAGGCAGGAGTACTGGAGTGGGGTGCCATTGCCTTCTCCAGAAGGGGTACGTATTTGACTACAATTGAACTGTATCAGGTCAATTGGACAAGAAGGTGGGAATAGAAAAGTCTTGCTGCTTTCTCTGGTGTCCTAACAACTGTAGCATTCACCAACCCATGGAGTGAACACAGATCAACACAGGATGCACCCTCGCTAATAATAATAATAATTTTGCCACAAAAAGGCTATTTGACAATATGTTAAGGCGTGGTTGTATATATCTATCCTTTCTTTCACAGATGAGGGTACCACAAAATTAATAGTTATATATGCATCAGGCAATGTTCTGGTAGTATGTGTTATCAACATTGATGAGGAAGGCAATGAAACAAAGCTGGCTGCAATATTGGGTAAGTGTGAATCCCCCATACGCACACAGACATGGTCATGTAACATTAACAATGTCAGCACTTTTATCCATAAGATCAGTATGTGCTGAGCACATCCTTTCCGTGGTCTGCAGAACCTGCCTATTCTGTTTCACTGAGGTCAGGGCACTGGAACATCATCTAAGAATAAAGAGTAGCTCCTAGGAGTGGGGAAGAGGAGATAGTCAGATATTTCTAAATAGTTTCCATCTGGTGGAACTAAAAAAAAATTTAAAAACTGAGTTTGGCTAGAAATTTCTAGCAATTTTTTTCTTAAATTAAAAACTTTTTAAAAATTTTAAAAACATTTAAGTTCTTAAATTTAAAAAGAAATCTAATTAGAGGAAAACCAGAATATTGTGTTGGTTGTTAGTTTTTATTTAAAACTTCAATTAATTTCCATTCATGGATATAATGAGGCTACTCTCAATTTTTTTCATTTGATACCAGGTTCCCAATGCACTCTAAGCCTCAGAGCAGAAACTTTCATAATAAATCTTTGCCTTGTTCAATTTTCCAGTACATTGTTATTATTAGCACTGATAGCAGCCGGAATACCCACACAGAAGCCCTGAGAGGTGTGTGTACACGTTGGAATGAAATTTGTGTATTTCAAGAAAGTTACTGGGGAGAACATTGAGCTAATTAACAAATAGATCACCACCAATTACTACATGTGATGTGGTGAATGTGTCTCTCTCAGGACAGAACCTTGTTTCCTATATATTTGGATCAGAACAAGGCCTGAGAGGCAGTTACAGTTTCTGGGAAGTTGGTACAAAGGCAAGCAGGTTCCATACTCTGAGGTGTGGGCCCCAAATTCATGGAGCTCCTGTGAGTCTTTGGGTCCAAATTCATGGAGGTCCTGTGGGTCTTTGGGTCCAAATTCATGGAGCTCCTGCGGGTCTTTGGGTCCAAATTCATGGAGGTCCTGTGGGTCTTTGGGTCCAAATTCTTGTGGGTCTTTGGGGTCCTGCTGCTGATGCTGGCGGGGGGGTCTAGTTACGGAGCTGGATGGGGAATGACTCTTAAGACAGACAGCAGACATCTGAGTCAAGGGAAATGGTTACTGTTTTAGGCTTAATTTATAACAAGTCACGATCTGATTGTACACTCAACTTCTTGTTCTGTACTCAGAAATTTCCTGGGTTCTAAGGGGCAAAATTCTGCTTTGTGTGTGACATTTTTCAGTGAAAGTCGATATTGAAGCAGAAGTCTTGGAACTGTTCAAAAAGCTGATAGCAGTCAAAGGGATTGAAGAAAAAGATATTCTGAAGATCTTCGAAAGTGGTAATAGAATTAAACTTTTTCCTAAAGATATTGTTCACTTGATATGTAAATATATGACCAAGAAACACATCAATATAGATAACATTTCTATCTCCATACATAATGCTTTACATAATCACTTATTTTAAAAAAACCATCTTGGAATTATTTGGGTATGGCAGTTCAGTGGATGTTTCTTTCCTGTCTTTTTGATCTCCGCCCCCTCCAGATGACTGTCCTCCCTGTGGAGAAGGTGCTGCTGAGTGTAAGTGAAAATAGCCTCTGATTAACGTTCCATTAAATAAATCAATAAGGACACATTTGCAGGTAACAATTTTTGTCCCGATAACTGACATGGTATTGCTTGGGACATCTTTCTGTTACATTAGGTAATTTCTCTTCTCTTGAACCATATTAAATTTCAATGTTTTGGTTGATTAATGCTGAGCAGGTTTGGGGAGAGAGGCTTATCCTGCAGGAATCTTGCAGACCAGAGTCATCAGAGAGAAGCAGGAATCCCCACAAGTTGGTGGAAACTATCAGTGTTCCCATCAGTCCTGACCTCATGGTTGTTGACACCCTTCCCTCCTCCAGGGGAATGGGATTAAAGAGAGCTCAGGATTTCTGCATGATCAGTATTTAATCTCACATGATTCTGACAGAACCAGTAAAAGGCTTCCAACCACACTGTCTGGAACATGGATTTTTATATTCCCCCTCAGAAGAAGACATTTAAATTGAGGTCTCTAAACTTTCTAAACGAAGACAACTTCAGAATACAACACTGACCTAGTCTGAAGTGTTTGTTTTAATATTTTTCTGGACAAAAAATAAAAGACAAAGAAGCTTCCAGGTGAGTATGAGAAGAAAGAAGTGCTGTATATATTCAATGGAATATTACTCAGTCATAAAAAAGAAAGAAAAACTAGTGTTTGCACCAACATGGATGGGTGTAGAGACTGTCATACTTAAATGAAGTAAGTTGAAATAGAAACATAAATATCATATAATATCACTTATATGTGGTATCTGAAATTTGACACTGAGGAACTTATTTACAACACAGAAAGAGACTCACAGAATCACAGACTTGTGATTGCCAAGGGGAAGGAGGCTGGGGAAGAGAAGGACTGGGAGTCTGGGGTTAGCAGATTCAAACTATTACTTACAGGACGGATGGATAAAAGTGTCCAACTGTGTAGCCCAGGGAAATATACGCAAGACTCTGCAAAATCCTAAGTAGGAAACGTACCTGAGTAAGAGCGGATACTAATGCACGTACATAGGAATTATACGCTGCGCTAGTATAAACTATTGACTTTGCTGTACCCACACTAATACAATATTGTAGATGAACTATGCTCCATTACAAAATAAAAACTAAACAATTTGAGGTTTGAAGATACAAAAGACACAACATGTGGAATTAGAGGCATATGCTCCAATCACAGACCTGAACATGCATTCTGAAATCATAGCTCCTAGAGTCGATCCCAAATGGGAAAGATCACCCCACAAGCACATCATGGGGAAATTCCACATGGACTCCAGCATCACAGAGATGTGGAGTAGTGAGGTCCACCAGGATTCTGACATTGGATCAGCTACCAGCGCCTGTACCCTGGACAGCCTGCTACCTGAGCCTCACTTCTATCAGCCGTCATGCAGTCGACTCTCCTAAAAGGTTCTGTTTTATTCACCTACAGAAACAGTCACTGAGACCAGACATGTCCTCGTCTCCTCGGAATCAAGGTCAACAACACAAAGACGACTTCCCTGGTTCCTGATTAACACGATCCTTCTCTCTTCACATTCACACTCCTTCTCCCATATCATCTCTCCTGGTCATTAATCACATCCTGGGGGGCGGATCTGATTTCTGAATGTTTAAATAAATTGCTTAATTATACAGCTGAGTTACGTGTATCTGTGCTGAATGTCTCCACTTTAAAACACACAATTCATTCAGTTCAGTTGATCACTGTGACATCATGGACCGCAGCATCCAGGCCTCCCTGTCCATCACCAACTCCCGGAGTCCACCCAAACTCATGTCCGTTAAGTCAGTGATGCCATCCAACCATCTCATCCTCTGTTGTCCCCTTTTCCTCCTGCCCTCAATCTTTCACAGTATCAGGGTCTCTTCACATGAGCCAGCTCTTTGCATCAGGTGGCCAAAGTATTGGAGTTTCAGCTTTAACATCAGTCCTTCCAATGAACACTCAGGACTGATCTCTTTTAGGATGGACTGGTTGGATCTCCTTGCAGTCCAAGGGACTCTTAAGAGTCTTCTCCAACACTACAGTTCAAAAGCATGACCTTCTCTGAAAGTCCATGGACTGTAGCCCACCAGGCTCCTCTGGGATTCTCTACTCAAGACTACTGGAGTGGGTTGCTATTTCCCTTCTCCAGGGGATATTCCTGATGCAGGGATCAATCCTGAGTCTCCTGCAAAAGATTCTTTCCTGACTGAGCCACCAGTGAACCCTGGGTCAGTTTATTATTTCATGAAATCAGTGTGATGTTTCCAGGAACAGGGTCAGGCTCCGTCAGGAAGTTGTAACCGTTCACAGAATCTAAAGATGGTCTTCAGGCCTCATAGACTGCAAAGAGCAGAGGATTGTAGGATTTCCAAGGACTGGGCATTCCCATTGTCATGGGCAGAGCACACAGATCAGCTCCCCATGGTGTTTGAGATGTTTACAATGTGAAACACCAACCATCCTAGATAGAGAATATTCCAAGGGTTGAGTCAAAGCTCAGAGATTTGGTCCAGGAGCTGGGAAAGGAATACTAGACCTAAGTGACATCTAACAGAATAAATGTTTTAGATCCTACATAGATCCTCCAAATGGGCTGCAGTTGGCCAAAGTCAAAGGCACCAGTAGTGAATGTTTCCATTGCTTACTTGGTAATAATGGAGGTCAAAGGCAACGTTAAAGTTTTCCCATGTGTACAGCAGAGTGTAGGCAGTTGGACTTTGGATTCCAGTCTTCACAGCTGGTCTGAAAATGCTGAACTGGAGAGTGGATACAGAGACAGGCAACTGAGCAAATTAAGATGGTGAATCTCTTAAGAAAAGTTGAAAGGAAGACCTGGCATAAACAGGTCAAAAATTCTGAAATATCATATACACACATATGGATTTATGTATATATATGCATACGCATATTATATACATATAATGGTGTGACTTGTGTATTTGTGATGCCAAGATTAATATGGAAAAACCCAATCATCACATCAAATCCAACTGATACCAATGATGAGGTTGATGTTACTTAATTTTTTTGGTTTCCAAAATTACTGCAGATGGTGACCGTAGCCATGAAATGAAAAGACGCTTGCTCCCTTGAAGAAAAGTTATGACCAATCTAGACAGCATATTAAAAAGCAGTAACATTACCCAAGATGGTGGAGTAGAAGGTCATGCGCTCAGCTTCTCCTGCAAGAACTCCAGAATTACAACTCACTGCTGAACAACCATTGACAGGAGAAAGTTGAATCCCACCATAAAAAAGATACCCGACATCCAAGGGCAAAGGAGAAGATCCAGCAAGACGGTAGAAGGGGCGAAATCACGTTGAGGATCAAACCCCATACCTGCCAGAGACACTCGGAAGGCTCAAACAAAGCTTGTGCGCACCAGGACTCAGACACTCCACAGAGACTGAGCCAGAAGTGTGTTTCAGCGTCTCCTGTGGAGATGCAGGTCAGCAGTGGACTGCTGCAGGGGCAGGGGCTCCGGAGACAGCAGACCTGAGAATGGCATAAGCCCTTTTGGAGGAGGGTGGCATTAACCCCACCATACAGCCACCAGAACATGCAAAGGACTGGTGACACAGACTCTTGAAGTGCACGAAAAAAAGCGTGTGTGCACCAGGTCCCAGGAGAAAGCAGCAGTGACCCCACAAGAGATTGAACGAGACTTGCCTGTGAGCATCCAGAAATCTTCCATGGAGGCCTGCTGCAGAGTTGACGGGTACTGAGTGAAACAGTGCATGCAAGGGACCTTTTGAAGAAGGTCACCATTATCTTCACTACCTCCACCTCAGTTTTGCCTCATGTCAAACAGGGAGGGAACACAACCCTGGCTATCAACAGAAAATTGGGTTAAAGATTTACGGGGCATGGTCCCACCCGTCAGAACAAGATCCAGTTTCTCCCTCAGTTAGTCTCTCCCAGCAGGAAACTTCCATAAACCTCTTGTCCTTCTCCATCAGAGGGCAGACAGAATGAAAACCACAATCACAGGAAACTAACCAGTCAGATCACATGGACCACAGCCTTGTCTAACTCAATGAAACTATGGGCCATGCTGTGTAGGGCCACAGAGGATGGACAGGTAATGGTGGGAAGTTCTGACTAAACACGGTCCACTGGAGAAGGGAATGGCAAACCACGTCAGTAGTCCTGCCTTGAGATGCCCATGAACATTATGAAAAGGTAAAAAGATAGGACACTGAAAGAGGAACTCCCCAGGTCAGTAGGTGCCCAATATGCTACTGGAGATCAGTGGAGAAATAACTCCGGAAAGAAAGAAGAGACGAAGCCACAGCAAAAACAACACCCAGTTGTGCATGAACCTGGGGATGGAACTAAAGTTCGATTCTGTAAAGAGCTTTATTGCAAAGGAATCTGGGATGTTAGGTCCATGAATCAAGGCAAATTGGAAGTGGTCAAACAGGAGATGACATGAGTGAACATCGACATTTTAGGGATCAGAGAACTAAGATGGACTGGAATGGGTGAATTTAACTAAGATGACCATTATATCTACTACTGTGGGCAACAGTCCCTTAGAAGAAATGGAGTAGCCCTCATAGTCACAAAAGAGTCCAAAATGCAGTACTTGGATGCAATCTCAAAGACAAGAGAATGATCTCTGTTCATTTCAAAGGCAAACCATTCAATATCACAGTAATCCAAGTCTATGCCTGGACCAGTAATGCTGAAGAAGCTGAAGCCGAATGGTTCTATGAAGACCTACAGAAACTTCTAGAACTAACACCCCAAACACATGTCCTTTTCATTATAGGGGACTGGAATGAAAAAGTAGGAATCAAGAAACACCTGGAGTAACAGGCAAATTTTGCCTTGGAGTACAGAAAGAAGCAGGGCAAAGATTAATGGAGTTCTGCCAAGAGAATGCACTGGTCATAGCAAACACCTTCTTCCAACAACACAAGAGTATATTGCACACGTGGACCTCACCAGATGGTCCATACTGAAATGAAAATGATTATATTCTTTGTAGACATAGATGGAGAAGCTCTATACAGTCAGCAAAAATGAGACCGGGAGCTGACTGTGGTGCAGATCATGAACTCCATATAGCCAATTCGAGGCTTAAATTGAAGAAAGTGGGGAAAACCACTAGACCATTCAGGCATGACCTAAATCAAATCCCTATGATCATGGACTGAAAGTGAGAAACAGATTCAAGGGATTAGATCTGATAGACAGAGTGCCTGAAGAACTATGGATGGAGGTCCATGACATTGTACTGGAGGCAGTGATCAAGACCATCCCCAAGAAAAAGAAATGCAAAAAGGCAAAATGGTTGTCTGAGGAGGCCTTACAAATAGCTGTGAAAAAAAAGAGAAGTGAAAGGCAAAGGAGAAAAGGCAAGATATTCCCATTTGAATGCAGAGTTCCAACAAATATCAAGGAGAGGGAAGAGAGCCTTCTCCAGTGATCAATGTAAAAAATAGAGGAAAACAATAGAATGGGAAAGACTAGAGATCTCTTCAAGAGATCATAGAGATCTCTTGAAAATTAGAGATTCCAAGGGAACATTTCATGCAAAGATGGGCTCAAAAATGGACAAAAATGGTATGGACCTAAGAGAAGCAGAAGGTATTAAGAAGATTTGGCAAGAAAACACAGAAGAGCTATAAAAAAAAAAAAAAAAAAAGATCTTTCATGGCCCAGATAACCATGATAGTGTGATCGCTCACCTAAAGCCAGACATCCTAGAATGCAAAGTCAAGTGGGCCTTAGGAAGCATCACTGCGGACAAAGGTAGTGGAGGTGATGGAATTCCAGTTGAGCTATTTTAAATTTTAAAAGATGATGCTGTGAAAGTGCTGCACTCAATATGCCAGCAAATTTGGAAAACTCAGCAGTGGCCACAGGACATACAAGCTCTGATTTCATTTCAATCCCAAAAAAGGCAATGTGAAAAAATGCTCAAACTACCGCACAATTGCACTCATCTCACATGCTAGCAAAGTAATGCTCAAAATTCCCCAAGCCAGGCTTCAACAGTACTTGAACTGTGAACTTCCAGATGTTCAAAATTTAGAAATGGCAGAGGAACCAGAGATCAAATTGCCAACATCCTTTGGATCACAGGAAAAGCAAGAGAGTTCCAGAAAAACTACTTCTGCTTTACTGATGCCAAAGCCCAACATGACTTTGTTGATGAAAACAAGTGGTGGAAAATCCTTCAAGAGATTGGAACAGCAGACTACTTTCACTGCCTCCTGAGACATCTGTAAGCAGGTCAAAAAGCAACAGTTAGAACCGGGCATGGAACAACAGACTGGTTCCAAATGGGTAAGGAGTACATCAAGGTGGTATATTGTCACCCTGCTTATTTAACTTATATGCAGAGTACATCATGAGAAGTGCTGGGCTGGATGAAGCACAAGTTGGAATCAAGATTGCCAGGAAAAATATCAATAACCTCAGATATGTAGATGACACCACCCTTATGGCAGAAAGTGAAGAAGAACTAAAGAAAGAGGCTCTTGATGAAAGTGAAAGAAGAGAGTGGAAAAGTTGGCAGAAAACTAAGATCATGGCATCTGGTCCCATTACTTCATGGGAAATAGATGGGGAAACAATGGAAACAGTGACAGGCTTTATTTTTTGGGCTCCAACATCACTGCAGATGGTGACTGCAGCCATGAAATTAAAAGACACTTGCTCCTTGGAAGAAGAACTATGATGACCCTAGACAGCATATTAAAAAGTAGAGACATTACTTTGCCAACAAAGATTTGTCTAGTCAAAGCTGTGGTTTTTCTGGTAGTCGTGTATGGATATGAGAGTTGGATTATAAAGAAAACTCAGCTTGAAAATATTGATGCTTTTGAACTGTGGTGTTGGAGAAGACTCTTAAGAGTCCCTTGGACAGCAAGGAAATGCAACCAGTCCATTCTAAAGGAAATCATTCCTGAATATTCATTGGAAGGACTGATGTTGAAGCTGAAGCTCCGATACTTTGACCACCTGATGTGAAGAGCTGACTCATTGGAAAAGACCCTGATCCTGGGAAAGATTGAAGGCAGGAGGAGAAGGGGATGACAGAGGAGGAGATGATTGGATGGTATTAGCAACTCGATGGACATGAGTTTGAGCAGGGTCTAGAGATGGTGAAGGACGGGGAAGTCTGGCGTGCTGCAGTCCATGGGGTCGCAAAGAGTGGGACATGACTGAGCGACTGAACAGAGCTGATGTTACTGGAAATAACACTCCTGAGGAAATGTACAGATTACTTGAAAGATGTGTTACTAAATCTGATATAGACAAAAAATAATACTTTTTCTGTCTTTAATCCAGTAAAGGAATTGAGTAAAATGTTCAACAAATTTGCAGGAAAAGAAGATTTAAATGAAAATTGTATAAGAAGAAGAAATATCAACAGTTAGATATAGTCACCCGCAGACACATGCTCCTGAGTTCCTATTATTCTTCATTTTAATTTCATCCTGAGTCCTCTAGCCAGAATCAAGGCCTTCTAACAGATTTCCATAGATTCTACATACCCAGAGGAAAGAGTAATCCAAAATAGACACTCAGCCTAATACGCAGCACCACTAAGTACAATAGCCAGGATGTGGAAGCAACAGAAATGTCCACCCGCAGAGAACTAGATAAGGATGTAGCTGCTCTTGCCGTTGTTTAGTCGGAAGTTGTGTCTGACTCTTCTGCACTGCAGGGACTGTAGCCCCCCAGGCTCCTCTGTTCATGGGATTTCCCAGGCAAGAATACAGGACATAGCAAATGGAATACTCCTCAGCCACGTGCAGAGCTGTGGATGGACCTACAGAGTGTCGTAGAGTGTGAGGCAGCTCAGAAAGTGAAAAAGAAATACAGTATATTAGCTCGTGTATCTGCAATCTAGTCATAGGGAAGGGGTACAGATGAGCCTAGTTGCAGGGCAGAAGCAGAGACACAGGCGGAGAGCACAAACTTCTGGACACCAAGGGAGAAGCAGATGTTGAGAGGATATGGGAGACTGGGATTCGCATATATACACTACTGATACTGTGTGGAAAATAGGTAACTAATGAAGACCTACTGCACAGCACAGGGGACTGTACTCAATAGGCTGTAGAGATCTGAACGGGAAGGAATTCCAGACAAGAGGGGATGTATATACATGTATCCTTGATTCACCTTGCTGTATGGGAGCACTAACGCAACAGTGTAACACTACGATACTCCAACAAAACTTTTTATAACAATTCTATATATGTATATGCATGCTTTGTCGTTAACATGCAAACATCCTGAGCAGCAGCCTTTATTTCACACATAATGAGAATTAAAATATGAAGAGCATTATATTTTTGTTTGCGGAATTAATTTTGCAGATTGTGTTCATTCATAGAGATCTAATTTGTGGATCCAATTTTTTTTTATATTTTGCTCTATGATTGTGTCATAGTTACTAGAAAGTGAAAGTGAAGTCGCTCAGTCATGTCCAACTCTTTGCGACCCCATGGACTGTAGCCCACCAGGCTCCTCCGTCCATGGGATTCTTCAGGCAAGAATACTGGAGTGGGTTGCCATTTCCTTCTCCAGGGGATCTTCCTGACCCAGGGATTGAACCCGGGTCTCCCGCATTGCAGGCAGACACTTTAACCTCTGAGCCACCAGGGTCATTTCAGTTACTAGAACAGTGAGCTTATTTCCAAATGTTTCAACACCACAATCAACACTCCAGTTGATGATGTTCTTATGTATCAGTTGCTTTAGAATGTCTTTAAATGTAATGCCTTATGGAAGTGAACGCAGTTCTAGGGACTTCTCTGGCTGCCTAGTGGTTAGAACTCTGCCTTTCAATGCCGGGGACATGGGATCTATTCCTGGCTTTCGAACTAAAATCTCACATGCCTTGTGGCCAAAAAAACCGTAACATAGAACAGAAGCAGCATTGTAACAAATTCAAAAAAATTTTTAAAATAGCCCACATAAGGATTAAAAAAAAAAAAAAAAACCTTTAAAAAACAATGAACCCACTTGTAGAACTTTGATACCTACAACCAATCAAGGGCACTGTTCAAAACACATTATCATTTATATTCTCAAGTCATATTGTATTCTTCTCACAGAGTCACATTGAACTCACTCTTCCAACTATTGACAGAGCATCACACAAAACCTTTTCCATGGAATAGTCCGTCTTTCCAAAATAGTTCCCATACACCCTCTAACTTTCCACCTTTCTCTATGCTCAAGCTACTGCTTCTAAAGAGGGATTCACTTGGCAATCGTTTGCTAGCTTGTATGAATGTGTATCTTACTCCTTTCACAGGAAGACTGCTCAGTGGATGATGTACTGACTCTGCTTCCTGCTGAATTCTGCGGCTCAGGCTCTTGTTGGCACTAAATCTGTATTTACTGAAACCAGCTCAAAGTGTGGACCTGAGGCATCTTACAGAGCACACATTCTTCATGATGTGAATGTAGGTATAAGTTTAGCGGACCTTGTATGGAACTCATTCTCCAGCAGTTTACTGTCAGATAAAGGAGAGATCAAAGCCTGCTGCAGAGAAGGGTGCTTTTCTCTCATCTGGTGCTCACATCTTGAGAAGCAGTAGTCTGGGGTTTTCCACTGTTGATGTTGCACTTGGTCTCCACCCTGACCTCACCTAACCCTCACTAAACAGTAGAGTCTTGTGGAAGGGGTGGAAAGGTTCATTTCCTATTTTAATTGACAATGAAGTGGTTTGGTTATGGGCTATGTCCAGGTGCTGATGGACTGAAATACCTAGAAAGGAATTACGTGTCCAGCGTTCAGTAAAACTAACACATGTGATGATATGAAAACATGCACTGACCCATAAATGCCAGTACTGGAATGCAGAAGCAAAGATGCACAGTGGCAAGTTACAATGGGGCCTTTCTCTATGGGGCCTTTCTCTACGGGGACCTTTCTCTACGGGGGCCTTTCCCTACGGGACCTTTCCCTACGGGGCCTTTCCCTACGGGACCTTTCTCTACGGGGCCTTTCTCTATGGGACCTTTCTCTCCTGAACTGGTCCTTTCTGACATTTCTAGGAAATTTCCTCCCATCCACAACAACTCTCAATTCTAAAGTTTCTGCAAGTATTAAGAAGGTGATGGAAATCTCAGACAAATGGGACACCTTTAGGAACTATGTGAAGTGTACAATGTAGGTCCATTGAACCTTGGTCACGAAACGTTGAGGGAATTGGGTGTTCTTAGTGGCCAAGGTCAAAGGTTTCCTTGCATTGTTTTGACAGGTGTTATGGCAATGGCACCCCACTCCAGTACTCTCCCCTGGAATACGCCATGGATGGAGGAGCCTTGTAGGTTGCAGTCCATGGGTTGCGAAGAGTCGGCCACGACTGAGTGACTCACTTTGACTTTTCACTTTCATGCACCGGAGAAGGCAATGGCAACCCACTCCAGTGTTCTTGCCTGCAGAATCCCAGTGACAGGGGAGCCTGGTGGGCTGCCGTCTATGGGGTTGCACAGAGTCGGACACGACTGAAGTGATTTAGCAGCAGCAGTAGTAGCATGCAACATAAAATAGGAAAACAAAGATTACAGAGAAAAGAAATTGTAAGACAAAGTTAATCATGTAGGAAAGAGAGTCTTTGTACTCATAGAAACCTGGAGAAGCTAGAGAAAGAGGCACCAGGAAGACATAACAAGCATGGATTAGCATTGTTTGGAGGAGAGGTTACAAGAGTACTGTTTCAGTAACACCATTCTGTTTTTACTTATCAATTTTTACCTACATTTTTGCCAATACTGATGAAAAGAGTTTGAGATAGACATCCCCTGAATTCTCTTATTTACAAAATAACAATTTTGCCGCAACCTGTTGCCATCATCTCTGAGAGTGCTATGTTTAATCTCCCCTTGATTAGCAGTTAGAAAGGTGAACTTCAAAAGATGCGATGGCCCAGGATACATTCCCAGGGAGACAGGTGTTGGTAAGAATCCAAAAGGAAAACCTGGGGATGTTGGAGGTGCCTAAGGAGAGATGGAAGAAGGTTCATGCCGGGAAGAGAAGGTGTATCAGCTGGGATCACATCTCTGCTTGAAATTATCTGAATGAGGACGACCGTTGTGGTCCAGTGACTCACACTCTGCTCTTGCACAGCAGGAGGCAGGAGTTCCATCTCTGGGTAGGGAGTTAAGTTCCCAGGATGAGAGGAAATACAAAGAAGAGATTCTTTGACTGTTTCACTGATCTTGATAATAACTAGACATATAGAGTTTGGAGATTTTTTTCTTCTTCAAAATTCTTGAAATTATAAGAACTACTGTCTTGCTTTCTTGCTTGCCTAAGAAAAAACTTAATCAATGGATAAATGAGATATCAGAGATTTGATGGATCAAGTGTGTCTGGAGAGGGGGAGACAGAAGTGGAGTTCTGACATGCCTTCTTTACAGGAGGTTAAGGGGCACAGAACGGATCCTCATCTTAGTTATAAGGAGGACAGAGCCCGCCGTGGGGCAGGAGAAGGTGATGAATAGTTTGTGCTGATGTGTTTCTCATCTCAGAGAAATAGGAGGCTTTCCAAGGGTCTCTTAGGAAGTCATTTAACTATATGAAACCACACACTCAGCTTTACTTCTAGAGAATAAAATATAAACCATCTCCTCAACCTTAAGGAATGAATGCAGGTGTAGGGGATGTGAGTCCCGGACAGTTTATCCCATTTTGATCTCAATGTAGAAAGGAAAGATGAATATTCTTGAGCTGAAATATCACTTGTGTATGGTGATTTTCCACTCACTCTAAAGGTCAAAAGTCCAGATTCATGTAAGCATCTCCTAAAACAATCCTTTCTGTTGGGATGATAAAATGCCGTGAATGCTCAGCCCTGCCAAGCAGGATATTGAAGATCACTTCTCTGTAACCCTGGTCTTAGAAGGGACAACCATTGGTTCATGAAGAGTCACAACAACGTAAGGATGCTATAAAAAGTGGCACAATTCGCATCCTCTCCAACCACTGGGACACCCTCAGCCTCGACAGGAGAAAGTCCACGGGAGACACAAGATGAAGGTTCTGTTCTTGACTCTTCTCCTTGGTGTGGTTTGTGCCGCTCAAGAAGAGGAAGCTGAGCAAAGTGTCGCAGAGGTACCAGGGACGGTCTGATCTGGGAGGAGGTCTTGGTTTGTCTGTATCCCTTTTATAGTTTTGCTCTGTGGATTCATAACCCGAGTCATCTACCCCCAGCAATCCATTACTCCATTTACTGGCTCTGTTCCTCTTGTGTTTGGTGTCTGCATCTCTACTGTGTATTAATTGACTCAAGTCATTTTTACTGCTCTTGTAACACAGAACGGGGAGCAGCCAAACAGGGTTGGATCGGAGTTCTTGCATTTGACATCCGAGCTCAAGCGATCTCGGAAATGTCTCAGTTCTGTCTTATCCTGTGACTTTAGCTTTACATTATTTTATAAATTCTGCTCTGCTCAGTCAAGTTAGATAATGAATTGTACAGGGGATGGGAAGCTCACGAGGGATGGTGCTTGATGAAATAAAAAGATTAGGACAAATATTACGAAGGGGATTTTGCTGCAGCTTTCAGGAGAATGGAGAACCGTGTACTTTGGATCCACTTGTACAGAGAAGACTGCGGATACCACAGCGAACGGGACAACCAGGCTTTACGTCTGTAAAGTTGTGTTTAACAGTGACGAGGGCACAGTAGAAATCTACCTTTGTGTTGAGGAAGTAAAAATCACCCAGAAGGAAAATCTATCAACCCTGGTCTGAGGGAGGGTGTCTGCAGGAAGGGAGCCGTCTGGGTGATGTTGAGTGCATGACACCCTGAGCTGTGGGGCTGAGCAGAGTCTCCAGGGGCGGGGAGGGGCGGGGAGGGGCGGGGAGGGGCGGGGCGTCGTTCCCCTGTGAGTCTCCAGGAAATGTCCTGGAGCCTTAGCCCAGAGGGAGGTCCCAGAAGCTCCACTGGCATCAACTCATTAAAGGAAAGAGGAACACGGCAGCGGGGAGAGGCTCCTGTCCTGGTGCCCACAGTCCCCACCAGGGTCTTGAGCCCTTCCTGTGGAATCTGTAAGAGACGGTTCCCACTGTGCGCAGAAGCCGAGGGCAGGCGGAGAGCGCATAGTGAGCTCTGCCCTCGGGGCGTCCTCACGGGAGGTTTCATCACCCCTGAGTATACTAAAGACTCACAGCCCCAACAACCACTCAGGGAATGTCCACGACACAGCAGAGGGTTTACCAAGAACGTGCAAACTCAGGGATATTTATGAAGGAATAAAAACACTAAGAAAAAAACAAGTAAGTGGTGTCTGCTTGCAGAGGTTAGTTGATAAATATATAAATGTATAAATATTTTTATATTATCTATTGTACATGTATATATTTGATAGCATACTTACCATCAAATGACAGCCACACATACAGACAGAGCCTCACAAACACTCTCATACAGGATACTTTTGGTCCATTGTCATTAATTTTTTAAGAATACCATATTATCTTCCTGTCTGCTGTTTTAACAATTTTTGTGCTTGCTGTTTGAATTTTGAGTACACGCACGTGTATTTATGTATAATTATATGCACCTTTATGGAGGGCATAGTTTAATGTGCTTTGAGAGGTATACACCTTCTTCACGACCTAGACAGTCCAAATCTCAAATTCCTCCATTTCTTTCAAAAATCTCCCTTTCCTCACCACGAAATTCTACCCCTGGAGCAACAGGTAGCAATGGATCTCCTTATTCTCTCCTCTTCTAGAACTTCGGACGGTAAGATTATGAGTCCTGGTTGAGTTTCCCAGCTTCTGTAGCTCCCTCAGCATGGTGTTGTAAAAATGTATCTCTGTGAGTGCATTTGCAGGGAGTCACCTTTTTCAAGTCAAGTGAAAAAACATCGTTTGCACATATATAATTTTGGATGTGCAATGAGAGCTCAGTCAGTTCAATCGTGCCCGACTCTTGGCAACGCGATAGACTGTAGCCTGCCAGGCTCCTCTGTCCATGGGATTCTCCAGGCAAAAATACTGGAAGGGGGTTGCCATGCCCTCGTCCAGGGGATCTTCCCGACCCAGAGACTGAGCCTTGGTCTCCTGTGGCACCTGCATTGCAGGCAGATTCTTTACCCCTGAGCCACTGGGGACTATTTTGCAGCTATAGAAGGTGATTTTCTCCCACATTGTGGCTGTTTTGACTAACTTCCATGCATTTTCATTGTGACTAATGACCACAGACACAATTCATGGTGCACATTCTTCTCCATGTTGCCTATTCAAAACTTCATCCAATTCTTGTTGGATTATTTTCCTTTTAGTATTTCTTTCTTCCGTAAGCTTCCCATGGGCCAAATATATCTTTTATCATACAGGACATATATGAAGTCTGTGAAAGTCCTGATAATGGCTGACAACTTAGACATATTGTATATAAATATGTATATATATAATTACCCCCACCTGTCATATAAGCATATCACGTGTGCTTCTGTTTGTGTGTGTGTCTTTGTGTCAATATATGTGCATACATACATGAGTCTTTCAGTGTTTAATCCTCTTATGATGCTGTGATGCAAAAAGTTTGTGTTTTGGTAAAATTTAAAATTTCCTTCTCTAATGTTTGGTGATTTTTTTTCTATCATATAATCTAATAAGTCATGGACAAGGCTTTGAGAACCCCCAAAGTCTGTTGTGATGGCCTCACCTCTCCATTTCTGGGAAGTATTTGTTAGAAAGCTGTATTGATTTTATTTTTTCCCTAAATTCTAGATTTCTCCATTAAATTGGCTTTCAGCAGGACTTACCTTGTATTTGCATATTTATTTATTTATTTTTTAATTTTTAAAATTTTTATTTTTACTTTATTTTACTTTACAGTACTGTATTGGTTTTGCCATATATTGACATGAATCCACCACGGGTGTACATGCAATGTTTGCATTTTTATCTGTACTTCATCTTTGCAACTACTGCTCAGATGTAATGTGTAGATAAGCCATGCTTGTCAGTTGATAGTAACGTGACCTTCGAAAACATCAGCTTGTTCACAACCCCTAAGGTGACACCTCAGACTTAATCTTTGGGGGAAACAAAGAAAATCCCAATTGCATGTCACAGTTTCTTCATGTTTTAATCAATCCCCTGAATATGTTTTTAAGGTTGAATGGAAAATGGGAAAAAATAACAGTCACGGGAAAGAAAGAAGACGATAACACTTACATTTTTGAGTGTGAGTACGAACTCCGGGAGTTGGTGACGGACAGGGAGGCTTGGCGTGCTACGATTCATGGGGTTGCAGAGTTGGGCATGACTGAGCGACTGAACTGAACTGAACTGATGGGTGCTTCAATGACCAAAGTATGCTTGGGTGGAAATATTAGCACAACTTCCTTCAGTAACCCCACTCACCCGAATTCTACTCCTATGAATAATCAGAGGGGTGAGCAGGCTACAGTCCCTAAAATTTCCAAGCACTTTACTGTTTCATGGGACAAGGGTTCAAACACACGGCTTGGAAGTCTCCTCCCAATGGTGAGTGTTACTCAATGAAACAGAGGAGCCTGGTGAGCCACAGTCCACTGGTGTGGCAGAGAGACAGAATGACGGAGCGAGTAAACACGGACACACTCAATGAGAATAACATTTGTCGACCTGTATTTCATACGGTTCTTATAGGTCATTTACAACAGCCGTACGAACCCACGTCTCAAGGGTGCGTCATGAATTTGTGCAACAGTGCATTCGCTTTTAAAAACAATCTTAAAATATCTTATTCTATCTAAGGTACGGCGGATGAACTTGCATGCAAAGAAATCATCCGATGTTCAACCTTTAAAACAGTTTCTGTTCAAAGTCATGGGGATGTTGGCTAGGATTTACACCTCTGTCTTTTTTACAATGACCCTGAGAAAGGTCCGTAATTTTACATGGCCGAAGGGGTAATAATGTAACTATTATTCAAGTGTATCAGGTCAACTTTCTGAGAAGATGGAAATAAAACTATCTTGCCTGCTGTCCTTGCTCTCATAACATGTAGCATTCACCCCACCCGTGGAGTGAGACACAGATCAGTACAGAATGTACCCACTCTAACACCCTCATTTCCAAAATAAAGCTACCCGACAATGAATTAAGGCAGGGTTGCATATATGGATCTTTTCTCTCTCTCACAGATGAGGGTGCAAAAAGACTGAAAGTTGCTTATTTGTCTGACACTGTTCTGATACTATGTGTTTTCAACGTGGATGAACACGGTGTGGAGACACCATGTGCTGTAATATTGGCTGGTATGTATGATCCCCTCATAGTCCCATCACCACTGTGAGGAAACGTTTCCACTGTCAGCACTTTATCCATGAAAGAAGGATGTGGCAATAGTATCCATTCTGCAGTCTACAGGACCTAGGTCTTTATGTTGAGTGAGTTAAGAACCATGGAACAAAATCTACCAAGAGAGAGGAGTTAGTAGGGGTGAGGAGGTCAGAACCTCAGACATTTCTAAATAATTCCTAAATGTCGACATTAAAAAAAATTAAAAAAAAATAGCGTTTTATTAGAAATACTTTTGGGGTGGGAGGTGGGAGGGGGGGTTCAGGATTGGGAACTCATGTACACCTGTGGCTGATTCATGTCAATGTATGGCAAAACCAATACAGTATTGTAAAGCAAAATAAAAATTGAAAAAGAAATTAAAAAATGAGATTAAAAAGTTTACTTTGTGCTGGAGAATCAATAAATATTTTTGTCCCACTTAAGAAAAAAAGAAATACTTTTTTCTTACCTTTTTAGTTTTCATTGGAGGAAAATTGCAATACTGTGCTGGTTTCTGCTTTTTCTCCCTTTTTTAATACAGCAGGTCATTTCAAGCTGTAGCTATAAGGAGTCTAATCTCGATTTCACCATCTTATACCAGTATTCCAATGCAGTCTAAGCTTTGGAGCAGAAACTTTTAAAATAGCTCTTTATTCTGTTCAAGCTTTCAAACGCATTGTTCCTAGAAACAGTGATATCTGCCCAAATACTCACACAGATCACTGAGAGATTTAAGTACCATTGGAACAACATGTGTCTATTGCAGGAATGCTTCAAGTTAGAACATTGGGTTAATTAGAGGATAGATCATCTCCCATTATTATGTCTGACACGGCGAGAGTGTATCTGTCAGGGGAGAACCCTGTTTCCTATGTATCTGGGTCAGAACAAGACCTGAGTGGCAGGTACAGATTCTAAGAAGTTGATCAAGGAGCAGGTCGGTTCCATACAGTGATGGGAGGCTCCCCAAATTCATGGAGCTCCTCTGAGTCTTTGGGGTCCTCCTGCTGATGCTGGAGGGGGAAGGGTCTAATTCGAGAGCTGGATGGAATTAATTCTTAAGACAGAAGGCAGATATCTGAGTCATGGGAAACGGTAACTGTTTGAGGGCTAATTTATTCCAAGTGAGGATCTGACCTGGACACTCAACTTTTTGTTCTGTATTGAGAAATTTCTCTGGGCTGTAATGAGCTAAATTCTGCATTCTGTGTGTTTTTTTTTCCAGTTAAAATAAGTGTAAACCAGGAAGTCATGGACATATTCAATAAGCTGATCAGTGAGAAAGATATTAAAGAAGAAAATGTTGTGAATTTCATTGAAAGTGGTTAGTATGCTTTTCTTAAATATATCTTGCACCCGATACAGAAACATACTGTCAGAAAAAAATTTATTTCTTTAAAATTTTTCTGCATAAATAATCTTTTATATAATCTCTTACTTAAAAAATAAAATTTGGAAATCCTGGGGAATAGTAGTAATTGATGAATTTTTTCTTCCTGTTCTTTTTATCTTCCCCCAGAGGACTGTCCTCCCTGTGTACTACTAGAGACCAGAACAACTTCAGGGTAAGTGAAAAGGGTCTGTGATTATTGTTATTTCATTAAATAAATCAATAAGGACACATGGTGATTTCATGACTGCCAAACTCTGTACATAACAATTTTTTAGGTCCAACACCATACATTCTGTCACTAGAGAAGTTTTTCTGTTTTAGTAGGTATTTTCTCTTTTCTTGAGCCATATTAAATTGCAGATTAGTTGGTTGATTAATGCTGAGCAGCTTTGCTGAGAAAGCCTTATCCTGCAGGAATCTCGCAGACCAGAGTCATCAGAGAGAAGCAGGAAAGGCCACACAGTGGTGGAAACCGATTAGTGTTCCCGTCATCCTGACCTCATGGCCGTCCGTCACTCCCTTCCTCCAGGAGAACTGGGATTAAAGTGAGCCCAGGTTTCCTGCAAAAGCAGTGTATAATCTCACACGATTCTGCCAGAACCCGAGGGCCGTCCAAGGACACTACCAGAAACATGCATTTGAATTACATTCCCCTTTAGAAGGTGATTTTCTTAACGTGAGATCTTTAAACATTCTAAACTAAGACAGCCTCAGAAAATGACACAGATCTAGGCTAAAGTGTGGCCTCTGAATTTTTGCTGAGAAAAAAAAAAAAAAAGAAAAGAAAAAGGAAAGAAAAACACTAGCTTCCAGGGGAATACGATAAGAAAGATGTGGTGTATATTTTCCATGGAATATTACTCAGCCACAAGAGGGAAGAAATCATGGATTTGTAGCAACATGGAAGGACATAAAGATTGTCATACTAAGGAAGAAAGTCAAAGGAGAAAGATATCACGTGATACTACCTGTATGTGGAATATAAAATATGGCACGAAGGAAGTTATTGCAAAGGAAAGATGCACAGACAGAGAGAATGGGCTTGTGGTTGCCAATGGGTGGGGTTTGGGTAAGAGAAGGAAGGGGGGTTGGGGGTTAGCAGACGCAACAGTTTTACACGGGATGGATGGACCACAAGGTCCAAGTATATAGCGCAGGGATCTATACGCAACACACTTTAAAAACCATTATAGGAAAAGAATCTGAAAAAGACTAGATCTTAATGTATGTACGTGTAAACCACTTGTTGCTGTTCCTCTGAAACTAACACAAGATCGCTAACCAAATAGACTTCAATATAAAGTAAAAATCAAAACACCAATTGTTGAAAACCCAAAAGACAGAACTTGTGGAATTAGAGGTGTGTGCTCCAATCTCAGAGGCTGACCATGCATTCTAAAACCATTACTCCTAGAATCGATGCCCAATGAGAAAGATCGCCCCATATGTACATCCTGGGGAAAATTCCACATGGACCCCAACATCACAGAGGTGCAGAGTGTTGAGGTCCACCAGGATTCGGGCATTGGATCAGCTTCCAGCTCCTGTACCCTGCACAGCCTACTGCCTGAGGCTCACCCTCATCACATAGTTGATTCTACTAAACCTTTGCTCCTGTTTTGCTGACCTACAGAAAGAGTCCCTGAGACCAGATGCACCCTCGTCTCCGTGGGATCAAGACCAACAACACAAAGACGACTTTCCTGGTTCCTGAGTAACAGGATCCTTCTCTCCTGACACTCACACTCCCTCTCCCATCTCGTCTCTCCTGGCCACTAATCACGTCCTGCTTGGTGGTGTTTGATTTCTGAGGGTTTAAATAAATTGGTTTAATATACAGCTGAGTCGCCTGTGTGTGGAACAAAAGTTCCCATTTTACAATACCCAAATATGCACATTAAATTTAATTACAGGGGAACATAAGCCTATAATAGGATAGGGGTTCCATCAGAGACAGTTCTGGGAAGAAGTAAAAGGAGATTCTCTAGAGGTTCCATGGGAGAAGGAGATAAAGGACTAAGCCATCCTGGGACAGAGGACAGGGTGGTGGATCCTCTTTCTGTCATCAGGGGGTGGGGGGCAGTGTGGTCAAGAAAGATGTCCCTAAAAAGCACCTCATCCATCACAGGGAAAGAACTTGTGTTCCCTTCTCTGAGCTTCATAGAGAGTGTAACAAGCCAAGGGCCACAACAGGAAAAGTGCCTGTTCTGACAGCACCTGGACTTCTGCAGTTTAACTGAAGCCCTGATTTTCCTTAAGGACAGGATCACTAGCAATCAGAGGTGACCAGGTTCTGAGCCTTGGTGAATTCATAGTAACAGGAAGTCAGGGCAGTGCTGGCAGGAACAAGATGATTGACAGCTAGACAGGAAGCTGTAACTGTTCACAACATCTAAAGATGATCTTCCAGCCTCTTATGCTTCAGAGAGAAGTGGATGGTAGTGCTTCCAAGGAGAGGCCATCCCCACAGTCATGGGGAGAGCACATGGATCAGCTCCCCAGGGTGCTCAAGGTGTTTACAATCTGAAAGATCAATCATTCTCAAGATACAGAACGTTCTGAGGGTTGGGGCAAAGCTCATGGATTTGGTTCAAGAGCTCAGAAAGGAATGCTAGACCTAAGTGATATTTAACAGAATATGTGTTTTAGTTCCTACATAGACATGACTCCGAATGGGCTCCAGCTGGCCAGTGTCAAAGCACCAGTAATGAATATTTCCACGGCTTAGTTGATAGTAACAGAGGTCAAGGGCTGTGTTTAAATTCTCCCACCTGTATAGCAGAGTGTATGCTGTCGGACTTTGGACTCTGATCTTCACAGGTTGTCTGCAAATGCTGGATTGTGTGGATCACAGTAAACTGTGGAAAATTCTGAAAGAGATGGGAATACCAGACTACATGACCTGCCTCTTGAGAAACCTATATGCAGGTCAGAAAGCAACAGTTAGAACTGGACATGGAACAACACACTGGTTCCAAATAGGAAAATGAGGATGTCACAGCTGTATATTGTCACCCTGCTTATTTAACTTATATGCAGAGTACATCATGAGAAATGCTGGGCTGGAGGAAGCACAAGCTGGAATCAAGATTGCCAGGAGAAATATCATAACCTCAGATATGCAGATGACACCACCCTTATGCCAGAAAGTGAAAAATGACTCAGGAGCCTCTTGATGAAAGTGAAAGAGGAGAGTGAAAACGTTGGCTTAAAGCTCAACATTCAGAAAACGAAGATCATAACATCTGGTCTCACCACTTCATGGGAAATAGATGGGGAAACAGTGGAAACAGTAGCTGACTTTATTTTGGTGGGCTCCAAAATCACTGCAGATGGTGACTGCAGCCATGAAATTAAGAGACACTTACTCCTTGGAAGGAAAGTCATGACCAACCTAGATAACATATTAAAAAGCAGAGACATTACTTTGCCAACAAAGGTCCATCTAGTCAAGGCTATGAGCCAGGACCCAGCGTGAGGAATTCCACCCGTGACAAGGTCATGCGGCAGAGCTCTGATGGCAAGGCTAATCAGACCTCAGGTTTTTCCCCTGGAATTTCCTGAGCATCCACCCCCTCAAAAAATAAGAATCTGCCTGCTTTTCTACTCTTCTGACAGTCTCTGGAAAAAGTCAATTCAGGGCTTTAGTCTTCTGCATTTGAAAGAGTGTTTCAATCCAAGAACTCCTCTGATGGCTTTCTAGCCTGCCTGCAGGACTCATACAGCTGCGCATGTGATTGTTTGAGGCCTCCTGACCGCAGGAGGCACAGGAAGCTTAAAACATCCTAGGAATGTAGGGGCTTCCGAGGAACCAACATTAGAATAAGACTGATTAAAGGTTTCATTTGTTGAGTCAATACTTGCTGCCAAATTTTCATATCCTTTATTTTTAGATATAGTTGGTATATAGAAAACAAGTAGTAGACCTGGTATTAACAACATTAGATCTCTGAGTTAAGTACCTTCTTTGTTATAACCCACTACACCTTTGTTCTATAGAGATGTAACGTTAACGCTCTAAGGAGATGCAGATTAAAGAAAAACACTTCAGGGGAAATGAAATTAACATTCATTAAGGAAGAGAGCCAAAAAGTGTTAACAAGCCTCTTGGCCAGAAGATAATGTAAATCACCTGAGACCTTTTGTACACAAAAAGATATACAGAAAGAGTCTGGGCTGCGAATGCTACATAATTTTGTATTACCCATTGATCTCTATGTATAATCAAAAGTATAAAAGGCCTTGAAGGACAATAGAAGGAGAGCCAGTCGCTGGACTGGTTTTCCCCGTGTCTCCTCTTTACTCTAATTTCAGGCTGAATTCCCATCTGGGGTGTGGAGGCTCACTATGTCTACTTACTTGCCCCGGCTTTTAAGATGGCTTTTAAGATCCGTAAGAGAGAGAGTCCAAGGCGGGGCACTCTCCGATATTCAAACGGGTGCCGGCGGCCTAACAGAGATGGTGCAAATTCCTTGTCTGGAATTTTACTGGTCTTCCATGTAATCCAAGCTATTCAGCCCTCTTCCTCCACTTAATTCTCCTACTACACTATTGTTTCTTAATCTAATCTAATATTAATAAATAAACAAGTCTTCCCACGCCAACGCCATCCCCCCTTCGAATTCCCTGGATCCACCAGGGCTGGACCCCAGCAGCTATGGTTTTTCCTGTGGTCATGTATGGATGTGAGAGTTGGACTGTGAAGAAGGCTGAGCACCAAAGAATTGATGCTTTTGAACTGTGGTGCTGGAGAAGACTCTTGAGAGTCCCTTGGACTGCAAGGAGATCCAACCAGTCCATCCTAAAGGAGATCAGTCCTGGGATTTCTTTGGAGGGAATGATGCTAAAGCTGAAGCTCCAGTACTTTGGCCACCTGATGCGAAGAGTTGACTCACTGGAAAAGACCCTGATGCTGGGAGGGATTGGGGGCAGGAGCAGAAGGGGACGACAGAGGATGAGATGGCTGGATGGCATCACAGACTCGATGGACGTGAGTCTGAGTGAACTCTGGGAGTTGGTGATGGACAGGGAGGCCTGACATGCTGTGATTCATGGGGTTGCAAAGAGTCTGACATGACTGAGCGACTGAACTGAACTGAATAAGAATAGATACACAGATATGCAAATGAATACAGATTAAGGGGGAGTTTGTCTCTTAAGAAATGCTGAAAGTTGAGCCCTGGCCATAAATTATGTCAAAAATTCTGAAACATTATATGCACATATATTAATTTATGTATATACCTATATATATATATATACACACACACACAGATATAGATGTGTGACTATTTGTACCCATGATGTCATATTAATATGGAAAAAATGAGTCATCACCTCAAATCCAATGGATGATGATCAAGAGGGCACTATAAAACAGTGTTAGCTTACTGGAAATAATAGTCCTGATGAAATGTACACATTACGTGAAACTTGTGTTACTTATCCTGATGTAGACAAAATAAACTTTTACTGCCCTTTAATCTACTAAAGAAATTGAGTAGAATAGTCGATAAATTTGCAGGGCAAGAAGATTTAATTGAAATGTTTGAGAGGAATAGAAGAAATATTTCCTAAGCTTACAGAAAGCCACCCACAGAGACACGTTAGAGTTCATATTAAAGAATTTTCCATTCTCATTTGATCCTGCATCCTCTGGACAGAATTAGGTGCTTCTGACAGGTTTCATGAAATTCTATACACCCAGAAAAAACATTAATTCCAAATGGACACGCACCCCAGTATACAGCAGCACTGTGTACGATAGCTGGGACATGGAAGAAAACATGAATGTCCACCAAAAGCGGAACGGAGAAAGGCGTGGTTGTTGTTGCTGCTGTTTAGTCGCAAGTTGTGTCCAGCTCTTTGCCACCCCGTGAACTATAGCCACTCCATCCCCAGGGTCTTCTGTTCATTGGATTTCCCAGACAAGAATACTGGACATGCACAGTGGAATACTACTCAGCCGTGTGCAGAGCTGTGGATGGACCTACAGAGTGTCACAGCATGTGAACTAAGTCGGCAAGTAGAAAACAAATATTGTATATTAACTCACATGTGGGTGCAATCTGTGAATCTATGAATAGAAAAGAGGTACAGATGAACCTAGTTCCAGGATGGAAGGACAGACACAGACAGAGAGCACAAACATATGATCACCAAGGGGGAAATGAGATGTGGAGTGATATGGGAGACTGGGACTCTTGTATGTATACGCTGCTGATAGCATCTCTAAAATAGAGACCGGAAATGGCAATCCACTCCAGTATTCTTGCCTGGAGAATCCCATGGACAGAGAAGCCTGGTAGGCTACAGGTTACGGGTCGCAAAGAGTTGGAAATGACTGAGCAACTTCACTTTCACTAATGAGAACAGGCTGCCCAGCACAGTGAATGCTACTCAGTGCTCTGTGCTGACCTGCATGGGAAGGAACTCCTGAGAAGAGGAGATACACGCACATGTCTAGTTAATTCACCATCCTGTCTGGCAGAAGTAACACAGCCGCATGGAACAGCTATACTCCAGCAACAATTTGACAGTTCTGCATACACATGCATGCCGACTCATTAGGAGACCAACATACTAGCGTGTTGAAGAGCCGTCTTTGTTAATTTTTTTTTAGGTTTTTAAAAAAATTATTATTTTTTTGTATTGAAGGATAATTGCTTTCCAGAATTTTGCTGTTTTCTGTCAAACCTCAACATGAATCAGCCAGAGGTATACATATATCTCCTCCCTTTTGAAACTCCTTCCCACCTCCCTCCCCATCCCAACCATCTAGGTTGACACAGAGCCCCTGTTTGAGTGTCCCGAGCCATACAGCAAATTCCCCTAGGCTCTCTATTTTACATTTGGTAATAGAAGTTCCCATGTCACTCTCTCCATACGTCTCACCCTCTCCTCCCCTCTCCCCATGCCTATAAGTTTATTCTCTATGTCTGTTCCTCCACTGTTGCCCTGGAAATAGATTCTTCGGTACCATTTTTCTAGATTCCGTATAGATGTGTTAGAATACGGTATGTATCTTTCTCTTTCTGACTCACTTCACTCTGTATAATAGGTTCTAGGTTCATCCACCTCACGAGAACTGACTCTGAGGCATTCCTTTTTATGGCCGAGGAATATTCCATTGTGTATATGTACCACTGCTTCTTTATCCATTCATCTGTCGATGGACATCTAGGTCGCGTCCATGTTCTAGCTACTGTAAATAGTGCTACAGTGAACAATGGGATACATATCCCTCTTTCAGTTTTGGTTTCCTCAGGGTATATGCCTGGGAGTGGGATTGCTGGGTCATATGGTGGTTTTAAGGGATTCCCTAGTGGCTAAGATGGTACAGACTCTGCTTGTAATGTGGGAGACCCCGGTTCGATCCCTGGGTCAGGATGATCCCCTGGAGAAGGAAACGGCAACCCACTCCAGTATTCCTGCCTGGAAAATCCTATGGACGGAAGAGCCTGGTGGGCTACAGTCCATGGGTCACAAAGAGTCGGACACGACTGAGTGACTTCATTTTCACTTTCATGGTGGTTTTACTCCTAGATTTTAAAGGAATCTCCATACCAGCTTTCCTAGTGGCTGTATCAATTTACATTCCCATCAACAGCATTCCCTTTTCTCCACATCCTCTCCAGCATTTATTGCTTGCAGACAATTTGATGAGGGCCATTCTGACTGGTGTGAGGTATGTCTCATTGTATTTTTGAAGTGAATTTCTCTAATAATGAGCGATGTTGGGCATCTTTTCACATGTTTGTTAGCCATCTCTATGTCTTCTTTGGAGAAATGTCTGTTTAGGTCTTTTCCCCACTTTTTGATTGGGTTGTTTGTTTTCCTGGCATTGAAATGTATGAATGGCTTGTATATTTTGGAAATTAATCCTTTGTCAGTTGATTCATTTGCTATTATTTCCTCCCATTCTGAGGATTGTCTCTTCACCTTGCTTATAGTTTCCTTTGCTGTGCAAAAACTTTTAAGTTTAATCAGGTCTCGCTTGTTTACTTTTGGTTTTATTTCTGTTACTCTAGGAGGTCGGTTGTAGAGGATCTTGCTTTGATTTATGTCATCGAGTGTTCTGCCTATGTTTTCCTCTAAGCGTTTTATAGTTTCTGGTCTTACATTTAGGTCTTTAATGCATTTTGAGTTTATCTTTGTGTATGGTGTTAGGAAGTGTTTTAATTTCATTCTTTTGCATGTAGCTGTCCTGTTTTTCCAGCACCATTTACTGAAGAGGCTGTCTTTGCCCATTGTATGTTCTTGCATTCTTTGTCAAATATAAGGTACCCATAGGTGCATGGGTTTATTTCTGGGCTTTCTATTTTGTTGCATTGGTCTGTATTTCTGTTTTTGTGCCAGTACCACACTGTCTTGATGACTGTATCTTTGTAGTATAATCTGAAGTCAGGAAGGTTGATTCCTTGAGCTCCATTCTTCTTTCTCAAGACTGCGTTGGCTATTTTGGGTCTTTTGTGTTTCCGTATGAATTGCGTGAAATTTTTTGTTCTAGTTCTGTGAGAAATGCCATTGGTAATTTAATAGGGATTGCATTAAATCTGTAGATTGCATTTGATAGTATAGTCATTTTCACCATATTGATTCTTGCTACCCAGGAACATGGACTATCTCTCCATCTGTTTATGTCATATTTGATTTCTTACATTAACATCTTAAAATTTTCTGTGTACAGTTTTTATGACTCCTTAGGTAAGTTTATTCCTAGATATTCTATTCTTCTCGTTGCAGTGGTGAAAGTGATTGATTCCTTAATTTCTCTCTGAGTTTTCATTGTTAGTATATAGAAATGCAAGTGATTACTGTGTGGTGATTTTATATCCTGCAATTTTGCTAAACTCAGTAACTAGCTCCAGTAATTTTCTGGTACTATCTTTAGGGTTTTCTATGCACAGTATCACCCACTCCAGTGTTCTTGCCTGGAGAATCGCAGGGACAGGGGAGCCTGGTGGGCTGCAGTCTATGGGGTCGTACAGAGTCGGACACGACAGAAGCGACTTGGCAGCAGCAACAGCATGCGCAGTATCATGTCACCTGCAAGCAGTGAGAGCTTTACTTCTTCCGTTCCAATCTGGATTCCTTTTATTGCTTTTTCTTCTCTGATTGCTGTAGCTAGGACATCCAGAACTATGATGAATAACAGTGGCAAAAGTGGACTGCTTTCAGTTTTTAACCATTGAAAATTATGTTTGCGGTAGGCTTATCAACCATGGCCTTTACTACATTGAAGTAGCTTCCTTCTATGCCCACATTTTGAAGAGTTTTAATCATAAAAGGATGCTGAATTTTGTCAAAGGCTTTTTTGCAACTATTGAGATTATCATATGGCTTTTATCTTTCAATTTGTTTATATGGTGTATAACGTTGATTGACTTGCATATATTGAAGAATCTTTGGACACCTGGAATAAACGCAACTTGATCATGGTGTATGAGCTTTTTGACGTGTTGCTGAATTGTGTTTGTTGAAACTTTGTTGAGTATTTTTTGCATCTATGTTCATCAGTGATACTGGCCTGTAGTTTTCTTTCCTTGTGTTGTCTTTGTCTGGTTTTGGTATCAGGGTGATGGTGGCCTCATAGAATGAATTTGGAAGTGTTCCTTCCTCTGCAATTTTTTTAAAGAGTTTTAGAAGGATATTCATTCACTGTTCTCTAAATCTTTGATAGAATTCAAGAGTCTGTTCTACACGTAAATGAGAATCAAAATTTTCAGGTCAGGAAGCAACAGTTGGAACTGGACATGGAACAACAGACTGGTCCCAAATAGGAAAAGTAGTACGTCAAGGCTGTATATTGTCACCCTGCTAATTTAACTTATATGCAGAGTACATCATGAGAAACGCTGGGCTGGGGAAGCACAAACTGGAATCAAGATTGGCGGAAAAAATATACGTAACGTCAGATATGCAGATAACACCTCCCTTATGGCAGAAAGTGAACCCTACAACTTTTAAAGAGGAATTGATTTGGCAATTGTTTGTTAGCTTGTAGTAATATGTATGAGTCCTTTCACAGGAAGACTGTTCCCAGGATGATGTCCTGAATCTGTCTGCTTCCTGCTGAATTCTGAGCCTCAGGCTCTTGTTGGCACTAAATCTGTATTTACTGAAATCAGGTCAAAGTGTGGACCTCAGGCATCTTACAGAGCACACATTCTTCATGATGCGCATGTTGGTATTAGTTTAGCGGACCTTGTATGGAACTCATTCTCTAGCAGTTTACTGTCAGATAAAGCAGAGACCAAAACCTTCTGCAGAGAAGGGTGCTTTTCTCTCATCTGGTGCTCACATCTTGAGAAGCACTAGTCTGGGGTTTTCCACTGTTGATGTTGCGCTTGGCCTCCACCCTGACCTCATCTAACACTCACCAAACAGTAGAGTCTTGTGGAAGGGGTGGAAAAGTTCATTTCCTATTTTAATTGACAATGAAGTGGTTTGGTTATGGGCTATGTCCAGGTGCTGACGGACTGAAATACCTAGAAAGGAATTATGTGTCCAGTGTTCAGTAAAACTAACACATGTGATGATATGAAAACACACACTGACTGATAAATGCCAGTACTGGTACGCAGAAGCAAAGGTGAAAAGTGGCGAGACACAATGGGGCCTTGCTCTATGGGACCTTTTCTATGGGACCTTTCTCTATGGGACCTTTCTCTGCAAGACCGGTCCTTTCTGATATTTCTAGGAAATTTCTTCCCATCCACATCAACTCGCAATTCTAAACATTTCCACACGTACTAGGAAGGTCATGGAAATTTCAGACTAATGCAGCACGCTACGGAACTATGTGAGATGTACCAAGTAGGTCTACTGACCCTTGGCCACGACTCCTTGAGGGAACTGGGTGTTCTTAGGAGACAAGGTCAAAAGTTTCCTTGCACGGTTTCCATAGGAGTTGTGCAGTCTAAGATAGAAAATGATTACAGAGAAAAAGAGAAAATAAGATAAAACCAGTCATCTAGGAAAGAGAGGCTTCACGGTTACTGAAACCTGGCCAAACTGAAAAAAGAGACACCAGGAAGACATAACAAGCACGGCTTAGCATTTTTCGGGGGAGAGTTTACAAGAGCACTGTTTCAGTAAGACGATTCTGTTTTTATTTATCATTTTTCTTAACCTACATTTTTGGCAATACTGATGGAAAGAGTTTGGGATAAAGGTCCTGTCCTATGAATTCCTTTATTTGCAAAATAATAGGATTGCCACCACCTGTTGTAATCATCTCTGAGAGTTCTATGTGTACTCTCCCCTTGATTGGCAGTTAGAGAGGTCTAACCCTTCTAAGATGCGATGGTCCTAGGATGTATTCCCCGGGGACATGTGTTGGTAAGGCTCCAAGAGGGAAGCCTGGGGATATTGGAGGTGCCTAAGGGGAGACGTAGGGTTATGGCAGGAGGATAAGGTGTGTTATCTGGGATCACCTTCCTGCTCGAGATTATCTGAATCAGAATGACCCTTCTGGTCCAGTGCTTCAGACTCTGCCCTGGCACTGAAGGGGGTATGGGTTCCATCTCTTTTTGAAGAAGTAAGTTCCCTGGTTGAAAGGAAATACGAACAAGAGATTCTTTGGCTATTTCACTGACCTTCATAATAACTAGGCATACAGAGTTAGAAAATTTGCTTTTTCTTTTCTTCAACATTTTAGAGATTATAAGAACTACTGTCTTGCTTTCTTGCTTGCCTAAGAAACACCTGAGTCAATGAGTAAATAAGATATCACAGATTTGATGGGTAAAGGGTGTCTGGAAAAGGAGAGGTGGAAAGGGATTGCAGACTTGCCTTCTTCACAGGAGGTTATGGGGCATTTGGATGGGTCATCCTCTTAGCTGTAAGGAGGACGAGCCTGTGATGGGGAAAGAGGGGGTGATAAATGCTTTGTGCTGACTTCCTCCTCACCTCACAGAAAGAGGGGGCTTTCTAAGGCTCTCCTAAAAAATCATTTAAGTCGGTGAAAGTACACACTCCAATTTACTTTTAGGTAATGAAATTTAAACCTCCTCCTAAGGTTAAGGAAGCAATGCAGAAGTGGGGGATGTGTGTCCTTGACAGTTTATCCCATTTTGGAACCCAGGATAGAAGGGAAAATAAATCTTCCTGACCTGAAATATCAGACGTGTATTGCGATTTCTCACTCACTCTAAAGGTCAAATGTCTAGATTCACTTAAGCATCTCCTAAAACAATCCTCATCATTCAATGACAAAATGTCATAAACGTTCATCCCTGCAAAGCAGGACATTGAAGATGACTTCTGGATAACATTTTTCTGAAAAGGGACAAGCATGGGTTCATGACGCGTCACACCCACATAAGGATGCTATGAAAAGGGGCACAATTCTCATCCTCTCCAACCACTGGGACACCCTCAGCCTCGGCAGAAGAAAGTCCACGAGAGACAGGATGAAGTTTCTCTTCCTGACTCCTCTCCTTGGTGTGGTTTATTCGGCCCAAGAAGAGGAAGCTGAGCAAAGTGTCTCGGAGGCAGCAGGGATGGTCTGATCAGGGAGGAGGTTTTCGGAGGGTGTGTGTGTGTGTGTGTGTGTGTGTCCTTTGTGGTTTTGTTATGTGGATCCATAATGTGAGCCATCTCCCTCCAGCTGAACACTGCTCCATTTACTAGCTCTATTCTTGTTCTGCTTGGTCTCTGTATCATCTTTACTGCATATTAGTTGCTTCTTATGTATTTTTTCCTGCTCTTGTAACAGAGAAAGAGGGTAACCCAAACGGCTGTTGGTGCTTCTTGCATTTGACACCAGAGCTGACAACTTATTCTTATCATGTATTATATACATATAATTTCCATATGTCATGTTAGTTAGTGTATCATATGTGTTTGCGTGTTTGCATGTGTGTATGTAGGTGTCAACACATGTGCATACATACATGCATCCTTCAGTGTTTAATCCTCTTATAGTGTTGTGATGGAATCAGAGTGTTTTGATAAAAGTAAACATTTCTTTCTCAACTTTTAGTGATGTTTCCCTGTCCTATTCTCTAGTGAGTCATTGCCAGGCTTGTGGGAACACCCAAGGTCTGTTATGATAGCCACACCTGTCTGCTTCTGGGATGTTCCTTAAAAAGATGTGTTGTTTTTATTTTTTCATAAATTCTAGATTTCTCCATAATTATTTGTCTGTCCATGTGACTTACTTGGTATTTGCAGTTTGTCTTTGGAACTATGCTCAAATTTAATGTGTAGACCAACCATCCTTCTCACAAGGTAGTGATTTGACTTTGAGAACATATTCTCTTTTCAAAATGGTTCACAGGGACTAAAGTGACACCTCACACAACCATTCTGGTGAGACAAGGAAAATCCTCACTATATGCCAATTTTTTTCTACATTTTAATCACCTACCTTGACTATCTTTTGTTTTTAAGGTCTAATGGAAACTGGGAAATAATACATGTCACGGGAATAAGGCAAGCTGATGGCACCTGTGCTTTGGACAGTAAGTTTGACAGTTTCACTGGTCAGAGCATGGTTGGGCAGAAATCTTGGCACAACCTCCTTCCATCACACCCCACTCCTGAATTCTACTCTGACTAACAATCAGAGTAGTGAGCATGGTCTTCTCCCGAAGATTTCCAAACACGGTCATGAAATTAAAAGACGCTTACTCCTTGGAAGAAAAGTTATGACTAACCTAGATAGTATATTCAAAAGCAGAGACATTACTTTGCCGACTAAGGTCCGTCTAGTCAAGGCTATGGTTTTTCCTGCGGTCATGTGTGGATGTGAGAGTTGGACTGTGAAGAAGGCTGAGCACCAAAGAATTGATATTTTTGAACTGTGGTGTTGGGAAAGACTCTTGAGAGTCCCTTGGACTGCAAGGAGATCCAACCCTCCATTCTGAAGGAGATCAACCCTGGGATTTCTTTGGAAGGAATGATGCTAAAGCTGAAGCTCCAGTACTTTGGCCACCTCATGCAAAGAGTTGACTCATTGGAAAAGACTGTGATGCTGGGAGGGATTGGGGGCAGGAGGAGAAGGGGACGACAGAGGATGAGATGGCTGGATGGCATCATGGACTTGATGGATGTGAGTCTGAGTGAACTCCGAGAGTTGGTGATGGACAGGGAGGCCTGGCGTGCTGCAATTCATGGGGTTACAAAGAGTCCGATACGACTGAGCCACTGAACTGAACTGAACTTACTTTGTCATGAAACAAAGTTTCAAACACACAGCTTGGAGCCCTGCCCCCAATTGTGAATGTTACTCAGTGAGACAGAGAAGCCTGGTGGGTCATAGTTCATGGGGGTCGCAAAAAGTCAGACATGACTGAACATAAGTAAGCTTGCACACACTCAGTGAGAAAAGCATGTAGACGTGTATTTCATATGGTTCTCACAGATAATTTACAACAGCCTCATGAAGCGACATCTCAAGTGTGTATCTTGAGTTTGCACAGCAGTGCATTCCTTTTAAAAAACAATCTTAAGCTATCTTTTTCTCCCCAAGGTATGGTGGATGGACTGAAATGCAAGGAAATCATCCCGAGTTCAACCAAAAATGCAGATTCTGGTCAAAGCAATTAGGATGACGGCTAAGATTTATATCCCTAAATAGTTTATAACAACTCTAAACAAGTTCCCTAATGTTACATGGCCTCAGGGGAACATATCTGAGTCCAATTTAAGTGTATCAGATCAACTGTATGAAAAGGTGGAAATAAAAAGTCTTGCCTGCAGTCCTTGCTTGTCATAACAACTGTAGCATTCAAGGCCATCCATGGGATGAGACAGACATCAATACAGGATGCACCCTTGCACATACCCTTATTTGCCACGATAAATATGCCGATAAATTATGGTGTTGTTGTATATATTTATTTTTTCTCTCTCTCACAGATGAGAGGATAAAAGAACTTAATGTTTTTTATGAGTCTAACACCATTCTGATACTGTGTATTGTATACGTGGATGAAGATGGCATGGTGAGACAATTGGTTGTAATGTTGGGTATGTATGATACCCTTATTTTATCATACTAGCATCATACTATTACTGTACATTGTTAAGAAGCATTGCCATTTTCAGTACTTTTATCCATGAAATCAGGCTGTGGTGATAATATGCGTTATGTAGTCTACAGAACCTAGGTCTTTATGGTCATTGAATTAAGGACCCTGGAATGTAATCTACTGAGAAAGAGAAGCTCATAGGGGTTTCTAAGTAATCCCCACCTGTTGCATTAAAAAAAATAAAGCTGCAATTCACTAGAAACAGTTTTTGAAAAATTAAAAAAATTTTTAATTAGAGGAAAATTAGAGTATTGTATTAGCTTCTATTTTTTTTTTTAACCCTTCAATAAATTTGAAGCCATGGATATAATAAGGCTATTCTCAATTTGTTCAGTTTACACCAGTTTTCCAACATAGCATAAGCCTTGGAAAGGAAACTTTTATAATAAATCTTCATTGTGTGCAACTTTTCAAATGCATCGTTCTTAACGAACACTGACATCAGTGCATAGAACCACAGAGAAGCACTGAGGAGGTGTGTGCATCATTGGAACAATATGTCTCTATTTCAGGACCAGTACTGGGGAGAATGGTGGGTTAATTGAAAAGTAGATCATCTCCCATTACTCTCTCTGACATGGCTTGTGTGTATCTGTTGGGGGAGAGCCCTGTTTGCTATGTATTTGCAAGGCAGGTACAGATTCTAGAATGTTGGTCAAGGAGCAGGTCGGTTCCATAGAGTGATGGATGATTCCCAAATTCACGGAGCTCTTGCGAGTCTCTGACTTCCTGCTGCTGATGCTGGGGAGGGGGTTTAGTTACAGAGTTGGACGGGGATTCATTCTTAAGACAGACAGAAGACATCTCAGTCATGGGAAATTGTAATTGTTTGAGGCCCAATTTATATCAAGTAAAGATTTCACTTGGACACTCAAGCTCTTGTGTTGTATTCAGAAATTTCCCTGGGCTTAAGGAACAAAATTCTGCTTTCTGATGGTGTTTTTCTGTTAAAGTAAATATTGAAGATGAAGCCTTGGCAAGATTCAAAGAGCTGGTAGAAGAGAAAAAGATTGAAGAGAAATATATTGTGAATTTCCTCAAAAGTGGTAATGGAAATATATGTTTTCATAATATATCCTATCAGGAAACAAATCAATTTATTTAAAAATCCTTTCTCCATAGATAATCTATAAAATATATTACTGAAAAAAAGAAAAGGAAGAAACCTTGCAAATGGTAAGGAATGGTAGTAATCAGTGGATCTTTTATTCCTGTCCTTTCAATCTTTCCCCAGATGATGGCCCTCCCTGTGGACAACAAGGCTGGATACAAGTGTAAGTGAAAATGGACTGTTATTAGAGTTGTTCCATAAAATGAATGAAGAGGACCATGCGGTGGTTTCACACTGGCCAAATTTTGTAGGTAATGTTTTTTTGTCCTAACAACTTACATTTTATCACTGGAGAACTGCTTTTGTTACAAGACATAATGTCTCTTCTCTTGAGCCATATTAAAGTGCAAATGAGTTGGTTGATTAACGCTGAGCAGCTTTGGTGAGAAAACCTCATCCTGCAGGAATCTTGCAGACCAGAGGTATCAGAGAGAAGGAGGAATGGCCACAAGTTGCTGCAAACCAATTAAGTGTTCCCACCAGTGGTGACCTCATGCTTGTCCACACACAGCCCTCCTCCACAGGAAACGGGGTTAAAGAGAGGTCACACTTTGTGCAAGGCCAGTGTTTAATCTCTCAGGATAATGACAGAAGCAGTAAATGCCTTCCAACCACACAGGCTGAAACATGCATTTGGTTTATAGTCCTACTTAGAATAACATTTTCTTAAAGTGTGATCTTTAAACTTTCTACAGTAATACAGTCTCAGAAAATGACAATGATTAAGGCTAAAGTGTGGGTGTCAATTTTCTGTTGAGAAAAGAAGAAAACATTAGCTTCTAGGTCAATATGATAAGACAGAGGTAGTGCATATATTTATTGGAATATTACTCAGCCATAAAAAAGCATGAAACCCTACCATTTGCAGCACCCTGGATGGACATACTGATTGTCAGACTGAGTGAAGTAAGTCAGAAAGACAATGGCAAATATCACATGATATCACTTATATGTGGAATTTAATATGACATGGAAGAACTTATTCACAAAACAGAAACAGACTCATATATATAGAAAAAGACTTGTGGTTGCCAGGTCTGAGACACTGGGGAAAGAGAAGGATGGGGAGTTTGGAGTTACAAGAGGCAAAGTGTTATATACAGCATGGATGAACAAGGTCATAAGTATAGCACAGAGAAGTATTCGCAACACTCTGTAGAAAGCTCAGTGGGAAAATAAGCTGGTAAAGAATCGATGCGTGTGTGTGTGTAAGCTAATCACATTGCTGTACACCTAAGACTAATGCAACAGTATCAATCAACTATACTCCAACATAAAATAAAAAAAAAAAAATTACAAAAGTAATTCGCAAAGACCCGGAAGACAAAGCTTGTGGAATTAGAGGAGCTATTCCAGTCAAAGAGTCTGCAAACCATCTTTAGATGACCCATCCACATGAACAGGCACCATGAAATCATTACTTCTACAATGCATCTGTAGATAAAAGATTCAGCCATATGTACATCCTGGGGAAAATGCACATGGTGCCCACCCACATGACTGAGATGTGGAGTGGTGAGGCCCACCGGGATTCTGACATTGGATCAGCTCCCAGCTCCTATACCCTGGACAGCCTACTGCCCGAGGCTCACCCCTGTCAGCCATCCCACATTCGACTCTGCTAAACCTCTGGTCCTGTTTTATTCATCCACAGGAAGAGTCACTGAGACCAGACCCGTCCTCATCTCCGTGGAATCAAAATCAACAGCACAAAGACGACTTTCCTGGTTCCCATTTAACTTGATCCTTCTCTCTTCACACTCACACTCCCTCTCCCTCCTCATCACTCCTGGTCACTAATCACATCCTGTCTGGTGCATTTGATTTCTGAGAGTTTAAATAAATTGCTTTAGTATCCAGCCGAGTTACGTATATCTGTGCTGAGTGTCCACATTTTAAAACACACCATTATGCAAATTGAATTTAATTATCCAGAAACCTGTGCCTTTAATAGGATCAGTGTTCCATCTGAAGGTTTCTGAGAAAGATTAAAAGGAGACATCCTAGAGGTTTGCAGAGGAGAAGGTGAAAAAGGACTAAACCATCATGGGACTGGAGACAAGGTTCTGGGTCATCTTACTGTAGAGGATGGGGCAGTCTGGTCAAGAGAGATGTCCCTAGAAAACATTGCATTCATGACAAAGAAAGGAGCTTGTATTCCACTCTCTGAGCCTCAGAGAGAGAAACTGTAAGATGCCATGGGCCACAACAGGAAGAATGCATATTCTGACAGCACCAGCCCCTCTGTAAGTGAGTTGAAGGACTGATATTTCTTAATGATTGGATCACTAGGGATGCCAGTTGCATCAGCTCAGTTCAGTTCAGTCTCTCAGTCGTGTCCGACTCTCTGCGACCCCATGGACAGCAGCACGCCAGGCCTCCCTGTCCATTGCCAACTCCCTGAGTCCACCCAAACCCATGTCCATGTAGTTACCATCTCATCCTCTGTCGTCCCCTTCTCCTCCCACCTTCAGTCTTTCCCAGCATCAGGGTCTTTTCCAATGAGTCAACTCTTCGCATCAGGTGGCCAGAGTATTGGAGTTTCAGCTTCAGCATCAGTCCTTCCAATGAACACCCAGGACTGATCTCCTTTAGGATGGACTGGTTGGATCTCCTTGCAGTCCAAGAGACACTCAAGAGTCTTCTCCAACACCACAGTTCAAAAGCATCAATTCTTTGGCGCTCAGCTTTCTTTACAGTCCAACTCTCACATCCACACATGACCACTGGAAAAGCTATAGTCTTGACTAGATGGACTTTTGTTGAGAAAATAATGTCTCTGCTTTTTAATATGATATAGACCTCAGTTGTGTCCTTCTCTGTGCTTCCATGGACTATACCCCACCAGGCTTCTCTGTCCATGGGATGGTCTAGTCAAGACTGCTGGAGTGGGTTGCCCTTCCTTTCTCCCAGGGATCTTCCTCACCCAGGGATCAATCCTGAGTCTCCTGCATTGCCAAAGATTCTTTACTGCCTGAGCCCCCGGTGAACCCTGGATCAGTTCATAGGATCGTGATGTCAGTACAGTGTTTGCAGGAACAGGATGATTGACAGCTCATTTAGGAAGCTGGCACTGTTTCCAGAATCTGAAGAGGGGCTTCAGGCCTCATAATCTGCAAAGAGCAGAGGATGCTAGTGCTTCCGAGGAGAGGCCATTCCCACTGCCTTCAGGAGAGCACACAGCCCAGCTCCCCATAGTGCTCAAGGCGCTTACAGTCTGAAAGATCAAGCATCCTAGATACAGAATGTTCCAAGCGTTGAGCAAGAGCTCAGAGATTTGGTCCAAGAGCTGGGAACAGAATACTAGACCTAAGTGACATGTAACAGGGTAAATGTTTTAGTTCCTACATGGACTTGGCCTCCAAATGTACTACAGTTGGCCAATGTCAAAGGCACCAGTAATGAATACTTTCATGGCTGAGTTTGTAGTAAAAAGGTCCAAGATAGTGTTTAAATTCTCCCACTTGTACAGCAGAGCATATCCCATTAGACTTTGGATGCTAGTCTTTAAAGGCAGTCTGGAAATGCTGGATTGTATGAGCGGATACGCACATAGGCAAATGAATACAGAGTAAAGGGGTGAGTCTCTTAAGAAATGCTGAAAGATAAGACCTGGTATATAATAGATGATTATGTAAGCCCATCAGGCTCCCCCCATCCCTGGGATTCTCCAGGCAAGAACACTGGAGTGGGTTGCCATTTCCTTCTCCAATATATATATATACATCAGTTCAGTTCAGTTCAGTTCAGTTCAGTCACTCAGTCGTGTCTGACTCTTTGTGACCCCATGAATGGCAGCACGCCAGGCCTCCCTGTCCATCACCAACTCCCGGAGTTCACTCAGACTCGTGTCCATCGAGTCAGTGATGCCATCCAGCCATCTCATCCTCTGTCATCCCTTTCTTCTCCTGCCCCCAATCCCTCCCAGCATCTAAGTCTTTTCCAATAAGTCAACTCTTTGCATGAGGTGGCCAAAGGACTGGAGTTTCAGCTTTAGCATCATTCCTTCCAAAGAAATCCCAGGGCTGATCTCCTTCAGAATGGACTGGTTGGATCTCCTTGCAGTCCAAGGGACTCCCAAGAGTCTTCTCCAACACCACAGTTCAAAAGTATCAATTCTTTGGCACTCAGCCTTCTTTACAGGCCAACTCATACACACATATAAATATAACTGTGTGAATGTATGTATCTGTCGCGTCAGTAATAACATGGGAAAACCTATCATCATCACAAATCCAGTGGATACCAATCATGATGAAACTATAAACAGATTATGTTACTGGAAGTAATACTCTTGATGAAATGTACATATTACTTTTGAAAGATGTGTTACTAATCCTGATATAGGCAAAAAAAAACCAAAAACAAAAAAAAACCTTTTACTGTCCTTTAATCCAGAAAAGAAATTGAGTGGAATGCTCAATAAATTTGCATGACAAGAAGATTTAATTGAAATATTTAAGAAGAAATGTTGCTAAACTTACAGAAAGCCACCCACAGACTCATGATAATATGAGTTCATACTAAAGTACTGTCCACTCTAATTTGATCCTGAATCCTCTAGACACAATTGGGTACTTCTGACAGATTTTGCTAAATTCTATATGCCCAGAGAAAACGTTAATTCTACAATGGACATGCACCCCAGTATACAGCAGCACTAGTTACACCAACCAGGACATGGAAGCCACGTTAATGCTCACCAACGGAGGAATGGATAAAGATGTACTTGTTGTTACTTAGTCGTAAGGTGTGCCCAACTCTTTGCCACCCCGTGGACAATAGCTCTCCAGGCCCTTATGTTCATGGGGTTTCCCAGGAGAGAATACTCAGTACACACAGTGAAATACTCCTCAGTCAGTTGCAGCGCTGTGGATGCACCTACAGAGAGTCATAGAGCGTGAAGTCAGTCAGAAAGTGAAAACCAGATGCAGTATATTAACTCATAGGTGTGTGCAATCTATTACCAGGGAAGCAACACAGATGAGCCTAGTTCCAGGGCAGAAGGAGAGGCAGAGACGGAGAGCCCAAACACGGACTCCAAGGAGGAAGCGGGCAGGGTGCTGGTGGGGGATTTGCGAGCTTGGGGCAGACACTTATACACTGTTGATACTATGAATCCAACAGGTAACTAATGCGGACCTCCTGCACAGCTCAGGGAGCTCTGCTCAGTGCTCTGTGGTGACCTGAGTGGGAAGGAAATCCAGAAAACAGGGGAATATATATGCATGTCCAGCTGATCCACCTTGTTGACAGGCAGAAGCTAATATAACTCTGGAAAGCAACTCTATTCCAACAGAGACTTTATAACAGTTCTACATACAAATTCATGCGTACAGAGAACGCATGCTTTATCATCAACAAACATACTAACACACCAAAGAGCAGTCTTTGATTTACACATACATGATAATTAAACTATAAAGAGAATTACATTTCTGATTAAGTCCTAATATTTGTAGAGATTTTGTGAATTCATAGGGATCTAATTTATAAACGCGATGGTTTATATTTTCCACTATGAGTGTGTCAGAGCTGCTAGGACATCAAATTTATTTCTTAATGTTTCGACACCACAGTCAACACACCGGTGAATGATTTTTATCTGTATCAATTGTTCTATAATTGCTTTAAATGTAATGCCTTATGAACGTGAGTGCCCGTCTAAGGACGTCTCTTGCGACTCTGGTTAGAACTCTGCACAGGTTACGTTCCTAGGTGGTGAGATAAGACCCCACATGCCTTGTGGGCAAAAAAAAACAAAAGAGAAAACAGAAATGGTACTGTACCAAATTCAAAACAGACTTAAACGTAGTTCACCTCACAAAAGAAAATCTTTTTTTAAAAAAAGCAGTGAGTGCACTTGTAGAATTTTTGGATGGATACAGCCTTTCAAAGAGACCATTCTAAACACATTTGTATATTCTGTTTTTGAGTCCTACCATCTTCTCGCAGATTTTCACACTCAACTCACTTTTCCAACCCTCCTCAGAGCATCACTCCAAACCTTCTCTTTGGAAATATTCATAGGGATATCCTATGAATTGGTAAGGATATCCTTACCAAACAGGATGCCAAACACATTCTAACTTTCCACCTTTCCTTATTCTCACCCTAAAGCTTCTAAACAGGGATTCCTCTGGCAATATTGATCTGTATATTCGTCTTATTTCACAGGAAGACCCCTCACGGAATGATGTCCTGAGTCTGTCTGCTTCCTGCTGAATTCTGAGGCTCCGGCTCTTGTTGGCAGCTAAGTCTGTATTTATTGAAATCAGGTCAAAGTGTGGACCTGAGGCATCTTACAGAGCACACGCTCTTTATGATGTACATGGAGGAAGATGTTTACTGGATATTGTATGGAATTTATTTTCTAGCAATTTACTGTCAGACAAAGGAGAGATCAAGGCACGCTGCAGAGAAGGAAGCTTTTCTCTCCTGTGGTGCACACATCTTGAGAAGTACTAGTCTGGAGTTTTCCACTGTTGATGTTGTGTTTGGGTTCCAACGTGGAATCATCTAACACTCACCAATTATTAGTGTCACGTGGATGGGTGGAAAATTTCAATTCCTATTTGATAGTGAGACGCTCTGATCAAGGGCTATGTGCAAGTGCTGACGGACTGAAATACCTTGGAAGGAATTAGCTGCCCAGCCTTCAGTAAAACTAACAGTTGCGAAGAAAACAAAACATGCATTGACCGATAAATGCCAGTACTGGAACATGAAAACAAAGGTCAACAGTGGCGAGACACAATGGGGCCTTTCTCTATGGGGCCTTTCTCTATGGGGCCTTTCTCTATGGGGCCTTTCTCTATGGGGCTGGTCCTCTCCGACATTTCTAGGAAATTTCCTCCCATCTGCATCAACCTGCAAACCTAAAAGTTTCTCCAAGTACTAGGAAGGTCATGGAAATTTCAGACAAATGCACCACCCTTCGGAAGTATGTGAAATGTACGGCGTAGGTCCACTGAACCTTTGTTATGAATCCTTGAAGGAACTTGGCGTTCTTTGTGAACAAGATTAAACATTTCCTTGCACTGTTTGGATAAGAGTGGTACAATCTTCGATAGAAAAACAATCGTCATAGAGTAAAGGGAAAAGTAAGCGATAATTAATAAACTAGGAGAGAGAGGCTTCACAGTTACAGAAACCAGGACAAACTAGAGAAAGAGATGCCAGGGGGATGTACCAAGCATGAATTAGCATTGTTTCGGGGAGAGGGGCTACAAGAGTACTGTTTGAGTAAGACAATTCTGGTTTTTATGTATCAATTTTTTAACCTACATTTTAGCAATACTGATGAAAAGAGACTTTGGAATAAAGGTCCTATGTCTTCCTTCATTTACAAAATAACAAGATTGTTACAATCATCTGTTAGAGAAACTATGTTTACTCTCCCCTGGATTGGCTGTTAGAAAGGACTTCCTAAGACGGGATGGTCCTAGGACACATTCCCAGGGGACGTGTGTTGGTAAGAATCCAAAAGGAAAACCTGGGGATGTTGGAGGTGCATAAGGAGAGACAGAAGGGTGATGGCGAGTGGATAAGGGGTGTTAGCTGGGATCAGAACTCTGCTCGAAATCCTCTGATTGGGGATCACCCCGGTGGACCAGTGGTGAAGAGTCCACACTTCCAATGCAGGGGGGTGCTGGTTTCATCCCTGGGTGGGCAACCTGAGATCCCTGGTTGAGAAAAAAATACAAAGAAGAGATTCTTTGGTTGTTTGAGTGACCTTGATAATAACTAGACAGGAAGAGTTAGGAAATTTGCTTTGTTCTTCTTGTTTTTTTTTTTTTGTTGTTGTTGTTGACTTTTTTTTTTTTTAGTTTTTAATTTTTTTAATTTTAAAATCTTTAATTCTTACATGCGTTCCCAAACATGAACCCCCCTCCCACCTCCCTCCCCATAACATCTCTCTGGGTCATCCCCATGCACCAGCCCCCAGCATGCTGCATCCTGCGTCAGACATAGACTGGAGATTCAATTCTTACATGATAGTATACATGTTAGAATGCCATTCTCCCAAATCATCCCACCCTCTCCCTCTCCCTCTGAGTCCAAAAGTCCGTTATACACATCTGTGTCTTTTTTCCTGTCTTGCATACAGGGTCGTCATTTCCATCTTCCTAAATTCCATATATATGTGTTAGTATACTGTATTGGTGTTTTTCTTTCTGGCTTACTTCACTCTGTATAATCGGCTCCAGTTTCATCCATCTCATCAGAACTGATTCAAATGAATTCTTTTTAACGGCTGAGTAATACTCCATTGTGTATATGTACCACAGCTTTCTTATCCATTCATCTGCTGATGGACATCTAGGTTGCTTCCATGTCCTGGCTGTTATAAACAGTGCTGCGTGTTCTTCTTGTTGTTATTCACTGAGTCATGTCCGACTGTTTGCCACCCCACAGACTGCTGCACACCAGGCTTACCTGTCTGTGTTCTTTTAATATCCACAAATTAAAACTACTGTCTTGCTTCCTTCTTTGTCTAAGAAACACCCGAGTCAGTAAATAAATGATGTATTACAGATCAGATGGGTAAAGAGTGTCTGGAACGGGAGACATGGGAATGAGTTGCTGACATGTCTTCTTCAGATGAGGTTAAGGGGAATCTGAATGGATCCTGCCCTTAGTCATAATGAGGACGGAGCCCGCTGCGGGGTAGGAGGAGGTGCTGAATACTTTGTGCTCACGTGCTCCTCATCTCAGAGAAGTAGGAGGCTTCCTAAGGTTCTCTTAGGAAATCATTTAACTATGTGAAAACACACACTCAGTTTTACTTGTAGCAAATAAATTTTTTAAACCATCTGCTCAAAGTTAAGGAAATAATACAGGAGCAGGAGGTGTGTGCCCTGCACAGTTTATCCTATTTTGGATCTCAAGATAGAAAGGAAAAGAAATATTCCTGGCCTGAAATCCTGGGTGTGTACGTGTGATTTCTCACTCACTGTAAAGGTCAAATGTCCAGAGTCACTTAAATGCCTCCTAAGACAATCCTGCCTATTAAAACGACAAAGTGCCTTGAATGCTCAGCCCTGCCAAGTCGGATATTGAAGATCAGTTCTCTGTGACCCTGGTCTTAGGAGGGACAATCATTGGTTCATGAAATGTCACGGCCAACACTGCGAGCCTATAAAGCATTGGTTCCTGAAATGTCACCGCCAACACTGCGAGCCTATAAAGAGCGGCACCAATCCCCACCCTCTCCAACCACAGGGACTCTCTCAGCCTCGACATAAGCAAGACCATGAGACACAAGACGAAGGTTCTGTTCCTCTGTCGACTACTTTTGTTTGTGCTGCCCAAGAAGATGAAGCTCAGCCAAGTGTCCCAGAGGTACCAGGGATGGTCTGATCTGGGAGGCAGCCTTGGGGGGTGGGGGGCGCGGTGTGTGTGTGTGTCTATATCTCTCTTTTGGTTTTGTCATGTGGATCTATAAGCTGAGTCATATCGCTCCAAAGAAACACTACTTCGTTTCCTGGCCCTGCATCTGTTCTGTTTGGTGTCACTTATATCTCTGCTGGGTATTGGTTGACTGTCATGCATTTTTCTCGCTCTTGGAATGGAGAAAGAGGTTCTGTCAAACAGCTGTTGGAGTTCTTGCATTTGACATCAGAGCTCGAGCTATCTCAGAAGTGTCTCGATTGTGTCTTTTCTTCTGACTTTTTTTGCACTGTGTTATGAATCCTACTTTGCTTAGTCAAGACAGATAAGGCGTGCTGATTTGTGCAAAGGATGGGAAAGCCTGGAGGGATGATGCTGGATGAAACAAAAAGACAAGGACTAAAATTTCTCTTGGGAATTTTGCTGCTAGCTTTCAGGAGAATGGCGAATTTTGTACATTGCTTTCACTGACACAGAGAAGAGCAAGGAGAAAGGGTTATTCAGGGATTTCTTCTGTAAAGTTTATGAAGTGGCGTTTGATGAACAGGGAACAAGACTTCTCCATTTGAGATGAGTGAGTAAAAATCACCCAAAAGGAAAACACAGGCAGACTCCGAGCCTGAGGGAGGGTGGGTCTCCCCCATCTGCAGGTTGCTCTTTGGATGATGCTGAGAGCATGACGCCCTGAGCTGTGGGGCTGAGTGGGGTCTCTGAGCTGAGGGAGTGGTGCATTTCTCCTATGAGTCCCCAGGGCATGTTCTGAAGACTATAGTCTGAGAAGACGGGGGATTCCAGAAGCTCCACTGAAGTCAAGACATTACAGCAAAGAGGAACAATGCAGTGGGAAGAGTCTGGTGTCCTGGAAGCCACGGTTTCCACAAGGGGCTTGACCCCTTCCTGCGGAATTTATAAGAAACGGTTCCCACTGAGCACAGAAGCCGAGGGCAGGCAGAGAGCACACAGTGAGCTCTGCCCTTGGGGCTTCCTCATGGGAGGTTCCATCACCACTGAGTTCACTAAAGTCGTCAGAGTCCCAGGTACCATTCAGGGGTGTCCACTATACTGAGAAAGGTTCACTAACATCATGCAAACTAAGGGATGTGTCAGTTCAGTTCAGTTCACTTCAGTCGCTCAGTCGTGTCCGACTCTTTGCGACCCCATGAATCGCAGCACGCCAGGCCTCCCTGTCCATCACCAACTCCCGGAGTTCACTCAGACTCATGTCCGTCAAGTCGGTGATGCCATCCAGCCATCTCATCCTGTGTCGTCCCCTTCTCCTCCTGCCCCCAATCCCTCCCAGCATCAGAGTCTGTTCCAATGAATCAGCTCTTCGCATGAGGTGGCCAAAGGATTGGAGTTTCAGCTTCAGCATCAGTCCTTCCAATGAATATTCAGGACTAATTGCCTTCAGGATGGACTGGTTGGATCTCCTTGCAGGTATGTATATGGAGGAATAAAAACACTAAGGGAAAAAAAAAAAGAGTTTTCTGCTTGGAAAGGTTGGTTTCTAAATATATAAATGTATAATGTTTTCATAGCATATACTGTGTATATATAGTTGATAGCATACTTAACATCAAATTAAAACCACACGTATAGACAGAGACTCACAAACACAAAGACTCTCATACATGTCCTATCCTGGGATATTTCTGGTCTGTTTTCATTAATTTTTTTTAGAATATCATATTATCTTCCTTTCTGCTGTTTCTACACTTTTTGAGCTCTATGTTTGAATTTTGAATGCACTGAAGTGTATTTATATACATGTTTATGGAGGGCAATAGTTTAATGCGCTTTGAGCAGTGCATACCTTTTCCACGACATCACAGTTCAGATCTCAAATTCCTCCATTTCTTTTAAAAAATCTCCCTTTCCTTGCCATGAAATTCTACCCCTAGCACCACAGGTAACAAGAGAGCTCCTTATTCTCTCCTCTTCTAGAACTTCAGAGGCTAAGATTATGAGTCCTGGTTGACTTCCCCAGCTCCTATCACTCAGAATAATGTTGTAAAAATGTATCTCTGTGTGCGCATATGCAGGGAGTCACCATTTTCAAGCAAAGTGAAAGGATACTGCTTGCACAGACACAGTTTTGTATGTGTTAAGCATGCTCAGTTGCTTCAGTCGTGTCAGACTCTGTGACCCCATGGACTATAGCCCACCAGGCTCCTCTGTCCATGGGGATTCTCCAGGCAAGAACACTGGAGCGGCTTGCCATTTCTTTCTCCAGGGGAGCTTCCTGACCCAGGTATCAAACCCGGGTCTCCAGTGGCTTCTGCACTGCAGGCGGTTTCTTTACCCCTGAACCACTGGGGAATATTTTGCCATTAATGGAAAATGCTTTTGTTCCCACTTTGTGGTGATTTTGAATAATTAAATGTGTTTTCATAATGACAAACGACAATGAACACAATTCATGGTGCCCTTTCTTTTCCAAGGTGTCTGTTCATAAATTAACCCCATTTTTATTGGGCTATTTTCCTTTTAATATTTCTTTCTTGTGCCTGCATCCTATCTGCCAGTAATCCTTTCCTCTCACGTGACATACGGGAAGTCAGCGGAAGTCTTCTGGTACATGGCTGATAGCTTATGCGTATCATATATATGTGTGTGTAATTTCCTTGTGTCATATAAACATTTCATGAGCTTGTGTGTTTGAGTGTGTGTTTGTGTCAATACACGTACACACATACATACATACATGTGTCTTGCAGTGTTTAATCCTCTTATGGGGTTGTGATGGAAAAGTGTGTTCTTCCATAAAATTAAACACTTCTTCCTCTAATTCTTAGTGATTCTTTCCTATTGCATTATCAAATGAGTCTTTGCCAGGGTGCTGAGGACCCCCAAGGTCTGTCACGATGTATTCAGTTCAGTTCAGTTCAGTCGCTCAGTCGTGTCCGACTCTTTGCGACCCCATGAATCACAGCACGCCAGGCCTCCCTGTCCATCACCAACTCCCAGAGTTCACTCAGACTCACGTCCATTGAGTCCGTGATGCCATCCAGCCATCTCATCCTCGGTCGTCCCCTTCTCCTCCTGCCCCCAATCCTTCCCAGCATCAGAGTCTTTTCCAATGAGTCAACTGTTTGCATGAGGTGGCCAAAGTACTGGAGTTTCAGCTTTAGCATCATTCCTTCCAAAGAAATCCCAGGGCTGATCTCCTTTAGGATGGACTGGTTGGATTTCCTTGCAGTCCAAGGGACTCTCAAGAGTCTTCTCCAATGCCACAATTCAAAAGCATCAATTCTTCGGCACTCAGCCTTCTTCACAGTCCAACTCTCTGTTTCCAGGAACTTTTTTTTTTTTTTTTAAGGGTGTATCCTTTTAATCATTTTCTAAAATTCTAGATTTCCCCATGTTTCCTCAGCACTCAGCATGGCTTGCTTTGTATCTATAGCTTATCTTTGGAACCTAGGCTCAGATTTCATGTGTAGACAAGCGGTCCTTGTCAGTAGACAGGGACCTCATCTTAGAGAACATATCCTCTTGGAATACCACATTGTTTACAATCACCAAAGTGACACCTCACACTTAATCTCTGGGGTGAAACAGAATCATCACTCTATGTCAAATTTTTCATTATTGTAACCACCCACCTTGAATATCTTTTGTTTTCCAGGTCAAATGGAAATTGGGAAACAAAACCTGTCACAGGAAAAAAACCCAGGAGGATGGCATTTATGTTGTTGATGGTAAGTATGAGTGTTTCACTGAACAGAGTATGTTTCGGTGGAAATATTGGCACAACTTGCTTGGATAACACCACACCCCTGAACTCTAGTTTTACTACCAATCAGATCTGTGAGTAGGCTGCAGACACTAAGATTTCCAAACACATTACTTTTTCATGAACAAAAGTATCAAACAGATGGTTTGGAGGTCTCCTCCCAATTTTGAGTGTTACTCGGTTAGACAGAAGTGCCTGGTGGGTTATAGTCCATGCAGTCGTGAAGAGCTAGACATGACTGAGTGACTGAGCATGCGGACCCTCAATGGGAATAATATGTATAGAATTGTAGTTCACACGATTCTAATAGAAAATTTACAACAGACTTATGAACTGACAACTCAAATGTGTATCTTGAGCTTGCACATCAGTGCATTCAATTTTTTTTTTTTTAGTTTTTTATTTTTTTAAATTTTAAAATCTTTAATTCTTACATGCATTCCCAAACATGAACCCCCTCCCACCTCCCTCCCCATAACATCTTTCTGGGTCATCCCCATGCACCAGCCCCAAGCATGCTGCATCCTGCGTCAGACATAGACTGGCGATTCAATTCACATGATAGTATACATGTTAGAATGTCATTCTCCCAAATCATCCCACCCTCTCCCTCTCCCTCTGAGTCCAAAAGTCTGTTATACACATCTGTGTCTCTTTCCCTGTCTTGCATACAGGGTCGTCATTGCCATCTTCCTAAATTCCATATATATGTGTTAGTATACTGTATTGGTGTTTTTCTTTCTGGCTTACTTCACTCTGTATAATCGGCTCCAGTTTCATCCATCTCATCAGAACTGATTCAAATGAATTCTTTTTAACGGCTGAGTAATACTCCATTGTGTATATGTACCACAGCTTTCTTATCCATTCATCTGCTGATGGACATCTAGGTTGTTTCCATGTCCTGGCTATTATAAACAGTGCTGCAATCCCACTTCTGGGCATACACACCGAGGAAACCAGAATTGAAAGAGACACATGTACCCCAATGTTCATTGCATTCAATTTTTAAAAACAACCTTTAAATATCTCATTCCATTCAAGGTCCAGTGGATTAACTTTAATGCCAGGAAATCATGCTAAGTTCAACTGTAAAAGCAACTTCTGTTCAAATCCATGGGAATGCTGGCTAAGATTTACATCTCTAACTTCTTTCAGTCAGTTCAGTTCAGTCACTCAGTCATGTCCGACTCTTTGCGACCCCATGAATCACAGCACGCCAGGCCTCCCTGTCCATCACCAACTCCTGGAGTTCACTCAGACTCACGCCCGTTGAGTCAGTGATGCCATCCAGCCGTCTCATCCTCTGTCGTCCCCTTCTCCTCCTGCCCCCAATCCCTCCCAGCATCAGAGTCTTTTCCAATGAGTCAACTCTTCGCATGAGGTGGCCAAAGTACTGGAGCTTCAGCTTTAGCATCATTCCTTGCAAAGAAATCCCAGGGCTGATCTCCTTTAGGATGGACTTGTTGGATCTCCTTGCAGTCCACAGGACTCTCAAGAGTCTTTACAATGGCCCTAAACTAATTTTACATGGCCTAAGGAGTACAGCAGTGGCCACAGGACAGGAAAAGGTCAGTTTTCATTCCAATACCAAAGAAAGGAAATGTCAAAGAGTGTTCAAACTACTGTACAATTGTAGCCATTTCACACACTAGCAAAGTAATACTCAAAGTAGTAATTCTCCAAGCCAGGCTTCAACAGTACATGAACCGAGAACTCCCAGATGTTCAAGCTGGATCTAGAAAAGGCAAAAGAACTAGATCAAAGTGTCAACATCCACTAGAGCATCGAAAAAGCAAGAGAATTCCAGGAAAATATCAATTTCTGCCTCATTGACTATGCTAAAGCCTTTGACTGTGTGGATCACAAAAAAAAAAGGAAAATTCTTAAAGGAATGGGAATGCCAGACCACCTGACCTGCCTCTTGAGAAACCTATATGCAGTTCAGGAAGCAACAATTAGAACCTGACATGGAACAATGGACTGGGTCAAAATTGGGAAAGGAGTACATCAAGGCTGTATATTGTCACCCTGCTTATTTAACTTTTATGCAGAGTACATCATGAGAAACACTGGGCTGGAGGAAGCACAAGCTGGAATTAAGATTGCTGGGAGAAATATCAATAACATCAGATATGCAGTTGACACCACTCTTATTGCAGAAAGTGAAGAGGAACGGAAGAGCCTGTTGATGAAGGTGAAAAAGGAGAGTGAAAAAGTTGGCTTAAAACTCAGCATTCCAAAAATGATGATCATGGCATCTGGCCCCATCACTTCATGGCAAATAGATGGGGAAACAGTGGAAACAGTGACAGACTTTATTTTCTTTAGCTCCAAAATCACTGTAGTTTGTGGCTGCAGCTGTGAAATTAAAAGATGTTTTGTCCTTGGAAGAAAAGCTACGACAAACCTAGACACCATATTAAAAAGCAGAGACATTACTTTGTTGACAAATGTCCATCTAGTCAAGGCTATGGTTTTTCCAGTGGTCATGTATGGATGTGAGAATTGGACTGTGAAGAAAGGTGAGGGCCAAAGAATTGATGCTTTTGAACTGTGGTGTTGGAGAAGACTCTTAAGAGACCCTTGGACTGCAAGGAGATCCAAGCAGTTCATCCTAAATAAATCAGTCCTGGGTGTTCATTGCAAGGACTGATGCTGAAGCTGAAACTCCAATACTTAGGCCACCTGATGCGAAGAGCTGACTCACTGGAAAAGACCCTGATGCTGGGAAAGTTTGAAAGCAGGAGAGAAGAGGATGACAGAGGATGATATGTTTAGATGTCATCACTGACTCAATGGACATGAGTTTGAGCAAGCTCCAAGAGATGAAGAAAGACAGGGAAGCCTGTCATGCTACAGTCCTTGGGGTTGCAAAGAGTCGGACATGACTGGGTGACTGAACAACAAAAGGGTATATATGTGCCTACAGTTTAAGCATATCAGCTTGACTTTATGAGAAGATGAGAATAAAAAAGTCTTGCTTGCTTTCCTTGTTATCATAACAACTGCAGCTTTCAACCCATCCATGGAGAGAGAAACAGATCAACACAGAAGGTACTGTTTCCCTGACAATAAATACATCTAACTGGCAACAAAGCCAGGTTTCTATATATGTACCTTCTCTCTCTCTCCCAGAAGAAGGTATAACGAAATTTAAAGTTACGTATGCTTCCGACACCGTTCTAGTACCGCGTGTTGCCAAAGTGGATGAAAATGGGGAGAGACACCATGAGCCGTCATATTGCTTGGTATGTATGATATCCTCATATTCACATCAACATTGTTACGAGACACTTTCATTGTCAGAACTTCTATCGATAAAATCAATACGTGGTGACAATATCCATTATGCAGTCTATGGGACCGAAGTGTTTATCTTCAGTGAGGTAAGAACCCCGGCATGAAATCTACCAACAAAGAGCAGTTTTTAGGGGTGGGGAGGACCAGATCATGAGAAATTTCTAAATAATTCTCATATGTTGACATTAAAAAAAATTAAGAGACTCAGTTTTAGTAGAAATAGGTTTTTAACATTAAAAATTCTTAATTGGAGGAAATTTACAATACTGGTTTTCTCCAGTTTCTTTTTTTAACACTTCAATTAATCTCAAGCCATGGTTATATTGAGACTTCTTTCAGTTTTTTTTTTTCAATTTATACCCACTTCTCAATGTACTCTAAGCCTTCAAGCAGGAACTTTAATCATAAATCTTCATCCTGTTCAGGTTTTCAAATGTATTCTTCTTATGAATATTGACATCAGCCCAAATACTCCCCTAGAGGCACTGAGAGGTGTGAATATCATTGGAAGAACATGTGTCTATTTCAAGAAAGGTACTGGGTATAATGGTGTGTTAACTGAAGAATAAATCATCTCCCATTACTATGTGCGATATGGTGAGGGTGTGTCTGTCAGGGGAGAACCCTCTTCGCTATTTATTTGGGTCCAGAATAAGCTAAGAGTGGCGGATTTGGTAAAGGAACAAGTTGGTGTCATGCTGTGATGGAAGGAGCCCCCAAAGCATGGAGCTCCTGGGAATCTTTGAGGTCCTGCTGTTGATTCAGTGGGGAGGGGGCAGGGTCTAGTTCCACAGTTCGATGAGGATTCATTCTTAAGATAGACCACCGCAGACATCTGAGTCATGGGAAATGGAAACTGTTTGGGGCTTCATTTACAGCTGTGAAGGTCTATCTGAGTCGGACTTTCAAATCTTTCCTCTGCATTCAGAGATTTCCCTGGGTCCTCATGGGCAAGCATTCTGCTTTCCGCATGCTCTTTTCAGTTAAAGTAAATGATATTGAAGAGGAAGCCTTGGAGATATTCAATAAGCTGAAAAGTGAAAAAGGAACTAAAGATGAAAATGTTGTGAATTTCATTGAGATTGGTAATGAAACTATACTTTTTCCTAAATATTCACCCAATATGTAAACCTATTATCAGGAAATGAATCAATTCATTTACAATTTCTTTCTCCATAAATAATCTTTTATGTAATCCCTGCTGCTACTGCTAAGTCGCTTCAGTCGTGTCCGACTCTGTGCGACCCCATAGATGGCAGCCCACAAGGCTCCCCTGTCCCTGGGATTCTCCAGACAAAATACTGGAGTGGGTTGCCATTTCTTTCTCCAATACATGCATGCTAAGTCACTTCAGTCGTGTCCGACTCTGTGCGACCCTATGGACAGCAGCCCACCAGGCTCCTCTAGCCACAGGACTCTCCAGGCAAGAATACTGGAGTGGGTTGCCATTTCCTTCTCCTGGGCTTTCCTGTGGTCATGTATGGATGTGAGAGTTGGACTGTGAAGAAGTCTGAGCACCAAAGAATTGATGCTTTTGAACTGTGGTGTTGGAGAAGACTCTTGAGAGTCCCTTGGACTGCAAGGAGATCCAACCAGTTCATTCTGAAGGAGATCAGCCCTTTGGAAGGAATGATGCTAAAGCTGAAACTCCAGTACTTTGGCCACCTCATGCGAAGAGTTGACTCATTGGAAAAGACTCTGATGCTGGGAGGGATTAGGAGCAGGAGAAGTAGGGGATGCCAGAGGATGAGATGGCTGGATGGCATCACTGACTCGATGGACGTGAGTCTGAGTGAACTCCGGGAGTTGGTGATGGACAGGGAAGCCTGGCGTGCTGCGATTCATGGGGTGGCAAAGAGCTGGACATGACTGAGCGACTGAACTGAAATGAACTGTCTTCCCTGGTCAGTCAGACGGTAAAGCGTCTGCCTACAATGTGATATGTCCAGGTTGGATCCCTGGGTCAGGAAGATCCCCTGGAGAAGGAAATGGCAACCCACTCCAATACTCTTGCCTGGAAAATCCAATGGGCAGAGGAGCCTGGTGAGCTACAGTTCATGGGGTTGCGAAGAGTTAGACACGAGTGTGCAACTTCACTTTCACTTTCTTTACTTGAAAAAAAATAAAAACCAACCTGGAAATAGTGTGGAATGATAGCAATCATTGGATCTTTTTCCCTGTCCTTTTGATCTTCCCCCAGATGACTGTCCTCCCTGTGGATGACAAGGCCCAAAACAAGATCATGTAAGCAAAGAGTTTGTTAATAATGTTGTTCCATAAAATACACAATAAGGGCATACGATGACTTTATACATGTCGAATTTCTTAGGTAATGGTTTTTTTATTTCTAACAACTTAAATTCTATCCCTGGAGAACTTTTTCTGTTACATTACATAATTTCTCTTCTCTGAAGCCATATTAAATTGCAAATGGGTTGGTTGATTACTGCTGGGCATTATGGTGAGAAAGCCTTCACCTGCAGGAATCTTGCAGAGCAGAGTCATCACAGAGAAGCCAGAATCCCCACAAGCTGGTGGAAACTAATTACTGTTCCTGTCAGTCCTGACCTCAAGGTTGTCCACACATATCCCTCCTCCAGGAAAACTGGATTAAAGAGAGCTCAATATTTTGCAAGATCAGTGTTTAATCACACATGAATTTGACAGAACCTAAAGGCTTTCCTACCATACTATCTGAAACATATATTTGAATTATACTCCCCATCAGAAGCTGATTTTCTTAACATGAACTCTTTAAACTTTCTACAGTAAGCCTCAGAAAACAACAGCAATCTAGGCTAAAGTGGCTTTTAATTTTTTGTTGAGGAAAAAATGAAAGAAAAAGATGAAAGGCTGTTGCTGAACGAAAAGACGCCAGGATTCTTGGCCTCCAGAGGAGAATTCGATCCAGGGCCACAGACGAGGCTTGATCACTCAGAGCTTTTGTGTAATAAAGTTTTATTAAAGTATAAAGGAGATAGGCAAAGCTTCTGACATAGGCATCAGAAGAGGGCAGAAAGAGTACCGCCCTGCTAGTCTTCAGCTGGATGTTATGTAGTCACTCAGTTCAGTTCAGTTCAGTTGCTCAGTCGTGTCTGACTCTTTGCAACCCCATGAATCGCAGTGCGCCAGGCCTCCCTGTCCATCACCAACTCCCGGAGTTCACTCAGACTCATGTCCATCGAATCTGTGATGCCATCCAGCCATCTCATCCTGTGTCGTCCCCTTCTCCTCCTGCCCCCAATCCCTCCCAGCATCAGAGTCTTTTCCAATGAGTCAACTCTTCGCATGAGGTGGCCACAGTACTGGAGTTTCGGCTTCAGCATCATTCTTTCCAAAGAACACCGAGGGATGGTCTCCTTTAGGATGGACTGGTTGGATCTCCTTGCAGTCCAAGGGACTCTCAAGAGTCTTCTCCAACACCACAGTTCAAAAGCATCAATTCTTTGGTGCTCAACCTTCTTCACAGTCCAACTCTCACATCCATACATGACCACAGGAAAAACCATAGCCTTGACTAGTCAGGGGGGCCTGGCGTGCTGCAATTCATGGGGTCGCAAAGAGTTGGATATGACTGAACGACTGAACTGAACTGAACTGAACTGAGGAACATAATGGACATGTCACTTCTCTTTTTTTTCACATCTCTCTTTTCCTCTCCACCTGGAGAGCTTCGAGGGGTCCTCAATGGAAATACAAGCTCAAAGGAAGCTCTGAGTGGTGAGGATTTCTATCAGGAAACCTTGAGATAGAGTACAGATATAACCTCCTCTGCTCACATGGAGTGTTTACCCTTTGCTTGGCCTATGTCCACCTCAAAGTGTTTCTCTGACATTTACTGGAAAATTGTAAATCTGTCCTGAGTCACACTAACGAGGTACCTTTGGAAGCTATGTTGAAATGTACAACCTGAGAGACTATTTCTGAGGAATTCCTACTCTGTGTTATCCTGCTTCTAAGTGGGTATTCCTAGAGAACGAGACAGAGGTCTTCCTTCCATGCTTATACATTCTAGTTTATCTAACTGGGCTTCCCTGTGGATTTAATGGCAAAGAATCCGCCTGCAATGCAGGAGACCCAGGTTCGATTCCTTTTTCCCTTGAAGAAGGGAATGGCAGCCCACTCCGGTATTCTTGCCTGGAGAATCACATGGGCAGAGGAGTCTGGTGGGCTACGGTCCATGGGGTTGCAAAGAGTCAGACATCAGTGAGGGACAAACGCTGTCATTTGGCTACCTGAACCTTGATGTCTCTTTCCTTGTCACCACGGGTCTCAGGGAAATCACAGTCAGGGTGTAGGGTGTCTTCTAAACACAACTGGGCCAGTGACCTCAGGCTTTCTAGAGCCTTCTTCCTTGTCGACTGGACAGTGCTGACTGGGACCTCTTCTTTCAAACCCACACTCCCATGCATGTGACTAATGAACCTTGGACATGGCTCTGGATTCAGGGTTCTTAACAGTTCCTTTGGTCCTTCTTTTCAGCAAGCATTGCCCCTGTTGCACACAGGCTTGCCCAAATCTGCCCATGAAAAACACCACCCCGACTCCGCCCACCACCAAGAAACAGCCTGAATCAGGAGTGCCCTGGTGGTTCAGGGTTAAGACTCCACACTTCCACTGAAGAAGGTGCTGGTTTCATCCCTAGTCAGGGAACTAAGATCACCTGTTGAGAAAAATTATAAAGAACAGATTCTTTGACTGTTTCAAAGTGACCTTGAAACTAACTAGGTATTTGTAAAGTGAAAGTGTTAGCGGCTCAGTCGTGTCCGACACTTTGTCACCCCATGGGCTATATAGTCCACGGAACTCTCCAGGCCAGAATACTGGAGTGGGTAGCCTTTCCCTTCTCCAGGGGATCTTCCCAACCCAGGGATCAAACCCAGGTCTCCCACACTGCAGGCGGATTCTTGACCAGCTGAGCTGCAAGGGTATTTAGAGTTAGGAAATTCTTTTCTTCCTTCAAAATTCTAGAAATTACAAGAACTGCTGTGTTGCTTTCTCCCTTGCCTGAGAAACAACTAAGTCAATGAGTAAGTGATACATTACAGATGGGATGGCTAAAGGGGTGTCTTCAAAGGGAGAGATGAAAATGCGTTGCTGACATATCCTTTCAGAGCACATTAAGGGGCACTGCTCCGATCATGCTCTTAGTTATAAGGAGAACAGAGCCTGCTCTGGGGCAGGAGGAGGTGATTAACTTTGTGCTGATATCCTCCTCACTTCAGAGAAGTAAGGGGCTTTCTAAGGTTCTCTCGGGAAATCATTTAAGTTCATGAAACCACACACTCAGTTTTACTCTAAGAAAGTAAGTTTTAAACCACTTCCTCAATGTTAAGGAAACAAGATGAAATAACGCAGGAGCGGGAGGTGTGTGTCCTGGACAGTTTATCCCGTTTTGGATCTCAAGACGCAAAGGAAAATAAATCTTCCTGACTTGAAATACGGGAAGTGTATTGTGATTTCTCAGTCACTCTAAAGGTCAACTGTCAAGATTCATTCAACCTTCTCCTAAAGCAATCTGCATGATTCAAATACAAAATGTCATGAAAGTTCATCCATGCAAAGCAGGATATTGACGACGACTCCTGTGTAACCTTGGTCTTAGGAGGAACAACCATTGGTTCATGACATCAAGCCGACATAACGATCCTGTTAAAGGTGGCACCAATTCCCACCCTTTCCAACCTCTGGGACACCCTCAGCCTCGACAGGAGAGGGACCACAGGAGACACGAGATGAAGGCTCTCTTCCTCACTCTTCTCCTTGGTCTGGTTTGTGCCACCCAAGAAAAGGAAGCTGAGCAAAGTTTCTCAGAGGTACCAGGGAAGCTCTGCTCTGGGAGGAGGTCTTGGGTGTGTGTGTGTGTACATTTTCTGGTTTTGTTATGTTGATCCATAGGCAAGTTGTGTCCCTTCAACTCAACTTTGTTCCAGTCAGTGGCTCTAGACCTCTGCTGTTTGGGGTCTGCCTCATCTCTACTGTGTATTGACTCTCATGCATTTTTTCCTGCTCTTATAACAGAGAAAGAGAGCTGTTGGAGTGAGCATTTGACATCAGAGCTCAAGCTGTTTCAGAAATGTCTCCATTCCTTCTTTTACTCTGATTTTGATTTCTACGTTATTTTGTAAATCCTTCTGTCTTCATTGAATTTAGACAATGGGTGCTGATTTGCAGAACGGGTGGGAAGCTCATGCTGGATGAAATAAAAAGACAAAGACTAATTTTCTAAGGGGGATTTTACTTTTAGTTTTCAAGAGACTGGAGAAGTCTGTATATTGCATCCACTGACCCAACATTTACCCACAACACATCAATGCACCATTCAGGGTTTACGTGTGCGATGTCGTGTTTGATGATGAAAAGGGCACAGTGGACATCTATCTCTGGGTCAAGAAAGGAAAAATAACCCAGAAGGAAAACATCTATAAACTCTGAGCCTGAGGGAGGGGGTGTTTCTTCCCCGTCTGCAGGGAGCTCTCTGGGTGATGTTGAGAGCAGGACACCCTGAACTGTGGGGCTGAGCAGGGTATCTGAGCTGGGGGGACAGGTCCCCTGTGAGCCTCCAGGGAATGTCCTGGAGCCTTAGCCTAGAGGCAAGTCCCAGAAGCTCCACTGGCTTCAACTCATTAAAGAGAAGTGGGACACGGCAGTGGGGAGAGGCTCGTGTCCTGGAGCCCACAGTCCCCACCAGGGGCTTGACATCTTCCTGTGGAATTTGTAAGAGACCGGTTCCCACTGAGCACAGAAGCCAGTGGTAGTGGTGGTGGGGGGTGGGGCGGAGAGCACACAGTGGGTTTAGTGCACACAGTGAGCTCTACCCTCGGAGCATCCTCATGGGAGGTTTCATCACCACTGAGTTTATTAACAATTCAGCCCCAAGGACCACTCAGGGAATGCCCACTACACTGCAGATGGTTTACTAAGAACATGCAACCTCAAGGATATATCTGGAGGAATAAAAACATTCACAAAAAATAAGTTTCTGCTTTGAGAGAGTGACTTATGGATATACAAAAATACATATGTTTAAATATTATATATCATATATGTATATATTTGATAGTATGCTTGCTGGCTTCCTAAGTTAATTTGGTTCTGTCTGACTCTTTGAGACCCCATGAACCACAGCACTCCAGGCCTCCCTGTCCATCACTAACTCCCAGAGTCCACCTAAACCCATGTCCATTGAGTCAGTGATGCCATCCAACCATCTCATCCTCTGTCGTCTCCTTCTCCTCCTGCCCTCAATTTTTCCCAGCATCAGGGTCTTTTCAAATGAATCAGCTCTTCACATCAGGTGGCCAAAATATTGGAGTTTCAGCTTCAGCATCAGTCCTTCCAATGAATATTTAGGACTGATCTCCTTTAGGATGGACTGGCTGGATCTCCTTGCAGTCCAAGGGACTCTCAAGAGTCGTCTCCAACACCACAGTTCAAAAGCATCAACTCTTAGGCGCACAGCTTTCTTTATAGTTCAACTCTCACATCCATACATGACCACTGGAAAAATCATAGCCTTGACTAGACGGACCATTGTTGGCAAAGTAATGTCTCTACTTTCTCATATGCTGTCTAGGTTGGTCAAGCTTTTCTTCCAAGCAGCAAGTGTCTTTTAATTTCATGGCTACATTCACTATTTGCAGTGATTTTGGAGACCCCCAAAATAACATCTGTCACTATTTATATTGTTTCCCCATCTATTTGCCATGAAGTGATGGGACCGGATGCCACAACCTTAGTTTTGTGAATGCTGAGTTTTAAGTCAACTTTTTCACTTGTCTCTTTCATTTTCATCAAGAGGCTCTTTAGTTCTTCTTCATTTCCTGCCATAAGGGTGATGTCATCTACATATTTGAGGTTATTGATATTTTTCCCAGCAATCTTGATTCCAGCAAGTGCTTCATCTAGTCCAGCATTTCTCATGATGTATTCTGCATATAAGTTAAATAAGCAGGGTGACAATATACAGCCTTGACGTACTCCTTTCCTGATTTGGATCCAGTCTGTTGTTCCATGTCCAGTTCTAACTGTTGCTTCCTGACCTGCATACAGATTTCTCAAGAGGCAGGTCAGGTGGTCTGGTATTCCCATCTCTTTCAGAATTTTCCACAGTTTGCTGTGATCCACACAGTCAAAAGTTTTGGCATAGTCAATAAAGCGGAAGTTGATATTTTCTGAAACTCTCTTGCTTTTTCCATGATTCAGCGGATGTTGGCAATTTGGCCTCTGGTTTCTCTGCCTTTTCTAAACCCAGCTTGAACTACAAGTTCATGATTCACGTATTGCTGAAGTCTGGCTTGGAGAACTTTGAGCATTACTTTACTAGCGTGTGAAATGAGTGCAATTGTGCGGTAGTTTGAGTATTCCTTGGCATTGCCTTCTCTTGGGATTAGAATGAAAACAGACCTTTTCCAGTCCTGTGGCCACTGCTGAGTTTTCCAGGTTTGCTGGCATATTGAGTGCAGCACTTTCACAGCGTCATCTTTTAGGATTGGAAATAGCTCAACTGGAATTCCATCACCTCCACTAGCTTTGCTCATAGTGATGCTTCCTAAGGCCCACTTGATTTTGCATTCCAGGGTGTCTGGACAGAGGATGAGATGGTTGGATGGCATCACCGACTCAATGGACATGGGTTTGGGTGAACTCCTGGTGTTGATGATGGACAAGGAGGCCTGGCGTGCTGAGGTTCGTGGGGTCACAGAGTCGGACACGACTGAGAGTGAAGTGAACTGAACTGACAATGAGTCTAATTCTCAATTTTTTCATTTTATACCAGTTTCCCAATACACTCTAAGCCTTGGAAAAGAAACTTTTATGGTACATCTTTGTCCTGCTAGATTTTCGAATGCAGTGTTCTTACAAACATTACAAACAGCCCAAATAACCACAAAGAAGCAGTGCGAGGTGTGAATGCTACTAACATAACACGTGTCTCTTTCAGGAAAGGAATTGGGTGGAACAGTGGAGTAAGTAAAGCACAGATCGTCTCCCGTTTTACTGTCCGACGTGGAGAGTGTCTGTCAGGGAGGAACCCTGTTTCCTATACATTAGGGACCAGAACGTTACCTGAGTGGCAGGTACAGATAACTAGGAAGTTGATTAAGGAGAAGTAGGCCCCAAATTCGGGGAGCTCTTGTAAGTTTTGAGGTCCTACTGTTTACGCTGGGGGGGACCTAGTTACAGAGTTGGACAGGGAGTAATTCTTAAGACAGACAGCATCTGTGTCATGGAAATGGTAACTGTATGAGGCTTACTTCATAACAAGTGTGACTTGCATGCTCAACTTCTTGTTTGGTATTCAGAAATTTCTACTGGTTGTAAAAGGGGAAAATTCTGCTTTCTGTGTCATGTTTTTCAGTGAAAGTAAATATTGGAGCAGAAGCCTGGGAGAAGTTCTGTGAGCTGATAGAAGCAAAAGGGATTAAATGGAAAGATACCGTGAAGTTCATCGACAGTGGTAGTGGAATTATAGTTTTTCCTAAAGATATCATTCACCTGATAAGAAAATATACTATCAAACAAATCAACTTATTCAAAATTTCTTTCTGCATAAATAATCTTTCATATAATCTCCTCCTTGGAAAAAACAAAACAAAACAAAACAACAACAAAAAAACCAACAAAAAAACAAACCTAAAACAGAAAATAGCTTTAGAAACACTGGGGAATGGTAGTAATTGGTGGATATTTTTTATCCTGTCCTTTAGATCCCCCAACAGATGAGTATATTTCCTGTGGACTATGGATTTCAACACCCTAGTATAAGTGAAAATAGTCTGTTACTAATATTGTTTGGGTCTTTTCAAATGAGTCAGCTCTTCTCATCAGATGGCCAAAATATTGGAGTTTCAGCTTCAACATCAGTCCTTCCAATGAACATGGAAGACTGATTTCCCTTAGGATGGACTGGCTGGATCTCCTTGCAGTCCAAGGGACTCTCAAGAGTCTTCTCCAACAGCACAATTCAAAAGCATCAATTTTTATGTGATCACTTATCTTTACAGTTCAACTCTCACAGTTCAGTTCAGTTCAGTTGCTCAGTCGTGTCTGACTCTTTGCGACCCCATGAACTGCAGCGCGCCAGGCCTCCCTGTCCAGCACCAACTCCTGGAGTTCCCTCAGACTCACATTCATCAAATCAGTGATGCCATCCAGCCATCTCATCCTCTGTCGTCCCCTTCTTCTCCTGCCCCCAATCCTTCCAAGCATCAGTCTTTTCCAATGAGTCAAGTCTTCGCATGAGGTGGCCAAAGTACTGGAGTTTCAGCTTCAGCATCATTTCTTCCGAAGAAATCCCAGGGCTGATCTCTTTCAGAATGGACTGGTTGGATCTCCTTGCAGTCCAAGGGACTCTCAAGAGTCTTCTCCAACACCACAGTTCAAAAGCATCAATTCTTCGGCGCTCAGCCTTCTTCACAGTCCAACTCTCACATCCATACATGACCACAGGAAAAACCATAGCCTTGACTAGATGGACCTTAGTCGGCGAAGTAATGTCTCTGTTTTTGAATATGCTATCTATGTTGGTCATAACTTTCCTTCCAAGGAGTAAGCATCTTTCAATTTCATGGCTGCAATCACCATCTGCAGTGGTTTTGGAGCCCAGAAAAATAAAGTCGGCCAAATATTGGAGTTTCAGCTTCAACATTAGTCATTCCAATGAACATTCAGGACTGATTTCCCTCACGATGGACTGGTTGGATCTCCTTGCAGTCCAAGGGACTCTCAAGAGTCTTCTCCAACACCACAGTTAAAAAGTAGCAATTCTTCAGCACTCAGCTTTCTTTATGGTCCAAATCTCACATCCATACATGGCCACTGGAAAAACCATAGCCTCGACTATATGGACATTTTTTTGACAAAATAATGTCTCTGCTTTTTAATATGCTGTCTAGGTTGGTCATAACTTTCCTTCAAAGGAGTAAGCATCTTTTAATTTCATGGCTGCAATCACCACCTACAGTGATTTTGGAACCCCTCAAAATAAAGTCAGCCACTTTTTCCACTGTTTTCTAATCAGTTTGTCATGAAGTGATGGGACTGGATGCCATGATCTTAGTTTTCTGAATGTTGAGCTTTCAGACAACTTTTTCTCTCTCCTCTTTCACCTTCATCAACCCTGACGCTGGGAAAGATTGAAGGGAGGAGGAGAAGGGATGACAGATGATGAGGTGGTTAGATGACATCACCAACTCAGTGGGTATGAGTTTGGGTAAACTCTGGGAGTTGGTGATGGACAGGGAGGCCTGGCCTGCTGCGGTTCATGGGGTTGTAAAGAGTCGGACATGACTGACAGACTGAACTGAACTGAATATTGTTCCAGTAATAAATCCATAAGGACACTTGGTGATTTCATACCTGCCAATTTTTGTAGGTTATATATATATATATATATATATATATATATATATATATATATTTGCCCAACAGCTTACATTCTGTCGCTAGAGAACTTTGTCACAGTAGCTGGTTTCCTGTCTCTGGGGCCATTTTAAAGTGTCAATTGGTTGATTGATTAATGCTGAGAGAGCTTTATGCTGCAGAAATCGTGCAGACCAGAGTCATCAGAGAGACGCAGGAATCCCCACAAGTTGGGGGAAACTAATTAATGTTCCCATCAGTCCTGACCTCATGGTTGTCCATACACTTCCCTCCTCCTGGGAAATCAGGATTAAACACAACTCTTTTTTTGTTTTTTCTTGCAAGACCATTGTTTAATCTCTCATGATTCTCACAGAACCAAAAGACCTTCCAGCCACACTCTCTGAAACATACATTTGAATTCTATCCCCCATCAGAGGCTGATTTTCTTAAACTGAGATCTTTAAACTTTCTAAACAAATCAGCCTCAGAAAATGACACGGATCTAAGGTGAAGTGTGAATTTTAATTTTTTGTTGAATTAAAACATGAAAGAAAAAAAGCAAAGAAGAACATTAGCTTCCAGGTGAGTATGATAAGAAAGAGGTGCTGTATATATTCAATGGAATGTCACTCAGACATAAAAATGAATGAAATCATGCATGGGCACCAACATGGATGGACCTAGATATTGTCACTCCTAGTGTAGCAAGTCAAAAGGGAAAGATAAATAGCACTCGACATCACTTACATGCGGAATCTATAATATGACACAGAGGAACTTGTTTACAAAAGATACATAGACTCACAGACATGGAGAACAGACTTGTGGTTGCCAAGGAGAAGAGGGTTGGGGAGAGAAGGGAGGTGAGTTTGGGGTTGGCAGATATAATCTATTATATACAGGATGGATAGACAAGAACTTTCAACTGTAGAGCACAGGAATCTATGTGAAATGCTCTGAAAACCCTAAATAGGAAAGGAATTTAAGTAAGAAAAGATATTAATGCATGTCCATAGAAACCACACATTGTATTAGTATAAATACAGTTGTATTTATAAATACATTGTATTGGTATTCAGTTTGCTGTACCCCTGAAACTAATACAATATTATGAATCAACTATACTCCACTATAAAATAAAAATTAATAAATTGATTCTTGAAGCCACAAAGGAAAAAAATTATGAGATTTAAGGCATATGCTCCCATCACAGAGAATGAATGTGCCTTCTGAAATCATAGCTCCTAGAATACAGCCAAGTGGGAAAGTCCGCCAAGTAAGTACATCCTTGGGAAAATTCCACACAGACTCCCACAGCACAGAGGTGTGGAGTCCTGAGGTCCACCAGGATTCTAACATTGGATCAGCTAGCAGCTCCCTGTACCCTGGGCAGCCTACTGCCTGAGGCTCACCCTTGTCAGACATCTCACAATCGCCTCTACTAAACTTTTGGTCCTATTTTATTCACCTACAGAAAGAGTCCCCGAGACAAGACAGGTCCTTTTCTGCACAGAATCAAGATCAACAACACAAAGACGATCTTCCTGGTTCCTCATCAACGTCATCCTTCTCTCTTCATGCTCATACTCCCTTTCCCATCTCATCTCTCCTGGTTGGTCACTAATCATGTGACTGGTCTGGTGGGATTTGATTTTTGAAGGTTTAAATAAATTGGTTAATTTACAGTCAACTTACGTAGGTTTGTTCCAAAAGCCCCTGTTTTCTAACACACAAAAACACACATTAAATTTAACCATCCAGAAACATGCCTTGAATAGGTTAGCTGTCCCACCACAGACAATGATGGGGTAAATAGAGATGTCTTAGAGGTGCCCAGGGGAGAAGGAGAAAAAGGACTAAGCAATCAAGGGTCAGGGGACAGGGTTCTGATTCTCATACTGCAGTGGGAGGGGGCAGTCTGGTCAAGAAACACATCCCTAGAGAGCATCTCATAACAGGATGGGAACCTGTATTCCAGTCTCTGAGCTTCCTAAAGAGGAAGCGTAAGAAGGCACAGGCCACAACTGAGGAAAAATGTGTATTCTGAGAGCACCAGCACTTCTGCAGTTGAGCTGAAGGACGGACACTCCTTGACCTTTGGGTCACTGGGAATCAAAGGTGGAGCAGCCCTGGAGCCTTGGTCAATTCGTAGGACCACGACTCAGGGCAGTGTTCACAGGTACCAGATGACTGACAGCACAGTCAAGAGGTTGTGAGTCTTCATAACATTTAAAGATGGTCTTAGAGCCTCTTATGTTTCCAACACCTGTGGATGCTAGGATTTCCGAGGAGTGGCATTCCCACGGTCATGGGCAGAACACACTGGTCAGCTTCCCACGGTGGTCGAGCTGTTTGCAGACTACAGGAACTAGCCCCTCAAGATATAGCACTGATTCCAAGGGTTGGGGCCACAGCTCTGATATTTGAGCTAAGAGCTGGGAAAATAATACTAGAAGTAACATAACAGAATAAATGTTTCAGATTCTATATACACATGGCCTCCAAATGGGCTACAGCTAGCTGGCCATTGTCAAAGAAACCAGTAATGAATCTTTCCATGGCTTCAGTTCAGTTTAGTGCAGTCGCTCAGTCATGTCCAGCTCTTTGTGACCCCATGAACTGCAGCATGCTAGGCCTCCCTGTCCATCACCAACTCCCGAAGCCTACCCAAACTCATGTCCTTTGAGTTGCTGATGCCATCCAACCATCTCATCCTCTGTCATCCCCTTCTCCTCCTGCCCTCAGTCTTTCCCAACATCAGGATATTTTCAAATGAATGAGTTCTTTGCATCAGGTAGCCAAAGGATTGGAGTTGCAGCTTCAGCATAAGTCTTTTCAATGAACACCCAGGACTGATTTCCTTTAGGATGGACTGGTTGTGTCTTAATGCAGTCCAAGAGACTCTCAAGAGTCTTCTCCAACACTTCAGTTCAAAAGCATCAATTCTTTAGTGCTCAACTTTCTTATAGTCCAACTCCCACATCCATACATGCCTACTGGAAAAACCATAGCCTTGACTAGATGGAGCTTTGTTGGCCAAGTAACGTCTCTGCTTTTTAATATGCTGTCTAGGTTGGTCATAGCTTTTCTCACAAGGAGTAAGCATGTTTTAATTTCATGGCTTCAGTCACAATCTGCGGTGATTTTAGAACCCCCCAAAATAAAGTCTGCCACTGTTTCTACTGGTTTCTCATCTATTTGCCATGAAGTGATGGGAGTGGATGCCATGATCTTACTTTTCTGAATGTTGAGCTTTAAGCCAACTTTTTCATTCTCCTCTTTCACTTTTGTCAAGAGGCTCTTTAGTTCTCCACTTTCTGCCATAAGGATGGTGTCATCTGCACATCTGAGGTTAATGATATTTCTCCCGGCAATCTTGATTCCAGCTTGTGCTTCCTCCAGCCCAGCGTTTCTCATGATGTACTCTGCACATAAGCTGGAGAGCTAAAATCACACATGCCTCAGAGGCAGAAAAGCAAAAAATAAAACAGAAGCAAAATTGCCACAAATTCAAAAAAATAATCTAAAAATGGAACCCATGCTAAATATTTTTTTTAAGTGAACAAACTTGCAAAATTTTGATAGATACAACCAACCAAGGTGTACTCTCAAAACACATTTGTACTTTGCGTGCTCAAGTCCTGTTGTGTTCTTCTCACAGATACACACTAAACTCCCTCTTCCAACTATGGTCAGAGCATCACTCAAAACCTTCTCTATGGAAATATTCCTTCTTTCCAAAACAGGATCCCAGCACACTCTAAGTTCCGACCATTGTTATTCTTCACCCTACAACTTTGGTAACTGTTTCTTAGCTTTTGTTCATCTGTATCTGACTCATTTCATGGCAAGGTGGCTCACTGGACAATGTACTGAGTCTATCTGCTTCCTGCTGAATTCTGAGGCTTGGGCTTTTGTTGGCACTAAATCTGTATTTACTGAATTCAGGACAAAGCGGGACATGAGGAATCTTATAGAACACACGTTCTTAATTATGCACATGTAGGTAAACATTTGCAGCACGTGGTACTGAACTGATTCTCTAGTCTGTTCCTGTGAGATGAAGGAGAAATCAAGACATTGTGCAGAGAACGAAACGCTTCTTTCACTCTGTGCATGCACCTTGAGAAGTGCGGGTCTCAGATTTACTGTTGATATTGGCTCTTGTTTCCAACCTAACATTAGTTAAGACTCACCCTTTATTACATAGGTTGGAGGGATGGAAAATTTGAATCTCTCTAAGTGGATATTAATAACACAGTTGGGTCAAGGAGTGAGTCAAGAGGCTGACTGACTGAAATATCCACAGAGGAAATAATTGTCCATAATTCAGTAAAACTAACACGCGTGATGCAAAGAAAACAGACACTGACCCATAAATACCAATACTTGAACATAGAAACAGAGGCGCCCAGTGATGAGAGACAATGGGACCTTTCTCTATGGAACCGGTCCTCTCTGACATCTGTAGGAAATTTCCTCCTGCCCACGTCAGCCTGGAAGCCTAAAAGTTTCCAAAGGATTAGGAAGGTCACGGATGTTTCACTTTTCTTCTTATTTTATTTTTTTTTCCCCCACATCTCTCTGTTCCTGTCTACCTCGAGAGCTTCAAGAGGTTCTCAAAGGCAAGAGGAGTTCAAAGGAAGCTCCGAGTGGTGAGAATTTCTAGCAGGACACCTTGAGCTAAAGTATAGATGTTACCTCCTCTGTTCATATTGAGTGCTGATCTGTCTTTTATTGGATTCTGTGCACCTCAAAGTGTTGCTCTGACATTTAATAGAAAATATGATAACTCTGTCCTTAGACTAATGGGGGACCCTTGGGAGCTATGTTGAAATGTCCAACCTGGTGACCATCAGGCAAACTCTACTCTGTGTTACTTGCTTCTAGGTGAGGTAGAACAAGACCGATGTCTTCCTTCTGTCCTTATACAATCCTGTATGTCTCACTGGGCTTTCCAGGTGGCTCAGATGGGAAAGAGTTTGCAATGCAAAAGACCCAGGTTAGATCCCTGGGTTGGGAAGATCCCTTGGAGAAGGGGATGACTACCCACTCCAAGTATCCTTGCCTGGAGAATCCCAAGGAGAAGAGCCTGGTGGAATGTAGTCCATGGGGTCACAAAGAATTAGGCACAACTGAGGGACAAACAGTGTCACTTGTCTAACTGAACCTTGATGAATGTCTTTCCCTGGTGTCACAGGTCTCAGAGACAATCAGTCACTGTTGGGGTGCTGGGTGTCTTCTGGAAACTCCTGAGCCAGTGCCCCCAGCCTTCTAGATCCTTCTCCCTTGTCCACTGGACAGAGCTGACCAGGACCCCTACTTTTGAATCCACACTCCCATGCGTGTGACTGAATGAACCTTGGATATGGCTCTGGATTCAGAGTCCTCCACAGGTCCTTTGGTCTTTTTTTTTCCACTAAGAAATCGCCTTGTTATTCACATAGCTGCCCAAATTTTCTCATCAAGGAAAAGGAAAAAAAAAAAACCACAGGAATCTCCCTGAATTAGGACTGCCCTGGTGGTCCAGGGTTGAAGATGACACACTTTCAATACAGGGGCTGCTGATTCCATCTGTGGTTTGGGAAATGAAGACTCCTGGTTGAGAAAAATGACAAAGAACAGATTCTTTGACTATTTGAGTGACCTTGAAAACAACTAGGCATTTCGAATTAACAAAATTTTTTTCTTTAAAAATCCTAGCTATCACAAGCACTACTGTCTTGCTTCCTCATTTGCCTGAGAAATAATTGAGTCAATGAGTGAAAGGTACATTGCAGATTGGATGGGTAAAGGGGTGTCTTCAAAGGGAGAGATGAAAATGCATTGCTGACATAGCCTTTCAGAGCATGTTAAGGGGCACTGCTCAGATCATGTCCTTGTTTACAAGGAGGACAGAGTTTGCTCTGGAGCAGGAGGTGATTAACTTTGTGCCAATGTCCTCCTAACTGCAGTGAAGTAGGAGGCTTTCTAAGGTTCTCACAGGAAATCATTCAACTACATGAAACCACACACTTAATTTTACTTTAAGAAACTAAAATTTAAACAACTTGCTCAATGTTAAGGAAACAATAGGAAGGAACACAGGAGTGGGGGATATGTGTCCTGGACAGTTTATCCCATTGTGGATCTCAAGACGCAGAGGAAAATAAATCCTCCGGACCTGACATATTGGAAGTGTATTGTGGTTTCTCAGTCACCCTAAAGGACAAATGTCTAGATTCACTCAACCTTCTCCTAAAGCAATCTGCATGATCAAAATCACAAAATGTCATTGAAGGTCATCCCTACCAAGGAGGATATTGAAGATGATTTCTGTGTAACCCTGGGCTTAAGAGGAACAACCATTGGTTCATGACGTCAAGCCAACATAACGATCCTATAAAAAGTGGCACCAATTCGCACCCTCTCCAACCACTGGCACACCCTCAGCCTCAATAGAAGAAGGACCACAAGAGCCACAAGATGAAGGTTGTGTTCCTGACTCTTCTCCTTGGTCTGGTTTGTGCTGCTCAAGAAGAGGATGCTACGGATGCTGCGAAAAGTAGCACCATCTCAGAGGTAGCAGGAATGGTATGATCTGGGAGGAGGTCTTGTGTGTGTGTGTGTTTGTGTGTGTGTGTGTGTGTGTGTGTGTGTGTGTGTGTGTGTACTTTCTCTGGTTTGTTACGTTGATCCATAAGCAAGTTGTGTCCCTCCCATGCAACACTGCTCCATTCACTGGCTCTATGCCTGTTCTGTTTGGTGTATCCTCTCTACTGTGTATTAATTGACTTGTGCATTTTTACTGCTCTTGTAACAGAAAGAGGATCAGAAAACTACTGTTGAATTTGAGATCTTGCATTTGACATCAGAGCTTAACCTGTCTCTCAAATGTCTCAATTCACTCTGACTTCAGTTTTTACCTTATCTTATAAATTCTGTTTTATTTAGCCAAGTTAGATACTGTGTGCTGATGTGCACAAGGGGTGGGAAACTCAAGAGGGAGGACTCTGAATGAAATAAAAAGACAAGGAGGAAAATCTCTAAGGTGAATTTTCTTGTTAGCCTTCAGGACAGTGGAGCACCACATACATTGCATCCAGTAGCCTAGCGAAGGCCAGTCAGAAAGTCTTCCTCATGCCTCACAGGATTTATATTGTGTTTTGTAAGAACTGCTTCGTAATAATGTTCTTCATTTATGACTGGTAAGTAAAAATAACCCGGAAAGAACACACACATAAACCCGAGCCTGAGGGAGGGTGTGGCTTACCTGTTTGCAGGGAACTCTCTTGGTGATGTTGAGAGCAGGACGCCCTGAGCTGTGGGGCTGAGCAGGGTCTCTGAGCTGGGGGGCAGTTCCCCTGAGCCTCCAGGTGATGTCCTGGAGCTCACAGTCCCCACAGGGGCTTGACCCTTCCTGCAGAATTTGTAAGAGACGGTTTCCACTGAGCGCAGAAGCTGAGGGCAGGATCGGGGTGGGGGAAGGTGTGGGGGGAAGGTTATGGCCGAGTAACGACTTCAGTTTCACTTTTCACTTTCATGCATTGGGGAAGGAAATGGCAACCCACTCCAGTGTTCTTGCCTGGAGAATCCTGTGGATGGGGGAGCCTGGTGGGCTGCCGGCTATGAGGTTGCACAGAGTCAGACACGACTGAAGCAGCTTAGCAGCAGCAGCAGCAACATTCCATTGTGTATATGTACCACAACTTCTTCATCCGTTCATCTGGCGAAGGACATCTGGGTGGTTTCCATGTTCTATTTACATGTGCTGCAGTGAACAATGGGATCAGTTCAGTTCAATTCAGTCGCTCAGTCATGTCCGACTCATTGCGACCCCATGAATCGCGGCACGCCAGGCCTCCCTGTCCATCACCAACTCCCGGAGTTCACTCAGACTCACAACCATCGAGTCAGTGATGCCATCCAGCCATCTCATCCTCTGTCGTCCCCTTCTCCTCCTGCCCCCAATCCCTCCCAGCATCAGAGTCTTTTCCAGTGAGTCAACTCTTCGCATGAGGTGGCCAAAGTACTGGAGTTTCAGCTTTAGCATCATTCCTTCCAAAAGAAATCCCAGGGCTGATCTCCTTCAGAATGAACAATGTGTCTTTTTCAATTTTGGTTTCCTCAGGGTCTGTGCCTAGGAGTGGGATTACTGGGTCGTATGCTGGTTTTATTCCTATTTTTATTAAGGAATCTCCATACTGTCTTTCACAGTGGCTGTATCAATTTACATTCCCACCAACAGTGCAAGAACATTCCCTTTTCTGCACATCCTCTCCTGCATTTATTGTTTGTAGACATTTTGACGAAGGCCATTAGAACCATTATGTGACCTCATGAGAGGTGATATTTCATTGTAGTGTTGAGTTGAATTTCTCTAATAATGAACGATGTTGAGCTTCTTTTCATGTGTTTGTCAGCCATCTGTATGTTTTCTCTGGAGAAATGTCTCTTTAGGTCTTTTTCCATTTGGTTGGGTCATTTGTTTTTCTGGTGTTGAGTTGTATGATTTTTTGGAAGTTAATCCTTTGTCAGTTGATTTATTTGCTACTATTTCCTCCCATTCTGAGGGTTGTCTTTTCACCTTGCTTATAGTTTCCTTTGCTGTGCAAAAGCTTTCACGTTTAAACAGGTCCCACTTGTTGACTTTCGCTTTTATTTCCGTTATCTAGGAGGTGGGTCATAGAGGATCCTGCTTTGATTTATGTCATCAAGTGTTCTGCCTATGTTTTCCTCTGACTTTTATAGTTTCTGGTCTTACATTTGTTCAGGTCTTTAATCCATTTTGAATTGATGTTTGTGTATGGTGTTAGGAAGTGTTCCAATTTCATTCTTTTACATGTAGCTGTCCAGATTTCCCAGCACCACTTACTGAAGAGTCTGTCTTTGTCCCATTGTATATTACTGCCTCCTTTGCCAATAATAAGGTACCCATAGGTGCATGGGTTTATTTCTGGGCTTTCTATCTTGTTCCATTGGTCTGTATTACTCTTTCTGTGCCAGTATCATACTGTCTTGATGACTGTATCTTTGTAGTGTAATCTGAAGTCAGGAAGGTTGATTCCTCCAGCTCCACTCTTCTTTCTCAAGACTGCTTTGGGTATTTGGGGTCTTTTGTGTTTCCACCTGAATTGTGAAACTTTTTGTTCTAGTTCTGTGACAAATACCTTTGGTAATTTGATAGGGATCACGTTGAATCTGTAGATTGGGTTTGGTAGTATAGTCAGTTTCACAATATTGATTCTTCCTGCCTGGGAACATGGAATATCTCTCCATCTGTTATGTCATCTTTGATTTCTTTCATCAGTTCATTTCAGTTCAGTTCAGTGCTCATTTGTATCCAACTCTTTGTGACCCCATGAACTGCAGCATGCCAGGCCTCCCTGTCCGCCACCAGCTCCTGGAGTTTACCCAAACTCATGTATATTGAATCAGTGATGCCATCCGACCATCTCATCCTCTGTCATCCCCTTCTCTTCCTGCCCTCAATTTTTCCCACCATCAGGGTCTTTTCCAATGAGTCACCTTTTGCATCAGGTGGTCAAAGTATTGGAGTTTCAGCTTCAACATCAGTCCTTCCAATGAACACCCAGGACTGGTCTCCTTTACGATAGACTGCTTGGATTTCCTTGCAGTCCAAGGGACTCTCAAGACTCTTCTCCAACACCACAGTTCAAAAGCATCAATTCTTTGGTGCTCAGCCTTCTTTAAAGTCCAACTCTCACATCCATGCATGACCACTGGAAAAACCATAGCCTTGACTAGATGGACCTATGTTGGCAAAGTAATGTCTCTGTTTTTCAATATGCTGTCTAGGTTGGTCATAACTTTCCTTTCAAGGAGTAAGCGTTTTTTAATTTCATGGCTGCAGTCACCATCTGAAGTCATTTGGAGCCCAGAAAAATAAAGTCAGCCACTGTTTCCACTTTTTCTCCATCTATTTGCCATGAAGTGATGGGACCAGATGCCATGATCTTAGTTTTCTGAATGTTGAGCTTTAAGCCAACTTTTTCACTCTCGTCTTTCACTTTCATCAAGAGGCTTTTTAGCTCCTCTTCACTTTCTGCCATAAGGGTGGTGTCATCTGCATATCTGAGGTTATTGATACTTCTCCCAACAATCTTGATTCCAGCTTGTGTGTCTTCCAGCCCAGCGTTTCTCATGATGTACTCTGCATAGAAGTTAAATAAGCAGAGTGACATTATACAGCCTTGACATATTTCTTTTCCTATTTAGAACCAGTCTGTTGTTCCATGTCCAGTTCTAACTGTTGCTTCCTGACCTACATACAGGTTTCTCAAGAGACAGGTCAGGTGGTCTGGTAGTCCCATCTCTTTCAGAATTTTCCACAGTTTATTGTGATCCACATAGTCAAAGGCTTTGGCATAGTCAATAAAGCAGAAATAGATGTTTTCTGGAACTCTCTTGCTTTTTCCATGATCCAGCAGATGTTGGCAATTTGATTTCTGGTTCCCCTGCCTTTTTTAAAACCAGCTCGAACATCTGGAAGTTCATGGTTCACATATTGCTGAAGTCTGGCTTGGAGAATTTTGATCATTACTTTACTAGCGTGTGAGATGAGTACAATTGTGCGGTAGTTTGAGCATTCTTTGGCATTGTCTTTCTTTGGTATTGGAGTGAAAACTGACCTTTTCCAGTTGTGTGGCCACTGCTGAGTTTTCCAAATGCTGGCATATTAGTGTAGCACTTTCACAGCATCATCTTGTAGGATTTGAAATAGCTCAACTGGAATTCCATCACCCCCACTAGCTTTGTTCGTAGTGAATCTTCCTAAGGCCCACTTGACTTCACATTCCAGGACGTCTGGCTCTAGGTGAGTGATCATGCTATTGGGATTATCTTGGTCGTGAAGATCTTTTTTGTACAGTTCTTCTGTATATTCTTGCCACCTCTTCTTAATATCTTTTACTTCTGTTAGGCCCCTACAATCTATCCATTATTGAGCCCATCTTTGGATGAAATGTTCCCTTGGTATCTCTAATTTTCTTGAAGAGATCTCTAGTCTTTCCCATTCTATTGTTTGTTTCCCTCTATTTCTTTGCACTGATTGCTGAGGAAGGCTTTCTTATCTCTCCTTGCTATTCTTTGGAACTCTGCATTCATATGGGTATATCTTTCCTTTTCTCCTTTGCTTTTCACTTCCCTTCTTTTCACAGGTATTTGTGAGGTCTCCTTGGACAGCCATTTTGCTTTTTTGCATTTGTTTTTCTTGATATCTGTCTCCTGTACAATGTCATGAACCTCCGTCCATAGTTCATCAGGCACTCTGTCTGTCAGATCTAGTCCCTTAAATCTATTTCTCACTTCCACTGTATAGTCATAAGGGATTTGATTTAGGTCATACCTGAATGGTCTAGTGGTTTCCTCTACTTTCTTCAATTTCAGTCTGATTTTGGCAATATTCAGCATATCCCAAATCAAGATATAAAAATCATCCATCATTGCCAAAAATGTCCTCTCTCCTTTATCATTAAATGTCATTAAATGTCTTCCCCTCCAGGCACAGGTAACAGTGGATCTGATGTTCCTCATTTTCCCCTGCTTCTATGACTAAGCTCATTTGGGCACTTTATCCACAGGATGTCAGACACAAGGAGTCACTTATTTCAAAGTCATGTGAAACGACTTGGCAGGCTTATATAAGACTTTGTACATTTTCTATTTATTGGACGGCGGTTCTCTTCCCACTGTGGCTGTTTTGAGTAACTCTGATGCAGTTCCCTAATGACTAGTAATGTCATTCAGTGCTATTCATTACGGCCAATCTCTTGCAATGTGTCTCCTCAGTTCAGTTCAGTTCACTTCATTCACTTAGTCGTGTCTGACTCTGTGTGCCCCCATGGACTGCAGCACGCCAGGCCTCCCTGTCCATCACCATCTCCTGGAGCTTGCTCAAACTCACGTCCATTGAGTCGGTGATGCCATGCAACCATCTCATCCTGTGTGGCCCCCTTCTCTTCCTGCCCTCAGTCTTTCCCAGCATCAGGCTCTTTTCTAAGCTCTCAGTCTCTTCAGTAACTTATCCAATTCTTTCCTTTTGAATATATGTTTGGTGTTCAATCTTCATATGTGCCAAATATATGTATTTTTCTCACGTATGGTAGGAAGAGATATATAAGACCACAAAGTTCTTTGTTATACAGGTGATATGCACATAATTATCAGATATTTGACTATCATTCACTGTGTGAAATGTCATATGTACTTTGTATGTCTGTGTGTGTCTAATGTGTCTGTACACACAGGTGTGTAGAATAAGTGTACACACAGACGTCCTTTCATGTGAATTCTTCTTAAGCTGTTTTATTTATTTATTTTAAATTATTGCAGTTGTGCTGGGTCTTTGTTGCTGCACCCAGGCTTTCTTTAGTTGCATCGAGCAGGGGCTACTCTCCTGTTGTGATATGCAAATTGCTCACTGCATTGGCATTGCCCATGGTGGAACACGGGCATAGGCAAGCTGGCTTCAGCAGTTGTGGTGCCAAAGGCGTAAAGCATATGGGATTCTCCCTGACCAGGGTCAAGCTTGTGTCCCCCGTGTTGGCTGGTGGATTCATATCTACTGGACCACCATGGTGGTCCTCTTCTGCTGTTTTTATACAAGGAGAGTCTGTTTCTGATAAAATTTAGAAATGTTTTTTCTAATTTCTTGTACTTTTGTGCTATTATATTATCAAAGAATACATGGAAAGGGTTGAGAGTTAACTAAGGTCTGTCTAGGCAGCTGTGTGTCTCAGGTTAAAGGAAAGGATTACAAGCAAGGTGTTAACTTTTTTTCTTCCCTCCTAAAATTCTGGATCTCTCCATGTTTATTTGTTTGTAAACATGACTTAGTTTGTATCTGCAGTTAATCTTTGGGACTATGCTCAGATTTAATGTGTTGACATGACAACTTTGTCACTTGATACTTACTTGATGTTACACATAATTCTTCTCTGGTGAATGTCATACTGTTCAGAGATACAAACATGATACATGACATGAGGCCTTAGAAGGGTGACACAAATGACTTGTCACATTTTTATCAGTTTCATCCACCAACTTAAATATCTTCTGTTTTCAAGCAACTGTCACGTGTGGAGACCATTTTTCATTTGTGGAGAACTGATAAAACCCTATATCTACAAATATGAATGTAAGTATGAGCATTTCAGTGGTGAGCATTTCAGTGGTAAGCATTTGTTTGGCTGGAAATCTTGGTTTATCTTCCCTCAGGAACTCCATATATCTGAATTCTAGGTTTACTAGCAATTACAAGTTGCACCAGGTGCTGGTCCTAAATCGTCTGAGCATCTCGTCTCTCATGAACACAGTGTCCAATCACAGAACTTGGACGGCCCCTCACAATGATGAGGGACCTGTTGCTGTTGTCATTTAGTCACTGAGTCATGTCTTGACTCTTTGTGACCCCCTGCACTGTAGCTCAGCAAGCTTCTCGGTCCATGGGATTCTACAGGCAAGAATAATGGAGTGGGTTGCCATTTCCTCTTCCAGGGGATCTTTCCCACCCAGGGATCGAACCTGCCTCTCTTGTCTCCAGCCAGGTTCTTTATCACTAGCACCACCTGGGAAGCCCATGAGCAATCTGAGGACATGCATAATCTGACTTAAATTGTCCTAATGTGACCCAAGTCTCATAGACTCACTGTGGCCTTGGGTAAGCTGCGTACACCTTGTCTGGGGCTATGAGACTATAAAGCGGCTTCAGCTACTAATTTTCTGTCTCTCAAGTAGACTAGTGAGTGTTATACCCTGAGCAGTGCTGTTTCCATATTTTGGGAACACAGGTGGGTGGAGTTTCCTCCCATCATGCTGAGTGATTGTGGGAAGGTGTGATGGAGGCCAGGAAAGAGAGAATGGATGTAGAGGGTATAGAAGTGACAGGCAGTAGGTCAGAGTTGCTTCTTGTTCAGATACATGGCATTAAGTAGATGGGCCGCGCAGAGATGAGGGGCGGCCCTTCAGGTGGGGATGGAGCTCACCGCTAGGAGGTCACTGGCTGCATTTCCCAGCAGGTAAAATGTCTTCACACCAACACACAAGGCCATGGTCTCTGTCATAGCCGACTGAGCGGCAGGGGAGACACGACAGTTAATATAAAGTCATCAGAAAGTTGCCTGGTCCAACGTAGGCATGCAGGAACACAAGGTTATGAATGGTAAACTGATTTCGGTGAGGAGAAATCAATCTCATGCCTGGGAAATAGAAATAGAAAGACTTTCTGAACTGGGTTTCGATAATATGCTCATGCTGTTTAAAAAGCTGTTGGGGACGTCCCTGGTGATCCAGTGGTGAAGAATCCACCTGCCAGTGCAGGGGAGACAGTTTGGATCCTTGGTCTGGGTCGATCCCACATGACTTGGGGCAATGGATCCCGTGCACCTCAACTACCGATCCTGTGGTCTAGATCCCGGGAGTTGGGAATACTGAACCCCAATCCACAACTACTGAAGCCTACAACCCCTAGAGCCCGTGATCCACAATGAGGGAAGCCACCACAAGAAGAAACCTGGGCACTGCAGCTAGAGAGTAGGCGCTGCTCGCTGCTCATGGAGAAAGCCCGCACAGCAGCAAAGGCCCAGGAGAGCCAAAAAGAAAAACTAATTGAAGACGTTTAAGAAAACCTGCTAGGTACATTCCACCACATGTTATAGAAAGCATCCCAGAAGACTGCATGAAGTAACCGGTTAACTGTAGGATTAGGTGGGGATAAGGAAATATATTGCCTGCTCTGCTTGTTGTCATAAGAATGGTAGTGTTCAGAGCACCCACGAATTGACACACACATCAACACAGCACGGACTGTTCTTAATGCCTGAAACATGCGACAACACATCTAAATGAGAATAAATTAAGGCGGTTGTGTATATGTAACTTTTCTCTCTCTCACAGATAATGGTACAAATACAATTGAATTTATTCATGTTTCCGAGAAAGCTCTGGTAGCAATTAATGTCAACGCGGATGAAACAGGCAAGAAGACACAACAGGTTCTACTATTCGGTATGTATGACACCCCATAGTTCCCATTGCCATTGTCAGAGAACAGGTCCACTGTCGGGACTTTCATTCAGAATCTCAGGAGGTTCTGCCGATATTCAGCATTCAGTGTATAAGACCTGGGTCTTTCACAGTTAAGCATCCGGGAAGGTAATCTACCAAGGAACAGGTGATAGGGTGTGTATGTCATATCATCAAACATTTCCAAATAATTCCTGCCTGTTGAAACTAGAAAAAATGATTGCTACTAGAAGTTGTCTTTAACATGTCAACTAATTGCAAGCTGTGACTGTAACGAGTCTGACCTCAGTGGCTTTATTTTATACAAGTTTCCCTATGCACTCTAAGCCTTGGAATAAAACCTTTTAAAATTAATCTTTATCCTGTTCAATTATCCACATACATTATCTTGTCCACACTGACATCATCTCAGATAACCACAAAGAAGCACTAAGTGCTGTGTGAACCAATAGGCTATCAGGCGTCTATACCAGAAAAGGTACTGGGTACAATGGTGCAGTATTAAAGGATAAATCATCTCCCATTATCTTCTGTGATGTAGTAAATATGTCTGTCAGGGGAGAACCCTGTTTCCTATTTATTTGGATTCAGAACAAGACCTGAGTGGCAGGTACAGACACTAGGGAGTTGGTCTAGGAGCAAGCTGCTTCCTTACCATTACGGAAGGAGCCCCAAATTCATGGAGCCCTGTGAGTCTTTGAGGTCCTGTTTCTGATGCTGGGGTGGGTGGAGGGGACTAGCTACAGAGCTGGACAGGGGATAATTTTTGAGAGAGACAGCAGACATCTGTGTCATGGGAAATGGTAACTGAGACTTCTTAAACTATTCCAAGTGAAATCTGATAGGCACATTGTTTTTATTCTGTATGAAGACATGTTTAGGACTTCTAACACGTAAATTTCTACCTCTTGCATGGTGATATTCAGGCAAAGAAAATGACGTTGATAAGGAAGGCTTAGAGATATTCAAGAAGGAGACTCTAAGTCGGAAGATTTCAGAAGAAAACATTAAGGATTTAACCGAACCTGGTAATGGAAGTGTATTTTTTCTGAACATACCTTTCGCCTCATATGTAACTATGCTGTCAGGAAACAAATCAAGTTATTGACAATATGTTCTTCCATAAGTAATCATTTATATAATCTCTAAATTGAAAAAAAAAAACACTTGCAAAGTTTAGGGAATGGTATTAATTGGTGGGTTGTTCATTTTGTTCCCCCAGATAAATGTCTTGCTGTGGCGTGAAAATAACTTCGAAACGCCCTAATTGTAAGTAAGCATAATCTGTTATAAGTGCTGTTTTATCAAATAAGTCACCAAGTAAACTCTGTGATTTCATACTTTCCAAATTTTGCAGGTAACACTTTTTTTCAGTGCCAATAGCTTACTTTCTATCACTAGCGATGTTTCTCTTACATTAGACAATTTCTCTTCTTTCGAGCCATATTAAATTGCAGAAGAGTTGGTAGATTCATGCTGAGCAGGTTTGGTGGGAAAGCCTTCACGTGCAGGAAGCTTGCAGACCAGAGTCATCAGAGAGAAGCAGGAATGGCCACAAGCTGGTGGAAACTAACTAGTATTACTGTCAGTCCTGACCTCATGGTTGTTCACACACATCCCTCGTGCAGAAGAACTGAAAACAAAGAGCTCACGTTTTCTGCAACACCTGTGTGTAATCTCACATGATTCTGACAGAACCAGTAAAGTCCTTCCACCTGGACTGTCTGAAACACGTATTTGAATTATATTTGCATTTAGAAGGTGATTTTCCTAAAGTGAGATCTTTCAACTTTCTCAACTAAGACAGCCTCAGAAAAACAATACCGATAAGGCTAAAGTGTGGCTTATAAGTTTCTGTGGAGAAAGAAAAATGAAAGAAAAAGAACAAAGAAAAATTCTCGCTTCCAGGTGAAAATGATAAGAAAGGTGTGGTACCTATATCCCATGCACTATTACTCAGCCACAAAAAGGATGACATCATGCCATTTGCAGCAACATACATCGGCCTAAGAGACTGTCATACTAAGTGAAATCAGTCAGACGGAAAGACAATTACCATATGATATCACTTATATGGGGAACCTAAAATGTGACCTGAAGGACCATATTTACAACACAGAAAGAGACACACAGACATAGAGAAAACACCCGTGGTTACCAAGGGAGAAGGGTAGGGCAAGAGAAGGATTGGGAGTTTGGGGTTATCCGATGCAAACTATTATATGCAGGATGGAAAGACCAAAAAGGCCTGCAGTATAGTACAGGGATGTACATGCAATTCTCTGAAAAAACGTGATTGGGAAAATCATCTGAAAAAGAATAGCTATATGTATGCAGAAACTCCACATTGATGAACACCTGAAACTAATAGAACATTAATAACCAGTTAGACTCCAATATTGGCTTCCCTGAGAGCTCAGTTGGTAAGAATTGACCTGCAGTGCAGGAGACCCTGGGTCAGTTCCAGGGACAGGAAGATCTGCTGGAGAAGGGTAAGCTATCCACTCTAGTGTTCTTAGGCTTTTCTTGTGGCTCAACAGGTAAAGAAGAGTTAAAAAATAATAATTCTTGAAGACCCAAAAGACAAAACGTGTGTGATTAGAGGCATGTATTCTGAAATCAGTACTCCTAGAATCCATCCCAAATGGGAAAGTTGCCCCATATGTACATACTGGGGAAATTCTACATGGATCCCCACCTACACTGTTGAGATGTGGAGTAAGAGGTCTGCCAGGATTCTGAGGTTGGATTCCCTACCAGCTCCTGTAGCCTGGACATCGACTGTGTGAGGCTCATCCCTGTCAGCCATCACACAGCCAACTCTACTAAAGCTCTGGTTCTGTGTTTTCACCTACAGAGAGAGTCACTGAGACTAGACACATCCTCTTCCCCATGGAATCAAGATCAACAACATGAAGATGACTTCCTTGTTTCCTGATTATCATGATCCTTCTCTCTTCACACTCACATTCCTTCCCCATCTCATCTCTCATGGCCACTGGTCATGTCCTGTGTTGTGGTATTTGATTTCTGTGGGTTTAAATAAATTGGTTTAATATAGAACAGATTCACTTGGGTCTTTACTGAGTGTCTGTTTTAAAACACATAAATATGCACAGTAAATTTAACTATCTGGAAACATATGCATTTCCTAAGATAGGTGTTTATCAGAGACAATTCCAAGAAGGATGAACTGGAGATGCCGTGGAGGTGTCCAAGGCAGAAGGAGAAAAAGGCCTAAACCATCACAGAACAAAGGGCAGGGTTATGAACCTCCTACTGCAGCGGGAGGGGGCAGTCTGCTCAAGAAGGATGTCCCTAGGAAGCAGTGTGCTCATTACAGGGGAAGGAGGTGGTGTTCCACTCTCTGAGCTTCATAGAGAGGAAATGTAAGGTGCCATGGACCACAGTTGTGGGGAAACGTGTAATCTCACAGCACCAGCACTTCTGCAATTGAGCTGAAGGATGGATAGTTCTTAACGATTGGATCAGTGGAAAGGAAAGAGTCTCTGAGACCAGACTGGTCCTTCTCTGCACAGCATCAAGGTCAGCAACACAAGGATGACTTTCCCGGTTCCTGATCAACACGATCCTTCTCTCTTCACACTCACACTCCATTTCCCATCTCATCTCTCCTAGACACTAATCACAACCAGTCTTGTGGTGTTTGATTTCTGAGGGTTTAAATAAACTGATTAATTTAACTTATGTGTGTTTGTTCCAAAAGCCCCCATTTTCTAACACACAAAAATGCACATTAAACTTAACCATCCAGAAACATACGCCTGTAAGAGGTTAGCTGTCCCATCAGAGACAATGATGGAGTAAATAGAGATATCCTAGAGGTGTCCAGGGGAGAAAGAGAAAAAGGACTAAGCAATCAAGGTCAAGGGACAGGGTTCTGATTCTTATACTGCAGTGGGAGAGGGCAGTCTGGTCAAGAAACACATCCCTAGCGAGCATCTCATTCATAACAGGATGGGAACCTGAATTCCAGTCTCTGAGCTTCATAGATAGGAAGCGTAGGAAGGCATGGGCCACAACTGAGGAAAAATGTGTATTCTGAGAGCACCAGCACTTCTGCAGTTGAGCTGAAGGACGGACACTCCTTGACCTTTGGGTCACCGGGAATCAAAGGTGGAGCAGCCCTGGAGCCTTGGTCAGTTCACAGGACCACCACTCAGGGCAGTGTTCACAGGTACCAGATGACTGACAGTGCAGTCAAGAGGTTGTGAGTCTTCATGACATTTAAAGGTGGTCTTCCAGCCTCTTATGTTTCCAACACCTGTGGATGCTAGGATTTCCAAGGAGTGGCATTCCCACAGTCATGGGCAGAACATACCGGTCAGCTCCCCATGGTGGTCCAGCTGTTTGCAGACTACAAGAACTAGCCTCCTCAAGATGTAGAACTGATTCCAAGGGTTGGGGCCACAGCTCCGACATTTGATCTAAGAGCTGGGAAAATAATACTAGAAGTAATGTAACAGAGTAAATGTTATAGATCCTACATAGACATGGCCTCCAAATGGGCTACAGCTGGCCAATGTCAAAGCACCAGTAATGTTTTCATGGCTTACTTTGTAGTAATGGAGGTCGAGGACAATGTTTAATTGTATAGCAGACTGTATGCAGTTAGAGTTGTGACTCTGGTCTTCACAGAATGTCTGGAAATCCTGGACTGGATGCGTGGATACACAGAGAGGTAACTGAGCACACAGGGGGTGAATCTCTTAAGAAATTTTGAAATAAAAGACCTGGCATAAACAACGCAACAGTTCTGGAATATCATATACACGCATTTGTATTTTATATATACATATACATATATATATATACTTATATATACACACATATATATATACTTCTATATACACACGCATATATATATATACCTATACATATTTGTGTGACTGTGTATATGTAAAAACTAAATTAATAGAAATGGATTATTACCACAAACTCAAAAGATAAAGAGTATAGGGAAGCTGTAAACAGAATTGTGTTTATGGAATTAGTACTCCTGATGAAATGTACATATTATTTGCACAATGTACTAAAAAAATTAATGTTTTAAATCCCAAAATTTCTAATGTGCTTTACTGCAGGGGTTAATAGTCAGCCACCCGTTGCTCTGGCTAAGTCATGAAAAAATCACCATGGAAAAAGAATAAAAGCAAAATACAGCAATGCAGCATAACCCAAATAAAAGAACATCAGGTTGATTAGTTGGGGTCAGCATATCCTGCTAAGCTAAGGGAAAACGTATAGCGTGGACCTTGGAACGCTGGGCCGGCGCAAGTTCAGAACGCTGCTTGTGAACACACTAAGATGTTTCCCCAAGGTGTATGCAGGCCGATGATCTCCAGCTAGGCGACAGTCCTTGTACAACAAAATAACAGAGATAGTTTAAAGTAATCAGTAAAATGGGAGGCGTGACCGGGGACACATGAGCCCGACTTCATCGTAGCACAACAGAACTTTCTGTGGGTCAAGACACTAAACGTGGCTCCGAGGAACAAGGTTCTTGATCCAACAGGTCTTGAGTCCCCTGGCCCCATCTTAAAAACTACAATTATATCTCTAGTTTCTTTCTCCCAAACTGTGTGTCACCACTTTCGACGCCTACCTGCTGAACTGGCTTCAGCACTTTAGCTATCAAAGACATTGAGTAGAAATGTTCTATAAATTTGCAGGTCAAGAAGAGGCAATAGAAAATTATTGAAGAAGTAAAGAAGAAATATCATTGAACTTAAAGAAAGCTGTCCACAGACACATGATCATAGTTCAGTTCAGTCGCTCAGTCATGTCTGACTCTTTGTGACCCCATGGACTGCAGCTCACCAGGCCTCCCTGTCCGTCACCAACTCCCAGAGGTTACTCAAACTCAAGTCCATCAAGTCCATCATGCCATCCAACCACCTCATCCTCTACCATCCCCTTCTCCTCCTGCCTTCAATTTTTCCCAGCATCAGTATCTTTTCAAATGAGTCAGTTCTTCGCATCAGGTGGCCAAAGTATTGGAGTTTCAGATTCAGCATCCATCCTTCAAGTGAATATTTAGGACTGATTTCCTTTAGGATGGACAGGTTGGATCTCCTTGCAGTCGAAGGGACACTCAAGAGTCTTCTGCAACACCACAGCTCAAAAGCATCAAAACTTCAGTGCTCAACTTTCTTTATAGTGCAACTCTCAGATCCATACACGGCTACTGGAAAAACCGTAGCCTTGACTAGACAGACCTTAGTTGGCAAAGGAATGTCTCTGCTTTTTAATATGCTGTCTAGGTTGGTGATAACTTTTATTCCAAGGAATAAGCATCTATTAATATCATGGCTGCAGTCACCATCTATGGTGATTTTACAGCCCAAGAAAATAAAGTCTGTCACTGTTTCCACTGTTTTCCCATCTATTTGCCATGAAGTGATGGGACCAGATGCCATGATTTTCGTTTTCTGAATGTTGAGCTTTCAGCCAACTTTTTCACTCTCTTCTTTCACTTTCATCAAGAAGCTCTTTAGTTCTTCACTTTCTGCCATAAGGGTGGTGTCATATGCATATCTGAGGTTATTGATATTTCTCCCAGCAATCTTGATTCCAGCTTATGCTTCCTCCAGCCCAGAGTTTCTCATGATGTACTCTGCATAGAAGTTAAATAAGCAGGGTGACAATATACAGCCTTGATGCACTCCTTTTCCTATTTGGAACCAGTCTGTTGTTCCATGTCCAGTTCTAACTGTTGCTTCCTGACCTGCATACAGATTTCTCAAGAGGCAGGTCAGGTGGTCTGTATTCCCATCTCTTTCAGAATTTTCCACAGTTTGTTGTGGTCCACACAGTCAAAGGCTATGGTACAGTCAGTAAAGCAGAAATAGATGTTTTTTTGGAACTTTCTTCCTTTTTCTATGATCCAGTGGATGTTTGCAGTTTGATCTCTGGTTTCTCTGCCTTTTCTAAAACCAGCTTGAGCATCTTGAAATTCATGGTTCGTGTGTTGTTGAATTCTGGCTTAGAAAATTTTGAGCATTACTTTACTGGCATGTGAGATGAGTGCAATTGTGTGGTAGTTTGAGCATAATTTGCATTGCCTTTCTTAGGGATTGGAATGAAAACTGACCTTTTCCAATCCTGCGGCCATTGCTGAGTTTTCCAAATTTGTTGGTGTATTGAGTGCAGCACTTTCACGACATCATCTTTTAGGATTTGAAAGGGCTCAACTGGAATTCCATCACCTCCAGTAGCTTTGTTCATAGTGATGCTTCTTAAGGCCCACTTGACTTCACATTCCAGGATGTCTGGCTCTAGGTGAGTGATCATACCATCATGATTATCTTGGTCATGAAGATCTTTTTTGTACAGTTCTTCTGTGTATTCTTGCCACCTCTTCTTAATATCTTATGCTTCTGTTAGGTCTATACCATTTCTGTTCTTTATTGAGCCCATCTTTGCATGAAATGTTCCCTTGGTATCTCTAATTTTCTTGAAGAGATCTCTAGCCTTTCCCATTCTACTGTTTTCCTTGATTTCTTTGCACTGATCACTGAGGAAGGCTTTCTTATCTCTCCTTGCTACTCTTTGAAACTCTGCATTCAGATGCATATATCTTCCTTTTCTCCTTTGCTTTTCACTTCTCTTCTTTTCACAGCAATTTACAAGGCCTTCTCAGACAGTGATTTTGCATTTTTGCATTTCTTTTTCTTGGAGATGGTCTTGATCCCTGTTTCCTGTACAATGTCAGGAACCTGCATCCATAGTTCATCAGGCACTCTATCAGATCTAGTCCCTTAAATCTATTTCTCACTTCCACTGTATAAGGGATTTGATTTAGGTCAGACCTGAATGGTCTGGTGGTTTTCTCTACTTTCTTCAATTTCAGCCTGAATTTGGCAATAAGGAGTTCATGATCTGAGCCACCGTCATCTCCCAGTCTTGTTTTTGCTGACTGTATAGAGCTTCTCCAACTTCGGCTGCAAAGTGCATAATCAATCTGATTTCGATGTTGACCATCTGGTGATGTCTATGTGTAGAGATTCCTGTTGTATTGTTGGAAGAGGGTGTTTGCTATGACCAGTGCATTCTCTTGGCAAAACTCTGTTAGCCTTTGCCCTCTTTCATTCTGTACTCCAAGGCCAAATTGGTCTGCTACTCCAGGTGTTTCTTGACTTCCTGCTTTTGCATTCCAGTCCCCTATAATGAAAAGGATATCTTCTTTGAGTGTTCTAGAAGGTCTTGTAGGTCTTCATAGAACTATTCAACTTCAGCTTCTTCAGCATTACTGGTTGGGGTATAGGCTTGGATCACCATGATATTGAATGGTTTGTCTTGGAAACGAACAGAAATCATTCTGTCGTTTTTGAGATTGCATCCAAGTACTGCATTTCAGATCCTTTTGTTGACTATGATGGCTACTCCATTTCTTCTAAGGGATTCTTGTTCACAGTAGTGGATATAACGGTCATCTGAGTTAAATTCACTCAGTTCAGTCCATTTTAGTTTGCCGATTCCTAAGATGTTGACTTTCACTCTTGCCATCTCCTCTTTGACCACTTCCAATTTGCCTTGATTCATGGACCTAACATTCCAGGTCCCTATGCAACATTGCTCTTTACAGCATCGGACCTTGCTTCTATCACCAGTCACATCCACAGCTGGGTATTGTTTTTGCTTTGGCTCCATCCCTTCATTCTTTCTGGAGTTATTTCTTCACTGATCTCCAGTAGCATATTGGGCACCCACCGACCTGGGGAGCTGATCTTTCAGTGTCCTATTTTTCTGCCTTTTCATACTGTTCATGGGCTTCTCAAGGCAAGAGTATTGAAGTGGTTTCCATTCCCTTCTCCAGTGGACCTCATTTTGACAGAACTCTCCACCGTGACCCATCCGTCCTTGGTGGCCCTACAAGGAATGGCTCAGAGCTTCGTTGAGTTAGACATGGCTATGGTCCATGTGATTAGATTGGTTACTTTTCTGTGATTGGGGTTTCAGTTTTCCTCCCTCTGATGCCCTCTCCCAGTGCCTACCATCTTACTGGGATTCTTCTGACCTTGGATATTGAGTATCTCCTCTCAGCCGCCGCTCCTGATCTTGGGCGTGGGGTATCTCCTCTTGGCCACTTGCAGTTCCAGCATTGTGCACAGTCGCTCTCCATGGTGGTGGTTTAACACTAAGTCCAACTCTTGGGCCCATATGAGTCCGTATTCAAGTATTTTCATTTTAATTTGCTAATTAATCCTTTAGACAGAATTAGGGCCTTCCAGCAGATTTGTTTACATTCTATATACTCAGAGAAGACGCCACCATGCAGCAGCACCCTTTACAATAAACAGGACATGGAATCAATGTAAATGTCCATCCACAGATAAATGGGAAAAGATGTCATTGTTTTTGTTGCTGTTTACTCATCATGTCATCTGACCGTGACCCCATGGACTATAGCCCCCCGCCCCCCGGCACCTCTGTGCATGGGATTTCCAAGGCGAAAATACTGGATATACACAATGGAACGATACTCAGTCATTTGCGGAGATCTGCATGGAACTTCAGACTGTCAGACAGAGTGAAGGAAGTCAAGAACAGAAACAAATATCATAAATTAACGCATGTATGTTGAATCTAGAAAAGTACACACACATCGAATTCCAGGGAAGAAGTAGAGACTCGGATATAGAGAACAAACTTATGGACACCAGTGGGGAAGAGGAGGCTGGGATGGATTTGGAGATTGGGATTGACACATATACACAATTGTTGTTGTTGTTGTTCAGTTGCTAAGTCATGTCCAGCTCTTTGTGACTCCATGGACTGCACTATGCCAGGTCTCAGTCTTTCAATATCTCCTGGAGTTTGCACAAAGTCATACCACTGAGGTGGTGACACCATCCCACCATCTCATTCTCTGTCGACTCCGTCTCCTGCTGCCTTTAGTCTTTACCAGCATCTTTCTCTTCTTTTGTCTTTTGATACAACTGATACTATGTTCTCTATCTATAGAGAACTATGGAGAACCTCCTGTATAGCACAGGGAACTCTACTAGTTGATATTTGGTGATCCAATGGGAAGGAATTTAAAAAAATAAGTTAGTATATGTACGTGCTCAGTCACGCAGTTGTGTCCAATCCTGTGATCCTATAGACTGTAGCTTGCCAGGCACCTTTGTATATGGGGATTCTCCAGGCAAGAATACTGGAGTGGGTTGCCATGCCCTCTTCCAGGGGATCTTCACAACACAGGGGATCTTCACAACCCAGGGATTGTACCCAAGTCTTCAGCACTGCAGGCAGATTCTTTACCATCTGCGCCACCAGGGAAGCAAAGAATACTGGAGTGTGTAGCCTATCCCTTCTCCAGGGGAATCTTCCTGACCCAGGAATCAAACTAGGGTCTCCTGCAGTGCAGACGGATTCTTTACCACCTCAGCTACCAGGGAAGCATATGGATAGCTGATTCACGTTTTGTAAGCAGAAACTAATACAGCAATGTGAAGCAGCCATACTCCAACAAAAATTTCATAACAATTCTATACACATATGCATGCTTTCTTGTTACTGTACAGACACAATGGCATACTGGAGAGCAGTCTTTGTTTTACACATTCACGAGAATTAAATATAAAGAGCATTGTATTTCTGTTTATTTCAAATGCTAACAATTTTACAGATTGTGTCGATTCACAGAGAACTAATTTATACATAAAAATTCCTTTGTTTTCCACTATGAGTGTTGGAAAATCCCATGGATGGAGGAGCCTGGTAGGCTGCAGTCCATGGGGTCGCTAAGAGTCGGACACGACTGAGTGACTTCACTTTGACTTTTCACTTTCATGCGCTGGAGAAGGAGATGGCAACCCACTCCAGTGTTCTTGCCTAGAGAATCCCAGGGACGGGGGACCCTGGTGGGCTGCTGTCTATGGGGTCGCATGGGGTCAGACATGACTGACGTGAGTTAGCAGCAGCAGCATGAATATACAATAACCATGAGATTGTTAAATTTATTTCTAAATGTTTCAACACCATAATCAACAAATCAGTTACTAGTTTTTTGTCTGTATGAATTGTTCAAAATTCCTTTAAATGGAATGCCTTATCAAAGTGAGTAAACTTCCAGGGACTACCTACATGTCCAGAGATGAGGACTTCACTTTCCAGTGCACAGGGTGTGGATTCAATCCCTTGTTGGAGAGCTAAAATCACACATGCCTTAGTGGCAAAAAACCAAAAGATAAAACAGAAGCAAAATTGCAACAGATTCAAAAAACAGTTAAAAAATGGTCCCCATAAAAATTTGTTTTTTTTTCTTCCTTTTAATTAATTAATTATTATTATTATTTTTACTTTACAATATTGTATTGGTTTTGCCATACATCAACATGAATCCTCCATGGGTGTACACGTGTTCCCAATCCTGAATCCCTCTCCCACCTCCCTCCCCATACCATCCCTCTGGGTCATCCCAGTGTACTGAACAAACTTGTAGAATTGTGAAAGACACAACCAACAAAGGCAACCTTTCGAAAGACATTTGTACTTTGTGCTGTTGAATCGTGTTGTGTTCTTCTCACAGATACACACTAAACTCTCTCTTCCAACTATCCTCAGGGCACCACTCAAAACCTTCTCTAGGATTATATTTCTTCCTTCCAAAACAGGATTCAAATATACTCTAAGTTCCGCCATCTTTATCCTTCATCCCACAAATTATAAGCAGTGATTTATTTGGCAACTCTTTCTTAGCTTGTATTAATATGTATTGACTCCTTTCACAGAAAGGCTATTCACTGGACAATGTTCTGACTCTGCTTCCTGCTGAATTCTGAGGCTTGGGCTCTCTTGCTGGCACTAAATCAGTATTTACTGAGTTCAGGACAAAGGGTGGACATGCGGAATCTTACAGAACACACACGTTCTTTACGATGCACATGTAGGTAAACTTTTACAGCACGTGGTACTGAACTGATTCTCCAGTCTGTTCCTGTCAGATAAAGGAGAAATCAAGACATTGTGCATAGAACAAAATGCTTTTTTCACTGGTGCACCCTCTTTGAGAAGGGCAGGTCTCAAATTTACTGCTTATATTGGCTCTTGTTTCCAACCTAACATTAGTTAAGACTCACCCTTTATTACATAGGTTGGAGGGGTGGAGAACTTGCATCTCTATAAACGGATATTAATAACACACTCGGATCAAGGAGTGAGTCAAGAAGCTGACTGACTGAAATATCCACAAAGGAATTAACTGGTCATAATTCAGCAAAACGAACATGCATGATGCAAAGAAAACAGACATTGACTGATAATCACCAATACTGGAACACAGAAAGAAAGGTGCCGGTGGTGAGACACAGTGGGGCCTTTCTCTACGGGACCGGTCCTCCCTGACATGCGTAGGAAATTTCCTCCTGCCCACGTCAGCCTGGAAGCCGAAAAGTTTCCAAAGGATTAGGAAGGTCATGGACCTATCACTTTTCTTTTTATTCATCTCTTTGTTCCTGTCTACCTGGAGAGCTTCAAGAGGTTCTCAAAGGCAATACGAGCTCAAAGGAAGCTCCGAGTGGTGAGAATTTCTAGCAGAAACCCTGAGATAAAGCATAGATGCTACCTGCTCCGTTCATATTGAGTGCTGATCTATCTTTTATTCGACTCTGTGCACCTCAACGTGTTTCCCTGATATTTAGTGAAAAACATAATAACTCTGTCCTTAGACTAATGGGGGACCCTTGGGAGTTATGCTGAAATGTCCAACCTGGGTAACCATCAGGGCAAACTCTACTCTGTGTTAACATGCTTCTAGGTGGGGACTCCCTAGAGAACAAGATGGATGTCTTCCTTCTGTCCTTATACAATCTTGTATGTCTCACTGGGCTTTCCTAGTGGCTCAGATGGGAAAGAATTCGACTGCAATGCAGAAGACCCAGGTTAGATCCCTGGGTTGGGGAGACACCCTGGAGAAGGGAATGACTCCCCACTCCAGTATTCTTGCCTGGAGAATCCCAAGGAGAAGAGCCTGGTGGAATACATTCCATGGGGTTGCAAAGAGTCACACACAACTGAGGGACAAACAGCATCACTTGTCTAACTAAACCTTGATGACTGGTATCATAGGTCTCAGGGACAATCAGTCACTGTCGGGGTGCTGGGTGTCTTCTAGAATCTCCTGGGCCAGTGTCCCCAGCCTTCTAGATCCTTCTTCCTTGACCAGTGGACAGAGCTGACCAGGACCCCTACTTTTGAACCCACACTCCCACGCGTGTGACTGGATGAACCTTGGACGTGGCTCTGGATTCAGAGTCCTTCACAGGTCTTTTTGTCTTTCTTTTCACCAAGAGATGGTCTTGTTATACCCATTGTTGCCCAAATCTGCCCATCAAGAACAACCCCCTCCCCCCCAGGAAACACCCTGAATCAGGACAGCCCTGGTGGTCCAGGGGTGAAGATGCCACATTTCTACTGCAGGGGCTGCTGGTTACATCCCTGGTCAGGGAACAAAGACCCCTGGTTGAGAAAATGAGTAAGAACAGATTCTTTGACTGTTTGAGTGTGACCTTGAAAATAACTAGGCATTTAGAATTAGGAGGTTTTTTTTTTTTTTTCCCCTTCAAAATCTTAGATATTATAAGAACTACTGTCTTGCTTTCTCACTTGCCTGAGAAAAAACTGAATCAGTGAGTGAATGATACATTACAGATTGGATGGATTAAGGAGTGTCTGGGAAGAGAGAGATGAAAATGCTTTGCTGACATACCCTTTCAGAGCACGTTAAGGGGCACTGGTCAGATCGTGCTCTTGGTTACAAGGAGGACAGAACCCACTGTTGGGAAGGAGGAGGTGATTAACTTTGTGCTGATGTCCTCCTCACTTCAGAGAAGTAGGAGTCTTTCTAAGGTTCTCTTAGGAAACAATTTAACTTTATGAAACCACACACTCAGTTTTACTTTAAGGAAGTAAATTTTAAACCACTTGCTCAATGTTAGGGAAAAAATAGGAAGCAATACAGGAGTGGGGGGTGTGTGTCCTGGACAGTTTATTCCATTTTGGATCTCAAGATACGAAGGAAAATAAATCCTCCTGACCCGAAATATGGGAAGTGTATTGTGATTTCTCAGTCACTCTAAAGGTCAAATGTCCAGATTCACTCAGCTCAGTTCAGTTCAGTTCAGTCGCTCAGTCGTGTGCGACTCTTTGCGACTCCATGAATTGCAGCACACCAAGCCTCCCTGTCCATCACCAACTCCCGGATCTTGCTCAAACTCATGTCCATCGAGTTGGTGATGTCATCCAGCCATCTCATCCTCTGTTGTCCCCTTCTCCTCCTGCCCCCAATCCCTCCCAGCATCAGGGTTTTTTCCAGTGAGTCAACTCTTCACATGAGGTGGCCAAAGTACTGGAGTTTCAACTTCAGCATCAGTCCTTCCAATGAACACCCAGGACTGATCGCCTTTAGGATAGACTGGTTGGATCTCCTTGCAGTTCAAGGGACTCTCAAGAGTCTTCTCCAACACCACAGTTCAAAAGCATCAATCCTTCGGTGCTCAGCCTTCTTCACAGTCCAAATCTCACATCCATACATGACCACTGGAAAATAGCCTTGACTAGATGGACATTTGTTGGCAAAGTAATATCTCTGCTTTTGAATATGCTGTCTAGGTTGGTCATAACTTTCTTTCCAAGGAGTAAGCGTCTTTTAATTTCATGGCTGCAAACACCATCTGCAGTGATTCACTCAACCTTCTCCTAAAACAATCCTCATGATTATATGACAAAATGCCATAAAAGTTCATCCCTGTGAAGCAGGATATTGAAGATGACTTCTGTATAACTTTGGGCTTAAGAGGGATGACCATTGGTTCATGATATCGCACCAACATAGCGATCCTATAAAAAGTGTCACAATTCTCACCCTCTCCAACCGCTGGGACACCCTCAGCCTTGACAGAAGAATGTCCATGAGAGACCCAAGATGAAAGTTCTCTTCCTGACTCTTCTCCTTGGTCTGGTTCGTGCCGCCCAAGAAGAGGAAGCTGATGGTCTGATCTGGGAGGTCTTGTGTGTGTGTGTCCCTTTTGTGATTTTGTTATATGGATCCATAAGCTGAACTATTTCCCTGCAACTCAGCTCTGCTCCATTTCCTGGCTCTATACCTCTTCCATTTGGTCTCTGCAGCATCTCTACTCTGTATTAACTGACTCTCATGCATTTTTCCTGCTGTTGTAACAGAGAAAGATGATCAGCCAAACAGCTGTTGGAGTTCTTGCATTTGACATCAGAGCTCAAGCTATGTCAGAAATGTCTTATTTTTTTCTTTCACTCTGAGTTCAGTTTTAAATTTATTTTATCAGTTGCTTTCTTCAGTCAAGCCAGATAGCATGTGCTGATTTGCACAAATGGTGGGAGATTCATGAGGGATGATTCTGGATGAAATAAAAAGACAAGGACTGAAATTTCTAAGGGGAATTTTGCGGTTAGCTCTCAAGAGAATGGAGAACTTTCTCCATTGCATCCAGTGACAAGGCAAAGACCGCTGAGAATGCGCCTTTCAGGGTTTACTTGTATTTGATGATACAAAGAGCACAGGAGACTCTACTTTTTTGTCAAGTAAGTAGAAATAACCCAGAGGGGAGACACCTACAAACCCTGAGCCTGAGGGAGAGTGTTTTCCCATCTGCAGGGAGCTCTCTGGACGATGTTGAGAGCATGATGCCCTGAGCTGTGGGGCTGAGCAGGGTCTCTGAGCTGGGGGTGGAGGCGGTGGGGGGGGGGGAGCAGTTCCCCTGAGAGCCTCCAGGGAATTCCTGGAATCTTTGCTTACAATAGGGATAGGGGGGTCCCAGAAGCTCCACTTTCATCAACTCATTGAAGGAAAGAGGGATAGAGCAGAGGGAAGAGGCTCGTGTCCTGGAACCCACAGTCCCCACCAAGGACTTGACCCCTTCCTGCAGAATCTGTGAGAGACGGTTCCCACTGAGCCCAGAAGCTGAGGGCGAGGGGAGATCACACCGTGAGCTCTGCCAGCGGGGCATCCTCATGGGAGGTTTCATCACCACTGAGTTTACTAAAGACCCACAGCCCCAAGGACGACTCAGGGAATGTCCATTACACTGCACACAGTTTCCTAAGAACATGCAAACTCAGGGATGTATAGGGAGGGATAAACCTGTGAAGAAAAAAAAACAACTAAGAGATTTTTGCTTGGAGAGATTGGTTTAAAGACATATTAACATATACAAGTTATATATCATTTATTGCATATGTGTATGTCTATAGTACCCTTGCAAACAAACTACAACCACACAAATAGGTATAGATGCACAGACGTACATATATCCTATGTCAGGAGATGTAACAGTCTGTTTTCACTAATATTTTTAAGAATACCATAGTATCTTTCTCTGTTGTTTTTGCAAGTTTTGAGTTTTATGTTTCTATTTGCATGAGGCTGCTCTTTCTGAAATTCGCTTTACTGAAGTGTATTTAGGTGTTATTATATGCACCTTTATGGGGGGCATAGTTCATTGTTTTTTATCAGAAGCACAGCTTTTTCATGACCTCCACAGTCCAGATCTAAAATTCCGCCATCTTTGCCAAAAATCTCCTTTTCCTCGCCATTAAATATCTACCCCTTGAGCCACAGGTAATAATGGATCTAACTATTCTCTCCTCTTCTAAAACTTCAGATGACAAGATTATGAGCCCTGCGTCATTTTCCCCATCAGCATGAATATTTAAAAGTTTTTCTCTGCGTCTGCATATGTAGGGAGTCACATTTTTCAAGCCACGTGAAAGGATATTGCTTGCATAGAGAACAGTTTGTACGTTCTGCAATTCTGGCAAACTGGGTTTTCTTCCGAATTTGGTTGTTTTGAGTAACTTCAATGCCGTCTCATAATGAGTAACAACAGTGAACACAATTCATTGTGGAAACTATTTTCCAAGGTATCTGACCAAAAGTTAATCCGATTTTTGTTGGGTTATTGTCTGTTTAATATTTGTTTCATGTGTATGCTAGGTGACAAATACACCTTTTTCCACACATGATATATATGAAATGAAAGTCTTTTGTTATATAGTGACAATATATATTTATCATATATTATACATATATATTTCCTTATGTGATATAAGCATATCATGTGTATTTGTGTGTCTGTCTGTTTTTGTCAATGTGCATGTATACATACAAGTGACTTTCAATATTTAACCCTCTTATGGTGTTGTGATGGAAGAATAGTGTGTGTTTTGATAAAATCAAATGTTTCTTTCTCTAATTGTTATGATTTTTTCTCAATATATTCTCTGATGAATCACTGCCTGGGTTGTGAGAACCCACAAGGTCTGTCATGGTGGCGATACATGTCTGTTTCCAGGGACTCATTTTTAGAAGGTGTTTTCTGTTAATTTTTTCTTAAAATTCTACATTTCTCCATGTTCATTTGGCTCTCAACACGACTTGCTTTGCATTTGCAATTTATCTTTGGAACTGCTGCTCAGATTTAATGTGAGCACAAACCATCCCTGTCATTCGATAGTGACTTGACCATAGAGAACATATGTCTTCTCTTTGAAGAGGTCACATTGCTCACAGGCACTCTGGTGACACCTCACACAAAACCTTTGAGGAGAAACAAAGAAAATTCTACTTATATGTCAAATGTTTTCATGACGATGATTAACCACATTGCATATGTGTTGTTTTTAAGGGTGAATGGAGAATGGGTAGAAAAATATGTCAGGGGAACAAAGAAAGCCAGCAACACTTAAACTGATGAGTATAAGTATGAGTGTTTCATTGGGCAAAGCATGTTTGGGTGGAGATTTTGGCACAACTATATTCAATAAGCTCACACATCTGAATTCTACTCCTACTAACAGTCAGAGGGATGAGCAGGCTGCAGTCCCTAAGATTTCCAATCAGTTTACTTTGGCGTGATACCAGGGTTCAAACAGACCTGAACCCTGGTCTCCTCCAGGGTTCTCCTCCACAGGTCTCTCCCAATTATGAGTGTCACTCATTAAGAATAACTTGTATAGACCTCTTTTTCCTTTAGTTCTCATAGACAATTTACAACAGTCTTACAAACTGACATCTCAAGGGTCCATTACGAGTGTGCACATCATTGTCATTCACTTTTTAAAAACAATCTTAAAATATCTTCATCCATCCAAGGTAAAGTGAATGAACCTGAGCCCAAGGAAATCATCCTGAGTTCAACCAAAAAGGTAGCTTCTGTTCAAAGCCTTGGGGATGCTGGCTAAAATTTATATCCCTAAATTCTTTATAATGGCATAAACAACATTCCTAATTTTACATGGCCTAAGGAGTACATATTTGACTACAATTTACGTGTATCAGGTCGATTGTATGAGAAGGTGGAATAAAAAAGTCTTTCCTGCTTTCCTTGATGTCATAACAATTGCAGCATTCAGCCCACACACGGAGTGAGACACAGATCAATACAGGATATACCACTGCTAATATCCTCACTTTGCCACCATAAATCTGATAGAAGGTAGGGTCATATATATGTATCTTTTCTCTCTCACACAGATGAAGGTACAAATGTATTTGAAATTGTTTACAAGTCCAACAAAGTTTTGGTAGCACGTGTTGACAATGTGTATAAAGATGCAAAGACAAGATTTGCTGTAATATTTGGTATGTATGATACTGTCTTAATCACATCGAAATTCTCATGTAACATTTCCATTGCCAGTACTTTTATTCAGAATATCAATGTTTGGTGAAAATATCCATTATGCAGTCTACAAGGCTTGCCTCTTTGTTCAGTGAGTTAAGGATCCTGAAACAAAATCTACCAACAAAAAGGAGCTTGTACAGATGGGGAGACTCGGATCATCAGCCATTTCTAATAATTTTCACTCTCAATATTAAAACATGAAAAATTGAGTTTTACTAAAAATCTTAATTAAAAAAACTTTTAATAGGATAATTGCAATACTCTATTGGTTTCTAGTTTTTCCTTTTTAACACTCTAATTTCAATGATGGTGACAATGAGGCTTCTCTCAATGTCTTCATGTTATACCAGTGTTCCAGTGCACTCTAAGCCTTGGAACAGAAACTTTTATAATAAATCTTCATCCTGATCAATTTTTTCAAATGCATCGTTCTTATAAACATTGACGTCACCCCACATAACAACATAGAAGTGGTGAGAAGTGTGAATACCAGTAGCAGAAGATGAATCTATTTCTGAACAGGTATTGAAGCATTAGTTAATTAACTAATAAATTATCTCTCATTATTATGTGTGATATGGTGAGTGTGGTTCTGTCAGAGCAGAATGGTGTTTCTTATTTATTTTGGTTCAGAACAAGACCTGCATGGCAGATACAGGTATTAGAAGTGGGTCATGGAGCAAGTAGGATCCATCCTGTGATGGATGGAGCCCCAAATTCATGGAGCTCTTGAGTCTTTGGGGTCCTGCTGTTGATGCTGGTGGGAGTCTAGTTAAAGTTTGACACAGCTTAATTGCTAAGACAGACAGTAGACATCGGTGTCATGGGAAATGGTAACTGTCTGAGGCTTAATTTATATCAAGGGAAGATCTGACTTGCACACTCAACTTTTTGTTCTGCGTTCAGAAGTTTCTCTGGGTTCTTAAGCGGCAAAAATTCTGTTTTCTGTGTGATGTTTTTTTAGTTAAGGTAAATGATATTGAAGCTGAAGCCTCGGAGAAGTTCAATGAGTTGGTAAAAGTAAAGAAGATTGAAGATAAAAATGTTTTGAAGATCCTTGAGACTAGTAATGGAATTAGACTTTTTCCTAAATATGAAATTTCCTTGACATGTAAATATACTAACAGGAAAAAAATCAATTTATTCAAATTTTCTTTGTCCATAAATAATGGTTTTCATAATCCCTTATAAAAAAAAAAAAAGAAACAGCCTTGGAAATCCAGGGCAATGGTAGTAATCGGTGGATCATTTCTTTCCATCCTTTTGATTTCCCGCTAGGGGAATGTCCTCCCTGTGCAAAACTATGGAGTTCAAAACAAGCTGAGTGTAAGTGAAAATGGTCTGTTACTAATGTTGCTCCACTAAATAAATCAAAAAGCACACGTAGTGATTTCACACCTAGCAAATTATTCAGGTAAGGATTATATCCCAAACACTTACATTCTACCCTAAAGAACTGTGTCTGTTACATTAATTAATTCCCTGCTCCTGAGCCATATTAAATTGCAAACAGATTAGTTGGTTAATGCCGAGCAGCTTTGGTGAGAGAGCTTTATGCTGCAGGAATCTTGTAGACAAGGGTCATCTGAGAGAAGCAGGAATCCCCAAAACTGGTGGAAACTAATTAGTGTTCCCATCAGTCCTAACCTCATGGTTGCCCACACACTTCCCTCCTCCAGAAGAACCAGGATTGAAGAGAGCTCAGAATTTATTTCTACAAGGTCAGTGTTTAATCTCACATGATTCTGACAGAATCTAAAGGCCTTCCAACCACACTGAAACATGGATTTGAATTCTATTTCTCTACCAGGGGCTTCCCTGATAGCTCAGTGGGTAAAGAATCCGCCTGCAATGCAGGACACCCTGGTTCAATTCCAGGGTTGGAAGAACCCCTGGAGAAGGGAAAGGTTACCCATTCCAGTATTCTGGCCTAGAGAATTCCATGGACTCTTTACTCCATGGGTTAGCAAGGAGTCGAGCACAACTGAGTGGCTTTCGCTTTCCCTTTAAGGAAGTGATTTTCTTAAAGTGAGATCTTTAAACATTCTAAACTAAGACAGCCTTAAAAAACCACACTGATTTAGACTAAACTGTGGCTTTTTAAATGTCTGTTGAGAGAAAATTTGACAACAACAACAAAAAAAAGCAAAAGAAAACCCACTAGCTTCCAGATTAATATGAAAAAAAAATGTGCTTCATATATACAATAAAACATTCAGTTCAGTTCAGTTCAGTCACTCAGTCATGTCCGACTCTTTGTAACCCCATGAATTGCAGCATGCCAGGCCTCCCTCTGCATCACCAACTCCCAGAGTTCTCTCAAACTCATCAATAAAACATTACTCAGCCATAAAAAAAGAATGAAATCATACCATTTGGAGCAACATGGATGGACCTACAGATTTTCAACCTGAGTAAGTCTGAAAGGGAAAGACAAGCATCACGTGATATCAGTTATATGTGGCACCTAAAATATAGCATAAAGAAATTTATTTACAATACAGAAGTAGGCTCACAGACATGGAGGGCAGACTTGTGGCTGCCACAAGGGGGAGGGGCTTGGTGATGAGAAGGACCGAGAGTTCGGGATTAGCAGATGCAAACTAATATATACAGGATGGAGAGACAAAAAGATCTTATTGTGTAGCACAGACAACTACATGCAATACTCTGAGAAAACGTAGATAAGAAAGGACTCAGAAAAAGAATAGATATAAATGTGTTTATGTTTAGCCTAATCACATTGATATACCCCTGAAACTAACATATCATAGCTAATCAACTAAAATCCAGTGTAACATAAATATTAGAAATGAATTCTTGATGAACCCATCAAAGACGAGACTCGAGTGACTAGAGGCATGTGCTCCACTTACCGAGCCTGAACATGCACATTGAAATCATTATTCCTACAGTCAGTCCCCAGTGGTAAAGGTCACCCCATATGGACGTGTTGGGGGAGATTCCACATGGACACCCACCTATATCACAGAGCTGTGGAGTAGTGAAGTCCACCAGGATTCTCACACTGGATCAGCTACCAGCTCCTGTACCCTGGACAGCCTACCGCCTGAGGCTCACCCCTGTCAGCCGTCACACAATCAACTCTACTAAACCTCTGCTTCTGTTTTATTCACCTACAGAAAGAGTCTCAGACCAGACACGTCATCTTCTGCGTGGAATCGAGATCAACAACATGAAGACGACTTTCCTGGTTCCTGATGAACATGCTCCTCCTCTCTTCACACTCATGCTTCCTCTCCCATCTCATCTCTCCTGGTTACCAATCATGTCCTGCTTGGTGGTGTTTGATTTCTGAGTGTTAAATAAATTGGTTTAATACACACCTAAGTTATGTGTGTCGGTACCGAAAGCCCCCGTTTTAAAACACACAAATAAGCACATTAAATTTAACCATCCAGAAACGTATCTCTTCAAAAGACAGGCGCTCCACCAGAGACAGTTCTTAGGAGGAGTAAAAGGGGATGTCCTAGTGGTGTCCAGGGGAGCAGGAGAAAAAAAAAAAGACTAAACCATCACGGGACAGGGGACATGGTTATGGATGCCCTTACTTCAGTGGGACAGAACAGTCTGCTCCAGAACAATGTCCCTAGAAAGCATCTTATTCATTACAGGGAAAGGAGCTTGTGTTCCCCTCTCTGATCTTCATAGAGAGAAAGTGGAAGATGCCTTGGGCCAAGACAGGATAAATCAGTATTCTGACAGCACCAGCATTTTGGCAATTGAGCTGAAGGACTGATGTTTCTTACCTTTCAGATCACTACGAATCAAAGAAGGGCAGGAGCTGAGCCTTGGTCAATCCATAAGACCATGAGGTCCGTGCAGTGTCTGCAAGAACAAGATGACTGACCGAGTCATACAGGAGGTTGTAACTGTTCACAGTATCTGAAGGTCGTCTTCCATCCATTATCTTCCATCCTTCTCAAGATGAGAAGCGGATGCTAGGATTTGCAAGGACTGGGCGTCCCCACTGTCATGCACAGAGGATGCTGCACAGCCCCCGTGGTTCTTGCGATGCTTACAATCTAAGAGATCATCCACCCACAAGATTTAGAACATACTCCAAGGGTTGCATGAAAGTTGAGAGATTTGGTGCAAGTCCTGAGAAAATAACACTAGACCTGAGTGATATTTAGCAGAATAAATATTTTAGTTTCTACAAAGACACAGCCTCCAAATGTCTATAGCTGGCCACTGTCAAATGCACCAGCAATAAGTGTTTCTATGCTTTAGTGCATAGTAAGGGAGGTCACGGGCTTTCTTTAAGTTCTCCCACGTGCATAGCAGAGTGCATACCTTTGGGGCTCTGGCTTTGTCTTCACAGTACGTCGGGAAATGCTGAATTGTATGGGTGGATACACTCAGACGCGATTGTACAGAGTAAAGGCTTAAAACTCCTAAGGGATATTGAAAGACAAGACCTCATGTATACAAGACAAAATATACTGATATATCTTATATATATATATCTTATATATATATATATACACACACACATACATGTGAGTGACTGTGTGTATTTAGATAACTGTATTTATTTTTTAAAAATGAATTTTTACCACACACCACACAAAGAGGATGAGAAAACTATAAACAGGTTTATGTTATTGGAATTAATGCTCCTGATGAAATGGACACATTCCTTGAAAGCTGTATTACTGAAATTCATACGTGACAAACAGAAAATTTCTACAGCCCTTTATCTATTAAAGAAATTTAGCAGAATGCTCCACAAAGTTGAAAGTTAAGATGACTGGACTCAAAACCAAGAATTCAAGAAGAATTATCATGAAGCTTCTAGAAAGCCAGCCCTAGACACATGATCATATGAGTTCATGAACTGTTTTCCATTTTAATTTGTTCCTTAATTCCCTAGACAGATGTAGGTAATTCTGACAGATGTGGTAAAATTCTGTATACCCAGAGAAAACCATCATTCCAAAATGTGCATGCACCCCAGTACACAGCAGTAGTATTTACCATAGCCAAGACATGGAAGCAGTCTAAATGTCTACCACCAGAGGAATGGATAAATAGGTGGCTGTTGTTGTTTAATCACTAAGTCATGTCTGACTCTCTGTGACCCCACGGACTGTAGGTGACCAGGCTCCTCTGTCCATGTGATTTCCCAGGAAAGGATACCATATATACTCAGTGGAATACTACTCAGCCATTTGCAGAAATGTAGATGGAACTATAGACTGTTATATAGATGGAAGTAAGTTAGAAAGAGAAAAACAAGTATCATATATTAACTCACACGTTAGATGTGGAATCTAAAAAAGTGGTAGAGAAGATCCTAGTTCCAGGGCACATATAGAGACACAGATGCAGAGAACAAATCTATGGACACTTAAGGGGAAGGAGAGGGTGGGATGGATTGGGAGATGGGAATTGACACAAATACTCTGTTGATATTATGCATAAAACAGATAACTAACGAGACTCTGTGAGAGCACAGGGAACTCTACTCAGTGCCCCACGGGGACTTAAAGGGGATGGAAATTTAAAAAATAAATTAAAAAGAGCATAGATGTACATGTGCCCTGATTAACTTTGCTGCACAGCAGAAACTAACAGAACAGCATAAAGCAATTGTATTCAAGCAGAAGTCTTATAACCAGTCTATATAATATCATATGCTTGCCTTCTCATTAATCCACAAATGAATGCGATGAAGAGCAGTGTTTTTTAAGACATGCATGACAGTTAAACTATAAACAGGATCATGTTTCTCCTTAGGTACTATATTTCTACAGACTGTATTGACTTAGAGTTGGACACGACTGAAGCGACTTAGCAGCAGCAGCAGCAGCAGCAGAGATCTAATTTATGAATCCAAGATCTGTATTTACTGTTATGAATGTATCATAGCTACAAGATGGTTAAATTTATTTCTAAATGTTTCAACACCACAATCAACACACCAATGAATGTTTTTTTTCTTTTTATTATCAACTGTGTCACAATTTCTTCAAATGGAACGCCTTATCAAAGTGAACACACTTCTGTGGACTTTCCTGATGGTCCAGTCATTAGCATTTTGCCTTCCAAAGCAGGGGGTGCTGGTTCGACTCCTGATTGGTGAGGTAACATCCCATATGCCTCGCAGCCAAAACACCAAAATATAAAACAGATACGGTGTATGATGTTAGTCACTCATTCACCTCCGACTCTTTGTGACCCCATGCACTGTAGCCTGCTAAGCTCCTCTGTCCAGGGAGAATTCTCCTGGCAAGAATAGTGGAGTGGGTTGCCATTTCTTTTTCCAGGGAATCTTCCTGATCCGGGGATAGAACCTGGTTCTTTGGCATTGCAGGCAGACACTTACAGTCTGAGCCACAGGGAAGCCCATCAAACAAGACTGAGCACGTTCAGGGTGGTAGGTCCATAGAATTCTGATAGATACAACCAACCAAGGGGACCTTTCAAAGCAATCTGTATTTTCTCTCGAGTTGTTCTGTGCTCTTCTCACTGCTTCACACTTTACTCACCCTTCCATCTATCCTTAACTCAGTTCAGTTCAGTCACTCAGTCGTGTCCGACTCTGCGACGCCATGGGCCACAGCATGCCAGGCTTCCCTGTCCATCACCAACTCTTGGAGCTTGCTCAGACTGATCAGGTGGCCAAAGTCTCAGAGCTTCAGCTTCAGCATCAGTCCTTCCAATGAATATTCAGGACTGAATTCCTTTAGGATGGACTGGCTAGATCTCCTTGCAGGCCAAGGGACCCTCAAAAGGCTTATCCAACACCACAGTTCAAAAGTATCAATTCTTTGGTGCTCAGCTTTCTTATAGTCCAACTCTTATATCCACACATGACTACTGGATCAACCATAGCTTTGACTAGATGGACCCTTGTGGACAAAGTAATGTCTCTCTTTTAATATGCTGTCTAGGTTGGTCATAGCTTTTCTTCCTCAGAGCATCACTCAAAACCTTCTCTATGGAAATATTCCCTCGTCATCAAACAGGAGCCCAAACACACTCTTCACTTTCCTTTTTTTTTTTTTTTTTTTAAATTCTCATCTTACAACTTCTAAAGAGGGATTTACTTGGCAATTCTTTGTTAGCTTCTATTCATATGCATCTGACTCCTTTCACAGGAGGCAGCTCACTGGATGATGTACTGAGTCTGTCTGCTTCCTGCTGAATTCTGAGGCTCAGCTCTTGTCGGCACTAAACCTGTATTCACTGAATTCAGGTCCAAGTGTGGACAGGAAGACTCTTACAGAACACACGTCCTTTATGATGTCTATATAGAGGTAAATGTTTGCAGCATGCTGTACCGAACTTATTTCTCATCTGTGACTGTCAGAGGAATTAGAAATCAAGACCCTGCCTCCTTGCACACAACTTCAGAAGGGCCAGTCAGGGGTTTACTGTTGCTGACGATGGCTCTTGTTTCTAACCGAACATCAGCTAACACTCACCCCTTATTACAGTAGGGTGGAGGAGGTGGAAAACTCCAACTCCTATATGACTGATGTTAACAACACGCTGTGATCAAGGACAACGTCAAGAGGCTGATGGATTGAAGTGTCCAGAATGGAAGGAAGCATCCATCATTCAGCAAACTAACATGTATGATAAAAAAGAAAACAGACACCGCTTGACAAATACCAATACGGGAACATACAAACAATGGTTCCGAATGGTGAGATACACTGGGACCTTTCTCTATGGGACCAGTCCTCTCTGATATTTGTAGGAAATTTTCTCCTCCTCAAGTCAACCTGCAACAAGCCAAAACGCTTCCACAAGTATTAGGAAATGTATGGATATGTTACTTTTTTACTTTTCCTATCTCTCTTTTCCTCTTCTCCTGGAGAGCTTCGACAGGTTCTCAGTGGAAAATACGAACTCAAAGGAAGCTCCAAGTCGTGACGATTTTTAGCAGGATCACTTGAGGCAAAGTATAGATATCACTGCCGCCACTCACACTGAGTGTTGATCTGTCCTTTACAGGGGCTCTGTGCACCTCAAAGTCTCTCCCTGACATTTAGTAGCAAATGATCCGTCTTTCCTGAGTCAGACTGATGGGGCACCCTTGGAAGCTATGCTGAAATCTACAGCCTGGGTTGACCATTGAGAGGGGCCCCTACTCTGTGTTACCCTGCTTCTAGGTGGGGACTCCCTAGAGACCAACGTGCATATCTATCTTTCATCTCTGTACATTCGAGTTTATCTAACTGAACCCTGATGGCTCTCTTTCCCTGACACCGCAGGTCTCAGGGACAAACAGTCACAGAGTTGGGGTGTGGGGTGACTTCTAAACTCGCTTGGGGCCAGTGTACTCAAACCTTCTAACCCTTCTTCGTTGTCCAATAGAGGTGTTAATGAGCACCACTTCTGCTGAAGCCGTGCACCCATGCGTATGACTGAATGACCCTTGGTTCTGGATCCAAGATCCTTCACAGGCCAAGCCGGGAATAAATTGCTGACAAAATTCCTCAGGCATGAGGTTAAGGAGCATTGATTAGGTGAGGTTCAGGAGCATTGATTAGGTGAGGTTAAGGAGCATTGATTAGGTCCTCTTCCTAGTTATAAGATGGACAGAGCCTGCTGTGAGTCTGGAGGAAGGGATAAAGACTTTGCTTTGACATGTTTGTCATCCCAGAGAAACAGGAGGCTTTCCAATAGTCTCGTGGGAAATATTTTTAAGTTTATTAAAGGACACACTCAACTTAGTTTTAGAAAATACATTTTAAACTATCTAAATGTTAACGAAACAATACAGGAATGGGGGTGTATGTACCTTGGACAGCACATCCCAGTCTGATGTCAGAATATAAAGGAAAATAAATACTCCTGACCTTGAACTATCGGATGTGTTTTGTGAATTCTCATTCACTCTAAAGGTCAGATGTCCAGAATCACTCAAGCTTCTCCTAAAACAATCGTCATGATAACAATGACAAAATGACATGAAAGATGGCTCCTGCCAAGCAGGATACTGAAGATGACTTCTATGTAACCCTGGTCTTAGGAGGAGCAACCATTGGTTCATGATGCGTCACGCCAACATATCAGTCCTATAAAAAGTGGCACCAGCTTCCATCCTCTCCAGCTACTGGGATCCCCTCAGCCTCGACAGAAGAAAGACAACGAGAGCCTCAAGATGAAGGTTCTGTTCCTGAGTTTACTACTTGGTGTGATTTGTGCTGCCCAAGAAGAGGAAGCTCAGCCAAGTCTCTCAGAGGTACCAGGGATGGTCTGATCTGGGAGGATGTCTTGGAGTGTGTGTGTGTGTGTGTGTGTGTGTGTGTGTGTGTGTATTCCTTTTGTGATTTTGTTATCATGGATCCATAAAGTGAGCCATCTCCCTCCACCTCAACTCTGCTCCATTTACGGGCTCTAGGCCTGTTCTGTTTCATCTTTACTGTGTATAAGTTGCCTCTTATGCATTTCTTTCTCTGCTCTCATAACAGAGAAAGAGGATCAGCCAAACAGCTGTTGGATTCCAGATCCTGCATCTGACACCAGAGCTCAAGCTTGCTCAGAAATGTCCCGATTGCTTCTCTCACTCTGAGTTCAGTTTTACTGTATTTTATAAGCCCTCGTCTGTTCAGTCAGTTTTGATTATGTCTCTGATTTGCACAGCTGATGGGAAACTCATGCCTGATGAGGCTGGATGAAAGAGAAAGACAAGGACTACAATTTCTAAGGGGAATTTTGCTGTTAGCTTTCAGGGCAATGGAGAACCGCATACATTGCTTCCAGTAACCTGGGGAAGATCAAGCCCAACGGGCCATTCAGGGTTTACCTCCAGAAACTTCTGTTTGATGATGAACAGGGCACAATAGACTTCTACTTTTACGTCAAGTAAGTAAAAATCACCCAGAAGGGAAACACATGTAAACCCCGAGCCTCGGGGAGGGTGTGACTTCCCCGTCTGCAGGGAGCTCTCTGGATGTGTTGAGAGCATGACGCCCTGAGTTGTGGGGCTGACCAGAGTCTCTGAGCTGGGGGTGCAGTTCCCCTGTGAGCCTCCAGGGAATGTCCTGGAGCTTTTGCTTGGGGGAAGGGTGTTCCAGAAGCTCCACTCGCATCAGCTCATTAAAGGACAGAGGGTCACATATACAATCTCCTTATGTCATATAAGCATATCGTGTGTACACGTGTGTTTTCTTGTGCGTGTATAAGGTGTTAACATTTGTGTCTTTCAGTGTTTAATCCTCTTATGGTACTGTGATGGAAGAACAGTGTGTATCTTCATAAAATTAAATATTTCTTTTCCTAAGTGGGTGATTTTTCCCCCTATTATTTAATCAATCATTGCCCAGGTTATGAGAACACCCAAGGCCTGTTATGTTGACCACAACTATCTCTTTACAGGAAGTATTTAAAAAAACAAAACAAAACAGGTATTCTTTTATTTTTCTAAAATTCTAGATTCTTCCATATTCTGCTTTAAACATGATTTACCCTGTGTTTGAACTTTATCTTTGGAACTATGGCTCAGATTTAATAGACAAGCCCTCCTTGTCACCCGATAGTGACTTCCCCTCAGAGAACATGTTTCCTCTCTTTTGAAGGCCACATTATTACAGGCACTAAGCTTATACATTACACTTAATCTTTGGGAAGAAATAAAGAAAATCCTAATTTTATATCATTTTTTTTCAGTCATTTTACATTTTTACAGTCATTTTTTTCATGACTTTAATCCACCTGCTTGAATGTGTTTTGTTTCTAAGACACAAGGGAAAATGGGAATATAAACACGTCACGGGAATAAAGCAAGATGATGGCACTTTTGCTGTTGACTGTAAGTATGAGTTTCTCACTGGTCAGAGTATGCTTAGGTAGAAATCTTGGTACAACTTCATTCGATAACCCCACATACCTGAATTCTACTCCTACTAACAATCGGAGGGGTGACCAGGCTCCAGTCCCTAAGATCTCCAAGCCCTTTGTCATGAGACAAGGGTTCAAACACATGGCTTGGAGGTCTCCTCGCAATTATTAGTGTTACCCAATGATATAGCATGTGAAGACTTGTATTTCATATGGTTCTGACACGTAATTTACAACAACCTGATGAACTGATGATATCTTCCCTGGTGGCTCAGAGGTTAAAGCATCTGCCTCCAATGTGGGAGACCTGGGTTCGATCTCTGGGTTGGGAAGATTCCCCTGGAGAAGGCAGTGGCACCCCACTCCAGTACTCTTGCCTGGAGAATCCCATGGATGGAGATGCCTGGTAGGCTACAGTTCACGGGGTCGCAAAGAGTCGGACACGACTGAGCGACTTCACTTTCTTTCACTTTATGAACTGATGTCTCATGAGTCTAAAGTATGCACATCAGTATCATTCACTCAAAAAAAAAAAAATCTTAAAACATCTTAATCCATCCAAGGCTCAGTGGATGAACATAAATCCGAGGAAATGATCCTGAGTTCAATCATCAAGGCAGCTTCTGTTGAAAGCCATGGGGATGCTGGCTAACATTGATATTGTTAGGTTCTTTATAACAGCCCCGAAATATATTCCTATTTTTATGGGGCCCAAAGGGTACATATTTGACTACAGCTTAAGTGTATCCAATCAACTGTATGAAAATTTGGGGCGAGAAAAGGCTTGTCTGTTTCGCTTGCTGCCATAACGACCGTAGCCTTCAGCTCACCCGCGGAGTGAGACACAGATCTATAGCGCGTGTGCCGTTGCTGCTACACTCAAAAGGTCACAATACATCCAACTGACAAGACATTAAGGCAAGGTTGTACATATGTATCTTTTCTCTCTCTCTCACAGATGAGGGTGAAAATGTATTTGCGGTTACTCATGCGTCCAGAAACATTCTGGTAGCCCATAACATCAACGTGGATGAACACGGCAAGAAGACAGTACTCACTGGACTATTTGGTATGTATGACAGCTTCCTATTCACAAGGACAAGATCATGTAACATTTCCTCTGTCTGTGTCTTTGTCCATAAAATCAGTATATGGTGACTATATCCGTTACTCCGTCTAGGGGACCTATTTCTTTTCGTTCACGGTGTTAGGGACTCTGGAAAGTAATCTACCAGGGAAGAGGAGCTTGTAGGGGTATGGGGATCAGATCATCAGGAATTTAAAAATAATTCTCACCTGTGGAAATTTCGAAACAAACTAAATTTCACTAAAAACAGCTTAAGGTTTTTTTAAAATTTTAATGGGAGGAAAATTACAATGTTTTTTGGTTTCTAGTTCTTTCGTTTGCTTTGTTTTTTTTAAACACCTCAAGTAATGTCAAGCCATGGCTAAAATGAGGCTACTCTCAATTTCCTCAGTTGATACTAGCTTCTCAATACTCTCTAAGCCTTGGAACAGAAACTTTTATAATAAAACTTTGCCCCTTTCAAACTTTCAAATGCATTGTTTTTATGAACACTGATAACACCCCCAAATAACCACACAGAAGCACTGAGAAGTTGGAGAGTTATGTGAACCAACAGGATATCAGGTGTCTACTCCAAGAAAGGTATAGGGTAGAATGGTGTATTATTATAGAATAGTTAATGTCCCATTATCATTTGTGATGTGGTGAACACATCTCTCTGTCAGGGGAGGACCCTGTTTCCCATTTATATGGGTCCAGAGCATGACCCAAGTGGCACCTACAGACACCTGGGAAGCTGGTCATGGAGCAGGTCATTCGCTTATTGTGATGGATGGGCCCTCAAATTTATTGAGCTACTGTGAGCCTTTAAGGGTCCTGTTATTGATACCGCTGGGGATCTAGTTACACAGTTGGACAGAAATTAATTCTTAACACAGACAGCAGATTTCTGTCTCATGGGAAATGCAAATTGTTTGAGGCTTAATTTGTAACAAGTGAAGATCTGACTTGCACACTCAACTACTTTTTCTGCACTGAGAAATTTCTCTGGGGTCTCAGAGGTAAACATTCTGTTTTCTGCATGTTATTTTTCAGTTAAAGTAAATATTGAAGAGGAAGGCTTACAAAAGTTCAAGGAGCTGACACAAGAAAAGGGGATTAAAGAGAAAAACGTTGTGAATTTCATCGAAACTGGTAATGGGATTATACTTTTTCCTAAATATAACATTCTGATATATCATTACCGATAGTTAATGATAAATATATCATTATCATATAAATCATTTATCATTATCATATAAATATTCTATTAATAAACAAATCAACTTATTTAAAATTTCTTTCTCCAGAAATAATCTTTTCCATAACCTCTTACTTAAAGAAAACAAACAAACAAAACCAGCCTTGTAAATCCTTTGGAATGGTAGTAATCTGTGAATCTTTATTTCCTGTCCTTTTCATCTTCCCCCAGATGACTAGCTTCCTTGAGGAAAACTATACATTTCAAATCAACCTCGGGGTAAGTGAAAAACATCTGTTATTAATGTTGCTGCATTAAATAAATCAATAAGGACACATGGTGATTTCATACCTCTCACCTTCTGTAGGTAGTGGGTTTTTTTTGCCCCAACAACTTACATTCTATCACTAGTGAACTTTTATTGTTATACTAGCTTATTTCTCTTCTCTGGAGCCATATTAAATCGCAAGTGGGTTGCTTGATTAATGCCGAGCAGCTTTGGTGAGAGAGCCTTATCCTGCAGGAATCTTGCAGACCAGACTCATCAGAGAGAAACAGGAATCCCCACAAGTTGGGGGAAACTAATTAGTGTTCCTGTCAGTCCTGACCTCAGGGTTGCCCATACACATCCCTCCTCCAGGAGAACTGGAATTAGAGAGAGCTCAAGCTTTCTGCAAAACTAATGTTTAATCACATATGTTTCTGACAGAACCTAAAAGGACTTGTCACCATGTGTCTGAAGCATGCATTTCAATTATATTCCCCTTCAGAAGGAGATTCTCTTAAAGTGAGGTCTTTGAACTTTGAAAACTAGGACAGCTTCCGAAATTGCCACTCATCTCATGTAAAGTGTGGCTTCTAATTTTCTGTTGAAGAAAAAAATGAAAGACAAAAATCAAAGAAAAATTGTAGCTTCTTAATGAGTGTGATAAGAAAGACGTGAGGCATATAGTCAGTGGAATATTACTAAGTCAGAAAAAAGAATGAAATGATACATTTGCACCAACGTGGATGGGCCTGGAGATTGCCATACGAAGTGAGGTAAGTCAAAAGGGAAAGGTAAATATTATATGACATCACTTATATGTGGAATCTGAAACATGACACGGAGGAACTTACTTACAAAACAGACTCAATGACTTGGAGAAGAGACTTGGGGTTGTCAAGGGGGAGGAGGCTGGGGAAGAGAAGGATGGAGAGTTTGGGATTAGCAGATGCAACTATTATCTATAGGATGGATAGACAACAAGGTCAAACAGTATATCCCAGGGAACTATCTGCAGTATTCTGTAGAAACCTACATAGGAAACGAATCTGAAAAAGAATAGATATTTATATGTGTACATACAAATTAATCAATTTGCTGAACTCCTGAAACTAAGATAGCATTGTCAATCAAATATAGTCCAATATAAAATAAAAACTAAAAATTTGATCCTTGAAGATTGAAAAGATAGAACTTGCGGCATCCGAGGCGTGTGCTCCAATCACACCCCTGAACAGGCATTCTGAAACTGTAGCTCCGAGAATTGACCCAAATGGGAAACGTTACCCCATATATACCTCCTGGGCAAAATTCCATATGGACCCCCACCTACATCAGAGAGATGTGTGATATTCACGTCCGCCGGCATTCTGTCCATTGCATCAGCTACAAGCTCCTGTACCACGGACAGCCTACTGCCTGAGGCTCACCGCTGTCAGCCGTCACACAGTTGACTCTCCTAAACCTTTGGTTCTCTTTTACTCACCTACAGAAAGAGTCCTTTGTCTCGATGGAATCAACATCAACAACATGATGGAATCAAAATCAACAACATGAAGACCACTTTCCTGGTTCCTGATTAACATGGTCCTTCTCTCTTCACACTTACACTCATCTTTCCTGTCTCAAATCTCCTGGTCTGTAATCACGTTCTGTCTGGTGGTATGTGATTCCTGAGGATCTAATTAAATTGGTTCAATACACACCTGACTTATGTGTATCTGTAGAGAAAATCTCCTTTTTAAAAAGATGCACCTTAAATTTATCCAGAAACATATGCCTTTAAATGGATAGCTGCTCAATTAAAGATACTTATGGAGTAAATAGAGCTGTCCTAGAGGTGTCCAAGGGAGAGAAGAGAAAAGACTAAGTCTTCACGGGACAGAGGACAGGGTTCAGGATTCTCTCACTGGAGGGAAGGGAACGGTCTGGTCAAAAAGACGTCCCTGGAAAGCATCTTTCTTCATTACAAGGAAAGGAGCAGATATTCCACTGTCTGAGCTTCATGGGGAGAAAGTATAAGATGCCAAGGGCCACAAAGTATAAGATGCCAATGGCCACAAAGTATAAGATGCCAACAGCCACAACAGGATGAGTGGGTATTCTGACAGCACCAGAAAATCTGCAGTTGAGCCGAAGGGCTTGATGTTTCTCACCTTTTGGATCACTATGAATCCAAGGTCGGCAGGCATTGAGCCTTGGTCCATTCATAGGACCACGCAATCAGTGCAGGCTTTGCAGGAGCAAGATGATTGGCAGGTCAGGAAGGAGTCACAAATGTTCACAGCATCTAAAGGGGGCCTTCCATCCTCTTCTACTTCAAAGAGCAGGGGGTGTTAGTGTTTCCACCCACTGTCCCTGGGGGAGCACACTGATCAGCTCCCTATGCTCCTCGAGGGCTTTACAATCTGCAAGCCCAAGCAGCCTCAGGATGTAGGACTTATTTCAAAGTTTGGGCCAAAGCATAGAGGTCTAGCTTAAGAGCTGGCAGAATAAAACTAGACCTAAGTGATACGTAGCAGAATTAATGTGTTAGTTCCTACAGAGACTTGACCTCCAAATAAGCTACAGCTCAGTTCAGTTCAGTTCCATCACTCAGTCATGCACGACTCTTTGCGACCCCATGGACTGTCGCACGCCAGGCCTTCCTGTCTATCACCAATTCTCAGAGTGTACTCAAATTCATGTTCATTGAGTCGGTGATGCCATCCAATCACCTTATCCTCTGTCAGCCCCTTCTCCTCCTGCCCCCAGTCCCTCCCAGCATCAGGGTCTTTTCAAATGAGTTAGCTCTTTGCATCAGGTGGCCAAAGTATTGGAGTTTCCGCTTCAGCATCAGTCCTTCCAATGAATATTCAGGACTGATTTCCTTTAGGATGGACTGGTTGGATCTCCTTGCAGTCCAAGGGACTTTCAAGAGTCTTCTCCAACACCACAGTTCAAAGGCATCAATCCTTTGGTACTCAGCTTTCTTTATAGCCCGACTCTCACATCCATACATATGACTACTGGAAAAACCATAGCCTTGACTAGATGGACATTTGTTGGCAAAGTAATGTCTCTTCTTTTCAATATGCTGTCCAGGTTGGTCATAACATTTCTTCCAAGGAATAAGTGTATTTTAATTTCATGGCTGCGGTGACCACCTTCAGTGATTTTGGAGCCCAAAATAATAAAGTCTGTCACTGTTTCCATTGTCTCCCCACCTATTTGTCATGAAGTGATGGGACCAGGTACCATGATCTTTTTTTTTTCCTCAGGATATCGGACTTTTTAAAATAGTTGAGCCAAAGCATAGAGATTCAGCTTCAGAGCTGGCAAAATAAAACTAAACCTAAGTGATATGTAGCAGAATTAATGTTTTATTTCCTGCAGAGACTTGGCCTCCAAATGAGCTACAGCTGGCCAATGTCAAAGGCACCGGTAATGAAAGTTTCCCTGGCTTAGTTGGTAGTAACAGAGGTCAAGGACAAGGTTTAAATTCTCCTGCTTGTATAGCACAGTGTATGCAGTTGAAGTTCTGACTATGATCGTCATACAATGTCTGGGAATGCTGGACTGATGGGTAGATATACACAGAGGCAACTGAACACCACAGAATGGGGTGAATCTCTTAAGAAATTTTGAAGTACAAGATCTCTCATGAACAAGTCAACAATTCTGAAATATCATATACACATATATGTATTTATGTGTGTCTATAGCTGAGCGATGAAGAATTGATGCTTTTGAACTGTGGTGTTGGAGAAGACTCTTGAAAGTCCCTTGGACTGCAAGAAGATCCAGCCAGTCCATTCTAAAGGAGATCAGTCCTGGGTGTTCTTCGGAAGGAATGATGGTAAAGCTGAAACTCCAGTACTTTGGCCATCTTATGTGAAGAGTTGACTCATTGGAAAAGACTCTGATGCTGGGAGGGATTAGGGGCAGGAGGAGAAGGGGACGACAGAGGATGAGATGGCTGGATGGCATCACGGACTCGATGGATGTGAGTCTGAGTGAACTCCGGGAGTTGGTGATGGACCGGGAGGCCTGGGGTGCTGCGATTCATGGGGTCGAAATGAGTCGGACACGACTGAGCCACTGAACTGAACTGAACTGATATACACATACACATATACACTCAAATATACATGTGTGTGACCGTGCGTATCTGTGATAACTATATTAATAAAAAATGGATTATCATCACAAAGTCAAAAGATACAGACTATGAGGAAACTATAAGCAGATATATGTTTTTTTGGAATTAATACTCCTCACAAAAATATACACATTATGTGCATGATGGGTTATAAAAATTAATATATAATAAATCCAAACATTTCTAATATCATTTATCTCTAAATGAAATGGAGAAAACTGTTCCTTAACTTGCAGGCCTAGTGTATTTAATAGAAAATTTAGAAGAAATATCACTAAATTTAGAGAAAGCCATCCACAGATACATGATCATATGTGGTGATGGTTGTGGTTCAATCGCCAAGTTGTTTCCAAATCTCGGGACTGTGTGAGTTCGTAGTAAAGTTTCTTTTTTCCATTCTAATTTGCTACTTAATTCTTTAAACAGAATTAGGTACCTGTCACAGATTTCTTTAAACTCCATAAGCCCAGGTGTGCTGTGTTTAATCGCTCAGTCATGTCCAACTCTTTACGACCCCATGGACTGTGTAGCCCACCAGGCTCCTCTGTCCATGAGGATTCTCCAGGCAAGAATACTGGAGTGGGTTGCCATGCCTTCCTCCAGGGGATCTTCCCAACCTAGGAATCAAACCCAGGTCTCCCACATTGCAGGTGGATTCTTAACCATCTGAGCCACCAAACTCATAGAAAAACAAATCCAAAATGTACATGCATGCCACTGGTTAGCAGCATGATGAACAATAGTGAGAACATGCAAGCAAGCCATATGTTCATCAACAGAGGAATGGAAAAAGATGTCAATACTTGTGTTATTATTTACTTGCTAAGGCATCTGACTCTTTGTAGCCCACTCGGCTCCTCTGTTCATGGGATTTCCAAGGTAAAAATACTGTATATATACAGTTCCATATATATACTATGGAACACTGTTTAGTCATTTGCAGAGAAGTGGATGGACCTACAGACCATCAGCAAGAGTGTAGCAAGTTAAAAACAGAAAAACAAATATTGTCTGTTAACACATGGATGTGGATTCTAGAGAAGTGTACAGATAAACTGAATTCCGGAGCAGACAGAGAGACACAGACACACAGAGCAAACATATGGATACCTAGGGAGAAGGGGAGGACGGGATGGATTGGGGGATGGGGGCTGACACAATATACACTATGGATGTTGTTCAGTCACTAAGTTCTGTCCAACTCTTTGTGACCCCATGGATTGTAGCACACCAGGTTTCCCCGTCCTTTGCTATCTCCTTAACTACATGAGAGGATCAGATGACTAGTCATCTAGTCAAGGCTATGGTTTTTCCAGTGGTCATATATGGATGTGAGAGGCTCAGTTACGTGGGAGGAGAAGGGGTCGACAGAGGATGAGATGGTTGGATAGCATCACCGACTCCATGGACATGAGTTTGGGTGAACTCTGGGAGTTGCTGGTGGACAGGGAGGCCTGGAGTGCTGCAGTCCATGGGGTCGCAAAGAGTCGGACATGACTGAGCGACTGAACTGACTGAACTGACTTGCTATCTCCTAGAGTTTCTATCTCCTTGCTATCTCCACCCAACTCCTTCTCCTTCTGCCCTCAGTCTTTCCCAGCATCTTTCTCTTCTTCTTTCTTTTAATACTGTTGATGCTCCATATAAAATAGAGAACTACAGAGAAATGTCCAGCACAGGGAACTCCCCTCTACTCAATGCTCTGAGGTGACCCAATGGGAAGGAAATCTGAAAAAAAAAAAAGTTGATATACGGATATGGATAACTTATTCACTTTGCTTAAGCAGAAGCTAACACAGCAATGTAAAGAAACTATACTCCAACAAATTTTATAACAATTCTATATACATATTCATGCTTTCTCATTGTTGCACAGATGCACAAACATACTGGAGAGCAGTTGTTTGCTTTACACATACGTGAAAATTAAAATATAAAGAGCATCATGTTTCTGTTTATTTCAAAGAGTCATAATTTTACAGATTGTGTCGATTCACAGAGAACCTATTTATGAATCCAATTTCCTATATTTTCCACTGTGAATCTGTAACAATGACAAGACTGTTAAATTTATTTCTAAGTGATTCAACACCACAACCAACAAACCAGTTAAGGCTTTTTGTCTCTATGAATTGTCTCATAATTCTTTTAAGTGGAATGCCTTATCAAAGTGAATGCATTTCAAGGGTCTTCCCTGGTGGGTCCAGAGGTGAGGACCTTTCAATGTGGGTTCGATCTGTGGTTTGGGAGCTAAGATCACACATGCCTTGGAGGCAAAAAAAAAAAAAAAAAAAACCAAAGGATGAAATAGAAGCAAATATGCAACCATTTTAAAGTTTTAAAACACAGTCTGTATAAAAAATAAAAATTCTTTTAAAAAAGTGAACACACTTGTAGAATTTTGAGAGATACACCCAACCAAGGTGACCACTGAAAACACATTTCCATTTTCTGTTCTCAGGTCGTATTGTGTTCTCACAGATACTAAACACACTCCTCAAACTATACTCAGAGCAGTATACTAACACATATATATGGAATTTAGAAAGATGGTAACGATAACCCTGTATGCGAGATAGCAAAAGAGACACAGATGGATAGAACAGACTTTGGGACTCTGTGGGAGAGGGAGAGGGTGGGATGATTTGGGAGAATGGCATTGAAACATGTATAATATCACGTGAGAAATGAATCGTCAGTCTAGGTTCAATGCAGGATACAGGATGCTTGGGGCTGGTGCACTGGGATGACCCAGAGAGATGGTATGGGGAGGGAGGTGGGAGGAGGGTTAAGGATTAGGAACTCATGTACACCCGTGGTGGATTCATGTTGATGTATGGCAAAACCAATACAGTATTGTAAAGTAAAATAAAGTAAAAGAAAAAAAAAAGTGAACACACTTGTAGAATTTTGAGAGATACACCCAACCAAGGTGACCGTTGAAAACATATTTGCATTTTCTGTTCTCAGGTCGTATTGAGTTCTCACAGATACAAACTAAACACACTCCTCCAACTATACTCAGAGCATCACTTAAAACCTTCTCTATGAAAATATTCCTTCTTTCCAAAACAGGGCCTGAAACCCTGCAACATATAAACAGGGATTTATGCGGCAATTTCTTGCTTCTTGTATTAATATATATTTGTGTGCTTTCACAGGAAGACAGCCTACTGGATGCTGTGCTGAGTCTGTCTGCTTCCTGCTGAATTCCGAAGCTCCTGTTGGCACTAAATCTGTATTTACCGAATTCAGAACAAAGCTTGGCCAAGGAGGAATCTTACAGAATGCACGTTCTTTATGATGCACCCAAGAGTACGCGTTTACACATCATTGCACAAAAAATTATTCTCTAGTTTGTTGGTAAAGGTAAAGGAGGAATCAAGACATTCTGCAGAGATTGTAACTTTTCTCTCACTGGTGCCCACACGTTGAGAAGTGCTGGTCTGAGGTCTGCCATTGTTGATGCTGGCTTCTGTTTCCAACCTAACATTAGCTAACAGTCACCCATTATTACATAGGGTGGAGGGTGGAAAACTCTAATTCCCATATAATTGATATGAATAATAACACGCTTTGAAAAAGGACTAAGTCTAGAGGCTGACTGATTCAAATGCCCACAAAGGAATTAAATTGTCCATCATTCAGTAAAACTTAACATGCACGATGGAAGGAAAACAGATGCTGATCAATAAATTCCAGTACGGGAACATGAAAACAAAGATGCCCAGTGGTGACAAATAATGGGACCTTTCTCTCTGGGACCTGTCCTCTCTGATATTTACAGGAGATTTCCTCCTGTCCACATCAACCTGCAATCCTAAAAGTTTCCACAAGTATTGGGAGGGTCATGGATACATCAGCTTTCTGTTCCTCCACCTGAAGGGCTTCGAGAGGTTCTCAATGGCGATACGAGCTCCACAGAAGCTCTGGCATGAAAACTTGAGACAAACTATAGACGTTACCTCCTCTGCTCACATTGAGTGTGTATCCTTTGGGCTGTGCGCATCTCAAAGTGTCTCCCTGACATTTAGTGGAAGAATGATCAATCTTTCCTGAGTCAGACCAATGGGGCACTCTTGAAATCTCTGCTGAAATGTACAACCCGGGTAACTATTCAGAACAGTCCCTGCCCTGTCTTACCCTGCTTCTTGGTGGACAGTCCCTAGAGAACAAGAGTGGATATCTTCCTTCCCTTTTTCCACATTTTTGTTTGTCTACCTGGGCTTTCCTGGTGGCTCAGACAGTAAAGAATTTGTCTGCAATGCAGGAGACTGGGGTTCTATCCCTGGGTTGGTAAGATCCCCTGGAGAAGGAAATGGCAACACACTCCAGCATTCTTGCCCAGGGCTCCTTCTTCTGAACCTACATTCCCATGGATGTGACTGAATAAACCTCGGAAAATGACCGTGGATTCTAGTCTTTAACAGGTCCTTTCATCTTTCTTTGCACCAAGAAATGCCCCTATTATACACATAGTTGCCCAAATCTGCCTGTGAAGAACAAAAACCCCCCAGAAAACAACCTGAGTCAGGACTACCCTAGAGGCCCAGTTGTTCAGACTCCACACTTAACAATGCGAGGTGTGCTGGTTCCATACCCAGTCAGGGAATTAAGATTCCTGGTTGAGGAAAAAAAAAATACAAAGAAGAGATTCTTTGACTTTTTGAGTAAAATAACTAGGCATTGAAAATAGTTGAAAATAACTAGTCATTTAGAGTCAGGGAAAAACAATTTTTTTTTCCTTCAAAATTCTAGAAATTGCAAGAACAACTGTGTTGCTTTCTTTCTTGCTTGAGAAACAAGTCAGTCAATGAGTAAATGATATGTTACAGATTAGATAGGTAAAAGTGTGTCTGGAAAAACAAGTGATGGAAATGATGTACAGACATGCCATCCTCAGATGCGGTGAAGGGGCATTTGAAGGGATCGTCTTCTTAGTTATAAGGAGGACACAGCCCACTGTGAAGCAGGAGGAGGTGATAAACACTTTGTGCTGACGTGCTCCTCAAGGGAAATAGGAGGCTTTCCAAGTGTCTCTTAGGAAATATTTTTAACTTTGTTAAAACACACTCAACTTCAGTTTTAGGAAGTACATTTTAAACCTTTGCCTCAACATTAAGGAAACACTACAGGAGTTGGGGCTATGTCTCCTGGACAGTTTGGATCTCAGGATGCAAAGGAAAATAAACATCCGAACCTTGAAATATCAAATGTGTATCTCACTTAGTCTACCGGTCAAATGTCCAGATTCAGCTGAGCTTCTCTTAAAACAGCTGACCTTTGCCAAGCAGGATATTGAAGATCACATCTCTGTAACTGTGATCTTAGAAGGGGCAACCATGGGTTCATGATGCGTCACACCAGTGTAAGGATCCTATAAAAAGTGGCACCAACTCCCATCCTCTCCAACCACTGGGACACCCTCAGCTTTTCCAGAAGAAAAACCACGAGGGACACAAGATGAAGGTTCTGTTCCTGACTCTTCTCCTTTGTGTGGTTTGTGCAGCCCAAGACGAGGAAGCTGAGCAACGTGTCTCAGAGGTACCAGGGATGGCTGATCTGGCAGGAGGTCTTGGTGTGTGTGTGTGTGTGTGTGTGTGTGTGTGTGTGTCTGTGTCTGTGTGTCTCCCTTTGGTAGTTTTCTCATGTGGATCCATGAGCCAATCCATCTCCCTTCAACTCAACACTACTCCATTAGCTGACTCTATACCTGTTCTATTTGGTCTCTGCATCATCTCTTGTGTGTACTAATTGACTCTCATGAATTTTTCCTACTCTTGTAACAGAGAAAGAGGATCAGCCAAACAGCTGTTGGAGTGCTTGCATTTGACATCAGAGCTCGAGCTCCCTCAGAAATGTCTCCATTCCTTCTTTGCCTCTGACTTCATTTATTTGTGTATATTATTTCACACATCCTGCTTTGTCCCGTCAAGTTAGATAATCTGTGCCTCTCTGCACAAGGGATGGGAAACTCGTGATGAATGATGTTGGATCAAATAAAAAGACAAGGATGAAAACTATAAATAGGTATTCTACCTTTAGCTTTCAGGACAATGGAGATCAGTGCACATTGGATCCACTAACCCAGACAAGATCCAGGAGAACGGGTTATTCAGGGTTAACTTCCGTCAGCTTGTGTTTGATGATGTAAAGGAGACCTTAGACTTCTACTTTTGGGTTAAGTAAGTAAAACAATGTGGAAGGAAAATATCTATAAACCCCGAGCCTGGGGGAGGGTGTGGCTTCCCCGTCTGCAGGGAGCTCTCTGGATGGTGTTGAAAGCATGACCCCCTGAGCTGTGGGGCTGAGCAGGGTTTTTGAGCTGGGGGGGGCAGTCCCCCTGTGAGCCTCCAGGGAATGTCCTGGAGTCTTTGCTTACTGGTGGGGGGGCAGGGTCCCAGAAGCAGTGCATCCCACTCCCACTGCATCAACTCATTAAAGGAAAGGGAGTACATTGCAGAGAGAAGAGGCTCATGTCCTGGAAGCTACAGTCCCCACCAGGGGCTTGACCCCTTCCTGCAGAATTTGTAAGGAACGGTTCCCACTGAGCCCAGAAGTGAAGGGCAGGGTGGGGAGAGCACACAGTGAGCTCTGCCCTCAGGGCGTCCTCATGGGAGGTTTCATCACCACTGAGTTTACTAAAGACTCACAGCCCCAAGGACCACTCAGCAAATGTCCACGACATGGCAGACAGTTTCCAAAAAATATATATTTTAAGAAAAAACAACTAAGAGTTTTCTGCTTGGAGAGACTGGTTTACATATATATAAATGCATAAACATTGATATTATATAGCGTATACGTGTATAATCGGTACTAAACTTGCAATCAGATTGCAACTACACATACAGATACAGATAGATACACACACACACACACACACACACACATTGTATCACAGGAGATATACCTATCTGATAACACTAATTTTTTAAAGAATATTATATTATCTTTCTTTTGTTGTGTTTACAAGTTTGGTTTGAACTTGGTTTCCCTGGTTCAGAATGTAAAAAATCTGCCTGCAATGAGGAACACTTGGGTTGGATCCCTGAGTCAGGAAGATCCCCTGGAGGAGTGCATGGCCATCCGCTCTACGATTCTTGCCTGGAGAATCCCCATGGACAGAGGAGCCTGGCGGTCTACAGTCTATGGGGTCACAAAGAGTCGAACAGGACTGAGCATCAGCAAACACATGCAGATGCTTGAATTTTCACGAGTGAACGCTTTCTAAAATCAACTGTACCGAAGTGAACGTATGTGTAATTATACGCATCCTTGTGTGTGTGGGGATAGCTCAGTGTGTTTTCACAGGTGCACACCTTTTTTCACAATCTCCACAGTGCAGATATAAAATTCCTCCACCTCTGCCAAAAATCTCCTTTCCCTCACCATTAAATGTCTACCCCTTCAGCCACGGGTAACAAGGGAACTGTTTAATCTCTCCTCTCCTAGAACTTCAGACAATAAGATGACGAGTCCTGCTTCATTTCCCCAGCTTTGATCACTCAGCATAGTATTTAAAAAACTTATCTCCGATCTGCTTATGCAGGATGTCACATTCCTCAAGCCAAGGGAAAGGATATTCTTTGCATCTATAAAATTTTGTAAATTTTGCAGAATGGGAAAATGGTCTTGTTCCCACTTTGTGGTTGCTTTGAGTAAATTTGATGAATTTTTGCAGTGTTAATGACAGTGAACACAATGCATTGTGGAAATAATTTCTAAGGTGTCTGTTAAAAAATCAATCCAGTTCTTGTTGGTTTATTTCCCTATTAATATTTGCTTTGGGTGCATGCTTCCTATGGGCCAAATATAACTTTTTTCACACATCACAAATACGAAGTCAGTCAAAGTCTTCTGGTATTTAGTTGACAATATACACTTCTCATAAATTTTACATACATACATACATACACATATACATATGACTTCCTTATGTCATAGAAGCATATCATGTGTACTTGGGTGTTGGCTCCTGTGTGTGTGTGTCAATGTGTGTGCACACATACAGCTGTCATTCAGCGTGTAATCCTCTTGGGTATTGTTATGCAAGAAGAATGTGTATTTTGAGAAAACTTAACATTTCTTTTTCTAATTTTTTGTGATTTTATTTTTCCTATCATATTGTCTAAAGAATCATTGTCTACACCTGTAGCCAAAGTATTGCAGTTTCAGCTTTAGCATCATTCCTTCCAAAGAACACCCAGGACTGATCTTCTTTAGGATGGACTGGTTGGGTCTCCTTGTAGTCCAAGGGACTCTCAAGAGTCTTCTCCATGTTTGCTTGGTTTTAAACATGACTTGTTTTGCATTTGTAAGTTATCTTTGGAAAAAGTGAAAGTCCCTCAGTCATGTCCAACTCTTTGCGACCCCATGGACTATACAGTCCATGGAATTCTCCACGCCAGAATACCAGAGTGTGTAGTCTTTCTCTTCTCCAATGAATCTTCCTGACCCAGGAATCAAACCAGGGCCTTCTGCACTGCAGGCAGATTCTTTGCCAGCTGAGCCACAAGGCAAACCCAAGAATACTGGAGTGGGTAGCCTATCTCTTCTCCAGCTGATCTTCCTAACCCAGGGATTGAACCCAGGTCTCCTGCATTGCAGGAAGATTCTTTACCAGCACAGCCACGAGGGAAGCCCATGTCTTTGGAGGTACTGTTCAGATTTAATGTGTAGACAAGCCATCCTTGTTCCTTGATAGTTACTTGATCTTAGAGAACATATTTCTTCTCTTTTGAAAGTCAAATTGCTCACAGGCACTAAGGTGACACCTCACATTTAATCTTTGGGGTAAAACAGACAAAACCCTAATTATATGTCAGATTGGTTCATTATTTCAACTACCTTGCATATGCTTTCTTTTTAAGGCAGGATGTAAAATAGAAATATGTACACGTCACGGGAATGAAGCAAGAAGATGTACTTATACTGTTGACTGTAAGTATGAGTGTCTCACTGGTCAGAGCATGCTTGGGTAGAAATCTTGGCACAACTTCATTCAATAACCCCACATACCTGAATTCTACTCCTACTAACAATCAGAGGGGTGACCAGGCTCCAGTCCCTAAGATCTCCAAGCCCTTTGTCATGAGACAAGGGTTCAAACACATGGCTTGGAGGTCTCCCTGCAATTATGAGTGTTACTCAATAACTGGTGTAGACCTGTATTTCATAGGGTTCTCACAGATGACTTACAACAGTCCTGCAAACTGACATCTCAAGGGACTATTCTGAGTTTGCACTTCATTGTCTTGCACTTTTTAAAATAATCTTAAAATATTTTAATCCATCCAAGGTCTGGAGGATGAACTTGAATCCAAGGGAATCATTCTGAGTTCAGCCATAAAAAGTAGTCTTCATTCTAAGCCATGGGGATGCAGCTATTATTTTTATCCCTAAGTTCTTTGTAATAGCCTTAAGCAACATTTCTCCTTTTACATGTCCTAAGGGATACATGTTTGACTACAATCTAAGTGTTATCAGGTCAACTGTATGAAAAGGTTGGAATAAAAATGTTCTAGCTACTTTTGTTGCTGACATTGCAACTTTAACATTCAGTCCACCCATGGAGTGAGACACAGATCAGTTCAAGAGGAGTTGTTGCTAACGCTCTCAATTTGCCACGATCAATCGTCCTGACAATAAGTTAAGGTGATGTAGTGTATAAGTATATTCTCTTTCTCACAGATGAGGGTAAAAATATATTTGAAGTTAAATATGCATCCAAAAAAATCCTGGTAGCACATACTCACAACGAAGATAATGATGGCCAGAGAACAGAGTTGGCGGGAGTATTTGGTAAGGGTGACATCTTCATATTCACATCGACATTGTCATGAAACATTTCCACTGTCAGCACTTTGATCCATAAAGTCAGTAGGTGGTATGCGGATTTTGCAGTCTACGGGACCTAGCTTTTTTATGTTAACTGAGTTAAGGAGAGAGGAGCTTATAGGGGTGGGGAGGATCAGATCATCAACACTTCTAACTAATTGCTACCTGTTGACAGTAACAAATCAAAAATTTGAGAGTTACTTTGAAATACTATTTAATTTTTTATTTATTACTGGAGGACAAATGAAATATTCTGTGGTATGTATATTTTTTAAACTTTAATTTCAAGCCATGGTGTAACAGAGCTACTCTCAATGTCTTCAATTCATACCGGTTTCTCAATACACTCTAATTCTTGGAACAGAAACTTTTATACTAAATCTTCGTCCTATTCAACTTTTCAAATGCATTGTTCTTATGAACACTGACATCGCCCCAAATGACCACATAGAGCCCCTGAGAGGTGTGAAAGCCACTGGAACAACGTGTGTATATTTCAGGAAAGGTACTAGGGAGAACAGTGGGTTAATTAAACAGTAAATCAACTCATTATATGTGACATGATGAGTATGTCTGTCATAGCAGAACCAGGTTTCCTATTTTTTTGGATTCAGAACAAGACATGAGTGATAGGTACAGCATTTAGGACGTAGGTCACAGAGCAGGTAGATTCCATACCGTGATGGATGGAGCCCCAAATTCATGGAGCTTCTGTAAGTCTTTGGGGTCCTGCTGGGGATGCTGAGGGGCAGTCTATTTACAGAGTTGGGCAGGAATGGTAGTTCTTTGAGACTAATTTCTATCAAGTGAAAATCTGTCTTGCACACTCAACTTCTTGTTCTACATTCAGATATTTTTTGGGAGTTCTAAGAGGAAAATGGAGAAGGCAATGGCACCCCACTCCAGTGCTCTTGCCTGGAAAATCCCATGGATGGAGGAGCCTGGTAGGCTGCAGTCCATGGGGTCGCTAGGAGTTGGACACAACTGAGCGACTTCACTTTGACTTTTCACTTTCATGCATTGGAGAAGGAAATGGCAACCCACTCCAGTGTTCTTGCCTGGAGAATCCCAGGGACCGGGGAGCCTAGTGGGCTGCTGTCTATGGGGTCGCACAGAATCAGACACGACTGAAGCGACTTAGCAAGGGGCAAATATTCTACTTCCTGCATGGTGTTTTGCAGTTAAAGTAAATAATATTGAAAAGGAAGCATGGCAGAAGTTCAAGGTTCTGACAAGAGAGACAAACATCAAAGAAAAAAATATTGAGAATTTCTTTGAAAGTGGTAATGAAATTATATATATATATAATTTTTTTTTTTTTACTAAATGTATCATTCCCCTGATAGGTAAATATACTATGAGGAGACAAATCAATGTATTTAAAAATTCTTTTTCCATAAATAATCTTCTTTATAATTCCTCACTTAAAAAAAAAAAAAAGTCTTGAAATTCCTTGTGAATGGTAGTAATCGGTGGATCATTTTTTCCCTATCCTTTTGATCTTTCCCTAAATGGGTATCACCCCTGTGGACAGGAGATCTCAATCACCTCAGAGTAAGTGAAAACAGGTTACAAATGTCACTCCAGTCAGTAAACCAATAAGGACACAGGGTGATTTCATACCTGCCAAATGTAGGCAATGGTTATTTCTCCCAACCATTTACATTCTATCCTAGAGAGCTTTGTCTGTTACATTAGGTACTTTCTCTTCTCTCGAGCTGTATTAAATTGCGGATTTGTTGTTTGATTCACGCTGAGCAGCTTTGGGGAGAGAGCCTTAACCTGCAGGAAATCTTGCAGATCTCACGCATCACAGAGAAGCAGGAATCCCCACAAGTTGGTGGGAAACCACTTAGTATTCCCGTCAGTCCTGACTTCATGGTTGTCCACACACATCCCTCCTCCAGGACACCTGGGATTAGAGAGAGCTCACATTACCTACAACATCAGTGTTTAATCTCACGTAATTCTGGCAGAACCAGTAAAGGCCTTCCAATCACACTGTCTGAAACATGCATTTGAATTATATTCCCTGTCAGAAGAGGATTTACTTAAAGTGAGATCTTTAAACTTTCTACATTAAGACAGCCTCAGAAGATAACACTGATTTAAGCTAAAGTGTGGCTTTTAATTTTCTCTTGAGGAAAATTAAAAAAAAAAAAAGAAAGAAAGGAAAGAAAGAAATAAGCGAAAGACAACTAGCTTCCAGGGGAATATGATAAGAAATATGTAGGACATATGTTCAATGGAATATTACTCAGCCATAAAAGACAATGAAATCACACCATCTACACCAACATGCATGGACTTATAGACTGTCATACTAAGTGAAGTAAGACGAAAGAGAAAGATAACTATACACGATACTACTCAAACGTGGAAACTAAAATGCGGCATGAAGGAACTTCCTTACAGACTCACAGACATAGAGAACAGAGTTCCGATTCATAAAGGAAAGGGGCTGGGGAAGAGAAGGATTAGGAGTTTGGGCTTAGCGGATGCAAAATGTTGTATACAGGATGGATAGAAAACAAAGTCAAACTCCATAGCACCTGGAACTGCCAGGAGCTGCCATGGGAGATCCCACCCATGACAGGGTCATGTGGAAGAGATCTGTTAAGCAAGAACTGTTAACTCAAGGGGCTCCCTAGGCTTTCTCAAGCATCTATCCCAAAACCAGAATCTGTGTGTTTTACTATTTCATGACTTTCACCAACTCCTCTGACATTAACAAGGGGATAACCCTGACCACCTTTCTCTGGAGAAAGTCAACTTAGGGCTATAGCTAATAAGTCTCCTGGACATGAGAGGAATATTTCAAATCAAACCGCCTCTGTTAGCATTCTAGCTTGCTCAGCAGGTTTATCCAGACTCTTGCAGCTACGCATGTGATTATTTACAGCCTCCCAACTGTGAGAGGCAAGGAAAGCCTAAAACATAGAGCCCTTGAAAGAGTTAAAAGTTATTAGAGTAGTGCTGGTGTAGGATTTCATTATTGGGCCAATGCTTGTTGCTAAGTTCCCATATCTCTTATCCACTGTGCACCTGGGAATGCATTAGTTAACATAGTGAGAATGTAAGAAAAACAAGTGTAGCCTTGAAATTAACCACATCAGACTTTTGAGCTAATTGGTTTTTTCTTGTAACTCACTGCACCTTTATTCTGTGAAATGTAACTCTGTTTGGCATTTTCTGAGGCTGACATAGATTAGAACTATAAAGAAAAAAGACTTTGAGGGAAAATAAGTTTTCTGGTTGAGCAGCCTTTATCAAAAGAGGGTCATAAAATGTTCACAGGCCTCCAAGGCCAGAAGATACTGTACACAACATCATTTGTGGGAAAGGTATGCAGACAAAAACCCTGGTTTCGATAAGGGCAAAACTGCTGGAATGTTTGGGCTGACTCTGTATGACCTTGCATCTTTCATTTCCCTCTATGTATGAGGCAAGGTATAAAAGCACCTTTTGAAAAATAAAGCTTTTGGGCCTCGCTCATCGAAACAGCTTGGTCTCCCCATATCAGTCATTTTCTCTCTTACTTTCTTTTTCAAGCTGATCCCTTGGAGCATAGAGGCTCCCTGCGTTCACTTATCTGCCTGGGTTTCTAAGACCTGAACGGGAAGATAAACCAAGGAATATCAGCCTCTTTCTCTCCTCTATTTTCCTATCTTCAACATTCTTTCCTTATTTCTCTCTCTAAATCAATCGCAATTGCTGATGCCGTTCCTCCTTCGGGTTTCCCTGGATCCTGTGGGAGCTGGACCCTGGTATGGAACTATACTCAGTATTCTGTAAAAACCTAAATAGGAAGGGAATGTAGAAAGAACAGATATTAATATCTGTATGCATAAATTAATCACTTTATGGCATGCTTGAAACTAGTGTAACATGCTAATCAAGTGCACCCCAGTAAATAATAAATAATTGATTCTTGAAGACCCAAACAAAAAGTTTATGGGATTACCGACATGTGCCAATCACAGAGTCTGAACATGCATTCTAAAATCATAGTTTGTAGAATCCAACTACAATGGGAAAGGTCTCACCAAATGTACATCCTTGGGAGAACTCCCCCATCTTCATCACAGAGATGTAAAGTGTTGAGGTCCATTGGGCTTCTGAAAATGGATCACCTACCAGCTCCTGTACCCTGCACAGCCTACTGCCTGAGGCTCACCCCTGTCAGCCGTCACACAGTGACTCTACTAAACCTTTGGTTCTGTTTTGTACACCTACACAAATAGTCCCTGTTACCAGGCACATCCTCATCTCCATGGAATCAAGATCAACAACATGAAGACGACTTTCCTGCTTCCTGAGTAACGCCATCCTTCTCTCTTCACACTCACCCTCCCTTTCCTGTCTCCTCTCCTGGTCACTAATCACGTCCTGTCTGATGGTGCTTGACTTCTGAGAGTTTAAATAAATTAGTTTAATATACACAAGACTCAGGTGCGTCTTTACTGAAAGCCTCCATTTTAAAACAAACAAATGTGCCCATTAAATTTAACTACCTAGAAACATAGACCTTTAATAGTATAAGTGTTCATCAGAGACATTTCTGACGTTAATTAATTACAGATGCCCTAGAGGTGTCCAGGGCAGAAGGAGAAAAAGGACTAAACCATCATGGGACAGGGGACAGGGTTATGGATCCTCTTGCTGCAGTGGGAGGGGAGATTCCGGTCAAGAAAGTTGTCCCTAGTGAGCATTGTATTCATCACAGGGAAAGGAGCTTGTGTTCCACTCTCTGAGCTTCATAGAGAGAAAGTGTTAAGATGCCATGGGCCACAACTGAGGGGAAAAAGGCATTCTGACAGCACACGATCCCTTCTGCAACTGGGCTGAAGGATTTTTATTCTTTAATGACTGGATCACTATGGATCAAAGAGGTGGGCAACAGGTTCATTCGTAGGACCACAAAGTAGGTGCATTGCTTACAGGAACGAGATGACTGACAGCTCCAGCAGGAAGCTGTCACTATTCACAACATTTAAACCATGGAAAGCATGGTCTTCCGTCCTCTTATGCTGCAAGTAACAGTGGATGCTGGTAGTTTGAAGAAGAGGCCATTTCCATGGTCATGGGCAGAGAACGCTGAGCAGCTACCCATGGTGTTTGAGCTGTTTACAACCTATAAGACCCAGCAAATACTCAGGACATAGAACTTATTCCAAGCATTGGGCCAAAGCCCAGAGATCCGGTCCAAGTCCTGGGAAAATAATACTAAACCTAAGTTATTAACTGAGTATGTGCTTTAGTTCCTACATAGATATGACCTCCAAAGGGGCTACAGCTGGCCAATGTCAAAGGCACTAGGAATGAATGTTTCCTGCATTAGTTGGTAGTAATGGAGGTCAAGAACAACATTTAAATTCTCCCACTTGTATAGCAGAGTGTATGCAGTTGGACTTCTGACTCTGGTCTTCACAGTCAGTTTGGAAATGCTGGATTGGATGGGAAGATACTCAGTTCAGCTCATTTCAGTCGCTCAGTTGTATCTGGCTCTTTGCTACCCCATGGATTGCAGCAGGCCAGGCCTCCCTGTCCATCACCAACTCCCAGAGTTTACTCAAACTCATGTCCATTGAGTTAGGGATGCCATCCAACTACCTCATCCTTTGTTGTCCCCTTCTTCTGCCTTCAGTCTTTCCCAGCATCAGGATCTTTTCCAACGAGTCAGCTCTTCACATCAGGTGACCAAAGGATTGGCATGTCAGCTTCAACATCAGTCCTTTCAATGAATATTCAGGACTGATTTCCTTTAGGATGGACTGGTTGGATCTCCCTGCAGTCCAAGGGACTCTCAAGAGTCTTCTCCAACACCACAGTTGAAAAGCATCAATTCTTGGAACACTTAGGGAACTGATTACTGGCTATATTAGTCTCTCCCCTTTTGACTCCCTCTCTTCTCCTGCTAGTCACCTCTATCTCCCTCCTTCCTCTTCTATTTTTCATGAAACTCTGTGAACCTCTCTGGGTGTTCTTCACTGTGAGGAATCTTTTCACCATTAACCTAGAAGTTTTTATCATCTACACTGAATGGACGGAGATGTCTTGAGGCTACTGTAACAATAAGAATGAAAGCCAGAGGCAGGAGGCTTAAATCCAAAACTTGAGAATATCAGAAAACTTCTGACTCCAGGGAACATTAATTGACAAGAGTTCATCCAAAAGCCTCCATATCAACACTGAAACCAGGCTTCACTGAAAAGCCAACAAGTTCCAGAGAAAGACATTTCATGCTAACTCTCTAGCAACACAGGAACCCAAATGTGAGCATTAAAACACAGGCTGTCCAAAGTCATGCCAAACCCACAGACACCCCAAAATTCACTGATGGGCACTTCATTGTTCTCCAGAGACAAGAGATCCATCTCCACCCACCAGAACACCAATGCAAGCATCCCTAACCAGGACGTTTTGACAAGCCACTAGTCCAAACCCACCCACAGGGAGCAACCTCCGCAATAAGGAGGAACCACAAACTTCAGCCTACAAAAAGGCCACCCCAAACACAGCAATCTAAACAAAATGAGGGCGCGCGGCCCGATAATTCCTCATGGCGGCGGCGGCGGCGGTGGCTGGTCGGGTGCGGCGCTGTAGCGACTGACCTGCTGCTAGCCTGGCGGCTGAGCGTCGAGCTCCAGCCCGGCCTCCGCGTGCCCCTCGGGCTCCGCACCCCTGATGCTGCTCGGGCGCTGAGCCCGCCGCGGCCGGGACGATGGTGAAGTATTTCCTGGGCCAGAGCGTGCTCCGGAGTTCCTGGGACCAAGTGTTCGCTGCCTTCTGGCAGCGGTACCCGAATCCCTATAGCAAGCATGTCTTGACGGAAGACATAGTGCACCGAGAGGTGACCTCTGACCAGAAGCTCCTGTCCCGCCGACTCCTGACCAAGACGAACAGGATGCCCCGCTGGGCTGAGCGACTGTTTCCTGCCAATGTTGCTCACTCAGTGTACATCCTGGAGGATTCTATTGTGGACCCACAAAACCAAACCATGACCACCTTCACCTGGAACATCAACCACGCCCGGCTGATGGTGGTGGAGGAACGATGTGTTTACCGTGTGAACTCTGATAACAGCGGCTGGACCGAAATCCGCCGGGAAGCCTGGGTCTCCTCTAGCTTATTTGGCGTCTCCAGAGCTGTCCAGGAATTTGGTCTCGCGCAGTTCAAAAGCAACGTGACCAAGACTATGAAGGGTTTTGAATACATCTTGGCCAAGCTGCAAGGTGAGGCCCCTCCCAAAACCCTTGTTGAAACAGCCAAGGAAGCCAAGGAGAAGGCCAAGGAGACGGCTCTGGCAGCTACAGAGAAGGCCAAGGACCTGGCCAGCAAGGCAGCCACCAAGAAGCAGCAGCAGCAGCAGTAGTTCGTGTAGCCAGCCCAGGCCCCGAGGCAGCAGTCTAGCAGACTACCAGCTCCAGTCCCTGTGCCCCCTCCTCCTGTACTTTATAATTAAAAGCCAGCTTCTAGCCCTCTCGACTATCTGGGTGGTGGGCTGAGGGTAGGTGCCCTGTTTGGCATCTCCAGCACAGCCAGCCAGTTACCCATGTCTGAGCCGGGCCTCCTTCTCCTGCATCGGGTGGCGGAGGACAGAGGCACAGTGACTTGCCCAGGGTCACTGCATCCAAGTGAAGTGGTCGTAAATGCTAGACTGTAAGCTCCATGAGGGCAGGGACCGTTGTTTTATCCTCTGATGTGTCCCAAGTATCTGAAACAAAATCTTGCGTGTAACAGGCACTCAATAAATACTTGATGAATTCAATCGGACACACACACAAAAAAAATAAAAAAACAAAATGAAAAGGCAGAGAAATATTCAGCAGGTAAAGGAACATGATAAATGTCCACCAAACCAAACAAAAGAGGAGGAGATAGGGAGTCTATCTGAAAAAGAATTCAGAATAATGATAGTAAAGAATATCCAAAGTCTCGAAAACAAAATGGAGTTACAGATAAATAGACAAAAGGCAAGGATTGAGAAGATGCAACAAATACTTAACAAGGACCTAGAAGAAATAAAAAAAGAAAGAAAGAAAGTGAAAGTGAAGTCACTCAGTCATGTCCATCTCTTTGCTACCCCGTGGACTGTAGCCCACTAGGCTCCCCCATCCATGGGATTCTCCAGGCAAGAATACTGGAGTGGGTTGCCATTTCCTTTTCCAGGGGATCTTCCTGACCCAGGGATCGAACCCGGGTCTCCTGCATTGCAGGCAGATGCTTTAACCTCTGAGCCACCATGGAAGCCCTAAATAAAAAAAGAGTCAGTCAATAATGAATAATGCAATAACTGATATAAAAAGCACTCTGGAGGGAACCAACAGTAGAATAACTGAAGCAGAGATAGGATAAGTGAGGTGGGAGATAGAATGGTGGAAATACATGACACAGAGAGGAAAAAAGAAAGAAATGAGGACAACATCAGAGACCTCCAGGACAATGTTAGACACCCCAACATCCAACTTATAGGAGTCCCAGAAGAAGAAGACAAAAAGAAAGGTCATAAGAAAATACTTGAGGAGATAACAGTTGATAACTTCCCTAAAATGGGGAAGGAAATAGCCACCCAAGTCCAAGAAACACAGAGGGTCTCAAACAGGATAAACCCAAGCAGAAACATCCCAAGACACATATTATCCAAAATTATTCAAATTAACAAAGATCAAACACAAAGAGCAAATATTAAAAGCAGCAAGGGAAAAGCAACAAATAACACACGAGGGCATTCACATAAGGATGATAGTTGATCTTTCAATAGAAACTCTTCAGGTCAGAAGAAAATGGGAGGACATACTTAAAGTGATGAAAGAGAAACCTACATCCAAGATTACTATATCCAGTAAGGATCTCATTCAGATATGGAGGAGAAATCAAAAGCTTCACAGACAAGCAAAAGCTGAGAGAATTCAGCACCACCAAACCAGCTCTTCAACAAATGCTAAAGGATCGTCTCTAGACAGGAAACCCAGAAAAGGTTTATAAACTCAAATCCAAAACAACAAAGTAAATGGCAATGGAATCATACTTATAAATAATTACCTTAAGTGTAAATGAGTTGAATGCTCCAGCCAAAAGACAAAGACTGGCTGAATGGATACAAAAGAAGACGCTTATATATGCTGTCTACAAGAGATCCACCTCAAAACAAGGGACACATACAGACTGAAAGTGAAGGGGTGGGAAAAGGTATTTCACGAATATGGAGACCAAAAGAAAGCAGGAGTAGCAATACTCATATCAGATAAAATAGACTTTGAAATAAAGGCCATGAAAAGAGACAAAGAAGGGCACTACATAATGATCAAAGGATCAATCCAAGAGGAAGATATAACAATTATAAATCTATATGCACCCAAAATAGGAGCACCACAATTTGTAAGGCAAATGCTAACAAGTATGAAAGGGGAAATTAACAGAAACACAATAATAGTGGGAGACTTTAATACCCCACTCACACCTATGGCTAGATCAACTAACAGAAAATTAGCAAGGAAACACAAACTTTAGGTGATGCAACGGACCAGTTAGACCTAATTGATATCTATAGGACATTTCACCCCAAAACAATGAATTTCACCTTTTTCTCAAGTCATACGGAACCTCCTCCAGGATAAATCACATACTGGGCCATAAATCTAGCCTTGGTAAATTAAAAAAAAAAAAAAAAAGAAATCATTACAAACATCTTTTCTGATCACAATGAAGTAGATTACTTGTCAACTATGGGGGAAAAAACCCTTAAGAATATAAACTTATGGAGGCTAAACAACACACTTCTGAATAACCAACAAATCACAGAAGAAATCAAAAAGAAATCAAAATATGGGTAGCAACAAATGGAAATGAAAACACAGCAACCCAAAACCTATGGGATTCAGTAAATGCTGTGCTAAGGGAAGGTTCATAGCAATACAAGCTTACCCCAAGAAACAAGAGAAAAATCAAATAAATAACCTAACTTTATGCCTAAAGCAACTAGAAAAAGAAGAAATAAAGAACCCCAGTGTTAGTAGAAGGAAAGAAATCATGAAAATTAGGGCAGAAATAAATGAAAAAGAAACAAAGGAGACTATAGCAAAAACCAACAAAACTAAAAGCTGGTTCTTTGAGAAGATAAATAAAATAGACAAGCCATTTTCCAGACTTCTCAAGAAAAAAAAGAGAGAAGAATCAAATTAAGAAAATTAGAAATGAAAATGGAGAAATCACAACAAACAACACAGAAATACAAAGGATCATAAGAGACTACTATCAGCAAGTATATGCCAATAAAATGGACAACTTGGAAGAAATGGACGAATTCTTAGAAAAGTGAAATTCTTCCAAAACAGAACCAGGAAGAAATAGAAAAACTTAATAGACCCATCACAAGCACAGAAATCAAAACTGTAATCACAAATCTTCCAACAAACAAAAGCCCAGGACCAGATGGCTTCACAGGTGAAATCTACCAAAAATTTAGAGAAGAGCTAAAACCTATCCTACTTAAACTCTTCCAGAAAATTGCAGAGAAAGGTAAACTCAGTCTATGAGGCTACCATCACCCTAATACCAAAACCAGATAACAATGCCACCAAAAAGAAAAGAAAACTAAAGGCTAACATCACTGATGAACATAGATGCAAAAATTCTGAACAAAATTCTAGCAAAATTCTAGCAACATATTACAAAGATCGTACATCATGACCAAGTGGGCTTTATCCCAGGGATGCAAGTATTCAGTATTCATGAATCAGTCAATGTGAACAAATTGAAAGATAAAAACCACATTAACAAATTGAAAGATAAAAACCATCTCAATAGATGTAGAGAAAGCCTTTGACAAAATTTAACATCCATTTATGATAAAAACTCTCCAGAAAGCAGGCATAGAAGCAAAACACCTCAACATAGTAAAAGCCATATGTGATAAACCCACAGCAAACATTCTCCTCAATGGTGAAAAATTGAAAGCATTTCCCCTAAAGTCAGGAACACCACTACTATTCAACATAGTTTTGAAAGTTTTAGCCGCAGCAATTAGAAAAGAAAAAGAAATAAAAAGAGTCCAGATTGGAATAGAAAAAGGAAAACTCTCACTGTTTGCAGATGACATGATACTCTACATAGAAAACCCTAAAGACACCACCAGAAATTTTCTAGAGCTATTCAATGAACATAGTAAATTTGGAGGATATAAAATTAACACACAGAAATCCCTTCCATTCCCATACACTAACAATGAAAAAAACAGAAAAAGAAATTAAGGAAACAATTCTATTCACCATTGCAATGAAAAGAATAAAATACTTAGGAATAAATCTACCTAAAGAAACAAAAGTCTGATATATAGAAACCTATAAAACACTGATGAAAGAAATGGGAAATGACACAAATAAAGGTAGAAATATACCATGTTCATGGATCATATGAATCAATATAGTGAAAAAGAGTATAATATCCAAAGCAATCTATATATTCAATGCAATCCCTATCAAGCTCCCAATGGTATTTTTCACAGAACTAGAAGAAATAATTTCACAATTTGTATGGAAGTACAAAAAAACCTCTCCTAGCCAAAGCAATCTTGAGAAAGAAGAATGGAACTGGAGGAATCAATCTTCCTGGCTTCAGACTATATTACAAAGCTACTGGCACAAAGACAGAAATATAGATCAATGGAATAAAATAGAAAGCCCAGAGATAAATCCGTGCACATATGGATAACTAATTTTTGACAAGGGAGGTAAAAATATACAATGGAGAAAAGACAATCTCTTTAACAAGTGGTGCTGGGAAAACTGGTAAACCACTTGTACAAGAATGAAACTAGAACACTTTCTAAAACCATACATGAAAATAACTCAAAACGGATTAAAGATTTAAATGTAAGACCAGAAACTATAAAAATCATAAGAGGAAAACACAGGCAAAACACTCTCTGACATAGATCACAGCAGGATCCCTCCATGACTCATCTCCCAGAGTAATGTAAATAAAGACAAAAATAAACATGTGGGACCTAATTAAACTTAAAAGTTTTTCCACAATGAAGGAAACTTTAAGCAAGGTGAAAAGACAGCCTTCAGAATGGGAGAAAATAATAGCAAATGAAACAACTGACAAAGAATTAATCTCAAAAATATACAAGCAGCTCATACACCTCAATTCCAGAAAATTAAGCAACGCAATCCAAAAAAAATGGGCCAAAGAACTAAACAGACGTTTCTCCAAAGAAGACATACAGACAGCTAACAAACACATGAAAATGTGCTCAACATCACTCATTATCAGATAAATGCAAATCAAAACCACAATGAAGTACCATCTCACACCACTCACAATGTCTACTATCAAAATGTCTACAAACAATAAACTCTGGAGTGGGTGTGGAGAAAAGGGACCATTCTTACAATGTTGATGGGGATTCAAACTAGTACAGCCACTATTGAGAACAGCATGGAGTTTCTTTAAAAATCTGGACATAGAACTGCCATATGACCCAGCAATCCCACTGCTGGGCATTCACACCGAGGAAACCAGAATTGAAAGAGACACATGTACCCCAATGTTCATCGCAGCACTGTTTACAATAGCCAGGACATGGAAGCAACCTAGATGTCCATGGGCAGATGAATGGAAAAGAAAGCTGTGGTACATATACCGAATAGAATATTACTCAGCTATTAAAAAGAATGCATTTGAATCAGTTCTAATGAGGTGGCTGAAACTGGAGCCTATTATACAGAGGGAAGTAAGTCAGAAAGAAAAACACCAATACAGTATATTAACGCAAATATATGGAATTTAGAAAGATGGTAATGATAATCCTATATGTGAGACAATAAAAGAGGCACAGATGTAAAGAACAGACTTTTGGACTCTGTGGGATACAGCGAGGGTGGGATCATTTGAGAGAATAGCATTGAAACATATATATTACCATATGTGAAATAGATCACCAGTCCAGGTTCGATGCATGAGACAGGGTGCTCAGGGCTGGTGTACTGGGATGACCCTGTGGGATTGTATGAGGAGGAATGTGGGAGGGGGGTTCAGGATGGGGGACACATGTACACCCATGGCAGGGTCATGTCAATGTATGGCAAAACCCACTACAATATTGTAAAGTAATTGCCTCCAATTAAAATAAATAGATTAATTAAAGAGAAGAAGAAGAATTCCCTACTGTCAAAACCCATTCCACAATCTTGTGGAAAAAGAGGGCAACAACCTTTCTGCTTTGCCAGATGGATCTTTCTACGAGTGTCTCCCATTGGTGCCACTGTTTTATATGTTGGATTTCTCTTCTTTTTGTTTGTTCCTGTAAAGTCTCTGCTGCCGTCAACTTAGAAATACTGAACTTGAAATCCAGGAGGCAGAATTTCAAGTTACGGACTTTAGCACTTTTCCGTGTATGGAAAGGTGCAAGAGTCAGGGCTCATTACAAACATTTTCTTGGTATGTACCTCAGCCATCTGAGGGCCTGTAATCCTATGTTCTCAGCGTTTCCTCTGGGTTCACCATAGGGAGTTGCTGTAATCTGATGGCTACTAGATGGCAAGTATTCTCCTTCTTCAGGGCTCACCAGCTCATGCTGGAGGTCTGCAGTTGCTGATTTCATTTCTCAGGTCTTCCCCTCTTGGTCAAGAATTTAACCAATATTTTGGAGACGTTTTGTGATTAACTTTTATCCCATGGCACTGGGAGGCTCATCCTAGTCCACGGAAAAATTCTTGATATGCCACTCCAGGTGTTAAGTTTTGGATGAGGCCCCATCAATAATTAAAAATACTCTGGGTTTTGTTTAACTATAATCTAGGATTTAAACTGTGGAAAATTCTGAAAGAGATGGGAATACCAGACCACCTGACCTGCCTCTTGAGAAACCTGTATGCAGGTCAGGAAGCAACAGTTAGAACTGGACATGGAACAACAGACTGGCTTCAAATAGGAAAAGGAGTACATCAAGACTGTATATTGTATCCTGCTTATTTACCTTATATGCAGAGTACATCATGAGAAACCCTGGGCTGGAAGAAGCACAAGCTGGAATCAACATTGCTGGGAGAAATATCAATAACCTCAGATATGCAGATGACACCACCCTTATGGCAGAAAGTGAAGAGGAACTAAAAAGCCTCTTGATGAAAGTGAAAGAGGAGAGTGAAAAAGTTTGCTTAAAGCTCAATATTTAGAAAACAAAGATCACTGCATCTGGTCCCATCACTTCATGGGAAACAGTTGGGGAAACAGTGGAAACAGCGTCAGACTTTATCTTTTTGGACTTCAAAATCACTGCAGATGGTGATTGCAGCCATGAAATTAGAAGACACTTACTCCTTGGAAGAAAAGTTATGACCAACATAGATAGCATATTGAAAAACATTACTTTGCCAACAAAAGTCTGTTTAGTCAAGGCTATGGTTTTTCCAGTGGTCATGTATGGATGCCAGAGTTGGACTGTGAAGAAAGCTGAGTGCCGAAGAATTGATGCTTTTGAACTAGGTGTTGGAGAAGACTGTTGAGCGTCCCTTGGACTGCAAGGAGATCCAGCCAGTCCATTCTAAAGGACATCAGCTCTGGGTGTTCCTTGGAAGGACTGATGCTAAAGCTGAAACTCCAGTACTTTGGCCACCTCATGTGAAGAGCTGACTCACTGGAAAAGACTCTGAGGCTGGGAGGGATTGGGGGCAGGAGGAGAAGGGGACGCCAGAGGATGAGATGGCTGGATGGCATCACTGACTTGATGCACATGAGTTTGAGTAAACTCAGGGAGATGGTGATGGACAGGGAGGGCTGGCATGCTGTGATTCATGGGGTCACAAAGAGTCGGACACGACAGAGCGACCGAAGTGAACTAAAGTGTATACTGTCACCGATAGAACAGAAAAGTTTGGGTGAATTTTTGGGTCCTCTGTGCATGTACATTAGAAAAGGTGTTATTTGGTACATAGTACATGTGCATGCAAAACAAATATTAAAGGGCAAGACAAATTGGATCAATTTTTGAATGGACACCTTGGGAAAGAATATCCAGAATGGACTGAATTCACAAGCTACTGGAAGCAACGTTACATGGGAACAAAATAATTTTCCAATAACTGCAAATACACAAAACTTTATCTATGCAAACAAGTCCTTTCAATTGACTTGAAAAACACGACTCCTTGCATATGCAGACACGGCGAGGCGTGTAGTCTTAATTGCATCTAAAGGACCGGGGGAGATCCTGTCCCCTGTCCCCTGTCCCATGGTTGTTTAGCCTTTTTTCTCCCTGTCTCCTGGACACCTGAGTGCATCTCTATCGAATCCTCATCAGAATTGCCTCTGATGAACACCTGTCTTATTAAAGGCACAGTTTCCTGGGGCTTCCCTGGTAGCTGGTAAAGAATCCACCTGAAATGATGAAGACCTGGGTTCAGCCCCTGGGTTGGGAAGATTCCTTGGAGAAGGGAAAGGATACCAATCCCAGTATTCTGGCCTGGAGATTTCCATGGACTATATAGTCCATGGGGTCACAAAGAGTCAGACATGACTGAGTGACTTTCACATTTCCTGAATATTTAAAGTGGAAAATCGTGTGTTTGAAATCAAGTGACTTTTGCACAGACACACATTTGCAGGGAAGATATTAACTCAATTTATGTAAGCCTTCAGAAATCAAATGCCACCAGACAGCACATGACCAGTGACCAGGAGAAATGAGACGGGAAAGAGGGTGAGTGTGAAGAGAGTAGGATCCTGTTAGTCAGGAAGCAAGAAAGTCGTCTTCATGTTGTTGATCTTGGTTCCATGCAGAAGAGGATGTGCCTGGTCTCAGTGACTCTGTAGGTGAATAGAACAGGATCAAAAGTTTAGTAGCGGTGACTGTGTGATGGCTGACAGCGTTGAGCCTCAGGCAGCAGGCTGTCCAGGGTACAGGAGCTGGTAGGGGATCCAGTGGACAGAATCCTGGTGGAAAGTGATACTCCACATCTCTGAGATGGCAGGTTCCCTGTGGAATTTTCCCCAGAATGTACATAAGGTGGGAGATTTTCCTTTTGGGATTGATTTGAGGAGTAATGATTTCAGAATGCATGTTCATGGTGAATCTTCGTCTAAAGGTGGTTTACTGTCAATGTGGTTGAGTTACACTCCTCCCAATTCCACAAATTTTACCTTTGGGTCTTCAAGAACTAATTTCTGTTTTATTTTTAATTTCGTTTTGGAATATAAGTGACTATCAATGTTGTGTTAATTTCAGGGATACTGGAGCCTGATTAAAGTATACATACATATATTAATATTGATTGTTTTTTCAGATTCTTTTCCAATTGAGGTTTTTACAGAATATTGCATTTGGTCCCCTGTGCTATGAAGTTGGACATTTTTCTCTATCCATCCCATACATAATAGTTTGCCTCTGTTGATCCAAACTCCCAATCTATATCGTTCCCAAATCCTTTCCCCTTTGCAAGAACAAATCTGTTCTCTACGTCTGAGTCTATTTCTGTACTGTAGAAAACATTCTCCATCTCTTATTTTTGATTCCATGTATAATTGATACATATTGCATTTGTCTATTTCTTTCTGACTTACTTCACTCAGTATGACCATCTGTAGGTCCATACACATTGCTGCACATGGCATGATTTCATTCTTTTTTAGGGCTGAGTAATATTTCATTGAATATTTGCAACTTTTAAAAAATCATATTCATCTGCAAGCTGGTGTTTTTCTTTGCCTTTTTTCTTTCATTTTTTTTTTTTCCTCAACAGGAAATTAAAGCCACACTTTAGCCAAGATCAGTGTCGTTTTCTGAGGCAGTCCTACTTTGAAACCTTAAAGATCCCAGTAACAGAAATTACCCTCTAAAGGGGAATATGATTCAAATGCATATTTCAGACAGTGTGGTTGGAAGGGGTTTAGGTTCTGTCAGAGTCACATGAGATGAAGCACTGGTCTTGAGAAACCGTGAGCACTGTTTAATCCTGGTGTTCCTGGAGGACAGACATGTGTGGACAACTATCAGGTCAGGACTGACGGGAACACTGAGGAGTTTGTGCCAACTTGTGGGGATTCTTGCTTCTTCTGATGACTTTGGTCTACAAGATTCCTGCAGGATAAGGCTCTCTCACCAAAGCTGCTCAGCAATAATCAAGCAAACAGTTTGTAATTTCAACTGTCTCAAGATAAGAGAAATTACCTAATGTAACAGACAAAACTCTCTAGTGCTAGAATGTAAGTTATTCGGACAAATCATTGTTACGTGCAATGTTTGGCTTCTATGAAATAGGCACAGGTGGTAAAGAACCTGCCTGCTGATACAGGCAATGTAGAAAGGTTTGTTTGATCCCCTGGTTGAGAAGATCCCCTGGGGAAGGAAATGGCAACCAACTCTAGTATTCCTACTTGGAGAATCCCATGGACAGAGGAGCCTGGTGGGCAACAGCCCATGGGGGTCATACAGAGTCTGACACAACTGAAGCCACTTATTGGGCATTAGGCATAAAATGGCAATGTGTCCTTTTTGACTTATCTGGTGGGGCAGCATTAGTAATGAACTATGCTTACTTACCAAACTGTTGAACTCAATTTTATTCACTCTGCTGGACAGTCATCTGTGGAAAAATGAAATAGGAGAAATTAAAGAGCCTCTGATTACTACCATTCCCAGTATTTTTAAGATTTCTTTTCTTTTTTAAGTGAAGTATTTTTTAAGAGGAGCTTCCCTGGAAGCTCAGTCAATAAAGAATCTGCCTGCAGTACAGGAGACCCAGGCTCCATCCCTGGGTCTGAAAGTTTGCCTGGAGAAGGAAATTGCAACCCACTCCAGTATTCTTTCCTGGAAAATCCTATGGACAGAGGAGTCTGTCAGGCTACAGTGCATGGACTTACAAGAGTCAGATAAGACTTAGAGACTAAACCACCATCAACCACCATTCTACGTGAGATTACGTATGGAAAAATAAATTTAAATAAGTTGATTTGTTTCCTGATAGTTACATACCAGGGGAATGATATAGTCAGGAAAAATGTATAATTTCATTACCATTATCAGTGAAATTCATGATATTTTCCTCTGGAATCCCTCTGTCACTTGCCTCCTTTTTGAACTTCTCATAGTCAATGTCTGAAATCTGGTCGCGTTTGCCTGAAAGTCACCATGCAAAAAGGAGAATGCACAGAAATTTCTGAATATACAGAACAAGGAATTGAATGTGCCAATCTGATCTCCACTTGTATAATTTAAGAGAGCCTCAAACAGTTCCCATGTCCCATGCTGCAGATGTCTGCTGTCCTCAGACTTAATTTCCCTCTAACTCTGTAACTAAACCCTGCCACCATCAGCAGCAGGACCACCAAAGACTTGCAGGAGCTCCATGGATTTGAGACTCAACCCATCACAGCAGACACCTGACTTGCTTCTTTTTCAAGCTTCCCAGAACCTGTACCCGTACTTCTGTCTTGTTCTGGGCCCCACTTAGCAGGGAGCAGGGTTTTCCCATGGTGGAGACACATTAACCCCATCACATACCACTTGGGAGACAATTTACTCTTTAGCCAACCATTCTACACAGTACATTTTCTGAAACAGACATCTACTGGCATGATGGTACACTCACCTCAGTGTTTCTGTGTGGTCATTTGGGGTCATGTCACTGTTCATAAGAAGAGTGCATTGTGATAATTTAACAGGACGAAGATTTATTTTACAAGTTTCTGTTCCAGGAGTTATAATGCATGAGAAAACTGATATAAAATGATGTAATTCAGGCCAGCCTCATTATAGCCATGGCTTGAGCTTAGTTGATATATATTTTTAATAGTCTATAAAAATTATTTTTTTAAAAATATCAACAGGTAGAGACTATGTTCAAATGTTTGAGAATTATTTTTGGCCCCTGTATCTTAGTAGATTTCCTTCCAAGATACTTAAGTCAATGAACACGAATACGAAGAGCTTGTACACTGAATAGTGAATATTGTCTATACCTCGTGATTTTCTGAATGAAAGTTCTGGCATGAACATGTGGCTTGACAATGGCAATGGGAATTTGAGAATGCTGTACATACCGAGTATTCCAACCAACTCTGTCTCTTTTCCGTCTTCATCCACATTGTGAATAGATCCTATTATGGTGTCAAGTGACAGTCGAAGAATTTTAACTTTGTTTTGCCCCGCATCTGTGAGAGAGAGAAGAGATACATATGTACAACCCCACGTTCATTTGCTGGCAGTGGGATGTATTGTGACAGGCCGAGGGCCTTATGAACTGCACGTGTGGTACTGATGGATGCCTCTATCCATTGGTGCAATGCATGCTACCATGCTTAGAACAGCAAGAAAAGCAGGCAAGACTTTCCCTCAACCTCACCTTTTCCTATACTTAACCAGTCACTCCTTGCTGTCCTACTGAGATGCTTTCTAGAACCTGTGTCCTAGTGAAACCAATAGCTGCATTTTTTTAAACTTGTCTAATTTCAGTTAATTTTTTGCTACTCTGAATTGCCGTCACTGTCTGCAGATTTCTCTACCTGCATTGACCCGGGGGCCACTCTCTAGTTGTGGAACACGGGCTTCACGTTGCAGTGGCTTCTCTTGTCGAGTAGAGACTCTAGGAGGCGTGGACTCTGTCGTTGCTGCTAGCTTGCTCTAGAGCACCTGCTCAGTAGCTATGGCACATGCGTTTTGGGCCCCATGGTGAGTGGGATCATCCCGGGTCAGGGGTCCAATCCATGAGTGCTGTGTTGGCCAGACAATTCTTATCCACAGGACCACTCGGGAAGTTCCCAGCACTGTTTTCAACAGCATGAGGGTGTTACCAAGCAGAAGTTCTAAAAGCCTTTGTATTCCTGTTACCCCAGCCATGGCACTGATTTCTCTGGACCAAAATCAGCCTACCATTCATAAGCTTGTGTTCCTGAGTGCTTAGCCTGTGCCAGGCAATCTTCACAACACTTTACATTAATTATTGTGTTTCCTCTGCCCCCTCAGTCTCGGGTATTACAGAGCCCACTGCCAAATCTGTTGTTCTGAAGACAGTTCACCTTCTGGGACGTGCAGGCAGTGAGCTCCATCCCCACCTGGAACACTGCCCCTCCTCTCTGCCCTGCCCATCCACTCTGCCCCATGTGTCTGGACAAGAAGCAGCTCTGACCTACTGTGGGTCACCTCTAAACAGTCTACATCCTGTCTCTCCTGGCCTCCATCACAGCTTCCTGCAATCACTCAGCAAGATGGGATGTAAACTGCACAACTGTGTTCCTGAAACATGAAAACACCTTCCCTCAGTGTCTAAAATACTGAAAAGCATTAGTCTGCTTGAGAAGGAGAAAAAAAAAAAAACAACCCAGCTGAAACAGCTTCACCGTCTCATAACCCCGAAAATATATACAACATGCCCAAGCCAACCATGAGTCCACGAACCTTGGATTGCATTGGGATAATTTAAGCCAAACGATGCATGTCCTCAGATTATCAGTGACAACCTGTTCTTTACCATCACTTCACCAAGGTGGGCATAGCAGCAGCACTGAATTGGCTGTGAAGGCGATGGCACAGTTGAGTAAAGCTATCTTCTGGGTGTTGGGTCACCGTCAAGGTCACTGCTTGTGCTGTGCTTGATGTGAGATGCCTCACTACACAAAACAGAGCTGGGGGTTAGCTCCTGAAACAGACCTGTGCAAGACGGCAAACTATTCTATTTCCGTCCCTTGTTATTTGCTCTGTAAAAATCCAGCTAAAAAGAATTACAAAATCTAAGGAAACAATAGCAGTGGAAGCATTCCTGATTCAGTCAAAGGAAAAAATAATATGGAAATTATGATGCTGGGAAAGATTGAAGGTGGCAGTAGAAGGGGGCGACAGAGGATGAGATGGTTGGGTGGTATCATTGACTCGATGGACACAAGTTTGTGCAAGCTCTGGAAGTTGGTGGTGGACACGGAAGCCTGGTGTGCTACAGTCTGTGGAGTCACAAAGAGTTGTACATGACTGAGCAGCTGAACTGAACTGAAGAATATGAAAGCATAGTTTAAAAATCATCAACTGTAAGAAATTATCCACAAAAGTATGGGGAAATATTTCAGGCATACGTTTTACTTCTTTTCGGTCATTGCATTTGCAACTGTGCCAATACTTTGTTACGGCAAGGGTTGTGATCACATACGGAAATATTCAAATTTTCATCAACCGTGTACCTCTTCAGCCACTTAAAATTAGGAATGGTGCTTAGAGCCCTCATGGAGGACTTCAGGATATAAATCTGAGCCAGGACCCCCATTGCTTCGAACACAAGCTGCCTTTATGATTGAACTCAGGATAGTTTCCTTGGATTTAAGTTCTTTCACCAAAGTTTTATCAGATTTAGATGTTGTAAGACCATGTTTAAAAAGTGATTGATGCCAATGTGCAATCTCAAGACAGAACCTTGAGACGTCGGTTCACAAGGCTCTTGTAAATTTTCTGTGAGAACCATGTGAGTCTCAGTCCAGTCACTCAATCATGTCTGACTCTTTGTGACCCCACAGACTATAGCATGCCAGGCCTCCCTGTCCATCACTCACTTCCACAGTTTACTCAAATTCCTATCCATTGAGTCCGTGATGGGATCCAACCAACTCATCCTCTCATCCGCTTCTTCTCCTGCCTTCAATCTTTCCCAGAATCAGGATCTTTTCCAATGAGTCGGCTCTTCACATTAGGTGTAAAGGTATTGGAGTTTCAGCTTCAGGATCAGTCCTTCCAATGAACGTTCAGGATGCTCACGGTTAGAACCGTACAAAATACAAATTCGACACCTGTGCTTAGTCACATTTTTCTCGTTGTTCAGATGCTAGGTCACTTCCGACTCTTTGTGATCTGATGACTATACCAAACCAGGCTCTTCTGTTCTCCACTATCTCTCAGTTTGCTCAAACTCATGCCCATCAGGAAGGTGATGCCATCTCTCCATCCAATCCTCTGGCACCCCATTCTGCTTTTGCCTTCATTCTTTCCCGGCATCGAGTTCTTTTCCAACAAGTTGGCTCTTATCAGGTGGCCAAGGGATTGGAGCTTCAGGTTCACCATCAGCCCTTTCAATGAATACTCAGGGTTGGTTTCCTTTAAGATTGACTGGTTTGATCTTCTTGCAGTTCAAGGGTCTTCAAGAGTCTTCTCGAGCACCATAGTTGGAAAGTATCAGTTCTTCGGAGCTCAGCCTTCTTTATCATCCAGTCATCATACGATCTTTTTGCTCTCACATCCATTCATGACTACTGGAAAAACCATAGGTTTGACTCGATGGGTTGTTGTCAGCAAAGCAACATCTCTGCCTTTAAATGCACTGTCTAAGTTTGTCTTACCTGTACTTCCATGGAGTAAGCGTCTCTTAGATTCATGGTTGCAGTCACCATCTGCAGTGATTTTGGAGCCCATGAAAATAAAATCTGTCACTGCTTCCACACCTTCCCCTTTCTAGTTGCCATGAAGTGATGGAACCAGATGCCATGGTCTTAGTTTGTTGAATGCTGTGTTTTAAGCCTGCTTTTTCATTCTCCTCTCTCACCCTCACTCAGAGGCTCTTTAGTTCCTCTTCACTTTCTGCCATTAGAGTGGTATCATCTGCATGGCAGAGGCTCTTGATACTTCTCCTGGCAATCTTGATTCTAGCTTGAGATTCACCTAGCCTGGCATTTCGCCTGATGCACTCTGCATGTAAGTTATGTGAGCAGGGTGACAATATACAGCCCCGAGGTACTGCTTTCCAGTTTGGAACCAATGCATTTTTCCATGTGCAGCTCTAACTGTTGCCTCTTGATCGGCATACAGGTTTCTTAGGAAACAGGTACGGTGTTCTGGCATTCCCATGTCTTTAAGAATTGTCCACAGTTTGTGGCAAGCCTTTAGTTAAAGTCTTTAGCATAATCAGTGAAGTAGAAGTTAATGTTTTTCTGGAGCTCCGTTACTTTCTCCATGATCCAGAAGATGTTGAAAATTTGATCTCTGGATCCCCTGCCTCTTCAAAACCCAGCTTGCACATCTGGAAATTCTCAGATCACGTGCTGCCAAAGCCCAGCTTGAAGGATTTTGAGCATAACCTGACTAGCATGTAAAATTAGCATGACTGTGTGGTAGTTAACATTCTTTGGCATTGCCCTTCTTCTATATGGGAACAGAAACTGCCTTTTGCAGTCCTGTGGCCAATGCTCAGCTTTCCAAATTTGCTGACTTATTACGTGCCGCATATTAACAGCAATATCCTTTAGGATTTTAACTAGCTCACATTGGATGTCATCAGCTCCACTCATTTTGTTCATAGTAATATTTCCTAAGGCCGGCTTGACTTCACACTCTAGGATGTCTGGGTCTAGTCTTACTGAATAAAACTCAGTTGTGTGGAGACAGTCTGGTCCTTGACTTCTAATTGTTAGTAGGAATAGAATGCAGGTGTTTAGGGTAACTGAAGGAAGTCAAGACCAAGATTTCCACCCAAACACACTCCTCCCAGTGAAACACTCTTACATTCAACATCAAATACTTACATGTAATGTGATAAACTAAAGTTTTTTCCTTTTCTCCTGTGACTTGTTTTCTGACACACTCTCCATCTGACCTTAAAGACAAAATATTTCAAGTTGTTTTATTAAAATGGCAAAATTCGGTATATAGTTAGTTCCTTTTTGTATCACACCCCAGATTGTGCTTGGGTCATCTTAGTACCTGGGAACAATGTGAACAAATGTGAACAATGCGAACAAAGAGAAGAAACCTGTTGTTCAAGATCAAGCAACTATCCGGTGACAAGGATGCTTTCTCTACACATTAGATCTGACCAGTAGTTCCAAAGATAAACTTCAAATACAATATAGGTCCTGTTTACAGCCAATACACGTGGAGACGTCTAGCATTTTAGGAAGGCCCAATAAGAACGAGCCTTTCCTTCAATTAGTTTCTGGAAACTGAGAGGAATAGCCATCATGACAGACCTCGGGTGTTCTCACAACCCAGGAGTGATTCATTAGAGGATGTGAGACCCTAATATCACCAAGAGTTAGAAGAAAATTTTCCGTTTTCTCAAAAGGCACACTCTTTATCACAACACCATACAAGATTTAAGCTTTAAAGACACATCTATGTGTGTATACACATTGACACATACACACACACAAGCAAACACACAAGTACACATGATATGCTTATATGATATAAGGAAATTGTACATATGCAGTGTATGTTAAGAATATACTGTCAGCTATGTAACAGAAGAGTTTGGGTGACTTCCTATATTGTCCTATGTACATGTATGTGAAAAAAGTGTATATTTGGCACATAAAATGCACAGGAAACAAATACTAAAAAGGAAATTACTCAACAAGAATTGGGTTAATTTTTGAACAGACTCCTTGTAAAGGAACCTCCACAGTGAATTGAGTTTACAGTTATCAGTCTTTAGGGAAATACACTGAAGTGACTGAAAAGAATCATAAGGTGGGAACAAAACAATTTTCCAAAAGCTGCAAATATGCAAAATTTTATCTATGCAAACCAAGCCCTTTCATGTGGCAGAAAAACATAGCTCCCTGTATATGCAGACACAAAGTTAAATTTTAAAACCATTGTGCTGAGTGAGAGAAATCAGGGAAAATGGTGCAGCGTGCATAACTTTGTCGTCTGAAGATCCAGAAAAGGTGAGGATAAGCTGGTCAGGTCTTACCTGTTGCCCGAGGGGTAGATGTCAATTAATGAGTGATGAAAAGGAGCTGTGATGGAGAAATTATATATATAAATATATTTGATCCTAATGTTTAGTTTTGGCTGTGCTAGGTCTCCGTTGCTATGCGGGTTCTTCTCTGGTTTTGGAGAGCGAGGGCTACTCTGAGTGCCAGCGCGCAGGCTGCTCCCTCTGGCGGCTTCTCTCACGGAGCACTGGCTCTGGATCGCGCTCTAGAGCGCGGGCTCAGTAGCTCTGTCACAGGTGCCTGGTCTCTCCGCAGCTTGGGAGATCTTCCTGGACCAGAGACGCAACTTGTGTCTCCTGCATTGGCAGGCGGATTCTTAACCCCCGAGCCACCAGGGAAGCCCAGAATTCTTTATCTCAACTGTGCAGCTCGTGGAACAGTTGTGGATTATGAAAGCTCATTGAGTTAAGACCTCGACAAAGGGCAGATTACGCATAAATACACGTCAGTAAAGCTGATTTCGGAAAGGGTGGCTGCTTGAAAAGTTAAACACAGGACACAAAAATTGTAAAGATGGCAGAGGACGATAAGAGGTGTTCTTAAAATATTAGTGATAACACACGTGCATATATGTGTGTGTGTGATATATATCTGTGTGTTTGTATGAGTCTGTTTCTGTATGTGTGGTTATAATTCAACTGTATGTATACTGTCTCAGCTCAGTGGTAAAGAATCTTCCTGCAACGCAGGAGATGAGGGTCCCATCTCGGGGTCAGGAAGATCCCCTTAGAGAAGGGAATAGCAACCCACTCCAAAATTCTGGCAGGGAGAAATCAATGTTCTTTACCCTAGTACCAACTAGGACGCTCATCTGGGGCTGTGAGGACTTCAGTGAATTCAGTGGTGATGAACTATCTTGTGAGGATGCCCCACAGAGCAGAGCTCACTGCGGGCTCTCTCAGTACCCTCGGTTCTGGGCTCGGTGCGAACCGTCTCTAACAAACTCTGCAGAAGGGGTTCAAGCCCCTGGTTGGTTCCAGGACACGAGCCTCTTCCTGCTGCAGAGTTTAATGAGTTGATGCCAGTGAAGCTTCTAGAACTCCCACCCTCTTCTAAGCAAAGGCACCAGGACTTCCCCTGGAGACTCACAAGTGAACTGCCCCCACCCCAGCTCGGAGACCCTGCTCATCCACAACTCACAGCATCACACTCTCAACATCGGCCAGAGAGTTCCCTGCAGGTGGAGAAGCCACACCCTCCACCAGACTCAAGAGCTTACAGGTTTTTTGTTTTTTGTTTTTCCCTTCAGGGTGATTTTCACTTACTTGACATAAAAGTCGACGTCAACTGTGTCGTTTGCATGAAACTCAACATGACGTACGTAAATGTGGAATGGCCCGTTCTCAGTGATCTTGTCTTTGTTACTGGCTGCGATGTAATGTGTTTTCCATTCCCCTGAAAACTGAAATCAAATTCCTGTGAGGAAGCTTCGGCCATCTGCAAATTCTGCTGATATCATTCCTCAGGAGTTTCTCTTATCCTTTCACTTGGGCAGAAGTTACCTATCTTTATGGACACAGCCCTAGGTATAAAATCATGTGAAAACTCAAGTCACTCAGGAAGGACTGAGGCATTACTGAGCTGGCTTGAGCTGTCTTGTCAAATGCAAGAGCCCTAGCCCAAGAGCAGTGAGATCTTCTGTTTTACAAGAGCAGTGAACAAGCATGGGAGCCAATGAACAGACAGCAGAGATGATACAGAGGCCATGCAGAACAGGTATATAGAGAGTGAATGGAGCAATTTTGAGTTGCAGGGAGATGGCCAGACTTACGGATCCACATGACCAAACCCCAAAAGGGACACACACACACATATACCCCAAGACCTCCTCCCAGCTTGCACCACCCCTGGTACCGGTTTGAGAAGAAGCTGAGCTTCACCGTGGCCTGCATAAAGCAGACCAAGGACAACACTGAGCAGCAGAACCTTCATCTCACTGTCTCTTCTGCAGAAGCTGAGGGTGTCCCAGGGGTTGGAGAGGATGCGAAACCGGTGCCTCTTTTATAGCAAGCATCTGTTGGCGTGATGCATCATGAACCAATGGTTGTTCCTGATACAACCAAAGTTACACAGACGTCATCTTCTGTTTCCTGCTTGGTAGAGATAACTTTTCTGGCGCTCTGTCCTTTTAATAATGAGATTAGTCTTAAAAGAATGTTTCATAGATCTGGTATTTTGTCATTTTCATAATGAGATTTGTTTCAAGAGAGGCTTATGAATAAGTGAGAAATCACAGAACATGTGTGATAATTTCAAAGTCAGGAATGTTTACTTTTCTTTGTATCTGGAGATTCAAAATGGGATGAGCTGTCCAAGGTACATACCGCCTGCACCCCCCTACTCCCCATGTTGTTCACTTAACAAAAGAGAGTGTTTAAGATTTATTATTAAAAGTAAATATTGACTGTGTGGATTAGTCAAGGAAAATCTGTTTTGTAAGTGACCTTTGGAAAGTCTCCTGTTTCTCTAAAGTGAGGAGCATATCAGCACAAAGCATCCCACAGTGGGCTCTTTCTTCCTAATTTCTAAGAGGAAGAGCCATTCAAATGCCCTTAACCTTACATGAAGAAGGCATGTCAACAATTCATTTTAATACCCCTTTTCAGAACACCTTTTAAACACCTAATCAGTCATGCAGTAATTACTCAGTAACTCTGTTGTTTCTCTGGGTGAGCAAAAAAGCAGGATAGTAGTTCTTGTAATTTTTAGAATTTAAATGGGAAGAGCAAATTTCCTGAATCTATACGTGTAGTTATTTTCCTGGCTTCATATGAAAGAATCTATTGTTTTGTATTTTTAATCAAGTTCTTACTTATGTTCATCTTCATCGATAGTGATTTATCAAATCAATACATTAAAGGATTAGTCTTGTTCTGAGGGCAGAAATGAAGAAACAGTGAGTTTCAGCTGAGGGACAATCCCCAGAGGGCTCACCCAGTCCTGGCTGCTCCTGGGACCGATCAGAGCTGAGAGCGCTAAGCTTAGGTTGCACCTTGTCTCAAGAATGTCTTCTGCTCACTTCTTCGGTTGATCCTTTCTGTCTTTATGTGGAACAACAGTGTAATCTTTTGTTTTGTCTTCCTTCTTTTCTTTTGGTTGCCATGTCATTTTTTCTCTTTCATTCACACGTCCGTCTGTACAGTATCTTGTTGTAGTTTTTGGCTGTGAAATCTGGGTGACTGAAGGCTTTCATGTCTCAGAAGTCCGTGAAATGGTTCCCTCTCTTTGGTCTTCGATCCAGATAATAATTTGGTTTTCTGTCTGTTTGTCTCTGGTGGTTGCACCCAGCAGCACACAGGTTCTTAGTTGTCCAACCAGGAAAAGAACCTATACCTGGCAAAGTGGAGGTGCAGGATCACCTCCAGGAAGGTCCCTGAATCAGATCGTTTCTAGCAGGGATGTGGTTTCAGCTGCTGCTGCTGCTGCTGCTAAGTTGCTTCAGTCGTGTCCGACTCTGTGCGACCCCATAGACGGCAGCCCACCAGGCTCCCCCGTCTGGGATTCTCCAGGCAAGAACACTGGAGTAGGTTGCCATTTCCTTCTCCAATGCATGAAAGTGAAAAGTTAAAGTGACGTCGCTCAGTCATGTCTGACTCTTAGCAACCCCGTGGACTGCAGCCCACCAGGCTCCTCCGTCCATGGGATTTTCCAGGCAAGAGTACTGGAGTGGGATGCCACTGCACCCCTTATCTGCCCATCATCACCCTTCCATCTTGACCTCTGCATTCCATCATTTTCAGGTCTTACTTTTGGTTGCCCACCAACACGTGTCCCCTTGGAATGTATCCTAAGACCATCGCATCATAGGAAGGCCTCACTGTCTGCCAGTCCAGGGTAAATTAATCGCCAGTTACTCTTATGAGTTTATCACAACAGCTGTGAAAATTCTGTTGTCTCCCATTCATGTCACGCTCTCCTTTCTTCACTGTGTTCCCGAGTCTGTTCTCTGCATCTGTGTCTCCATTCCTTCCCTGCCATGCTGCTGAGAAGTTACTGCCACACAGGGAGCCCAGCCATGCACTCTATGACAACCTAGAGGGGGCGGGACACAGCGAGTGGAGTGGCTCAAAAGAGAGATGACGTCAGGAGAGTTGTGATGTTTAGCTTGCTGTACACAAGGGGTGAAGAGAACATTGCAAAGCAATTCTCCAATTAAAAACTAAACCAAACAAACAAAATTGCCACTCACAAGGAAATTCATTAAAAAAAAAGAAATCCTATTGTTTTGTACCAAAAGGAAGCCATACAGCCTTTAATACAAACTGTGTCACGAATAGTGCTCAAAATGCAGATAATCTAATGATAAATAAAAAGACAACCATCTTACTCAAATGTTACCTCAGCAACCACTCAAAAATAATGCTAAAGCTAGGCTTGCTATGTCTCCTTCTCAAATTTATCCACGTTCCTGTAACTATGAAGCCTCTCTCTCCCAGTATATTAATTTTGTCTTGCTTGTCTGTTTTCTCTGTTAGCACTGTTTTTACATCTTAGATTGCACAACTCTTATCTAAAACAGTGAAGGAGGCTATTGAGCTTGGCTACCCAAAACTGGGCATTCCCTCTAACATACACGAGCAAGGTTCCAATGCAATTAGAATTTAATGTGACATAATCAACCACAAATACACTTTTTTTCAAAGAAAATAATTGCGTATGTAGCTTCTATTACTGGAGAAGGAAATGGCAACCCACTGCCGTGTTCTTGCCTGGAGAATCCCTGGGATGGGGGAGCCTGGTGGGCTTCCGTTTATTGGGTCGCACAGAGTAGGACACGACTGAAGCGACTTAGCAGCAGCAGCAGCAGCTTCTATTACAAAAAGATCTTTTTTAATGTTTATTTATTTCCACGTTTACTTGTTTCAGGTCTTAGTTGCAGCACATGGAATCTTAGTTTCATTATGGCTGGTTTTTAGTTATGGTGCATGGACTCTCTAGTTACATTACCAACAGGCCAATGAATCGGAGACATTAGGTACTGAGGCAAGGAATATGACTTTTTCAGAAAGCTGGCTGGCTGAGAAGAGGGCCGACTAGTGTCCCTAAATAATCAACTTGTCAGGGTCCAGATGCCTAGTTCTTAAATAGAGCCAGATGGAGAGAAGCAGTGAGGGACTCAAGTCAAAAGACAGAAGAGAGAGCAAGAGATCATGAGGAAGGAAAGTAGAAAGGGTCTTCAGTCTTTTAAAACATCTCTCCCAAGGGCCGACCTTTGGAAGGGGTGTGTTCATCTCTTCCTTTCAATGGTGGGAAAGGTCAGACTGTCTCCCTGTGAGCTGAACACAGGCACTTTAGTTTAACAGCCAGGCAGAGGGTCAGGGTCCTCTGAGGCAGGCCATTATGTATGGCTATGATAGCAATGGCAAGGAAAAGCAAGTCAAAAGGAACAGTTCCAACAGGGAGTCAGAGCGGGTTCCTCTCTACGACGATTCCCCCCATCTCAGTCCATTCCATAAGTCTTGTTGAAAAGGGGGGTGACGACCGTCCTGCTTTATCAGATTCCTCTTTCTGGGGGTGTCTCCCATTGCTGCTTAGTGTTATACCTGTTGACATGTGTCGTCTTTTGGTTCCTCTTTGTAAAGGGTCTAGAAGTCTAGACTTAGAAAGACTGCTTGAAACCCAGAAGGCAGCTTCACAAGTCATGGAAGCATCTCATTATATATGCGAAGATCAAAAAGCCATGGCTTATTGAAATGATTTCCTCGGTCTGCACCTCAGCCACCTGGAGGCCCATAATCCTGCTTTCTCAGCGTTTCCTCAGGGTTCACCATGTGCAGTGACTGAAGTCTGGTGACTGCTAAGTGGCAGGTATTCCTCTTCCTCAGGGCTCGCCGACTCATGTTCAGTTCAGTTCAGTCACTCAGTCATGTTCAACTCTTTGTGACCCCATGGACTGCACATTGGAGGGCTGCAATTGCTGGTTCCATCTCTCAGGTTCACCTCTCAGTCATGAATGTGACCAGTGTCTGCGAGACACTTTCTGATCAACTTTTGTCCCACTGAGTTGAGAGTCTCACTTCAGTGATTTTGCTTGTTTGTTTTTGTCCAGTCCAGTCACGTATTCTTTTTAAGCCATGACAGGTGTTAAGTTTTTTACCAGGGCCAGCAGTAATTTAAAAAATCCCTGGCTTGTGGCTAACTATAATCGAGGAGACATTTTCCCTTGTAGCTTCTTCCCATACCTAGAATCACACTGTTCCAATTATTTTATGTTATACATGTGATTTTCTCAAAATGTTTAGCCACAGAGGTATGGAAGCCCGATTACGTACTGGTTACCGCAAGAGTCAACAACCTTAGAAATTAGACAGGATATAAGCAATGGAGCTAGTAACATAGACAGAGACGTAGTTCAGCAGGGAAACATGAGGCATCATTTGAAGACAAAAAACAAAGTTAAACAATGGTTCGTATAACTAGTTTTAATCCAGTTGTGATAATTAAGCAACCCAAGGAGGCATAACTGATTTAATGAGCTATCTGCAGTTTCATCGTACTGGCCACGCACATTTTTTCATGGCTTAATGGTTGAGACAAGCCTATATTGGCAGAGTCAACTAGGTAGAGAGAAAAAGATAAATGTTTCCGTTTGACTCGCAGAAGTTATAATTTACCAAGGTAGTATAAGTCATAATTATTTTAAGAGAAGATTTTCCTTACACATGGAAAATACAGATTTAAACAAGTAAATTTTTATATAGAAATCATAATATTTATGACCATATGTACTAGTTCAGTCCGGCCTATGTAAGTCATTCTTTATGTTAACAACTTTATGAAGCCTTCAGTTTTCCCATCAGAATTCTTTCATAATTTTTTTTTCTCATTTCAGCATTATGGTCTGAATGTCAGAAACTTGTGTTCATCCAAAATTCTTTTTTTGCATCACTGTTCTTGAATGGAATGCATTTCTCCAAAGGCATAAGAGTGAAACCATAGCTGTCTATAATGAGAAAAGGCTTCAGAAGTCAAGTTTAAATCTGAGTACAAGGCAATTGACAACCCTATCCAGTTACTGCTATAACCTACAACACTTTCAGATAATAACTAGAATTATGACTAATAATATGCTACCAGAACATATCAGATTTGTAGGAACTCCGCATAATCTCTAGAATGTCTTTATCATTTACAATATAACTTAAGATTTATTATTAATCTGAAAACACCTCCCATGCAGTTTAACATATCAAGTGATCTTAATCACATCAATATCTTCCTTTGGGGTGTTTTGGGGGCCCTTTGAAGCATCCCAAAGTTAGATAGAGAGGATCTGATTTGAGAAGTTTGTCAAAAGAACTTTCAGAAAAAAAAGATTTTGAAACACAACAGGCTCATAGGTCTCTGTGAAAGAAGTTATTTACTAAGCCAAAGTGATAAGAAAAAAGTTCAAAGGCAAACACAGAACAGATCACTTAAAAAGGTAAAGAAACTTAACATTTGCTATCAAAAGCAAAAATCTTTAGAAACTTGCCTTAAAAAAAAAAAAAAAACAAAGCTACATTTTGCATCTGCTTACTTTAAAAATTCATTTTCAATTAAACTTGTTTTAAACTTACTGAGTCCTGAGTGATCCAGGACAAAACTCATTCTGGGGTCCCTTATCCACAAATCTTTTGTCACATAAGTGTTTCAGCATAATTTTAACTTCTAAGTTGCAGAATATCTGGAGAGATCCTAAAAGGTGGAAGTCTTTCTAAAAGTTCACTCAAAACTCCTGTTTCATTTGCATACTCTGCTCAAAAGTTTCTTCACAGTGAGTTACTTTCCTTGCTGACAGATTTGTAAGAGATGTGATAAGATTTTGTTTAGCTTCTGTTAAACATCGACGCAATTCAAATATTAGACTTAAAGTCATGTCTAGTGTTGATGATCAAGACAGGTCTATAAAACTGGATCAACAAACTTAAACATTAATACCAGACACTAATTTAATACGGAGTATCCCGGTTCATGTGATTGTGACAGTCATTTGGCATAATTTATTTCTTTTACTTAGAACTGTTTGGTCTGTATGTTTGTGAGCACTTACGTTCACTTAACTTGATTAAATAGAGCTCTTTTGTAAATCAACTGTGGCAGCGTTTTCCAAAGACAAAGATGCATACACACAGCAACAGAGAGGCCTCAGTTTATATTTCAAGAATTCAGTCCTAAGTCAGATGGAGCAACGTAAAAACCCATCAATTTGCAACAGAGTTTAGATTCAATTGGGGTTTCTGAGAAATGGAACACGTCAAGCTCACTTGGCTAGATGGCTGAATATTTGCAGAAAAAGAAATTTATAATTATCTTGTACAAACCAACTTCTAAATTATGTTACTGTCTTAAATTTGTGTATATAAAAGGCAGCACAGATGAGTGTTCCTGAGAAGACCATATGGGACATTTTCATCTCAAAACTACAGGCAAATTCTTCCTAGGATAACTTTGTTTCCCCCTTGTTTAATATTCACAAGTCTCTTAAGATAAATGGGTAAGGTTTTGCAGTGGTAAAGGATTTTGAGAGCCATCCTTGGGTCCTGAAAAGACTACATTTGTAAAACAAAGACAGTTTTGTTTCTCTTTTTGAAAGAATTGGAAATGGTTACCTCAATGAAATTGGAGGCCTTGACATACCCTTTACCTATGTTGGGAAGCTTTACTTCTACTCATTTAGCTTAGGGGAGAAGACCTCTAGGGAAGGCTCAGAGGCAACATCTAGGCTCCTGTAAATCAATGTGGACTGAATGGGAAAGAGGTGAAGGTACCAGGAAAGGCACAATGAGCCCAATGTTCATTGCAGCACTGTTTATAATAGCCAGGACATGGAAGCAACCTAGATGTCCATCAGCAGATGAATGGATAAGAAAGCTGTGGTACATATATACAACAGAGTATTACTCAGCCATTAAAAAGAATGCATTTGAATCAGTTCTAATGAGGTGGATGAAATTGGAGCCGATTATACAGAGTGAAGTAAGCCAGAAAGAAAAACACCAATACTGTATACTAACACATATATATGGAATTTAGAAAGATGGTAATGATAACCCTGTATGCGAGACTGCAAAAGAGACACAGATGTACAGAACAGACTTTTGGACTCTGTGGGAGAAGGTGAGGGTGGGATGATTTGTGAGAATGGCATGGAAACGTATACTACCATGTGAGAAACAAATCACTAGTCTAGGTTCGATACAAGATATAGGATGCTTGGGGCTGGTGCACTGGGATAACCCAGACAGATGATATGGGGAGGGTGGTGAGAGGGGGGTTCAGGATTGGGAACTCATGGACATCTGTGGTGGATTCATCTCAATGTATGGCAAAACCAATACAGTATTGTAAAGTAAAAAAATAAGAAAGAAGAGAAGAAGTTAATCATCAGAGACAATTCTAGACCCTTATCAGCCCAGACATGGCACCAGAGGAGTCTAAATAACAAACATTGCTAATTAGTGCTTTTCTTGCTATATATATTATATATATACTGCATATATATATACCCTCCATATATATACCATTCCACAATTTGCCACTGGTAGAAACTCAAAGTCCTTTCCCTTCCTCTTGAAACTTCTCTAAAAGTTTATTATTCTTTTGTTAAAATGCTAACACTGTGTGAGTTACTCAACTCTGAGTTACCATCTCTGAGTACACCCATGTGGATGTACAGTAAACATGTTAATAACCTTCTGTTTGTTTTTTTCTTGTTAAAAAAAAGAAAGAAAGAAAGGCAGAATGAGAAGTCTGCATAGTCGTGCCAGGAAGGCAGCGACCAGGGGTAAGTGAGGTCAGTGATTTGCTTGAACCAATATGTGCTTCATTTGCACGGAAGTCCGGAGGGCAAATGATCTCCGCAGACAGGGTCTTGCCCAAATATTTTCTGATCATGGCCGGCTAGCCTCAAGCATCGCGGCTCCTGGCTGGCTAAGGCAGATTTCTGGCTAAGTCCAAGCTCCGTCTCGTCACCACACAGCAGGCCACTGCATCTGGAGACTAGGCACTGAAGCCAGGAATATGGCTTCATTCGGAAAGCCAGCTGACCGAGAAGATGGCAGACCGAAATCTCAGGGCAGCTGTCCTGTTGGGTTCTGGATGCCAGGTTCTTTTATAGAGTCAGATGGAGAGAAGCAATCAGGAACTAATACCAAAGGGCAAAACAGAGTGAGAGGTAGTGAGGAAATAACGTAACGTGTGTCTTGTCTTGCAAGGCATCTCTGGGAAGGAGCAGCCTTGGAAAGGGGTGTGTTTATCTCTTCTTTTTTGTAGCCACTCACAGGTGGTCAGGTTCAGATGACCTCTCTACGAACTGAAGAAAGGCACTTGAGTTTACAATCACGCAGAGGGGCAGTGTCCTTTGAGGCAGGTCGTTATGCATCATTGAGCTTTCGTGGTGGCTCAGGTGGTAAAGAATCTTCCTGCAATACAAGAGAGGCAGGTTCCTTCCCTGGTCGGAAAAATCTCCTGGAGCAGGGAATGGTTACTCACTCCAGTATTCTTGCCTGGGAAATCCCATGGATGGAGAAGCCTGGCAGGCTACACAGTTCACGGGGTCACAAAGAGGCAGACATGACTGATTGACTAACAACTTTGACTTTGATTATATATGATTATAATAACAGCAGCAGTGAAAAGCAAGTGATCGAAAGAGCTCCAGCCTGGGGTCAGAATTGTTACTTCTCTGCAGCAGTTAACAAGCTCAGGAGCGCATCGTGTGGACTCAGCTTCCCTGGAGCGTGTGGGGTCGAAGTTCCCCATCTAGGGATCGAACCTGTGGTCTCCAGCACTGGGAGGCAGGTTCTCAGCTACTGGATCACCAGGGAAGTCCCACAAGCACAGTTTTTGAGATCTACCTTGGTGACCTTCTCTGCACAGTGCTTCTCAAAGAGGAAGATGCTCGGTGACCCCAGACAAGGTGACACACGCCGCTGGTTCTGATGGAGCTTGTTTAGTGTTGAGCCTGAGCCTGCATTTCTTTTTTGTTTTTTAATCAATTTACTTATTTTAATTGGAGGTTAATTACTTTACAATATTGTAGTGGTTTTTGCCATACACTGACATGAATCGCCATGGGTGTACATGTGACCCCATCCTGAACCCCCTCCCACCTCCCTCCCCATCCCATCCCTCAGGGTCATCCCAGTGCACCGGCTTTGAGTGCCCGGGTTCATGCATCAAACTTGGACTGGTGATCTGTTTCACATATGATAATATACATCTTTCTATGCTATTCTCTCAAATCATCCCACCCTCGTCTTCTTCCACAGAGTCCAAATGTCTGTTCTTTATTTCTGTGTTTCTTTTGCTGTCTCACATATAAGGTCATTGTTACCATCTTTCTAAATCCCATATATATGCATTAATATACTGTGTTGGTGTTTTTCTTTCTGACTTACTTCACCCTGTATTATAGGCTCCAGTTTCCTCCACCTCATCAGAACTGATTCAAATGATGAACTTGCATTTCTAACAAGCAACCCAGGAGATGCCATCACTTCTGATTTCAAACCACACACTTTACAGAAGGAGGTCTTCTCAAAGTTTGTCCCCCTTTTCAAAGTTCCTTGCTGTACCATTTCCCCGTGTAGATTTCTCTGTCCTTAACCATCAACTTTGGTCTGACAAGACCTGGAAAGCTTTTTCCTAAGGCTGCTTTTGAAATGTGTTTTGAAAGGACCCCTTGGTTTGTTGCATGTATCAAAATTCTAGAAATGCATTTCATTTTTTTCTCAATATTTTTTTCATATGGAGCACTTTGAAGTCTTGTTGAATTTATTACAATATTGCTTCTGTTTTTTATGATTTTTTTTGGTGGGGGGCTATGGCACATGTTGGTTCTTAACTCCCTGAACAGGCGTTGAACCCACACCCCATACATTGCAAGGCAAAGTCTTAACCACTGGACCACCAGGGTTGTCCCCAAAAAGTACATCCATTTGATAAGGGATTCCATTTAAATAAATTGTGAAACAATTGATACACATAAAAACCATTAACTAATTTGTTAATTGCAATGTTGGAACATTTAGAAACAAATTTAACAGTCTAGCAGCTGTGGCACAGTGATAGTGGAAAATAGAAAAATTAGAGTCATACATTAGTTCTCAATGAATCAATATCATCTGTGAATATATTTGTACTTGAAATAAACAGAAATACAGTTCTCTTTATATTTTAATTCTTCTATATGTCTAAAACAAAGATTGCTCTCCTGTATATTAATATGTTTGTGTGTTAAGGGAAACGTATGTGTATGTATGTAGAAGTTTTAGAAAATGTATCGGAATATATTTTCTTTTCACTGCTGTGCGGTTTCTGCTGACAAGCAGTATGAGTCAGCTATAGATATACATGTATCTCCTCTTTTTTTGGATTTCCTGAATATTTCCGTCACCACAGAGCACTGAGCAGAGTTTCCTGTGCTCTAGAGTAGTTTCGCATTAAGTATCCATTTTGTGCATTAAATGAGTAGTGTATATGTGTCAATCCCAGTCTCCCAGTTCATCCCACCCTCCTTGCTTCCTTGGTGTCCACACATTTTTCTTTTTACATTTATGGTCATCATTTCTATTTTGGAAATAGATTTGTGTGCATTATGTTTGTCGATTTCACATATATGCGTTATTATACGGTGTTTTGCTCTTTCTAACTTCACCCTGTGTGATAGTGTGTGGGCCCATCTGCATTTCTGCAAAAGGCTGAGTAATAGTCCATTGTGTCTACACACACACACACACACACACACACACACACACACACACATTTATATACCACTTCTTTTTTCATTCCTCTGCTCATGGATGTTTAGGTTGCTCCCATGTCCTGGTATCTTAAGGAGTGCTGTTGTGAACACTTGGGTTCAGTTCAGTTCATTTCAGTCACTCAGTCATGTCCAACTCTTTGTGACCCCATGGACTGCAGCATGCCAGGCTTCCCTGTCCATCACCAACTCCTGAAGCTTGCTCCAGCTCCTGTCCATTGAGTTGGTAATGCCACCCAACCATCTCATCCTCTGTTGTTCCCTTCTCCTGCCTTCAATCTTTCTCAGCATCAGGGTCTTTTCCAATGAGTCAATTCTTCGCAGCAGGTGGCCACAGTATTGGAGTTTCAGCTTCAGCATTAGGCCTTCCAGTGAATATTCAGGACTGATTTTCTTTAGGATGGACTGGTTGGATCTCCTTGCAGTTCAAGGGACTCTCATCTCCAGCGCCACAGTTCAAAACCATCAGTTCTTCAGCACTCAGCTTTCTTTATAGTCCAACTAGGACATCCATATATTAGGATGTTGTACATTTTAGAATTATGGTTTTCTCTGGGTATATAGAATTTAAACAAAACTGTCAGAAGAACCTAATTCTGTCTAGGAGGTTAAATGGCAAATTAAGATGGAAAATAATTTAATATGAACTTATGTGATCATGTACCTATCTGTGATTTTCTGTAAGTTTAGTGATATATCTTCTTTACTTGTTTGATAGTTTTCAATTCAATATCCTTGACCTCCAACTTTATGGAATATTCTTTTCAATTTCTTTAGTACAGAAAAGACAGAAGTCTTCTGTTTCACCACATCAATTTTAGTTCCACATCTTTCAAGTACTGTGTCTACATTTCACCTGGATTATTAATTCCAATAACATAAATCTGTTTCTAGTTACCCTGTGATATTTATCTGTTGGATTTGTGGTGATAATTTGTTTTTTCCTATTAATATTGAAAATACAAATACACATCTATGTATATATGCATGCTTGTTTATGCTAGGTCTTGACTTTCAATAGCCCTTAAGAGATTCACCCCATAACTGTATTGTGTTGCCTCTTGTCTATCCACCCATCCAATCCAGCATTTGCAGAAGTACTATAAAGACCACAATCAGAGCTCCAACTGCATACACTCTGCTTTACAAGTAGCAGAAGTTGCCCTTGACCACCATTACTATGAACTAAACCATGGAAACATCCATTCCTGGTGCCTTTGACATTGACCAGTTGTAGCCCATTTGGAGGTCATGACTCTGTAGGAAGTAAAACATTTATTCTGTTACATATCATTAGGTCTAGTATTATTTTCCCAAGACTTGGAGCAGATTTTTAAATTTTTGTCCAACGTTTTAAATAAGTTCTATATCTGTATGTTTTTGAGAGAAAAATAGTTGTTTGTTATTTCTGACTGCTCTGAATCTTAGCTGCTGCCCTGGCTTTCTCTAGCTGTGGCGAGCAGGGGCTACTCTCTAATTGTGGGATGCAGGCTTCTCACTGTGGCGGCTTCTCTACTTGGGGAGCACGGGCCCTGGGCACGCGCGTTTCTGTAGTTGTCAGGCATGGGCTTAGTTTCTCCGTGGTGTGTGGGATCTTCCGGGATCACGATGGAACATGAGGCCCCTGCAAAGCAGGTGGATTCCTTGCCACTGGACCACCAGGGAAGCCCCATAAGTTCTATATCTCGAGTGCTCACTAGATCTGTTGCATTCAAAATACCTCTGTCAGTGTGCTCTGCCCATTGCCATGGGAATGTTCAGCCCCTGGAAATGCTACCGTCTGTGGCTCTTTGACTGGAGAAGGAAATGGCAACCCACTCCAGTATTCTGGTGGGCTGCCGTCTATGCAGTTGCACAGAGTCGGACACGACTGAAGCGACTTAGCAGCAGCAGCAGCAGCAACTCTTTGAACCATGACTGGCTGGAAGAGCATCTTTAGATCCTGGAATGTGGACCAGTTACAGCTGCCTCATTTTGCTCCCAAGTGTCACCTGCTGCCCCATCTTTGATTCCTTCTGTTGCAGTCGTTTAGAAGTATGAGTCCTTCAGCTCAGTTGCAGAAATGTTGGTGCTCTCAGAAGAGGCATTTTCCCTCAGTTATGATCAATGTCCTCTGACACTTTCTGTGTGTACATCTTAGTAAATCCAAACACGAGTTTCTTTGCCTAACATGAGTAAGATGCTTTCTGGGGACATCTCTCTTCACCCGACTGCCCCTCTCACTAGAGCAAGAGCATCCATAATCCTGTCCCCTGTCCAATGATGGATTACTTCCTTTTCTCCTTCTCCCATGGACACCTCTAGGACATCTCTAATTAATCCTCCAGATGAATATTGTCTCTGATGAATATCTCTCCTGAAAGTGAAAGTGTTAGTTGTTCAGTCATGCCTGACTCTTTGCAACCCCGTGGACTATATCCCATCACAGTCCTGTGTCCATGGAGTTCTCCAGGCAAGAATACTGGAGTGGGTTGCCATTCCCTTCTCCAGGGGAACTTCCCAACCCAGGGATCGAACCCACATCACCTGCACTGCAGGCAGATTCTGTACCGACTGAGCTACCAGGGAAACCCATCTACCCTCTTAAAGGCATATATTTTTGGACAGTTAAATTTAATGCCTATATTTGTGTGTTTTAGATCAAGTGACTTTTGCACAGACACACATGTGCAGGGATGATATTAAATCAGTTTATTTAAACCCTCAGAAATCAAATACCACCAAACAGGATTGGATTAGTGACCAGCAGAGATGAGATGAGAGAGGGAGTGTGAGTGTGAAGAGTGAAGGATCGTGTTACTCAGGAACCAGGAAAGTCATCTTTGTGTTGTTGATCTTGATTCCATGGAGACGAGGATGGGTCTGGTCTCAGGGACTCTTTCTGTAGTTGAGTAAAACAGAACCAAAGGTTTAATAGAGTCGACCGCATGATGGCTGATGGGGTGAGCCTCAGACAGCAGGCTGTCCAGGGTACAGGAGCTGGTAGCTGATCCAATGTCAGAATCCCAGTGGACCTCAGTACTCCACATCTCTGTGATGTTGGAGTCCCTGTGGAATTCTTCCCAGGATGTACATAAGGTGGGACCTTTTAAGTACTGGATGCAATCTAAGAGTAATGATTACAGAATGCACGTTCATGAGCTTGGTTCATATTAAGATGGTTTACAGACTCTATGATTGGAGTAAGCACCTCTGATTCTTTTGTATGTGGGGGCTTCAAGAGACAATTTTTTATTTTATGTTGGATTATAGTTGATTAACAATGCTGTTTTACTTTCTGCTCTACAGAACAGTTACTCACACACACATGTATATATGCGTGAGTTTATACACACATGTATATATTCTTTTGCAAATTGTTTTCCATTATGGTTTATCCCAGGACATTGAATACAGTTCCCTGTGCTCTACAGTAGGTCCTTTTTGTATATCCATCCGGTATGCAATGGTTTTTCTCTCTCTGTTAATCCCAAACTCCCAATCCTTCTCTTCCCCTCCCCTTAGGAACCACAAGCACATTGTCTATGTCTGAGAGTCTGTGTTTTGCAGATAAACTCATTTGTGTTGTATTTTAAAATCTGCACATAAATGATATCATATGCTATTTATCTTTCTCTCTCTGACTTACATTACTTAGCATCGGCTTCCTGGTTGCTCAGACAGCAAAGAATCTGTCTGCAATGTGGGTGACCTGGGTTCAATCTCTGGGTCAGGAAGATCCCTTGGAGAAGGAAATGGCAACCCACTCCTGTATTTTTGCCTGGAGAGTCTTATAGACAGAGGAGCCTGGTGGGTTACAAAGAGTCAGATACAACTGAGCAACTGGCATTCAATATTCAGGGACTTAGTAAGATCGTCTCTAGGTCCATCCACATTGCAGCAAATAGTATCATATAGGTTTTTTTTTTTTAAATGTTTGAGGAGTGTTCCATTGTATCTATGCATTACATCCTTTTTTTTTTTTTACCATATTCACATGGAAGATAGTCTTTTTATTTCCTTTATTTCTTCCATTTTGCCTCCACTGAAAAATAGAAGCTACAGTTTAACTTAGATAAGTGTCATTCTCTGAAGCTATCTTAGTTTAGAAAGTTTAAAGATGACACTAAGACAAAATTGCCTACTGAGGGGGAATATAAAATAAAGGCAAGTCTCAGACTGTGGTTGGAAGGCCTTTACTGGTCCTGTAAGAATTATGTGAGGTTAAACTGGATTTGAGGGACACGTGAGTTCTCTTTACTCCCCATTCTCCTGGAGGAGGGATGTGTGTGGGCAAATGTGAGGTCAGGACTGGTGGGAACACAAGTTTCCACCAACTTGTGGGGACTCCGGCTTCTCTCTGATGACTCTGGTCTGAAGTTTCCTTCAGGTTAAAACTTTCTCACCAAAGCTGCTTAGTGTTAATCAGCCAACCAATTGGAAATTTAATATGACTCAGTGCAGTTCAGTTCAGTCACTCAGTTGTGTCCAGGTTTTAGCAACTGCATGGACTTTAGCACGCCAGGCTTCCCTTCCATCACCAACCCCTGGAGCTTGCTCTAACTCATGTCCATTGAGTCGGTGATGCCATCCAACCATCTCATCCTCTGTCGACCCCTTCTCCCACGTTCAATCTTTCCCAGCATCAGGATCTTTTCCAAAGAGTCAGTTCTTCATATCAGGTGGCCAAAGTATTGGAGTTTCAGCTTTAGCATCACTCCTTCCAATGAACGTTCAGGATTGATTTCCTTTAGGATGGACTGGTTGGGTCTCCTTGCAGTCCAAGGGACTCTCAAGAGTCTTCTCCAACACCACAGTTCAAAAACATCAATTATTTGGTGCTTAGCTTGCTTTATAGTCCAACTTTCACATCCATACATGACTACTGGAAAAACCATAGCTTTGACTAGACAGACATTTGTGGGTAAAGTGATCTCTCTGCTTTTTAATATGCTATCTAGGTTGATCATAGCTTCACTTCCAAATTTAAACAAGTATGTTTAAATTTCATGGCTGCAGTCAACATCTGCAGTGATTTTGGAGCCCCCCAAAATAAACTCTCTAACTGTTCCACTGTTTCGCCATCTATTTGCCATGAAGTGGTGGGACTGGATGCCATGGTTTTAGTTTCTTGAGTGTTGAGCTTTAAACCAACTTCTTCACTCTCCCCTTTTACTTTCATCAGGAGGCTCTTTAGTTCTTCATTTTCTGCCATAAGGGTGGTGTCATCTGCATATCTGAGGTTATTGATAATTCTCCGGGGAATCTTGACTCCAGCTTGTGTTTCTTCCAGTCCAGCATTTCTCATGATGTACTCTGCATATAAGGTAAATAAGCAGGGTGACAATATACAGCCTTGACATACTCCTTTTCCTATTTGGAACCAGTCTTTTGTTCCATGTCCAGTTCTACCTGTTGCTTCCTGATCTGCATACAAGTTTCTCAAGAGGCAGGTCAGGTGATCTAGTATGCCCATCTCTTTAAGAATTTTTCACAGTTTGTTGTGATCTCCACAGTCAAAAGCTTTGGCATAGTCAATAAAGGAGAAATAGATGGGTATTTTGGGGAACACTTTTGCTTTTTCATGATGTAGTGGATGTTGGCAATTTGATCTCTGGTTCCTCTGCCTTGTCTAAATCTGCCTTGAACATCTGGAAGTTCACAGTTCAGATATTGCTGAGGCCTGGCTTGGAGAATTTGAGCATTACTTTACTAGCATGTGAGATGAGTGCAATTGTGTGGTACTTTGAGCATTCTTTGGCATTGCCTTCCTTTGGGATTGGAAAGAAAACTGACCTTTTCCAGTCCTGTGGCCATTGCTGAGTTTTTCAAATTTGCTGGCATATTGGGTGCAGCACTTTCACAGCATCATCTTTCAGGATTTGAAACAGCTCAACTGGAATTCCATCACCTCCACTAGCTTTGTTCGTAGTGATGCTTTCTAAGGCCCACTTGACTTCACATTCCAAGATGTCTGTCTCTAGATGAGTGATCACACCATCGTGATTATCTGGGTCGTGAAGATCTTTTTTGTACAGTCCTTCTGTGTCTTCTTGCCACTCTTCTTAATATCTCCTGCTTCTCTTAGGTCCATACCATTTCTGTCCTTTATTGAGCCCATCTTTGCATGAAATGTTCCCTTGGTATCTCTAATTTTCTTGAGGAGATCTCTAGTCTTTCCCATTCTGTTGTTTTCCTCTGTTTCTTTGCATTGATCACTGAGGAAGGCTTTCTTATCTCTTCTTGCTATTCTTTGGAACTCTGTATTCAGATGCTTATATCTTTCCTTTTCTCCTTTGCTTTTGGTTTCTCTTCTTCTCACAGCTATTTGTAAGGCCTCCCCAGACAGCCATTTTCCTTTTTTGCATTTCTTTTCCATGGGGATGGTCTTGATCCCTGTCTCCTGTACAATGTCACGAACCTCATTCCATAGTTCATCAGCACTCTATCTATCAGATCTAGGCCCTTAAATTTATTTCTCACTTCCACTGTATAATCATAAGGGATTTGATTTAGGTCATACCTGAATGGTCTAGCGGTTTCCCCTACTTTCTTTATTTTATATCTGAATTTGGCAATGAAAAGTTCATGATCTGAGCCACAGTCAGCTCCCGGTCTTATTTTTGCTGACTGTATAGAGCCTCTCCATCTTTGGCTGCAAAGAATGTACTCAATCTGATGTCGGTATTGACCATCTGGTGATGTCCATGTGTAGAGTCTTCTCTTGTGTTGTTGGAAGAGGGTGTTTGCTATGACCAGTCCATTCTCTTGGCAGAACTCTATTAGCCTTTGCCCTGCTTCATTTTGTACTCTAAGGCCATATTTGCCTGTTACTCCAGGTGTTTCTTGAATTCTTTTTTTCTGAATCCCAGTACCCTTTAATTAAAATAACATCTCTTTTGGGTGTTAGCTCTAGAAGGTCTTGTAGGTCTTCACAGAACCATTCAACTTCAGCTTCTTGAGCATTAGTGGTCAGGGCATAGGCTTGGATTACCATGATATTGAATGGTTTGCCTTGGAAATGAACAGAGATCATTCTGTCATTTTTGAGACTGCATCCAAGTACTGCATTTCAGAACCTTTTGTTGACTATGATGGCTACTCCATTTCTTCTAAGGGATTCTTGTTCAAAGTAGTAGATACAATGGTCATCTGAGTTAAATTCACCCATTCCAGTCCATTTTAGTTCGTTGATTCCTAAAATGTCAATGTTCAGTCTTGCCATCTCCTGTTCTACCACTTTCAATTTGCCTTGATTCATGGACCTAACATGGATGGATTCCATGGATTCCTGATTCCTATGCAATATCACTCTTTACAGCACTGGAGCTTGCTTCCATCACCAGTCACATCCACAACTGGGTGTTGTTTTTGCTTTGGCTCCATCCCTTCATTCTTTCTGGAGTTATTTCCCCACTGATCTCCAGTAGCATATTGGGCACCTACTGACATGGGGAGTTCCTCTTTCCGTGTCCTATCATTTTGTCTTTTCATACTGTTCATGGGGTTCTCAAGGCAAGAATACAGAAGTGGTTTTTCATTCCCTTTCTCGAGTAGACTACATTTTGTCCAAACTCTCCACCATGACCCATCCATCCTGGGTGGCCTTACACCACATGGCTCATAGTTTCACTGAGTTAGACAAGGCTGTGGTCCATGAGATTAGATTCGTTAGTTCTCTGTAATTGTGGTTTACAGCCTGCCTTCTGCTGGAGAGGACAAGAGGCTTATGGAAGCTTCCTGATGGGATAGACTGACTGAAGATGAACCTGGGTCTTGTTGTGATGGGCGGGCCATACTCAGTAATTTGTTAATCCAATTTTCTGTTGATGGGTGGAACTGTGTTCCCTCCCTGCTATTTGCCTGGGGCCAAACTGTGGTGGAGGTAATGAAGTTAATGCCGACCTCCCACATGTAAGAATTAAAGATTAAAAAAAAAAATAAAAAATAAAAAATAAATAAAAAACAAAACAAAACAAAACAAAAAAAACACAAAAAACATCCCATGCATGTACTGCTATGCCCAGAACCCCCAACCCTGTAGCAGGCCTCCACCAACCCACACCTTGGCCAGAGACGCCCAGACACCCCCAGGCAAATCCGGGACAGTCTACTGTGGGGGCACTGCTCCCTTCTCCTGTGTCCTGGTGCATAAGGTTCTGTTGGGCCCTCAAAGAGACTATTTCCCAGTCCTGTGTATATTCTGGCAGCTCTATTGTGGGGTTAATGGTGACCTCCTCCAAGAGGGCTTACGCCATACCCAAGTCTGCTTTCACCCAGAGCCCCTGTCCCTGCGGCAGACCACCGCCAACCCGCACCTCCACAGGAGACATTCAGACTCACTTCTGTCTTGGTCCCTGTGGGGTCCCTGGGACCTCGTGCCCACAAGGTTTGTTTGAGCCCTCTGAGAGTCTCTGGTGGGAATGGGGTTTGATTCTACATGCGAATTCGCCCCTCCTTCTGTCTCGCTGGGGCTTCTTTGCTCTTGGACATGGGGTATCTCCTCAGATACACAGGCTACCAAATACAGAGTGTCAGGGTTAAATCTCTTAAGAAATGTTGAAAAGCACTGCCTTGCATAAACAAGTCAAAATATTCTGAAACATCGTAAACCTACATATGCATTAATGTATGTGTATATACATATGTGTGTGTGACTTGTGATAACTATTACTAAAAAAAGGACTATCACCACAAATCCAGAAGACAAAGAACACGACTAAACTGTAAACAGATGTTGTTATTCAAATTAACACTCAAGATGAAATTTACACATTACCTCAGAGATGTGTTACTACAATTAAAACACAATAAGACAGAAACTTTCTAATGCCCTTTATCTATTAAAGGACTTGAGTACAATGTTCCAGAAATCTGCAGGGCAAGATTTAATTGAAAATTTTCCAAGAGGTAGCGAAGAAATATCACTAGACTCAGACAAAGCCATCCATGTGATCATATGAGTTACAATTAAAGTACTTCCCATTCAAATTTGATCTTTAATCCCCTAGACAGAATTAGGTTACTTCTCAAGGTTTTCATTAAAACCTATATATGTAGGAGGGTTTCCCTGTTGGCTCAGAGGTTAAAGCGTCTGCCTGCATGTGGGAGACCTGGGTTCAATCCCTGGGTAGGGAAGATCCCCTGGAGAAGGAAATGGCAACCCACTCCAGTATTCTTGCCTGGAGAATCCCATGGATGGAGGAGCCTGGTGTGCTACAGTCCAAGGGGTCGCAAAGAGTCGGACACGACTGAGTGACTTCAACCATCAACCATGTAGTTCAGTTCAGTTCAGTTCAGTTGCTGAGTCGTGTCCGACTCTTTGCGACCCCATGAATCGCAGCACGCCAGGCCTCCCTGTTCATCACCAACTCCCGCAGTTCACTCAGACTCACGTCCATCGAGTCAGTGATGCCATCCAGCCATTTCATCCTCAATCGTCCCCTTCTCCTCCTGCCCCCAATCCCTCCCAGCATCAGAGTCTTTCCCTGTGAGTCAACCCTTTGCATGAGGTGGCCAAAGTACTGGAGTTTCAGCTTTAGCATCATTCCTTCCAAAGAAATCCCAGGGCTGATCTCCTTCAGAATGGACTGGTTGGATCTCCTTGCAGTCCAAGGGACTCTCAAGAGTCTTCTCCAACACCACAGTTCAAAAGCATCAATTCTTCAGCGCTAAGCCAAGTGCATGCACACCAATGTACAACAGCAGTATGTACAAAAGCCAGGACATGGAAGTGACCTAAATGTTCACCAACAGAGAAATGAATAAAGAAAAATGTCTAACAATTCTATATCTATTAATGGTTTTTCATTAATGCACAAACATACTAACCTACTGGCAAGATGTCTTTGTTTCATGCATACATGAGAATTAAAATATAAAAATAGTCATCTTTCTGTTTATTTCAAGTACTAATATTTTTACAGATTCTGTGGACTCATAGAGATCTAATGTATGAATCCAATTTCTGATATTTCCCCCATGACTATTTCATAGCTACTAGACTGTAAAATTTATTTCTAAATGATTTACCACCACAAGCGACAAATCAGTTAATGGTTTTTGTACGTATTGATGGTTTCATATTTTTTTAAAATAAAATACCTTATCAAAGTGAATGCAACTTCCCTGTGGGTCCAGTGGTTAGAACTTCACCTTCCAATAAATAGGGTGCAGGTCTCAACACTGATTGGGAGCTCAGACCCTACATGTATCATGTTAAAAAAAAACAACAACACAAAATAGAAACAATATTGTAACAAATTGAATAAAGATTTTTAAAGGGGTCCACATTAAAAAAAAATCTTGAAAAAAAAAAAAAAGAGTGAATGGACTTGTAGAATTTTGATAGATAAGCCTACCAAGGGGACTTTTTAAAACACATCTGTACTTTCTTATCTCAAGTCATATTTTGTTCTTCTCACAGATTCACACTTAACTCACTCATCCAACAATCCTGAGCATCGTTGAAAACCATCTCTATGGAAATATTCCCGTCTTCATCCTACAACACATAAGAGGGAGAGGGGAGTGAAAAGCTGACTTGAAACTCAACATTCAGAAAATCAAGATCATGGCATCTGGTTACATCACTTCATGGCATATAGATGGGGGAAACAACGTTAATAGTAAAAACTTTATTTTCTTGGGCTACAAAATCACTGAGAACAGTGACTGCACCCATGATATTAAAAGACACTTGCTCCTTGGAAGAAAAGCTATGACAAACTTAGACAGTGTATTAAAAAGCAGAGAGATTACTTTGCCAGCAAAGTCTGTATAGTCAAAGCTATCGTTTTTCCAGTATTCATACATGGATGTGAGAGTTGGACCACAAAGAAGGCTGAGTGCTGAAGAACTGATGCTTTTGAACTGGTGTTGGGGAAGACTCTTGAGAGTCCCTTGGACTGCAAGGAGATCCAACCAGTCCATCCTAAAGAGAATCAACCATGAATATTCATTGGAAAGTCTGATGCTGAAGCTGAAGCTCCAATAATTTGGCTACCTGATGGGAAGGGCTGACTCACTGGAAATGACTAAGATGCTGGAAAAGATTGAAGGCAGGAGGAGAAAGGGACAACACAGGATGATATGGTTGGATGGCATCACCGATTCAATGGAGATGAATTTAGGCAAGCTCCAGGAGACGGTGAAGGACAGGGTTCTGAAGTACATGGGGTCACAAAGAATCGTACATGACTAAGCAACTGAACAACAACAAAATTGGCAATCATCTGTTGGCTGCTATTAGTATGTATCTGTTTGCTTTCACAGGAAGACAGCTCACTGGATGATTTCCTGGGTCTATCTGTTTTCTGCTGAATCCTGAGGCTTAGTCTCTTACTGGCACTGAATCTGTATTTACTGAATTCATGCCAAAGCATGGGCAGGAGGACTATACAGAATATGCATTCTTTATGAGCACATGTAGGTAACTGTTTACAGCACATTGTACTGAACTTATTCTCTAGCCTGTTCCCGTCTGATACAAGCGAAATCGAGACATTCTGTGGACAACGAAATTGCAGTTTCTATACAAAGATCTTAATAACAACACACTTTTATCAAGAGCAATGTCAACAGACTGACCGACTGAAATGCCCAGGACAGAAGTAATATGTGCCATTCAGCCAGACTAACATGTGTGATGAAAAGAAAACAGATACTGATTAATAAATACCAGTACGGGAACATAAATACAAAGATGCATAGTGCTGAGACACATTGGACCTTTCTCTATGGGACCAGTCCTCTCTGATATCTGTAGGAAATTTGGTCTTGTCCATGTCAACTTGCAATCCTAAAAGTTTCCCCAAGTATTAGGAAGGTCATTGATAGATGACTTTTGCTTCTTCGCACGTCTCTCTGTTTTTCTCTCCAGCTGGAGAGCTTTGAGAGATTTTCAATATCAAATGCAAGCTCAAAGAAAGCGGTGAAGATTTATAGCACGAAAACTTGAGATTAAGTACAGATGTTATATCCTCTACTCACATTGAGTGTTATCTGTCATTTGCCTGGGCTGTGCGCACATCAAAGTGTTTCCCTGACATTTAGTGGGAAAATGGTCAGTCTTTCCTGAGTCAGACTAAGAGGGCACCTTTGGGAGCTATGCTGAAATTGTACAACTTGGGTAACTATTTACAGGAATGCCTACTCTGGGTCACTCTGCTTCTAGGTGGGGACTCCCATGAGAACAATATGTGTGTGTGTTTTCCTTCTGTCTTTGCACATTCCTGTTCGTCTCAATGAATCCTGACAATTTCCCCTGACATCACAGTTCTCAGCACAAATAGTGGCAGAGTCAGGGCGCTGGGTGAATTCTAGGCACACCTTGGCCAGTGCCCCCTGGCCTTCTAGAGCCTTCTTCCTGTCCACTGGATAGTGCTGAATACAACCCTTTCTACCATATGCCCATGCATCTAATAACCCTTGGACAATGGCTCTGGATTCCAGTCCTGACACATCCTTCTGTCTTTGTTTTGACTAAGAAATGCCCCTTTTATATATATACACACGGTGGCCTACAGTTGCCCATCACGAGCCAAAATCCCCAAAGAAACACCCTGACTTATTCATTCACAAGCTCTAGCAATGGGGACTCAACCAACACCCAAGTGCAAAGGCCATGATGATGTTAAAGTTACTCATTAGTAGACGAAGACTGGTTAAAAAAGAACAGAGGATGATAAAGTGGGGAAGGAGAAAGAGTAAGGGAGTGTGGGGCTGTGACAATGGATGGAGAACCATGTTCTGTAGAAGTCTACAGGTTGCTATGAGGACTGAGGCTTCATTCTGGGTCAGAGCAGCAGGGTAACTCAGGTGATTCAGGATTTCTCAGCCTCTCTGTGATGGACGTGAGATGGGACAATTCTCTGTCAGGGCTGTCCTGCATTTCGTAGGCTGTTTAGCATCCTGTTCCATTTCTAACAACCAGATGGAAGGTGTCATCACCCACCTCTCCCACTGCCGCAACCATACATGACAAGTGTCTCTCCTGGGTGTGGGGGCTCATGCTCCATCTGAACCAGCAGCAACAATAACCTTCTCTGGGGTCACTGAGCATTTACTCAATTGAGAGGCACCATGTAGGGAAACTGGAAAATTCTGAAACAGATGGGCATACCAGACCATCTGACCTGCCTCTTGAGAAACCTATATGCAGGTCAGGAAGCAACAGTTAGAAATGGACATGGAACAACAGACTGGTTCCAAATAGGAAAAGGAGTACGTCAAGGCTGTGTATTGTCACCCTGCTTATTTAACTTCTATGTGGAGTACATCATGAGAAATGTTGGACTGGAGGAAGCACAAGCTGGAATCAAGATTGCTGGGAGAAATATCAATAACCTCAGATATGCAGATGACACCACCGTTATAGCAGAAAGTGAAGAAGAGCTAAAAAGCCTCTTGATGAAAGTGAAAGAGGAGAGCAAAAAAGTTGGCTTAAAGCTCAACATTCAGAAAACGAAGATTATGGCATCGGGTCCCATCACTTCATGGCAAATAGATGGGGAAACAGTGGAAACAGTAGCTGACTTTATTTTGGGGGGCTCCAAAATCACTGCAGATGGTGACTGCAGCCATGAAATTAAAAGACTCTTACACCTTGGAAAGAAAGTTATGATCAAGCTAGACAGCATATTGAAAAGCAGAGACATTACTTTGCCAACAAAGGCCCATCTAGTCAAGGCTATGGTTTTCCAATAGTCATGTATGGATATGAAAGTTAAACTATAAAGTAAGCTGATCGCCAAAGAATTGATGCTTTTGAGCTGTGGTGTTGGAGAAGACTCCTGAGAGTCCCTTGAACTGCAAGGAGATCCAACCAGTCCATCCTAAAGGAAATCAGTACTGAATGTTCATTGGAAGGACTGATGTTGAAGCTGAAACTCCAATACTCTGGCCATCTGATGCAAAGAGCTGACTCATTTGAAAAGACCCTGATGCTGGGAAAGATTGAAGGCAGGAGGAGAAGGGGATGACAGAGGATGAGATGGTTGGATGGCATCACCGACTCAATGGACATGAGTTTGAGTAAACTCTGGGAGTTGGTGATGGACAGGGAGGCCTGGCCTACTGCAGTCCATAGGGTTGCAAAGAGTCAGACATGACTGAGCAACTGAACTAAACTGAGGTAGAGAGTTTCTCCAGGATCAGACCTTAAAAGATGGGCTAGCAGTTCTTTATTTCAACTTACATTCTAAGTACATTGAACCTTGGTCAGGAGTCTATGAGGAAATCTGTGTGCTCTTGGTGACAAGGTCACAAGTTTCCTTGCATTGTGTAAATAGGAGTTGCATAATCTAAGACATAAAAACAGTGATCCCAGAGAAAAAGACAAAATTGATAAACTGGGAAAGAGAGACTTCATAGTTCCAGAAAACTGGAGAATCAGAGGAGACACCAGGAAGATGTACCAAGCATGGTTTATCATTATTTGTTGGGGGATTACAAGATTATTGTTTAAGTAAGGTGATTCCGCCTTATTTATCAGTTTGTTACCTACATTTTTGTCAATATTTATGAAGGAGACTTTGGATTATATGTCCTATGACTTCCTTTAGTTACAAAGAAGCAGAACTGCTAAAACATGTTGAAATAACCTCTTGGAGAAACTGTGTTTAATTCCCCCTTGACTGGCAGTTAGAAAGGTCTTCCTGAGATGGAATGGTCTGAGAACACACTCCCCAGTGACACATGTTGGTAAGAATCTGAAAGGAAAATGTGATGTTAGAGGTGCCTAAGGAAAGACGGAAGGGTGATGATGGATAGATAAGAGGTGTTAGCTGGGATCATACTCCTGTTAAAATGATCTGAATCAGGATGAACCTGGTGGTCCAAGGGTTAAGACTCAACACATCCACTACGTGAGGTGATGATTCCACCTGCGGTTGGGGAACTAAGATCCCTGGTTGTGGGGGAAAAAAAAATACAAAGTAGAGATTCTTTGGCTATTTAAGTGACCTTGATAGTAACTAGATGTATAGAGTTAGGAAATTTCTTTTTTTTACTTTAAATTCTACAAGTACAAGAAATACAGTCTTTCTTTTCCACTTCCTTAGAAACAATTGAGTCAATGAGTAAATGATATATCACAGATTAGATAGATAAAGGATGTCTTGAAGGGGAGAGATGAACAGAATTGCTCACATGCCTTTTTCAGAACGAGGGTAAGGGGCATTTGGATGGAACCTCCTCTTAGCTATAAGGAGGACAGAGCCCACTGTGGAGCAGGAAGAGGCGATAAACACTTTGTTCTGACGTGTTCCTCCCCTCAGAGAAACAAGAGGTTTTCCGAAGGTCTCTTCAGAAGTATTTTTAACTTTGTTAAATCACACACTCAGCTTAGCTTTGGAAAATAAATTTTAGACTATCTCGTAAATGTTGAGGAAACAGCACAGGAGTTGGGATATGTACCTTGGACAGCTTATCCCAGCTTTACCTCAGGATACAAAGGTAAATAAATATTCCTGGCCCTGGAATATCAGAGTGTATTGTGATATCTCACGCCCTCTAAATGACACATGTCCAGATCCTCTTAAGCTTCTCTTAAAGCAATCCTGATGATAAAAAGTAACACAATGATATGACAGCTGATCCCTGCCAAACAGGATACTGAAGATGACTTCTGTGTAACCTTGGGCTTAGGAGGAACAACCATTGGTTCGTGGCATGTCACACCAACATAAGGATCCTATAAAAAGTGGCACAATTCCCATCCTCTCCAACCACTGGGACACACTCAGGCTTGACAGACGTAGGACCACGAGAGACAAGATGAAGGTTCTGTTCCTGACTCTTCTCCTTGGTGTGGTTTGTGCCGCCCAGGAAAAAGAAGTTGAGCAAAATCCCTCAGAGGTACCAGGGATGGTCTAATCTGGGAGGGGGCCTTGGGTGTGTGGATATGTGTGTCTGTCCCTTTTGTGGTTTTGCTATGCGGACCCACGAGCCGATCCTTCTCCCTTCGACTCAATACTGCTCCATTAACTGACTCCAGACCTGCTCCATTTCATCTCTGTATCATCTCTATTGTGTATTAACTGACTCTCATGCATTTTTACTAGTCTTGTAACAGAAAAAAAGAGGATCAGCCAAAAAGCTGTTGATTTTGAGCTCTTGTATTTGACATGAGAACCCAAGCTATCTCAGAAATGTCTCAATTCCTTCTTTTACTCTGAGTCAGTTTTGCTTTATTTCATAAATCCTGCTTTGTCCAGTCAAGGCAGATAATGTGTGCTGACTTGCACTGGGGATGGGGAACTCATGACTGATGATGCTGGATGAAATAAAAAGACAAGGACTACACTTTCTAAGGGGAAATTTGCTTTCAGCTCTCAGGACAGTGGAGAACAGTGTACATTGGATCCACTGACCCAGAGAAAATCCAGGAGGATGGACCATTCAGGACTTACTTCCATAAAATTGTGTTTGATGATGAAAAGGGCACAGTAGACTTCTACTTTTATGTCAAGTAAGTAAAAATAACCAAGAAGGAAAACACATGCAAAAAAATCAGACACAACTGAGCAACTATCACACACACGCACAAACACACTTTTGAATTTTCATATGGCTAATCTTTCTGAAATCAACTTTATTGAAGTGAGCATGTGGCTTGCTAGGTTGTTTCAGAAGTGTCTGACTCTTTGCAAACCTATGACCTGTAGACCACCAGGCTCCTCTGTCCGTGGGGATTCTCCAGGTAAGAATACTGGAGTGGATTGCCGTGCCCTTCTCCTGGGCATCTTGCCAATCCAGGGATTGAACCTGCATGTCTTATGTCTCCTACATTGGCAGGCGGGTTCTTTACCATTCGCACCTCCTGGGAAGCCCATGAGCAATCATTATATGCAGCTTTGTGGAAGGCATAAGGCTTTCCCGGTGGCTCAGATGATGAAGAATTTGCCTGCAATGCAAGAGAACTGAGTTTGATCCTTGGCTCAGGAAGATCCCCTTGAGAAGGAAGTGGCAACCCACTCCAGTATTCTTGCCTGGAGAGTCCCATGGACAGAGGAGCCTGGTGGGCTACCATCCATGGGGTCGCAAAGAGTCAGACGTGACTGAGCAACTAATTCTTTCTTTTGTGGAAGGCATAGTTCAACGTGTTTTGACAGGCGCACATCTTTTTCGAGAACTCCACTGTGCAGACACAAAATTTCTCCATCTCTGCCAAAACTCTCCTTTTCTTCAAAACTAGATATCTATCCACTGAGCCATAAGTTAACAGTGGATCTGCTTATTGACTCCTCTCTTAGAACTTCCAATGACAAGATTACCCTGTGGGGATAAAACAAAGAAAATCCTAAGGATATGTCTACTTTTTTCATTGCTTCGACCACATTGTACATGTTTTGTTTTTCAGGCAGAATGGAAAATGGAAGAATGTGCATGTCACGGGAACAAAGCAAGACGATGGCACTTATAGTGTTGAGTGTAAGTATGACTGCTGCACTGCTCAGAGGACATTTGGGTAGAAATCTTGGCGCAATTGCCTTCAACAACCCCACACACCTGAAGTCTACTCCTACTAACAATTAGAGGGGTGAGCCGGCTCCAGTCCTTAGGATATTCAAGCACTTCGCTTGGTCATGAGACAACGATTCACACAAGGCTTGGAGGTCTCCTCCCAATCAAGAGTGTTAGCTACTGAGAATAACAGGTGTAGACCTGTATTTCATACTGTTCTCAGACAGTTTACAACAGCCTCAGGAATTGATGTCTCAAGGGTCTATCTTGAGTCTTCACATCAGGTCACATTTTTCAAACAATTTTAAACATCTTAATCCATCCAAGGTACAGAGGATGAACTTGAACCCAAGGAAATCATCTTGAGTTCAACCATAAAGGAAACTGTTGGTCAAAGCAGTAGGGATGCTGGCTAAGATTTTTAAGTTCTTTATAATGGCCCAAAAATACCTAAAAAATTCCTAATTTTAAACGTCCTAGTTCAGTTCAGTCGCTCAGTCGTGCCCGACTCTTTGTGACCCCATGAATCACAGCATGCCAGGCCTCCTTGTCCATCACCAACTCCCGGAGTTCACTCAGACTCATGTCCATTGAGTCGGTGATGCCATCCAGCCATCTCAACCTCTGTCGTCTCCTTTTCTTCCTGCCCTCAATCCCTCCCAGCATCAGGGTCTTTTCCAATGAGTCAACTCTCCACATGAGGTGGCCAAAGTATTGGAGTTTCAGCGCAGATGGTAAACATTCTAAGTGAAGTGAAGTGAAATGAAGTCACTCAGTCATGTCCAACTGTTTGTGACCCCATGGACTGTAGCCTACCAGGCTCCTTAGTCCATGGAATTTTCCAGGCAAGAGTACTGGAGTGGGTTGCCATCCTTCTCCAGGGGATCTTCCCAACCCAGGGATCGAACCCAGGTCTCCCACAATGTAGGCAGACGCTTTACGATCTGAGCCACCAGGGAAGCCCCCAAATGTCCTAAGGGGTACATATTTTACTATGATAAAAGAACCAGCATGTGATAAAAACCCGTGCTTATATGATGACAACCCAGTGCTTATATGGTGAACACAAATCAGTGACATTTATGCCCGAAAAACTTTTCCTGGATGGCTTTTAATATTTGAAAACTTTTACATTATACTTTTATTTTCTTACTCTGATATTAGTTTTTGCTTTGGCTAAATCTCAGGGCTTCCACTGTCTTTACTTTTCTCCAGCTTTGCAATCCATTTTAGCTGCAGTTTTTACAGTGTGACTAAAGAAGGGAGAGGTAGATTATAACACCTTCTTGTAAGGTCTCTTGGGGACCAGCAAGTGCTACCCCCCAAGTGTGTTTTGAGGGCTGTGAGGTGTACCCACATCAAGCCCCGCTCCTTAGTAATGGCCTTGATGGTGACCTGACGCCCATAAGATAGGTTGGCTCTCACTGTCCCGTCGCCTTCGTTAACGTCACAGCCAATTTAGTGATGCTGCAATGCCCACCTTGCTGAAGCCATGCTCAACCACAGGCAGTCACTGATAATCTCAGGACCTGCATCATCTGACTTCAGTTGTCCCAGGGTGACTCCAGGCTCTAGACTCATGGTGGGCTTGGGCACATTGCATGTAACATCTAGGAGCTCTGAGACTATGAAGCTGCTTCGGTCACTATTTTTTCTGCTTCTCCATCACACTAATAATTTTCAGTGTTTCACTTTTTAATTTTTATTTTTATTTTTACTTTATTTTACTTTACAATACTATATTGGTTTTGCCATACATTGACATGAATCCACCACGGGTGTACATGCGTTCCCAAACTTGAACCCCCTCCCACCTCCCTCCCCATAACATCTCTCTGGGTCATCACCGTGCACCAGCCCCAAGCATGCATGGCGTTGGCATGTTTCAGGTACAAAGGCGGGTAGTTTTACCTCCTGTCTTTCTTAGGGATTACTATTAGGTGTGATGGAAGCCAGGAGGGACAGAATGGACACAGACAGTTTAGACATAACACACAGTAAGTCAGAGCTGCTTCTTGTTCAGAAACATGGGGCAGAGTGGACGGGCAGGGCAGAGAGGAGGGGCAGCCCTCCAGGTGGGGATGGAGCTCATTGCCTGCACGTCCCAGAAGGTGAATTGTCTTCACACCAACGGACATGTCATATTCCAAGCTGAGAGGCAGAGGAAGCACAATAACTAATATCAAGTGTTCCTAAAGTTGCCTGGCACAGTCTAGGCACTCGAGAACACACTTTTTTTTTTCTTTCATTAACTATTTTAAAAAATTTGATAATTACAATTTTAACTGCATATTATTATTTCAATAGCAGCTCTATAAAACATCTCAAATTGTCCCAAATTTCTTTTTTTTAAATTTATTTTTAATTGGAGGATAATTGCTTTACAATGTGATGTTCCTTTCTGCTGTACAATGTCAATCAAGTATATGTGTGCATACATCCTTCCCCCTTTGAGCCTCCCTTCCCTTCCCCCGTCCCAGCCCTCAAGGTGATCACAGAGCACCAAGCTCAGCTCCCTGTGCTATCCAGTAGCTGCCCACTAGCTGTCTGTTTTACACATGTGGCACCCCACTCCAGTACTCTTGCCTGGAAAATCCCATGGACAGAGGAGCCTGGAAGGCTGCAGTCCATGGGGTCACTGAGGGTCGGACACGACTGAGCGACTTCACTTTCACTTTCATGCATTGGAGAAGAAAATGGCAACCCACTCCAGTGTTCTTGGCTGGAGAACCCCAGGGACGGGGGAGCCTGGTGGGCTGCTGTCCATGGGGTCGCACAGAGTCGGACACGACTGAAGCGACTTAGCAGCAGCAGCAGCAGTATATATACATGTCAATGCTACGCTCTGAAATGGTAAGTTGATTTTGGCCCTAAACAAAAATCAGTTCCATGGTTGGAATAACAGAAATAAAAATAATTTTGGATCTTGGATTTGACAATACATGCCTTTTTTTTTTTTTTTTAAACTGTTGGGTTCGTTAGAGCACTTGTCGTAGAAGACAGCTGAGTAAGAGGGCAAAGAGGGACTGGTTAGTTGTGTGAGAAGTTGGGGCTAAGGAAAAGTCTTGACTGTTCCTGCCCTCCTTGCTGCCATAGCAGCTGCAGGATTCAGCCCACCCATGGAGTGAAACACACATCAGTACAGGATGTACTATTGCTATGACTCTCAATTCACCGTGATGAATCTAACTGAAAATAGATGAAGGTGGAGTCTTATATATATGCGTATTCTCTCTCTCACAGATGAGGGTCAAAACGAATTTAAAGTTCTCTCCGTGTCGAAAACGCATCTGGTAGCACATAACTTCAACGTGGATAAACAAGGCAAGGAGACAGAATTGACCGGACTATTTGGTATGCGTGACATCCTCCTATGTACATCACCACTGTCATGTAGAACTTCCATCGTCAGTGCTCTTATCCATCAAATCATTCAGTGGTGATGATATCTATTATGCAGCCCACAGAACCTAGATCTTTCTGTTCATGGTGACAAGGACCCTGGAACAAAATCTACCAAGAAAGAGGAGCTCAGAGGGGTTGAGGAGATCATATCATCAGACATTTCTAAATAATTCCCATTTGCTGAAATGAAAAATAACAAATGAGTTTCAGTGCACATAGTTTTTTGTTTAAATTTTTCATTGAAGGAAAATTGTTGTGTTGGTTTCTAGTTTTGTTTTTTTTTTAAAAAATCACACTTTAATTTCAAGATATGGCTATAAGGAAACTATTCTCATTTGTTGAGTTTATACCAGTTTCTCAATTGACTCTAAGACTTGGAACAGAAACTTTTACTTTTAATCTTTCTCCTGTGCAATTTTTCAAATGCACTGCTATTGTGAACACTGACATAAGCCCAAATATCTACACAGGAGCACTGAGAGGAGTGTACACCATTGGAACAACATACGTCTAGTTAAGGAAAGGTTCTGAGCAGAATAGTGGGTTAATTAAAGGATAAATCATCTCCCATTTTCATGTGTGATGAGATGACTGCATGTCTATCAAGGGAGAACTCTGTTTTTTATTTGAGTCAGAACAAGACCTCAGTGGCAGGTATAGTTACTCGGAAGATGGTCAGCAAGAAGGTCAGTTCCATACTGCGATGGATGAAGCCCCCAAATCCCTGAAACTCCTGTGAGTCTTTGGGGTACTCCTGCTGATGCTGGGGTGGGGGTCTAGTTACAGAGTTGGGTGGGGATTAGTTCTTAAGACAGACAGAAGACATCTGAGTCATGAGATGGTAACTGCTTGAGGCTTAATTTATATCAGGTGAAGATCTGACTTGGACACTCCACTTCTTGTTCTGCATTCAGAATGGGTTCTGAGGGGCAAAATTCTGCTTTCTATGTGGTGTTTTTCAGTTAAATTCAATGTTGAAGATGAAGACGAAGACTTGGAGAAATTCAGGACCGAAGACCAAGGAAGTGACAGGAAATATGTTGTGACTTTCGCCGAAAATGGTAATGGAATTCTATTTTTTCCTAACTCTATTGTTCACCTTATATGCAAATATACTATCAGGAAACAAATCAATTTATTTGATATCTATTTCTCCATAAATATTATTTTATATAATCTGTTACTTAAAAAAAAAAGGTCTTGGAAATCCTGTGGAGTGGTACTAATTGGTGGATCTTTCTTTCCTGTCCATTTGATTTTCCCCCAGAAGACCATCTTCACTCCGAGTGACAAGGTCTGAACAAACATCAGTGTAAGTGAAAATAGTCTTTTACTAATACTGTTCCATTAAATAAATCAATAAGGACACATGGTGATTTCATATCTGCCAAATTTGTAGATAACAATAATTTTTGGCCCCACAGCTTACATTTGATCAGTAGAGAAATATCTCTGTCATAGCAGGTAATTCCTCTTCTCTCGAGCCATATTAAATTGCCATTTGGGTGGTTGATTCATCCTGAGCAGCTTTGATGAGAAAGCCTTATCCTGCAGAAATATTGCAGACAAGAGTCATCAGGGAGAAGCAGGAATGATCACGAGTTGGTGGAAGCTTAACTAGTTTTCCCCTCAATCCTGACTTCGTGGTTGGCCACATACATCCATCCTCTAAGAGAAACATGATTGAAGGGTGCTCATGTTGACTACAAGACAAGTGTTCAGTCTCGTATAATTCTGACAGAAGCAGAGGTCTTCCAATCACACTGTCTGAAACATGCGTTGGAATTATATTCCCCTTCGCAAGATGATTTTCTTAAAGTGAGATTTTTAAACGTTCTAGACTAAGACAGCCTCAGGAAATGACACACATCTAGGATAAAGTGTGGCTTTTAATTTTCTCTTGAGAAAGAAAAAAATAAAAAAATAAGAAAGACAAAAGCAAAGACAAACACTAGCTTCCAGGCAAATATGATAACAAAGATGTTTGGTACATATATTCAATGGAATATTACTCAAGTCATAAAAAAGAACTAAATACTGTCGTTTGTAGCCACACAGATGGACCTAGATATGATCAAACTGAGTGAAGTCAGAAAGGGAAAGACAAATATCACATGACGTCACACATATGTGGAATCTAAAATATGACATGTGAAAATCACTGTCATGTCTGAGTCTTTTTGACCACATCGACTGTAGTCCATGAAATTCTCCAGGCCAGAATCCTGGAGTGGGTAGATTTTCCCTTCTCCAGGGGATCTTCCCAACCCAGGGGTCAAACCTAGGTCTCCCACATTGCAGGAGGATTCTTTATCAGCTGAGCCACAAGGGGAGCCCAAGAATTCTAGACTGGGTAGCCTATCCCTTCTCCAGGGGATCTTCCCAAACTTAGGAATCGAACTGGGGTCTCCTGCATTGCAGGCAGACTCTTTACTATCTGAGCTGTCAGGGAAACCCAAAATACGACATGGAGGAACTTATTTAAAAAACAGAAACGGGGTCACAGAGTCAAATAACAGACTTGTGGTTTCCAACGAAGAAAGGCTGGAGAAGAGATGGAATGAGTACTTGGAGTTAGAAGGTGCAGGCTACGATATACAAGATGGGTAGATGAAACAGTCCTAAAGTATAGCACAGGGAACTATATGCAATCCTCTTGAAAAACCTACATGAGAAAAGAATCTGAAAAAGAATAGATATATGTATGTATGTATGTATATATGTATAAACTCACCACTTAACACATGAAACTAATTCACCATAGTTAATCACTATACTTCAATATAAATTCAATTTTTGAAATTTATTTCTTCAAGACCCTAAAGACAAAACTTGGAGAGTTAGAGGAATGCACTCTAATCACAGAACCTGAATGTGCATTCTGAAACCATTCTTCCTATAAAGGATCATATAGATAAAAGGTCACCTCATATGTACATCCTGGGGAAAATTCCACATGGAACCCCACCTACATCAGAGATGTGGAGTAGTGAGGTCCACCAGGATTCTGACACTGGATCAGCTACCAGCTTCTGTACCCTGGACAACCTACTGCTTGAGGCTCACCCCATCAGCCTTCACACAGTCAAGTCTACTAAAGTGTTCAGTCCAGTTCAGTTCAGTTCAGGCACTCGGTTGTGTCCACTCTTTGCAGACACAGAGTGTCCATGAACTGCAGCTCCCTGTCCATCACCGACTCCTGGAGTTTACTCAAACTCATGTCCATCGAGTTGGTGATGCCATCCAACCATCTCATCTTCTATTGTCCCCTTCTCCTCCCGCCTTCAATCTTTCCCAGCATCAGGGTCTTTTCCAGTGAGTCAGTTCTTCACATCAGGTGACCAAAGGATTGGAGTTTCAGCTTCAGCATCAGTCCTTCCAATGAATATTCAGGACTGATCTCCTTTAGGATGGACTGGTTGGGTCTCCTTGCAGTCCAAGGAACTCTCAAGAGCCTTCTCCAACACCACAGTTCAAAAGCATCAGTTCTTCAGTGCTCAGCTTTCTTTATCAACTAAACATTTGGTCCTGTTTTATTCACCTACAGAAATAGTCATGGAGACCAGACACGTCCTCATTTCCATGGAATCAAGATCAACATGAAGACGACTTCTCTGGTTCCTGATTAACATTATCCTTCTGTCTTCACACTCACACTCCCTTTCTTTTCTCATTTCTCCTGGTCACTAATCACTTCCTGTCTGGTGGTGTTTGATTTCTGAAGGTTTAAATAAATTGGTTCAATTTATAGTCAAGTTACGTGTGTTTGTACCAAAAGTCCCCATTTTCAAACACCCAAAAATGCACATTAAATTTAACTATCCAGAAACATATGCCTTTAGTAGAATAGGTGTTCCACCAGAGGCAATTCTGAGGAGGAGTATACAGAGATTCCTAGAGGCGTCCAGGGGAGAGGGGGAAAAAGAACAAGGGATAGGGACAGGGTTATGGATCATCTTAACTGCAGTGGGAAGGGGTAATCTGGTCAAGAAAGATGTCAAGAAAACATCGTATTCATTATATGGAAGGGAACTGTGTTCCAGTCTCTGATCTTCATAGAGAGAAAGTATAAGATGCCATGGGCCACAACGTAAGAGAAACGTATATCCTGACAACACCAACACTTCTGCAGTTGAGCTGAAGATACTTCTTAATGACTTGGATCCCTAGGAATCAAAGCTAGGTGCAAATCACGTGCACCTAGGTCAATTCATAGTATCATGAAGTCAGTGCAGTGCTTGGAGGAACAAGATGATTAACAGCTCAGGCAGGAAGCGGTCACTGTTTACAACATCTAAAGGTGTACTTTGGCCACCTCATGCAGAGAGTTGAGTCATTGGAAAAGACTCTGATGCTGGGAGGGATCGGGGGCAGGAAGAGAAGGGGACGACAGAGGATGAGATGGCTGGATGGCATCACTGACTCGACGGATGTGAGTCTGGGTGAACTCTGGGAGTGGGTGAACTCTGGGAGTTGGTGATGGACAGGGAGGCCTGGCCTGCTGTGATTCATGGGGTTGCAAAGAGTTGGACACGACTGAGCGACTGAACTGAGCTGAACTGAAAGATGTTTCTTCTAGCCTCTTATGCTTCAAAGAGCGGTAGGTGTTAGTAGTTGGAAGGAGAGGCCATTCCCACTCTCGTGGGGAGAGCACACTGATCAGATCTCCTTGTGGTTTACAATCTACAAGATCGAGTACCATTGAGAAATAGAACTTTTGGGGCTTGCCTGCTCATCCAATGGTTAAGAATCCACCTGTGGATGCAGGGGACAGGGGTTCGATCCCTGATCCAGAAAGATCCCACATACCAAGGGAAAACTAAGCCAATGGAACACAGCTACTGAGTCTGTACACCTGGAGCCCATGCTCCAAAGAAAAGGTACCACAAAGAGGAGCTTGGTCACTGCAGCTAGAGAGTAGCCCCCATTCCCTGGAGCTAGAGAAGGCCTAGGCAGCATCGAAGACCCAGCACAGCCCAAAATTAATCATTAAATCTTTTTTTTTAATGATGCAAATGGTGATTGCAGCCATGAAATTAAAAGACTCCTTGGATGGAAAGTCATGACCAAGCTAGACAGCATATTTAAAAGCAGACATATTACTGTCAACAAAGCTCCGTCTAGTCAAGGCTATGGTTTTTCCAGTGGTCATGTATGGATGTGAGAGTTGGACTATAAAGAAAGCTGAGTGCCGAAGAATTCATGCTTTTGAACTGTGGTGTTGGAGAAGACTCTTGAGAGTCCCTTGGACTGCAAGGAGATCCAACCAGTCCATCCTAAAGGAGATCAGTCCTGAGTGTTCATTGGTAGGACTGATGCTGAAGCTGAAACTCTAGCACTCTGGCCACCTGATTAGAAGAGCTGACTCATTTGAAAAGACCCTGATACTGGGAAAGATTGAGGGCGAGAGGAGAAGGAGATGGCAGAGGATGAGATGGATGGATGGCATCACCAACTCAATGGAAATGAGTTTGGGTGGACTCCTGGAGTTGGTGATGGACAGGAAGGCCTCATGTGCTGTGGTTTATGGGGTCGCAAAGGGTCAGACACGACAGAGTGACTGAACTGAACTGCCATGTAATATTTCTATGGTGAGTATTTTTACCCATAAAATCAGTATGTGCTGACAATACCCATTATGCAGTCTACAAGGCCTGTCGCTTTATGTTCTCTGAGTCAAATCCTAGAAAATAATCTACCAAGAAAGAGTAGCTCCGGGTGGAGAGCAGAGGCAGAATCAGATCAGCAAACATTTCAAAATAACTCCCACTTGTTGGCATTAAAAAATGAAATTTTACTAGAAGAGATTTTTTTCTTCTTTTTTTTTCACATGCCAACAAATTTCAAGCCAAGGTTGAGGCTGTCCTTAACTAGCTCATTTTATATAGTTGTAAAATGCATTCTTACCCTTGGAACAAAAACTTTTATAATGAATCTTCATCCTATTCAGTTATTCAAATGCACTGGTTTTATGAACACTGACATCACCCCAAATACCTACATAGATGCACTGAGAGGTGTGTGTACCACTGGAACAATATATGTCTGTTTCAGAAAAGGTATTGGCTAGAACACTGGGTTAATTGAAGACTAAACCATCTCCCATTATTACGTGAGATGAGGAGACTGTGTATGTGTCAGGGGAAACCCTGTTCCCTATTTATTAGGGTCAGAACAAGACCTGAGTGGCAGGTGCAGACACTAGGAAGTTAGTCAAGGAGCAGGTTGGTTCCATACTAAATCCATGGAGCTCCTGCAAGGTTTGGGCGTCCTGCTCAGGACCCTTGTTTGGTCTAGTTACAGAGTAGCCCTGAAATTAATTGTTAAGACAGACAGCTTACATCCGAGTCATGGGAATTGGTTGCTGTTTGAGGCTTAATTTATAACAAGTGAAGATCTGAATTTCATACTCAGCTTCTTGTTCTGTATTCAGAACTTTCTCTGGGTGCTCAGGGGCAAAAATTCTCCTTTCTGCATGGTATTTTTCAGTGAAAGGAAGTGATGTTGAAGATGAAGGCTTGGAGAAGTTCACGGAGTTTGCAAGAAAGAGAGGGATTAAAGAATAAAATATAGTGGATATCAAGAAAAGTGGTAAGGGAATTACACTTTTTCCTAACTACATCATTTATTTAGCATGTAAATATGCCATCAAGATACAGTTGAATTTATTTAAAACTCCTTCCTCCAAGAATAAACTTTTACATAATCCCCAACTTATAAAAACAGAAAAACACTGGAAATATTGGAGAATGCTTGTAAAGAATGAATCTTTTATTTCTTCCCCTAGATAACTGTCCTCCCGGTAAAAAGAAAAAGCCTTCATAATAACTTCAGTGTAAATGAATGTTTGTGTGTTTGTGCTCCGTTGCCTCTGACTTTTTGCCTCCCCCCCCCCCCCCCCCCCCCCCATGAACTGTAGCCTGCCAGTCTCCTCTGAACATGGGATTCTCCAGGCAAGAAAACTGGAGTGAGCTGCCATTCCCTTCTCTAGGGGATCTTCCTCACCCAGGGGTTGAACCTGGGTCTCTGGCATTGCAGGCTATACTGTACAATCAAATATACCAATAAGGACACATGGTGGATTTCATATATGCTAAATTTAGCAGGTAGCATTTTTTTCTGTCCCAATAACTTACTTTCTAGCACTAGAAAAATTTCTCTGTCACAGTAGGTAACATCTCTTCTCTCAGTTCAGTTCAGTTCAGTCGCTCAGTCGTGTCCGACCCCATGAATCGCAGCACGCCAGGCCTCCCTGTCCATCACCATCTTCAGGAGTTCACTCAGACTCATGTCCATCGAGTCAGTGATGGCATCCAGCCATCTCATCCTCTGTCACCCCCTTCTCCTTCTGCCCCCAATCCTCCCAGCATCAGAGTCTTTTCCAATGAGTCAACCCTTCGCATGCGGTGGCCAGAGTACTGGAGTTTCAGCTTTAGCATCATTCCTTCCAAAGAAATCCCAGGGCTGGTCTCCTTCAGAATGAATTGGTTGGATATCCTTGCAGTCTGATGGACTCTCAAGAGTCTTCTCCAACACCACAGTTCAAAAGCATCAATTCCTGGAGGGATGTTATGGGGAGGGAGGTGGGAGGGGGGTTCATGTTTGGGAACGCATGTACACCCATGGTGGATTCATGTCAATGTATGGCAAAACCAATACAGTATTGTAAAGTAAAATAAAGTAAAAATTAAAATTAAAATAAAAAAAAGAAAAAAAAAACCAAGAAAACAAAAGCATCAGTTCTTCGGCGCTCAGCCTTCTTCACAGTCCAGCTCTCACATCCATACATGACCACAGGAAAAACCATAGCCTTGACTAGATGGACTTTTGTTGGCAAAATAATGTCTCTGCTTTTAAATATGTTATCTAGGTTGGTCAAAACTTTTCTTCCAAGGAGTAAGCGTCTTTTAATTTCATGGCTGCAACCACCATCTGCTGTGATGTTGGAGCCCAAAAAAATAGTCTGACACTGTTTCTACTGTTTCCTATCTATTTCCCATGAAGTGATGTGACTGGATGCCACAATCTTCGTTTTCTGAATGTTGACCTTTAAGCCAAGTTTTTCACTCTCCTCTTTCAGTTTCATGAAGAGGCTATTTAGTTCCTCTTCAGTTTCTGCCATAAGGGTGGTGTCATCTGCATATCTGAGGTTATTGATATTTCTCCTGGCAATCTTGATTCCAGCTTCTGTTTCTTCCAGTCCAGTGTTTCTCATGATGTACTCTGCATATAAGTTAAATAAGCAGGGTGACAATATACAGCCTTGGCATACTCCTTTTCCTATTTGGAACCAGTCTGTTGTTCCATGTCCAGTTCTAACTGTTGCTTCCTGACCTGCATACAGATTTCTCAAGAGGCAGGTCAGGTGGTCTGGTATTCCCATCTCTTTCAGAATTTTCACAGTTTATTGTGATCCACACAGTCAAGGGCTTTGGCATAGTCAATAAAGCAGAAATAGATGTTTTTCCGTAACTCTCTTCTTTTTCCATGATCCAGCGGATGTTGGCAATTTGACCTCTAGTTCCTCTGCCTTTCCTAAAACCAGCTTGAACATCAGGCAGTTCACATTTCACGTACTGCTGAAGACTGGCTTGGAGAATTTTGAGCATTACTTTACTAGCATGTGAGATGAGTGCAATTGTGAGGTATTTTGAGCATTCTTTGGCATTGTCTTTCTTTGGGATTGGAATGAAAACTGACTTTTCCAGTCCTGTGGCCACTGCTGAGTTTTCCAAATTTGCTGGCATATTGAGTGCAGCACTTTCGCAGCATCATCTTTCAGGATTTGAAATAGCTCAACTGGAATTCCATCACCTCCACTAGCTTTGTTCGTAGTGATGGTTTCTAAGGCCCACTTGACTTCACATTCCAAGATGTCTGTCTCTAGATGAGTGATCACACCATCGTGATTATCTGGGTCATGAAGATCTTTTTTGTACAGTACTTCCGTGTATTCTTGCCACCTCTTCTTAATATCTTCTGCTTCTCTTAGGTCCATACCATTTCTTCCTTTATTGAGCCCATCTTTGCATGAAATATTCCCTTGGTATCTCTAATTCTCTTGAAGTGATCTCTAGTCTTTCCCATTCTGTTGTTTCCCTCTATTTCTTTGCATTGATTGCTGAAGAAGGCTTTCTTATCTCTCCTTGCTATTCTTTGGAACTCTGCATTCAGATGCTTATATCTTTCCTTTTCTTCTTTGCTTTTTGCTTCTCTTCTTTTCACAGCTATTTGTAAGGCCTCCCCAGACAGGCCTTTTGCTTTTTTACATTTCTTTTCCATGGGGATGGTCTTTATCCCTATCCTCTGTACCATGTCACGAACCTCATTCCATAGTTCATCAGGCACTCTATCTATCAGATCTAGGCCCTTAAATCTATTTCTCACTTCCACTGTATAATCATAAGGGATTTGATTTAGGTCATGCCTGAATGGTCTAGCGGTTTTCCCTACTTTCTTCAATTTAAGTCTGAATTTGGTAATAAGGAGTTTATGATCTGAGCCACAGTCAGCTTCTACTCTTGTTTTTGTTGACTGTATAGAGCTTCTTCATCTTTGGCTGCAAAGAATATAATCAATCTGATTTCGGTGTTGACCATCTGGTGATGTCCATGTGTAGAGTCTTCTCTTGTGTTGTTGGAAGAGGGTATTTGATATGACCAGTGCATTTTCTTGGCAAAACTCTATTAGTAATTGCCCTGCTTCATTCTGAATTCCAAGGCCAAATTTGCCTGTTACTCCAGGTGTTTCTTGACTTCCTACTTTTGCATTCCAGTCCCCTATAATGAAAAGGACATCTTTTTTGGGTGTTAGTTCTAAAAGGTCTTGCAGGTCTGCATAGAACCATTCAATTTCAGCTTCTTCAGCGTTACTGGTCGGGGCATCGACTTGGATTACCGTGATATTGAATGGTTTGCCTTGGAGACGAACAGAGATCATTCTGTCATTTTTGAGATTGCATCCAAGTACTGTATTTTGGACTCTTTGGTTGACTATGATGGCTACTCCATTTCTTCTAAGGGATTCCTGCCCGCAGTAGTAGATATAATGGTCATCTGATTTAAATTCACCCATTCCAGTACATTTTAGTTTGCTGATTCCTAGAATGTCGATGTTCACTCTTGCCATCTCTTGTTTGACCACTTCCAATTTGCCTTGATTCATGGACCTGACATTCCATATGCTAAATTTAGCAGGTAGCATTGTTTTTTTTGTCCCAATAACTTACTTTCTAGCACTAGAGAAATTTCTCTGTCACAGTAGGTAACATCTCTTCTATTGAGTCATATTAAGTAGCCAGTTGGTGGCTGATTAATACTGAGCAGGTTCGGTGAGAAAACCTTAGCCTGCAGGAATCGTGCAGACCAGAGTCATCAGAGAGAAGCAGGAATCCCCACAAGTTGGTGGAAACTTGCCTTCCCATCAGTCCTGACCTCACAGTTGTCCACACACATCCCTCCTCCAGGAGAACTGGGATGAAAGAGAACTCATGTTTTCTTCAAATCCACTATTTAATCTCACATAATTCTGACAGGACCAGTAAAGGCCTTTATCGTATGGTCTGAAACATGCGTTTATATTTCCCCTCAGTAGGAGATTTTGTCTTAGTGCAATCTTTAAACTTTCTAAGCTATAAAGCAGCTTCAGAAAATGACACTGATCTAAGCTAAAGTGCAGCTTTTATTTTTCTGTTGAGATAAATGGAAGAAATAAAGCAAATAAAAACACCATCTTCCAAGTGTATATGGTAAAAAGAAAAGCTGTAATACATAGGTACAACAGAATACTCTTCAACCATAAAAAAGAATAAAATAGTACTCCTTGTAACAATGTGGATGAACCTAGAGATGGTCATACTAACTGCCTGAATATTGAATGTAATTTGCTGTTGTATCCGACTCTTTGCGACCCCATGGACTGGAACCCACCAGGCTCCTCTGTCCATAAGATTCTCCAGGCAAGAATACTTGAGTGGGTTGCCATTTCCTTCTCCAAGAGACCTTCATGAACCAGAGATCGAACCCAGGTCACCCACATTTCAGACAGATTCTTTACTGTCTGAATCCCATGCTAAGTAATGTAAGTCAGAGACAGAAAGATAACTAGCATATGATATCATTTATGTGCAGAGTCTAAAATACAACACAAATGAATTTATCTGCAAAACACAGACTCACAGACATAGACCACATGCTTGTGGTTGCTAAGCGGCAGCGAGAGAAGGATTGGGAGTTTCAGATTCACAGAAAGATAAAAACTATTGCATACAGGATGGATAGACAAAAAGGGCCTACTGTAGAGCACAGGGAAGTGTATTCATTGTCCTGGGATAAACCATAATGGAAAACAATGCAAAAGAATATATACATGTGTATATACACATATACATGTGTATGTGAATAACTTTCCTGTAGAGCAGAAAGTAAAACAGTATTGTTAATCAACTATAATCGAACATAAAATTAAAAAAATGATTCTTGAAGCCCCCAAAGACAAAACTTGTGGAATCAGAGGTGCTTACTCCAATCACAGAGTCTGTAAACCATCTTAATTTGAACATTACCCATGAACGTGCATTCTGTAATCATTACTCCTAGATTGCATCCAGTACATAAAAGGTCCCACCTTATGCACATCCTGGGAAAAATTCCACAGGGACTCCAACATCACAGAGATGTGGAGTACTGAGGATCACCGGGATTCTGACATTGGATCAGCTACCAGCTCTGTACCCTGGACAGCCTGCTGCCTGAGGCTCACCCTGTCAGCCATCACGCGGTTGACTCTAGTAAACCTTTGGTTCTGTTCTACTCACCTACAGAAAGAGTCCCTGAGACCAGACCCATCCTCGTCTCCATGGAATCAAGATCAACAACACGAAGATGACTTTCCTGGTTCCTGAGTAACACGATCCTTCACTCTTCACACTCACACTCCCTCTCCCATCTCCTCTCTACTGGTCAGTTAATCATGTCCTGCTCAAATGTATTTGATTTCTGAGGGTTTAAATAAACTGATTTAATATCATCCCTGCACATGTGTGTCTGTGCAAAAGTCACTTGATCTAAAACACACAAATATAGGCGTTAAATTTTACTATCCAGAAACATATGCCTTTAAGAGGATAGATGGGTTTCCCTGGTAGCTCAGTCGGTACAGAATCTGCCTGCAGTGCAGGAGATGTGGGTTCGATCCCTGGGTTGGGAAGTTCCCCTGGAGAAGGGAATGGCAACCCACTCCAGTATTCTTGCCTGGAGAATCCCATGGACACAGGACTGTGATGGGATATAGTCCACGGGGTTGCAAAGAGTCAGACATGACTGAACAACTAACACTTTCACTTTTAGGAGAGATATTCATCAGAGACAATATTCATCTGCAGGATTAATTAGAGATGTCCTAGAGGTGTCCGTGGGAGAAGGAGAAAAGGAAGTAATCCATCATTGGACAGGGGACAGGATTATGGATGCTCTTGCTCTAGTGAGAGGGGCAGTCGGGTGAAGAGAGATGTCCCCAGAAAGCGTCTTACTCATGTTAGGGAAAGCAACTCGTGTTCGGCTTTACTAAGATGTACGCACAGAAAGTGTCAGAGGACATTGATCATAACTGAGGGAAAATGCCTCTTCTGAGAGCACCAACATTTCTGCAACTGAGCTGAAGGACTCATACTTCTAAACGACTGCAACAGAAGGAATCAAAGATGGGGCAGCAGGTGACACTTGGGAGCAAAATGAGGCAGCTGTAACTGGTCCACATTCCAGGATCTAAAGATGCTCTTCCAGCCAGTTATGGTTCAAACAGCCGTAGACAATAGCATTTCCAAGGATTGAAAGGACTTTCCCATGGCAATGGGCAGAGCACACTGACAGAGGTATTTTGAATGCAACGGATCTAGTGAGCACTCGAGATATAGAACTTATGGGGCTTCCCTGGTGGTCCAGTGGTAAGGAATCCACCTGCTTTGCAGGGTGCTCACGTTCCATCCCTGATCCCAGAAGATCCCACATGCCATGGAGAAACGAAGCCCATGCCTGACAACTACAGAAACGCGTATGCCCAGGGCCCCTGCTCCCCAAGTAGAGAAGCCGCCACAGTGAGAAGCCTGCATCCCACAATTAGAGAGTAGCCCCTGCTCGCCACAGCTAGAGAAAGCCAGGGCAGCAGCTAAGATTCAGAGCAGTCAAAAATAACATACAACTATTTTTTTTCCCTCAAAAACATAAAGATACAGAACTTATTTAAAATGGTGGACAAAAGTTTAAAGATCTGCTCCAAGTTCTAGGTAAACATTACAAGACCTAGTGATATGTAACAGAATAAATGTTTTACTTCCTACATAGTCATGACCTCCAAATGAGCTACAACTGGTCAATGTCAAAGGTACCAGAAATGAATGTTTCCATGGCTTGAAACAGTCGCTCAGTCATGTCTGACTCTGTTTCTAGTTACCCCGTGATATTTATCTGTTGGATTTGTGGTGATAATTTGTTTTTTCCTACTAATATTGATAAAACAAATACACATATCTGTATATATGCATGTATATATACACACACGTATGCATATGTTATTTCACAGTTTATGGCTTGTTTATGCCAGGTCCTGACTTTCAATAGCCCTTAAGAGATTCACCCCATAACTGTTCTGTTGCCTCTTGTCTATCCACCCATCCAATCCAGCATTTGCAGAAGTACTGTGAAGACCAGAGTCAGAGCTCCAACTGTATACACTCTGCTTTACAAGCAGCAGAACTTAAAGAAAGCCCTTGACTACCATTACTATGAACTAAGCAAGGCTGTGGTTTTTCCTTTGGTCATGCATGGATGTGAGAGTTGGACTGTGAAGAAGGCTGAGTGCTGAAGAATTGATGTTTTTGAACTGTGGTGTTGGAGAAGACTCTTGAGAGTCCCTTGGACTGCACGGAGATCCAACCAGTCCATTCTGAAGGAGATCACCCCTGGGATTTCTTTGGAAGGAATGATGCTAAAGCTGAAACTCCAGTCCTTTGGCCACCTCATGCGAAGAGTTGACTCATTGGAAAAGACTCTGATGCTGGGAAGGATTGAGGGCAGGAGGAGAAGATGACGACCAAGGATGAGATGGCTGGATGGCATCACCGACTCGATGGACATGAGTCTGAGTGAACTCCGGGCATTGGTGATGGACAGGGAGGCCTGGCGTGCTGTGATTCATGGCGTCGCAAAGAGTCAGACACGACTGAGAGACTGAACTGAACTGAACTTAACTAGAGAAAGTCATGCATAAATACGTGATCACATATTAAAGTATTTTCCATCTTATTTTGCTATTTAATCTCCTAGTCAGAATCAGGTTCTTCTGACAGATTAAATTCTATATACTCAGGAAAACCATAATTCTAAAATGTGTATGCACCCCAATGTATGGTTGTGTGAGTTGGACTGTAAAGAAAGCTGAGTGCCGAATAAATGAAGCTTTTGAACTGTGGTGTTGGAGAAGACTCCTGAGAGTAACCCTTGGACTGCAAGGAGATCCAGCTAGTCCATTCTAAAGGAAATCAGTTCTGAATACTCATTGGAAGGACTAATGCTGAGGCTGAAACTCCAATATTTTGGCCACCAGCTGCGAAGAACTGACTCATTGGAAAAGACCCTGATGCTAAGAGATTGAGGGCAGGAGGAGAAGGGGATGACAGAGGATGAGATTGGTTGGATGCCATCATCAACTCAATGGACAGGACTTTGAGCAAGCTTCAGGAGTTGGTGATGGACAGGGAGGCCTGGCATGCTATGGTCCATGGGGCCGCAAAGAGTTGGACACGACGGAGTGACTAAACTGAACTGAACTGAACCTGAATGTTCACAACAGCACTCTTTAAGATACCAGGACATGGAAGCAACCTAAACACACATCAGCAGAGGAATGAAAAGAGATGTGGTATATAAACATCTATATGTGTATATATATATATATATGCACACACACAGAATGGACTATTACTTAGCCTTTTGCAGAAATGCAGATGGACCCACACACTATCACACCGAGTGAAGTTAGAGAGAGCAAAACAAACACTGTATAATAATCCATATATGTGAAATCAAGAAAAATAATGCATGTGAATCTATTTCCAAAATAGGAGTAATGACCATAAATGTAGAAAAAATGTATGGACACCAAGGGAGCAAGAGGGGTGGGATGACCTGGGAGTTTGGGATTGACACATACACCTATTGATATTATATATAAAATAGATAATTAATGAGAACCTACTCTATAGTAAGGAGAAGGCAATGGCACCCCACTCCAGTACTCTTGCCTGGAAAATCCCATGGACGGAGAAGCCTGGTAGGCTGCAGTCCATGAGGTCGCGAGGAGTCGGACACAACTGTGAGACTTCACTTTCACTTTTCACTTTCATGCTTTGGAAAAGGAAATGGCAACGCACTCCAGTGTTCTTGCGTGCAGACTCCCAGGGACGGCAGAGCCTGGAGGGCTGCTGTCTATGGAGTAGCACAGAGTCGGACACGACTGAAGCGACTTAGCAGCAGCAGCAGCAGCAGCAGCAGCACTCTATAGCACAAGGAAGTCTCTACTCAGTGTTTTGTGGTGACCTAAATAGGCAGGAAATCCACAAAAGAGGGCACACATGTTCACGTATAGCTGATTCATACTGCTGTAGAGCAAAAACTACATAAGAGTGTAAAGAAACAATAGTCCAACAAAATGTTTAAAAATTCTAGAGATGTACACATGCTTTTCCCTTAACCCACAAACATTAACATACTGGAGAGCAGTCTTTGTTTTACACATACCTGAGAACTAAAGTATAAACAGAATTGTAGTTCTGTGTATTTCAAGTACTATTATATTCACAGATCACATTGATTCATCAAGAACTAATGCATGACTCTAATTTTTCTATTTTCCACTATCACTGTGCCACAGCTGCTAGACTGTTAAATTTATTTCTGAATGTTCCAACGTTGCAATCAACAAATCAGTTAATGGTTTTTATGTGTATCTATTGTTTCATAATTTATTTTTTTTTCAGAAATAAATTTTAATCTGAGCACCGGGCACTCTTGACAACACAAATTGACACAAAAAATTAAAAATCACATGTATTAAAGGAATGTATGTGATTATACGTGTGTGTGTGTGTGTGTCTGTGTGTGTGTCTGTGTGTGTGCTTCTTGTTGTTCAGTCTCTCAGTAATGTCCAACTCTTTGTGACCTCATGAACTGCAGCATACTGGGCCTCCCTGTCCATCATCAACTCCCAGAGTTTACCCAAACTCATGTCCATTGATTCAGTGATGCCATCCGGCCATCTCATCCTCTGTCATCCCCTTCTCCTCCTGCCTCCAATCTTTCCCAGCATCTGGATCTTTTCCAATAAGTCAGCCCTTTGCATCAGGTGGTCCAATACTGGCGATTCTGCATCGGTCCTTTCAATGAATATTCAGGACTGATTTACTTTAGGATGGACTGGTTTGATCTCCTTGCAGGCCACTGAACTCTCAAGAGTCTTCTCTAACACCACAGTTCAAAAGCATCAGTCCTTCAGTGCTCAGCCTCTTTATGGTCCAGCTCTCACATCCATACATGACTAATGGAAAAGCCACAGCTTTGACTATATAGACCTTTGTTGGCAAAGTAATATCTCTGCTTTTTAATATTTTGTCTAGGTTGGTCATCACTTTTCTTCCAAGGAGCAAGCATCTTAATTTCATGGCTGCAGTCACCATCTGCAGTGATTTTGGAGCCTGAGATAATAAAATCTTCATAATTTATTTAAATGGAATCCCTTATCAAAGTGAATGTACCTCTGGGGACAACCCTGGCGGTCCAGAGGTTAAGACTTTGCCTTGCAATGTAGGGGGTGTGGGTTCAGTGCCTGGCCTGGGAGCCAAGAACCCACATGTGTCATAGCCAAAAACAAGCAAACAAACAAACCAAAACCAAACCAAACCAAACCAAACCAAAACAAAACAGAAGCAATATTGTAATAAATTCAACAAGACTTCAAAAATGCTGCACAGGAAAAAAATCACAGAAAAAAATGAAATGCATTTCTAGAATTTTGATAGATGCAACAAACCAAGGGGTCCTTTCAAAACTGTGCATGTGCTGGTCTCAAGTCCTCTGGGTTCTTCTCACAGAGTCACACTGAGCTCACTCTTCCAGCTAACCCTGTAAGGTCACTCGAAACCTTCCCTATGGAAATATTCCCTCTGTCTGAAATTAGACCTCAAACACACTCTGAGTTTCCACCTATCTTTGTTTATTTGTTTTCCCCATGTAACATCTATATTTTACTTACAATGTGTATGCAGCATTTCCTCTTGTAAATGTATTTTTAACTGGAAGGCTGTTGGTTACAGTGCTGGCTTATTTCTGCGGTACTGCAGCGTGAATCAGCTATACGTATACACACATTGTGTCTGTCTTGAGCCTCCCTCCCACCGCCATCCCACACCTCTCAGTCATTACAGATCACCCAGCTGAGCTCCTTGTGTGGTATAGCAGCTCCCCACTAGCAATCTGATTCACATCCAGGCAAGGATACTAGAGTGGGTAGCTTTTCCCTTCTCCAGGGGATCTTCCCAACACAGGGATCGAACCCAGGTCTTCCTGCATTGCAGGCAGATTCTTTACCAGCTGAGCCACCAGGGAAGCCCAATTACTTGTTAGGTTGAAGCCCAATTACTTGTTAAGCTCTTGGATATTCTGCCGCCTTTCACAGCAAGGCTGCTGACTGGATGATGTACCGAGTCTGTCCGCTTCTTGTTACATTCTCAGGCTTAGGCAGTTGTAGGCATTAAACTTGTAATTGCTGAATTCGGGACAAAGCATGGAGAGGGGGAATCCTACAGAATACACATTCCTTACGATGTACATGTAGGTAAAAGTTTGCAGCACATTGTACTGAACTTAATCTCTAGTCTGTTCCTGTCAGGAAAAGGAGAAATGAAGACATTCTGGAAAAAATGAAACTTTTGTCTCATTTGGCGCACACACCTTGAGAAGGGCGAAAACTGAGGTTTACGCTTCCTGATGCTGGCTTTGGGTTCCAACCTGGTGCTAGCTAACAGACACCAATGATAAGAGTAGGATCTGGGGGGAATCTTAACTCCTATACAATTGTTATTAATAATGAAACATATTGATCAAGGACTACAGCCAAAGGCTGACTGCCTGAAATACCCACAAAGGAATACACACACACACAGAAACGGCCTGAAACACACACACACGGAACTGGAAACAAACAGACACCAACGGATAAATACCAATTCAGGAACAAAAAAACCAAAAGTACACAGAGGTGAGTCACAATGGAAATTTCCTCAAGGAACCTGTCCTCTCTGATATCTGAGTGATATTTGTTTTCACCAAGAAATGCCCCGTCTTGTACACAGGTTGCCGAAATTTGCCCGCTGAGAACAAAAACCCCCGAGGAAACAGCCCGACTCACTCAATCACCAGCTCTAGCACTGGAGGTTCAGCCAACATCAAACACGAAGACCAAGACACTGCGGAAGTGACTCACCAGGGAATGAAGACCGCTTATGAAAAAAACACGGGATGATGAAGGGGGAGGAGGAGGAGTGAGGGAGTGTGGGTCTTTGACACTGGAGGGGGCAGCATGTCCTGTAGAAAATCTATAGCTTCCTACAAGGACTCAGGTTTCATTCTGGGTCAGAGCAGCTGGTTAACTCAGGTGATCCAGGCATTTTCAGCCTCCCAGTGATGGACACGACTGGATAATTCTCTGTGAGCTACTGGCCTGAGCGTTGCAGGCTCTTCAGCAGCCTGATTCATCTCTAATGACCAGATGGAAGGTGTCAACAGCCACCTCTCCCAGTGACAATCAGAAACATCTCCATACGAAAGTGTCTCTCCTGGGAGCCACCGCGTGTCTGGCGGAGAAGCAATACCCTAAAAGCAGCCTTGGGAAAGAACTTTCCAGGTCTGGTCAGACCAAAGCTGCTGGTTAAGAACAGAGAAATCCACCCGGGGCAATGGTACGGCAGGGAACTTTTAAAAAGGGGACAAACTTTGAGAAGACCTCCTTCTGAAAAGTGTGTGGTTTGAAACCAGAAGTGATGGCATCTCCTGGGCTGCTTGTTAGAAATGCAGGTTCACCATTTGAATCAGTTCTAATGAGGTGGAGGAAACTGGAGCCTAGAATACAGGGTGAAGTAAGCCAGAAAGAAAAACACCAACACAGTATATTAATGCATACATATGGGATTTAGAAAGATGGTAACGATGACCTTATATGTGAGACAGCAAAAGAAACACAGAAATGAAGAACAGATTTTTGGACTCTTTGAAAGAAGGCGAGGGTGGGATGATTTGAGAGAATAGCATTGAAACATGTATATTATCATATGTGAAACAGATCACCAGTCCAAGTTTGATGCATGAACCCGGGCACTCAAAGCCGGTGCACTGGGATGACCCTGAGGGATGGGATGGGGAGGGAGGTGGGAGGGGGTTCAGGATGGGCTCACATGTACACCCATGGTGATTCATGTCAGTGTATGGCAAAACCCACTACATACTGTAAAGTAATTAACCTCCAATTAAAATAAGTAAATTGATTAAAAAACAAAAAAGAAATGCAGGCTCAGGCTCAACACTAAACAAGCTCCATCAGAACCAGCGGCGTGTGTCACCTTGTCTGGGGTCACCGAGCATCTTCCTCTTTGAGAATCACTGTATAGAGAAGGTCACCAACGTAGATCTCAAAAACTGTGCTTGTGGGACTTCCCTGGTGATCCAGTAGCTGAGAACCTGCCTCCCAGTGCTGGAGACCGCAGGTTCAATCCCTAGATGGGGAACTTCGACCCCACACGCTCCAGGGAAGCTGAGTCCACATGATGCACTCCTGAGCTTGTTAACTGCTGCAGAGAAATAACAATTCTGACCCAGGCTGGAGCTCTTTCGATCACTTGCTTTTCACTGCTGCTGTTATTATAATCATATATAATCAAAGTCAAAGTTGTTAGTCAATCAGTCATGTCTGCCTCTTTGTGACCCCGTGAACTGTGTAGCCTGCCAGGCTCCTCCATCCATGGGATTTCCCAGGCAAGAATACTGGAGTGAGCAACTGTTCCCTGCTCCAGGAGATTTTTCCGACCAGGGAAGGAACCTGCCTCTCTTGTATTTCAGGAAGATTCTTTACCACCTGAGCCACCATGAAAGCTCAATGATGCATAACGACCTGCCTCAAAGGACACTACCCCTCTGCGTGATTATAAACTCAAGTGCCTTTCTTCAGTTTGTAGAGAGGTCATCTGAACCTGACCACCTGTGAGTGGCTACAAAAAAGAAGAGATAAACACACCCCTTTCCAAGGCTGCTCCTTCCCAGAGATGCCTTGCAAGACTGAAGACACACGTTACGTCACTTCCTCACTACCTCTCACTCTTTGTTGTGCCCTTTGGTGTTAGTTCCTCATTGCTTCTCTCCATCTGACTCTATAAAAGAACCTGGCATCCAGAACCCAACAGGATATCTGCCCTGAGATTTCGGTCTGCCATCTTCTCGGTCAGCTGGCTTTCCAAATGAAACCATATTCCTGGCTTCAGTGCGTAGTCTCCAGATGCAGTGGCCTGCTGTGTGGTGACCAGACGGAGCTTGGACTTAGCCAGAAATCTGCCTTAGCCAGCCAGGAGCCGCGATGCTTGAGGCTAGCCGGCCATGATCAGAAAATATTTGGGCAAGACCCTGTCTGCGGAGATCATTTGCCCTCAGGACTTCCGTGCAAATGAGGCACATATTGGTTCAAGCAAATCACTGACCTCACTTACCCCTGGTCGCTGCCTTCCTGGCATGACTATGCAGACTTCTCATTCTGCCTTTCCTGGTGCCTTCACCTCTTTCCCCTTCAGTCCACATTGATTTACAGGAGCCTAGATGTTGCCTCTGAGCCTTCCCTAGAGGTCTTCTCCCCTAAGCTAAATGAGTAAAAGTAAAGCTTTCCAACATAGGTAAAGGGTATGTCAAGTCCTCCAATTTCATTGAGGTAACCATTTCCAGTTCTTTCAAAAAGAAAAAGAAAACTGTCTTTGTTTTACAAATGTAGTCTTTTCAGGACCCAAGGTGGCTCCCAAAATCCTTTACCACTGCAAAACCTTACCCATTTATCTTAAGAGGCTTGTGAATATTAAACAAGGGGGAAAGAAAGTCATCCTAGGAAGAATTTGCCTGTAGTTTTGAGATGAAAATGTCCCATATGGTCTTCTCAGGAACACTCATCTGCGCTGCCTTTTATACACGCAAATTTAAGAGAGTAACGTAATTTAGAAGTTGGTTTGTACAAGACACTTATAAATTTATATTTCTGCAAATATTCAGCCATCTAGCTAAGTGAGCTTAACTTGTTCCATTTGTCAGAAACCTCATTTGAATCTAAACTTTTGCAAATTGATGGGTTTTTTACGTTGCTCCACCTGACTTAGGACTGAATTCTTGAAATATAAACTGAGGCCTCTCTGTTGCTGTGTGTATGCATCTTTGTCTTTGGATAACACTGCCACAGTTGATTTACAAAAGAGCTCTATTTAATTAAGTGAATGTAAGTGCTCACAAACATACAGACCAAACAATTCTAAGTAAAAGAAAAAAATTATGCCAAATGACTGTCACATTCACATGAACCAAGATATTCCATATTAAATTAGTGTCTGGTATTAAAGTGTAAGTTTGTTGATCTAATTAATATAGACCTGTCTTGATTATCAACATTAGATGTAACTTTAAGTATGGTTATTCCAGTAGTCATGGATGAATGTGAGAGTTGGACTATAAAGAAAGCTGAATGGTGAAGAATTGATGCTTTTGAACTGTGGTGTTGGAGAAAACTCTTGAGAGTCCCTTGGACTGCAGGGAGATCAGACCAGTCCATGCTAAATGAAACCAGTCCTGTATATTCAATGGAAGGACTGGTACTGAAGCTGAAATTCCAATACTGTGGCTACGTGATGTTAAGAGCTGAGTCACTGGAAAAGATCCAGATGCTGGGAAAGATTGAGGGAAGGAGGAGAAGGGGACAACAGAGGATGAGATGGTTGGATGGCATCACTGAATTACTGGACATGAGTTTGGGAAGACTCCGGGAATAGGTGATGGACAGGGAGGCTTGACGTGCTGTGGTTCATGGGGTCACAAAGAGTCAGAAATGACTGAGCAACTGAACTGAACTGATAATATTTGAATTGTGTCAATGTTTAACAGAAGCTAAACAAAATCTTATCATATCTCTTACAAATCTGTCAGCAAGGAAAGTAACTCAATGTGAAGAAACTTTTGAGGAAAGTATGCAAATGAACCAGGAATTTTGAGTGAACTTTTAGAAAGACTTCCTTCTGCCTTTTAGGATCTCTCCAGATATTCTACAACTTAGAAGTTAAAATTATGCTGAAACAGTTATGTGACAAAAGATTTGTGGATAAGGGTTCCAAAATGGGTTTTGTACTTGATCACTCAGGACTGAGTTGTTTAAAACAGGTTTAATTGAATAAATGAATTTTTAATGTAAACAGAAGCAAAATGTAAATTTGTTTAAAAAAAAAGGCACGTTTTCGAAGATGTTCAGTTGCTTTTTATAGCAAATGTTGTTTCTTTACCTTTTTAAGTGATCTGTTCTGTATTTGCCTTTGAACATTTTTATTATCACTTTGGCTTAGTAAATAACTTCTTTGACAGAAACCTATAAGCCTGTTGTGTTTAAAAACATTTTTTTCCTGAAAGTTCTTTTGACAAAAGTCTCAAATCAAATTAGCTCTATCTAACTTTGGGATGTTTCAAAGGGCCCCCAAAACACCCCAAAGGAAGATATTGACCTAATTAGGTTCACTTCATATGTTAAACTGCATGGGAGGTGTTTTCAGATTAGTAATAAATCTTAAGTTATATTGTAAATGATAAAGATAGTCTAGAGATTATGTAGACTTCCTACAAATCTGATATGTTCTGGTAGCATATTATTAGTCATAATTCTAGTTATTATCTGAAAGTGTTGTAGGTCACAGCAGTAACTGGGTTGGTTTCTAATTACATTGTACTCAGATTTAAACTTGACCTCGGAAGCCTTTTCTCATTATAGACAGCTATGGTTTCACTCTTATGCCTTTGGAGAAATGCGTTCCATTCAAGAACAGTGATGTAAAAAAAGAATTTTGGATGAACACAAGTTTCTGACATTCCGACCATAATGCTGAACTGAGAAAAAAACAATTATGAAAGAATTCTGATGGGAAACCTGAAGGCTTCATAAAGCTGTTAACATAAAGAATGACTTACATAGACCAGAGTGGACTAGTACATATGGTCATAAATATTATGATTTCTGTATAAAAATTTACTGGTTTAACCTGTATTTTCCAAGTGTAAGAAAAAAATCCTCTCTTAAAATAATTATGACTTATACTACCTTGGTAAATTATAAGTGTTGTGAGTCAAACGGAAACATTTATCTTTTTCTCTCTACCTAGTTGACTCTGCCAATATAGGCTTGTCTCAACCATTAAGCCATGAAAAAATGTGCGTGGCCAGTACGATGAAACTGTAGATAGCTCATTAAATCAGTTATGCCTTCTTGGGTTGCTTAATTATCGCAACTGGATTAAAACTAGTTATACGAACCGTTGTTTAACTTTGTTTTTTGTCTTCAAATGATGCCTCATGTTTCCCTGCTGAACTACGTCTCTGTCTATGTTACTAGCTCCATTGCTTATATCCTGTCTAATTTCTAAGGTTGTTGACTCTTGCGGTAACCAGTACGTAATCTGGCTTCCATACCTCTGTGGCTAAACATTTTGAGAAAATCACATGTATAACATAAAATAATTGGAACAGTGTGATTCTAGGTATGGGAAGAAGCTACAAGGGAAAATATCTCCTGGATTATAGTTGGCTGCAAGCCAGGGATTTTTAAATTACTGCTGGCCCTGGTACCAAACATAACACCTGTCATGGCTTAAAAAGAACACATGACTGGACTGGACAAAAACAAACAAGCAAAATCACTGAAGTGAGACTCTCAACTCAGTGGGACAAAAGTTGATCAGAAAGTGCCTTGCAGACATTGGTCACATTCATGAACCTGAGAGATGGAACCAGCAATTGCAGCCCTCCAATGTGCAGTCCATGGGGTCACAAAGAGTTGAACACGACTGAGTGACTGAACTGAACTGAACATGAGTTGGCGAGCCCTGAGGAAGAGGAATACCTGCCACTTAGCAGTCACCAGACTTCAGTCACTGCACATGGTGAACCCTGAGGAAACGCTGAGAAAGCAGGATTATGGGCCTCCAGGTGGCTGAGGTGCAGACCAAGGAAATCATTTCAATAAGCCATGGCTTTTTGATCTTCGCATATATAATGAGATGCTTCCATGACTTGTGAAGCTGCCTTCTGGGTTTCAAGCAGTCTTTCTAAGTCCAGACTTCTAGACCCTTCACAAAGAGGAACCAAAAGAAGACACATGTCAACAGGTATAACACTAAGCAGCAATGGGAGACACCCCCAGAAAGAGGAATCTGATAAAGCAGGACGGTCGTCACCCCCTTTTCCAACAAGACTTATGGAATGGACTGAGATGGGGGGAATCGTCGTAGAGAGGAACCCGCTCTGACTCCCTGTTGGAACTGTTCCTTTTGACTTGCTTTTCCTTGCCATTGCTATCATAGCCATACATAATGGCCTGCCTCAGAGGACCCTGACCCTCTGCCTGGCTGTTAAACTAAAGTGCCTGTGTTCAGCTCACAGGGAGACAGTCTGACCTTTCCCACCATTGAATGGAAGAGATGAACACACCCCTTCCAAAGGTCGGCCCTTGGGAGAGATGTTTTACAAGACTGAAGACCCTTTCTACTTTCCTTCCTCACGATCTCTTGCTCTCTCTTCTGTCTTTTGACTTGAGTCCCTCACTGCTTCTCTCCATCTGGCTCTATTTAAGAACTAGGCATCTGGACCCTGACAAGTTGATTATTTAGGGACTCTAGTCTGCCCTCTTCTCGGCCAGCCAGCTTTCTGAATAAGTCATATTCCTTGCCTCAGTACCTAATGTCTCCGATTCATTGGCCTGTTGGTAATATAACTAGAGAGTCCATGCACCATAACTAAAAACCAGCCATAATGAAACTAAGATTCCATGTGCTGCGACTAAGACCTGAAACAAGTAAACGTGGAAATAAATAAACATTAAAAAAGATCTTTTTGTAATAGAAGCTGCTGCTGCTGCTGCTGCTAAGTTGCTTCAGTCGTGTCCGACTCTGTGTGACCCAATAAATGGAAGCCCACCAGGCTCCCCCATCCCAGGGATTCTCCAGGCAAGAACACTGCAGTGGGTTGCCATTTCCTTCTCCAGTAATAGAAGCTACATATGCAATTATTTTCTTCGAAAAAAAGTGGGTTTGTGGTTGATTATGTCACATTAAATTCTAATTGCATTGGAACCTTGCTCGTGAATGTTAGAGGGAATGCCCAGTTTTGGGTAACCAAGCTCAATAGCCTCCTTCACTGTTTTAGATAAGAGTTGTGCAATCTAAGATGTAAAAACAGTGCTAACAGAGAAAACAGACAAGCAAGACAAAATTAATATACTGGGAGAGAGAGGCTTCATAGTTACAGGAACGTGGATAAATTTGAGAAGGAGACATAGCAAGCCTAGCTTTAGCATTATTTTTGAGTGGTTGCTGAGGTAACATTTGAGTAAGATGGTTGTCTTTTTATTTATCATTAGATTATCTGCATTTTGAGCACTATTCGTGACACAGTTTGTATTAAAGGCTGTATGACTTCCTTTTGGTACAAAACAATAGGATTTCTTTTTTTTTAATGAATTTCCTTGTGAGTGGCAATTTTGTTTGTTTGGTTTAGTTTTTAATTGGAGAATTGCTTTGCAATGTTCTCTTCACCCCTTGTGTACAGCAAGCTAAACATCACAACTCTCCTGACGTCATCGCTCTTTTGAGCCGCTCCACTCTCTCTGTCCTGCCCCCTCTAGGTTGTCATAGAGCGCATGGCTGGGCTCCCTGTGTGGCAGTAACTTCTCAGCAGCGTGGCAGGGAAGGAGTGGAGACACAGATGCAGAGAACAGACTCGGGAACACAGTGAGGAAAGGAGAGCGTGACATGAATGGGAGACAACAGGATTTTCACAACTGTTGCTGTTGCAGGAAGAGGGACCCCGTCCAGGGCCTGAAACTGGGCTCTTGTCTAACACTCAGAAATGAATTGTCCGAGGAGACACATGTGCTGACAAAGCAAGAGATTTTATTGGGAAAGGGCACCTGGGTGGAGAGCAGTAGGGTAAGGGATCCCAGGAGAACAGCTCGGGATTTATGGTGATGGGATTAGTTTCCGGGTGGTCTTTGGCCAATCATTCTAATTCAGAGTCTTTCCTGGTGGCACACACATCACTCAGCCAAGATGGATGCTAGCGAGAGGGATTCCGGGAAGTGGACAGACACGTGGTGTCTCCTTTAGACCTTTCCCAAACTCTTCCATTCGGTGGTGGCTTATTAGTTCCATATTCCTTACCAGGATCTCCTGTCATAAAACAAGTCATGCAAATGGTTACTATGGTGCCTGGCCAGGGTGGGCAGTCTCAGTGTGCTTCCCCTAACGTTGTGATAAACTCTAAGAGTAACTAACGATTAATTTCCCCTGGACTGGCAAACAGTGAGGCCTTCTTAAGAAGCGATGGTCTTAGGATACATTCTGAGGGGACACGTGTTGGTAGAAACCTGAAAGAAAGACCTGAAAATGCTGGAAATGCAGAGGTCGAGATGGAAGGGTGATGGTGGGCAGATAAGGGGTGCTAGCTGGGACCACATCCCTGCTGGGAATGATCTGATTCAGGGACCTTCCTGGTGGTGATCCTGCACTTCCACTTTGCTGGGTATAGGTTCTTTTCCTGTTTGGACAACTAAGAACCTGTGTGCTGCTGGGTGCAACCACAAGAGACAAACAGACAAAAAGCCAAATTATTATCTGGATCGAAGACCAAAGAGAGGGAACCATTTCACGGACTTCTGAGACATGAAAGCCTTCAGTCACCCAGATTTCACAGCCAAAAACTACAACAAGATACTGTACAGACGGACGTGTGAATGAAAGAGAAAAAATGACATGGCAACCAAAAGAAAAGAAGGAAGACAAAACAAAAGATTACACTGTTGTTCCACATAAAGACAGAAAGGATCAACCGAAGAAGTGAGCAGAAGACATTCTTGAGACAAGGTGCAACCTAAGCTTAGCGCTCTCAGCTCTGATCGGTCCCAGGAGCAGCCAGGACTGGGTGAGCCCTCTGGGGATTGTCCCTCAGCTGAAACTCACTGTTTCTTCATTTCTGCCCTCAGAACAAGACTAATCCTTTAATGTATTGATTTGATAAATCACTATTGATGAAGATGAACATAAGTAAAAACTTGATTAAAAATACAAAACAATAGATTCTTTCATATGAAGCCAGGAAAATAACTACATGTATAGATTCAGGAAATTTGCTCTTCCCATTTAAATTCTAAAAATTACAAGAAATACTATCCTGCTTTTTCACTCACCCAGAGAAACAACAGTTACTGAGTAATTACTACATGACTGATTAGTTGGTTAAAAGGTGTTCTAAAAAGGGGTATTGAAAATGAATTGTTGACATGCCTTCCTCATGTAAAGTTAAGAGCATTTGAATGGCTCTTCTTAGAAATTAGAAAGGAAGAGCCCACTGTGGGATGCTTTGTGCTGATATGCTCCTCACTTTAGAGAAACAGGAGACTTTCCAAAGGTCACTTACAAAACAGATTTTCCTTGAGTAACCCACATAGTCAATATTTGCTTTTACATAACAAATCTTAAACACTGTACTCTGTTAAGTGAACAACATGGGGAGTGGGAGGTTGCAGGCGGTATGTACCTTGGACAGCTCATCCCATTTTGGATCTCCAGATATAAAGAAAAGTAAATATTCCTGACTTTGAAATTATCACACATGTTCTGTGATTTCTCACTTATTCATAAGCCTCTCTTGAAACAAATCTCATTGTGAAAATGACAAAATACCAGATCTATGAAACATTCTTTTAAGACTAATCTCATTATTAAAATGACAGAGTGCCAGAAAAGTTATCTCCACCAAGCAGGAAACAGAAGATGACGTCTGTGTAACTTTGGTTGTATCAGGAACAACCATTGGTTCATGATGCATCACGCCAACAGATGCTTGCTATAAAAGAGGCACCGGTTTCGCATCCTCTCCAACCCCTGGGACACCCTCAGCTTCTGCAGAAGAAGAGACAGTGAGATGAAGGTTCTGCTGCTCAGTGTTGTCCTTGGTCTGCTTTATGCAGGCCACGGTGAAGCTCAGCTTCTTCTCAAACCGGTACCAGGGGTGGTGCAAGCTGGGAGGAGGCCTTGGGGTATATGTGTGTGTGTGTCCCTTTTGGGGTTTGGTCATGTGGATCCGTAAGTCTGGCCATCTCCCTGCAACTCAAAATTGCTCCATTCACTCTCTATATACCTGTTCTGCATGGCCTCTGTATCATCTCTGCTGTCTGTTCATTGGCTCCCATGCTTGTTCACTGCTCTTGTAAAACAGAAGATCTCACTGCTCTTGGACTAGGGCTCTTGCATTTGACAAGACAGCTCAAGCCAGCTCAGTAATGCCTCAGTCCTTCCTGAGTGACTTGAGTTTTCACATGATTTTATACCTAGGGCTGTGTCCATAAAGATAGGTAACTTCTGCCCAGGTGAAAGGATAAGAGAAACTCCTGAGGAATGATATCAGCAGAATTTGCAGATGGCCGAAGCTTCCTCACAGGAATTTGATTTCAGTTTTCAGGGGAATGGAAAACACATTACATCGCAGCCAGTAACAAAGACAAGATCACTGAGAATGGGCCATTCCACATTTACGTACGTCATGTTGAGTTTCATGCAAACGACACAGTTGACGTCGACTTTTATGTCAAGTAAGTGAAAATCACCCTGAAGGGAAAACAAAACAAAACAAAACCTGTAAGCTCTTGAGTCTGGTGGAGGGTGTGGCTTCTCCATCTGCAGGGAACTCTCTGGCCGATGTTGAGAGTGTGATGCCTTGAGTTGTGGATGAGCAGGGTCTCCGAGCTGGGGTGGGGGCAGTTTACTTGTGAGCCTCCAGGAGAAGTCGTGGTCTTTGCTTGGAAGAGGGTGGGAGTTCCAGAAGCTCCACTGGCATCAACTCATTAAAGGAAAGAGGGGCTCGGCAGCGGGAAGAGGCTCGTGTCCTGGAACCAACCAGGGCCTTGAACCCCTTCTGCAGAATTTGTTAGAGATGGTTCCCACCGAGCCCAGAACCGAGGGTACTGAGAGAGCCCGCAGTGAGCTCTGCTCTGTGGGGCATCCTCACAAGATAGTTCATCACCACTGAATTCACTGAAGTCCTCACAGCCCCAGATGAGCGTCCCAGCTGGTACTAGGGGTAAAGAACATGGATTTCTCCCTGCAAGAATTCTGGAGCGGGTTGCTATTCCCTTCTCCAAGGGGATCTTCCCGACCCCGGGATGGGACCCTGGTCTCCTGCGTTGCAGGAAGATTCTTTACCACTGAGCTGAGACAGTATACATACAGTCAAATTATAATCACACATACAGAAACAGACTCACACAAACACACAGATATATATCTCACACACACATATATGCACGTGTGTTATCACTAATATTTTAAGAACACCTCTTATCATCCTCTGCCATCTTTACAATTTTTGTGTCCTGTGTTTAACTTTTCAAGCAGCCACCCTTTCTGAAATAGGCTTTATGAAGTGTATTTATGTATAATCTGCCCTTTGTCGAGGTCTTAATTCAATGAGCTTTCATAATCCACAATTGTTCAACGAGCTGCACAGTCGAGATATAGAATTCTGGGCTTCCCTGGTGGCTCGGGGGTTAAGAATCCACTTGTCAATGCAGGAGACACAAGTTGCGTCTCTGGTCCGGGAAGATCCCCCAAACTGCGGAGAGACCAGGCACCTGTGACAGAGCTACTGAGCCCGTGCTCTAGAGTGCGTTCCAGAGCCCGTGCTCCGTGAGAGAAGCCGCCAGAGGGAGCAGCCTGCGCGCTGGCACTCAGAGTAGCCCTCGCTCTCCAAAACCAGAGAAGAACCCGCATAGCAACGGAGACCTAGCACAGCCAAAACTAAACATTAGGATCAAATATATTTATATAATTTCTCCATCACAGCTCCTTTTCATCACTCATTAATTGACATCTACCCCTCAGGCAACAGGTAAGACCTGACCAGCTTATCCTCACCTTTTCTGGATCTTCAGACGACAAAGTTATGCACGCTGCACCATTTTCCCTGATTTCTCTCACTCAGCACAATGGTTTTAAAATTTAACTTCGTGTCCGCATATACAGGGAGATGTGTTTTTCAGCCCCATGAAAGGGCTTGGTTTGCATAGATAAAATTTTGCATATTTGCAGCTTTTGGAAAATTGTTTTGTTCCCACCTTATGATTCTTTTCAGTCACTTCAGTGTATTTCCCCAAAGACTGATAACGGTAAACTCAATTCACTGTGGAGGTTCCTTTACAAGGAGTCTGTTCAAAAATTAACCCAATTCTTGTTGAGTAATTTCCTTTTTAACATTTGTTTCCCGTGCATTTTATGTGCCAGTATACCATTTTTTTCACATACATGTACATAGGACAATATAGGAAGTCACCCAAACTCTTCTGTTACATAGCTGACTGTATATTCTTAACATACACTGCATATGTACAATTTCCTTACATCATATAAGCATATCATGTGTACTTGTGTGTTTGCTTGTGTGTGTGTATGTGTCAATGTGTATACACACGTAGATGTGTCTTTAAAGTTTAAACCTTGTATGGTGTTGTGATAGATAGAGTGTGCCTTTTGAAAAAAGTGAAAATTTTCTTCTAACTCTTGGTGATATTAGGGTCTCACATCCTCTAATGAATCACTCCCGGGTTGTGAGAACGCCCGAGGTCTGTCATGATGGCTATTCCTCTCAGTTTCCAGAAACTAATTGAAGGAAAGGCTCGTTCTTACTGGGCTTTCCTAAAATGCTAGACGTCTCCACGTGTATTGGCTGTAAACAGGACCTATATTGTATTTGAAGTTTATCTTTCGAACTACTAGTCAGATCTAATGTGTAGAGAAAGCATCCTTGTCACCGGATAGTTGCTTGATCTTGAACAACAGATTTCTTCTCTTTGTTCTCATTGTTCACATTTGTTCACATTGTTCCCAGGTACTAAGATGACCCAAGCACAATCTGGGGTGTGATACAAAAAGGAACTAACTATATACCGAATTTTGCCATTTTAATAAAACAACTTGAACATATTTTGTCTTTAAGGTCAGATGGAGAGTGTGTCAGAAAACAAGTCACAGGAGAAAAGGAAAAAATTTCAGTTTATCATATTACATGTAAGTATTTGATGTTGAATGTAAGAGTGTTTCACTGGGAGGAGTGTGTTTGGGTGGAAATCTTGGTCTTGACTTCCTTCAGTTACCCCAAACACCTGCATTCTATTCCTGCTAACAATTAGAAGTCAAGGATCAGACTGTCTCCACACAACTGAGTTTTACTCAATAAGACTAGGCTCAGACATCCTAGAGTGTGAAGTCAAGTAGGCCTTAGGAAATATTACTATGAACAAAGTGAGTGGAGCTGATGACATCCAATGTGAGCTAGTTAGAATCCTAAAGGATATTGCTGTTAAAATGCTGCACATAATAAGTCAGCAAATTTGGAAAGCTGAGCATTGGCCACAGGACTGCAAAAGGCAGTTTCTGTTCCCATACAGAAGAAGGGTAATGCCAAAGAATGTTAACTACCACACAATCATGCTAATTTTATATGCTAGTCAGGTTATGTTCCAAATCCTTCAAGCTGGGCTTTGGCAGCACGTGATCTGAAAATTTCCAGATGTGCAAGCTGGGTTTTGAAGAGGCAGGGGATCCAGAGATCAAATTTTCAACATCTTCTGGATCATGGAGAAAGTTAGGTAGCTCCAGAGGAACATTAACTTCTACTTCACTGATTATGCTAAAGACTTTGACTAAAGGCTTGCCACAAACTGTGGACAATTCTTAAAGACATGGGAATACCAGAACACCGTACCTGTTTCCTAAGAAACCTGTATGCCAATCAAGAGGCAACAGTTAGAGCTGCACATGGAAAAATGCATTGGTTCCAAACTGGAAAGCAGTACCTCGGGGCTGTATATTGTCACCCTGCTCACATAACTTATATGCAGAGTGCATCAGGCGAAATGCCAGGCTAGGTGAATCTCAAGCTAGAATCAAGATTGCCAGGAGAAGTATCAAGAGCCTCTGCCATGCAGATGATACCACTCTAATGGCAGAAAGTGAAGAGGAACTAAAGAGCCTCTGAGTGAGGGTGAGAGAGGAGAATGAAAAAGCAGGCTTGAAACACAGCATTCAACAAACTAAGACCATGGCATCTGGTTCCATCACTTCATGGCATCTAGAAAGGGGAAGGTGTGGAAGCAGTGACAGATTTTATTTTCATGGGCTCCAAAATCACTGCAGATGGTGACTGCAACCATGAATCTAAGAGACGCTTACTCCATGGAAGTACAGGTAAGACAAACTTAGACAGTGCATTTAAAGGCAGAGATGTTGCTTTGCTGACAACAACCCATCGAGTCAAACCTATGGTTTTTCCAGTAGTCATGAATGGATGTGAGAGCAAAAAGATCGTATGATGACTGGATGATAAAGAAGGCTGAGCTCCGAAGAACTGATACTTTCGAACTATGGTGCTCGAGAAGACTCTTGAAGACCCTTGAACTGCAAGAAGATCAAACCAGTCAATCTTAAAGGAAACCAACCCTGAGTATTCATTGAAAGGGCTGATGGTGAACCTGAAGCTCCAATCCCTTGGCCACCTGATAAGAGCCAACTTGTTGGAAAAGAACTTGATGCTGGGAAAGAATGAAGGCAAAAGCAGAATAGGATGCCAGAGGATTGGATGGAGAGATGGCATCACCTTCCTGATGGGCATGAGTTTGAGCAAACTGAGAGATAATGGAGAACAGAAGAGCCTGGTTTGGTATAGTCATCAGATCGCAAAGAGTTGGAAGTGACCTAGCATCTGAACAACGAGAAAAACGAGACTAAGCACAGGTGTCGAATTTGTATTTTGTATGGTTCTCACCGTGAGCATCCTGAATGTTCATTGGAAGGACTGATGCTGAAGCTGAAACTCCAATACTTTGGCCACCTGATGTGAAGAGCCAACTCATTGGAAAAGACCCTGATTCTGGGAAAGATTGAAGGCAGGAGGAGAAGCGGACGACAGAGAATGAGATGGTTGGATCCCATCACCGACTCAATGGATATGAGTTTGAGTAAACTGCGGGAGTGGGTGATGGACAGGGAGGCCTGGCATGCTGCAGTCCGTGGGGTCACAAAGAGTCAGACACGATTGAGTGACTGGACTGAGACTCACACGGTTCTCACAGAAAATTTACAAGAGCCTTGTGAACGAACTGACGTTGCCAGGTTCTGTCTTGAGATTGCACATTGGCGTCAATCACTTTTTAAACATGGTCTTACAACATCTAAATCTGATAAAACTTTGGTGGAAGAACTTAAATCCAAGGAAACTATCCTGAGTTCAGTCATAAAGGCAGCTTGTGTTCGAAGCAATGGGGGTGCTGGCTCAGATTTATATCCTGAAGTCCTCCATGAGGGCTCTAAGCACCATTCCTAATTTTAAGTGGCTGAAGAGGTACACGTTTGATGAAAATTTGAATATTTCCGTATGTGATCACAACCCTTGCCTTAATGAAATATTGGCACAGTTGCAAATGAAATGACCTCAAAGAAGTAAAACGTATGCCTGAAATATTTCCCCATACTTTTGTGGATAATTTCTAACAGTTGATGATTTTTAAGCTGTGCTCTCATATTCTTCAGTTCAGTTCAGCTGCTCGGTCGTGCACGACTCTTTGTGACCCCACAGACTGTAGCACACCAGGCTTCCGTGTCCACCACCAACTTCCGGAGCTTGTACAAACTTGTGTCCATCAAGTCAGTGATGCCATCCAACCATCTCATCCTCTGTCGCCCCCTTCTACTGCCACCTTCAATCTTTCCCAGCATCATAATTTCCATATTATTTTTTCCTTTGACTGAATCAGGAATGCTTCCACTGCTATTGTTTCTTTTGTTTTTGTAATTCTTTTTAGCTGGATTTTTACAGAGCAAATAACAAGGGAGGGAAATAGAATAGTTTGCCGTCTTGCACAGGTCTCTTTCAGGAGCTAACCCCCAGCTCTGTTTTGTGTAGTGAGGTATCTCACATCAAGCACAGCACAAGCAGTGACCTTGACTGTGACCCGATACCCAGAAGATAGCTTTACTCAACTGTGCCATCGCCTTCACAGCCAATTCAGTGCTGCTGCTATGCCCACCTTGGTGAAGTCATGGTAAAGAACAGGTGGTCACTGATAATCTGAGGACATGCATCGTTTGGCTTAAATTATCCCAATGCAATCCAAGGTTCGTGGACTCATGGTTGGCTTGGGCATGTTGTATATATTTTCGGGGTTATGAGACGGTGAAGCTGTTTCAGCTGTTTTTTTTTTTTTTCTCCTTCTCAAGCAGACTAATGCTTTTCAGTATTTTAGACACTGAGGAATGGTGTTTTCATGTTTCAGGAACACAGTTGTGCAGTTTACATCTCATCTCACTGAGTGATTGCAGGAAGTTGTGGTGGAGGCCAGGAGAGACAGAGTGGACATAGACAGTTTAGACATAACACACAGTAGGTCAGAGCTGCTTCTTGTCCAGACACATGGGGCAGAGTGGATGGGCAGGGCAGAGAGGAGAGGCGGTGTTCCAGGTGGGGATGGAGCTCACTGCCTGCACATCCCAGAAGGTGAACTGTCTTCAGAACAACAGATTTGGCAGTGGGCTCTGTAATACCCGAGACTGAGGGGGCAGAGGAAACATAATAATTAATGTTAAGTGTTCTGAAGATTGCCTGGCACAGGCTAAGCAGTCAGGAACACAAGCTTATTGAATGGTAGGCTGATTTTGGTCCAGAGAAATCAATGCCATGGCTGGGGTAAGAGGAATACAAAGGCTTTTAGAACTTCTGCTTGGTAACACCCTCATGCTGTTGAAAACAGTGCTGGGGACTTCCCCAGTGGTCCTGTGGATAAGAATCGTCTGGCCAATGCAGCACTCACGGATTGGACCCCTGGCCCAGGATGATCCCGCTTACCTTAGGGCCCAAAGCCAATGTGCCACAGCTACTGAGCAGGTGCTCTAGAGCCAGCTAGCGGCAACGACAGAGCCCATGCCTCCTAGGGTCTCTACTTGACAAGAGAAGCCTCTGCAACGCGAAGCCTGTGTTCCACAACTAGAGAGTGGCCCCTGGGGCAACACAAGCAGAGAAATCTGCGGACAGTGACGGCAATTCAGAGTAGCAAACAATTAACTGAAATTAGATAATTTAAAAAAATACAGTTATTGGTTTCACTAGGACACAGTTTCTAGAAAGCATCTCAGTAGGATAGCAAGGAGTGACTGGTTAAGTATAGGAAAAGCTGGGGTTGAGGGAAAGTCTTGCCTGCTTTTCTTGCTGTTCTAAGTATGATAGCATGCATTGCACCTATGGATAGAGGCATCCATCAGTACCACACGTGCAGTTCATACTGCCCTCGGCCTATCACAATACATCCCACTGGATACAAATGAATGCGGGGTTGTACATATGTATCTCCTCTCTATCACAGATGCGGGTGAAAACCAAGTTATAATTCTTCACCTGTCAGCTGACACCATAATAGGATCTATTCACAATGTGGATGAAGAAGGAAAAGAGACAGAGTTGGTTGGAATACTCGGTATGTATGCATTCTAAAATTCCCATTGGCATTGTCACGCCACGTGTCCGTGCCAGAACGTTCATTCAGAAAATCACGAGGTGTTGACAATATTCACTATTCAGTGTACAAGGTCTCTGTATTCGTGTTCACTGACTTAGATATCCTGGAAGGTAATCTGCTAAGAAACAGGGGCCAAAAATAATTCTCAAATATCTGAAAATAATCCCTACCAATTGACATTAAAAAAATAATTTTTATAGAGTATTTAGAAAAAATACATCAACTAAGCTCAAGTCATGGCTATAATGAGGCTGGCCTGAATTACATCATTTTATATCAGTTTTCTCATGCATTATAACACCTGGAACAGAAACTTGTAAAATAAATCTTCGTCCTGTTAAATGCACTCTTCTTATGAACAGTGACATGACCCCAAATGAACACACAGAGACACTGAGGTGAGTGTACCATCATGCCAGTAGATGTCTGTTTCAGAAAAGGTACTGTGTAGAATGGTTGGCTAAAGAGTAAATTGTCTCCCAAGTGGTATGTGATGGGGTTAATGTGTCTCCACCATGGGAAAACCCTGCTTCCTGCTAAGTGGGGCCCAGAACAAGACAGGAGTACAGGTGCAGGTTCTGGGGAGCTTGAAAAAGAAGCAAGCCAGGTGTCTACTGTGATGGGTTGAGTCTCAAATCCATGCAGCTCCTGCAAGTCTTTGGCGGTCCTGCTGCTGATGCTGGCAGGGTTTAGTTACAGAGTTAGAGGGAAATTAAGTCTGAGGACAGCAGACATCTGCAGCATGGGACATGGGAACTGTTTGAGGCTCTCTTAAATTATACAAGTGGAGATCAGATTGGCACATTCAATTCCTTGTTCTGTATATTCAGAAATTTCTGTGCATTCTCCTTTTTGCATGGTGACTTTCAGGCAAACGCGACCAGATTTCAGACATTGACTATGAGAAGTTCAAAAAGGAGGCAAGTGACAGAGGGATTCCAGAGGAAAATATCGTGAACTTCATTGATAATGGTAATGAAATTATACTTTTTTCCTGACTATATCATTCCCCTGGTATGTAACAATCAGGAAACAAATCAACTTATTTAAAATTTATTTTTCCATACGTAATCTCATGTAAAACGGTGGTTGATGGTGGTTTAGTCTCTAAGTCTTATCTGACTCTTGTAAGTCCATGCACTGTAGCCTGACAGACTCCTCTGTCCATAGGATTTTCCAGGAAAGAATACTGGAGTGGGTTGCAATTTCCTTCTCCAGGCAAACTTTCAGACCCAGGGATGGAGCCTGTATCTCCTGTACTGCAGGCAGATTCTTTACTGACTGAGCTTCCAGGGAAGCTACTATTATAAAATATATTATTTAGAAGAGAAAAGAAATCTTAAACATACTGGAGAATGGGAGTAATCAGAGGCTCTTTAATTTCTCCCATTTTGTTTTTCCATAGATGACTGTCCAGCGGAGTGAATAAAATTGAGTTCAACAGTTTGGTAAGTAAGCATAGTTCATTACTAATGCTGCCCCACCAGATAAGTAAAAAAGGACACATTGCCATTTTATGCCTAATGCCCAATAAGTGGCTTCAGTTGTGTCAGACTCTGTATGACCCCCATGGGCTGTAGCCCACCAGGCTCCCCTGACCATGGGATTCTCCAGGTAAACATGCTAGAGTTGGTTGCCATTCCCTTCTCCAGGGGATCTTCTCAACTAGGGGATTTAACAAGCCTTTCCACATTGCCTGTATCAGCAAGCGGGTTCTTTACCACCTGTGCCTATTTCATACAAGCCAAACATTGCACGTAACAATGATTTGTCCCAATAACTTACATTCTAGCACTAGAGAGTTTTGTCTGTTACATTAGGTAATTTTTCTTATCTTGAAACAGTTGAAATTACAAACTGTTTGCTTGATTATTGCTGAGCAGCTTTGGTGAGAGAGCCTTATCCTGCAGGAATCTTGCAGACCAGAGTCATCAGACAGAAGCAGGAATCCCCACAAGTTGGCGCAAACTCCTCAGTGTTCCCGTCAGTCCTGACCTGATAGTTGTCCACACACGTCTGTCCTCCAGGAACACCAGGATTAAACAGTGCTCATGGTTTCTCAAGACCAGTGTTTAATGTCACGTGACTCTGACAGAACCTAAATGCCTTCCAACGACACTGTCTGAAATATGCATTTGAATCATATTCCCCTTTAGAGGGTAATTTCTGTTACTGGGATCTTTAAGGTTTCAAAAGTAGGACAGCGTCAGAAAATGACACTGATCTCGGCTAAAGTGTGGCTTTAATTTCTTGTTGAGAAAACAACTGAAAGTAAAAATGCAAAGAAAAGCTCTAACTTGCAGATGAATATGATAAAAAAATGTTGCAAATATTCAATGGAATATTGCTCAGCTGTAAAAAATAATGAAACCATGCCATTTGTAGCAATGTGTATGGACCTACAGATTGTCATACTGAGTGAAGTAAGTCAGAAAGAAATAGACAAATGCAATATGTATCACTTATACATGAAATCAAAAATAAGAGATGAGAGAGGTTATTTACAGAACAGAAACAGACTCACAGACATAGAGAACAGATGTTTTTGCAGATGGGGAAAGATTTGGGAAAGATATAGATTGGGAGTTTGGGTCAACAGAGACAAACTATTATAAAGAGGATGTATAGAGAATAAGGTTCAACTGCATAGCACAGGGGCTAAATGCAATATTCTGTAAAAACCTAAATTTGAAAAGAATCTGAAAAACAATCAATATTAATATATGTATGTATACTTTAATCAGGCTCCATTACCCCTGAAATTAATACATTGTTAATTACCTATATTCCAAAATGAAACTTAAAAAAATAGTTCTTGAAGACCCAAAAGATAAAATTTGTGGAATTAGGAAAAGAATGTAACTCAACCACATTGACAGTAAACCACCTTTAGACGAAGATTCACCATGAACATGCACTCTGAAATCATTTCTCCTCAAATGAATCCCAAAAGCAAAATCTCCCACCTTATGTACATTCTGGGGAAAATTCCACAGGGAACCTACCGTCTCAGAGATGTGGAGTATCGATGTCCACCAGGATTCTGTCCACTGGATCCCCTACCAGCTCCTGTACCTTGGACAGCCTGCTGCCTGAGTCTCAACCCTGTCAGCCATCGCACAGTCACCGCTACTAAACTTTTGGTCCTGTTTTATTCACCTACAGAGTCACTGAGACCAGGAACATCCTCTTCTGCATGGAACCAAGATCAACAACATGAAGACGACTTTCTTGCTTCCTGACTAACAGGATCCTTCTCTCTTCACACTCACACTCTCTTTCCCATCTCATTTCTCCTGGTCCCTGGTCATGTGCTGTCTGGTGGCATTTGATTTCTGAAGGCTTACATAAATTGAGTTAATATCTTCCCTGCAAATGTGTGTCTGTGCAAAAGTCACTTGATTTCAAACACGCAATTTTCCACTTTAAATATCCAGGAAATGTGAAAGTCACTCGGTTGTGTCTGACTCTTTGTGACCCCATGGACTATATAGTTCATGGAATTTTCCAGGCCACAATATTGGAATTGGTAGGCTTTCCCTTCTCCAGAGACTCTTCCGACTCAGGGACTGAACCCAGGTCTTCATCATTTCAGGTGGATTCTTTACCAGCTACCAAGGAAGCCCCAGGAAACTGTGCCTTTAATAAGACAGGTGTTCATCAGAGGCAAGTCTGATGGGGATTCGATAGAGATGCACTCAGGTGTCCAGGAGTCAGGGAGAAAAAAAGACTAAACAACCATGGGACAGGGGACAGGGGACAGGATCTCCCCCGGTCCTTTAGATGCAATTAAGACTACACGCCTCTTCGATGCAATTGAACTACCTGAAGAAGTGGCAGTAATACACTGCTGGGGCCATCAAATGGATGATTCTGACATAACAGAGGGAAAAAGAAGAGCCCACTGACAAAGAAAAGGAGACAGCCACCCAGTCTATTAATACTCAGGCTCCCCTTCTGTGGGGCTTCCCTCCTGACTCAGTTGGTAAAGAAGCTGCCTGTAATTCAGGGCACTACCTGCAGTGTAAGAGACTTGGGTTTGACCCCTGGGTTGGGAAGATCCCCTGAGAAGGAAATGATTACCCAGTCCAGTATGCTTGCCTGGAGAATCCCATGAACAGAGGAGCCTGGCAGGCTACAGTCATTGGGGTCTTGAGTTGGACACGACTGAGTGACTAAACCACCACCTCCTGTGGGACAAGATTCACACTGATATCAGTTCAGTTCAGTTCAGTCACTCAGTTGTGTCCAATTCTTTGCCACCCCATGAATTGCAGCACTCCAGGCCTCCCTGTCCATCACCAACTCCCGGAGTTCACTCAAACTGATATAAAACCCCATTCTTCCCCTGAGGAACTTTAACATTCCCTGTCTGATGGAAATATTTTACTCCCCTCTGGATGCCTTCAAACATATGAGAAACATATATTACCCTCTAATGGCCAATGCAAAGTTCTTAAAACTGGACATCAAACATCCAATTTGGGAATTGAAAACACTTCCCAATTTGCTTCATGTCTCTTTAAAGAAAAGGGATTAAGAAAAACTAGAAGTCAAATTGTCAAAGGATGTAAAATATGTGTCTTAGTTTCAGAATACTAAGATCATGGCATCCGGTCCCATCACTTCATGGCAAATAGATGGGGAAACAGTGGCTGACTTTATTTTGGGGGGCTCCAAAATCACTGCAGATGGTGACTGCAGCCATGAAATTAAAAGATGGTTGCTCCTTGGAAGGAAAGTTATGACCAATCTAAACAGCATATTAAAAAGCAGAGACATTACTTGGCCAACAAAGGTCCGTCTAGTCAAGGCTACGGTTTTTTCCAGTAGTCATGTATGGATGTGAGAGTTAGACTACAAATAAAGCTGAGCACTGAAGAATTGGTGTTTCTGAACTGTGGTGTTGGAGAAGACACTTGAGAGTCCCTTGGACTGCAAGGAGATCCAGCCAGTCCATTCTAAAGGAGATCAGTCCTGAGTGTTCATTGGAAGGACTGATGCTGAGGCTGAAACTCCAATACTTTGGCCACCTGATGCGAAGAACTAACTCACTGGAAAGTAACCTGTTGCTGGGAAAGATTGAAGGTGGGAGGAGAAGGGGACGACAGAGGATGAGATGGTTGGATGGTATCACCGACTCAATGGATATGAATTTGAGTAAACTCTGGGCGTTGGTGATGGACAGGGAGGCCTAGCGTGCTGCACTCCATGGGGTCACAAAGAGTCAGACGCAACTGAGCAACTGAACTGAACTGTAAAATATTTTAAAAAAATAATCCTCACGACAGCCAATCAGCTTCTCCAGGTTTACAAGGTACAGGAAAATATCTTTGAGAAGACTAGCAGATAGATTTCAGCCATATGGCTAAAGGCAAGAGACACAAATACCTACTAGTTTGTGTTGGTACCTTTACCAGGTGGATAGAGGCTTTCCCTTGCAGAACAGAACAGGCAAAAGAAGTAATTGAAATTTTAATACATGAGGTCACTCCTTGCTTTGGTGTATTTCGAAAAAGTTCAAGTGACAGTGGCTCAGCCTTTCAGATTGCAATAATGCAATGAGTGTTTCAAGCCCTAGGAATTGAATTTCACTTACATCATCTTTAGAATCTCAATCTTCAGGCAAGGTAGAAAAAGCCCACGATATAATCAACAGACATTTATGAAAACTATCACAAGAAACTCACCTTCCATGTATTTCACTACTCCCTTTAGCTGTGGTAAGAAATACTTCACAGTTTCTAGGACTCAGCCCTTTTGAGATGTTATATGGAAGGCCATTTCTCACAAATGACTGACTTCTAGATCAAGAAACAGTTGAACTAACAAAATTTGTCACTAATTAACTTCTTTCCAAAGATGGCTACAGTCTTTAAAAGATGAGATTGCAAAACAAAAGGAAAATAAAAAGTCCTAATATAATCCTGGGGTTTTGGTATTAGTAAAGGCCATTCCTAACAATAGTCGCACCTCAACCCCCACGTGGGAGGGATCCTATTCTGTTATTCTCTCTTCACCTGACAATGTTAAGGTTACAGGTATCGACATCTGGAATCATCACACATGGATAAGGTCTTGGAATCCTCCCAGAAAATATCATAAGGACCATCCAACACCCCGAGAGCAGAAATCACAAGAGAATTCTGTTTGGAATGTCAATCCACCCTCTTGGAAAGATTGAAAGGACTGTTCAAGAAGGGCCCAGCTAAGTAACTCTTTTAACACAACATTCATAGACACATACTATTTTGCTCTTCTTAGTGTGATAATGACCTCTCAAGTCCCTTTAGATTGGACACAGAAAGTTTTCATTTTATGGGCACATTCTCATGCAGTGTTCGAAAATCGATCTTGTGGTTGGGTCTGTGGAGTTCTACCATTAACCTCCATTCATGGACCGCCTTGGTTAATGTCACCCGTAGATGGATCCGATTTTCAAAAGGTATGTCATATTATGCTTCCCTGGAGGCTCACATGGTAAAGAATCCGCCTGCAATGAGGGAGACCTAGGTTTGATCCCCTGGGTTGGGAAGATCCCCCTGGAGGAGAACATGTTGACTCACTCCAGGATTCTTGCCTGGAGAATCTCCATGGACAGGGGAACCTGGTGGGCTGCAGTCCATTGTGTTGCAGAGTCAGACACGGCCGAGCGACTAGGCATATGTTATTTTGTCCAAGAAGATGAAGATGAAACCAAAAATTTAAATGTCCTTAACATGAATTTATTGACTTGGTGTAATACAACTAGTGCATTGGGTCACAGCCTACATTTTGATTATGATCAAACGGAAAGAGACGCCTATGGCTATTATAAAAAAGAAGCAACCAATACTAGCTATGCCTGCAGGGGAACCAAACCACAATATATCAGTCAGTTCAGTTCAGTCGTTCAGTCGTGTCTGACTCTTTGCGACCCCATGAATCGCAGCACGCCAGGCCTCCCTGTTCATCACCATCTCCTGGAGTTCACTCAGACTCACGTCCATCGAGTGTGTGATGCCATCCAGCCATCTCATCCTCGGTCGTCCCTTTCTCCTACTGCCCCCAATCCTTCCCAGCATCAGAGTCTTTTCCAATGAGTCAACCCTTCACATGAGGTGGCCAAAGTACTGGAGTTTCAGCTTCAGCATCATTCCCTCCAAAGAAATCCCAGGGTTGATCTCCTTCAGAATGGACTGGTTGGATCTCCCTGCAGTCCAAGGGACTCTCAAGAGTCTTCTCCAACACCGCAGTTCAAAAGCATCAGTATATACTGCTCAACAAATACACCAAATCTGGGACCAGTACATATGGATAACCCCAGAAAGGAGGCAATTGATAAAAACAGCTCCCATTTGTTGAAAACAAAATAATCATACCAGATTACATCCTCATAGTACTAAACCTTCAGGATTCTTATCAAAATCTTTATGTAATCCAACAATAACAGTAAGTCATATGAACTCAGCAGATTCAGTCATATAGACAGGGACTGATTGGGTCAACACTCCAGGCACATGATTTTTAGCCCCAAACGGAACTTACTGGATATGTGGGACCATTCTTTGGCCCCAGTTACCCCCAGGATGCATTGCAAAATGTGCCCTAGGATTATTGTTTGCACGTGGTCAAATTTTGAATGAATTACCTCATAACTCAATCAATCTCCCTATACTACAGGTGAAAGGTACACCATCTGTGTTCCACTGGTATGACTACCTGGTTGTAATATTTGTGCCATTACTTGGCACCACTGACATAATACTCAGAAAGGAAGCCTTGACTGACTTGACAAGACAAGCTTCAAATGATAATATGATGGAGAATGTAGCCTTCAATTCCAGACAAACTTTACTGTGCCAAGCTGCACTCCAAAATAGAATGGCATTAGATATATTTATGGCAGCACAGGGAAGAACTTGTGCCATAATTCATACAGAGTGTTGTGTATATATAACTGATTACTCACAAAATGTGTCTGATTCTCTTCAAGATCTGAAAAGTCATGTCCAGGCAATGGCTGATTCCACTCCTCGTTTTGGGACTACCCTATGGAACTGGATAACAACTTCCACCTGGTGGAAGCCCCTGGTCCGAGTGGGAAGCCTTACTTTGTTCTTATTGCTGTTTATCCCTTGTGTGTGTGTGTGTGTGTGTGTGTGTGTGTGTGTGTGTGTGTGTTTTAAAATTTTTATTTTTATTTTGCCATACATTGACATGAATCAGCCACGGGTGTACATGAGTTCCCAATCCTGAACCCCCCTCCCACCTCCCACCCCATATCATCTCTCTGGATCATCTCTGTGCACCAGCCCCAAGCATCCTGTATCCTGTATCGAACATAGACTGGTGATTCGTTTCTTACATGATAGTATACATGTTTCAATGCCATTCTCCCAAATTATCCCATCCTCGCCCTCTCCCACAGAGTCCAAAAGTCCGCTCTACACATCTGTGTCTCTTTTGCTGTCTCACATACTGGGTTATCATTACCATCTTTTAAAATTCCATATATATGTGTTTGTATACTGTATTGGTATTTTTCTTTCTGGCTTACTTCACTCTGTGTAATAGACTCCAGTTTCATCCACCTCATTAGAACTGATTCAAATGTATTCTTTTTAATGGCTGAGTAATACTCAGTTATGCATATGTACCACAGCTTTCTTATCCATTCATCTGCTGATGGACATCTAGGTTGTTTCCATGTCCTTGCTATTATAAATAGTGCTGCAATGAACATTGGGGTACACGTGCCTCTTTCAATTCTGGTTTCCTCGATGTGTATGCCCAGCAGTGGGATTGCTGGGTCATAAGGCAGTTCTATTTGCAATTTTTAAAGGAATCTCCACACTGTTCTCCATAGTGGCTGTACTAGTTTGCATTCCAACCGACAGTGTAAGAGGGTTCCCTTTCTCCACACCCTCTCCAGCATTTATTGTGTGTAGACTTTTGGGTCGCTGCCATTCTGACTGGCTTGAAATGGTACCTCATTGTGGTTTTGATTTACATTTCTCTGATAATGAGTGATGTTGAGCATCTTTTCATGTGCTTGTTAGTCATCCATATATCTTCTTTGGAGAAATGTCTATTTAGCTTTTTGGCCCTCTCTTTGATTGGGTTGTTTATTTTTCTGGAATTGAGCTGCATAAGTTGCTTGTATATTTTTGAGATTAGTTGTTTGTCAGTTACTTCATTTGCTATTATTTTCTCCCATTCCAAAGGCTGTCTTTTCACCTTGCTTATAGTTTCCTTTGTTGTGAAGAAGCTTTTAATTTTAATTAGATCCCATTTGTTTATTTTTGCTTTCATTTCCAGTATTCTGGGAGGTGGATCATAGAGGATCCTGCTGTGATGTATGTCAGAGAGTGTTTTGCCTATGTTCTCCTCTAGGATTTTTATAGTTTCTGGTCTTACGTTTAGATCTTTAATCCATTTTGAGTTTATTTTTGTGTATGGTGTTAGAAAGTGATCTAGTTTCGTTCTTTTACAAGTAGTTGCCCAGTTTTCCTAGCACCACTTGTTGAAGATATTGTCTTTACTCCATTGTATATTCTTGCCTCCTTTGTCGAAGATAAGGTGTCCATAGGTGTGTGGATTTATCTCTGGGCCTTCTATTTTGTTCCATTGATCTATATTTCTGTCTTTGTGTCAGTACCATACTGTCTTGATGACTGTGGCTTTGTGCCTGAAGTCAGGCAGGTTGATTCCTCCAGTTCCATTCTTCTTTCTCAAGATTGCTTTGGCTATTTGAGGTTTTTTGTATTTCCATACAAATTTTGAAATTATTTGTTCTAGCTCTGTGAAAAATATCGCTGGTAGCTTGATAGGGATTGCATTGAATTTGTAAATTGCTTTAGGTAGTATACTCATTTTCACTATATTGATTCTTCCGATCCATGAACATGGTGTATTTCTCCATCTATTAGTGTCCTCTTTGATTTCTTTCATCAGTGTTTTATAATTTTCTATATATAGGTCTTTAGTTTCGTTAGGTAGATATGTTCCTAAGTATTTTATTCTTTTCATTGCAATGGTGAATGGAATTGTTTCCTTAATTTCTTTTTCTACTTTCTCATTACTAGTGTATAGGAATGCAAGGGATCTCTGTGTGTTGATTCTATATCCTGCAACTTTACTATATTCATTGATTAGCTCTAGCAATTTTCTGGTGGAGTCTTTAGGATTTCCTATGTAGAGGATCATGTCATCTGCAAACAGTGAGAGTTTTACTTCTTTTCCAATTTGGATTCCTTTTATTTCTTTTTCTGCTCTGATTGCTGTGGCCAAAACTTCCAGAACTATGTTGAATAGTAGTGGTGAAAGTGGGCACCCTTGTCTTGTTCCTGATGTTAGGGGAAATGCTTTCAATTTTCACCATTGAGGATAATGTTTGCTGTGGGTTTGTCATATATAGCTTTTATGATGTTGAGGTATGTTCCTTCTATTCCTGCTTTCTGGAGAGTTTTAATCATAAACGGATGCTGAATTTTGTCAAAGGCCTTCTCTGCATCTATTGAGATAATCATATGGTTTTTATTTTTCAATTTGTTAATGTAGTGAATTACATTGATTGATTTGTGGATATTGAAGAATCCTTGCATCCCTGGGATAAAGCCCAATTGGTCATGGTGTATGATCTTTTTAATGTGTTGTTGGATTCTGATTGCTATGATTTTGTTAAGGAATTTTGCATCTATGTTCATCAGTGATATTGGCCTGTAGTTTTCTTTTTTTGTGGCATCTTTGTCAGGTTTTGGTATTAGGGTGATGGTGGCCTCATAGAATGAGTGAGCAAGTTGACCTTCCTCTGAAATTTTCTGGAAAAGTTTGAGTAGGATAGGTGTTAGCTCTTCTCGAAAATTTTGGTAGAATTCAGCTGTGAAGCCGTCTGGACCTGGGCTTTTGTTTGCTGGAAGATTCTGATTACAGTTTCAATTTCCATGCTTGTAATGGGTCTGTTAAGATTTTCTATTTCTTCCTGGTTCAGTTTTGGAAAATTGTACTTTTCTAAGAATTTGTCCATTTCTTCCACATTGTCCATTTAATTGGCATATAATTGCTGATAGTAGTCTCTTATGATCCTTTGTATTTCTGTGTTGTCTGTTGCGATCTCTCCATTTTTATTTCTAATTTTATTGATTTGATTTTTCTTCCTTTGTTTCTTGATGAGTCTGGCTAATGGTTTGTCAATTTTATTTACCCTTTCAAAGAACCAGCTTTTGGCTTTGTTGATTTTTGCTATGGTCTCTTTTGTTTCTTTTGCATTTATTTCTGCCCTAATTTTTAAGATTTCTTTCGTTCTACTAACTCTGGGGTTCTCCATTTCTTCCTTTTCTAGTTGCTTTAGGTGCAGAGTTAAGTTATTTATTTGACTTTTTCTTGTTTCTTGAGGTATGCCTGTATTGCTATGGCTTTCCTCTTAGCACTGCTTTTATAGTGTCCCACAGGTTTTGGGTTGTTGTGTTTTCATTTTCATTCGTTTCTAAGCATATTTTGATTTCTTTTTGATTTCTTCTGTGATTTGTTGGTTATTCAGAAGCGTGTTGTTCAGCCTCCATACGTTGGAATGTTTAATAGTTTTTCTCCTGTAATTGAGATCTAATCGTAATGCATTATGGTCAGAAAAGACGCTTGGAATGATTTCAATTTTTTTGAATTTATCAAGGTTAGATTTATGGCCCAGGATGTGATCTATCCTGGAGAAGGTTCTGTGAGCACTGGAGAAAAAGGTGAAATTCATTGTTTTGGGGTAAAATGTCCTATAGATATCAATTAGGCCTAACTGGTCTGTTGTATCACTTAAAGTTTGTGTTTCTTTGTTAATTTTCTGTTTAGTTGATCTGTTCATAAATGTGAGTGGGTTATTAAAGTCTCCAACAATTATTGTGTTATTGTTAATTTCCCCTTTCATACTTGTTAGCATTTGTCTTACATATTGTGGTGCTCCTATGTTGGGTGCATATATATTTATAATTGTTATATCTTCTTCTTGGATTAATCCTTTAATTATTATGTAGTGGCCTTCTTTATCTCTTTTCACAGCCTTTGTTTTAAAGTCTATTTTATCGGATATGAGTATTGCTACTCCTGCTTTGTTTTGGTCTCTATTTGCGTGGAATATCTTTTTCCAGCTCTTCATTTTCAGTCTGTGTGTGTCCCTTGTTTTGAGGTGGGTCTCTTGTAGGCAGCATAGATAGGGGTCTTGTTTTTGTATCCATTCAGCCAGTCTTTGCCTTTTGGTTGGTATGATCCCATTGCCATTTACTTTACTGTTTTGGGTTCGGGTTTATATGCCCTTTTTTTGTTTCCTGTCTAGAGAATATCCTTTAGCATTTGTTGGAGAGCTGGTTTTGTGGTGCTGAATTCTCTCAGCTTTTGCTTGTCTGTAAGGCTTTTGATTTCTCCTTCATGAGAAGGAGAATGAGATCCTTGCTGTGTACAGTAGTCTGGGCTGTAGGTTATTTTCTTTCATCACTTTAAGTATGTCTTACCATTCCTTTCTGGCCTGAAGCGTTTCTATTGAAAGATCTGCAGTTATCCTTATGGGAATCCCCTTGTGTGTTATTTGTTGTTTTTCCCTTGCTGCTTTTAATGTTTGTTCTTTGTGTTTGATCTTTGTTAATTTGATTAATATGTGTCTTGGGGTGTTTCACCTTGGGTTTATCCTGTTTGGAAATCTCTGTGTTTCTTGGACTTGGGTGATTATTTCCTTCCCCATTTTAGGGAAGTTTTCAACTATTATCTCCTCAAGGATTTTCTCATGGTCTTTCTTTTTGTCTTCTTCTTCAGGGACTCCTATAATTCGAATGTTGGAGCATTTCATATTGTCCTGGAGGTCTCTGAGATTGTCCTCTTTTCTTTTAATTTGTTTTTCTTTTTCCCTCTCTGATTCATTTATTTCTACCAGTCTATCTTCTATTTCACTAATCCTATCTTCTGCCTCCAATATTCTACTATCGTTGCCTCCAGAGTGTTTCTGATCTCATTTATTGCATTATTCATTATATATTGACTCTTTTTTATTTCTTCTAGGTCCTTGTTAAACCTTTCTTGCATCTTCTCCAGGCTATTTATCTGTGATTCCATTTTGATTTCAAGATTTTGGATCATTTTCATTATCACTATTTGGAATTCTTTATCAGGTAGATAGGTAGATTCCCTATCTCTTCCTCTTTTGTTTGGTTTGGTGGGCATTTCTCTTGTTCCTTTACCTGCTGGGTATTCCTCTGTCTCTTCATCTTGGTTATATTACTGCGTTTGGGGTGGCCTTTCTGTATTCTGGGAATTTGTGGAGTTCTCTTTATTATGGAGTTTCCTCCCTGTGGGTGGGGTTGTATCAGTGGCTTGTCAAGGTTTCTTGGTTAGGAAAGCTTGTGTCGGAGTTCTGGTGGGTGGAGCTGATTTCTTCTCTCTGGAGTGCAATGAAGTGTCCAGTAATGAGTTATGAGATGTCTATGGTTTTGGAGTAACATTGAGCTGCCTGTATATTGAAGCTCAGGGGTGTGTTCCTGTGTTGCTGGAGAATTTGTGTGGTATGTCTTGCTCTGGAACTTGTTGGCCCTTGAGTGGTGCTTGGTTTCAGTGTAGGTATGGAGGCATTTGATGAGCCCCTATCGATTAATGTTCCCTGGATTTTTACAGTAGCCTCAAGACTTCTCCATCTATTCAGCACTGATGATAAAACATCTAGGTTAAAGATGAAAATTTCTCCTCATTGAGGGACACCAGAGAGGTTTACTGAGTCACATGGAGAAGAGAAGAGGGAGGGGGTAGTTAGAGGTGACTGGAATGAGATAAGGTGGGATCAAAAGAGGAGAGAGCAAGCTAGCCAGTAATCACTTCCTTATGTGAGCTCCACAGTCTGGACCGCTCAGAGATGTTCACGGAGTTATACAGGGAAGAGGAGAGGAAGTAGATAGAGGTGGCCAGGAGGATAAAAGAGAGAAATGAAAAGGAGAGAGACAGATCCAGCCAGTAACCAGTTCCCTAAGTGTTCTCCACCGTCTGGAACACACAGAGATTCACAGAGTTGGGTAGAGAAGAGAAGGGGAGGGAGGAGGCAGAGACAACCTGGTGGAGAAAAGGAGAGTCCAAAGGAGGAGAGAGTGGTCAAGCCAGTAATCTTGCTCTCAGGTAAAATTGGGTACTGAAGATTGGGTTTTTAAATGTACAAAATTTACAACAAATATCAAAAAGCAAAGGTTGAAAGTCTAGAGTAGAGATTGGATTTTCAAAAATACAATATTAAGGAAAAGAAGAAGAAGGAAAAAAAAAGTCACTAGAATTATTAAAAAACAACAACGATAACCACAAAAAAATATATATATATATACAGAGCTTGCTTTAAAAATAGGGTCTTTGTTTTGAAAAGTAACAATAGGTTATAAAAATTAAAATTAAAGGAGAAATAGAGGACTTAAAATTTTTAAAAAGTTTAAAAAAAAAAGAAGAATCAAAAGAAGAGAAAACAAACAACATCAACAACAACAAAAAAAGAGAATGGGCGTAAAAATAGTAAAGATATTTCTGTGACTTTCTCTGGTGTTGTGGGCAGTGTGGAGTAACTTCCAAGGCAGTTCCCTCTGTTTAGCTTCTTCTGTTTGCTGATCTCTTCAGTGTCTGATTTCCACCCTGACATGGGGGGGGGGGGCAGTGGTGGACACTTTTTTTTTAGGCTCACTTGTTCAGTCACGCTGTGGGGAGGAAGGGATACTGCAAGCAAATAACACTGGTGTGTGCTTGCAGTGTCTCAGCCCCACTGGGCCTGCCCCTGTACATGGTGCACACCACTCAGGCTCTACGTTGCTCCACCGGGAACCATCTGAGGCTGGCCCAAGGCTGCATGCACCTCCCTGGTCTAAGTCACTCAGGCTCAGCTCTCAGGTAGCCCTCAGAGGCACAGATTTGGTTGGGCCTGCATTTTGCGCCCTTCCCAGGACCGAGTAGCTCAGGTGTTTGGCGAGCGCAGTCGCTGCGACTTATTGCCTTTCCCATGTCTGCTGCTCAGTTTTCTGGGTGTCCCACTGGAGCCCCTTGTCAAGTGGACAGTGACTGTCCAGGACCCCAAGAAGTCTTATCAAAGAAGCCTGCTTGCAGTTTGGTAGGTAAAGTCTCTCTGGGGCTGCAATTGCCACTTTCCAGCCCTTACGGCTCTGGCTGCCTGTCACCGGAGGGGGATGGTCTGCAGCCGGCTATTTCTGTTCTGTCCTTTGTTCTGTGTATGGTCCTGGTGGTGTCTTATGTTAGAGCTTTTTGCGTGGTAGCTATCCCAAAGTCTGGTATGCTAGCCCAAGTTAGTTCGCTCCGGTTACACTCGCGACATTCCGGCCCGATTCTTAAAAAGCACTGCCGCCCGCGCCTCCCTGCCCAGCCCCCACTTGCTAGTGGCAGATGCAGGCTGTTGGTTTTAATTATTTATTTATTTTTCTTACCTGTTATGTTGCCCTCTGTGCTTCCAAGGCTTGCCACAGACTCGGCAGCGAGAGTGTTTCCTGGTGTTTGGAAAGTTCTCTCTTTTTAGGACTTCTTTCCCGAGCCAAGACTCCCTTCCTGGGACATACCTCCCTCCCTACGTCCTTTGTCTCTTTTTTCATCTTTCATATTTTTCCTACCTGTTTTTGAAGACAATGATCTGCTTTTCTGGGTGCTTGATGTCCTCTGCCAGCATTCAGAAGTTGTTTTGTACAATTTACTCAGCATCGAAATGTTCTTTTGATGAATTTGTGGGGGAGAAAGTGGTCTCCCCGTCTTATTCCTCCGCCATCTTCAATAATGGACGGGCCCTTGTGTTTTAAATTGTCTCTCTCTTTCTCTCTGTAATGTCTTGCATAGAAACTATCAAACTCCAATTGGTCATGGAAATGTAGCCTAAGAGGACATACTGAGATACAATAGATCATCCCACAGGTGGAAACCTAACTGCCATCCATTAACAATGCCACTATATGCTCAAAGAAGCCAGACTGGTCTTCATCCCTTTCCCCATAACAGTTAGAATCTCCATCTCTAGAGGGGGTGGTTTGAGGTAGAAATTGCTAGGCAGACAGTGTAGGACTCTGAGCCCTCAGTCTTGTTTTCAATAAACACCTCGATCCATTAGCCTAAAGCTACACCCTTTGTCCAGAATTGCTGGAACGTGTCCTTGGTCTGATCAATTATTGGCACTCAGACCCAGGGAAGGGCAGTAATTAACTTCTGCTCCATATGCCTGAGAGAAAAAACAACTGGTGCCCATTAATTTTTAGCCCATACATCTGATCCATTGGAAAATGGCCAGGGGCCATGAGAAAGGGTGGCAACTTAATCGAAAGACCAAGAGAAGCCATAAAAATATTAAGCATCTTGACCTCTAAACTGATTGGTTAAAAATGAGACATTTTAAGGGCAGGAACCAACCAAAAAGGTATAGATTAAGGATATAAAAATTGCTGTAAGCCTTCCTTTGGGGGACTCTTTACCCCCTCTCAGTGTCTATTGTGAGAGCCTTGTACTTTCCTTCCCTTTAATAAAACATATTTGCGTGCTACTGTGAATGTTTGTTTGTATGTTCGTAAAGTTCATTCCTCAGCTCCACAAACAAGAACACGAATGTCCATTGAATAGAGTCTATGGAAGCAATTGAGCAACTCTGGCCAGTGTTGCTCTCTGGTGTGTTCCATGCCCCATAGCCCAGTGTGCTCAAGTACCTTCCACACAAGCAGGTGAGGGCTCTCCTTTCTTACTCCTCCCTTAAGCCGAAAACCAGGTTAATTAACCTTGTGTGGGCTTGGGTCAGACAATTAGAAGTCATTACTGTATCTGCTGCTTGACGACTCCCATAACAGGATAAGAGAAACACAGAAATGACCAGACCTTTAGTGTCTGCCCCCAGCAAGATAATATCCAAGCAATCAGGCGCATGTTGGTTCATGCAAAATGCCAAGCCCACTTCCCCCTGGTGACCCCTTTCCAGGCAAGACTAAATGGTGGATCACTCAAGCCACTTTTCGGTTACCTTCACTACGTTCCCCCTTCTACCTGGATTGATTTACAGCAGCCTAGGTGTAAACCAATCCGAGCCTTCCAAAAGGCCTTATCCCCTGAGCTAAATGAGGAAAAGTAAAACTTTCCAGCATAGCTAAATGGGTATGTCTGTTTTTCAATTTCGATGAGGTAGACACCAAATTCTTTCAAAAAGAAAAACAACACTGTCTTTGCTTTACAAACAGACTTCATAGCAACAGCAGGCTAGCTCCAAAAATCTGTCTACCATTCCCCAAACAATTACTGTTTATCTTACTTCAGTTTAGTTCAGTTTAGTTGCTCAGTCGTGTCCGACTCTTTGCGACCCCATGAATCGCAGCACGCCAGGCCTCCCTGTCCATCACCAACTCCCAGAGTTCACTCAGACTCACGTCCATCAAGTCTGTGATGCCATCCAGCCATCTCATCCTGGGTCGTCCGCTTCTCCTCCCACCCCCAATCGCTCCCAGCATCAGAGTCTTTTCCAATGAGTCAACTCTTCACATGAGGTGGCCAAAGCACTGGACCTTCAGCTTTAGCATCATTCCTTCCAAAGAAATCCCAGGGTTGATCTCCTTCAGAATGGACTGGTTGGATCTCCTTGCAGTCCAAGGGACCCTCAAGAGTGTTCTCCAACACCACAGTTCAAAAGCATCAGTTCTTCAGTGCTCATCCTTCTTCACAGTCCAACTCTCACATCCACACATGACCACAGGAAAACCATAGCCTTGACTAGATGGACCTTAGTCTGCAAAGTAATGTCTCCGCTTTTGAATATACAATCTAGGTTGCTCATAACTTTTCTTCCAAGGAGTAAGCGTCTTTTAATTTCATGGCTGCAGAAAGATGTTATGGGGAGGGGAGGTGGGAGGGGGTTCATGTTTGGGAATGCATGTAAGAATTAAAGATTTTAAAAAAGGGAACCCTCCTACACTGTTGGTGGGAATGCAAACTAGTACAGCCACTATGGAGAACAGTGTGGAGATTCCTTAAAAAATTGCAAATAGAACTACCTTATGACCCAGCAATCCCACTTCTGGGCATACACACCGAGGAAACCAGAATGGAAAGAGACACATGTACCCCAATGTTCATCGCAGCACTGTTTATAATAGCCAGGACATGGAAACAACCTAGATGTCCATCAGCAGATGAATGGATAAAAAAGCTGTGGTACATATACACAATGGAGTATTACTCAGCAGTTAAAAAGAATTCATTTGAATCAGTTCTGATGAGATGGATGAAACTGGAGCCGATTATACAGAGTGAAGTAAGCCAGAAAGAAAAACACCAATACAGTATACTAACACATATATATGGAATTTAGGAAGATAGCAATGACGACCCTGTATGCAAGACAGGGAAAGAGACACAGATGTGTATAACGGACTTTTGGACTCAGAGGGAGAGGGAGAGGGTGGGATGATTTGGGAGAATCACATTCTAACATGTATACTATCATGTGAATTGAATCGCCAGTCTATGTCTGACGCAGGATGCAGCATGCTTGGGGCTGGTGCATGGGGATGACCCAGAAAGATGTTATGGGGAGGGAGGTGGGAGGGGGTTCATGTTTGGGAATGCATGTAAGAATTAAAGATTTTAAAATTTAAAAAATAAAAAACTAAAATTAAAAAAAAAAGATTTTAAAATTTAAAAAAATAAAATAAAATAAGATTAATATTAAAAAAATAAATAAAGAAGACATACAGATGGCTAACAAACATATGAAAAGATGCTCAACATCACTCATTATCAGAGAAATGTAAATCGTTAGTAATTCTTATAGATCATAGTGAATTGCAGATATCTTTTAGTAATTTGTAGCCTGTCTTTATATTACTTATTTACTTGAATTATGATAAAAGCTATTGATTTTAATGTTGTATACAGCAACTTTCCCTTATGCTCTATGTTTTCATGTTTTATTAAAATAAAACTTTGCTGCCATAAAAAAAAAAATAAAAAATAAAGATTCCCAAGAGATACCAAAAAAAAAAAAAAAAAAAATAATTTCATGGCTGCAGTCACCATCTGCAGTGATTTTGGAGCCAAAAAAAAAAAAAAAGTCTGACAGTATTTCTACTGTTTCCCCATCTATTTCCCATGAAGTGATGGGACCAGATGCCATGATCTTCATTTTATGAATGTTGAGCTTTAAGCCAACTTTTCACTCTCCTCTTTCACTTTCATCAAGAGGTTTGTAAAAGCTAAACAAGGGGATAATAAAGTCATCCTAGGAAGAACTCAGGCTTCCCTGATAGCTCAGTTGGTAAAGAATCTGCCTGCAATGCAGGAGAGCCTGGTTCAATTCCTGGGTCAGGAAGATCCCCTGGAGAAGGGGTAGGCTACCCACTCCAGGATTCTCGGGCTTCCCCTGTGACTCAGCTGGTTAAAAATCTGCCTGCAATGTGGGAGGCCTGGGTTTGATCCCTGGGTTGGGAAGATCCCCTGGAGAAGGGGTAGGCTACCCACTCCAGTATTCTTGGGCTTCCCTTGTGGCTCAGCTGGTAAAGAATCTGCCTGCAATGTGGGAGACCTGGATTCGATCCCCGGGTTGGGAAGATCCCCTGGAGAAGGGAAAGGCTACTCACACCAGTCTTAAGAGTTGAACATGACTGAGCAACTTTCACTTCATTTCACTTCAGGAAGAACTCACCTATAATTTTGAGATGAAAAAGTCCTATAGGTCTTCACAGCAACAATTATCTGTGTTGCTTTTCTACATACACATTTGAAAGTGTACACTCTCAAATTACAAATGTAGTTTAGAAGTTGGCATGTCCAAGGTAATTAGAAACTTCTTTTCCTGCAAATATCCAGTCATCTAGCCAAGTGAGCTTGACATTTCATTTGTCAGAAGTCCAAATTTAATCCAACTTCCTTTGCACACTGATGGCTTTTCTTATTGATCAACCTGACTTTTGACTGATGGTGGCTCAGTTGGTAAAGACTCTATCCACAATTAGGAGACTTGGGTTTGATCCCTGGGTTGGGAAGATCCCCCTGGAGGAGGGCATGGCAACCCACTCCAGTATTCTTGCCTGGAGAATCGCTATGGACAGAGGAGCCTGGCGGGCAAAACGGTGGCTTTTCTATGGCTCAATCTGACTTAGGACTGAAATCTTGAAATGAGAATTGAGGTCTCTCTTTGTATGTATGTATCTTTGTCTTTGGATAACATTGCTCAGTTGATTTGTAAAACAATTCTATTTAATTTGCTCTAATAAAAGTAAGCCCTTACAGATTTGCAAACCAAACTATTCTAACAGAGGAATCTGTGTGCTCATTTGTGCTCAGCTCTTTGAGACCGGATGGACTACAGCTTGCCACGTTCCTCAGGCCATGGGATTTCCCAAGCAAGAATACTGGAGTGGGTTGCCATTTCCTCCTTCAATGGATCTTCCTGATCAAGGGATTGAACCCCATCTCCTATGTCTCCTGCATTGGCAGGCAGGTACTTTACCAGCTGAGCCACCAGGGAAGCCCAAATTATTCTAAATACAAGAGACATTAAGATAAGTGAAATTGAGGCTCACATGAACTGAGAAATGTTCAATATTAAACTAGTACCTGGTATTAATACTTAAGTTGATTGATCTAAGTAATATACACATTTCATGAGTCACCAACATTAAACATAATATTAAGTAGAATACATTTATTGTGCCAGGTTTAACATAAGCTAAATAAGATCTTATTATGTTGCTGCTGCCAAGTCGCTTCAGTTGTGTCTGACTCTGTGCGACCCCATAGACAGCAGCCTACCAGGCTCCTCTGCCCATGGGATTTTCCAGGCAAGAGTACTGGAGTGGGGTGCCATTGCCTTCTCTGTATTATATCTGTTATCAATTTGATAGCAAGGAAAGTAACTCAATGTGAAAAGACTTTTGAGGAAAGAGTGTAAATGAGATTGAGATTGAGTTTTCAGTGAACTTTTAGAAAAAATTATGTATTTTAGGATCTTTCCAGATATTCTACAACTTGAAATTTAAATCTGTGCTAAAACAAATTAAGTTATGAATGATTTGTGGAAAATGGACTCCCAAAGGATTTTGTACCTAATCAATCAAAAATAACTAAGTTTTAAAAAACTTTCATTGAATCAATGAACATTTAAAGTAAGCTGAGGCAAAAGGGTAAATTTGGCTTCTCTCCTATAAAAAATTCAGTTTTCTGAAGATGTTATTTTGCCTTTGATAGAGTTTATTTTTGTTTACCTTTTTAAATGATCTGTTTGGTATTTGCCTTTGAAATCTTTTATTGCCAGTTTTCCTAAGTAAATATTTTTCACAGTGGCCTATGATTTTCTTGTGTTTTATATTTTTTTGTGTGTAAAATTCTTTTGATAAAATTTCTCAAATCAAAATACCTCTATCTAAATTTGGGATGTTTCAAGGGTCCCTAAAACACCCCAAAGGAAGATATTAAGCTAATTAGTTTCACTTGGTATGGAAAACTACATGGGAAATGTTGTCAGATGAGTAAAAAATCTTGTTATATCATAAATGATATAGATATTGTGGAGATTATATGGAGTTCCTGAAAACCTGGTATGTTCTGGTAGAATATTATTAATCATAATTCCAGTTATTATCTGAAAGTGTTATATATCACAGCAAAAGCACATTGCTTTGTCAATTACATTGTAATCACATTTAAAGTTTCCATCCTAAGTCTTTTTCTCATAGACAGTTATGGTATCACTCGATGCCTTTGCATAAATGCCTCATCTTCAAGAAAAGGTATAGACAAGTCTTTTGGATAAATACAAGTTGCTGACTTCCAGACCACTATGCTGAACTGAGCAAAAAAAAAAAAAAAAAAAAAAAGGGAAAATTCTAATGGGAAACCTGAAGGCTTCATAAAGCTGCTAACATAAACAATTACATAGAAGTGAGTGAACTAGTACATATGGTTATAATTTTTACGATTTGAATCTGAAAAAAATTAGTGGTTTAAATTTGTGTTTTCCAGGTGTAAGAAAAACCTTCTCCTTAAACTAATTTTGACTTACAGTAACTTGGTATGTTACACCATATGTGAGTAAAATTGAAACATTTATCTGCTGCTGTCCACATAGCTGATCCTGCCAGTAACATAGGCTTATGTCAAAGATTAAGCCATGGATAAAAGTGAATGGCCAGTACAATGAATCTGCATATAACTCATTAACTCAGTTATGCGCCCTTGGGTTGCTTGATTATTGCAGCTGGATTACAAGTAGCTCAGCTAGTCATTGTTTAAATTTCTTCTTTGTTTTCAAATCGTGCTTTGTGTCTCTCTGATGAACCACATCACCTTCGATGTTGCTAGCTTCGTAACTTATGTCCTGTCTCATTTATAGGATTTTGTCTCCTGCAGTTACTAATGTGTAATCAAGCCTGCAAAAAAACCTCTATGGCTAAACATTTTGAGAAAATGTCATTTATAACATAAAATAATCATAACAGTGTGATCTATATATGGGAAGAAGCAATAAGGAAAAATGTCCCCTGCAGTAAAGTTAGCCAGAATCCAGAGAATTCTTAATTATTGATGGGGCCTCATCCAAAACTTAACACCTGGAGTGGCACATGGAGAATTTTTTGCCTGAACTGGACAGAGCTTCCCAGTGCCATGGGACAAGAGTTGTGAAATGTCTCCCAAATATCAGTCACATTCATGACCAAGAGGGCAAGACCTGAGAAATGGAACCAGCAATTGCAGCCCTCCAACATGAGCTGGTCAGACTAGAAAAAGGAGAATAGCCGCCATCTAGGAGCCATCAGACTGCAGCCACTCCCTATGGTGAACCCTGAAGAAATGCTGAGAATACATGATAACAGGACCACAGAGAGCTGAGGTGCATACCAAGGAAATGTTTGTGATGAGCTCTGACTCTTGCCTCTTCCATACATGGAAAAGTGCTAAATTCCTTCACTTAAAATGCCTCTTGCATCTCAAGGTCAGTATTTCTAAGTCTACAGGTGTAAAGTAGACACTTTCCAAAGAGGAACAAAAAAGAAACAAAATCTCATATGAAATATGAAACTCTGGCACTGATGGCAGACACTCAGAGAAAGATTCATCTGACAAAGCAGAATGTTCGTTGCCCTTTTCTTCCACACGATTATGGAGTGGGCTTTGAGAGTGGGGAATTCTCTTTGAGAACAACCAATTCTGACTCCTCTTGGCACTGTTTCTTTGACTTGCTTTTCATTGTTGTTGCTATCATAATCAGACATGATGGCCTGCCTCTGCCCTAATGGTAAACGAAAGTGCCCTTGTTCAGCTCACAGGCAGATAATCTGACCCTGCCTACCTCTGAAAAGAAGAGATGAATACACTGCTTTCAAAGGTTGGCCCTTTCAGGAGATGTTTTGCAAGACTGAAGACCCTTTTAACTTGACTTCTTCACGGTCTCCAGTTCTCTATTGTACCTTTTCACTTTGGTTCCTCATTGCTTCTCTCCATCTGGCTCTATATAAGAACTGGGCATCTAGACCCTGAGAAGACAGTTACTTTGGGACATTAGACTGCCATCTTCTTGATCAGCATGCTTTATGAATAAAGTTGTATCAGTTCAGTCGCTCAGTAGTGTCCGACACTTTGTGTCCCCAGGAATCGCGGCATGCCAGGCCTCCCTGTCCATCACCAACTCCCGGAGTTCACTCAGACTCACGTTCATCAAGTCAGTGATGACATCCAGCCATCTCATCCTATGTTGTCCCTTTTCCCCCTTGCCCCTAATCCCTCCCACCATCAGAGTCTTTTCCAATGAGTCAACCTCTTCACATGAGGTGGCCAAAATATTGGAGTTTCAGCTTCAGCATCATTCCTTCCAAAGAACACCCAGGACTGCTCTCCTTTAGAATGGACTGGTTGGATCTCTTTGCAGTCCAAGGGACTCTCAACAGTCTTCTCCAACCTTGCCTCAATACCTTGTCTCTCAGATTCATTGGCATGTTGGTAACACAATTAGAGAGTTTGTGCACCAGAACTAAAGACCTCCCTATAATGAAACAAAGATCCCATGTGGTGAAACTAACACTTGATTTGGACTAATAAATGAATAAATACATAAATATTAAAACAGATCTTTGTGGTAATACAAGTTACATATGCAATTATTTCTTAAAAAAAAAAAACAAACCTGGACTTGTGATTTATTATCTCAACTTAAATGCTACTACATTGCAACATTGCACATGAATTCTAGATGGAACCTGAAGTTTTAGTAGCCAGGGTCAATAGCTTGCTTGCAGTGTTTAGACAAGAGTTGTGCAATCAAAGATGTAAAAGCAGTGGTTACAGAGAAAACAGACAAGTAAAACAAAATTAAGTAACTGGAAGAGACAGGCTTCAAAGTTCTGTTCAGTTCAGTTGAGTCGCTTAGTCATGTCTTACTCTTTGCAATCCTATGGACTGCAGCACACCAGGCCTCTCTGTCCATCACCTACACACGGACTTTACTCCAACTCATGTTTTATTGAGTTGGTGAAGCTATCCAACCACCTCATCCTCTGTTGTCCCCTTCTTCTCCCACCTTCAATCTTTCCCAGCAACAGGGTTTTTTCAAATGAGCCAGTTCTTCACTTCAGATGGCCAAAATATTGGAATTTTAGCTTCAGCATCAGGCCTTCCAATCAATATTCAGGGCTGATTTCCTTTAGGATGGACTGGTTTCCTCACCTTGCAGTCCAAGGGACTCTCAGGAGTCTTCTCCAACACCACAGTTCAAAAGCATCAATTTTTCTGGGCTCAGCTTTCTTTATAGCCCAACTCTCATATCCATATATGACAACTGGAAAAACCATAGCCTTGACTAGATGGAACTTTGTTGGCAAAGTAATGTCTCTGCTTTTTAATATGTTGGCTAAGTTTGTCATAGGAGTTGGTCATAAGAGTTGGTCCAAAGAGTAAGTGTCTTACAATTTCATGGCTGCAGTCACAATCTGCAGTGATTTTGGAGCCCTAAAAAGTAAAGTCTACCACTGTTTGCACTATTTCTCCATCTACTTGACATGAAGTGATGGGACCAGATGCCATGATCTTAGTTTTATGAATGTTGAGATTTAAGCCAACTTTTTCATGCTCCTCTTTCACTTTCATCAGGAGGTTCTTTCGTTCTTCACTTTCTGCCATAAGGGTGATGTCATCAGTATATCTGAGATTATTGATATTTCTCACAGCAATCTTGACTCCAGCTTGTGCTTCCTCCAGCCCAGAGTTTCTCATGATGTACTCTGCATAGAAGTTAAATATGCAGCGTGATAATATACAGCCTTAAAGTACTCTTTTCCCTTTTTGGAGCCAGTCTGTAGTTCCATGCCCAGTTCTAACTGTTGCTTCCTGACTTGCATACAGATTTCTCAAGAGGCAGGTCAGGTGGGCTAGTATTCTCAACTATTTAAGAATTTTCCACAGTTTGTTGTGATCCACACAAAGGCTTAGTACAGTCAATAAAGCAGAAATAGATATATTTCTGGAACTCACTTCCTTTTTTGATGATCCAGTGGATGTTGGCAATTTGATCTCTGAATCCTCTGCCTTTTCTAAAACCAGCTTGAACATCAGGGAGTTCACAGTTCATGTATTTGTGAAGCCTGACTGGAGAATTTTGAGCATTAATTTGCCAGTGTGAGAGATGAGTGCAATTGTGCAGTACTTTGAGCATTCTTTGGCATTGCCTTTCTTTGGGATTGGAATGAAAACTGACCTTTTCCAGCCCTATGGCCACAGCTGAGTTTTCCAAATTTGCTGGCATATTGAGTGCAGCACTTTCATAGCATCATCTTTTAGGACTTGAAATAGCTCAACTGGAATTCCATCACCTCCATTAGCTTTGAAGCCTTATGAAGCCCTTACAGCATGAAAAGGCTTCAAAGTTCAGTCAGTTCAGTTCAGTCGCTCAGTCATGTCTGACTCTTTGCGACCCCATGAACCCCAGCATGCCAGGCCTCCCTGTCCATCACCAACTCTTGGAGTTTACCCAAACTCATGCCCATTGAGTTGTTGATGCCATCTAACCACCTCATCCTCTGTCAACCCCTTCTCCTCCTGCCTTCAATCTTTCCCAACATCAGGGTCTTTTCAAATGAGTCAGTTCTTCACATCAGGTGGCCAAAGTATTAGAGTTTCAGCTTCAACATTAGTCCTTCCAATGAACACCCAGGACTTATTTCCTTTAGGATGGACTAGTTGGATCTACTTGCAGTCCAAGGGACTCTCAAGAGTCTTCTCCAATACCACATTTCAAAATCATCAATTCATCTGTGCTCAGCTTTCTTTATAGTCCAACGTTCATATCCATACATGACTACTGGAAAAAACATAGCCTTGACTAGATGGACCTTTGTTGGAAAAATAATGTCTGTGCTTTTTAATATGCTGTTTAGGTTGGTCATAACTTTCCTTCTAAGGAGTAAGCATCTTTTAATTTCATACTGCAATCACCATCTACAGTGATTTTGAAACTTCAAAAAATAAAGTCAGCTACTGTTTTCAAAGTTACGCAAATCTAAATTAAGTTGAGAAGGAGACACAAGGGAGATGTACCAGGCATAGCTTAGCATTATTTTAGGGGGGTTACAAGAGAATATATCTGTGTAAGGTTGTTCTCTTTTTATTTATCATGAGGTTATTTATCAGTAGTTATGCATCAATGTGAGAGTTGGACTATGAAGAAAGCTGAGCACAAAAAAATTGATGCTTTTGAACTGTGGTGTTGGAGAAGACTCTTGAGAGACCCTTGGACTGCAAGATCAAACCAGTCCATCGTAAAGGAAATCAGTCCTGAATATCCATTGGAAGGACTGATGTTGAAGGTGAAACTCCAATAGTTTGGCCACCTGATGTGAAGATCTGACTCTTTGGAAAAGATTCTGATGCTGGGAAAGATTGAAGGTGGAAGGAGAAGGGGATGACAGAGGATGAGATGGCTGGATAACATTATGGGACATAAGTTTGAGTAAGCTCAGGGAGTTGGTGATGGACAGGGAAGCCTGGCATGCTGCAGTCCATGGAGTCACAGAATCAGACAAGACTGAGTGACTGAACTGAAAAGAAAGTGAAGTCGCTCAGTCATGTCCAATTCTTTGCGAACCCATGGACTGTAGCCTACCAGGCTCTTCCATCCATGGGATTCTCAGGCAAGAATACTGGAGTAGGTTGCTATTTCCTTCTCCATGGGTCTTCCCAACCCAGGGATTGAACCCAGGTCTCCTGCATTGCAGACAGATAGATGCTTTGCCCTCTGAGCCATCAGGGAAGCAATTACTTGTTTTTTCACCACTACTATTGAAATAGTTTGTATTAACAGGAAGCAACAGTTAGAACTGGACATGGAACAATAGACTGGTTCCAAATCAGGAAAGGAGTACGTCAAGGCTGTATATTGTCACTCTGCTTTTTTAACTTATATGCAGAGTACATCATGAGAAACGCTGGACTGGAAGAAACACAAGCTGGAATCAAGATTGCCGGGAGAAATATCAGTAACGTCAGATATGTAGATGACACTACCCTTATGGCAGAAAGTGAAGAGGAGCTAAAAAGCCTCTTGATGAAAGTGAAAGTGGAGAGTGAAAAAGTGGGCTTAAAGCTCAACATTCATAAAATGAATATCCTGGCATCTGGTCCCATCACTTCATGGGAAATAGATGGGAAACAGTAGAAACAGTGTCAGACTTTATTTATTTATTTATTTATTTTGGCTCCAATATCACTGCAGATGGTGACTGCAGCCATGAAATTAAAAGACGCTTACTCCTTGGAAGAAAAGTTATGACCAACCTAGACAGTATATTCAAAAGCAGAGACATTACTTTGCAGACTAAGGTCCGTCTAGTCAAGGCTATGGTTTTTCCTGTGGTCATGTATGGATGTGAGAGTTGGACTGTGAAGAAGGCTGAGTGCCAAAGAATTGATGCTTTTGACCTGTGGTGTTGGAGAAGACTCTTGAGAGTCCCCTGGACTGCAAGGAGATCCAACCAGTCCATTCTGAAGGAGATCAGCCCTGGGATTTCTTTGGAAGGAATGATGCTAAAGCTGAAACTCCAGTACTTTGGCCACCTCATGCGAAGAGTTGACTCATTGGAAAAGACTCTGATGCTGGGAGGGATTGGGGGCAAGAGGAGAAGCGGATGACCCAGGATGAGATGGCTGGATGGCATCACCGACTCGATGGACGTGAGTCTGAGTGAGCTCTGGGAAATGGTGATGGACAGGGAGGCCTGGCGTGCTGTGATTCATGGGGTCACAAAGAGTTGGACATGACTGAGCGACTGAACTGAACTGAACTGAAAGGCCATATGACTTCCCTTTGGTACAAAACCATAGGAATTTTTTTTGCATAAATTATCTCATGAATAGTAATTTTCCTTTTTTAAATTTATTTTTTAATAAGAGAATTACTTTACAATGTGTTCTTGGTTTATATCATAATACAGTACAAATCAGCCGTAATGAAACATACATCACTTCTCTTATGAGCCCCCTCACCTCACTCCATCCTGTCATTCTTGGTCATCATGAAATACTTCACTGGGCTCCCTCTTTTACTGTAACTTCTCACCAGCTACCTGCTACTTGCAGGGAAGGAGTGGAGACCCAGATATACAGACCAAACTTGAGAACACAGTGAGGGAAGGACAGAATGAGATGAATAGAAGACTTATCACAACTTAAGAAGATTATCACAACTATTGCAATAATCTCTTAGAGTAACTGAGGTTTAATTTCCCCTTGATTGGAAGATAATGAGGCCTTCCTAAGATGGGACGGTGTTAGGATACAGTCTCAAGGACGCGTGTTGGTGGGAACCTCAAATAAAAACCTGAAAATGCTGGAAGTGCAGAGGCAGAGATGGAAGGGTGATGATGGGAGAATAAAGGGTGTTAGCTGGGGTCACATCCCTGCTGGAAATTATCTGATTCAGGGACTTTCCTGGTGGTCCACCGGTTACAATTCTGCACTTTCACTGCACTGGGTACAGGTTCTATTCCTGGTTGAAGAGCTAAGAATCTACATGCTTCTTGGTGCAGCCAAAATTAAGAAACAGCCAAAAAAAAAAAAAAAAAAAGACATTATTATCTGGATCAAAGCCCAAAAAGAGGAAATCAATTCATCGTATTTTGAGACATGAAACTCTTCTATCACACAGATTTCACAGCCAAAACTGCAACAAGATATTATACAGAGGAATGTGCTAATGAAAGAGAAAAGTGTGATATTGAAACCGGAAGACTCTCTGGGTTTCTTGGAATTGGGTGATTATTTCCTTTGGTACGGGGAGGGAGGTGGGAGGGGGGTTCAGGATGGGGAACACGTGTACACCTGTGGCAGATTCATGTTGATGCATGGCAAAACCAATACAATATTGTAAAGTAATTGGCCTCCAATTGAAATAAATAAAATTAAAAAAAAGAAAAAAAATCAGAAGAAAAGATGAAGAGGAAACAAAAGATAATACTGAAGTTCCATGTGAGCCATGAGGGAAAGTATCAACTGAAGATGTGAGCTGAAGATACTCTTGACAAAAGCTCTCCTCAAATGTCTGATTTCACTTGAATAGAAGGATTCTGAGCTCTGATTTGTCCTGAAGTAGCGAGTCCTGGGTCAGCTCCCAAGGGGTTTTCTCTTAGCTGACTTGAGAATCCTGAAACTCACTCCTTCTTCATTTCTACACTCAGAACAAAATTAATCTTTTAGTGTATTCATTTGATGAATTATGACCAATGAAGATGGACATAAGTAACAATTTGATTAAAAAATATGAAAAACAGATTCTGTTGACCTTTAAGTGGCCTTGAAAATAACTAGAACTATAGAGTGACTTCCCTTGTGGCTCAGACAACAAAGCGTCTGCCTACAATGCAGGAGACCCAGGTTTGATCCCTGGGTCGAGAAGGTCCTCTGGAGAAGGAAATGGCAATCCACTCCAGTACTCTTGCCTGGAAAATCCCATGGATGGAGGAGCATGGTGGGCTACAGTCCATGGAGTTGCAAAGAGTAGGACACGACTGAGCGACTTCACTTCATAGAGTGAAGAAATAAAGTTTCTCTATTCAAAATTCTAAATATTATGAGAACTACTGTCCCAATTTTGTGCTCACCCAGAAAAACAATTGAGTCAGTGAGTAAATACTACATTAGAGATCAGATGGGTAAAGAGTGTCTGGAAAAGGAGTAATGAAAATGAATTGTTGACATGCCTTTTTCAGACGAGGTTAAGGGGCATTTGAGCAGATCGTCCTCCCAGTTATAAGGAGGAAAGAGCCTGCTTTGGTGCAAGAGGAGGTTAAACGCTTTGTGCCCATGTGCTCCTCACCTCAGAAATAGGAGGCTTTCCAACGGTCTCTTAAGAAATGGATTTTCCTTGGCTAACCCACACAATCGATCTTTACTTTTAGATAATAAATTTTAAACACTCTCCTCCATGTTAAAGAAGCAATATAGGACAGTGGGACAATTTCTATGTACCCTGGATAGCTTATTCCATTTTTTGATCTCAGGACATAAAGACAAATAAATATTTCTGACTTCGAAGGATGCCACGTGTACTGAGATTTTTCACTTACTCAGTCAAAAGTCCACATCTGCATCAGGCTCTCTTAAAACAAACCTCATTATTAAAATGCCAGAATGTCAGAAAAGCTTATCCCTGCCAACCAGGATACAGGAGATGACATCTGTGTAACTTTGGTCATATGAGGAACAAACATTGGCTCCTGACCCATCACAGGGTCAGGATGTTGGTTATAAAAGTGGCAGCAATTTCACATCCTCTCTGACAACTGGGACACCCTCAGCTTCCACAGAAGAAGAGCCAGCAAGATGAAGGTTCTGCTGCTCAGTGTTGTCCTTGGTCTGCTTTATGCAGGTCAAGATGAAGCTCAGCTACTTCTCAAACCGGTAGACTACCAGGGGTGGTGCAACCTGGGAGGAGGTCTTGGGGTATACGTGTGTGTCCTTTTTGGGGTTTGGTCATGTGGATTCATAAGTCTAGCCATGTCCCTGCAACTCAAAATTGCTCCACTCACTGGTTCTATACCTGTTCTGTTTGGTCTTCAAATCATCTCTACCATCTATTAACTGGCTCTCATGCACGTCCACTGCTTTTGTAAAACAGAAGAAAGATATCACGGCTGTTGGACTAGGGTTCTTGCATTTGACAAGACAGCTCAAGCTATCTCAGTAATGCCTCAGCTCTTTCCTTTAGTTGATTTGAGTTTTCACATGATTTTAGACCTAGGCTGTGTTCATAAAGATAGGAAATTTCTGTCCAAGTGTAAAGACAGGGAAACTCCTGGAGGATGATGTTGGGCAGAATTAACAGAGATGGGTTAGATTCTCTTTCTTAAAAAATTAATTTATTTTAATTGGAAGCTAATGACTTTACAATATTGTAGTGGTTTTTGTCATACATTGACATGAATCCACCACGGGTGTACATGTGTTCTCCATCCTGAAGGCCCCCTCCCACCTCCCTCTCCATCCCACCCCTCTGAGTCATCCCAGTGCTCCAGCCTTGAGCACTCTGTCTCATGCATCAAACCTGGAGTGGCGATCTGTTTCACATGTGGGCCAGATTCTTAATAGGAATTTTGATTTCAGTTTTCAGGAGAATGGAGAACCCATTACATTGCATCCAGTAACATTGAGAAGATCACTGAGAATGGGCCATTTCACATTTACGCTCGTTACATTCAGTTTAATGCAGACAACACAGTAGACGTCGACTTTTATATCAAGTAAGTAAAAACATCTTTTGGGGGTGTTAGTTCTGAAAGGTCTTGTAGGTCTTCATAAAACTGTTCAACTTCAGTTTCTTCAGCGTTACTGGTTGGGGCATAGACTTGGATAACTGTGATATTGAATGGTTTGCCTTGGAAACGAACAGAGATCATTCTGTCATTTTTGAGATTGCATCCAAGTACTGCCTTTCGGACTCTTTTGTTGACCATGATGGCTACTCCATTTCTTCTGAGGGATTCCTGCCTGCATTAGTAGATATAATGGTCATCTGAGTTAAATTCACCCATTCCAGTCCATTTTAGCTCGCTGATTCCTAGAATGTCGATGTTCACTCTTGCCATCTCTTGTTTGACCACTTCCAACTTGCCTTGATTCATGGACCTGACATTCCAGGTTCCTATGCAATATTGCTCTTTACAGCATCGGATCTTGCTTCTATCACCAGTCACATCCACAACTGGGTATTGTTTTTGCTTTGACTCCATCCCTTCATTCTTTCTAGAGTTATTTCTCCACTGATCTCCAGCAGCATATTGGGCACCTACTGACCTGGGGAGTTCCTCTTTGGTATCCTATCATTTTGCCTTTTCATACTGTTCATGGGATTCTCAAGGCAAGAATACTGAAGTGGCTTGCCTTCTCCCTTCTCCCTTCTCCAGTGGACCACATTCTGTCAGACCTCTCCACCATGACCCGCCCATCTTGGGTTGCCCTACAGGCATGGCTTGGTTTCATTGAGTTAGACAAGGCTGTGGTCCTAGTGTGATTAGATTGACTGCTCCTTACCTTGGACAAGGGTATCTCCTAACCGCCACCCTTCTTGACCCGGTTGCTCCTCCTGGCCACCGGCCCTGGCCTAGGGCGTGGGTGGCTCCTCCCAGCTGCTGCCCCTGGCCTCGGGCTCGGGGTGGCTCCTCAGGGTCAACACCCCTGGCCGAAGGCGTGAGGCGTCTTCTCCCAGCTGCTCCTGACCTTGGATACAGGGTGTCTCCTCCCGGCCGCCAGCGGCCTCAGACATGGGGTAGCTCCTCCCGGCTGCTGCCCTGACCTCGGATGCAGGGTGTCTCCTCCCGGCCGCCACTGACCTCAAACGCGGGGTAGCTCCTCTCGGCTGCCACCCCTGACCTCAGACGCAGGGTAGCTCCTCTCGGCCGTTCCTGCGCCATTGCAGCCTGGCACTCTAGGCCACTGCCCCTGACCTCGGATGTGGGGTAGCTCTTCTCAGCCAGGCTTAGTTTGTCTGTTCGCCCCCGCTGCCACCGCCTGCGCTTAGTGTTCTTTTCATTATAGTGGACTGGAATGCAAAAGTAGGAAGTCAAGAAACACGTGGAGTAACAAGCAAATTTGGACTTGGAATGCAGAAGGAAGCAGGGCAAAGACTAATAGAGGTTTTTTTTTTTTTTAGTTTTTAATTTTTTTAATTTTAAAATTTTTAATTCTTACATGCGTTCTTGCCAAGAAAATGCACTGGTCATAGCAAATACCCTCTTTCAACAACACAAGAGAAGACTACACATGGACATCACCAGGCAGTCAACACCGAAATCAGATGGATTATATTCTTTGCAGCCAAAGATGGAGAAGCTCTATACAGTCAACAAAAACAAGACCAGGAGCTGACTGTGGCTCAGATCATGAACTCCTTATTACCAAATTCAGACTTAAATTGAAGAAAGTAGGGAAAACCACTAGACCATTCAGGTATGACCTAAATCAAATCCCTTATGATTATACAGTGGAAGTGAGAAATAGATTTAAGGGCCTAGATCTGATAGATAGAGTGCCTGATGAACTATGGAATGAGGTTCATGATATTGCAAAGAGGACAGGGATCAAGACCATCCCCATCGTCCGAAAAGAAATGCAAAAAAGCAAAATGACTGTACATCATGAGAAATGCTGGACTGGAAGAAACACAAGCTGGAATCAAGATTGCCAGGAGAAATATCAATAACCTCAGATATGCAGATGACACCACCCTTATGGCAGAAAATGAAGAGGAGCTAAAGTGTCTCTTGATGAAAGTGAAAGAGGAGAGTGAAAAAGTTGGCTTAAAGCTCAACATTCAGAAAATGAAGATCATGGCATCCGGTCCCATCACTTCATGGGAAATAGATGGGGAAACAGTAGAAACAGTGTCAGACTTTTTTTGGGGGGGCTCCAAAATCACTGCAGATGGTGACGGCAGCCATGAAGTTAAAAGACACTTACTCCTTGGAAGAAAAGTTATGACCAACCTAGATAGTATATTCAAAAGTGGAGACATTACTTTGCCGACTAAGGTCCATCTAGTCAAGGCTATGGTTTTTCCTGTGGTCATGTATGGATGTGAGAGTTGGACTATGAAGAAGGCTGAACTCCGAAGAACTGATGCTTTTGAACTGTGGTGTTGGAGAAGACTCTTGAGAGTCCCTTGGACTGCAAGGAGATCCAACCAGTCCATTCTGAAGGAGATCAACCTTGAGGTTTCTTTGGAACGAATGATGCTAAAGCTGAAACTCCAGTACTTTGGCCACCTCATGGGAAGAGTTGACTCACTGGAAAAGACTCTGATGCTGGGAGGGATTGGGGGCAGGAGGAGAAGGGGAGGACCGAGGATGAGATGGCTGGATGGCATCACTGACTCGATGGATGTGAGTCTGAGTGAACTCTGGGAGTTGGTGATGGACAGGGAGACCTGGCATGCTGTGATTCATGGGGTCACAAAGAATCAGACACGACTGGGTGACTGAACTGAACTGAACTGAACTGAAGTAAAAACAACCCAGAAGGAAAACCCACATACATCTCCGAGCTGAGGGAGGCTGTGTCTTCCCCATCTGCAGGGAACTCTCTGAATGATGTTGAAGCAAGGCACCTTGAGTGGTGGGCCTGAGCAGGGTCTCTAAGCTGGGTCCCTGAGCTGGGTCCCGGAGGGCCGATTCCTTGTGAGCCTCCAAGGAATGTCCTGGAGCTTTTGCTTGGACGGGGAGATCCCAGAGGCTCCACTGGCATCAACTCTAAAGGAAAGATGGACATGGCAGCAGGGAGAGGCTCCTGTGCTTTAACCCCACAGTACCCACCAGGGGCTTGACCCCTTCCTGCAGAATTTGTAAGAAATGGTTTCCACTGAGTCCAGAAGCTGAGGGCAGGGGGAGAACACACAGTGAGCTCTGCCCTGCAGGGCTTCCTCTTGGGATGTTTCATTACCACTGAATTTACAAAACCTGTGACCATCCCAAATGAGCTTCCCAGGTGGTACTAGGGGTAAAGAATGCAGCTGCTAAGGCAGGCGACATACAAGACATGAGTCTGATCCTTGGGTTGGGAAGATCCCCTGGAGGAGGACATACCAACCCACTCCAGCATTCTTGCCTGGATAATCCTATGGACATAAGAGTCTGGAGGGCTTGGAGTCACAAAGAGTGGACATGGCTGAGGAATGAAACATGTACACTGTCCTAAGTACCATTCATGGAATATCCATTATACTGCAGTTGGTTCATCGAGAGCACGAAAGTATGGCAGAAGCCAGCACAAGTTTTCTGGGCACTTATTCCCCATAAAAAGAATGCAAACTCAGATATGTATTTTGAGGAATACAAATATTAAGAAAAAGTAACTTAAAGTTTTATGCTGAGAGATATTGGTTCGTACATGTATATAACTGCTTATATATTATATATGTATGTATTTCATAGTATGGAATGCATGTTCTGTTAGTCATTCAGGCATGTCTGACTCTTTGAGCTCCTCTGGCTCCTCTGTCCATAGCATTTTCCAGGAAAGAATCTTGGAGTGGGTGGTCATTCCATTCTCCAGGGAATCTTCCTGACACCGATATTGAACTCAGGTCTCTTGCACTACAGGGAGATTCTTTACCATATGAGCTAGGAGAGTATCAGTTCAGTTCAGTTCAGTCACTCAGTCGTGTCCAACTATTTGCGACCCCATGAATCACAGTACACCAGGCCTCCCTGTCCATCACCAACTCCCAGAGTTCACTCAGATTCATGTCCATCGAGTCAGTGATGCCATCCATCCAGCCATCTCATCTGTCGTCCCCTTCTCTTCCTTCCTCCAATCCCTCCCAGCATCAGAGTCCTTTCCAATGAGTCAACTCTTGTTATGAGGGGCCAAAGTACTGGAGTTTCAGCTTTAGCATCATTCCTTCCAAAGAACACCCAGGATTGAGTTTTAGAATGGACTGATTGGATCTCCTTGCAGTCCAAGAGACTCTTAAGAGTCTTCTCCAACACCACAGTTCAAAAGCATCAGTGCTTCGGAGTTCAGCCTTCTTCACAGTCCAACTCTCACATCCATACATGACCACTGGAAAAACCATAGCCTTGACTAGATGGACCATAGTCAGCAAAGTAATGGCTACATACAACCAAATTACAACCACATACAGAAACAGACTTACTCACACACACGCACACACACACACACACACACACACACACACACACACACATGCATTCTATCCTGGGAGACACACTTGCCTCTTGTCACTGATTTTTTAAAAGAAAACTTATCTAGGTTGTTTCCATGTCCTGGCTATTATAAACAGTGCTGCGATGAACATTGGGGTACATGTGTCTCTTTCAATTCTGGTTTCCTCGATGTGTATGCCCAGAAGTGGGATTGCTGGGTCATAAGGCAGCTCTATTTGCAATTTTTTAAGGAAAAGCCACACTGTTCTCCATAGTGGCTGTACTAGTTTGCATTCCCACCAACAGTGTAGGAGGGTTCCCTTTTCTCCACACCCTCTCCAGCATTTATTGCTTGCAGATTTTTGGATCGCAGCCATTCTGACTGGTGTGAAGTGGTACCTCATTGTGGTTTTGATTTGCATTTCTCTAATAATGAGTGATGTTGAGCATCTTTTCATGTGTTTGTTAGCCATCCGTATGTCTTCTTTGGAGAAATGTCTATTTAGTTCTTTGGCCCATTTTTTAAGAATTAAAGATTTTAAAATTAAAAAAATAAAAACTAAAAAAAAAAAAAAAAAGGAGCGCAGGCCCTGCACACACCCTGAGCCTTATAGCAACACTGCCCTTGAACCACTGCTACAAAACTCCTCACCAAAAAAAAAATAAAAAAATAAAAAATAAAAGAAAACTTATTATTGCCCTCTGCTGTTTTTACAGTTATTCTGCCCTATGTTTAACTTCTCATCTGGCCACTCTTTCTGAAGTCAGTCTTTACTGAAGTGTATTTATGTGGGATTATTTGCACCTTTGTGAAGGGCACAGTTCAACGAGCTTTCACATGTGCACAAATATTTCACCATCTCCACGGTCAAGATATAGAACTCTGGGCTTCTGTGGTGGCTCAGTGGGTAAGAATCCACCTGCCAGTACAGGAGACAAAGGTTCAGTCCCTGGGCCGGGAAGATCCCACATACCGGGGAGAGTCTATGCATGTGTGCCACAACTACCGAGCCTGTACTCTGGAGCACATGCTCTGCAACAATAAAACCACCACACCAAGAGGCCTGGGCACTGCAACTACAAAGTAGCCCTTGGCCCACAGCTAGAGTAGCCATGAAGACCCAGCACAGGAAAAACAAACATTTTTTTAAGGTCTAAAATTTCCCCATCATTGTTGCTTTGCTTCACTTATCATTAAGTGTCTACCCCCTCGGGCAACAGGCAAGAATCAATTTGCTTAATCTCACCTCTTCTGAAACTTCAGATGACAAAATTAGGCACTCTGCTTCATTTTCCCTGGTATCTACCACTCAGCACAATGCTTTGAAAGTGCATCCCAGCGTCTGCATAAGCAAGGTGTCATGTTTTTCAAGCCAATTGAAAGGACTTGTTTCCATAGATAGTTTTGCAGTTATTGGAAAATTATTTGGTTCCCATGTTGTGTTGTTTCCAGTAACGTCAACGCATTTGACCAATGACTAAGAACAGTGAGCTCAATCCATTATGGACATTCTTTTCTGAGGTGTCCATTCATAAATTAATCCAGTTTGTCTTGCCCTTTAATACTTGGCTTGTGTTCACACGTACTATGTGCCAAATAACACCTTTTCTCATGTACATGCACGAGGACCCATAAAAATCACCCAAACTTTTCTGTTGTATCAGTGACAATATACACTTATCATGTATTTATATGTATAATTTCCTTATGTCATGTAAGCATATTATGCAAACACACGTGTCCTTCTGTGCTTGCTTATGTGTGTGTATATCATGTGCATTCATACATATATGTGTCTTTCGATGTTTAATCCTCTCCTGGAATTTCGATGGAAGAAGGCTGTGTGTTTTGGGAAAAGTAAGCATCTTTCTGGAGAAGGCAATGGCACCCCACTCCAGTACTCTTGCCTGGAAAATCCCATGGACGGAGGAGCCTGGTGGGCTCCAGTCTGTAGGGTCATGAAGAGTCGGACACGACTGAGCAACTTCGCTTTCACTTTTCACTTTCGTGCGTTGGAGAAGGAAATGGCAACCCACTCCAGTGTTCTTGCCTGGAGAATCCCAGGGATGGGAGAGCCTGGTGGGCTGCCATCTATGGGGTCACACAGAAGTGAACATGACTGAAGTGACTTAGCAGCAGCCGCAGCAGCAAGCATCTTTCCTCTACCTCTTTGTGATATTTGGCTCTCGTTTTCTCTAATGAACCACTACCAGGGTTTTGAGAGCCCCAAGTCCTGAGATGATGGCTGCGCCTCTCAGTTTTCAGAAACTATACCAAAGAAAGGGTTGTTCTTTTTCTTGTTTTTGCTTTCTCTAAAATTCTAGATTTCTCCAAGGTATTGGCTTTACACACAACCTGTTTTGCATTTGAAGTTTATCTTTGGAACTACTAGTCACACTGAATGTGTATACAAACCATCCTTGTCGTTTGATAGTGGATCTTAAACAACATATTCCTTCTCTTTTGAAGGTCACATTTTTCACAGGCACTAAGGTGATAACTGACATGCATTTTTGGCTGTGATACAAAAAGAATCCTCATATGCATCAAATTCTTGTTTTAATCAACAATTTGAACATGCTTTGTTTCTAAGGTCAAACGGAGAATGCATAAAAAAACACGAAACAGCACAGAAGCAACAAAATTTCACTTATACTGCTGAATGTAAGTATGGGTATTTCGCTGGTAAGAATATGTCTGGGTGGAAATCTGGCTCTCAACTTTCTTCAATAGCTCCATACACACGAATTCTACTCCTATTAACAATTAGACTGCAATATCTCCACTAGATTGAATGTTACTCACCAAGACTAGAGCCAGACACCCTAGACTGTTAAGTCAAGTGGGCCTTAGGAAGCATTACTGTGAACAAAGCTAGTGGAGGTGACAAAATTCAGGTGGACCTATTTCAAATCCTAAAAGATGATGCTGTTAAAATGCTGCACTCACTACGTCAGCAAATTTGGAAAACTCAGCAGAGTACATAGAACTGGAAAAGGTCAAGTTTCATTCCAATTCCAAAGAAAGGCAATACCAAACTCTGTCCCAACTCCCATACAAATTGCACTCATTTCCATGCCAATACTGAGCGGCTTCACTTTCACTTTTCACTTTCATGCACTGGAGAAGGAAATGGCAACCCACTCCAGTGTTCTTGCCTGGAGAATCCCTGGGACGGGGGAGCCTGGTGGGCTGCCATCTATGAGGTCACATAGAGTCGGACATGACTGAAGCGACAGCAGCAGCATGGTATCACTCAAAATCCTTCAAGCTAGCCCTCAGAAGTAAGGGAACCATGAAGTTCCATAGGCACAATCTGGGTCTTGTACAGGCAGAGGAACAAGAGATCAAATTGCCATCATTCCCTGGATTGTGCAGAAAACAAGGGAATTGGAGAAAAATATCTCCCTCATTGAGTATGCTAAAGCTTTTCACTGTGAATCACAAGAAACTGTGGAAAATTCTGAGGGAGATGGGAGTACCAGACCACGTTACCTGCCTCTTGAGACCCTGTATGCAGGAAAAGAAGCAACAGTTAGAATCAGACATGGAGCAATGGACTGGTTCAAAATTGAGGAAAAGTATGTCAAGGCTGTATACTATCACCCTGCTTATTTAATTTATATGCAGGGTACATCATGCAAAATGCCAGGCTGCATGAATCACAGGTTGTAATCAAGATTGCTGAGAGAAATGTCAGTAACATCAGATAGGCAGATGATACCACTCTTAGGACAGAAAGTGAAGAGGAACAAAAGAGCCTTTTTATGCGGGTGAAAGAGGAGAGTGAAAAATCTGTCTTACAGCTCAACATTCAAAACTAAGATCAGAGCATCCAGTACTATTCAGTTCAGTTGCTCAGTTGTGTCCAACTCTTTGTGACCCCATGAACTGCAACATGCCAGGCCTTCCTGTTCATCACCAACACCCGGAGTCCACCCAAACTCATGTCCATTGAGTCGGTGATGCCAACCAACTATCTCATCCTCTGTCGTCCCCTTCTCCTCCTTTCCTCAATCTTTCCCAGCATCACGGTCTTTTCAAATGAGTCAGTTCTTTGCATCAGGTGGCCAAAGTACTGGAGTTTCAACTTCAACATCAGTCCTTCCAATGAACACCCAGGACTGATCTTCTTTAGGATGGACTGGTTGGATCTCCTTGCAGTCCAAGGGACTCTCAAGGGTCTTCTCCAACACCACAGTTCAAAAGCATCAATTCTCCAGCGCTCAGCTTTCTTCACAGTCCAAGCCTCACATCCATACATGATTACTGGAAAACCATAGCCTTGACTAGATGGACCTTTGTTAACAAAGTAATGTCTCTGCTTTTTAATATGCTGTCTAGGTTGATCATAACTTTCCTTCCAAGGAGTAAGCGTCTCTTAATTTCATGGCTGCAATCACTATCCACAGTGATTTTGTAGCCCAGAAAAATAAAGTCAGTCACTGTTTCCACTGTTTCCCCATCTGTTTGCCATAAAGTGATGAGACCAGATGCCATGATCTTAGTTTTCTGAATGTGGCACTTTAAGCCAGCTTTTCCACTCTCCTCTTTCACTTTCATCAAGAGGATCTTTAGTTCTTCAATTTCTGCCATAAGGGTGGTATCATCCAATACTATTACTTCACGACAAATAGAAAAAGTGTAACCAGTGACAGTTTTCATTTTCTTGTGCTCAAAAATCATGGAGGACACTGTTTGCAGCCATGGAATTAAAAGACGTCTGCTCCTTGGAAGAAAAGCAATGACAGTTCTAGACAGTGTATTAAAAGGCACAGACATCACTTTGCCGACAAAGGTCTGTACTGTCAAAGTGATGATGGTTTTTCCTGTAGTCATGAACAGAAGTGAGATGCACCATAAAGAAGGTTGAGTGCTGAAGAATTGATGCTTTTGAACTGTGGGGTTGGAGAAAACTCTTGAGAGTCCCTTGGACTTCACGGAGACCAAACAAGCCAATCCTAAAGGAAATCAATGCTAAATATTCATTGGAAGGACTGATGCTGAAGCTCCCATACTTTGACCACCTCATTGGAAGAGCCCATTCAGTGTAAAAGACCCTGATGCTTGGAAGGACTGAAGGTAAAAGGGGGCGACCGAGGATGAGATGGATAGACAGCATCACCGCATCAAAGGACATGAATTTGACAAACTCTGGCAGATAGTGAAGGACAGAGGTGTTTTGTGTATTAATGTCCATTGAGTTGTAAAGATTTGGACATGATTTAGTGGCTGAATGATAAGAAGAATGAGTCTAAGCACAGGTGTAGAATTCATATTCCATACGGTTCTCACAGAGAATTCACAACAGTCTATGAAATGGCTTCTCAAGGGTCTATCTGGAGTTTGCACACCAGTGTCATTCATTCAGTTTTAAAAAACAATCATAAAAGATCCTCCTCCTTACAATTACAACGGAAGAATTTAAATCCAACAAAATCATCCTGACTTCAATCATAACATCGGCTTCTGTTCAAAGCAACGGGAATGGTGGCTAGCATTGATATCCCTAGGTTCTTTATGAGGACTCTAAACATCATTCCTGATTTTAAATGAGGAGGTACATTAATGGCCTAAGAGGTACGGGCTTCCCAGGTGGCGCTAGTGGTAAAGAACCCAGCTGATAATGCAGGAGGCGGAAGAGATATGGGTTTGATCCCTGGGAAGATTCCCCCAGAGAAGGTCATGGCAACTCACTCAGATATTCTTGCCTGGAGAGTCCCTTGGATAGAGGAGCCTGGAGAGCTACAGCCCACAGGGTTGAAGAAAGCTGGACACACCGAAGCGACGTTGCAAACAAGAGGTACATATTTGATTAACATTTAAATACATCACTATATGATTGCAAAGTCAGACCCGACTGAGCGACTGAACTGAACTGCTGTGATTGCAACCCTGCCTAAAGTGACCAGCGGCACAGTGTCTATGAGCGCAAAGAAGTAAAATTTAGGCCTGAAACATTTCCCTACCCTTTCATCCATAACTTCTAATGTTTGATGATTTTTAAACTATGCTTTCCTTTTCTTTTTCCTGTATTACTTTTTTCCTTTGGCTGAATGATGAATGCTTTCCAGTGTCTTTTCTTTTCTCCACTGTTATAATCCTTTTCAGCTGGATTTTTGCAGAGTGACTAAAGACGGGAGAGAGAATAGCAGGCCTTCCGGTAAGGTCTCTCGCAAGTGCCACTCCCTAGCTCTGTGTTAGGTACTGTGAGATGTGCCCACATCAAGCACAGCACACGAACAGTGGCCTTGACAGAGACCTGACATCCAGAAGATAAAATTATTCTCACTGTCCTATTGCCTACATTACCTTCACAGAGAATTCGCTGAAGCTGCAATGCCCACCTTTGTGAAGTCATGATTAACCACAGGGGGTCACTGATAATCTGAGGACTTGCATTTGTGGTTGTTTCTCGGTTGCTTCATCGTGTCTGACTCTCCGCAGTGCCGTGGACTGCAGCACTCCAAACCTCCCTGTCCTTTCCTATGCCCTGGAGTTGGCTCAGACTCATGTCCATTGAGCTGGCGATGCCATCCACCATCTCATCCTCAGTCACCCCTTTATCCTCCTGCCCTCAATCTTTCCAAGCATCACACTCTTTTCCAATGAGTTGGATCTTTGCATCAGGTGATCAAAGGATTTGAGCTTCAGCTTTAGCACCAGTCCTTCCAATGAATATTCAGCATTGCTCTTGTCTAGGATTGACTGGCTTGATCTCCTTGCTCTCCGCGGATGCTCACAAATCTTCTGTAGCACCACAGTTTGAAAGCATCAATTCTTCGACACTCAGGCTCCTTTATGGTCCAACTGTCACATTTGTAAATAACTAAATTTTCCCAGTGTGACCCATGTTTCCTGGACTCAGCATGCCCTTAGGAAAGTTGAATACACTTCTTGGGACTATGAGATGGGAAGCTGCTTTGGCTACTATTTTTTCCAAGCACACTAAGAATTTTCAGTGTTTCAGACGATGAGCTGAAAGTAGTGTGTCCATGTTTCAGGAACACGGCTGGGCGGTTTTGTATCCCTTCTTGCTGAGTGATTCCAATCAGGTGTGATGGAGGCCAGGAGAGAGAGAATGGATATAGAGGGTTTAGGCGTGACACACAGTGGGTCAGAGTTCTTTCTTGTCCAGACACAAGGGGCAGAGTGGTCAGGCAGGGCAGATAGGAAGGGCAGCCTTCTCCAGGTGGTGATGGAGCTTACCGTGAGATGGTCACTGCCTGCTTGTTCCACCAGGTAAGCTGTCTTCACAGCAATGTCTATGGCCGTGCTCTCTGTCATAACCCAGACTGAGGGACAGTGAAAATACAGTAATTAATGTAGAACGTTCAAACAATGCCTGGCACAAGCTAGGCACTCAGGAACGCAAGCTTGTGAATGATAAGTTCATTTTGGTCCAGAGAAATCAGTTCCATGGCTGGGTTAAGAAAAATACAAAGAAGTTTTGAATTGGGGTTTGAAAAAGAGGCTCTTACTGTTGAAAACACTGTAAGGGACTTCCCTGGTGGTTCAGTGGCTAAGAATCTGCCTGCAGGTGCAGGTTCAGTCCCTGGTTCTGGAACATCCCACATGCTGTGGGGAAACTAAGACCATGCATCACACCTACTGACCTGGCACTTAAGAGCCCACATGCTGTGACTCCTGAGCCCATGGACCCCAGAGTCTGTGCTGCACGAGAGAGAAGCTACTGCAGGGAGCAGTCCCTGGACCACAGCTAGAGAGTGGCCCCATGGTCGACACAAGCAGAGAAAGACTGTGGACAGTGACAAACACTCAGCGTAACCAAAAATTTATTAAATAATGAAATAAACTAAAAAGGACGTTGCTTGGGTTCATTAGGACACAGGTTCTGGAAAGCGTCCAAGTAAGACAGCAAGGAGTGACTGCTTAATTAGGAAAATGTGCGAATGAGGGAAAGTCTTGCCTGCTTTCGTTGCTATCATAACCATGGTAGAATTCAGTGTACCCATGGAGTCAGACACAAATCAATACAGCACATCCCTTTCTTTTTTAATTTAATTTAAATTTATTTATTTTAATTGAAGGCTAATTGCTTTACAAGATTGTATTGATTTTGCCATACATCAACATGAATCCACCACAGCTGTACCCATGTTCCCCATCCTGAACCCCCCTCCTACCTCCCTCCCCGTACCACCTCTCTGGGTCATCCCACATACCTTTCTTAGCACCCTAAATCTGTCGCACTACACCTAACTGACAACAATTGAATGCAGAGTTGTATAAATGTATCTTTTCTCTCTCACAGATGCAGGTCACAATGAAGGTCGAGTTCTTCATGTGTCCCATAACTCTGTAATAGGACATCTTATCAACGTGGATGAAGAAGGAAACGAGACAGATTTCATTGGAATAATTGGTATGAGGCGTCCCTTGTGGCTCAGCTGGTAACGAATCCACCTGCTATGCAGGAGACCTGGGTTCGATCCCTGGGTTGGGAAGATCCCCCAGAGAAGGGAAAGGCTACCCACTCCCGTATTCTGGCCTAGAGAATTACATGGACCATATAGTCCACGGGTTCACAAAGAGTCAGACACAACTGAGTGACTGTCATGGTTCACATGGCATCCTAATAGCCCATTGCCATTGTCATGCAACATGTCTACTACCAGTAGTTTCGTTCAGAAAATCAGGAGGTGCTGACAATACTCACTATTCAGTGTACAAGGTCTTCATGTTTATGTTCACTGAGCTAAGGATCCTAGAAGGTAATCCACCATGAAACAGGGGCTAAAAATAATTTTCAAACATATGAAAATAATCTTCACCTGTTCAAATTTTTTTAAAATTATTTTACAGTAATTTTACAGAAAAAGGAGAGTGAAAAATTTGGCTTAAAGTGCAACATTCAGAAAACTAACATCATGGCATCCAGTCTCATCACTTCATAGCAAATAGATGGGGAAACAGTGGCTGATTTTATTTTTGGGGGCTCCAAAGTCACTGCAGATGGTGACTGCTGCCATGAAATTAAAAGAAGCTTACTCCTTGGAAGGAAAGTTGTGACCAATCTAGACAGCATGTTAAAAAGCAGAGACGTTACTTTGTCAACAAAAGTCCGTCTAGTCAAGGTGTTTTTTCCAGTGGTCATGTATGGATGGGAGAGTTGGACTATAAAGAAAGCTCATCACTGAAGAATTGATGCTTCTGACCTGTGGTGTTGGAGAGGACTCTTGAGAGTCACTTGGACTGCAAGGAGATCCAGCCACTCCATCCTAAAGGAGATCAAGCCTGGGTGTTCATTGAAAGGACTAATGTTGAAGCTGAGACTCCAGTACTTTGGCCACCTGATGTGAAGAGCTGACTCATTTGAAAAGACCCTGATGGTGGGAAAGATGGAGGGCAGGAGGAGAAGGAGACGACAGAGGATGAGATGGTTGGATGGCATCACTGACTCAATGGAGATGAGTTTGCATAAATTACAGGAGCTGGTGATGGACAGGGAGGCCTGGCATGCTGCAGTTCATGGGATCACATGAGCGACATGACTGAGTGACTGAATTGAACTGAACTGAACTTTTACGCAGTTCATGGGATCACATGAACGACATGACTGAGTGACTGAATTGAACTGAGCTGAACTTTTACAGTTTTTTTAAAAAAATATATCAGCTAAGCTCAAGCCATGACTATAATGAGGCTGACCTGAATGATGTCATTTTACATCAGTTTTCCCACACATTTTAAGCCTTGGAACAAAATCTTGGAAATCTTCCTCCTGTTTTGTTATCACAATGCTTTGTTCCTATGAACAGTGACATAACCCCAAATGACCTCATAGAAGCACTGAGGTGTGTGCCATTGAGACAGTAGATGTCTGTTTCAGAAAAGGAATTGGGTGGAATAATGGGTTAAAGGCTAAATTTTCCCCCACATGGTATGTGGTGGGGTAAACGTGTCCTTGTAAGGGGGGAACCCTGTTTCCTAATAAGTTGGGTCTAGAACAAGACAGGAGTGTCAGATACAGGTTGTGGGGAGTTGATAAAGAAGTAAGTCAGTTGCCTACAGGGATGGGTTGAGTCTCAAATTCATGGAGTACCTACAAGTCTCTGGGTTCCTCCTGCCTCACAGAGGCAGAAATTGATGAAATATAATTCTTAGGATGGCAGATGTCTGTGTCATGGAACATGGAAACTGTTTGAGGCTCTCTTAAATCATACAAGTGAGGATCTGATTGACACATTCGATTTCTTGTTATGTATATTCAGACATTTCTGTGAGTTCTAAGAGACAACACTGTCCTTTTTGTACACTGGTTATCAGGCACAGATGATGAGATTTCAGACAGTGACTTTGAGAGGTTCAAAGAGGAGACAAAGGGATTCCAGAAGAAAATATTATTAATTTCATCGATAATGGTAATGAATTTATATTTTTCCCTGACTATATCATTCACCTGTAAATTGTAAATATGTAAAATATGTAAATATCATTAAAAATCAACATATTTAAAATTTCTTCTCCCAGAAGTAATCTCTTATAAAATACATTACTGAAAAAGAAAGAAAGAAACCTTAGAAATACTATGGAATGGTAATTGGTGGCTCCTTTATTTCCCCCATTTTGTTTTTCCACAGATGACTGTCCAGAGGCGTGAATGAAAGTGACTTGGATACAGACACTTTTGTAAGTAGACATGGTTCATTATTAATGCTGCTCCACCAAATAAACAAAAAAGGACACACTGTTACTGCATGCCTAATGCCTGGTGGCTCAGATGGTAAAGCATCTGTCTACAGTGCAGGAGACCTGGGTTCAAGTCCTGGGTTGGGAAGATCCCCTGGAGAAGGAAATGGCAATCCACTCCAGTACTGTTGCCTGGAAAATCCCACGGACAGAGGAGCCTGGTAGGCTACAGTCTATGGGGTTGCAAAGAGTTGGACACGACTGAGTGACTTCACTAATGCCTAATAAGTCTCTTCAGTCCTGTCTGACTCTCGGCAACCCCATGCACTTTGGCCCACCAGGCGCCCCTGTCCATGGGATTCTCCAGGCAAGAATAGAGAACGAGTTGCCATGTCCTTCTCCAAGAGCTCTTCCTGACCCAGGGATCAAACTAACACCTCTTACATCTCCTGCATGGGCAGGTTGGTTCTTTACCAACTCTGCCAATTTCATACATGCCAAATTTTACAGGTAATTTTTTTTTTTTGCCCCAGTAACTTACATTCTGTCACTAGAGAACTTTGTTACATTAGGTAATCTCTCTTCTCTGGAGCCATATTAAATTGCAAACTGATTGGTTGATTAATGCTGAGCATCTTTAGTGAGAGCATGTCAACCTGCAGGAATCTTGCAGACCAGACTCATCAGAGAGAAGCAGGAATCACCACAAGTTGGTGGAAACTTAGGGCTCCTGTCAGTCCTGACCTCATGGTTGTCCATAAACGACCCTTCTCCAGGAGAACCAGGATTAAAGACAGTTCACCTCTCCTGCAAGACTAGTTTTTAATCTCACATCATGCTGACAGAACCAGTGAAGCCCTTCCAATTGCATTGTCTGAAATAAGACTTTGAATTATATTCCCCTTCACAAGGTGATTTCTTTTAGGGGAATCTTTAAGCTTTCTATAGTAAGACAGCCTTAGAAAATGATACTGATCTAGGCTAAGGTGTGGCTTTAATTTTCTTTCTTTTTTAAAATATAAATTTATTTATTTTAATTGGAGGCTAATTACTTTACAATATTGTATTGGTTTTGCCATACGTCAACGTGAATCTGCCACGGGTGTACATGTGTTCCCCATTCTGAACCCCCTCCTGCCTCCCTCCCCATACCATCCCTCGGGTCATCCCAGTGTACCAGCCACGAGCATCCTGTATCATGCATGGAACCTGGACTGGCAATCTATTTCACAAATGATATTCCACATGTTTCAATGCCGTTCTCCCAAATCATCCCACCCTCCTCTTCTCCCACAGAGTCTAAAAATCTGTTCTTTACATCTGAGTCTCTTTTGCTGTCTCACATATAGCGTCATCGTTACCATCTTTCTAAATTCCATATATATGCATTAGTATACTGTATTGGTGTGTTTCTTTCTGACTTACTTCACTCTGTATAATAGGCTCCAGTTTCATCCACCTCATTAGAACTGATTCAAATGTATTTTTTTAATGGCTGAGTAATACTCCATTGTGTATATGGACCACAGCTTTCTCATCCATTCATCTGCTGATGGACCTCTAGGGCTTTAATTTTCTGTTGAGAAAAAATTAAAGAAAAGAGGCAAATAAAAACACCAGCTGGCATGTGAATATGATTAAAAAAAAGAGACATGCTGAAAACAGTCAAGGGATTATTACTCAGCCATAAAAATGAATGAGATCATGGCATTTGCAGCAATGTGCATGGACCTACAGAATGTCATACTACGTGACGCAAGTCACAAAGAGAAAGACAAAAACAAGACATATCACTTATTTGTGGAATCTAAAATAAGACTTGGAGGTGGTTATTTTCAAAACCGAAACACACTCACAGACATAGAGAACAAACTTGTGGTTGCAAAGAGGAAGGGGGTTGGCTAAGAAAAGGGCTAGGAGTTTGAGATAAGCAGATGCAAAATATTATATACAGGAAGGCAAGACAAAAAGATATTCCTGTAGAATGCAGGGAGCTATATGCAACACTCTAAAAACCTAAATGGGAAAAGAAACTAAAAAAAAAAAACCAACCAAAAACACAGATATTCATATATGTATGTAGAAATCAATCACTTTGCTGTACACTTGAAACCAATACAACATTGTTAACCAACTCTACTGCAAAATAAAATTAAAATTAAACAAGTAGCTTTTTAAAAAAAATTTATATTTACTTTATTTTACTTTATAGTACTGTATTGGTTTTGCCATACATTGACATGAATCCACCATGGATGTACATGCGATCCCAAACATGAACCCCCCTTCTGCCTTCCTCCCCACAACATTCTTCAGGGTCATCCCCGTGCACCAGCCCTAAGCTTGCTGTATCCTGCATCAGACATAGACTGGTGATTCGATTCTTACATGATAGCATACGTGTTTCAATGCCATTCTCCCAAATCATCCCACCTCTCCCTCTCCCTCTGAGTCCAAAAGTCCGTTATACACATCTGTGTCTTTTTTGCTGTCTTGCATACAGGGTCATCATTGCCATCTTCCTAAATTCCATATGTATGTGTTAGTATACTGTATTGGTGTTTTTCTTTCTGGCTTACTTCACTCTGTATAAACTGATTCAAATGTATTCTTTTTAACGGCTGAGTAATACTCCATTGTGTATATGTACCACAGCTTTCTTATCCATTCATCTGCTGATGGACATCTAGGTTGTTTCCATGTCCTGGCTATTATAAACAGTGCTGTGATGAACATTGGGATACATGTGTCTCTTTCAATTCTGGTTTCCTTGGTGTGTATGCCCAGCAGTGGGATTGCTGTGTCATAAGGCAGTTCTATTTGCAATTTTTTAAGGAATCTCCACACTGTTCTCCATAGTGGCTGTACTAGTTTGCATTTCCACCAACAGTGTAGGAGGGTACCCTTTTCTCCACACCCTCTCCAGCATTTATTGCTTGCAGATTTTTGGATCACAGACATTCTGACTGGTGTGAAGTGGTACCTCATTGTGGTTTTGATTTGCATTTCTCTAATAAAGAGTGATGTTTTAAAAGCAAAAATAAACAAATGGGATCTAATTAAAATTAAAAGCTTCTGCACAACAAAGGAAAATATAAGCAAGGTGAAAAGACAGCCTTCTGAATGGGAGAAAATAATAGCAAATGAAACAACTCACAAACAACTAATCTCAAAAATATACAAGCAACTTATGCAACTCAATTCCAGAAAAATAAACGACTCAATCAAAAAATGGGCCAAAGAACTAAATTGACATTTCTCCAAAGAAGACATATGGATGGCTAACAAACACATGGAAAGATGCTAAACAAGTAACTCTTGAAGACCCAAAAGACAGACCTTTTGGAATTAGGAGAAGAAACAAATTCAGAAAACACAAACTTTAAAACGGAGGCTTTAAACCTTCTTTAGATGAACCATTCCAATGAACATACATTCTGAAACCAGTACTCCTAGAATCAATCCCCATTGAGAAAGTTTTCCCCGCATGGACATCTTAGGGCAAATTCCACAGGGACTCCCATCTACATCACTGAGATGTGGAGTGTTGTGGTACACCAGGATTCTGACTTTGGATCACCTACCAGCTCCTATTCCCTGGACAACCTACTGCCTGAGGCTCACCCCCGTCAGCTGTCACTCAGTCAACACTACTAAACCTTTGGTCTCATTTCATTCACCTACAGGAAGAGTCCCTGAGACGAGACACATCCTCACCTCTGTGAAATCAACATCAACAATACAAAGAGGACCTTCTTGGTTCCTGACTAACATGATCCTTCTCTCTTCACACTCACACTCCCTCTCCCACCTCATCTTTCCTGGTCTGGTGGTATTTGATTTCTGAGGGTTTAAATAAACTGATTTAATTTTTGCCCTGCACATGTGTGTCTGTGCAAAAGTCATCTGATTTAAAACACACAAATGTCCATGTTGATTATCCAGGAAACTGGGTCTCTTTTAGGACAGATGTTCATCAGAGACAATTCTGATGAAGATTCGATAGTGATGCCCTCACATGTCCATATGAGAGGAAGAGAAAGGATTAAACCATCATTGGACTGGGGATAGGATCCTCTTACGGTACTGGGAGTGGGGCATCTGATCAAGAATATGTCCTTAGAAAGCACCTTATTCATTACAGGGCATTACAGGGAAAGGAACTTTGTTGGCCCCACAGAGCTTTATAGAGAGAAAGTGTCAGATGCCACGGGCTGTAATTGAGGCTAAATGTCTATTCTGATAGTATCAACACTTCTGATTGAGCTGAAGGACTGATATTTCTTAACCATTGTTGTTTATCCGTTGTTTGCTAGGGCTGAGTGAACCTCAGAGCGTTTCCCTGACACGGAGTGGAAAAATGATCAATCTTTTCTGACTCACACTAATGGGGCACCCTTGGAAGCTGTGCTGAAATGTACAACCTGGATAACTATTTCAGAGGAATCCCCGCTCTGAGTCACCTGCTTCCAGGTGGAGACTCCCAAGAGAACAGTATACATGTCTTACTTTATCTTTGTACATTCCTGTTTGTCTAACTGAACCTTGATGGCTGTGTTTACCTGATGGTCACAGTTCTCAGGACAAACAGTCACAGAGCCCAGGTGCTGGGTGGCTCCTAGACACACCCAGGATGGTGCCCCCCACCCCCGAATATCTAGAGCCTTTGACCTTGCCCACAAAACAATGCTGTCCTGGATCCCTTCTCCTGAAGTCATACTGCTGTGCGTGTGACTAAGGACCCATGGACAGGCTTTTGGATTCTAGACTTTAACAGGTGCTTTGGTCTTTCTTTTCACCAAGACATGCCCCTGTAGTACACACAGTTACCCGCATTTGCCACTCAATAAAAAAATCCTCATGAAACAGCCTTAGTTACTCACTCACCAGCTCTAGCACTGGAGACTCAGTAACAGTAATATTCAGGACCATGACGACGTGGAAGTTACTCACTAGTGCATGCGGACTGCTTATATAAAGAACAAGAGATGATGAAGCGGTAAGAAAGACTTAGGGAGTATGGGGCTGTGACACCGGATGGTGGACCATGTCCGGTAGAAAGCTGCAGGTTCCTACAAGAGCTGAGGCTTCATTCTCTGTCCGAGCAGCAGGTTAACTCATGTCATCCAGGATTTCTTACCCTCTCCATGACGGCCATGACTGCATAATTCTCTGTGAGGTGTTTTCTTGTATGCTGTAGTCTGTTAGACGGCCTGATTTATCTCTAATGACCAGATAGAAGGTGTCACCTCTCACGTCTTCCATTGTAACACCCAGAAAAATGACCCCACCTGACAAATGTCTCTCTTCAGAGATAGAGGGGTGTCTGCTTGAGAAACAACACCCCACCAGCAGCCTTAGAAACCTGTCCCAGATTTGGACAAACCAAAGCTGCTAGTTAAGGGAAAGAGTACCCCAGGGAAGTCTGAACAGATTAAGCTTTCAGAAGACTTCTGTTGAAAAGCATGGTTTGGAACCAGAAGCAATGACATCTCCTGGGGTGCTGGTTAAAAGTGCAGGTTCCAGGCTCAGCACTACACATGCTCCATTAAAAACAAGGGCACCTGTCACCTTGTCTGGAGGTCACTGAACATGATGTCCTTCAAGAAGCACTGTGTAGAGAAGGTCAGATCTCAAAAAGTGTACTCTTGGGGCTTCCCTGATGATACAGTGGTTGAGAATCTCCCTAATAATGCAGGGGCCATGGGTCTGATCTCTAGGATAACACATGCCACAAGGCAACTAAGCCCACAGGCTCCACGATGGAGCCTGTGCCCCACAACTGTTGCAGAGAAGCACCAGTTGGGACTATAGGTTGTAGCTGCTTCATCGGCTTGCTTGCCCTTGCTGTTATTATCATCATCATACATAATCACCTGTCTCAAAGGATACTGCCCCTCTGCCTGAATGCAACGTAAAATGCCTTTGCTGGGTTCATAAAGATGTGGTCTGATCCTGCCCACCTGTGAAAAGAAGAAACAGAAGAGATGAACACACCCCTTCAAAGGCTGGCTTTTCCCAATGATGGGCCTCCCCGGTGGCTCAGCTGGTAAAGAATCCGCCTGCAATGTGGGAGACCTGGGTTTGATGCCTGTGTTGGGAAGATTCCCTGGAGAAGGGAAATATACCCACTCTAGTATTCTGGCCTGGAGACTTTTATGGACCGTATGGAGTTGCAAAGAGTCAGACACAACTGAGTGACGTTCACTTCACTTCTCTTCCCATAGATGTTTTGCAACACTTAGGACCCCTTTTACACTCTTTCATCACTGCCTCTCACTCTCTATTCTGCCTTTTGACTTTAGATCCTCACCGCTTCTCTTTCTGATTCTATTCAAGAACCTTGCGTCTGCACCGCAACAAGATGGTTATTTCAAGACATTAGTCTGCCATTTACTTGTCAGCCAACTTTCTGATTAAAGTCATATTCCTTGCCTGAACACCTCATTATGCATATCATTAAGTATAATACATTTATTGTGCCTATAAGTTAAATACCATCTTACTATCTCTGTTACAAATTTGTTAGCTAGAAAAGTAACTCAATGTGAAAAAAACTTTTTAAGGAGCAAGTGCAAATGAAACAAGAGTTTGCGGTAAACTTTTAGAGAGAATTATGTGTTTTAAGATCTGTCCAGATGTTTTATAACTTGAAAGTTAAATTTGTGCTAAAATAAATTCAGTGATGAATGGTTTGTAGAAAATGGACCCCAAAAAGGGTTTTGTACATAATCAATCAAGAATAACTACATTTAAAACAGTTGTCATTGAGTCAATGAACCGTTAAAGTCAGCTGAGAAAAAAGGTAAATTTGGCTCTTCTCTCTTTTTAAAAATCTCAAGTTTTCTAAAGATGTTACGTTGCCTTGGAGAACAGATTTTACGTCTGTTTATGTTTTACGTGGTCTGTTTGGTATTTACCTTTGAAATCCTTTCTTGTCACTTTGCCTAAATAAATAACTATTTTTCAAAGTGATCTGTCATTGTGTTGCACTGTAAAAGTTTTTTTTTTTTTTCCGAATGCTTTTTTGATACAATTTCTCAAATCAAAATGTCTCTATCTAACTTTAGGATGTTTCAAAGGGTCTCTGAAACACTCCCAAGGGAAGATATCAAGCTAATTAGGTTCACTTGGTATGTTAAACTACATGGGAGATGTCAGATGAGTTATAAATCTTAAGTTACATTGTAAATGATACAGATATTGTAGAGATTACATTGAGTTCCTAAAAACCTGGTATGTCCTGGTAGAATATTATTGGTCATAATTCTATTTAGTGTTTGAAAATGTTGTATATCACAGCACTAACCGGGTTGCTTGGTCAACTGCACTGTAATCAGATTTAAGTCTTGAATTGCCTGAAGTCTTTTATCATTATAGATACTTACGGTTTAAATCTGATGTCATGGCAAAATGCCTCCTCTTCAAGACGATTTACAGAAAGGTTTTTTGATAACACAAGTTTCCTACATTGAGACCAGAATGCTGAACTGAGGAAAGAAATTATTAAAGAATTCTAATGGGAAACCGGAAGGCTTCATTAAGCTGTTAACATAAAGAATTAGTTACATAGGAGTGAGAGAACTAGTAAATATAATTGTTATGCTTCCTATCAAAAACATGACTGGTTTAAATCAGTGTTTTCCGGGTATAAGAAAAATATTCTCCTTTAACTCACTGTGACTTATAGTAACTTGGTAGAGTGCACGCTTAGTCACTCAGTCCTGTCCAACTCCTTGTGGCCCCACGGACTGTAGCCCACCTGGCTCCTCTGTCTTTAGGATTTCCCAGGGAAAAATACAGGATTGGGTTGTCCTTCCTTTCTCCAGGGGATCTTCCCAACCCAGGGCTAGAACTCATGTCTCAAGCATCTCCAGCATTGACAGGTGGAGTCTTTACCATCTGAGTCACCAGGGAAGCCCTGTATAGTAACCTGGTAAGTTATACCTTTTGTGAGTAAAATTGAAACATCTCTTTTCCTCTATCTGGTTGATACTGCCAGTAACATACAATTGTCTCAAAGATAAGGCCATAGATAAATGTGCACAGCCAGGACAGTAGAACTGCAAACAACTCATTAAATCAGTTATGGCTCCGTGAGTCACTTGATTATTGCAACTGGATTACGATGAGTTATACTAATCATTGTTTAAGGTTCTTTTCAAATCGTGATTTGTGCCTCTCTGCTGAATTACATCATTGTCAATGTTACTAGTTTCGTTACTAATATCCTGTCTCATTTATAGGATTGCTCTCTCTTGAAGTGACTAAAGTGTAAACAGGCCTCCAGCAAAACTTCTATGGCTAAACATTTAGAGAAAATCACATTTATAACATGAAGTAATTGTTACAGTGTGAATCTATGTATGCATGGGGATAAGAAAAAGGGATAATCTCTCCTAGATTATAGTTATACAAAACCCAGAGTTTTTTAAATTATTGATGGGGCCTCGTCCAAAACTTAACACCTGGAGTGGCATATGAAGAATTTTCACCTGGACTAGGATGAGCCTCCCAGTGCCATGGGATAAAAGTTAATCACGAAACGTCTCGCAAATATTGGTCAAATTCTTGACCAAGAGGGGAAGACCTGAGAAATGGAATCAGTAACAGCGGACCTCCAGCATGAGCTGGTGAGCCCTGAGGAAGGAGAATATTTGCCATCTAGCAGCCATCAGATTACAGCAACTCCCTATGGTGAACCCAGAGGAAACGCTGAGAACATGGGACCACAGGCCCTCAGATGGCTGATGTACATACCAAGAAAATATTTGTATTCAGCCCTGACTCTTGCACCTTTCCATACATGGAAAAGTGCTAAAGTCCGTAACGTGAAATACTGCCTCCTGGATTTCAAGTTCAGTATTTCTAAGTCTACAGCTGTAAAGCAGCCACTTTACAGGAATGAACAAAAAGAAGAGAAATCCAACATATGAAACACTGGCATCAATGGGGGACACTCGCAGAAAGATCCATCTCACAGGGCAGAAAGGTCATTGCCCTCCTTTCCCACAAGACTGTGGAATGGGTTTTGACAGTAGGGAATTCTTCTTCTTCTTTTTAAATTAATCTATTTATTGTAATTGCAGGCTAATTATTTTACAACATTGTACTGGTTTTTGCCATACATTTGGGTGTACATTTGACCCCTATCCCAAATCCCCTTTGGTATCTCCCTTCTCCTATCCCTCAGGGTTGTCCCAGTGCACCAGCCCTGAAATGCCCTGTCTCATGCATCGAACCTGGACTGGTGATCTGTTTCACATACGGTAATATACATGTTTCAGTGCTATTCTCTCAAATCATCCCACCCTCACCTTCTCCCATAGAGTGCAAAAGTCTGTTCTTTACATCTGTGTCTCTTTTGTTTTCTGGGTTTCCTGTCTATAGAATATCCTTTAGCATTTGTTGAAAAGCTTGTTTGGAGGTGATGAATTCTCAGCTTTTGCTTGTGTGTAAAGCTTTTGATTTCTCCTTCATGTCTGAATGAGATTCTTGCTAGGCACAGTAATCTGGGCTGTAGGTTATTTTCTTTCATCACTTTAAGTATGTCCTGCCATTCCCTTCTGGCCTGAAGAGTTTCTATCGAAAGATCAGGTGTTATCCTTATGGGGATCTCCTTGTGTGTTATTTGCTGCTTTTAATATTTGCTCTTTGTGTTTGATCTTTGTTAGTTTGATTAGTATGTGTCTTCTGATGTTCCGCCTTGGGTTTATCTTGTTTGGGATTCTCTGGGTTTCTTGGACTTGGGTGGCTATTTCCTTAGCCATTTTAGGTAAGTTTTCAACTGTTATCTCTTCAAGTATTTTCTCATGGCCTTTGTTTCTGTCTTCTTCTTCTGGGACTCCTATGATTCGAATGTTGGGGCATTTAGTATTTTCTCATGGCCTTTGTTTCTGTCTTCTTCTTCTGGGACTCCTGTGATTCAAATGTTGGGGCGTTTAGTATTTTCTCATGGCCTTTGTTTCTGTCTTCTTCTTCTGGGACTCCTATGATTCGAATGTTGGCGCGTTTGACATTGTCCTGGAGGTCTCTGAGACTGTCTGCCGGACTCCAGCTCCAGCAGCCAGGGAGTCAGCCTGGAGGGATGAGTGGTGTCAGTGAAGAATGATGTTGCCTCTGACTCGAGGTACAGGACTACATGTTTATTTCAAGCATCTGGTCTTCTTTTATACTTTGACAAAAGCATTAGGTCAGAGGTTTGACATTTTCAGTTCCCCCTCACCCAGATTTATTGTCTCATTGTTGCCCTTCAAACAGAGTTCCTGCTTCAGCGATTCTTTTTTCTCTCTCTCTCTGGCTATCCCACAGTTTGGGTTGCTATCTCATGTTAGCTTCCTCAGATTGTCCACAGGGCATTCAGGCCCTGTCCTTGTCCCAAGCATGCAACCCACGCCTCCCTGTTCAGCTCCTGCTCTCTGTTGGCTGACGGAACATCTGGGCTACTTCTCCACTGGGAGTTGTGGTCAGGTGTGTATTCTGTGGGTTATTGGTTTTGTTTTGTTTTTTCCTCCCTTCCTGGTTATGTTGTCCTCTGAGTTTCCAAAACTCCGCACAGACCTACTGGTCAGAAGGTGTTCTGGTGTTTGGAAACTTCTCCTTCTTCACAACTCCCTCCCCGGGATGGGTCTGCATTCCTTAACTCTTTTGTCTCTCTTTGCGTCTTTTATATTTTGTCCTACCTCCTTTTGAAGAGAAAGGGCTGCCTTTCTGGGTGCCTGGTGTCCTCTGCCAGCATTCAGAAGTTGTTTTGTAGAAGTTGCTCAGCGTTCAATTGATCTTTTGATGAATTTGTGGGGGAGAAAGTGGTCTCCTTGTCTTATTCCTCATGCCGTCTTAGGAGAGCCCCCTCAGTAGGGAAATCTTAGATAGAATAACCAATTCTGATTCCATGATGGAACTGTTTCTTTGATTCCATGTTGGAACTGCTTTTTTGACTTCCTTTTCATTTCTCTTGCTCTTGTAAGCATACATGATGGCCTGTCTCAGAGGATCCTGCCACTCTGCCCTACTATTTAACTGAAGTGACTTTGTTCAGCTCACGGGGAGATAATCTGACCCTTCCTACCTCTGAAAAGAGATGAACACACTCCTTCCAAAGGTTGGCCCTTCCTGGAGATGTTTTACAAGACTGCAGACACTTTTTATTTGACTTCCTCACTGTCTTCCATCCTCTATTCTGCCTTTTGACTTTAGTTCCTCATTGCTTCTCTTCATCTGGCTCTGTATAAGGACCTGACATCCAGACTTCGACAAGATGCTTACTTTGAGCATCTTCTCACTCAGCCAGCTTTCTGAATAAAGCTGTATTCCTTGCCTCAGTATCTTATCTCTTGGATTCATTGGCCTGTCGGTAACACACCTAGAGAGCCTGTGAGCTGTAACTAAAGACCTCCCTATAATGAAACAAAGATTCTGAAACTAAGACCTGATGCAAATAAATAAATAAATATTTTAAAAGAGATTTTTAGGAATACAAGTTACATATGTAAATATTTTCTTTAAAACCAGAGGACTTGTGGTTTGTTATCTTAACTTAAATTCTAACTGCATTGGAACCTTGCTCTTAAATCCGAGAGTGAACCCAGAGATTTTGGTAGCCAAAGTCAATAGCTCCCTTGCACTGTTTAGACAGGAGCTGTGCAACCTAAGGTGTGAAAACAGTGGTTGCAGAGAAAACAGACAAGTAATACAAAATTAATAAACTGAGAGAGAAGCTTCATAGTTATAGAAACCTAGAGAAATTTGAAAAGGGGAAACAAGGAAGATGTATCATCAGAGCTTGACATTATTTTTGGGTGGTGACAAGAGTAACATTAGGGTAAGATGTTGTCCTTTTATTTATCATTAGATTACCCATATTTTGACCACTATTAATGACATAGTTTGTGTCAAAGGGCGTATGACTTCCTTTTCATAGAAAGCAACAGGATTTTTTTTTGCATGAATTACTTTATGAATGTCAAATTTTCTTTAAAAAAATTTTTTTTAATAGAAGAACTGCTTTACAATGTTCTCATGGTTTCTGTCCACTACAACAGTACAAATGTGCCATAATTATACGTATATCACCTTCCTTTTGAGCCCCCTCCCCTTACTCCATCCCACCCCCTCTAGGTCTTGATAGAGTACCTAGTTGGGCTCCCAGTGTTTCAGCAGTTTCTCACAGTTACCTATTATCTGCAGGGAAGGAATGGTGACACAGATATAGAGAACTGACTTGTGAACATAGAGAGGGAAGGAGAGAGTTAGACAATAGGAAAAAAAAATCAGTATTATCACAACAGTTGCAATAACCTCTTAGAGTAACTCTGTTTAATTTCCCTCCCCTTAGTTCGCAGTTAGTAAAGTCTTCCTAAAATTGAATGGTCTAGGAAACATTCTCACTGGAGGCATGTGGGTTAGAATTCGAAAGGAAACTGCAAGTGTTGGAGGAACAGAGGTAGAGATGGAAGGGTTATGATGGGAGGCTATAAGGGGTGTTAGCTGGGATCAAATCCCTGTTGGAAATTATTTGAACTGGGGACTTTTCTAGTGGTCCAATGGTTAGAATTCTGCACTTCCCCTACACTGGGTATGGGTTCAATTCCTGGTTGGAGAACTAAGAACCTGCATGCTGCTTGGTGCAGCCAAAATTCACAAACAGACAATAAGCCAAATGATTATCTGGATCAAAGACCAAAAAGAGTAAACAATTTCAGGACATTTTGTGACTTGAAACCCTTCTGCCACACAGATTTCACAGTTAAAAATGCAACAGGATAATAACAGGAAAACGTGTGAATAAGAGAGAAAAAATTATATTGCGACCGAAAGAAAAAAACAAAAAGAAAAAAATGGATAAATCTGTTGGGTCCATCTGACCATGAAGGAAAGGGATCAACTGAAGATATAAGCTGAAGATATCCTTGAGACAAGCTCTTCTCAAAGGTCTGACTTCAACCTAAGGGAAGGATTCTGAACTCTGATTTGTTCTAGGAGCAGCCAATACCTGGTCAGTGCGTCAGGGGTTCTTGCTCAGCTGACTTGGGAATCCTGAATCCAACTGTTTTTCCATTTCTAGACTCAGAACAAAATTAATGTTTTAACGTATTTATTGATAAATTAATATCAATGAAGATGAACATAAGTAATATTTGATTTAAAAATACAAAAAGAACCCCTAAAACAGATTCCTCCTTGTCTTTCAGTGACCTTGAAAGAAAGGAGTTACAGACCTATAAAGTTAGGAAATAGATTTTTTCTATTCAAAATTCTAAAAATTATAACTGCTATCCTGCTTTCTTGCATGCCCAGAGAAACAACTGAGTCAGTGAGTAAATGCTACATTAGAGATTAGATGAGTAAATGGTGTCTGGAAAAGGAGTAATGGAAATGAATTGTAGACATACCTTCTTCAGATGAGCTTAAAGGGCATTTGAGCAGATTGCCCTCGCAGTTATAAGGAGGAAAGAGGCTGTTTTGGTGCAAAAGGAGGTGGCAAATACTTTGTGTTGACATGTTCCTCAACTCGAAGAAATAGGAGACTTTCAAAGAGTCTTAGAAAACAGATCTTCCTTGGCTCACCCACAGAGTCAACTTTTACATTTAAATAACAAATTTTAAGCACTCTCTTCCATTTTAAGGAAACAATATAAGAGTGGGGAATATGTACCTTGGACTGCTCATCCCATTTTGAATCTCAGGACACAGAGAAAAATAAATATTGACCTTGAAATATCAGATGTGTACGGCGGTTTCTCGCTTATCTGAAAGGTCAAATACCCACAATCTATGTAAGTTTCTCTTAAAGCAAATTTCATTATTAAAATAACAGAATGCCAGAGAAACTTGTCTCTGCCAACCGGAATATTTGAAGATGACTTCCGTGTAACTGTGTTCACATGAGGAACAACCATTGGTTCATGAGATTTCATGCCAACAGATAGAGGCTATAAAAGTGGCAGCAATTTAACATCCTCTCCAACTGCTGGAACACCCGCAGCTTCTACAGAAGAAGGACCACGAGAGTCAACAAGATGAAGATCCTGCTGCTCAGTCTTGTCCTCAGCCTGCTTCTTTCAGCTTAGCAAATTCTCTCACAGGTACCAGGGGTGGTCCAAGCTTTGGAGGAGGTCTAGGGGTGTGTGTGTGTGAGTGTCACTTTTGAGGTTTGGTCATGTGGATTGCTAAGTCTAGCCATCTCGCTGCAACTCAAAACTGCTCCGTTCACTGGCTCTATGCCTGTTGTTATTGATGTCTGTATCATCTCTACCATCTGCTGATTGGCTCTCATGCATGTTCACTGCTCTTATAAAACAGCAGGAAGATCACACACCTGTTGGACTGGAGCCCCCGCATTTGACAAGACAGCTCAAGTTCAGAAATACCTGAATTCCTTCACTTGGCTTTTCACATGATTTTATATGTAGGCTTGTGTTCATAAAGATAGGTAACTTCTGCCCAAGTGAAAGGGCAGGGAAACTACTGAGGGATGATGTTGGGCAGAATTAAGAGATGGACTGAGACTCATGATAGGATTGTGATGTTAGCTTTCAGGAGAATGGAGAACCCATTACATCGCAGCCAGTAACAAAGAGATCACTGAGAATGGGCCATTCCACATTTATTTCCATTATGTTGAGTTTGATGAAGAAGATGACACAGTAGAGGCTGACTTTTATTTAAAGTAAGTAAAAGTAACCCAGAAGGAAAACACCTATGAACCCCAAGTCTGAGAGAGGGTGTGTCTTCTCTGTCTTCAGCGAGCTCTCTGGATGATGTTGAGAGCATGATGCCCTGATCTGTGGGGCTGAGCAGGGTTTCTGAGCTGGGGGGAGGGCAGGTCCCCTGTGAGCCTCCAGGGAATGTCATAGAGCCTTAACTTGGGGGGTGAGGAGTCCCAGAAGCTCCACTGGCATCAATTCATTGAAGGAATGAGGGACACAGCAGCGGGAACAGGCTCGTGTCCTGGAACCAACAGTCCCCACCAGGGGCTTGACCCCTTCCTGCAGAATTTGTAAGAGACCTTTCCCACTGAGCCCAGAAACTGAGGGTGGCGGGGGAGCACACAGTGAGCTCTGCCCTTGGGGCTTCCTTATAGAATATTTCATCACCACTCAATTTACTAAAGCCTCACAGTCCCAAATGAAGTGGTGGTACTGGGGTAAAGAACATGCCTGCTAAGGCAGGCCACATGAGATACGTGAGTTCAGTCCCTAGGCTGGGAAGATCCCCTGGAGCAAGGCATGGGAACCTGCTCTAGTATTGTTGCCTGGAGAATCCCATGGACAGAGGTGCCTAGCGAGCTACAGTCCTTGGGGTTACAGAGATGGGTGTGAGTGAGCAACTGAGCACACACACACAGTCCCAAGTACCATTCATGAAGTGTCCATCCACTATACTGCAGACACTTTTTAAGAACATGCATGTATGGCATAATCCAACGCAAGTTTCTTGAGCAATTATCCTCCAAGAAAACAAAAAAAAGAACATGATAACTCAGATATGTATTATCAGGAATGTAATCATTAAGAAAAAAAATTAAAAGATTTATGCTTGAAGAAATTGATTTATAAATATATATTAATAATTATACATTATATATGCATACATTTGATAGTATAGCATACACGCTGTGAGTTGCTCAGTTGTGTTAACTCTTTGTAGCACATGGACTGTAGCCTGTGAGTATCCTCTATCCATGGATTTCTCCAGGCAAGAATTCTGGAGTGGGAGGCTATTACCTTCTCCAGGGGATCTTCCTAACCCCAGGTTTGAACCCAAGTCTCCTGGATTGCAGGCTGATTCTTTACCACTCAGCTGAGATTGTATACATACAATCAAATTACAACCACATATACAGAAACCGACTCACAAAAACACACACATGTATATACTAACCCAGGAGATACACATGTGTGGTCACTAATTTTTTAAGAATATCTATTGTCATCCTCTGCTGTTTTTACAATTTTTGTGCCCTGTGTTTAACTTTTTGTGTAGCTGCCCTTCCTGACATTGGCTTTACTGAAGTGCCTTTTTATATAAATGCACCTTTGTTGAGGTCTTAATTCAGTGGGCTTTCATGTATCTGTAACTGTTTCATGATCTGCACAGTCAAGAACTTTTGAAGTTCATATTGTTCACAGGTACTAAGGTAATGCAAGCACAGTCTGGGATGTGATAAAAAAATCCTAATTATGCATCACATTTTTGTTATTTTAATCAACCAACCTGAAAATATGTTTTGTCTTTAAGGTCAAATGGAGAATGCAATTAAAAAAAAAAAAAAAAACACATCGCAGGAGAAAAGCAAGAAAATTTCGTTTTTACTGTTGAATGCAAGCATTAGTGTTTTACTGGGAAGAGTGTGTTCCAGTGGAAATCTTGGTCTCAACTTCCTTCCATTACTCCATACACTTGCATTCTACTCCTACTAACAATTAAAGTTCAAGGACTGGAACGTCTCCGCATGACTGTTACTCAACAAGACCAGAGCCAGACATCCTAGAACGTGAAGCCAAGTGGGCCTTAAGAAGCATTGCTGTGAACAAAGCTAATAGAGCTGATGAAATTCAGCCTGAGCAACTTAGAATCCTAAAAGATATTGCTGTTAAAGCACTGCACTCAGTATGTCAGCAAATCTGGAAAACTGAGCAGTGGCCACAGAACTGCAAAAGGTAGTGTTCATTTCAATCCCAAAGAACAGCAATGTCAAAGAATGCTCCAACTACTGTACAATTGTGTTAATTTCACATGCTAGTCAGTTTTTGCTCAAAATCCTTCAAGCTAGGCTTCAGTAGCACATGAACCAAGAACTTCCAGGTGGACAAGCTGGGTTTTGAAAAGGCAGAAGAACCAGAGATCCAATTGCCATCATCCACTGGATCATGGAGAAAGTAAGGGAATTCCAGAAAAAAATATTAACTTCTCCTTCATTGATGATGCTTAAAGCATTTCACAGCAAATTGCCAGAAACTGTGGAAAGTTCTTAAAGAGATGAGGTTGGAGTATCAGACCACCTTACTTGTCTCCTGAGAAACCTGTGTGTGGATCAAGAAGCAACAGTGAAAACTAGGTATGGATCCGTTCCAAATTGCACAAGTATTTCAAAGCTATAAACTGTCACCCTTCTTACTTAAATTATATGCAGAGTACGTTGTGTGAAATTCCAGGCTAGATGAATCATGAACTAGAATCAAGGTTTACAGGAGAAATATCAACAGCCTCAGATATGCAGATAATACAACTCTAATGGCAGAAAGTGAAGAGGAACTAAAGAGCCTCTCAATGAGAGTGAAAGAGGAGACTGAAAAAGCAGGCTTGAAACTTAATATTCAAAAATCGAAGATCATGGCATCTGGCCACATCACAGCCAATAGAAAGGGGAAAAAGTGGAAGCAGTGGCAGATTTTCTTTTCCTGGGCTTCAAAATCACAGCAGATGGTAACAGCAGCCATGAAATTAAAAGATGCTTGCTCCTTGGAAGAAAAGTTATGACCAACCTAGACAGCATATTAAAAAGCAGAGAGATCACTTTGCTGACAAATGTCCATAAAGTCAAATCTATGGTTCTTCCAGTAGTCATGCATAAATGTTGAGAGTTGAACCATGAAGAAGGCTGATTGCTGAAGAATTGATGCTTTTGAACTATGATGCTGGAGAAAACTCTTGGGTGTCCCTTGCACTGCAAGGAGATCAAACCAGTCATCCCTAAAGGAAATCAATCCTGAATATTCATTGGAAGGACTGCTGCTGAAGCTGAAGCTCCAGTCCTTTGGCCACCAGATGTGAAGAGCCAACACACTGGACAAGAGCCTGATGCTGTAAATGACTGACTGTGGGCGGAAAGGGGATGACAAAGGATGAGATAGTTACATAGCGTCACTGACTCAATGGACATGAATTTAAGGAAACTGGGATTCAGTGGAGGATAGAGGAGCCTGGGGTGATACAGTCCATGAGGTTGCAAAGATTCAGTGTGACTTAGTGACTGAACAACAAGACCAATAAGACTGAGCATGGGTGTAGAATTTGTATTTTGTATGGTTCTCACAGAAAGGTTACAACAGCTTTATGAACTGATGGCACTTGAGTCCATCTTGAGTTTTCACATCAGCATCATTCACTTTTTAAAAACCATCTTGGAACATCCTAATCCACCCAAGGTATGGTGGAAGAATTTAAATCCAGGGAAATTATGCTGATTTCAATGATAAAAAACAGATTTCTGTTAAAAGCAATGGGGGTGCTGGCTAAGATTTCTATTCTTAAGTTCTTCATGAGGGCTCTAACCAACATTCCTAATTTTAAATGGCCTAAGAGGTATTTATTTGATTAAAATTAGAATATATCCATATACGATCATAATCCTACCTCATGCTGTTTAAAACACTTGTTGGGGATGACCTGGTGGTTCAGTGGATAAGAATCAGTCTGTTAGTGAAGGACACATGGGTTGGATCCCTGGTCCAGGAAGATCCCACCCACCATGGGGCAACTAACCCCATCTGCCACCATGCTGGGGTCCAGCCTCAGCAGAGTCCAGGGATACCCTCAGGATGAACGGCATTGGCAAAAGAATGACACGGGGAGACCAAGCTTCGGTGAACGAGGCCCGTAACTTTATTTTCAAAAGGGCTTTTATACCCTCACTTGTACACAGAGGAAAATGAAAGATGTGAGGTCATGCAGAGTCAGCTCAAACATTCCAGCAATTTTGCCCTTATCGAAACCAGGATTTTTTCTGCATACCTTTCTCATAAACAAGGGTCTTATGTTGTGTGCATTGTCTTCTGGCCTTGGAGGCCTGTTGAGATTTTATGACCCTTTTTTGATAAAGGTCAACCAGAGAACTTGTTTTCCCTTGAAGTGTTTTTTCTTTATACCTCTAATCTGTATCAGCCTCAGAAAGTACTAAACAGAGTTACATTCTCATGGACCAAAGGTGCAGTGGGTTACAACAAAAAAAGAACTTATTAGCTCAAAGTTCTGATGTGGTTAATGCCAAGGCTACTACTTGTTTTTCTTACATTCCAACTATATTAACTAATGCACTCCCAGGCATGCAATGGATAAGGGATATGGGAACTTGGCAGCAGGCATTGGCTCAACAATGAAACCCTTCACCAGTATTATTTTAATAAAACTTTTCACCCCTCGAAGGGCTCTATTTTTAGAATGCTTAGGCTTCCCATGTCATGGTTTGTGAACAATCATATGTGTAGTTGCAAGAGTCTGGATAAACCTGCCAAGCAAGCTAGAATGCTAACGGGGGTGGGGTGGGGGGTTTGAATTGAAACGCTCGTTTCACACCCAGGAGACTTATCAGCTAGAGCCCTAAGTTGATTTTCTCCAGAGAAAGGCGGTTGGGGATAGCCCCCTGTTAATGTCAGAAGAGTTGGTGAAAGGCATAATATAGTATACAGTAGACAGACAGATTTTGGTTTGGGGTAGATGCTCGAGCAGGTCCAGGGAGTCCCTTGAGTCCTGATCTGCCTTGCCTGTCAGGTCTCTTCCACATGACCTTGTCATGGGTGGGATCTCCCGTGCTGGCTCCCGGCACCACCACTAAGCTGGCCCTCTAGAGCTGCAACTACTGACCCTACGCACCCAACAGAGAAGACAGTGAGAAGCCTGGGCACCACGTCTAGAGAGTAGTCTCCCATCACCACGAGTAGACAAAGTCCAAAGACAGTGGCAAAGACTCAAAGCAGCCCTCCCCAAATAAATAAACTGTAAAAAGAAAATCTGTCGTATGCATTAGGACACAGGTTCTAGAAATCATCTTAAGACAGCAGGGAGTGAGTGATTAACTCTAAGAAAAGGTGGGAATGAGGAAATGTCTTGCCCACTTCCCTTGCTGTCATAACCACAGGGTATCTATGGACTCCAACACACATCAATACTGCACGAACTGTTCTTAGTGCCCTCAATCTTGTCACAATACATCTAACTGACAAGACATTAAGGTAGGGTTCTATGTATGGATCTTTTCTCTCTCACACAGGCGGGTCAAAATGAAGTTCAGATTCCTCACGTGTCCGAGAACAGTATCACAGGACATGTGAAAAATGTGGATGAAGAAGGAAAGGAGACTGACTTGGTTGGAATAATTGGTATGTATGGCATCCTAACTTGGAGAAAGGAATGGCTACCCACTCCAGGATTCTTGCCTGGAGAATCCCATGGAAAGAGGAGCCTGGCAGGCTACAGTTCCTGGGGTTGCAAGAGTGCGACACGACCGAGCAATTTACACACACACACACACACACACACACACACACGGCATCCTAAAATTCCCATTGTCTCAGTCATGGAACATATGCACAGTCAGTACTTTCATTTAGAAAATCAGTAGTTGTTGACAATATTCATTGCACAAAGTCTGCATATTTATGTTCACTGAGTTAAGGATCCTGGAAGGTAATCTACCGAGAAACATGGAAGGTAATCTACCGAGAAACAGAGGCTGAAAACAATTTTTTGAACATTTGAAAATGATCTCTACCTGTTCAAATTAAAACATTAGAGGATTGCTTTTTTGTTTCCTTTTTTTTTTTTTTTTTTTTACCACGTTAACTAATCAATCTCAGGCCATGGCTATAATGAGGCTGACCTTAATTACTTCATCTTTTATATCAGTTTTCCCATCCATTCTAACCCATGGAACAGAAACTTGTAAAACAAATCTTTGTCCTGTTTAGTTATCGCAAAGCACTGTTTTCTTATGAACTGTGACATGACCCCAAATGACCACACAGAAGCACGGAGGTGTGTGTAGCATTGCAAGAGTAGATGTCTATTTCAGAAAAGGTATTGGGTGGAATGGTGCATTAAACAGTAAATTGTCTCCCATGTGGTGTGCGATGGGGTTAATGTGTCTCTGGAAGGGGAGAACCCTGTTTCCTATTAACCTGGGTCCAGAACAAAACAGGAGTATCACATATAGGTTCTAAGAAGGTAATAAAGAAGCAAGTCAGTTGCCTTCTGGGATGGATTGAGTCCCAAATTCATGGAGTTCATGACCACTGGAAAAACCATAGCCTTGACTAGATGGACCTAAAACTCATTACACACACACACAAAGAAAGAAACCTTGGAAATACTGGGAATGGTAGTAATCAGCGGCTCTTTTATTTCTCCCATTTTGTTTTTCCACAGATGACTGTACAGAGGAGTGAATAAAAGTGACCTAGATACTTTTGTAAGTAACCATGGTCCTTTATTAATGCTTTCCACCACTCCCTCGGATAAATCAATAAGGAGACATCATTATTTCATGCTTAATGCATACTAAGTCACTTCAGTTGTGTCTGACTCTTTGGGACCCCATGGAATGTAGCCCACCAGGCACCACCGTCTTTGGGATTCTCCAGGCAAGAATATTGGAGTGGGTTCCCATTTCCTTCTCCAGGGGATCTTTCCAAGCCCGGGATCAAACCCATGTCTTTTACAACTCCTGCATGGGCATGCAGGTTCTTAACCACTAGCTCATATTTCGTACATGTCAAGTTTTCCAGGAGATAATTTTTTGTTCCAATAACACATTCTATCACTAGAGAACTTTGTTATATAAGGTGATTTCGCTTTGAGGGATATTATTTCAAACTGGTTGGTAGATTCATACTAAGTAGTTCTGACGAGAAAGCCTTAATCTGAAGGAATCTTGCACACCAGAGTTATTAGAGAGAAGCAGGAATCTCCACAAGCTGGTGGAAACTAATTACTGTTCCTGTCAGTACTGACCTCACCGTTGTCCACAAACATCCTCCTCCAAAAGAACCAGGATTTAAGAGAACTCACGTTTCCTTTAAGACTAGTGATTAATCTCACACGATCCTGGCAGAACCAGTAAAGGTATTCCAAACAAATTGTCTTAAATATGCATTTGAATAAAATTATCCTTCAGAAGGAAATTTCTGTTTGTGATATCTTTAAGCCTTCTACAGTACGACAGACTCACAGTGACCCTGATCTAGGCTAAAGTGCGGCTTTAATTGTCTGTTGAGAAAAAAAGAAAGAAAGAAAGAAAAAAGGCAAGGAAAAACACCAGCTTGCAGGTGAATATGATAAAAAGATATGCTGCAAATATCCAATGGATTATTGCCCAGCCATAAAAATGGATGAAAGCATACCATTTGCAGCACAAGGAAAGGACCGACTGAGTGAAGTAAGTCAGAAAGAGAAAGACACATAGATTACATAACACTTATATACGGAATCTAAAATGAGACCTGGAGGAACTTATTCACAAAACAGAAACAGATTCACAGACTTAGAGAAGAGACTTGTGGTTGCAAAGGAGAAGGCAGTTGGGGAAGAGAAGTATTAGGCTTTTGAGATTAGTAGATGGAAACTATAATACACAGGATGGATAGACCAAAAAGATCATCCTGTAGAGCCCAGGGAGCTACATATGCAATACTCTGCAAAAATCTAAATGGGATAAGAACCTGAAAAAAATAATAGACCTTCACATCTATATGTATAATCAAATCACTTTTCTGTACGCTTGAAACTAACGCAACATTGTTAATCACCTCTACTTCAAAATGAAGTTAAAATTAAACAATGAATTCTTGAAGGACCCAAAGACAAAACATTTGGAACTAGGAGAAGAGTGTGATTCAGAGACTTGAAACTTTAAAACAGAGACTTAAATCATCTTTGGATGAACAATTCCCATGAACATGCATTCTGAAACCATTGCTCCCAGAATCGACCCCCAATGGGAAAGGTTTCCTGATATATGCATCCTGGGGAAAGTTCCACATGGACCTCCCACACATTACAGAAATGTGGAGTGTTGAGGTCCACCAGGTTTCTGACATTGGATCAGCTACCAGCTCCTGTACCCTGAACATCCTACTGCCTGAGGCTCACCCCTGCCAGCCGTCACACACTAAACTGTACTAAACCTTGGGTTCTGTTTTATTCACCTACAGAAAGTCACTGATACCAGACACATCTCCATGGAATCAAGATTAACAACACTGATTGAGACACCTTTCCTGGTTCCTCATTAACATGATCCTTCTCCCTTCACATGCATACTCGTTTTTCCATCTCATCCCTCCTGGTCACTAATGGCATCCTATTTGGTGGTGTTTGATTTCTGAGGGTTTAAACATATTGATTTAATCACTGCTCTGCAAACCTGCAAAAGTCACTTGAAGTCTGTGTTCACTTGATTGAACACACAATTTTGCACTTTAAATATCCAGGAAACTGTGCCTTTAATAAGACAGCTGTTCATCAGAGGCAATTCTGAGGAGGATTAGATAGAGATGCCCTCAGGTGTCCAGGAGAGAGGAGAAAAATGACTAAACCAACATTGGACAGGAGACAGGGGACAGGATCTTCTTATTGTACAGGAAGGGAAAGTCCAGGCAAGAAAAAGTCCCTAGAAAGCACCTTGTTCATTACAGGGAAAGGAACTTGGGTTGGACTCACTGAACTTCATGGAGAGAAAGTGTGGGATGCCATGAGCTGTGGCTGAGGGGGCATACATATCCTGATAGCACCAACACTTCTGATTGACCTGTGGGGTTGGTATTTCTTCCTTGGAAAAGAAGGAATCAAAGATGGGGCAGCAGCTGACACTCGAGAGCACAATGAGGCAGCTGTAACTGAACCACACAGTTCACAGGGCCTAAATTTGGTCTTTTAGACTCTTATGGTTCAAAGACCATTGGACACTAGGATTTCCAAGGACTGGACATTCCCGCTGTCACCGGCAGAGTACACTTACCACCTCCCCATGGTGTTCCAAGTGTTCATAAAGTAAAAGATCTGACACCCTCAAGATATAGGATTTATGGGGCTTCCCTGGAGTCTCAGTGGTTAAGAATCCCTCTGCCAATACAGGGGACAGAGGTTCAATTCCTGGTCCAGGAAGATCCCACATGCCACCAACAATTGAGCCCACACTGCAGAGCCCATGGTCCACAAGAAGAGAAGCCACTGGAGTGAGAAGTCCTCACACCACAACTAGAGAGTAGGCCCCACTCACCACAACTAGAGAAACCCTATGTGCAACAAAGAGGACTCAGCACAGCCAAAAATAGATAAATTTTAAAAAAAGAGAGAGAACTTAATCAAGGGTTGTGCAAACATTTAGCAATCTGGACCAAGTCCTAGGAAAATAAAACTAGACCTAAGTAGAGTAACAGAATAAATATTTTGGTTCCTACACACAGTCATGGCCTCCAAATGAGCTACAGCTGGCCAATGTCAAAGGCACCAGTAGTGAATGTTGTCATGGCTTCAGTTCAGTTCAGTTCAATTGCTCAGTCGTGTCTGACTCTTTGCGACCTCATGAATCTCAGCATGCCAGGCCTCCCTGTCCATCACCAACTCCCGGAGTTCACTCGGACTCATGTCCATCGAGTCCGTGATGCCATCCAGCCATCTCATCCTCTGTCGTCCCCTTCTCCTCCTGCCCCCAATCCCTCCCAGCATCAGAGTCTTTTCCAATGAGTTAACTCTTCGCATGAGGTGGCCAGAGTACTGGAGCTTCAGCTTTAGCATCATTCCTTCCAAAGACCACCAGGTCTGTTCTCCTTTAGAATGGACTCGTTGGATCTCCTTGCAGTCCAAGGGACTGTCAACAGTTTTCTCCAACACCACAGTGCAAAAGCATCAATTCTTCGGTGCTCAGCTTTCTTCACAGTCCAACTCTCACATCCATACATGACCACAGGAAAAACCATAGCCTTGACTAGATGGACCTTTGTTGAAAAAGTAATGTCTCTGTTTTTTCAATACTCTATCTAGGTTGGTCATAACTTTCCTTCCAAGGAATAAGCGTCTTTTAATTTCATGGCTGCAATCACCATCTGCAGTGATTTTGGAGCCCCAAAAGATTAAGTCTGACACTGTTTCCACTATTTCTCCATCTATTTCCCATGAAGTGATGGGACTGGATGCCATGATCTTCGTTTTCTGAATGATGAGCTTTAAGCCAACCTTTTCACTCTCCTCTTTCACTTTCATCAAGAGGCTTTTTAGTTCCTCTTCACTTTCTGCCATAAGGGTGGTGTCATCTGACTATCTGAGGTTATTGATATTTCTCCTGGTAATCTTTTTTTTCCATTTTTAAAAATTACACATTTATTCATTTTAATTGGAGGCTAATTACTTTACAATATTGTATTGGTTTTGCCATACATCAACATGAATCCATCACAGGTATACACATGTTCCCCATCCTGAACCCCCCTCCCACCTCCCTCCCCATACCATCCCTCTGGGTCATCCCAGTGTACCAGCCCCAAGCATCCTGTATCATGCATTGGTGATTTGTTTCATATATGATATTATACATGTTTCAATGCCATTCTCCCAAATCATCCCACCCTCTCCCTCTCCCACAGAGTCCAAAAGACTGTTCTATACATCTGTGTCTCTTTTGCAGTCTCGCATACAGGGTTATGGTTAACATCTTTCTATATTGGATATATATGCATTAGCATACTGTATTGGTGTTTTTTTTTTTTTTTCTGGCTTACTTCACTCTACATAATAGTCAATCTTGATTCAGCTTGTGAGTCTTCCAGCCCAGCGTTTCTCATGATGTAGTCTGCATATAAGTTAAACAACCAGGGTGACAATATACAGCCTTGATGTACTCCTTTTCCTATTTGGAACCAGTCTGTTGTTCCACGTCCAGTTCTAACTGTTGCTTCCTGACCTGCATATAGGTTTCTCAAGAGGCAGGTCAGGTGGTCTGGTATTCCCATCTCTTTCAGAATTTTCCACAGTTTATTGTGATCCACACAGTCAATGGCTTCAGCATAGTCAATAAAGCAGAAATAGATGTTTTTCTGGAAATCTCTTGCTTTTTCTATGATCCAGCGGATGTTGGCAATTTGATCTCTGGTTCCTCTGCCTTTTCTAAAACCAGCTTGAACATCTGGAAGTTCATGGTTCACCTATTGCTGAAGCCTGGCTTGGAGAATTTTGACCCTTAAATACTAGTGTGTGAGGTAAATGCAATTATGTAATATTCTTTGGCATTGCTTTTCTTTGGGACTGGAATGAAACCTGACATTTTCCAGTGCTGTGGCCACTGCTGAGTTTCCCAAATTTGCTGGCATATTGAGTGCAGCACTTTCACGGCATCATCTTTCAGGATTTGAAATACCTCAACTGGAATTCCATCACCTCCACTAGCTTTGTTTGTAGTGATGCTTTCTAAGGCCCACTTGACTTCACATTCCAAGATGTTTGGCTCTAGGTGAGTGATCACACCATCGTGATTATCTGAGTTGTGAAGCTCTTTTTTGTACAGTTCTTCTGTGTATTCTTGCCACTCTTCTTAATATATTTTGCTTCTATTAGTTCCATACCATTTTTGTCCTTTATTGAGCCCATCTTTGCATGAAATGTTCCCTAGGTATCTCTAATTTTCTTGAAGAGATCTCTAGTCTTCCCCATTCTATTCTTTTCCTCTATTTTTTTGCATTGATTGCTGAGGAAGACTTTCTTATCTCTCTTTGCTATTCTTTGGAACTCTGCATTCAGACACTTATATCTTTCGTTTTCTCCTTTGCTTTTTGCTTCTCTTCTTTTCACAGCTATTTGTAAGGCCTCCTCAGACAGCCATTTTGGTTTTTTTTTTTTTTTTTGCATTTCTTTTCCATGGGGATGGTCTTGATCCCTGTCTCTTGTACAATGTCATGAACCTCTGTCCATAGTTCATCAGGCAGTCTGTCTATCAGATCTAGGCCCTTAAATCTATTTCTCACTTCCACTGTATAATCATAAGGGATTTGATTTAGGTCATACCTGAATGGTCTAGTGGTTTCCTCCACTTTCTTCAATTTAAGTCTCAATTTGCCAATAAGAAGTTCATGATCTGAGCCACAGTCCACTCCTGGTCTTGTTTTTGCTGACTGTATAGAGCTTCTCCATCTTTGGCTGCAAAGAATATAATCAATCTGATTTCAGTGTTGACCATCTGGTGATGTCCATGTGTAGAGTCTTCTCTTGTGTTGTTGGAAGAGGGTGTTTGTTATGACCAGTATGTTCTCTTGGCAAAACTCCATTAGCCTTTACTCTGCTTCATTCCATACTCCAAGGCCAAATTTGCCTGTTACTCCAGGTATTTCTTGACTTGCTATTTTTGCCTTCCAGTCCCCAATAATGAAAAAGACATCTTTTGGGGGGTGTTAGTTGTAAAAGTCTTGTAAATCTTATTATCAATTAAATAGGAATTGGCATATGGTATTGTAGCTCCCTGACAATGGATCAAACCCCCATCTTGTGCATTGGAAGGTAAAGTCTTAACCACTGCACCACCAGAAAAGTCTCTAGAAGCTCAGTCACTTTGATAATCATTCCCTGAAAAGATATTGTAAAACAGTTGATAAACAAAAGACCATTAACTGATTTGTTAATTGCCTTGTTGAAACAGAGTTAATTTTCACAGTCTAGTAGCTACAATAAATTCATAAGGGAAAATATAAGAAACAATTCATGAATTAGATATCTTTAAATCAACAGTCTTTAGAAATACTAGTCCTTGGAATAAGCAGACACAGAAATATGATTCCCTTTATATTTTACTTTTCATGTGTGTGTAGCACAAATGCTATTCTCTTACATATTATAATGTTTGTGCATTGATGAAAAAGTATGAGTATTTATACAGAGTTTAAACAATTCTTTCAGAAGTACCTAATTTTGTCTAGTGAATTTAGGAGCAAATTAGAATGGAAAATACCTCAATATGAACTCTTATGATCATGTATTTTTTCTAACTTTAGTGACTTTCTTTTTAATTTCTTGGAAAATCCTCAGTTAAATCTTCTTGACCTGAATCTTTATGAAATATTGTATTCAATGTCTTTAATAAAGGACAATAGACATTTTCTGTTACATCACATGTCAATTTTAGTTCCTCATCTTTCAAGTAATGTGTACATTTCATCAGCAGTATTAATTCCAGGACAATAGATCTGTATATAAATTCTTCATGCTTTTCATCTGTTCAATTTGTGGTGATAATTTGGTGTTTTCCTTAATAATACTGGTATCACAAATACACACAGGACCACACATATATCTCTACATGTGTATATATATCTATGTATTCTCATAGCACCAACACTTCTGATTGACCTGAAGGACTGGTATTTCTTCATGACTGGAAGTAAAGTGAAGTGAAGTGAAGTTGTTCAGTCATGTCCAACTCTTTGCGACCCCATGGACTGTAGCCTACCAGGCTCCTCCCTGGTAGAGAAAGAATCAAAGACAGGGCATCAGCCGACACTCGGGAGCACAATGAGGCAGCTGTAACTGAACCACACAGTTCACAAGGCCTAAAGATGGTCTTCTAGCCTCTTATATTTCAAAGAGTAGTGGACAGTAACATTTCCAAGGCTGATCATGTATACATTTATATACACCCATATATACACATACATGTATATGATATTTCACTATTTTTGACTTCTTTATGCCAGGTTTTGCCCTTTTCATCCCTGATTCACCTCCTCATCTTGTGTTCAGTTGCCTCTGTGTATCCACTCATCCAGTCTGAACTCCGAGTGCATACACTCTGCTATACAAGTGGGAGAATGTAAACCTTGTCTTTGACCCCCATGGAAAAGAAATGCAAAACAGCAAAATGGCTGTCTGAGCAGGCCTTACAAAGAGCTGTGAAAAGAAGAGAAGCTAAAAGTGAAGGAGAAAAAGAAAGATATAAGTGTCTGAATGCAGAGTTCCAAAGAATATCAAGGAGAGAAAAGAAAGCCTTCCTCAGCAATCATTGCAAATAAATAGAGGAAAACAACAGAATGGGGAAGACTAGAGATCTCTTCAAGAAAATTAGTGATACCAAGGGAACATTTCCTGCAAAGATGGGCTCAATAAAGGAAGAAATGGTATGGACCTGACAGAAGAAGATATGAAGAAGAGGTGGCAAGAATACACAGAAGAACTGTACAAACAGAGCTTCATAACCCAGATAATCACGATGCTGTGATCACCCACCAAGAGCCAGACATCTTGGAATGTGAAGTCAAGTGGGCCTTAGAAAGCATCACTACGAACAAAGCTAGTGGAGGTGATGGAATTCCAGTTGAGCAGTTTCAAATCCTGAAAGACGATGCTGTGAAAGTGCTGCACTCAATATGCCAGCCAATTTGGGAAACTCAGCAGTGGCCACAGCACTGGAAAAGGTCAGTTTTCATTCCAATCCCAAAGAAAGGCAATGCCAAAGAATGCTCAAACTACCATACAATTGCATTCATCTCACATGCTAGTAAAGTAAGGGTCAAAATTCTCCAAGCCAGGAGAATGGCAATACGTGAACTGTGAAATTCCAGATGTTCAAGCTGGTTTTAGAAAAGGCAGAGGAACCAGAGATCAAATTGCCAACATCCACTGGATCATAGAAAAGCAAGAGATTTCCAGAAAAACATATATTTCTGCTTTATTGACTATGTCGAAGCCTTTGACTGTGTGGATCACAATCAACTGTGGAAAATTCTGAAAGAGATGGGAATACCAGACCACCTGACCTGCCTTTGACTGTGTGGATCACAATCAACTGTGGAAAATTCTGAAAGAGATGGGAATACAGACCACCTGACCTGCCTCTTAAGAAATCTATATGCAGGTCAGGAAGCAACAGTTAAGACTGGACGTGGAACAACAGGCTGGTTCCAAATAAGAAAAGGAGTACCATCAAGGCTGTATATTGACACCCTCCTTATTTGATATATATGCAGAGTATATCATGAGAAATGCTGGGCTGGAAGACGCACAAGCTGGAATCAAGATTGCTGGGAGAAATATCAATAACCGCCGATAAGCAGATGACAACACCCTTATGGCAGGAAGTGAAGAGGTACTAAAAAGCCTCTTGATGAAAGTAAAAGAGGAGAGTGAAAAAGTTGGCTTAAACCTCAACATTTGCAAAACCAATATCCTGGCATCTGGGCCCATCACTTCATGGGAAATAGATGGGGAAACAGTGGAAACAGTGTCAGACTTTATTTTTGGGGGCTCCAAAATCACTGCAGATGGTGATTACAGCCATGAAATTAAAAGATGCTTACTCCTTGGAAGGAAAGTTATGACCAACCTAGATAGAATATTGAAAAGCAGAGACATTACTTTGCCAACAAAGGTCCATCTAGTCAAGGCTATGGTTTTTCCTGTGGTCATGTATGGATGTGAGAGTTGGACTGTGAAGAAAGCTGAGTGTCGAAGAATTGATGCTTTTGAACTGTGGTGTTGGAGAAGACTCTTGAGAGTCCTTTGGACTGCAAGGAGATCCAACCAGTCCATCCTAAAGGAGATCAGTCCTGGGTGTTCATTGGAAGGACTGACGCTAAAGCTGAAACTCCAATACTTTGGCCACCTCATGCGAAGAGTTGACTCATTGGAAAAGACCCTGATGCTGGGAGGGATTGGTTGCAGGAGGAGAAGGGGATGACAGAGGGTGAGATGACTGAATGGCATCACCGACTCGATGGACATGAATTTGGGTAAACTCCGGGAGTTGGTGATGGACAGGGAGGCCTGGCGTGCTGCTATTCATTGGGTCACAAAGAGTCGGACACGACTGAGCGACTGAACTGAACGGAAACTTTGATCCAGGAGAAAGGACCAGAGGCTGACTGACTGGAATACCCACAAAAGAATTAAATATCCATTATGTGAAAACAAACAGGCAGTGTGAAATGAAAGCAAACAGACTCCACGTGAGAAACAGCCGCAGAGTACACAGAGTACACCAAAGGTACACAGTGGCAAGATAGAATAGGACCTTTCACCGGTGCTCTCTGAGAGCTATGGGAAATTTAGTCTTGTGAACACATACCTAGAAGCCCAAAAGTTGCCACGAGTATTAGAAAGGTCATGGAGTATGTCACTTACTTTTGTTCTAACATTGCTCTTTCCCTCTCCACCTGGAGCGCTTCATGAGGTTGTCAAAGGACAAACAATGGCTCTAAAGTAGCTTCAAGGGTGAGGATTTCTAGCAGGAAAACTCAAGATAAAGCATAGTTGTTACCTCCTCTACTCACACTGAGTGTGTTTGTCAATTCTTAACTTGGGCTGTGTGCACCTTAAAGTGTTTCCCTGACATTTGGTTGCAATAATGACCAATCTTTCGTAACAGACTAACAGGGCAGACTAACGGGGCACCCTTGAAATGTATCTAAATTGTACAACCTGGGTAACTATTTAGAGGAGCCCCTGGTCTGTGTTATCTGCTTCTCGGTACAGACTCACTGCAAACACCGTGCGTGTCTTCCTTCCATCTTTCTGCAGTCCTGTTTCTCATACTGCACCTTGATGGCCATTGATCCGTGATGTCACAGTTCTCAGGACAAACACTCGCAGAGTCAGGGTGTTGGGTGACTTCGAGACACACCTGGGCCAGTGTCCCCTGACCTTCTAGAGCTTTCTTCCTTGTCCACTGGATAGTGCTGATCAGGACCCCTTCTTCTGAAACCACACTACTCCCATACATGTGACTAACGTTCTTTGCGCATGGCTCTGGATTCTAGTCCTTAACAGGTTCTTTGATCTTTGTTATCACCAATAAATGCCACTGTTATACACATGGTTGATAAAGTTTGTCAGACAAAATCCAAAATTCCCATGGAGCACCGTGGCTTAATCACTCACCACTCTAGCACTGGGGACTCAGCAACACCAAAGTCCAGGAACATGACATGGTGCAAGTCATTTATCAAGGAATGAAGACGGTTAAGCCTTCATAAAAAGAACAAGAGATGATGAAGAGGGAAGGAGTCAGGAAGTGTGGGCCTGTGACATTGGAGGTGAGACCATGTCCTGTAGAAATCTACAGGTTCCTACAACGACTGAGGCTTCATTCCGGGTCAGAGTGAGTGAGTGAAGTTGCTCAGTCGTGTCCGACTCTTTGCGACCCCATCGACTGTAGTCTATCAGGCTCCTCCATCCACGGGATTTTCTGGGCAATAGTACTGGAGTGGGTTGCCATTTCCTTCTCCAGGGTGTCTTCCCGACCCAGGGATAGAACTCGGATCTCCCTCACTGTAGACAGATGCTTTACCATCTGAGCCACCAGGGAAGTCCGGGTCAGAACAGCAGGTTAATTCAGGTGATCCAGGATTTCTCACCTCCCCACGATGGACATGACTGCACAGTTCTCTTTGAGGTGCTGTTATTGCACACTTTAGGCTGTTTGAAATCCTACTTCATCTCCAATGATCAGTTGGAAGGTGTCACCACCTACCTCTCCCATGGTGACGATGAGAAACATCACCGTATTTGACAAGTGTCTCTCCTGGGAGGCACAGTGCATCCAGTTGAGAAGTGATACCCTGCCAGCAGGTATCTTAGAATGGCTCCCCAGGTCTGGTCAAACCAAAGCTGCTACTTAAGGACAGAGAAATATACATGGGCAGCAAGTACCACAGGGAACTCTTAAAACAGGATAAGCTTTGAGGAGACCTCCCTGCTGAAAATTGTGGTCTCGAACCAGAAGCAATGACATTCTGGTTGTGCTTGTTAAAAATGCAGATTCTAGGCTCAAAATCAAACACGCTGAACTCCGGGAGCTGGTGACAGACAGGGAGGCATGGCGTGCTGCGATTCATGGGGTCACAAAGAGTCAGACACGACTGAGCGACTGAACTGAACTGAACTGAACTGCATTTTGGACTTGTGAACTGTGAGGGTTACTCCACTTCTTCTAAGGGATTCTTGCCCACAGTAGTGGATATAGTGGATATAATGGTCATCTGAATTAAATTCACCCATTCCAGTCCATTTAAATTCACTGATTTCTAAAATGTTGATGTTCACTCTTGGCAACTCCTGTTTAACCACTTCCAATTTAACTCGATTCATGGACTTAACACTTCAGGTTCCAATGCAATATTGTTCTTTACAGAACTGGACTTTACTTTCAGCACCAGACCCACACAGAACTGAGCAATGTTTCTGCTTTAGCCCAGCCTCTTGATTCCTTATGGAGCTGTTTCTCCACACACTCTTTTTTAGTAGCACATTGGACACCTACTAACCTGGGGAACTCATCTTCCAGAGTCATATCTTTTTGCCTTTTCATATTGTTCATGGGGTTCTCAAGGCAAAAATACTAAAGTGGTTTGCCATTCCCCCCTCGGGTTAACCATGTTTTATCAGGTGCTGACTAGAAGGGACATGCTCTTCAGCCGTTGTACATAGCCAGCCAACATACCAGGTACCCTGGATATCCCACTGCTGGTCTTCATTGAGCATGGAAATGGTCACTGGCCATTGAGTGTCAATCAACATGTTGCCCGGCGGGCTGGAGTCACTAGGAAGGGTGTCTGGGGAGGGCTGGAGCCACAGCTGTAGGACACCCCAGAGTGGAGAGCTCCCTGGCCTCACTGCCGCCGCCAGCCACCCTGAGACCAATCTGTCACCCAGGAGTGGAGGGCCCCCCTCCTCATTTGTTTTGTTAGGGCAAAGTTTATTTACCTCGTTTGAGAACTGGTTCAATTGGAACTGGTTCACTAGGGAAACAGTTCCAGTGGAGGTGGGTAGCCTCGTTGGAATTAGTTCATGTTTTGTAGAGTAAATTTATTTACATAATTTGTGAAGTGGTTTGGCAACCCACTCCAGTATTTTTGGCTGGAGAATCCAATGTATAGGAGAGACGGGTGGGCTACAAACCATGGGGTCACAGAGAGTTGGGCATGACTGAGTGACAAGCACTTCACTTTATTAGAAGGCCCTCCTTGGTGGCTTATACAGTAAAGAATCTGCCTGCAAACCAGACGACCCAGCTTTGATTCCTGTTTTGGGAAGATCTCCTGTAGAAGCGAATGGCAACTGTATTCTTGCCTGGAGAATCCCACAGAGAGGGGAGCTTGATGTCCACAGGGTCACAAAGAGTCAGACTCAACTGACTGACAACACCCACGCTTACGTGTGCAATGGTGTTGGAATTTGCCTGTGCCTTCTCTGTTGGAATTTGCCTACATTCTTTTGCATCTTGATGTTATCAAACTTATAAAAAATGGGGAATATTTAATTAATTGCAAAGGAAAGTTCTTTGGGACGTACGTAACACAGGTTAAGACAAAAAGAACAATGGCCCCTGAATGACTCACAATTAGACAATTTGGCAGTTTGAAGCACTTTACAAAGGAGAGTAACGCACTGGTAATAAATGAAGAGGCCCAGGGACTCCCACATACTCCCACGAATTGAGGTGTCCGATTCTAATTTCCCTAGAGGAGCCACAGGTAACATTGACAGTGGGAAGCTTCAACTCCAGTTTGGAGAGCACCCCCTTCAAAGGAAAACTCCAACCTTTTGGACAAAGTTCAAAGGTCTTAAGGGGCTGGGCAGTCATGTTTCTGTTACTTTCTAGGTGTCTAGGCTTGGGTTTATTCTGGCTACTTTGATAATGTGCAGGCATCTGGTCATAACTGCTCGCATTGAAATGAGAAGTATTTCTTCTAACACCCCCACTGCACCCTGCACCTCCTCTATCCCCCCACCCCCACCCACACTCTTGCATTTCTCTCTCCTTGAAACCTCTGCGAACAGGCTATTGACTATGGAAGCAACTGAGGAGATCTGGCCAGGGTTACTCTCTCGTGTTCTGAGCCACATAGCCCACTGTGCCCCAGTAGGAGCTGCCACCCAAGCAAGTGAGGGCTCTCATTTCCTCTTCCTCCCTGAGCAGAGAACCAGGTCAATTAATATTCTGCTGGCATGAGTCAGGCACTTAAAAGCTATTAGGCCATCTGCCACTTGAAGGTTCCTGCCACCTGACAAGGCATAAAGAAACAGGCCAGACTACCAGTGTTGCCCCCAGCAAGACAATGTCAAGTCAAATTAGATACATGTTAGTTCAAGAAAACAGTGAGCCCACTTCCCCCTGGCCACTTCCCTCACACAGAACGAGGCAGACTTCTAGGTCTCTCTCTTTTTTATTTTTTTGAATCAACATGAATAAATAGTTTTTTTTTTCTTTCTAAGTCTCTCTTTCCTGTTACCTTCACCTCTTTCCCCTTTTTTCCAGAGTGATTTACAAGAGCAAGTCTGTTGTTAGGTGTTGCCTCTGAGCCTTCCCTCTGAGCCTTAGGAGAGGTCTTCTCTCCTAAGCTAAGTGAGGAAAAGTAAAGCTTTCCAACACAAGTAAATGGGTATCTCAAGTCCTTCGGTTTCACTGAGCTGGCTACCAAATTCAAAACAAGCCCAACAACCAGTCTTTAGAGCACCACAAGAGTGGCTCCAAAAATCCTTTACCACTCGAAAAACCTTCCCCATTAATCTTAAGATGCTTGTGAACATTAAAGAAAGGGGGGAAAGAAGTCATCCTAGGCAGAACACACTTATATTTTTGAGATGAAAATGTTCTATTGGTCTTTTCAGCAACACTCATCTGTGATGCCTTTTTTTACATGCGAATTTTAGATAGTGTAACTTTGGCCACCTCATGCGAAGAGTTGACTCATTGGAAAAGACTCTGATGCTGGGAGGGATCGGGGTCAGGAGGAGAAGGGGACGACAGAGGATGAGATGGCTGGATGGCATCACTGACTCGATGGGTGTGAGTCTGAGTGAACTCTGGGAGTTGGTGATGGACAGGGAGGCCTGGTGTGCTGCAATTCATGGGGTTACAAAGAATCGGACACGACTGAGAGACTGAACTGAACTGAACATAATTTGGAAGTTGGCTTGTCCAAGGTAAATAGAAACTTCTTTTTCTCTAAATATCTGGCCCTCTCATCAAGTGAGTTTGACATGTTCCACCTGTCAGAAACCCAATTTTAATCCAACCTGTATTGATAACTGATGGGTTTCACATTGCTTTACCTGACTTAGGACTTGCCGGGAACCAGTGTGGGGAATCCCGCCCGTGGCAAAGGTCATGAGGAAAGGGGCCTGACAAAACACAGAGGCGAGATCAGGCCTCGAGGAAACCCGCCTTGGGCTTTCTCGAGCATCTACCCCCAAAACCAGAGTCTGCCTGCCTTACTGCATTATGCTTTCCACCTATTCTTCTGCCATTACTGGGGGGCTATCCCCGGCCACCTTTCTCTGGAAAAGGTTAACTTAGACCTCCAGTTAACAGTCTCCTGCATATAAAAGGAGTGTTTCAGCTCAAACCCCTCTGATGGCTCTCTAACTTGCCTTACCTGGACTTTTATAAGTACACATGTGATTGTTTACAGAGCCCCCCCAACTGTGAGAAACATGGGAAGCCTAAAACATAGAGCCTTTCAAAGGGTTAAAAGCTGTTAGAATAGTGCGGGTGTAAGATTTCACTGTTGAGCCAATGCTTGCTGCCAAGTTCCCATATCCTTTATCCACTGTGCACCTAGGAGTACATTTGTTAACATAGTTAGAATATAAAAAAAAAAAACAAATGTAACCTTGAAACTAACCACATCAGACCTTTGAGCTAATTGGTTGTTTCTTTGTTGTAACTCGCTACACCTTTGCTTCATGGAAATGTAACTTTGATACTTTCTGAGGCTGACATAGATTAAAAATTAAAAACAACAAAAAAAAAACACAACACTTTGAGGGAAAATAAGTTTTCTGGTTGAGCAGCCTTTATCAAAAGAGGGTCTTAAAATGTTCACAGGCCTCCAAGGCCAGAAGATAATGTACACAACATCATTTGTGAAAAAGGTATAAAAGTCCTTTTTGAAAATAAAGTAGCAGGCCTCTCTCACCGAATCAGCTTGGTCTCCCTGTGTCAATCATTTTCTCTCTCTCCCTCTCCCTCTCTTATTTAGGCTGATCCCTTGGAGCATAGAGGCTCCGTGCGTTCACTTATCTACCTGGGTTTCTAAGACCTTAATGGGAAGACGTTCTGCATCTTCACTCCCTCAGGAGACCGGGAGGGCACCTGTGGCCTCCATGAACAGGACAAACTCCTTGTCTCGGAGTTTTATTGGTTTTCTGTGTAAACCAAGGCATATCAGCCTCTTTCTCTCCTCTATTTTCTTGTCTTCAACATTCTTTCCATATCTCTCTCTAAATCAATCGCGGATGCCGTTTTTCTTTCAGGTTCCCCTGGATCCTGCAGGGGCTGGACCCTGACAAGGACTGAAATCTTGAAATGAGAATTCAGATCACTCTTTGCATGGATCTTTGTCTTTGGATAACAATGTCATGTTTGATTTGTAAAAGAACTCTATGTAATTGTCTTAAAAACGGATAAGTGCTTATAAACTTTCAAACCCAACAATTCTAAATACAAGAGAAATTAAGCTAAATGAATTTTAGGTTCCTGTGAACTGGGAAATGGCATTTAACTAGTATCTGGTATTAATGTTTAAATTTGTTGATCTAAGTGATATATACATGTCTTAGGTCACAACATAAAGCCTAATATTAAGCATAATACTTGCATTGTGCCTAAGTTTAACATAAGCTAAATAAGATCTTATTATATCTGTCACAAATTTGTTAGCAAGGAAAGTAACTCAGTGTGAAAAAAAAAACCTCTGACAAAAGAGAGCAAATGAGATATGAGTTTTCAGTGAACTTTTAGAAATAATTAAGTGTTTTAGAATCTCTCCAAATATTCTACAACTTACAGTTAAAACTGTGATAAAATATGTTAAGTGATTAAACGTTTGTAGAAAATGATCCCAAAAGTGTTTTGTACATGATCAGTCAGTACTAAGTTTAAAACCACTTTAACTTTAACTGAGTAAATTAACCTTTAACTAAGCCAAGGCAAAATGTAAATTTAACTTTTCTCTCTTTTTAAAAAACTCAAGCTTTCAAAAGATGTATTTTCCCTTTGATAAGGTATTTTAAGGTTTTTTTTTTTTTCCCCCTCTTTTTAATTGATCTGTATTTGCCTTTGAAAATTTTTATTGTCGTTTTGGCTAAGTAAATACCTATTTTTCACATTGACCTAGGAATCTATTGTGTTTTAAAACACTTCATTTTTTTTCTGAATGCTCTTTTAACAAAACTTCTAAACCCAAGTTACGTCTAGCTGACTTTGAATGCTTGAAAGGGTCCCAAAACAACCCAAAAAAAGACGTTAAGCTAATTAGCTTCACATGGTATGATGAATTACATGGGAGGAGTTGCCAGATGAGAAACAAATCTTTAGTTTTATTTGAAATGATACAGATATTCTAGATATCATATGGAGTTCCTAAACACATTATATGTCCTGGTAGTGAAGAGAAAAAGTTAAAATTTTACACGACCTCCTTCCCCTTCTGCCTCTGTAACTCAGCTTGCCCCTTGCAAAGTCTAGATCACATAGGTCACATCGTCTCAGACAGCGGGGACTTGCAATGCTAGGAACTGGAGTTTCATGCACCCTTGTATTGCTCGTTGCAATTGCCCAGCCCCTGCAAACCTGCTTAATTATGCCTGTCCAGGTCAGACATCCCCCTCCCCATCTTGACTGCTGTTTCCATATGTGCGAAACTCCTTGGTTTAAACCAGCCTATTAACAGATAGTGTTGCCCACTACAGTCTATCTATAAAAACTCTGTAACCCCTTTGTTTGGGGCTCAGAGCTTGGAGTGTAAACAAATCTGGACCTACTGGCATAATAAACTTGCATTCTCCAACTCTCTGAGGGTGGTGCTTGGTTTCTCGAGTACTGGTTTCTGCAAGAGTAGAATATTAGTCGTATTTCCAGCTATTATCTGAAAGTGTTGTATGTGACTGCAGTACCCAGGTTCTTTGTCAACTGCAATGTAGTCAGATTTAAACTTGCCTTCGTAAGTCCTTTGTCATTAAAGATAGTTACCCTTTCACTCTGATACCTTTGGAAAAATGCCTCTTCTTCAAGAAGATTGATTTAAAAAGAAAAAAAAATGCCTTTGGCTAAATGCAAGTTGCTGCACAGGACTGAATAACTAGCAAACATGGTTATAATTTTTACGGGTTCTATCCAAAAAATTTGCTGGTTTAAATCTGTGTTTTCCACGTCTAAGAAAAACCGCCTCAAACTAATAATGACTTATAGTAACTTGAAAAGCTATACCTTCTGTGAGTTAAATTGAAACATTTATCTTTTTCTCCCTACCTGCCTGATCCTGCCATTAACATTAAGCTTGTCTCAAACATTAAGCCATGCATGAATGTGCCTGGCCAGTACAAAGAAACTGCAGATGGCTCATTAAATTGGTTATTCCCTCCACCCAGGTCACTTGACTACTGCAACTGGATTACAAGCAGTTACACTAATCATTGTTTACATTTGTTCTTTGTTTCCAAATTGTGCTTTGTATCTCTCTGCTGAACTATGTCATTGTCAATGTTGCTAGCTTCATTACTTATACCAGGTCTAATTTAAAAGACTGTTGCCTCTTGCAGTACCCAAAGTGTAATCAGGCCTCCAACAATACTTCCATGGCTGAACATCTTGAGAAAAATCACATGTATAACATAAAAATGCTTGTAACATTGTGATTCTAACTACAGGAAGAAGCAACAAGGGAAAATTGCTTTGTACTGAACAAAGGGAAAATTACTAAAATCCTGGATTTTATTTAGCTAGAATCCAAAGAGAATTTTTAATTACTGATGAGGTCTGGGCCAAAACTTAATATCTGGAGTATTTTTGCCTAAACTGGATGGAACCTCCCAGTGCCATGGGACAAAAGTTGATCATGAAATGCCTCCCAAATATTGGTCATATTCATGGCCAACAGGGAGAAACCTGAGAAATGGAACCAGCAATTGCAGCCCTCGAACAAGAGCTGGTCAGACTAGAAGGAGAATACCTGCTATCTAGGAGCCACCAGACTACAGCCACTCCCTACGCTGAACCCTGAAGAAATGCTGAGAATTCACAATTACAGGACCACAGAGAGCTCAAGTGCATACTAAGGAAGTAATTTTAATGAGCCCTGACTCTTGTGTCTTCCCATACAGAGAAAAGTGCTCAATTCCTTAACTTGAGTTATTGTCTCTTGGATTTCAAGTTCAGTATTTTGAAGTTTACAGGTGTACAGAAGACACTTTCCAAAGAGGGAAATAAGAAGCAAAATCTCAACATATGAAACATTGACACCGATGGTGAACACTCCCAGAACGATCCTTCTGATGAAGCAGAATGCTCACAGCCCTCTTTTTTCCACAAGACTGTGGAATGGACTTTGACAATGGGGACTTGAACCAAAGCTGACTCCATGTTGGAACTGTTTCTTTGACTTGCCTTTTGTTGTCGTTGTTATTATAATTGAACATAATGGCCTGCCTCAGAAGACCCTACCCTTCTGCCTGATGGTTAAAGTGCCTTTTCTCAGCTCACAGGGAGATAAACCGACCCTGCCCAGCTATGAAAAGAAGAAATTAGCAGACAACATTCCAAAGGCTGGCCCATCCTGAGATGTTCTGCAGGACTGAAGACCTTTTTCACTTTGCTCCCTCAGTGTCTCTAGCTCTCTATTGTGTCTTTTGACTTTAGTTTCTCATAACTTCTCTCCCTCTGGCTCTATAAAAGAACCTATGATCCAGACCCTGACTAGGTGGTTACTTTGAGACATTAGTCTACCATCTTCTCAGCCGACTGTCCAAGATCATATTCCTTGCCTCCCTACCTCCTTTCTCCTAGCTCTGTCAGTAACACAGCTAGAGAGCCCATGTGCCATAACTAAAGATCCCAGCTATAATGAAACAAAGATTTTGTGTGCTGCAACTAAGACCCCGCACAGACAAATAAATAAATGCACAAATAAATAAATGTAATAATACATTTTTAGGTAATAAAAGCTACATAAACAATTACGTTTTTAAAAATAGTGGGCTTGTATTTTACTGTCTCAACTTTAGACTCTAACTGCATTTCAACCTTGGTCATGAATCATTGAGGGAAACTGAAATTTTGAGTGGCCAAGATCAATAGCTTCCTTGCAAAGTTTAGTTAGGAGTTGTGCAATCTAAGTTGTAAAAACAGTGGTTACAGAGAAAACAGACAAATAAAACCAAATTAATAAACTGGATCAGAGCAACTTCCTTGTTATAAAAATCTGAATAAACTTGAGACGTAGACCACAAGAAGATATATCAAGCAGGGCTTAGTGTTATTTGGAGGGAGTTACAACAGAAATATTTTTGTAAGATGCTTCTGTTTTTATTTGTTACTCTATTACCTATATCTTGACCAATATTCATGAGAATTGGCATTAAAAGCCATATGTGTCCTTTCAGTACAAAGCAATAAGATTTTATTTCCTTTTATTTTATGGCATCAATTTCCTTAAGGATGAGAACTTTTTTTCTTTCTATTCTATCTTTTAATTGATGGAGAATGCTTTACAATAATCTCTTGGTTCTGCCATACAAAATGTAAATCAGTCATAATTATTCATTAATCACCTCTCTTTTTGAGCCCCCTCCCCTCACCCCATCTCACCCCTTCAGATCATCACAGAGCGCCTCCCTGGACTCCCTGTGTTTCAGCAACTTCTTACCAGCTACCTATTATTTGCAGGGAGGGAACACAGATGCAGATATAGAGAACAGACTTGGGAACACAGTGAGGGAAGAAGAGTGCTAAGACCAGTGGAAACCAATATGGTTATTACAATTTTGCAATAATCTCTTAGAAGAACTAGCATCTAACCTCCCCGTGATTGGCAGCTGGAAAGATCTTCCTAAGATGGGATGGTCCTAGGATACATTCCAAGGGGACACATGTTGGTAAGAGTCCAAAACGAAAACCTAGGAATGCTGGGGGTACAAAAGTAGAGATGGAAGGGTGATGATGGGATGTTAAGGGGTGTTAGCTGGGATCACATGACCACTCACATTTATCTGAATCAGGGACTTCTCTGGTGGACCAGTGGTTAGGATTCCGCCCTTCCCTTGCACAGAGTACAGGGTCCAAAGAGGTTTCATCCCCATTGGAGAACAAAGAACCTTCATGCTGCATGGTGTAGCTAAGATAAAGAAATGAACAAACCAAAAAACAAAAACAAATAGCCCAAAATGGAAAATTAGTATCTTGATCAAAGACAGAAAATGGTTTCAGGATATTCTGAGACATGAAAACTTTCTATCACACAGACTTCACAGCTGAAAATACGACAGGATAATATACAGAGGAATGTATGAAAAAAGAGATAACATAATATTGCAACTGAAAGAAAGAGAATAAAAGGAAAAAACATAGATGTATTGTCAGTCCACGTGAACATGAACGAAAGTGATCCTCTGAGGATGTGGGCTGAGGATGACCTTGACATGACAAGCTCTCCTCAAAGGTCTGACTTCAAACCAAATGAAGGATTCTGAGGTCTGATCTGTCCCAGAAACAGCCAGTACTGGGTCAGTTCTCACCTAGTTGACTCAGGAAAAATGAATCTCATTTCTTAATTTATATATTGAGAACAAAATAAATCTTTTACTGTATTTATTTGACAACTTACAATGAAAGAAGATGAACCTAAGTAAAATTTGATTTAAAAAAATGCCAAAAAAGATAGACTCTTTCACTGTTTCACTGACCTTGAGTTAGGAAATGTATTTTTTCCATTCAAAATTCTAAAAATTGCAAGGACTGATGTCCAACTCTTTTGCCTGCTGGGAGCAACAACTGAGTTAGTGAGTCAATGTCATATTACAAAGAAAATGGGTAAAAGAGTGTCTGGAAAGAAATCACTGAAAATAAACTACTGATGTGCCTTCTTCAGATGAGGCTATGGGGCATTTACCAGTACTAAAGAGGTAAAAGACCACATTGGGGCAGGAGGAGGTGATAAACGCTAGGTGACCTGCTCCTCACCTCAGAATAATAGGAGTCTTTCCAAGGGTCTCTTAAGAAGTACTGTTCTCTTGGCCAAACCACACAGTTAATCTTTACTTTTAGAAAATAAATGTTACACTGTCTCCTCCACGTTAAGGAAACGATGCAGAAGTGAGGGATATGTACCTTGGACAGCTCATCTCATTTTGGATCTCATGATAAACAGGAAAATAGTTTCCCCTTGCAAAATTGGATGTACAGCAATTTCTCCCTTACTTTAAAGGTCAAATGCTCACATCCACGTACGCTTCTCTTAAAACAAATCTCATTATTAAAATGACAGAATGCCAGCAGAGTATATCTCTGCCAACCAGGATCCAGAAGGTGCCTTCTGTTGTACCTGTGATCATATGGGGAACAGCCATTGGCTCATGATATGTCACGCCAGCAGATGCAGGCTATAAAAGTGGCAGCAATTTTGCATCCTCTCCAACCACTGGGACACCCTCAGCTTCTACAGAAGGACCTCAAGAGTCAACAAGATGAAGGCTCTGCTGTGCAGTCTTATCCTTGGTCTGCTTGTTGCCAGTCAAGGGGATGCTCAGATAGACGCCTCTCAGGTACCAGGGGCATCTGAACGTGGTCTAAGCTTGGGCGGAAGTCTTGGCCGTGTATCCGTGTGAGTGTCCCTTTCGAGGTCCAGTCATGTGGATCGCTAAGTCTAGCCATCTCTCTGCAGTTCAGAATTGCTCCACTCACTGGCTCTATACTTGCTGTTTGTGACGTCTGTTTGTATCACCTCTGCCATCTATTCACTGGCTCTCATGCTTGTTCACTGCTCTTGTTAAACAGAAGGAAAATCACACAGGTGTTAGACTAGGGCTCTTGCGTTAGACAAGACAGCTCAATCTATCTCAGTAATTTCTCAATTATTTCCTTTACTTGATTTGAGTTTTCACAAGATTCTATACCTAGAGCTATGTTCATGAAGATAGGTAACTTCTGCTCAAATGAAAGGGCAGGGAAACTCCTGAGGGATGATGTCGAGCAGAATTTACAGAGATGGACTACAAATTCTGAAGGGAATTTTACTTTTAGGTCTCAGGAAGATGGTTAACCCATTACATCGCAGCTGATAACGTAGAGAAGATCACCGAGGGCGCACCATTTCACATTTTCATGCGTTACATTGAGTTTGATGAAGAAAATGGCACGGTACACTTCCACTTTTATATCAAGTAAGTATATGCACCCAAAAGGAAAACACCTGTAAAGCCCCGACCTGAGGGAGGGTGTGTCTTCCCCATCTGCAGGGAACTCTCTGGGTGATATTGAGAGCATTACGCCCTGTGCTGTAAGGCTGAGCAGGGTCTCTGATAGGGGGACCGGATCAGTTCCCCTTTCAATTTCCAGGGAATGTCCCCAAAACTCTGATTAGTGGGGGAACCCAGAAGCGCCACTGGCATCAACTCAGTAAAGGTAAGAGGGACACGGCTGAGGAAAGAAGCTCGTGTCCTGGAGCCCACAGTCCCCACCAGGGGCTTGAACCCTTCCTGCAGAATTTGCAAGAGATGGTTCCCACTGAGCACAGAAGTGAGAGCAAGGGGAGCACACAGTGAGCTCTGCCCTGGGGCTTCCTCACAGGAGGTTCATCACCACTGAGTTTCCCAAACCCTCCAGAGCCCCTAGTGATATTCCCAAGTCCCTTCCCAGGCACCTGCCAAGGCACGTGACAGGAGTTCCATCCCTGGGTCGGGAAGATCCCCTGGAGGAGGAAATGGCGACCCACTCCAGTATTCCTGCCTGGAGAATCCAATGGACAGAGAAGCCGGGCAGGCTACAGTCTATGCGGTCACAGAGAGTCAGACACAATTGAGTGACAAACACTTTCACTTTCATTGAAAAACCAATCACTGCCAGGGTTGCGACAACCTCCCATGTTTGTCATGAGGGCTATGCCTCTCTGTTTTCAGAAACTATATATATAAAGGAACAGTTCATTCTTTTTTCCTAACATTCTAGATTTCTCCCTGTTGATTGGCTTTACACACAACCTGTTTTGAATCTACAGGTTATCTTCATAACTACTAGTTAGATATAGTGGGAAGAAAAACCATCCTTGCCACTTGACAGTTTTGGATCGAGGAACATATCTTGTCCCTTATGAAGGTCAGAATGCTCACCAGACTGAGGTGATACCTGACATATTTTCTTGGGTGTCACAAAGAAAGAATCTTAATTATACATCAAATTGTTATTCTCTTAAACAACCAACTTTAATATATTTTGTTTTTTAGGAAGAATGGACAATGCATAGAAAAATATGTCTCAGGCCTAAAGGAAGAAACCCATTATGCTATTGACTGTAAGTATGAATGTTGCACTGGAAAGAGTATGTTCAGGTAGAAATCTTGGTCTCAACTTTCTTCAATAACCCCATACACCTGAATTCTACTCCTACTAAAAATCAGAGGTCAGGGACTGGACTCCCTTCAATGGAATGTTAGTCAATGAGACCAGAGCCCAACATCCTAGGGTGTGAAGTTAAGTGCACCTTAGGAAGCGTTATATGAACAAGGCTTGTAGAGGTGACAGAATTCAAGCTGAGCTCTTTAAAATCTCAAAAGATGATGCTGTTAAAGGGCTGCAGGCAATGAGTCAGCAACTTTCAAAGACTTGGCAGTGGCCACAGAACTGGAGAAGGTCAGTTTCCATTTCAATCCCAAAGAAGAGCAATGACAAAGAATGTTCAAACTGCTTCACTGTTGTGCTCAATTCACATGTGAGCAAGGTACTGCTCAAAGTCCTTCAAGCTAGAATTCTGCAGTAGGCGATCTGAGAACTTCCAAAAATATAGGCTTGATTTAGAAAAGGCAGATGAACCAGATCAAATTGTCAACAGTCAGTGGATCATTGAGAAAGAGAGGTAATTCCAGAAAAAAAAGGAAAAACAATTATTTTGCTTCGTTGACTGTGCAAAAGCCTTTGACTGTATGGATCACAACAAACTGTGGAAAATTCCTCAAGATATGGGAATACCAGATTACCTGTTTCCTGGGAAACCTGTATGCTGTTCAATCAGTACTAGTGAGACGTGGAACAAGAAGCTGGTTCAAAATTGGGAGAAGAGTACAATAAGTTAGTATGTCCTGTCATGCTGCTTATATAACTTACATGCAGAGTGAATGAGTGAGTGACATCGCTCAGTCGTGTCTGACTCTTTGAGACTCCATGAACTGTAGCCCACCAGGCTCCTCCATCCATGGGATTTTCCAGGCAAGAGTACATCATGCTAAATGGCACGCTGGAATATCAACAGCCTCAGATATGCAGATGGTACCACTTTAATTGAAGAAAGTGAAGAGGAACGAAAGAGTCTGTTGATGACGGTGAAAGAGGAGACTGGAAATGCTGGTCTGAAACTCAACATCCAAAAACGCGAAGATCATGGCATCTGGTCCCCTCACTTTATGGCAAATAGAAAGGGGAGAGAGTGCAAGCAGCAACAGATTTTCTCTTCTTCAGCTCCAAAATCTCTGGGGACTGACTGCAGCCACATAATTAAAAGATGCTTGCTCCTTAGAAAGAAAACTATGACAACGAAGACAGCATATTAAAATGCAGAGACATCACTTTGCCAACAAAGGTCCATAGAGTCAACAGTGTGCTTCTACTCAGAAGTTTTGTGTGTCTGAGAGTTGGACCATAAGAAGATTGAGTTGATCCTTTCAAATGGTGATGCTGCAGAAGACACTTGAGAGTCCCTAGGACTCCAAGGAGAGGAAACCAATCAATCCTAAAGGAGATCAAGCGAGAATATTCACTGGGAGGACTGATGCTGAAGTCTCAGTACGTTGGCCACCTGATGCGAAGATTTGCCTCACTGGAAAAGACCCTGATGCTGGGGAAGATCAAAGGTCAAAGCAGGAAGGGGTGCCAGAGGATGAGATGGTTGGATGGCATCATTGGAGCAAACTCTAGAAGATCATGGAGGACAGAGGAACCAAGTGTTGTACAGTTCATGGGGTCGAGGAGAGTCAGATATAACATAGCAATTAAATATCAACAAGAACAATGAGACCAAGCATGAGTGTAGAATTTGTATTTTGTAGGGTTCTGACAGATTATTTACAACAGGCTTATGAACTGAGGTCTCAGGGGTCTATCTTGAGTTTGCACATCAGTGCTATTCACTTTTAAAAAACAATCTTAAGATGTCTTTGGTCATCCAAGCTGAGATGGATGAACTTGAACTCAAGCAAATCGTTGTGAGTTCAACCAGAAACGCAGCTTCTATTTAAAGCAATGGGGATTCTGGCTAAGCTTTGTATCTCTGAGCTCTTTATAATGGACCTAAATAACATTATTATTTTTTCATGGCCTAAGAGGAACATACTGTATTAAAATTTAAACACTTCATATGTGATCACAACCCTTACCCAAACTAAGTAGTGGCACAGCGCATATGCGATGATCACACATTAGTAAAATTCATGCCTGAAATCTTTCCCCGTACTTTTCATTGATAACTTCTAACACAGGATGTTTTCTAAATTATGATTTCATTTTCCTATTCCCATTCTGTGATTTCCCTTGGCTGAATTGTGAATTCTTCCACAGTCTTTCTGATTCTCCATTTTTGCAATCTGTTTTAGCTTGAATTTTCCGCAGTGACTAAACAAGGGAGATAAACAGAAGTGCAAGGCATCTTGGAAGGTCTCTTGGGGACCAGCCATTGCAGCCTTCAGCTTTGTTTTGGAGACTGTGAGGGGTACTGGCGTCAGGCCCAGTACAGCATTGGCTTTGATGGTGAGCTGATACCCAGAAGACAGGTTACTCTCACTGTTTCATCCCTTCATGAACATCACAGTCAATTGAGTGATGCTGCTATGCCCACCTTGTGAAGCCATGGTGAACCACAGGTGGTCACTGATAATCTGAGGACATGCATAGTATGAACTAAGCTGTCCCAACGTGAGCAAGGCTGGTGGACTCAGCGTGGCCTTGGGAAAATTTCATATTCTTGTCAGGGCTATGAGACTCTGAAGCTGCTTTTCTTCTTTTTTTTTTTTTTTTCCAAGCACACTAAAAATTTTCAGTGTTTCAGAGACTGAGCAAGTGGTGTTTGCATGTTTCAGGAACACAGATGGGCATTTTTACATCCCATGTTGCTGAGTGGTTGCAGGAAGGTGAGATGGAGGCCAGGAGAATGAGAAGGGACGTAGAGAGTGCAGTGTGACACACAGTAGGTCAGAGCTGCTTCTTGTCCAGACACATGGGGCAGAGTGGACGGGCAGGACAGAGAGCAAGGGCAGTGGTCCAGGTGCGGAAGGAGGTCACCTCTAGGTGGTCACTGCCTACACGCCCTAGCAAGTAAGCTGTCTTCACACCAACAGACAAGGCAGTGAGCTGTGTCATACCCCAGACTGAGGGGGTCAGGAAACATAATACTAAGTGTTCAAAAGGTTGCAGGGCCTGGCGGATGCACTCAGGAACAGAAGGTGATGAACACAAGGTAGGTTGGTCAAGAGATACCAATTTTGTGGCTGGGGTAACAGACATCCAAGAATTTTAGAATCTGTATTTGATAACACGTTCATGATGTTTTAAACCACTCTCAGGAACTTCCCCAGTGGTCCACGGGAGAAGAATTCTGCCTGCCAGGGCAGGAGACATGGGTTTGATCCCAGGTCTGAGAAAATCCCACACGCCGTGGGGCATCTAAGCTCATGCACCACAACTACTGATCCTGCACTCTACAGCCCCCGAGCTGCAACTACTGAAGCCCCCGCAGCCCAGAGCCTGTGCTCGGCAACAAGGGAAGGCACTGAAATAAGAAGACCTCACACCACACCAGACTGCACTCCACAGTCACCACACGTGGAGAAAGCCCACTGGCAGCAGGGAAGACTCAGCAAGTCAAAAACAATGCAGAAAAAGAATCTGTGGGGTTCATTAGAACACATGTTCTAATGTGGCAAGCATCTTACTAAGACAGCAAGGAGTGACTGGTTAATGGTAGGAAAAGGTGGGGGTGAGGAAAACTCGTACCTCCTTTCCTTGCTGTCGTTTACGGTAGCATTCTGTGCACGCAGGGAGTGAGTGGGTCAATACACAATGGACTGTTCTTTATGCCCACCGTATGCCACAATAATCTAACTGACAACTAGTTAAGGTTGGGCTGTTTGTATCTTTTCTCTCTCTCACAGACGCGGGTCGCAATGAATTTCAACTCATTAGTGGGGACAAGCACTATCTCATAGTGCGTGATCTCAACGTGGATGCAGATGGCAAGGAGACAGAACTGGTGGGATTATTAGGTAGGTATGACATCCTAAAATTCCCACTGACATGGCAATGTTACGTGTCCACTGTCAAGACTTTCATTCAGAATATCCGGAGGTGCTGACAGTACTCAGGGTGCAAGGCCTGCATCTTTATGCTCACCGAATTAAGGATCCTGGAAGGTAATCTACCAAGAAATAGGAGGCCATAGGGTGCAGAATATCACATCATCAGACATTTTAAGATTGTTCCTTTCTGTTGAAATTTTAAAAATGAAGTTTTGCTGGAATCAGTTTTTAATATCTTATGTTGAAGATAGAATATTAAGTGTTGAAATATTTAGTATTTCAACTAATTTCATGCCATGGCTATAATGAGACTGACTTTTTTTCATTTTTAAATTTTTATCTATTTTTTAACTGAAGGATGAGTGCTTTATTGGATGGTGGTGTTTTCTGTCAAACACCAACATGAATCAGCCATACGTATACAAGTGCTTCTCTTGCCTGGAAAATCCCATGGATGGAGGAGCCTGGTGGGCTGCAGTCCATGGGGTCACTGAGAGTTGGACATGACTCAGTGACTTCACTTTCCCTTTTCAATTTCACACATTGGAGAAGGAAATGGCAACCCACTCCAGTGTTCTTGCCTGGAGAATCCCAGGGACGGCGGAGCCTGGTGGGCTGCCGTCTATATGATCGCACAGAGTTGGACACGAATGAAGTGACTTAGCAGCAGCAGCAGCATACATGTGCTTGGCTGAAAGTTGCTCAGTCGTGTCTGATTCTTTATGACGCCATGGACTATACAGTCCATGGAATTCTTCAGGCCAGAAAACTGGAGTGGGTAGCCTTTCCCTTCTCCAGGTTATCTTCCCAACTCAAGGATCAAACCCAGGTCTCCTGCATGAGGAATCTTTACTAGCAGAGCCGCAAGGGAAGCCCAAGGTACACATAAGTCCCCTCCCTTTTGAACCTCCCTCCCATCTCCCTCCACATCCCACCCCTCTAGGTTGATACAGAGCCCCTGTTTGAGTTCCCTGAGACATACAGCAATTTCCCATTTTCCATCTAATTTACAGATGGTCATGTAAGTCTCCATGTCACCCTCTCCATACGTCTCACCGTCTCCTCCCCTTTCCCCATGCCCATAAGTCTCTTCTCTATGACAGTTTTTCCACTGATGCCCTGTAAATAAGATCATTGTCAGTACCATCTTTCTAGATTCCATATATATGCAGATTCTATAGGTATCTGTTTGTATACAATATCAGTTTTCTGATGTACTGTAAGCCTTGGAGCAGACACTTACAGGATAAATCTTTGCCCTTTTCCACGTTTCAAATGCATTGTTCCTATGAACACTGACATCACTCCCTAACCACACAGAAGCCCTGAGAGGTGTGTGTGCCATGGGGACAACAGGTGTCTGTTTCAGAAAAGGTTATTGGGTAGAACGGTAGGTTCATGAAAGAGTAAATTGCCCTCTGGCATTAAGTGCAAAGTGGAGAACGTGTCCGTGGAAGGAGAGAAGCGTGTTTCCTAATAAGCTGGGTCTAGAAACAGAGATGAGTGACAGTTACCTATATGAGGAAGGTGTTAGAAGCAAGTAGGTTCCATATTAGGATGAACTGAGGCCCAGATTCATGGAGATCCTGGCAAGTCTTTGTCATCCAGCTCCTGATGCTGAGGGGGAGGGTGTCCTGCTCACCAAGTTGGACTGGGCTCAATGTTTAAGACAGAAAACATATGTCTGTGTTGTGGCAACCGTTTGAAGGTCTTAGATTATACAAGTGAACATCTGATTGGCATGTTCCATTCATGGTTCTGAAGATTCAGGAATATCCATGGGTTCCTGGGGGTCACAATTCTGCTTTTTGCACGGTGATTTTACAGGCGCAGGAGGTAATGTTGATCCGAAACATGAAGAGGAGTTCAGGAATGCGGTGAGAGAAAAAGGGATTCCAGAAGAAAATATCCGGAATTTTATCGATCATGGTAATGGAATTATACTTTTTCCCTGACCATACCATTCACCTGGTGTGTAAATATCAGGAAACAAATCAGCTTATTCAAAATTTCTTCTTCCCCAAGTCATCTCTTTTAAGATCCATTATGTGAAAAAAAAAAAAAAGGAAGAGAGAACGAAACACTGGAGATGCTGGGAATGTTAGTAATTGGTGGCTCTTTTATTTCTCCCATTTTGTTTTTCCCCAGATAACTGTCCAGAGGAGAGAAAACTAGTGACTGTGGTAGTTTGTAAGTAAACATGGTCCGTTATTAATGGTGCCCCTTCCAGATGAAGTAAGATGGTCACACTGTTATTCCATGCATGTGAAATGTTTGTCTCAACAGTTTAAACGTGTCACGAAAGACTTTTTTTGTTCCATAATTTTGCTGCTCTTGAGCCATATAAAATTGCAAACAGTTTGGTTGATTAATGCTGAGCAGTTGTGGTGAGAGAGTCATATCCTACAGGAATCTTGCAGACCAGAGACATCAGAGAGAAGAGGAATCCCCATGAGTAGGTGGAAACTATCAGTGTTCCCATGCATCCTGACCTTGTGGTTGTCCCCACACATACCTCCTCCGGGAGAATCGGTGTTAAAGAAGCAGGGATTCCCTGATAACTCAGTTGGTATAGAACCCGCCTGCAATGCAGGATAACCTGGTTTAATTCCTGGGTCACAAAGATATGCTGGAGAAGAGAAAGGCTATCCATTGGGCTCTCTGCGACCCCATGGAACATAGCCCTCCAAGCTCCTCTGTCCAAGGTATTCTGCAGGCAAACATCCTTGCGTTTTTCCATTCCCTTCTATACAAGATCTTACCAACAACGGGATCAAACCTGGGTCCCCTGAATTGCAGACAGATCCCTATTGTCTGAGAAGTTTGGGGTTAGTAGATGGAAACTATTATACACAGGATGGATAGAGAACAAGGTCCAACTGCAAAGCACAGTGGACTATACGCGATACTCTATAAAACCTGAATGGAAAAGAATCTGAAAAAGAATAGACACTAACTTTTGTATGTTAAATCACTTGGTTGTACGCCTGAAATTAATGCAACATTGATAATCAGCTATACTAGAATATTAAAAATTAATAATTAAAATGTAAAAAATTTTTAAAATTAAACAATATTTAAAAAATAAAAACATTAAAAAAAAATTCTTGAGGACCCAAAAGACAAAAGGTGCAGCGTTAGGGTTGTCTGCTCCAAATACAGAGCCTGAAAATCATCTTTAGATGAAGCACCACCTTGTACATACATTGTGATATCATTACTCATAGAATCAATCCGAAATGGGAAATCTCCAACCACATGTACATTCCGAGGACAATCTGCCATCACAGAAATGTGCTGTGTTGAGGTCCACCTGGAATCAGTTATTGGATCAGCTACCAGCTCCCTGTACCCTGAACAGCCTACTGCCTGAGGCTCACCCTTGTGAGCTGTCTCACAGTCAGCTCTACTAAACCTTTGGTTCTCTCTTATTCACCTACAGAGTCACTGAGACCAGACACGTCCTCGTCTCCGTGGAATCAAGATCAACAACACGAAGATGACTTTCCTGGTTCCTGATTAACATGATCCTGCTCTCTTCACACTCACACTCCCTCTCCCATCTCATCTCTCCTTCTCATTAAATCATGTCCTCATTGGTGTTATTTGATTGTGGAGGGTTTAAATAAATTGACTGAACATCTGTCCTGCCCATGCATGTCTGTGCAAAAGTCACCTCATTTAATACACACAAATGTCCATGTTAAGTATCCGGGAAACAGTGCCTTTCATAGGACAGGTGTTCATCGGAGACAGTCTTTATGTAGACTTGGTGACAGGCCCTCAGGTGTCCAGGGAAGAGGGAGAAACCAGACTAAACCATCCTGGGGCAGAGTTATGAGTCCTCCAGCATATGCGCTTCTCGGATGGCTCAGATGGTATAGAGTCCGCCTGCAATGCAGACGACCCAAGTTCTATCCTCGGGTGTGGAAGATCCTCTGGAAGAGGAAACAGTAACACACTCTGATATTTCCTGAAGAATCCTATGGACAGAGGAGCCTGGTTGGCTACAGTCCATAGGACCCTAAAGAGTTGGACAGGCCTGAGCAACTAACACTTTCACTTTCAGCCTACTGTACGGAAGGGGGCAGTCTTATCAAAGAAAATCCCTAAAATGCATCTTATTCAGTCCCGAGAAAGGAAGGTAGGTTCCACTCACTAAGACTCATGCACGGAAAGTGCCGGGTGACATTACTGTTCAGTACAGTTCAGTTCAGTTGCTCAGCCATGTCCAACTCTTTGTGATCCCATGAATTGCAGCATGCCTGGCCTGCCTGTCCATCACCAACTCCTGGATTTTCCCAAACTCATGTTCATCAAGTCGGTGATTTCATCCAGCCCTCTCATCGTCTGTCATCCCCTTCTCCTTATGCCCCCAATCCCTCCGAGCATCAGGGTCTTTTCCAATGAGTCAACTCTTCCCATGAGGTGGCCAAAGGACTGAAGATAATGGTGACCTCCCTCAAAATATCCCATGCATGTACCTCTAGAGTCCCTGTGCTTAACCCATAGCAGGCCACCACTGACCCACACCTTCACCCACCGGAGACTTCTGGACACCCTCAGGCAAGTCCAGGACAGTCTGCTGTGGGGTCACTCTTCCTTTCTCCTGGGTCCTGGTACACAAATTCCTGTTGTGCCCTCCAACAGTCTATTTCCCTGTCCTGTGTCAGTTCTGGCAACTCTATGGTGTGGTTAATGACAAACTCTTCCAAGAGGACTATGCCATACCCACACCCCGAGTCCCTGTCCCTTGACACTCCTTGAATGATACTTCTGATGAAGCAGAATGGTTACCGCCCTCTTTTTCCACAAGACTGTGGAATAGGCTTTGACAGTGGGGAACTGTCATGAAGAACCAAAGGTGACTCCATGTTGGAACTGTTTCTTTGACTTGCTTTTTGTTGCCATTGTTATTATCATCATACATTATAGCCTGCCTCCAACGACCCTACCATTCAATCTGCCTGTTAACGTGCCTTTTCTCAGCTCACAGGGAGATAAACTGACCCGGCCCAGCTGTGAAAAGAAGAACTTAACACACACATTCCAGAGGCTGGCCAATCCTGACATGTTCTGCAAGACTGAGAATCCTTTGTGCTCCACGTCCTCTCTGTCTCTAGCTCTCCATTCTGCCTTTTGCCTTTAGTCTGTCATATCTTCCCTCCCTCTGGCTCTGTAAAAGAACCTGGCCTCCAGACCCTCACAAGATGGTTACTTTGAGACATTAGTCTACCATCTTCTCAGCCTACTGTCCAAAGAAAGTCATATTGCTTGTCTCCCCACCTTTCTCGGATTCACTGGTTTGTCAGTAGGACAACTAGAGCGTCCACGTGCCATAACCAAAGATCCCAGCTATGTCAAAACAAAGATTTTGCTGCTGCAACTAAGACTCGGCCCAGACAAATAAATGAATGCATATATAAATATATATAATGTATATTTTTGTAATAAAAGTTATATGCACAGGTGCTTTCTTTAAAATAGTGGGCTTGTGTTTTATTGTCTCAACTTTAGACTCAAACTGCATTGCAACCTTGGTCGTGTATCCTTGAAGGAACCTGGAATTTTGAGTGGCCAAGATCAATAGCCTCCTTGCACTGTTTAGTTAGGAGTTGCGCAATCTAAGATGTAAAAACAGTGGTTACAGAAAAAAAGAGACAAGGAAAACAAACTTAATAACCTGTCGTTAGAGACTTCTCAGTTCCAAAATCCTGAATAAATTTGAGGAGACAGCAGGAACATGTACCAAGCAGTACTTAGTGTTATTTGGAGGGAGTTACAGCAGTAATGTTTTTTTTAAGATGGTCTGTTTTTATTTATTAGTCTATTGCCTACATTTTGACCAATATTAATGACAGTTGGGATTCAAGGGCATATGAGTCCTTTCAGTACAAAGCAATAGGATTTTTTTTTTCCTTTTATCAGTTACCTTAAGGATGAAAACTTTTTTCCTTTCTATTCTATCTTTTAATTGGTGGAGAATGCTTGACAATATTCTCTTTACTTCTGCCATTACAACAATGTAAATCAGCCATAATTATTATTAATCATCATCTTTTTGAGCCCCCTAGCCCCCTCCCCTCAGCCCATCTTACCCCTCCAGGTCATCACAGCGTGCCTCTCTGGACTCCCTGTGTTTCAGCAACTTCTCACCAGCTACATATTATTTGCAGGGAGGGAACACAGATGCAGATATAGAGAACAGACTTGTGAACACAGTGAGGGAAGAAGAGTGCTAAGACCAGTGGAAACCAACACGGTTATTACAACTGTTGCAATAATCTCCTAGAAGAACTAGACTCTAATCTCCCCTTGATTGGCAGTTAGAAAGATCTTCCTAAGATAGGATGGTCCTAGGATACACTCCCAGGGGACACATGTTGCTAAGAGTCCAAAAGGAAAACCTGGGAGTGCTAGATATACAAAAGTAGAGATGGAAGGGCGATGATGGGATGATAAGGGATGTGAGCTGAGGTCACATGACTACTCACATTTATCTGAATCAGGGACTTCTTTGGTGGTCCAGTGGTGAGGATTCTGCCCTTCGCCTGCATAGAATACAGGGTTCACACAGGGTTCATCCCCACTGGGGACTAAGAACCTGCATGCTGCATGGTGTAGCCAAGATAAAGAAATAAACAAACAGAAAAGGAAAATTAGCATCTTGATCAAAGACCAAAGACAGGAAACGGTTTCAGGATATTCTGAGACATGAAAGCCTTGTGTCACGCAGACTTCACGGCTGAAAATACGACAGGGTAATATACAGAGGAATGTATGAACAAAAGAGATAGCGTGATATTGCAACTGAAAGAAAGAGAATAAAAGGAAAAAATATAGATATAATGTCGGTCCCCATGAACATGAAGGGAAGTGATCCTCTGAAGATGTGAGCTGAGGATGACCTTGAGATGACAAGCTCTCCTGAAAGGCCTGACTTCAACCCAAATGAAGCATTCTGCGCTCTGATTTGTCCCAGGAGTAGCCAGTTCTAGGTCAAATCTCACTTAGTTGACTCAGGAAAAATGAATCTCATTTTGTAATTTGTATACTGAGAAGAAAATAAATCTTTTAATGTATTTGGTTGAAAATTACTGTGCATGAAGATGAAGATAAGTAAAATATGGTAACAAATACAAAGAAAAAGACTGTTTTGGTGACCTTGAGTTAGGAAATGTATTTTTTCCATTCAAAATTCTAAAAATTGCAAAGACTGATGTCCAACTCTTTTGCTTGCTGGGAGAAAGAACTGAGTTAGTGAGTCAATATCATATTACAAAGCAAGTGGGTAAAAGAGTGTCTGGAAAGAAATCACTGAAAATAAACTACTGGTGTGACTTCTTCAGATGAGGTTATGGGGCATTTGAACGGATTGTCCTGTTAGTACTTAAGAGGAGAAAGACCACATTGGGGCAGGAGGAGGTGATAAATGCTAGGTGACCTGCTCCTCTCCTTAGAATAATAGGAGTCTTTCCAAGGGTCTCTGAGGAAATAGTGTTCCCTTGGCTAAACCACACAGTCAATCTTTACTTTAACAAAATAAATGTTACACTGTCTCCTCCACGTTAAGGAAACAATGCAGAAGTGAGGGATATGTACCTTGGACAGCTCATGTCATTTTGGATCTCATGATAAACAGGAAAATAAATAATTGTCCCCTTGCAATATTGGATGTACTGCAATTTCTGACTTAATTTATAGGTCAAATGCCCGCATCCACGTATGCTTCTCTTAAAACAAATATGATTATCAAAATGACAAAATGCCAGCAGAGTGTATCTCTGCCAACCAGGATCCTGAAGGTGCCTTCTGTTGTACCTGTGGTCATGAGAGGAACAGCCATTGGCTCATGATGTGTCATGCCAGCAGATGCAGGCTATAAAAGTGGCAGCAATTTTGCATCCTCTCCAACCACTGGGACACCCTCAGCTTCTACAGAAGAAGGGCCATGAAAGTCAACAAGATGAAGGCTCTGCTGTGCAGTCTTATCCTTGGTCTGCTTGTTGCCAGTCAAGGTGATGCTCAGATAGACGCCACTCAGGTATCAGGGGCATCTGAACGTGGTCTAAGCTTGGGCGGAAGTCTTGGTGTGTATCCGTGTGAATGTCCCTTTCGAGGTCCAGTCATGTGGATTGCTAAGTCTAGCCATGTCTCTGCAGTTCAAAATTGCTCCGTTCACTGGCTCTATACTTGCAGTTTGTGACGTCTGTATCACCTCTGCCATCTATTCGCTGGCTCTCATGCTTGTTCACTGCTCTTGTTAAATGGAAGAAATATCACACAGGTGTTAGACTAGGGCTCTTGCGCTTGACAAGACAGCCAATCTATCTCAGTAATTTCTCAATTATTTCCTTTACTTGACTTGAGTTTTCACAAGATTCTATACCTAGGGCTGTGTTTATAAAGATAGGTAACTTCTGCTCAAATGAAATGGCAGGGAAACTGCTGAGGGATGATGTCGAGCAGAACTTACAGAGATGGACTACGATTTCTGAAGGGAATTTTACTTTTAGTTCACAGGAAGATGGTTAACCCATTACATCGCAGCCGATAATGTAGAGAAGATCACCAAGGGCGCACCATTTCACATTTTCATGCGTTACATTGAGTTTGATGAAGAAAATGGCACGGTACAGTTCCACTTTTATATCAAGTAAGTATATGCACCCAAAAGGAAAATACCTGTAAAGCCCCGACCTGAGGGAGGGTGTGTCTTCCCCATCTGCAGGGAACTCTCTGGGTGATGTTGAGAGCATTACGCCCTGCGCTGTAAGGCAGAGCAGGGTCTCTGATGGGAGGACGGGATCAGTTCCCCTTTCAACTTCCAGGGAATGTCCCCAAAACTCTGCCTAGCGTGGGAACCCAGAAGCGCCACTGGCATCAACTCATTAAAGGAAAGAGGGACAGGGCAGAGGAAAGAAGCTCGTGTCCTGGAGCCCACAGTCCCCACCAGGGGCTTGAACTCTTCTTGTAGATTTTGTAAGAAACGGTTCCCAAAGAGCACAGAAGTGAGAGCAAGGGGCGAGTGCACAGTGAGCTCTGCCCTCGGGGCTTCCTCACAGGAGGTTTCATCACCACTGAGTTTCCCAAAGCCCTCAGAGCCCATAATAACGTTCCCAAGTCCCTTCCCAGGCAGCTGCCAAGGCACGTGACAGGAGTTCCATCCCTGGGTCGGGAAGATCCCCTGGAGGACGAAATGGCAACCCACTCCAGTATTCTTGCCTCGAGCATCCAATGGACAGAGAAGCCTGGTGGGCCACAGTCCATGGGGTCGCACAGAGTTGGACGAACTGAGTGACAAACACTTTCACTTTCATTGAAAATCCAATCACTGCCAGGGTTGGGACAACCACCCAGGTTTGTCATGATGGTTATGCCTCTCTGTTTTCAGAAACTGTGTATATAAAGGAACAGTTCATTCTTTTTTCCTAAAATTCTAGATTTCTCCTTGTTGATTGGCTTTACACACAACCTGTTTTGAATCTACAGGTTATCTTTAGAACTACTAGTTAGATTTAGTGGGAAGACAAACCATCCTTGCCACTTGAAAGTTACTGGATTGAGACAACATATCTTGTCCCTTTTGAAGGTCAAAATGTTCACCAGCACTGAGGTGATGCCTGACACATTTTCTTGGGTGTCACAAAGAAAGAATCTTAATTATACATCAAACTGTTATTCTCTTAATCAACCAACTTGAATATATTTTGTTTTTAAGGAAGAATGGAGAATGCATAGAAAAATATGTCTCAGGCCTAAAGGAAGAAACCCATTATGCTATTGACTGTAAGTATGAATGTTGCACTGGAAAGAGTATGTTCAGGTAGAAATCTTGGTCTCAACTTTCTTCAATAACCCCATACACCTGAATTCTACTCCTGTTAAATATTACAGGTCAGGGACTGGAAAGTCTCCCTTCAATGGAGTGTTAATCAGTGAGACCAGAGCCCAGCATCCTAGGGTGTGAAGTTAAGTGGGCCTTAGGAAGCGTTATATGAACAATGCTTGTAGAGGTGACAGAATTCAAGCTAGGCTCTTTAAAATCTCAAAAGATGATGCTGTTAAAGGGCTGCAGGCAATGAGTCAGCAACTTTCAAAGACTTGGCAGTGGCCACAGAACTGGAGAAGGTCAGCTTCCATTTCAATCCCAAAGAAGGGCAATGACAAAGAACGTTCAAACTGCTTCACTGTTGTGTTCAATTCACATGCAAGCAAGGTACTGCTCAAAGTCCTTCAAGCTAGAATTCTGCAGTAGGCGATCTGAGAACTTCCAGAAATATAGGCTTGATTTAGAAAAGGCAGATGAACCAGATCAAATTGTCAACAGTCAGTGGATCATTGAGAGAGGTAATTCCAGAAAAAAAAAGGAATAACAATTATTTTTCCTGCTTCGTTGACTATGCAAAAGCCTTTGACTATGGATCACAATAAACTGTGAAAAATTCTTCAAGATATGGGAATACCAGATTACCTGTCTCCTGAGAAACCTGTATGTTGATCAGTCAATAATAGTGAGAGGTGGCACAATAGGCTGGTTCAAAATTGGGAGAAGAGTACAACAAGTTAGTATGTCCCGTCATGCTGCTTATATAACTTACATGCAGAGTGAGTGACTTGAGTGAGTGAGTGAAGTTCCTCAGTCATGTCCGATTCTTTGCGACCCCATGAACTGTAGCCCACCAGGCTCCTCCATCCATGGGATTTTCCAGGCAAGAGTACATCATGCTAAATGCCAGGCTGGAATGAAGATGGCTGGCAGAAATATCAACAGCCTCAGATATGCAGATGACACCGCTCTAATGGAAGAAAGTGAAGAGGAATGAAAGAGTCTGTTGATGACGGTGAATGAGGAGACTGGAAATGCTGGTCTGAAACTCAACATCCGAAAACGCGAAGATCATAGCATCTGGTCCCCTCACTTTATGGCAAACAGAAAGGGGAAAGAGTGCCAGCAGCAACAGATTTTCTCTTCTTGAGCTGCAAAATCTCTGGGGACTGTGACTGCAGCCACATAATTAAAAGATGCTTGCTCCTTAGAAAGAAAGCTATGACAACAAAGACAGCATATTAAAATGCAGAGACATCACTTTGCCAACAAAGGTCCGTAGAGTCGACAGTGTGCTTCTACTCAGCAGTTTTGTATGTCTGAGAGTTGGACCATAAGAAGATTGAGTTGATCCTTTCAAATGGTGATGCTGCAGAAGACACTTGAGAGTCTCTAGGACTCCAAAGAGAGGAAACAAATCAATCCTAAAGGAGATCAAGCAAGAATATTCACTGGAAGGACTGATGTTGAAGTCTCACTACGTTGGCCACCTGACGCGACGATTTGCTTCACTAGAAACGACCCTGATGCTGGAGAAAATCGAAGCTCAAAGGAGGATGGGGCGCCAGAGGATGAGATGGTTGATGGCATCATTGACTCAATGGACATGAATTTGAGCAAACTCTAGAAGATCACGGAGGACAGAGGAACCTGGTGTCGTACAGTTCTTGGGGTCACAGAGAGTCAGCTATGACATAGCAATTAAATATCAACAAGAACAATGAGACCAAGCATGAGTGTAGAATTTGTATTTTGTAGGGTTCTGACAGATTATTTACAACAGGCTTATGAACTGAGGTCTCAGGGGTCTGTCTTGAGTTTGCACATCAGTGCTATTCACTTTTAAAAAACAATCTTAAGATGTCTTTGGCCATCCAAGCTGAGATGGATGAAGTTGAACTCAAGGAAATCATCGTGAGTTCAACCATAAACACAGCTTCTGGTTAAAGCAATGGGGATGCTGGCTAAGGTTCCTATCTCTGAGCTCTTTACAATGGCCCTAAATAACATTATTATTTTTTCATGGCCTAAGGGGAACATACTTGATTGAAATTTAAACACATCATATGTGTACACAACCCTTACCCAAGCTAAGTAGTGGCACAGCGCATATGCGATGATCACACATTAGTAAAATTCATGCCTGAAATCTTTCCCTGTACTTTTCATTGATAACTTCTAACATAGGATGTTTTCTAAATTATGATATTATTTTCCTACTCCCATTCTGTGATTTCCCTTGGCCGAGTTGTGAATTCTTCCAATGTCTTTCCGCTTCTGCATTTTTGCAATCTGTTTTAGCTTGAATTTTCCACAGTGACTGAATAAGCGAGATAAACAGAAGGGCAAGGCGTCTTGGAAGGTCTCTTGGGGACCAGCCATTGCAGCCTTCAGCTTTGTTTGGGGACTGTGAGGTGTACCGGCATCAGGCCCAGTACACCAGTGGCTTTGATGGTGAGCTGACACCCAGATGACAGGTTACTCTCACTGTCTCATCCCTTCATGAACATCACAGTCAATTCAGTGATGCTTCTATGCCCACCTTGTGAAGCCATGGTGAACCACAGGCGGTCACTGATAATCTGAGGACATGCATAGTATAAACTAAGCTGTCCCAAAGTGAGCAAGGCTGGTGGACGTGGCCTGCCCTTGGGAAAATTGCATATTCTTGTCAGGGCTATGAGACTCTAAAGCTGCTTTTTTTCTTTTTTTTTTTTTCTAAGCACACTAAAAATTTTCAGTGTTTCAGAGACTGAGCAAGTGGTGTTTGCATGTTTCAGGAACACAGATGGGCATTTTTACATCCCATGTTGCTGAGAGGTTGCAGGAAGGTGAGATGGAGACCAGGAGAATGAGAAGGGACGTAGAGAGTGCAGTGTGACTCTCAGTGAGAGGTCAGAGCTGCTTCTTGTCCAGACACATGGGGCAGAGTGGATGGGCAGGACAGAGAGCAGGGGCAGCGGTCCAGGTGTGGAAGGAGGTCACCTCTAGGTGGTCACTGCCTACACGTCCTAGCAGGCAAGCTGTCGTCGCACCAACAGACAAGGCAGTGAGCTGTGTCATACCCCAGACTGAGGGGCTCAGGAAACACAATACTTAAAGTGTTCACAAGATTGCTGGCCCTGGCCCATGCACTCAGGAACAGAAGGTGATGAACACAAGGTAGGTTGGTCAAGAGATATCAGTTTTGTGGCTGGGGTAACAGACATCCAAGAATTTTAGAATCTGTATTTGATAACACGTTCATGATGTTTTAAGCCACTCTCAGGAACTTCCCCAGTGGTCCAGGGGATAAGAATTCTGCCTGCCAGGGCAGGAGACATGGGTTTGATCCCAGGTCTGAGAAAATCCCACACGCCGTGGGGCATCTAAGCTCATGCACCACAACTACTGATCCTGCACTCTACAGCCCCCGAGCTGCAACTACTGAAGCCCCCGCAGCCCAGAGCCTGTGCTCGGCAACAAGGGAAGGCACTGAAATAAGAAGACCTCACACCACACCAGACTGCACTCCACAGTCACCACACGTGGAGAAAGCCCACGGGCAGCAGGGAAGACTCAGCAATCAAAAACAATGCAGAAAAAGAATCTGTGGGGTTCATTAGAACACACGTTCTAATGTGGTAAGCATCTTGCTAAGACAGCAAGGAGTGACTGGTTAATGGTTGGAAAAGGTTGGGGTGAGGAAAAGCTGTGCCTCCTTTCCTTGCCGTGGTTAGTGGTAACATTCTGTGCACGCAGGGAGTGAGTGGGTCAATACACAATGGACCGTTCTTCATACCCACCGTGTGCAACAATAATCTAACTGACAACTAGTTAAAGTGGGGTGGTTTGTATCTTTTCTCTCTCTGACAGATGCGGGTCACAATGAATTTCAACCCATTAGTGGGGACAAGGACTATCTCTTAGTGCGTCATGTCAACGTGGATGGAGATGGCAAGGAGACAGAACTGGTGGGATTATTTGGTAGGTATGATGTCCTAAAATTCCCACTGATATGGAAATGTTACATGTCTACTGTCAAGACTCATTCAGAATATGAGGAGGTGCTGACAGTATTCAGGGTGCAAGGCCTGTATCTTTATGCTCACAGAATTAAGGATCCTGGAAGGTAATCTACCAAGAAACAGGAGGTCATAGGGTGCAGAATATCATATCATCAGACATTTCAAGATGATGTATTTCTGTTGAAATATTAAAAATGAAGTTTTACTCGAATCATTTTTTAACATTTTACGTTAAATGTTGACTATTAAATGTTGAAATATTTAATATTTCAACTAATTTCATGCCATGGCTATAATGAGACTGACTTTCTTTCATTTTTAAATTTTTATCTATTTTTTAATTGAAGGATAACTGCTGTATTGAATGGCGTTGTTTTCTGTCAAAGATCAACATGAATCAGCCATACATATACATCTGCTTCCCTTGCCTGGAAAATCCAATGGACGGAGGAGCCTGGTGGGCTGCAGTCCATGGGGTCACTGAGAGTTGGACACAACTCAGTGACTTCATTTCCCCTTTTCACTTTCATGCATTGGAGAAGGAAATGTCAACCCACTCCAGTGTTCTTGCCTGGAGAATCCCAGGGACGGCAGAGCCTGGTGGGCTCCCATCTATGGGGTCACACAGAGTCGGACATGAATGAACCGAATTAGCAGCAGCAGCAGCAGCAGCATACTTGTGCTTGTGTGAAAGTTGCTTAGTCAGGTCTGATTGTTTATGACCCCATGGACTGTATAGTCCATAGAATTCTTCAGGCGAGAATACTGGAGTGGGTAGCCTTTCCCTTCTCCAGGGTATGTTCCCAACTCAAGGATCAAACCCAGGTCTCCTGCATGAGGAATCTTTACTAGCAGAGCCGCAAGGGAAGCCCATAGGTACACATATGTCCCTCTCTTTTGAACCACCCTCCCATCTCCCTCCGCATCCCACTCCTCTAGATTTTTACAGAGCCCCTGTTTGAGTTCCCTGAGACATACAGCAATTTCCCATTTTCCATCTAATTTACAGATGGTCATGTAAGTTTCCATGTCACTCCCTCCAAACGTCTCACCGTCTCCTCCCCTCTACCCATGCCCATAAGTCTCTTCTCTATGACAGTTTTTCCACTAAGGCCCTGTAAATAAGATCATTGTCAGTACCATCTTTCTAGATTCCATATATATGCAGATTCTATAGGTATCTGTTTGTATACAATATCAGTTTTCTGATGTACTGTAAGCCTTGATACAAATACTTACAGGATAAATATTTGCCCTTTTCCATGTTTCAAATGCATTGTTCTTATGAACACTGACATCACTCCCTAACCACACAGAAGCCTGACAGGTGTGTGTGCCATGGGGACAACAGGTGTGTATATCAGAAAAGGTTATTGGGTAGAACGGTAGGTCATGAAAGAGTAAATTGCCCTCTAGCATTAAATGCAAAGTAGAGAATGTGTCTGTGAAAGGAGAGAAGTGTGTTTCCTAATAAGCTGGGTCTAGAAACAGAGATGAGTGAAGTTACCTATACAAGGAAGGTGTGAGAAGCAAGTAGGTTCCATATTAGGAAGAACTGAGGCCCAGATTCATGGAGATCCTGGCAAGTCTTTGTCATCCAGCTCCTGATGCTGAGGGGGAGGGTGTCCTGCTCACCAAGTTGGACTGGGCTCAATTCTTTTTTTTTTTTATTTTAGTTTTTTATTTTTTTAATTTTAAAATCTTTAATTCTTACATGTGTTCCCAAACATGAAGCCCCCTCCCACCTGCCTCCCCATAACATCTCTATGGGTCATCCCCATGCACCAGCCCCAAGCATGCTGTATCCTGCGTCAGACATAGACTGGCGATTCAATTCTTACATGATAGTATACATGTTAGAATGCCATTCTCCCAAATCATCCCACCCTCTCCCTCTCCCTCTGAGTCCAAAAGTCCGTTATACACAGCTGTGTCTTTTTTCCTGTCTTGCATACAGGGTCGTCATTGCCATCTTTCTAAATTCCATATATATGTGTTAGTATACTGTATTGGTGTTTTTCTTTCTGGCTTACTTCACTCTGTATAATCGGCTCCAGTTTCATCCATCTCATCAGAACTGATTCAAATGAATTCTTTTTCACGGCTGAGTAATACTCCATTGTGTATATGTACCACAGCTTTCTTATCCATTCATCTGCTGATGGATATCTAGGTTGTTTCCATGTCCTGGCTATTATAAACAGTGCTGCGATGAACATTGGGGTACATGTGTCTCTTTCAATTCTGGTTTCCTCGGTGTGTATGCCCAGCAGTGGGATTGCTGAGTCATAAGGCAGTTCTATTTGCAATTTTTTAAGGAATCTCCACACTGTTCTCCATAGTGGTTGTACTAGTTTGCATTCCCACCAACAGTGTAGGAGGGTTCCCTTTTCTCCACACCCTCTCCAGCATTTATTGCTTGCAGATTTTTGGATCGCAGCCATTCTGACTGGTGTGAAGTGGTACCTCATTGTGGTTTTGATTTGCATTTCTGTGATAATGAGTGATGTTGAGCATCTTTTCATGTGTTTGTTAGCCATCCGTATGTCTTCTTTGGAGAAATGTCTATTTAGTTCTTTGGCCCATTTTTTGATTGGGTGGTTTATTTTCCTGGAATTGAGCTGCATAAGTTGCTTTTATATTTTTGAGATTAGTTGTTTGTCAGTTGCTTCATTTGCTATTATTTTCTCCCATTCAGAAGGCTGTCTTTTCACCTTGCTTATATTTTCCTTTGTTGTGCAGAAGCTTTTAATTTTAATTAGATCCCATTTGTATATTTTTGCTTTTATTTCCAGAATTCTGGGAGGTGGATCATAGAGGATCCTGCTGTGATTTATGTCGGAGAGTGTTTTGCCTATGTTCTCCTCTAGGAGTTTTATAGTTTCTGGTCTTACATTTAGATCTTTAATCCATTTTGAGCTTATTTTTGTGTGCGGTGTTAGAAAGTGATCTAGTTTCATTCTTTTACAAGTGGTTGACCAGTTTTCCCAGCACCACTTGTTAAAGAGATTGTCTTTACTCCATTGTATATTCTTGCCTCCTTTGTCAAAGATAAGGTGTCCATATGTGTGTGGATTTATCTCTGGGATTTCTATTTTGTTCTATTGATCTATATGTCTGTCTTTGTGCCAGTACCATACTGTTTTGATGACTGTGGCTTTGTAGTAGAGCCTGAAGTCAGGCAAGTTGATTCCTCCAGTTCCATTCTTATTTCTCAAGATTGCTTTGGCTATTCGAGGTTTTTTGTATTTCCATACAAATCTTGAAATTATTTGTTCTAGTTCTGTGAAAAATATGGCTGGTAGCTTGATAGGGATTGCATTGAATTTGTAAATTGCTTTGGGTAGTATACTCATTTTCACTATATTGATTCTTCCGATCCATGAACATGGTATATTTCTCCATCTATTAGTGTCCTCTTTGATTTCTTTCATCAGTGTTTTATAGTTTTCTATATATAGGTCTTTAGTTTCTTTAGGTAGATATATTTCTAAGTATTTTATTCTTTTCGTTGCAATGGTGAATGGAATTGTTTCCTTAATTTCTTTTTCTACTTTCTCATTATTAGTGTATAGGAATGCAAGGGATTTCTGTGTGTTGATTTTATATCCTGCAACTTTACTATATATATTGATGAGCTCTAGTAATTTTCTGGTGGAGTCTTTAGGGTTTTCCATGTAGAGGATCATGTCATCTGCAAACAGTGAGAGTTTTACTTCTTCTTTTCCAATTTGGATTCCTTTTATTTCTTTTTCTGCTCTGATTGCTGTGGCCAAAACTTCCAGAACTATGTTGAATAGTAGCGGTGAAAGTGGACACCCTTGTCTTGTTCCTGACTTTAGGGGAAATGCTTTCAATTTTTCACCATTGAGGATAATGTTTGCTGTGGGTTTGTCATATGTAGCTTTTACTATGTTGAGGTACATTCCTTCTATTCCTGCTTTCTGGAGAGTTTTTATCATAAATGGATGTTGAATTTTGTCAAAGGCCTTCTCTGCATCTATTGAGATAATCATATGGCTTTTATTTTTCAATTTGTTAATGTGGTGAATTACATTGATTGATTTGCGGATATTGAAGAATCCTTGCATCCCTGGGATAAAGCCCACTTGGTCATGGTGTATGATCTTTTTAATGTGTTGTTGGATTCTGATTGCTAGAATTTTGTTGAGGATTTTTGCATCTATGTTCATCAGTGATAATGGCCTGAACCAGGAAGAAATAGAAAATCTTAACAGACCCATCACAAGCACGGAAATTGAAACTGTAATCAGAAATCTTCCAGCAAACAAAAGCCCAGGTCCAGATGGCTAAACAGCTGAATTCTACCAAAAATTTCAAGAAGAGCTAACACCTATCTTACTCAAACTCTTCCAGAAAATTGCAGAGGAAGGTAAACTTCCAAACTCATTCTATGAGGCCACCATCACCCTAATACCAAAACCTGAAAAAGATGTCGCAAAAAAAGAAAACTATGGGCTCAGTTCTTAAGACAGAAAGCATATCTTTGTGTTGTGGCAACCGTTTGAAGGTTTAGATTATACAAGTGAACATCTGATTGGCATGTTCCATTCATGGTTGTGAAGATTCAGGAATATCCATGGGTTCCCGGGGGTCAACAATTCTGCTTTTTGCATGGTGATTTGACAGGCGCAGGAGATAATGTTGATCCGAAACACGAAGAGGAGTTCAGAAATGCGGTGAGAGAAAGAGGGATTCCAGAAGAAAATATCCGGAATTTCATCAATAGTGGTAATGGAATTATACTTTTTTCCCTGACCATACCATTCACCTGGTGTGTAAATATCAGGAAACAAATCAGCTTATTCAAAATTTCTTCTTCCACAACTCATCTCTTTTAAGATCCGTTTTTAAAAAAAAAAAAGGAGGAGAGAACGAAACACTGGAGATGCTGGGAATGTTAGTAATTGGTGGCTCTTTTATTTCTCCCATTTTGTTTTTCCCCAGATGACTGTCCAGAGGAGTGAAAACCAGTGACTCTGATATTATGTAAGTAAACATGGTCCGAAAAAAAAAAAAAAGGTTCGTTATTAATGGTGCCCCTTCCAGATGAAGTAAGATGGTCACACTGTTATTCCATGCATGTGAAATGTTTATCTCAACAGTTTAAACGTGCCACGAAAGACTTTTTTCTGCTCCAGAATTTCGCTGCTCTTGAGCCATATTAAGTTGCAAACAGTTTGGTTGATTAACTCTGAGCAGCTGTGGTGAGAGAGTCGTATCCTACGGAAATCTTGCAGACCAGAGTCATCAGAGAGAAGAGGAATCCCCATGAGTAGGTGGAAACTACAGTGTTCTCATGCATCCTGACCTTGTGGTTGTCCCCACACCTACCTCCTCCGGGAGAATCGGTGTTAAAGAAGCAGGGCTTCCCTGATGACTCAGTTGGTATAGAACCCGCCTGCAATGCAGGAGCCAGTTCAATTCCTGGGTCGGGAAGATATGCTAGAGAAGAGAAAGGCTACCCACTCCAGGATTCTTGGGCTTCCCTTGTGGCTCAGCTGGGAAGACCTGGGTTTGATTCCTGGGTTGGGAAGATGCCTTGGAAAAGGGGAAAGTTTCTCTAGTATTCTTTCCTGGAGCATCTCCATGGACAGAGGAACCTGGTGGGCTCTAGTCCATGGGGTCACAAAGAGTTGGACACGACTGAGTAACTTTCATTTTCACCTAGATATCACTTCTGCATGGGACCTTATTTACAAAACAGAAACAGACTCAGACGTGAAGAAAAGACTTGAGTTTGCCAAGTGGGAGGGGTTTGGCAAGAGAAGGATTAGGAGGTTTGCGGTTGGAAAGGGAAAGTGGAAGAAAGGTTCCTTGCTCAGTCACATCGGGCTCTCTGCGACCCCATGGAACATAGCCCTCCAAGCTCCTCTGTCCAAGGTATTCTCCAGGCAAACATCCTTGCGTTTTTCCATTCCCTTCTATACAAGATCTTACCAACAACGGGATCAAACCTGGGTCCCCTGAATTGCAGACAGATCCCTATTGTCTGAGAAGTTTGGGGTTAGTAGATGGAAACTATTATACACAGGATGGATAGAGAACAAGGTCCAACTGCAAAGCACAGTGGACTATACGCGATACTCTATAAAACCTGAATGGGAAGAGAATCTGAAAAAGAATAGACACTAACTTTTGTATGTTAAATCACTTGGTTGTACGCCTGAAATTAATGCAACATTGATAATCAGCTATACTAGAATATTAAAAATTAATAATTCAAATGTAAAAAATTTTTAAAATTAAACAATATTTAAAAAATAAAAACATTAAAAAAAAATTCTTGAGGACCCAAAAGACAAAAGGTGCAGCGTTAGGGTTGTCTGCTCCAAATATAGAGCCTGAAAATCATCTTTAGATGAAGCACCACCTTGTACATACATTGTGATATCATTACTCATAGAATCAATCCGAAATGGGAAATCTCCAACCACATGTACATTCCGAGGACAATCTGCCATCACAGAAATGTGCTGTGTTGAGGTCCACCTGGAATTGGTTATTGGATCAGCTACCAGCTCCCTGTACCCTGAACAGCCTACTGCCTGAGGCTCACCCTTGTGAGCTGTCTCACAGTCAGCTCTACTAAACCTTTGGTTCTCTCTTATTCACCTACAGAGTCACTGAGACCAGACACGTCCTCGTCTCCGTGGAATCAAGATCAACAACACGAAGATGACTTTCCTGGTTCCTGATTAACATGATCCTGCTCTCTTCACACTCACACTCCCTCGCCCATCTCATCTCTCCTTCTCATTAAATCATGTCCTCATTGGTGTTATTTGATTGTGGAGGGTTTAAATAAATTGACTGAACATCTGTCCTGCCCATGCATGTCTGTGCAAAAGTCACCTCATTTAATACACACAAATGTCCACGTTAAGTATCCGGGAAACTGTGCCTTTCATAGGACAGGTGTTCATCGGAGACAGTCTTTATGTAGACTTGGTGACAGGCCCTCAGGTGTCCAGGGAAGAGGGAGAAACCAGACTAAACCATCCTGGGGCAGAGTTATGAGTCCTCCAGCATATGCGCTTCTCGGATGGCTCAGATGGTATAGAGTCCGCCTGCAATGCAGACGACCCAAGTTCTATCCTCGGGTGTGGAAGATCCTCTGGAAGAGGAAACAGTAACACACTCTGATATTTCCTGAAGAATCCTATGGACAGAGGAGCCTGGTTGGCTACAGTCCATAGGACCCTAAAGAGTTGGACAGGCCTGAGCAACTAACGCTTTCACTTTCACCCTACTGTACGGAAGGGGGCAGTCTTATCAAAGAAAATCCCTAAAATGCATCTTATTCAGTCCCGAGAAAGGAAGGTAGGTTCCACTCACTAAGACTCATGCACGGAAAGTGCAGGGTGACATTACTGTTCAGTACAGTTCAGTTCAGTTGCTCAGTCATGTCCAACTCTCTGCCTGTCCATCACCAACTCCCGGATTTTCCCGAACTCATGTTCATCAAGTCGGTGATTTCATCCAGCCCTCTCATTGTCTGTCATCCCCTTCTCCTTATGCCCCCAAACCCTCCGAGCATCAGGGTCTTTTCCAATGAGTCAATTCTTCCCATGAGGTGGCCAAAGGACTGAAGATAATGGTGACCTCCCTCAAAATATCCCTTGCATGTACCTCTAGAGTCCCTGTGCTTAACCCGTAGCAGGCCACCACTGACCCACACCTTCACCCACCGGAGACTTCTGGACACCCTCAGGCAAGTCCAGGACAGTCTGCTGTGGGGTCACTCTTCCTTTCTCCTGGGTCCTGGTACACGAATTCCTGTTGTGCCCTCCAACAGTCTATTTCCCTGTCCTGTGTCAGTTCTGGCAACTCTATGGTGTGGTTAATGACAAACTCTTCCAAGAGGACTATGCCATACCCACACCCCGAGTCCCTGTCCCTTGACACTCCTTGAATGATACTTCTGATGAAGCAGAATGGTTACCGCCCTCTTTTTCCACAAGACTGTGGAATGGGCTTTGACAGTGGGGAACTGTCATGAAGAACCAAAGGTGACTCCATGTTGGAACTGTTTCTTTGACTTGCTTTTTGTTGCCATTGTTATTATCATCATACATTATAGCCTGCCTCCAACGACCCTACCCTTCAATCTGCCTGTTAACATGCCTTTTCTCAGCTCACAGGGAGATAAACTGACCCGGCCCAGCTGTGAAAAGAAGAACTTAACACACACATTCCAGAGGCTGGCCAATCCTGAGATGTTCTGCAAGACTGAAGATCCTTTGTGCTCTACTTCCTCGCTGTCTCTAGCTCTCTGTTCTGTCTTTTCACTTTAGTTTTTCATATCTTCTCTCCCTCTGGCTGTATAAAGGACTTGGCCTCCGGATACTGACAAGATGGTTACTTTGAGGCATTGGTCTACCATCTTCTCAGCCGACTGTCCAAAGAAAGTCATATTGCTTGTCCCCCCACCTTTCTTGGATTCACTGGTCTGTCAGTAGAAAAACTAGAGAGTCCACGTGCCATAACGAAAGATCCCAGCTATGTCAAAACTAAGATTTTGCTGCTGCAACTAAGACCCGGCCCAGACAAATAAATGAATGCATATATAAATATATATAATGTATATTTTTGTAATAAAAGTTATATGCACAGGTGCTTTCTTTAAAATAGTGGGCTTGTGTTTTATTGTCTCAACTTTAGACTCAAACTGCATTGCAACCTTGGTCGTGTATCCTTGAAGGAACCTGGAATTTTGAGTGGCCAAGATCAATAGCCTCCTTGCACTGTTTAGTTAGGAGTTGCGCAATCTAAGATGTAAAAACAGTGGTTACAGAAAAAAGGAGACAAGGAAAACAAAATTAATAACCTGTTGTTAGAGACTTCTCAGTTCCAAAAACCTGAATAAATTTGAGGAGACCACAGGAACATGTACCAAACAGTACTTAGTGTTATTTGGAGGGAGTTACAGCAGTAATGTTTTTCAAGCTGGTTTGTTTTTATTTATTAGTCTATTGCCTACAATTTGACCAATATTAATGACAGTTGGGATTCAAGGGCATATGAGTCCTTTCAGTACAAAACAATAGGATTTTTTTTCCTTTTATCAGTTACCTTAAGGATGAAAACTTTTTTCCTTTCTATTCTATCTTTAACTGGTAGAGAATGCTTGACAATATTCTCTTCACTTCTGCCATACAACAATGCAATCAGCCATAATTATTATTAATCATCACTTTTTGAGCACCCTAGCCCCCTCCCCTCACCCCATCTTACCCCTCCAGGTCATCACAGAGCGCCTCTCTGGACTCCCTGTGTTTCAGCAACTTCTCACCAGCTACATATTATTTGCAGGGAGGGAACACAGATGCAGATATAGAGAACAGACTTGTGAACACAGTGAGGGAAGAAGAGTGCCAGCACCAGGGGAAACCAACACGGTTATTACAACTGTTGCAATAATCTCCTAGAAGAACTAGACTCTAATCTCCCCTTGATTGGCAGTTAGAAAGATCTTCCTAAGATAGGATGGTCCTAGGATACACTCCCAGGGGACACATGTTGCTAAGAGTCCAAAACGAAAACCTAGGAATGCTAGATATACACAAGTAGAGATGGAAGGGTGATGATGGGATGATAAGGGGTGTGAGCTGGGATCACATGATGACTCAAATTTATCTGAATCAGGGACTTCTTGGGTGGTCCAGTGGTTAGGATTCTGCCTTTCCCTTGCACAGAGTACAGGGTCCATACAGGTTTCATCCCCATTGAGGAACTAAGAACCTGCATGCTGCATGGTGCAGCCAAGAGAAAGAAACAAACCAACAGAAAAGGAAAATTAGTATCTTGATCAAAGACCAAAGACAGGAGACGGTCTCAGGATATTCTGAATCATGAAAGCCTTCTATCATGCAGACTTCATGGCTGAAAATACGACAGGGTAATATACAGAGGAATGTATGAACAAAAGAGATAGCATGATATTGCAACTGAAAGAGAAGAGAATAAAAGGAAAAAACATAGATATGTCAGTCCCCATGAACATGAAGGGAAGTGATCCTCTGAAGATGTGAGCTGAGGATGACCTTGAGATGACAAGCTCTCCTCAAAGGCCTGACTTCAACCCAAATGAAGGATTCTGAGCTCTGATCGATCACAGGAGCAGCCAGTACTGCATCAGTTCTCACTTAGTTGACTCAGGAAAAATGAATCTCATTCCGTAATTTGTATACTGAGAACAAAATAAATCTTTTAATATATTTAGTTGACAAATTACCATGAATGAAGATGAAGATAAGTAAAAGTTGGTAATAAATACAAAGAAAAAAGGCTATTTCAGTGACCTTGAGCTAAGAAATGTATTTTTTCCATTCAAAATTCTAAAAATTGCAAGGACTGATGTCCAACTCTTTTGCTTGCTGGGAGAAAGAACTGAGTCAGTGAGTCAATATCATATTACAAAGCAAGTGGGTAAAAGAGTGTCTGGAAAGAAATCACTGAAAATAAACTACTTGTGTGCCTTCTTCAGATGAGGTTATGGGGTATTTGAACGGATTGTCCTGTTAGTACTTAAGAGGAGAAAGACCACATTGGGGCAGGAGGAGGTGATAAATGCTAGGTGACCTGCTCCTCACCTCAGAATAATAGGAGTCTTTCCAAGGGTCTCTGAGGAAATAGTGTTCCCTTGGCCAAACCACACAGCCAATCTTTACTTTTAGAAAATAAATGTTACACTGTCTCCTCCACGTTAAGGAAACGATGCAGAAGTGAGGGATATGTACCTTGGACAGCTCATCTCATTTTGGATCTCATGATAAACAGGAAAATAAATAATTGTCCCCTTGCAATATTGGATGTACTGCAATTTCTCACTTACTTTACAGGTCAAATGCCCGCATCCACATATGCTTCTCTCAAAACAAATATCATTATCAAAATGACAGAATGCCAGCAGAGTATATCTCTGCCACCCAGGATCCTGAAGGTGCCTTCTGTTGCACCTGTGGTCATATGAGGAACAGCCATTGGCTCATGATGTGTCACGCCAGCAGATGCAGGCGATAAAAGTGGCAGCAATTTTGCATCCTCTCCAACCACTGGGACACCCTCAGCTTCTACAGAAGAAGGGCCACGAAAGTCAACAAAATGAAGGCTCTGCTGTGCAGTCTTGTCCTTGGTCTGCTTGTTGCCAGTCAAGGTGAAGCTCATGGAGACACCTCACAGGTACCAGGGGCATTTGAACGGTGGTCCAAACTTGGGAGGAGATCTTGGCATATATCCATGTGAGTGTCCCTTTCGAGGTTTGGTCATGTGGACAGCTAAGTCTAACCATCTCCCTGCAACTGAAAATTGCTCCATTCACGGGCTTTATACCTGCTGTTTGTGATGTCTGTATCATCTCAACCATCCATTCATTGGCTCTCATGCATGTTCCCTACTCTTGCAAAACTGAAGGAAGATCACACAGCTGCTGGATTAGGGCTGTTGCATTTGACAAGATACCTCAAGCTATCTCAATAATACCTCAATTATCTCCTTTTCTGACATGAGTTCTCACATGATTTTATACTTTGGGCTGTGTTCCTAAAGATAGGTAACTTCTGCCCAAGTGAAAGGGCACAGAACCTCCTGAGAGATAATGTCAGGCAGAATTTACACAGATGGACTAAGATTTCTGAAGGAATATCTACTTTTAGTTCACAGGAAGATGGATAACCCATTACATCGCAGCTGATAACATAGAGAAGATCACTGAGGGCGCACCATTCCACATTTTCATGCATTACATTGAGTTTGATGAAGAAAATAACACAATACTCTACCACTTTTATGTCAAGTAAGTAAAAATCACCCAGAAGGAAAACACATAAACCACGACCTGAGGGAGGGTGTGTCTTCCCCGTCTGCAGGGAACTCTCTGGACGATGTTAAGACCATGCGGCACTGAGCTGTGAAGTTGACCAGGGTCTCTGAGCTGGGTGTGGGCGGGGGCAGTGCCCCTGAGAGCCTCCAGGGAATGTCCCGAAAACTCTACTTAGAGAGGGAACCCCCAAGCTCCACTGGCATCAACTCATTAAAGGAAAGAGGAACACAGCAGAGGGACGAGGTCCGTCTTCTGGAATCTGCAGTCCCCACAAGGGGCGTGACCCCTGCAGAATTTGTAAGAGATGGTTCCCACTGACCCAGATGCCAAGAGCGCGGGGAGAGTATACAGTCAGCTCTGCCTTTGGGGTTTCCTCCCTGGAGGTTTCATCACCACTGAGTTTACCAAAGCTGTCAGAGCCCCTAGTGACCTTCCCTAGTGCCTTCTCAGGCGCCTGCCAATGCAAGTGACATAAGAGACCTGAGTTCAATTACTGAGTCAGGAAGATTCCCTGCAGGAAATGCCAACCCACTCCAGTATTTTGCCTGGAGAATTCCATGGACAGAGGCGACTGGTGGGCTACAGTCCATGCAGTGGCAAAGAGTTGGACACGACTGAGCAACCAAGCACACACACACAGATCCAAGTGCCATTCATGGAATGTCCACTACAACACAGACAGTTTCCTAGGAATATGCAAGTATGCCAGAAATCAACACAATTAACCGTTCGGCAATTATCCCCACCTCGGCTACTGCTGCTGCTAAGTTGCTTCAGTCGTGTCTAACACTGTGTGACCCCATAGATGGCAGCCCACCAGGCTCCCCCATCCCTGGGATTCTCCAGGCAAGAACACTGGAGTGGGTTGCCATTTCCTTCTCCAATGCATGAAAGTGAAAAGTGAAAGTGTAGTCCCCTTAGTCATGCCTGACCCTCAGTGACACCATGCACTGCAGCCTTCCAGGCTCCTCCATCCATGGGTTTTTCCAGGCAAGAGTACTGGAGTGGGGTGCCATTGCCTTCTCCGATCCCTACCTCACCCCACCCCAAAAATAAACAAACCAGAACATGTAAACTCAGGTATGCATTGTGAGGAATAAAAATATTAAGAAAAGAAACAACTAAATGTTTTATGCTTGGAGATATTGCTTTATAAATATATATATAAATGATTATATATTATATATAACCATATGTTTGAAACCATCAGTTAAGTCACTCAGTCTTGTCTGACTCTTTGTGACCCCATGGACTGCACCATGCCAGACTTCCCTGTCCTTCACCATCTTCCAGAACTTGCTCAAACTCATGTCCACCATCCAACCATCTCATCGCCTGTCATCCCCTTCTCTTCATGCCTTCAATCTTTCCCAGCATCAGGGTCTTTTCCAATGAGTCAGTTTTTCACAAAGAATGGTGGCCAAAGTATTGGGGTTTCAGCTTCATCATTTGATAGTATACTTACAGTTAAGATAAAACCACTCATACAGGAACAGGGAGAAGGCGATGGCACCTCACTCCAGTATTCTTGCCTGGAAAATCCCATGGATGGAGGAGCCTGGTAGGCTGCAGTCCATGGAGTCACGAAGAGTGGGACATGACTGAGTGACTTCACTTTAAATTTTCACTTTCATGCGTTGGAGAAGGAAATGGCAACCCACTCCATTGTTCTTGTTTGGAAAACCCCAGAAACAGCGGAGCCTGGTGGGTTGCAATCTATGGGGTCACACAGTGTTAGATACGACTGAAGTGACATAGCAGCAGCATACAGGAACAGACTCACACACGTATATATCCTATCTCAGGAGAAACATTTGTCTGTTTTCATTAATATTTTAAAGAACATCCGTCATCATCCTCTTTGCGGTATTTTACAATTTCTGTGTTTTATGTTTAAATTTTCATGTGGCTAATCTTTCTGAAATCAATTTTGCCTGGAATAAGAAATGGCAACCCACTCCATGCCTGGAGAATCCCATGGACAGAAGAGCCTGGCAGGCTGCAGTCCATGTGGTTCCAAAGAGTCAGACACAACTGAGCAATTGAGCAGAAGTATAGTTACATGTAATTAAATGCACAATTCTGTTATACACAATTCATTGAGCTTTCACACGTGCACAATCGTTTCATCATCCACACAGTCAAGACATAAACCTCCAGACTTCAGCTGGTGGCTCCGTGCTTAAGAATGCGTCCGCCAATGTAGGAGACATGAGCTCCATCTAGGCCTGGAGGGATGCCACGTGCCCGGGAGCAAGTAAGCCCATGTGCTATGATGACTGAGCCTGTGGGCTATATGCTCTACAGGAAGAGAAGCCACCCTGGTGAGAAATCCTGGCACTGCATCTAGAGAGTGATGACCCTTGCCCTTGGCAACAGAGACCAGCCTGAGTGGCAAAAAGACACAACATACTCAGAAATAGAAACAGCTTTGTTTTTAAAAACAAAGTTATAAAATTTCTCCAACACACCTCCTTTCCTTCAGGTCAGGTCAGTTCAGTTCAGCCACTCAGTCATGTCTGAGTCTTTGCGACCCCATGGACCGCAGCTCGCCAGACCTCCCTGTCCATCACCAACTCCCAGAACTTGCTCAAACTCATATCCATTGAGTTGGTGATGCCATCCAACCATCTCATCCTCTGTCGTCCCCTTCTCCTCCTGCCCTCAATCTTTTCTAGAATCAGGGTCTTTTCCAAGGAGTCAGTTCTTTGCATCAGGTGGCCAGAGTATTGGAGTTTCAGCTTCAGCATCAGTGTTTCCAATGAATATTCAGGACTGATGTCCTTTAGGATGGACTGGTCGGGTCTCCTTGCAGTCCAAGGGACTCTCAAGAGTCTTCTCCAACACCACAGTTGAAAAGCATCAGTTCTTCAGTGCTCGGCTTTCTTGAGAGTCCAAGCCTCACATCCATACATGACTACTGGAAAAACCATAGCCTTGACTAGATTGACCTCTGTTGGCAAGCAATGTCTCTGCTTTTCAATATGCTGTCTAGGTTGGTCATAACTTTCCTTCCAAGGAATAAGCATCTTTTAATTTCATGGCTGCAGTCACCATCTGCAATGATTTAGGAGCCCCCCAAAATAAAGTCAACCATTGTTTCCACTCTTTCCCCATCAACTGGCCATGAAGTGATGGAACCAGATGCCATGATCTTAGTTTTCTGATGTTGAGTTTTAAGCCACCTTTTTCACTTTCCTCTTTCACTTTCATCAAGGGGCTCTTTAGTTATTGTTTACTTTCTGCCATAAGGGCAGTGTCATCTGCATATCTGAGGTTATTGATTTTTCTCCCAGCAATCTTCATTCCAGCTTTTGCTTCTTCCAGCCCAGGATTTCTTATGATGTACTCTGAATATAAGTTAAATAAGCAGGGTGCAATATACTGCCTTCACGGACTCCTTTTCCTATTTGGAACCAGTCTGTTGTTCCATATCCAGTTCTAACTGTTGCTTCCTGACCTGCATACAGGTTTCTCAAGAGGCAGGTCGAGTGGTCTGATATTCCCATCTCTTGAAGAATTTGCCACAGTTTTTTATGATCCATACTGTCAAAGACTCTGGCATAGTCAATAAAGCGGAAATAGATGTTTTTCTGGAACTCTGTTGCTTTTGTGATAATCCAGCATATTTTGGCAATTTGATCTCTGGTTCCTTTGCCTTTTCTAAAACCATCTTGAACATCTGGAAGTTCACAGTTTACGTATTGTTGATGTCTCTCTTGGAGAATATCGAGCATTACTCTGCTAGCGTGTGAGATTAGTTCAATTGTTCGGTAGTTTGAGCATTCTTTGGCACTGCCTCCCTTTGGCATTAGAATGAAAACCAACATTTTCCAGTCCTGTGCCCACTACTGAGTTTTCCAAATTTACTACCATATGGAGTGCAGCACTTTCATAGCATCATCTTTTAGGATTTGAGATAGCTCAACTGGAATTCCATCACCTCCACCTGCTTTGTTCATAGTGATATTACCTAAGGCCCACTTGACTTCACATTCCAGGATGTCTGGCGCTAGGTGAGTGATCACACCATCGAGATTACCTGGATCATGAAGATCTTTTCTTGTACAGTTTTTCTGTGTATTCTTGCCACCTCTTCTTAATATCATCTGCTTCTGTTATGCCCATACCATTTCTGTCCTTTGTTGAGCCCATCTTTGCATGAAATATTCCCTTGATAGTTCTTAGTTTCTTGAAGAGATCTCAAGTCTTTCCCATTGTACTGTTTTTCTCTATTTCTTTGCACTGATCGCTGAGGAAGGCTTTCTTATCTCTCCTTGCTATTCTTTGGAACTCTGCATTCAAATGGGAATATCTTTTCTTTGCTCCTTTGCTCTTTGCTTCTCTTCTTTTCACAGCTATTCGTAAGGCCTCCTCAGACAGAGTTTTGCTTTCATCTTTCAGTGTGCTATCTTTTTTGCCTTTTCATACTCTTTATCTTCACTCATCATTAAATTTCTACCCCTAGAGCCATAGGTAAGAACAGATCTGCATTTTCCAAACTTTTGTGGCTCTTCACGTGAGAAAAATATGCACTATGAATGATTTTCCCCACATTCCATCACTCTGCACAATATTTAAACAGTTGTCAGTGTCTACACATGCAAGGAATCATGTTTTTCACACCCAATGAAAGGAGTTACATTTTTCAAGCCAAATGAAAGGAGTTTGTCTGCTCAGATAAAATGTTGTGTGTTTGCAGTTATATTGAATAATTGTTGCGTTCCCACCTTGTGGTTGTTTTTCTGTGAATTCAATGCATTTCAAACTTCCCTGATAGCTCAGTTGGTTAAAAAAAAAAAAAATCCGCCTGCAATGCAGGAGACCCCGGTTCAATTCCTGGTTCAGGAAGATCCACTGGAGAAAGGATAGGCTACCCACTCCAGTATTATGGGCTGGAGAATTCCATGGAGTGTATAGTCCATTGGGTCACAAAGAGGCAGAAATTACTGAGTGACTAGCACTTGCACTTTCAGTGACTAAGAACACTCACCACACTTCACTGCAGGCATTCCTCATCAATCCAGCTCCTTTTACTGTTATTTTCATGAAGATTCTTTATATGCGCCAAATACTCCTTTTTTCACATACATGTACAGAGGACATACGTGAAGCCACTTACTCTTTTCTTGCAGAGATAACAATATATACTTATTATATTGTCTGCATAAATTTCTTCACAATATCAATAAGCACATCAAGTGTACTTAAGTGTTTTCTTGCGTAAGTGTCTGTGTGAGTGTGAAATGCATCTGTATACAGACATGTGTCTTCGAAGTTTAATCCTCGTATGGTATTGTGATGGAGGAAGAGTGCGTGTTTGGAGAAAATTAAACTTTTTGGTGATTTTTGGCTCTCATGTTGCCTGTTGAGGGCTTCCCTGGGGGCTCTTATATTGTGTAATAAAGCCTGGTGGGTTTCATATTGTCTAATAAGGCCCGGTGGCTATCATATTTTCTATTGAGGCCTTCCCTGGTGTCTCAGTGGGTAAAGAATCTGCCCGTGATACAGGAGACCCAGATTTGATCTCTGGGTTCGGAAATTCCCCTGGAGAAGGAAACGGCAACCCACTCCAGTCTCCGTGCTTGGAGAATCCCACGGACAGAGGATGAGACTGGCGGGCTACATGCCATGGGGTTGTACAGAGTCGGACACAACTGAGTGACAGACACTTCCACTTTCATTGTCTAATGACTCACTGGGAGGGTTGTGACAATACCCAAGGCTTGTCATGACGGCTATGCCTCTCAGTTTTCAGAAACTATATATATAAAGGAAAAGTTCATCCTCTTTCTTTCTACCTAAAATTCTAGAATTTTCCATGTTTATTGGCTGTAAACATGACCTCTTTGTATCTGCAGCTTATCTTTGGAACTACTCGTCAGATTTAGTGTGTAGAAAAACCATCCTTGTCACTTGAAAGTGACTGGATCTAAGACAACCTTTTGAAGGTCATCCTTTTGAAGGTCATAGTTCCCTGGTGGCTCAGATGGTAAAGCATCTGTCTACAATGCGGGAGACCCAGGTTTGATCCCTGGGTCGGGAAGATCCCCTGGAGAAGGAAATGGCAATCCACTCCAGTACTATTGCCTGGAAAATCCCATGGAGAGAGGAGCCTGGTAAGCTACAGTCCATGGTGTCGCAAAGAGTTGAACACGACTGAGCGACTTCACATCCTTTTGAAGGTCAAATTGTTCACCAGCACCGAGGTGATACCTGACACATATTCTTGAGTGTTATACAGAAAGAATCCTAATTATACATCTAATTTTTATTATCTTAATTAATGAACTTGAATATGTTTTGTTTTTACGGGAGCATGGAGAATGCATAGAAAAATATGTCTCAGGCACAAAGGAAGAAAATTTTTATGCTGTTGACTGTAAGTATGAATGTTGCACTGGAAAGAGTATGTGCAAGTAGAAATCTTGGTCTCAACTTTCTTCAATAACCCCATACACCTGAATTCTACTCCTACTAAAAATCAGAGGTCAGGGACTAGAATGTCTCCCCTCAATGGAGTGTAACTCAACAAGACCAGATCTAGACATCCTAGACTGTGAAGTTAAGAGGACCTTATGAAGCAGTATATGAACAACGCTAGTGGAGGTGACAGATTCAAGCTGTGCTCTTTAAAATCCTAAAAAAAATGTTGCTCTTAAAGGGCTGCAGCAATGTGTTAGCAACTTTGGAAAACTTGGCATTGGCCACAGTCCTGGAAAAGGTCAGTTTCTCAATGGCAAAGAAGGACAATGACAAAGAATGTTCCAACTACTATGCCATTGTGCTCATTTCTCATATGAGCAAGGTAGTGCTCAGAATCCTACAAGTTAAGATTCAGCGGTACATGATCGGACAACATCTAGCGTATAAGCATGAGTCAGAAAAGGCAGATGAACCAGATCAAATTGTCAACATTCACTGGATCATGGAGAAAGCAAGGCAATTTTAGAAAAAAAATTTTTTTTTTTCTGCTTCATTGACTATGGTAAAGCCTTTGACTGTGTGGATCACAACAAAGTGTGGAAAATTCTAAAAGATATGGGAATACCGGATTGCCTTACCTGGCTCCAGAGAAACCTGTATGTGGGTCAGTCAGCAACAGTGAGAACTGGACGTGGAACAACAGACTGGTTCCCAATTGGGGAAAGAGTACAAGATAGCCTCATGTGGCTTCTATAACTTATATGCAGAGCACATCATGCTAAATGCCAGGCTGGATAAATGACCAACTGGAATCAAGATTGCTGGCAGAAATATCAACAGCATCAGATACGCAGGTGATACCACTTTAATGGAAGATAATGAAAAGGAACTAAGAGTCTCATGATGAGGGTTAACGAGGAGACTGAAAAAGCTGGTCTGAAACTCCACATTCAAAAACGCTAAGATCATGGCATCTGGTCCCCTCACGTTATGGCAAATAGAAAGTGGAAAGACTGGAAGCAGTGACAGGTTTTATCTTCTTGGGCTCAAAAATCACTGCAGCTTGTGACTGCAGCCACGAAATTAAAGATAATTTGTATTTGGGAGGAAAGCTATGACAACCCAAGACAGCTTATTAAAACGCAGAGACATCACTTTGCCAAAAAAGCTCTGGGCTGTCAACAGTGTGGTTGTTTTTTCCCTAGTTAAGTATGGATTTGAGACTTGGACCATAAAGACACCTGAGCTCCAAAGAACTGATGCTTTTGAAAGGTGGTGCTGGAGAAGACTCTTGACAGTTTCTTGGACTGCAAGGAGATCAAACCAATCCATTGTAAAGGAAATTTGTCCTGAATATTCATTGGAAGGACTGATGCTGAAGCTGAAGTCCCAGTATGTTGGTCACCTGATGCAAAGAACTGACTCATTGGAAAAGACCCTGGGAAAGTTTGAAGACAGGAGGAGAAGGGAATGACAGAGAATTAGATGGTCAGATGGCATCATCGACTCAAAGGACATGAATTTGAGCAAACTCTGGAAGATCGTGGAGGACTGAGGAACTTGGTGTGGTACAGTTCATAGGGTCATTGAGAGTCAGACATGACATAGTTATTAAATATCAACAAGAACAATGTTACTAAGCATGAGTGTATAATTTATATTTCATAGGGTTCTCACAGATAATTTATAACAGGCTTATGAACCGAGCTCTTGGGGTCTATCTTGAGGTGGCACATTAGTGCCATTCACTTTATAAAACAATCTTATAATATCTTGGTCCACTCAAGGTGAGATGGATGAACTTGAACTCAAGGAAATCATCATGAGTTCAACCATAAAGGCAGCTTCTATACAAAGCAATGGGCATGCTGGCTAAGCTTTGTATCTCTGTGCTCTTTATAATGGCCCTAAATAACACTATTATGTTCAAATGGCCTAAGAGAAACATGTTTGATTAAAATTTAAACACATCAATATGTGATCACAACACATGCCTAAACTAAGTAGTACATATGTGATAGCCACAAATTAGTAAAATTCATGCCTGCAATATTTCCTCATACTTTGATCAATGACTTCTGATATATGAGTTTTCTAAATTATGCCTTCATTTTTTCTTATTTCCAATATATGGTTTATTTTGGCTGAATCATGAATGCTTCCACTGTCTTTACTCTTCTCCATTTTTGCAACCCTTTTAGCTTGAATTTTACATAGTGACTAAACAAGGGAGATAAACAGAAGGGCAAGACTTCTTGGAACGTCTCTTGGGGACCAGCCACTGCCGCCTTCAGCTTTGTTTTGGGGACTGTGAGGTGTACCCACATCAGGCCCAGTACAGCAGTGGCCTTGATGGTGAACTGATGCCCAGAAGACAGATTTACTCTCACTGTCTCATCCCTTCATGAACATGACAGTCAATTCAGTGATGCTGCTATGCCCACCTTGTGAAGCCATGGTGAACCACAGGTGGTCACTGATAATCTAAGGACATGCATAGTCTCAACTAAGCTGTCCCAATGTGAGCAAGGCTGGTGGACTCTGCATGGCCTTGGGAAAACTGCATATTCTTGTTAGGGCTCTGAGACTCTGAAGGTGCTTTGACTGCTTTTTTTTTTGCAAGTACACTAAAAATTTGCAGTGTTTCAGAGATGGAGCAATGGTGTTTGCATGCTTCAGGAACACAGATGGGCATTTTTACATTCCATGTTGCTGAGTGATTGCAGGAAGGTGAGGTGGAGGCCAGGGGACAGATGATGGATATAGAGAGTGCAGTGTGACACACAGTAGGTCAGAGCTGCTTCTTGTCCAGACACATGGGGCAGAGTGGACGGGCAGGACAGAGAGCAGGGGCAGCGGTCCAGGTGAGGAAGGAGGTCACCTCTAGGTTGTCACTGTCTACATGTTCCAGCAGGTAAGCTGTCTTCGCACCAACAGACAAGGCCGTGGGTTGTGTCGTAACCCAGACTGAGGGGCTCGGGAAACACAATACTTAAAGTGTGCAAAAGGTTGCTGTGTCTGGCGTAGGCACTCAGGAACAGAAGGTAATGAACACAAGGTAGGTTGGTTTTTGTCAAGATAAGCCAATTTCATGGCTGGGGTAACAGAAATACAAAGAATTTTTGAACCTGGATTTGATAACACATTCATAATGTTTTAAAACACTCTCAGGGACTTCCCTGGTGGTCCAGGGGATAAGAATCTGCCTGCCAGGGCAGGAGACATAGGTTCAATCCCTAATCCAAGAAGATCCCACATGCTGTGGGGCAACTAAGCTCATGCACCACAACTACTGATCCTGCACGCTAGAACCTCCGAGCTGCAACTACTGAAGCCCACGCAGCCCAGAGCTTGTGCTCAGAAACAAGAGAAGGCACTGCAATGAGAAGCCTGCACACCACACCTAGACTGCACTCCACAGTCACCACACGTGGAGAAAGCCCAAGGGCAGCAGGGAAGACTCAGCAAGTCAAAAATAAATAAATAAACAAGCAGAAAAAGAATCCATTAGGTTTATCAGAACACACGTTCTAGAAAGCATCCTGATAAGACAGCAAGGAGTGACTGGCTCATTGTGGGAAAAGGCGGGGATGAGGAAAATTCGTGCCTCCTTTCCTTGCCGCTGTTAATGATAGCACTCAGTGCACGCATGAAGTAAGTGGGTCCATACTTGATGGATCGTTCTTCATGCCCACCTTGTGTCGCAACAATCTAACTCACCATATGTTAAGGTGGGGCTGTTTGCATCTTTTCTCTCTCTCCTAGACGCAGGTCACAATGAATTTCGACCCGTTAGAGTGGACAACGGTGCTCTCATAGCACATGTTATCAACGTGGATGAACATGGCAAAGAGACAGAACTGGTGTAATTATTTGGTAGGTACGAAATCCTATAATTCCCATTGCCATTCTCATGTAACACGCCCACCTCGGGACTTCCATTCAGAATATCAGGAGGTGCTGACAGTATTCCATATTCAGGGTGCAAGGCCTGCATCTTTATGCTCACTAAATTAAGGATCCTGGAAGGTAACCCACCAAGAAAACAGGAGGTCATAGGGTCCAGAAGATCACATCATCAGACACTGCAAAATGATTCCTATCTGTTGAAATTTGAAAACTGAAGTTTTACTAGAATATTTTATTTTATATATGTCAACAAATTTCAAGCCATGTCTATAATGAGGCTAACTTTATTTCACATTTAAAGCTTTATTTATTTTTTAACTGAAGGATAACTGCTTTATTGATTGTGTTGATTCCTGCCAAACATCAACAGGAATTAGCCGTAGGTATACATATGCTTGTGTGAAAGTTGCTCAGTCGTGTCTGAGTCTTTGAGACCCCATGGACTATACAGTCCATGGAATTCTTCAGGCCAGAATATTGCAGTAAGTAGCCTTTCCCTTCTCCAGGGTAACTTCCCAATCCACACATCAAGCCCAGGTCTCCCACATTGCAGGAGGGCTCTTTACCAGCAGAGCCAAAAGGGAGGCAACAGGTGTACATATATCCCCTCCCTTTTGAAACTGCCCCTCCTCTCCCTCCCACTTCTCGAGATTGATACAGAACCACTGTTTGAGTTCCCTGAGACATACAGCAAATTTCCATTGGCTATTTTACATATGGACAAGTCAGTTTCCATGTTATTCTCTCCATACATCTCACCGTCTCCTCCCCTCTCCCCATGCCCATAAGTCTCTTCTCTATGACTGTTTCTCCACTGATGCCCTACAAAGAGATTCATTATTGGTACCACCTTTCTAGATTCCATATATGCAGATTCTATATGTATGTGTTAGTATATGATATCAGTTTTCTGATGCACTGTAAGCCTTGGAACAGACACTTATAAGAGAAATCTTTGTCCTTTTCCATGTTTCAAACGCATTGTTCTTATGAACACTGACATCACCCCCTCAAGGCACTGAGAGGTGTGTATGTGATGGAGACAACAGGGGTCTATTTCAGCAAAGGTTATGGGTAGAATGGTAGGTTCATGAAAGAGTAAATCGCCCCCTGTTATTATGTGTGATGAGGTGAATGTGTCTGTGGAAGGGGAGAAAGGTGTTTCCTACTAAGCTTGGTGTACAAACAGATATGAATGGCAAGTACACATACGAGGAAGGTGGGAGAAGCACATAGATTCCATATAAGGATGGACTGAGCCCCAAATTCATGGAGATCCTGACAAGTCTTTGTTGTCCAGCTCCTGATGCTGAGGACTAGGGTGTCCTACTCACCAAGTTGGACTGGGCTCAATTTTTAAGACAGAAAGCACATGTCTGTGTCCTGGGAACCATTGAAAGCTCTTGGATTATACAAGCGAACATCTGATTGGCACGTTCCCTTTCTTGTTCTGTAGATTCAGAAATTTCTGTGAGTTTCCAGGGGAAAACAATTCTTCTTTTTGCTCGGTGATTTTACAGGCAGAGGAGATGATGTTGGACCAGAATGCAAAGAGGAGTTCTACAACACAGTGAAAGAAAAAGGGATTCCAGAAGAAAATATCCTGAACTTCATCGATAATGGTAATGGAATTATACTTTTTCCTGACCATTCCATTCACCTGGTTTGTAAATATGAGGAAACAAACCAACTTATTCAAAATTTCTTCTTCCACAAGGAATCATTTTTAAGAACCATTATAAAAAAAAATAAGGAAGAATGAACGAAACATTGGAAATGCTGGGGAATGTTCGTAATCAGTGGTTCTGTTATTTCTTCCATTTTGTTTTCCCCTAGATAACTGTCCAGAGGAGTGAAAAAAAAGTGACTCTGACACTTTTGTAAGTAAACACAGTCCATGATTTATGCTGCCCCTTCCAGATGAAGCAATAAGGTCACACTGTTATTTCATATGTGTGAAATGTTTGTCCAACAATTTAAATGTGTCACTAAAAAATTATATTTTTCCATAATTTCGCTGCTCTTGAGCCATATAAAATTGCAAGCAGCTTGGTTGATTAACTCTGACTAGCTGTGCTGAGAGTGTCTTATCCTGCAGGAATCTTGCAGACCAGAATTTATCAGACAGAAGCAGGAATCCCCATGAGTTGGTTGAAATTATTAGTCTTCCCATTAGTCCTGACCTCAAGGTTGTCCCCACACTTTCCTCCTCCAAGAGAATTGGTATTAAACAGAGCTCTGCTTCCCTGAAGCAGGGCTTCCCTGATAGCTCAGTTGGTAAAGCATCCGCCTGCAATGCAGGAGACCCTGGTTCAATTCCCGGGTCAGGAAGATCTGCTGAAGAAGGTATAGGTTACCCACTCCAGTATTCTTGCCCTTGTGACTCAGCTGGGGAGACCTGGGTTTGATCCCTGGGTTGGGAAGATTCCTTGGAGAAAGGAAAGGCTTCTCCAGTATTCTGGCCTGGAGAATTCCATGGACTGGCATGGTCCATGGGATTACAAGGAGTTGGACACGACTGAGCGACTTCCATTTTCACGCTTTCTGCAAGACCTGTGTTTGATCTCATACGATTCTGACAGAACCAGTAAAGGCCTTCCAACCACACTGTCTGAAAAATGCATTTGCTTTATATTCCTACTCAGAAGATGTTCCAAAAAATGAGACGTTTAAACTTTCTAAACTAAGACAGCCTCAGGAAATGACACTGATCTAAAGTATGGCCTTTACATTTTTGTTGAGGAAGAAAATTAAGGGAAACAAAGCATCTAAAAGCACTAGCTTCGAGGTGAATATGATAACAGAGATCTGGTATGTATATTCAATAGAACATTGCTCAGCCATAAAAAGAAGCAAATAACTCCACTGAGAGCAACATGGATGGACCTGGATATTTGTCATGCTAAGTGAAATAAGCCAGAAAGAGAAAGACAAATACCATAAATATCACTTATAGTTTTCAATTCAGTTCAGTTGCTCAGTTGCGTCCAAGGCTTTGTGACCCCAATGACTGCAATACACCAGGTTTTACTCAAACTCATGTCCATTGAGTCAGTGATGTCATTCAACCATCTGATCCTCTGTCATCCCCTTCTCCTCCTGTCTTCAATCTTTCCCAGCATCAGTGTCTTTTCCAATGAGTCACTTCTTCACATCAGCTGGCCAAAGGATTGGCGTTTCAGCTTCAGAATCAATCCTTCCAATGAATATTCAGGATTTATTTCCTTTAGGGTGGACTGGTCGAATCTCCTTGCTGTCCAAGGGACTCTCAAGAATCTTCTCCAACACCACAGTTCAAAAGGATCAATTTTTCAATGCTCAGCTTTCTTTATAGTCCAACTCTCACTTTAGTGCAGGTAAATGTCATGGCTCAGATGGGAAAGAACCTGCCAACTATGCAGGAGACCCGCATTCAATCCCTGGGTAGGGAAGATCCCCTGGAGAGGGAAATGGCAACACACTCCAGTATTCTTGCCTGGAGCATCTCCATGGACAGAGGAACCTGGTGGGCTCTAGACCATGGGGTCACAAAGAGTTGGACATGACTGACTTTTACTTTCACATAGATATCACTTCTGCTTGGAATCTAAAACATGACATGGACGAACTTATTTACAGAACAGAAACAGACTCACAGACATGGAGAACAGACTTGTTGTTACCAAGTGGGAGGGGGTTGGGAAGAGAAGGATTGGGAGGTTTGCTTTTGAACATAGAAAGTTCATTGCTGAGTCGTGTCCAACTCTCTGCGACCCCATGGAACATAGCCCTCCAGGCTCCTCTGTCTATGGGATTCTCCAGGCAAAAATAGTGGCGTGGGTATCCATCCCTTCTATAGAGGATCTCACCAACACAGAGGTCGAAACTGGGTCTCCTGAATTGCAGGCAGACTCCTTACTGTCCGAGAAGTTTACAGTTAGTAGATGCAAACTGCTACGCACAGGATGGATAGAGAACAAGGTCCAACTTCATAGCACAGGGGAAGGTATGCAATACTCTGTAAAAACCCAAATGGGAAAAGAATCTGAAAAAGAATAGATACTAGTTTTTGCATGCATAATCACTAGGCTGTACACTGGGAATTAATGCAATGTTGATAATCACCTATACTCTAATATTTAAAAAAGTACAGAAGTTAATTCTTGAGGACTCAGAAGACAAAAGTTTCAGGATTGGAGTTCTCTGCTCCAATTACAGAGCCTGATATTCATCTTTAGATGAAACACCACCATGTACAGGCTTTCTGAAATCATTACTTATAGAATTGATCCCCAAGGGGAAATCTCCAACCATATGTACATCCTGGGGACATTTCCACAGGGAACCTGCCATCACAGAAATGTGCAGTGTTGAGGTCCGCCTGAAACTGGACATTGGATGAGTTACCAGCTCCTTGTATCCTGGACAGTCTGTTGCCCGAGGTTCACCCCTGTCAGCTGTCACACAGTTGACTCTACTAAACCTCAGGTTCTGTTTTATTCTCCTACAGAAAGAGTCACTGAGATCAGACATGTCCTCGGCTCCATGGAATCAAGATCAACAACAGGAAGATGACTTTCCTGGTTCCTGATTAACATGATCCTGCTTTCTTCACACTCACACTCCCACTCCCATCTCATCTCTCCTGGTTACTAAATTATGTCCTGGTTAGTGTTATTTGATTTCTGAGGGTTTAAATAAATTGATTGAATTTACACATGCATGTCTGTGCAAAAGTCACCTCATTTAAAACATACAAATGTCCACATTAAATGTCCAGGAAACTATGCCTTTCATAGGACAGGTGTTCCTCAGAGACAATCCTTATGAAGATTTGGTAGACATGTCCTCAGCTGTCCAGGGAAGAGGGAGAAAATAGACTAAAACATCAGGGGGCAGGGCTATGGATCCTTTTACAGTAGGGGCTTCCCTCGTGTCTCATATGGTAAAGAATCTGCCTGCAATATGTAAGACCCAGGTTCTACCCTTGAGTCAGGAAGATCATCTGAAGGTGAAGGTGAAGGTGAAGGTGAAGTCGCTCAGTCGTGTCCAACTCTTTGCGACCCCGTGGACTGTAGCCTACTAGGCTTCTCCGTCCTTGGGATTCTCCAGGCAAGAATACTGGAGTGGGTTACCATTTCCTTCTCCAGAGGATCTTGCCGAGCCAGGGAATGAACCCGGGTCTCCCGCATTAGAGGCAGACGCTTTAACCTCTGAGCCACCAGGAAACATTAACCCACTCCAATATTCTTGCCTGGACAATGCCATGGACAGAAGAGCCTGGTTGGCCACAGTCCATAGGATCGTGAAGAGTTGGACATGGCTGAGCAACTAACACTTTCACTTTCAGTCTCCTGTACGGAAGGGGGCGTTCTGATCAAGGGAAAGTCTCTAAAAAGCATCTTATTCATTTCCGAGAAAGGAATGTATATTCTACTCATTAAGACATATGCACAGAAAGCGCAGGATGACATTACCACAACTGAGGGGAAATGTGTAGTCTGACATCACCAGGGCTTACATCACCCACCAGGGCTTCTGCAGTTGAGCTGAAGGACTCATATTTCCAAACAAGTAAAACAGAAGGACTCAAAGATGGGGCGGCCCAAAGCTTGAGAGCCAAATGAGGCAGGAGTAGCTGAACCACAGTTCACTGGACCTAAAGATGGTCATCCAGCCTCTTATGCTTCAAGCAGCAGCAGATACGAGCATTTCCAAGGACCGGGCATTCCCTTGATGATGGGCAGATCACGCTGATCAGCACCCCTACAGCACTCATGGTGTTTAGAATCAAAAAGATCTAGCAAACACTCAAGATACAGAGGTAGTTATGGGGCTTCCCTGGTGGTCCAGGGGGTTAAGAATCCACAATCCAGGGCAGGGGATGGGGCCTTGATTCCTGGTCCAGGAGGAGCCCACATTCCAGGATGCAGCTGAGCCCAAGAGACAGAACTACCGAGCCTGTGCTCCAGAGCTTCTGCTCCATAACAAGAGAAGTCACTGCAATGAGAAACTCGCAGACAGCAACTGGTTAGCAGCCACTGCTTGCCACAACTAGAATAAGATTTCATGTAGCAGAGAAGACCCAACCCAGAGAAAAAAAAACTGATAACTCTTTAAGAAAAAATGATGTAGAACTTTTTCTAAGGGTTGGGCCAAAACTCAGAGATTTGTTCCAAGTCCTAGGAAAATAATACTAGCTTTAAACGATATGTATCAGAATAAATGTTTTAGTTCCTACATAGACACGACCTCCAAATGGGCTGCAGGTGGCCAGCGGCAAAGGCAACAGCAGTGAATGTTTCCATGGCGCATTTGGGAGTCATGGAGGTCAAGGACAAGGTCTTAGTTCTTCCCTTGTATAGCAGAGTGTATGCAGTTGGAGTTCTGACTGTGGTCCTCACAGAATGTCTGGAAACGCTGGATTGGATGGGTGGATACATCCAGAAGGAACTGCATATAGAGTAAGAGGGTGAACACTTTAAAGCACTTGAAGCTAGCATAAAAAAGTCACAACTGTGAAATATCATATACACATATATATGTATATATGCCTATGTACACACACACATATATAATTAATACAAACATATGTGCTCCTGAGTATGTTTCTAGTATCAGTATTAATGAGGAAATTTTTGTTTCTTCTTTCCTCTTCTTGTTATTATGGGAAGGGAGGTGGGAGGGGGGTTCATGTTTGGGAATGCATGTAAGAATTAAAGATTTTAAAATTTAAAAAATAAAAAACTAAAATTTAAAAAAAAATTAAAAAAAATAAATTATTTTTTATAATTGGAGGCTAATTACTTTACAGTATTGCAGTGCTTTTTGCCATACATTGACATGACTCAGCTACGGGTATACACTTGTCCCCCTGGCCCAACCCCCCCTCCCACCTTCCTCCCCATTCCATCCCTCTGGGTTGTCCCAGTGCACTGGTCTCATTCATTGAACTTGGACTGGTTATCTACTTCACATATGGTAATATACGTGTTTCAATGATACTCACTCAAATCATCCCACCCTTGCCTTCCCCCACAGAGTCCAAAAGTCTGTTCTTTACATCTGTGTCTCTTTTGCTGTCTCCCATATAGAGTCATCATTACCATCTTCCTAAATCCCATATATATGCATTAATATACTGTATTTGTGCTTTTCTTTCTGACTTACTTCACTCTGTATAATAGGCTCCAGCTTCACTGACCTCATTCGAACTGATTCAAATTTTAATAGCTGAGAAATATCCCATTGTGTATATGTACCCAAATTTGCCTGAACATTTCTCTGCTGATGGTCATCTACGTTGCTTCCATGTCCTAGCTATTGTAAACAGTGCTACGATGAACATTGGGGTATGTGTGTGTCTTTCAATTCTGGTTTCCTTGCTGTGTATGCCCAGCAGTGGGATTGTTGTGCTGTGTGGCAGTTCTATTTCCAGTTTTTTAAGGAATTTCCACACTGTTCTCCATAGTGGCTGTACTAGTTTGCATTCCCACCAACAGTGTAAGAGGGTTCCCTTTTCTCCACACCCTCTCCAGCATTTATTGTTTGTAGACTTTTTGATAGCAGCCATTCTGACTGGTGTGAGATGGTACCTCATTGTGGTTTTAATTTTCATTTCTCTGATAGTGAGTGATGTTGAGAATCTTCTCGTGTGTTTGTCAGCCATCCATATATCTTCTTTGGAAAAATGTCTGTTTACTTCTTCGGCCCATTTTTTGATTGGGTCATTTATTTTTCTGGTATTGAGCTGCGTGTACTCCTTGTATATTTTTGAGATTTATTTTTTAATCACTTGCTTCATTTGCAATTATTTTTATCCCGTTCTGAAAGTTGTCCTTTCAGCTTTCTTATCATTTCCTTCATTGTGCAAAAACTTTTAGGTCCCATTTGTTTATTTTTTGCTTTTATTTCCATTGCTCTGGGAGGTGGGTCATAGAGGATCTTGCTGGGATTTATGTCATTGAGTGTGCCACCTATGTTTTTTTTTTTTTTTAGGAATTTTATAGTTTTGGCTCTTAGATTTAGATCTTTAATCCATTTTGAGTTTATCTTTGTGAATGATGTTGTAAACTGTTCTAGGTAAATTCCTCTAGAGGTGGTTAACCAGTTTTCCCAGCACCGCTATTGTATATTTTTGCCTCCTTTGTCAAAGATAAGGTGTCCATAGGTACATGGGTTTAATCTCTGAACTTTCAATTTAGTTCCATTGATCTGTATTTCTGTCTTTGTGCCAGTACTGAACTGTCTTGATGACTGTAGCTTTGTAGTATAGTCTAATGTCAGACAGGTTGATTCCTTCACTTCCATTCTTCTTTCTGAAGATTGCTTTGCTCATTCAAGATTTTTTGTGTTTCCATACAAATTGTGAAATTATTTGTTCTAGCTCTGTGAAAAATACCATTGGTAGCTTGATAGGGATTGGATTGACTCTACAGACTGCTTTGGATAGTAAACTCCATTTTCGCTATATTGCTTCTTCCGATTCAAGAACAGGGTATATTTCTCCATGTATTTGTGTTATCTGTGATTTCTTTCATCAGGTTTTTTTAAATTTTATTTTTCTTTGCAATTATGTATTGGTTTTGCCATACATTGACATGAATCAGCCACGGGTGTACATGAGTTCCCAAACATGAACCCCCCCTCCCACCTCCCACCCCATATCATCTCTTTGGATCATCCCCGTGCAACAGCCCCAAGCATCCTGTATCCTGCATCGAACATAGACTGGTGATTCGTTTCTTACATGATAATATACATGTTTCAATGCCATTCTCCCAAATCATCCCACCCTCTCCCTCTCCCTCAGAGTCTAAAAGTCTGCTCTACACATCTCTGTCTCTTTTGCTGTCTCGCATACAGGTTCATCATTACCATCTTTCTAAATTCCATATATATGTGTTTGTATACTGTATTGGTGTTTTTCTTTCTGGCTTACTTCACTCTGTATAATCGGCTCCAGTTTCATCCATCTCATCAGAACTGATTCAAATGTATTCTTTTTAATGGCTGAGTAATACTCCATTGTGTATATGTACCACAGCTTTCTTATCCATTCATCTGCTGATGGACATGTAGGTTGTTTCCATGTCCTGGCTATTATAAACAGTACTGCGATGAACATTGGGGTACATGTGTCTCTTTCTATTCTGGTTTCCTCGGTGTGTATGCCCAGCAGTGGGATTGCTGGGTCATAAGGCAGTTCTATTTGCAATTTTTTGAGGACTCTCCACGCTGTTCTCCATAGTGGCTGTACTAGCTTGCATTCCCACCAACAGTGCAAGAGGGTTCCCTTTTCTCCACACCCTCTCCAGCATTTATTGTTTGCAGACATTTGGATTGCAGACATTCTGACTGGTGTGAAGTGGCACCTCATTGTGGTTTTGATTTGCATTTCTCTGATAATGAGTGATGTTGAGCATCTTTTCATGTGTTTGTTAGCCATCCGTATGTCTTCTTTGGAGAAATGCCTATTTAGTTCTTTGGCCCATTTTTTGATTGGGTCGTTTATTTTTCTGGAATTGAGCTGCATAAAGTGCTTGTATATTTTTGAGATCAGTTGTTTGTCAGTTGCTTCATTTGTTATTATTTTCTCGCATTCAGAAGGCTGTCTTTTCACCTTGCTTATAGTTTCCTTTGTTGTGCAGAAGCTTTTAATTTTAATTATATCCCATTTGTTTATTTTTGCTTTTATTTCCAGTATTCTGGAAAGTGGATCATAGAGGATCCTGCTGTGATTTATGTCGGAGAGTGTTTTGCCTATGTTCTCCTCTAGGAGTTTTATAGTTTCTGGTCTTACTTTTAGATCTTTAATCCATTTTGAGCTTATTTTTGTGTGTGGTGTTAGAAAGTGATCTAGTTTCATTCTTTTACCAGTGGTTGACCAGTTTTCCCAGCACCACTTGTTAAAGAGATTGTCTTTACTCCATTGTATATTCTTGCCTCCTTTGTTGAAGATAAGGTGTCCATAGGTGTGTGGATTTATCTCTGGGCTTTCTATTTTGTTCCACTGATCTATATTTCTGTCTTTGTGCCAGTACCATACTGTCTTAATGACTGTGGCTTTGTAGTAGAGCCTGAAGTCAGGCAGGTTGATTCCTCCAGTTCCATTCTTCTTTCTCAAGATTGCTTTGGCTATTCGAGGTTTTTTGTATTTCCATACAAATTTTGAAATTATTTGTTCAAGCTCTGTGAAAAATATTGCTGGTAGCTTGATAGGGATTGCATTGAATTTGTAAATTGCTTTGGGTAGTATACTCATTTTCACTATATTGATTCCTCTGATCCATGAACATGATATATTTCTCCATCTACTAGTGTCCTCTTAGATTTTTTTCATCAGTGTTTTATAGTTTTCGATATATAGGTCTTTAGTTTCTTTAGGTAGATATATTCCTAAGTATTTTATTCTTTTCATTGCAATGGTGAATTGAATTGTTAAGTACTAGTATTTTTAAATATTGTGTTGATTCGCAGAGATCAAATTTACAAATGCAATTTCTTACATTTTTCACTATGAACATGTCACAGCTACTGCTGCTGCTGCTGCTGCTAAGTCGCTTCAGTCGTGTCCGACTGTGTGCAACCCCATAGACAGCAGCCCACCAGGCTCCCCCATCCCTGGGATTCTCCAGGCAAGAACACTGGAGTGGGTTGCCATTTCCTTCTCCATCACAGCTCTTGAAATTATTTCTAGTGTTTCACACTGCAAATGGCAAACCAGTAAATTGGTGTGTGTGTGTGTGTGTGTGTGTGTGTGTTTGTGAATTGTTTCATAATTTCTCTAAATGGAAAGCCTTATCAAAGTGACTTAAGTTCTATGGAGTTTACTGGTATTCCAGTGGTTAGGACTCTGCCTTCGTAAACACACGAGGATGTGGGTTCAATCCCTGGTTGGGGAATTAAGATCACACATGCCTCCAGGTCAAAAACAACAACAACAACAACAACAACAACCACAGATACACACACACACACACACACACAATATAAAACAGAAGCAATATTTTAACAAACTTAATGAAGAATTTAAAAAATGGTTCAGATTTTAAAAATCTCTAAACAGTGAATACACTTCTAGAATTTTGATAGATACGACCAGCCAAGGGGACCTTTCAAAACACATTTGCATGTTTTGTTCTGAAGTCCTACTGTGTTATTCTCATAGATTCACACTTAACTCACTCTTCCAATTACCCTCAGAGCAACTGAAATCTTCTCTGTGGAAATATTTCGTCTTTCCAAAATGGGACCCCATATACACTCTAAGTTCCCATTTTTAAAAAATAGCATTTACGTTTTATTTGAGAATATTTATGTAGTCTCTGGGCTTTCATCATAGCCCAGTTGGTAAAGAATCTGCCTGCAATGCAAGAAATGGGTTTGATTCCTGGGGTGGGAGGATCCCCTGGAGAAGAAAATAACAACCCACTCCAGTAATCTTGCCTGAAAAACCCCCACGGACAGAGAAGCCTGGCAGGCTATACCCCATGGGGTGGCAAGAGCTAAACACTGCTTAGTGATTAAAACCTCCACCACCATATGGAATTTGGGGCATCTCAGGTGGCACTAGTGGTAAAGAATCCGTTTGCACATGCAGGAGAATTAAGAGACACAAGTCAGATCCCTGGGTTAGGATGATCTCCTGGAGAAGGGCATGGAGACACACACCAACACTCTTGCCTGGAGAATCCCATGGACAGAGGAGCCTGGTAGTCTACAGCCCATGAGGTTATAAAGAGTCAGACATGACTGAAGTGGCTTAGCATGCATGTAGAATCTACCTTCTTAATTTAAAAAAAAATTTTTATTTAATTTTTAATTGAAGCTAATTGCTTTACAGAATTTTGTTGCTTTCTGTCAAACGTCAATGTGAGTCAGCCATAGGTATACACATATTCCCTCCCTTTAAATGTCCCTCCCATTTCCCTCCCCATCCCAACCCTTTAGGTTGAAACAGAGGCCCTGTTTAAATTTCTTCAATTGGAGGGTAATAGTTTTACAATGTTATGTTAGTTTCCACTCTACAACAACATGAATCGGCCATATGTATACATATATCCCCTCCCTCTTGATTCACACTTCATCCCACCCTTCTGGGTCATCACAGAGCCCTGAGCCAAGCTCCCTGTGCTATAGAGCAGCTTCCCACGAGTGGTCTATTTGACACATGGTTGTATGTATATACATCAGTGTTGCTCTCTCAATTCGTCCCACCCTCTTCTTCCCCTGCTGTGTCTGTGTGTCCATTCTCTATGTCTGCATCTCCATTCCTGTCCTGCAAATAGGTTCACCTCTACCATTTCCTACGTTTCTTTATTTTCATCTGATAACTTAGAAACAGGCATTGGTTTGGCGATTGTTTGTTAACTATATATTCTGTCTCCTTTCCCATGATGACTGCTCCCTGGATGATGACTGCTCCTAGTCTGTCTGCTTCCTGCTGAATTCTGAGAATTAAGCTTTCATTGGCACTAAATTTGAACTTACTGAATTCAGGACATAGCATGGACAGGAAGAATCTTACAGAACACACATTCTTTATGAGGCGTGTGTAGGTAAAAGCTGACAGCATGTGGAACGAAATTTATTGTCTAGCCTGTTAGTGTCAGATAAAGGAGAGCTCAAGAATTTCTGCAGGGCAATGAAACTTTTCCAGATTCGGTGCACACACCTTCAGAAGGAAGGGTCTGGAGTTCACTGCCATGGATGCTGGCTTTGGGCTCCAACCTGGTTATTAGCTAACAGTCACCAGCTATTAGAGTAGGGTGGAGGGATAGAAAACATCAATTCCAATTTCACTGATGATAAACACTTTGATCTAGGACTATGTCCACAGAATGACTGAAACACCCATAAAGGAATTGTCCATTATTTTTAAAAAAGAAAAATACAGGCTTGGTGCAATGGAAACAAATAGCAGGAACACAGTAATATAAAGCCAAAGGTGTACAGTGAGGATACACAGTGGACCTTACTCTGTGGGATCTGTCCTCTCTGATAGGAGTAGTGTTGCTTGCTCAGTCATGTCTGACTCTTTGCAATCCCATGGGCTGTAGCCCACCAAGCTCCTCTGTCCATGGGATTTTTCAGGTAAGAATACTGGAGTGGATTGCCATTCCCTTCCCCAGAGGATCTTCCCAACCCAGGGATTGAACCCAGGTCTCCTGTGTTTCAGGCAGATTCTTTACCATTTGAACTACAAGGAAGACCTGTCCCCTCTGATAGTTACAGGAAATTCTATCTTGTCTACATGTACCTGCAAACATCAAAGTTTCCACAAGGATTAGGAAGCTCATGGAGGATGCCACTTTGTTTCCTTTTCACATCTGTCTTTTAATCTCTGCTACTGCTGCTAAGCCACTTCAGTTGTGTCCAACTCTGTGCAACCCCCTAGATGGCAGCCCACCAGGCTCCCCCATCCCTGGGATTCTCCAGGCAAGAACACTGGAGTGGGTTGCCATTTCCTTCTCCAATGCAAGAAAATGAAAAGTGAAATTGAAGTCACTCAGTCGTGTCTGACCCTTAGTGACCCCATGGACTGCAGCCTACCAGGTTTCTCCATCCATGGGATTTTCCAGGCAAGAGTACTGGAGTGGGGTGCCATTGCCTTCTCTCTTTTAATCTCTACCTGGACAGAAATCTTCGAGAGGTTCTCAATGACACGCATCATCTCAAAAAAAAAAAAAAAAAAAGAAAGAAAGAAAGAAAGAAAAGAAAAGGAAAGAAAGAAAGCTTCAAAGAATGGATTTCTAGCAGGAAAACTTGAGGTAAAGTATAGATGTCACCTTCTCTATTCCTATCCGGTGTTTATCTCTCCTTTGCCTGAGTTGTGTGCACCTCAAAGTCTTTCAAAGACATTCAGTGGAAAAATGGGGATCCTTTTCTAAGGCCAATGGGGCACCCTTGGAGTCTATGCTGAAATGTGCGACCTGGTGACTATTTAGAGGAGTCCCTACTCTGTCTGGCCTTGCTTCTAGGCAGTGACTCCATGCAGAACAACGTACACGTTTACCTTCCGTCTTTGTACATTCTTATTTGTCTAACTGAACCTTGTTAGCTGTCTTCCCTGTGCTCTAAAATCTCAGGACAAACTGTCACAGAGTTGGGGTGCTAGGTGACTCCTAGAGACACCTGGGCCTGTGCCCCGCAACCTTCTAGAGCCTTCTTGTAAGTCTGTCCACTGGACAGTGCTGACAAGGATCCCTTCTACTGAAGCAATATGCCCAGGTGTACGACTAATGATGCTTGGACATGATACTTGGATTTTCAACCTTCACAGGTCATTTGGTTTTTCTTTTCCCCAGAAAATATCCCTGTTATACATATGGTTGACAAAATTTGCCCATCAAGAAACAAACCCCCATGAAACACCCAGACTTATTCACTGAGAAACGAAATCCCCATGAAACACCTGGACTTATTCATTCACCAGCTCCAGCTGTGGGGACTCAGCAACACCAAAGTGTGAAGACCATGGCATTGTGGAAGTGACTCATGAGTGCATGAAGACTGCTTATAAAAGCAAGAAGAGATGATGAAGTGGGAAGGAGAATGAGTTAGGGAGCATGGGGCTGGGACACTGGACCGAGAACAACATCCTATAGAAAATCGACATGTTCCTAGAAAGACTGAGGCTTCATTCTGGGTCAGAGCAGCAGGTTAACTCAAGTGATTCAAAATTTCTCCACCTCTCCATGATGGACACGGCTGGATAATTCTCTGTGAGGTGCTGTCCTGTACATTTTAGGCTGTTAGGCAGCCTGATTCATCTCCAGTGCCCACATGGAAGGGGTAATCTCCCACGCCTCCAACTGTGACACCCAGAAACATCACCATGCATAACAAGTGTCTCTCCTGGGAGGCACGTCTTGTTGAGAACCAATACCCAGCAAGCGGTCTTACAAAGGCTTCTCAGACCTGGTTCAACCAAAGCCGGTGTTTAAGGACAGAGATACCTACAAAGGGGACCAGTACCCCCAGAGAACTCTAAAACAGGACAAGTTTGTGGAAGACTTCCTGCTCAAAAGTGTGGTTTGCAAGGAGCAGTGACATCTCCCGGGGTGCCTGTTAAAAATTCCGGTTCCACGCTCAACACAAAACATGTTCTATCAGAACCAGCATCACCAATAACCTTCTCTGTGGGTTGCCGGGAGCCAGCAAGGGAGATCCCACCCATGACAAGGTCGTGTGGAAGAGACCTGACTAGCAAGGCAGATCAGGACTCCAGGGACCCCCTGGACCTGCTCGAGCATCTACCCCCAAAACCAGAATCTGTCTGTCTTACTATTTTATGTCTTTCACCAACTTTTCTGACATTAACAGGGGGCTATCCTTGTCCGCCTTTATCTGGAGAAAATCAGCTTAGGGCTCTAGCTAATAAGTCGCCTGGGCATGATAGGAGTGTTTCCATTCAAACCCCTCTGATGGCTTTCTAGCTTGCCTCACAGGTTTATCCAGACTCTTTCAGCTACGCATGTGATTGTTCACAGCCTCCCAACCATGAGACGCACGGAAACCCTAAAACATTCAAAAAATATAGAGCCTTTTGAAGAGTTAAAAACTATTAGAATAGTGCTGGTGTAGGATTTCATTGTTGAGCCAATGCTTGCTGCCAAGTTCCCATATCCTTTATCCATTGTGCACCTGGGAGTGCATTAGTTAACATAGTTGGAATGTAAGAAAAACAAGTAGTAGCCTTGGAATTAACGACATTAGATCTTTGAACTAATAAGTTCTTTTTTTGATGTAGCCCACTGCACCTTTGCTCCGTGAGAATGTAACTCTGTTTAGCACTTTCTGAGGCTGACATAGATTAGAAATAATAATATAAAGAAAAAAACACTACAAGGGAAAACAGGTTTTCTGGTTGAGCAGCCTTTATCAAAAGAGGGTCATAAAATATCCACAGGCCTCCAAGGCCAGAAAATAATGTACACAACATTGTTTATAGGAAGTTCAGTTAAGTTCAGTCGCTCAGTCATGTCCGACTCTTTGCGAACCCATGAATCTCAGCACGCCAGGCCTCCCTGTCCATCACCAGATCCCAGAGTTCACTCAGACTCATGTTCATCGAGTCAGTGATGCCATCCAGCCAGCTCATCCTCTGTTGTCCCCTTCTCCTCCTGCCCCCAATCCCTACCAGCCTCGAGTCTTTCCCAATGAGTCAACCCTTCGCATGAGGTGGCCAAAGTACTGGAGTTTCAGCTTTAGCATTATTCCTTCCAAAGAAATCCCAGGGCTGATCTCCTTCAGAATGGACTGGTTGGATCTCCTTGCAGTCCAAGGGACTCTCAAGAGTCTTCTCCAACACCACAGTTCAAACACATCAATTCTTCAGCACTCAGCCTTCTTCACATTCCAACTCTTACATCCATACATGACCACTGGAAAAACCATAGCCTTGACTAGACAGACCTTAGCTGGCAAATAAGGTCTCTACTTTTGAATATGCTATCTAGGTTGGTCATAACTTTTCTTTCAAGGAGTAAGTGTCTTTTAATTTCATGGCTGCAATCACCATCTGCAGTGATTTTGGAGCCCAGAAAGATAAAGTTTGACACTGTTTCCACTGTTTCCCCATCTATTTCCCATGAACTGATGGGACCGGATGCAATCATCATTGTTTTCTGAATGTTGAGCTTTAAGCCACCTTTCTCACTCTCCACTTTCACTATCATCAAGAGGCTATTTAGTTCCTCGTCAATTTCTGCCATAAGGGTGGTGTCATCTGCATATCTGAGGTTATTGATATTTCTCCCAGCAATCTTGATTCCAGCTTGTGTTCCTTCCAGTCCAGCACTTCTCATGATGTACTCTGCATAGAAGTTAAATAAGCAGGGTGACAATATACAGCCTGGACGTACTCCTTTTCTTATTTGGAACCAGTCTGTTGTTCCATGTCCAGTTCTACCTGTTGCTTCCTGACCTGCATACAGATTTCTCAAGAGGCAGGTCAGGTGGTCTGGTATTCCCATCTCTTTCAGAATTTTCCACAGTTTATTGTGATCCACACAGTCAAAGGCTTTGGCATAGTCAATAAAGCAAAAATAGATGTTTTTCTGGAACTCTCTTGCTTTTGCCATGATCCAGTGGATGTTGGCAATTTGATCTCTGGTTCCTCTGCCTTTTCTAAAACCAGTTTGAACATCAGGAAGTTCAGAGTTCATGTATTGCTGAAGCCTGGCTTGGAGAATTTTGACCCTTACTTTACTAGCATGTGAGATGAGTGCGATTGTGTGATAGTTTGAGCGTTCTTTGGCATTGCCTTTCTTTGGAATTGGAATGAAAACTGACCTTTTCCAGTCCTGTGGCCACTGCTGAGCTTTCCAAATTTGCTGGCATATTGAGTGCAGCACTTTCACAGCATCATCATTCAGGATTTGAAATAGCTCAACTGGAATTCCATCACCTCCCCAGCTTTGTTTGTAGTGATGCTTTCTAAGGCCAACTTGACTTCACATTCCAGGATGTCTGGCTCTAGATGAGTGATCACACCATCGTGATTATCCGGGTAATGAAGATCTTTTTTGTACAGTTCTTCTGTGTATTCTTGCCACCTCTTCTTAATATCTTCTGCTTCTCTTAGGTGCATACCATTTCTGTCCTTTATCAAGCCCATCTTTGCATGAAATGTTCCCTTGGTATCTCTAATTTTCTGAAGAGATCTCTAGTCTTTCTCTTTCTGTTGTTTTCCTCTATTTCTTTGCATTGATCACTGAAGAAGGCTTTCATACCTCTCTTTGCTATTCTATGGAACTCTGCATTCAAAATGCTTATATCTTTCCTTTTCTCCTTTGCTTTTCACTTCTCTTCTTTTCACAGCTATTTGTAAGGCCTCCTCAGACAGTCATTTTGCTTTTTTGCATTTCTTTTCCATGGCAATGGTCTTGATCCCTGTCTCTTGTACCATGTCACGAACCTCCATCCATAGTTCATCAGGCAATCTGTCTATCAGATCTAGTCCCTTAAATCTATTTCTCACTTCCACTATATAATCATAAGGGATTTGATTTAGGTCATATCTGAATGGTCTAGTGGTTTTCCCCACTTTCTTCAATTTAAGTCTGAATTTGGTAATAAGGAGTTCATGATCTGAGCCACAGTCAGCTCCTGGTCTTGTTTTTGCTGACTGTATAGAGCTTCTCCACTCTATACAGATTCTCTGCTCTATACAACGTCAGCTTCTTCAGCATTACTGGTTGGGGGCATAGACTTGGATTACCGTGATATTGAATGGTTTGCCTTGGAAACAAACAGAGATCATTCTGTTGTTTTTGAGATTGCATCCAAGTACTGCATTTCGGACAGTTTTGTTGACCATGATGGCTACTCCATTTCTTCTGAGGGATTCCTGCCCACAGCAGTAGATATAATGGTCATCTGAGTTAAATTCACCCATTCCAGTCCATTGCCATCTCTTGTTTGACCACTTCCAATTTGCCTTGATTCATGGACCTGACATTCCAGGTTCCTATGCAATATTACTCTTTACAGCATCAGACCTTGCTTCTATCACCAGTCATATCCACAGCTGGGTATTGTTTTTGCTTTGGCTCCATCCCTTCATTCTTTCTGGAGTTATTTCTCCACTGATCTCCAGTAGCATATTGAACACCTACTGCCCTGGGGAGTTCCTCTTTCAATATCCTATCATTTGCCTTTTCATACTGTTCATGGGGTTCTCAAGGCAAGAATACTGAAGTTGTTTGCCATTCCATTCTCCAGTGGACCACATTCTGTCAGACCTCTCCACCATGACCCGCCTGTCTTGGGTTGCCCCATGGGAATGGCTTAGTTTCATTGAGTTAGACAAGGCTGTGGTCCTGGTGTGATTAGATTGACTAGTTTTCTGTGAGTATCATTTCAGTGTGTCTGCCCTCTGATGCCTTCTTGCAACACCTACCATCTTACTTGGTTTTCTCTTACCTTGGGTATGGGGTATCTCTTCACGGCTGCTAGAGCAAAGCACAGCTGCTACTCCTTACCTTGGATGAGGAATATCTCCTCATGGCTGCCCTTCTTGACCTTCAATGCAGGATGGCTCCTCTAGGCCCTCCTGCACCTGTGCTGCAGAAAAAATCCTGGTTTCAATAAGGGCAAAACTGCTGGAATGTTTGGGCTAACTCTGCATGACTTTGCATCTTTCAATTTCCTCTATGTACAAGTCAGGTATAAAAGTTCCTTTTGAAAATAAAATTATGGGCCTCACTCACCGAAGCTTGGTCTCCCCGTGTCATTCTCTCTCTCTCTCTCTCTCTCTCTCTCTCTCTCTCTCTCTCTCTCTCTCTCTCGCTGATGCCATCTCCTCTGAGGGTACCCCTGGATCCTGCTGGGGCTGGACCCTGGCAGTGGGTCACTGATCATGTTCCTACTGGGAGAGTCGCTATGCAGAGAATGTCACCACAGTCAGAGCTCAAAAAGTGTGCTTGTGAGAGTTTCCCAATTGCCCAGTGGTTAAGAACCCACCTTGCAAAGCAGGAGTCAACAGTTCAATCACTCACTGGAGAACCATGAGCCCAGATGCTTCACGGCAGCTATCCCCAAGCATTTCAATTACTGAGCCCTTGGAGGCCATAAGTAGAGAATCCATGCACTGCAACTAAAGGCTCTTGCATGGCATGACGGATTAGAGATTCATTGTGCCACATTTAAGACATGGCAAAGCCAATCAAATGAATAAATAAATACATGAATGTTAAAAAGAACCTTTTTGGGAATACAAGCTATACATGTAATTATTTTCTCAAAAAATAAAATAGTGGGCTGGTGGTTTATTATCCAAACTTAGATTCTAACTACACTGAAACTTTGCTCAGGAATCCTTGAGGGAACCGGGTGTTTTTGGTGGCCAAGGTCTAAAGATTCACTGCATTGTTAAGACAGGAGTCATGCGATCAAAGACACAAAACTAATGATCACATAGAAAATGGAAAAGTAAGACACATTTAAGAAGCTTGGAGAAAGAGGCTTCACAGTTACAGAAACCTGGATTAATGCAAGAAGACACCAAGAAGATATTCCCATCACAGCTTAGCATTATTTTGAAGCAGTTATAAGAGTAAAGTTTGTTCAGGAGTGTTCCGGGTTTATTTATTATTCTATTATCCACATTTTGATCAACATTTATGAGAGATAGCTGGGGATAAAAGTCCCATGACTTCCTTCAGTTACAAAATGACAGAACTGTCACAACCTGTTACTCTTGGAGAAACTCTGTTTCATTTCCCCTTGATTAGCAGTTAGAAAGGTCTTCCTAGGATGGAATAGTCCTACAGTCCCAGGGGACACATGTTGGTAAGAATCCAAAAGGAAAACCTGGGGATGTTGGAGGTGCCTAAGGAGAGACAGAAGGATGATGACAGGTGTATAAGACGTGTTAGCTGGATCAACTCCCTGCTTGAAAATATCTGTATCAGGCTGATCCTGTTGTTCCAGTGGTTAAGACTCTGCACTTCAGCTGCAGTGAGCATGGGTTGGGGAACTAAGGTCCTGCAGTGGTTCGTGGTAGGACAAACCAACAAACCAAACGGTTATCTGAATCAGAGACTTAAGAGAGAAAACAGTTCAGGATGCTTTAAGATATGAAAACCTTCTATCAGATAGATTTCACAGCAGAAGTTAAGAAAGGACAGCAGACAAAGAAGGAGCATGTGAACGAAAGAGAAAATATGATATTACAATAAAAGGAAAAAGAAATAGATATTATTGTTGGTCCATGTGAGCATGAAGAGAAGTGGCCAACTGACGATGTGAGCTGAAGACACCCTTGAGCCAAGCTCTCCTCAAAAGTCTGACTACAGTATAAAACAAGGATTCTGAGTTCCAGTCTACCCGGGAGCAGCCAGTACTGGTCAGGACTCCAGGTTTTCTCACTCAATTGACTCAATCCTGACTCTCACAGTTTCCTCATTTCTATACTCAGATCAAGATGAATCTGTAGGATATCTATTTGATAAGTTACCATGAATGAAGATGAAGTTAAGTAAAACTAGCTTAAAAAAATACAAAGAATAGATTCCTTGCCAGTCTGATCTTGGATATAAGTGTGTATATGGAGTTAGGAAAATTGCCTTTTCTTCAAAAATTCTAAAAAAAAAAAAAAAAAAAAAAAAAGGACAAGAACTACTATCCTGGTTTCTCACTTGCCTGAGAAACAAGTGAGTCAGTGAGTAGATAATATACTACAGATTAGATGGGTAAAAAGGTGTCTGCAAAAGGAGCGATAGAATTGGACTGCAGGCATGCCTTCTTCAGATGAGGTTAAGGGGCATTTGAACGGATCTGCCTCTTAGTTACAAAGAGGACAGATCCCACTGAGAGGCAGGACGAGGTGGTGAACACTTAGTTCTGATGTGATCATCACCTCAGAGAAATAGGAGGTCCTCCCAAGATCTCTTAGGAAATCATTTTACCCTGGCTAATCCACACAGGAAATATTTACTTTTAGAAAATGTACTTTAAACTATCTCCTAAATGTTAAGGAAACAACACAGGAGTGGGGGATATGTACCTTGGACAGCGTATCCCAGTTTGATCTCTGGATACAAAGGAAAATAAATATTCCTGACCTTGAAATATCACACGTGTTTTGTGATTTCTCATTCACTCTAAAGGTCAAATGTCCAGATTCCCTCAAGCTTCCTCTAAAACAATCATCATGATAAAAAATGACAAAATGACATGAAAGATGATTCCTGCCAAGCAGGATACTGAAGATGACTTCTGTGTAACCTTGGTCTTAGGAGGAACAACCATTGGTTCACGATGCATCACACCAACACAATGATCATATAAAAAGTGGCAAGTCACAACCTCTCCAGCTACTGCGACAACCTCAGCCTTGACCAAAGAAAGACTACGGGAGCATCCAAATGAAGGTTCTGTTCCTGAGTTTACTACTTGGTGTGGTTTGTGGCGCCTAAGAAGAGGAAGCTCCGCCAAGTCTCTCAGAGGTACCAGGGATGGTCTGATCTGGGAGCAGGTCTCGGGGGTGTGTGTATGTGTGTTCCTTTTGTGGTTTTGTTATGTGGATCCATGAGCTGAGCCATCTCCCTCCAACTCCACACTGCTCCATTTATTGGCTCTATACCTGCTTGCTTTGGTCTCTGTATCATCTTTACTGTGTATCAGTTGCCTCTTATGCATTTTTCCTCCATGTATTGGCTCTATACCGGCTCGCTTTGGTCTCTGTGTCATCTTTACTGTGTATCCGTTGCCTCTTATGAGTTTTTCCTGCTCTTGAAACATAGAAAAATGATCTGTCAAACAACTGTTGGAGTTCTTGAATTTGACATCAGAGCTCAAGCTATCTCAGAAAAGTCTCAATTCCTTTTTTCACTCTGACTTCATTTTTACATTATTGTCCATTTTGATAACGTCTCTGATTTGCACAAGTGATGGGAAACTAATGACCGATGATGCTGGATGAAATAAAAAGACAAAAGATTACAATTTCTAAGGGGAATTTTGCTGTTAGCTTTCAGGGAAATGGAGAACCGCATACATTGCATCCAGTAACCTGGAGAAGATCAAGCCCAATGGGCCATTCAGGATTTACCTCCAGAAACTTCTATTTGATGATGAACAGGGCACAGTAGACTTCTACTTTTATGTCAGGTAAGTAAAAATCCCCCAGAAGGAAAATACCTGTAAACTCTGAGCCTCAGGGAGGGTGTGTCTTCCCCATGTGCAGAGAACTCTCTAGAGGATGTTGAGAGCATGATGCCCTGAGTTGTAGGGCTGAGCAGGGTCTCTGAACTGGCAGGGGGAGTTCCCTGTGAGCCTCCAGGGAATGTCCTGGAGCCTTTGCTTAAAAGGGGGTCCCAAAAGCTCCACTGGCATCAATTCACTACAGGAAAGAAGGTCACGAATAGAATCTCCTTATGCCAAATAAGCATATAATATGTACTTGAGTGTTTCCTTGTGGGTGTGTGTGTATGTCTCAATGTTCATGTTTTTCAGGGTTTAATCCTCTTAATGACACTGTGATGGAAGAAGAGTATGGGTTTTGGTAAAATGAAAAGTTTCTTTTCCTAAGTTTGTGATTTTGCCCCTATCATATTATTTAATGAATCATTACCAGGGTTGTGAGAACCTCCAAGATGTGTCATGATGGACACAACTCATTGTTTGCATGAAGTATTTTTTAAAAACAGGTATACTTTTATTTTCCTAAAATTCTAGACTCTTCCATATTTGGCTTTGAACATGATTTACTTTGTATTTGTAGTTTATCTTTGGCACTACAGCTCTGACTTAATAGACAAGCCCTGCTTGACCTCTTGACAGTGACTTGTCCTTAAAGACCATGTTTCTTCTCTTTTCAAGGTCACATTGTTACAGGCACTAAGCTTAATCTTTGAGGAGAAACAAAAAAAAAAACCTAATTTTATATCAAATTTTTTCATGACTTTAATCAACCTGCTTGAATGTATTTTTTTTAATAAACCAGGGAAAATGGGAAAATAAACATGTCACGGGAATCAAGCAAGATGATGGCACTTATGCTGCTGAGTGTAAGTATGAGTATTTCACTGGTCAGAGTATGCTTGGGTGGAAATCTTGGCACAACATCCTTCAGAAATCCCATAGCAGTAGAATCCTGAATTCTACTGCTACGAACAATCAGAGGGCTGAGCAGCCTCTCATCCCTAAGATCTCCAGTCACTTTATTTTGTCATGAGACAAGGGTTCAAACACATGGGTTGGGAGTCTCACCCAGTTATGAGTGTTACCCAATTAGATAGCGTGTGGAGACCTGTATATCATATGGTTCTCACAAATAATTTACAACAGCCTTATGAACTGACATTGCAAGAGACTAAATTTTGCACATTTGTATCATTCACTTAAAAAATAATATTAAAACATCTTAATCCATTCAAGGCTCAGTAGATGAACTTAAATCCAAGAAAATCATCCTGAGTTCAATTGCAAAGTCAGCTTCTGTTGAAAGCCATGGGGATGCTGGCTAACACTTATATCCCTCGATTCTTTAATAACAGCCCCAAAACATATTCCTAATATTACATGGCCTACATGGTACATATTTCACTACAGTTTAAGTGTATCCAATCAAGTGTATGAAAATTGGGGAATGGAAAAGTCTTGCCTGCTTTACTTGCTGTCTTAACAGCCATTGCATTCAGCCCACCCACGGAGTGAGACACAGATCGGTATAGCATGTACTGTTGCTACTACATTTAAAATGTCACAATATATTCAACTGACAATAAAGTAAGGCAAGGTCGTATATATGCATCTTTTCTCTCTCTCACAGATGAGGGTGAAAATGTATTTGATGTTCTTTATGCATCCGACAACGTTCTGGTAGCACATAACACCAATGTGGATGAACACGGCAAGAAAACAGTACTGACTGGACTATGTGGTTCGTATGACATCCTTCTATTCACAAGGACAAGATCATGTAACATTTCCATCCTTACTATTTTCACCCATAAAGTTATTATATGGTGACAATATCCATTGCTCAGTCTACAGGACCTAGGCCTTTTTGTTCATGCAATTAAGGGATCTGAAAAGTAATCTACCAAGAAAGAGGAGCTCATAGGGTTAGAGGGGGTCAGATCATCAGAAATTTCAAAATTTTCCCACCTGTGGTAATTTAAATATAAACTGAGTTTCATTAAATATACTTAATTTTAAAAAATTAATGGAAGGAAAATTAACATTTTGCATTGGTGCCTACTTTTCTTTTTTTTTTCCAACACCTCAATTTATTTCAAGCCATGGCTATAATGAGGCTACTCTCAATGGCTTCAATTGATACCAGTTTCACAGTACACTCAAAGCCTTGGAACAGAAACCTGCTTAGTAAATATTCATCCTCTTCAATTTTTCAAATCATTGTTTTTATGAACATTGATGTCAGCCTAAATAACCATATAGAAGCAATGAAAGGTGTGAATATCATTGGAACAGCATAGGTCTATTATGGAAAATTTACTAGTGAGAACAGTGGGCTAATTTAACAACAACAAAAAAAATTATCTCCCATTATTACGTCTGATGTAGTGAACATATTTCTCTCAGGGGAGAACCCTGTTTCCTATTTATTTGGGACCAGAACAAGACAGGGGTGGCAGGTACATAAACTAGGAATTTGATAAAGAATGAAGGAGGCTCCATACTGTGATGGATGGAGCCCCAAATCCATGGAGCTCTTGTGAGTCTTTGGGTCCTGCTGCCTATGCTGGTGGGGTTTAGCTACAGAGTTGGACGGGGAATAAGTCTTAAGACAAACAGAAGACAACTGTGTCATGGAAAATGGAAATTGTTTGAGGCTTAATGGTAACAAGTAAAAATCTGACTTGCACACTCAACTTCTTGTTCTGTATCCAAAAATTTCTCTGGGATCAAAGAGATAAAAACTCTGTTTTCTGCATGGCACTTTTCAGTTAAACCAAATATTGAAGAGGAAGGCTTGCAGAAGTTCCAGGAGCTGATGGAAGAGAAAGGGATTGATGAGAAAAATATTGTGAATTTCATCAAAAGTGGTAATGGAATTATACTTTTCCCTAAATGTGTCATTCACCCAATCGGTAAATATATTATTAGGAAACAAATCAATTTATTTAAAATTTCTTTCTTCATAAATAATCTTTTATACAATCACTTACTTAAAAAGAAAAAGCCCTGGAAATTCTGGAGAATGGTAGTAATCGTGTAATTTTTTTCTGTCCTTTTCATCTTCCCCAGATGACTAGCTTCCCTGAGGAAAGCTACATATTTCAAAACATCCTCAGTGTAAGCGAAAAGTGTCTTGTTACTACTGCTGTTCCCATTAAATAATTCAAAAGGAAGCATGGTGATTTTGTACCTGCCAAATTTTGTAGGTAATGGTTTTCTGTCCCATCAGCTTACATTCTATAACTAGAGAACTTGGTTACACTAGGTTATTTCTCTTCTCCTGAGCCATATTAAATTGTAAATGTGTTGGTTGATCAATGCTGAGTATCTTTGGTGAGAGAGCCTTATCCTGCAGGAATCGTGCAGGCCAAAGTCATTAGAGAGAAGCCCGAATGGCCACAAGCTGGTAGAAACCAATTCGTCAGTCCTGACTTCATGGTTGTCCACACACGTTCCCCCTCGAGGAGAACTGGATTAAACAGAGCTTGTGGTTCCTGCAACACCCGTGTTCCATCTCACATGGTTTTGATAGAATCAGTAAAGGCCTTCCAACCACACTGAAACGTGCCTTTGCATTATATTCCCCCTCAGAAGAAGACTTTCTTAAAGTGGAATCTTTTAAACTTTCTAATTTATGCCTCAGAGAGATTTGAAAATGACACTGATATAGACTGATGTGGGGCTTTTAAATTTCTGTAGAGAAAAACAGAAGAAAGATAAAAAGCAAAAGAAAATTTTAGCCTCCAGGTAAACAGGATATGAAAGATGTGTTGCATATATTCAGTAGACTGTTATTCAGTCATAAAAGAAGGAAATCACGTCGCTTTCAGAAACCTAGATGCACCTAGAGATTATCATACTAACTGAAGCGAGTCAGGATGAGAAAAAAGATCGCATAATATTACTTGTAGGTGGAATCTAACATATAAATTAAAGACGTTATTTACAAAACAGATTCACGGGCATAGAGAACATACTTGTGTTCACCAAGGAGCAGGAGGCTGGCTAAGAAGAGGACTGGAAATTTGGGAGTAAAGCAGAGGTAAGCTACTATATACAAGATGGATACACTAGAAAGTCGTACTGTACACCAGAGGAAGCGAAACACAATATTCTGTAGAAAAACTTAACTGGGAAAAGAATTTGAAAAAGAATAGATATTAACATGCTGCTAATGCTAAGTCGCTTCAGTCGTGTCCGACTCTGTGCGACCCCAGAGACGGCAGCCCACCAGGCTCCCCCGTCCCTGGGATTCTCCAGGCAAGAACACTGGAGTGGGGTGCCATTTCCTTCTCCAGTGCATGAAAGTGAAAAGTGAAAGTGAAATTGCTCAGTCGTCTCCGACCCTCAGCAACATGATGGACTGCAGCCTACCATGCTCCTCCAACCACGGGCTTTTCCAGGCAAGAGTACTGGAGTGGGGTGCCATTGCCTTCTCCACATATTAACATATGTATGTATAAATTATTCACCTTGCAGTACTACTGCACTAGTACAACTCTGTTAGTCAACCATACTTGAATATAAAATAAAAATTTAAACATTGATTCTTGAAGACCCTAAAGACAAAGCCGTGGAATTAGAGGAGCTTGCCCCAATCACAGATACAGGAAACCAACTTGAGATGAACCTTTCCCATGAACTTGAATTCAGAAACCATTCGTCCTAGAATTGATCTCAAATGGGAAGGATCGCCCCATATGTACCTCCTGGGGAAAATTCCACAGGGACCCCCACCCACATTACAGAGATGTGCATTAGTGAGGTCCACCAGGATTCTGACATTGGATCAGCTAGCAGCTCCTGTACCCTGGACAGTCTACTGCCTGAGCCTCATCCCTGGTGGATGTCAAAAAGTCGACTCTACTAATTATTTGTGTGTGTTTTTTTTTTAATTCACCTACAGAAGAGTCACGAAGACCGGATAAATCCTCATATCCCTGGAATCAAGGCCAACAGCCAGAAGATGACTTTCTTGGTTCCTGATTAACATGATCCTTCTTTCTTCACACTCATACTCCTTTTTGCATCTCATCTCTCCTGGTCACTAATCATGTCCTGTCTGGTGGCATTTGATTTCTGAGGGCTTAAATAAATTAGCTTAATTCACAATGGAGTTATGTGTGTCTTTCCTTAAGGTCTCTATTTTAAAACACACAAATACACATGTTAAATTGACCCATCCAGAAACATATGCCTTTTGAGGGATACGTGTTCCATCAGACACAATTCTGAGGATGGGTAAATAGAGATGTCCTAGAGATACTGAAGGGAGAAGGAGAAAAAAAGACTAAACCATCATGGGACAGGGGACAGAGGTATGGACCCCCTTACTGCAGTGGGAGGGGGCAATCTGTTCCAGAAGATGTCCCTAGAAAGCATCATATTTATCACAGGGAAAGGAGCTTGTGTTCCATCCACTCTGTGCGTTTCATAGAGACAAAGTGGAAGATGCCATGGGCCACAGCTGAGAACACATGCGTATTCTGACCACACCAGCACTTCTGCAACTGAGCTGAAGGACTGATATTTATGAAACATTCCCTCACTAGGAATCAAATGTGTGCATCAGCTGAGTCTCGGTCAATGCATAGAAACAGGAAGTCAGGGCAGTGTCTGCAGGAACAAGAGATTGACAGCTCAGTCAGGAAGTTGGAATTATTCACAACATCTAAAGATGGTCTTCCATCCTCTTAGGCTTAGAAGAGCAGTGGACGCTAATATCTGGAAGGACTGGACATTCCCACTGTCATGGGTGGTGTACAGTAATCACCTCCCCATGGTGGTCAAGCTTTTTACAACATAGAAGATCTAGCAGATACTCAAGATGGACAACTTATTCCAAGCATTGAGCCAAAGTTCATAGATTTAGTCCAAGAGCTTGGAAAATAGTAGTACATTAAGCAATATTTAAGAGAATAAATGTTTCAGTTTCTGCATAGACATGGCCTCCAAATGCTGGCCAAGCCAAAGCTTGTTTCTATGGCTTAGTTGGTAGTAATGGAGGTCAAGGACAATGTTTAAGTTCTTGCACTTATTTTTAGCAGAATGTATGCCCTTGGAGTTCTGACTCTGGTTTCCAGACTACCTCTGGAAATGCTGGATTGGATGAGTGGAAGTACACAGAGGTAACTGAACACAGAGCAACATAGTGAATCTCTTACAAGGATATTTAAGGCCAAGACATGATATAAACAACCCAAAAATTGTGAACTATCATATACATACATGAGTTTCTCTGAAGTTCAGTTGGTAAAGAGTCTGCCTACAATGTATGAGACCCCGGTTCAATTCCTGTGTTCGGAAGATCCGCTGGAGAAGGGAAGGCTACCCACTCCATTCATTCTTTCCTTGTGGCTCTGTTTGTAAAGAACCTGCCTGAAATGTGGGAGACCTGGGTTGGGAAGATAACTCGGACAAGGGAAAGGCTACCCACTTCAGTATTCTGGCCTGGAGAATTCCATGGAGTGTACGGTCCAAGGGGTCACAAAGAGTTGGACATGACTGAGCGAATTTCATTCATATATGTGCATACACACACTTGTATGTGTTTGACTGCGCATCTTTTCATAACTGTATTTATTAAAAATGTATTATCACCACATGTTACACAAATAGACAACATAACAAAATTATAAACAGATTTATTGAAATTAGCACTCCTGTAGAAATGGACACAATACTGGAAGGATGTGTCACGAGAATTTATCTGTCAAAGACATTGAGTAGAATGCTCCATAAAGTTGCAGTTCAAGATTTAATTCATACCCAAGAAGTAAACAAGAATTATCACTAAACTTGGAGAAAGCCAGCCATTGACACACGATCATATGATTCACATTAAACTGTTTTCCATTCTTGAAAATTCTATGAAAGTGAAAGTCGCTCTGTGGTGTCTGACTATGTGTGACTCCATGACTACAGAGTCCATGGAATTCTCCAGGTGAGAATATAGGAGTCGGTAGCCTTTCCTGCTCCAGTGGATCTTTCTAACCCAGAGATCAAACGCATGTCTTCCACATTGTAAGAAGATTCTTTACCAGCTGAGCCACAACGGAAGGCTAAGAATACTGGCGTGGATAGCCTATCCCTTCTCCAGCAGATCTTCCAGGAATTGAACTGGGGTCTCCAGCATTGCAGGCGGATTCTTTACCAACTGAGCTATCATTTGCCTTCTTATCCCCTAGACAGGATTAGGTACTTCCAACAGATTAGGTTAAATTCTATATGCCCAGCTGCTGCCGCTGCTAAGTTGCTTCAGTCGTGTTTAACTCTCTGTGACCCCACAGACGGTAGCACCCCAGGCTCCTCCATCCCTGGGATTCTCCAGGCAAGAATGCTGGAGTGGGTTGCCATTTCCTTCTCCAATGCATGCAAGTGAAAAGGGAAAGTAAAGTCGCTCAGTCATGTCCAACTCTTTGTGACCCCATGGACTGCAGCCTACTAGGCTCCTCTGTCCATGGGAGTTTCCAGTCAAGAGTACTTGAGTGGGTTGCCATTGCCTTCTCCACTAGCTACATGCCCAGAGAAAACCATAATTCAAAAAGCTGCATGTACCATAATGTGCAGCAGCAGTATTTGCAAAAGCCAGGACAGGCAAGGAACCGAAATGTCCACCAACACAGGAATGGATAATATGTGGTTGTTGTTATGGTTTACCAAATCAGTTGTGTCCAACTCATTGTGACCCCATGCACTGGAGGAGCTCACCAGGCTTCTCTCTTCATGGAGTTCCTCAGGCAAGAATACTGATATACAAGACAGACTACTCAGCCTGTTCCAGTGATATGGATGGACCTAGACTCTGCCATACAGAGTGAGGTAAGTCTGAAACAGAAAGGCAAATATCTCATATTAACAAATGTATTGTATGTGGAATAGACTAAAGTGGCACAGATGACAAGTTCCAGGACAGAAACAGAGACATACACTTGGAAAAGAAACATATGGACACCAAGGCAGAAGGCATGGGGTGGGATGAATTGGGAGATGGGATACCACATACACATGGTTTATACTACGTATAAAATTGGTAACTAGCATAGGGAACTCTACTCAGCGCTGTGTGGTGACCTACATGGGAGGAAATCCAAAAAAGAGGCTAACATATATCAGTTCAGTTCAGTTCAGTCGCTCAGTCGTGTCTGACTCTTTCCGACCCCATGGACTGCAGCCCACCAGGCTCCTCCATCCATGGGATTTTCCAAGTGAGAGTACTGGAGTGGGGTGCCATTGCCTTCTCTGGCATCAGCTAACACTCACCAACTACTAGAGTAGGGTGGAGCAGTGGAAAATCCGATTCGCTTTATTGACATCAAACATGATGATCCAGGATGCTGTCCAGAGGCTGACGGACTAAAGAACAAAGAACCCACATAGGAATTAAGAAATGCACACCTTGAGCTGGAAACAAAGAACAAAGAGACACCAAGTGATAAATATGGGAACCAAGACAGGGACATAAACCCGAAGGTAAACAGTGGCAAGCCAGGACTGGACCCTTCTATGGGGAAGCTGCCGTCTGTGACATTTGGAGGAAATTTTGCCCTGTCCACATACACCTGCAGCCTAAGAGTTTCCACAACTATTATGAGGTTCATCGAGCGTGCCAGGTTTTTTTTATTTTTTAAACATCGACCCCACCTTGACTATCTTTCCTTTCTTTGGGGATTTAAGGTACAATGAGTCCCAGAGTAGGGGACACTGGTTGATGCCTGTTTCCTTCTAAGCACACCCGAGGCAGTGCACGTTGGTCTCAAGAACAAAACTTCCCGGGACACACACTGCCTCATTCATTAAACAGCTGTAGGCACTGGGGATGGAGTCATTACCCAAATCCAAAGACCATGACGTGGCAGAATTTACTCATGACTGAATGAAGACTGCTTGTAAGAAGAAAAAAATAAAAAGATGATGGGGGCAAGGAGAAATGAATTAGGGGATTTGGAATCTATGATACTACACAGAAAATCACATCCTGTAGAAATTAGCAGGTTCCAAAATGGAATATGGCAGAAAGTGAAGAAGTACTAAAGAGCCTCTTAATGAAAGTGAAGGAGGAGAGTGAAAAAGTTGGCTTAAAGCTCAACATTCAGAAAACGAAGATCATGGCATCTGGTCCCATCACTTCATGGGAAATAGATGAGGAAACAGTGGCTGACTATTTTCTGGGCTCCAAAATCACTGCAGATGGTGACTGCAGCCATGAAATTCAAAGACACTTGCTCCTTGGAAGGAAAGTTATGACCAACCTAGATAGCATATTAAAAAGCAGAGACATTACTTTGCCAACAAAGGTCCATCGTTAAGGCTATGGTTTTCAGTGGTTATGTATGGATGTGAGAGTTGAACTAGAAAGAAAGCTGAGCACTGAAGAATTGATGCTTTTGAACTGTGGTGTTGGAGAAGACGCTTGAGTCCCTTGAATTGCAAGGAGATCCAACCAGTCCATCCTAAAGGAAATCAGTCCTGAATAATCACTGAAAGGATTGAAGCTGAAGCTGAAACTCCAATCCTTTGGCCACCTGATGTGAAGAAGTGACTTATTTGAAAAGACCCTGATGCTGGGAAAGATTGAGGGCAGGAGGAGAAGGGGACAACAGAGGATGAAATGGTTGAATGACATAACCGACTTGATGGACATGAGTTTGAGTAAACGCTGGGAGTTGATGATGGACAGGGAGGCCCGGTGTGCTGCAGTCCATGGGTTTGCAAAAGTCGGGCATGACTGAGCAGCTGAACTGCACATGAACTGAAAAGATACCAACTAGTGAATTGTGTCAGAAAACTGAAAAGTGGGTTCCCAGAACCAGGTGAAAGATGGTTGAGAAGCAGCAGGAAGAGGAATGACCAAGGAGCCCCAGGATACTTTTGAACTTCATAGATATGCTCACCATGCTGACTGGGGAAACAATTTTCACAGCTATATTCATACAACGCTTATCAACTGTATGCCTGAAATAGGCGAACTTTTGTTGTATCTCAACTAAATTAGTTTTAAAAACTCTTTTCAGTTTAGTTACAGAGTTCAGTTCAGTTGTAAAGCTTCAGTTCCATTTCTATATTTTTATATCTCTAATCACTGTCCATCATTTTCTTCTTCTTATTATTAACATGACCATCATAGGGCTGCAACTGTTCTGACAGCAAACTGTCTAAGTGAGTATAATTTAGATAGCGGTGGTCCATGGTTTCTTTCATCTAGGTTCCCTGATGTGTGGATAGTTTAGGAAGAAGGTTGAAAGAACCTGGAGCTACAGGTAAGGCAGAAACCTTACCCATTGTAGAGAGAGTAGGTTATACCTCAAAGGCAAAATAAAACTGTAGAGATGAACTTGGGAGGGATCCTTGAGCAGGGTAGGAGAAAAGAATTTGATCTTATTGGAGATATTTCATGACATTTAAATATAAAAATAAAAATATAAAGAAGCTGTAGTGTACATACACACACACACTGGGATATGGCACAATCGTTAAAAGTAGACACTTTTGCCATTAGCAGCAACTTGGATGGATTTCAAGGGTATGAGGCTAAGTGAAATAAGTTAGGCAGAGAAAGACAAATACTGCATGATACACTTATGTGTAAAATCTAAAAAAGAAGCTAATATAGCCAAATAGGAACAACTCACAGATACAGAGAACAAATAGTGATTACTATTGTGGAGAGGAAATGAATAGAGTTAAGGTAACAGGAGGGGAGTAAGAGCTACAAAGTACTCTGTATAAAATAAATAATGTGCAAAGATACATTGTACATCAGAGGGAATGAAGCCAATATTCTTACAACTATAAATGGTGCATATAAAAATTATGACTCACCATATGGTACACCTCTAACTGATACAATATTTCACATCAACTACACTTCGATTTCAAAACAAAAAAATATATAGACTCCTCTGAGGAATGCCCTGATGAACGATTCCTGGCAGAGACATCATATAGTAATCTCCTTAAACTGGACAAGAGTACCATCTTGAGTTTTAGAAAAGAAGCTTAAACAGACCTCTTCAGTGTTAAAGTCATAATATGGGAGTCGTGGCTATGTGTCTTGGACTGTCTGTCCCATTTTGGAAACTGAGGGTATAAAAGAATATACATCACTGCCCTTGAAATACCCCACATGTCCTGTGATTTCTCATTTAATCTGAAGGCAAATGTCCAGACCAACTTAAGCTTCCCTTAAAATTAATCTCTTTGTAAAAACTGCAGATTGCAAAAAGGTATCACCTGCCAAGCAGGATATCAGAAGATGATATCTATGTAACCAAGGTCTTGTGATTAAGCTCTGTTTGATAATTATGTATCCTGCCAGGAAACCCATCCTATAAGAGGTGGGACCAATTCACAACCTCTCAAACACCTGGGACACCCTCAGCTTCTCCAGAAGAAGTTCCACAAAAGTCAGCAAGATGAAGGCTGTGTTCCTGACTCTTATCCCTGGTCTGGTTTGTGGTGCACAGGAAACTCCAGCTGAGACAGAAGCCTCAGAGATACTCAAATTCAGCTGATCTGGGAGAAGGTCTTGTCTCCTTGAATGCATGTGTGTATGAGATGCTTTTATTTATTTATTCACTTATTTATGTTACTGAAGGATAATTGCTTTACAGAATTTTGCTGTTTTCGGTCAAACCTCAACATGAATCAACCATAGGTATACATATATCCCCTCCCTTTTGAAACTCCCTCCCACCTCCCTCCCCATTCTACCCCTCTAGGTTTTTACAGAGCCTCTGTTTGAGTTTCCTGAAACATACAGCAAATTCCCATTAGTGATCTATTTTACATATGGTAATGTAAGTTTCCGTGTTACTTTTTCCATACAGCTCACCCTCTCCTCCCCTCTCCCCATGTCCATAAGTCTGTTCTCTATGTCTGTTTCTCTGTTGTTTCCTGTAAATAGATTCTTCAGTACCATTTTTCCAGATTCCATACACATGTGTTAGAATATGGTATTTATCTTTCTCTTTCTGACTCACTTCCCTCTGTATAATAGGTGACAGGTTCATCTAGCTCATTAGAACTGACTCAGATGTGTTCCTTTTAGTGGCTGAGTAACATTCCATTATGTATATGTGCCGGGGTCCTGCCCCAGTGGATCCAGGGTAATTCGAAGTGGGGACGGCTTGGTGAGGAAAAACTTATTTATTTAGAAATATAAAGAGAGATTAGGAAAGAATAGTGTTATGGGAAATTTAGTGGAGAAAAGAGGCTGAATAACTTGATTTACGTGGAAAACCAATGAAGCTTCAGACAAGGAACCTGCACCGTCTACATTAGGCCACCGGGGCCCACTTGAGTAGCAGAAGGTGCCCTGTCTTAGGCTCCCTCTCACGTGGGTCTTAAAAGCCAGGGTGAGTAAGTAGACTCGGAGAGCCTCCACACCCCAGATGGGAATTCAGCCTGAAAATAGAGTAAAGAAGACACGGGGGGAAACCAGTCTTTCCAGCGACTGGCCCACCCTCTATTGTCCAGAAAGGCCTTTTATACTTTTGATTTTACATAGAGATCAATGGATAATACAAAATTATGCAGCGTCAGTGGCCCTGACTCTTATCGAGACCAGGCTTTCTCTCTGCATACCTAGTTGTATACACAAGTCTTAGGTGATTTACACCATCTTCTGGCCAGAGGGCCAATTAGCATTTTACAGCCCTTTTCTGATAAGGGTAATAGTGTTGTTCTTCCCAAAGTCTGGTGCCACTCTCAGAAAGCACTGAATAAAGTTACATTCTTACATAGGAAGGACCCAACAATTTATAACAAGGAAAAGGAGTACAGTGATTTATAACAAAGAGAAAGTTCATTAACTCAAAAGTCTAGTGTTGCTAACATCAAAACTACTATATTCTTATTTCTGCATCCCATTTACATTGATTAATATCTTCCCAGGTGCCTAAAAGATACAGGATATGGAGGCCTGGTGGCAAACATTAACTCAACAAACCCTTCACCAAACTAATTCTTAGCTCTAAAAGGCTCTATATCTTTAAGATGTTTTAAGCTTCGTGCCTCTCACGGTTGGGGGCTGTAAACAATCCACAAGTTGTAAAAGTCCAGGCAGACCAGTCAGATTAGGTAGAAAGTCATCAAAGGGGTTTAAACTGAGACATTCTTTTTATATGCAGGAGACTGTTAACTGGAGCTCTGAATCAACTCTTTCAGGGATAGCCCCCTGTTATGTCAGAAGAGTATAGTATAACAGGCAGTAAACAGACACATTTTGGTTTTGGGGTAGATGCTCAGACAGAGGACCCCTTGAGACCTGACTTGCCTTGCCCATCAGGCCTTTCTGCATGACCTTGTCATGGGTGGGATCTCCCATGCTGGCTCCCGGCATATGTGTACCACAATTTCTTTATCTGTTCATCTATCAATGGACATCTAGGTTGCTTCTATATTCTAGCTATTGTAAATAGTGCTACAGTGAACAACTGGATACATGTGCCTCTTTCAATTTTGGTTTCCTTAGAGTATATGCCTAGGAGTGAGATTGCTGCTGGGTCATGTGGGGGTTTTATTTCTTATTTTTAAAGGAATCTCCATACCATCTTCCATAGCTGCTCTATCAATTTACATTCCCACCAACAGTGCAAAAGTATTCCCTTTTCTCGACACCCTTTCCAGCATTTATTGTCAGTAGACATTTTGATGAGGGCCATTCTGACTGGTGTGAGGTGATGGCTCAGTGTAGTTTTGATTTGTATTTCTGTAATAGTGAGTGATATTGAGCATCTTTTCATGTGTTTGTTAGCCATCTGTATTCTTCTTTGGAGAAATGTCTGCTTACCTCTTTTGCCCACTTTTTGATTGGGTTGTTTGTTTTTCTGGTATGGAGTTGTATGAGCTGCTTGTATATTTTGGAAAGTAATCCTTTGTCAGTTGTTTCATTTGCTATTATTGTCTCCCATTCTGATAGCTGTCTTTCCATCTTGCTTATAGTTTCCTTTCCTGTGCAAAGCTTTTAAGTTTAATCAGGTCCTGCAGGTTTCAGTTCAGTTCAGTCGCTCAGTTGTATCTGACACTTTGTGACCCCATGAACTGCCGCACGCCAGGCCTCCCTGTCCATCATCAACTCCCGGATTCCACGCTAACCCATGCCCATCAAGTAGCTGATGCCATCCAACCATCTCATCCTCTGTCGTCCCCTTCTCCTCCTGCCCTCAATCTTTCCCAGCATCAGGGTCTTTTCCAATGAGTCGGCTCGTCACATCAGGTGGCCAAAATATTGGAGTTTCAGCTTTAGTATCAGTCCTTCCAATGAACACCCAGGACTGATCTCCTTTAGGATGGACTGGTTGGATCTCCTTGCAGTCCAAAGGACTCTCAAGAGTTTTCTCCAACACCACAGTTCAAAAGCATCAATTTTTCTGTGCTCAGCTTTCTTTATACTCCAACTCTTACATCCATACATGACCACTGGAAAAACCATAGCCTTGAATAGACAGACCTTTGTTGGCAATGTAATGTCTCTGCTTTTTAATATGCTGTCTTAGTTCAGTTCAGCTCAGTCACTCAGTCGTGTGACTGCTCTCTTTGCGATCACATGAATCGCAGCATGCTGTCTAGGTTAGTCATAACTTTCCTTTGAAGGAGTAAGCGTCTTTTAATTTCATGGCTGCAGTTACCATCTTCAGTGATTTTGGAGCCCACTTGTTTGTTTTTATTTCCATGACTCTAGGAGGTGGGTCTGAGAAGGCAACGGCAACCCACTCCAGTACTCTTGCCTGGAAAATCCCACGGATGAAGGAGCCTGGTAGGCTGCAGTCCATCAGGTCGCTAAGAGTCGGACACGACTGAGCGACTTAAATTTCACTTTTCACTTTCATGCACTGGAGAAGGAAATGGCAACCTACTCCAGTGTTCTTGCCTGGAGAATCCCAGGGACGAGGGAGCCTGGTGGGCTGCCATCTATGGGGTCGCACAGAGGCAGACACGACTGAAGCGACTTAGCAGCAGCAGGAGGTGGGTCATAGAGGATCTTGCTTTGATTTATGTCATTGTGTGTTCTGCCTATGTTTTTCTCTATGAGTTTATAGTTACTGGCCTCAAATTTAGGTCTTTAATCCATTTTGAGTTTATCTTTGTGTATGCTGTTAAGAGGTTTGGTTTTTTTTTTTTGTTTGTTTGTTTGTTTTACATGGAGCTGTCTAGTTTTCACAGCGCTATTTATTGAAGAGGCTGTCATTGCCCCATTGTATATTCTTGCCTCCTTTGTCAAAAATAAGGTACCCATAGGTGCATGGGCTTATTTCTGGGCTTTCTATCTTGTTCCGTTGGTCTTTATTTCTGGTTTTGAGGCAGTGCCATCGTGTCTTGATGACTGTAGCTGCATAGTGTAGTTTGAAGTCAAGAAAGTTAATTCCTCCAGTTCCATTCTTTTCTCAAGACTCCTTTGGCTATTCGGGGTCATCTGTGTTTCCATATGAATTGTGAAAATTATTGCTCTAGTTCTGTTAAAATGCAACTGGTAATTTGACACTGAATCTGCAGATTGCATTTGCTAGTATAGTCATTTTCACAGTATTGATTCTTCCGGCCCAGGAACATGGAATATCTCTCCATCTGTTTATGTTGTCTTTGATTTCTTTCATTAGTGTCTTGTAATTTTCTGTGTACAGGTCTTTTGTCTCCTCATGTAAGTTTCTTCCTAGATGTTTAATTCCTTTTGTTGCAGTGGCGAATGGGATTGATTTCTTAATTTCTCTTTCTGATTTTTCATTGTCAGTGTATAGAAATGAAAGTGATTTCTGAGTATTGACATTGTGTCCTGCAACTTTGCTAAATTCACTGATCAGCTCTAGTAATTGTTTGATACTATTTTTAGGGTTTTGTATGTATAGTATCCTGTCATCTGCAAACAGTGAGAGCTTTACTTCTTCTTTTCCGATCTGTATTCCTTTTATTTCTTGTTTTTCTTTGATTGCTGTAGCTAGGACTTCCAGAACTATATTGAATAATAATGGTGAACATGGATACCCTTCCTGATATTAGGGGGAATGCTTTCAGTTTTTCACCATTGAGAATAATGTTTGCTGTAGGCTCATCATATATGGCCTTTACTATGGTGAGGTAGGTTCCTTCTGTGCCAATTTTCTGAAAAGTTTTAATCATAAATGGGTGCTGAATTTCGTCAAAGGCTTTGTCTGCATCTATTGGGATTATCATATGGTTTTTATCTTTCAATTTGTTAATATGCTGTGTCACATTGATTGATTTGTGTATACTGAAGAATCCTTGCATCTCTGAAATAAACCCAACTTGATCATGGTGTATGAGCTTTTCCATGTGTTGCTGAATTCTGTTTACTAAAACCCTGTTGAGGATTTTTGCACCTATGTTCATCAGTGATATTGGCCTGTAGTTTTCTTTTTTTGTGTTGTCTTTATCTGGTTTTGGTACCACATGATCATGGCCTCATGGAATGAGTTTGCAAGTGTTCCTTCCTCTGCAATTTTTTGAAAGCATTTTAGAAGGATAGGCATTAGCTCCTCTCTGAATGTTTGATAGAATGCTCCTGTGAAGCCACCTGGTCCTGAGCTTTTGTTTTTTTGGGGGATGTTTGATCACAGCTTCAATTTCAGTGCTTGTAATCGGCTTGTCCATAGTTTCAGTTTCTTCTTTGTTTGGTCTTAGAAGATTAAACTTTTCTAAAAGATCCGTCCATTTTTCCAGGTTATCTACTTTATTGCCTTATCACTTCAGTTCAGTCGCTCAGTCTTGTCCAACTCTTTGCAACCCCATGAATCGCAGCATGCTAGGTCTCCTTGTCCATCACCAACTCCCGGAGTTCACTCAGACTCATGTCCATCGAGTCAGTGATGCCATCCAGCCACCTCATCCTCTGTCGTCCCCTTTTCCTCCTGCCCCCAATCCCTCCCAGCATCAGAGTCTTTTCCAATGAGTCAACTCTTCGCATGAGGTGGCCAAAATGCTGGAGTTTCAGCTTCAGCATCATTCCCTCCAAAGAAATCCCAGGGCTGATCTCCTTTCAGAATGGACTGGTTGGATCTCCTTGCAGTCCAAGGGACTCTCAAGAGTCTTCTCCAACACCACAGTTCAAAAGCATCCATTCTTCGGCGCTCAGCTTTCTTCATAGTCCAACTCTCGCATCCGTACATGACCACAGGAAAAACCATTGCCTTGGATAGACGGACCTTTGTTGTTCATAATAGTCTCTTATCATCCTAGTATTTCTGCATTGTCTGTTGTAACCTCTACTGTTTCATTTCTAAGTTTCTTGGTTTGATTCTTCTCTCTTTTTCTCTTGATGAGTCTGGCTAAAGGTTTGTCAATTTTCTTTATCTTCTCAAAGAACCAGCTTTTAGTTTTCTTAATGTTTACTATTGTTTCTTTCATCTCTTTTTCATATTTCTGCTCAGATCTTTATGATTTCTTTCCTTCTACTAATTTTGGGTTTTTCTTTTTTGTTTTTGCTGTTGTTCTTTTCCCAGTTGTTTTAGGTGTAAATTTAGCCTTTCTATTTGATGTTTTTCTTCTTTCTTAAGGTAGGATTGTATTGCTATGAACTTCCCTCTTAGAACTGCTTTTGCTGAATCCCCTAGGGTTTGAGTTGTCGTGTTTTTATTGTCACTTGTTTCTAGAAATTTTTTAATTTAGCTTTTGATTTCTTCAGTAACCTCTTTGTAGTTTATAAATGTGTTGTTTATTCAGTAACCTCTTGGTTGTTTATAAATGAGTTGTTTATTCAGTAACCTCTTGGTTGTTTATAAATGCGTTTTTTATAAATGTGTTGTTGATAAATGTGCTGTTTTATCTCCATGTGTTTGTGTTTCTTACACTTTTTTCTTGTAATTGATATAGAGTCTCATTGCATCATGGTTGGAGAAGATGCTTGATCCGATTTCCGTTTCCTCAAATTTCCTGAAGTTTGATTTGTGACCCAAGATGAGGTCTATCCTGGAGAATGTTCCATGTGCCCTTGAGAAGAAGGTGCATTCGTCTGCATTTGGATCGCATGTCCTGAAGATATCAGTGAGATCCATCTCATCTAGTGTATCATTTAAGACTTGTGTTTCCTTATGAATTTTCTGTTTTGGTGATCTGTCCGTTGGTGTGAGTGGGGTGTTAAAGCCTCCTGCTATTATTGCATTACTGTCAACTCCTCCTTTTATGTCTGTTCGTGTTTATTTTGTGTATTGAGGTGCTCCTGTATTGGGTGCATAGACATTTACAATTGTCATGTCTTCCTCTTGGATGGATCCCTTGATCATTATGTAGTGTCCTTCCTTATCTCTTGCAATCTTTTTGTATTTTAAGGTCTATTTTGTCTGATATGCACTCCAGCTTTCTTTTGCATCCCATTTGCATGGAACATATTTTTCCATCCTCTCACTTTCAGTCTATATGTGTCTTGAGGTCTCCAGGGGGTTTCTTGTAGGCAGCATATATATGGTTTTGTTTTTGTATCCATTCAGCCAGTCTGTGTCTTTTGGTTGGAGCATTTAATCCATTTACATTGAAAGTAATTATTGATATTATCATCTTATTTCCATTTTCTTAATTGTTTGGGGTTGATTTTGTAGATTTTTTTCTTCTGCTATATTTCTTGACTATATCTATGACCAGATTGTATAGATATACCATGGTCCATCTATCTACATGTGACAATGCAACCCTCTGTCTTTCTGCCCTTTGTATTTTTTTTTCATCTTATTTGTCTGTAGGTGAAATAAAAACCTAATATGCTATCATTCAGAGACCTATGAACTGTCATGATCTTTACTGGCATTGTTTTAGCCATTTCAAAAAACTCTGTATTCTAGGCTTTCTGCTCAAATATGGAGCATGCTTTCCTTTCATGCTATTCAGCAAGGGAGGGAGGTGAACCCGACTCTTTACTTAATAAGATTGAATTTACTTCTCTTCTGAGATAAATGCAGTAACAAAGATGGTGCTCTGTGTTGGTGAAGAGAGTGAATGAATGAATGACACTACAAAGATTTTCCTTTTTAGATTACAGGGGACTGGAACACCATTTACATTGCTGTGGATAACAAGGAGAAGATTCAGCAAGGAGGCCCACTGCGGGCATATATCCATCACTTTGAATGTATCAACAACTGCGAACAACTCTCCGTTACTTTTTACATCAAGTAAGCCCAATCTGCCTAAACTGAGAACAATGAGACTGTTGACTTCCAACATGGAGTCCAGTCTCCAATGTGCAAGAAAGGTGTGAGTCATGGCTGTGAGGGTGTGAGTTGTGAGATCTATTCATGGAAGGGTGAGCTCAAGCGCTGGTGAGAGGATGGTGAGCAAGGGACATTGTGTTTGTTTGTTTTTCAGGGCTTCCTATAACTGCACGTTACTCACAGTAGTGGGAACCAGAGAAGAAGATGTTTATGTCGTAAACTGTGAGTATGTAAGTTCTGCTGAGATGTGCCTCTTCTCAAGTTTGATAGTCACTCAGTTGTGTCCAACTCTTTGCGATACCATGGACTGCATAGCCCCAGGCTCCCCTATCCTTCACTAGCGCCTGGAGAGTACTCAAACTCATGTCTATTGACTCATTGATGCCATCTAACAATCTTATCCTCTGTCATCCCCTTCTCCTGCAGCCCTCAACTTTTCTCAGCAAAAGTGATTTTTTCAGTTAGTTAGCTCTTCTCATCAGGTGGCCAAAATATTGGAGCTTCATTTCAGCATCAGTCTTTCCAATGAATATTTCCTTTAGGGGTGACTGATTTGATCTCCTTGCTTTCTAAGGGGCTCTAGGAGTGGGTAGCCATTTCCTTCTCCAAAGGATCTTCCCCACCCAAGGATTGAGCCTGGGTCTCCAGCATTGCAGGCAGACTTCTTTACACTCAGAGCCACCAGGGGAGGGCAAAATCACAGAATGTGTTCAGATCGATGGTCTTGACTCAATCCAAGACAAGTAGATGTCTGGAACTGTGAATTATTTTTTCTACTCATTACAAAAGCAACCTTGGAAATGACACTTAATTGTCCAGGAATTAATTCTGCACCAGACAATCAAGATAAGGTCCAATTTGGAAGGTGCCATTGATGGCATCTGACAAGAAGCCCTGGACGTGGATTCCCCATGTTCCTCAGACATGGGGAAGTGTTGAAAACTACTTAAGAGTACAACAATCCTTTAAAAAATTTCCCTCTCTGATTTGACCTGCATGTGTGTATGCAAAGTCATTCAGTCTTGCCCAACTCTAATCAACCCTGTGGACTGTCATCTGCCAGGCTCCTTTGTCCATGGGATTCTTCAGGCAAGAATACTGGAGTGGGTTGACATTTCCTCCTCCAGGGGAATCTTCCCAATCCAGCGACCAAATCCACATCTCTGGCATCTCCAGTGCTGGCAGGCAGATTGTTTACAGTGGAGCCCCAAAGAAGCCCTATATTGAAGCTTACAAGATCAAATTTGGTTTAACTGAAGAACTTCTTTAAGTATTAAACGTTTTTTATTAGCATGTTTAAGCAGTAGAAACTGGTTGATTTAAATCCCATAGATAAGGATGAGATTAGTGAAAATCACAGACAAATTTCAAACTAATCTTTATGTAATTTGAAAAGAAAAGGAGGACTGGCAAAAACTATTATCTCTACAGTTTACTTCAGTTCAGTCACCCAGTCATGTCTGACTCTTTGTGACCCCATGAATCGCAGCATGCCAGGCCTCCCTGTCCATACCAGCTCCCAGAGTTGACTCAGACTCACGTCCATCGAGTCAGTGATGCCATCCAGCCACCTCATCCTCTGTCGTCCCCTGTTCCTTCTGCCCCCAATCCCTCCCAGCATCAGAGTCTTTTCCAATGAGCCAACTCTTTGCATGAGGTGGCCAAAGTACTGGAACTTCAGCTTTAGCATCATTCCTTCCAAAGAACACACAGGACTGATCTCCTTCAGAATGGACTGGTTGGATCCCCTTGTAGTCCAAGGGACTCTCAAGAGTCTTCTCCAACACCACAGTTCAAACGCATCGATTCTTCGGCACTCAGCTTTCTTCACAGTCCAACTCTCACATCCATACATCCACTATAAAAACCACAGCCTTGACTAGACGGACTTTTGTTGGAAAAGTAATGTCTCTGCTTTTGAATATGCTATCTAGATTGGTCATAACTTTTCTTCCAAGGAGTAAGCGTTTTTTAATTTCATGGCTGCAATCACCATCTGCAGTGATTTTGGAGTCCAGAAAAATAAAGTCTGACACTGTTTCCACTATTTCCCCATCTATTTCCCATGAAGTGATTGGACCAGATGCCATGACCTTTGTTTTCTGAATGTTGAGCTTTAAGCCAACTTTTTCATTCTCCTCTTTCACAGTCATCAAGAGGCTTTTGAGTTCCTCTTCACTTTCTGCCATAAGGGGGGTGTCATCTGCATATCTGAGGTTAGTGATATTTCTCCCGGCAATCTTAATTCCAGCTGGTGCTTCTTTCAGCCCAACTTTTCTCATGATGTACTCTGCATAGAAGTTAAAGAAGCAGGGTGGACAATATACAGCCTTGAAGTACTTCTTTTTCTATTTGGAACCAGTCTGTGGTTCCATGTCCAGTTCTAACTGTTCCTTCCTGACCTGCATATAGGTTTCTCAAGGGGCAGGTCACGTGGTCTGGTATTCCCATCTCTTTCAGAATTTTCCACAGTTTATTGTGATCCACACAGTCAAAGGCTTTGGCATAGTCAATAAAGCAGAAACAGATGTTTTTCTGGAGCTCTCTTGCTTTTTTTGATGATCCAGCGGATGTTGGCAATTTGATCTCTGGTTCCTCTGCCTTTTCTAAAACCAGCTTGAACATCTGGAAGTTCACAGTTCATGTATTGCTGAAGCCCGGCTTGGCGAACTTTGAGCATCACTTTACTAGTGTGTGAGATGAGTGCAATTGTGCGGTAGTTTGAGCATTCTTTGGCATTGCTTTTCTTTGGGATTAGAATGAAACCTGAGCTTTTCCTGTCCTGTGGCCCCTGCTGAGTTTTCCAAATTTGCTGGCATATTGAGTACAGCACTTTCACAGCATCATCTTTCAGGATTTGAAATGACTCCACTGGAATTCCATCACCTCCACTAGCTTTGTTCATAGCGATGCTTTCTAAGGTCCACTTGACTTCGCATTCCAGGATGTATGGCTCTAGATGAGTGATCACACCATCTTGATTATCTTGGTCATGGAGATCTTTTTTGTATAGTTCTTCTGTGAATTCTTGCCACCTCTTCTTAATATCTTCTGCTTCTCTTAGGTGCGTACCATTTCTGTCCTTTATCGAGCCCATCTTTGCATGAAATGTTCCTCGGTATCTCTAATTTTCTTGAAGAGATCTCTAATCTTTCCCTTTCTGTTGTTTTCCTCTATTTCTTTGCATTGATCACTGAGGAAGGCTTTCTTATCTCTTCTTGCTATTCTTTGGAACTCTGCATTCAAATGCTTATATCTTTCCTTTTCTCCTTTGCTTTTCACTTATCTACTTTTCACAGCCATTTGTAAGGCCTCCTCAGACAGCCATTTTGCTTCTTTGCATTTCTTTTCCATGGGGATGGTCTTGATCTCTGTCTCCTGTACAACGTCATGAACCTCCATCCATTGTTCATCATGCACTCTATCTATCAGATCTAGTCCCTTAAATCTATTTCTCACTTCCACTGTATCATCATAAGGGATTTGATTTAGCTGAATGGTCTAGCGGTTTTCCCTACTTTCTTCAATTTAAGCCTGAATTTGGTAATAAGGAGTTCATCATCTGAGCCACAGTCAGCTCCTGGTCTTGTTTTTGTTGACTGTATAGAGCGTCTCCATCTTTGGCTGCAAAGAATATAATCAGTCTGATTTCGGTGTTGACCATCTGGTGATGTCCATGTGTAGAGTCTTCTCTTGTGTTGTTGGAAGAGGGTGTTTGCTATGACCAGTGCATTTTCAGAAGAATTAGACGCACAGAGCATGGGCGGCTGTGACAATGTACACAGCGTGGGTGAGAAGAGGTACCCCAAGTCCAAGGTCAGGGGCAGAAGTCGGGAGGACCCCACACCGTGTGGTGGCGGAGAGAAGCTACCCCACATCCGATATCAGGGGCTGCAGCCGAAAGGAGTTATCCCACCTCCGAGGTCAGGGGCAGCAGCAGAGAGGGTCTAAGCCATGTCCTAGGTCAGCGGTGGTGCCAAGAGTGCTAGGCTGTGACAGCGCAGGAGCAGTGAAGAGGAGCTACCCCCGCCCGAGGCCATGGGTGGTGGCCAGAAGGAAGTGCTCCATGCCCAAGGCCAGGGGCGTAGGAGAGGAAGAGCTACAGCACATCCAAGGAGCTGTGGCTGCGCGGCCCCGGAGGGCCTAGAGGAGCTATTCCACATTCAAGGTCATGGTGAGGGGCGAGGGTGAGGAGATACCCTTCGTCCAGGGTAAGGAGCAGCAGCTGCCCTTTGCTAAAGCAGCCCTGAAGATATATCCCACAACCAAGGTAAGAGAAACCCAAGTAAGATGGTAGGTTGCAAGAGGGCAGACACACTGAAATCATACTCACAGAAAACTAGTCAATCTAATCACAAGGACCACAGCCTTGTTTAACTCAATGAAACTAAGCCATGCCCTATGGGGCCACCCAAGATGGGCAAGCATGGTGGAGAGGTCTGACAGAATGTGGTCCACTGGAGAAGGGAATGGCAAGCCACTTCAGTATTCTTGCCTTGGAACCACATGAACAGTATAAAAAGGCAAAATGATAGGATACTGAAAGAGGAACTCCCCAGGTCAGTAGGTGCCCAATATGCTACTGGAGATCAGTGGAGAAATAACTCCAGAAAGAATGAAGGGATGGAGACAAAGCAAAACAATACCCAGGTGTGGATGTGACTGGTGATAGAAGCAAGATCCGATGCTGTAAAGAGCAATATTTCATAGGAACCTGGAATGTCAGGTCCATGAATCAAGGCAAATTGGAAGTGGTCAAACAGGAGATGGCAAGAGTGAACGTCGACGTTCTAGGAATCAGCAAACTAAAATGGACTGGATTGAGTGAATTTAACTCAGATGACCATTATATCTACTACCGTGGGGAGGAATCCCTCAGAAGAAATGGAGTAGCCATCATGGTCAACAAAAGAGTCTGAAATGCAGTACTTGGGTGCAATCTCAAAAACGACAGAATGATCTCTGTTCGTTTCCAAGGCAAACCATTCAATATCACGGTAATCCAAGTCTATGCCCTAACCAGTAACACTGAAGAAACTGAAGTTGAACGGTTTTATGAAGACCTCCAAGACCTTTTAGAACTAACACCCCCAAAAGATGTCCTTTTCATTATAGAGGACTGTAATGCAAAAGTAGGAAGTCAAGAAACACCTGGAGTAACAGGCAAATTTGGCCTTCGAATACAGAATGAAGCAAGGCAAAGACTAATAGAGTTTTGCTAAGAAAATCTCTATAGTTTATGAAACTGGAAATAATTCTCAAATACAAATCCGGTAGTGCTGAGTGATCTAATGTCTCCATATATGATTTCCAAGGAGAAAAAGTACAATGGAGCATTCTAATTATGTCTCCTGCATTTTTAAAAAAAATTTGCAAAATGGCCATGCAGCCACAGGAACTAAATAAGAATCATTTCAGAGAATATATCTCCAACTTTTGGCAATAACCTTATTTCTTCCCATTTTGTAACCTCTTGTACTATTAAACAACTTTGGCTTAACTTAACTTTTATTTTAATTTGATGTTCAGTCCAGTCACTCAGTCATGTCCAACTCTTTGCAACTGGATGGACTGTAGCAGGCCAGGAATCCCTGTCCATCACCAACTCCCAGAGCTTACTCAAACTCATATCCATTGAGTCAATGATGCAATTCAACCATCTCATCCTCTGTCATCCCCTTCTCCAGCCTTCAATCTTTCCCAGTCAGAGTCTTTTCAAATGAGTCAGTTTTTCCCATCAGGTGGCCTGGAGTTTCACCTTCAGCATCTGTCCATCCAATGAATATTCAGGACTGATCTCCTTTAGGATGGATTGGTTGGATCTCCTTGCTGTTCAAGGAATTCTAAAGCGTTTTCTCCAAAACCACAGTTCAGAAGCATCAATTCTTCGGTGCTCAGCTTTCTTTATAGTCCAACTCTCATGTGCATACATGACTACTGGAAAAAATATAGCTTTGACTAGATGGACCCCTGTTGGAGAAGTAAAGTCTCTGCTTTTTCATGTGTTGTCTAAGTTGGTCATGAATTTTCTTTCAAGGAGTAAGCGTCTTTTAACTTCATGGCTACAGTCACCATCTGCAGTGATGTCTTAGCCCCCAAAATAAATTCTGTCATTGTTTTCATTGCTTCCCCATCTATTTGTCATGAATTGATGGGACCAGATGCCATGATCTTCGTTTTCTGAATGTTGAATTTTAAGCCAACTTTTTCACTCTCCTCTTTCACTTTCATCAAGTGGCTCTTTAGTTCTTCTTCACTTTCTACCATAAAGGTAGTGTCATCTGTGTATCAGAGACTATTGACATTTCTCCAAGCAATCTTGATTCCATCTTATGCCTCATCCAGTCCAGCATTTCTCGTGATGTACTCTGTATATAAGCAGGGTGACAATATACAGCCTTGATGTACTCCTTCCCCAGTTGGGAACCAGTCTGTTGTTCCATGTCCAGTTCTAACTGTTGCATGTTGACCTGCCTACTGATTTCTCAGGAGGCAGCTCAGGTGGTCTGGTATTCCCATCTTTTAAGAATTTTTGACAGGTTGTCGTGATCCACAAAGTGAAAGGCTTTGGCATAGTCAATAAAGCAGAAGTACATGTTTTCCTGGAACTCTCTTGCTCTTTCCATGATCCAGCAGATTTTGGCATTTGATTTCTGATTCCTCTGCCTTTTCTAATCCAGCTTGAACATCTGGAAGTTCACGGATCATGTACTGCTGAAGCCTGGCTGGGAGAATGTTAAGCATTTCTTTGCTAGCATGTGAAATGAGTGCAATTGTGTGGTAGTTTGAGCATTCTTTGTCATTGCCTTTCTTAGGGATTGGAATGAAAACTGACATTTTCCAGTCCTGTGGCCACTGCCAAGTCTTCCAAATTTGCTGGCATATTGAGTGCAGCACTTTCACAGCATCATCTTTTAGGATTTGAAATAGCTCAAGTGGAATCCGATCACCTCCACTAGCTTTGCTTGTAGTGATGCTTCCTAAGGCCTACTTGACTTTGCATTCCAGGATGTTTGGCTGTAGGTGAGTGATCACAATCTTGTGATTATCTGGGTGATGGAGATATTTTTCTATAGCTCTTCCATGTATTCTTGCCATCTCTTCTTCATATCTTCTGCTTCTGTTAGGTCCATGCCATTTCTGTCCTTTATTGAGCCCATCTTGTATGAAATGTCCCCTTGGTATCTCTAATTTTCTTGAAGAGATCTCTATTCTTTCCCATTCTATTGTTTTCCTCTATTTCATCACGTTGATCAGTGAGGAAGGCTTACTTGTCTCTCCTTGCTATTCTTTGAAACTCTTCAATCAATTGGGTATATCTTTCCTTTTCTCTTATACTTTTAACTTCTCTCTCTCTCTCTCTTTTTTTTTTTCTCAGCTATTTGTAAGGCCTCCTCAGACAACCATTTTGCCCTTTTGCAATTCCTTTTCTTGGGGATGATCTTGGTCCCTGCCTCCTGTACAATGGCAAGAACATCCATCCATCATTCTTCAGGCACTTTGCCTATCAGATCTAGCCCCTTGAATCTATTTGTCACTCCCACTGTATAATCATAAGGGGTGTGATTTAGGTCATACCTGAATGGTCTTGTGGTTTTCCCAAATTTCTTCCATTTAAGTCTGAATCTGGCAATAAGGAGTTCATGATCTGAGCCATAGTCAGCTCCCAGTCTCATTTTTGCTGACTCTATAGTGCTTCCTCATCTTTGGCTGCAAAGAATCTAATGCATCTAATTGCAGTATTGACCATCTGGTGATCTCCATGAGTCTTCTCTCTTATTGTTGCAAGAGAGTTTGGCTATGACCAGTGTGTTCTCTTTGCAAAGCTCTATTAGCCTTTTCCTTGCTTTATTATGTACTGTAAAGCCATTTTTGCCTGTTACTCCAGGTATTTCTTGACTTCCTACTTTTGCATTCCAGTCCCCTATAATAAACGGGACATCTTTTTAGGGTGTTAGTTCTAGAAGGTCTTGTAGGTCTTCATAGAACTGTTCAAGGTCAGCTTCTTCAACATTACTGGTTGGGGCATAGACTTGGATTACTGTGATACTGAATGGTTTTCCTTAGGAATGAGCAAAGTTCATTCTGTCATTTTTGAGATTGTATCCAAATACTGCTTTCTGGACTCTTGTTAACTATGATGGCTACCCCATTTCTGCTAAGGGATTCTTGCTCACAGTAGTAGATGTAGTGGTCATCTGAGCTAAATTATGAGTTGATATGATGTACATAAATTTGTAGAACTGCTGTTTAAATCATGACTGTACTTAAGAATTCGGTTCCAAAATTCCTGAAAATTTAACTGTCGGGTCTTAGAAGCTGGTATGAGGTCGCTGAAGTCCACTTCCTACTATTATAGTGAAAAGTAACTTTGCTATCGTTCACAGACTGTACAGTCTAGAAAACTGGAAGGTTTTGCTGTCTTAGCAAGAGGAGGAGTCTTTGGAGAAAGCTTTCCTAGTTCATTACCTGTCTTAACCGGTTCTAACAACATACTCCTAGAAATGTCAGTGAGAAAGATCACCATCGGAGGGAAGACTAATGATAGCTTGAGAAGAACAGGACATGTCCAGTTGAAAAGGAAAGTAGTGGATTGCATTGAGGTTTGAATTTTTTTCTGTTACAGACATGGGTGAAAATTCTTTTGAAGTTAATCGTGTATCAGGAAACTTGATACTATTCTATGCTGAAAACTTTGACGGAGTCAGGAAGACAAAAGTGACTCATGCCCTTGGTATGTACTGTAGCTTATTCTATGGAAACCAATCATGTCCATATCATCAGTATTTTTATACAAAGGACAGAAGTGCACACCAATGTTATATTTTATTAAGCACACTGAAGCAGACGTGTTCACATGGGAGAACTGACTTCACGTGACATGAGTTAAAACAGAGGAAAGGTTGTCTACTAAGAAACTGAATAAATGTATCCACTGGCAATTCTATCATGTGGCTTTTACAAAAAGTAGATACACTTGACCTGGAGGTGCAATGAAATAGTCCAGGATGGTCCATGCATTTCTTTGCAAATATCCCATATTGGAGTTGCCAGATTCTGACACCAAAGTGAACCAAAGCTTGAATTTTGAGTTTAGCAGACTCACAGTTCCCCATCATGAATGCATTCGTCTCCACCACAAATGGTTTGTTCTTTGTCACAACTGTTAAAATAAATCCTGAGACCTGAAATCAATGCTCTTCAAATAATCACTCCTTCATATTGAATCCTTCAGAGGCATTTGGTCAGTTATGTCGATCACTCTGCCGTCCAGGCAACCCCATGGGGTCACTGCTAAGTCCCATTAGTTTTTATAGTATTACATGTGCATTGGGGTGGGTGGGGTCTGTGTCTGGTCCCTAAGAATGACAAACGCGAGTTTTTCTCTCAGTAGCATGTGTGATGAAATTAGTGTGCCTGGCAAAAAGTTCAAACCATTTCTCCCCCATTGTTTGAATATTGTCATTCAGTCACTAAGTCCTGCCTGACTCTTTGCCACCCCATGGACTGCAGTACACAAGGCTCCTCTGTCCTCCACTATCTCCCAGAGTTTGCTCAAAATCATGTCCACTGAGTCCATGAGGCTATCTTATCCACCACATTTGACTGGAGTGCATCAAAACCCCAGGGATGGAATTCTAGGATGCAGACAAAGTGGACAGCAAGAGTCAGAGCTGGGAGGAATTCTACGTCTCAAGTCCCACCATGACCATCTGGGCTGTACCATTAGAGACAGGTTGACTTGGGGCTGCTTAATCTTACAGGTTAGTGGTGTGCAGTTCTCTCAGTAGTTGTGAGAACTGGAATGTGGAGAACTAACAGGTTAACTATAAGGACTCCACCCCATGGACCCACCTGAAGACCTGTGTGCACACTCTGGCACCTCTGTAGAAAATTCCCAGGTAAGCTGGGTCTAGGTGATAGGGGAGGGCAGTGATGACCGTGAGACTTAGCGATCACTACAGGTAAGAGCCAGAGGACACTCTGTAACTTGGGAAGGATTCTAACGCACACCTCTTCTGCTCTGTTATAACATCCAGGCAAAGGAGACAGTTTGACTCAAGAAGATATTCATAAGCACGAGGAGCTGAACAGTGAAAGGGGGATTCCAAATGAAAATATAGATGACGCCACCAAAACAGGTAAAGCCCCGGAAGATAACAGGGATCAGAAACGAAAACACAGCTTGAGGATTCTCGATTCAAACTTCGTGTTCACTCATTCATCTTTTATAAAGGCTGTTATGAAATAATTATTGGAAATAGAGGCATTTCAATGGTCATTTCCCCCCTTTTTCCTTCTGTTTCACAGACAGCTGTCCTAAATAAGAACTGAGAACATCCGTTGCGTGAGTAGAAACATGATACCGAACAACGCTGAGTATTTTTTTAGCAGGTTAAGAGTTTGTTTGTTTTTTTTTTTTTTTTTTCCTGGGGCATACTGCTTTAAGAATGGGTTATAGACACGGTGGACTCTTAGTCTAACATAACAAAGGATGAAATCATGCTGTTTCAAAAACATGGACGGACCAAGAAATGATCATATTGAGTGAAATACATCACAAAGAGGAAGTCAAGTATCATATGATATCTCTTACATGTGGAACATAAAATATGATGCAAATATCTACAAAACAGAAACTCTCGGACACAGCAAACAAGCTGATGGTTATCAAAGGGAAATGTCGGGGGAAGGGAGGGATAAAATAGGAGTTTGGGATTAAGAGAGACATACTACCAAACATAAACTAGAATGTGCTCTAGAGCAAAGATATCTATACTCAGTGTCTTGAAATAACATATAAAGAAAAAAATCTGAAAAGGTATACATTTACCTACATATGTGTGTAACTGAGGGCTTCCCTGGAAGCTCAGTATAAAGAATCCCTCTTCCAATGCAGGAGATGCAGATTCAGTCCCTTGGTCGGGAAGATCCCCTAGAGAAGGAAATGGCAACCCAGTCCTGTATTCTTGCCTGGAGAATCTCAGGGACAGAAGAGTCTGGTGGGCTACAGTCGATAGGAGACAAAAGAGTGGGAGACAACTTAGTGATTAAACAATAAGAAATGTATAAAGGAATCACTTGGCTGCATACTTGAAACTAACACAACATTGCAAATAAACTACATCTCAGTATCAGTTCCATTCAGTCTCTTAGTCACGTCTGATTGTTCCCGACCCAACGGACTGCAGCACTCCAGGCTTCCCTGTCCATCACCAACTCCAAAAGCTTGCCCAAACTCACATCCGTTGAGTTGGTGATGCCATCCAAACATCTCATCCTCTGTTCTATAAAAACTGATTTAGAAAACAATAGGACAACCAAACACTGCACCTTGCCAGGTGACAAAGGCGGGAGCTCCCATAAGTGTCTGGATTTAAACTTCGTGCAAACAGTCACGCTGGTCTAGACTCCACAGTGAGATGCTTGGAAGACAAAGGTGGAGACGGTGTGAAGCCCTGAGCTGTGAGATATGACGATCGCTGGGGAATCCCCCTGAGAATGAAGGCCCTTGTAGCTACAACACATGTATGATGACAAATAAGATTACAGAAGATAAGACACAGGTTACATCATATACGATCCCCTACATCGTGGACCTGTGAACATGTGACTTAGGAACTCTCAGATAAGACCTGATACTGCACTGCTCAGTTAGTTTCACCGGGCGGTAGTTCTAGGCAACCCCACATGGGCACACACACAGAGGGACTTCTGTGAAATGGGCCTTGTCAGGAAATTTCTCCACTGCTCCCACTAGCCGCTGCCTCCACTTTTTCTTTCATGCTCTGACCAATATCGTGTTAATCCTAATCAGCTCAACAATGCTTTACATCTTTTTCATGTTTAAACAAGAAAAGGAAGCAAGAATATAAGACCGATCATCATGAATAATGAGTCACAATCATCCGTATGAAGATAGAGGGCCTTTTCCTCAAAATCATCATTTCCTCTTTCTCAAGAATTTATGATCTTGGACCCATGGCTTTCTTGGCCATGAATCTCCTCTGCTCTTGTTGATGTTACTGAATTTCTAAGCTGATCAATAAACTGATCAACGCACAAATGTGTCAGTGAAGAAAGGTGCCATGTTTCCAAACGCACGATTCATGTAAATGCAAGTATGCAGGAAACTGAGTAAAGAATGTGACAGGAGGGTAACTCTGCTTAGGACACAGGGTGTGAATCCTGCAAGTGTCTTGGTGAGAAGAGAGAATAAATCACAGATGGTAGTTTTATATTTTAATAAAATATTGCCCAGGGCTTACCTGGGGACTCAGGCTGTAAAGAATCCACCTGCAATGAGAGAGACCTGGGTTCAATCCCTGAGTCGGGAAGATCCCCTGGAGAAGGGAATGGCAACCCACTCCAGTATTCTTGCCTGGAGAATCCCATGGACAGAGTCTGGTGGGCTATAATCCATGGGGGTCCCAAAGAGTCAGACAAAACTGAGTGACTAACTTTGACATGAAGTTCCCACCAGATGTCAGTGAGAGATGGGACTGTTTCAAAATACCATTCTGTGTTTGGGGCTACAATTCATGGGGTCACAAAGACTGACCTCACACATACACACATGTCAAGACAAAATGACCAGTGCTGTAATTTAGAGAAAGCTTCAACTGGTATACTCTCTCCACACCTCATCTACTTATAGTTCTTTCCTGAAAATGAGAGATATCATTTCCCTTAGACTATGATGAAAGTGACAGTCCCTCAGTTGTGTCCGACTCTTTGCAACCCTATGGAACCCTATACACTCCATGGCATGCTCCAGGCCAGAATACTGGAGTGGGTAGCCTTTCCCTTCTCTAGGCGATCTTTCCAACCCAGGGATCAAACTCAGGAATCCCACATTGTGGGCGAATCTTTATTGTCTGAGCCACCAGAGAAGTCCAAGAATACTGGAATGGGTAGCCTATCCCTTCTCCATGGGATCTTCCCCATCCAGGAATTGAACCAGGGTCTCCTGTATTGCAGGCAGATTCTTTACCAACTGAGCTATCAGGGAAGCTCCTATAGACTATAATGCTGCTGCTGCTGCTGCTAAGTCACTTCAGTCGTAGACGGCATAGACGGCAGCCCACCAGGCTTCCCTGTCCCTGGGATTCTCCAGGCAAGACCACCGGAGTGGGTTGCCATTTCCTTCTCCAATAGACTATAATGACTAGCCATTAAAGATGAGAAGTTTAAGTTGCAGGAAGACAATGCAGATGGAAGATGAAGAACTCGTGGCTATAATGCACAAACCCCCAATACTTACAGAATCCAGTTTGACTAGGAGACCACATCAGCATGGCACACACACGAAGCCAGGACCTATTTTAGGTAAACAAAATTTCCACTTACCTACTGGCAATGAATAATACACTTAGCATGCAGGAGACCCTTGTTTTCTTAACAAAAATTCACCGATGGGAAGGTCTATTGAGGAGTTTCAGCAATCAAAACATCCAAAGCTTGTTATAGGACTTCTGGAAAGACTGAAAGAGGAACTTGGAAAATTCTCTCTTCCAACAACCAAGACAACTATGAAGCTCACAAAACCATGACGTTATCAAAGACGACTATTTTAGAGTTCTGGAAGTTATTTAAAGGTGTATAACAAAAAGGGCTTCAAGGTGGCTCATCTGGTAAAGAATCCACCTCCGATGCAGGAGACATGGGTTTGATCCCTGGGTTGGGAAGATCCCCTAGAGAAGGGAATGGCAACCTGCTCCAGTGTTTTTGCCCAGAGCATCCCATGGACAGAGGAGCCAGGTGGGCTATAGTCTATGTGGTGAGAAGAGTGGACAGGTGGACATGACTTAGCGACTGAACAACAGCAGTCTTCAGTTCCAGGGTCCGTTCCTTCCCATTTTCTTGAGGCTACTTCTTGGAACTGTGACAGCGTTCATCCTGGCTACAGTCTAGCTAACTTCTCCACCTAGTGGAGGTTTCAGTAAATACAGGACAGCTCACAGGACATGGCTCAGAATATTGTCTATAGTGCTTCAGGAAAAACTAACGGGCCTTGATGCTATACTATTACTGTTTAGACTTGGACTGTTTTCCTTTGTCTGCATGTTCTAACTTCTCTGATTAAACTGCTTCTTTGGCCAAAGTTTTTCCACAGACCAAAGGCAGGTGGAGGACGTGAGGGGCAAGGACCATAGGGTCCCGCTCCGTTTCAGTAAGATACCTGGGAAGGGGGTTTTGTCCACAAAGAGTTGCCATGCATTGTGATTAAAATACATGCAGTTCTGTTTATATTAAGATTTCCAAAGGTCATGATCAAGGGAATTATAAGGTGTTTGTAGCAGAGAAGGCAATGGCAACCCACTCCAGTACTCTTGCCTGGAACAGCCCATGGACGGAGGAGCCTGGTAGGCTTCATTCCATGGGCTCACTATGAGTTGGGCATGACTGAGAGACTTCACTTTCAGTTTTCACTTTCATGCGTTGGAGAAGGAAATGGCAACCCACTCCAGTGTTCTTGCCTGGAGAATCCCAGGGACAGAGGAGCCTGGTGGGCTACCGTCTATGGGGTTGCACAGAGTCAGACACAACTGAAGCGACTTAGCAGCAGCAGCAGCAAGGTGTTTGTAGAGAAATCTTAATCATAAAACCAAAGGGAAAAAAAGGAAAAAAGAATTCATGTACATCAGTCTTCCTTTGAAAATCCAAAATGACAATTTCTGCCTTTTTCTTTATTACACTGTTCATTTCATTTGTATTTAATGCAGCTCATTGCACGGCTGGGTTTAAGTCTGGCATTTCTCAAGTCTCTAACTGCCTGTTGGTTCTCCTCTTGTGTCCCATGGATTTCATCTCCCTGCAGATGTCTCCCTCAGGCCTTTCAGATGATTCTAAACCAATTATATGTTTTATATATATATATATACTCTATATATAATGCATTATAACTATAGTAAATTATATAAACTAAATTATATGCGCATTAAATTATATACATATTACATATTAACTAATTACATTTAATTATAGTAAAGCATCAAATACATTTCATGATTTGTAATTTCCTGTACAATCAGTTGGGAGGTCCCAACTCTTTAATAAACTCTTTTAATTTAATAAGACTATAATCCCTAGAGTTACAATGATGAAAATAGCATGTGTGTCTGTGTGTTTCTGTGTCTGTATGTGTGTTTCTGTGTGTGTTTGCGTGTGTCTGCATGTCTGTGTGTGCGCGTGTGTCCGTGTGTGAGTTTGTATGTGTGCGTGTCTATATATCTGTGTGTATGTGTCTCTGTGTTTGTGTGTGTCTGTGTCTGTGTGTTTGTGTGTCTAGGAGTGTGTGTGTATATGTTTCTGTGTGTGTGAGTGTCTGTGTGTGTGTCTGTGTGTGCGTGTGTCCGTGTGTGTGTTTGTATGTGTGTCTGTGTGTCTATGAGTGAGTGTCTGTGTATGTGTGTCTGTGTTTGTATGTGTGTGTCTGTGTCTGTGTGTTTGTGTGTGTGTCTATGAGTGTGTGTGTCTATGTCTCTGTGTGTGTGTCTCTGTGTGTGTGTCTGTGTGTGTCTGTGTGTGTGTGTTTGTGTCTATGAATGAGTGTCTGTGTGTGTCTGTGTTTGTATGTGTGTGTCTGTGAGTGTGTGTGTATATGTCTCTGTGTGTTTCTGTGTGTGTGTGTCTATGAGTGTGTGTGTCTGTATATCTGTGTGTATGTGTCTCTGTGTTTGTATGTGTGTGTCTGTGTCTGTGTGTTTGTATGTGTGTCTATGAGTGTGTGTGAGTTTCTGTGTGTGTGAATGTCTGTGTCTGTGTGTCTGTGTGTGCATGTGTCCGTGTGTGTGTTTGTATGTGTGTGTGTCTGTGTGTCTATGAGTGAGTGTGTGTGTGTCTGTGTTTGTATGTGCATCTGTGTCTGTGTGTTTGTGTGTGTGTCTATGAGGGTGTGTGTGTGTGTGTCTGTGTGTGTGTGTCTGTGTGTCTATGAGTGAGTGTCTGTGTCTGCATGTGCACGTGTGTCCATGTGTGAGTTTGTATGTGTGTGTGTCTATGTATCTGTGTGTATGTGTCTCTGTGTTTGTATGTGTGTGTCTATGAGTGTGTGTATATGTTTCTGTGTGTGTGAGTGTCTGTGTGTGTCTCTGTGTGTGCATGTGTCCATGTGTGTGTTTTTATGTGTCTATGAGTGAGTGTCTGTGTATGTGTATCTGTGTTTTTATGTGTGTGTCTGTGTCTGTGTGTTTGTGTGTGTGTCTATGAGTGTGTGTGTCTATGTCTCTGTATGTGTGTCTATGTGTGTGTGTGTGTCTGTGTGTGTTTGTGTCTATGAGTGATTGTGTATATGTCTCTGTGTGTGTGAGTGTCTGAGTATGTGTGTCTGTGTGTGTGTGTCCGTTTGTGTGTTGGTATGTGTGTGTGTCTGTGTGTGTGTCTATGAGTGTGTGTATATGTCTCTGTGTTTGTGTCTGTGTGTTTATGTCTATGAATGAGTGTGTGTGTGTGTGTGTCTGTGTATGTGTCTCTGTGTATGTATGTGTGTGTCTGTGTCTGTGTGTTTGTGTGTGTGTCTATGAGTGTGTGTGTATATGTCTCTGTGTGTGTGTGTCTCTGTGTGTTTGTGTGTGTGTCTGAGTGTGTGTGTCTATGTCTCTGTATGTGTGTCTATGTGTGTGTGTGTGTCTGTGTGTGTGTTTGTGTCTATGAGTGTGTGTGTATATATGTGTGTGTCTGTGTCTGTGTGTGTGTCTATTTCTCTGTGTGTGTGTGTGTCTCTGTGTGTGTGTCTATGAGTGTGTGTGTCTATGTATCTGTGTGTGTGTGTCTCTGTGTATGTATGTGTGTGTCTGTGTCTGTGTGTTTGTGTGTGTGTCTATGAGGGTGTGTGTATATGTCTGTGTGTGTGTGTGTGTGTGTGTGTGTCTGTGTTTGCATGTGTCTGTGTGCCCCATTTTTCTTGATCCTGGAGTGAAAACCACAGGGACAGCTCTGTAGTTAATGGGAAGAGGTCACTGAGAGATTGCACACAGACACCACACGTGCTACAGTTTATAGACGTTTCTCTAATAATCTGACGAGTGAAGGGGTGACTTTTCTCGAGCACAGAGGGATCCAGAGTTTCCCTAACTGACTCACAAGGCCAGCAGGGAGTGGGGGTGTGGTCAGGAGATGGGAGGTGCATGAATTGCTGAGTCAGGGAGACAGATGCTGCCATTTAATTCTTGAGCAAACATTACCAGGCAGTAAACACCTCATGACTGTTCCCAACTCATTAGATCCTTTGGAGACTGTGAGTCTGGAAAGGGGGAGCCATTTCTTCCATTAACAAGAATTTTTTAAAGTGCCTCATGTGCATTAGTTAATTGAAACAAAGGTTTTTGAATTCTAAAATGTATTTAAGGATTCGCTCATGGGATGGTGGGTCCACATTTCCTGACTCTGCAATTATTCTTCACAAGGAATGAGAACATAACTTGTAGGAGGGCAAATGTTTATACTGCACATGTGTACTGTACCAGATGAATGTAATAAATATGCCATTTCATAAGTATACAATAAATATAAATGTAACTCTTGCTTGCTTATTTACTTATAAATACATCAGTTTAGTTCAGTCCAGTCGTGTCCGACTCTGTAACCCCATGGAGTGCAGCATGCCAGGCTTTCCTGTCCATCACCAACTCCCAGAGGTTGCTCACACCCATGTCCATTGAGTCCGTGATGCCTTCCGACCATCTCATCCTCTGCCGTCCCCTTCTCCTCCTGCCCTCAATCTTTCCCAGCGTCAGGGTCTTTTCCAATGAGTCGGGTCTTCAAATCAGGTGGCCAAATGATTGCAGCTTCCGTTTCAGCATCAATCCTTCCAGTGAATACTCAGGTCTGATCTCCTTTAGGATGGACTGGTTGGATCTCCTTGCAGTCCAAGGAACTCTCAAGAGTCGTCTCCAACACCACAGTTCAAAAGCATCAATTCTTAGGCGCTCAGCTTTCTTTATGGTCCGATTCTCACATCCATATATGATGGCTGGAAAAACCATAGCCTTGACTAGATGGACCTTTGTTGGAAAAGTAATATGCGGTCTAGGTTTGTCATAGCTTTCCTTCCAAGGATTAATTTCCATAAAATGTGCAATATAGTTATCAATAATATAGCATTATAAATGGATACAGGGCTGTTTGTGCACTATCCATGTATAAGGTGATAGCAATGTATAACTGAGGATATATATTTACTGTTTAATCATGTCTGAGTTTCATGTAATAAAATACCAAAATACAAAAATGTTTACATGGTTTACATAAATTTATAAATAGATATTGGAAGTCCCTAGTGTCCTCATGGTAAAGAATCCATCTGCCAGTGCAAAGGACACATGTTTGATCCCTGCTCCAGGAAGATTCCATGTGCCACGGGGCAGGAAAGCTCTCGCACCACAACTAATGGGCCCATGTGATGCAACTCCTGAAGCCCGTGCTCAGGAGCCCGGCCTCCAAAACGACAGAAGCCGCTGCAGCGAAAAGTCTGTTTGCCACAACTAGAGAGTAACCCCCACACGCTGCACGTACAGGAAGCCTGCATACTCAACAAAGACCCAACACAGCTAAACATAAATAAATGCATGAAATGCTTATATACTTCTCACTCATGTCTTACTTGGCTGACCATATCAATATAATAAATGTGGATGCAGATAATACTACATAAATAGATTACGGCTGATAGCACATCCTGGTACTGTAGAGAGATATGGAGCTATTTCCTCTGAGTCTTCTAAAGGAAGCAGAAAGATGCTGACCATCCATTTTTTTGTCAGTACAGGAGCAGGTAGGCTACCAGATAATGGAATCCTGGGATAACCAGGGTTCTAGTACACTCTAGGGGTAAGCCAGAAGCAGTGAGACGAGCAACAAGGGAAGTATAATGAATATCTCATCTCAATCTATAGTGGAACAGAATCTGAAAACACTGCTGCTGCTAAGTAGCTTCAGTCGTGTCCGACTCTGCGTGACCCTATAGACGGCAGCCCACCAGGCTCCCCCATCCCTGGGATCCTCCAGGCTAGAACGCCGGAGTGGGCTGCCATTTCCTTCTCCAATGCATGAAAGTGAAAAGTGAAAGCGAAGTCGCTCAGTTGTGTCTGACTCTTCACGACCCCATGGACTGCAGCCCACCAGGCTCCTCCATCCATGGGATTTTCCAGGCAAGAATACTCAAGTGGGTTGCCATATTCTTCTCTGTGAAAAACACTAGATATAAATATATGTATAACTGAATCACTGCTGCACACCAGAAACTAACTCAACACCATAAATCAAGGATATTTCACTGTTCTAAAAAGAGGTGAGGAAGGCAGGAGGGAATCAAATCACAGAAAGCTCCGAGGGGGGTTCATGTTTGGGATCACATGTACACCCGTGGTGGATTCATGTCAATGTATGGCAAACCTATACAGTATTGTAAAGTAAAATAAAGTAAAAATAAAAATTAAAAAAAAAGAAAAAAGAAAAGAAAAGAACTGCAGGGCTCGGCTCCCAGAAGGGTGCGTCTACACCCACTTCCATTCCCAGGATCCCACCAGCCACGTGCTGACCTGTCCTCAGTAGGACACACAGTAACCTGAGGGTCAGCAGGCCAGGGTTGGGGCGCAGAAATGGAGCCCAGAAGCAGTGACTTCCTTCTGCTACTTTATATCTCAGATGAAACACCACTCCCCTACCGTGCCTTGTCAGAAGTGAATATTCTCGAGACACAAGTCCACCGTCGCCCGGAAGCTTAGCAACATGGCTCACACCATGCCCAAGGTGCCTTTCATTCAGAACCCATGTAAACGTGCCTCATCATGACACTTCCTGCTTCAACATTTTTAGCAATCTCCAGGGAGTAAAGAACTAAATCTTACCTGAGTCTTGACTTGAAATTCAACAATACTGATGCAGGGACTGTCTTGGCGGTCCAGCAGTTGAAGACTCCACCTTCCAAAACGCAGAATGTTGGGTTCCACGCATGGTCAGAGAACAAAGATCATGCATGTCCTGGAGCTGTTGACACAGTCGAAAAAACAAAAAAACAAAAAATACTAATGCCAATCTAACTTTCAGGCCAAACACCCACACTGCTGTTAAACACACACTGTTCATCTATCTGTATTTAATCCAAATAGTTTCTTCATCTTTTTTTCACTTTTTTTTATCTTGGTAATGTATTCATCTTTGTGTTCTTTATTTATCTACCATATTATATTTTATAATTTTCTACATTTTTTCATAAATAGACTACACATGCCTTGATATGAGTTATGGTACTAAATAATTCTTTAGTTTTTCTAATTAATTAATTTTGAAAGTGAAAGTGAAGTCGCTCAGTCGTGTCCAACTCTCTGCGACCCCACGGAGGGTAACTTACCAGGCTCCACGGTCCATGGGATTTCCCAGGCAAGAATACTGGAGTGGGCCGCCATTTCCTTCTCCAGGGGATCTTCCCAACCCAGGGACTGAACCTGGGTCTCCTGCATTGCAGACAGACGCTTTACCATCTGAGCCACTAGGGAAGCCCAAGTGTTGTTTATTTATTTTTAATTAATTTATTTGAATCAGAGGCTAATTACTTTACAATATTGTGGTGGTTTTTTACCATACATCGACATGAATCAGCCGTGGGTGTACATGGGTCCCCCCTGTCCTGAAACCCTCCTCCCACCTCTCTCCCACCCCATCTCTCTGAGTTGTCCCAGAACACCAGCTTTGGGTGCCCTGCTTCATGCACTGAATTTGCGCTAGTCATCTGTTTTATATATGGTGTAAAGAATTCTTTCCTTAAGAATTTCTCAGACTACATATTGCAAAGCATCTACATTATTTTGTACAGGGAAAACAAGAAGACTTTAGGTCTTTAACTGGGACAGAAGAATCTGTCCTCTCAGTCACTATCCACCACACGGCTGTGGGCACCTGATTAATTACTGGGGACAGCAGTCCTCAATGTCCTTCTCTGAATCTATGCCCTATCTGAACACCAATGTCATTCTCTCAACTTTCCCAATCTAAAAGGGGGAAATCCTTAGATACATGTTGAAACTTGGCAATAGGAACTGTTTCAAGGTCTGCTCCACATCGAGTACAAACTACTTTAGGAAATAACAACAAAAAAACGGATTTCATTTAGGGGTCTGTGTGGGTTCCTATACCCCAATGTATTTTGCTGGTTAGGTCTATGGGAACATGTGTACCTTGCCCTCTTTGTATCTCTAAGCTCTTGGTTATTAGCACTCGATGAAAATGAAATCAAGAAGTGAGTGAACATAGGAGGCAGAAAGTCACAGGACAAATGCAGCCAGAAATTGCAGCACTTGCTAAATGACAACGAAGCTATTCTGACTGAGTAGATTTTACTGGGTGGACAGACGCAAATTCATGTCTTAATGATACTACCTTCTTTGATTTTGCATACAAGGCTAACGAGAAGAGACATTACTCCAAGTTTTTGCAATATAAACAGACTTTGTACTGAATGAAAGCAACGTTCATACAGTTGCTATTAAAAACAGTCATGAGATACAATTTTTAAAAATGACCAGGAAAACAGGCCAGTAAAATAAGTGTGAAGAATTTTAAGTGAAATTTTTGCAGTTTAAATAATGACTTAGTCACAGGCAGGAAATAGCCATTGCAAAATTTGTATCTTCAGAAATTATTTTCAAGGATCTTCTCCAGCTAACAATATATAAAATCCTAGAAAAGAGGAATCTATGGCAAATTTAATCTCAGTCTTCAATTGAGTTTAATCAATGTGGATCAATGAACTCTTAAACTTTGCAGGGAGTTAAGGAGCAGGACTCAGTAGAAAGGACCCTGATTCTGGGAAAGGTTGAAAGCAAGAGAAGGGGATGACAGAGGAGGCTGTGGTAGGATGGAATCACCGACTCAATAGACCTGAGTTTGAGCAAGCTCCGGGAGTTGGTGATGGACAGGGAAGCCTGCAGTCCATGGGGTCGCAAAGTGTTGGACACGAATTAGCAACTGAACAAGAAGCAGGAAGGTATACTCAAGGGGTAAATACCATTGTGATTTTAATAAGAAATGAGTAAATACATATATTTACCTCCTCACACACTTACCTTGTCTGTGGGTTACATGGGTGAGATAAGAACACTTAAAAGCTATGCTCTAAGTGAGCGACAAGCATAGGCACAATACTCATTATAGACACCATGCTGTTCATTACACCTTTCAATAAATCACAGTTCTTCAGGTAATTATAATTAAACAACAATAAATCACAGGAGTTCTTCAAGTAATTATAACTAAACAAAAACACCTTGTAGCTCAGTTGGGAAAGAATTTGCCTGCAATGCAGGAGGCCCAGGTTCAAATCCTGGGTCAGGAAGATCCCATGGAGAAGGGAATGGAAACCCTACTCCAGTATTCTTGTCTGGGAAGTTCCAGGAACAGAGGAGCCTGGTGGGTTACAGTCTGTGGGGTCGCAATAGTCAGACAGCACCTAGTGGCTAAACAACAACAACAATAACTTATTTAAGTCAATAAAGCTTTATGTCTGAGACTGAGTATCTGATTATGTTGAGGGCTTTGCAAATCTCAAGCATTTATTCAATATTATTTGTTTTTGGTTCAAAATTTAGCTCAAACCAAAATTTGGTTCAAACATATTGTCTTGCTGGTTTAGATAGCTCTGGGGGAAAATCAGAAGAAAAGCATAATACTGTAATCTAGTATAAATGGATGAGCAATCCTATACTCACAAGTTTGTGAACCATGAACACTTTATGCTTTTGACACAAACGTGTTGAAGGTTAGAAATATGAGCTTCATTTTCTAATTGTCTTTAATTAAATACTGTCTCAAACACAAATAAAGAATGGAGGCGGGGGACCAAACAAAATGAAACCTGCACCAGGAAAAGAGACAGGAATACACATCCAATCGAATTTTGCGTTAAAATACAAAAGAAATTCAGTGGAAGATAAGAAATTTATGGAGTAAAGTTGCTGGAAAAGTGGGACATACATATGCCCAAAACAAATAATTCAATGCATTCACTGCTTCATGTTTTAGAAATAACAGAGTCATAGACCTATATGTAAGACCTAAAACAAGAGAGGTCTTCCCTTGTGGCTCAGCTGGTAAAGAATCCGGCTTCAATGCCAGAGACCTGGATTTAATCCCTGGGTTGGGAAGATCCCCTGGAGAAGGGAAAGGCTATCCACTCCAGTATTCTGGGCTGGAGAATTCCAAAGACTGTATAGTCCATGGGGTCACAAAGAGTCGGATACGATTGAGTGACTTTCACTTCCAAAGCAAAGAAGACTCAAGAGGTAAAACATGGGAGGAAGCTCTGTGATCAAAGACCAAGAGGTTACTGATTGGAAAATATACCAAGGCAGATTCATTCACAGGGGTACTGTGTTACTAACCAGGCCTAGATCAACACAAAAATGTTTACCAAATTGAGGAACACTCTTAGGAAAGTACAAAAGGAGCCTGGGGCTAAGGAAAAATACTTGCTTTTCTATCTCGAAAAGGACTTGTTCCCAGACTACATAAACAACCTCCAACCTTCATAATAAGGAAACAAATAATTCACTCCATAATGACCAGATAATTCAAAGAGACAGTTAGCAAAGAAAATAGACAAATGGGAAGTAGAGACCTGAAAAGTTGTCCCATGGCTTTATTCCCTTGGGAAATGAGAGTTACAACAGTAACTGGATACACTCACACACTTTAACGTCTGAGATGAAAACAACTGATCACACAGTCCTGGCAAGGATCTGAAGCAAAGGAAAGTCTCAATGACTGTTGGCAGTACTCTAAAATCAGAATATACTGAGATCTAGTATTTCCACCCCAAGTGTACACCTAGGAGATACTATGGCTCAGTTTCTTATAAAGACTTGTCTGTGAACTTTTATCCATAAACATGTGAATGGATAAAATGGGATATATCCATACTTCCTTGGTGGCTCAGGAGTAAAGAACCCCCCTGCCAGGTGGAGAAGGCAATGGCACCCCACTCCAGTACTCTTGCCTGGAAAATCCCATGGAAGTAGGAGCCTTGTGGGCTGCAGTCCATGGGGTCGCTAAGAGTCCGACACGACTAAGCGACTTCACTTTCACTTTTCATTTTCATGCATTGGAGGAGGAAACAGCAACCCACTCCAGTGTTCTTGCCTGGAGAATCCCAGAGACAGAGGAGCTTGGTGGGCTACCATCTGTGGGGTCGCACAGAGTCGGACACGATTGAAGTGACTTAGCAGCAGCAGTAGCAGCAACAGCCAGTGCAGGAGACACTGGTTCCATTCTTGGATTGGGAAGATAAACTGGAGGAGAAAATAGTACCCACTCTAGTATTGTTCCCTGGGAAATCCCCACAGAGGAATCTGTCCATGGACAAAGTCTACAGTCCACGGGGCTTCAAAACAGTTGGACACACTTAGCAAGTGAGCCCACACACATCACTGTGCCCAAGCAAGATAATAATTTACCAACTGAGTTATCAGGGAAGCCAAAAGGTTGATCTTCCCAACCCAGGGATTGAACCCAGGACCTCCCGAATTGCAGGCAGATTCTTTACCACCTGAGCCACAAGGGAAGAACAGGAATACTGGAGCAGGTAGCATATCCTGTCTCCAGGGAATCTTCCCAACCCGGGAAGCAAACTGTGGTCTCTGCATTGCACGTGGATTCTTTACCAACTAAGCTATCAGGGATGTCCCAAGATAATGCAATGCAGGGGTCCATAGGAATGGAGTCTACAAAGAATATAGACAATTATTAAAATAAACATGCTAAGGGAAAGAAGCCAGAAACACACCCACAGATTCCATTTTTGGAAAATTCTAAAGGATGTCAATTGACTTATTGTGCCAGAAAATTGAAGAGGGGGTTGCCAGGACCAGGTGGGAGGTGACTGAGAAGGGTCAGAAGAAAGGATGAGTTAGGAGCCCAAGCAGAGTTCTGAACTTGACAGATAAACTCACCCTGCTGATTGAGGAAAGGTTTTCACAGCTCACTTCATCCAGAGCTTATCAGCGGTGCACCTCAAATATGTGAACTTTTGTTGAATCTCAACTAGATGAGTTTTAAAATCTCACCTTTCACTTCAGCTATAGAGTTCAGTTCAGTTCAGTCGCTCAGCCACATCTGACTCTTTACAATCTTGTGAACTACAGCACACTAGGCTTCTCTGTCCATCAGCAACTCCTGGAGTTTGCTTGGTTCAGTTACAGAGGTTCAGTTCAATTTCTATAATTTTATATCTCTAATCATTATCCTCCCCCCTTTTTTTTCTTTATTATTAACAAGATCATCACAGAGCTGGTGTCATCCTGAGAACAAACTGTCCCAGTATTATTTACAGAGTAGTTGCCCATGATTTGTTTAATCTGGGTTCCCTGACGCATGAACAGATCAGGAGGAAGGCTGAAAGAACACACATCTTAGTATCAGGAGCTAAAAATAAAGCAGAAATCTTACCCACTGTAGTGAGACTAGGTTATATCCACAAGGCAAAACAAAATTGTGGTGATGAACTTGGGAGGAATCCTTGAGTAGGGTAGGGAATCAGAATTTTCTCTTGTTGAAACTAATTCATTAAATTTACATATAACAATCTGAACTAAAAGAAGCCATAATGTATACACACACTCACACACACGCACACACACACGCACACACACACACACACAATAGAATACTACACAACCATAACGAAGTTGAAGTTCTTCCATCTGTAGCAACTTGGGTGGACACTGAGGGTATAGGCTAAGTGAAAGAATTTAAACAGATAAAGACAAATACTGTATGGTATTGCTTATGCTGCTGCTGCTGCTGCTGCTGCTAAGTCACTTCAGCTGTGTCCAACTCTGTGTGACCCCATAGATGGCAGCCCACCAGGCTCCTCTGTCCCTGGGATTCTCCAGGCAAGAACACTGGAGTGGGTTGCCATTTCCTCCCCCAATGCATGAAAGTGAAAAGTGAAAGTGAAGTCGCTCAGTCGTGTCCAACTCTTTGCGACCCATGGACTGCAGCCCACCAGGCTCAACCATCCATGGGATTTTCCAGGCAAGAGTACTGGAGCGGGGTACAATTGCCTTCTCCTGATATTACTTATATGTTAAATCTAAAAAATAAATCCAGCAGGTCAATATAAAAAAGCAGCAAACCAACAGATACACACAATCAACTAATGGTTACTAGGGTGGAGAGCAAAGAGGTTGGGGTAACATAACAGGAGGGGAATAAGAGGTATTAGCTATTCAGTATAAAATCAACAGTGTACAAAACTATATTGTACAACACAGAGAATAAAGTCAATATTCTTATAATGATAAAAAATTATGTACATAAAAAATTATGAATCACTACATGATATGTTTATATCATATCATGTTTGTATCCTTAAAAATGGAAAAGACCCTCATGCTGGGAAAGATTGAAGGCAGGAGGAAAAGCGGATGACAAGAGAATGAGATGGTTGGATGGCATCACCAACTCGATGGACATGACTTTGAGTAAGCTTTGGGAGTTGGTGATGCACAGCAAAGGCTGGCATGCTGCAGTCCATGAGACTGCAAAGAATCGGACCCAGTTGAGTGACTGAATTAACTGTACATCAACTGATACTTCAATTTCAAATAAAACATAAAGACTCCTCTGAGAAATGCCCTCATAACCGGTTCCTGGGACAGACGCCGCATATGAGTGCCCTTACCCCAGACAGGGGCTTCCCTCACGCCTCAGTCAGTAGAGAATTCACCTGCAATACACGAGACTGCCTGCATGCAGGGGACCCGGGTACAATCTCTGGTCGGGAGGATCCCTTGGAGAGATAAATGGTAACTCAATCCAATCGCTTTGCATGGGAAATCCCATGGACAAGAGGAGCCTGGGGGGCTACAGTCCATGGGGACCAGAGTCGGGCACAATTGAGTGACTAAGCCACACCAGACAGTACCATCTTTATTTTTGAAAAATAAGCTTAAGCTGACTGCTTCAATGCTAAAGGAATAACACAGAATTTGGGGTTATGTGTCTAGGACTGTGTGTCCCATTTTGGAATCTGAGGATACAATGAAGGGTTAATGTAGCCACAATAGGGAAAGTGGAGATGTGCTGCTTGCAAACAAGATGTTCTGCCAAGGAGACGGACACAGCCTTGAGATTAATGCTCCCTTGCATACAAGGGGACATTCCCTTCTTGTGATAAGGGCTCTGGACAGACTCTGCAGTAGGCCGGAATTTCACTCCTTTTTGCTGTACGATAACATTTATGCACATGTGCTATACTGAAAAGGCTTGGTCATACTGTCTGGAACTCTGCCCAGGGGGGCTATATAAAAGTAAACTGCAAGGCTGCTTGCTTGCGCAGTTATTATATTTCCTCTGGCCAGAGTGTCTGTCTCTTGTGAGTGCGTCTTCTTTTATGTCATTGCACTCATAATCTCCAACATACAAAGTAATATAAATCTCACTGTGCTTGAAATACTTCCTATGTGCTGTGATTCCTCATCTAGTCTGAAAGCCAAATGTCCAAATTTACTTACGGCTTCTCTTAAAACTAATACATTTATAAAAACCATGGATTGTGGAAAAAGCTCAGCTGCCAACCAGGATATCAGAAGATAATATCTCTGCCACCAAGGTTTTCTCATTAACCGCTGTTTGATCATTACGTAATCTGCCAAGAGATGTATGCTATAAAAAGCGGAAACAATTCACAACCTCTCCAACAACTGAGAAACCCTCAGATTCTGTAGAGGAAGAATCACTAGAGTCACAAGATGAAGGCTGTGTTCCTGACTCTTCTCCTTGGTCTGGTTTGTGCTGCCCAGGAAGCTCCAGCTCAGCCAGAATCGTCAAAGGTACCCAAAATTCTGCTGATCTGAGAGAAGGTCTTGGTTCTGTGAGTGTGACAAGAGAGAGACAGTCTCGGTTACATGGATTACCGGCTTGTGTCTGTACGACACACATACACATATCTACATGATCGTAACTCAACCCTCTCTCTTCCTGCTCATTGTATCTGGTTTTCATCTTATTTGTCTGTACGTAAGAAAAAAAAAAAAAGCAAATATGCTATCATTTAGGGAGTCACAAACTGTCATGGTTTTTAATGGTGGTGTTTTAGCTATTTCAAGGAACTCTAAATTCTATTATTTCTGCTTGAATATGAATCATTATTGCATTTCACAATCATTATTGCCTTATTATTATTGCATTATTCGGCAAGGGGAGGTAGAACACTAGTCTGCTTAATAAGACTGACTTTACTTCTCTTCTGAGGGAAACACAGAAGCAAAGACTGTGCTGGGTATTGGTGAAAAACATGTACCCAGATTGACTGATGTTTGTGGAGACCTTCCTTGTTAGATTACAGCAAACTGGTACACCATTTACATGGCCGCGGATCACAAGGAGAAGATTGAGGAAGGAGGCCCCCTGCGGACATACTTCCGCCAATTTGAATGCATTGACAACTGTGAAAAAATGTCCATTACTTTTATTCTCACGTAAGCACAATCTGCCCCAACTGAACACAACTAGGTTGTTGAGTTCTATCACGGGATTTTGGTCTCCAATGGGCAGTGAACGGTGGGGGTGATGCAAGTGAAGATGAGTGTGTGAATTCTGCTCATGGAAGGGTGACCTCCGGCGCTGGGGAACGGATAGTGATGAAGGAATCTCTTGTCTGTTTTTTTTTTTTTTTTTTTTCAGGAATTACAATAGTTGCACCTTAATCACAGTAGTGGCACAGAGAGCAGAAGAAAATGTGTACGATGTAGATTGTGAGTGGGCGAGCTTTGTCAATGTGTGCCTCTCTGCAAGTATGTGAGTCACTCAGTCGTGTCCTGCTCTTTGTGACCCCTTGGCCTGAAGGGTGCCAAGCTTCCCTGTCCTTCACCACGTCCCAGAGTTTGCTCAGACTCATGTCCATTGAGTGATGCCATCCGACCATCTCGTCCTCTGTCACCCCCTTCTCCTGAAGCCCTCAAACTCTCCCTCATCAGGGCCTTTTCCAAAGAGTCACCTCGTCCCTTCAGGTGGCCAAAGAGTTGGAGCTTCAACTTAAGAATCAGTCCTTCCAATGAATATTCAGGGTTGGTTTCCTAGAAGACTGACTACTTTGATATCCTTGCAATTGAGAAGTGGGTAGTCGTTTCCTTCTCCAGAGAATCCTGCCAACCCAAGAAGGGAAGCCAGGTCTCTTGCATTGCAGGCAGATTCTTTACTGTCTGAGCCACCAAGGAAGCCCAAAACGATGGGCCTTGGTGAGATCGATGGTTTTGGCTCCATCTAAGACAACTAGACGTCTGGACTGGGATACTATTTTCTCTATTCATTACAAAGGCCACCTTGGGAAAGACATTAAATTTTCCAGGCACCAGAAGACTAGGATAAGGCCCAATTTGGAAGGTGTCATTGATCACATCTGAGAAAAAACCCCAGAACTCGGATTCCCCTTGTTCTTCAGACATCGGGAAGTGTATACAGCTACCTAAGATTGCAACAATCCATTAAAAAATTTTTTCCTTTTATTTGACATGCATGTGTCTGTGCTCAGACGCTCAGTCTTGACTGACTTTTAACGACCCCATGGACTATAGGCTACAGGTTCCTTTGTCCATGGGATATTCCAGGCAAGAATACCAGAGGGGGTTGCAATTTCCTCCTCCAGGGATATTCCTGACCTGGGGATCAAAGGGACATCTCAGGCATCTCTAGCACTAGCAGGCAGATTGCTTACAGCTGAGCCCCCTTGGAAACCACTTATTTAAGCTTACAAGATAAAAATTGTTTTAACTAAAGAAATTTTTTAAATATTAAAAGTTTTTTTTTACTAGCCTGATTAAGAAGTAGAACCTGCTTAAATTAAATGCCACGGAAAAAGTATGAGAATAAAGTAACAGAAAAATTTCAAAATAATTTTTATGATATAGAAAAAAAAAGGGGACTTACCACAGATTTCTATCTGTGTGGTTTGCTATACTGGAAAGAATTCTCATATACCAATGCTGTAACAGTGAGTGACTAAATGTATACATATTTGATTTTCAAGGCGAAATGTGCAATGGAACATTCTACTTTGGTCTCCTGCATGTTTTTAAATTTCCAATGTCGACATGCAGTCACAGGAACTAAATGAGAATCATTTCAGAGAAAGTATCTCCAGCATTTGGCAATCGCCTCATTTCTAGCTCTTTTACCACCCCTAGGAAAAAAACTTTACTTTATCTATTAACTTTTACTTTAACATGATTTGCTTAAATTTCGAGAACACCTTTGTAATCAGGACTGTCCTTGTAAATTCGGTCACAAAATTCCTGAAAAGTTAATGGTCATCTTATGAGCTGGTATGAGATGGTTCAGCTCCACCACCTAATACAGTTGAAATAAGCAACTTCACTATCATTCATAGACTGTTCAGTCCAGAAGACCGGACGACTGTACTATGTTCAGAAGAGAGTCCTGTGGAGAAAGCTTTCCTATTTCACTAGCTGTTTTAACTGTTACTTACAACACACCCACCGTAAATGTCAATGAGACAAAGGTCACCATGAAAGGCATGTGAAGAATAAGAGATGCCCAAATGAAAAGGAAAGGAGTTAATTGTATTGAGGTTTGAATTTATGTTTTTTCTGTCACAGACATGGGTAAAAATTCTGTGCAACTGATCCCTGCATCAGAAAGCATGTTGGTATTCTATGCTGAAAACTTTGATGGCGAGAAGACCACAAAAGTGACTTATGCCCTCGGTATGTACTGTAAAACTCATTCTATACAAACTGGTCATGTTCATATTATCAGGATTTTTGTATTGAGGACAGAAGCATTACAGACAGTATATTTTATTAAGCACACTGGGGCAGACATGTACTCACACAGGAGAACTCAGACCTCAGTGACATGAGTTAGGGTTGTGCCCAAAGGTTGTTATATAGGAAACTGAGCAAATGTACCCAGTGGTGATTCTATCATGTGGCTTTTAAAATAATTAGATACACTTATCCTGTAGGTGCAATGAAATATTCCAGGATGGTCCATGGGATTCTTGTCAAATATCACATATTGGAGTGGCCAGATTCTGAAACCAAATTGAACCAAGGTTTAAATTTGAGTTTAGCAGATTCACAGTTTCAGATCATGAGTGCATTTGTCTCCACCACAAATGCTTTATTCTTTGTCACGATCGTTAAAATAAATCCTGAGACCTGAACTCAATGCTCTCCAAATAACCACTCGATCATATTGAATCCTTCAGAGGCAATGTGGTCAGGCATGGGAATCATGTGCCATGCGGCCAACCCCACAGGGTCACTGCCTGGCCCCTTTATCCTTTCTGATATTAAATCCATGTTGTGGCTGGGTAGGGGGAGTGTCTGGTCTCTGAGGATGACAAATTCTGAGGTTTTCCCCTCATGTGTGATGAGATTAGTGCTTGGTGAATGTTCAAATCACTTCTCCCCCTTCATTTGAATACTGTTGTTCAGGCACTAACGTCTGCCTGGCTCTTTGCGACTTCATGGACTGCAGCACGCCAGGCTCCTCTGTCTTCCACTCTTTCCCAGAGTTTGTGCAAACGTATGCTCATTGAGTCAGTGCTGCTCTCTAGCCACTCCTTTGACTGGAGACCATGAAAACCCCAGGGAAGGAATTCTAGGATGCAGACAAAGTGGACAGGAAGGGTTGGAGTTAGGAGAAATTCTGAGTTTCAATGCCACCATCACCTTCTCGGATGTTCCACTAGAGTCAGCGCTGACTCGGGGCTGCTTAAGCTCACAGGTGAACGGTCTGTAGTTCTCTCAGTAGTTGTGAGAACTGGAATGTGAGAAAATGGAAACTATGTGGACTCTACCCCCGCCACAGACCCATCTGAAGACCTGTGTGCACACACGGGCACCTCTGTAGAAAATTCCCTGCCTGAGCAGGGTTCAGGTGATGGGGGAGGGGAGTGGTCATGGTGAGACTTACTGGACACTACAGATACCAGCCAGTGAACACTCTATAACCAATGAAGGATTCTAACACACACCTATCTGCCCTGTTTGCTATGAAATCTAGGCAAAGGAGACAGTTTGAGTCAAGAAGATATTCAGAAGTATGAGGAAATAAACAATGAAAGGGGTATTCCAAATGAGAATACAGAAGATGGCTCCAACACAGGTAAAGGCCCTGAGGACAGCAGGTATCAGAAATGAAAACACATCATGAAGATCAGTTCAGCTCAGTTCAGTCGCTCAGTTGTGTCTGACTCTTTGCGACCCCATGAATTGCAGCACGCCAGGCCTCCCTGTCCATCACCAACTCCCAGAGTTCACTCAGACCCACGTCCATCGAGTTAGTGATGCCATCCAGCCATCTCATCCTCTGTCGTCCCCTTCTCCTCCTGCCCCCAATCCCTCCCAGCATCAGAGTCTTTTCCAATGAGTCAACTCTTCGCATGAGGTGGCCAAAGGACTGGAGTTTCAGCTTCAGCATCAGTCCTTCCAATAAATACCCAGGACTGAGCTCCTTTAGGATGGACTGGTTGGATCTCCTTGCAGTCCAAGGGACTCTCAAGAGTCTTCTCCAACACCACAGTTCAAAAGCATCAATTCTTCAGCGCTCAGCCTTCCTCACAGTCCAACTCTCACATCCATACATGACTACTGGAAAAACCATAGCCTTACCAATAGTCAATTTTTCCCTTATTCATTCTCTTTCACAGACAACTGTCCTAAATAAGAACTGAGAACACCTGTTGGGTGAGTAGCACATGATACCTAACAACACTGATTCTTCTTTAGCATGTTAAGGCTTCCCCCCCGCCACCCCTGCTCGGGGGCATACTGCTTTAAGAATGGGATATATACACAATTGGCTATAACTCAACCCTGACAAAGACTGAAATAATGCCATCTGCAGGGACATGGATGGGCCCAGAGATAATCAAACAGTCACAAATAGAAAAGCACATATCATATGATATCCCTTACATGGGGAATGTAAAATACAACACAAATAAACTATTTGCAACATAGAAACAAACTCAAGGCCCAGAAAACAAAATATGGTTACCAAAGTGATAACTGGGGGAAGCGATGATTTGGGAGTTTGGGTTTAAGAGGCACATACTACTAAACACAAAATAAACAACTAGAATCTGCTGTGGAGCACAGATATCTGTACTCAATGACTTGTAATAACCTATAAAGAGAATAATGTAAAAAGGTATATATTTACATACATATGTGTATAACTGAGGGCTTCCCTGGTAGCTCAGTATAAAGAAATCTGCCTGCTGATGCAGGAGACACGGGTCATGGAATAGTTAATGAGCAACCACTCCAATATTCTTGCCTGCTGCTGCTACTTTTGCTAAGTTGCTTCAGTCGTGTCCTACTCTGTGTGACCCCAGAGACGGCAGCCCACCAGGCTCCTCCGTCCCTGGGATTCTCCAGGCAAGAACACTGGAGTGGGTTGCCATTTCCTTCTCCAATGCATGAAAGTGAAAAGTGAAAGTGAAGTCGCTCAGTCGAGTCCGACTCAGCGACCCCATGGACTGCAGCCTACCAGGCTCCTCTGTCCATGGGATTTTCCAGGCAAGAGTACTGGAGTGGGGTGCCATCGCCTTCTCCGATAGCCTAGAAGATGCCAAAGACAGAGGAGTCTGGCAACGTACCATAGGGACAAAAAAGTGGGATATGACTTGGCAACTAAATAAAAACAGCAAATGTATGCATAAAGCACTTTGCCGTGCGCCGGAAACTAACACGACTTGGCACATCAACTAAATTTCAATAAAACTTTATTTAAAAAAAAAAACGATCACAAAACTGTCCACCTTGCTAAGTGGCAAAGGCTAGGGCTCATACATGGGTTTGGACTTAAGCATCTAAATGCACACATTGGTCTAGACCCCACAGTGACATGTTTTGCAGACAAAGAAGATTGTGTGAAGCCCTGAGCTGTGAAACATGGTGAACTCTGGGGAACCACAGTGTGAATGAATGATCTTGCAGCCACATCTTGATGACTGTGAGGAAGATTTATAGATGTTAAGCAGCATAGGTGACCCAGGACATACTCCCCTACATCTCAGACATGTGCATATGTAACTTAATAACTCTCATCCTAAGACCTGATACTGGGTTGCTCACAGCTAATTTTAGCTCAGTTCTGTCGCTCAGTCATGTCTGACTCTTTGGTACCCCATGGACTGCAGCACACCAGGCGTCCTTGTCCAAAACCAATTCCCTGAGCCTGCTTGAACTCATGGCCATCAGGTCGGTGATACCATTCAACCATCTCATCCTCTGTCATCCCCTTCTCCTCCCACCTTCAATCTTTCCCACAATCAGGGTCTTTTCAAATGAGTCAGTTCTTCGCATCAGGTGGCCAAAGTATTGGAGTTTCAGCTTCAGCATCAGTCCTTCCAATTCAGGACCTATTTCCTTTAGGATGGCCTGGTTGGATGTCCTTGCAGTCCAAGGAACTCTCAAGAGTCTTCTTCAACACCACAGTGCAAAATCATCAGTTCTTTGGTGCTCAACTTTCTTTACAGTCTAATCCTCACATCCATACATGACTACTGAAAAACAAACAAACAAAATAAAACAAAAAAAACCCCATAGCTTTACCAGATGGACACAAAGTAGCAATTCTATGCAAACCCCATGGGCAGTCACACAGAGGGACTTCTGTGCAATGGGTCTTGTAAGGGAATTTCTCACTACTTCCAGCAGTAACTGTTCTATCTCTCATTCTCCAACATCATGTTAATCGTAATCATCTCAACAACGTCTTCAATTTTTTCATGGTTAAAGAAGAAAATGACGTAAGGCTATGAGAAGCATCACATCACTAATGTGTCCCATTCATCCATATGAAGATCACAGACCTTTTCCTTGAAATCATCCATTCTTCTCTCCCAGGAAATCATGATGCTGGACCCATGGCTTTCCTGCTGAAAATCTCCTCTGCCCTTGCTGATGTTACTGAATTTCTAAACTGTTCAATAAAATGATTAATACACATATGTGTCCATAAAGATGCCATATTTACAAATACAAAAAAAATGTGTAAATCCAACTATCTAGAAAATTGAGTACAGCATGTGGAAGGAGGTAACTCTGTTTAGGACACATGGTGTGAACACTGCAAGTGTTTTGCTGAGAAGAGAGAATAAACCACAGATACTGATTTTCTCTGAGCTTCCCTTATGGCTCAACTTGTACAGAATCCACCTGCAATGCAGGAAACCTGGGTTAGATCCCTGGGCTGGGAAGAACACCAGAGAAGGCCATGTATTCTCCAATATTCTGGCCTGGAGAATTCTATGGACTGTATAGTCCATGGGGTCACAAAGGTCCACCATGACTGAGTGACTTTCCCTTTCAACAGTTTTATACAGTCATACGAGGTTTCCACCTGAGGTCATGTGAGTGATGAGGATGGTTAGTTAGTGAACTTCAAATAGAACCTGTGCTTTCTGAACTGGCATGGGAAAACAACTCAATTCTGTTTTTAAGCAGTGCTCACCTGCTGTGGGGTTGCCGGTAGTGGTAAGGATTTGGCAGAATGCAGGGTTACATGAGTTTCCCAGGTGGTTCACTGGTTTAGAATATGCTGACTGATTCAGGTCACACAAGACACATGGGACCCTTCCCTGGGTTGGGCAGATCCCCTGGCGAAGGGAATGGAAACCCACTCCAGCATTCTTGCCTGGAGACTCCCATGGACAGGGGAACCTGTCAGGCTATGGGGTCCATGGGGTCTCAAAGAGCCAGATGCAACTTATTGATTGGACACATACACACATACACACACACATACACACACACACACACACACAACAAAAGTGAACAGTAACTACTCAAGAAAGAGTACCGAGGTTAGATACAAGATACTAGGCATGTGGTGTCCTATTTGGGGTTGCTAGCATTCAGCTCTACTCCTGGAAACAGTGGCTTTGCTGCTGATGGCGGTGATGAGTTATCTGTAGCTGTTCAGTAACTCGTCAGGGGTGTTTTAAAATAATAGTCATTCATTGGTGCCTAATGATAGGGAACAAAGGAGCCACGTGGGAACACACAACGGTCACGCCACTGGACCAGACAAGAGATTCAGCCCATTTCAGTTCAGTTCAGTCGCTCAGTCGTATCCAGCTCTTTGCAGCCCCATAGACTGCAGCACGCCAGGCCTCCCTGTCCATCACCAACTCCTGGAGATTGCTCAAACTCATGTCTGTTGAGTCAGTGATGCCATCCAACCATCTTATCCAATCTTTGCCAGCATCAGGGTCTTTTCCAATAAGTCAGTTCTTTCCATTAAGTGGCCAAAGTATTGGAGTTTCAGCTTTAGCATCAATCCTTCCAAGGAATATTCAGGGTTTATTTCCCTTAGGATTGACCAGGTTGCTCTCCTTGCAGTCCAAGGGACTCTCAAGAGTTTTCTCCAACACTACAGTTCAAAAGCATCAATTCTCTGGCACTCAGCTTTCTTTAGCATTGACTGAAAAATGGCTCAGAGGGTAAGGCGTCTGCCCACAAGGTGGAAGACCTGGGTTCAGTCCCTGAGACCTGGGTTCGATCCCTGGGTCAGGAAGATCCCCTGGAGAAGGCAATGGCACCCCACTCCAGTACTCTTGCTTGGAAAATCCCATGGACGGAGAAGCCTGTGGGCTATAGTTGATGGGCTCGCAAAGAGTCGGACGACTGAGTGACCTCACTTTCACTTTCAGCTTTATAGTCCAACTCTCATATCCTTACATGACTACTGGAACACAATAGCTTTGACTATATGGACCTTTATTGGCAAGGTACTGTCTCTGCTTTATAATATGCTGTCTAGTTTTGCAAGGAAGACTTAACATGACAGCAAGAGTTAAACCAGACCAAAAAATAAAACCAAAAAACTGAGCAGAGGTACTTCTCTAGGGGCCCAGAGGTTGGGAATCCACCTTCTCTATAGCCTGTGAGACTCAGTAACCACCACAATGAGAAGGCCTCAAATCACAGCAGAGAAACGCAGAGAATACAACAAATACCCAGGGTGTGTTTTAAAATTAAACATATACTGAGCAGCAGCTTCAGTGGCTGCACACTGCATCGAACTAAGACTCTATACATTTATTACCAGTGACTCAGTAAATTAAAAAAAAAAAACACAACAGTGTGCTCAGCCCTACATTCGAAACAATAATGGAAACAACTGCCCCCAGAGAGATTAAAAAAATGAGAATTTACATCTGTTACTCTGTACCACTGCGCTGATATAAAACGGGGCTTCCAAGGTGACTCAGTGGTAAAGAACCCACTTGGCAATTCAGGAGATGTGGGTTTGATCCCTGGGTCAGGAAGATCCCCTGGAGAAGGAAATGATAGCCCACTCCAGTATTCTGGCCTGGAGAATCCCATGGACAGAGGAGCTTGGTGGGCTGCAGCCTATGGCCTGGAAAAGACTCAGAACACGCCTGAGCGACTCAAAAACAATCATCAGTTTCAGGGTCATTTTCTCTCCCTTGTCCCATGAGGCAAGTTCTCAGAATTATGACAACTTAGGTCATGACTCGGAGAAGCCAATGGCACCCCACTCCAGTACTCTTGCCTGGAAAATCCCATAGACGGAGGAGCCTGGTGGGCTGCAGTCCATGGGGTCGCCAAGAGTCGAACACGACTGAATGACTTCACTTTCATTTTTCACTTTCATGCATTGGAGAAGGAAATGGCAACCCACTCCAGTGTTCTTGCCTGGAGAATCTCAGGGACGGTGGAGCCTGGTGGGCTGCCGTCTATGGGGTCACACAGAGTCGGACACGACTGAAGCAACTTAGCAGCAGCAGCAGCAGGTCATGACTACAGTCTGGTTATCCTGTAGTTACCTTGTCCACTTGGTGGTGGTTTTAGTGTCTGTAAGATAGCTCCCAGGACGTGGCTCAGAATACTGTCTACAACCTTTGAGGAAAAACTAAAGGCCTTGAAATTGTTTACTCACTAAACTATTAGTGTTTAGTATGGGTGGTTGTTTTTTCTTTGCTTCTGTGTTTCTCCCTTCTCTGATTAAACTGATTCTCTGGCTCAAGTGTTTCCCCAGACAAAAGACAGGTGGAGGACATGGGGGAAAGGGCCATGGGGTCCTGCTCAGTTTCACTAAGATCCATCGGAAGTGGATTCTGTGCAGGAAGGGTTACCATGCACTGAGAAGAGAACGCAGGTAGTTCAGGTCATATTCAGAGCTTGGATAGTCATGACCAGGCCAATCCTAAGATATTTGTAGAGAAGTCTAGAATAATAAAGGCAAAGTAAAAAAAAAAAAGAAAAGAATACGTGTAGCCCTGTCTTCCTTCACAAACACAAAAGACAATCTGCCTTCCGCTTCATTCAGATGTCTAGTTCATTCAGACTTAATGCAGTTCACTGCATGGCTGGGCTGAAGTCTGCTATTTCTCCGGTCTCTAAGTGCCTGTTGGTATTTTTGTTCTGTGCTGTGGGCTTCACTTCACTGCAGACATCTACCTGACGTCTCTCAGCTGATTCTATATTAATTATATAACTTATATAGATACTCCATATATAACATGTGTTAGTCACTCAATCGTGTCTGACTCTTTGCCACCCCATGGACCCACGAGGCTCCTCTGTCCATGGAGTTCTCCAGGCAGGAATACTGCAGTGGGTTGCTATTTCCTTCTCCCCATATACAGTAAACCATATCTATAATGAGTTATACCTATCATAAATTATATCTATAATAAATTATATGTGTTATATGCTAATTAATTATATGAAAGCATCAAATACTTTTCATGGTTTGAAACTGCCTGTATATGTCTTGGAGGAACAAACTCTCTAATAAACTCATTTTATTTTACAGGCCTATAATGCGTAGAATTACAATGGTGAAAATAGTGTGTGTGTGTGCGTCTGTGTGTGTATTTGTGTGTGTCTGTATGTGTCTGTGTATGTGCATGTGTTTGAGTGTATGGGTGTTAGTTTGTGTCTGAGTGTGTCTATGTGTTTGTGTGTCTGTGTTTCTGTGTATCTGTGTGTCTGTCTCTTTGTGTGTATCTGTGTGTGTGTCTGTCTGTCTGTGTTTGTGTCTGTGTGTGTCTGTGTGTGTTTATGTGTTTGTGTGTCTCTATTTCTGTGCGTCCATGTGTGTGTGTCTGTGTGTGTACGTGTGTGTTTCTGTGTGCCCATGTTTGTGTCTGTGTGTCTCTTTGTGTGTGTGTGTTTATGTGTTTGTGTGTCTGTGTTTCTGTGTGTCCGTGTGTGTGTGTGTGTCTTTGTGTGTGTGTATGTGTTCGTGTGTCTATGTTTCTGTGTGTGTGTGTGTGTGTGTGCATGCCATTTTTCTTTGTTCTGGACTGAAATCCATGGGGACAACTCTGTAGCTGATGAGAATAGAAAGCTCCAAGATTGCACACAGACACCATACGTGCTACACTTTACAGACGTTTCTCAAATACCTGATGAGTGAAGGGGTGACTCTTCTCGAACACAGAAGGATTCAGAGTTTCCATAACTCTCTCATAAGGCCAGCAGAAAGTGGGGGTGTGGTCAGGAGATGGGAGGTGTATGACTCGCTGAGTCAGGAAAACAGCTGCTGCCATTTAATTCTTGAGAAAACATTACCAGGCAGTAAGCACCTCATGACAGTTCCCAACTCACTGGATCCTTTGGAGACTGTGGAAAGGGGAGCCATTTCTTCCATTATTGTGCAAAGTAAGATCAATTTTTTTAAACTAAGTAAGGTAAATTAATTAGTTGAAATTAAAAATTTTTTAAATTCCAAAACATATTTAAGGATTCGCTCATGGGATGGTGGGCCCACATTTCCTGACTCTGTAATTCTTCTTCACAGGGAATAAGAATATAAGAAAGACACAGGCTCATATGTATGTTTGTATTACACCAGATGAATTTAATAAATATACCATTTCCTAACACTGGAAACAGTGTCAGACTTTATTTTGGGGGGCTCCAAAATCACTGCAGATGGTGACTGCAGCCATGAAATTAAAAGATGCTTACTCCTTGGAAGAAAAGTTATGACCAACCTAGATAGCATATTCAAAAGCAGAGACATTACATTGCCAACTAAGGTCTGTCTAGTCAAGGCTATGGTTTTTCCTGTGGTCATGTATGGATGTGAGAGTTGGACTGTGAAGAAGGCTGAGCACCAGAGAATTGATGCTTTTGAACTGTGGTGTTGGGGAAGACTCTTGAGAGTCCCTTGGACTGCAAGGAGATCCAACCAGTCCATTCTGAAGGAGATCAGCCCTGGGATTTCTTTGGAAGGAATGATGCTGAAGCTGAAACTCCAGTCCTTTGGCCACCTCATGCGAAGAGTTGACTCATTGGAAAAGACTCTGATGCTGAGAGGGCTTGGGGGCAGGAGGAGAAGGGGACGACAGAGGATGAGATGGCTGGATGGCATCACTGACTAGCGATGGACATGAGTCTGAATGAACTCCGGGAATTGGTGATGGACACGTAGGCCTGGTGTGCTGCAATTCATGGGGTCGCAAAGAGTCAGACATGACTGAGTGACTGAACTGAATTGTAATATACCACAAATAGAAATGTAACTTTATGTTTTATTTATAAATACAGAAATAATTTTCCATAAAACTTGCAATATAAACATCAATATTATATCATTATAAATGGATACATGGTTGAGTGTTATCAATACCTACTGTAATAACAGTGTGTAGTTGTACTTATATATATATTTAATGTTTAATTAATCATGCAACCATGAAATTAAAAGAAGCTTATGCCTTGGAGGTTATGACCCACCTAGATAGCATATTGAAAAGCAGAAACGTTACTTTGCCAACAAAGGTCCGTCTAGTCAAGGCTATGGCTTTTTCAGTGGTCGTGTATGGATGTGAGAGTTGGACTGTGAAGAAAGCTGATTGACAAAGAATTGATGCTTTTGAACTGTGGTGTTGGAGAAGAGTCTTGAGAGTCCCTCGGACTGCAAGGAGATCTAACCTGTCCATCCTAAAGGAGATCAGTCTTGGGTGTTCATTGGAAAGACTGATGCTAAAGCTGAAACTCCAATACTTTGGCCACCTCATTCAAAGAGTTGGAAAAAACCGTGATGCTGGGAGGGATTGGGGGCAGGAGGAGAAGGGGACAACAGAGGATGAGATGGCTGTATGGCATCACTGACTGGATGGACATGAGTTTGGGTGAACTCCAGGAGTTGGTGATGGACAGGAAGGCCTGGCGAGCTGTGATTCACGGGGTCGCAAAGAGTCAGACACAACTGAGTCACTGAACTGAATTGAACTGAATCATGTATAGTTGTGAGATTGACATTACAAGATGTACACAAGTATACAAGTTATTTACTTGACTTATCCAATTTATGAATAAATACTAGGACTTCTGTGAGGGCCCAGTGGTAAAAGATTCCACCTGTCAATGCAGGGGACGTGGGTTTCATCCCAAGCCCGAGAAAACTCTGCATACCTTGGGACACCTCAGCCTGTATGCCCTAAATACTGAGCCCAAGTGCAGCAACTACTGAATTCCGCAATTTGGAGCCCAGCCTCCACAACAAGCTAAGCTACACAATGAACAGCCAGTGCACCACAACTGGAGAGAAGACCCCACTCACTGCAAGTACAGAAGGCCTGCATGGTCAACAAAGGCCCAGAGCTGCCGGGTGTGAACACATACATGTTTATATAGTTTCCAAGTACTTTCCTGGTGGCTCAGATGGTAAAGCATCTGTCTACAGCACGGGAGACCTGGGTTTGATCCCTGGGTCGGGAAGATCTGCTGGAGAAGGAAATGGCAACCCACTCCAGTACTATTGCCTGGAAAATCCCATGGACATCCACTCATGTGTCACATACCTGAATGTATCAATACATTAAAGGCAGCTGTACATAACTTTACGCACATGGAATACTGCCTAGGGCACATGAACACTGCCGTGACCTGTCACACCTTACGCTGTACATAGATATTGAGCTACTTCCTCTGAATCTCCTAAAGGAGACAGAGGGATGCTGAGAGACACTTTCCTTGTCACTGCAGGAGCATCAGGCCAACAGATAACGAGGTCCTGGGACAAGCAGGGTTTTAGAACATTCTAAAGATGAGCCAGAAGCAGTGAGAGGAACAACAAGGTGCTTCTGCACAGCACAGGGAACTATATTCAATGTCATACCTATCTGTAACAGAACAGAGTCTGAAAAACACTAGACGTTGTCTATATGTGTAACTGAATCACTGCTGCATGGCAGAAACTAACACAACAGTGGAAATCAATGATACTTCCATTTTGTTTTTATAAAGCGGTAAGAGGAAGCCAGGAGGGCATCACTAAATCTCAATACAACGAAAAGAACTGCAGGGCTCAGCTCCCAGCACGGTGTGTCTCCCTGCCACACACACACACACACACCTCAGGATCCCGCCAGCCGTGTCAGCAAGACACGTGGTAACCTGAGGTCAGCGGGCACTCTCACCCTGCAGGGAACCAGGGACAGGGGCACAAAACTGGAGTCCAGAACCACCACAGTGCATTCCTCCTGCTACTTTATGTCTCAGATGAAACGCCACTTCCCTGCTGTGTCTCATCAGAAGTCGGTATTCTCGAGACACAAGTCTACCACCACCCGGAAGCTTAGCAACACAGCTCACACCATGCCCAAGGCGCCCTTTGTTCAGAATCCAGGTAAACATGCTTCCCCATGTCACTTCCTGCTTCAACATTTTTAGCAATCTCCAAGGAGTAAAAAAAAAACAAACAAATCTTACATGATTGTTGTCTTGAAATTCAATAATACTGACTCAGGAACTGTCTCCGTGGTTTAGCAGTTAAGACTCCAGCTTCTAAAGCACAGAATGTTGAGTTCCGTCCACGGTCGGAGAACCAAGATCATGGGTGGCCTGGAGCAACTGAGTTGACACAGAAAAAAAAAAAAAAAAAAAACCCCTGATGCTAACCTAACTTTCAGGCCAAATACCCACATTTCTGCTTAAGGCCACACTGTTCATCCTTCCGTATTTCTTTATTCATTTATTTATTTTTATCCTTCAAATAGTTTAATCCAAATAGTTTCTTCAGCTTAATCCAAATAGTTTTTTAATTAATCCAAACAGTTTCTTCCTTTTTACTTTCCGGCTTTTGGTAATATATTCATCTTTGCGTTCTACATTTATCTATCTCATAACATTTTATAATACAATTTTCTCAATTGTTTCATAAATAGACTATAGATCCCTTGAGCAAAGTTCATAGTAAGTGAGTAACTCAAAGTTGCTCAGATCTGTCCGACGATTTGTGACACCATGGACTGTGTCCATGGAATTCTCCAGGCCAGAATACTGGAGTGGGTAGCCTTTCCCTTCTTCAGGGGATCTTCCCAACCCAGGAATCAAACCAGGGCCTCCTGCATTGCAGGCAGATTCTTTACCAACTGAGCTATGATGGAAGCCCAAGGACAGTTTATCCGAAATAAAGCATTTCTCAGTTAGTTGAAATATTTCAAAGCACCTACATTATGCTCGACAGAGGATGAGATGGTTAGAGGGCATCACCAACTCAATGGACATGAATTTGGGTAAACTCCAGGAGTTGGTGTTGGACAGGGAGGCCTGGCGTGCTGTGGTTCATGGGGTGGCAAAGAGTTGGACACAACTGAGTGACTGAACTGACCTGAACTGACATTATGCTGACAAGGAAAACGGTAATTTTTAGTCTTTATGTGGGACAGAATAGAATTTGTCTTCTCTGTCACCATTCACCACCACTGCTGTGAGCACCTCATTTATTTTCAGGGACTCCAGCCCTCAGCTCCATTCTCTGAATGTATGCTTGGTTCTAGCATCATTCTTTCATTTGCTCTGGTCTAACAGGAGCAGTTCATAAATACATTTCGAAAATTTGGCAATAGGAACTGTTTCATGGCCTGCTACACATCAACTCCAAACTACTGTCAATAATAATAATAATAATAATTTCATTTAGGTGTCTATGTGGGTTCCTGTTCCCCAAGTTATTTTGCTAGAAGAGTCTATGGGAACATGTGTACCTGGCACTCTCTATAACTCCGAGCTCTCAGGTATCTGCACCACATGAAAATGAAGCAAAAAACTGAGTGTGGATAGGTGGCAGGTCACAGGAGAAATGCAGCCAAAATCAAAACTTACTAAATGACAGTGCAGCTTTGCTGACTGAAGTAGACGGTATTGTGTGGACAGACACAAGTTCAGGTGTTAATTATAAAACCCTCTTCCATTTTGTGCATAAGACTAATGGAAGAGACGTTACTCAAAGCCTTTGCAATACAAACAGGCTTCTTATTGAATGAAAGGAAGGTTTATACAAATGCTCTTAAATATAATAATAAAAAATGTGACCAATAAATAGTGTGACCAGGGAGACAGACCACTAAAAGTTTCAAAAATTTAAAGTGAAATAGCTGCAGTATAAATAATGAAAGTGTCAGTCAGCAAACAGGAAACATGAGCCGCTAAAAAATATTTTATCTTCAAAAGCTATTTTCAAGGTCATTCTCCCAGTTGACAATATATCCATCTGATACATGGCATGGTAACTACAGCCATGAAATTAAAAGACACTTGCTCCTTCAAAGAAGAGCTATGACAAATGTAGGTAGCGTGTTAAAAAGGAGACACATTACTTTGCCAACAAACATCTGTGTAATCAAAGCTATGGTTTTTTCCAATATGGTTGTGAGAGTTGGACCAAAAAGAAAGCTGAGCACTGAAGAATTGATGCTTCTGAACTGTGGTGTTGGAGAAGACTCTTCAGAGTCCCTGCAACTGCAAGGAGATCCAACCAGTCCATCCTAAACAAAATCGATCCTGAATATTCATTGGAAGGACTGATGCCAACACTGAAGCTCCAAAACTTTGGCCACGGTATGCGAAGAGCCAACTCATTGGAAGTGACCCTGATGCTTGGAAAGATTGAAGGCAGGAGGAGAAGGGGACAACAGAGGATGAGATGGTTGGATGGCATCACCAACTCAACGGACATGAGTATGAGCAACCTCTGGGAGATGGTGAAAGACAAGAAAGCCTGGGGTGCTGAATTGCATGAGGTTGCAAAAAGTTGGACACCACCGAGGGCCTGAACAACACAATAGCAACAGGACTGAGTTGAATCAGTGTGGATCAGTGTACTCTTAAAGTTTTCCGGGAGTTAAGGACTAGGAGGGTGCAATCGAAAAGTAAAAGCCGCTTGTGATTTTAATAATAAAAAAGTGAAGGAACACATCTGTCTCATCACATAGTTACCCTGTGCGTGTGTTGGGAGTGAAATAAAAACATTTAAAAGCTATGTTCTAAGTGAATGACAAGTATACATGATATATTATTAATTATAGTCACCATACTGTTCATTACCTCTTTCTTTAAATCACAGGATCTTTTCAGGGAATTATAACTAAACAAAAACACCTGATAGCTCAGTCGGGGAAGAATCTGCCTGCAATGCAGGAGACCCGGGTTCAATTTCTGGATCAGGAGGATCCCCTGGAGACGGGAATAGCAACCCATTCCAGTATGCCTTATCAGAAAATCCAATGGACAGAGGAGCCCTGTGGGTTGTGGGTTACAGTCCATGGGGTTGCAATAGTCACACAGTACTGAGCAGCTAAATAAAAACAACAAAGGATTCACTTAAGTCAATAAAGCTTTGTGTTTGAAACTGGGTATCTGCTTATGTTGAGGACTCTGCAAGTCTCAAGCATTTTCTCCATGATTATTTGTTTTAGGTTCAAAACGTAGCAAACATAATGCCTTGCTCTTTAGATAGCTCCCTGGGAAAATCAGTAGAAAAACATAATACTGTAAGGATCTATACATGGATGAGCAATCTTATGTTCACAGGTTTGTGAACCGTGAATTCTTAACACTTATGACACGAACTTGTTGAAGGCTAGTCATATGACCCTCATTTTTCAATTGTCTAATTTACTGCTGTCTCAAACACAAATAAAGAATGGGGGACAACAAATGAAAACAAAAATGAAACCTGTGCCAGGAAAAAGAGACAGAAATATACACACAGATGGATTTTGCATAAAAGTACAAAGGAAATTCAGTGGAAAATAATAAATTTGTGGAACAAATTTGTTGTGAAAACTGGATAGCCATTTGCCAGAAAAAATATAAAAAAGAACTTCATTCATCACTCTGTGTTTTAGAACTAGCACAGAGAGATTTATAGACCTATATGTAAGACCTAGAGCAAGAAGTACTCTAGAGATAAAGCACGGTGGAAGCTCTGTGACCTAAAACTAAGGTTACTGATTAGAAAATACACCTAGGCAGATTCACTCACTGGGAACAGTACGATAGTAACCTGATCTTGATCAACACAGAAATGTTTACAAACTTCAGGAATGCGCTTAAGGAAAGATAAGAGAAGCCTGTGGCCAGAAGGGGGAAAAATATTTGCACATCTTCTATCTGAAAAAAAGGACTTGTATCCAAAATACATTAACAATCTCCAACCTTTAAAATAAGGAAATACATTACCTACTGGGTAATGACCAAATAACTTGCAGAGACGCTTAACCAGAGAAGATAGACAAATGGGAAGTACAGACATTATAAGATGTCCCACATCTTTATTTCTTTAAGAGATGGAAGTTACAACTGTAACTAGATCCCATTATACACTTATTATGATATCTGAAAGGAAAGCAACTGGTTACACCAAGTCCTGGCAAAAATTTGGAGCAAACATAGTTCCATTGACTGTTGGTTCAGTTCAGTTCAGTTCAGTTCAGTTGCTCAGGTGTGTCCGACTCTTTATGACCCCATGAATCACAGCACACCAGGCCTCCCTGTTCATCACCAACTCCCAGCGTTCACTCAGACTCGCGTCCATCAAGTCAGTGATGCCACCCAGCCATCTCATCCTCTGTCGTCCCCTTCTCCTCCTGCCCCCAATCCCTCCCAGCATCAGAGTCTTTTCCAATGAGTCAACTCTTCGCATGAGGTGGCCAAAGGACTGGAGTTTCAGCTTCAGCATCAGTCCTTCCAAAGAAATCCCAGGGTTGATCTCCTTTAGAATGGACTGGTTGGATCTCCTTGCAGTCCAAGGGACTCTCCAACACCACAGTTCAAAAGCATCAATTCTTTGGCACCCAGCCTTCTTCACAGTCCAATTCTCACATCCATACATGACCACAGGAAAAACCATAGCCTTGACTAGATGGACCGTAGTCGGCAAAGTAATGTCTCTGCTTTTGAATATACTATCTAGGTTCATCATAACTTTTCTTCCAAGGAGTAAGCATCTTTTAGTTTCATGGCTGCAGTTACCATCTGCAGTGATTTTGGAGCTCAGAAAAATAAAGTCTGACACTGTTTCCACTGTTTCCTCATCTATTTCTCATGAAATGATGGGACCAGATGCCATGATCTTCATTTTCTGAATGTTCAGCTTTAAGCCAACTTTTTCACTCTCCTCTTTCACTTTCATCAAGAAGCTTTTAGCTCCTCTTCACTTTCTGTGATAAGGGTGGTGTCATCTGCATATCTGAGGTTATTGATACTTCTCCTGGCAATCTTGATTCTAGCTTGTGTTTCTTCCAGTCCAGAGTTTCTCATGATGTGCTCTACATAGAAGTTAAATAAGCAGGGTGACAATATACAGCCTTGACGTACTCCTTTTCCTATTTGGAACCAGTGTGTTGTTCCATGTCCAGTGCTAACTGTTGCTTCCTGACCTGCATACAGATTTCTCAAGAGGCAGGCCAGGTGGTCTGGTATTCCCATTTCTTTCAGAATTTTCCAGTTTATTGTGATCCACACAGTCAAAGACTTTGGCATAGTCAATAAAGCAGAAATAGATGTTTTTCTGGAACTCTCTTGCTTTTCCCATGATCCAGCGGATGTTGGCAATTTGATCTCTGGTTCCTCTGCCTTTTCTAAAACCAGCTTGAACATCAGGGAATTCACGGTTCATGTATTGCTGAAGCCTGGCTTGGAGAATTTTGAGCATTACTTTACTAGCATGTGAGATGAGTGCAATTGTGCGGTAGTTTTAGTATTCTTTGGCATTGCCTTTCTTTGGAATTGGAATGAAAACTGACCTTTTCCAGTCCTGTGGCCACTGCTGAGTTTTCCAAATTTGCTGGCATATTGAGTGCAGCACTTTCACAGCATCATCTTTCAGGATTTGAAGCAGCTCAACTGGAATTCCATCACCTCCACTAGCTTTGTTCGTAGTGATGCTTTCTAAGGCCCACTTGTTTTCACATTCCAAGGTGTCTGGCTCTAGATTAGTGATCACATCATCATGATTATCTGGGTCATGAAGATCTTTTTTGTACAGTTCTTCCATGTATTCTTGCCACCTCTTCTTAATATCTTCTGCTTCTGTTAGGTCCATACCATTTCTGCCCTTTATTGAGCCCATCTTTGCATGAAATGTTCCCTTGGTATCTCTAATTTTCTTGAGGATATCTCTAGTCTTTCCCATTCTGTTGTTTTCCTCTATTTCTTTGCATTGATCACTGGAGAAGGCTTTCTTATCTCTTCTTGCTTTTCTTTGGAACTCTGCATTCAGATGCTTGTATCTTTCCTTTTCTCCTTTGCTTTTTGCCTCTCTTCTTCTCACAGCTATTTGTAAGCCCTCCCCAGACAGCCATTTTGCTTTTTTGCATTTCTTTTCCATGGGGATGGTCTTGATCCCTGTCTCCTGTACAATGTCACAAACTTCATTCCATAATTCATCAGGCAGTCTATCACACCTAGGCCCTTAAATCTATTTCTCACTTCCACTGTATAATCATAAGGGATTTAATTTAGGTCATACCTGAATGGTCTAGTGAGTTTTGCCAAGAAAATGCACTGGTCATAGCAAACACCCTCTTCCAAAAACACGAGAGAAGACTCTACACATGGACATCACCAGATGGTCAACACCGAAATCAGATTGATTATATTCTTTGCAGCCAAAGATGGAGAAGCTCTATACAGTCAACAAAAACAAGACCAGGAGCTGACTGGCTCAGATCATGCACTCCTTATTACCAAATTCAGATTCAAATTGAAGAAAATAGGGAAAACCGCTAGACCATTCAGGTATGACCTAAATCAAATCCCTTATGATTATTGTAGCTTATTCTATGCAAATTAACTATGTTCATATTATCAATATTTTTATACTAAGGACACAAGTCCTTATACTAAGGACACATTATCGTTTATTAGGCACAGTACAGAAGACATGAGTTTATATGCGAGAATTCAGACATGATGTGACATGAACCAGGAATGCAGAAAGCTTGTCTACTAGAAAACTTACGAAATGCGTCCACTGGGGATTCTACCAGATGACTTTTTTTAAAAATTAGATACACTTACCCAGGGGGTGGAATGAAATATTCCAGGATGTTTCATGGATTTCTTGCTAAATATCACATATTGGAGTTGCCGGGTATGGACACTAAAGTGAACTAAGGTTTAAACTTTGAGTTCCTAGACTCACAGGTCCCGGCCATGACTGCATTCATTTTGAATATAAATGCTTAACTTTTTTTTTTTTGGTCACAATCACTAAAATAATACCTGACATCTGAACCCTGCTGCTGCTAAGTTGCTTCAGTCATGTCTGACTCTGTGTGACCCCATAGACGGCAGCCCACCAGGCTCCCCCGTCCCTGGGATTCTCCAGGCAAGAACATTGGAGTGGGTTGCCATCTCCTTCTCCAATGCATGAAAGTGAAAAGTGAAAGGGAAGTCGCTCAGTTGTGTCCAACTCGTAGCGACCCCATGGACTGCAGCCCACCAGGCTCCTCCGTCCGTGGGATTCTCCAGGCAAGAGTACTGGAGTATGGTGTCATTGCCTTCTCCAGACACCTGAACCCAAACCGCAAATAACAACTGGATCACATAGAATCCTTCACGTGCACTGTGGTCAAACATGTCACTCTGCCATCTGGCCAACCACAAAGTTCAATAGCATGACTTTTTATCCCTTCTGATATTATATGCATATTTGGGATGGATGGGGCTCGTATCTGGTCTCTGATGATGACAGAACCTGAGTTATTCTCTGAGTAGCATGTACAATGAGATAAGCGTGCTTGGTGAAAACTCCAAATATTTTTCCCCCATTCATTTCAACATTGCTTTCAGTTGCTACGTTGTGTCTGACTATTACGGCTCCATAGACTACAGCATGCAAGGTTCCTCTAGCCTCCACTATCTTCCAGAGATTGCTCAAACTCATGTACGTTGAGGCACTGATGCTATCTATCCATCTTAATTGATTAAGGTCAAGGAAAATCCCAGAGACAGAATTCTATGATATAGACAACATGGACAGAAGAGTTAGGCTTGGGAGTAATTCTGAGTCTCACTTCACTATACAAACGTAAGGAACTTGTTTTAAGTCATACCTGGAGGGTCTAGTGGTTTTCCCTGTTTCTTCCATTTAAGTCTGAATTTTGCAATAAGGAATTCATGATCTGAGCTCCCGGTCTTGTTTTTGCTGATTTTACAGAACTTCTCCATCTTTGGCTGCAAAGAATATAATCAATCTGATTTTCGAATTGACCATCTGGTGATGCCCATGCGTAGACTCTTCTCTTGCGTTGTCGGAAGAAGGTGTTTGCTATGACCTGTGTGTTCTCTTGGCAAAACTCTGTTAGCTTTTGCCCTGCTTGATTTTGATCTCCAAGGCCAAATTCGCCTGTTACTCCAGGTTATTTCTTGACTTCCAACTTTTGCATTCCAGTCCCCTATAATGAAAAGGACATCTTTTTAGGGTGTTAGTTCTAGAAGGTCTTGTAGGTCTTCATAAAAATGTTTAACTTCAGCTTCGTCAGCATTACTTGGATGACTTCAGCATTAGACTTGGATGACTGTGACATTGAATAGTTTGCCTTGGAAAAGAACAGAGATCATTCTGTTGTTTTGAGATTGCATCCAAGTACTGCATTTCAGATTCTTTTGTTGACTCCGAGTGCTACTCCACTTCTAAGTGACTCTTGCCTATGGTAGTAGATATAATGGTCATCTGAAATGAAATTACCAATTCTGGTCCATTTCAGTTCACTGATTCTTAATGATGATATTCACTCTTGCCATCTTCTGTTTGATCACTTCCAATTTGCCTTGATTCCTGGACCTAACATTTCAGTTTCATATGCAATATTGTTCTTTACAGGTTTGGACTTTACTTCCATCACCAGTCATATCCACAACTGGGCGCTTTTTTGCTTTGACTCCATCTCTTCGTTCTTTCTGGAGTTATATCTACGCACTTCTCCAGTAGAATATTGGGCACCCGCCAACATGGGGAGCTCATCTTTCATTGTCTTATATTTTTGCCTTTTCATACCATTCATGGGCTTCTTAAGGCAAGAACACTGAAGGGGTTTGCCATTCCCTTCTCCAGTGGATCACACACTGTCAGAACTCTCCATCATGCCCGTCCATCTTGGGTGGTCCTACATGGCATGGCTCATAGTTTCATTGAGTTAGACAAGGCTATGGTCCATGTGATCACTTTGATTAGTTTCGTTAGGCAAAGGAGAAAAGGAAAGATATACCCACTTGAATGCAGAGACTCAAAGAATAGCAAGAAGAGAAAAGAAAGCCTTCCTCAGTGATCAATGCAAAGAAATAGAGGAAAACAATAGAAGGGGAAAGACTAGAGATGTTTTCAAGAAAATTAAAGATACCAAGGGAACATTTCATGCAAATATGGGCACAATAAAGGACAGAAATGGTATGGACCTAACAGAAGCAGAAGATGTTAAGAAGAGCTGGCAAGAATACACAGAACTACACACAAAAAGATGTTCAAGACCCAGATAATCATGATGGTGTGATCACTCATCTAGAGCCAGACTTTCTGGAATGCAAATTCAACTAGGCCCAAGGAAGCATTATTATAAACAAAGCTAGTGAACGTGATGGTATTCCGGTTGAGCTATTTAAAATCCTAAAAGAGGATGCTGTAAAAGTGATGCACTCAATATGCCAGCAAATTTGGAAAAGTCAGCAGTGGACACAGGCATGTAAAAGGTCAGTTTTCATTCCAATCCTAAAGAAAGGCAATGCCAAAGAATGTTCAAACTACTGTACAATTGCACTCATCTCACACGCTAGCAAAGTAATGCTCAAAATTCTCCAAGCTAGGCTTCAAGAGTATGTGAACTGTGAACTCCCAGATGCTCAAGCCTGGATTTAAAAATGGCAGAGGAACCAAAGATCAAATTGCCAACATCCACTGGATCATCACAAAAGCAAGAGAGTTCCAGAAAAACATCTACTTCTGCTTTATTGACTATGCCAAAGCCTTTGATTGTATGGGTCACAACAAACTGAGGAAAATTCTTCAAGACATGGGAATACCAGACCACCTGACCTGCCTCTTGAGAAATCTGTATGTAGGTCAGGAAGCAACAGTTAGCACTGGACATGGAACAACACACTGGCTCCCAATTGGGAAAGGATGTGTCAAGGTTGTATATTGTCACCCTGCTTATCTAAATTATATGCAGAGTACATCATGAGAAATGCTGGGGTGGATGAAGCAAAAGCTGGAATCAAGATTGCCAGAAGAAATATCAATAACCTCAGATATGCAGATGACACCACCCTTATGGCAGAAAGTGAAGAGGAACTAAAGAGGCTCTTGATGAAAGTGAAAGAGGAGAGTGAAAATGTTGGCTTAAAAGTTAACATTCAGAAAACTAAGATCATGGCAAATCTGTCCCTTCACTTCATGAGAAATAGACAGGGAAGCAATGGAAACAGTGAGAGACTTTATTTTTGGAGTGCTCCAAAATCAGTGCAGATGATGACTCAGCAATGAAATTAAAAGATGCTCACTGCTTGGAAGAGAAGCTATGACCAACCTAGACAGCATATTCAAAAGCAGAGACATTACTTTGCCAACAAGTCCCATCCAATCAAGGCTAGGGCTTTTCCAGTAGTCATGAATGGATGTGAGAGTTGGACTGTAAAGAATACAGAGCACCGAAGAACTGATGTTTTTGAACTGTGGTGTTGGAGAAGACTCTTGAGAGTCCCTTGGACTGCAAGGAGATCCAACCAATCCATCCTAAAGGACATCAGTCCTGAATATTCATTGGAAAGACTGATGCTGAAGCTGAAACTCCAATCCTTTGGCCACCTGATGGGAAGAACTGACTTATTGGAAAAGACCCTGATGCTGGGAAAGATTGAAGGCAGGAGGAGAGAGGGACAACAGAGGATGAGATGTTTGGATGGCATCACCAAATCAGTGAACATGAGTTTGAGTAAACTACGGGAGTAGGTGATGGACAGGGAGGCCTGGCGTGCTGCAGTCCATGGGGTCACAAAGAGTCAGACAAGACTGAACTACTGAACTGAACTGAACTTATAGAGATAAGTTGCTAGAGAAATTAGAAATCCATATGCACCCCCCCCCAAAAAAAAAAAAAGAACTCCATCCCATTCATTACTCCATGTTTTACAACTAACACAGAGAAACTCACATACCTATATGTAAGACCAAAAGCAAGACAGACTCTGGCAGTAAAACACAAGTGGATACTCTGTGAGCAAAGATTAGGTGGTTACTGATTAGAATACACACCAAGAAGGATCCTTCAGTGGGAACAGTAACCAGGCCTCTATCCAAATATTTAACTAGAGGTTAGAAGTGTGGGAATGGGTGCAGGGGTAATGTAACAGGAGGGGAATAAGAGGTACAAACTACTATATATAAAATAAACAGTGTACAAAGATATATGGTACAGCATAGGGAATAAAGCCTATATTTTATAGCTATAAATGGAGTACATAAAAATTACAATCACCATATGGTACATCTCTAACTTATATAATTTGGTACATCAACTATATATCAATTTCAAAACAAAAAAATACAGACTTCTTTGAGGGATGCCCTGACAACGAATTCCTGGTAAAGAAGCCACATATTAATCTTTTAAACCAGATTATACTGTCTTTAGTTTTAGGGTATAAGTTTAAACTGGCCTTTCAGTGCTAAATAAATAACACAAGAGTTGGGGCTATGAGTCTTGGACTGTTTGTCCCAGATATTAAAGAATATAAGTATCAGCGTCTTTGAAATACCTCGTATGTTCTTTAATTTCTCATTTAATGTAAAGGGAATTGTCCACATCAATGCTTCCCTTAAAATTTATCTGTTTATAAAAACCACAGGTTATAAAATAAGCTCACCTGCCAACAAGGATATCAGAAGATGATGTCTATGTAACTAAGATCTTGTGATTAACCATAGTTTGTTTATTATGTATTCTGCCAAGAGATCCATCCTATAAGAAGAGGGATGAATTCACAACCTCTCCAACACCTGGGGCGCCCTCAGCTTCTGTAGAAGAAGGACCACAAGAGTCACAAGATGAAGGCTGGGTTCCTGACTCTTCTCCTTGGTCTGGTTTGTGCTGCCCAGGAAGCTCCAGCTGAGCTAGACCCCTCACAGGTACCCAAATTTAGCTGATCTGGGAGAACGTCTTTGTTGGTCTCTGAGTGTGTGTGTGTGTTTGTGTGTGAGAGAGAGAGAAAGAGAGAGAGAGAGAGATAGCCCCAAATTTAGCTGATCTGGGAGAACGTCTTTGTTGGTCTGTGAATGTGTGTGTGTGTGTGTGTGTGTGTGTGTGTGTGTGTGAGAGAGAGAGAGAGAGAGAGAGAGAGAGAGAGAGAGAGAGAGAAAGAGAGAGAGAGAGAGAGAGAGAGAGAGAGAGAGCCTTGTTTATATGTATGACCAGATTGTATAGACGTGCCATGGTCCACCTATCTACATGAGAATAATAAAACCCTGTATCTTTCTGCTCTTTGTATTCCTCCCCCCCCCCCAATTACTTGTCTCTACGTGAAAAAATAAAAGAAAAAAGCCTACCATGCTATATTTTAGAGATCAATGAGCTGACATGGTCTTTAATGTTGCTCTTTTAGCTATTTTAAGAAACTCAAACTCTATGCTTTCTGCTTGAATATGAATGATTATTTCATTTCATGTTATTCTGCAAGGCAGGGGGTAGAATCCTACTTTGCTTAATAAGATTGAATTTTTTTTCTCTTCTGAGGTAAATGCAGAGGCAATGATTGGGTTGGGTATTGGTGAGAATCCAGTGAAAAGACTGAGTGATATTTATGGAGACCTTCTATCTTAGATTACAGGAGACTGACGCAGCATTCTTACAGCTGCAGATAACAAGGAGAAGATTGAGGAAGAAGGCCCCCTGAGGACATACGTCCGTCGGCTTGAATGTATTGATAGCTGTTCCTCACTATCCATTAAATTTTATGCCAAGTAAGCAAAATCTGCCTAAACTGAAAAGAATGAGACTGCTGACTTCTGACATGGGGTCCGGTCGACAATGTGCGGTGAATGGTGTGAGTCATGGTTGTGAAGATAAGTTTGTGAACTCTATCGATGGGAGGGTGCCCTCAAGCTCTGGGGAACAGATGATGACAAAGGAACCTCTTGTCTGTTTGCTTCTCAGGTTTCCCAAGCAATGCACATTCCTCAATATAGTTGCAGAGAGAGAAGGGGATGTTTATCAAGTAGGATGTGAGTATTCGAGCTCTGCCAATGTGTGTGTCTTTCCAACTATGACAGTTGCTCAGCTGTGTCCGACTATTTCTGACCCCATGGACTCTAGCCCACCAGGCTCCTCTGTCCATGGGATGCTGCAGGCAGAACACTAGAATGGGTTGTCATTTCCTCCTCCAGGGCATCTTCCTGACCCAGGGATTGAGCTCAAGTCTCCTGCATCTCCAGCAATGGCAAGCACATTCTTTATTGCTGAGCCACCTGAGAAACCCCTTATTTAACTGTCAAGATCAAATTTTCTTTAGCTAAAGAAATTCTTTAAACATGAAGAGTTCTCTTTTAGCATGTTGAAGAAGTAGAACCTGATTCACTTAAATCTCACAGATAAGTATGAGAATAGTTAAAATTACAGCAAAAACTTTCACACTAAGTTTTACCTAATTTGAAACCAAAACGGGCACTGGCACAGACCTCTATCTCTATAATTTCAATACTAGAAAGAAACCTCAAATACCAATATTGTAATGTTAAATAATGAAAAATACCTATTTGATTTTCATGGGGAAAATGTACAATGGAACATTCTAATCTTGGTCAGAGGCATTTTTTTGTTTTTCATCTGTGGATATTGGACACAGGACCTAATTAGGAAACATTTCAGAGTATATATCTCTAACATTTGGCAATACTTTCATTTATACCTCCCTGATTACCTCTATACCAGAAGGTCACTTTGTTTTATCTGTTAAGTTTTATTTTCACATGATTTCCTTAAATTCACAGGATATCTTTGTAATCATGACTGTACTTGTGAATTTGGTCAAAAAAATCCTGAAACTCTCACAGTCAGCTCTGGCGAACTCATATGAGATGACTGAGGTCCAACTCCTACTATAGTTGCGATAAGCAAAACTTTGCTATTGTTCACAGACTGTTTGGTCTAGAAGACTGGAAGTCATTACTGTCTTAAGATGAGGGGTGTGTGGAGAAAGCCTTCCAAGCTCACTAACTGTTCCGGCAGGTTCTAACCACAGACCACAGGAAATGCCAGGGAGATGGTGGCATCTCACGAGCAGAGTGAGGACTGATGATAAACGTGAAGAATGTGACATGTCCAAATGTAAAGACGTTAATCACACTGAGATTTGATTTTTTTTTCCCTGTCACAGATATGGGTTCAAACTCTTTCAAACTGATTCTTGTGTCAGAGAACTCATTAGCAGTCTACGGTGAAAACTTTGATGGTGTGAAAGTTACAAAAGTAACTCAACTCCTTGGTACGTTACTGAAGCTTACTCTGAGCAAATTAACAGTGCTCATATTACCATCATTTCGTTTAACGACAGGGGTGCATGGACACCTTATATTTTATTACGCACACTAGAGCAGACATGAATTCACACGGGAGAATTCAGACTTCATGTGCCATGATCCAGGGCTGAAGAAAGGTGGTCTGGTAGAAAACTGAAAAGATGCATCCACTGGGGATTCTACTGGATGACATTTTAAAAAACAATAGATACACTTACCCAGGAGGTGCAATGAAATATTCCAGGATGCCCCATGCGTTTCTTTCTTTTTTTTTTTTTTGTGTAGGATATTTTATTTTATTTTTTTTTTAGTTTTTTATTTTTTAAATTTTAAAATCTTTAATTCTTACATGCATTCCCAAACATGAACCCCCCTCCCACCTCCCTGCCCATAACATCTTTCTGGGTCATCCCCATGCACCAGCCCCAAGCATGCTGCATCCTGCGTCAGACATAGACTGGCGATTCAATTCACATGATAGTATACATGTTAGAATGTCATTCTCCCAAATCATTTCTTGATAAATATCACATATTGGAGTTGCCGGGTTTGGACACCAAAGTAAACCAAGGTTGGAACTTGGAGTTCAGACACTCGCAGGTCCTGGCCATGACTGATTCCTCTTGAATACAAATGCTTTCTCTCTCTCTCTCTCTCTTTTTTTTTTTTTTTTTTTTGCCACAATCATTAAAATAATACCTAAAATCTAAACTCAAACCTCTGCAAATCAACCCTGGATCATATAGAATGCTTCAGAAGCAGCGTGCTCAGTCATGTCAATCTTTCTGACAATCGGCCAACCAAAAGGTGCATTTTACATGACCCTTTATCCCTTCTGATATTATATCCAAATTGTGGGTGGGTGAGACTTGTGTCTCTTTTCTGAGGGTGACAGAGCCTGAGTTTTTCTCTGTCTCACATGTGCGATGAGATTAGTGTGCTTGGTGAAAACTCCAAAAAATGTATCCCCCATTCATTTCAACATTGTTGTTCAGTCATACGTCGTGTCTGACTCATTGCGGCTCCATGGACCGCAGCACACAAAGCTCCTCTGACCTCCACTGTCTCCCAGAGTTTGCTCAAAATTTGTCGATTGAATCAGTGATGGTCTCTACACATCTTAATAGGTTAAGGTCCAGGAAAACCCAGAGATGGAATTCTAGGATGCAGACAATGTAGACAGGAGGAGTTAGACTTGGGAGGATATCTGAGTCTCAGGACCCACCATGACCTTTTCCAATGGACCATTCCAGCGTGCATCTGACTTAGAGATGCATAGGCTCACTGGCGAATGGTCTGTAGTTCACTCAGTAGTTGTAAGAACTGGAATATGATAAAATGTTCACTATGTGGACTCTATCCCCTGGACACATCTGAAGACCTGATGTGAACACTCAGGCACCTCTGTAGAAACTGTCCTCATGAGCAGGGTTTAGGTGATGGAAGAGGGCAATGGTGATGATGAGACCGATTGGACCCTCGGATTGGGTGACACTCTATAAGCTGCCAAGGATTCTAACACACACCTCTTCTGCCCTCTTTGTTATTAAACCCAGCCAAAGGAGATGGCACCACTGAAGAAGAAACTCAGCAGTATGAGGAACTGAACAAAGAAAGGGGGATTCCACCAGAACATGTAAAAGACCTCACTCAAACAGGTAAAGCCAAGAGGACAACAGGGAATCCGAAATGAAACCATATCACGAGGATACTCGATTCAAATTTCCTAAACCATATCATGAGGACACTCGATTCAAATTTCCTATTCGCACAGTCATCTTTTACAAAGGCTGTTATGAAAGAATCCTTTGAAACAGAGGCATGCCACTGATTATTTTTCCTCCTATTCATTCTCTTTTGCAGACGACTGTCCTCAATAAGATCTGACAGCCTCTTCTGGGTGAGTAGATTAATGACATACACAACACTGAGTTTTCTTTCTAAGGTAAAGACTTTTTTTCTGGGGCATCCCACTTTAACCATGGGATATATACACAAGGGACTATATTACTCAACTATGTAAAAGAATGAAATAATACCATTTGCAGTAACAAGGGCACATCTAGAGATTGTCATGCTAAGGGAAGTAAGAAAGAGAAAGGCAAGCTTGATATCACTTCCATGTGGAACCAAACAAAAAAATGGCACAAATGTATTATTTACGAAACAAAAAAACAGGCTCAGAGTCCAAAAACGCCTCATGGTTCCTAAAGAGAAAATGGGGAGAGGGATATACTAGGAGTTTGGGTTTAAGAGATATACACTCCTGGCTTGTATATACATGCATGTCTAACTGAGGGCTTCCTAATGGTTCAGTGATAAAGAATCCACCTGCCAATGCAGGAAATCTGGGTTTGATCCCTGGGTCGGGAAGATTTCCGGGAGTTGGAAATGGCAACCCACTCCAGTAGGCTTGCCTGGGAAATCCCATGGACAGAGGAGTCTGGCAGGCTAAAGTCCACAGGAACACAAAGGTGTGGGACAGGATTGGTGCCTAAACAACAACAGCAACAAAATGCATAAACCATCATGTCGCTATACACTTGAAACTAAGTCAACATTGCATATCAACTGCATTCCAATAACAATTAGTTTTAAAAAGGAAAAGGAAACACAAAGCTCTTTACCTTTCCACATGGTAAGGGCTGGGGATCCCGTTAAGTGTTAGGAATTAAATATCTAAACAATCGCGCTGGTCTAGACTGCACAGTGAGATGCTTCGGGGACCAAAGAGGAGATTGTGTGAAGCCCTGAGCTGTGAAATACGATGATCCCTGGTGAATACCAATGCGAGTGAATGACCTTACAGCCACAACACCTTCATGATGAAAAATAAGATTTATAGGACACGTAGGAGGAACAGGTTACACAGTATTCTCCTACACCAGGGAGCTGTAGATATGCAACTCAGCAACTCTCAACATACCAGCTGACCCACGACTGCTCACAAATAGTTTCATCAGGTGATAGGTAGTTCTAGGCAACCCCCTATGGGCATGCACACAGAGAGACTTCTGCAAAATGCGTCTTGTAGGGAAATTTCTCCAGTGCTTTCAACCACAAGTGCTTTTATTCTCTGTTTCATTCTCTGACCAATATCATGTTAATCCTAATCAGCTCAACTACGTTCTACATTTTTTTCTGTTTATAGAAGTGAATAAGGAAAGAATATGTGTTGCATCACAGCACTAATATGTCACAATCAGCCATATGAAGATAAAAGATATTTTCCTTGAAATCCTCATTTCTTCTCTCCCAGGAAGTCATGATCCTGGAAACATGGATTTCAGTATGAGTCTCCTCTGCCCTTGCTGATGTTACTGGATTCCTAAACTGATCAATAAATTGATTAATGCACAGATGTGTAGTGATCAAACGTGCATAACTGCAACCACACGAAACGTAAATTCAACTGTTCGGAAAATCTAGCAACAATAAAGCAGGGGAACTCTGTTTAGGACGCATGGTGTGAATCCTGCAAGGGTGCTGTTGAGAAGAGAATAAACCACAGGTGGTGGTTTTGTAGGGTTGTATAACGTGCCCACCAGAAGTCATGAGAGAGATGGGGTTGGTCAGTCAGATAACTTCGAGTAGAATGGAAGCTGTCCTAAGTAGCAGCTGAAATTCACTCAACTATGAGGTAAAGCAGTATTCATCTGCTGTGGGGTTGCAGGGGGTGTAACGATTTAGCAGAATGCAGTCTTCCATGGGCTTCCAGAGGTGCACTGGTTAAAAAAAAAAAAATACACCTAGAAAGGCAGGAGATGCAAGAGATTCAGGTTCGATCCCTGGGTTGAGAAGACACCCTGGAAGAGGAACTGGAAACCCAGTCAAGTCATCTTGCCTGAAGAATCCCATGAACAGAGGAATCTGGTGGGCTATACATTCCATGAGGTGGCAAAGAGTCAGACACGATTTATCAACTGAACACACAGACACATACAACCAAACTGAACAGTACTTACTCAAGAAAGAGCAGTCACGATCGAGACAAAGCACTGGGTCTCTGGTATCCAACTCAGGGCTATTGCCCAGCCCCAACCGCGGAAGCAGTGATCTTCCTGCTGATACAGGTGCTGGGTTATCTCCACTCTGCAGAAAAGTCCCTCGCAAGGGGTGTTTTAAGATAATAGTCATTGCTTGGTGCCCGCTGCTGCTGCTGCTGCTGCTGCTAAGTTGCTTCAGTCGTGTCCAACTCTGCATGACCCCATAGATGGCAGCCCACCAGGTTCCCTGTCCCTGGGATTCTCCAGGCAAGAACACTGCAGTAGGTTGCCATTTCCTTCTCCAAAGGGTGAAAGTGAAAGTGAAAGTGACGTCACTCAGTTGTGTCTGACTCCTAGCGACCCCATGGGCTGCAGCCTACCAGCCTCCTCCATCCATGGGATTCTCCAGGCAACAGTACTGGAGTGGACCTACCTGATGGGAAAAAAGGAGCATTGTGGGTGCCCAGAACGGTCATGCCGCTGGAGCAGTCGAGAGATCAGGAAAGTGGTTAAGGGAGATGGGAGAGATGAAGCAATCCTAGAACACTCTGGAGGTCTTGATAGACTCCTGGGGATGTGGAAGGCTGTGTGCACCTGAAATTCAACAGGAGTGACAGGAAAGAGAGAACAGAACACTGGTCACCCAGGGCTCACTGGGAGCTACACACACTTTGTCTGTTCCATGCATATGAAGGTCTCCAAAGGCAAGACATTTGAGCCTGGTCACTTGAATTGTGTTGTAAGAGAATGGAGCAAGAGTGCTGGAGGACTAAGCTATTTTCCCCTTCATGGATCACTGACTTGTGTGGTGAAGGGGCTTGCATAATTCAGTGAAGCTATGAGCCATTTCGTGTAGCGCCAGCCATACACACGAATAGTGGAGAGTCTGACAGAACGAGATCCGCTGGAGGACCGAGTGGCAAAGCACTCCAGTATTCTCGCCATGAGAACCCCACGAGCTGTGTGAAACAGCTAACAGATATGCCACTGCAAGCTGAGACAACACCCCCTGCAGTATTGCAACATGTCCAACATGCTACTGGGGAAGAAAGGAATGGAGGTGACCTGGGTTCACTCCCTGGGTCAGTACGATCTTCTGGAGAAGGAAATGGCAACGCACTAAAGTATTCCTGCCTGGAAAATTCCATGGGCAGAGGAGCCTGGAAGGCTACACACCATGCAGTCAGAGGTGGACATGATTGAGCAATGTTATTTTAATCTGAAAAGGAAGTGGTATGCAGAATGTATTAAAAGCCTACAAACTTCATTAAAAAAAAATAAATAATTCACTCAGTAATGAACCAAGGACTTGGAGAGACACCAAAGGAAACAGACAAATGGCAATCCCACCTCTTCATTCATTCAGGAAATGGAAATTACAAGTGTAACTGGATAGCATCACACACTTATTATAATGTCCGAAATGAAGATGACTGCCCATACAGAGTCCTGGCAAGGATGGGGTAATGGAAATTCTCATCTCCTGTTGGCAGGACTCAAAAATCAGAAGGCAGTGAGATCCAGCAGTTCCACCCCCAAGCAGGTACCTAGGAGATAAGACAGCTCAGATTCATACAAAGATTTGTGTGTGAACATGTATCTACAAACATCTGAATGGATGGAAATGGGATATATCCTGAAGATAATATGCAGGGGAAATGGGAACAGAGTCTACAAAATATGAAGATATTTATTTAAACAAATATGCTAAGTGAAACCTGTGAGAAACACACAGAGGTTCAATTTTTGAAAAATTTTAAAGAATACCAATAATCTGTCATGCTAGAAAACTGAGCGGTAGGTTCCCAAGTCTAGGTTGTGGAGGCAGCTGCGAAAGGGACAGGAGGCAGAGTCACCGAGAAGCTAAAGGATATCGTTTTGAACTTACATGTAGTTTCAGGAGCTGTATATAAGGCAGAAATCTCATATGCTAGTTATAGCCTCAAGGCCAAATGAAATTGTGGAGAGGAATTTGGGAGGGATCTTTGAGTAGGGGAGAAGATGAGAATGTGCTCTTGTTCAAAACATTTCAGTAAATCTAAAATATATATAAATATAAAGAAGCCACGGTGGTGGTAATGATGCTTTAGTCACTAAACATGTCCCAACTCTTGAGACCACATGGACTGTAGCCATGGAATACTACGCAACCATGAAACGGTGAAATTTTGCCATTTGCAGCAACATGGATGGACTTCCAGGATATGACGCTAAGTAAAATAAGTCAGATGGACAAGGACAAACACATTATTATATAGTGTGTTGGTTGCTCAGTCGTGTCCTACTCTTTGCGACCCCATGGACTGTAGACCACCAGGCTCCTCTCTCAACGGGATTCTCCAGGCAAGAATGCTGGAGTGGGTTGCCATTTCCTTCTCCAATTATATCACTCAATGTGGAATTTAAAAGACAAAACAAACTATTGTATATAACAAAATATGGGAGACTCATACACACAGGGAAAAGACAATGGAGACCCACTCCAGTACTCTTGCCTGGAAAATCCCATGGGCGGAGGAGCCTGGTGGGCTGCAGTCCGTGGGGTCACAGAGAGTCGGACATGACTGAACGACTTCACTTTCACTGCTCACTTTCATGCGTCTGAGAAGGAAATGGCAACTCACTCCAGTGTTCCTGCCTGGAGAATCCCAGGGACGGAGGAGCCTGGTGGGCTGGCATCTATGGGATCGCTCAGAGTCAGACACTACTGAAGCGCCTTAGCAGCAGCAGTGTAGATACAGAGCACAAATCAGTGGAGACCAATGGGTGGGGGGAAGTGGTGAGGATAACATATGAGGAGCAGAGTAAGAGGTATAAACTAATTTGAATAAAATAAATAATGTAAAAAGATATATTGAACAAAGTGGAGAATAAGACAATATTTTTATACTATTAATGGAGTATACAAAATTGTGAATTATTATATGGAACACCTGTAACAACAACAACAACAACAAAAACCAATACACATCAACTATACTTATTTCCTCCACTGAGGAATGCCCTTACAACTGATTCCTGATAGAGAAGCCACATATGTATCTTCTTAAACCAGACAGGACCATCCTTTGTTTTAGAAAAGAAGCTTAACAGACCTCTTCAATGTTAAACAACACAGGACTCGGGGCTATGTGTCTTGGACTGTCTGTCCCATTTGGAAACTGAGGATATAAAAAGAATACAAATATCACTGTCCTTGAAATACCTCGTATGCCCTGTGATTCCTCACTTAGTCTGAAGGACAAATGTCGAGATCCACTGTAGATTCTCTTCGAATTAACCTCATAATAATAAGAACAGACTGCCAGAAAAGCTCGCCTGCCAACCAGGATAAAAGAGAAAGAGTTGCAAATAACCAAGGTTGTGTGATTAACCACTGTTTGATCCATATGTATTCTGCCAAGAGACCCATCCCATAAAAAGTGGGACCAACTCAAACATCTCTTCACTACTTTTTATGTCAAGCAAGCACAATCTGCCTAAACTGAAAATGGCAAGACTGCTGGCTTAAAGCTCAACATTCAGATCATGGCATCCGGTCCCATCACTTCATGGGAAATAGATGGGGAAACAGTGGAAACAGTGTCAGACTTTATTTTGGGGGGCTCCAAAATCACTGCAGATGGTGACTGCAGCCATGAAATAAAAAGACACTTACTCCTTGGAAGAAAAGTTATGACCAACCTAGATAGTATATTCAAAAGCAGAGATATTACTTTGCCGACTAAGGTCCGTCTAGTCAAGGCTATGGTTTTCCAGAGGTCATGTATGGATGTGAGAGTTGGACTGTGAAGAAGGCTGAGCACCGAAGAATTGATGCTTTTGAACTGTGGTGTTGGAGAAGACTCTTGAGAATCCCTTGGACTGCAAGGAGATCCAACCAGTCCATTCTGAAGGAGATCAGCCCTGGGTGTTCTTTTGGAAGGAATGATGCTAAAGCTGAAACTCCAGTACTTTGGACACCTCATGAGAAGAGTTGACTCATTGGAAAAGACTCTGATGCTGGGAGGGATTTGGGAGCAGGAGGAGAAGGGGACGACAGAGGATGAGATGGCTGGATAGCATCACTGGCTCGATGGACGTGAGTCTGAGTGAACTCAGGGAGTTGGTGATGAACAGGGAGGCCTGGCGTGCTGCAATTCATGGGGTCGCAGAGTCAGATACAACTGAGCGACTGAACTGAACTGAACTGAACTGAAGCACAATCTGCCTAAACTGAAAATGGCAAGACTGCTGTCTACCTAGATGGGGTCCTGCTATCGATGTGCAGTGAAAGATGTGAGTCATGGCTGCGAAGTTGAGTGTGTAAACACTATTGACACAAAGGTGTCCTAAAGTCCTGGAGATCAGACGGGGAAGGAATGGTGAGGAAGGAAGGTCTTCCTTTTTCAGGTGTTGCGAGACATGCATGCCACTCCATGTAGTTGCAAAGAGAGACGGGGATGTTTATGTCGTGGGATGTGCATATTCTAGAGTTTCTGACGCGTGCATCTTCTCAAGTGTGTTGGTTGCTCTGTCTTGTCTGACTCTTTGCGGCCCCGTGGACTGCAGCCCACCAGGATTCTCTGTCCATGGGATATCATCCCAGGCAAGAAGACTGGAGTGCGTTGCCATTTCCTCCTCCAGGGCATCTTCAACAACAAGGAATCGAACCCACATGTACCGCACTGGCAGGCAGATTCTCTGCAACATTGACCCACCCAATTATTTATCTGACCCACATGATTGAGAAAATTTGCTTTAACTAAAGAAATGCTATAACAAAAAGTTACTTACATATGTATTTAAGACGTAGAATCTTTAAAATCTAACAGAAAATTATGAAAAGAGGTAAAATGACCAAAAAATTCTGCTAAATTTTTGCGTAACTTGAAAGCAAAGGAACACTGTTTCAGACTTCTATCTATAGTTTAAAATACTGGAAATAATTCTCAAATTCAATACTTAATAGTGAAATCACTTAATATTAAGTGATCAAATGTCTACATATTTGATTTTCATGGGGAAAAAATGTACAACAGAGCATTCTAATATTCGCCTGAAGCATCTTTTATAATTTGCACTGGGGACATGCAGCGACAGGAACTAAGAACCGGTTTGAGTACATATGTGCAACATTTGGTAATATCCTCATTTCTACCTCTTTATTACCTCTTGTACTAGTAAATGACTTTGGTTTTTCTATAAAATTTTATTTTAATATGGCTTATTTATAGAATTACTTTCTTTTTTTTACTTATGACCATGCTTGCAAATCTGGTCACACCATTCCTAAAAATTTTAACAGTCAGCTCTTGTGAGCTGGTATGAGATGGTTGAGCTCCACCTCCTCCTATAGCTGCAATAAGCAATGTTTCTCTCATTCACACACTGTTCAGTCTGGAAGACTGGAAGTCAGAAGAAGGGTGTGCAGAAAAAGCTTTCCTAGTTCACTAGCTGTCTTAACTCATTCTAGCAACCACAGCCTCTAGAAATGTCAGTGTAACAGAGTTCACCATGGGAAGGAAGACTGAAGATAGCATGTGAAGAATAGGAAAAGTCCAACTGAAGAGGAAAGAAGTCAATAATACTTAGGTTTCAATTTTTTTTTTTTTTTTTTTGTCACAGACATGGGTAAAAAAATTTTTTCCGAGCTGATTCCTGTGTCAGAGAACACGTTGGTACTCTATGCTGAAAACTTTGATGGAGTTTTTGACCACAAAAATGACTTATGCCCTCGGTATGTACTGTAGCTTATTCTATGCAAACTGCTGCTGCTACTACCAAGTCACTTCAGTCGTGTCCAACTCTGTGTGACCCCATAGACAGCAGCCCACCAGGCACCCCCGTCCCCGGGATTCTCCAGGCAAGAACACTGGAGTGGGTTGCCATTTCCTTCTCCAATGCATGAAAGTGAAAAGTGAAAGGGAATTCGCTCAGTCATGTCTGACTCTTCGCGACCCCATGGACCACAGCCTACCAGGCTCCTCTGCTGAAGGGATTTTCCAGGCAAGAGTACTGGAGTGGGGTGCCATCGCCTTCTGTGCTATGCAAACTAGTCATATTCATATTATCCATATTTTCATACTAAAGACAGAAGTGCGTATACATCTTGTATTAAAGACACCACGGCAGGTGTGTGTTCACACAGAGAATTCAGAATTCACGTGACATAATCAGGACTGCGGAAAGGTTGTCTACTAGAAAAATGAACAAATCTATCCACTGGGGGTTTAATCAGATGGCTTTTAAAACATTAGATACACTTATCATGGAGAGGCAATGAAATATTCCAAGATGGCCCATAGGATTCTTGCCAAATATCACATATTGGCGTTGCTGGGTTCTGACACCAAAATGAACCAAGGTTTAAATTTCAGTTTAACAGACTCACAGGTCCTGTCCTTGACTGCATTTATCTACACCACATGAAATTGAAGTCGCTCAGTCATGTCCAACTCTTTGCAACCCCAGGCTCCTCCGTCCATGGGATTTTCCAGGCGAGAGTACTGGAGTGGGTTGCCATTTCCTTCTCCAGGGGATCTTCCTGACTCAGGGATCGAGCCTGGGTCTCCCACATTGTAGGCAGACACGTTACCGTCTGAGCCACCAGGGAAGCCATCTACACTGCATCCACTCTATTTTTTGTCAAAATCACTTAAAGGATGCCTGACACCTGAACCCAATGCTCTGAAAATAACCCCTTGTTCCCACTGATCCTTCAGAGGCATATAGCAAGGTATGTCAATCAGTGTGCATCCAGCCCACCCCACGGGCTCTCTGACAGGTAGCTTTACCTTGCTGCTATTACTATCCACACTGGCAGAAGGTGGTGGCTATGTCTGCTCTCTGAGAATGAAAAAGCATGTATTTTTCCGTTGGTAGCATGCATGATGAGATTAATGCGCCAGGTGAAAAGTCCAAATCGTTTTCTCCGCCATCTCTTGAATATCGTTGTTCAGTCACTAAGTCCTGCCTGGCTCACTGCGACTCCATGGACTCCAGCACACCAGGCTCCTCTGTCCTCCACTGTCTCCTGGAGTTTGCTCAAAGCATGTCCAGTGACTCAGTAATGTTATCTAACCATCTCATTTGCCCAAGGTTCATGAAAACCACAGGAAAGAATTACAGCTGCTAAAGAATCTGCCTGCAATGCAGGAGACCTCAGGGCAATTCCCGGGTTGTGTCCACCTGAAAAGCTAATGGAAGGGCAGGAAAGACGGAATAGAGCTCTGGTCACCCAGGGCTTACTGTAAGCTACAGGCACTTTGAATGCACCTTACTCCCATACGAAGCTCTCCAAGGATAAGATATTAGTGCCTGGCCACTTGAACTGTTCAAAGAACATGGAACATTAGTGCTTGACTACTAGCCTGTGCCGCCTGCATGGATCACTGCCTCGTGTGGCAAAGAATATAATCAATATCATTTCGTATTGACCACCTAGTGATGTCCTGTGTAGAGTCGCCTCTTGTGTTGTTGGAAGAGGGTGTTTGCTATGACCAGTGCATTCTCTTTGTTAAATTGTGTTAGCCTTAGCCCTCCTTCATTTTGTACTCTAAGGTCAAACTTGCCTATTACTCCTAGGACCTCTTGACTGCCTACTTTAGCATTCCAGTCCCCTATAAGGAAAAGGACATCTTTCTCAGTGTTAGTTCTAGACAGTCTTTTAGGGCATCGTAGAACTGTTCAAGTTCTTCCGCATTAGAGGTTGAGGCAGAGATTTAGATTACTGTGAGACTGAATGGTTTGCCTTTGAAACGAACAGAGATCATCCTGTCATGTTTGAGACTGCGCCCCAGTACTGCGTTTCAGACTCTTTTGTTGACTATGAGGGCTACTCCATATTGTCTAAGGTATTCTTGCCCACAATATTCTTGCCCCCAATAAATACTGTGAGCAGTATTCTTGCCCACAGTATTTAATTAATTAATATTAATTAATTGATAAAATTTAATTAATTAATTAATCTGAATTAAATTCACCTATTCTGGTCCATTTTAGTTCACTGATTCCTAAAATGTCAATGTCCACTCTTTTCATTTACTGTTTGGCCACTTGCATTTTACCTTGATGCTTGGATTTAACATTCCAGATTCTTATGCAATTTTATTCTTTACAGCATTGAATTTCACTTCCATTCCAGGCGCATCCGCACCTGGGTGCTGCCTTCTCTTTGGCTCTGTGTCTCCATTCTTTCTGGAGTTATTCCTCCACTCTTCCCCAGTAGCATACTGGGCACCTACCGACCTGGGAAGTTCATCGTTCACCGTCACATCTTTTTGCCTTTTCATACTGTTCATGGCAAGAATACCAGCGGGGTTTGCCATTCCCTTCTCCAGAGATGTGTGGCAAAGGCATATGCATAGCTCAGTAAGGCTATGAGCAGTTTCATATAGGGCCACCCAAGAAAGACGTGCCATAGCGGAGAGTTGTGACAGAATGTGAGCCACTGGAGGAGGGAGTGGCCAGCCACTTCAGGATGCTTGCCATGAGTTCGGCATGAACTGTATAAAAAAAGCACAAAGATATGACACTGAAAAATGAGCCGTCCCCTTACCATGTCAGAAGGTGTCCAATATTGCTACAGGGAAAGAGTGGAGGACACCTACTAATGACCCCAGAAAGAATGAAGCTGTGCTGACTTAACTGCAGGGAAAAAAAAAAAAAAAAAGCTGACCAGAGGCACTTTCCTAGGGGTCCAATGATTTGCAATCCATCTGCCAGTGCAGGCGATGTGGATTAAATTCCTGATCCTGGAAGATCCCACACGCTGGAGGAAACCAAGTCTATGTGCTGCATCAGATATGCTTGTGCTCCAGAGCCCCAGCAAGAGAACCATCACCAGAAGAAGCCCTCGAACCACAAATAGAGAAATGCAGAGCACGGCAACAAACCTATGCTGTGCGTTAAAAAAAAAAAAAAAAAAAAACTTAGCAAAGGTTATAAGAAGTGTGACCACGGAGACACACCACTAAAACAGCTTAGAAAATTCTCAGAGAAAGACCTGCAGTTAGAATAATGAAAGCAACTCCTGGAGTTCACTCAAACTCAAGTCCATTGAGACAGTGATGCTATCCAACCATCTCATCCTCTGTCATCCCCTTCTCCTCCTGCCTTCAATCTTTCCCAGCATCAGGGTCTTTTCTAGTGAGTCACTTCTTCACATCAGGTGGGCAGAGGACTGGAGTTTCAGCTTCAGCCTCAGTCCTTCCAATGAACGTTTAGGACTGATTTCCTGTAGGGTGGACAGGTTGGATCTCCAGCAGTCCAAAGGACACTCAAGAGTCTTCTCCATCACCATAGTTCAAAAGCATCAATTTTTCAACACTCAGCTTTCTTTATAATCCAACTCTCACATCCATACATGACTACTGGAAAAACCATAGCTTTGAGTAGCTGGACCTCTGTTGGCAAAGAAATCTCTCTGCTTTTTTAATATGCTGTCTAAGCTGGTCATAACTTTTCTTCAAAGGAGCAAGCGTCTTTTAATTTCATGGCTGCAGTCACCATCTGCAGTGATTTTGGAGCCCCAAAAAATAAAGTTTCTCACTATTTCCAATGTTTCCCTATCTATTTCCCATGAAGCAGTGGGACCAGATGCCATGATCTTAGTTTTCTGAACGTTGAGGTTTAAGCCAACTTTTTCACTCTCCTCTTTCACTTTCATCAAGAGGCTTTTTAGTTCTTCTTCACTTTCTGCCATAAGGGTGGTGTCATCTGCATATCTGAGGTTACTGATGTTTCTCTTGGCAGTTTTGATTCCAGCTTGTGCTTCTTCCAGCCCAGTGTTTCTCATGAAGTACTCTACATATAAGTTAAATGAGCAGGGTGACAATATACAGCCTTGACGGACTCCTTTCCCGGTTTGGAACCAACCAGTCTGTTGTTCCATGTCCAGTTCTAACTGTTGCTTCCTGACCTGCATACAGGTTTCTCAGGAGGCAGGTCAGGTGGTCTGGTATTCCCATCTCTTGAAGAATTTTCCACAATTTGTTGTGGCCAGTCCAGCGAAGTGCAGCCACCGCTCCTGACCTTGGACGTGGGATATCTCTTCATGGCTGCTCCAGCGAAGGGCAGGCTCCACTCCTGACCTTGGATGTAGGGTATCTCCTCTCGGCAGCTTGCTGCTCCAGTGCCACACAGACGCACGGAGAAAAGAACTCAGTAAAATGGTAGACACTGGAGCACTGTGAGGAGATATTCCATGCCCAAAGGCAAAGGAGAAGCCCCAGCAAGATGGTAGGAAGGGCAAATTAGCATTTAAAATCAAACTCTGTTCCTGCCAGAGACACTCAGGGGGCTCAAACAAACCTTGTGTGCACCAGGACCAGGGACGCCACAGAGTCTGAGACAGAACTGTGTTTGAGCATCTCCTGTGGAGGTATGGGTTGACAGTGGTCTGCTGCAGGGACAGGGGCTCTGGGTGTGGGTATGGCATAAGTCCTCTTGGAGGAGGTCACCATTAACCCCACTATAGAGCTGCCAGAACTCACACAGGACTGGGGAATAGACCCTTGGAGGGCACTTCAGAACCTTGTGCCCTAGGACCCAGGAGAAAGGAAGTGACCCCCAGTAGACTCGCCTGTGGGTGTCCAGGAATCTCTGGTGAAGGTGTGGGTTGGTGGTGGCCTGCTGCAGGGTTGGGGGCATGGACTGTGGCAGTACATGCCTGGGATATTTTCAGGGAGGTCACCGTTATCTTCATTATCTCCACCATAGTTTGGCCCCAAAGTAAATAGCAGGGAGGGAACACAGCTCAACCCATCAACAGAAAATTGGATTAAAGATTTACTGAGCATGGTCCTCCCATCAGAGCAAGACTCAGTTTCCCTGCTCAGTCATTCTCTCCCATTAGGAAGCTTCCATAAGCTTCTTCTCTTTCTCCATCAGAGGATAGACTGAAAACCCCAGTCACAGAAAACAAACCAATCTGATCACATGGACCACAGCCTTGTCTAACTGAATGAAACTGTGAGCCATGCCATGTGGGGCCACCCAGGATGGACGGGTCATGGGGGAGAGTTCTGACAAAATGGGGTCCACTGGAGAAGGCAATGGCAAACCACTTCAGTATTCTTGCCTTGAGAACCCCATGAACAGTATGAAAAGGCAAGAAGATAGGACACTGAAAGAGGAACTCCCCAGGTCGGTAGGTGCCCAATATGCTACTGGAGATCAGTGGAGAAATAAGTCCAGAAAGAATGAAGAGACGGAGCCAAAGCAAAAACAACACCCAGTGGTGGATGTGACTGGTGATGGAAGCAAGGTCCGATGCTGTAAAGAGCAATATTGCATAGGAACTTGGAATGTCAGGTCCATGAATCAAGGCAAACCGGCAATGATCAAACAGGAGATGGCAAGAGTGAGCATTGACATTTTAGGAATCAGTGAACTAAAATGTACTGGAATGGGTGAATTTAAATCAGATGACCATTATATCTACTACTGTGGGCAAGAATCCCTTAGAAGAAATGGAGTAGCCGTCATAGTCAATGAAAGAGTCCAAAATGCGGTACTTGGATGCAGTCTCAAAAACGACAGAATGATCTCTGTTCATTTCCAAGGCAAACCATTCAGTATCACGGTAATCCAAGGCTATGCTGCGAGCACCAATGCTGAAGAAGCTGAAGTGGAACAGTTTTAGGAAGACCTACAAGACCTTCTAGAACTAACACCCCCAAAAGATGTCCTTTTCATTATAGGGAACTGGAATGCAGAAGCAGGAAGACAAGAACAACCTGGAGTAAAAGGCAAATTGTCCTATGGTACAGAATGAAGCAGGGTAACAGAGTTCTGCCAAGAGAATGTGCTGGTCAGAGCAAACACCCTCTTCCAACAACACAAGAGAAGACTCTACACATGGACATCACCAGATGGCCAACACCAAAATCAGATTGATTATATTCTTTGCAGCCAAAGATGGAGAAGCTCTATACAGTCAGCAAAAACAAGACTGGGAGCTGACTGTGGCTCAGATCATGAACTCCTTGTTGCCAAATTCAGACGCAAATTAAAGAAAGTAGGAAAAATCACTAGACCATTCAGGTATGACCTAAATCGAATCCCTTATGATTATACAGTGAAAGTGAGAAACAGATTTAAGGGCCTACCTGATGAACTATGGACAGAGGTTCATGACATTGTACAAGAGACAGGGAGCAAGATCACCCCAAGAAAAAGAAATGCAAAAAAGCAAAACTGCTGTCTGAAGAGGCCTTACAAATAGCTATGAAAAGAAGAGGAGTCAAAAGCAGAGGAGAAAAGGAAAGATATACCCATTTGAATGCAGAGTTCCAAAGAATAGAAAGGAGAGATAAGAAAGGCTTCCTCAGAGATCAATGTAAAGACAGAGGAAAGCATTAGAATGGGAAAGACTAGAGATTTCTTTAAGAAAATTAGAGATACCAAGGGAATATTTCATGCCAAGATGGGCACAATAAGTGAAATAAATGGTATGGACCTAACAGAAATAGAAGATATTAAGAAGAGGTGGCGAGAATATACAGAAGAATGGTACAAAAAAGATCTTCACGACTCAGATACTCACAATGGTGTGATCACTCACCTAGAGCCAGACATCCTGGAATGTGAAGTCAAGTGGGCCTTAGGAAGCATCACTATGAACAAAGCTAGTGGAGGTGATGGAATTCCAGTTGAACCATTTCAAACCCTAAAAGATGATGCTGTGAAAGTGCTGCACTCAATACGCCAGCAAATTTGGAAAACCCTAAAAAATGATGCTGTGAAAGTAACTTTCTTATTATGAACATGAACATCATAGTGCTGGTGACATCATGGGAGCAAACTGCCCAAGTGAGTGTCATTTAGAGAGCGAATGCCCTTGGTTTCTTTCATCTAGTTTGCCTGATTCATGGACAGACAGGAATATATATATATATACACACACACAGACACACATATGTGTGTGCATCATACACAAATACAGTGGAATACTTGTGCACATATATATGTATATACACACACACGTATCTATGTGTATCCATACACAAATACATGGAATATTTGTGCACCTGTAAATACATATATAGGTGGAATACCTGTGCATATGTATATATATGTATGTGTGGGTGGGTGTATACACACACACACACATCTGTGTGTATCATACACAAATCAGTGGACCATTTGGCAACCATAAAAATGAGAAATTTGCAACAGCATGGATGGACTTGGAGGGCATTATGCTAAGTGAGATTAGTCAGATGCAGAAAGACAGGTACTGTATGATATCACTCATATGTGGAATTGAAAAAAAAATGAAACGAGCTTTTGAATATAACAAAAAAGGAGCAGGCACAGAGAGAACAAACCAGTGGTGATGAGTGGGGTGGTGGAAAGTGCTGGGTTAAGACAGGAGGTGTGCAGTAAGAAGTACAAGCTACTATGTAGAAAATAAATAATGTACAAAAATATACTGTATAACATAGGGAATAAAAAAGCCAATATTTTTTTAACATTAGAAAGAGAAATAAAACGATGAGTATCTACATCATACCCCATAATAACATCAACAACAAAACTGTACATCAGTAATACCCCTCTGAAGAATGCCCTGATTAATGACTCCTGGTAGAGACACCACAGATTTATCTTCTTAAACCAGACAGTGCCATCTTTGGTTTTAGAAAGTGAAAGTGAAGTCACTCAGTCGTGTCTGACTCTTTGCGACCCCATGGACTGTAGCCTACCAGGCTCCTTTGTCCATGGGATTTTCCAGGCAAGAGTACTGGAGTGGATTGCCATTTCCTTCTCCAGGGGATCTTCCCAACCCACGGATCGAACCCGGGTCTCCCGCATTGTAGACAGACGCTTTACCGTCTGAGCCACCGAAATAAGCTTAAACCGGCCTCTTCAACGTGAAAGAAATAAGATAGGAGTTGAGGATATTTGATGTGGGCTGTTTGTCCCATTTTGAAATCTGAGGACAGAAAAGAATATAAAAATTACTGTCTTTGAAATAGCTCTTGAGTTCTGTGATTTCTTATTTACTCTGAAGGCACAACATCTAGACCCACTGTAGCTTCTCTTAAAATTAATATCACTATAAGAAGCACAGAATGCTAAAAGAGCTCAGCTGCCAACCAAGCTGTCAGAAGATTACGGCTATGCAACCAAGGCCTTGTGATTAATCACTGCTTGATCATTATGTACTGAGCCAAGAGACATATCCTATAAAAAGTGGAACCAATTCACAGCCTATCCAACAAGCAGCACACTCTCACCTCTGGAAGAAGGACCATGTGAGTCACAAGATAAAGGTTCTGTTACTGACTCTTATCCTTGTCCTGGTTTGCGCTGCCCAGGAAACTCCAGCTGAGATAGACCCCTCACATGTACCCAGAATGAGCTGATCTGCTAGGAGGTCTTGCTTGTTTGAGTGTGTGTGTGTGTGTGTGTGTGTGTGTCTGTGTGTGTGTGTGTGTGTCTGTGTCTGTGTCTGTGTTTGTGTGTGAGGTTGTTGGTGTGTGCATGTGACAGAGATATTCTTGTTTGTACGAAGGACATACTGTATGGATACCTTGGTCCACGTATCTGTATGAGCATAATATCTCTAGCTATAAAGCCCTCTACGTATCCACTCTTTCATTTTCTTTTCATAAAAGAAAAAATCTTAACATGCTATCATTCAGAGAGTTATGAAATATCACGGTCATTACTGATGTTGTTTTCACTGTTTCAAAAAACTCTGAATGCTATGCTGTCTACGCAAATGTGAATCACAATTTCATTTCATGTTATTTGGCAAAGTAGGGGGTAGAACACTTCTTTGCTTAATAAGACTCAATTTGCTTCTCCTCTGTGATAAGTTCAGTTCAGTTCAGTCGCTCAGTCGTGTCCAACTCTTTGCAACCTCATGAACTGCAGCACGCCAGGCCCCCCTGTCCATCACCAAAAGTTCACTCAAACTCATGTCCATTGAGTCAGTGATGCCATCTAGCCAGCTCATCCTCTGTCGTCCCCTTCTCCTCCTGCCCCCAATCCCTCCCAGCATCAGTCTTTTCCAATGAGTCAACTCCTTGCATGAGGTGGCCAAAGCATTGGAGGTTCAGCTTTAGCATCATTCCCTCCAAAGAAATACCAGGGCTGATCTCCTTTACAATGGACAATACAGAAGCAGATATATTGCTGTGTATTGGTAAGTAACCAGAGACGAAATTAACTGACGTTTATAGAGACTTTCCTTCTTTGATTACTGGAGACTGGCATACCATTTACATGGCCAGAGATAACAAGATTGTGGAAGGGGGCCCACTGAGAGGTTACTATCATCAGATCAAAATGTATCAACTGCTGCAAACGCATCTCCTTTACATTTTATGTCAAGTAAGCACAATCGGACCCAACTGCAAACAAGGAGACTGTGAACTTCTGAATGGGGTCTGGTCTCCAATGTGAGTGAAACGTGTGGGTCATGGCTGTGACGTTGAGTATGTGAACTCTATTCTCGAAAGGGTGTCTTCAAGCCCTGGGGAATGGCTGGTGAGGAAGGAATGTTTTGTCTGTTGCCTTTTCAGGGTTGACAGGACATGCCTGTTATTCACAGAAGTGGCAAAGAGACAAGAAGGAGATGCGTTATGTCACAAAATGTAGTGTTGAGCTTTTCCAATGTATTCCCACAACCTTGGGACGTGTTCAGATGGATAGTCTTGGTTCCATACAAAACAACTAGATGTCTGGATTGGTGGACTATTTCCTCTACTCATTACCAATGCAATCTTGGAAAAGCCATTTAATTTTTCAGCAATCAGTTCTGTCCCAAAACACCAGGATGAGATCCAAGGTTGGAACGTGGCCTTTGACGGTATCTGAGAAGAATCCCCAGAACGTTGACGCCTTGTGTTCCCTGGGCATGGAGAACTGTGTAAAGCTAATTAAGATTACAATGACTCCGTGAATTTTTTTCCTATCTTTTTATTTGACCTACATGATCAAACGTGCTTTAATTCAAGAAATTCTTTAAATATTAAAAGTTCAATACAATATTGTAATTAGCCTCCAATTAAAATGAATAAATTTATATTTAAAAAAATGAACTGTGATGTTGGAGAAGAAAAAGAAATAAACAAATTCAGTTTAGTACCTAAAATAAATAAACAATAGTTCTTCGCTAGCAAGTTTAGTAAGTAGAACATGATTAGTTTAAAGCCCAAAGATGAGGACAGTTAAAATAAGAGTCAAACTTTCAAACTAAATTTTACATAATTTGAAAGCAACTTTAGCATAGACTTCTATCTCTATAATTTAAAATAATGATGAACAATTCTCAAATATGAATATCAATACATAATTCAAAAGGGGAATTAACACGGACTTATATCTCAGTAGGTGAAAATAACAGCAAAAATATTCTCAAATCTTAATATCAATACTGTAATATTCAATTCAGTGATCAAATGTCCATCTGCTTTATTTTCATGGGAAAAAAAAGGTATAACAGAGCACTCTAATCTTGGTCTGATGCATTTATTTTAATTTCAACTGTGGACATGCAGCCACAGGATTTAACATGTAATCATTAAGGAGTATATATGTCAACACTTTACAATAGACTAATCGGTACCTCTTTTATGACCTCTTGTCCTAGGAAATAATTCTGGTTGATGCACAAACTTGTAATATGATTCATTTACATTTTTAGAATTCCTTTCTCACCATGACTGTATGTGTGAACCGGGTCACAAAATTCTGAAAAATTTAACAGTCAGTTCTTGTGAGCTGGTATGAGATGGTTGAGCTCCAACACCTACTATGGATGCAATAAGCAACTTTGCTGTCCTTCACAGACTGCTCAGTCTAGAACATTGGAAGTCTTAATTATCTTCAGGAGAGGGGTGTGTGGAGAAAGTTTTCCTACTTCAAGCTGTCATAACTAGTTCTAAAAACGCACCACTGGGAATGTCATTGAGACAGAGTTCACCATCAGAAGGAAGACAGAAGACAGCATGTGAAGAATAAGACACATTCAATTGAAAAGGAAAGAAGTTAATTACATCGAGGTGTTGGCATATATTGTAGATTACCTGATATGAGGTAGATCTGTTCATAGGATCAGTATTTTTATGCTATGGAGAGATGTACACGTATACTTTATATTAGGGTTTCGCTGGTGGCTCAGATAGGAAAGAATCTGCCTGCAATGTGGGAGACGTGGGTTTGATCACTGGGATGGAAAGATACCCTGGGGGAGGGCATAACATCCCAGTCCAGTATTCTTGCCTGGAAAATCCCCATGGACAGAGTAGCCTGGTGGACTACAGTCCATGTGGTAGCAAAATGTTGGACATGTTAACCTCAGCACCTCACGTGAAGAACGCTGGAGCAGACATGTGTTCACACAGAGAATTCAGACTCCATGTGACATGAGTCAGTGCCGCAGAATGGTAGAGTCTGCTAGAAAAATGAGGAAATGAATCCACTAGGGATTCTATCAGATGGCTTTTTTAGAAAAATGAGATACATTTATCCCAGAGATCCAATGAAATATTCCAAAACGGTCCATCGGTTTCCTGTCAAATATCACGCAATGGAGTTGCTGGGTCCTGACACAAAAGTGAACCAAATCTGATAAATCTGAGTTTAGCAGACTCACAGGTCCCAGCCATGACTGCATTCATCTCCAACACAAATGCTTTCTTCTTTGTCACAATCATTAAAACACTTCCTGAGACCTGAACCCAATGCTCTGCAAATACCACTGAATCATATTGAATCCCGCAGAGGCAGTGTGACAGGCATGTCAGTCATTCTGCCATCCAGCCAGCCCCTGGGTTCACTGACATGTCCCTTTATCCTTCCTGATATTATATCCTCATTGGGGTGGGGAGGGGGTTGTGTCTGGTCATTGAGGATGACAATGCATAAATTTTTCCCTCAGTAGCATGTGTGATGTTGCTACCAACAGTGGGATCCTGCTGCCCACCCTTCAAAAGCCAACCAAGAATCCAACTTTTTGAAAGTAAAGTCTGCTTTCGTTCAGGTGCCAACAACCAGGGGTAGGTTGGACTTCTGTTCAAAGGCTGTCTATCTCAACTACTGATACCCAGTGGGTAAGATCTCTATAGACAGATGGAGGGGGCTCCATGAAGAAACAGCACAGGTACCTTCAACACCCATTTTGAAATTGGTCACTGGTGGTCTGAACTGTGTAACTATGTTTTAGGTACACTTAAAGGTACACTTGATGACTGATTAAGGTACACTTAATCATCAGCTACCTTCTTTAATGTAAGTCTCAATTTTGCAATAAGGAGTTCATGATCTAAGCCACAGTCAAGCTCCTAGTCTTGTTTTTGCTAAGTGTATAGAGCTTCTTCACCTTTTTCTTAATTTATTTTAACTGGAGGCTAATTGCTTTACAATATTGTGGTGGTTTTTGCCATACATTGACATGAATCAGCCATGGGTGTACATGTTGTTCGCCATCCTGACCATCCCTCCCACCTCCCTCCCCATCCCACCCCTCTGAGTCATCCCAGTCCACCAGCCCTGAGCACCCTGTCTCATGCATGGAACCTGGACTGGCGATCTGTTTCACATATGGAAATATACATGTTTCAAAGCTATTCTTTCAAATCATCCTACCCTCGCTTTCTCCCACAGAGCCCAAAAGACTATTTTGTACATCTGTGTCTCATTTTCTGTCTTGCATATAGGGCCATCATTCAGTTCAGTTCAGTTCAGTTCAGTCACCCAGTCATGTCCGATTATTTGTGACCCCATGAATTGCAGCACGCCAGGCCTCCCTGTCCATCACCAACTCCCAGAGTTCACTCAGACTCATGTCCATTGAGTCAGTGGTGCCATCCAGCCATCTCATCCTCTGTCATCCCCTTCTCTTCCTGCCCCCAATGATTCCCAACATCAGAGTCTTTTCCAATGAGTCAACTCTTCGCAAGAGTGGCCAAAGTACTGGAGTTTCAGCTTCAGCATCATTCTTTCCAAAGAACACCCAGGACTGATCTCCTTTAGAATGGACTGGTTGGATTTCCTTGCAGTCCAAGGGACTCTCAAGAGTCTTCTCCAACACCACAGTTCAAAAGCATCAATTCTTCGGCGCTCAGCTTTCTTCACATTCCAACTCTAACATCCATGCATGACCACTGGAAAAACCATAGCCTTGACTAGACAGATGTTTGTTGGCAAACTAATGTCTCTGCTTTTCAATAGGCTATCTGGGTTGGTTATAACTTTTCTTCCAAGGAGTAAGCGTTTTTTAATTTCATGGCTGCAGTCACCATCTGCAGTGATTCATCATTACTATTGTTCTAAATTCCATATATATATATATCTGTTAATATACTCAGGATGGGGAACACATGTACACCCATGGCTGATTCATGTCAATGTGTGGCAAAACCTAATTTAGAAATAATGATTTTTAAAAAGTCTGTTCTTTATATCTGTGTCTTTTTTGCTGTCTTGCATATAGGATCATTGTTACCACCTTTCTAAATTCCATATATATGCTTTACTATACTGTATTGCTGTCTTTCTTTCTGACTGACTTCACTCTGTATAATGGGCTCCAGTTTCATCCACCTCATTAGAACTCATTCAAATGCATTCTCTTTAATAGCTGAGTAATATTCTGTTGTGTATATGTACCACAGCTTCCTTATCCATTCGTCTGCCAATAGACATCTGTTGCTTCCATATCCTGGCTATTGTAAACAGTGCTGCAATGAACACTGGGGTACACGTGTCTCTTTCAATTCTGGTTTCCTCAGTGTGTATGCCCAGCAGTGGGATTGCTGGGTCATAAGGCAGTTCTATTTCAATTTTTAAAGGAATCTCCATACTGTTCTCCACAGTGGCTGTGCTAGTTTGCATTCCCAACAGTGTAAGAAGATTCTTTTTTCTTCACACCCTCTGCGCATTTGTTGTTCGTAGACATTTTGATAGCAGCCGTTCTGACTGACGTGAGATGGTACCTCATTGTGGTTTTGATTTGCATTTCTCTGATAATGAGTGATGTTGAGCATCTTTTCAAGTGTGTGTTGAAACAAACAAACATCTGTATGTTTTCTCTGGAGAAGTGTCTGTTTAGATCTTTGGCCCATTTTTTGATTGGGCCGTCTATTTTTCTGGAGTTGAGCTGCAGGAGTTGCTCATATATTTTTGAGATTAATTGTTTGTCAATTGTTTCGTTTGCTACTATTTTCTCCCATTCTGAAGGCATTCTTTTCACCTTGCTCATAGTTTCCTTCATTGTACAAAAGCTTTTAAGTTTAATTAGGTCCCATTTGTTTATGTTTGTTTTTATTTCTATTACTCTGGGAGGTGAGTCATAGAGGATCCTTCTATGATTTATGTCAGAGACTGTTTTGCCTATGTTTTCCTCTAGGAGTTTTATAAGTTTCTGGTCTTACATTTAGTTCTTTCATCCACTTTGAGTTTATTTTTGTATATGCTGTTAGAAAGTGTCCTGGTTTCATTCTTTCACAAGTGGTTGACCAGTTTTCCCAGCACCACTTGTAAAAGAGATTGTCTTTGCTCCATTGTATATTCTTGCCTCTTTCATCAAAGATAAGGTGTCCATAGGTGAGTGGGTTTATCTCTGGGCTTTCTGTTTTGTTCCACTGACCTATGTTTCTGTCTTTGTGCCAGTACCATACCGTCTTGATGACTGTTGCTTTCTAGTTTAACCTGAAGTCAGGCAGGTTGATTCCTCCAGTTCCATTCCTCTTTCTCAAGATTGCTTTGGCTACTCGAGGTTTTTGGATTTCCATACAAATTGTGAAATTATTTGTTAGAGCTCTGTGAAAAATACCGTTGGTAGCTTGATAAGGATTGCATTGAATCTGTAGATCGCTTTGAGTAGCATACTCATTTTCACAATCTTGATTCTCCCAATCCATGGACATGGTATATTTCTCCATCTATTTGTGTCCTCTTTGATTTCTTTCATCAGTGTTTTATAACTTTCTATATATAGACCTTTTGTTTTTTCAGGTAAATTTATTCCTAAGTATTTTATCTTTTCATTGCAATGGTGAATGGAATTGTTTCCTTAATTTCTCGTTCTGTTTTCTCATTGTTAGTGTGTAAGAATGCAAGGTTAATTTCTCGTTCTGTTTTCTCATTGTTAGTGTGTAAGAATGCAAGGGATTTCTGTGTGTTTATTTTATATCCTGCAACTTTACTATATTCATTGATTAGCTCTAGTAATTTTCTGGTAGAGTCTTTAGGGTTTCCTATGTAGAGGATCATGTCATCTGCAAACAGTGAGAGTTTTATTTCTTCTTTTCCAATCTGGATTCCTTTTATTTCTTTTTCTTCTCTGATTGTCATAGTTAAAACTTCCTAAACTATGTTGAGTACTAATGGTGAGAGTGGGGACCTTTGTCTTGTTCCTGACTTTAGGGAAAATGCTTTCAATTTTTCACCATTGAGGATAATGTTTGCTGCAGGTTTATCAATTATGGCTTTTATTATGTTGAAGTGTGTTCCTTCTATGCCTGCTTGCTGGAGGGTTTTTATCATAAATGGATGTTGAATTTTGTCAAAGGCCTTCTCTGCATCTATTGAGATAAACATATGGCTTTTATTTTTCAGTTTATTAATGTGGTGAATTACATTGATTGATTTGCAAATATTGAAGAATCCTTGCATCCCTGGGATAAAGGCCACTTGGTCATGATGTGTGATCTTTTTAATATGTTGTTGGATTCTGTTTGCTAGGATTGTGTTAAGGATTTTTGCATCTATGTTCAACAGTAATATTGGCCTATAGTTTTCTTTTTTTGTGTGGCATATTTGTCTGGCTTTGGTATTAGGGTGATGGTGGCCTCATAGAGTGAGTTTGGAAGTTTACCTTCCTCTGCAATTTTCTGGAAGTGTTTGAGTAGGATATGTGTTAGCTCTTCTCTAAATTTGTGGTAGAATTCAGTTGTGAAGCCACCTGGTCCTGGGTTGGGAAGATCCCCTGCAGAAGGAAATGGCAACCCACTCCAGTACTTTCGCCTGTAGAATCCCATGGAGGGAGGAGCCTGGTAGGCTACAGTCCATGGGGCTGCAAAGAGTCCGACACGACTGAGTGACTTCACTTTCACTTTTCTGGTCCTGGGCTTTTGTTTGCTGGAAGACTTCTGATTACAGTTTTGATTTCTGTGCTTGTGATGGGTCTGTTAAGATTTTCTATTTCTTCCCGGTTCAGTTTTGGAAAGTTATACTTTTCTAAGAATTTGTCCATTTCTTCCAAGTTGTCCATTTTATTGGCATATACACCCTTATGTCAGAAAGTGACAAGAACTAAAGAGCCTCTTGATGAAAGTGAAAGAGAGTGAAAAAGTTGCCTTAAAACTCAGCATTCAGAATACTAAGATCATGGCATCTTGTCCCATTACTTCATTGCAAAAAGATTGGGAAACAATGGAAAGAGTGACAGATTTTATTTATTAATTGATCTCCAAAATCACTGTACATGATGCCTGCAGCCATGAAATTAAACACTGCTTACTCCTTGGAAGAAAAGTTATGACCAACCTAGACAACATAAAAAAGCATAGACATTAGTTTGCCAACAAAGGTCCATGTAGTCAAGGCTATTGTTTTTCCAGTAGTCATGTATGGATGTGAGAGTTGGACTAAAAAGAAAGCTGAGTGCCGAGGAATTGATACTTTTGAACTGTGGTTTTGGAGAAGACTCTTGAGAGTCCTTTGAAATGCAACAAGATCCAACCAGTCCATCCAAAAGGATTAGTCCTGGGTGTTCATTGGAAGAACTGATGTTGAATCTGAAACTCCAATATTTTGGCCACCTGATGTGAAGAGTTGACTCATTGGAAAAGACCCTGATGTTGGGAAAAATTGAGGGCAGCAGGAGAAGGCATTGACAGAGAAAGAGATGGTTGAATGGCATCACCAACTTGATTGATATGAGTTTGAGCAAACTCTGGGAGATGGTGACGGACAGGGAGGCCTGGCATGCTGCCGTCCATGGGATCGCAAAGAGTCAGACGCGACTGAGCGACTGAACTGACTGAATCGTCAGTTCCAGGGTTGCTATGTCCCTATCTCCTTGACGTCACTTCTCTGAATCATGGCAGCTTATGTCATGACAATAGTCTGGTCATCCTGTAGTAAACTTGTCCCCTGGGTAGGGGTTTCAGTGTCTCTAAGATAGCTCAGGGGACATGACCCAGACTATAATCTATTGCCCTTAGGGACGAACTACGGGTCCTTGGCTTTGCTTCATGATTGCATTATTATTATCTGGTCTCCTTTAGCTGTTTTCCTTTGCTTTTGCACATTCTCCATTATCTGATTAAGCTTATTCTTTGACTAAAATCTGTCACAGAGAAAAGGCAGGCTGAAAACATGGTGGGTGCAGCAAGGAACACAGGGTCCTGTTCCTTATCAGTGGGATTAGTGTGCTTGGTGAAAATTCCAAATCATTCCCCACACCCCATTCAGTCCACGAGTGTTCATGAAAACCCCGGGGATGGACTTCTAGGATATAGACAAAGTGGACAGGAAGAGATAGAGTTGGGGCAAATTCTGAGTCTCAGACTCGCCACAACCTTCTCCGATGTGCCATGAAAGATTGCATGTCACTGGGGCATGTTTAAGCTCACGGGTGAATGATTTGTAGTTGTCTCAGAGGTTGCGAGAACTAGAATGTGATGACATGTTAATTATCTGGACTCTATTCCCACAGACACATCTGAAGACCTGTTTACACACTTGGGCACCTCTGTAGAAAATTACATGGTGAGCACTATTTAGGTGATGGTGGAGGGCAGTAATTATGGTGAGACTTACCGGACACTATATGTACGATCCAGGCGACACTCTATAACCTAAAAAGGCTTCTAGTGCACACCTCTTCTGCTCTGTTTGCTATGAAATCCAGCCAAAGAAACAGTTTCACTCAAGAAGAAATTCAGAAGTATCAGGAACTGAACAAGGAAAATGGGGTTCCAAATGAAAATACAGAAAATCTCATCAAAACAAGGAAAGCCCCAGAGGAAAACAGGTATCTGAAATGAACGTATATCACTAGGACATCCAATTCAAAGTTCCCAATCACACAGACAGATGTTAGAAAAGCTGTTATGAAATAAGCCTTGGAAATAGAGGCATATCAATGGTCACTTTTTGCCTTATTCATTCTCTTTCACAGACAGTTGTCCTCCATAAGAAGAGAGAACATCAGTTGGGTGACTAGAAATGTGGCAAATACAAGGCTGAGTTTCTTTTCTCTAGAAAAGAAGTCTAGAGTCGGACACGACTGAGTGACTGAACTGAACTGAGCTGAGGGAAAGCAGGCAAAGGATACATTAGGAGTTTGAGATGAACAGATACACACCAAAATATATAAAATAAACAATGAAGACCTATCGGATAGCACAGAGAACTATACTCAATGTCTTGTAATAACTTATAAGAAGAAGAATTTTAAAAGGTGTACATTTACCTCCATATATTTATAACTGAGAGCATCCCAGGTGACCCAATGGTCAAGAATCTGCCTGCCAATGCAGGAGACACAGGGGATGCAGGTTCTATCCCTGGGTTGGGAAGATCCCTTGGAGTAGGAAATGGTACCCCACACCAGTATTCTTGCCTGAAAAATCCAATGGACAGAGGCATCTGGGAAGCTATATATATATATATATATATATATATATATATATATATACATATATACATATATATATATATATGTGTGTGTGTGTGTGTGTGTGTGTGTGCTCACAAGAGAATGGGACACGACTTAGCAACTAAACAACCACAAACGTATAAATGAATCACTTTGCTTTTTACTGAAACTAACAGAACACTGCACAGCAACTATATTGGAACAAAAATTAATTTTAGGAAAGAATGGGATAACAAAACACTTCACCTTGCCACGTGCCAAGGGCTCAGGCTTCCTTAGTCCCTGGATTTAAATCTAAAAATACACACACTGGGCTAGACTCCATGGTGAGACACTTTGAAGGCAAAGGAGGAGGCTGTGTAAAGCCCTCAGCTTGAAATATGACGATTCCCAGGGAATCCCACTCTGAATGAATGACCTTGCAGCCACACCTTCATGATGATGAATGAGACTACAGAGGATGTAAGTGGCGCATTTTACATATATGGTCTCCTACATCTCGGACCTGTGAATACGTAACTTACTACCTCTCAACATAAGACCTGATATGATCATTTGTTTTTGGCTCCAAAACATAGCAAAACTAATGTTGTGCTATTTCAGATACCTCTTGTGAACATCAGTAGAAATATATGATACTCTAATGATCTATAAATGGCTTAGAAATTTTATTTTCACAAGGTGTAAACAGTGAACACTTTGCTTTTGACACAAACTTGTTGAAGGCTAGTCATGCAACCATCGTGTTCTGAATGTGTCTAACATTGCCCAAAGCAGGAATCAATAATGGCGAAAAAACAAACCAAAACCCTACCAAATCCTGCTCCTGGGGAAGGGACAAATAGGTTGTGGATAAAGTTGTAAATGAAATTCGGTAGAAAATAATATGAGTAAATTTCTCGGAGAAATTGGAAATCCATATGCCAAAAAAATACAAAAGAGCTTTAACCCATTCACTGCTCCATGTTTTACAGCTAACACAGAGAGACTGGTAAACCTACATGTAAGACCTAAAGCAAGGAACACTCGACAGGTAAACTACAGGTGGAAATTCCAAGACCAAAGATTAAGTGGTTACTGATGAGAATATACGCCAAGCAGGATACTTCACTGGGAATTCGGCATTATAGTGAGCAGGCCTCAATCAACATGGAAATATTTACATCTTTGAGGGACAACCATAAGGAAGCACAAGAGAAGTCAGCGACTGGGGGGGAAATTATTGGCACATCTTCCATCTGAAAAGGGACTCATATTCAAATATATTAAAAACCTGCAAACTTCATACAAAGTTAACAAATAATGGACTCAGTATTGAACAAAGGACCTGGAGAGACACATACCAAAGAAAATAGACGAATGGCAATCCCAAGTCTTTATTTATTCAGGAAATGGAAATTACTACTAAATCTGGATAGCATCAAACACTTATGACAATCTCTGAAATGAAAACAACTGGCCACATTGAGTCCTGGCAAGGATCTGGAGCAACAGAAATTCTCATCTCTTGTTGGCAGGAATCGAAAATCAGAAGGCAGTGAGATCCAGCAGTTCCACCACTAAGTCTCTGCCCAGGAGATAAGACAGCTCCGTTCTTCACAAAGACCTCTCTATGAACATGTAGCCATCAATATCTGGATGGATAAAAATGGGACATATCCTGATGATACTGTGCAGAGGCAATGGGAATGGGGTCTGAAAAAAAAAAAGTTTATTCAAATGGATATGCCAAGTGAAAGAAGCCAGAAACACACACAGATTTAATTTTTGAAAACATCTAAAAAAATTGATGCTTTTGAACTGTGCTGTTGGAGAAGACTCTTGAGAGGCCCTTGGACTGCAAGAAGATCCAACCAGTCCATCATAAAGGACATCAGTCCTGGGTGTTCATTGGAAGGACTGATGCGGAAGCTGAAACTCCAGTACTTTGGCCACCTGATGTGAAGAGTTGACTCATTGGAAAAGACCATCATGCTGGGAGGGATTGGAGGCAGGAGGAGAAGGGGACAACAGAGGATGAGATGGCTGGATGTCATCACCAACTCGATGGACATGGATTTCAGTGGACTCCGGGAGTTGGTGATGGACAGGGAGGCCTGGCGTGCTGCAGTCCATGAGGTCGCAAGGAGTCAGACACGACTGAGCGACTGAACTGAACTAAAAGAAGACCAACTAATCTATTGTTGCAGAAAACTGAGGAAGGGGTTCCCCAACCTGGTTTTGGGGAGGCAGTGGAGAAGGGGCTAGAGGAGAAAGGATGACCAAGAAGCCAAAGGATAGTTTGGAACATAACAGATATGCTCACATACTGACTGGGGAAAAGTTTGCACAGCTCTATTTAGTCACAGCTTAGCAATGGTACCACCTGAAATACGTGAAATTTTGCTGTGTATCGTTTACATCTCAACAAAGAGTTTTAAAAACTCATCTCTCAGTTCAGCTATAGAGGTCATCTCATTTACAGAGGTCAAGTTCAATTTCTTCTTTTTTATATACTTCTAGTCAGTATTCATTCATTCCCTTGTTTCATTTTCACCACGGTCATCACAGGGCTGGTGGCAGCAAACTGTCCAAGTGAGTTCTACTTAGACAGTGGCTGTCCATGGTGTCTTTAGTTTGCCTGATGTATGAACAGTCAGAACGATGGTTAAGAGAACCTGGATTTTCATGTTAGGGGATACATGTAAAGCAGAAATCTCATACGCTCTAGTGACATGATTGTACCCTCAAGGTAAAATGAAATGGTAGAGACAAATTTGGGAGGGATCTTTGAGTGGGGTAGAAGATAAGAATTTGCCTCATGATGAAAATATTTCGTTAAATTTAAATATTAAAATATAAATATAAAGCCGCCGTGGTGATGATGGTTTAGTCCCTAAGCATGTCCAACCCTTGTGACCCCATGGACGGTAGCCCACCCAGCTCCTCTGCTGGTGGGATTCTCTAGGTAAGAACACTGAAGTGGGTTGCCATTTCTTCCCTCAGGGGATCTTCCTGAGTCAGGGATTGAACTGTGACCCATCACTTACATCTTTTGCGTTGGCAGGTGGGTCCTTTACCACTAGTACCTTCTGGGAAGCCCAAAGACGTCATAGAATGCATGTACAGATGTCTCTGTGTGTACACACAGATGCACACAAGTGTGTTTGTATCCATACGCAAACACAGTGGAAGACCACCCAACCATAAAACATTGAACCTTTTGCCATTTGCAGCAATGCGGATGGCACCCAGGGCATTAGGCTAAATGAAATTAGTCAGACGGAAAAAGGCAAAGACTGTATAATATCACTTATCATGCAATCTAAAAGATAAATCAAACTATTGAATATAACAAAAAAGGAGGAGACTCACAGAGAACAAAGTAGCGGTAACCAGTGGGAGGAGGAAAGGGGTGGAGGTAATATATGATGAGCAGAGTACGAGGTGTAAGCTAAGCTGAAAAAAATTATGTTAAAAGATGTATTGAACAACATAGAGAATAAGACAGTATTTTTACACTATAAATGAAGTATACAAAATTGTGAATCATTACACGGAACACCTGTAACCCCCCCCCAAAAAAAATGTGACCATCAACTATATTTATTTCCTCCTCTGAAGAATGCCCTGATAACAGATTCCTGGTAGAGATGCCCCATATTTATCTTCTTAAACTGGACAGGCCCATCGTTTGTTTTAGAAAAGAAGCTTAAGAGACCTCTTCGATGTTAAAGAGCACAGGACTTGGGGCTATGTGTCTTGCACTGTGGATCCCATTTGGAAACTGAGACTATAAAAGAATAAAAATATCACTGTCCTTGAAATACCTCATACGTCCTGGGATTTCTCACTTAGTCTGAAGGACAAACGTCCAGATCCATTGTAGATGGTCCTCCAATTAATCTCATTATAATAACTGCAGATTGCTACGTAGGCGCATCTGCCAAGCAGGATATTAGAGAACCAGCTGCAAATAAGCAAGGTCATGTGGTTAACCACTGTTTGATCATTATGTATACTGCCAGTTGGCCTGTCCTATAAAAAGTGGCACCAACTCATATCCTCTCCAATGTCCTCAGCTTCTCCAGAAGAAGGACCAGGAGAATCATAAGATGAAGGTTCTGTCGCTGACTCTTGTCCTTGTTGCGGTCTGTGTCACTCAGGAAACTCCAGCTGAGCTAGACCCCTGAGAGGTACCCAGAACGAGATGAAGCAGGAGAAGGTCTTGGTACTGTGAGTGTGTGTGTGTGTGTGTGTGTCTGTGTGTGAGTGTGTGAAAGAGTCTTGTTTACATGTACAAACAGATTTTATATGTACCATGGGCAATGTCTGTACGTGAGCATAATAGAAAGCTGTCTTTCTGCACTTTGCATTTGTCTTTTATTCTGTTTTTCTGTATGTTAGAAAAAAAAAAAAAACCCTAACATGTTTTCATTTAGACAGCTATGAAGGCCAAGGTTTTCAGTGGCATTCATTCAGCTCTTTCAAGAAACCTTGAATGCTATGCTTGTGACTGAATATGAATCATTACTTCATTTCATGTTGTTCAGCAAGGTGAGGGGTAGAACTCATCTTCACCTGATAAGATTGAATGTATTTCTTTTTTGAAGTAAATGCAGAAGCAAAGAGTGCGCTGTGTATTGGTACGAAACAACTAAAGAGACTGCCTGATGGTTATGGAAACCATCCTTGTTATATACCAGGAGAACGCTGCACCGTTTACACGGCCGTGGGTAATGAGATGATTGAGGAAGGAGACTCACTGAGGGGATACATACTTCGGCTTCAGTGTATTAACATCTGAGAACAACTCTCCATTACTTTTTATGTCAAGTAAGTACAATCTGCCTAAAATGACAACAAGGAGACTGCTGTCTACCTAGATGGGGTCCTGCCTTCAATGTGCACTGAAAGGTGTGTGTCATGTCTGTGAAGTTGAGTGTGTGGATGTTATTGATGGAAAGGTGTCCTAAAGCGCTGCAGAACAGACCGGGAGGGAATGGTGAGGAAGGGATGTCTTGTTTTTCAGGCGTTAGGAGACATGCATGTTACTCAACATAGTTGCAAAGAAAGACAGGTATGTTTATGTCGAAGGATGTGAGTATTCCAGAGTGTCTGATACGTGCATCCTCTCAAGCGTGTTAGTTGCTCTGACTCTTTGTGACTGCGTGGACTGTAGCCCACTAGGATCTTCTGTCCATGGGATTTTCCACCAAGAAGACGGAAGAGGGTTGTCATTTCCTACTCCCATTTAATGCACTGACAGGCAAATTCTCTGCAACACTAACTGACCCACATATTTATTTGACCCTTTGTTTGACCGTCATGATCAAATTTGCTTTAACTACAGAAATTCTTTAAATCTTGAAAGTTCTGCATGTATGTATTTAAGGGGTAGAAACTAATCAATTAAAATCTCACAGAAAAGTATGAAAACAGGTAAAATGCCAAAAAGTTTCAAACTAATTTTTGCATAATGTGAAAGCAAAAGGAACACCGTTTCAGAGTTCTATCTCTATAGTATAAATTATGGGAAATAATTCTCAAATCCAATACTTAACAGTGTAATCACTTAATATTATCATAATAAGGGATTAAATGTCTAAATATTTTATTTTCACAGGAAAAATGTACAACAGAGTTTTCTAATCTTCACCTGAAGCGCCGTTTATAATTTCCACTGTAGGCATGTAGCCACAGAAACTAAGAATCATTTCAAGTACATATGTCCAACATTTTCTAATATCTTCACTTCTACCCCCTTTATCACCTCTTATACTAGTAAATGACTTTGATTTTTCTATAACTTTTAATATGATTTATTAGAATTTATAGAATTAATTTTTAATCACCACTGTACTTGCAAATTCAGCCACCACTTTCCTGAAGATTGAACAGTCAGCTCTTGTGAGCTGGTATGAGACAGCTGAGTCCCACCACCTACGATAGTTGCTGCAATAAACGACATTGCTATCATTCACAGACCGTTCAGTCGAGAAGACCGGAAGTCCTTGGTGTCTTAAGAAGAGGGGTGTGTGGAAAAAGCTTTCCTAGTTCACTAGCTGTCTTAGCTCATTCTAGCAACACAGCCTCTAGAAATGTCAGTGAGACAGAGTTTACCATAGGAGGCATGACTGAAGACAGTGTGTGAAGAACAAGATATGTCCAGTTGAAAAGGAAAAAAGTTAATTGTACTGAGGTTTCAATTTTTTTGTTTTTTTGGTCACAGACATGTGTAAAAATTTTTCTGAATTGATTCGTGTATCAGACAACACGTTGGCACTCTATGCTGAAAACTTTGATAGAGTGAAGACCACAAAAGTGACTCGTGCCTCGGTACGTATGTAGCATATTCTATGCAACCTAGTCATGTTCGTATTATCAGTATTTTTATATTAAGAACAGAGGTGCATACACAGCTTATATTATATTAAGTACACTACAGCAGACATGTGTTCAAGCGAGAGAATTCAGACTTTATATCACATGAGTCAGGGCGGCGGAAATGTTGTCTAATAGGAAACTGAACCAATGTATCCACGGGGGATTCTATAAGATGGCATTTTAAAACATCAGATACACTTATCATGAAGATGCAATGAAATATTCCAAGATGGTCCATAGGATTCTTGCCAAATATCACATATTGGGGTTGCCAAATTCTGACACCAAAGTGAACCAAGGTTTAAATTTGAGTTTAACAGATTCACAGGCCCCATCCTTGACGGCGTTCATCTACACCACATATACTCTATTTTTTGTCAAAATCACTTAAAGGATGCCTGACACCTGAACCCAATGCTCTGAAAATAAGCACTGGTCCCTACTGAACTTTCAGAGTCATGTGTTCAGGTATGTTAATCATTATGCATCTGGCCAACCCCACAGCAGTCACTGACAGGTAGCTTTAACCTTTCTGATATTATATCCACATTGGTGGATAGTGGGGATTGTGTCTGCTCTCTGAGAATGAAAAAGTGTGTATTTTCCCCTCAGTAGCATGTGTAATGGGATTAAGGTGCCTGGTGAAAAGTCCCAGTCATTTTCCCCCAGTCATTTGAATATTGTTTTCCAGTTGCTAAGTCCTGCCTGATTCATTGCGACTCTGTGGACTCCAGCACACCAGGCTCCTCTGTCCTTCACTGTCTCCCGGAGTTTGCTCAAAATATGTCCATTGCCTCGGTGATGTTATCTAACCATCTCATGTGTCTGGGGTTCATGAAACCACAGGAAGAATTACAGTGGTAAAGAATCTGTCTGCAATGCAGGAGACCCCAGGTTGATTCCTGAGTTGGGAAGATCCACTGGAGAAAGGATAGCCTACCCACTCTAATATTCTTGGCCTTCCCTGGTGGCTGATAGTAAAGAATCCTCCTGCAGTGCAGGAGACCAGGTTCTATCCCAGAGTTGGGAAGATTCCCTTGAGAAGGAAATGGCAAACCACTCCAGTATTCTGGCCTGGAGAATTCCATGGACAGAAGAGCCTGGCCGGCTACAGGCCATGTGGTCACAAAGAGTCAGAAACAACTGAGAAACTTTCAGTTACTAATTAATTAGACAAGTTGCACAGAAAGAGTTAAGAGTTGGGAGGATTTCTGAGTCTCATGGCCCACCATGACCTTCTCAGGGCCCACCAGGACCTTCTCAGGGCCCACCAGGACCTTCTCAGGGCCCACCAGGAGCTTCTCTGACATACCATTAGTGTCTACATCTGACTCGGAGATGCTTAAGCTCACAGGTGAATGGTCTGTGGTTCTCTCAGTAGTTGTAACAAGTAGAATGTGAGAAAATGTTAACTGTGTGCACTGTACCCCTATGGACCCCCATCTGAAGACTTGTGTGCACCTCAGGCACCACTGTACTGAATGACCTGGTGAGCAGCGTTTACGTGATGGTGGAGGGCAGTGGTGTTGGTGAGGCTTACTGGACACTACAGGTAGGAGCCAGGTGATACTCTACAACCTATGAAAGATTCTAATGCACACACCTTCTGCCCTGTTTGCTATGAAATCCAGCCGAAGGAGTCAGTTTCACTGCAGAAGAAATTCAGGAGTATGAAGAACCAAACAACGAAAGAGGGATTCCTGAAAAAATGCCGCCAAAACGGGTAACACCCCAGAGGACAACAGGTATCATAAATGAAAACGCATCACAAGGACACTCGATTCAAATTTCCTATTCGCACAGCCATCTTTTACCAAGGCTGCTATAAAACAATCCTCTGAGATAGAGGCATGTCAATGGTCTTTTTTTCCCCTTATCCATTCTCTTTCACAGACAACTGTCCTAAACAAGAACTGAGAACCTCCGCTGGGTGAGTAGAATAGTGATACATACAATACTGAGTTTTCTTTGTAAGTGAAGACATTTCTTCTGTTGTGTACTGCTTGAAGAATGCGATAGATACACAATGAACTATTACTCAGCTAAGAAAAAGAAGAAGTAACTCCATGTGCAGCAACACGGTTGGACCTTCAGATGATCATACTAAGTGAAGGAAGTCAGAAAGAGGATAGCAAATATCATATGACATCACTTACAGGGGAAACGTAAAATGAGATGCAAATGAACTATTTCTAAAACAGAAACAGACTCACAGACACAGGAGACAAATTTGTCATTACTAAAGAGAAAATTTGGGGGGAGGGGTAAATTAGGAGTTTGAGATTAATAGATATACACTACTATACATAAAATAAATAACAGGACCTACGATATAGGAACTACTATATAACACAGAAATCTACTTGTCTTGTAATAACCCATAAACAACAACATTCTAAAAAGGTATATATTACGTACACAGATGTATAACTGAGGGCTTCTCTGGTGGCTCAATGGTAAAGAATCTGCTTTCCAATGCAGGAGATGTGAGTTTGATCTCTGGGTCATAAAGATAGCCTGATGGAAGAAATGGCAACCCACTCCAATATTTTTCCATGGGAAATCCCACGGACAGAGTAGTCCAGCAGTCTACATTCCACAGGGACACAAGAGACGGATGTGACTTAGTGACCGAACAAGAAGAAACGCACAAATAAATTACATTGCCTGCAATATGTACATTTCAATATAAATTAATTTTTAAAAAAAGACTGAGATAACAAAATATGCACCTTACCACGTGACAAAGTCTCGGGCTTCCTTAAGTCTTTGGATTTAAATGTCCAATCACTCACATTGGTCTGCAGTCCACGGTGGGATGCTCTGAGGTCAAAGGAGAAGACCTGGGAAGAAGAGCTGGGAAATATGATGATCCCTGGGGAATCCCACTGTGCATGAAGGACTTTGCAGCCACAACACCTTCATGATGATAAATGAGATTACAGATGATATAGGTGGCACAAGTTACCTGCTATATCATCTCCTACATCCTGGACACGTGCACACGTAACTTAGTGTCTCTCAGCATAACACAACTGATGCACAACTGCTCACTGCTAGTTTCACCAGATGGTGATTCTATACAAACCCACAGGGGCATTCACACAGAGGGACTTCTGTGAACTGTCTCTTGTAGGGAAATTTATCCACAGCTCCCATCAGTAACCTCTTCTATTTTCCCTTTCATGCTCTGGCCAATATCATGTTAATCCTAATCAGCTCAACAATGTATTACTTTTTCTCTTGTTTAAAGGAAAAAAAAAAGAATATGAGCACCATAGAAGCACTAATGTGTCCCAATCATCCATATGAATATAACAGACGCTTTCCTTGAAATCATCATTTCTTATCTCCCAGGATATCATGACCCTCAACCCATGGCTTTCCAACAATGAATCTCCTCTGCTCTTGCTGATGTTACTGAATTCTTAAATTATTCAATGAACTGATTGACGTACATATGTGTCAGTAAGGAAATGTGCCATATTTGAAAATGCACAAAACTTGTAAATCCAATCAGGCAGAAAATCAAGTATACAATGAAGGAGGAAATAACTCTGTTTAGGACACACGGTGTGAATCCTGCAAGTGTTGTGGTGAAAGAGAGAATAAGCCACATTTGGTAGTTTATTATTAAGTGATGTAAGGTTCCCACCAGATGCCACATGAGAGATGGGACTAGTCAGTCAGACAACTTCAAAATAGATTATGTTCTGTCCTGACTGGCACCTGAAACCAAGTCAGTTATGCAGCTAAGCAGTGTTCATCTGCTGCAGGGTGAAGTGAAGTGAAGTGAAAGTCGCTCGGTCGTGTCCAATTTTTGTGAACCTCATGAACCATACAGTCTGTGGAATTCTCCAGGCCAGAGTACTGGAATGGGTAGCCATTCCCTTCTCCAGGGGATCGAGCCCAGGTCTCCTGCATTGCAGGCGGATCCTTCACCAGTGGAACCATCAGGGAAGCTGCTAGTGGTAAAGATTTAGCAGAATACAGTGTTACACGGCCTTGCAAGGTGGCACAGTGGTAAGGAACCTGCCTGGCAATGTAGGAGACGTAAAAAAATGCAGTTTTGACCCCTAGGTCAGGAAAATCCCCTGGAGGAGGAAATGGCAACCCACTCCAGTATTCCTGCCTGAGAATCTCATGGAAAGAGGAGCCCAGTGGGCTCCAGTGCATGAGGTCGCAAAGAGTCAGATGCCATTTACTGATTGAGCATGGATATGTGTACAGCAAAAAGTGAACAGTATTTACTCAAGAAAGAGCACTGATGGTAGTTAGAAAGAACGGGGTCTGTCGTGTCCAACTTGGGGCAGCTAAGTCCAGCTCCACCCCCAGAAGCAGTGGCCTACTGATGCAGGTCCTGAGTAACCTGAGGTTCTGCATAAATGCGCCTCATCAGGGATGTTTTCAAAATAATATTCATTGATTGGTGCCAACTGAAGGGGAAAAGAAAGGAATATTGTGGGTACCCAAAATGATCGTGCGGCTGACTAGCCAAGAAACTGTGAAAAAATGTCTCAGGGAGATGGGAAAGATGAGGTAGCCCTAGACCACTCTGGAGACATTTGGTAGGTTTCTGGGGATGTGGAAGGCTGTGTCCACTTGAAAAACTAGTGGAGGGGCAGGAAGGACAGACTAGAGCCCTGGTCACCCAGAGCTTACTGTAAGCTACATGCACTTTGAATGCATGTTACACCCATACAAAGCTCTCCAAGGATAAGATCTTAGTGCCTGATCACTTGAACTGTTCAAAGAACATGAAACATTAGTGGTTGACTACTAGTCTATGCCGCCTGCATGGATCACTGCCTCGTGTGGCAAAGAATATAACCAATATCATTTCGTATTGACCATCTAACGATGTCCTGTGTGCAGTCGTCTCTTGTGTTGCTGGAAGAGGGTGTTTGCTATGACCAGTGCATTCTCTCTGCTAAATTCTGTTAGCCTTAGCCCTCCTTCATTAGGTACTCTAAAGTCAAACTTGCCTGTTACTCCTGGGATCTCTTGACTGCCTACTTTAGCATTCCAGTCGCCTATAAGGAAAAGGACATCTTTTTCGATGTTAGTTCTAGATGGTCTTCTAGGTCATTATAAAAGTGTTCGACTTCAGTTTCTTCAGCATTAGCATCTGGGGAGGAGACTTGGATCACTGTGATATCGAATGGTTTGCCTTGGAAACGAACAGAGATCATTCTGTCGTTTTGAGACTGCATCCAAGTACTGCCTTTTGGACTCTTTTGTTGACTATGAGGGCTACTCCATGTCGTCTAAAGGATTCTCGCCCACAGTAGTAGATATAAGGGTCACCTGAATTAAATTCACCCAATCCAGTCCCTCTTGTTCACTTATCTCTAGATTGTTGATGTTCAGTCTTGCCATATTCTGTCTGACCACTTCTCATTTACCTTGACTCACGGATCTAACATTCCAGGTTCCTATGCAATATTGTTCTTCACAACATCAGCCTTTACTTCCATCACCAGACACATCCACAACTGACCGTTGTCTTCGCTTTGGCTACACCTGTTCATTCTTCCTGGAAATGTTTCTCCACTCGTCTCCAGCAGCATATCAGGCACCTACTGGCCCCGGAAGATCAGTGATCATTGTCACATCTTTTTGCCTTTTCATACTGTTCATGGGGTTCCCGAGGCAAGAATACTGAAGTGGTTTGCCATTTGCCATTCCCTTCTCCAGACGTGTGTGGCAAATGGCTATGCATAACTTAGTGAAGGCATGAGCAATTTCGTGTAGGGCCACCCAAGAAAGACGTGTCATCCCAGAGAGTGCTGTCCGAATGTGATCACTGGGGCAGGCAGTGGCAAACCACTCCAGGATTCCTACAGTGAGTACTGCATGAACTGTATAAAAAGGCAAAAAGTTATGAGGTTGAAAGATGAGCTCCACCCCCACCACGTCAGAAGGTCTCCATTATTGCTACTGGGAAGAGTGGAGGACCCCTACTAATAATCCCAGAAAGAATGAAGGTATGCTCACTTATTCCAAATGAAAGGCAATGCCAAACAATGCCAAAGAATGCTCAAACTACCGCACAACTGCATTCATCTCACATGCTAGTAAAGTAATGCCCAAAATCCTCCAAGCCAGGCTTCAGTGATACGTGAACCGTGAACTTCCAGATGTTCAAGCTGGTTTTAGAAAAGGCAGAGGAACCAGAGATCAAATTGCCAACATTCACGGGATCATTGAAAAAGCAAGAGAGTTCCAGAAAAACATCTATTTCTGCTTGATTGACTATGCCAAAGGCTTTGACTGTGTGGATCACAATAAACTGTGGAGGGAGGTGGGAGGGGGGTTCATGTTTGGGAATGCATGTAAGAATTAAAGATTTTAAAATTTAAAAAAAAAAAAAATTTACATTCCCACCAAAAAAAAAAATAAATAAATAAAATTATATTAAACATTAAAAAAAAAAAAAAAAAAAGAAAATTCTAATAGAAATGGGAATACCAGACCACCAGACCTGGCTCTTGAGAAACCTGTATGCAGGTCAGGAAGCAAAAGTTACAACTGGACATGGAACAATAGACTGGTTTCAAATAGGAAAAGGAGTATGTCAAGGCTGTATATTGTCACCCTGCTTATTTTACTTATATGCAGAGTACATAATAAGAAACGCTGGGCTGGAAGAAGCACAAGCTGAAATTAAGATTGCCAGGAGAAATATCAATAACCTCAGATATGCAGATGACACCACCCTTATGGCAGAAAGTGAAGAGGAACCAGAGACTCTTGATGAAAGTGAAAGAGGAGAGTGAAAAAGTTGGCTTAACATTCAGAAAACGAAGATCATGGCATCTGGTCCCATCATTTCATGGGAAATAGATGGGGAAACAGTAGAAACAGTGTCAGACTTTATTTTTTGGGGCTCCAAAATCACCGCAGATGTTGACGGCAGCCATGAAATTAAAAAAACACTTACTCCTTGGAAGGAAAGTTATGACCAACCTAGACAGCATATTGAAAAGGAGAGATATTACCTTGCCAACAATGGTATGTCTAGTTAAGGCTATGGTTTTCCCAGTGGTCATGTATAGAGAGTTGGACTGTGAAGAAAGCTGAGTGCTGAAGAATTGATGCTTTTGAACTGTGGTGTTGAAGAAGACTCTTGAGTGTCCCTTGGACTGCAAGGAGATCCAACCAGTCCATTCTAAAGGAGATCAGCCCTGGGTGTTCTTTGGAAGGACTGATGCTAAAGCTGAAACTCCAGTACTTTGGCCACCTCATGAGAAGAGTAGATTCATTGGAAAAGACTCTGATGCTGGGAGGGATTGGGGGCAGGAGGAGAAGGGGACGACAGAGGATGAGATGGCTGGATGGCATCACCGACTATAACCTATAAAAGATTCTAACGCACACCCCTTCTGCCCTGTTTGCTGTGAAATCCAGTGAAAGGAGACAGCTTCACTCAAGAAGAACTTCAGAAGTATCAGGAACTGAACAGTGAAAGGGGGACTCCAAATGGAAATATAGAATATGCCATTGAAACAGGTAAAGCCCCAGAGGACAGCAGGTACCCAAAATGGAAATACATCTCTAGGACATTCAAGTCAAATTTCCTATTGACAGAGACATGTTTTATAAAAGCTGTTCTGAAATAATCCTTTGAAATAGAGACATGTCAATGGTAATTTTCCCCCTTATTCATTCTCTTTCATAGACAATTGTCCTCCATAAGAAAAGAGAACATCAGTTGGGTGAGTAGACATGTGACACCAACAACACTGAGCTTTTATTCACTAGGTTCACACTTTTTTTGGGGGGGGGGGGGGGGTTGTACTGCTTTAAGAATGGTATATGTATACAGTGGAATATTACCTGGCCATGAAGAAAAAATGACATAATGCCATTTGCAACAATATGGATGGATCTAGAAATGATCTTACTACGTGAAGGAAGTCAGAAAAAGAAAGGCAAATATATGCTATCACTTCCACATGGAATCTAAAATAACCATACATAAAACAGAAACAGACTCTCAAACACAGGCAAAATTAATAGTTACCAAGGGGAAGTAGCAAGGGATAAACTGAGAGTTTGAGATGAACAGATAGACACAAAAGTAAATGACAAAGACCTACTGGAGAGCAGAGAGAACTATGCTCAATGTCTTGAAATGACTCACAAGAACAAGAATGTACAACGGCATACATTTACCTACATTTTCTCATTTACTGAGGGCTTTCCAGGTAACTCAGAGGTCAAGAATCTTCCTTCCAATGCAGGAGACACAGGAGAGGTGAGTTCTATCCCTGAAAAGGGGAAGATCCCATGGAGCAGGGAATGGTAAACCACACCAGTATTCTTGCCCCGGAAATCCAAAAGACAGAGGAGTCTGGCAAGCTGCAGTCGATAGGACACAAAAAGTGGGACACAATTTAGTGACTAAATAACAACAACAAAGGTATAAATAAATCACGCTGCTGTACGGCAGAAAGTAACACAGTATTGCAAACCAAGGACTTTCCAATTAAAATTAACTTACAGAAAAAGAATAGGATAACAAAGAAGTCTACCTTGCCAGGTGGCAACAACTCCGGGCTTCCTTAGTATTTGGATTAAATATCTAAACACTCACACCAGTCTAGACTCCACGGTGAGATGCTCTGAGGACAGAGGAGGAGGCAGTGTGAAGCCCCGAGCTGTGAGATGTGATGACCCCCCCGGTGAATCCCACTGGGAACGAAGGACCTTGCAGCCGCAACACATCCGTGATGATAAAGGAGACTGCAGACGACGTAAGCCGCGCAGGTGACACAGGATATCATCTCCTACATCTCAGGCCTCTGAATATGTAACCTAGCGACTCTCAGCAGACGAGCTGATGCAGGACTGCTCACCGCTAATTTCATCAGGTGGTAACGCTATGCAAGCCCACAGGGACACACACAGGGACTTCTGTGAAAAGGGTCTTGTAGGATAATCCCTCACGGCCCCACTCACAGAAGGACTTCTGTGAAAGGTGCAGGGAAAATTCTCCACTGGGTCCACCATCCACTGCTTCTCTTTTCTCTTTCATGCTATCACCAACATCATGTTCTTCCTAATCAGCTCAACAAGTGCTACTTTTTTTTTTTCATGTTTAAAGAAATAAACGAAATAAGCATATGAGCAGCACCGAAGCACTAATGTGTCCCAATCATCCAGATGAAGATAATAGACCTTTTCCTTGACATCATCATTTCTTCTCTCCCAGGAAATCAAGAATCTGAACCCACAGCTTTCCAACTATGAGTGTCCTCTGCTCTTGCTGATGTTACTGGATTCTTAAACTGATCAATAAATCGATTAAAGCACAAATGTGTAGTGAACAAAGGTGCTACATTTTGAAATGCACAAAACATGTAATTTCAATCGAGTGTTCAAGGAAAGGGGAAATAACTCTGCTCAGGACGCATGGTGTGAATCATGCAAGTGTCCTTCAAAGAAGAGTGAATATACCACCAATGGTAGTTGTATATGGCAGTATAAGATTCCAACCTGATGTCACATGAGAGACGGGATTGGTTAGTCAAGACAACTGCAAACAGAATCTGAGTTGTTCAGTGTGGCCCCTGAAAACAGCACAGCTCTGGGGTTAAGCAGCATTCATCCGCTGTGGGGCTGCAGGGGTGGAAAGGGTTTTGCATGCAGTCTCACATGGGCTACCTGGGGGTGCAGTGGTAAAGAAAATATACCTACAAATGCAAGAGCTGCAGGAGACACAGGTTAATCCCGAGGTCAAGAAGGGCCCTGGAGGAGGAAATGGCAGTGTTCTTGCCTGGAGAATCCTATGGACAGAGGAGCCTGGTGGGCTACAGTTCATGGGGTCGGGATCGCAAGATCAGACACTATTTATCAACCGAGCACACACACACACACATACAACAAAAGTGAACAGTGTTTACTAAAGAAAGAGCACTGATGGTGTTTACAAAGCATGGGGTCTGTGGTGTCCGACTAAGGGGGCTATTCTCCAGCTCAAACCCCAGAAGCAGAGGCCTCGCTGCAGGTGCAGAGTTACCTAAAGTTCTGCGTGAAAGTTCCTCATCAGACATTTTTCAAAGCAATACTCATTGAATGGTACCAATTGATTTGAAAAAAGGAAAATATTTGGCATCATGTAGGTCATGCCCCTCGAACAGACAAGAGACCAGGAAAAATGTATAAGGGGGATGGGAAAGGTTAGGCAGTCCTAGACCACTCTGGAGACCTCTGGTAGGCTCCTGAGGACATGGAAGGCTGCGTGCAGCTGAAAGGCTGTGGAGTGAATGGGAAGACAAAACAGGGCACTGGGCACGTTCCCTGCCAGGGCTCATTGTAAGCTGCACGCACCTTGAATGCACGTTACAACCACACACGGCTCTCCAAGGTCAAGATATTGGTGTCCTTTGACTCAAGTTGTTGACAGAATCCAGAAAAATGTTGATTGATGTCTATGCTATACTCCCTTCATGGATGACTGCCTTGTGTGCTAAAGGGGCTTGCATGCCTCAGTGAAGCTATGAGCCATTTCGTGTAGGGCCACCAATGACAAATGTGTCACTGTGAAGAGCTCTGACAGAACATGATATATTGTAGGAGGAGAGTGTCAAACCACTCCAGTATTCTTGCTGTGAGATCCCCATGAGCTGCGTCAAATGGCAAAGAGATATGACACTGAACGTGAGTCCCCCAGGTTGGAAGGTGTCCAGTGTCGCTACTGGGAAGGTGTGGAGGACAACTGCTAATAGCCCCAGAAAGAAGGAAGCTATGCTCACTTAGGTCTCACCCGAGCAAGGCAGCCTAAAACAAGAAGCAAAACTAAGAAACAGGAAAAAAGTAACTGAGCAGAGGGACTTCGCTAGGGGCCCAGTGGTTCAGAATCCGCCTGCCAATGCAGGGGACACAGATTGAATTCCTCATCTGGGAAGATTCCACATGCTGTACAACAAGCAAGCCCATGCACTCCATCAGCTGTGCTTGAGGTAAAGAGCCCGGAAGAGAGAACCGTCACCACGAGTCACACCACTACAAGAGCTTAAAACTTCTAAGAGAAAAAGCTGCAGTTTGAATAATGAAAGCAACATTACGAACCAGGCAGGACATACGAACCATTAAATTTTTATTTTCACTTTATTTTGCTTTACAATACTGTATCGGTTTTGCCATACATTGAAATGTTGAAAGAGACATGTGTACCCCAATGTTCATCGCAGCACTGTTTAGAATAGCCAGGACATGGAAACAACCTAGATGTCCATCAGCAGATGAACGGATAAGAAAGCTGTGGTACATATGCGCAATGGAGTATTACTCAGCCATTAAAAAGAATACATTTGAATCAGTTCTAATGAGGCAAATGAAACTGGAGCCTATTATACAGAGTGGTTAAAAAATTATTTTCAAGGATCTTTATCCAGTTGACGATATATCAAATCCTGGGGAATAGGGATATATGACAAGTGGACTGCATTTAACCAATGTGGATGTACAAACACTTAGAAGTTTGCAGGGGGTTAAGGAGTAGCAAGGAAGAGTGAAAGAATAAATGACATGGCTGATTGACATAAGAAACAAGAGAACTAACACATCTGTCTCCTCACATAGCTACCCCATGTACGTGTGTGTGTGTTTGTGTGTATATGAGATTAAAAACACTTAAATTTCTGCTCTAAGTGATTGACATGTAAGTGTGAAGTACTATTCAGTTCAGTTCCATAGTCAAAATGCTGTTCATTATATCTTTCTTTAAGCCATAGGAGGTCTTCAGGTAATTACAACTGAACAGAAAAATGCATACAAAAAGAGAGAAAAAAAAAAAACCAGTAGAACTTCAGTCAATTAAAGCCTTAAGTTTTAATGTGATATCGGCATATGTTGAGGACTCTGTGGCCAGCATTTACCCAGTGATTATTTATTTTGGCTCCAAAATGTAACAAAACTAATGTCTTGCTATTTTAGACATCCTTTGTGAAAATCAACAGAATATATAATATTCTAATGATCCATAAATGGATGAGAAATTCTATTTCCACAAGCTTCTGAACCATGAACACTTTGTTTAGGACACAAACTTGTTGAAGGCTAGTCATATGATCTTCATGTTCCTACTATCTTTAACCTTGCCAAAAATAAAGGCACCAAGAATGGGGAAACACAAACCAACACACACACACACATCTGCTCTTGTGGAAGGGACAGGAATATACAAATAGATTTTGGATATGCTTACAAATTGTGGTGTTGGAGAAGACTCTTGAGAGTCCCTTGGACTGCAAGGAGATCCAACCAGTCCATCCTAATGGAGATCAGTTCTGGGTGTTCATTGGAAGGACTGATGCTGAAGCTGAAACTCCAATGCTTTGGCCACCTCATGCGAAGAGCTGACTCATTTAAAAAGACCCTGATGCTGGGAAAGATTGATGGCAGGCTGAGAAGGGGATGACAGAGGATGAGATGGCTGGATGGCATCACCGACTCAATGGACCTGGAGTTTGGGTGGACTCCAGGAGTTGGTGGTGGACAGGGAGACCTGGTATGCTGCGGTTCATGGGGTCACAAAGAGTCGGACATGACTGAGTGACTGAACTGAGCTGAATACCTACAAAAGATATTCAGTAGAAAATAATAATCATACAGAGAAGACTTTTGGAGAAATTGTGAATTCATATGCCAAATAGAAAAAAAAGAAAAACAAGCTTCGACCCCCTCATTGCTCCTTGTTTTACAACTGACACAGAGAGACTCATAGACCTGTATGTAAGACCAAAAGCAAGAAAGACTCTAGAGGCAAAACACAGGCAGATATTCTGTGACCAACATTAGGTGGTTACTGATTAGAATATATGCCAACCAGGATCCCACACTGGGAACAGTACGCTAGTAACTAAGCCTCAGTCAAAATATTTACATCTCTGAGAGACACCCTTAAGAAAGCACAAGAGAAGCCAGCAAGTGGGGAAAAATATTGGCACATCTATATCTGAAAAGGGACTCTATCCAGACTATATTAAAAACCTAAAAATTTAAAAAAAAACATAATTCACTCAGGAATGAACAGATGATTTGCAGAGATACTTAACAGAGAAAATAGACACACAGCAATCCCACCACTTTATTCATTCAGGAAATGAAAGTTACTACTGTAACTGGACACAGTCACACCCTTATTATAATCTCTGAAATGAAAACAACTGACCATATTGAGTCCTGGCAAGGATGGAGCAATGGAAAGTCTCATCTCCTGTTGGCAGAAGTTGAAAATCAGAAGGCATTGAGATCGAGCAGTTTCACATCCAAGTCTCTACCCACAAGACAACACGGTCAGTTCCTTACAAAGACTTGTCTATGAACACGTATCCATCAACACTGGAATGGATAAAAATGGGACATATCCTGACAATAGTTTGCAGGGGCAATGGTAATGGAGTCTATAAAAATATATAGACGTTTATTCAAATAAATATGCTGAGGGAAAGAAGTCGGAAACACGCACTCAGGAGGAGTGGAATAAGGCACACAGTACTATTTATAAAATGAATAATGGACAAAGATTGAAAAGTAAAGATTGTACAACAAAGGAGGGGAAAGCCAATATTTTTATAACTTCAAAAGGAGAAATACAATTATGAGTACCTATACGGTATACCTGTAACAACAACAACAAAAAAATTGTACATCAACTATGCCACAATTTCAACATAAAAAAACAGAGACCCCTAGGAGGAATTCCCTGAAAACTGATTCCTGTAGAGATACTACATATTTATCTTCTTAAACAGGACAGTACCATCTTTAGTTTTAGAAAATAAACTTAAAGAGACCTCTTCAGTGTGAAAGGAATAACACAGTTCAGTTCAGTTCAGTTGCTCAGTCATGTCCGACTCTTTGTGACCCCATGAATTGCAGCACGCCAGGCCTCCCTGTCCATCACCAACTCCCGGAGTTCACTCAGACTCACGTCCATCGAGTCGGTGATGCCATCCAGCCACCTCATCCTCTGTCGTCCCCTTCTCCTCCTGCCCCCAATCCCTCCCAGCATCAGGGTCTTTTCCAATGAGTCAACTCTTCACATGAGGTGGCCAAAAAAATAAAGTCTGACACTGTTTCCACTGTTTCTCCATCTATTTCCCATGAAGTGATGGGACCGGATGCCATTATCTTAGTTTTCTGAATGTTGAGCTTTAAGCCAACGGTTTCACTCTCCTCTTTCACCTTCATCAAGAGGCTCCTTAGTGCTTCTTCACTTTCTGCCATAAGGGTGGTGTCATCTGCATATCTGAGGTTATTAATATTGCTCCCGGCAATCTTGATTCCAGCTTGTGCTTCTTCCAGCCCAGCGTTTCTCATGATGTACTCTGCATATAAGTTAATTAAGCAGGGTGACAATATACAGCCTTGGCATACTCCTTTTCCTATTTGGAACCAGTCTGTTGTTCCATGTCCAGTTCTAACTGTTGCTTCCTGACCTGCATATAGGTTTCTCAAGAGGCAGGTTAGGTGGTCTGCTATTCCCATCTCTTTCAGAATTTTCCACAGTTTCTTGGATCCACAAAGTCAAAGGCTTTGGTATAGTCAATCAAGCAGAAATAGATGTTTTTCTGGAACTCTCTTGCTTTTTTGATGATCTAACAGATGTTGGTAATTTGATCTCTGGTTCCTCTGCCTTCTCTAAAACTAGCTTGAACATCTGAAATTCCATGGTTCGTGTATTGCTGAATCCTGACTTGGAGAATTTTAAGCATTACTTTACTAGCGTGTGAGATGAGTTCAATTGTGGAGTAGTTAGAGCATTCTTTGGCACTGCCTCTCTTTGGGATTGGAATGAAAACTGACCTTTTCCAATCTTGTGCTTAATAAGATTCAATGTACTTCTCATCTGTGGTAAATGCAGAACCAAGACAGTGCTGTGTATTGGTGGCGGACCAGAAAAGAGATTGACTGATGTTAACAGACACCTTCCTTGTTAGGTTACAGGAGAGTGGCACACCATTTACGCAGCTGCAGATAACAAGGAGAAGATTGTGAAAGGGGGCCCGCTGAGGTGTTACTACCATCAGATTGAATGTATCAACGACTGCAAATACCCCTCCCTTACATTTTACGCCAAGTAAGCACAATCTGACCCAGCTGAAAACAAGCAGTCTGTTGATTTCTGACATGGGGTCCCGTCTCCAATGTGCAGTGAGAGGTGTGAGTCATGGCTGTGAAGTTGGGTGTGTGAACTCTATTCACGGAAGGGTGTCCTCAAGCCCTGGGAAATGAACAGTCAGAAGGAATGTCTTGTCTGTTTGGTTTTCAGGGATGACAGGAGATGCCAGTTATTCACAGAAGCGCTAAAGAGACAAGAAGGAGATGTTTATGTCATAGAGTGTGAGTGTTTGAGCTTTTCAGAAGAGATGTCTTCCAGAAAACCATGGAACATGTTTAGATGGATAGTCTCTGTTTCATCCAAGACAACTAGATGTCTGGATGGGTGAACTATTTCCTGTACTCATTACCAATGCAACCTTGGAAAAGCCATTTAACTTTTCAGCAATCAATTCTGTCCCACAACACCAGGATGAGGTGCAAGGTTGGAATGTGGCCACTGATGGTCTCTGAGAAAAAGCTCCAGAACACTGACTCCTCATGTTCCTTGGGCATGGAGAAGTGTGATAACCTACTTAGGACTGTAACAACTCTCTCAAAATTTTTTTTGTTTCATTTGACCTACACGATCAAATTTGCAAAAACTAAAGAAATTCTTTAAATATTAAAGGTTCTTCATTAGCAAGTTTAGTAAGTAGAACATGATTAACTTAAAGCCCCCCAAATTACAACAGCTAAAATAAGAGCCCAAAAGTTTAAACTAATTTTACAGAATTGAAAGGGACTTTATACCATAGACTTCTATCTCTATAGCTTAAAATAAGGAGAAATAATTCTCAAATACACATATCAATCTATAATTTGAAAGCCGTATTAACAGAGATTCTATCTCTGTAGTTGAAAATAACAGAAAATAATTCTCAAATATTAATATCAATATTGTAATATATTAAGTGATCAAGTGTCCATATATTTCACTTTCATGGAAAAAATGTAGAACGGAGGACTCTAATCTCTGTCTGATGAATCTTTTCTAATTTCAACTGTGGACACACAGCCACAGGATCTAATCTGAAATCACTGCAGAGTGTATATGTCCAACATTTCACAATAGACTCATTTGTACCTCTTTTTTTAAGCTCTTGTCCTAGGAAATAACTCTGGATTGGGCATTAACTTTCATTGTACTATGATTCATTCAAATTCTTAGAATTCCTTTCTAACCATGACTGCACCTCCATGTTGGATCACAAAACTCTTGAAAATTTAACAGTTGGAGCTTGTGAGCTGGTATGAGACGGCTGAGGTTCAACACTTAACTACAGCTGCAATGAGAAACGTTGCCTCGTCCACCAACTGCTGAGTCTAGAAGGCTGGAAGTCTTTCATCTTCAGAAGAAAGGGGTGTGGAGAAAGTTTTCCTAGTTCGCCAGCTGTCTGAACTGGTTTCAGCAACACACCGCTAGAAATGTCAGTGAGACAAGGTTCACCGTCCGAGGGACGACTGATGATAGCATGTGAAGAAGAAGACGCGGTCAAATGAAAAGAAAAGAAGTTGATCATATTGAGGCTTGATTTCTTCTTTTTCTGTTACAGTCACGGGTACCAATGTTTTGCAGTTGACTTATGTGTCGGACAACATGGTGGTAACTTATTTTGAAAATGATGATGGAGAGAAGATCACAAAAATAACTGAAGGTGTTGGTACACACTGTAGTTGATCCAGTACAAAGTAGATGTGTTCCTATGATCAGCATTTTTATACTAATGTGAGAAGTACACAGATACTTTATATTATGGCTTCGCTGCTGTTCAGACAGGAAAGAACTCACCTGCAATGTAGGGCACTTGGATTCTCTCCCTGGGTCAGGAAATCCCTGGGGGAGAGCATATGAACCCACTCCAGTATTTTTGGCTGGAGAACCCCATGGACAGAGGAGACTGGCAGGCAAGAGTTCATGGGATCAGAGTCAGATAGGACTGAGCAACTAACCGTAGCCCACCATATGAAGAAGCCCAGAACAGACGTGTGTTTACACAGAGAATTCAGACTTCATGTGACATGAGTCAGGGATATAGAAAGTCTGTCTACGAGAAAAATGAGGACATGTACCTACTGGGAATTCTATCAGATGGCATTTTTAAACATGAGATACACTTGTCCCAGATTCCAAATGAAATACTCCAGGAAGCTCCATGAGTTTCTCACCAAGTATCACACAACAGAGTTGCCAGGTCCTAATGCCAAAGAGAACCAAGGTTTACGTCTGAGTTTAGCTGGCTCACAGGTCACGGCCATGGCTGCATTCATCTCTACAACAAACTCTTTCTTCTTTGTCACAATGTTTAAAATACTGCCCGAACTTGAACGCTAAGCTCTGCAAATACCTCTCGATGACACTGAATTCCGCAGAGGAAGTGTGGACAGGCACGTCAATCATTCTGCCATCGCGCAATCCCCTGGGTTCTCTGACATCCCGTTATCCTTTCTGCTACTATATGGGCATCGGAGGTGGATGGCTGTTCTGTGTCGTATTTGAGGATGACAAAGCCTGAACGAATCCCTGAGTGGGCCATGCGATGTTTTTACCAAATGTGGGTTCTTGCTGCCCGCCTTTCAAAAGCCAACTAAGAGCCCAGCTTCGTAGGAAGGAATGCCTGCTTTCATTCATATGCTGAAAACAAAGTGGGAGGGTCGACTTCTGTCCAAAGGCTGACTGCCCCACCCCACAACTGGCAACCAGTGGGGCAGGAGCTCTTGTAAACAGAGGGAGGGGGCTTCTTGCAGAAACAGCAGTCAGCTCTGACAGTCGTTTTGAAATTGGCCGTGAGCGGGTGACCAGCATTATCTTGATGTATTCGGTACAGTTAATCTTCAGTTCCAGGGTCGCTATGTTCCCATCTCCTGGACGTCAGTTCTCTAAATCGTGGCAGCTTCTGTCGTGGCTGCAGTCTGGTTATCAGGTAGTAAACTTGTCCACTAGGTGGGGGTTTCAGTGTCTGTAAGACAGCTCGCAGGATATGACCCAGAGTAATATCTACTGCCCTTGCAGAGGAACCACAAGTCCTCGTCTTTGCTTCATGACTACATTATCATTATTTCATCTCCTTTGTCTGTTTTCCTTTGCTATCTACATCCTCAATTCTCTGATTAAACGTATTCTTTGACTAAAATCTTTCACAGACAAAAGGCAGGCAGAAAATGTCAGAGGTGGGGCAAGGAACGTAAGGTCCTGCACCGTCTCATTGGGGGGTCAGTGTGCTTTTGATAATTCCGAATCATTCCCCTCTCCATTCATTGCATGAGGGTTCATGAAAACCCCAGGGATGGAATTCTAGAATGCACACAAAGTGAGCAGGAAGAGTTAGAGTTGGAAAGAATTCTGAGTCTCAGACTCGCCATGAACTTCTTCAGTGTACCACAAAGTATTGCATCTCACTGTGAGCTTAAGCTCACAGGTGAATGATCTGTAGCTCACTCAGTACTTGTGAGAATGGGAACGTGATAACATGTTAACCATGTGGACTTCACCCCATGGAGAAACCGGAAGACCTGTGAGCACACTCAGGCACGTCTGTGGAACACTACCTGGAGAGCAGGGTTTAGGTGATGGGGAGAGAATGGTGCTGCTGAGTCTTACTGGACACTACAGGTAGGAGCCAGGTGACTCTCTGTAACAATAAAGGATTCTCATGCACACCTCTTATGCCCTGTTTGCTATGAAATCCAGGCAGAGGAGACAGCTTCGCTCAAGAAGAACTTCAGAAGTATCAGGAGCTGAACAGTAAAAGGGGGATTCCAAATGAAAATATAGAAAATGTCATCGAAACAGGTAAAGCCCCAGAGGACAGCAGGTATCGGAAATGAAAACACATCACTAGGACATTCCTATCAAATTTCCCTTTCGCAGAGACATCTGTTATAAAAGCTGCTTTGAAATAATCCTTGGAAACAGAGGCATGTCAGTGGCCATCTTTCCCCTTATTCATTCTCTTTCACAGACAACTGTCCTCCACAAGAACAGAGAACATCAGTTGGGTGAGTAGACAGGTGACAGGTAGCAACACTGAGTTTGTTTTCTGTAGGTTAACATTTTTTGGGGGAAGGGGGGCGGGAGGGTATTTTTAACTGCTTTAAGAATGGGATACATACGCAATGTCATATTACCCAGTCATGAAAAAGAATGAAATACTGTCATTTGCAGCAACGTGGAAGGACCTAGAGATGGTCTTACTGGGAGAAGTTAAGTCAGAAAGAGAAACACAAATATATGCTATCACTTCTATGTGGAGTCTAAAGCATGATGCACACGAACCATTCATAAAACAGAATCAGACTCTCAAACATAGAGAAAATTAGTGGTTACCAAAGGGTAAATTAGGAGTTTCAGATGAGCAGATACCCAGTAAAATATATAAAATAAACTAAAAAGATCTACAATGAACTATAGTCAATGTCTTGTAGTAACATAAAAGAAGAAGAATTGATAAAAAGGTATACATTTACCTACACACACACACAAACACACACACACACACACACATATGTATTAATGAGGGTTTCCAAGGTGACTCAGAGGTCAAGAAACTGCCTGCCAATGCAGGAAACACAGGAGAGGCTGGTTCTATCCCTGGCTCAGGACGACCCCTTGGAGTAGGAAATGGAAACCCCATCCAATATTCTTGCCTGGAAAATCCAATGAACAGAGGAGTCTGGCAAGATATAGTCCATAGGACGCAAAGTTTGGGACACACCTTAGTGACTCGGAAACAACAAATGTTTAGATGAATTACTTTCCTCTATACATGACACTAATGCCACATAAAGCATCTGTCTACAATGCGGGAGACCCAGGTTCGATCCCTGGGTCAGGAAGATCCGCTGGAGAAGGAAATGGCAATCCACTCCAGTACTATTGCCTGGAAAAGCCCATGGACAGAGGAGCCTGGTAGGCTACAGTCCATGGGGCCGCAAAGAGTTGGACATGACTGAGCAACTTTCCTGTTCCTGTAATACAGCATTGTGCATCAACTACACATCAATAAAAATCAATTTTCAAGAAGAATGGGATGACAGAACATTTCACATTGCCGCTGGCCAAAAGCTCAGACTTCCTTAAGTATTTGGATTAGATATCTAAAGACTGACATGGTCTAGACTCCACAGAATGATGCTTTGAGGACAACGGGGGTGGTGTGATGCCCTGAGCTGTGAGTTACGATGATTGCTGGGGAATCCCACTGGGAACGACTTGGTAGCCACTACACATCCCTGATGAAATATGAGCCTACAGAAGTCACTTAGTTTACAATCTCCTACATTTCACAGCTCTGAATACGTAATGTAGTACCTCTCAACATAAGACTTGATACCAGACTGCTCACAACTAATTTCACCTGGTGGTAGTTCTGTGCAACCACACAGGGGCAAACACACACAGATGAACTTCTGCAGAATGAATCGCGTAGGAAAACTTCTACACTGTTTCCATTAAAAACGGTTTTTCTTTTATAATTCCACCTCTGGGCAATATCATATTAACCCCAGAAAGCTCAACAACCTTTTACTCTCCTTTCAGGCTCAAAGAAAAAAATGAAGGAAGAATACCGGCAGCATCGAAGCAGGAATGTGTCCCAATCATACGTATGAAGATAATGGACCTTTCCCTTGAAATCATCATTCCCTCTCTCCCAGGAAATCATGACCCAGAACCCACGGGTTTCCAACTAGGAATGTCCTCTCTTCTTCCGGATGTTACTGGATTCCTAATCTGATCAATAAATTCATTCCTGCATATATGTGTAGTGAACAAACTTCCATTGGCCAATGTGCACAACACATAAATTCAACTATGAAGAAAATCGTCCTTTGTACAACAAAGGAGGAGGTAACTCTGTTTAGGACATGTGGTGTGAGTTCTGCAAGTGTGTTTCCGAGAAGAGAGAAAAACCCACAGAGGGTAGTTGTATATGGTGACATAAGGTTCCTATCAGATGTCACGGGAGAGATGGAATTGCTTAGTCAGACAACTTCAAAAAGAATCTGAGCTGTCCTGAGGAACACATGAGAACAACTCAAGTATGGGGTTAAGCAGTGTTCATCGGCTGTGAGGTTGCAGGGGCTGGTAAGGATTTTGCAGCCTGCAGTCTCCCAGGGGGCACAGTGGGAAAGAATACACCTACTAAGGCAGGAGACACAAGGATAAACTTTGATCCCTAGGTCGAGAAGATGCCCCAGAGGAGGAAATGGTAATCTGCTCCAGGATTCTTGCCAGGTGAATCCCACAGACGGAGGAGCCTGGTGGGCTACTGTCCATGGGGTCACAAGAGTCAGACGCAATTTATCAACTGAGCACACACACACATACAACAAAACTGAACAGTGTTTACTAAAGAAAGAACACTGATGGTGTTTACAATGCACGGGGTCTCTCGTGTCCAACTAGGGGGTGCTACTATCCAGCTCAACCTCAGAAGCAGAGGCCTTTATGCTGATGCAGATGCAGAATTACCTAAAGCTCTGCATATAAGTTCCTCATCAGACATTTTTCAAAATAATAGTCATTGATTGGTGCCAACTGATGGGAAGAAAATAGCATCATGGGTACCCAATAGATCATGCAACTGGACCAGACAGTTCTGTTCAGTTCAGGCACTCAGTCCTATCCATCTCTTTGCGACCCCATGGACTACAGCACTCTAGGCCTCCCTGTCCACCACCAGCTCCCTGGGTTTACTAAAACTCATGTCCATTGAGTCGGTGATGCCATCCAACAATCTCATCCTCTGTCATCCCCTTCTCCTCATGCCTTCAATCTTTCCCAGCATCAGGGTCTTTTCAAAAGAGTCAGCTCTTTGCATCAGGTGGCCAAAGGGCTGGAGTTTCAGCTTCAGCATCAGTCCTTCCAATGAACACCCAGGACTCATGTCCTTAGGATGGACTGCTTGGATCTCCTTGCAATCCAAGGGACTCTCAAGTGTCTTCTCCAACACCACAGTTCAAAAGCACCAATTCTTCGGCACTCAGCTTTCTTTATAGTCCAACTCTCACATCCATACATGACCACTGGAAAAACAATAGCCCTGCCTAGATGGACCTTTGCTGGCAAAGTAATGTCTCTGCTTTTTAATATGCTGTCTAGGTTGGTCATAACTTTTCTTTCAAGGAGTAAGCGTCTTTTTATTTCATGGTTGCAGTCACCATCTGCAGTGATTTTGGAGGACCTCCCATGCAAGAAAAAAACAAAAAACAAAAAAACAGTTTGAGTATTCTTTGGTGGGACCAGAAAAGAGACCAGGAAAAATGTTTAAAGGAGATAGGAAAGATGAGGCAGTCCTAGATAACTAGACAACTAGGGCAGTCCTAGACAGCCCATGTTTCTGTCATGGGCTTCTGAGGATAAGGAAGGCTGGGTGCACCTGAAATCCTGCAGGAGTGAGAGGAAAGGCAAAATCAGGCACCGGGCACCCACCTTGCCAGGGCTCTTTGTAAGCTAGATGCATTTAATTGCTTGTAACAACCACACTGTGGTCTCCAAGGTCAAGATATTTGTATCCATTAACTGGAGTTGTTGACAGAAAATGGAACAGTAGTGGTTGACGACTAAGCTATACCCTCTCCTGGATCACTGCCTTGTGTGCTGAAGGAGCTGGCATAACTCAGTGAAGCTATGAAACTTTTCGTGCAGGGCCACCCAAGGCAGGACAGACCATAGTGAAGAGTTCCGAGAGAACGTGACCCACTGGAGGAGCGCGTGGCCAACCGCTCCAGTATCATTGCTGTGGGAACCCCATGAGCTGTATAAAAAGGCAAACAGACATGACACTGACAGATGAGCCCGCCAGGTTGGAAGGTGTCCAATATTGCTGCCGGGGAAGAGTGGAGAGCGACTCCTAATAGCCCCAGAAAGGATGAAGCTGCTACTGCTGCTGCTAACTCGCTTCAGTACTGTGTCTGACTCTGTGCGACCCCATAGACGGTACCCCACCAGGCTCCTCCATCCCTGGATTTCTCCAGGCAAGAACACGGGAGTAGGTTTCCATTTCCTTATCTGCAGCCAGCATTTATTCAACAGTTATGTGTTTTGGCTCCAAAACGTAGCAAAACTAATGTCTTGCTCTTTCAGACACCCTCAGTAAAATGAAACACACACTACTCTGGCTTCCCTGGTGCCTCAGCTGGCAAAGAATCTGCCTGCAGTGCAGGAGTCTTGGGTTCAGTTCTTGGGTTAAGAAGATCCCATGGCGAAGAGAATGGTTACCCACTCCAGTATTCTGGCCTAGAGAATTCCAGGGACTCTATAGTCCATGGGGTCACAAAGAGCTGAATGTGACTGAATTACTTTCACTTTTGAATATCCATAAATTGATGAGAAATCCTATCTTCTCAAGCTTGTGAACCATGAAAGCTTTGCTTTTGAGACAAACTTGTTGAAGGCCATGCATGTGATCTTCACGTTCTAACTGTCTTTAGTAAGTAAGTGAAGTCGCTCAGTCATGTCCAACTCTTTGCGACCCTATGGACTCCCAGCCTGGACCCCCAGGCTCCTCTGAACATGGGATTTTCCAGGCAATAGTACTCGAGTGGATTGCCATTTCCTTCTCCAGCAGATGTTCTCAACCCAGGGATTGAACCCGAGTCTCCCGCACTATAGACAGACGCTTTACCGTTCTAACTGTCTTTAAGACTGCCCCCCCAAAATGAATCAAGAATGGGTAAACACAAACCAGAACACAAAGAAATCTGCTCTAGGGGAAGGGATGGGAATATAGAGACAAACAGATTTTGGATACAGATGCAAAGGAGATTCAGAAGAAGATAATAATTTTATAGGGAAAACTATTGGAGAAATTGGAAACGCACATGCAAAAAAGATACCAAGAGCTCAATCCTTTCATTGCTCCATGCTTGACAATTTACGCAGAAACTCATAGACCTACATTTAAGAGCAAAAGCAAGAAAGACTCTAGAGGTGAAGCGGTGGATAATCTCTGACTAAAGATTAGGTTGTTACTGATTAGAATGTATACCAACCAGGATCCCACACTGGGAACAGAACGTGAATAATCAAGCCTCAATTAAAATATTTACATCTTTGAGGGACAAGCTTAAGGAAACACAAGAGAAGCCAGCAACGATGGGGGAAATCTATTGGCATATCTCCATCTGAAAAGAGACTCGTGTGCAGAATGTGTTGAAAAACGTAATAACTTCATAGAAAACAAACAAATAATTCACTCAGTGATGAACAAGTGACTTGCAGAGACACTTAACAGAGAAAATAGACAAACGGCAATTCCACCTCTTTATTCTTTCAGGAAATGGAAAGTACCATGGAAACTGGATACAATCACACATTATTATAATAATAAAATGAAAATGGCTGACCCCACTGAGTCCTGGCAAGGATGGAGCAATGGAAAGTCTCATTCCCTGTTGGCAGGAATCGAAAATCAGAAGGCATTGAGATCCAACAGTTCCACGCCCAAGTCTCTCCCCAGAAGATAAGATGGCTCACTTCCGTACAAAGACTCGTCTATGAACATGCATCCGTCCACACTGGCATGGATAAAAATGGGACATATCCTGATGATACTATGCAGGGGTAATGGGAACAGTCTATAAAAAAATATAGATGTTTATTCAGACAAATATGCGGAGGGAAAGAAGTTGGAAACACACACGAGGAAATGGAAGTTGAGATACAAAGTGCTATGTATAAGATAAATAATGGACAAAGATTATCTGAAAAATAAAGATTGTACAACACAGGGAATAAAAAAACCAATATTTTTATAACTTCACAAAGAGAAATAAAATTATGAATACCTCCTATAAGGTACACCTGTAACAAAAAATATTGTGCATCAACTATATTTCAATTTCAATATTCAAATAATATAGACCTTTCTGAGGAATGCCCTGATAACTGATTCCTGGTAGACACCACATACTTATCTTCTTAAACTGAAGGCGCCATCATCAGTTTTAGAAAACAAGCTTAAACAGACCTCTTCAATGTGAAAGATATAACACAGGAGCTGTATAAGAAGCACAGAATGCCAAAATGCTCCGCTGCCAACCAGGATGTCAGAAGACCACATCTATGTAACCTACGTCTTGTGATTAAACACTGTTAGATCACTATGTACTCTGCCAAGAGATGGGTCCTATAAAAAGTGGAAGCAATGCACATTCTGTCCAGTAACTGGGCACCCTCAGATTCTGTAGAAGGACGATGAGAGTCAGAAGTTGCAGGTTCTGTTGCTGAGTCTTGTCCTTGTCCTGGTTTGTGCCGCCCAGGAAACTCCAGCTGAGATAGACCCCTCAAAGGTACCCAGCATGAGCTGATCTGCTAGAAGGTCTTGCTTGTTTGAGTGTGTGAGTGTGTGTTTGAGTGTGTGTGTCTGCGAGGTTGTGTGTGCACGTGGCACAGATATTCTTTTATATGTTTCTATACATGAACAGCTTGTATACATATCTTGGTCCACGTATCTACATGAGCATAATATCACCCTCTGTCTATCTGCTCTTTCCCTTTTTTTTTCTTTTTTAATCTTGTCTGTATGTTAAAAAAAAGTGCTATCATTCAGAAAGTTATGAACTGTGACAATCTTTATTGTCATTGTTTCATTTATTTCAAATAACTCTGAATTCTCTGCTAAAATCTCTGAATTTGATGTTTTCTGCTCCAACAGGAAAGACAATTTCATGTCGTGTTATTCAGCAAGGTAGGGGGTATAACTCCTCTTTGCTTAATAAGATTTAATTTACATCTTTTCTGTGGTAAATGCAGAAGCATAGTAGTGCTGTATATTGGTGAGTAACCAGAGAAGAGATGGACTGGCATTTATGAGCAACTTCTTTCTTAGGTTACAGGAGAGTGGCGCACCATTTATGCACCACAGACAACAAGGAGAAGGTTGTGGAAGGGGGCCCACTGAGGGGTTACTATCCTCAGACTGAATGTATCAATGACTGTGAATACGTCTCCCTTACATTGTATGCCAAGTAAGCACAATCTGCCTCCACAGAGAACATGACTTCTGACATGGGGTCTGGTCTCCATGTGCACTGAGAGGTGTGAGTCATGGCTGTGAAGTTGGGTGTGCAAACTCTATTCCAAGAAGGGTGTCCTCAAGCCCTGGGGAGTGAATGGTGATGAAGGAATGTCTTGTCTGTTGGCTTTTCAAGATTGACGGGAGATGCCATTTATCCACAGAAGTGCTAAAGAGAGAAGGAGGAGATGTTTACGAAATAGGATGTGAGTATTGCAGCTTCTCGGGTTGTCTTCCCCAAACCAAAGAACGTGTTCAGATTGATAGTCTCCGTTTCATCCAAGACAACTAGACGTCTAGATCGGTGAACTATTTCCTCTACTCATTACCAGGGCAACCTTGGAAAAGCCATTTAATTTTTTAACAATCAATTCTTTCCCGCAACACCAGGATGAGGTTCAAGGGTCGAATGTGGCCACTGATGGTCTCTGAGAAAAAGCCCCAGAACATTGACTCCTCACGTTTCTTGGGCATGGAGAACTGAAATAACCTACATAGGATAATAAGGACTTTTTCACAATTTTTTCTTTCACTTGACCTACATGATGAATTTTGCTTTAAGTAAAGAAATTCTTTAAATATTAAAAGTTTTTCATTAGCAAGTTTGGTAAGTAGAACAAAATTAACTTAAAGCCCTAAAATGACAACAGCTAAAATAAGAGTGAAAATTTCAAACTAAATTTTACATAATTTGAAAGGGACTTTTAGCATAGACTTCTATCTCTATAGCTTAAAATAACGAGAAATAATTCTTAAATAGGAATATTAATACATAACTTGAAAGGGTAATTAACATAGATTTCTATCTGTAATAAAATAACAGGAAATAAATCTCAAATATTAATATCAATACTGTAATATTCTATCCAGTGATCAAATGTCCATGTTTCATGATGACGGGAAAAAATATACAATAGAGCACTCTAATCTTGGTCTGCTGCATTTATTTTATTTTTCAGCTGTGGAAACACAGCCACAGGAAGAAATCTGCAATCATTTCAGAGTTTATGCGTCTGACATTTTGCCATAGACTCATTTGTGCGTCTTCAATTAGCCCTTCTACTACTAAATAACTCTGGATGATGTACTAACTTTGATTTAAATATCATTCATTTAAAATTTTTGAATTCCTTTCTAACCATGACTGTACTGGCAAACTGGGTCACAAAATTCCTGAATATTTAACAGTCAGCTCTTGTGAGCTCGCATGAGATGGTTGAGATTCAAACCTACTAGAGCTGCAATAAGCAACTTTGACTCATCCACCGACTGCGCAGTCTAGAAGACGGGAAGTCTTCATTCTCTTCAGGAGAAGGGGGTGCGGAGAAAGCTTTCCTAGTTTACTAACCAGTTGACTAACCAGTTCTAACAGCACATCGCTAGAAATCTCAGTGAGATAGAGTCAACCATCTGAGGGAAGACTGATGATTGCATGTGAAGAATAAGACACTCTCAAATGAAAAGAAGTTAATCATATTGAAGTTTGATTTTTTTTCCTTCTGTTATAGACACGGGTATAAATGTTTTGCAGCTGATTCATGTACCAGATAACATGCTGGTAACTAATTTTGAAAATGGTGATGGACAGAAGATCACAAAAGTAACTGAAGTTGCCAGTAGGTACTGTAGCTTACCCAATATAAACTAGATGTGTTCACACGATCAGTGTTTTTACAGAAAGGAGAGAGGTACACACATAACTTATATCAGGGCCTGACTGGTGGTTCAGATTGGAAAGAACCCACCTGCAGTGAGGGACACCTGGGTTTGATCCCTGGGTTGGGAAGATTCCCTGGAGGAGGGCACGGGAACCCACACGACTATTATTGCCTCGAAAATACCCATGGACAGAGGAGCCTGATAGGCTACAGTCCATGGGGTCACAAAGAGTTGGGCATGACTGAGTGACTAAGCACAGAACCTTATATGGAACACACTGGAACAGACGTGTGTTCACATGGAGAATTCAGACTTCACGGGACATGAGTCCGGGATATAGAAAGGTTGTCTGCTAGAAAAATGAGTAAACGTATCCACTGGGGATTCTATCAGATGGCGCTTTTAAAAATGAGATACACAAGTTCCCAAACCAATACAGTATTGTAAAGTAAAAAAAAATAAAATAATAAAATAATTTTTAAAATGAATTAAAAAATAAAATTAAAAAATAATAAAAGCAGAGCTCATTCAATTAAAAAAATAAATAAATTTAAAAATAAAAGCAGAGCTCAAGAACTATTAAAAAAAAATGAGATACACTTATCCCAGACTGCAAATGAAATATTCCAGGATGCTCCATGACTTTCTCGCCAAGTATCACACAACAGAGTTGCCGGGTCCTGACACCAAAAAGAACCAAGGTTTAACTCGGAGTTTAGCAGACTCACAGGTCCCGGCCATGACTGCATTCATCTCCACCACAAACACTTTCTTCTTTATCACAGTCATGAAAGTACTGCCTGAACCTGAACCCAAAGCTTGGCAAATACCACTGGACCGCATTGAAGACTGCAGAGGCAGTGCGGTCCGGAATGTCAGTCATTCTGAAATCTGGCCAATCCCTGGGTTCACTGACATGTCCCTCTATCCTTTCTCATATTATACCCTCACTGGAGATGGGTGGGTGTTGTGTCTGGTCTTTGAGGATGACAAAGCGTGAGTTTTTTCCTCAGTAGCATCTGTGATGTGATTACCAAAAGTGGGTTCCTGCTGCCCACCCTTCAAAAGCCAAATAAGAGGCCAGCTTCATAGAAAGAAAAGCCTTCTTTCATTCAGATGCCAACAACTGGGCAGAGGGTGGACTTCTGTACAAAGGCTGAATGCCCCACCCCACAACTGACATTCAGGAAGTTAGAGTTCTATAGACAGAGGCACAGGCTCCTTGCAGAAACAACAGAGTCAACTCAGACAGTCACTTTGAACTTGATTGGTGGTCTGACCAGCATCATCATCACTGTTTCAAGCACAGTTAATCGACAGCTCCAGGGTCGCTATAATCCCACGTCCTTGACGTCAATTCTCTGAATCGTGGCAGCTTATGTCACGGTTACAGTCTGGTCATCCTGAAGTTAACCTGTCCACTGGGTGTGGCTTTCAGTGTCTATAAGACAGCTCACAGGATGGCCCCAAACGGTATCTATTGCCCCTTGGGGAGGAAATAGAGGTCCTTGTCTTTGCTTCACGAACACACCATTGTTTGCTCCCTTTGACTGGCTTCCTTATTTCCCATGTTCTCACTGCTCTGCTTAAACTTATTCTTTGAGTAGAATCTTTCACAGACAGAAGGCAGGCCAAAATCATGCTGAGTGGAGCAAGGATCACAGGGTCCTGCACTGTCTCAATGGGGTCCGTGTGCTTCTGAAAAATCCAAATCATTCCCCCGCCGCATTCATTTCAGGAGGGATCATGAAAACCTCAGGGATGGACTTCTAGGATGTGGAAAAAATGGACAGGAAGAGTTTAGAGTTGGGGGGAGTTCTGAGTCACAGACTGTCCACGGCCTTCTTCGACGTTCCACGAAAGACTGCATCTCCCTGGGGCATGCTTAAGCTCAGAGCTGAATGATCTGTAGCTCACTCGGGAGCTGTGAGGAGTGGAACATGTTAACCGTGTGGACTCTACCGCCACGGACCCAGCTGAAGACCAGTGTGCACACTTGGGCACCTCTGTGGAAAACTATCTGGAGGGCACTGTCTAGGTGATGGTGGAGGGCAGCAGTGTTGGTGAGGCTTACCCATCACTACAGGTACGAGCCAGGTGACTCTCTATAACCTATGAAAGATTCTAAGGCACACCTCTTCCGCCCTGTTTGCTATGAAATCTAGCAAAAGGAGACAGCTTCACTCAAGAAAAACTTCAAAAGTATCAGGAACTAAACAATGAAAGAGGGATTCCAAATGAAAATATAGAAAATGTCATTGAAACAGGTAAAGCCCCAGAGGACAACAGGTATCTGAAATGGAAACACATCCCTAGGACATTCAATTCAAAATGCCCCTTGGCACAGACATCTTCGTAAAGAGCTGTTATGAAATAATTCTTGGAAATAAAGGCATGTCAACGGTCATTATTCCCCATATTCATTCTCCTTCTCAGACAATTGTCCTCCACGAGAACAGAGAAAATCAGTTGGGTGAGTAGAAATATACCACATATAACACTGAGCTTTTTTTCACTAGGTTAACACTTTGGCGGGGGGAGGCGTTCAGTGCTTTAACAATGAGATACATACAGAGTGGAGTATTGCCCACCCATGAAAAAAAGGATGAAATAGGCCATTTGCAGCAACATGCATGGAGCTAGAGATGATCTTCCTAAGCAAGTCACAAAGGAAAGCGAAACATGGTTTTATCACTTCCATGTGGAATCTAAACTACGATGCAAATGAGCCATTAATAAAACAGAAACAGACTCTCAACGGAGAAAAAACTAATGGTTACCAAAGGGGAAGCAGGCAAGGGGTAAATTAGCAAATACACACTAAAATATGTAAAATAAACAGCAAAGACCTACTGAAGAGCAGAGAGAACTATACCCAATGTCTTCTAATAACTTGAAGAAGAAGAATCTAAAAAAGTATACATTTATCTACATAGGACGCATGGTGTGAATCACACAAGTCTCTTTTCGAGAAGGGAGAATAAACCACAGATGGCACTTTTATATGGTGATATAAGCTTCTGACCAGATGTCATGTGAGAGATGGAACTGGTTAGTCAGACAACTACAAACAGAATCTGAGCTGTTCCAAGTGGCACCTGAAATAATAACTGAACTATGGTGTTAAGCAGCGTTCATCTGCTGTGGCGTTGCCAGGGGTGGTAAGGATGTTGCAGAATGCAGTCTTACATGGGCTTCCAGGAAGTGCAGTGGGGAAAAAAGATACACCTACAAAGAGAGGAGACACCTGAGCTGCAGGTTCAATCCCTGGGCCAAGGAGATGCACTGGAAGAGGAAGTAGTAGCCCCCTCCAGAATTCTCGCCTGGAGAATCCCACGGACAGAGGAGCCTGGCAGGCTAGAGTCCACGGGGTGGCAAGAGTCCGACCTGATTTCTCAGCTGAGCACACACACACAAACAACAGACATGAACAGTGTTTACCGAGAAAGAGCTCGGGTGGTATTTACAAAGCACGGGGTCTGCAGTGTCTGACTCGGGGCAGCCACTCTCCAGCTCAAATCCCGGAGGCAGAGGCCTTGATGCTGCTGCAGGTGCTGAGCTACCTACAGTTCTGCATAAAAGCCCCTCATCAGACACTTTTCAAAGTGATAGGCATGGATTGCTGCCAACTGATGGGCAAAAGGAGAATCAAGGGCACCCCCGCAGGTCATGACACTGGACCAGACAAGAGATCAGAAAAGTCTATAAGGGGTATGGGAAAGATGAGGCAGTCCTACACCACTCTGGAGCCCCCTGGTAGGCTCCTGAGGATGTGGAAGGCTGGGTGCAGCTGGAAGGCTGAGAAGTGACAGGGAAGACAAAACAGGGCACTGGGGATGTTGCCTGCCAGGACTCGTTGCAAGCTGCACGCACCTTGAATGCATGTTACAACCACACACGGCTCTCCAAGGTCCAGGTGTTTGTGTCCATTGACTCAAGTTGTCGACAGAAAATGGAACAGTATTGGTTGACGAATAAGCTGTGCCCCCTTCCTGAACTACTGCCTGTGTGCTGAAAGGCATGACTCAGTGAAGCTATGAGCCGTTTCGTGTAGGGCCACCAATGACAAACGTGTCACAGTGGAGAGTTCTGGCAGAACGTGAACGTGATTCCCTGGAGGAACGCATGGCAAACCAACTCCAGTTTTCTTGCTGGGAGAGCCGCATGAGCTGTGTCAAATGGCATACAGATATGACAGTGAAAGATGAGCCCTCCAGGTTGGAAGGTGTCCAGTATTGCTACTGGGGAAGAGTGGAGGGCAGCTGCTAATAGCCCTGGGAAGAGTGAAGCTATGCTCACTTAGGTCTCACCCAAGGAAGCCAGCCTAAAATGCAGGATACAGCATGCTTGGGGCTGGTGCACGGGGATGACCCAGAGGGATGTTGTGGGGAGGGAGGTGGGAGGGGGGTTCATGTTTGGGATCGCATGTACACCCGTGGTGGATTCATGTCAATGTATGGCAAAACCAATATAGTATTGTAAAGTAAAATAAAGTAAAAATAAAAAATTTTTTTAAAAAGTAAAAAATTAAACAACAACAACAACAACAAAAAGTTAAAAAAAAAAAAAAACCCAACTAATTCTAAGAAACAAACCAAAACCTCTGAGCAGAGGGACTTCTCCAGAGGCCCACTAGTTCAGAATCCACCTGCCAATGCAGGGGACACAGACTGAATTCCTCATCGGGGAAGATCCCACGTGCTGAATGACAAGCCCATGGACTTGTGTTTGTGCTAAAGAGCTTGAAAGAGAGAACTGTCCCCATGAGAAGCGCTCGAACTTCAAGTAGAGAAAAGCACTCAGAGCACAGCACTGAGGCCCAGTCTGTGTTTTTAAATTAAAAAAAAAAAAAAAAAACCTGAGCAGAGGTTATAAGAAGTATCACTACTGAGACACACCATTAAAAGTGTCTTAAAAATTCTAACAGGAAAAGGTGCAGATTGAATCATGAAAACAACAGTAGGAATCAGGTAAGAAACATGAACCATTAAAAAAATTCATCTGAAAAATTACTTTCAAGGAACTTTATCCAGTTGAGGCTATAGCAAATCCTGGGGAAGAGGGATCCTCTATCACAAGTGCATTACATTTAATCCACTGAATCTAGGAACTCAGGACTTTCCAGGGAGTTAACGAGCAGGAAGGTAGAGTCAGATAAAAAATGTCACTGGTGATTTACATAGGACACAAGTTAAATAATACATTGGTCTCCTCACGTAGTAAGCCCATGTGTGTGTGTGTGTGTGTGTGTGTGTGTGTGTGTGTGTGTGTTAGAGATAAAAGCACTTAAAGTTCTGCTCTAATCAATGGATAGGTGTATGTGCAATCCTATTCATCATAGTCACCATGCTGTTCATTACATCTTTCTTTAAATCACATGAGCTCTTCAGATAATACAGTAAACAGAAAAACACATACAAAAAAAAAAAAAAAGAAAGAAAGTAGAACTTACGTCAATTAAAGCCTTATGTTTGAAAGTAAATATCTACTTCTGTTGAAAACTCTGCAGCCAGCATTTACTCAAGGATTATTTCTTCTGGCTCCAAAATGTAGCAAAACTAATGTCTTGCTATTTCAGACACCCTTTGTGAAAATCAAAACATACATACAATACTCTAAGATGCATAAATGGATGAAAATCCTATTTTCACAAGCTTGTGAACCGTGAACATTTTGCTTTTGGCACAGATTTGCTGAAGGCTAGTCATATGACCTTCATCCTCTGACTGTCTTTACCTTGCCCAAAGGAAGGAATCTAGAGTGGGGAAAGATAAACCAAAACACAACCAAATCTGCTCCTGGGAAAGGGACAGGAATATACAGACAAATAGACTTTGGATACAGTAACAAAGGAAATTCAGTAAAATAATTATCGTATAGGGAAAACTGTCAGGGAAATTGGAAATTCATATGACCAAAAAAATAATAATAATAATCACTTCAGCCCATGCATTGCTACGTGTTTTACAAGTTACACAGAAAGACTCACAGACCTGTGTAAGACAGAAAGCAAGAAAGACTCTAGAGGCAAAACACACGTGGATACTCTGTGGCCAAAGTTTACACAGTTACTGATTAGGATATACACCAAGCAGGATCCCACACTGGGAACACTATGTTAATAGCCAAGCCTCAGTCAAAATATTTGCATCTTTGGGGGACAACCTTAAGGAAGCAGAAGAGAAGCCAGCGATGGGGGAGAGATATTGACACATCTCTATCTGAAAAGGGACTCATATCCAGAATATCTTAAAAACCTACAAACTACATAAAAAAATAAAACCTTAATAAACTCAGGAGTGAACAAATGACTTGCAGAGACACTTCACAAAGAGAATAGACAAATTGCAGCCGCCCCTCTGTATTCATTCAGAAAACGGAAATCACAAGTGTAACTGCATACCGCCACACACTTATTATACTATCTAAATGGAACACGACTGGGCGCATGGAATGCTGGCAAGGACAGAGCAAAGGCGACTCTCGTTTCCTGTAGGCAGGAATCAAGACTCAGAAGTCACTGAGACCCAGCAGTTCCACCCCTAAGTGACGACCCAGCCGATGAGCAGCTTAGTTCCTTAGAAAACCTGCCTATGGACATGTATCCATCAACACTGCAAAGGATAAAAGTGGGACATACCCTGAAGACACCATGCAGGGCCCATGGGAATACAAAAATTTAGGTTTTGCTCAAACGAACATGCTGACGGAAATAAGCCAGACACACACACACACAGATTCAAAGTTTGAAAAATTCTAAAGAATACCAATTAACCTATTGTGCCAGCAAACTGAGGAGTGGGTTCCCAAGTCTGGGCTGGGGGAGGTGGTTGAAAAGGGCAGAAGTAGGTATCATCAGGGAGCCCAAGGATAGTTTTGAAGCTGACAGATATACTCAGATACTAACTGGGGAAAAGGTTTCACAGCTCTATTCATCCAAAGTTTATCCACTGTACAATCAGAAATATGTGAGTTTCTGTTGTATGTCAGTTACATCTCAACCAAGAGTTTTAAAAACTCTTCTTTCAGTTCAGCTGTACAGCTCAGTTCAGTAACACAGGTCTAGTTTAATTTTTGTATTTTACAGCTCTAATCAGGATCCATGCATTTTCTTTTTTTATTATTACCATGGTCATCATTTCTTCTGCTAATGGATTCTGGCCCACAGTAGTAGACATAATGGTCATCTGAGTTAAATTCAGCCATTCCAGTGCATTTTACTTTGTTGATTCCTCAGATGTCGACGTTCACTCTTGCCATCTCCTGTTTGATCACTTCCAGTTTGCCTTGATTCATGGACCTAACATTCCAGGTTCCTATGCAATATTGCTCTTTATAGTATCTGACCTTGCTTCCACCACCAGTCACATCCACCACTGGGTGTTGTTTTTGCTTTGGCTCCATCTCTTCATTCTGGCTGGAGTTATTTCTCCACTGATCTCCAGTAGCATACTGGGCACCTACCAACCTGGGGAGTTCCTCTTTCAGTGTCCTATCTTTCTGCCTTTTCATACTGTTCATAGGGCTCTCAAGGCAGGAATACTGAAGTGGCTTGCCGTTCCCTTCTCCAGGGGACCACATTTTGTCAGAACTCTTCACAATGATCAGTCCGTCTTGGGTGGCCCTACACACCAGGGCTCATAGTTACACTGAGTTTAGACAAGGCTGTGGTCCATGCAACTAGACTGGTTAGTTTTCTGTGATGCTGGTTTTCAGTCTGTCTGCCCTCTGATGGAGAGAGGTAAGAGGCTTATGAAAGCTTCCTGATGGGATAGGCTGACTGAGGGGGATACTGGCTCTTGCTCTGATGGGCGGGGCCATGCTCTGTAAACCTTTAATCCAATTTCTGTTGATGGGTGGAGCTGTGTTCTCTCCCTGCTATTTGCTGCTGCTGCTAAGTCCCTTCAGTCGTGTCCAACTCTGTGAGACCCCATAGACAGCAGCCCACCAGGCTCCCCCATCCCTGGGATTCTCCCTGCTATTTACCTGGGGCCAAACTATGGTGGGGGTAATGAAGAAAATGGTGACCTCCCTCAAAACATCCCAGGCATGTACTGCCACAGTCCACGCCCCCAACCCTGCAGCAGGCCAACACTGACCCAGGCCGTCGCCAGAGACTCCCAGACACCCACAGGCATGTCTCCTATGGGGTCAGTGTTCATTTCTCTTGAGTCTTGGTACACAAGGTTCTGTTGTGCCCTCTGAGTATATTTCCCCGTCCTATGTAAGTTTTGTCTTCTCTATAGTGGGGTTAATGGTGACATCCTCCAAGAGGATTAATGCCATTCCCATACCGAGACCCTGACCGTGTGCCTGACCACTGCCGAACCGATGGGCCAAACTATGGAGGCTTCCCTGGTGGCTCAGATGGTAAAGAATCCGCCTGCAATGCTGGAGACCGAGGTTCGATCCCTGGGTCGGGAAGATCCCCTGGAGAAGGAAATGGCAACCCACACCAGTATGCTTGCTTGGAAAATTCCATGGACCGGTGAGCCTGGTGGGCTATAGTCCATGGGGTCCCAAAGAATCAGACACGACTGAGTGGCTTCACTTCACTTCACTCAAACTATGGTGGCGGTAATGAAGAAAATGGTGACCTCCATCAAAACATCCCAAGCATGCACTGCCACAGTCCATACCCACAACCCTGCAGCAGGCCAACACTGACCCACACCGTCGCCAGAGACTCCCGGACACCCACAGGCATGTCTCCTATGGGGTCAGTGTTCGTTTCTCTTGAGTCCTGGTGAACAAGGTTCTGTTGTGTCCTCTGAGTCTATTTCCCAATCTTTGTAAGTTCTGGCTTCTCTATAGTGGGGCTAATGGCGACCTCCTCCAAGACGATTTATGTCATAGCCACACCCAGAACCCCTGTCGGTGCGGTGGACCACAGCTGACATGTACCTCCGCAGGAGATGCCCAAACACAGTTCTGTCTCAGTCTCTGTGGGATCTCTGGTGAGCACAAGGTTTGTTTGGGCCCTCTGAGAGTCTCTGGCAGGAACAGGGTTTGATTCTAAATGCGAACTCGCCAGACTTACTGTCTTGCCGTCTTAGAAGACATGGAGTAGCCATCATCGTCAACAAGAGAGTTGTAAATGAAGTACTTGGATGCAGTTCAAAAACAACAAAATGGTTTCCGTTCGTTTCCAAGGCAATCCATTCAAATTCATGGCGATCCAAGTCTATGTACTGACCAGTAATGCTGAAGAGGCCGAAGTTGAATGGTTCTATGAAGACCTAAAAGACCTTCAAGAACTAACACTCCCAAAAGATGTCCTTTTCATTATAGGGGACTGGAATGCAAAAGCAGGAAGTCAAGAGACACCTGGAGTAACAGGTAGAGTTGGCCTTGAAGTACAGAATGAAGCAGGGCAAAGGCTAATTGCCGGGTCCAGCCCCGGTGAATCCAGGGAATTCAAAGCAAGGACGGCGCTGGCGAGGAAAGACTTATTTGTTTATTAATATAAGATTAGATTAAGAAACAATAGTATAGTAGGAAAATTAAGTGGAGAAAGAAGGCTGAATAACTTGGCTTACGGGGAAGGCCAATAAAGTTCCAGACAAGGAGCCTGCACTATCTATGCTGGGCCACCGGCGCCCACTTGAATATCTAAGGGTGCCCCTCCTTAAGCTCTCTTTCATGCGGGTCTTAAAAACCAGGGCAAGTAAGTAGACTTAGTGAGCCACCCCACTCCAGATGGGAATTCAGCCTGAAATTAGAGTAAAGAGGAGACACGGGGGAAACCAGTCCAGCGACTGGCTCTGTCCTCTGTTGTTCAGAAGGCCTTTTATACTTTTGATAAAACATGGAGATCAATGGTTAACACAAAGTTATGCAGCGTTAGCAGTCCAGACTGTTATGAAAACCAGGCTTTTCTCTCTGCATACCTAATTGTATACAAAAGTCTTAGGTGATTTACATCATCTTCTGGCCAAAAAGTGCAAATTAACATTTTACAGCCTTTTTTCTGATAAGGGTTTGTCAACCAGAAGACTTATTTGTGTTGATCTTCCCAAAGTCTGGTGCCATTCTCAGAAAGCACTAAATAAAGTTACATTCTTACGTAGCAAGGACACAAGAGGAGTGCAGTGATATATAACAAAGAGAAAAGTAATTAACTCAAAAGTCTAGTGTTGATAACATCAAAACTACTATATATCTTTTTCCATATCTCGTTTACATTGATTAACATCCTCCCAAGTGCCAAAAAGGTAAAGAATACGGAGGCCTGGCAGCAGTCATTGAGTCAACAGTGAAAACCCTCTACCAATATAATTTTTAACTCTTTAGAAAAGGCTCTGTATCTTTAAGATGCTTTTAAACTTTGTGCTTCTCGCAGTTGGGGGCCTGTAAGCAATTCACAAGCTGTAAGACGTCCGAGGGAACCTGTTAGGCAAGCTAGAGAGCTATCAGAGGGGGTTTTAACTGAAACATCCCTTTCAAATGCAGAAGACTAAAGCCCTGATTTGACTTTTTCCAGAGAATATTAGAAGAGTGGAAAAGCAGGCAGATTCTTATTTTTGAGGGGTGGATGCTCAGGAAATTCCAGGGGAAAAACCTGAGGTCTGATTAGCCTTGCCATCAGAGTTCTGCCGCATGACCTTGTCACGAGTGGAATTCCTCATGCTGGCTCCCGACAGCTAATAGAGTTCTGCCAAGAGAATGCATTGGTCATAGCAAACACCCTCTTCCAACAACACAAGAGAATACTCTACACATGGACATCACCAGATGGTCAACACCAAAATCAGATTGACTATATTCTTTGCAGCCAAAGATGGAGAAGCTCTATACAGTCAGCAAAAACAAGACCTGGAGCGGACTGTGGCTCAGATCATGAACTCCTTATTGCCAAATTCAGACTCAAATTGAAGAAAGTATGGAAAACCAGTAGACCATTCAGGTATGACCTAAATCAAATCCCTTATGATTATACAGTGGAAGTGAGAAATAGATTTAAGGGACTAGATGTGACAGACAGAGTGCCTGATGAACTATGGACGGAGGTTTGTGACATTGTACAGGAGACAGGGATCAAGACCATCCCCATGGAAAAGAAGTGCAAAAAAGCAAACGGCTGTCTGGGGAGGCCTTACAAATAGCTGCGAAAAGAAGAGAAGTGAAAAGCAAAGGAGGAAAGGAAAGATACCCATTTGAATGCAGAGTTCCAAAGAATAACAGGAAGAGATAAGAAAGCCTTCCTCAGTGATCAGTGCAAACACATACAGGAAAACAGTAGAATGGGAAAGACTAGAGAGCTCTTCAAGAAAATTAGAGGTACCAAGGGAACATTTCATGCAAACATGGGCTCAATAAAGGCAGAAATGATATGGACATAACACAAGCAGAAGATTTTAAGATGACGTGGCAAGAATACACAGAACTGTACAGAAAAGATCTTCATGACCCAGACAATCACAATGGTGTGATCACTCACCTAGAGCCAGACAACTGGGAATGTGAAGTCAAGTGGGCCTTAGGAAACATCACTATGAACAAAACTAGTGGAGGTGATGGAATTCCAGTTGAGCTATTTCAAATCCTACAAGATGATGCTCAACATTCATAAAACTAAGATCATGGCATCTGGTCCCGTCACTTCATGGCAAATAGATGGGGATACAGTGGAAACAGGGGCTGACTTGGGGCTCAGAATCACTGCAGATGGTGACTGTAGCCATGAAATAAAAAGACGCTTACTCCTTGGAAGGAAAGTTATGACCAACCTAGACAGCATATTAAAAAACAGAGACATTACTTTGCCGACAACTGTCCGTCTAGTCAAGGCTATGGTTTTTCCAGTGGTCATGTATGGATGTGAAAGTTGGACTGAAAACAAACCTGAGCACTGAAGAACTGATGGTTTTGAACTGTGGTGTTGGAGAAGACTCTTGAGAGTCCCTTGGACTGCAAGGAGATCCAACCAGTCCATCCTAAAGGAAATCAGTCCTAAATGTTCATTTGAGGAACTGATGCTGAAGCTGACACTCCAATACTCTGGCCACCTGATGCGATGAGCTGACTCATTTCAAAAGACCCTGATGCCAGGAAAGATTGAGGGCAGGAGAAGAAGGGGACAACAGAGGATGAGATGGTGGGAAGGAATTACTGACTCAATGGACATGAGTTTCAGTAACTCTGGGAGTTGCTGATGGACAGGGAGGCCTGGCGTGCTGCAGTCCATGGGGTCACAGAGTCAGACATGACTGAGCGACTGAACTGAACTGATGATCATCATCGTGCTGGTGGCATCCTGGAAGCAGACTGTCCAAGAGACTGTCATTTAGAGAGTGGCTGCCCATAGGTTCGTTAATCTAGTTTGCCTGATGCATCAACAGGCAGGAGGATGGTTGAAAGAACCTGGATCTCAGTGTCAGGGGCTGCATGCAGGGCAGAAATCTCATACGCTGCACTGACTATAGCTTATAACCTAAAGGCAAAAGTACATCGGAGAGATGAATTTGGGAGGCATTCTTGAGTGGGGCAGAAGATGAAAATTTTCTCCTGTTGAAAATTTTTCATTAAATTTAAATAAAATATATAAAGAAAGCATGGTGATGATGGTTTAGTCACTAAGTCATGTCCAACCCTTGTGACCCCAGGGACTGTAGCCCGCTAGGCTCCTGTGTCTATGAGATTCTCCAGGCAAGAACACTGAAGTTGGCTGCTATTTCCTTCTCCAGGGGATCTTCCCAACTTAAGGACGGAATCTGCACTCATCTCTTGCATTGGCGGGTGGGTTCTTTAGCACTAGCACTGCCTGGGAAGCCCAAAGAAGCATAGGAAGTTTATGCATATATATATATATATATATATATATATATATATATATAAAATGTATATATATACACATTAGTTCAGTTCAGTCGTTCAGTCATATCCGGCTCTTTGCAGCACCATGGACTGCAACTAGCTAGGTTTCCTGGTCATTCATCATCTTCCCAAGTTTGCTCAAACTCATGTCCATTGAGTTGGTGATGCCATCCTCTGTCATCCCCTTCTCGCCCACCTTCAATCTTTCCCAGCATCAGGGTCTTTTCCAATGAATCAGTTCTTTGCATCTGGTGGCCAAATTATTAGAGGTTCACCCTCAACATCAGTTCTTCCAATGTATATTCAGGACTAATTTCCCTTGGGTTTGACTGGCTGGATCCCCTTGCAGGCCAAGGGACTCTCAAGAGTCTTCTCCAATGCCACAGTTCAAAAGCATCAATTCTTCAGCACTCAGCCATCTCTATGGTCCAACTCTCATATCCATACATGACCACTGGAAAAACCATAGCTCTTAGTAGATGGACCTTTGTTGGCAAAGTAATGTCTCTGCTTTTCAATATGCTGTCTAGGTTGGTCATAGCTTTTTCTTCCAGAGAGCAAGTGACTTTTAATTTCATGGCTGCAGTCACCATCTGCAGTGATTTTGGAGCCCAAGAAAATAAAGTCTGTCACTGTTTCCATTGTTTCCCCTCTATTTGCCATGATGTGATGGGACCAGATGCTGTGATCTAAGTTTTTGGAAGGTTGAGTTTTAAGACAGCTTCTTCACTCTTCTCTTTAGCCTTCATCAACAGGCTCTTTAGTTCTTCACTTTCTGCCATAACAGTGGTGTCATCTGCATATCTGAGGTTACTGATATTTCTCCTGGCAGTCTTGATTCCAGCTTGTGCTTCTTCCAGCCCAGCATTCCTCATGATGTACTCTGCATATCAGTTAAATCAGCAGGGTGACAACATACAGCCTTGATGTACTCCTTTCCCAACTTGAAACCAGTCCATTCTTCTATGTCCTGTTCTAACTGTTGCTTCTTGACCTGCGTACAGATTTCTCCGGAGGCACGTAAGTTGGCCTGGTATTCCCATCTCTTGAAGAATTTTCCACATTTTGTTATGATCCACATAGTCAAAGTCTGGCATAGTCAGTAATGCAGAAGTAGATGGACTTACCTGTAGCTCAAAGAGTAAAGAACCTTCCTGCGATGCAGGAGACGAGAGATCAGTCCCTGAGTTGGGAAGTTCCTCTGGAAAAGGGAATGGCAATCCACTCCAGTATTCTTGTCTGGAGAAATCCATGGACAGAGAAGCCTGGCTGGTTACAGTCTGTGGGGTCGCAAAGAGTCAGACACGACTGAGCAACTAACACACACACACATATGCTTTTCTGGATCTCTCTTGCTTTTTGGATGATCCAATGGATGTTGGCAATTTGATTTCTTGTTCCTCTGCCTTTTCTAAACTCAGCTTGAACATCTATATACGTATACACACACAGACGTACCTGTGTGTGCTACTAAGTCATTTCAATCATGTCTGACTCTGTGCGACCCCATAGACGGCAGCCCACCAGGCTCCCTCATCCCTGGGATTCTCCAGGCAAGAACATTGGAGTGGGTTGCCATTTCCTTCTCCAATGCATGAAAGTGAAAAGTGAAAGGGAAGTCGCTCAGTCATGTCAGACTCCTAGCGACCCCATGGACTGCAGCCTACCAGGCTCCTCCATCCGTGAGATTTTCCAGGCAAGAGTGCTGGAGTGGGGTGCCATTGCCTTCTCCGGTATCTATTTGTGTATATCCATACACAAATCAGTGGAATACTTGCCAACCATAAATATGTGAATTTTAGAGCAATGTGGATGGACCTTAGGGTATTATGCTAAGTGAAAGCAGTCAGATGGAGAAAGACAAATATTGTATGATATCATGGCAAATGGCTGTGACAGTTCAGGACTCTATGAATGATAACATGCTAAGTTTTTTATAAACCTACAGAAAAATAAAATGAAGAAAAAATAAAAGAATGGAGAGCCAAAGTGTTGCATCCCACTTATATGTGCAAAATAAAAAATAAAACAAACTCCAGAATATAACAACAACAAAAAAAGATACAGAGAAGAAATTAGTCATGACCAGTGGGGTGAAGGAAAGTGGTAGTTTCAGACAGGAGGAGTGGAATAAGAGGTACAAACTACTATGTTAAAATAAATCACCTATAAATATATACTGTACTACATAGGCAATAAAAAAAAAAGCCTACAAAAAAAAAGCCTTTAAAAGGAGCAATAAAATTATGAATACCTATGTGGTACACCTGTACCAAAAAATATTGTACATCAACTATATTTCAATTTCAATATAAAAAACATGCAGACCCCTCTGAGGAAGGCCCTGAGAACTGAGTCCTGGTAGAGACAACTCATATTTATCTTCTTAAACTGGACAGTGCCATCTGTACTTGTAGAAAATAATCTTAAACAGACTTCTTCAATGGGAACGAAATAACACAGAGGTTGAGGATATGTGTCTTGGACGCTTGGAGGATGGACAAGAATATAAATATCACTGTCCTGGAAATACCTCAAGTGTCCTGTGATTTCTTATTTACAGCAAAGACTTAATGTCCAGGTCCACTGCAGCTTGTCTAAAAGTAAATAGCTTTATAAGATCCACAGAAAACCACGAAAAAAGCTCAGCTGCCATCCAGGATATGGGAAGATGGCATCTATGTAAGCACATGGTGTGACTGACCACTGTTTGATCATTATGTATTCTGCCAAGAGACGTATCCTATAAAAAGTGCAACCAATTCACAACCTCTCCAACAGCTGGGACGCCCTCAGCTTCTCTAGAAGAAGGGCCACGAGAATCCCAAGATGAAGGTCGTGTTCCTGACTCTCCTCTGTGGTCTGGTTGGTGCTGCCCAGGAAACTCCAGCTGAGATAGACCCCTCAAAGGTACGCAGAATGAGGTGATCTCCTAGAAGGTCTTGCTTGTTTGAGTGTGTGTGTGTGTGTGTGTGTGTGTGTGTGTGTGTGTGTGTATGTCTGGGTGCATGTGTGTGTGTGTGTGCTTGTTTTTGTGTACATGTAAGAGATTAGCTCATTTATATGCAGGATCAGATTATATATATACTGGGGTCCATGTAACTACCTGAGAAAAATACAACCGTTTGTCTATCTAGTCTTTTATTTTTTCTTCCTCTTATTCGTCTATAGGCTAACAAAAAAAAAAGGAAACAATTTATCATGCTATCATTCAGAGTCATGACCAATCATGACATGTTTTATTCCAAAAAAAAAAAAACCTGAATTCTATGCTTTCTGCTCGAACAGGAATCATGAATTCATGTCATGTTATTCAACAAGGTAAGGGGTAGAACTCTGCTTAATAAGGTTGAACCAAAAGAGATATTGACTGATGCTTATGGAGACCTTCCTTCTTAGATTCCAGGAGAGTGGCGTACCATTTACACAGCTGCAGATAACAAGGACAAGATTGTGGAAGGGGGCCCACTGAGGAATTACTACCGTCGGATTGAATGCATCGATGACTGTGAATCTCTCTCCATTACATTTTATCTCAAGTAAGCACAATCCTCCTTAATGGAAAGCAAGGAGACTGCTGACTTTGGAGATAGGGTCTGGGCTCCAATGTGCAGTGAAAGGTGTGAGTCATGGCTGTGAAGCTGAGGGTGCGAACTCTATTCAAGGGTGTCCTCAAGCGCTGGGAAATGGATGGTGAGAAGGAATGTCTTGTCTGTTGGTTTTTCAGGGACGATGGCACATGTCTGTTGCTCACAGAAGTGGCAAAGAGAAAAGAAGGCTATGTGTACGTCATAGAATATAAGTATTCCAGCTTTTCTGATGGGCTGTCTTCCCAAAACCATGCAACATGCTCAGTTGGATAGCCTTGGTTCCATCAAAGAAAACTAGATGTCTGGATGGGTGGACTGCTTCCTCTACTCATTACCAATGCAATCTTGGAAAAGCCATTTAATTTTTCAGGAATCAATTCTGTTCCACAACACCAGCATGAGGTCCAAGGGTGGAATGTGGCCATTGATGGTCTCTGAGAAAAAGTCCCAGAACGGTGGCTATACATGTTCCCTGGGCGTGGTGAAGGGCATAAGATTATGTATATATTACTATTTTAAGATTATAAAGACTCTTTCAAAGTTGTTTTTACCTCTTATTTCATCTACATGATCAAATTTGCTTAAAGTGAAGAAATTTCTTAAATATTAACCTTCTTTATTAGTAAGTGTAGTAAGTAGAACATGATTAATTTAAAGCCCCCAAATGATAGCAGCTAAAATAAGAGCTCTGCAATGCAGGAGACCCAGGTTTTATTCCTGGGTTTGGAAGTACCCTGGAGAAGAAAATGACTACCTACTCTAGTATTCTTGCCTGGAGAATCCCATGGACAGGGGAGTCTGATGGGTGACAGGCCGAGGTTCACACGTCAGACACAACTGAGTGATTTTCACTTCACTTCAAAACAAGAGCAAAAATTTCAAAGAATGTTTACATATATTGAAAGTGAGTTTAGCATAGACTTCTATCTCCACAGTTTGAAATAACAAGAAATATTTCTCAAATATAATATCAATACATAAGCTGAAAGGAGCACTAACAGGTTTCTATCTCTGTATTTGAAAATAACAGGAAATGATCCTCAAGTATTAATACCAACACTGTAACATTACATTAAGTGATCCAGTGTCCACAGGATTCATTTTCATTGACAACGTATACAACAGAGCACTCTGATCTTGGTCTGATGCAACTATTTTAATTTGAGCTGTGGATATGCAGCCACAGGATCTAATCTGCAATCGTTCAAGAGTATGTATGTCCAGCATTAGACAGTAGACTAACGTATACCTCTTTTGTTAGCTCTTATGCTAGGAAATAACTCTGGATATGCAGTAACTCTCATTTTACTAAGATTCATCTAATTTTTTAGAATTGCTTTCTAACCATGATGGTACTTGCAAATTGGGTCACAAAATTCCTAAAAGTGTAACAGTCAGCTCTTGTGAGCGGCTATGAGATGGCTGAGGTTCAACTATAGTTGCAAACAAGCAACTTTGCTATCGTCCACAGAGTGCTCAGTTTAGAAGACTGAAATTCTTGATGGTCTTCAGGAGAGGGGGCTGTGGAGAGAGCTTTCCTACTTCACTAGCTCTCTTAAAGATTCTAAGAATACACCGCTAGAAATGTCTTTGAGACAAAGTTTACCATCAGAGGGAAAACAGACGATAGAGAGCGTGAGAAGAATAACACATGTTCAACTGAAAAGGAAAGAAGTTCATCATACGGAGGTTTGAATTTTTTTTTTCTGTCACAGTCGACGGTACCAATACTTTGGAAGTGATTCATGTGTCAGAAAACATGCTGGTAACTTATGCTGAAAATTATGATGGGGAGAGGATCACAAAAATGACTGAAGGTCTTGGTAAGCCCTGGAGCTTATGTAGATGAGCTCCTATGATCAGTACTTTTACACTAAGGAGAGAGGTACAGACACCTTACGATAGGGCTTCAGGTGGCTCAGCTGGGAAAGAACCCACATCCAATGTGGGAGAGCTGGGTTTGATCCCTGGGTAGGGAAGATTCCATGGAGGAGGGCATAGCAACCCACTCCAGTATTCTCGCCTGGAAAATCCCCATGGGCAGAGGAGCCTGGCGGGCTAGAGTCCATGGGGTAACAAACAGCTTGCAGGATATGACCCAGAACAGTATCTGTTGTCCTTGGAGGGGAACTACAGGTACTTGTCTTTGCTCCATAACTACACTATTCTTCCTTGGTCTCTTTCGACCATTTCCCTTTGCTTTCCCGCATTCTCATTTCTCTGATTAAACTTATCCTTTGACTTAAATATTTCACAGACAAAAGGCAGGCCAAAAAACAGGGTGGGTGGGGCAAGGAACACAAGCTTCTGTTCCATCTCACTAGGACCAGTGTGGTTTCAAAACTTCCCCATTCCCGTGCCCATTCATTTCACAAGGGTTCATGAAAACAGCAGGGATGGACTTCTAGAATGTCAACAACGTGGATAGGAAGAGATGGAGTTGGGAGGAATTCCGAGTCTCAGACCCCCCATGACCTTCTGTGATGTCCCATGAAAGACTGCATCTCACAGGGGGCTGCCTAAGGTCTCAGCTGAATGATTAGCAGTTCAATCACTAGTTTTCTGAACTGGAAGGGGATAACGTGTTAACCGTGTGGACTCTACCCCCACGGACACATCTGAAGACCTGTGTGCACTTGGGCACCTCTGTAAATAACTACCTGGAAAGCAGGGTTTAGGTGATGGTGGAGGGCAGTGGTGTTGCTGAGACTTACCTATCACTACAGGTAGGGGCCAGCTGACTCTCTACAACCCATAACGGATTCTAACACACACCTCTTCTGCCCTGTCTGCTATGAAATCCAGCCAAAGGAACCAGTTTCACTCAAGAAGAACTTCAGAAGTATCAGCAGCTGAACAGCGAAAGGGAGGTTCCAAATGAAAATATAGAAAATGTCATCGAAACAGGTAAAGCCCCAGAGGATGACAGGTTTCCAAAATGAAAACACATTACCAGAACATTCCATTCAAATTACCTATTGGCAGAGATATCTTGAATAAGAGCTGTTTTGAAATAATCCTTTGAAATAGAGGCATGTCAATAATCATTTTCCCTCTTATTCATTCTCTTTCACAGACAATTGTCCTCCATAAGAACAGTGAAGAGCGGTTGGGTAAGTAGAATTATGACGCTTACAACATATTTTTTTTTTTTCCTCAGTAGCTTAACACTTTGGGGGAGGGGGGGTTTTGCCTCTTTAAGAATGGGGTACATACACAATGGACTATTACTCAGCCCACAAAAAGAATGAAAAATACCATTTGCAGCAACCTGGATGGGGTTAGAGATGATGTTACTAAGTAAAGTAGCTCAGAAAGAGAAAGGCAGATATCATATGCCATCACTTCCACGTGGAATCTAAAATAGCATTCAAATGAACCAATAAAGAACGGAGGCAGACTCAAACACAGATAATATGAGCAGATAGACACTAAAATACATTAAATAAATGACAAAGACCAACTGGAGAGAACAGGGACCTATACTGAGTGTCTTCTAATAACTTTTAAGAAGAAGAATGAAAAAAGGTATACATTTACCTACACATATACGTAAGTGAGGGCTTCCCAGGTGACTCCGAGTTCCAGAATCTGCCTGCCAATGCAGGAGACACAGGAAACGTGAATCTATCCCTGCGTCAGGAAGGTCCTTCGAATAGGAAATGGCACCCCCACACCAGTATCCTTGCCTGGAAATTCCAACGGACGCAGGAATCTGGGAAGCTATAGTGCATACCGTCACGGTAGCAACAACATACCGAGAAAGCAGCAGCAAACGTATCAATGCGTCACTTTGCTCTGTACCTGAATCTAACGCAACATTGAACATCAACTACATTTCAATAAAAATTAACTTAAAAAAAAGATTGGGATGATCAAACCCTTCACCTTGCCAAGTGTCAAAGGGTTGGGCTTCCTTAGTCTTTGGATGAGAATATCTAAACACTGACGTTGGTGTAGAATCCACTGTGAGATGCTTTGAGGACAACGGAGGTGGTGTGAAGGCCTGAGCTGGGAGTGATGATGATCGCTGGGGAATCCCACTGTGAATGAATGGGCTCGCAGCCACAACACATGCGTGATGATAAATGATATCACAGAAGATGTAAGCGGCACAGGGCACACAGCATATAATCTCCTGCATCTCAAAGAGCTGTGAACATGTAACTTAGTGTCTCTCAATATCAGACCTCATACCAGACTGCTCACAGCTAGTTTCACCACATGGTAATTTCATGGAACCCCCAGGGGTACACACACAGACCAACTTCTGTGAAATGAGTCTTGTAGGAAAATTTCCCCACTGCTTCCATCAGCAACTGCTTCTATCATGTTTCAGACAATATCATATTCGTGCTAATCAGGTCAACAAAGTTTTACTTTTTTTCATGTTAAACGAGAAAAATGAAGCAAGAATAGAGCAGCATCAAAGCACTAAGGTCTTCCAATCATCCATATGAAGACGGTAGACCTTTTCCTCCAAATCATCATTTATTCTCTCCCAGCAAATCATGACCCTGAACCCACGGCTGTCCAACTATGAATGTCCTCTGCTCTTGCTAATGTTACTGGATTCCTGAACTGATCAATAAATTGATTAAAGCACATATCTGTAGTGAACAAAGTTTCTATATTTGCAAAGACTCTACACATGTAAATTCAACTGTGTGGAAAATCGAGTGTACAAAGAAGGTGGAAATAACTCTGTTTAGGATGCATGGTGTGAATTCTGCAAGTGTTTCTGTGAGATGAGAGAAAAAGCCACAGAAGGTAGTTTTATATGCTGAAATGAGGTTCTGATCAGTTGTCACATGAGAAATGGGATTGGTTTTCAGGTACCTTATTCTGAGCTGTCCTAAGTGGAACCTGGAAACAACTCAACGATGGTGTCAAGCAGTGTTCATCTGCTGTGGGGTTGCAGGAGGTGGTAGGGATGTTTCAGAATGAAGTCTTACATGGCTTCCAGGGGGCACAGTGGTAAAAAAAATACACCTACTGTTTCAGGGGATGGAAGAGATGTAGGTTTGATCCCTGGGTCAAGAAGATACCCTGGAGAAGGTAATGGAACCCCACTCCAGTATTCTTGCCTGGAGAATCCATGAACAGAGGAGTCTGGCAGGCTACAGTCCAAGGAGCCGTTAGAGTCAGGCATGATTTATGAACTGAGCGCGCGCGGGCACACACACACACCCCAAAAGTGAACAGTGTTTACTAAAGAAAGGGCAGTGATGGTGTTTACAAAGCACAGGGTCTGTGATGTCCGACTAGAGGGGGGCTACTCTCCTTCTCAAACCCCAGAAGCAGAGACTTTGATGCTGACGCAATGCAGGTGCAGAGTTACCTAAAGCTCTGCATAGAAGGTGCTTGCTCATCAGATATTTCTCAAAGTAATAGTCATTGACTGGTGCCAACCAATGGGCCAAAGAAGCATCATGGGTGTCCCGTAGGTCATGCCGCTTGACCAGACAAGGCACCAGGAAAAATGTGTCAGGGAGGTGAAAAAGATGAGGCCATCCTAGACCACTCTGGAGACCTCTGGTGGATTCATGAGGAGGTGGAAGGCTGGGTGCACCTGAACGGCTGTGCAGTGAGAGGCAAGACAGAATAGGGCACTGGGCCTGGACCCTGCCAGGGCTCACTCTAAGCTGCGTGCACTCTGAATGCATGTTACAAGCACACACTGATGTCCAAGGTCAAGATACTGGTGTCCGTTGACTCGGGTTGTTGATGGAAAACAGAACAATGGCGGTTGACGAATAAGCTATACTCCCTACATGGATCACTGCCTTTTGTGCTGAAGGGGCTGGCATGACTCAGCGAAGCTACGGGCCATTTCGTGTAGGGCCACCCAAGACAGAACGGGTCATTGTGAACAGTTCTGACAGAAGGCGGCCCACTGGAGGGGGGCAGTGGCCAACCACTGCAGTATTCTCGCTGTGGGAACCCCATGAGCTGTAGAAAGTGGCAAACAGACACAACACTGAAAGATGAGCCGCCCCCCTCCAGGTTGGAAGGTGTCCAATATTGCTCCTGGCGCGGTGTGGAGGACAGCTACTAATAGCCCCAGGAAGAATGAAGCTATGCTCACTTAGGTCTGACCCAAGGAAGCGACCTTAAACAAGAATTAAAACGAAGAAAGGACAAACGGAGCAGACGGACTTCCCCAGGGGTCCAGTGGTTCAGATTCCACCTGCCAACACAGGGGACACACACTGAATCCATATCCTGGAAGATCCCACGTGTGTATGATAGCAAAGGCCACACACTACACAAACTCCGCTCGTGCTCCAGAGCCTGAACAAGAGAACCATCACAACGACAAGCCCTCCCTCCATCACGAGCGAAAGGCAGAACACAGCAAGCAAGAGCCAGTGTGCATTGTAAAATTTAAAACAAAAACAAACCCTTACCAGAAGCTATAAGAAGTATGGCCACTGAGATACCCCACTAAAATACTTTTAAAAAATTCTCAGGGAAACAGTTGACGTGTGAATAATGAAAGCATTAGGAACCAGGCAGGAAATAGGAACTGTTAAAAAAAATTTTACCTGAAAAATTATTTTCAAGGATCTCTATCCAGTTGACAATATATCACATCCTGGGGAAGAGGGATCCTCTCTCACAAGTGTATAAACTTTAATCAGTGTGGATATACCAACTCTTAGAAGTTTGCAGGAAGATCAGGAATAGGAAGCTAGAGTCAAAGAAAAACCATCATTGGTGATTTACATAAGACATAAGTTGACTAACACATCTGTTACTCATTTTACCCCGTGTGTGTATGTGTGTGTGTGTGTGATAAAAACACTTAAAAGCCACTGACAGGTATATGTGCAATCCCATTTGTCATAGTCACCATTCAGTTCATTACATATTTCTTTTAAATCACAGGAGCTCTTTAGCTAGTTATAAATAAACAGGAAAAAATATAACAAAAGAAAAAAAAAAAAAACACCTGAAGTAGAACTTAAGTCAATTAAACCCTTATGTGTGAAACTGAGTATTTGCTTATGCTGAGAACTCTGAAGCCACCATTTATTCAAGGATTATTTCTTTTGGCTCCAAAATGCAGCAAAACTAATGTCTTGCTCTTTCAGACACGCTTTGTGAAAATCAGCAGAAACGTGTACTGCTCTAATGATCCGTAAATGGATGACAATTCTATTTTCACAAGATGGGAACCGTGAATGCTTTGCTTTTGACACAAACTTGTTGAAGGCCACTCGTGTGATCCTCATGTTCTAACTGTCTTTTTAACACTGCCCCAAAAAGAGAACCAAGAATGGAGAAACACAAAGCAGAACACAACCAAATATGCTCGTGGGGAAAGGACAGGAATATAGAGACAAATAGATTTTGGATACAGTTACAAAGGAAATTCCGAAGAGAACAATAATCTTATAAGGAAAACTGTGGGAAAAATTGAGAATTCATGTAACCAAAAAAAAAAAATTAATAACTTCAACTCTTTCATTGCTCCACGTTTTACAACTAACACAGAGAGATTCATAGACGTGTATGTAAGACCCAAAGCAAGAAAGACTCTAGAGTTAAAACACAGGTGGACACAGTGATCAAAGATTAGGCGGTTACTGATTAAAATATACACCAAACAGGATCCCACACTGGGAACAGAATGTTAATAACCAAGCCTCAATCAAAATATTTACATCTTTGAGGGACAACCTTAAGGAAACACAAGTGAAGCCAGTGACAGGGGGAAAATATTCGCACATCTCCATCTGAAAAGAGACTCATATCCAGAAAAGGTAAAAACCTACAGACTTCATGAAAAACAAATAATTCACACAGTAATGAACAAACCGACTTGCAGAGATGCCTGACAAAGGGAATAAACAGATGGCAACCACCCCACTTTACTCACCGAGGAAATGGAAAATACTCCTGAAACTGTGTGCACTAACACACTCATTACAGTCTCTGACATGAAAACAGCTGACCATACTGAGTCCTGGCAAGGATGGAGCAACGGAAATTCTCATCTCCTGTTGGTAGGGATCGAAAATCAGAGCCACAGAGATCCAGCAGCTCAACCCCTAAGTCTCTACCCAGGAGTTAAGATGGCTCACTTCCTTACGAAATCGTGTCTATAAATGTGTATCCATCAACACCGGAATGGATAAAAGTGGGACATATCCTGATGGCACTATGCAGGGGCAGTGGGGAAGGAGTCTAGAAAAATACATAGATGTTTATTCAAATGAATATGCTGAGGGAAAGAAGTCAGTAACACGCAGACAAGGAGTGGAATAAGAGGTCAGTTCAGTTCAGTTCAGTTGCTCAGTCGTGCCCAACTCTTAATAACATACAAAGATTATTTGAAAAATAAAGATTGGAAAACATAGGGAATAAAAAAGGCAATATTTTATAAGTCTAAAGGTAGAAATGAAATTATAAATACCTATGTGCTACACTTGTAGCAAAAAAATATTGTACATCATCTGTAGTGCAATTTTAATATTAAAAATATATATATTGACCCCTCTGACGAATTCCCTGGTAACTGATTCCTGGTAGAGATACCTCCTATTTATCTTCTTAAACCAAAGGTGCCAACATTCGTTTTAGAAAATAAGCTTAAACAGACCTCTTCAATGTGAAAGAAATAACACAGGAGTTGTATAAGAAGGACAGAATGCCAAACTGCTCCGCTGCCAACCAGGATGTCAGAAGATTATGCTTAGGTCACCGTGATGGTGCCATTAGCCACTGTTTGACCAATATGTATTCTGCCAAGGGATGTATCCTATAAAAAGCGGGACCAGTGCACATACTCTCCAGTAACCGGGGAGCCCTCAGATTCTGTAGAAGAAGGACGTCGAGAGTCACAAGATGAAGGTTCTGTTGCTGAGTCTCGTCCTTGTCCTGGTTTGTGCCGCCCAGGAAACTCCAGCTGAGATAGACCCCTCAAAGGTACCCAGCATGAGCTGATCTGCTAGGAGGTCTTGCTTGCTTGATCGAGTGTGTGTGTGTGTGTGTGTGTGCATGTGTGTGTGAGAGGCTGTGTGTGCATCTGACAGAGATGATTCTGTGTACATGTATGACCAGATTGTGTACCTTCTGTGGTCGACATATCTACATGAACGTAATATTGCCCTCTGTTTATCTGTTCTTGGTTATTTTTCATTTATCTTATTCATCTGTAGGCAAAAGAAACAAACAAAAAGCCTAACAAGCTAACGTTCAGAAAGATATGAACTGTCACGGTCTTTACAGGCGTGCTTTTAGCTATTTCAAAACACTCTAAATTGTCTGCAAAACTTTCTGAATTCTACGCTTTGCGCTCCAATAGGAAAGATGATTTCCTGTCATGTTGTTCTGCAAGGTAGAGGGAGGGACTCCTCTTTGCTTTAATAAGATTCAATTTGCTTCTCTTCTGTGGTAAACGCAGAAGCATAGCGGTGCTGTGTATTGGTAAGTAAGCAGAAAAGAGATTGACTGCTGTTTATGAGGAACTTCCTTCTTAGGTTACAGGCGAGTGGCGCACGATTTATTCGGCCGCGGATAACAAGGAGAAGATTGTGGAAGGGGGCCCGCTGAGGTGTTACAATCGCAAGATCGAATGTACTGATGACTGCGAACACCTCTCCATTTCATTTTACGTCAAGTAAGCACAGTCCTCCTCAGCTGAAAGCCAGCAGTCTGTTGACTTCTGACATGGGGTCCAGGCTCCAATGTGCAGCGAGAGATGTGAGGCATGGCTGTGAAGCTGGGTGTGCGAACTCTATTCCCAGAAGGGTGTCCTCCTCAAGCCCTGGGGAGTGAACGGGTGGGAAGGAATTGTCTTGTCTGCTGTGTTTTTCAGATCTGACGGGAGATGCCAGTTTTTCTCAGGAGTGCTAAAGAGACAAGAAGGAGGTGTTTACTTCATAGAATGTGAGTATTCCAGCTCCTCGGACAGGTGGTCTTCCCCAAAGCATGGAGCATGTTCAGATGGATGGTCTGTGTTTCACCCAAAACAACTAGATGTCTCGATGGGTGGACTATTTCCTGTACTTGTTACCAGTGCAACCTTGGAAAAGCCATTTAACTTTTCAGCAATCAATTCCGTCCCACAACACCAGGATGAAGTCCGAGGTTGGAATGTGGCCACTGATGGTCTCTGAGAAAAAGCCCCAGAACATGGACTCCTCATGTTCCTTGGGCATGGAGAAGTGTGATCACCTACTTAGGATAATAATGACTGTTTTACAATTTTTTCTTTTACTTGACCTACATGATTAAATTTGTTTGGACTAAAGAAATTCTTTAAATATTAAAAGTTTTTCATTAACAGGTTTAGTAAGTAGAACATGATTAACTTAAAGTCCAAAAATGGAAACAGTTAAAATAACAGCCAAAATTTCAACCTCATTTTTTACATAATTTGAAAGGGACTTTAGCATAGACTTCTATCTCTATAGCTTAAAATAAGGAGAAATAATTCTCAAATATGAATATTAATACATAATTTAAAAGGGGGATTAACATAGATTTCTACCTATAATTAAAATAAGAGGACATAAATCTCAAATATTAATATCAGTACTGTAATAGTCTATTCAGTGATCAAATGTCTGTATGTTTCATTTTTATGGGGAAAAAATGTACAACAGAGCACTCTAATCGTGGTCTTATGCATTTATTTTAATTTCAACTGTGGACACAGAGCCGCAGGATCTAATCTGCAAGCATTTCACATTATATATGCCCAACATTTTGCAATAGACTAATCTGTACCTCTTTTATCTCCTCTTGTCCTAGGAAATAACTCTGGATGATGGACTGACATTTATTTTAATATCATTCATTTAAATTTTTGAATTCCTTTCTAACCATGATTGTACTTGCAAACTGGGTTACAAAATTCTTGAAAATTTAACAGTCAGTTCTTGTGAGGTCCTATGAGATGGCTGAGGTTCAACACCTCCTAGAGTCACAATAGACAACTTTTTTTTCATTCAAAGACTGCTCAGTCTAGAAGACTGGAAGTCTTCATCTTCAGGAGAAGAGGGGGTGGGGTGGAGAAAGCTTTCCTAGTTCACTAGCTGTCTTAACTACTTCTAACAACGCATCACTAGAAATCTCAGTGAGATACAGTTCACCATCCAAGGCAAGACTCACGATAGCATGTGAAGAATAAGTCAGGCTCGAATGAAAAGAAAATAAGCTAATCATATTGAGGTTTGATGTTTGTTTGTTTGTTTTTCCTCTGCCACAGTCGAAGGTGCAAATTATTTGCAAATCATTCATGTATCAGACAACATCCTGGTACTTTATTTTGAAAATGATGATGGACAGAAGATCACAAAATTAACTGAAGGTTGCGGTATGTACTACAGCTTCCCCAATACAAACTAGATGTGTTCACATGATCAGTATTTTTACAGAAAGGAGAGAGGTACACACATAACTTACATTAGGGCTTGACCTGTGGCTCAGATGTGAAAGAAATCACCTGTAGTGTGGGAGAGCTGGGTTTGATCCCTGGGTTGGGAAGATCCCCTGGAGGAGGGAATAGCAATGCACTCCAGTAGTCTTGCCTGAAGAATCCCACGGACAGAGGAGCCTGGTGGTCTATACTCCATGGGGTCACAAAGAGTCAGGCATGACTGAGCGACTGAGCACAGCACCTTATATGAAGCGCATTTGAACAGATGTGTGTTCACACGGCGAATTCAGACTTCATGTGATGTGAGTCGGGGATACAGAAAGTCTGTCTGCTAGAAAACTGTGGGAAAAGTATCCACTGGGGGATTCTATCAGATGGCTCTTTTAAAAATGAGATACAGTTATGCCAGAGATCCAAGGAAACATTTCAGGATGCTCCATGAGTTTCTTGCCAAGTATCATACAGAGTTGCTGGGTCCTGACGCCAAAGTGAACCAAGGTGTAAACCTGAGTTTAGAAACTCACAGGTCCCCGGCCATGACTGCATTCATCTCCATGACAAATGCTTTCTACTTAGTCACAGTCATGAAAGTACTGCCTGAACCTGAACCCAATGCTCTGCAGATACCACCGGACCACACTGAAGACTGCAGAGGCAGCGTGGTCTGGAATGGTAGTCATTCTGCCATCCGCCCAATCCCCTGGGTTCACTCCCACACCGCTTTATCCCCTCTGATATTATATCCTCATCGGGGATGGGTGGGGGTTGTGTCTGTTCTTTGAGGATGACAAAGTGTGAGTTTTCCTCAGTAGCATGTGTGACGTTGTCACCAAATGTGGGATCTTGCTGCCTGCCTTTCAAAAGGCAACCAAGAGCCCAGCTTCTTAGAAAGAAAAGTCTGCTCTCATTCAGATGCAGACACCTACAGGGAGAGTGGACTTCTGTCCAAAGGCTGACTGCCCCAGCCCACAACTGGCAAACAGAGGGACAAGTGCTCTTATAGACAGAGGGAGAGGGCTCCTTGCAAAAACAGAGGTCAGCTCCAACAGTCATTTTGAAATCGATCATCAGTGGTCCCAACAGCATCATCGTGACTGTTTTAGGCACAGTGAATCGACAGTTCCCAACTCCTTGAAACCAATTCTCTGAATTGTGGCAGCTGATGTCACAGCTACAATCTAGTCATCCTGTAGTTAACTTGTCCACCAGGGTGGGGTTTCAGCGTCTATAAGACAGCGCATAGGATATGACCCAGAACAGTATCTATTGCTCTTGGGGAGGAACTACAGATCCTTGTCTATGCTTCATGACTACATTATTATTATTTCATCTCCTCTGACAGTTTTCCTTTGCTATATGACATTTGCAATCCTCTGATAAACTTACACTTTGACTAAAATCGTTCACAGACAAAAAGCAGGCAGAAAATATCAGGTATGGGGCATTGAACATAAGGTGATCCACCATCTCAGTGGGGTCAGTGTGCTTTTGAAAATTCCAAATCATCCCCCGCCCATTCATTCCATGCTGCTGCTGCTGCTGCTGCTAAGTTGCCTCAGTTGTGTCCGACTCTGTGCAACCCCATGGACGGCAGCCCACCAGGCTCCTCTGTCCCTGGGATTCTCCAGGCAAGAAGACTGGAGTGAGTTGCCGTTTCCTTCTCCATTTCATGAGGGTTCGTGAAAACCCCAGGGATGGAATTCTAGGATGTAGACAAAGTGGACAGGAAGCATTAGAGTCTGAGAGTTGAGTCTCAGACTTACCACGACCTTCTCCACTGTACCATGAAAAGCTGCATCTCCCTGGGGCATGCTTAAGCTCACAGCTGAATGACCTGTAGCTCACTCAGTAGTGGTAAGAACTGGAACGTGGTAACATGGTAACTATGTGGACTCTACCCCCATGGACTCCCGTGAAGACCTGTGTGCACACACAGGCACGTCTGTAGAAAAATACCTGGGTTTAGGTGATGGTGGAGGCCAGCGGTGTTGGTGAGACTTACTGATCACTACAGGTAGGAGCCAAGTGACTTTCTACAATCCATAACGGATTCTAACACACACCTCTTCTGCCCTGTCTGCTATGAAATCCAGCCAAAGGAACCAGTTTCACTCAAGAAGAATTTCAGAAGTATCAGCAGCTGAACACTGAGAGAGGGATTCCAAATGAAAATATAGAACATGTCATCGAAACAGGTAAAGCCCCAGAGGATGACAGGTTTCCAAAATGAAAATACATCACTAGGACATTCAATTCAAAATTCCCATTGACACAGATGTCTTTGTACAAAGCTGTTATGAAATAATCCTTGGAAACAGAGGCATATCAATGGTTATTATTCCCCTTATTCATTCTCTTTCACAGACGACTGTCCTCCATAAGAACAGAGAACATCAGCTGGGTGAGTAGAGACGTAACACTTCCAACACTGAGGTTTTTCTCCGTCGGTTCGCTCTTTGGGGGAGGTGCAAGTTTTCACTGTTTTAAGAATGGGATACATACACAATGGAATATTACTCAGCCGTGAAAAAGAATGAAACGATGCCATTTGCAGCCACACGGATGGGCCCAGAGATGATCTTACTAAGTGAACTAAGTCAGACAGAGAAAGGCAAATATCATATGCCATCACTTCCACATGGAATCGTAAAAATATGATGCCAATGAACCATTCATAAAACAGAGACAGACTCTCAAACACAGACAAAATTAATGGTCACCAAAGGGGAAGCAGGCAAGGGGTAAATTAGGAGTTTGAGATGAACAGATACACAGTAAAACTTTTAAAATAAATGACAAAGGCATAGTGGATAACACAGAGAACTATACACAATGTCTTGTAATAACTTTCAAAAGAAGAATCTAAAAGGTATACATTTACCTGCTGCTGCTAAGTCGCTTCAGTCGAGTCCGACTCTTTGTGACCCCATAGACGACAGCCCACCAGGATCCCCCGTCCCTGGGATGCTCCAGGCAAGAACACGGGACTGGGTTGCCATTTCCTTCTCCAATGCATGAGAGTGAAAAGTGAAAGTGAAGTCGCTCAGTCCTGTCCGATTCTTAGCAACCCCATGGACTGCAGCCCACCAGGTTCCTCCGTCCATGGGATTTTCCAGGCAAGAGTACTGGAGTGGGGTGCCACTGCCTTCTTCAAAATACATTTACCTACATATATGTATAACTGAGGCTTTGGAGGTGACTCAGTGGTCAAGAATCTGCCTGCCAGTGAGGAGACACAGGAGACGTGGCTTCTGTCCATGAGTTAGAAAGATCCCTTGCAGTAGAAAATGGTAACCCACTCCAGTATTCTTGCCAGGAAAATCCAATGGACAGAGGAGTCTGGCAAGCTTTAGGCCATAGGATGCACACAGTGGGACATGACTTAGCAACCAAACCACCACAAATGTACAGACAAATCACTTGCTGTACAGCTGAAAGTAACGCAACGCTGCAAATCTAGGATGTTTCAATAAAAACTGATTTACAGAAAGAATAGGAGAAGAAAACAGTTCACCTTGCTGGACAGCAAAGGCTCGGGCTTCCATAAGTGGTTGCATTTAAATGTCCAAACACAACACTGGTGTAGACTCCACGGTGAGATGCTCTGAGGACAGAGGAGGAGGCGGTGTGAAGCCCCGAGCTGTGAGATGTGATGACACCCCGGTGAATCCCACTGGGAACGAAGGACCTTGCAGCCGCAACACATCCGTGATGATAAAGGAGACTGCAGGCGACGTAAGCTGCACAGGTGACACAGGATATCGTCTCCTACATCTCAGGCCTCTGAATATGTAACCTAGCGACTCTCAGCAGATGAGCTGATGCAGGACTGCTTATCGCTAGTTTCACCAGGTGGTAACGCTATGCAAGCCCACAGGGACACACACAGGGACTTCTGTGAAAAGGGTCTTGTAGGATAATCCCTCACGGCCCCACTCACAGAAGGACTTCTGTGAAAGGTGCAGGGAAAAAATTCTCCCCTGGGTCCACCATCCACTGCTTCTCTCTTCCCCTTTATGCTATCACCAACATCATGTTCATCCTAATCAGCTCAACAAGTGCTACTTTTTTTTTTTTTCGTGTTTCAAGCAGAAAACAAAGTCAAGAATACGAGCAGCATCATAGCACTAATCATCTGTATCAGGATAATAGACCTTTTCCTTGAAATTGTCATTTCGTCTCTCCCAGGAAGTCACGACCCGCGACTTGCCTACTACGAGTCCCCTGTGCTCTTGTTGATGTTACTGGATTCCTAAAGTGATCAATAAACTGATTAATGCACATAGGTGTCAGTGAGGGCGTGTGCCATACGTCTAACGCACAAAGCATGTAAATCCAACCGGGTAGAAATCGAGGGCACAATGAAGCAGGTTTAGGGAGCATGGTGCGAATCCTGAAACTGTCTTGGTGAGAAGAGAGAATAAACCACAGACGGTAGTTTTACAGTGCCTCCCCTGGATTGCAATGGGAACAACATGCAATAATAATATACAGTGTCCACGAGTGAACCTGTTTGACAAAACAGAAATAGAGTCTGGCGGATATAGAGACCAGACTTGCGGGTGCCAAGAGGCAGGGAAGGGATGGCATGGGAGTTTGACATTAGCGGATGCAAACTTGTATACGCAGGATGGACAAACAATAAGGTCCTACTGTAGAGGACGGGACTATATCCAGTCTCCTGAAATAAACCACATGGGGAAAGAATATCAGAAAAAGAATATCTGTATGTGTACAACTGAGTCACTAGTCTGCACAGTTCAGTTCAGTTCAGTCACTCAGTCGTGTCTGACTCTTTGCAATCCCGTGGACTGCAGCACGCCAGGCCTCCCTGTCCATCACCAACTCCCAGAGTTTACTCAAACTCATGTCCATTGAGGCAGTGATGCCATCCAACCATCTCATCCTCTCTCGCCCCCCTTCTCCTCCTGCCTTCAATCTTTCCCAGCATCAGGGTCTTTCCTAATAAGTCGGCTCTTTGTATAAGGTGGCCAAAGTACTGGAGCTACAGCTTTAGCATCAGTCCTTCAGATGAACACTCAAGACTGATCTCCTTTAGGATGGACTGGTTGGATCTCCTTGCAGTTCAAGGGACTCTCGAGAGTCTTCTCCAACACCACAGTTAAGCATCAATTCTTCGGCGCTTAGCTTTCTTTATAGTTCAACTCTCACATCCATACATGACCACTGGAAAAACCATAGCTTTGACTAGACAGACCTTTGTTGGCAAAGTAATATCTCTGCTTTTCAATATGCTGTCTAGGTTGGTCATAACTTTTCTTCCAAGGAGTAAGCATCTTTTAATTTCATGGCTGCAGGCACCATCTGCAGTGATTTTAGAGCCCTCAAAAATAATGTCTGTCACTGTTTCTACTATTTCCCCATCTATTTGCCATGAAGTGATGAGACCGGATGCCATGATCTTAGTTTTCTGAATGTTGAGCTTTAAGCAAACTTTTTCACTCTCCTGTTTGACTTTCATCAAGAAGCTCTTTAGCTCCTCTTCACTTTCTGCCATAAGGGTGGTGCCATCTGCATATCTGAGGTTATTGATATTCTCCCAGCAATCTTGATTCCAGCTGGTGCTTCTTCCAGCCCAGCATTTCTCATGATGTACTCTGCATAGAAGTTAAATAAGCAGGGTGACAATACACAGCCTTGACGTACTCTTTTCCTGATTTGGAACCAGTCTGTTGTTCCATGTTCAGTTCTAACTGTTGCTTCTTGACCTGCCTACAGATTTCACAGGAGGCTGGTCAGGTGGTCTGGTATTCCCATCTCTTTCAGAATTTTCCACAGTTTATTGTGATCCACACAGTCAAAGCCTTTGGCATAGTCAATAAAGCAGAAATAGATGTTTTTCTGGAACTCTCTTGCTTTTACTATGATCCAGTGGATGTTGGCAATTTGATCTCTGGTTCCTCTGCCTGTTCTAAAACCAGCTTGAACATCTGGAAGTTCACAGTTCATGTACTGTTGAAGCCTGGCTTGGAGAATTTTGAGCATCACTTTGCTAGTGTGTGAGATGAGCGCAGTTGTGAGGTAGTTTGAGCATTCTCTGGCATTGTCTTTCTTAGGGATTGGAATGAAAACTGTCCTTTTCCAGTCCTGTGACCACTGCTGAGTTTTTCAAATTTGCTGGCATATTGGGTGCAGCACTTTCACAGCATCATCTTTTAAGATTTGAAACAGCTCAGCTGGGGTTCCATCACCTCCACTAGCTCAGTCTTCCTCCCTCAACATGTGATCTCCTAGTAAACACTGCAGTCAGCCTAACCCCACCGCAAGTCAGTACAATTGGATGCCTTGGGTCCCTTTGCCAGGTCGGCCCCCCGACCTCCACTCTTGGTGAGAATGGAATGTGCTGTCAGGGATGCGGAGACAGAAGGAAAAGCCACGTTCATGGTTTATAGTGAGCAGGACACAGAGAAGGACCCAGCTTTTCTGCATTCAGAGCCAGGGCCCTGAAATGGGGGTTCTGAAGGGTTGTTCCAAGCAGGCCTGGAAGAGTCCAGGGTATCTGCGTGTCATGCTCCTATGAGTCATCAGCTGCTTGCTTCTCTGTGATGCACGTGGCTGGGTCCCCAAACAGATGCCTGGAGCGGGACACCTGAACCCCACAGAACAAGCCACCATCCCTGAATGCGCACAGCTCATTCTTAAAGCCATCCCTGGGTCTCCCTGGTGGCTTTGTGGTTAAGAATCCACCTGCCAACCACAACGATCTAAACTAGGCACTTGATGAAGTCAATTGCTGTTTTCTTTTAAAAATGTAGTGCCAACGCCATTATTATTATTTGGCAACTACATATCAGAATACTCCCATGACAAAAAAAGTACTAAATTTAAAGGACATTTGTAAAACTCTATCATGTAAATGAATAGAAGTTGTCTATAAATACCAAGATTTTTTGCAAATAAACATTAGAACCTAGAAAGTGTATTAGGAATAATGAGCAATATATCCATCAAATGTGTATGCTGCTGCCTCTGCGTTGCTTCAGTCGTGTCCGACTCTGTGAGACCCCATAGACCACAGCCCACCAGGCTCCCCCGTCCCTCGGATTCTCCAGGCAAGAACACTGGAGTGGGTTGCCATTTCCTTCTCCAATGAATGAAAGTGAAAAGTGAACGTGAAGTTGCTCAGTCGAGACCGACTCTTTGTGACCCCATAGACTGCAGCCTACCAGGCTCCTCCATCCATGGGATTTTCCAGGCAAGAGTACTGGAGTGGGGTGCCATCACCTTCTGAATCAAATGTGTATAAACATATGCAAATATGTATAAACATTAGTGACATCAACTCAGTGGACACGATTTTGAGTAAAGTCTGGGAGTTGTTGATGTACAGGGAAGCCTGGTGTGCTGCAGTCCATGGGGTCGCAGAGTCAGACACGGCTGAGCAACTGAACTGACTGGTGATGTATTCAAAAAGATGGATCTAAACGTAAACGTAACTTGCACTAAGCTATCAAATACATAAATTTTGCCTGATTTTCTCTTCAGCTTCACTAACTTCATTAAAGCCATCAATAATAAATGGTATGCTGTTAAAAAAAAAATAAGTAAAAATAAAAAAAGAATCTGCCTGCCCATGCAGGAGACACGGGGCTGCTCCACGAAGATCCCACATGTCGCGTGGAGAAAAACTAAGTCTGGGACCCACAAGTGTTGAGTCCATGTTGGACGACAAGACAAGCCACCACAATGAGAATCCCCTGTTCCCTGCAAGGAAGAGAAGCTTCCGCTTGACATGACTACAGAAAGCCCACACAAAAGCAACCGAAGAGCCAGCAAAGTCAAAAATAAATTAAAAAAAAAATTTTTTTTTAATTTAAAAGAACTGGCTCCTGCTGGCTTCCTGAACAGGTCACTGAACCAAGTTCTTCTAGCACGACTCTCAGCAAATGCAGACGCCCAGCATGGTGGAAGGAGAGGGTGTCCAGCTGGCACCAGGTGAGGTGATGGGAGGACCCGGCCGCCAGTCTGCCTCCAGGGAAGGCCGGGGAGGAGGGTGGATGGTAGGAGACGAAGCTGCAGGCCCAGTGGTGACTATGCAGCCAGGCCAGAGAGACAAGAGCGATGCAGACAAAGCCTGCCCGAGGTCCTTCTATGCAAACGGGACAGCGCCCCCAGACCCCTGTGATCACAAGGGTACATGCCCCCCACACACACACTGGCGGGCAGGCCCATAGAGACAGCACAGTGAGGCCAGGGGCACACAGGAGATGCGGACAAGGCCTGCTCTCGGTCCTTCTGTGCAGACAGGACTGTGCCCCCGGCCCTCCGCGATCACGAGGGTACCCCGCACACGCAGGCACAGGCGCGCAGGCCTGAGGAGGGGCGCGTGGTGCCAGCCAGTCGCTCAGCTCAACCAAGCGTAGCTGAGACTCCAGGTTCCTCGAGAGAAAGACTGCAGCCAACCACGCAGCCTTGCAGGCTGCCTGCTTGCTGGAAGACTGGTAACTCTGTGTAGGTCTTTGGTTAAAGAGTAAAGCTTTCAAAGAAAAATAAATATATATATATATATATATATATATATATATATATATATATATATATATATAGAGAGAGAGAGAGAGAGAGAGAGAGAGAGAGAGAGAAATACTCCTGAAGCCGGTGAGCGTGTAGCCCAGTGCTGTGCAGCAAGAGAAGACACGGTGAAACCTTCCACCCCAAGGAAAAGTAGCCCCGGCTCCCTGCAAATCAAGGAAGCCTGTGTGCCGCAAGAAAGATCCAGTCGAGTCAAAAATAAAAATAAATAATTAAAATGTAAAAGCACGGTCTAGAGTGCAGCTCAGACAGCACTCTGCCTGTAATGCAGGAGACTCAGGTTCGATCCGTGGGTCGGAAGATTCCCTGCAGAAGGAAATGGCCACTCACTCCAGTATTCTTGCCTGGAAAATGCCATGGATAGAGGAACCTGGCAGGCTACATGGGGTTTCGCAAGAGTTGGATACAACCTTACACAAAAGTAAGGATGCAACTTTGTATCCTTGTGCAAGGATTCAACCTTACACAGAAGGATACAACCTTACACACACAGGCAGCAAGAGTTGGATCCATGCAATTCATGAGGTGGCAAGAGTTGGGTATAACCTTACAGAAAAACAACATAATACCTAGGCCAGAGATGATAAATAAATACTTGCAGGACACAACAATGAGAATGTGCTTACTGCCTCTGAACTGTACAGTTAAATATGGTTAAAATAATATGTTTTATTATTATATGACTTTTACCTCATTCCCCTCTCCAGGGGATCTTCCCGACCCAGGAATCGAACCCGAGTCTCCTGGATTGCTGCAGGCAGATGCTTTACCATCTGAGCCACCAGGGAAGCCCTTTACCACAGTTAAATATGGTTAGAATAATATGTTTTATTATTATGTGACTTTTACTACAATAGAAACAAACCAAAAATTCAGGGTAGCGGTTAATCACGGATTAACCCACGATTGCAGCGTGATTGCTACAGTAGAGACACCTGGGCTGCTTATTGTTCAGTAGCTCAGTCTGTTCGATTCTTTATGACTCCATGGACTGTAATCCACTAGGCTACTCTGGGAGAAGGAAATGGCAACCCCCTCCAGTATTCTTGCCGGGAGAATCCCATGGACAGAGGAGCCTGGCGGGCTTCACTCCATGGAGGTCACACGAGTGGGACTTAGGGATGGTAAGTAACCTGCTTGCAATTCGGGAGACCTGGGTTCCATCCCTGGGGTTGGGAAGATCCCCTGGAAAAAGGAATGGCTACCCACTCCAGTATTCTTGCCTGGAGAATCCATGTGGATGGTGGTACCTGGTGGGCTGCACTCCAGGGTTCTCGGAGAGTCAGATACAACTGAGTGACAAGCACAGCCTCCTCTGTCCGTGGGATTCTCCAGGCAAAAACACTGGAGTGGGTTGCCAGCTCCTCCTCCAGGGGATCTTCCCAACCCAGGGATGAAAACCAGGTCTGCTGCGTCAGCAGGGGTTTCTTTACTACCGTATATATTTTATTTTCCAGCACCAACTTCTCTGATGCCAGAAAAGACATGCGAAAAGACAGCAGCTGTTCCCCTTCCCTGTGTCTTTCCTTACAGACCCTTCAGGGTTCTTAAAAGGGAGCCTATTTAGCTGTCATGCCCTGCAGGGGAGGATGAAAACCAGTTCAGCCACTCTGACAAGTTCCCTCCCGCTTCGCCGACATCTATGGCAATCTCTCCGCAGTTTCCCCCCTAGATATTTATGTAAGATGATTGAGCCCGGTCCCCACGAAAGTCAACTAACTGCCTGCTGCTTCCTCCTCGAGAACCCCAAACTGGAAGTACTCTCATTATGCCCACAGCACAGACAAGGGATCAAACAAACAAACAAAAAAAGATGGGATATTCACACATGAATTCTAATCAGAAATGAAGTGGAACAACCCACCAACGTGGGCAGCTTCGTAATGCAACCCAAAGTGGGGTCTGGCTGCTCCCTGCTCCGAAGCCAGTGATAAGACCAGGTTGCTGGAAAGGAAAGTTCATTTTGAAAGCCGGCAGCAAGGGAGAGGTGGAGACCGAACTCCTGTCCAAAGGCTGACACCCTGCCCGCCCCCTCCCTCCAGCTGACAGTCAGGAGGCAAGAGCTTTTACAGCCAGAGGGGGGCTGCTCCACGCAAGTACAAACAGCAGGCACCTCTCACAGTCAGCTTGAAACTGATCACCGGTTGTCTGCTAAGCGTCATCTTAACTATCTCAGGTGCAGTTAACCTTGAGTTCCAGAGTTGCTCCATTCCCATTTCTCGAGGCCAGGTCTTGGAACTGTGTCAGCCCATGACCTGGCTACAGTCTGGTCATCGAAACCTCTCCACCTGGTGAGAGTTTCGGTAGCTATAAGACAGCCCACAGAATACGGCTCAGAGTATTGCCTGCACCCCTTGAGGAGGAACCAAAGGTCCTTGACTTTGCTTAATGACCAAACTATTATTATTTAGTCTGGCTGGACCGTCCTTAGGGGAATTAAATAAATAGTCTTGTTGGGGCTTCAGAGGCAAAGCAGAGCGGGCCTCTGACCTTGCTTCTAACCTGCCTGGATGCTGCCTGCTGTGAGTCTGAGGCTTGCAACACCATAGACAGAGATGGCGGAGGAATCTTGAAACTTGCGGAGCGCCTGGAAGGGTCCTGGGCAACCAAGCCCCAGGCTTATCTACGTGCCAAGTTTTGCAAGACAAATATGGAACCAGAGCTACTATGTGCCCACAGATTGAGGATACCAGCGTGGCTCTGTTTGTGTGCGGCTGTGTTTGTGTGTGTGTGTGTCTATGAGTGTGTGGGTTTGTATGTCTGTGTATGCATCTATGTGTGTGTGTCTGTCTGTGTGTGTGTCTCTGCGTTTCCCTGTGTATATGTCTGTGTGTCTGTATGTACATGTTATTTCTCTGTGTGTGTGTGTGTGTGTGTGTGTCTTTGTGTGTGTGCGTGTGTGTGTCTGCACATGCTGTTTTTCTTGGTCCTGGACTGAAAATCACGGGGGCAGCTCTGTAGTTAATGGGAAAAGGTCACTGAGAGATTGCACACAGACACCACACGTGCTACCCTTTACAGACGTTTCTCCAATAACTTGATGAGTGAAGGGGTGACTTTTCTCAAACACAGAAGGCTTCAGAGTTTCCATAACTCGCTCATAAGGCCAGCAGAGAGTGGAGGTGTGGTCAGAAGACGGGAGGTGTATGAATCGTTGAGTCAGGGAGATAGCTGCTACCATTTAATTCTTGAGAAAACATTACCAGGCAGTAAACACCTCACCACGGTTCCCCACACACTAGATTCTTAGCAGACCATGCTCTGGAAAAGAGGGCCCGTTTCTGTCTTTAATATTGTGCAGCGAAAGATAAATTTGCACAAAGATTTGCAAAACTTTTTAAACTCTGGAAGGTACATTAATTAGCTGAAATTCAAAATAGTTTGAATTCCAAAATGTATTTACAGATTCACACAAGGGAAGGCAGGCCCACATTTCCTGTTTCTGAAATTCTTCACAGAGAATGAGACTATAAGTCGCTGAAAGACATTTTTTTTTTTTTTTTACCGCACATATATATTACACTAGAATGAATTTACTAGGGTTTTTCATATAATTGAAAAAACAAAATGAGGACTTATTTCCGTCACTTAAAACTTTATGTTTGAAAATGTAATATCTTCTTAGGTTATTATTAGCTTATGGGGGTTTCCCTGATAGCTCAGTTGGTAAAGAATCCACCTGCAGTGCAGGAGACCTGGGTTCAATTCCTGGGGTGGGAAGATCCCCTGGAGAAGGGATAGGCTACCGACTCCAGTATTCTTGGGCTTCCCTAGTGGCTCAGCTGGTAAAGAATCCACCTGCAATGCGGGAGACCTGGGTTCCATCCCTCGGTTGGGAAGATCCCTTGGAGAAGGGAACCTCTGCCCACTCCAAGATTCTGGCCTGGAGAATTCCATGGTCTGTATAGTCTGAGGGTTCACAAAAGAGTCGGACACAACTGAGTGACGTTCACATACTACCATATCAACACTACCATCTTCTTAGGCTGAGGGGTCAGCGAGTCTCAAGCTTTTGCTCAGCTACAATTAATGTTTTCAAGGCTTGCCTCTTTGCTCGCAAACTGTGAGTCCTGAAATCACGGCAGCCTAGAGAATGAGTGTCCATGTAACAACGATTCTAGTTCACGCAGTCTCACAAGGCCCCACAGAAGTCTCTAGGTGATGGAGAGGGGCTTGTCTCTCAGAGTCTAGGGGAAGAGGGTTGCTGAAAGAATGGCCTTGGGGGCGTCCGTGGCGGTCCAGTGGTTAGGAACACCATGCAATGCTGGGGACGTGGGTTCAGTCCCTACAGTTCAAACCGCAAGGGCCACAAGGGAAGCCCAAGAATATTGGAGTGGGTAGCCTATTCATTCTCCAGGGGATACAAACTGCAGTCCGTGTGCCAAGGCAAAAGATCCCGTATGCCACCACAAAGACCCAACACAGCCAAATAAATCTACGAATAAATATTAACAACAACAACAAAAAAGATGATGATGATCTCGGACCTGGGTCCAAAACATAGCAAAACTAATGTCTTCTTGTTTCAGACAGGCCCCCTAGGGAAAAATCGGTAGAAATGTATAATAGGGCTCAGTTCAGTTCAGTCTCTCAGTCATGTCCGACTCTTTGCGACCCCGTGAATCGCAGCACGCCAGGCCTTCCTGTCCATCACCAACTCCCGGAGTTCACTCAGACTCGCGTCCATCGAGTCGGTGATGCCACCCAGCCTAATGATTGACAAATGGATAAGCAATTCTATTTTCACAAGTTTATGAACCATGGACAGTTGATGCTGTGGACACAAATCTGTGGAAGTCTTCGGAGTCTTCGCCTCTCTCGGGAAATTCACAGCACCTCCTTAAACATTGGCACCGAATACGTATTTTCTGGCTTGAGGCTGGGTCATGCTTTTTGCAGGTCAAGCTCCCGGAGACAACAGCCCTCTGCTCCAAAAAACCAAAGACATCTAATTACAAAATATCCCATGTGACACGTGTCCGTCTATTAGCAGACGTTTCTATCTAGCTTTGCTTCACTCCCGTCCACCCACGTCCCCTGCCAACCATTAACTGCTCGTCCAGTTCAACAGCAAATGAGACTGTGTCCTAGTTCATCTGGCTGTCTCCCACAATTTACAGCCTTCTGTTAAGAGTTCTGTAAGTGGCCTATAGGGAAAGGCATTTCAACAATTAAACTAATAAAAGTTCCCAATTCCATCATCCTGGGAGCAGCCACACTGAGATGGACCCCTTCAACAAGCAAGAATGAAAAAAAAAAAAAAAAGAACAGGCTCTTTTTTTTTGTTAATTTATTGTCTCCAGGGTGAGCAATTCCTTTCCAGGGGCCTAATAAAGAGAAAAATTGATCAACCAACCAACAAAGAAAAAGGTAAAGTGGTTGCATGCTAAGTCACTTCAGTCATGTCCGACTCTTTGAGACTCAATGGACTGTGGCCCCTACCAGGCTCCTCTGTCCATGGGATTCTCCAGGCAAGAATAGTGGAGTGGGTTGCCCTGCCCTCCTCCAGGGGATCTTCCTGACCCAGGGATGGAACCTGCATTGAATCTGCTCCCTGCAATGGCAGGGGGGTTCTTCAGAGCTACTGCCACCTGGGAAGCCTTCAAAAAGTGAAAACTGGACAGCAGTTTCAACCATTAGCATTCTTGTGTTTTTTTGTTTGTTTTCTTTTGGTGGAATCTATTTTTCAGTAATCTCTTAGCAAAGAAGCATTTCAAATGTTATTTCTATTTATTTCTTTTTTAAAAAATTTTGTATTGAGGTACAGGCAATGAGAATTGATGCTTTAAAATGTACTGCTACAGAAAACTCTTGAGAGCCCCTTGGACAGCAAGGAGATCAAAGCAGTCCATCCTAAAGGAAATCAACCCTGAGTTTTCATTGGAAAGACTGATGCTGAAGCTGAAGCTCCAATCCTTTGGCCACCTGATGCAAAGAGCTGACTCACTGGAGAGGACTTCACAACCGAATGACAAGAAATAGCAGATGACCCACACTGTGACAGTTTCAGGTGGACAGCAAAGGGACTCAGGCACACATACACACGGATCCCTTGTCCCCTAAACTCCCCTCCCATCCAGGCTGCCACATATCACGGGGCAGAGTTCCCTGTGCTGGACAGCAGGTCCTTGCTGGTTCTCCATGTTAAACGCAGCAGTGTGTCCATGTCCATCCCAGAATTCCTAACTATCCCTTCCCCCATCCTTCCCTCTGGGAACCATAAGGTTATTACAGAGGATTGAGCAGAGTTCCCTGTGCTGACTAGCAGGTCCTTGGTGGTTCTCCATGTTAAATACAGCAGCATGTCCATGTCCATCCCAGACTCCCTGACTATCCCTTCCCCCATCCTTCTCCCCAGCAACCATAAGCTTATTCTCAAACTCTGTGAGGCTGTTTCTGTTTTATAAGTTCATTTGTATCATTTCGTTTTAAATTTCACATATAAGGGATGCCATAGGGTATTTGGCCTTCTCTGTGTGACTAATTTCACTCAGGATCACAGTCTCCAGGTCCATCAGTTTCACGGCAAGTGGCATTATTTTGTCAAATGTTATTTTTAAAAAAATTATAAAGAGAAAAGATGTACTAAAAATCTTTTTCATGAGAACATGCAAAACACAAAATTGGCTTTTATATGTCCCTTCTGCCTCTTGTTTTCGTTGCATTTTTTCAAGGTTTTTTTTTTTTTTTTAATGTGAACCATTTTTAAAGGCTTTAGTGAATTTGTCGGAGAAGGCAATGGCAACCCTCTCCAGTACTCTTGCCTGGAAAATCCCATGGGCGGAGGAGCCTGGTAGGCTGCAATCCATGGGGTTGCTAACAGTCGGGCCCGACTGAGAGACTTCACTTTCACTTTTCACTTTCATGCATTGGAGAAGGAAATGGCAACCCACTCCAGTGTTCTTGCCTGGAGAATCCCAGGGACAGGGGAGCCTGGTGGGCTGCCATCTGTGGGGTTGCACAGAGCCAGACATGACTGAAGCGACTTAGCAGCAGCAGTGAAGTTGTTACTATATTACTTCTTTTTCACATCTTAGTGTTTTGGCCCCAAGACACGTGGTACCTCAGTTTCCCAACCAGGGATCAAATCGGCAACCCCTTCATTGAAAGGTGTAGTCTTAATCACTGACGCATCAGGGACGTCCCATCAGGTGGGTGCTATTTCTCAGACCAATTTCAACTGTGAAAAATCAGAATTGTCTTTTTAGTTGCTAAGGGCTTCCGTGATGGCTCAGACCATGAAGAAGCTGCCTGCCAATGCAGGAGACCTAAGAGACCTGGGTTCTTTCCGTGGGTTGGGACGATGCCCTGGAGAAGGAAATGGCAACCCCCTCCAGTACTGTTGCCTAGAGAATTCCTGCCTGGAGTATTCTTGCCTGGAGCCTGCTGAGCTCCAGCCCATGGGGCCGCAAAGAGTCCGACATGACTGAGCGACTAACACAACACAGATTTCCATTTCACTTCACTTTTATCCTAAAATAAATCTAGACAATAGGTGACGAAAATGAAGTCCACATGGAGAGACTCAGCTGCTAGCTACAGATGCCTAATAAGTCTTTGGGCTTGCTTTCCAGCTGACTTGCACCTATCTGTAAATGTCAGAATTTCCAGGAAAACATCATGGTCTTAATAACCCACCTTTCTGGAATGAAAATGAAAGTGGTATAAAGGAAGATACTTTTGGATGACTGTCGGGACATTTTCTGCTTCGATGATTGAGTTAATAGTCTCCTATTTAAATAGTCTTTTTTTTTTTCCCCTGACCATTTAAGTAAAATACTGAGAACATTTCAGAATGGCTCTCTCCATCATTTGTGTGAGTGGTGAGTACACGGAACAAAATGAAAATGAATAAAGATACATGGCTGCAGATATGGAAAATATACAATGTGTACCTTCCTATGTGTGCAAATATATGCTGTCACCTAATGGAGCTTTTCAAATAAATCTCTCACTTTAGTACTTTTAGCAACGTGCATGTTTGGCTCTTTGCTTTAATTATCTTTACCAAAACTGAACTAATTAAACTGAGTTTTAAGAATTTTAGCAAAGAGAAGCAAAGGAAGAGAGAGAGAGTCAAATGAATCATAGTGCTGCTTTATAAACAGTTCTCTGTAAGGACGATAAAAGAAAGCCAAAAGAAAGCCACAGAAGAAGAGACACTGGATCATAAAAGTTGTGCTTATGTCTGAAATAGATGCAGGATGGCCCCATGAACCTTGACACTTGGCCAAGCATTGAATCTCATGTCAAAAATTCTTAAAATCACATTTAATAACGCAATAATTATAAATATGCTGGCAAGTATGTACTATAGGTAGGAAATGAAAATGACGCAAGGATGTGTGTACACTGCTCGAAACAGCAAAACTCTGTATGTGTGTGTGTGTATATGTGTGTGTGTGTGTGTGTGTGTGTGTGTGTGTGTGTGTGTGTTAGTCGCTCAGTCACGTCCGAGTCTTTGCAACCCCATGGACTGTAGCCCGCCAGGCTCCTCTGTCCATGCGGTTCTCCAGGCAAGAACACTGGAGTGGGTTGCCATTCCCTTCTCCAGGGGATCTTCCCCACCCAGGGATCACACCTGGGTCTCTCGCATTGCAGGCAGATTCCTTACCATCTGAGCAACTAAGAAAGCCCTAAAACTGTATATGGTTGAGTTTAAAATGCACTGTTCAGATTTATCCATCAAGATAGATATATAAATAAACACCGTTCCAGATGTTTTTCAGTTCTAAAAAAAAAAAAAGAAAAAGAAAAAATCATGCTTTTGAATGCAAATGTATCATTCTTATTTCCTGGAAATAACACCAGAACTCTGAGTTGTAAACACCTACCAATATTCCTCAAATATGAAATCATCATTTCTTGCTCCAAAATGCTTGGTTTAAAGTTAAGAGATCCTATTTATAAAACGGCTAGGGATAACACCTTATTTACTATATAATGGACAATCAACATTATAACATAAATATTAAATGGAATTTTTATATTTTTATAGTTAATATTAAATGGATTTTTTGCATTTTAAATGGGATTTTTCCCTTTCCTTTCTTACGTATTACAACATAATATTTATATTTTTGACATAAAACTGAGGCAGTTAAAAAGAAACAAAAGTCTGTCCCTACTTTTAACATTCTCAACCACCTAGAAAGACTTTCATTATTTATCATCTCACTGTAGATATAGATTAGACATTAGGTATGGACAGACATTATGCAAATATAGAGGGAAATAGTGATAACAGCTAAGTTTTCTACAGGTAAACAGATTCAATTATTACAGTTTCACTCATGGAAACACGTGCACTATAGACAGACACACGCACAAAAAATAATACTATGATAAAAAATGTGTCTTGTGATGATTTGGGACTTCCTTGTAAAGAATCCGTCTGCAATACAGAAGACCCAGGTTTGATCCCTGGGTCAGGAAGATCCCCTGAAGAAGGGAATAGCAACCCAGTCCAGTATTCTTGCCTGGAGAATCCCATGGGGAGAAGAGCCTCACGGGCTACAGTCCATGGTGGGTCACAAAAGAGGTGGACATGAGTTAGTGACAAAACAATGATGATTCAGTTTAGAAAGCAGGGTGCTAAAGATCTTACTTAAGAAATGTTTGAATAGCAGTTGCTATGACATTGAATGGGAATGGTTTTAAAAATGGAGGAAACTGAAATCTGAGAATTAAGACCATCAATGAAGCAGAGGATATATATAATATTAATCAATATAGGTCTTGCATATATAATGAGTTTATAAGTGCTGAAATACATAGTTAGGAAGTATCAGTTTTTTCCATAATCCAAAATGGATCAACCTAGTATTAAACTACAAAACTAAGACTATTTCTAATCCAGCTTGAAGTTGCCCTGGCTGAAACCTTAGCAGTCCCAACAATGGACGTTGCCACTTACAAAGAGGCCTGATTTTTGGCCCTTGCATATATATGCACATATTACATACGGTCAAATAATTTCAGAAAGTATCTTAACATCATGTTCTTTAAAAATCTTGGGAGGTACTTTCTCAAAATGAATATATTCTGTAAAACTCTTGAGCGCATAGATTGATAGACTGTGGCTTAAAAGAATTCTTGAGAATCTATTTATCCCAACAAGCCACATGTAGATATTCAATATGCTTGTCAGTGACTGACCAGTGGGGGTGAGTTTGTGTTCAAAAATTAACGTAACACGGAGGAAAACAAAATTTAACTCAAGGAAAACAGTCTTTTCTCAATTTAATGCCATTTGTTAAACACCAGTTTTTTAAAAGGTACAGCTAACATCACTAGAAGATTTTTATTACATTTTTCTAAAGGTAAAAATTGTGGGAATTCCCCGGTGCCGCTAGTGGTAACGATCCCAACCTGCCAACACAGGACATGAAAGAGATGCAGGTTCCATCCGTGGGTGGGGAAGATCCCCTGAAGGAGGGCATGGCAACCCACTCCAGTGTTCTTGCTGGAACGATCCCATGGACAGAGGAGCCTGCCAGGCTACAGTCCATGGGGTCACACAGAACCGGACACGACCGAAGCGACATAGCCTGCAAGCACAATGTGAAAGAGACAGAATCTCTCCAGCATAACTACTACAAGTTTGAGACATGATACGTAAGACAAAGGACAAAATTATACACTGGTTTTCTGACTTGGGCATGCAAACAATCTCATAGATTGAAAGCTAAAGTATATTTATAAATGTCACCACAAAATGTGGTTACATGTTCTTTCGCTATTCACAAAACTGTGCTGCCTGATCTTCATGAAAAATTATATTTCCACTGACTATACAAAATTTGCCAACTATGGCACATGTAAAAATGAAAGGAATTCATGATGAAAACAACTATCCATTGAGACTTCTATCTGAGGAAATATAGTAGACAGTCATGAAATTTATTCCTGAAACATAAAACATCAGGTATATCCTATTAATATTTAAAGGGACAAAAATTGTTAGAGATTTCTCTCTCTGATTAACTTTCTATCAGTATGCAAGCAAGGAGATGATTATGTTTAAAATTAGGAGATAAGGCACTTATATTTGCTATCCTAAGATGATTTTTTTCTTTGATGAAGCTAATTTCAGGTAGAGAAGTTCACATTAATCAGAGGAAGTGTTTGTGTGTGTTTAGCAGTCTTCCATAAAAATCTAAAGTCATCCTCTCAAAATAAGTAGAATGCAAGTGGTTTCCAGAACATCAGTTAAGTCCCCTTACTCCTGATCAGTACAAATGAGATAATTTATGTTACAAGTATTTGATGTTTCCCCCCCCCTTATAGTATTAAAAAGCAGAGAGATCACTTTGCCAACAAAGATCCATCTAGTCAAAGCTATGGTTTTTCCAGGAGTTATATACCGACGTGAGAGTTGGACCATAGAGAAGGCTGAGGGCCAAAGAATTGATGCTTTTGAACTGTGGTGCTGGAAAAGACTCTTGAGAGTCCCTTGGATGGAAAGGAGATCAAAACAATCCTAAAGGACATCAACCCTGGCTAGTGATTAGAAGGACTGATGCTGAAGCTGAAGTTCCAATACTTTGGCCACCTGATACAGTCTTTGGAAAAGACCCTGGTGCTGGGAAAGATTGATGGCAAAAGGAGAAGGGGGCGACAGAGGATGAGATGGCTGGATGGCATCACTGAATCGATGGGCATGAGTCTGAGTGAACTCCGGGAGTTGGTGATGGACAGGGAGTCCTGGAGTGCTGCAGTCCACTGGGTCGCAAAGAGTCGGACACGACTAAGGGACTGAACCGGAGAAAGCAATGGCACCCCACTCCAGTACTCTTGCCTGGAAAATCCCACAGATGGAGGAGCCTGGTGGGCTGCAGTCCATGGGGTCGCTAAGAGTTGGACACGACTGAGCGACTTCACTTCCACTTTCATGCATTGGAGAAGGAAATGGCAACCCACTCCAGTGTTCTTGCCTGGAGAATCCCAGGGACGGGGGAACCTGGCGGGCTGCCGTCTATGGGGTTGCACAGAGTCGGACACGACTGAAGCGACTTAGCAGCAGCAGCAGCAGCAGCAAGGGACTGAACAACCACTTTGTGTTATACGGCAAAACGGGTAGGTATTATTGGCTGCCCTATTGGCTAGGTGTGGAATGTGGACTCGATGCCACAGCTACAAATAAGCTGTGAAGCGCTGAGGGCGGCAGGAGTTCATTTCCTGTTGGATGCCCTGTATTTCAAGCAGCAAGGGAAACAGTGATGAGTCTGCTCCTTGATCAGGGTTCCAGTCCCCCTGGATCAACAGGATGGGAAACATGCTCCCACTACACCTCCCCAGGGGGGGCAGGTGTGCACACAGTGAGAAAGGAGGCTCCCTGGGACGGCATGAAGCACAAACCAGGAGGGAGGAACTACGAATCATCTGCAACCATGGACAGAAAGGGTTTACTGAGGACAAGAGTGTGTTTGTCCTGTCAACTCTCTTCACCTTTCCTTCTTAATTAATTATTATTGCCGTATAGTTGCTTTACAGGCTGGTGTTGGTTTCTGCTGTACAGCAAAGTCAATCAGCTTTCTGTATAAATATACCCCCCCCTCTTTCGGGGTTTCCTTCCCACTGAGGTCATCACAGAGTTCAGCAGTGTTCCCTGAGCCATACAGTAAGTTTTCATTAGTTATGCATCTATAGCATTTGACTTGCCCAGTGGCTCAGTGGGACAGAACCCCCCTGCCAATGCAGGAGACGCCAGCTGGACCCCTGGGTCAGGAAGATCCCCTGGAGGAGGGCATGGCAACCCACTCCAGTATTCTTGCCTGGAGAATCCCATGGACAGAGGAGCCTGGTGGGGCTACAGTCCATGGGGTCGCCAAGAGTCAGACACGACTGAGCAGCTGACAACTTATGTCCAACTGAAACTATCACAGCATTGTTAATTGTCTCTAAGTAAGTGTTAGTCGCTCAATTGTGTCTGACAATTTGTGACTCCATGCTTTGTGGATGGTAGCCCGCCAGGCTCCTCTGTCCATGGGATTCTCCAGGCCAGAATACTGAAGTGGGTAACCTTTCCCTTCTTCAAGGGATCTTCCCAACCCAGGGATCAAACCCGGGTCTCCCGCCTTGCAGGTGGATTCTTTACCAGCTGAGCCACCAGGGAAGTCCAAGAATACTGAAGTGGGTAGCCAATCCCTTCTCCAGGGGAACTTCCTGACGCATGGCATGCTCCAAACGCCTCCACGAGGCTGTTTTCTTACCACTGTAACCTGAGGGAGACTCAGACAGAACGTTTGGTGTATTGTAGGTAAACCCTTCTGTTCTGAAGAGCTCCTTGGCATTTCCAGATGACTGCAGATCCCACTCAACAAGCAAAGCATGACTTTACATTCCAGCAATCTGCCTGTGATTGTTTACATTTTATGAGGGAAATAATTTTTAGGAGATGGTTGAGCGGTTCCGCATGTGAGATCTATGTGGGTCACCAGCTCACTCTTGAGTCCTTTACGCTGGCAAGACACTGCAGCTACGAGAATGTGATGCCGGCACTATAGGGAACCTGTATTAATTATTGTTCCTTAAGATCAACAGTTTTTAGCTCCTTATTAAGAAATGTGATCAAATGATCGTGACTGTTGACAGGCAATTAGTTGCAGAGAGTGAGTTTTCAGCATAGATGATGAACTTAAGACAGGGATATTTTTAGAATCTAATGCAGTGTGTTGCAACCAGTCCAACCAGTCCATCCTAAAGAAAATCAACCCTCAATATTCATTGGAAGGACTGATGTTGAAGCTGAAACTCCAATGCTTTGGCCACCTGATGGGAAGAACTAACTCACTGGAAAAGACCCTGAGGCTGGGAAAGATTGAGGGCAGGAGCAGAAGGGGACAACAGAGGATGAGATGGTCGGATGGCATCACTGACTCAATGGACATGAGTTTGAGCAAGCTCCGGGGGTTGGTGATGGACAGGGAGGCCTGGCGTGCTGCAGTCCTTGGGGTCGGAAAGAGTTGGACACGATTAAGCAACTGAACTGAACTGCAGCGTATGGTCCTGATTCTTCAGTTTGTAATGATCACGCAGACTTTTGCACATGTAAATAGAGTGTCTGCATAGCATCCAAAAAATGTCTATTCATGAAAACCATTTGCCTGGTCCACAATGTTCTCCCTATGGCAATTAGAATCATTCCTCAAAATTTATGGGTTTTATTTTTTATTTTTTTGGCTGCACCATGAAGCATACAAAATCTTAGCTCCCCAACCAGGGACTGAATGCATGCAGCCTGCCGGTAAGTCATCTCTGTTCATGAAGATACAGAGAAAAGAAGCTACAGGGAGAGAGCATTTTAAATGCCACATTCTACTTCTGACTTTTGCTAATGAATAAGCAACTTTCCTCACTGGATGAGAGGATACTATATGTAGTATGTCTGAATATATCATCTATTAGGATTATTTGCTTAGTTTGGGAATTTAGTTGTTGTTCAGTCGCTCAGTCGTGTCCAAATTTTCGACCCCATGGACCGAAGCACGCTAGGCTTCCTTGTCCATCATCATCTCTCGGAGCTCGTTCAAACTCATGTCCATTGAGTCAATGAGGCCATCCAACCATCTCATCCTCTGTAGTCCCCTTCTCCTCCTGCCTTCAGTCTTACCCAGCATCAGGCTCTTTTCCAATGAGCTGGCTCTTCACATCCATATACATTCTTTTTTTTAATTTTTTTGATGAGGACCATGTTTAAAGTCTGTATTGAACATGTTACAATATTGCTTCCTTTATCTGTTGTTTGATCGTAAAGCATATGGGATCTGAGCTCCCCTACCAGGGATCAAACCCACACCCCCTGCCTCGGAAGATGAAGTCATAACCACTGGATCACCTGGGTATTTCCTCTACTTCTTGTCAAAGAAAACTTTGGGGCAGTAATCGTGAACACTTTGAAGGAGCCTTGAAAGGTTGAAAAGGCTAGTCCCTCAGTTGTGGCCAACTCTTTGAGACCTCATGGACCGTAGCCCATCAGGCTCCTCTGTCCATGGGGATTCTCCGGGAAAGAACACAGGAGTGGGTTGCCATGCCCTTCACCAGGGGATCTTCCTGACTCAGGGATCGAACCTGGGTCTCCTGCACTGCAGGCAGATTATTTACCATTTGAGCCACCAGGGAAGCCCTTTGAGATGCCTTGTCTCATCTCTTGAGATTTATCTATGTAAGCATTGCAGCCCCTTATCTGGAAGTCTCTGGTAAGAGTGAAGAGGGAGTGTACATATTTCAAGTCCCTTTTACAGAGTGCTAGTGGTCCTTCATAATTACTGTGACAATTTTTTTAATCATCTATGATTTCCAGGTCTATAGTGAGAGTAATTCATCCATGAAACCCTAGGATACCCTAGGAATGAACCCACAGTTGATCTAACGGAAGCTGATATTCACTTTCCCTGCCTCCCCCAATTCCCCCACCCCATTTCCTAAGGTGTTGATCCACTTCCCAGGTGGGAATCCAACTCTTATATTAGTTTGCAGGGGACAAAGACTCTACTGATACTTCCCTATATCGTTTTCCTCTCTCTGCTTTCCTCTCCCTCTCTCTCTCTCTCTCTCTCTCTCTCTCTCTCTCTCCCCCTCTCCCTCTCTCCATCTCACTATGTCCTTAGCCTCACACCTCGAGATAAGATAGAGAAGGAAATGCCAACTCACTCCAGTATTTTTGCCTGGGAAATCGCATGGACAGAGGAGTCTGGCGGGCTATGGTCCACGGGGTTGCAAACAGTTGGGCACAACAGAGCATGCAGGTGATAGAGAAAAGCAATGGTCTTTATGCTTTCCGAGTCATTTCAAAATACTACAAAAGTAAGTCAACTTGCCTTTGTCACTCCTACAGAGCGGATATCATCATATCAGCTCAGTTCAGTTGCTCATCTGTGTCTGACTCTATGCCAGCCAACCATCTCATCCTCTGTCGTCCCCTTCTCCTCTTGCCTTCAATCTTTCCTAGCATCAGGGTCTTTTCCAATGAGTCAGCTCTTCGCATCAGGTGGCCAAAGGATTGAAGTTTCAGCTTCAGCATCAGTCCTTCCAGTGAATATTCAGGACTGATTTCCTTTAGGATGGACTGGTTGGATCTCCTTGCAGTCCGAGTAACTCTCAAAAGTCTTCTGCGACACCACAGTTCAAAAGCAAAATATCTTATATGTAAGATCCTAAATGAAATCTGAAGTAAGGGAAGCTTGTATTATCATATATGAGACCCTATATGGAATCTGAAATATGAGCACAGCACCGAAACCTCTTCCTTCTCCTAACCCACATCAGTTCATCCACAATCGAGTTTACTGTTGTTTTGGTGAGCTTCTAAGAAAACTGGAAAGTGGGCCAGTTCTAGGTTGAACACTTTTTTTTTCAGACCAAACACAAATGTCCTAAAAGGAGTTCTCTAAATTATAGGAGAAAAGTCTTGTCTCTGAACCAGCATGTCTGATACCCACATCGGCCCCCAAAGGCAAGAATTAGTTGTGTGGAGTTTCCAACATAAGTTAATGTGCAATTTAAAAGCTATCAGGCCAAACCCCTTTTTATCATAATTAACTGCAAATTAAAGAAGCACATTCATTTTTAAAAGTTAGCTCATTTGCATACAGATTGTATGTACATATATGCAGAATAAATATTCTTTCCACTTCAAATTCTGTTCATTTATAGAAGTATATTTCTTCTCAAAGTCAGAATTTTGTTCTCAAAGATGAGAATGATTCAGTTAAAACTCTGTTCTAGTTTTTACTAGAATAAGCTTTTGGAAAGCATCCTAAAATCATTCCTCTTTCCACTAGGAAGCTAATAAAATGTGAAGCCAGAAAACACACACACACACACACACACACAACCCGAATCTAACAAGAAAAATGCTGTGGAAGAAATAGTATTTTTATTACTTTTTTAATTAGATTTAATCTCTTCCCTTAGAAGTAATAAAAATATTTTTTTTTCTTTTCAAATTGATTTTCCTCTAGAGAAGCATGGATTTCTCTGCATTTTCATGCCAAAAGAAAAGATCCTTGGTGAGTTCTGAATGGCACAGGATACGAAGTAATCATTTTGGATTTGGAGGGAAAATGGTATTTCTATAAAAACGATAATCCTCAACTCTGTAAATTGAGCACAGTGGAGATAATCAGTCCGCCAGCTCCAGACATCCAATGCTGATTTGTAGAAGTAAGCTGTAAAAGGAACTGTCACTTATTTCAATGAAAAAAAAAACTTACATAGTTTTACAATTTTTTTATTATAATTTTGTCTTATTTTTTCATGTTTGAAGTTCCAACTTAGGCATTATTCTTCTCTTCTTGAGCACCATCATACTTCAAAAGTGCTTTTTTCCTAAAATTCAAGGTTTTTTTTTTTTTTAAGCAGAAACTTGAGTCTAAATAACCTACTAGACCACATCATTTAAAACAAGCAAGCAAATACAAAAACTTCACTATACTAGGATCTTGGTTCTAGCCACTCAACATCAAGGATTATCATTTTCAAGATGCAACAAAAGTAATTCTCCAATGTGCTTTAGCTTTATCATTGTTAAAGAAGGGCATGGCAACCCACTGCAATATTCTTGCCTGGAAAATCCCATGAACGGAGGAGCCGACAGGCTATAGTCCATGCGGTCACAAAGAGTCTGAGCGACTAGCGCTTCACCCATTCATGACCTGATGCGTTAAAATCAGTGGCTTGGTGATAACATCTTGGCCAGAGATACTGATTTCAGAGCCATTTGTCTTTTCAGGGCACGCACAAAGGTGTGCTGACTGCTTTCTTTGGCAATCTTGCAATGAATTCCTTTTAGTAAACGTGAGCATCAGAGTCTGGTATTTAAATTACTTATCTTTTTCACACATATTACACTCACAGAGGGAAAGTACATAAAAACTGCATATGCTTCCTGGTCCACATGTCAAACAAATATTTTCTTACGGCAAAAGGAAAGGAAAATATAAATTGGTGTTATATGTTCAACAACAAAAAAAATCATGTTAACCCAAAATACCAAGGATGAACAAGAACTACCCATTTTTATTTCATGAGATTGAACAGTGAATAACATATTAGGGAGAAAAAGATGTTAAGGTATGCAGATACATTTGTATGACATATACTGTATTATAATATATGATATTGTAAATGGTATATTATATATTAAAATGTGTATTTTACAATTATAATTTATAATTATTTGTTATATTTAGAAGTAGTTGTAACAATTTATATTTATATTATATTAGAATAATTATATATGCTATATATAACATAAATGTATATTCATGTTATATAAATGTTATATGTATACATGTATATGTATAGATATATATATCATATACATAAATGTATATGCTAGTGAAAATGAAAGTCACTCAGTTGTGTCCAACTCTTTGTGACCTCATGGACTATACCAATACAGTCCATGGAATTCTTCAGGCCAGAATACTTGAGTGAGTTGCCATTTCTTCCTCTAGGGGATCTTCCCAACCCAGGGGATCAAACCCACCTCTCTTGCATCGCAGGCAGATTCTTTACTGTCTGAGCCACCAGGGAAGCCCACAGTTAACAATACTGTGTTGTATACATTGAAGTTACTAAGAGAGTCGATTTTAACAGTCCTCATCACAAGTATAATAGTTTGTAACTATGCATGGTGTTGGATATTAATTAGATTTATTGTGGTGATCACTTCGCAGTGTATACAAACACTGAATCATTATGTTCTATGCCTGAAATTAATGTGATGCTCTATGTCAATTAAATCTCTCTAAAAATAAATTTTAAAAAGCATTTATATTTATCTGAGAAAAGTTAAAAATGAATCCTAACCCGACCCCCGGCTCAGAAAGTGCGAATCTGCTTTTGCTCTGGAGACTCACTCTTTATTATATTTTGGTAATGACATCCTTTGTATCATCAGAGAGTCTACCATCTAAATAAACAGGGGTTAAGAGGCTTCTGGGCTTCCCTGGTGGCTCAGAGGTAAAGAATCTGCTTACAGTGCAGGAGACCTGTGTTCCATCCCTAGGTCACGAAGATCCCCTGGAGAAGGGAATGGTAACCCACTCCAGTATTGTTGCCTGGAGAATCCCATGGACGGAGGAGCCTGGCGCGCTACAGTCCACGGGGTTGCAAAGAGTCAGACAAGACTAAGCGGCTAATACAATATGCCTGTCAAGAGGACCTGGTAAACATCATTGAGTCATGCTTTTTCCCAACGGCTTCAGTTCGTTGGATTTCTTGAGTGTCAGTGTTGATGATGCTGGAACACAGACGCAGCCAGGAGGAGAGGGGAACACGGATGACTGCTGTTCCCACAAGGGAACCGGCTCTGATGGTGTCTCTCTGCTTCCTGGACAGACGCTGTTGTCGTGGCTACAACCTCAGCACCACGCTCCTCCCACTTAGTGGGGACCACTGCCTTGTCTGGGTTGTGTCTCCACGAAGACTCCGTGTGTTCTCTCTCCGTGTCGCTTCCTTCTTCGTATCTCCATCAGCAAGAGAAGAGCTGCTCTGGGAGTGAAATCCCTGTGCCTTCCTGACGGAGTTCCCAGACCGAGGGCCCTTCCAGGCTTTGTTCCAGCTAGCGTAATTGCTTCTCAGCTTACCCGGAGTCCTCATCAACTGCTCACCTACTTATGTTAGAAACGCCATGGGGACCCAAGCTCACGGGGTCTGATTTAGTCTTTCCTTACGGAAAGTCGCAGTGACATTCATCAGTGCAGCAACCTTGGTGGTGGTTGGTGGTTTAGCTGCTCAGTCGTGTCCGACTCTCTGTGACACCACGGACTATAGCCTGCCAGGCTCCTCTGTCCATGGGATTCTCCAGGCATGAATACTGGAGTGGGTAGCCTTTTCCTTCTCCAGGGCATATTCCCGAGCCAGGGATCAAACCGATTGCAGGCAGAGTCTTTACCAACTGAGCTTCAAGGAAGCCTGTACAGCAGTCCTACTTATTATCAATTTATTATCAATTAAATGTAAGGAGGAATGCCCAAATCATCGAATTACAAATGCTACAATGAGAGGGACCTCTTATGGAATGTACTCAGGGCACCATTTTTCCCATTCAAATGTTTCACGATGTTTCTATTCTTTATAAATTTATTTTTAAATGAAGGATGATAGCTTTACAATGTTCTTTTTTAAAATAGTGTTTTTATTCCTCAACAAATTGTGATATGTGAGATTTACTGATTTGGGCAATTAGCTAATTTTTCATTCATTTGTTGGACCATAAAGAAAGCTGAAACGAAGTAAAAGTCGCTCAGTCGTGTCCAACTCTTTATGACCCCATGGACTATACAGTCCACGGAATTCTCTAGGCCAGAATACTGAAGTGGGTAGCTCCAGCATCCAAAAATTGATGGTTTCAAAATACGGTGCTTGAGATTCCCTTGCACAGCAAGGAGATCCAATGAGTCCATCCTAAAGGAAATCAACTCTGAATATTTATTGGAAGGACTGATGCTGAAGCTGATACTTTGGCCACGTGATGGGAAGAGCCTGCTCAATGGAAAAGACCCTGATGATGGGAAAGACTGATGACAAGAGGAGAAGGGGATGATGGAGGGTGAGATGGTTGGATGGCATCACCGACTCAATGGACATGAGTTTGAGTAAACTCTGGGAGATAGTGAAGGACAAAGAAGCCTGGCATGCTGCAGTCCATGGGGTCGCAAAGAGTCAGACATGACATTGAAACTGAACAACGAGAATCATTGGTTGAAACTGAAATTATTTTTATACTTTTTTAGATTTTATAAGGGCTTCCCTGGTAGCTCACCTAGTAAAGAATCCACCTGCAATGCAGGAGACCCCGGTTCCATTCCTGGGTTGGGAAGATCCCCTGGAGATGGGGCAGGCTACCCAGTCTAGTATTCTGGGGCTTCCCTTGTGGCTCAGTTGGTAAAGAATCTGCCTGCAATGCAGGAGACCTGGGTTTGAACCCTGGGTCAGGAAGATCCCCTGGAGGAGGGCATGGCAACCCACTCCAGTATTCTTGCCTGGAGAATCCCATGGACGGAGGAGCCTGACGGGCTACAGTCCATGGGGTTGCAAAGAGTCGGACACTGTCCAACTAAGCACAGCACAGCCAAGACTTTATAAATGCCTGACTTTAAGTAATGAACTTTCTCCTCAGCGTCCCAGCGACCATGATCCGAAGCGTCTTGGCAATTCTGAGTTCCATCACGTCTGACTCTCTGTCTGGAATGAAAGACCACTAGCCTCCACGAGAGATAGGAAAAACAAACAAGCCCTTAAATGAATGCACTGAAATTCTCCACCACACCCTGTGTACGAACTGTCCGGCTGGATCCAATATCACTGATTTTCTTTCAATCACAAATACATCAGAGCAATTTCAGGGAAGTGAGTCAGACGTGACTGAGCGACTGAACTGAAGAAGTTAAGGACTGGATATCAGGATCCTATTATTAAAGAACAAACTTTTTTCTTTCGTGTCTTCCAAGAAGGGAAAAATAACATTTAAAAAAACCAGTTGCTTTGGTGACGTGAATAGACTGGGTGACTTGAAGCGGATTGTTTAACTGCTGAAGGCCAGTAGGAAGACAATGGAACAGTTCAAGGGAATAATGGAGCTTCGTATTCAGGTTCGCATAACGAAAGTCTTTATTCCCCTTTTAAAAGAGCGTGTTGTTTCCTTGGGAACATTAGTGTTCACATTCAGCTGCACTCAAGAGGTCAAGCTCATCTGAATCATTTTAATTCTCAGTTAATTTTTTTTTAATGTCTCCTAACTCACTCAAGCATTGCCGGAATCTAAGGCTTTTGGGCCCGTGAATTATGTCAGTTGCCCGAATGAGAAGGCAAGTTTTACCTGTATTTTTTTCCTGTCTCAGGATTTTACAGACTGCAGCTCAGCGTGAAAAGCAATGGGAGTTTAACTCTTATAATGGGAACCCTCTTACACTGTTGGTGGGAATGCAAACTAGTACAGCCACTATGGAGAACAGTGTGGAGATTCCTTAAAAAAACTGGAAATAAAACTGCCATATGACCCAGCAATCCCACTGCTGGGCATACACACCGAGGAAACCAGAATTGAAAGAGACACGTGTGCCCCAATGTTCATCGCAGCACTGTTCACAATAGCCAGGACATGGAAGCAACCTAGATGTCCATCAGCAGATGAATGGATAAGAAAGCTGTGGTCCATATACACAATAGAGTATTACTCAGCCATTAGAAAGAATACATTTGAATCTGTTCTAATGAGGTGGATGAAACTGGAGCCTATTATACAGAGTGAAGTAAGCCAGAAAGAAAAACACCAACACAGTATACTAACACATATATATGGAATTTAGAAAGATGGTAATAACCCTGTATGAGAGACAGCAAAAGAGACACAGATGTAAAGAACAGTCTTTTGGACTCTGTGAGAGAAGGCAAGGGCGGGATGATATGGGAGAATAGCATTGAAACATGTATATTATCATATGTGAAGTAGATGGCCAGTCCAGGTTTGACGCAGAAGACAGGGTGCTCGGGGCTGGTGCAGTGGGATGACCCAGAGGGATGGGATGGGGGGGGAGGTGGGAGGGGTGTTCAGAATGGGAAACACATGTACACCCATGGCTGATTCATGTCAATGTATGGCAAAACCAGCACAATATTGTAAAGTAAAACAATAAATTAATTATTTTTTTATAAAAAAGAAAGAAAAGCAATGGGAATTTAACTCTTATAAAAATGAAGCCTACAAAGTACTTGCCTGGTGGCAGTGTGGATAAGAACCTGCCCACCAATGCCGGGGACACGGGTTCGATCCTTGGTCCTGGAAGACCCCACATTCCACAGAGCAAGTAAGCGACCTCAGTGAGAAGCCCAAACACCTCAACTAGAGAAGGCCCACACACAGCAACGAAGACCCCACACAGCTGAAGATAATTTAAAAATAAATATTTTAAAGATGAACCCTTTCTGCATCTAAACACACAAACAGTCCATGGGATTCTCCAGGCCAGAATACTGGAGTGGGTAGCCTTTCCCTTCTCCAGGGGAGTCTTCCCAACCCAGAGATGGAACCCAGGTCTCCCACATTGCAGGTGGATTCTTTACCAGCTGAGCCAGAAAGGAACCCCATATAAACACACACTAAATTGCAATATAGGAAAAAGACAAAAATAGTTTATCTAGAAGTTGGCTGCATGGAAGCTTAGCTCTTATCCTGATCATCTGAAATTTACCTATTTTTCCCTCATATATTTATTTCCTGCCCATCCCATTCAGAGCCTTTTTTTTTTTTTTTTTTTTAGTATCTTCTCAACATTTCTACCTACATCAGTTTGAGCTAGCTCCAGGAGTTGGTGATGGAAAGGGAAGCCTGGTGTGCTGCAGTCCATGGGGTCGCAAGGAGTCGGACATGACTGAGTGACTGAACTGAACTGAACCTGCATTTTGAGTGGAGGGGTAGAAGCCAGTGAGCCTGTAGGGTCTACTGTAACGGTGAGTATCCTGAGGTTTGGGTTTAAATACCACTACTGAGGGCTCTGTCATCGTCCAACAGATTCATCTTTCTTTCACCCAGTGAACAAATATCAAACGTAGGCCCGATTCCAAATCCTGATGTAGGAGTCTGGGTCACTTCAGTAAAATGAACCGTCACAGACATGTAGTCCTGAGGCCTTTTATTCAAGGAGAAATGGATGGAGGAAGAAAAAAAATGAATAAAATAAACCACAGACGATGGGAAAAAAATTATAGCTGCTATGGAAAAAAATAATCTGCTCTACCCCTTGGATTCATTATTATTCTATAATAATGGATTATTATACTTGCTTTGTAATTTCATTTTCTTTAACTTTTCATTTTGTATTGAGGTATTGCAGATGAACGGGCTTATCTAGAAGCTGATTAGCTTATCTAGAAGTTGATTGAATGGAAGCTTAGTTCTTGTCCTTCCCATCATCTGAAATTTAGCAGGAGTTCAAACTGCTCTTTTTCTCTCATTTCCTTGTTTGACTCCCAGATGGGGGTAGTTGTAAAGAACCTTCTTGCCAATACAGGAGATATCAGAGACACGAGTTCAATCCATGGGTGGGGAAGATCCCCTGGAGGAGGGCATGGCAACCCGCTCCAGTGTTCTTGCCTGGAGAATCCCATGGAGAGAGAAGCCTGGCGGGCTACAGTCAACAGGGGTCGAAAGAGTTGAAGAATACTGAATGCCTGGCCACACACACACACACAGCCGATTTACAATGCTGTGACAATTTCAGGTGAACAACAAAGGGTCTAAGCCATACATTTCATTTTTGATGTAACAAAAACCTGTGAAGTCTGACATAGAATGACTAAAGATTATTAATACTTCTTATTTTAAAAATTTAAAATGTTTCCTGGTAGACCAGATATTTAAGTGAAGAACTATTAGAATCAGTTTTATTGAAGGTTTTATTACAAAAGCATTTTATTGAATGCTTATAATAAAGTAATGAATGATAAGTTGGATGGGCACATTTGATGTTCATTAATCAGAAAAAAATATGGAGTTACCAAAAAAGAAAAAAATAGTGCTATAGTCTAAATGTGCCTCACCGGAATTCGAGCTGCAATCCTTAGGCCACTGTGAAGAGCTTGTTTATTGGAAGAGACCCTGATTCTAGGAAAGACTGAAGGCAAGAGGAGAAGGGGATGACAGAGGATGAGGTGGTTGGATGGCATCACCAACTCGATGGAGATGAATTTGAGCAACTTCACCAGGGAGATGGTGAAGGGCAGGGAAGCCTGGCATCCTGCAGTCCGTGGGGGTCACAAAGAGTCGTACAGAGTTAGTAACTGAACAACAAGAAAATTCATATGCTAAATCTTAACGCCTTGTTTCTTAATTGCCTCTACCCCAATTCAAAACTAACAATTTTTTTTTAAGGAATATATTGTACAACGCAGGGAAATATAGCCATGATTTTGCAATAAGTTTAAACGGAGTATAATCTATAAAAGAGTACTACTGCTGTACTCAAAACATAATGTATTTACTTGGTACATTTTCTACCTTGTTTGTTAGGTATATTTTATAGTCATGTTAGTTTCTTACTCTCTTTTATTTGGGCAATATCACTGGATTAAAAAAAGAGAAAGAGAGAGCAAACAACAAGCTAGCAAGCCCCCTAACTTAACCACCACTCGGTATTATTATTATCTTTACTGACGTAATACTGCAGTGCACAATAACAAATCCTAAAACATCATCTAAAATTTCTCCCAGGAAAAATAAAATATTTGACGATAAAAGCCTGACATAATCTATAAGTTATCAGCTGATGTATTATCACAGGACACCCTTGAATAATGCTTTTCATCACCTAGTGATACTTTCCCTTGATATTGATGGTGGCTCAAGTCAGTAAAGAATCCGCCTGCAGTGCAAGAGACCTGAATTTGATCCCCGGATCGGGAAGATCCCGTGGAGAGGGAAATGGCAACCCACTCCAGTGTTCCTGCCTGGAAAATTCCATGGACGGAGGAGCCTGGTGGGCTGCAGTCCATGGGGTGGCAAGAGTCGGACACAACTGAGAGACTAAACCAGCACCAGTCTCTCAAAATATGGAATCAGTTTGTTGTACATCTGAAACTCATGTCGTCATGTAAATTAACTATGTAGTAAAAAGGAAAAAAAAAAAAGAAAGAAAGAAATACAAATGCCCAGAATGATAGAACTGCGGGATGGAGTCTTTGGGAGTTGATGGAGCCGCCTAAGGGGATTGGTGGCCTTAGAGGACATAACCCAGGGAGAAGGAAGAGGCAAACCACTCCAGCATTCCCATCTGGAAAATTCCACGGACAGAGGAGCTGGGTGGGCTGCAGTCCATGGAGTTACGTGCATGAGGGTGGAGGGAGATGGGTTGGTAGCAATAAACTGGTAGAAGGAAAAGAAAAAAGAAAGAGAGAGTAGAGACCCTAGGGAGCCACCGGCCCCTTCCACGTGGTGAGGACTGAGCTAGAAGACAGCCTTCTGTAAAGGGGAGCCTCCTGTAAAGGGGAGCCTCCTGTAAAGGGATGCCTCCTGTAACAGGGTGCCTCCTGTAAAGGAGAGCCTTCTGTAAAGGGGTGCCTCCTGTAAAGGGGAGCCTCCTGTAAAGGGGAGCCTCCTGTGCCTTCTGTAAAGGGGTGCCTCCCCAGACCATGAACCTCACGCTGCTCTGATGCTGCGGGTTCCATGTGGGCAATAAACATCTGTGCTTTACCAGTCAAGACAATGTATCCATTCTGTTCAAACAGCCTGGATGGACTAAAACAAATCGCACCTGTATCTCAAACTCGAATTATGGTGGAAAGCAAGAAGCTGGTTGACGAATGGCCAACAGAGCCTTGGAGAGGGAGCTTTCACCGTTTCCCGACAGAGAACCCTGCGTCATCCCAGGACCTGCTTAAAGAGGCTCATCCACAGACTGTGCTCCTGATATTCTGGGGGTGGGGGCGGGTGGCGCTCGGGGAGATTCCCTCATTACCTGGGAGGGGGGCAAGAGGAAGCCAAGAGCATGTGCTTGCAAAGCCCAGCCTATGTATGCACTCTGCACAGCTCAGCGGGCCTTGCAACCTGCTATACTTCCTGCCCCCTCTGCCTGCAGACAGACTCGAGCTGTAACGGGATCCCAGCCACACGGGCCCCCAGTGTTTCTCCAGGGAGGCCCCTCCTGGGCCTGTGAGCCGAGCCTAGCTCTGCAAGGCTCCATAGAGACCGGATGTGCGGCTGCGCCCGGAAATTCCAGGAGGCTTGCGGGGGAGGCTGGAATGTGGCACTTTGGTTTGCACGGAAATCGCTGAATTAAACAGGGGAGCGGGACACCCCGGCAGGGGGCCCAGACCCGCCTACAGTTGGGCCGGTGGAGGCGCGGGGCGCCCGAGGGTGGAGGCTGGGGGCGGGGCGGGGCGGGGGTCGTTCAGGAGCCGCTGGATGGAGCCACGGCCGACCCCAGGGGGAGACGCCCTGCGCGGGGAGGGGCTCCTCTCCACCTCTGCCTCTCGCTCGGTTTGTGCGTCTCCGGCCCACGCCTCACTTGCTCTCCTCTCTGTCTCTCCCTCGACGTCTCCCATCTCTCTCCTCCCTCTCCATCTCCATTTCTTTGATGCTGTCTCTGTCCCTCTCTGTCTCTCTCTGTGTCTCTCTCTGCCTCTCCCTCTCTGTCTCTCTCTGTGTCTCTCTCTTTGTCTGTCCCTCTCTCTGTCTGCCTCTCTCCCTCTCTCTCTGCCTCCATCTCTTTGATGCTCTCTGTCTCTCCCTTTCTCTGACCCTCCTTATCTCTGCCAGACTCTCCGTGTCTGTCTCTCTAATTTTCTCTCTCTCAAGTCTGAGTGTACTTGCCCCCCCAAAGAATCCTGAAACAGTCCTGAATCCTCCAAGCACAAAGTCATTCCTCTCAAATTCTTGGGAGTAATTCACTGACCGCTTAAATACAGGATAAGAGACAGTCCCCAGCTGCATAGTATTCACCAAAGGAAAAAAAAAAAAAAGGATAAAACCCTCTGCCTGCCATCCATCCTTCCATCTGAGGATGGAGCTAGATTACAAAGCAGCCTCACGCTGTGTGATGAAATGGTGCTAATAAAGGCTCCTGCAGGAGAGGTGGGAGGGATCCTCTCCTTGAAGGAATCGCCATTAATTACATTTCCCTATTTCTATGCCAACAGAGATACCATGTGGCTCTGCACAACCCTGAGTCCTTGAATTAATATTCTTTCCTTTGTGATGGTGTTTTGGAAAAGAAAGTGGCGTTTTTAGTCATTTTAAAGGGAAAGATTACAGGAAAAAAATCACATTTACGTATTTTATGTATGTTTTATAAATATATATATATATATATATGTTGAGGCTGAAATTCCAATCCTTTGGCCACCTGATGCGAAAAGCTGACTCACTGGAAAAGACCCTGATGCTGGCCAAGATTGAGGGCAGGAGGAGAAGGGGATGACAGAGGATGAGATGGTAGGATGGCATCACCAACTCGCTGGACATGGGTTTGGGTAGACTCCAGGAGTTGGTGATGGACAGGGAGGCCTGGCGTGCTGCGGTTCATGGGGTTGCAAAGAGTCAGACACGACTGAGCGACTGAACTGAACTGAACTGATGTATGTATGTATATATATATACACATATACACATATATTATATATATATCTGTGTGTGTATATATATATATAGAGAGAGAGACAGAGAGAGAGAAAGAAAGGGCTTCCCTGATCGCTCAGCTGGTAAAGAATGCACCTGCAATGCAGGAGACCCCGGTTGGATTCCTAGGTTCGGAGGATCCCCTGGAGAAGGGATAGGCTACCAACTCCAGTATTCTTGGGCTTCCCTTGTGGCCCAGCCGGTAAAGAGTCTGCGTGCAGTGCAGAGACCTGGGTTCAGTCCCTGGATTGGGAAGATCTCTGGCATTCGGAGAGAGGAAATATATATGTATATATATATATATATATATATATATATATATGTATGTATGTATGTATGTATGTCTGTATATGTATATATAGAGAGAGAGAGGAAATATATGTATATAGAGAGAGGAAACGTGTGTGTGTGTGTGTGTGTGTGTGTGTGTGTGTGTGTGTGTGTAAACAGAGAGAAAGAAAATGTGTATATATATACAGAGAGAGGAAAATGCATATATATATAGTCTGTGATTCATATTTTGGGGCTGCATATTTCTTTTAGGGGCTTCCCAGGAGGCACTAGTGGTAGAGAACCCACCCGCCAATACAGGAGACATAAGAGGCAGGAGGTTGATCCCTGCGTCAGGAAGATCCCCTGGAGGAGGGCATGGCAACCCACTCCAGCATTCTTGCCTGGAGACTCCCCTGGACAGAGGAGCCTGGCGGGCTATAGTCCATAGGGTTGCGAAAAGAGACAGACGGGACTTAGTGATTAGACAAGCCATGAAATGTATATATATAGCAATTTATATCTATCTATGCATCCACGGGGTTGCAAAGAATCAGACACGACTGAGCGTGCACACACACACACACACACACACAGAGGCATGCACGTGAACTTCATGAAACACAGGACGGACTGTCCCTACATAACAGAACATGAGATTTCTGAAAGGATTCAACCTCCCGGGTTGCAGACTAAGTATCCCCTCTCTCATTCACAGTGCAGGTAGGCAGTTCTGCTTAAACGGCACCAGCGGTCAGTCTAAAAGAGCTCACTGATTCCCTCTGAGGTGTCTGTCAACATGTTCTGGAATGATTACTGCCTGTTTGTGGAAAAGACACCTCTTGTTATTGCCTGAAAAAAAAAAAAAAAAAAAAAAAACCACCTTCTGGTCAACCAAACCATGTCTTTCTTCCCCTAACGTATTTCAGAGCCTGGAGTAGCTGCAAGCCAGGTCCCAACCCTACGGCCCTGCACACAGCTGATCCCCTGAGTATATGTTATGTCGTTTGAGATCACGTCTTCTCTGATGGCCCCATGAGGACCTTCATAAAGGATTCATAAAGTGGGATCTCACCTTCATAAAGTGGGATTCTTCACCGATCTTCACTGTTCAGTTCAGTTCAGTTCAGTCGCTCAGTCGTGTCCGAATCTTTGCAACCCCATGAATTGCAGCACACCAGGCCTCCCTGTCCATCACCAACTCCTGGAGTTCACCCAAACCCGTGTCCATCGAGTCTGTGATGCCATCCAGCCATCTCATCCTCTGTCGTCCCCTTTTCCTCCTGCCCCCAATCCCTCCCAGCATCAGGGTCTTGTCCAATGAGTAGTTATACATAATTGATGAAACAAACTAACATGGATTCATTTTGTGTAAAAAGTAATTGTAACAATAAGGAATGTAGTCTTTGTATATATCAATCGTCATATTGCTAATGATATATCTATCACAATGTATAGATACAGTGTATAATACATTAATACATCATATAACATTCACTAGCATAGTAACATGATTTTTCTATTATATGGCTTCTTTCTTTCACTGTTTTCAAAGGATTGATATGACGAAATACGAAGCATTTATTTTGCAGGAAAATTATTCTTTAATTAATTTTAATCGGAGGCTAATTACTGTACAATATTGCGGTGGTTTTTGCCAAATATTAACATACATTCATACATTGACATGAATCACCCACCAGGTACATGTGTCCCCCTAGAAAATGATTTTTTAAACAGTGTATCCTTCAGTCCAGTTCAGTCACTCAGTCGTGTCCGACTCTTTGCAACCCCATGGACTGCAGCACACCAGGCTTCCCTGTCCACCACCAACTCCCAGAGCTTAGGCATACTCCTGTCCACGGAGTCAGTGATGCCATCCAACCATCTCATCCTTCTGTCAGATTATACTGGGCTGGTCAAAACGTTCATTCAGGTTTTTTCAAAACCGGTGTTAACAGAAAAATAAGCACAAACTCTTCAGCCAAGCCAATCCACCTTAGGAAATGAAACTATATCACTATTTTAATATATTAATATTATGTGTAACGTATAACTGGGCTTCCCTGGTGGCTCAGATAGTAAAGACACTGCCTGTAATGCTAGACACCTGGGTTGGCAAGTATCACTACAGAATGTCATAATCCTGGTGTATTTGTTGTTGATGTTTATTTGCTTAGTGGTGTCTGACTCTTCTGTGACTCCATAGACCATAGCCCGCCAGGCCTCTCTGTCCATGGGATTCTCCAGGCAAGAATACTGGAGTTGCCATGCCCTCCTCCAGGGGATCTTCCCGAGCCAGGGATCCAACGTACATCTCCTGCACTGCAGGCAGATTCTTTCCCACTGAGCCACCAGGAAAAGCCATTCTATTATCCAGGGCAACCATATATTATTATATTTACAGACACTGTTTTTTTACTCTGTGACAAGGCTATATGCCTTCCACAGGTCATGGTGACTGCCTTGGAGCTCAGACTCGTTCAGCACTAGTATGCTATTACTGTCTGTACACGTGAAAGAAGCAAAAATTGCTCCGTGTGAGAAGGTAACGCCTCTTAACAGGATGGGGAGGTGATCTCAGTTGTTCACAGGGAGGGGAGACAACACTGCACGTGATGAGAGGGTCAACCCTGGAGGCCCTTCTCACCATCAGTTCAGTTCAGCCGCTCAGTCTTGTCTGACGCTTTGCAACCCCATGGACTGCAGCACGCCAGGCCTCCCTGTCCATCACCATCTCCTGGAGCTTACCCAAACTCATGTCCATCGAGTCGGTGATGCCATGCAACCATCCCATCCTCTGTCGTCCCCTTCTCCTCCCGCCTTCAATCTTGCCCAGCATCAGGGTCTTTCCTAATGAGTCAGTCCTTCGCATCAGGTGGCCCAAGCATTGGAGCTGCAGCTTCCGTTCTTCCAGTGAATATTCAGGACCTGATCTCAGATGCTTTCTGCTGTCAGACTGCGGCTGAGTCACAAGCCTGCCCACCCGCGGCAGGCAGCTACGCATGTATCAGCATTGGTTCCGTCCACAGCTGGTTAACAAAAAGCAGGCCGTGCCAGAGACAGAGGCAGTGACAGCCACCCAGGGAGTCAGAAATCAAAGCCTCCCCACTTCCCCTCTAAAGCCTGCCCTGTAACGCTGACCCGGGAACGCTGCTGAGAACATCGGCTTGCATGTTGCTGGTCCGGCGAGGACCGGGACATCCCTCTGTCTTCGATGAGACCGCAGCAAGCAATGGGGAGTATTTCGTTCCTCTGAGCTCCTCCCTTTTCTTCCCTCCCTTAGAGTCTCCTGTTTTGCCCTCTCTCCTGCCCTGCCCTTGCATCATTCCTCACTCCCTTTCCTCTTTCTTCCCTTTCTCCATCAATCCTTCCTTCCATCCTTTTTCCCTCTCTCTCTCTGCTCCCTTCCTTCCTTCCTACCGCCGTCCAGCATTTCTGACAGTGAGGTCACTGAACTGAGCGGTCAGTCCGGCAGCTCACAGCAGAGGATCTGAAATTACTGTTGTCTGCCTGAATCCTCAGTTGCAACGTCCTGTGTGACTCTTTGCAACCCCGTGGACTGTAGCCCGCCAGGCTCCTCTGTCCAGGGGATTCTCCCGGCAAGAACGCTGGAGCGGGTTGCTACTTCCTTCTCCAGGGCATCTTCCCGACCCAGGGATGGAACCCACGTCTCTCTTGTATCCCGCACCGGCAGGCAGTGTCTTGAAATGACATCAAAATGTGGGCTGGCGAAACGGAAATGGCTCATCTCGGAGGACTACAGAGAATGAAACAAACACAGAATTTGTGTGTGTGTGTGTGTGTGTGTGTGTGTGTGTGTGTGTGTGTGTGTGTGCCTGTGTGTAACATTAGGCCAAAGATTACAGCAAGAATGAAAACCACTCTGTAAATGGATCTCCTGCTGTATCTTTTTGGTCCGCTACATTTCTATTTCATGTGCTGATGGATTTTATTTTCTTTCTTAAGACACGTCTAGGATTTGCTTTATGAGCCTTTCAGGAAAATTAATGTAAAAGCGAAGATTTGCATGCATTAGTCTCGTTGCCTTCAATGTGTTAAATAATTTAATCCTTACAAAATTTTGAACCGCTCTTATTCCATTTCCACAGACAGGAGTGTGGCCCACAGATACTCAGTTATCCAATATCGCACCTTAGTAACAAGGCCAAGATATACTGGGTTGGCCAGAACGTTCGTTTGGGTTTTTCCATAACGCAAACCGGAATGAACTGTTTGGCCAACCCCATAAAATGAAAGCTAGGATACTAAGGCCCATGCTCTATTCTGTTATATAGCTTTCCTCCCATTAAGTGTTTACTTGCTCAGTTGTGTCTGACTCTTTGAGACCCCATGGACTGTAGCCTGCCAGGGTCCTCCGTCCATGGGCTTCTCCAGGCAAAAATACTGGAGTGGGCTGCCATGCCCTTCTCCATGGAATCTTCCTGACCCAGGGAAAGAACCCAGGTCCCTTACACCTCCGGCATTGGCAGCGGGGTTCTTTACCACTAGCATCACCTATAGATTTCCTCCCATTATTACATTACAAATATAATTACCAGCATGTAAGTTTTAATACGGAGAAAGTTATGGCACCCCACTCCAGTACTCTTGCCTGGAAAATCCCATGGGTGGAGGAGCCTGGTAGGCTGCAGTCCCTGGGGTCGCTAAGAGTCAGACGCAACTGAGCGATTTCACTTTCACTTTTCACTTTCATGCACTGGAGAAGGAAATGGCAACCCACTCCAGTATTCTTGCCTGGAGAATCCCAAGGATGGGGGAGCCCGTTGGGCTGCCGTCTGTGGGGTCGCACAGAGTCGAGGTAAGGAATTTGTGTGCAATGCATGAGACATGGGTTCGATCCCTGGACAGGGAGGCCTGGCCTGCTGCAGTCCGTGGGGTCGCAAAGACTCAGACACGATTGAACGACTTCACTTACTTCACTCACGGCTTTGCAAATATTTATCAGATGAGACAGTCAGCTCTGCTCATTCTCATTTTTTGGTTTTAACGTGGCTATGTTGTATTTTCTACTCTCCATATGAACTTTCAGGTAGTCACTACAGTTTGTAAAGAACCAACAGGAACTTTGACAGATATGTCTCTGACAGCACACTAAAGTCTGGAGGGAAGTTATCTTAATATATTTGTCATGCTTTACAGAATCTGGATAATCATCTCTATTAGTTTGGGTTCCTTTGTTGAACTGTAAGTGTTTAGAGAAGTTAATTCTGAGATTTTAATACATTCCAGTAGATACTCCAATATATTTAGTTTGTATTATGCTTAACACCTCATTATTGAGTAGAAAAATACTACAAGAATTTAAAAATTGATCTTGTAAACTAACCTTTTGTCAAATAATCTTGCTGAGTTCTCATTACATTTGAGTCATATAGAAAAAATTTTTTTTTGTCTTGTAGGAGATCAGTTCTGCAACTAATGGCAATTTTAAGTCTTCCCTTAAACTCTTTATTCAGCTAGTTTATTTTTCTTTCTTTCTACTATTTACGAGGATTGGTATAATTTCTTGCTGTTCAGTCTCTCAGTTCTGTCTGACTCTTTGTGACCCCATGAACTGCAGCACGCCAAGCTCCCCTATCCTTCACCATCTCCTGGAGTTTGCTCATGTCCATTGAGATAATGATACCATCCAACCGTCTCATCCTCTGTCATCTCCTTCTCCTCTTGCCTTCAATCTTTCCCAGCATCAGGGTCTTTTCCAAGGAGTCACTTCTTTGCATTAGGTGGCCAAAGGATTGGAGCTTCAGCTTCAGCCTCAATCCTTCCAATGAATATTCAGGACTGATTTCCTTTAGGATGGATTGGTTGGATCTCCTTGCAGTCCAAGGGACTCTCAAGAGTCTTCTCCAACACCACAGTTCAAAAGCATCCATTCTTCAGTGCTCAGCTTTCCTGATAGTCCAGCTCTTACATCCATACATGACCACTGGAGAAACCATAGCTCTCACTAGATGGCCTTTTGTCAGCAAAGAGAAACATTAAGATTAAGGGAGTACAAGCCATGCTCATACCGTGATCTTGCCAGACCCCAGGTCTGACCCATGGCTGCAAAACCCCCATCACATTTCCTGGGTGGGGTTGGGACACCGTTTTATTTTGTTTTGTTTTGTTTTGCAGCAGAACCCTGCAGTGGCGTCCTTTGTCTGGCAAAGCAATAAGGCTGCCCTTTTCTACTCCACTTAGAACTCTGTCTGCAGGGTTTGATACGGCACCCGTCCACAGAAGGGCTGAGCTTTTGGTAACAGGAAGGCAAAGTTTGAACTGGACCACCACAGTGACAGACGTGGGATCTTTGCTACAACATTTTTTTTTCTTCTCCATTTGTCTGTCTTTCATGTAACACATGCTAACAAGGGGAATCTGGCATTTGTTTACTAAAAAATGAACATTGAAGTGATCGTTTTCCATGATCAAGGATGTCAACTTGCCATCTACCCCTGCAAGGATTAAATCATGTGCTCTAGGAGCTGCATCCCCTGAAGGGAGGACACAGTGGAAAGCAGAAACGAGGCATCTGTGCTCTGGGAACAACTGGTACACCAGGTGTTCAGCTGGTTAGATATTCTCAGGAGTTGATTTTACGAGCCCAGGTCTTGTATTGCCTCCTATATAGAAAAGCACAAACATTCTGCATGGTGACGACTGTTTCTCGCGATGAACAGAAGCTCCAGGAGACTAGTAGAAAATCTCTGGAGAAAATATGTGCCTGATTGCACGATCTCCCCCTTCACCCAAAAAATCACATATATCCTGACCTTGCCCTCGCTGCCTCTTTGGAGTATCCGAGAGATATCTGCAGCAGTCTCTCACAGCCATCTGAGGTGCTGTCTCCTGGGCTGCCATCGTCAATTTGCTCCCAAATAAAACTTAAGTCACAACTCTGACGTCGCACATTTTTTTTTAGTCAACATGGAGGACATGTTTCATGATATCCCCTAAATAAACCTGAATTCTGAACCACTCGGCTGTTGGCTGGTAAGTCAGAGCCTCTGCGGGTGCTGTGTCTCTGCGTGGAGGGAGAATGTCTCTATGAGGCAAGGAGAGAGACCCCCTCCCCGCCTCGCACGGCATCATGAGGGGAGAGAAACTAGCACCTCAGAGACACACGCAATCACACGTCTCCTCTCCCAAGACTCTTGTTCTCATCCTTTAATACATATTTCACCAGGCTAGTGGGAGTTTAATCATTTTCGCTTTGTTCTCTTTTAAAGTTTTAGGAATACAAATGAAGAGAAAAACGGGGGAAAAAAATAAAGACTCAGAAGGTCTGTCATTATTATTAGGCTGTCAGACACGGAAAAATATAAGCAGTCATAGAATTCTGTTCTTAAAATTACAAGTATAGCAATGACTTCTAAGCATTAATTACACGGCATGATAGTAATTAGCATGATGGAGACACTCTATCCTTCCATTTAATATTTATTTACTTTGCTTTGGGCGATGCGATGTGTGATTTAATTTTAACACGCTGCACTCCGCTCATTACATAAACTGGTGTTTACCCCAAACTGTTATTTTTATGGAGATGAAAATGTCAGTCCTTTCTGCAAACTGATTTTTAATGAGGAAAAATATAAAGACAGCCGAGGGAGGGAGGGAAGCAAGGTGGGATGGAGGGAGGGAGAGTGGGGAGGGGAAAATAGATAAGGTTTAAACCTTTTTTTTTTTTTTCAAATTTATAGGAGTTTAATCTTTTTTTAATGGGTTTACATTTTTACAAAAGTAAAGATATCTATAATGAGATAGTCTTTAAAAACTTATCAACTCGTTTTTAAAGGAAAACAAACGAAGACAACTTCCTCAAGGAGATTAGAAAAGACCTAGGAAGCAGGAGTGTAAAAAGTGAGTGAAAGGGAAGTTCAAGATTTCTCTTCCCCTGTGTGCAATGTTTATTTTGATGACCTGCATCTCCTTTATAACTGACAGCTGTGATTTACGCATGCCGCAGGACTTTGTCAGACTATTTAGCATTTCTATAGCACAGGAGTGCTGGAGAAGACTCTCTAGAGTCCCTTGGACAGCAGGGAGACCCAACCAATCCATCCTAAAGGAGGTCAGTCCTGGGTGTTCACTGGAGGGGCCCATGTTGAAGCTGAAGCTCCAATACTGCGGCCACCTGAGGAGGTGACTCATTGGAAGAGTCTGGGAAAGACTGAAGGGAGGAGGAGAGGGATGACAGAGGATGAGATGGTTGGATGATCATGACATCAATAGACGTGAGTTTGAGCAAGCTCTGGGGGATGGTGATGGACAGGGAGGCCTGGCGGGCTGCAGTTCATGAGGTTGCAGAGTTGGATGTTAACAACAAGATTCTGTTATCAGGTCACTTTTAACTTTGTGGTTGAATGACCCACATCTTTTTCTTCCTGTTGAGTGTAAACGTGGGTCTTTAAAACATGTACAATGTGAAGAATATAGCTAGTATTTTACAATAACTATAAGTGGAGTGTAACCTTTAAACAATGAATCACTGTCTTCTGCACCTGTAACTTACGTATAACATCGCACGTCAACTCTACCCACGTAAAAAAAAGCATGAGAAAACAAAATTCAAAAAATAAAAATAGGATTTCCCTGATGGCAGTGTGGTTAAGAATCCGCCTGCCAACGCAAAGGACAGGGGTTTGATCCTTGGTCAGGAACGATCCCACATGCCTCGGGGCAACTAAGCCCGTGTGCCACAACTACTGAGCCTGTGCTCCAGAGCTGGGAGCTGCAACTACTGAGCTCACGTGCCCTGGAGCCTGCGCTCCACAACGAGAGAAGCCACTGCTATGAGAAACCCACACACAGCAACTCGAGAGGAGCCCATGCCCCTCAATTAGACAAAAGCCCACCCAGCCACCAGCAGCCAGTGCAGCAGAAAATGAATAAAGAAAGTAAAAATAAAGAAATAGAGCAGTGTGAGCATATCAAAAAAATAAAACTACTAAAAAATTTTTTTTCAGTGAGAATAGAGCCAAATGCCACCAGGACATTCTAACAGATAAGTCTAAGTGAAGATCACTCAGTCGTGTCCGACTCTTTGCGGGTCATGGAATATACAGTCCATGGAATCCTCCAGGCCAGAATAGTGGAGTGGGTAGCCTTTTCATTCTCTCGAGGATCGTCCCAACTCAGGGATCGAACCCAGGTCTCCTGTATTGCAGGCAGTTTCTTTACCAGCTGAGCCACCAGGGAAGTCCACAAGATAGGTGATGCTGAAAGAGAAATGCTTCGTAGTGCTTCACAGGAGCCTGATCTTCTGAACAACTCAATCTTCACACAGGGCAGGCTCTGGGACACTGTATCCTGTACACGATTAGTTAGGAAAGTGATATAGTATAGGATTATATAGTGGTGGTCAGTTGCACAGTCATGTCTGACTCTTTTGCGACCATGTGGACTGCAGCCCCTCCAGGCTCCTCTGTCCATGGGATTCCCCAGGCAGGAATACTGGAGTGGGCTGCCATTTCCTTCTTCAGAGGAATCTTCCCGACCCAGGGGACTGAACCTGAGTCCCCTGCATTGGAGGCAGATTCTTCACCGTCTGAGCCACCAGGGAAGGCCAGGGTGAGAAGGGTGTTCACAGCAAACAGCAAAGAGCCAGCAAGCACTCGGGCTCTTTTTCCAGCCAGCCAGCACTTCTTCCAGGGGTGCAGGATGGGGTTGGGGAGGGGGGACGAAGGACGATGCCAAGGCCTTCAAAACCAAAGGCAGGAGTGAGACTGGTAGCTTTCTCAGCCCGAGGTCCTCCACTGGCTTCCAGGATAACGTGAGAGGAGGGCATCCATCCTTGTCTTCTGCCCATCATCTTAGAAGCCATTGCCCATGGCCAACCAGCGCCAAAGAGACCCGTGGTGAAGCATATAACAGTGATCAGGGCTTAGAGACCACAGGGGAATTTGGTTTCCTTTCGATGGTGTGTGTGCGTGTGTGTGTGTGTGTGTGTGTGTGTGTGTGTGTGTGTGTGTTTAAGTGCACCATCTCCTGCTTTTCGTGGGAAAACCATGATACGCAATGACCAGATACACGTCAGAGGAAACTGGAAGAAGAAACCTTGGTGCTCGTTTACGTCTCCAGCTCACCGCTCACGTCACACCCAACACGTTACACCAAGGTGGGAATGTCCAAAGAGCTTTGGTAGTGGGATGACTATTTTTTGGTAGTGGAATGACTATTTTCCAAGTGGTCTTCACTGCTGCTGACATCCAGCTATGAGGATGATGACTCATAGCTGACTGAGTGATTTAGTCTGTATAGTTAATAATTCTAATTTTTCTACAGTGTGTCTAACAGTCTGGGTTGCTTCAAAACTGCCAAGAGTAGGGGACAACAGAGGATGAGATGGTTGGATGGCGTCACTGACTCGATGGACATCAATGTGAGCAAGCTGCGGGAGTTGGTGTTGGACAGGGAAGCCTGGCACGCTGCAGTCCCTTGGGGTCGCAGAGAGTCAGACAAGACTGAATGACTGAACTGAATGTTGAGAGAAAGAGGGACACCAGAGTCCACAGCGCATGGTTCCATTTAGGTCATGTGCGAAGCAGGCAACCTGAAACAGGCATGAAGAGACATACTTAGGTGGTAAGCCAAGTCAGGGAGCAGTGAGCGAAGCGGCACGGGGAGGGAGAAAGCCGCGCCTGGGAGGAGGCTGCAGGGAATTTGTAGAGACCTGGGAAGATCTGTTTCCTCACCTGGGTGGTGGTTACACAAGTGTGTTTGTCATAATTCATTCAATAGAACATTTATGTTTCACGTACCTTTCCATATGTACGTCATATTTTGCAATAAACGATTGGAACAACAACAACAAAAAAAACTGCCAAGAGTGACTACACAATTTTTGTCACCTGGCTCTTTCATCGTTTAAGAGTCAGGACGTGGTGCTGACCAGCCCCCTCACTTGGGTTGTCCTGAACAAACATTTGAGAGAAGGCAGCTCTGCTGAGTCATAAATAAGCTTAATTATTTGGGGCGTTTAAAGATATAATGGGGCTTCCCAGGTGGCATTAGTTGTAAACAGTCTGCCTGCCAATGGAGGAGATGAAAGAGATGCAGGTTCAGTCCCCGGGTCGGGAAGATCCCCTGGAGGAGGAAATGGAAACCGACTCCAGCATTCTTGCCTGGAGCATTCCACGGACAGAGGAGCGACTTCCCTTTCACTTTTCACTTTCACACATTGGAGAAGGAAATGGCAACCCACTCCAGTGTTCTTGCCTGGAGAATCCCAGGGACGGAGGAGCCTGGTGGGCTGCCGTCTATGGGGTCACACAGAGTCGGACACAACTGAAGCGACTTAGCAGCAGCAGCAGCAGCAGCAGGAGCCTGGTGGGCAACCCAGTGAAATGACTTAGCACAGACAAGATCTATTGAGCACTGCTGTCAACAACAACAACAACAAAGTCAGCTCTACTTGTGCTAAATGAGGAGGGCCTGGCAACTCACTCCAGTATTCTTGCCTGGAGAATCCACATGGACAGAGGAGCCTGGTGGGCTACAGTCCATGTGGTCACAAAGAGTCAGATCCGACTGAGCAAGTAAGCACGGCACAGCACATGTGCTAAATGGATTTCCACTTATAATGCATTAATTCAGACACTGACATGCTTAGCAAAAGTGTCAACCACACATCGGCACTTGCCGTGGGCACCTGTCATCCCCCTCTACAAGGCTTCAATCAGGTGCTGCTCCAGCTGCTGACCTTCATTCAACAGCCCCTGAAAGGGGCCCGGGGTGGAGAGCAGACAGAAGGTATCTGTGTTCTGGGAAAGACTGATAGAACAGGGCTTCACATGGCTAGATATTTTCAGGAACTGATTCTGAGAGCCTGATTCTTGTATCTCCTCATGTCTAGAAAAGCACTAAGGTCTTTTTATGGTGATGACTGTTCCTTGTGACTAGCAGTAACCCTCACAAGACTAGCAGAAAGTTTCTACAGGAGAAAAAAAAATATGTGTGTGTGTGTGTGTGTGTGCACTCGTGCATGTGCACGCTTGATTGCATGTACTCCCCCTTCACCAAAATCACAAATATGCTGACCTCCCCACTCCACACCTCTTTGGAGCAGTTTCTCAGAGCTATCTGAGGGGCTGTCTCCCAGACTACAGTCTTCATTTTGCCCCCAATAAAACCTGACACACAGCCCTATAGTTGTGCATTTTTTAAGTCTACAAAAGGTACTGAAAAGTAACAGTGAAAGGTGCTCATTTGTATCCTAGTCTTTACGATGCCATGGACTACACAGTCCATGGAATTCTCCAGACCAGAATACTGGAGTGGGAGAGCCTTTCCCTTCTCCAGGGCATCTACCCAGCCCAGGGATAGAACCTGGCTCTCCCACATTGCGGGCGGATTCTTGACCCGCTGAGCCACAAGGGAAGCCCCACAAAAGGTACTAGTTTATTGAAAAAGTTAAAAGTGCGGTTTAGCGTCAAAGCACATTAAATAGGTCAGACAACAGGCACCTGTATACATTTGTGTAGAAAAACAAGTAATAATATCAGAGGCATATTTTAAAACTTTATTTTTTAAAGTGGAAACTTTTCCAAGAGCAATCAGCAAGTAAGGTAATCTGACATATATTTGAATCAGGGCACAGCAAATCGAATTGATTAAATATGGTTCTGTCACTTGCTTAGTAATTTAAACTGTATACTCTTCAATGATTCAATAAAGAGTAAATTTTAAAATGAAAACTCAGGGGGTTTAAACATTATTAAGAGAAGGAGTTTCAAGTTGCATTTGTTTTTATAATGTCTCTCAAATTTTTCTCGGCAGCTGCACAAATCCCATTATTATAATTATTTATAGCAGACTTGTTTTCTACAATCAGGATATAAAAGTTATTGGTGAGCTCGTTCACAGTGAAGTATTTCAGTCACGACCCAACTAGAACTCATTCATCTGTACGAATCGACATGGTCTTCCTCCAACGATAGACTACGGCCGGTGAGGAGCTTCCCTGGTGGTCTAGTGCTTAAGAATCCACCTGCCAATGCGGGAGACACAGGTTTGATCCCTTATCCTGGAAGATCCCACGTGACACGGAGCAACTAAGTCCGTGCCTCACAACCGCTGAGCATTCGCTCTAGAGCCCATGAGCAGCACCTACAGAGCCTGCATATTGCAATCGCTGAAGCTCGTGTGCCAGAGCCTGGGCTGTGCAACGAGAGAAACCACTGCAATGAGAAGACCGCGCAGCTGTAACGAGAGAGTAGCCACTCCCCCCGCCCCCAGCTCGCCACAGCCAGAGACAAGCCTGCACCACAGCGGAGACCCAGCACAGCCAAGAATAAATAAATACATACAATTAAAAAAAAAAAAAACCTATCATTAAAAAAATAAGGATGCTGAATGAAATGGCCTCTAAAGCAACTTTCGTTTCCAACATTCCTAAGATCTGGTAAAGCACAGAGGCATTCCTAGGCTTCCGGAAATGGATTTTTTTCCAACACAGAGGTGACCTTGACTTAGATATTCAAATGCAACGGAGACAAGCAGCAATGCATTCCCTGTGACCATGTGAAAGTACTTAATTAGTCTGAACAGCCTGAGTGAATCAGAAGGAAGTGATGAAGTGAAAGGTTGTCTCCACGCATAAGCAATATCCCTCCCATGAAGTCCACTGGGATGTCTGTCCTTCTCCATCTCCTGCTCAGCATCCCGCCCACCAGCCACCACAGCGAGTCTGTACCCCATGAGGTACCATCCACATCAATTCAAGATGGCACCCGCAAGGCTTGGAGCAAGCACACACATGCTGCTCTTGGTACACCTCTGCTCTAGGAAGAAGGGGAACAGACGCTCGAATCACTCACAAGGGAAGGGAAGCTCACTCAGATGTTAAGGCATGAATGAATTTGAGCTGGGTCTGACTCTTGGCTTCTCCGTGGACTGTAGCCCACCAGGCTCCTCTGTCCAGGCGATTCTCCAGGCAAGAATACTGGAGTGGGTTGCCATTTTCTCCTCCAGGGGATCTTCCCAACCCAAGGATTGAATTCCCATCTCTCAAGGCTCCTGAATTGGCAGGCAAATTTTTTACCACTGAGCCACCTGGGAATCCTCTTAGATCTATATCGGAATTATAAATTAAACCAACCCGTTGTGTAGATCTGTTATATTTTCTGGATCAGGAAGGAAGTGCTTTTGGATATTCTTCACATCAATCTTTCTGAATATTTTTGAACCAAAAATTAAAAAAAAAATAAAGAGGGAGAGAGACACAAATTCTAGCAGAAGAATTCCAGTAGTGTCTGCACCTTTATTTTAAGAGTCTGCACTCGGACAGACAATTCAACAATAGCCTTGGGCTGAAGCTCAGTTTGCGGTTTTACATGTTCTAAATTGGTAACCAGCATAAGGTAGTGAGTCTTGGATACAAATGATGTCCTTCTTGCCAGTGTCAGGCAGAAGCAAGGATCTGCTTCACTCACTCTGACAACTGCTTGACATTAAGGGCTTATTCTTGACCCAGGCTCAATGATTGCGCAGAAGGACAGTCAGTTCTGGGAAAACTCCAAAGCTTTGTTTTAGGTAATGAACAGTTCTCCTTCATCACGGAAAAGCAATTGTTACTAAGTTCAATCAATTTGCTAATAGCTCTCCCCCTCTTTCTCCACGAACTCAAGCTTTTTGTTAGATATGGCATTTTACTTTAGAAATATCTCTCTCTCTCTCCCTTTTGTTTTTGGCAAGAATCATTTATTTACTCTTAATGGTTTTGAAGATTAAAAAAAAAAAAAACTATTCACTTAAAATGACAATCGGTGTCTGCTACTGTTACCAGAAGCCGGGTCCGGCTGCTTGCGGCTCAACAGGCAGTAAGGAGGCCAGGTTGGTGGAAAGCAAAGTTTGCTTTAATTTGGTTGCTGTCACTTGTCGGGGGGAGGGTGGGAGACTGTACAAAGGCCGACTACCCACCCCTGATAATCAGGGGCTAAGAGCTTTTAAAGACGGAGGGGGCTTCTTGAAACACACAGTCAGCTCTGACAGTCATCTTGAGCTGCTCAGCGGTGGTCTGCTCAGCATTGCCTTGGTTGTTTCAAGCACGGTTGATCTTCACGTCCAGGGTCGGTTTCTTCCCACGTCTTGAGGCCAGTTCCCGGAATCATGAGAGCTTATGTCCTGGCTATGGTCTGGTCATCGCGTGGCTAACTTCTCCACTTGGTGGGCATTTCAGTATCTATAAGACAGCTCACAGGACATCAGTTCAGTTCAGTCACTCAGTCGCGTCCGACTCTTGGCGACCCCAAGGACCGCAGCACGGCAGGCCTCCCGGTCCATCACCAACTCCTGGAGCCTGCTCAAACTCACGTCCATTGAGTCGGTCATGTCTTGGCAGGACATGGGTCAGAATATTCTATAGTCCTTGAGGAGGAACTAAAGGGCCTTGGCTTTGCTTAGTGAACACATGATTATTATTTGGTCTGCTTTGATGGCTTTCCTTTGCTTCTGCACGTTCTGCCTTCTCTGATTAAAGTGATCCTTCGGCTAATGTTTTCCACAAACAAAAGGCAGGTGGAGGATATGGCAGGCAAGGACCAAAGGCTCTGGCTGCATTTCATTGCCATATAGTGTCACAAGTTGAAAAAATACAAGTCCACTTTAAATTGTTTTCTATATGTACTGAAAAAGGAAACCTACATTCAAATGTACTTTTACAAAAACAGCTCTGTGTGCATATGTGTGTGTGTGTGTGGTCACATCTTAAAACATTAGAAGTCTGCTTTGCTCACTGTGGACTTCCCGTGCTCTGAAGATGGGAGGTTCTGGGGTCCTAATCAAGGCGGGTCTTCCATGTGGTGAGCCCCCACCCAGGGGCCCCACTGAGAGGCTCCTGAATGGAACCAAAGACACTGGTGTCCCCCAGGAGTGCTTGCGATGGAGAGGGAAGCCTGGCCAGCTGCACTCAGTCGCCAAGAGTGGGACGGGGCTGAGCGACTGAACTGAGCTGATCACCCATGACGTTCTGAGTGATTTAGGGAGCTCCAGTCTGCAAAACGGGCCAAAACCAACTGTCAGAACAAAAGATGCTTCCAGGATCCGGCACACATAAACTTATCTAAGGCATAGAAGTAGACTCACAGTCATAGGGCACAGAGTTGTGCTTGTCAAGGAAGGGGAGGGGATGGACTGGAAGTTTGGACTGAGCCGATGCAAGCTACTAGACACAGAATGGTAAACACTAAGGTCCTACCATAGAGCCCAGGGACCTCTATACTATATCTTGTGATAAATATCATCACAGAAAATAATATAAGAAGAATATAATATATGTGTATAACTGAATCACTTTGCTGGACAGCAGAGATAGGCATGGCACCGTGAATCAACTATACTTCAATTTTAGAAAGTAATCATAAACATAAAAGATGGTCCCAGGAGCTGTGCCAGGAACCTGGGATGAAACCAGTCTATATGTTTCCTATCATTTCACATTAGATGTCTGAAGTCTTCTTAACCTTTTCAAACTCACCTAAGATTTTAAAATCCAGACATGTATATTTGAAGAAGGCAATGGCAACCCACTCCAGGACGCTCGCCTGGGAAATTCCATGGACAGAAGAGCCTGGTAAGCTGCAGTCCATGGGGTCGCTACGAGTCAGACATGACTGAGCAGCTTCATTTTCACTTTTCACTTTCATGTATTGGAGAAGGAAATGGCAACCCACTCCAGTGTTCTTGCCTGGAGAATCCCAGGGACAGAGGAGCCTGGTGGGTACCATATGTGAAACAGATCGCCAGTCCAGGATCGATGCATGAGACAGGGTGCTCAGGGCTGGTGCACTGGGATGACCCTGAGGAATGGGATGGGGAGGGAGGTGAGAGGGGGGATTCAGGATAGGGAACACATGTACACCCATGGCTGATTCATGTCCATGTATGGCAAAAACCACCACAATATTGTAAAGTAATTAACCCGCAATTAAAATAAAAACAATAAAATAAAATAAAATCCAGAAGGAATACCAATATCTTTTACTCCCACTCAACTATGAGACTAGCCAGAGTTAGTGCATCCCTGACGAATCATTGTCTTCCTAGGTTAAACGATGACATTATGTAACGGTAGGAAATTGCAATCCACTCCAGTATTCTTCCCTGGGAAACCCCATGCACAGAGGAGCTTGGCCAGCTATAGTCCACGGGGTTGCAAAGAATCGGACGCCACTTAGCAAAAAGCACTTCAGCTTTCACTGAACATACACCGCTGATTCTTTCACCCTGAACTCACAGCCTGTGACTCAACAAACACGAGCATTCGCTCCGTGAAACACATCACAGCATTGCTGTGTTTAAGATGCTAGACAGCACCTCAGCCCTTCACAGGCAGTGGTGCTGGTGGGGGGGGGGCATGGGAAATAGCAAAGTCACCCCCAAAAGCACAGAAACAGGAAATGTGTTGCACTCAACAGACCACAAGAAGTACACTTTATAGGAACAGAAGTTTATAGGAGGGAACACAAGAAAAGAGAGTGACTCTGTTCCACCACGCTTGGAAACTTGCCTTCAGTTCAGTCGCTCAGTCCTGTCTGACTCTTTGTGACCCCATGAATCGCAGCACTCCAGGCCTCCCTGTCCATCACCAACTCCCTGAGTTCACTCATACTCATGTCCATCAAGTCGGTGATGCCATTCAGCCATCTTATCCTCTGTCATCCCCTTCTCCTCCTGCCCCCAATCCCTCCCAGCATCAGAGTCTTTTCCAATGAGTCAACTCTTCCATGACGTGGCCAAAGTATTGAAGTTTCAGCTTCAGCATCATTCCTTCCAAAGAACACCCAGGACTGATATCCTTTAGGATGGATTGGTTGGATCTCCCTGCTGTCCAAGGGACTCTCAAGAGTCTTCTCCTCAACACCACAGTTCAAAAGCATCAATTCTTCGGCGCTCAGCTTTCTTCACCGTCTAACTCTCACATCCATACATGAGCACTGGAAAAACCATAGCCTTGACTAGATGGATCTTTGTTGGCAAAGTAATGTCTCTGCTTTCCAATATGTTATCTAGGCTGCTAAACGGCTGCTTGCTCAGCAAAAGTCTGAGAAAGACCTGGAAAGAGTGAATACTGACTTGGGGGCTACAAAATAAATCTTAGTGGGCTGATGAGTTTGCAAATACAGACTCAGTAAATAATGAGGATTGAATAGAAATGGGTGCATGCGTGCGTTCTAAGTCGCTCCAGTTGTGTCCGACTCTGCGACCCCATGGACTATAGCCCACCAGGCTCCTCTGTCTCTGGAATCCTCTAGGCGAGAATACTTGAGTGGGTTTCCATGCCCTTCTCCAATAAATACAGAGAATGGAGAGAAAGATAGGTATTGCTAATAAATATGTAGATAGACAGATATTGATGATACATGATAGATACTTATAATAGATAGGTAGGTAGATAATAATAGATAACAGATACTTAGACAGGCACATTTTCTCTGAACTCTCCACCATGACCCGTCCATTTTGGGTGGCCCTACATGGCATGGCTCATAATTTCATTGAGTTACACCAGGCTGTGATCCATGTGATCAGTTCTGTTGGTTTTCTGTGACTCTGGTTTTCATTCTCTCTGGCCTCTCCTGATGATGATAATAGATAGATAAATAATACATACAGAGTGTGCATTCTCAGTTGTATATGACTTTTTGCAACCCCACGGACTGTAGCCTCCCAGGTTCCCCTGTCCATGAGATTTCTCCACTGTTACATAGATCATGATAATGAAAAAAGATATATATATACATAGGCAGAAACACATATATACATATATAGAAACATATATATATAGAGAGAGGTAGAAACATATATATATATATATAGGTAGACACATATATATATAAATAGAAACATATATATATATAAGTAGAAACATATATGTATAGGTAGAAACATATACATATATATATATAAATAGAAACATATATACATATAAAGGCTACATAGAGTATATGTATAAAGGATATATCTATCTATCTGTAGATAATCAAATCTCCATAAATCCCATGGACAGAGGAGCCTGGAAGGCTTCAGTCTGTGAGTTCACAAAGAGTCAGACACAACTGAGCGATTAAAGAACAGAAGCATACTGCAGTTATAGCTTCATCTGTCTTGACTGCAAAATCATTTTGAGGCCCAAAGATTAGAAAATGTGACGCTAAATGTTTAACAATCTATGAACAGCAAATCACAGCTTTGAAACTTTTGATTTCCAATTTTACCAAAAGTACCCTGAGTTTACTTTTATAATTTTCACTTGAAATTCGGCTCTTGTTGGTATAAGTGGATCGACTGTCATAGTAAGTGAGGAAAGTCAGAGAAAGACAAATATCATATGATGTCAATCATATGCGGAATCAAAAAATTATACAAACAATATTTTTTTTGCGGAACACTCATTCATTGAAAACAACCAGGCAATGGTAACTGGTTACTCCATGCAATTTTTCAGAATCTGAGCAAAGTAGTTCAAAAGTATGAAACAGTCTCAGTAGATTTCTGGTGGTTCTTTAAACCCTGTTTGATGAATATAGAGTTGGCCATCAAATGGGAGCATAAGAATAGAAGGGAGAAAAAAGGAAAGGACAGGAAGAGTAATTTTTTGATATCACCCAAGGAAAATAAGATACCTTTATATGTTATTTGGGGCTTCTCTGACAGCTCAGTTGGTAAAGAATCCGCCTGCAATTTATGAGACCCCGGTTCAATCCCTGGGTCAGAAAGACCCCATGGGGAAGGGATGGGCTACCCACTCCAGTATTCTTGGGCTTCCCTTGTGGCTCAGCTGGTAAAGAATCCGTCTGCAATGCAGGAGACTTGGGTTCGATCCCTGGATTGGGAAGCTTCCCTGAGAAGGGAAAGGCTACAATATTCTGGCCTGGAGAATTCCATGGACTTTATATTCCATGGGGTCTCAAAGAGTCAGACACAACTGAGCGACTTTCACTCACATCACCTATGTTATTTGAGCAAATCCGGAAAACAGTAGAGTGTTTTTTCAATAGCATAACTCAAAACTACGCTTTTAAGTCAGAAACCCAGTCAGTAGTTAAAAAGTCATTTTCAAAATCCTAATATTGTACAAGTGGGCTTGTGCCCTAGTTTCTCATTGAAATAAAATTTTACTCGAGGCATTTATTATTCATTAGGCTTGAGTCTTGGCTTTAAATCACTCTAATGAGGAGGTAGGAGGGACAGAAATTTCCTATTATATCCTTTCACAGGAGAGGTTTAAACACATTGCCTCTGCATTATTTAAAGCAGCAGCAAGAGCAATTCTGAAATACCATCCACCTACTCCGGCAGCTATGCCAACTGACATTTAAATTCATTCAGGTTCTATGGAAAGTGGTGGAGGAAAAGCATGATTAGGCTGTTTAGAATGACATTAGGGGCTGTCCGCCTGACGGGAAGGAGTGGACGGAAAGTGAGGTGGTTAATTACAGGGGACGGTCCTGCCCGAGAACAGCACCGGGGCAGAGGAGAAGGCTCCAGTTCCGTCTTTGGTCATGGGAAACAACCAAATGATTCTGCTGAATCCTCATGGCGAATGGGAATAAGTCATGAGAAAGCTGTCATAAGAGATTTTTTTAAAAAAAGTCTTTGATGAGTGACGCTGTCAAACTAGGAAAACTCAGACATCCCTGGAGGTTCGGGGTTTAATACTCCACACTTTCACTACAAGGGGTGTGGGCTCCATTTACGGTCTGTGAAGTTCCACATACCAGGAGTTGTGGCCAAAAAAATAGGAAAAAACAGCAACAACAAACACACACAAGGAAAGCTTTAGCTTAGGTGTTTGGAATTAGCAGGTAAACCCTATTAGGTGTAAACTAGATAAGCAACAAGGACCTACAATGTAACACAGGAAATTATAATACCTATCTTGTACTAAACTATAATGAAAAAGAATCTGAAAATTACATATATATATATATATATACACATTTACATACACGCACATATGGATAACTGAATCAGTTCACTGTATGCCTGAACCTAACACAACATTGTAAATCAACTATAGCTCAATTGTAAGGAAAAAAAAACAAACAAACAAACTTTGAGTGATGCCGTAGATAACACTGGCAATGTCCTTGGAATCTCTCAGCCTTGGCAGGAGCGATATTGGGGGCCAGTTCAACTGGGTTGTGGGGCATTGTCCTGGTCATCACGGGATATTTGTAGAAGCCTCCGCGGCGCCCGTTCCCTAGACATCAGAAGCACCCCTTCTCTGCTCGTGACAGCCAAGAACATCTCGCCCTCTCTCCTGAGGGGCCCAACTACCAGCATCAATGGAAAGCTGAAGCACGTCGCTTTTAAACTGTAGGGATACGAGAGGATTCATGATTCCAGGCCATCAACAGACTTCTCTTCTATGTACACTACATATCCTGTTGGTGTTTGGCAGGTCTTGGCACTAGTCGTAAAGAATCTGCCCGCAGGTTTGATCCCTGGGTTGGGAAGATCCCCTGAAGAAGAAAATGGCAAAACACTGCAGTATTCCTGCCTGGAGAATCCCACGGACAGGGGGAGCCTGGTGGGCTACGGTCCATAGGCTCGCAAAGAGTCAGATGGAACTAAAGTGACTTTGTGTACACTCATAGCTGCTAGCATAATTCATATATATATATATATATATATATATATATATATATTTGACTTCCCACGTCTACACAAATCTAATAGCATAATTCCTAATACAGTGAATCTAGAAGGAATTCCTGGTTACTTCCTGTGATATTCAAAGTTTTAAAGGATTGTCATTTTGGGCTTCCCTGGTGTCTCAGTGATAAAGAGTCTGCCTGCCAATGCAAGAGGCCTGGGTTTGATCCCTGGGTTGGGAAGATTCCCTGTAGAAGCCAATGGCAACCCACTCCAGTATTCCTGCCTGGAGAATCCCATGGACAGAGGAGCCCGGCAGGCCACAGTCTGTGGATTTGCAAAAGAGTTGGGTACGACTGAGACAGTAAACAACAAAGAAACATTTCAACCCATCACTTATATAAAACCCAGTTTTCCCTTCCTAGTTTGCAGAGCGTCCCATTAAAATGTGTCAAGAGGTCATGCATTTCTGCCTTGTACCTCACATATTTTTACATCTGTATTGAGACAGTTTTTAAATTTGAGAGGGTAGTCTATGGATATTTTTATCACAATACACAACATTTGAGGAAAACTCTCCATGACTTCTATAGTGAGAACCAGCATAGTTTCTTCATTTCTATAGACTGAATTCCGTCTTCTCCCTTTCCCCAAAATGTATACGTTGAAATTCTAACTCTCAGGAGTTCAGAATGGGACTGTTTGGCCTTTAAAGGGGGGAGTGAAGGTAAAACGGAGAAGGCAATGGCAACCCCAGTCCAATACTCTTGCCTGGAAAATTCCATGGACGGAGGAGCCTGGTGGGCTGCAGTCCACGGGGTCACTAAGAGTGGGACACAACTGAGAGACTTCACTTTCAGTTTTCACTTTCATCTGTTGGTGGAGGAGAAAATGGCAACCCACTCTAGTATTCTCGCCTGGAGAATCCCAGGGACGGGAGAGCCTGGTGGGCTGCCATCTATGGGGCTGCACAGAGTCTGATACGACTGAAGCGACTTAGCAGCAGCAGCAGAAAGTAAAACGAGGTCACTAGTTTGGGTCCTGATGTCGTAGGACTGCGATCCTTATAAGAAAAGCTCAGGACACAGACACACCCAGAGGCACGACTATGTGGGGACACAAGGAGCAGATGGCCGTCCACATGCCCAGGAGAGAGGTCTCAGGATAAACCGGCCCTGGCCACACCTGGGCCTCAGACTCCAGCCTCCAGGACTGGGGGAGACGTGACTGTCTATTATTGCTCCAGCCACTCCATCCTCGGTATTTTGTCATGGAAACCCAAGCAGAGGAATATAATCAGGTTCAGCCTTACCAATGCTGTTTGATAAATAATCTTACCTTAACTTAGAATAAAACAAAAAACAGAGAGAGAGAAAATGACATTTTTTAAACTGAAATATCTACTTATTCACCCTCGATGATGCTAATGGACTGAATAAAACAGGAACAAAGAATTATTATTGCTCCTGTTATGTCAAATTTAAATTTATATCCTTGAATTCATGATCCCAGAAGATACTTCAAAACACTTATTCACATTCACAGCTCTAACCGTATTCCCTCAGATGACTATCGTATTTTTAAAGCAAAGCCGTGGCGATTTCCTTAACATTCTTTATTAATCATGTTTAGATTTGGTTCCTGACGTTAGTTATTTTAGAATCCAAATGACAGAATGCCCGACAATCATATTTCAACATTCTAATAAAAAAGAAAGAAAGTGTAGGCACTCAGTCGTGTCTGACTCTTAGCGACCCCATGGACTGTAGCCCACCAGGCTCCTCCATCCATGGGATTTTCTAGGCAAGAGTACTGGAGCGGGGTGCCATTGCCTTCTCCGGGTGCTTTGGCTAGGTATATGGAAAAAGGTGGTAAGAGCGTTTAATGCCAATGGGGCAATATTAACAACAACAACAGAAAAAACAAACAAACAAACAAACACAGGGAGGGACTTCCCTGGTGATCCGGTAGCTAAGACTCTGTGCTCCCAAAGCAGGCGGCCGGGGCTCGATCCCTGGTCAGGAAGCTACATGCCAGATACTGCAGTTAAGACTTTGCAAGACCCCACATGTCACTACAAGAGACCCCAGAAGCCACAACCACAAAACCTACATGCCACAACAAAACAGCCCACACGCCCCAACTAAGATCGGGTGCAATCAAACAAATACATTAAAAGTATTTTTTTAAATCATTGGGAGAAGCAGCGGCTTCCAAAATCGACTAGTCCCAGTTCCCAGCCTTCTTCCGCATTCCCCAGCTGGTACCATCTTGCCTGTGGGCAGCACTACCCAGACATCACCCCCCTCCCCCGCCCCACTCCCGGATGTGTGCGTCCTGCCTGGTGAACCCTTCTCCAGGCCCCTGAAGAGCCAGCAGGCCTCGTCCGCCTCAGAGGTTGGGGTCCCAGGTCCCCAGACTTGGAGCTCTGTGAAGCTCAGTCTCTCCCCTCTGATGCCCGCCTCCGGGAATGGCAGCTGCTTTCTGGGGTAACTATCTCTGTGATCACAGACGCTCTCTTGCCCTTTTCAGTCTCCCAATAGCCCCTGAACCATTTCCCTCTATTAAATTCTCTGCTTAAATAAAATTCACGAGGAGAACAGTGGGTTCATTGACAGAAAGGCTAGACTCTGCAATGGAGGCTGCCGTGGGGGTCTGTGGCTTTAGGCTAGTAGGGTTGTTACTAGGTACCTCCGCCACTGTTTTATCTGTAGCTAGGACTCGCCAGGTGGCAGACTGGTAAACAATCCTCCTGCCAATGCAGGATACATGAATTAGATCCGTGTCACAAAGACCCCCTGGAAGAGGGCATGGCAACCCACTCCAGTATTCTTGCCTGGCGAATCCCATGGACACAGCAGCCTGGCAAGCTGCAGTCCCTGGGGTCACAAAGAGTCTGACACGACTGAACGTCTCCGGACAGGGAAATTGAAATAGATGCCCCTGAACATAAGGAATGCAAATTCTTCCAAGGGATTTTTCTAACAGAGAATTCAGAGGGAGTCGTCTCTGTTCCCAGGTTAAGCAGTGTAACTATGTGTTGCCTCTGTGTGTGTGGCGGTTTAGACTATATAAAACTAACAGAGGGGAAGGGATAAGGAGTCTGGGGTGGACATGGACACACTGCTGCGTTTAACATGGAGAACCAGCAAGGACCTGCTGTCCAGCACAGGGAACTCTGCTCAATACTCTGTAATGACCTTATGGTCACCAGGGGGAAGGAAAGGGGAAAGGATAGTCAGGGAGTCTGGGATGGACATGGACACTCTGCTGTATTTAACATGGAGAACCAGCAAGGACCTGCTGGACAGTACAGGGAACTCTGCTCGATGTCATGTGGCTGCCTGGATGGGAGGGGAGTTTGGGGGAGAATGGATCCATGTCCATGTATGGCTGAGTCCCTTTGCTGTCCACCAGAAACCATCACAACATTGCTAATGAAGTATACCCAAGGGGGTCGAACCCAGGTCTCCTGCATTGCAGGCAGTTTATTTACCAGCTGACCAACAAGGGAAGCCTGACTATACCTCTACAAAATAAAAAAATTCAAAAGAAAAAAAAAAAAAAACAAAACCTCAAGAACCACCCACCCTGTATGCTTAGGCAGTCAGCCAGGTGGAGCCTTGGTTTTGAGTGTGATGAACTAAGGTGGAAACAGACTTGTCCCATCTCTGCTCTTAAACCTCCTGAAATTCTGCAACTGGTGCCTCAGACGTTAGTGGGAACCAAACTGAAAGGAACTTGGACCCTTAATTTGGTGTCTGTATGTGATGTGAGAGAATGGTGTAATTTCATTCTTTTACACGTAGCTGTCTGGTTTTCCCAGGAGCCCTTATTGAAGAGACTTCTCTTTTCTACATTGAATAGTCTTGCCTTCTTTGCATAGATTAACTGACTTAAGTGTGTGGGTTTACCTCTGGGTTCTCTACTGTGTGTCATTGACCAGTGTGTCTACGTCTGTGCTGAAGTGAAGTGAATTGAAGTCGCTCAGTCGTGTCCGACTCTTTGCGACCCCATGGACTGCAGCCTATCAGGCTCCTCCGTCCATGGGATTTTCCAGGCCAAGAGTGCTGGAGTGGATTGCCATTTCCTTCTCCAGGGGATCTTCCCGACCCAGAAATCAAACCCGGGTCTCCCGCATTGCAGGCAGACGCCTTACCGTCTGAGCCACCAGGGAAGCCCGTGTCTATGCTAATACTATGCTAATTACGTTAGCTTTGTAGCATGGTCTGAAGTCACGGGGCATATTTCCCCTGATTTATTCTTCTTTCTCAAGACTGGTTCAGCTATTCAGGGTCTTTTGTGTTTGCATACAAACTCTTGGTCCAGTTCTGAAAACTTCCACCTGTGATGAGATAGGAATTGCACTGAATGTGTAAGTTGCCCTGGAAAACATGCTCTTTTCTAAGAAGATTGATTCTTCTCGTCCAAGAACACAGTGTTCCATGCCATCTGTTTGTGTCTTCTTCAGTTATTTTCCTCAACCTCTTAAAAGTTTTTGGGTCAGAGGTCTTTTGCTTCCTTTCTTGTTGCTGTTCAGTTGCCCAGTCATGTCCGACTCTCTGCTTCTCTGGGCAGATTTATTCTTAGGTATTGTCTTCTTTTGGATGTGAAGGATAAACGTGATTGTTTCCTTACTTTCTCGAATGGTTCACTGTTTGTGTATAGAAATGCTGCAGATTTCTGTATATTAATTTTGTATCCTTCAACTTTCACCAAACTGATGAGGTCTAGCAGTTTTCGCAAGTCTTTAGGATTCTCTGTATACGTATATGTTGAGTAAGTGCATGCTCAGCCACTTCGGGCTTGCTTCAGTTCAGTCACTCAGTCATGTCTGACTCTTTGCGACCCCATAACTGCAGCTCACCAGGCCTCCCTGTCCATCACCAACTCCCGGAGTTTACCCAAACTCATGTCCATCGAGTCGGTGATGCCATCCAGCCATCTCATCCTCTGTCATCCCCTTCTCCTCCCGCCCCCAATCCCTCCCAGCATCAGGGTCTTTTCCAATGAGTCAGCTCTTCACATCAGGTGGCCAAAGGATTTGAGTTTCAGCTTCAACATCAGTCCTTCCAGTGAATATTCAGGACTGATTTCCTTCAGGATGGACTGGTTGGATCTCCTTGCAGTTCGAGTAACTCTCAAAAGTCTTCTCCAACACCACAGTTCAAAAGCATCCATTCTTCTGCGCTCAGCTTTCTTTATAGTCCAACTCTCATATCCATACATGATGACTGGAAAAACCATAGCCTTGACTAGATGGACCTTTGTTGACAAAGTAACGTGTCTGTTTTTTAATATGCTGTCTAGGTTGGTCATAACTTTCCCTCCAAGGAGTAAGTGTTGGTCTTGCTTAGACTTCCATTTTGAGCTGTGTCTGATTCTTTGCAACCCCATGGATTACAGCTTACTAGGGTCCTCTGTGCATGGGATTCTCCAGGCTAGAATACTGGAGTGAGTTGTCATGCCCTATTCCAGGGGATCTTCCCAACCCAGGCACAGAACCCACATCTCCTATGTTTCCTGCACCAACAGGCAGGTTCTTTATCACTAGCACTACTTGGGAAGCCGCATATATAGCAAATGGTGACAGTTTTTCTCCTTCTTTTCCAGTTTGGATTCCTTTTCTTTGATTTTGTTTTCCTCTGCTCTGACTAGGACTTCTAAAACTGTGTTGAACAATAGTGGTGAGAGTGGACATCCTTGTCTCGCTCCTCATCTTAGAGGGAAAGCTGTCAGCTTGTCACCATCAAGTATTACATTAGCCCATAGCTCAGTTGGTAAAGAATCTGCCTGCAATGCATGAGACCTGGGTTCAATTCCTGGGTCAGGATGATGCCTTGGAGAAGGGATAGGCTACCCACTCCAGTATTCTTGGGCTTCCCTGTGGCTCAGCTGGCAAAGAATCTGCCTGCAATTGGGAGGCCAGGGTTCAGTCCCTGGGTTGGGAAGATCCCCTGGAGAAGGGAACAGCTACCCACTCCAGTATTCTGGCCTGGAGAACTCCACGGACTGTATAGTCTGTGGGGTCGCAAAGAGTCGGACACGACTGAATGACTTTCACTTTCCTTTCACTTTGTCATTTATGGGCTTTATTTTGTTGAGGTAGGTTTCTTCTCTGCCCGCTTTCTGGAGAGATTTTCTCATAAATGGATCTTGACATAACAGCCTTTTTATGAGCGAGCTCTTCGTTTATGGGATCAATCTTGCTGGTGCATTTTCCTGGTCTATGTGAAGAGCACAATCGTACGACAAGGGAAGAAAACTAAGTGTCTCCCAATTACCAGGTGGAAGATACTTCCAGCCTCCTCAAGTCCTGTTTTACTGCAGATACTGCAGACGTATTTTAATTGCTTCGAGTTTGTTTAACTGGAGGATAATTACAATATTGTGATAGTTTCTGCCATACATCAGTACGAATCGGGCATAGGTGTCCGTGTGTCCCCTCCATCCTGAACCCCCTCCCACCTCCCTCCCCACCCCTTCCCTCCAGTCTGTGACAGAACACCAGCTTTGGGTGCCCTGAGTCATGCATCACACTCCCACTGTCTCTCTGTTTGACATATGGTAGTGTATATGTTTCCACGCTAGTCTCTCAACTCAGCCCACCCTCCCCTTCTCCCACTGAATCCGAAAGTCTGTTCTTTATGTCTTTCTCTCCTTGACTGCCTTGCACGTAGGACCATCTTTCTAGATTCCATATTTATGCATTAACATGCGATATTTTTCTTCCTCTTTCTGACTTGCTTCACTCTGTAATGGCATCCCACTCCAGTCCTCTTGCCTGGAAAATCCCATGGACGGAGGAGCCTGGTGGGCTGCAGTCCATGGGGTCTCCAGGAGTCAGACACGACTGAGCGACTTCACTTTCACTTTTCACTTTCATGCATTGGAGAAGGAAATGGCAACCCACTCCAGTGTTCTTGCCTGGAGAATCCCAGGGACGGGGGACCCTGGTGGGCTGCCATCTCTGGGGTCGCACAGAGTCGGACATGACTGAAGCGACTTAGCAGTCACTCTGTATAATAGGTTCTAGGCTCATCCACCTCATTAGAACTGACTCGAATGTGTTCCTTCTTATAGCTGAGCAATATTCCATTCTGTATATATACCACAACCTACTTACCCGTTCATCTGTCGATGAATATCTAGGGTGCTTTCATGTCCTGGCTATTGTAAAGAGTGCTTCAGTGAACACTGGGATATGTGTGTCTTTTTCAATTCTGGTTTCCTCAGGGGAATAGCTTCTTAAAATGGAAGTAGAGTCGAATTTACAGTGCTTTGCTAATTCCTCCTGTACAGCAAAGTGGTTCAGTTATACATCTATATACGTTTTTCTTCATATTCTTTTCTGTTAGGGTTAGGACAAGGACATGGCAACCCAGTCCAGTATTCTTGCCTGGAGAATCCCATGGACAGAAGAGCTTGGTGGGCTACAATCCATAGGGTCACAAAGAGTCAGACACGACTGAAGTGACTAAGAATGCATGGTTTATCCCAGGAGGTTGGATATAGTTCCCTGTGCTATACAGAAGGATCTTGTCATTCATCCATTGTAATATTAATAGTTTGCGTCACCTAACTTCAAACTCCCAGTCCCTCTCTCTCCCTTTTCCCTCCCTGGTGAAAACCACAAGTCTGTTCTCTGTGTCTGAGTCTGCTGTAGGCTGATTTCGGGTGAATTTTAGAGTTTGCATATAAATGATCTCGTGGGATGTTTATCTTTGTCTGACTTGAAACTTCACTCAGTATGATCATCTGTGGTTGCATCTGTGTTACTGCAAATGGATTGTAGCCCGGCTGCCAGGCTCCTCTGTCCATGGGATTCTCCAGGCAATACTGGAGTGGGTTGCTACTGCCTCCTCCAGGGGGTCTTCCTGACCCAGAGATGCAACCCATGTCTCCTGCCTGGCAGGCAGATTCTTTACCACTGAGCCACGGGGTATTTTATTCTAGGGCCCTACGAAAGACAGTAGCCCTGATATGTCCACTCAGATAGCCCTGACAGACTGCTCCAAAGAGGTAAGTGGGGAGCCAGAATATACAGATGTTCCTGCTTGGGGGCTGGTACCTGTAGTGGAACAGCAAAAGATGACTTCTATTCACAAACAGCCAAACATCTGACGGTAATAATGTTAACTCTTCTTCTGTCTTTCGGAAGTAAGTATCTTTTGGCCTTTTTATGCAGTAAAAAGTTGGTTGGATGGCATCGCTGACTCGATGGACATGAGTTTGAACAAGCTCCTGGAGTTGGTGATGGACAGGGAAGCCTGGCGTGCTGCAGTCCATGGGGTCACAAAGCATCCAAACCGAGCTGGCTACTAAACAGCAGAAGTGTTTGGGAAGGTGTAAGGGTCTGGGCTCACTGAAGACATTCCAGGATGTCTTCCAGGCACAGTAATAAAGGCAATTGTGCTTGGCGGTGTCTTTTCGAGGGTGTTTGTGTTGTTAATTACTTTTTGACGTCCCAGGATGCTGGGGAGTCATTGTCGGTAGGCAGGCAGAATGGTACAGGCACACTGGGAGATGATTTGTAAGTTCTGGTTTCTTACCAAATTTATTATTGTTTATTGATTTGGCTGAGCCAGGTCTTAGTTACACCAATAAGATTTTTTCATTCCAGCACACAAGATGTTTAGCTGTGGCATGCAAATTCTTAGCTGTGCCATAAGGAATCTTGTCTCCATACCAGGGATCAAACCGGGGCCCCCTACGTCGGGAGCACAGAGTCTTAGCCACTGGACCACCAGGAAAGTCCCTGGCACTTTCTTAAAAGTAAACATACTGTTAACCATGCTTTACAGCAGGAACAGTCCTCGGCGTTTCCCCTCAGGACTCGAGAGCTTCACACGTGCACAGTCACCTGGCCGTGGATGTTTGTGCCATCTGTATTCGCAACTTGGAAGCAGCCAAGACGCCCTTCAGTAGGTGAACCTGCTAATAAAATGTGGTACATCCACGTAACAGGCTGTTAGTCGTCACTAAAAAGAAATGAGCCGTCAAGCCGTGAAAGGACACGGAAGAGACAAACGCATTTCACTGAGTGGAGGAAGCTAGTCTGAAAAAGCTACCTTCTCTGTGATGCCGACCTGGTGACATTCTAAGGAAGGGAAAAATGATAGGAAAGGCAGAAAGATCAGCGGCTGCCTGTGTGGGGAAAGGGTGAGCAGCTGGGGCACAGGAATTTTAGTAGTGAGAATACTGGTATTAGAATGGTGGACACACGGGACTATGCGTGTGTGGGTGCTACGCTGCCTCAGTCTCGTCCCACTCTTTGCAGCCCCATGGACTGGAGCCCAGTGGGCTCCTTTGTTCCTGGGCTTCTCCAGGCAGGAATACTGGACTAGGTTGCCATGCTTGCCTCCTGGTGTGTGTCTGTGTATGAATATAGATGTATGTGTTTGACTAGACGTGTATACATTTGAATATACACGTTTATATTAGAATATGCATGCATACATTTGAATATGCACACATTTTAATGTACACATATACATTTGAATATGCGTGTATACATTTGAATATGCATGTATGCATTTGACTATACACATATGCATTTGAATATGCACATGTGTATTTGAATATGCACATCTGTATTTGACTATGCATTTATACATTTTAGTATGCATATATATGAATATATGTTCAAGTCCATAGAACATATTAACACCAAGAATGAAGCCCAGTGTAAAAGATGGGGTGATGGTGATCTCTCATATAGGTCTGTTAGTTTAACAAACGTACCACTCTGGGTGGTGGGAGGAGCATTCATAATGGGGGAGGCTGTGCATATGTGCAGGGGGTGGGGGTATCTGGAAAGTCTCTCTGCCTTCCTCTCAATTATGCTGGAAACCTTCTAGCACAGGGAACTCTATTCAATATTTTATAATAACCTATACAGGAAAAGAATCTGAAAAAAATACATATATATTACATATATATATTATATGTGTGTGTATAACTGAATCACTGCTGTACATCTGAAACTAATAAACATTATAAATCAACTCAGTTCAGTCACTCAGTCATGTCCGACTCTTTGCAACCCCATGAACAGCAGCACACCAGGCTTCCCTGTCCATCACCAACTCCCAGAGTTTATTCAAACTCATGTCCATTGAGCTGGTGATGCCATCCAACCACCTCATCCTCTGTTGGTCCCTTCTCCTCCCGCCTTCAATCTTTCCCAGCATCAGGGTCTTTTATTTTTTTTATTTATTTTTTATTTTTTTTATTTTTATTTTTTTTAAATTTTAAAAACTTTAATTCTTACATGCATTCCCAAACATGAACCCCCCTGAGTCAGTTCTTCGCATCAGGTGGCCAGTGTATTGGAGCTTCAGCTTCAGTATCAGTCCTTCTAATGAACACTCAGGACTGATTTCCTTTAGGATGGACTGGTTGGATCTCCTTGCAGTCCAAGTGACTCTTAAGAGTCTTCTCCAACACCACAGTTCAAAAGCATCAATTCTTTGGCACTCAGCTTTCCTTATAGTCTTTATATAAATCTTTATATGTATATATACATATATATAATATACAAATATATATATATCTTCATATAAATCAAGTATATTCAATTACAAAAGAAATAAATGCTAAAATAAATTTTAAAAATAAAAAATGATTCTGTGAAACTAAATCAGCTATGCAATCTTTAAACTCCACAGATACCTCTCATAGCTTAAATCATAAGTATCAGTTTCACAGACTGTCTTTAAAAGAACACACTATATTTGCTCAGCCAAAAAGAAGTCTGGGCAATGGCCTTTCCTTGAAAATTCAGAATCCCCAGGGAATCCACCAGTTGCCCTCCACATAGAGACCCAAACTAAGTGAAGCCACGGACTGAGTAGCTGTCTGTACACAGATATTCACAGCGGTGTGATTTACAGTATCTGGGAAGTGCCAACAATTGAACTGTCCATCCGTGGGTGAATGGGTAAACAGCATGGTGTATCCATACTACTGACTACTGAAAAAAAATGAGACTGTTAAGTCACTCACTCCTGTTCAACTCTTTGCGACCCCCCTGGACTGTAGCCCACAAGGTTCCTCTGTCCATGGCATTGTCCAGGCAAGGATACTGGAGTGGGTTGCCATGCCCTCCTCCAGGGGGATCTTCCTGACCCAGGGAATCGAACCTGGGTCTCCTGCAACTCCTGCACTGCAGACTTCTTTACCTCCTGCGCCACCAGGGAAATCCCAGTTGAGCCTTCAAAAGGAAAATCTCTTGACACAGGCTACAATGTGAATGAACCTTGAGGACAGGATGCTCCATGCTGTAAAGCAGATAGTAAGAGAAATACTGCATGATTCCTTATATGTGAGGCACTTAGAGCAGGTACATAAGCCGAGTGGGGTTGAGGGGTTAGGGCTGAAGGAGGCAGAATGGAGTAGCTAATGGGTACAGAATTTTACTTTTGCCCCAAAAGCTTTGGAGACAGATGGGGAGTGATGGTTGCTCAACAGTGTGAAAGTACTTAATGCGACCAACCTACTCTTTAGGTTTTGGGGGTGATTTAAGTCTTTATTAAACTTTTTAAAATACTGCTTAAGTTTTATGTTCTGGTTTTGCGGCCATGAGTCCTGTGGGATCTTAGCTTCGAAACCAGGGATTGAACCCACACTCCCTGCGCTGGAAGGTAAAGTTTCAACCACCAGAGTTCCAGGGAAGTCCTCTAGTCTTCAGTTTAATGGGATAAAATTTATGTGTGTGTGTGTGTGTGTGTGTGTGTGTGTGTGTTTTAACCGCAGTTTAAAATAATAATAATAATAAGCTTGCCCTAGGGATACAGAAGCATGAGGTTGAAAGCCACATGACGTCATCAATCCGTGTGTGCGTACTAAGTCGCTTCAGTCGTGTCTGACTCTTTGTGACCCCATGGACCGTAGCCCACCAGGCTCCTCTGTCCATGGGATTCTCCGGACAAGAATCCTGGAGTGGGCTGTCATTTCCTTCTCCAGAGGATCTTGTCGACCCAGGGATTGAACCTACACATCCTGTGTCTCCTGCATTGCAAGCGGATTCTTTACTACCAGCGCCTCCTAGTTGGGGGCTGTATATATATTTGAAGAAGCCACTCCAGTGTTCTTGCCTGGAGAATCCCACGGATGGCGGAGCCTGGTGGGCTGCCGTCTATGGGGTCGCACAGAGTCGGACACGACTGAAGCGACTTAGCAGCAGCAGCAGCCGCAGCAGGAGCAGACATAACTAGGCTTCAAAGGACACACCTCCAGAAAGTGTTGGAGACGTAAGGAGACTTAAACATGGGTTAGCTTCCCTGCTAGCTCAGTTGGTAAAGTATCCGCCTGCAATGCAGGAGACCCCAGTTAGATTCCTGGCTTGGGACGATCCCCTGGAGAAGAGAGAGGCTACCCACTGCAGTATTCTGGGACTTCGTGTGGCTCAGCTGGTAAAGAATCTGCCTGCAATGTGGAAGACCTACGTTCAATCCCTGGGTCAGGAAGATCCCCTGGAGGAGGGAAAGGCTACCCACTTCAGTATTCTGGCCTGGAGAATTCCGTGGACTGTATGGTCCATGGGGTCTCAGAGTCGGACACAACTGAGCGACTTTTGCTTTTACTTTCAAACATAGGTATTCTGGAAAGAAAAGGATATCTTCACATCGAAGGTTATCTAAAAAAAGAATTTCTATAAAAAAAAACTTCATGGCTCTGCTCTCTGTTAGGTGCTAAAAAGGTCACGCTTTTAAAAGGAAAATGGCTCATTAGCATTTTATTCCTAGTACTCTGATTATACTTGCCCCTGGACCACTGCTTCTGAGCAGTCTGTGTTGTTGAAGACTGTCACTTGGCTGAAGTTTCACCAAACCTGTGGCCACTGGCCTAAAATAAAAATTGCCTAATTAGGAAGTTAACCTAAAACAAATGTTAAGGAAATTATGCAGGAAGAACATTAAAAAAAAAATTTCCCTCTGTATTACAATAGGAAAAGAAAGCCCGTCAGCCAAGTGCTATGTGTAACCTTTGGTGCTTGTGCAAATACAGAACTTTAAGGCTTGCCTGTTTCTTCATCGGGAGATTTTACTAATGGAAGGGGGAGCGGACAAAGCCTCTTGAAAAGCCAGTGTTAATATACGATATTTGTTTTTCTGTTTCTGAGTTACTTTATTCTGTCTCACAGACTCTAGGTCGACTACTGATTCACATTTATTCCTTTTCATGGCTGAGTAATATTCCTCTCTATGTGTGTACCAAATCTTTACCCCTTCATCTGTCAATGGGCGTCTAGGTTGCTTCCTCGTCTTGCCAGCTGCAAACATTACTGCTGTGAATACTGGGGTACATAAGTCTTTGTGAATTATGGTTTTTCTCAGGGGTATATGCCCAGTAGTGGGATCGCTGGGTCACATGGGAGCCTGACTCTTAGCTTTTTAAGAAGTCTCCTTACTGTTCTCCATAGTGGGTATATCAGTTTACTTTCTCATCAACAGTGCGAGAAGAGTTCCCTTTTTTCCACATCCTCTCCAGCATTTCTCTTTGGTAGATTTTTATTTTATTTTATTATTTTTGGCTGTGCTGGGTCTCTGTGGCTGAGCCAGCTTTTCTCTAGCTGTGGTGAGCGAAGGCTACTCTCCAGCTTTGCTATGTGGGCTCCTCGCTGAGCTGGGTTCTCTTGTTGCAGAGCATGGCCCCTAGGGCACATGCTCAGTGGCTGCGGCTCCCGGACTCTGGCGTATCTGTGGTTCACGGGCTTTGTTTGCTACATGGCATGTGGGATCTTCCTGGACCAGGGATCAAACACGTGTCTCCTGCATTGGCAGGCGGATTCTTTACCAGTGAGCCACCAGGGAAGCCCCCTTTGTAGATATTTTTGGTGATGGCCATTCTAGCCGGTGTGAGGGGATACCTCTTTGTAATCACCGCTGCTGCTGCTGCTGCTGCTCCTAAGTCAAATAAATAGTTAGTGGGAAGCTGATGTATAATATAGGGAGCTCAGCTTGGTTCTCTGTGATGAACCTTGAGGGGTGGGGTGGCATGAGGGGAGGAGGGAGGCTTAAGAAGAAGGGGATATAGGTATACATATGGCTGACTTGTACAGCAGAAACAAACGCAGCATTGTAAAGCAATTATCTTGCAATTAAAAAATAATTCTAAAAGGAAAAGCCAAGGTGAGTTCCTCCCTTTGAGCAACCATGGGGTCGCTAAGGGTCAGACACGACTGAGCAACTTCACTTTCACTCTTCACTTTCATGCATTGGAGAAGGACATGGCAACCCAATCCAGTGTTCTTGCCTGGAGAATCCCAGGGACAGGGGAGCCTGGTGGGCTACTGTCTATGGGGTCGTACAGAGTCGGACACGACTGAAGTGACTTAGCAGCAGCAGCAGGGTCTCTCGACCACCTTTCCCAAAAGGAGGCTTCCTTATGAATCAAGTCCTTTGGCTCCACACAAAGAAAAGACAAACACATGTGTCTCCCTGACATCCTGCCCCAGGTAGAGCAGCTGTTGTTGACTCCCTCAGTCATGTCTGATTCTCTGTCGCCCCATGGACTGCAACACACCAGGCTCCTCTGTCCTCCAATATCTCCCAGAGATTGCTGAAACTCATACCCAGCAAGTCAGTGATGCCATCCAACCATCTCATCCTCTGCATACCCTTCTCCTTCTGCCCTCAGTCTTTCCCAGCATCAGGGTCTTTTCCAAAGAATGGGCTCTTTGCATCAGGTGGCCAAAGTATTGGAGCTTCAGCATCAGTCCTTCCAGTGAATATTCAGGGTCGAGTTCCTTTAGGATTGACTGGTTTGATCTTCTTGCAGTCCAAGGGACTCTCAAGAGTCTTCTCCAGTACCACAGTTTCAAAGCATCAATTCTTTGCCACCCAGCCCTCTTTATGGTTCAACTCTCACATCCATACATGACTCCTGGAAAAACCATAGCTTTGACTAAATGGACCTTTATCAGTAAAGTGATGTCTCTGTTTTTTAATATGCTGTCTAGATTGGTCATAGCTTTTCTTCCAAGGAGCAAGCGTCTTTTAATTTCATGGCTGTAGTCACCATCCACAGCGATTTTGGCACCCAAGAAAATAAAGTCTGTCACTATTTCCATTTTTCCCCATCTGTTTGCCATGAAGTGATGGGGCTGGATGCCATGATCTTAGGTTTTTGAATGTTGAGTTTAAAACCAGCTTTTACGCTCTCCTTTCCCCTTCATCTAGAGGCTCTTTAGTTCCTCTTCACTGCCTGCCATAAGGGTGGTATCATCTGCATATCTGAGATTGATAGTTCTCCCAGCAATCTTGACTCCAGCTTGTGCTTCAAGAAAACCCTGTCCCAGGGAGAGCACATAGTTCGGGAAAGTTAACTTCAGGTAGTGAGAGACAGGCAGACTACATCCTAGGACTTGTTTTCCTGGGAATACTATCACAAATACCATTGGTTGAGGGGATTAAAACCAGAAATGTATCATCTCCCAGTACTGGAGGCCAAGAGCCCAAAATCAAGGTGCTGACAGGCCACCCTGCCTCGGAAATCTGAGAGGGAGAATCTGTGCCTTTTGGAGCATTTTTAGGGGATTGTTGGTGCTCCTTGGTCTTCCTGGGCGTGAACGTGTTGGGTGGGCCAGAAAATCCATTTGGATTTTTCCATAGCATGATAAATAATAAATAAACAGATGATAGATAATAGATTACGATACCACCTGACCTGCCTCTTGAGAAATCTGTATGCAGGTCAAGAACCAACAGTTAGAACTGGACGTGGAACAACAGACTGGTTCCAAATAGGAAAAGGAGTGCGTCAGGGCTGTGTATATTGTCACCCTGCTTATTTAACTTCTATGCAGAGTACATCGTGAGAAACGCTGGGCTGGAAGAAGCACAAGCTGAAATCAAGATTGCCAGGAGAAATATCAATAACCAATAACCTCAGATACGCAGATGACACCACCCTTATGGCAGAAAGTGAAGAGGAACTGAAAAGCTTCTTGATGAAAGTGAAAGAGGAGAGTGAGAAAGTTGGCTTAAAGCTCAACATTCAGAAAACTAAGATTGTGGCATCTGATTCCATCACTTCATGGCAAATAGATGGAGAAACAATGGAAAGAGTGAGAGACTTTATTTTCTCAGGCTACAAAATCACTGCAGATGGTGACTGCAGCCATGAAATTAAAAGATGCTTGCTCCTTGGAAGAAAAGCTGTGACCAACTTGGATAGCATATGAAAAAGCAGAGACATTACTTAGCCAATAAAGGTCTGTCTGGCCAAAGCTATGGTTTTTCCAGTAGTCATGTATGGATGTGAGAGTTGGACTATAAAGGAAGCTGAGCACCAAAGAAGGTATGCTTTTGAACTGTGGTGTTGGAGAAGACTCTTGAGGGTCTCTTGGACTGCAAGGAGATTCAACCAGTCCATCCTAAATGACGTCAGTCCTGAATATTCATTGGAAGGAATGTTGCTGAAGCTGAAACTCTAATACTTTGGCCACCTGATGTGAAGAACTGACTCACTGGAAAAGACCCTGATGCTGGGCAAGATTTAGGGCAGGAGGAGAAGGGGACGACAGAGGATGAGATGAGCGGATGGTATCACCACTTGATGGACATGAGTTTGAATGAACGCCGGGAGTTGGTGATGGACAGGGAGGCCTGGCATGCTGTGGTTCATGGGGTCCCAAAGAGTTGGACAGGACTGAGTGACTGAACTGAACTGAAGATAATAGATATGGATAGAAAGATACACTGAAAGAAGAATAGAGAGACAGACACAGATGGTAGACAGATCATGGGTAAAGAAGTGATAGGTAGATAATAAATAAATAGATAGATAATGGATAGCTAGGTGATGGAATAAACAACAAATGATAGATACAGACTTGGAAATACAGATAGAAGACGGAATGCATGATGGATAGATCAAAGTTGAGAGACACATAGAGCGGATGATAGATAGATAGATGATTCGGTAAGAAAATCTCCTTTAATGCAGGAGACACAGGTTTGATCCCTGGGTTGGAAAGATCCCCTGGAGGAGGAAATGGCAACCCACCCCAGTATTCTTGCCTGGAGAATCCCATGGATAGAGGAGCCTGGCAGGCTGCAGTCCACGGGGCTGCAAAGAGTCAGACATGACTGAATGACTTTGCACACACGCACCCATAGTGATTACAACTGTTTGAAAAAGAGCCTATTTCCAGGAAACGTTCACGTTACTACTGCCAAGGATTTGGACTTGGAAATATCTTCTTGCAGGACACGATTCACCCCCATCGCACCACCCATGTGAGTTTGGAGGGCAATGAATATTAGCGTTGAGGACCCCATGGTCTTAGAGCCAGTGAGTGGATGAGGCTGTGTGTGCGACCTTAATCCTGGCTCACCCCTGGGGGAATGACCACACCATTACTCAGACCATCACCCACACAAGGAGTAGTACCAAAGGGTGGAGTCTGGCAGGTGCTCCTGCATCTGATGACCGTCCCTGTGGTCCTCACCCGAACCCCAGCCTGCTCAAAGCCTGTCGTCGTGTGTACAGTTTAAGCATTTTCTTCACTACAGATTTCTTGGCATTAATTTTGCTTTTCACAAACATGGCCTTAAACGTTATCATTCCGATGCCTGAATTTATTTTCAGAAGCATTTGACTTCTCTACCCCAGATAAGACTTGTCCCCTCACCCTAGTCCTCGCCTGGACTAGTGATTATCCAGATCATGGTCCCGGATGTAATATTCTAGCTCCCCCAGTGCGGTCAAGTTGCTCTGAGTGATAACATTCTCTGAAAAGCCGTGTGTCCTCTCGAAGCTCACATCCGCCGGCTGTCTCAGACCCAGGGCAATTTACAACCCGCTTCCACACAGGTTTTATTACTTCAAATGGATATTTAAATAGGCGTTTCAATTATTTAAGCAGGGCATGTCAATAATTCATTGAGCATCAGATCACTGGTGAGGGGCAAAGCGGGAAAGCAATCTAGGATGTATATGTCCTGAGTTCATTTCTTTCCAGTTCAGTACATCCAGACATCCAGATGCTGGTGCAACCCGACGTGCCGAGTGGGAGGTCAGCCCAGGACGGTGCTGCCCTGGGCCCACGGGGGTCAGGACATGGAAATCTCATCTTGAAGCCTTGTGTTCTTTCTCTCATGTTGACGTAGAAGGCTCAGTTAATTATATCAGGGCTTACTAGATTAGGGTTCCCTGGTAGCTATTCTGACTGTTCCTTCTTGACCTGCATACAGATTTCTCAGTAGGCAGGTAAGGTGATCTTGTATCCCCATCTGTTTCAGTATTTTTCATTTTGTTGTGATCCACACAGGATTATAAGGTGGAACTATACAATTTCCTTTTGGGGGGTTTTAAGTACTAGTTTCCTGGGAGAGTGTCCCAGTTTTGGGTAAAATACACTGGAGTATTTTATGTGAGATAGCAGGTGGGTATGCTTCATACTGCTATTTCCATTTTTTTTTATTACACTTGAAATGACTGAACCGTAAATTACTTTTTGAAAGAACCGTGTGAAACCCAAGCCATAAAGAGCAGAGATGATATCAAGCTTCATTATGGAGGCCAAGCCTTAACCACATTCAGTTCACTCAGAGCGGGGTTGCTAATCTGTCTTTCACGAGTCCATGTGGTGTTAACAGGCACGATCGGCTACCCTGGTGGCTCAGATGATAAAGAATGTGCCTGCCAATGCAGGCAACTTGGGTTTGATCCCTGGGTGGGGAGGGCAGAGCAACCCACTCCAGTCTTCTCGCCTGGAGAATCCCATGGACAGAGGAGCCTGGTGGGGTCACAAAGAATCAGACATGACTGAGTGACTATCACATTCATTCTAGGAAGATTGTAACAGGGGCCAACTGGGTCTTGGGTACTGTGGACAACTTGGATTGAGTAGAAACTGTGGGATTCCTGGATTCTAGTTTTCCGCCTCAAACTACACACACTCACACACACACACACACACACACACACACAAACACACACACACACAGAAACTGGTAGAACTAATAAGTGAGTTCAGTAACACTGCAGGGTTTGTGTGTGTGTGTGTGTTTCTTTCACTTCCATGCAACTAGATCATATATTGATAGTATTTGTCTTCTACAGAGCTTGACTGGATCAGAGCTGCCTTGAGCAGAAGGGCTCCCCTGGGGGTTCAGATGGTCACGAATCCGCCTGCAATGCGGGAGACCCCGGGTCCAATTCCTGGGTCGGGAACGTCCCCTGGAATAGGGCATGGCAACCCACTCCAGTACTCTTGCCTGGAGAATCCCTTGATCATATCAGACTAGGATCCTCACATTCTGACTTCATTTTTTTCCATCTCTGAAAACCCACCTAAAAACACTGCTGGCAGTAGAGATAACTAACATTCCTAGCAAACGAGACTTGGAAATGCGCTATGTATCTGACAGACTCATGATCGCACTTGGCTAATGGGAGAGAAACTTAATTGTACACTTTTTTTCACATGTCACTACACCCCAATGTGTGCTCAGATGCTAAGTCATGTCTGGCTATTTGCAACCCCATGGACTGTAGCCCACCAGGCTCCTCTGTCCACGGGATTTTTGCAGGCAAGAATACTGGAGTGGGCTGCCATTTCCTTCCCTAGATCTTCCCGACCCTGGAATCGAACCTGGATCTCCTCCATCGGCAGGCAGTTTCTCTACCCCTGAGCCACCAAGGAAGCCCCCATTATATCCCCACGAATTCCTTATTTTGTAACAGAGACACTGGACCTTTCCACTCCCTTCATCCGTGTCACCTTGCCCCCACCTGCTTGTCTTTGCCTCTTCTCTGTAGGTAAAAGTTTTGTGTGTGTGTGTGTGTGTTTTTTTTTTATTGTGTGTTTTTCGTTTGATTCCTTATATTGAGATCATATAGTATCTGTCTCTCTCTGACTTATTTTACTTAGCGTAATTCTTCCATGCGTGTTGTCACAAATGGCAAGGCTTCATTCTCTGTTCTGGCATAATATTTTCACACACACACACACACACACACACACACACACACACACACACACACACACACCCTGCACTGTCTGTATCCATTCATCCACAGATGAACATGTATTTAGTTTGATTCCGTATCTCAGCTCTTGCAAACAATGCTGCACTGAACGCGGGGTGGCGGGGGGTACCCTCGGCCACCTTAGTGTTTTCGTTTGCTTGGCATGAATACCCACAGGTGCAATTGCTGATCGCAAGCTAATTCTCTTGCAAATTTCCTGAGGAACCTCCTATTTGCCATATTCTCTGCACCAGTTTACACTACCACCAGTAGTACCCAATAATTCCCATTTCTCTGCATCCTGAACAAGGCTTCTGATTTGTCCCTTTGATGACAGCTATTCTGACGGGTGTGAGGTGATTGCCTCACTATGGTTTTCATTTGGTTTTCATTTGCATACTCTGTTTCAAAATGTTTATTCCATTTTTTAAAATTTTTAATAATTTTTTTCATTTTTTAAAAACTAATTTTTTAAATTTTTTTAATTTTTCATTGCTACATGGAGGCTCTTCCTTGTGGTGCACAGGGCTTTCTCCAGTTTCCACAGGCAGTGGCTAAGGTCTAGCCACTCTCTCTAGTTGTGACACACGGGTTTCATTGCCCCGCCGCCTGTGAGATCCTAGTGCTTGGGACACACGGGCTTTGTTGGCCCTACTGCCTGTGGGATCCTACTGCCTGGACCAGGGATCGAACCCGTGTACCCTGAGTTGGCAGGCAGATTCTAAACCACTGGATCACCAAGGGAAGTCCCCATCCCCCCGTCATTTTGTCCCTTTCTGTGGGATGTCTTTTTGTTTTCTTTATGGTTCCCTTGGCTGTGATAAAGCTTTTTTTTACGTTTAATGAGGGCCCGTTTGTTTGCTTCTGTTCTCAGCTTCTTTACTCTAGGAGGTGGAGCAGAAAAGACATCACAGGGACTTACATCAGGGGGTGTTCTGCCTATGTTTTCCTGTGAGTGTTTTACGATATCAAGTTACATGTACATCTTGAATTCATTTGCGTTTGTGTGTGTGTGTGTGTGTATGTGTGTGTGTGTATGAGGTTAGCGTGTTCTAATTTCTTTCTTTTACATGTAGCTGTCTAGGTGATCGAAAACTGTGTATTGAAGAGACTGTCTCTTCTGCACCATGTATTCTTCTCTCTTCTGTGCTCACTCAGTTGCTTCTTTGTGACCCCATGGACTGTAGCCCACCAGGCTCCACTTCCCCCTCCACTGTGGGATTCTCTAGGCGAGAATACTGGAGTCGGTTGCTATGTCCTCCTCCAGGGGATCTTCCCAACCCAGGGACTGAACCTGTGTCTCTTAAGTCTCCTGCACTGGCAGGCAGGTTCTTTACCACTAGCGCCAGCTGCATGGGTTTATTTCTGGGCATTCTGTCCTGCTCCATTCACGTACTTTTCTGTTGGGCTGGTATCATACTGTTTGGACTTCGTAGTATAGTCTACAGTATAGCTTTGTGGTACAGCGTGAAATCAGGGAGCCTCATTCCTCAAGCTACGTTTTCCTTTTTCAAGACGGCTTTGGTTATTCAGAGTCTTTTGAGTTTGTATACTTGTTTTAAAACTTTTTTTTTGTTTTGGCTCTGTGAAAAATGCCTTTGGTCATTTGATAGACATTGCATTGCATATGTAGATTGCCTTGGGTAGTACAATCATTTCACAATACTGATTCTTCCAGTCCAAGAACATGGTATATATATTTTATCTGTTTATATCATCTTCAGTTTCTTTCATCAGCATCTTACAGTTTGCAGAGAACAGGTCTTTTGCGTCTTAGCTGGGTTTATTCCTAGGTATCTTATTCTCTTAAATGCCACGGTAAATGGGATTTCCCCTTTAATTTCTCTTTCTGATTTTTCTCTGGTAGTGCATAGAAATGCAAAAAGTTTCTGTGTGTCAATTTTGTATCCTGAAACTACCAAATTCATTGATGAGCTTTAATAGTTTCCTAGGAGTATTTTTAGGATTGTCTAGGTATAGTGTCTAGAGAAGACAATGGCACCCCACTCCAGTTCTCCTGCCTGGAGAATCCCAGGGATGGGGGAGCCTGGTGGGCTGCCATCTATGGGGTCACACAGAGTCGGACACAACTGAAGTGACTTAGCAGTAGCAGGTACAGCATCATGCTATCTGCAAGTCTGGAGAGTCTGTCCACAATGCAGGGGACACAAGAGATGCGGGTTTGATCCCTGGGTTAGGAAGATCTCCCAGAGAAGGGAATGGCAACCCACCCCAGTATTCTTGCCTAGAGAATCCCAGGGACCGAGGAGCCTGGAGAGCTACAGTCCATGGGGTCACAAAGAGTCAGACACGACTGAAGTGACTTTGCTCCTGCAAGCACTGACAGCTTTTCGTCTTCCTTTCCAATCTGCATGCCCTTTATTCCTTTTTCTTCTCTGATTACTATGGCTACAACTTCCACAACTATATTGAATAAAAGTGGCGAGAGCGGGTTTCCTTGTCTTGTTCCTGATCTTAGAGGAAATGCACTTAGCTGCAGCTTTGTTGTATATGGCTTTTATTTTGTTGAGGTAGGTTCCCTCTCTGCCCACGATCTGGGCAGCTTTTATCATAACTGGGTGTTGAATTTTGTCAAAAGCTTTTTCTGGGGATGATAACGTGGTTTTTATTCTTTAGTTTGTTGATGTGGTATATCACACGGATTGTTTTGCAAATACTGAAAAATCCTTGCATCTCTGGGACAAATCCCACTTGATCATGGTGAATGATCCTTCTAACGTACCATTGGATTTGATTTCCTAGTATTTTGTTGAGGATTTTGCATCTGTGTGTGTCAGTGATATTCTCCTGCAATTTTCTCTTTTTGTGGTATCTCTGGTTTTGGCATCAGCATGATAGTGGCTTCATAAAATGATTTTTGCAGTGTTTCTTCCTCTGCAGTTTTTTGGAAGCGTTTCGAAGGATAAGTGTTAAGTGAAAGTGAAGGTTGTTCAGTCATGACCGACTCTTTGCGAACCCATGAACCATACAGTCCATAGAGTTCTCCAGGCCGGAACATTGGAGTGGGTAACCTTTCCCTTCTCCAGGGGATCTTCCCAACCAAGGGATCAAACCCAGGTCTCCTGCATTCCAGGTGGATTCTTTACCAACTGAGCCACAAGGGAAGCCCTTCTCTAAATGTCTGATAGAATTCCCCTGTGAAACCATGAAGTCCTGTACTTTTGTCTGCTGAGAGCTTTTTAATCACTTTCATTTTCAGTACTTATGATTGGTCTGTTCATATTTTCTGTTTCTTCCCGACTCAGTCTTGGAAGGTTGTACCTTTCTAAGGAGTTGTCAATTTCTTCTAGGGTTTTCCACTTTATTTGCATATAGTGGTTTGTAGTAGCTGCTTATGGACCCTTGTATTTTTTTCCCCCTGTTTGGCTGCTCTGGAGTATTTGCTGTGATGTGCGAGCATCTCTAGTTGTCATGTGCAGGCTCTAGAGTGTGAGGGCTCAGCAGCTGCAATTCTTGTGCTCTCTGGTTGTGACGCATGGGATCTTAGTTCCCCCCGAGCATTGGGAGCATGAAGCCTTACCCACTGGCCCACCAGGAAGTCCTCTCCTTCATATTTCTGTGGTGTCCAAGTGTAACTTCTCCTCATTTCCAATTCTATTGATTTGAGTGAGCCCTTTCCCCTCCCCTACTTTTTTTTTTTTTTCCTGGTGGGGAGTTGGTGATGGACAGGGAGGCCTGGCATGCTGTGATGCATGGGGTCGCAAAGAGTCAGACACGACTGAGCGACTGAACTGAACTGAACTGAACTGGCTAAAGGTTTATCACTTCAGTTTATCTTTTCAAAGAACCAGCTTTTAGTTTCATTGCTCTGTTCTTTTTTATTATTATTATCTATTTTAATTGGAGGTTGACCACTTTACAATATCGTAGTGGTTTTGCCATCCATTGACATGAATCAGCTATGGGTGTACATGTGTCCCCCATTCTGAACTGCCCTCCCACCTCCCTCCCCATCCCATCCCTTAGGGTTGTCCCAGGGTACTGGCTTTGAGTTCCTTCTTTCATGCATCAAACTTGGACTAGTTATCTATTTCACATATGGTAATATGCATGCTTCAATGTTATGCTCTCAGATCATCCCACCCTCGCCTCCTCCCACAGAGTCCAAAAGTTTCTCCTATATATCTGTGTCTCTTTTGCTGTCTTGCATATAGGGTCATCATTACCATCTTTCTAAATTCCATATATATGTATTAATACACTGTATTGGTGTTTTTCTTTCTGACTTACTTCACTCTGTATAATACGCTCCAGTTTAATCCGCCTCAGTAGAACTGACTCAAATGTGTTCTTTTTCATAGCTGAGTAATATTCCATTGTCTATATGTACCACATTTCCTTATCCGATAGACATCTAGGTTGCTTCCATGTACCAGCTCTTGTAAACCGTGCTGCAATGAACAATGGGGTACACGTGTCTCTTTCTATTCTGGTTTCCTTGGTGTGTATGTCCAGGAGTCTGCATATATGACGTATGTAAGCATTTTTATGGTGTATTTTTAAAAATGCTCTTTATAAGCATTAAACCCAGCTGTCATCAGCAAAACTCTACTTTCCCTAATTTATATATTGGAGTCTGTAGGATAGTAACTAAATTCTCTAGTCAGATGGCCAGGAAGCAGAAAAGTTGAGATCAAATATATATATTTGATCATATATAAAAGTTGAGATCATACATCTTATGTCAGCATCCAATAAAACAAAAGAAATTATTTCAGTACATTGTTCCCACATTTTAACAAAACTCTGTTTCTTCTTAGAATCAAGCTGTGTGTCTACTGGACTATGAACGTTTAATTAGAAAATAATGTATGTTGTCATCAAGTTTTCATTCAATGACTTCATTTTAGAAAACCCAGTAACAAAGTGGGTGCCAAGAACAGTTGCTTCTTGATCTTCAAGCTGGCAAAATAAAGCTGAATTTCCCGCCATAGAGGAAAATCTGAATGGTGAGCAGACATACAGATTGTAACTTACTTATCATGAAATTTAAAAAAAAATCAAAATATAATTGGACAGACATTAGGTTAGCAAACATTTACGTATCTACTGGACGCATGAACTGCAACATGCCAAGCTTCCCTGTCCTTTACCACTCCCAGAGTGTGCTCAAACTCATGTCCATTGAGTCAGTGATGCCATCCAACAATCTCATCCTCTCTTGTCCCCTTCTCCTCCTGACTTCAATCTTTCCCAGCATCAGAGTCTTTCCCAGTGAGTCGCCTCTTCACATCAGGTGGCCAAAGTACCGGAGCTTCAATGTCAATCCTTCTAACGAATATTCGGTGTTGATTTCCTTCAGGATTGATGGGTTAGATCCCCTGAGTCCCTTGGTATTGTTTAGTAAAATAGGAAAGCTATGTTGTATGTTACTCAGCTAACCCTTTCAGTGAGAAGCCAGGACATATGTAATTGCTGTTTTTCTTCTTTTCTTTTTGGGTAGAATTTGGTTTTGATCTCAACTTTTCTGCTTGCTGACCACGTGATTTTAGAATTTACATACTACCCCGAAGATTTTAGGATATAAATTAGGGAAAGCAGAGTTTTGCTGACAACAGCTGAGCTTAATGCTTATAAAGAGCATTTTTTAAAAATACACCATAAAAGCTTACATATGTACACAAAAAATGCATTGACAGTGTGTTTTTTGGCTGTATTGTTGTAAAAGAAAAAAAATGGAAATGAGTTAGAGCCAGCAGGAGGTGTAAATAAGTAAATTTGAGTATTTGCCTGCATACAATAGTGTACTCTACTGGGGTTTAAAAGAGTCGGCGAGATTTATGTATAACAAGGGCGTCCCTGGTGACTCAGTAGTAAAGAATCTGCCTGTCAATGCAGGAGACCTGGATTTGATCCCTGGGTCGGGAAGATCCCCTGGAGGGGGAAATGGCCACCCACTCCAGTACTCTTGCCTAGAGAATCCCATGGACAGAGGAGCCTGGTGGGCTACAGTTCAGGGGGTCACAAAGAGTTGGACACAACCGTGCGACTAACACACACATGACTGCATAACAAAGAGTCAAATAATTAGGAAAATACAGATACAATGCTGCTGCTGCTGCTGCTGCTGCTGCTGCTGCTAAGTCGCTTCAGTCGTGTCCGACTCTGTCCAACCCCATAGACGGCAGCCCACCAGGCTCCCCCGTCCCTGGGATTCTCCAGGCAAGAACACTGGAGTGGGTTGCCATTTCCTTCTCCAATGCATGAAAGTAAAAAGTGAAAGTGAAGTCACTCAGCCATGTCCGACTCTTGGCAACCCCATGGACTGCAGCTCACCAGGCTCCTCCATCCATGGGATTTTCCAGGCAAGAGTACTGGAGTGGAGTGCCATTGCCTTCTCCGACATATACAATAATGTACTTCTAATACCAAATTTTAAAATATTCACTTTTTTTTTTAATATTTTCAGTGACAATGTATCTTTCAGATTCTGTGAGAATTTTATAAGGCAGTTAGTCCGCCTCCACCTCTGCAGAAAGAGGAAGTTGAATACTGAGCCAACTTCAAATTTATCAATCATAATTTTACTTAATTATCTAACTTCAGATTTATCAATCATAATTTGATTTAAAGAACAGAACCAAGGTGTATTTAATCTTTTACAAATTATGACTCCTGGGCACATGGATTTTCGGGAAAAAAGTATGATAGCAATGTATAACTTACAGACATTTCTGAATTAAAAATAACAAATCCACCGTATTGGGTTGGGCCATTTTTTCTAAAGCCTTTGTGGAATTCATTACAATATTGCTTCTGTTTGATGCTTCAGAGTTTTGGATGCAAGGCATGTGGGATCTTTGTTCCCCAACCAGGGATAGAACCCACATCTCCTGCCTTGGAAGGTGAAGTCTTAAGCACTGGACTGATCATCAGGGAATTCCCAAAGGCACCACATTGAAACTTGGCTCTATATTCTTTGATTTCCAGGATATTCAGCTGCAAGATAAAGCATTCTCACCCAAGCTGAGTAAACGCTACAAGGAAGCTGGTATCTTTGGGGACAAATGCAGAATTTGTATGTCAACTAATAATTGAAAAGTGTAGTACGGGCTCCTTTGAGAGCTCAGATTCAGAAAGTATATGTTTCTGGTGGTTTAGAAACTATACGAACAGGACCGCCTAGGTGCCTGTATCATCAGTGGTCAAAGTGTTGTAGCCACACATTCTGGGAAACTCACTCAGAAGGGCAATGCAGAAAGTGGAGTGCAGTTGATTACACTGGAGGGCCCAAGGCAGAGTCTCCTCTTAGCCAAGGACCCTGACCAGTTTTTCTGAAAACCTTATATATGCTAAGTGTACATGCCCAAACCCACCTCCTCAAATTCCCTGAAACTAGTCTGAACCAAGGAAAACAAAGATACAAAGTTAACCCGTGATTCATATGCCTTAAGCCTAGGTAGTTAACAGTGGATAATTATCAGTAGGCCTGTGGCCATATCCCAATAAGCATAATACAATTTATGATTCTATTCGGTTACACAGATAATTAGGATATTCTTTTAGGCACCAGAGAGTCTAGGGACGAGCCCTGGGGCTCTTCCATTCAGGGGGCCTGGTTTTCCAGTTGGTATGGCATTTCCATAGATACTGGGCATATAGTTCAAAGTCCACAGTCCAGCCCAAGATGGATTCCTGCTTTCAAGGTGCAGCCTGTTCTGTCTGTTTCCTCCTTCAAAACTACTGCACTTCCTGGAACTGTCAAAGGTTGGTATAGTCAAAGGTATGGTTTTTCCACTAGTCATGTATGGAGGAGAGAGTTGGACCATAAAGAAGTCTGAAGGCCAAAGAATGGATGTTTTTGAATGGTGGTGCTGGAGAAGACTCTTGAGAGTCCCTTGGACAGCAAGGAAATCAAACCGCTCAATCCTAAATGAAATCAACCCTAAATATTCATTGGAAGGGCTGATACTGAAGCTGAAACTCCAGTACTTTGGCCACCTGATTTAAAGAGCTGGCTAAAGAAAAAAAAAAAGAAAAAAAAAAAAAGTAAAATGACGTTTGTGTGCTGTGTGCTAAGTTGCTTCAGTCGTGTCCGACTCGTTGAACCCTATGGGCTGTAACCCACCAGGCTCCCCTCTCTCCATAGGATTCTCCAGGTGACAGTACTGGAGTAGGTTGCCATTCCCTTCTCCAGGGGATCTTCCCAACGCAGGGGTCGAACCATGTCTCTTAAGTCCCCTGTATCTGCAGGTGGACTCTTTATCGCTTAGCACTACCTGGGAAACCGTAAATGAGATTTTGGTGGCTTCAAATACTGAAACACAGAGATGCAAATGTCACATGCAAAAAGAATGAAAACTTCACCACAACTGCTCTTACTAAGTACAACTATGTGCATCAGTTCAGTTCAGCTGCTCAGTCATATCCAACTCTTTGCAACCCCATGAACCGCAGCACGCCAGGCCTCCCTGTCCATCACCAACTCCTGGAGCCCACCCAACTCATGTCCATTGAGTCGGTGATGCCATCCAACCATCTCATCCTCTGTCACCCCCTTCTCCTCCTGCCCTCAATCTTTCCCAGCATCCGGGACTTTTCGAATGAGTCAGCCCTTCGCATCAGGTGGCCAAAATATTGGAGCTTCAGCTTGAGCATCAGTCCTTCCAATGAACACCCAAGACTGATCCCCTGTAGGATGGACTGGTTGGATCTCCTTGCAGTCCAAGGGACTCTCAAGAGTCTTCTCCAACACCACAGTTCAAAGGCATCCATTCTTCGGTGCTCAGCTTTCTTTCTGGTCCAGCTCTCACATCCATCTATATATGACCACTGGAAAAATCATAGCTTTGACTAGATGGACCTTTGTTGGTAAAGTAATGTCTTGGTCTATCACACCCTCATGAGATATTAGAATGCTTTAGTAAGACACATACAGAGTTTCAAATAAACACATTAAGTGCAAAAAAATGTTTTATTTACTCAAATGTGGGTATTTCAATGCTCACTTACATGACAAATCACCAGTCACAAGGCTCGTGATTTTTTTTAATATGCTGTCTAGGTTGATCATAGCTTTTCTTCCAAGGAGCAAGCGTCTTTTAATTTCATGGCTGCAGTCACCATCTGCAGTGGTGTTGGAGCCCAAGAAAATAAAGCCTGTCACTGTTTCCATTGTTTCCCCATCTGTTTGCCATGAAGTGGTGGGACCAGCTGCCATGATCTTAGTTTTCTGAATGCTCTATCTTCTATGGTTCCATATCAATTTTGAGATTATTCTCATTCTATGAAAAATATCATGACAAAGTTTGATAGGGATCACATTAAATCTGGCGTGCTGCAGTCCACAGGGTTGCAAAAAGTCAGACGTGACTGAGCAACTGAACAACAACATTAAATCTGTAGAATGCTTGGGTAATGTGGCCATTTTAACACATTACTGACTGGGAGATTTATGCAGAAACAAATGCCTTGTGACTGGTGATTTGTTATGTACGTGAGGATTGAAATACCCACATTTGAGTAAATAAAACATTTTTTTGCACTTAATGTGTTTCTTTGAAACTCTGTATGTGTCTTACTAAAGCATTCCAATATCTCATTAGGGTGTGACAGGCAGTGTAGTCTGCATTTCTATGCAAGTAATCAGTTCAGTTCAGTTGCTCAGTCGTGTCCGACTCTTTGCAACCCCGTGGACTGCAGCACGCCAGGTCTCCCTGTCCATCACTAACTCCTGGAGTTTACGAAAACTCATGTCCTTCGGGTTGGTGATGCCGTCCAACCATCTCATCCTCTGTAGTCCCCTTCTCCTCCTGCCTTCAATCTTTCCCAGCATCAGGGTCTTTCCAAATGACTCATCTCTTTGCATCAGGTGGCCAAAGTATTGGATTCTCAGCATCAGTCCTTTCAATGAACACTCAGGACTGATCTCCTTTAGGATGGACTGGTTGGATCTCCTTGCAGTCCAAGGGACTCTCAAGAGTCTTCTCCAACACCATAGTTCAAAAGCATCAATTCTTCGCTGCTCAGCTTTCTTTATAGTCTAACTCTCACATCTATACATGACCACTGGAAAAACCATAGCCTTGATGGATAGACCTTTCTTGAAAAAGTAATGTCTCTGTTTTTAATATACTGTCTAGGTTGGTCATAGCTTTTCTTCCAAGGAGCAAGCATCTTTTAATTTCATGGCTGCAATCACCATCTGCAGTGATTTTGGAGCCCCCCAAAACAAAGTCAGCCACTGTTTCCATTGTTTCCCCATCTGTTTGCCATGCAGTGATGGGACCGGATGCCATGATCTTAGTTTTCTGAATGTTGAGCTTTAACCAACTGTTTCACTCTGCTCTTTCACTTTCATCAGGAGGCTCTTTAGTTCTTCACTTTCTGCCATAAGGGTTGTGCCATCTGTTATTGAGATTTCTCCCGGCAATCTTGATTCCAGCTTGTACTTCTTCCAGCCAAGTGTTTCTCATGATGTACACTGCATATAAGTTAAATAAGCAGGGTGACAATATACAGCCTTGATGTACTCCTTTCCTGATTTGGAATCAGTTGGTTGTTCCATGTCCAGTTATAACTGTTGCTTCCTGATCTGCATACAGATTTCTCAAGAGGCAGGTCAGATGGTCTGGTATTCCCATCTCTTTCAGAATGTTCCACAGTTTATTGTGATCCACACAGTCAAAGGCTTTGGCATAGTCAATAAAGCAGAAGTAGATGTTTTTCTGGAACTTTGTTGCCTTTGTGATGATCCAATGGGTGTTGGCAATTTGATCTCTGGTTCCTCTGCTTTTTTAAAATCCAGCTTGAACATCTGGAAGTTCACAGTTCATGTACAGTTGAAGCCTGGCTTGGAGAACTGTGAGCAATACTTTGCTAGCATGTGAGATGAGTACAATTGTGCAGTAGTTTGAGCACTCTTTGGCATTGCCTTTCTTTGGGATTGGAATGAAACCTGACATTTTTCAGTCCTGTGGCCACTGCTGAGTTTTCCAAATTTGCTGGCATATTGAGTGCAGCACTTTCACAGCATCATCTTTTAGGATTTGAAATAGCTCAACTGGAATTCCATCACCTCCACTAGCTTTGTTCGTAGTGATGTTTCTTAAGGCCCACTTGACTTCACATTCCAGGATGTCTGGCTCTCAGTGAGTGACCACACCATAATGCAGAGTTCCAAAGAACAGCAAGGGGAGATTAAAAAAAGCCCTCCTCAGTGATCAATGCAAAGAAATATAGGAAAACAACAGAATGGGAAAGACTAGAGATCTCTTCAAGAAAATTAGAGATACCAAGGAAACATTTCATGCAAAGATGGGCACAATAAAGGACAGAAATGGTTTGGAGCTAACAAAATCAGAAGAGGTGGCAAGAATCCAGAGAAGAACTATACAAAAAGATCTTCATGACCCAGATGCAGGCGATGAGAGCATCTATAAAAACACACTGTGTTTCACTCTCCTTTCCCCATAGAAGCAGACTCTGCACTTTCTGGTGGCTTTTTTTTGGAGGGGTGGGGGTGGGGCGGGTCTTCCCTGATAGCTCAGTTGGTAAAGAATCTGCCTGCAATGCAGGAGACCCCAGTTTGATTCCTGGGTCTGGGAGATCCCATGGAGAAGGGATAAGCTGCCCACTCCAGTATTCTTGGGCTTCCCTGGTGGCTGAGAATCTGCATGCAATGTGGGAGACCTGCGATGGAAAGATCTCCTGGAGAAGGGAAAGTCTTATCGTATTATTTCCTCTAGAATTCGGTCTGTTATTACACCTGGCGCTCGACAAGGGGGGTCTTTGCAGGTGGCTCTTTCAGAAGCAAGAAATTTTGCAATGTGTCCTTTTTGAAAATGTTATGATAATAAACTTAGGTTTATAACATACATAAGGTTGGACCCAGAGGTCTAATGGAGCAACATGTGAATGATGGTGAGAACCATAAAGTGTATGAAGAACCCGTGATCAATTTTAAGCTCTAACAACTTCACACCATGATTTTAACTGTATCACTCTCTAAAGATGTATGTGTACGTCTCTGGTCAATAACATTCAGCTAACGAGAAACGTATTACATCATCTCTGGTCAATAATGCGTTAACAGTTTTAAATTTTGCAATGCAAGAACTTGGGATATCTTTCCATTTCTTTGAATCATCTGCAACTTCCTCTATTAAGGTTTGATAGTTCGTAGCATATAACTCTTTCATCTCCTCGGTCAGGTTTATGTAGAAGTGGGTTGTTTTTTGTCTTTTTGGATGCAATTCTAAAAGAGATTGCTTTTCTTACATTCCATTTCTGAGATTTCATTGTGAATATAAAGAAATGTGACTGATTTCTGTATGTTAATCTTGTATCCTGCAATCCTGCTGAATTCATTTATTGATTAGACTAGCTTTTCTCTGGAGTCCTTAGGGTTTCCTAAATACGGTATCAGAAAGAGTCGAACATAACTTAGCGACCAAACAACAATATATAGGATCCTCTTATCTGTGTATAATGACAATTTTACCTCTTCCCTTCCAATTTGGATACCTTTTATCTCTTTTCCTTGTCCAATTGCTGTGGCTAGGGACTTAGTGATAAGAGTGGGCACCCTTCTCTTGTTCTAGGTTTTAAAGGGAAGATTTTTTTTTGTTTAACCACTGTGTATTATACTCGTTATGGGTTTGTCCTAAATAGCTTTATTATGTTCAGATATATTCCCTCAGGGTTTCCCAGGTGGTGCTAATGGTAAAGAATCCACCCGCCAATGCAGGAGACCTGGGTTCGATCCCTGGTTTGGGAAGATCCCCTGGAGGAGGAAATGGCAACCCACTCCTGTATTCTGGCCTGGAGAATTCCACAGACTGTATAGTTCATGGGGTCGCTGAGTTGGATACGACTGAATGATTCTCACTTTGTTTGGTATGAATATTGCGACCACTGCTTTCTTGTCATTTCCATTTTCATGAAATAACTTTTTGCATTCCCTCACTTTCAGTCTTTGCATATCCCTTTGCCCTAAAGTAGGTCTCTTTAATGGGTCCCTAAAGGCAGCATTGGAGAAGGCGATGGCACCCCACTGCACTACTCTTGCCTGGAAAATCCCATGGACAGAGGAGCCTGCTAGGCTGCAGTCCATGGGGTTGCCAAGAGTCGGACACCACTGAGACTTCACTTTCACTTCTCACTTTCAGGCATTGGAGAAGGAAATGGCAGCCCACTCCAGTGTTCTTGCCTGGAGAATCCCAGGGATGGGGGAGCCTGGTGGGCTGCTGTCTATGGGGTCACACAGAGTCGGACACGACTGAAGCAACTTAGCAGCAGCAGCAGCAGCAGCAAAGGCAGCATATTCTGGAGTCCTATTTTTTCTTTTTTTAAATCCAGTCTGCACTCTATGTCTTTTTACTGGAGCATTTAAGTCCATCGACCTTTAAGTCATTACTGAAAGATAGATGTGTTTATTATTGCCATTTTAAATCTTGTGTTAAATTTCTTGTCTCTTTCTTTTCCCTTTTCTGATTTGATGTTCTTTTGTATCATGCTTACGTTGTCTTCTTTGTGCTTTTTGTGAATCAGTTTTATGGTTTTGATTTGTGGTTACCCTGTTATTCGAGTATGTTAACCCCTTTGTCGCCTCCTGTGCATGGGTTAGAAAAGAATTTGAAGACGTGAGGGTGAATGAGCAGAGAAAAGAGTTTAGTAGAGTGGGAGACACTGTTAGAACAGTGGAAAAGCTCAAGAGAGTGCTGATGTCTTTTTTGCAGGCTAGTAGCTGATTTTTATAGCCTCAAGACAGAGAAAATGCCTGCTGGAAGGCATCAGGTGATTGGTCAGGCTGCTACAGGGTAGCAGAGTATTTTACCTAATAAGGGGTCAGGGAACTGGCCGGTTTAGGTGAGGAGGGCTCACGGCAACAATTGCTATGGGGCTTGGTTCCTTCTGGAGATGTTTGTTCTGTGACCCCTGGTACAGGGGTCCACACCCTTCCTACACCTACTTGCTTTAGACTAGTAGTCATATAGGTTCAAACGTATTCTGGGGGAAAACGTGCATTTCTTACTGTCCTTCCCCACATTTTATGATTTTGATGTCCTCTTTCATAGCCCTGTGTGAACCGTCTTCTGTTCATTATCCTCACTTTCACTTTTTTTCTTTTTTAATCTCTGCACTGACTTATGTGATTTACTTTCCCATTGTGACTTTCCTATAGCTTCTTGCTTCTTTTTTTATTTAGAGACCTGTTAATATTTTTTTTAGGATAGGTTCAGTATTGTTGTGTTTGTTTAGTTTTTGTCTGAGAAATGCTTTCTCCTGCTGTTCTAAGTGATCGTCTTGCTGGGTCCAGTATACTAGGTTGCAGGGTTTTTTGTTTGTTTTTTTTTTTTTTCTTTTCAAGACTTTGAATATACCTTGCTGCCCCCTTGTGGGCCTCCAGCGTTTCCACACAAAAATCCAGATAGTCTAGTGGGGGATTCCCTTTATGTAGCTCTTTGTTCTTCTCTTGCTGCCTTTAAATCTCTCTTAAGTTTTGCCATTTTACTCATGATATGTCTCGATGTGGATCTGTTTGGGTTCATCTTGTTTGGGATTCTCTATGCTTTCTGGACCTGGATATGTCTCCTCCTTTAGGTTTGCAGCAACAGTTTCGGCCATAATTTCTTAAAATACCTTTTGGACTCCCTTTTCTCTTCTTTCTTCTCAGGGATCCCTGTTATGCACAGGGCTTCCCTGGTGGCTCAGATGGTTAAAAAAAATCAGCTTGCTATGCAGGAGACCCAGGTTCGATCCCTGAGTCGGGAAGGTCCTCTGGAGAAGGAAAATGGCAATCCACTCCAGTGTTCTTGCTTGGAGAATGTCATGGACAGAGGAGCCTGGTGGGCTACAGTCCATGGGTCAGAGAGTCATACACAACTGCAAGACTGCTGCGGCTGCTAAGTCACTTCAGTCGTGTCCGACTGTGCAACCCCATAGACAGCAGCCCACTAGGCTCCACAATCCCTGGGATTCTCCAGGCAGGAACACTGGAGTGGGTTGCCATTTCCTTCTCCAATGCATGAAAGTGAAAAGTGAAAGTGAAGTCACTCTGTCGTGTCCGACTCTTGGCGACCCCATGGACTGCAGCCCACCAGGCTCCTCCATCCATGGGATTCTCCAGGCAAGAGTACTGGAGTGGGGTGCCATTGCCTTCTCCGACTGCAACACTAAGACTTTGCTTTTCAGTCCTTTTATGTGTATGCTTTTCCTACTGTGATTTCCCCTTTCTTAGAGATTCTTGCATCTTTTCTATGTAGAGAAGAAGTTTCAAGTTTTCTTTCAGGATAGGTTCAGTATTCCTGTATTCTTCTAGGATTTGCTTGTCTGAGAACTTCTTTCTCTCCCCTTCTATTCTAAGTGAAAACCTTGCTGGGTAGAGTATCCTAAAGTTAAGTCCCTCAGTCGTGTCCAATTCTTTGCAAACCCATGGACTATACAGTCCTTGGAATTCTCCAGGCCAGAATACTGGAGTGGGTAGCCTTTCTCTCCTCCAGGGGATCTTCCCAACACAGGGATCAAACCCAGGTCTCCCACATTGCAGGCGGATTCTTTACCTGCTGAGCTTCCAAGGAAGCCCAAGAATACTAGAGTGGGTAGCCTACTTCTTCAGCAGAGCTTCCCGACCCAGGAATTGAACAGGGGTCTCCTGCATGGCAGGAGGTGTTGGTTTGTTTGTTTTTTTTTTTCACCAGCTGAGCCACAGGGAAAACCCAAGAATACTGGAGTGGGTAGCCTATCCCTTCTCCAGCAGATCTTCCCAACCCAGGGATCGAACCCGGGTCTCCCGCATTGCGGGTGGATTCTCTACCAGCTGAGCCACCAGGGAAGGCCAAAATATCTTAGGTTGCAGAGTTTTCCGTTTCAGGATTTGAGTAGATCTTGCTGCCCCCTTGTGGCCTGTAGAGTTTCTGCAGAGCAATCAGCTCTCAGCCTTAAAGGGGCGGGGCGGAGGGGGGGTGGTTCCCTTGTAATTATCTGAGTGTGTTTCTCTAGATGCCTTTGGAATACTCCAGCTTTTGCCCTTTTAATCACTATGTCTTGGTGTAGGTATGTTTGGGTTCGTCTTCTTGGAGACCTTTCCTTTTATACATTTGGCTGTAATTTCTTCAAAGACATTTTTGACTTCTTTCTCTCTTTTTTCTTCTCCTTCTGGAATTCCTATTATGCATATATGGGTATGTTTTATATTATTCCATGGGCGTCTTATATTGGTTCTTTTTTTTTTTTCCTTCACTTGATGGGCTGCACTGATTGGGTGAGTTCGATCCTGGATTGAGGAAGATCCCCTGGAGGAGGGGGCATGGCAACTCACTCCAGTATTCTGGCTTGGAGAATTCCATGGACAGATGAGCCTGGCGGGCTACAGTCTGTGGGGGTCACTAAAGAGTCAGGCATCACTCATCAGTGAAACAAAAACAGTAACAGCTGACCACTAGACGACTAGGGAATTCCAGTACTGACCTTTTAAATCCGTATTTCAGGTAGAAAGAGTGCCATCATGAAAATACTTCTAAAGAAACTCATTTTTCTGCATGAGGAATGTTGTCAAAGCGCTAAATAAACTTATTCCTGTTTTTTTTTTGTTTGTTTGCTTGTTTTCTCCTACAGAGGGACATGGCAATCTTACTTGCAAGTTGGCTCTATGAGACCTTCTGCCAGAGCTCAGTAACCATTCTGCAGGAACTGATCCATGTGTAGATTTATGTTCGATGTATTTACAGGAAGAGATGTGTCCGTGTCCTTCTATTCTGCCATCTTGATGTGTGTGTTGACATTTTGAAAGTGAAAGCCACTCAGTCGTGTCCGACTCTTTGCGACCCCAGGGACTCTACAGTCCAGAATACTGGAGTGGGTAACCTTTCCCTTCTGCAGGGGATCTTCCCAATGCAGGGACTGAACCAGGGTCTTCTGCATTGCAGGTAGATTCTTTCAGTTCATTTCAGTTCAGTCTCTCAGTCATGTCCAGCTCTTTGTCACCCCATGGACACAGGCCTCCCTGTCCTTCACTATCACCTGGAGTTTACTCAAACTCATGTCCATCGAGTCGGTGATGCCATCCAACCATCTCATCCTCTGTCGTCCCCTTCTCCTCCTGCCTTCAATCTTTCCCAGCATCAGGGTCTTTCCCAGTGAGTCAGCTCTTTGCATCAGGTGGCCAAAGTATGCGAGCTTCAGCTTCAGCATCAGTCCTTCCAATGAATATTCAGGACTGATTTCCTTTAGGACGGACTGGTTTGATCTCCTTGCAGTCCAACGGACTCTCAAAGTGTTCCAGTTTCTACTGCGTTCCTCTATCATACTCCTTTGCCCATTACCATCTGAGCTTATTATCTCAGCAAGTGGTCCCACCAGCCTGTCTTGAAAGAGGTGGAAATTTTGGGGTTAAGCTAGGAATTTCCTTACAGAAGCAGAGACTTTCAGGAATAAAGTTATTGGCAGGTGCTGTCACAAGAATAGCGCTGTCATCCTGCGAGGAATCAGAACATAATTTCCTTCGCAGACACGTTCATTAGGTCCAAACTCCTGAAGGGAGGGAGACAGTTGATGCCTCGGTGCAGATTGAGTCTCACACGTCCAAACGTTTCACCCTCGCCTCTGGCAGGAGGGAGATTCTGCAGGCGCCACAGAGATTTATTGCCCTGCATGTTCCTATCCACATCAGGTATTCATAGAACACTGTAATATTTCTCCTGGGTCAGAAAGATGGGCAGATTGTGTGGCTGGAGGACAGGAGACATTTGTGCCCCTGGTAGAGTGGCTTTCTGAGGCCTGTTTTAAGGATAACAATTCTTGGGAAATATGAGCAGGAGCTGTTAGAAACACATCACAAGATTGGCGTTTTTTTCCCCTCTCCTTTGTGCGGTGAGGAGGAGAAGGGTACATGTAGTCATGGTGGATATACATGAGAGAATCTCCTCCCCTAGAACTCCTGGATGCTGGAAACCCTGGCCTAAGGACAGTGTCTGTAGTTACTGTAAAACGCTGTGCAAACACCGCACCATTAAACACTGAGAAATGTTTAAGCCACAAGCTCCGTGCTCTCTGTGTACTTGGAGGTGATAAACAAGCTTGATAGTGATAAGCATTCCTGGGCTTCCCTTGCAGCTCAGCTGGTCAAGAATCCGCCTGCAATGCAGGAGATCCAGGTTCAATCCCTGGGTCGGTAAGATCCCCTGGACAAGGGGAAAGAGCTACCCACTCCAGTATTCTTGGGCTTCCGTGTGGCTCAGCTGGTAGAGAATCTGCCTGCAATGTGGGAGACCTGGGTTTGATTCCTGAGTCAGGAAGACCCCCTGGAGAAGGGATAGGCTACCCAGTCCAGTATTGCTGGACTTCCCTGGTGGCTCAGATGGTAAAGAATCTGCCTGCAATGCAGGAGACCTCGGTTCAATCCTTGGGTCGGGAAGATCCCCTGGAGAAGGAAAAGGCTACCCACTCCAGTGATCTGGCCTGGAGCATTCCATGAACTGTATACTTCATGGGGTCACAAAGAGGCAGACACGACTGAGGGCCTTTCACTTGATAGTGAAGTCTTAAGCATATCCATGGGATGACTAGGGTTCAGGGCCAACTCTTCTCTTTAGTTGTTTTTGTCAATAAAGTTTTATTCACACCCAGTCATATTCATTTGTTTGTATCTTTTTTTTTTAAGTTCCCACATAAGTGATATCATATCTCTTTGAGTTAATTCACTGAGTATAATAATTTCTAGGCCCATCCGTGTTGCCTCAAATGGCATCACTTCATTTTTTTTATGCTTCAGGAATATTCCATTAGATATATGTACCAAATTTTCTTATCCATTCATCTATTGATGGACCTCTAGGTTGCTTCCATGTCCTGGCTCTTGTAAATAGGGCAGCTATGAGCATTGGGATTTTTTTCTGGGAATATGCCCAGGAGTGGGATTGCTGGATCACATGGTAACTCTCTTTTTCGTGTTTTAAAGAGCGTCCATACTGTTTTCCATAGGGGCTCCACCAATTCACATTCCCACCAACAGTGCAGGAAGGGTCCCTTTTCTCCACACCCTCTGCAGCATTTATTGTTTGCACACTGTTTGATGACGGCCATTCTGACTGGTCTGAGATGATACCTCATTGTAGTTTTGATTTGCATTTCTCTGATATTTTGTGATGTTGAGCATCTTATCACGTGCTTTTTCACTAACTCCATGCCTTCTTTGGAGAGAAATGTCTACTGAGAACTTCTGCCCATTTAACATATGTTTTTATGGACACTGAGCTGTACAAGCTGTCTGTATATTTTGTATATACATTAATCTTAAACTTTGTCTGATTTTGAACATTATATAAGAGAACCAGGCTGTATATGCCTTTCTTAGGCTCTGTCCTTGAACTCTGTGTTCAGAGATATACCCAGGGTGACTTAAATATGTGTCCTTTATTATTCCTCATTGCCGTATAGCTTTTTTTTTTTGTATTAATGTAAGAGATTTTTTTTACCCAGTCTACTTTTGACAAGCATATGTATGATCTCATACAAAAGAAGCTTCTGTGAATATCACAGTACATGCTTCAGGGTCTAAACATTTGTGAGTTACCAGTGATATATGCATTCAAGTATAACTGCTGGTTCATGAGTTATCCTTGTGGTAGATTTTCAGCAGAGACCTCTGTTCTGAAGCCTGATGACAATTTACAGTCCAAGAAGATGTGGGTGATAATGTCCATTGATTCACAGCTCCAAGTGGGATTTTCCGGGTATGTTATCCTAGCCAATTTCGTGGGTAGAGACATGATGTATTCTTGTTACATTACGTTCATGTTTATATTCTATGGGTGAACTTAAAAACTTTTCATATGTCTGTCTATGAGTTGTAAATGATTACTTATCTCTGAACCACTGATTTATCATTTCCCTCATTTAACTTGTCTTGGGGGTTATATATTTCTCTGTCTGTATTTTTTTTTTTTTAACATTTCTTGGAGAAACAGACTGAAAATGTATCCTCGAAAATAGATGGTTCATTTTCCATTCTAATGTTAGAGACAGCATTTTACATTTTCAGGTAAGTCAGTTAGTCAAATGTTGTTTTGGGTTTTAATCCATGCGTTCCATAATCCAGTGTGATAAAGTGATTTTCGAACATTCTCCTGAAAGTTTAGCAATTTTGGTATTTGGCTCCAAGTCCTTAACAAGCCTATCCGTGTTAACTGGTTCATTTGTTTAAAGGTACAAGCATAGTTAACTGTAAGTTGGCCTTTCCCTAGTCAGTATTCTGAAAAGCATGTTTCTCTGTGTCTCTGTGGGTTTGCTCGTTTCCCCCACTGAACGTGTATGTTCCTGCCAAAATGCTCATATTGACTTGACCACCTCTCTGTAGGTCTGTGTGGGTTTTCTCTCCATATGATCACATCGTGGATGTGTAAACACCTTTCTCTAGCCAGCACAGAACAGACGTGGTGACTGAGGATAGCAGGGTATTGCTCCTGTGCTAAATATTACATGTATATCATTCACTGCAGGTTTTGCGAAGTCTTTGCCTTCGTTAGAAGAGCTCCTTTCAATTCCAGTTTTCTAAGCGATTTGTCATAAATGTTTGTAGGATTTTATTTTATTTTTTTTGCCATCTGTTGACAAAAATTACTATTCCAGCCTTAAGAGGAATAATGTGCTTTTGCTGAAAGCGGCACACTCTGCTGTCAGGAACTGGACTTCAGTTGATTATAAAGCTATTTTTATGCAGTCAACTTGTGTGTTAATTCTACATCCATCCTAATGACTGACTTTGGTCTAGAAGAACCTGTCTGACTACACCCTTCCCTGGTGACCTTGAATTTCAAAGATTCCTGCATCTCCAACCAGGGTTGCAAACACTTGGAACTCAAGACTGGGACTGCTGCTGCTGCTAAGTCACTTCAGTCGTGTCCGACTCTGTGCAACCCCATAGACAGCAGCCTAGCAGGCTCCCCCGTCCCTGGGATTCTCCAGGCAAGAACACTGGAGTGGGTTGTCATTTCCTTCTCCAATGCATGAAAGCGAAAAGTGAAAGTGAAGTCGCTTAGCCATGTCTGACTCTTTGAGATCCCATGGACTGCAGCCTACTAGGTTCCTCTGTCCATGGGAGTTTCCAAAGAAGAGTACTGGGATGCCATCGCCTTCTCTGCAAGGCTGGGACAGGTTGTGTCAAATGTCACTGCTATCCTAAAGGACCAGTGTTGGAATAAATAATTTCCAATAATTTCTCTCACCGTAAGTTTGTCTTATTCTTGATGTGTTTCTAATTCCAAATGGATGCATAGTTATTTATCATTGATGGACTGATGTGTACATTATGAAGCCAAATATTTAACAGTGCAGGATGGTGAGCTTCAATTATGCATCAAAGAACTGTTTGTATGACATGCTGAAGATAATGTTACATAGGTACATCTTTGTACAAAAGAAGCTGCTATGAATATCCCTGGAAAGCACCTCGGGGTCCAAACGTTTGTGAGACATCTATGTTATGCCTGCACAAGTACCACTGTTGGTTCACGAGTCACTCTTATGGTGGATTTCTAGCATAAGCCCAATGTTGCTCTAAAACCTTGATGACAGTGTATAAGCTGAGAAGATGTGGGTGGTAATAATGCCCCATTGATGGACAGCTCCAAGTTCCGTCAGTATTTTTCAAGTATGTGTTGTCTTAACCAACGTGATGCATAGAGACGCGATTCTTCCTTGTTACGTTTATGTTTAAATTCTATGAGTGACCACCTACGTGTAAAAACTTTTCATGTCTATGAGTTCTAAATGACTACTTCTCTCTGAACTACCTATTTCTAATCTCCTTTCTTTTTTGTATCGGGGGTTATGTATTTATGTGTGTGTGTTTTACATTGGCTGGATAAAAAGACTGAAAATATATCCTTGAAAATGGATACTGCTTCACTTTCTCACCCTTTGTTGTTAGAGACAGAATCTTACATTTTCACGTAAGTGAAGTAATCAAACTTTCTGTTCTGGGTTTTGTGTGTGTTCTCAGTCGCTCAGTCGTGTCTGACTCCTTGTGACCCCATGGACTGTAGCCCGCCAGGCTCCTCTGTCCATGGGACTCTCCAGGTAAGAATACTGGAGAGGGTTGCTATTTGCCTCTCCTTTCTCAGTTTTAATTTATATAGTTTGCAATCCAGGGTTGTAAAATCCTTCTCAAATATTCTTCTATAAGTTTAGGAATTTGGATATTTGGCTTTAAGGTCTTTACAAACCTATCAGGTTTAATCGATTCGTTTTTTAAGTGTACGAGCGTCATTAACTGAAAGTTTGCCTTTCTCTACTCAGTATTCCTAAGGTGTCTCCACGGGTTCACTCTTGTTTTCCCGCTGAAATGTACATCTTCCTGCGAATGCCACGCCCTTCTAATAAGCGTTCATCATGAAGGCATGGAATCTCCGCCAACCTGCGTCTTTTCCTCGAAGGGCTCCTTGTCTCCTCACACCGTGGTTTTTCTAAAATGAGTTTTTGAAACAGCTTATCCAGTCCCAGAGAACATAGTTTCAACAATTTTATTTGAACTTCATTGAATCAGTCGGTTAATCAGGAGTGCACTGACACCTTTGAGTCTTGTACATGTTGACGTCAACAAAATTGTTCTGTTGTAGCCACGATATGTGATACGCTTGTCCACGTTTTCTAAAGGATTATTACTGTTTGCATTTTCTAAAGGAAACTGACTTTTATAAGTTGATTCTCTTAACAATGCCAGAAAAAATGCTCATACTGATTTGACCTCCTATCTGTAGGTCTGTGTGGGTTGTCTCTTCATATGAGCGCATCAAAAGAATAGGAGTGGTAACAGAATACACAGGGTATTTTTCCTGTGCTAAATATCGTGTGTTCATGCTTTGCTGTGTGTTTTCAGAAGGCCTTTTCCTTTGTTAAGAGAGCCCCTTTGAATTTCCATGTACGAAGACACAGGCTCACAAATGTTTATAGATTTATTTTTTGACCTCTAGTGACAAAAGTGTCACTTCAGATGACCATTTATAAGTGGTGAACTGCTACAGTTTTAAAAGATATTCCAGGATTAAGGGGGGGATAGTATGCTTTCACGAAATGGGTTTCAATTGATTATAAAGCCTATTATTTTTATACAATCAATGCGTGTGTTAATTCTGCATTCATCCCAGTGAGCAACAGGTGGTCTGGAAGAAGCCGTCTGACACACTCTTTCCAAGCGATCCTGAATTTCATAGATTCCTGTGTCTCCGTCAAGCACTGTCAATCCTCAGAACTCAAGACTGGGTGTTAAACATAACTGCTGTTCTAAGGACCAGTGTCAAAATAAATTATTTCCACTACTTTCCCCCGCCTTTCCTCCATTTCTCTGATTGCCGATGTCTTTTTAAATCCAAATGAATGCATGGTTTATTATCATTATTGAATTAACATGTACGTTATGAAGCCCAACATTGAACAGTGTGGCTTGGCTCAATTACACTTCGTAGAACCCTTTATATTATTTGTTTGAAGATTCAGTATGTAGGTGGACTGCTGGCGAATATTCAGGGAAAACATACAAGACTTTCTGCTTGAAAAAAAGAATAGCTGTGTTTTGGAGCTCATGTCATCCTTTTCTTTAGTGATTATGTCTTGAAGAGCTACTGTGTGCTGTTCTGATCATTATACAGCCTGTGCAGATAGATGGAAGTGCTTTATCTTCTATTGGACAGGCTAGTTTTAGGAAGAATAGAGAGTCCATACAGTCTGTGCATTTGAGCAGAAACCATTTGTGTGTGTGTGTGTGTGTGTGTGTGTGTGTGTGTGTGTGTGTGTGTGATTTGATGTGAAACTTTGGGTCTTTCCAAATTCACGAGACCATATGGCTGTATATTACTAATAATGCTCCAAATAGTTGATGTATCTTATCTATCATCGGCAGAGGGATATTCAAAGGTAAGTGAACTGCTGTGTGTCAAAGCTTCACGTGGAAGGGTTAGTGGGTATTTACACATTCAAGAAAACTTGCCTTTCCCCCATTTTTCCTCCCTGTGCATGGGTATGACTCCTGACGTTGAAGTTTCTGGCACCAAACATTAATTCTTATGCCTCCCTGGCCATGTAGAGTAAACCATGCCATTTCATTAAGGGAACAAAAGACGATGCTGATGAGAAAGGCAGCGGGTTGTAGAGAGAGGCAGTTTTAAAACCTTGCAATGAGGTACCATTTCACACCAGTCAGAATGGCTGCGATCCAAAAGTCTACAAGCAACGAATGCTGGAGAGGGTGTGGAGAAAAGGGAACGCTCTTACACTGTTGGTGGGAATGGAAGCTAGTACAGCCACTATGGAGAACAGTGTGGAGATTCCTTAAAAAACTAGAAATAGAACTGCCATACGACCCAGCAATCCCACTGCTGGGCATACACACCCAGGAAACCTGAATTGAAAGAGACACGGGTACCCCAATGTTCATCACAGCACTGTTTAAATAGCCAGGGCATGGAAGCAACCTAGATGTCCATCAGCAGATGAATGGATAAGAAAGCTGTGGTACATATACACAATGGAGTATTACTCAGCCATTAAAAAGAATACATTTGAATCAGTTCTAATGAGGTGGATGAAACTGGAGCCTATTATACAGAGTGAAGTAAGCCAGAAAGAAAAACACCAATACAGTATACTAACGCATATATATGGAATTTAGAAAGATGGTAACAATGACCCTGTATGCGAGACAGCAAAAGAGACACAGATGTATAGAACAGTCTTTTGGTCTCTGTCGGAGAGGGCGAGGGTGGGATGATTTGGGAGAATGGCATTGAAACATGTATAATATCATATGTGAAACGAATCGCCAGTCCAGGTTTGATGCAGGATACAGGATGCTCGGGGCTGGTGCACTGGGATGACCCAGAGGGATGGTATGGGGAGGAAGGTGGGGGGGGGGGTTCAGGATGGGGATCACATGTATACCCGTGGAGGATTCATGCTGATGTATGGCAAAACCAATACAGTATTGTGAAGTAATTAGCCTCCAATTAAAATAAATAAATTTATATTAAAAAATTAAAACCTTGCACTAAATTACATAACGAACTGATTCCATATATAAAACTTTATCATCCATGGAAAGGTGACACGGCCCGGAGAAACGTGCTCATAACATCCAGAAGTTACAAGTCTGGGGGGAGGGAGTCAGTAGCCCCGACAGCTTTCGTCTCTGTGAGAAGCCTTGTATGCACACACAGATGTAAATTTATGTTTACATGTCTAGTTGGTTGTCATCTTACCTCCGTGTTTCTGGCTCGTTCTCTAGTCACAGCAGCGATTTTGTGTGCTCACGCCGGGTGCTTCAGTGCAGTTCAGTCGCTCAGTCGCGTCCGACTCTTTGAGACCCCCATGAACCACAGCACCCCAGGCCTCCCTGTCCATCACCACCTCCCGGAGCTTGCTCAAACTCATCCATCGAGTCGGTGATACCATCCAGCCATCTCATCCTCTGTCATCCCCTTCTCCTCCTGCCCTCAATCTTTCCCAGCATCAGCGTCTTTCCCAATGAGTTTACTCTTCGCATCAGGTGGCCAAAGTATTGGAGTTTCAGCGTCAGCATCACTCCTTCCAATGAATGTTTTCAGGACTGATCTCCTTTAGGATTGAGTGCTTAAATGGCTTAAAATGTGTTGTTTTCCATTCCCTGGCAAGCTTGACCCGTGAAAACACAGGCACACACACAAATCTGAAACATGGGCTTTCTGAAACAATTAGTCCACTGGGAAACAACGGAACACATTGACACCACGGAATATATTCTCAGTATGGAATACACTGTCAAGTCTTAATCACCTGTCACCTCTGAGATTTTTTTTTTTTTTTCAGTTCAAGATGTAAAGTCACTAGATGTCAGCTTCCTCAGTCGTTACATGGATAAAATGACCAACTATGCCTGGCTGTCTTTAGGATGAAAAGTGTACATGTTCTTTGTAAACTGACAGGCGGTGTGAATCTCAGTTTGGGGTGTGTTTCACATTTGGTGTTTAAATAACGTAAACAGGATGACAGCTTACGCTGAACGGTGTCGCACTGTAATCTCTGAAAAAGGTTCAGCTTTGGGACCAGGGACCAGGCTTGATCACTCAAGAGCTTCTGTGTAGCAGAGTTTTATTAAAGTGAAAAGGAGACAGACAAAGCTTCAGACACAGATTTCAGGAGGGGGAAGGAGAGTGCCCACCTCCCTAGTCTTAGAAAAGGGAGCTATATACTTTTTCAATTGGTTGTCACAATAAATCAAAAGAATGCTTCAAGTCTGTAAAGATTCTACCAGGGCCACTCCCACAATTTACATTTTAAAAATGATAGGATTAGAACTTAACAACAGAAAGATCTTACCAGACCCATGCCCGTAATACACATTCTGAGACAACAGGATTAGTCAGAAGGTTTCCAAGAAGGAGAAACTGCCCTCCGATAGTATACACTGTTGTTATATAATCCTTAGTACAGAGTTTAATAGGTAAAGGAGTATGTCAAGGCTGTATATTGTCAGCCTGCTTATTTAACTGATATGCAGAGCACATCACAAGAAAGGAGAAACACTGGGCTGGAGGAAGCACAAGCTGGAACCAAGATTGCCGGGAGAAATATCAGTAACCTCAGATATGCAGATGACATCACCCTTATGGCAAAAAGTGAAGAAGAATTAAACAGCCACTTGATTAAAGTTAAAGAGGAGAGTGAAAACATTGGCTTAAAGCTCAACATTCAGAAAACGAAGATCATGGCATCTGCTCCCATCAGTTCATGGCAAATAGATGGGGGAACAGTGGAAACAGCGGCTGACTTTATTTTTCTGGGCTCCAAAATCACTGCAGATGGTGACTGCAGCCATGAAATTTAAACACGCTTACTCCTTGGAAGGAAAGTTATGACCAACCTAGACAGCATATTCAAAAGCAGAGACATTGCTTTGTCAACAAATGTCCGTCTAGTCAAGACTATGGTTTTTCCTGTGGTCATGTATGGATGTGAGAGTTGGACTATAAAGAAAGCTGAGCACCGAAGAATTGATGCTTTTGAACTGTGGTGTTGGAGAAGACACTTGAGAGTCCCTTGGACTGCAAGGAGATCCAACCAGTCCATCCTAAAGGAGATCAGTCCTGAGTGTTCATTGAAAGGACTCATGCTGAAACTCCAATACTTTGGCCACCTGATGCGAAGAACTGACTCATTGGAAAAGACCCTGATGCTGGGAAAGATTGAGGGCAGGAGGAGAAGGGGATGACAGAGGATGAGATGGTTGGATGGCATCACCGACTCAATGGACATGGGTTTGGGTGGACTCGAGGAGTTGGTGATGGACAGAGAGGACTGGTGCGCTGTGGTCCACAGTGTTGCAAAGAGTCAGACACGACTGAGTGACTGAACTGAACTGTAGCTGTATCTGTAGCTACATTGGACCTCTCTATACTTAGCAGTCTTCTCTCTATATATGCCTTCTCCCTCCCCCTTTGCATCTCTCTGTATTTCTATTTATCTCCCTTTGTATATATCTATCTTCCGTCCCTCTTATATAGGAATCTTAGCTACATCCGAACGTCTCTGTCTCTCCCTACCTTCTCTCTAGATGTCTAGCCACCTTCTGTCTCTCTGTATTGAGCTCTCTTTTCTCTCCCTCTCTTCTCACCGTCTGTATCTAGCCAGCTCTCTTCTCTCTGTGCTTCTATCCTCCCGTAATACTTACATGATACGTATAGAAAAGCATACGAACAATATTTACAAGTACTTTTATATATTCTTTTAAGTATATGTATATATGGAGAAGGCAATGGCACCCCACTCCAGTACTCTTGCCTGGAAAATCCCATGGGTGGAGGAGCCTGGTGGGCTGCCGTCCATGGGGTCGCGAAGAGTCGGGCACGACTGAGCGACTTCACTTTCACTTTTCACTTTCACGCGTTGGAGAAGGAAATGGCAACCCACTCCAGTGTTCTTGCCTGGAGAATCCCAGGGACGGGGGAGCCTGGTGGGCTGCCGTCTATGGGGTTGCAGAGAGTCAGACACGACTGAAGCGACTTAGCATCATATATATATATATATATCTAGTTCTGGGTAATATAAATATTGTTACCCATGTTATATATATATATATATATATATATTACCCTTTCCTCATATATATACACATGAACTTTCATCACGCGTGTGCACACACACACACACACATATATATTTTCATCATCTTCTTCCTGTCACTTGGTGTGGTCCTTGGATCAGGTTCCTGCCTCTCCTAGGCTTCCTTAAGGTTGCACCAGGCCCCAAAGGCATGAAAGAATGATGATGCTAGAACAGAAGCCTTCAGATAAATGGAAGGTGAAAGTTGAACGCTACCATATTAGAGACGGCAACCATCTTTGACTCCGTCTTACTTATTCCAGCGAAGTCATAATAAGCGTGTGTTCAAATAGCTATTGAAGGGTGTAGAGAGCCTCAAGTTTCTGTTTTAAGGATATTCAGTCATCTTTTATATCATTCACATTATCGTCTCTGTCATCTCACCGTTTTTACGCACGTCATTAACATACATTCGTTCTTCCCTCCGCGGCTGCTGCTGAGTCGCTTCAGTCGTGTCCAACTCTGTGCGACCTCATAGACGGCAGCCAGCCAGGCTCCTCCATCTCCGGGATTCTCCAGGCAAGAACACTGGAGTGGGTTGCCATTTCTTTCTCCAGTGCATGAAAGTGAAAAGTGAAAGAGAAGTCGCTCAGTCGTGTCTGACTCTTAGCGACCCCAACCAGGCTGCTCCGTCCATGGGAATTTCCAGGCAAGAGTACTGCAGTGGGGTGCCATCGCCTTCTCCATTCTTCCATCTAACCATCATTATTTGTGTCTCTATCGTCTGTCCTTCCATCTATCCCACTTTTACACACAATCAAAGTGTTGAGAGGTTGGGGGAAGGAGAGTTAAACTACAAGGTCTTTTTCGTAGGAACATATTCCACAGTACCTTCAATTATACACGTCTAAGCGTAACTGGGTGACACGGTTCTTCATGAGTCTGGGGAGAAAAAGGGAAAAGGGGGGTGGAAATACATATTCTGTATAGGTATTTCATGCTGTCTTCCAGATAGTAATTTAACTCCTGTATTGGAGGAGACTTGGTAAATAAAACTATATATTTCTATCCCCAAGTATTAATTTGATTTTTTATAAGTCATTTTCAAGTAATAATTCTTAGAGAAGTACAGCCCTGTGCCTTATTGAAAGTGTTGTAATATGTGCCCTGCAGTGAATTTATAAAGCAAAGAGCTGGCTTTTTTTTTTTTTTTCAGGATAAGTCTAGGCTACACATTATGGAACGATTTTCAGCCATTGTACTCATTTTCTGATAGAACCATGAGTCAAACCAGCACACGTCGTGGTAACCGACATGTTATTTCAGAATATAAAAACCGTTCTTCTGAAAGAAAATGATTGTAATTTTGAGACATGATAGAAACACTCAGAAACCTGAATCACAGAAGAAAAGCTAGTTTGTTATTTCAGATCAATAAAGGTATGCCAAGATCTGGATATACAGAATGAAGGAACACTGACGATACGCTGAATTCTATCACGCGTGGTTTTAAAACGCGCACACCTAAAGAATTGCGCCTCCTATGGTTTTGCATGAGTGACTGCTTTCACTGTAATCCCTGCCTTTGTAAGGATTAATGCTCTGTCTCAGTCTCAGCAAATGCACACACTTGCCACACCTTACCATCTTTGAATCCCACTGCCAAGATTTGATCTTAGTGCACTGACGTCAACAGAAATAGTTAGGTCCCTGTATTTGTAATGACATTGTCTCCCCCCGTCTCCTGTTTCTGGAGAACTGCCCACACAAGAGAAGCATCAGGTAGGAAAATATTCTAAAGAAACATAGGTGAGACCCCCCAAAGACCACTGCTGATCCCTGGTGATGGCTCTAGTGGGCTTCAACCTACTGGGGACAGCCGATCAGTATTCTAATGTTCACATTTTGAGAAAAGTCAATGCTGGAAATAGAGGACTACACTTACTTGGCAACTGAAAGCGTTTTTTTGCCTGTTTTTTGTTTTGGTATCCGAAATGTCTGTGGTGTCTGACTCAATCACGGCCAGGAACAGATTGAAAATAAGCTTATATTTAATGAGTAACAGACCATGTTTCAGCAAGTGTCCTGTTGACACTGAAGATTACTTAGTTCTTACTTGGGATTCCAATGACCTGAGGTTACAGGGGAAGTTAGCGCCGAGAATTTGTCTTCAATACATGTCTTGCTGTAACCCACTTAAAGTAGCAACAGCAAAGCACTCAGTAGGTTGACTGTCTGTAACAGAAGGTACAGCCACCTCTAGAAGTGAGCAAAGCTGACTCTTGCCACAGCCCTGCTGCCTGGGGAAGCAGCCTTGATGAAGAGATCTCACATTCTGTGTTCTGGGAAACTCCTTCATCATCTGAGTTGGTAAGACTGCCACCCCGGCACATCTACCTTGGTGACAAGGCCACACGCAGACCCTCAAAGTTCCCATCTGGGTCGTGAGTGATGCTCTAAATTGTCCACACTTACTGACCAAAACGAAATGCTTGTCCGTTTGTCTTTCTTCTGCAGGTGGTGAACGATGCAGCCTGGGATTGACCGCCTTTCAGTTCAGTCTGTGCAATTCAGTTGCTCAGCTGTGTCCGACTCTTTGTGACCCCATGGACTGCAGCACAGAAGGCTTCCTTGTCCATCACCAACTCCCAGACTTTCCTCAAAGTCACATTCATTGACTCAGTGATGCCATCCAACCATCTCATCCTCTGTCGCCCTCTTCTCCTCCTGCTTTGACTCTTTCCCAACATCAAGGTCTTTTTCAATGAGTCCGTTCTTCGCATCAGGTGGCCAAAGTATTGGAGCGTCAGCTTTAGCATTAGTCCTGCCAATGAATATTCAGGACTGATTTCCTTTAGGATGGATTGGTTTGATCTCCTTTGATTCATAAGATAACAGGTCCCTGTGTCTTAGCTTACAGGGATCCCCAGCTTCCAGGATCTAATGGCTGATGACCTGAGATGGAGCTAATGTAACAATACTGGAAATGAAGCCCACAGTAAATGCAGTGCTCTTGAATCATCCCGAAACCATGGCGCCCTCCCACCACTGCACATCCCTGGAAAAGCTGGCTTCCCTGAAAGCGGTCCCTGCTGACGAGAAGATTGGGGACCTCTGTCGCAGAACACAGACTCCATCTCTGCTTGAGGGAGAACGAGCTGCTGAACTATTTACTGCTCTCTGTGGGTGGAACCTATAGGTTTCCCATCTGGCTCTCTGGTTCCTGACACGCTTATGCTGCCCTGAGAAGACACGTCCCACCAGGGTTTAGCAGCCCTGGAGCCTGGACTTGTCAGTAAAATCACTGTTAGGGAAGAAGCCAGAGCCTTTTACAAGACGAAGCAATTAACAAGTTCCGGTGGCTTTAAGAGATGGTGGGCAAGTTCAGACAGCGGTTTGCTGAGCCGTGACAGTACAGTGTAGAGCTGCAGGGAGGGTGAGGTCATTCCATCCTTGGCCCAGATGCTCTGGGACTCGGCAGGGAACCGGCTTTTCTGTGCCCGACATCAACACAAACAATCAGGAGAAGCGAGTGGTCCCGGGCAGGGAGAGTCAAGAGGTGCAGTGAGAACAAAGGTGTCCGCACCCTGAAAAGATTCCAGGAGCACACAGCATGAAACCATGACCACCGCACGCCGGGCTTTACTTTGACAAGCGGGACTGGCAGATTAGAGCAAGGCATTGTCTTCCTTCCCTCATCATCTGACTGTAACTTCTGGAAATTATCACAGTGATGCCACCATTTCAGTAAAGCCTTACAGAAATGTCAAAGGCGTCAAGCAAGCACACTCGGTTCAGTTCAGTCACTCAGTTGTGTCTGACTCTTTGCTTACCCCATGGACCGCAGCACGCCAGGCCTCCCTGTCCATCACCAACTCCCAGAGTCCACCGAAACCCATGTCCATCGACTCGGTGGTGCCATCCAGCCATCTCATCCTCTGTTTTCCCCTTCTCCTCCTGACCTCAATCTTTCCCAGCATCAGGGTCTTTTCGAAAGAGTCAGCTCTTTGCATCAGGCGGCCAAAGTACTGGAGTTTCAGCTTCAGCATCAGTCCTTCCAGTGAATATTCAGGACTGATCTCATCTAGGATGGACTGGTTGGATCTCCTTGCAGTCCAGGGGACTCTCAAGAGTCTTCTCCAAAGTGCACATCCTACCTCGTTGAGTACACAGCACTCTACGACTGCAAAGAAGCCACGATGAAGCTGTTGGAAATATAACTGAGGTGGACAGGCCCTTCAGGAATTGGCTGTGGTAACTCACTCTCTCTCTCAGCATTGATCTTTTTTTTTTTTTTTAAACCAAAGCAGCAATGCTTGAGGTGGTTTATTCTGAAGGTGATAAATGTCTTTGCTCACGAGAGGTGGAGGCTGTGCTCACATCTAAAGACAAGAACACCACGAAGCAGGTGCTGGCGCCCGCTAAGGGGCAGGGGCTAAACTCTCTCTATTCTTCTCGGTGAGCTTGCAGAAAGCGCCCCACTGGATGCATCTACTGTGCTTCCCTTTGGCACCCGTGACCGGGACAGAAACAGGCGTCAGGAGCACGACTCTGGATTTGCTTGCAGGCTGGCTTTTCGAGATCTGGCCAACCGTCAACTGGGAGATCTGGGCTGGGTGTGGAGCGGTGGGGAAAGGGGGTGTCTTTTGCAGATAGTGACCCCGGTACCACAAGTCTCCACACACATAAATGCACTGGATCCTTAGGAGAGCAGAGATGGACTCATTATGCCCTTCTTCTTCAAAGAGTATGTGCTAAGTCACTTCAGTCGCGTCTGACGCTTTGTGACCCTGTGGACCATAGCCCACCAGGCTCCTCTGTCCGTAGGATTTCCCAGGCAAGAATCCTAGAGTGGGTTGCCATTTCTTCCTCCAGGGGATCTTCCCCACCCAGGGATCAAACCTGCGTCTCTTATGTCTCCTGCCTTTGCAGGCAGGCTCTTTGCCTTGAGCACCACCTGAGATGTATAGAGACTTGAAAATCTTATGCCAAGTTGCTGAAGTCTTACAAATTCCAGGGGTGACCCCATGTGGGATGCAGAAAGGTTCCCACCCTCCTCCACTTCCCAAAGCTTCCCCCATCCTGACCCTGGAATCTGTGAAGACTGTACCTCACAGCTGGGGTTCCCCAATCTCCAGGATCCAATGCCTGATGATCTGAGGTGCAGCTGATGTAACAATACTAGAGACAAAGTGCACGATAAATGTAATGATCTTGAATCACCGCAAAACCATGCCCACCCCACCCTCTGGTGAGTGGAAAAACTGTCTTCTATGAAAGCAGTCTCCAGCACCAAACAGGTTGGGGACTGCTGTCTTACAGGACAAAACTGGATTTGGCAGATACAATTAAGTGAAGGACCTGAGCAGGGAATTTATCACGGATGATCCAGGTGGGTTCAGCATCATTGCAAAGGTCTTGTATCCCGTGGTGAAGAAGGGATGAGACTGGACAGACTGGAGAGACAGCTTTGTGAGGAAGACTGACCGAACGTGGCTGGCTTCACAGATGGAGGGGGTGCCATGAGCAAGGGTCACCTTTCATTCAATGCAGCGAGACCCAGGTGAGACTTCTGGCTGCAGAGGAACAAGATAATCCACATGAACTGGTTTAGCCCCTAGGAGCAGTATTCATTACAGCAGCCACAAGAAACGCATTACAACGGAGACAGAAGATGCATGCCCCAAACAACTCGTCAAGGCAGAACACGGTGTGTCCGATCGGGAGTGTTTTGTCACACCTGGCCAAAGAGTGCCATCCAGGAATGCCAGAGGCACACTGTCTGCATGGGTAAGCAGGTAACTCGCAGCCTTTCTGGAGGACAGAGTTCAGGAGCCTCAGACAGCCCAGACAACAGAGCCACCTCCATGTCCACTGCACTCCCCCAATCTGCAGGAGAACAGAACGCCCCAGTAGCTGTCTTCTCAACACTGGGAATCATGATTAAGGCCTTGAGGGCAAGGCTGAGCTGGGCAGGGGAACATCCCTTGCTGAGAACTAGGTCATTGGGATGTAGTCCTACTCCACCTTTGTAAATTCCATGCATTTTACTATAGAAGCGAGAAGATGACTCCATGAAGACATTTACATAATCAAAGAATGTTAGTCATGCACATAAGAGATCCTCTGTTCAGTGCTTTTAAAAAATGCAAATACATTCCGAAAAGAACCTTACATGCATACCGCTACATGAAAGAAGGCGGTCTCTACAATGCAAAAGAATCAGAAAAATAATATATGTGCATGCGTGTTTGTGTATAGACATACATACATATTAATGAATCACTGATGTTCACCCAAAACTTCAACTATACTTCAACTAAAAAGGGAAAAAAAGTCTCATTCTAGCTGATTCATGTGGTTCTACAGCGGAAACTAACACAATATTGTAAAGCAATTATCCTCCAGTTAAACATTTAACAATTTTAAAATTTCATAATTAAAAAAAAAAGAAAAAAAAAGGTTGCAGTCTGAAATGACTATACACAGAATGATTCTATTTATATAACATGACACTCTGGAAGAGCCAAAACTCGAGAGGAAGTAAACCCATCAGTGTTAACCAGGCTTCAGCATGGGGGAGTTTTAGGGGAAGTGTGGGGGACCATTTTAGAGTGTACAACTATTCGGCATGATGCTCTGCTGGTCAATATGATACACTGCTGGTAAATACATGAGACTACGCATCTGTGAAAAGTCACGGAACTTTACAGCACGAAGACGGAAAGTAAGCTTTGCCAATTAATGCATGTAAGAATTAAAGATTTTAAAATTTAAAAAATAAAAAACTAAAAAAAAATAAAATAAAATAAAATCAAAAAAAATAAAAATAAAACAAACAACAGGAAACCACTGAGAAGTTTAGTGATTCCCAGGATGGATGCATATTGGGACAGGAGAATTCAGTGGTGGACACACAGCTGTGTTTAACATGGAGGACCAGCAAGGACCTGCTGGGCAGCACAGGGAACTCTGCTCAATCCTCTGTAATAACCTTGTGGTCACCAGAGAGGAAGGATGGGGGAAGGGACAGTCAGGGAGTCTGGGATGGACATGGACACTCTGCTGTGTTTAACATGGAGAATCAGCAAGGACCTGCTGGGCAGCACAAGGAACTCTGCTCAATACTCTGTAATAACCTTGTGGTCACCAGAGAGGAAGGATGGGGGAAGAGACAGTCAGAGACTCTGGGATGGACATGGACACCCTGCTGTATTTAACATGGAGAACCAGCAAGGACCTGCTGTCCAGCACAAGGGACTCTGCTCAATACTCTGTAATAACTTTATGGTTCCCAGGGGGAAGGATGGGGGAAGGGATAGTCAGGGAGTTTGGGATGGACATGGACACACTGCTGTATTTAACATGGAGAACCAACAAGGACCTGCTGTCCAGCACAGGGAACTCTGCTCAATACTCTGTAATAACCTTGTGGTCACCAGAGAGGAAGGATGGGGGAAGGGACAGTCAGAGACTCTGGGATGGACATGGACACTCTGCTGTATTTAACATGGAGAACCAGCAAGGACCTGCTGGGCAGCACAGGGAACTCTGCTCAATCCTCTGTAATAACCTTGTGGTCACCAGAGAGGAAGGATGGGGGAAGGGACAGTCAGGGAGTCTGGGATGGACATGGACACTCTGCTGTGTTTAACATGGAGAACCAGCAAGGACCTGCTGGGCAGCACAGGGAACTCTGCTCAATACTCTGTAATAACCTGATGGTTCCCAGGGGGAAGGATGGGGGAAGGGATAGTCACGGAGCTTGGGATAGACATGGACACACTGCTGCATTTAACATGGAGAACCAGCAAGGACCTGCTGTCCAGCACAGGGACCTCTGCTCAGTGTCACATGGCCGCCTGGATGGGGGGGGAGTTTGGGGGAGAACGGACACGTGTTTGTATGGCTGAGTCCCTTCATTGTCCACCTGAAACTATCCCAACACTTTTAATCAGCTATATGCCAATATTAAATAAAAGTGGTGTTGTTTTTTTTTTTTTAAAGAATGCAAAGGTGATCCCAGTGTGTGAAACAATCATCACTGAGGTGGCATTGGGGGCGGGAGGTGGCAGTGCTCAGCTAATGTTCCTTTACGTATTGGTGGATCTGTAAGATGGAACACAAGAAAAGTGAGGCTCCAGTTGAGAAAAGTGTTTCCCGAGGGAAACAGTATACACGGGAACTGACCCATTAAGTGAAGGCGGGGGTAGGAGCCAGTCCACAGGTGACCACTGGAGGGCGCTACAGGGTCCACGTGGGACGCGTGCGTCAGAGCTGCACATGTCATCACGCACTCAGGTCCACCTTAATATTCTAACACATCCTCACGTAAACGGATATACGTGCGCACGCATGAGTTGGCGAGCACACACACACAGCCAGCCCTCCATATCTGAGAGTTTCGAATCCTCGGACTCAACCAACCATGGAACAAATCCCCTGGGGTAGGGGTGGGGGTGGGGGTTCCAGGAAGTTGCAAAAAGTAAAATTCGCACTTGCTGTTAGACGGCAATGATTTACATAGTATGTGCAGCTCTTTCCAAGGTATTCACATTGTACTAGCTATTATACAGTAGGTGATGGACAGGGAAGCCTGGCGGGCTGCAGTCCATGGGGTTGCGAAGAGTCGGACACGACTGAGCGACTTCCCTTTCACTTTTCACTTTCATGCATTGGAGAAGGAAATGGAAACCCACTCCAGTGTTCCTGCCTGGAGAATCCCAGGGACAGGGGAGCCTGGTGGGCTGCAGTCCATGGGGTCGCACAGACTCGGACACCACTGAAGCGACTTAGCAGCAGCAGCAACGCGTTTATGTGGAATCTAGAAAAATGGTACAGATGGAGGTATCTGCAGGGCAGGAATAGAGACACAGAGATAGAACCTGGCACAGTGCAGAAGGAGATGCTGGGATGAACTGAGAGCGCGGCAGGGACATATACACACGGCCCTGTGCAAAACAGACGCCTAGTGGGAAGCTGCCATCTAGCCCAGGGAGCTCAGCTCGGGGCTCGGTGATGACCCAGAGGGCTCCCTCGGGGAGGGAGGGGACATACGTATGCACAGAGCTGATTCACTTCACTCTGGTCAATGTGCCGGTTCCATACCTGGTCGCGGAGCTGGATCCCACAATGCTGTGACTCCGGGTTTGCATCACGCAACTGAGACTTGCTCCAGCCAAATAAACAAAATTAATAATTTTACATAAAGAAAGAAACAAATTAGAGAACGAGAGCTCCAGAGTTTTCCATGGATTGCTGCAAACACTCAAAGACTGATCATGGAAAGCTGGATTTCTCTTGGTATCTCCTAGGACACACACGCTGGCTAAATGTTTGCCAAATTAATGAGAGCTAAGATACCTTTTTCTTAAAAATAATATACTCATCTGTTTTTTTTTTTTTTCACTGAAGGAGTTCCTGTAAGGGTTTATGGGGAAATTTAAAAGAGGTTAATTGGAGAAGTTTTATCTCTTTTTTTTTTTTTTAAAGAAGCATAGCAGTATAGAAATTGGGTATACTAAAATTGGTCCAGAGGGCAGAAGAGGATAGTAAGCATCTTTTAGCGTGTTCTGCTGCTGCTAAGTCGCTTCAGTCATTTCCGGCTGTGTGCGGCCCCATAGACGGCAGCCCACCAGGCTCCCCCGTCCCTGGGATTCTCCAGGCAAGAACACTAGAGTGGGTTTCCATTTCCTTCTGCAATGCATGAAAGTGAAAAGTGAAAGTGAAGTCGCTCAGTCGTGTCCGACTCTTGGCGACCCCATGGACTGCAGCCCACCAGGCTCCTCCGCCCATGGGATTTTCCAGGCAAGAGCACTGGAGTGGGGCGCCTTTGCCTTCTCCTTTAGCGGGTTCTACAGTCACATGTTCTCTATTTTTTAATTTTTAAGCAGTAGTTGGCATTGTCAGTGTCTCTCACAGCAATGCCCCTTCCAAGCTGTATGACTAGGACGTCCCTGGTTGCTCAGTGGCAAGGATCCACTTGCCAATGCAGGGGCCACGGGTTCGATCCCTGGTCTGGGGAGATCCCACATGCCGCAGGGCAACTAAGCCCGGGTACCATAACGGCTGAGCCTGTGCTCTAGGACCCGAGAGCCGCAGCTACGGAAACCCGCGTGAGAAGCCACCGCAATGAGCATCCCTCACACTGCAACTAGAAAGAACCCTTGCAGCAATGAAGACCCAGCGCAACCAAAAATAGATGAATAAATTATTTTTTAAGCTGTATGACTAGTTGGCTTCCTCTTTTTTCTGTATCTGATGAGACACATTCAATACAGAAAATGATTATCCCACAACAAAAATATCACATGGGATTAGCGTCCGTGAACTTGACAAAAATAATTTACAGTATCACTTAAAAATGAACTGAACTGAACTGAAGTCACTCAGTCGTGTCCAACTATTAGCGACCCCATAGACTGTAGCCTACCAGGCTCCTCTGTCCATGGGATTCTCCAGGCAGTAGTACTAGAGTGGACTGCCATTTCCTTCTCCAGGGGATCTTCCCAACCCAGGGCTCGAACCCGGGTCTCCCGCATTGTAGACAGACGCTTTACCGTCTGAGCCACGAGGGAAGTCCAGTATCACTTAAGCATTTATTAAATAAATGGATTGATCCATTCTCCTCACATACAGTAGCAGAAGCAATCTGTTCAGCAGACCGCACAGCTTATTTTGTTGCTATTTTTAACACCACCTGCTTTACATCTTGCATTATTTCAAAGAATCAACTTGCTTCTTGATGGGGTAGTACACTTCCCATGGATAAACACAGATGTTAATAAGGGAAGATAGAAATGAACGGTGTACAAGCACAAGCATTAACCAACAGTCTTCAACAACAATAATTGAGGAAACTTAACACAGTCTGCTTATTATATTAAGGAATTATTGATCATTTTGTTGAGTATGACAATGGCATTGTATATTTCAAAGAAAATCATCATGTTAGAAACAGATAAAGATGTTCAGGTAAAATTATACACATGGCTTCAATAATTCTCTCTCTATCTCTCTCTACACACACACCTATATCCGTATAAAAAGAAAATGGATTACCAAGGACCACACCAATGATTGTTCTAAGGTCTTTACAATTATTACCCAGTGTGATTATCAAAATAACCCTTCTGTACTGACATATTAAGAAGTAGACCAATCTTCCTGACTTCAGACTATATTTACAAAGCTATAGTCATCAAGACAGCATAGTACTGGCACAAAGACAGAAATACAGATCAATGGAACAAAACAGAAAGCCCAGAGATGAACCCACGCACCTATGGACGCCGTGGAGGCAAGAATATACAGTGGAGTAAAGACAATCTCTTTAACAAGTGGTGCTGGGAAAACTGGTCAACCATCTGTAAAAGAATGAAACTAGAACACTTTCTAACATTATACACAAAAATAAACTCAAAATGGATTACAAATCTAAATGTAAGACCAGAAACTATAGAACTCTTAGAGGAAGACATAGGCAGAACCGTCTCTGACATAAATCACAGCAAGATCCTCTATGATGCACCTCCCAGAGTAATGGACATACAAACAGAGATAAACTAGTGGGACCTAATTAAACTTAAAAGCTTTTGCACAATGAAGGAAACTATAAGCAAGCTGAAAAGGCAGCCTTCAGAATGGCAGAAAATGATAGCAAATAAAACAACTGACAAAGAATTAATCTTTATAATATACAAGCAGCTCATGCAGCTCAATACAAGAAAAATAAACAACCCAATCAAAAAGTGGGCCAAAGAACTAAACAGACGTTCACCAAGGAAGACATATACACGGCTAACAAACACACGAAAAGTGATGCTCAGCGTCACTCATTATCAGTCCAGTTCAGTTCAGTCGCTCAGTCGTGTCCACCTCTTTGCGACCCCTTGCGACCCCATGAACCGCAGCACGCCAGGCCTCCTTGTCCATGACCAACTCCTGGAGTCCACCCAAACCCATGTCCATCGAGTCGGTGATGCCATCCAACCATCTCATCCTCTGTCGTCCCCTTCCCCTTCTCCTCCTGCCCTCAATCTTTCCCAGCATCAGGGTCTTTTCCAAACAGTCAGCTCTTTGCATCAGCTGGCCAAAGTACTGGAGTTTCAGCTTAAGGATCAGTCTTTCCAGTGAATACTCAGGACTGATCTCCTCTAGGATGGACTGGTTGGATCTCCTTACGGTTTAGGGGACTCTCAATAGTCTTCTCCAGCACAACAGTTCAAAAGTATCAGTTCTTCAGTGCTCAGCTTTCTTTATAGTCCAGCTATATCTTTATAGACTATAAACTTTATAGTCCAACTAGATTATGAGTTGAACTTTATAGCCCAATTATATTATATTATAGTCCAACTATAACTTTATGGTTCAACTGTATTACTTGCATCACTAATAATAATTTGTGGCTTCATGGCATTTTTTTCAACAAAAATAGCTTCTATTTCTGTCAATGTCTAGGTTGAATGCAATGTGTGTGTCACCCTCAAGGGTCAGAATGACTGGAGAATTCGTTTCTGCATCTGGTGTTGGTCCTGGAGGAGGGGCCCATGATGATGCCTCCTTTGGGGCTGCCCATGCCTGGGGAACATGCTAGAAACCTGTACTTCCGTGTCCTTCACCACACCTTCTACACATACCCCTGAAAGAAAGAAAGAAAGAAAGAAAGAAAGTGAAGTCGCTCAGTCATGTCCGGCTCTGTGCAACCCCATGGACACCAGGCTCCTCCATCCATGGGATTTTCTAGGCAAGAGTCCTGGAGTGGGTTGCCATTTCCTTCTCCAGGGAACTTCCCGACCCAGGGATCAAACCCAGGTCTCCCACACTGTAGACCCCTTATAATAAATTATAAATTGTAGTATAGATTAACTGCCATAAAACCCCTTAATAACGCCAACAGAGGAGAAAGCTGCAATGGTCCCTGAGAAAACATAACCAAGCAAACCTGCCAATACGTAACAAAGTGTTCTGTGCTTGCATTGCTAACTCTGTAATAAACCAATTTTAAACTTTTCAGACCTGTCACGAGAAAGTTATGTGACTTCCCCGAAAGGTGTGAGTCACCTTCCAGCCTGCTTATCAATTATCTCAACAAAAGTTAAAACAGAGAGTCCAGCTGTATAACACTGTGGGACATATTTCTATTTCTGTGTGTATATGTGCTACTAAGACTGTATGCGTTTATGTTTATATTTTTGCCTCGGTCCAGCTGTAAACTCTATCATACATCTGTCTGTCAAATTAGGGCATTTTCATAAAGGAACACTGTGATCATAAAGACCCGTGGCACAAAACGGGTTACATTATCTTGATAACAATTGGCAATTTATTGTGATGGCAAGGATGGCAATAAAGCTGTGTGAGAGAGTGGGAAAGTGTAAAAGTCAATCTAATAATTCACTGTCTTATAAGATAATACAAAAAAATGAGATGTATGAGGTTCGTGATTAAACTTGCTGGCACGCTAACATGCAGTACAGTGTTATCCTGTTTGCTTGGCTAAATTATCATTAATTATTTCTGACACTGTGTAGCCCTTGTCTAGAATGCGGTTTGTTAATATTGTCCCTACATACAAAGACATCTGTCTTAACGTATTTTTCGCTTGAGTCCCTGTCTCCTGTGTCCTGAATTGTTAGTATTTAGTTATGCTAATTATTTGTCATAATAATATTTCACCACATATATCAGCAATAATAAAAGGATATTCTGACAGTGGTATGGATTGATCTCAAAACTCTATTGAATTTACAACAGAATCAAGATGTAGACGAACCAGCTTTAGAGAAATCCAAAAACTAGAACACACATCCAAGCAGAGCTAGCCTAGCAAAACTTGAAAGTTGTACCTACATATAACCTACAGACAATCTGTTTCTTCACATTTCTTCCCTCTGTCTAATGCATGGGAGTATAAATAGATGCTGAAGATCATGCACTAGAATAAAGATATTTTTACACAATGAGAAAACCAAGCATAGCCAGGGAAATCTGAAAACTGAGGACTCTAGTGGGAATTTGCTTTTATTCCATCGTTTCTTCTTTCTGGTGTTAAAACAGAAAGGCCCATCTTTTAACACGGTTTGAACACCATCTTTTCTTCCGAGCAAGTGAAGAATTTTGTAAACAAAGGCATCTCTGGTGCTCAGTGATAAAGAATCCACCTGCCAATGCAGGAGATGTGGGTTCAATCCCTGGTCCAGGAAGACCCCGCATGCCTCGGGACCACTAAGCTCGTGTGCCATAGCTACTGAGCCTGTGCGCCGGAGCCTGGGAGCCGCGGCCGCAGGGCCTGTGCGCCGGAGCCCGGGAGCCGCAGCCAGTGAGCCTGTGCACCAGAGCTTGGGAGCTGCGGCCGGGGGACCTGTGCGCCAGAGCCTGGGAGCTGCTGCCAGTGAGCCTGTGCACCGGGGCCTTTGAGACGCGGCCGCCGGGCCCACGAGCTGCGCCTACTGAAGCCCACACACCCTAGAGTCTGCTCTGCAACAAGAGAAGTCACCTCAATGAGCAGCTTGCAAACCGCAACTGGAGGGCAGCCCCTGCTCTCCACAACTAGAGAAACACGCCAGCAGTAAGGAAGACCTAGCACAGCCATAAATAAATAAATGACAATTGAGAGCACGTGGTCAATAGGCTTTTGCAATGTTACCTACTTCTAATCTGCGGATTTTGCATCTCTCTGTTACTGAGAGGGCTGTTGGAATCTCAGTCCCATGAATCGTCTCTGCTTTGACTCTCTGCAGCTGAATTTCCAACTGCACCTGTTCCTGAAGAACTTGAAGCAACTGCTACAGAGGAATAAACAATGATGTGATCCCAAAGTTTGAAAGGAAGTGCAGTGCAAAGGAAGAAACGGGATTGGTACGCTCAAAGTGGTGGGGGGATGGTGCGGGGACACACGCCGCCCCGAGCAAGTCCGCTTGCTAGTGTGACCCACCTTGCATGACTGATGTGTCATCAGTGGACAAATGTGTGTAAATTACCAGCACCAAGCAGGCCATACTGTTCATACTGTTCATGGGGTTCTCAAGGCAAGAATACTGAAGTGGTTTGCCATTCCCTTCTCCAGTGGACCACATTCTGTCAGGCCTCGCCACCATGACCCGCCTGTCTTGGGTTGCCCCGCAGGCATGGCTTAGTTTCACTGAGTTAGACAAGGCTGTGGTCCTAGTGTGATTAGATTGACTAGATTTCTGTGAGTATGGTTTCAGTGTGTCTGCCCTCTGATACCCTCTTGCAACACCTACCATCTTACTTGGGTTTCTCTTACCTTGGGAATGGGGTATCTCTTCACGGCTACTCCAGCAAAGTGCATCTGCTGCTCCTTACCTTGGATGAGGGGTATCTCCTCCCACTGCCCTTCCTGACCTTCAGGGTGGGATGGCTCCTCTAAGCCCTCCTGCACCCGGGCAGCCACCATTCCTTGGACGTCGGGTTGCTCCTCCCGGCTGCTGCCCCTGGCCTTGAACCAGACATCTTGGAATGTCAAGTCAAGTGGGCCTTAGAAAGCATCACTAGGAACAAAGCTAGTGGAGGTGACGGAATTCCAGTTGAGCTGTTTCAAATCCTGAGAGATGATGCTGTGAAAGTGCTGCACTCAATATGCCAGCAAATTTGGAAAACTCAGCAGTGGCCACAGGACTGGAAAAGGTCAGTGTTCATTCCAATCCCAAAGAAAGGCAATGGCAAAGAATGCTCAAACGACTGCACAATTGCACTCATCTCACATGCTAGTAAAGTAATGCCCAAAATTCTCCAAGCCAGGCTTCAGCAATACATGAACCATGAACTTCCTAATGTTCAAGCTGGTTTTGAAAAAGCAGAGGAACCAGAGATCAAATTGCCAACATCCGCTGGATCATGGAAAAAGCAAGAGAGTTCCAGAAAAACATCTATTTCTACTTTATTGACTATGCCAAAGCCTTTGACTGTATGGATCACAATAAACTGTGGAAAATTCTGAAAGAGATGGGAATACCAGACTGCCTGACCTGCCTCTTGAGAAATCTGTCTGCAGGTCAGGAAGCAGCAGATAGAACTGGACATGGAACAACAGACTGGTTCCAAATAGGAAAAGGAGTACATCAAGGCTGTATATTGTCACCCTGCTTATTTAACTTCTATGCAGAGTACATCATGAGAAACGCTGGGCTGGAAGAAGCACCAGCTGGAATCAAGATTGCCGGGAGAAATATCAATAACCTCAGATATGCAGATGATACCACCCTTACGGCAGAAAGTGAAGAGGAACTAAAAGCCTCTTGATGAAAGTGAAAGAGGAGAGTGAAAAAGTTGGCTTATAGCTCAATATTCAGAAAATGAAGATCATAGCATCCGGTCCCATCACGTCATAGGAAATAGATGGAGAAACAGTAGAAACAGTGTCAGACTTTATTTTTCTGGGCTCCAAAATCACTGCAGATGGTAACTGCAGCCATGAAATTAAAAGATACTCACTCCTTGGAAGAAAAGTTATGACCAACCTAGATAGCATATTGAAAATCAGAGACATTACTTTGCCGACTAAGGTCTGTCTAATCAAGGCTATGGTTTTCCCTGTGGTCATGTATGGATGTGAGAGTTGGACTGTGAAGAAGGCTGAGCACCGAAGAATTGATGCTTTTGAACTGTGGTGTTGGAGAAGACTCTTGAGAGTCTCTTGGACTGCAAGGAGATCCAACCAGTCCATTCTGAAGGAGATCAGCCCTGGGATTTCTTTGGAAGAACTGATGCTAAAGCTGAAACTCCAGTCCTTTGGCCACCTCATGCAAAGAGCTGATTCATTGGAACAGACCCTGATGCTGGGAGGGATTGGGGGCAGGAGGAGAAGGGGACGACAGAGGATGAGATGGCTGGATGGCATCACCGACTTGATGGACATCAGTCTGAATGAACTCGGGAAGTTGGTGATGGACAGGGAGGCCTGGCGTGCTGCGATTCATGGGGTTGCAGAGTCGGACACGACTGAGCGACTGAAGTGAACTGAAGCATGCCATAGTGTGGACGTTCATTAAAAGTTACCCACAATTACCTTCATAAAGAGCCTGCATGTCCTGGGGCTCATGCAGGGACAGGGACTTTGTCTAGGAGTTGCCCTGAGAAGATAGAAAGACGTGACTACATTTTGCCTGACACTTGACCCCATCTCGGGCTTTGGTACACATGAATCACCATGTTCTCTCTCCCACATTTCTAGACATCAGGTTCTCCAGTCACAGCCTGGTGACGCCCCCTACCCCCAACAAAAGCTCCCTTAAACACGCTCCCTTCTGTTTCACCATCCCCACCGCTAGGGCCATTCTCCACTTATGTGGCTTCAGAGCCAATGTACAGTTTCTAAACCCAACCTTCCTTATGGACATTTCTCTACATCCACCTCTCTAAGCACCTCCAAAATACATTCGTTTGTCAATAACTATGTGTTTTTGCAACAAGTCCTTGTAATATTACCCTTGCTGTTATTACATTTAGTGCATACCTCATGTGACTTGAGTAACATTTACATTCCAGAGGGCAGAAGCCAGGGTTCCTTGTACACATGAGCCCGAGCATAGCAGGAGGGGCAGGTAGGGGTGAAATATTTTTGAGAATCCCATGTACATACAACAAGGTTCGCCTGAGGACCTGCTCTCGGGAGCAATGCATATCTTCCGTACATGTTGTACTGAGTACCTACAGCATTTCTGCCACCTCCCCTGTTACTGGGAAAACAGGTGCCTGTGATTCCTCAGGAACCAGGGGCCAAAGTCTTGTTGTGACAACACTCTAAGGATGAAAGAATGACAAAGCTCGTCACAGGTATGCAGAGCGTGGAAGGGCCATTCTTACTGCTCCTGGGGACGGGAGAGACCGGCTGGGACAATCGGATGCTTGAGTTGATGGGCACTCACTAAAGGACAGATGTTCACAATGTCACCTAAACCCATGACAAATTCATCTAAGGGTGGTTCATGACAACAGCTGAAGCATCCATGTGGGAAAGACTAGCAAATTCAAAATGCAAAAGGAAGCTGAGGAATGTGAAAAAAGCTACCTTGGTTATCTTAGGACATTGGGTCCTGTCCAAAATGCCCCACACCAAAAGGTCCCTGATACCTGGTCACATTTTGTCCTGTACAAAATGACCCTAAGACAACATCTCCACACCAAAGGGTCCTTGATAGCTGGTCTTGTCTAAAAGCCATTAGGCATGGACTGATTACGCACATGGATGTTTTGAACAGGACCAAACATGAAGGATCGTTTGGTGAGGAACAAGTGTCTTATAGACCAATCGTCTTATGGACATTCTGGAAAGGAATAAGTGTCTACTAACTACCCAGATTTCTGACCTTTTCCAGATCCCATTCCAATAATACACATTTTCACTGTGTGTGTATACACATATATGTCTGTCACACATATTATCGAGTGCCAAATAATGCTGGCAAACAATGTAATTCTCTAAACAAAAACAATGTAGATATAGTTATTATATACAGTAAATTTGAAATATACAAATATATAAAAATATGTGTGTGTACATATTTATCTATATATATGAACATACCTATGTCCATGCATGTATCTTGATGAGTTTTCTGTAGCTAATAAAAAACCACCACAAAGCCATTGGCTTAAAACTATGAGAGAACTGTCTAAAATAACAGATGTATTACCCCTGTTTCTGGAGGGCAAAGGTCAGAAATCAAGGTGTGCGCATGCTCACACTCTGTCTGGAGACGCTGGGGGACAGTCCGTCGCAGCTCTTCACCTTCTGGAGGGCTCTGGGAGTCCCTGGGCTTGTGGCTGCCTCCCTCCCGTCTCTGCCTCCATCTTCACGTGGCTTCTCCCATCTCTGTATGTCCAAGTGTTCCTCTCCCTTCTAAGGACACCAGTCCATGGACAGAGCCCGGCGTAACCCCGTATCACTTCAGTGTACATATAGGTATGCACAGCACATATTTCCGAATGTATGCACACACATCCACCCCACCTGTTATGAATTAACCACCGGGACAGGTATTGGAGGAAGCATGCCACTCTAGAATGAATGCTGCAGTGGTCAGAGCCGTGAAGCACGGACGGAGAGGAGAGAAGGCAGCTGTACAGAGAGGAGGAACCATTCCCTCCTGCAGAAGCAACTCATCCTGGCAAGGGTCCCACAGCTGCAATTTCCCCACAACTGAGGTTCATCCTGCAGCAGAGCTGACTGTCCGAAGCCAGGGAAAAAAGCCTGGATTTGGCCAAAGCCTCACTTCTGTGATTTATCGCCAAGTCTTGTTCACTGAAGGAGGTCAAACATCAGCGTTAACAGATCATTCTGTAACTAACAGTGTGATATGAAATTGTGTGTCTGTGTTGGCATGTGTGTGTGTGTGTGTGTGTGTGTACTGTATGGTGGGTGAAGTCTTTCTTTACAATTCAGACCACATTTATGGTGAGTGTTCGTGTGTGTGTGTGTGCGTGTGTCTTTCTCTTCCGCAGGGAAAAAGGTCGTGCTTTTTAATCTATGAAAATCCCCAGTCTGCATTTTCCTGAATGATGGATACCTTCTCTGCGCTCATAACTCTACGTCTCAGTTCCTCAGGAGCCTGACTGAGGACATTCAGCGAGAGTGAGTGACTCTCACGAGGACAGGCTGCTCTGCATGTTTCTTACAGTACTGGGGAGCAAGCCTTCTGGACAGAGAAGTCTTAACTGTGTTTAATAATGAAAGAGTAAACGTCCGATCAGGATTTCTTGGAACATGAGGGCTGCCATTTCGCCAGCTCTGCATTGCAAGGTCTACAGAGTACCACAGTTGGCAAGCAAAAATAAACCCCCAGAAATTTGCAATAAAAAGCAAAAAAAAAAATCACTAAAATTCTGATCTTGCTTCCACCTAACAAACTAGTAAATGCTCTCTCACATACACGTATACAAACAGGCACACACACCCACATCCACACACACACACAATTCCCAGAAATTTGTAATAAAAGAGTTTTTTTTAAAAATCACTAAAATTCTAATCTTTCCCTCACCTAACAGAACAGTAAATGCTGTCTCATACACACCCACACATACACACCCACCACTCCCAGAAATGTGTAATAAAAGTTAAAAAATCACTAAAATTTGATTCTGCCTTCACCTAACAAAACAGTAAATGCTCTCTCAAACACACCCACAACTCCCAGAAATTTGTAACAAAAGACAGATAAGAAATCACTAAGATTCTGATCTTGCCTTCACCGAACAAAATAATAAATGGTCTCTCACGCACATACACACCCAGACACACACACATGCACACATATACTCAAACATAAACACACACAGCCAGAAGGAAATAAAAAAAACTGAGAAGTTCAAAATCAGTGTTAGATTTAAATATATCTCTCTCTGAACATGTTTGACAAGCAGAAAGACATTTAGAACAGAGCTGCAGATACAACACGGAATGTTAAAAGGCCTGTACCAATGAACTTTTATAGAACATTGCACACTTGGAATAATTACAAATGCATCGCACTGACCAGTAGTCTGACACTTAGCAACAGAATCACACAATTAAAATGCTAACCTGGCAACACTGTAGTACAATGAGAAATTGATAAAACATCAGCGAAAAACAGGTCATCTGCTTGGATCATGACGTACAGACTTCTAAGCAATTCACGGTGGGCAAAAGAAAAATAGAACTCGGAAAATAAGCAGAATCCAGATACAGCAAGTCATGTGAAATGAAACTAAAGGGAATTAACTTCACAAATTTTAATTATAATGTGAACTAAGTTTAAAGGAGAAATATAAGAGAGAAAGTAATTAAAAGTTGGAAAACCCAGATTAAACGCAAAAGAGAGCAGCAAGAAAGAACTGAGAAGGAGACACAGAGAAGAAAATAACCACATGACTTCCCACAGAAAGCCTGAGAGAAATCGATAGTGTAGCTAATAAAATTTAAAATATTGGCCTATGGGAAAAGTAGTAATGGGAAAAACACTGACAAGTTTGGTCAGGAAGAAAGAAAGGAAAGCATAAAGAGTCAACAGTATCTATTGAAACATTAGATAATTTCTTGAGAGAGGTTTAAGAAAGTCATAACGCATCATTTTATATCCCACAGACTATGCAGATAAACCATGAAACAGCCCCGTGCAGCCCAGGAGCCACTCTAATCCTGAAACGACTCGATAATTAGCGACAGTGCATGCCATTTTCCAGGGTGGTGGCAGGAGTGGGGAGGAGCCCTGAGACAAGCTGGTTCTAAATCCATAGTAACTGAAGGTCAGCAGTGAGTATATTCATCATACTCGTCTCTCTGCGTTGGCAAGTGCTTTAAAATTCACCTACTTTGAAAATTAAATCTCCCCAAAGGAACACCAGTCCCTGATTAATTTACAGGAATATCTTTAGGAGACTAATGCTAGCAGGGGGGCTTCTTTTACTTCATAAAGGATTCCCTTCTCAACATTCTGCAAGAATCAGAAGCACTCAGACAAAAAGATAACTTGCTGCACTGATTCAACATTGTATCTCCTGAGTGTCTCCTGGGCTGTGTTGGGCTGTTTCAACATTGTATCTGAGGATGTCCCTCCTGCAAAAAGGCAGAGAGAAAGACTGTAAAAAGACGAAGGTATTCAGAATTGAAAGAAACACGTGTACCCCAATGTTCATCGCAGGACTCTTTACGATAGCTAGGACATGGAAGCAACCTAGATGTCCATCAGCAGACGAATGGATAAGAAAGCTGTGGTCCATATACACAATAGAATATTACTCAGCCATTAAAAACAATGCATTTGAATCAGTTCTAATGAGGTGCATGAAACTGGAGCCTATTGTACAGAGTGTAGTAAGTCAGAAAGAAAAACACTAATACAGTATATTAGTGCATATATATGGAAGTTAGAAAGATGGTAATGATGATCCTATATGTGAGACAGTGAAAGAAACACAGATGTAAAGAACAGACTTTTGGAGTCTGTGGGAGACAGCGAGGGTGGGATCATTTGAGAGAATAGCATTGAAACATGTATATTACCATATGTGAAACAGATCGCCAGTCCAGGTTCGATGCATGAGACAGGGCACTCAGGGCTGGTGCACTGGGATGACCCTGAGGGATGGGATGGGGACGGAGGTGGGAGGGGGGTTCAGGATGGGGGACACATGTACAGCCGTGGCGGATTTCTGCTGATGTATGGCAAAACCACTACAATACTGTAATTAGCCCCCAATTAAAATTAATTAATAAATGAAAAAAAAATCTCCATAACATTTTGATAATAAAGCCATTCTGAGGGGAAAAAAAAAGGATGAGGTTTTTTGGAAAACAAAAGGTATTATTAGGTGACAGGCTTATAGAATCAATAAGAGAATCCACAAAATACTGACATCAGGAGACAGGCTGAGTAGCACACAAGCAACATGCTCTACCGTCTGTAATAGGAACAACTGAAGATTAAGACGGCCGTGCGTGCATCTCCTCCTCCCAGAGCACCAGAAAAGCACTAGCTGCTGAGCAGGCGTCGACAGGAAGACGCTGGAAACCACCACAAAGAGATACGCCACCTCCAAGGGCAAAGGAGAAGCCACACCTAAATGGCAGCAGGGGAACAGTTACGATGAAAATCAAATCCTCTGCCCGCCCAGGTGGGCAGCTCACAGACTAGAGAGCAGCAACACCAAAGAAGTTCTCACGTGGCTGTGAAGGTTCTAGGCCTCCCCATCAGGTTCCTCAGCCTGGGGATCTGGCCAAGGGACTGGGGAGGGAATCGGGCTCGGAAGGTCAGTGGGATTTGATTTACAAAGCTTGCACTCTTGGAGGACACAGACAAACTCTTGTGCGCACCAGAGCCCAGGAGTAAGGAGGAGTGACCCCACAGGAGACTGAGCCAGACCTGCCTGTGAGTGTTTGAGGGTCTCCTGCAGAGGCGTGGGTTGGCAGTAGATTGCCAAAGGCAGCAGCAGTCCTAGGAGATGCACCTTGGCGTAAGTCCACTTAGAGGCCACCAACAGCCCGACTATAGAAGCCTGCAGTCGAATCCTTTGTGAAGAGCCGACTCATTGGAAAAGACTCCGATGCTGGGAAAGGTTGAAGGCAGGAGGAGAAGGGGATGACAGAGGATGAGATGGTTGGATGGCATCAGTGACTCGATGGACATGAGTTTGAGTAAATTCCGGGAGTTGGTGATGGACAGGGAAGCCTGGCGTGCTGCAGTCCAAGGGGTCACAAACAGTCGGACACGACTAAGCAACTGAACAACAACAAATAGAAGCCCACAGAATCCAGGACTCGGTGGCCTCAAGCCAAACGAGCAACAGGGAAGGAGCACAGCCCCTCCCGTCAGCAGACAGGGGAAGTTTGAGTGAGCATGGCGCCTGCCCACCCGACCCTGTTTTCCCCACACCCTGTCCTTCCCGTCAGGAAGCTTGCACAAGCCTCTTATCCTGCTTTTCCCAACAGAGAGAGCATGGATGTAGGTGGTAGAGGTGTTCTGGATCGACACGCTGCCCTTATCTTAACACACACACACACACACACACACCTGCACACACACTCTCCACAGACATTAACAAAGTGTGGGCGCCCTCTCTTTGGATGTAGCTACTCCCCACTGAAGCTAAGTTCACTTTGGTTTCTCTTCTAACCCAAATCTTCACTTATCCTTTCTTCTTTGTTAAGGGAAAATGTTAGTCACTCAGTCATGCCCAATTCTTTGCAACCCCATGGATTGTAGCCCTCCAGGCTCCTCTGTCCGTGGGGTTCTCCAGGCAAGAATACTGGAGTGGGTTGCCTGCCATTCCCTTCTCCAGGGGATCTTCCCGACCCAGGGATCAAACCTGGGTCTCCTGCACTGGCAGGCAGATTGTTTACCGTCTGAGCCATGGGGGAAGACTCTTTTGTAAGAGTCGAATGCTACTTACTAGAAAATTGAAGGGAAAAAGACATGTTATTATCATTATTTCAAAATATGACTCAGGGCATAGATCTTAATTCTGACAAAAAATATTTTTAAACATTTGATAAGAACCTAATATGTATGTGACCCAGAGCTAAGCTGGTAAAGAATTTGCCTGCGATTCAGGACACTCAGGTTCCATGCCTGGGTTGGGAAGATCCCCTGGAGAAGGAAACGCCTGGAGAATCCCATGGACAGAGGAGCCTGGCGGGGTACAGTCCACGAGGTCACCAGACTGGGACATGACTTAACAACTGAACCACCGTCTGTGCACTGCACACATCAGGCTGTGAAGTCTATAAGCACTAAAGTCAGATTCTACCGAGAGAAGTTCCATTTCAGGACTTAAAGTCAGCTGCGCACACATGAAATGTTTGGGGCGGTTAACTATTTCATAAGCAACAAACATAATCATGGGAGAGATTTATTTCTATTAGTAAAGGGAAAAATAGCGAAAGAATTGAGCGATCACTGCATCGGACTCTGAGGAATGAAAGGGCGATAGTGTTTGCAGCTGACTTTTGCTGTCTGTGTGCTCCTCTCCGAGACGTTTTCCAGATCTGTGTGAAAGGACTTCCTCATTTCGGTAGCTACAATGCTTTTAAAGATGCAGCTTATAATGGATTTCTAAGAAAAGACTTCCATCCAGTAATCCTATTCAGCTCTAAATACTCTTACCTAAAATGCTGTTTTTGATTGCTACATTTTTTTTTCTTTCTCTAGATGGTTCAAGTATTCTTGAATCGTCTTTATGCTCACAGTTTTACATTTTAGATTCAGAAACTCTTATTTTGTTGTTCTAATTCCATAATGCTGCATAGATTATAAACACTCAATGAAAGCTTGATCAAATATTTAATACTGATAATTAAAAGGGAAGATAAGAACTTGACATGGGAACACTGGGAAATCATTCCTTTTCTGTTACTGTGATAATCTATGAACTCTATCTGAATTGCATTTTCGCCCAGTCCACTGGGTTAGAGAGATTTCAATACACTGAAATTGCCTTTATACTATTACTGGTACAAAACCATATACACGCATACCATATAAAAACACGAGTTTTGTATTCATTCCTGACTTTTCAGAATTATTTCATAAAGCATAAACCAACTAATTATGGTTAGCTACTCATCACTTTTGGAGAAGGAAATGGCAACCCACTCCAGTATTCTTGCCTGGAAAATCTCATGGACCTAGGAGCCTGGTATGCTACAGTCCGTGGGGTCGCGAAGAGTCAGACACGACTGAGCGACTTCACTGTCACTTTTCACCTTCATGCATTGGAGAAGGAAATGGCAGCCCACTCCAGTGTTCTTGCCTGGAGAATCCCAGGGACGGGGGAGCCTGGTGGGCTGCCGTCTATGGGGTTGCACAGAGTCGGACACGACTGAAGCGACTGAGCAGCAGCACTCATCACTTTAGTGAATTACTTAAGAAAAAACACTAGAGCTTATAAAATAAAAGATATAAAATTCTATTAGTGTCTGCCCCACAGGAACGCATTAATAAACACATGTAAAATAATTAGACACAATAATCTCAAATTTCACCAATAAAAAATACTGGAAGGTATAACTGTCAACATCAACAACACTCACAAAGATAAACTGATCCCATCAAGGTATCGTTACTGTGGAATGAATTAGATATGCCCTGCTATTGAGAGCGTGTCTGTCCGAAAGTGAAGTTGTGTGTATTGCTATGGTGATCTCGTGAGATGACGTCTTTGGGTAGAAAGCTGGCGTTTCACCACCGTGATTTATCTCTCTAAATTCCTGAATGCTGTGCTCCAGTGCCGGGAGGGGCTGTTGGAAGGCATTCCTCACTTTTGTCCCGAAGACTGAGGTGTTTGATTTTGCGGGTGAGTTACAGAGCGTGTGTTGACTCAGCAAGATGGCAAAACACTACAGATCCCAATTTTCGTCTTGAAGAGCCAAAGTGGCCAGTTCTACAAAGGACACCTCAGCATAGCATCCATGACCCTGCCATTTCCCTTTGCCTCATGAGGCCTGTCCCAAAGAAGTCCAACGTACAGCCAGGAGAAGTGTGATGAGCAGGATGCTGAAACTCCCAAAGGAGGCATGAAATGATTGCATGCTTCAAAGTGATGCTGTCCCTGTGTTTTCATAAAGAGAATTTCAAGGGGGGTGCTAAGATGCGCATGGTGAGCTAAAACTTGTATTAAGTCTGCGATCCAAACACACATTACCCCTTCCAGGTCAACCAACGCTCACAGGTTAGGAATGCCATTGGACCTTGGGACATGGTAACCTGGAAAATCTCTCACACATTGTTGTAAATCTGTGTGATATTTATAACTGTCAGCAGGATCATGAAACAAAACATGTCATGTTGTTGTTGTTTGGTTGCTAAGTCATTTCTGACTCTTTGGGGCCCCATGGACTGTAGACCACCAGGCTCCTCTGTCCATGGTATTTCCCAGGCAAGAATACTGAAGTGGGTTACCAGTTCCTCCTCCAGGGGATCTTCCAGACCCAGGGATCAAACTCAAGTCGCCTGCATTGGCAGGCACATTCTTTACCGTCTGAGCCATGTCTTCTGTCTAGCTCATCCGGTTAAAAGCTAGCACGCTTACTTAATTTGGGGCATTGCGACTTAATGTAGGGAAACAAAGTCTGGTTTTTAAACTGTACTGAGCTTTTGTACCTTTTTCACCGTATGAAACCATTGGTTATTTCCCCTAGCTGGGTCCTCAAGCTATTTCGAAGTCTGCCATGCTGAAACTCGAAAGAAGAAACAGAAGCTACGGTATCACCAACCCGTGGAGACACTCCAGAGCACAAGAGTATCTTTATTCCCGTATCTGTTGGCCTCATACTCCAAGGACCTTCTTGCATGCTTATTTCCAGACTGCTGGGTTCTAACATCCTGCCCCAAACCCTTTTCTCTCATCTTACCTTCTTTCACAAGCCCTTGTGCCGTGCACAGGCTGCTTTTTCAAAGAGATCTTCCATTGTGTTCCACTCTGTCTTGTGGCCTCTGTTCTCTGGCTTTCTTACTGATACAAAGAAAAGCTCAATGACAAATAGGAAACAATAACGAAGCCCTGTCTCCGCAGTCTTTGTGGATCTGAAACTTTCACAGAGACCATAGGGTCTGGAACCACCTGTCACCTTCAAGCCTTACCCGTGGCCGTGTGGTCAACCTACAGCAGAACTGTGTCGTGTAAGTGCCATGATCCCTAAACCTATTTCTTCGTTGCCTGTGCCAGCTTCCTGTGAGTGTTGCAAGAGAAATCACCTTGTTTTCAAGAGTGGAGGGTTCATGCTATCACTTGATTGACGGGGGAATCTTTTTATTTTTGCAGAAACGAATGCCTGTGGCCAGCGATTTGTTGTAAAAGTAAACATGTCTGCAGTCAATAATGTTTGGGCTTGGGGCTCTCCAGCTGGCTCAGTGGTGAAGAACCCACCTGTCAGTGCAGGAGACCCAGCTTCGATCCCTGAGTCGGGAAGATGCCCTGGAGAAGAAGTGGCAACCCACTCCAGGATTCTTGGCTGGAGAATCTCATGGACAGAGGAGCTTGGCAGGCTACAGTCCATGGGGTCGCAAAGAGTGTGACAAGACTGACGGACTAGACAACATGTGGGTAACGAAAGATGTATGAATACGTCTCTGTTCAATGATGTCTTAAGCAAGAGAGACCCTACACCTTTCGGTTATCTCTATATATTTATTTTGGTTTTCTTCCCCCCATGGGATCTATGAGGCTGTGTTTATTGTTTAGGCGTTCGGATTATTTTTTTTTTTCTTTGACCGTGTTTCCTCTCTGCTGTCTGTTCTCTGTCACAGATGGCATGCTTTAATCGAAGTCTGCATGTGACTGGGATGTTTAGAAATGTAAAGTGTGGACATTCTGTGTCCAGCTTATAAGCTGGTGTCATATATATTTAGGTCGATCATAGTGAACTATCAGGGCCATACGGCCTTCTTATTTTCAATTCATAAAGACGAGTTTCTCTGTCACTGAACATTCCTCACTGTCAATAGCCTCCATCTCTCCTTGTGTCCTAGCCCTTTAATCTGAAATTATGCACCTTTCTTCTGAGACTTTCTCACTGTTATTCAAATAACGTTAAAAGCGTCTCTGAGACCTTCACTGCCATCACTAAGGAAAATTCTACGGCTATCTCTTGGACTTAAAATGTCTCTACTCTGCCCCTGCTGGGGAAGGATATATATATATATATATATATATTTTTTTTTTTTTCCAAATTCAAAAATCTAGGCTGACGTTACTGCTCAGAAATCTGATGTTAGGCTAATTGTTATTCCTTTGGGTTTTGTTTTATTTTTTTCGTCAATCCTTTCCAACTTTTAAGATCCTTTCAGGGACCTCCCTGGTGGTCAAGTGGTTAGGACGTGGCGCTGTTACTGCCATGGTCCTGGGTTTGATCCCTGGTTGCGGATTAAGATCCCACAAGCTGCTGCTGCTGCTACTGCTAAGTTGCTTCACTCGTGTCCAACTCTGTGCGACCCTAGAGACGGCAGCCCACCAGGCTCCCCCATCCCTGGGATTCTGCAGGCAAGAACACACACTGCAGCAAAAAAAAAAAAAAAAAAAAAAACGGATTTCTTTGCCTTGGTGTTCTGATTTTTTTTTAATCTGTGCTTTCCAGGTCTGAGTTGGTTAGTACTACTCATGGCTGAATTTGTTCCAGTTTTGAAACTCAAAGTTGGTGACTTTAACCAACTTGGCAAAATTCTTAGGTGATAAACTTTACAAGCTTTTCTTGAGTGCTGAAGAATTGATGCTTTTGAACTGTGGTGCTGGAGAAGACTCTTGAGAGTCCCTTGGACTGCAAGGAGATCCAACCAGTCCATTCTAAAGGAGATCAGCCCTGGGATTTCTTTGGAAGGAATGATGCTAAAGCTGAAACTCCAGTACTTTGGCCACCTCATGCAAAGAGCTGATTCATTGGAACAGACCCTGATGCTGGGAGGGATTGGGGGCAGGAGGAGAAGGGGATGACAGAGGATGAGATGGCTGGATGGCATCACCGACTCGATGGACGTGAGTCTCAGTGAACTCCGGGAGCTGGTGATGGACAGAGGAGCCTGGCGTGCTGCAGTCCATGGGGTCGCAAAGAGTCCGACATGACCGAAGCAACTCAGCACTAGCTATTTCAACCTAAATGTTAGCACACATTTGAACAAGGTAGACAGTGAATCTGGGCTGCCAAACCCCTTGTGCACTTTGAACCATTCCACTGTGAGAAATTAAACTGTTTTCCAAGTGGTCATGTATGGATGTGAGAGGTGGACTATAAAGAAACCTGAGCCCCAAAGAACTGATGCTTTTGAACTGTGGTGTTGGAGAAGACTCTTGAGAGTCCCTTGGACTGCAAGGAGATCCAATCGGTCCATCCTAAAGGAGATCAGCCCTGAAATTTTAGTGGAAGGACTGATCCTGAAGCTGAAAACTCCAATCCTTTGGCCACCTGATGCGAAGAGCTGACTCATTAGAAAAGACCCTGATGCTGGGAAAGACTGAGGGCAGGAGGAGAAGGGGACAGCAGAGGATGAGATGGTTGGATGGCATCACCGACTCAATGGACATGGGTTTGAGTGGACTCCAGGAGTTGGTGATGGACAGGGAGGCCTGGCTTGCTGCGGTTCATGGGGTCGCAGAATCAGGCACAACTGAGCGACTGAACTGAACTGAATGGAACACATGCATGGACGTGAAGTCTCTCCTTCTGTTTAACTTTGGTGGGAATCTGTGACCGAAACACAGCACCCACTTGTGCAGATTTGTTTGCGACAAACACAAGTAGTGGGTGTTCCCAAGTTTTGTGTGACAGACACACACAGTGGAGGTGCTAGGGTGGAAGGTCAAATCTGCAGTTATCTACTCCTGCTTTTTCACTGTAACACACGACCCATTAATTTCTGGAGATTGAGTCCAGCTCTCAGAAAAAGCGGTGCGTCTTATGCTTCTGGTGTGAATGGACAGTTCTTTCTGAAAAGAGTATGCATTTGTATTCTTCTCATGCTGGCTCTATTGACTGTAGGTGAAAGTGGATAAAGACAGATATCTCGGCAGGAGAGAGAAAGACGCATTTGCAGAAAAGAGCAACTCTGGAGGGTCAATTCTTTTCCATTAAGCAGTCAATTATGGTGAGCCGGCTGCCTGGTCCAGGGCCTTCCAGCGAGTGCCTTGGTGAAAGAATCTGAGATCAGGGGCCAAATTGCCCTCAGAGAAGCCTCTAGTCTATTTTTTGAGCCACTTATGCCAAAAAAAAAAAAAAATCCCACATCAATAATTTAGTACAATTTTAGGTGAATTCCACTATGCGGGGTTTTGAAAGTTAGAAACTGCAAAATGGACCTTTTTGAAATTGTAAAATACAGTTCTTAGATGTGGAGAGTCACATGTAATATAAATTTCTATTGCATGTTTAAAAATTTAGTGTTGCTCCTTTTCAAGTCTCCAGATGGTAAATAAACCATCTCACAGGTATGCTTAATGCAGAGGTATACAGATGTAAAAACTGAAGAAAATTAAATTTGAAAAGCAACAATATATGTTATGCATATAAGTAAGTGTTAGTCACTCAGTCATGTCTGACTCTTTGTGACCCCATATAGCCCACCAGGCTCTTCTGTCCATGGGATTCTCCAGGCAAGAATACTGGAGTGGGTTGCCATTCCCTTCTCCAGGGAATCCTCTCAGCCCGGGATGGAACACAGGTCTCCTGCACTGCAGGCAGTGTTTAGTGTCGGAACCACCAGGAACGTCCTTATGCATATAAAGGGATTTGGAAGTATGAAAGGGTTATTCACTTAGTCGTGTCTGACAGTCTGCAAACCCCATGGACCGTAGCCCACCAGGCTCCCCTGTCCATGGGATTCTCCAGGCAAGAACGCCAGAGTGGGTTGTCATGCCCTCCTCCAGGGGATCGTCACAACCCAGGGATCAAACCCAAGTCTCCTGCGCTGCAGGCGGGTTGTTTACCATCTGAGCCACCAGTCTACCCGTATACGGTCAAATAGGTTATGACAAAGAAACTAGCCATATACAAGGAAGAAAGGACACTATCTTCAATGAACAGTGTTGAGGAAACTGGTCAGCCACATGCGAAAGAATTTAACTGGACCCCTATCTTACACCACACCCAAACATTAACTCTGATGGACTAAAGACCTGAAACCGTGAAACTCCAAGAGGGAGCTACACATTGGGGATAATTTTTGTGGATGTGACTTCAAAAGAAAAGGCAAGAAAAGCAAAAGCAAGTAAGTGGGAGGACATCAAACTAAAAATTTTCTGCACAAGAAAAGGATCAATAAAAAGATAGCCGACTTAATGGGAGAAAACACGCGCAAATCATATATTTCATAGGGGGTTAATACCTAAAACATATACACAACTCATACAACTGCAGAGCGGAAACCAAACAATCCAATTCAAAAACAGGCAAGAGGGTCTGAATAGGCTTCTTTTTCCTCAGGAGACGTACAGATGGCCAGCAGACGGATGAAAAGATGTTCAACACCGCTACTCATCAAACAGCAATTAGATAAAGCCTCATACACATCAGAACGGCTGCTGTCAGAAACTGCACACAGCGGCTTCCCACGCGGCTCAGCGGTAAAGAATCTGCCTGTCAACGCAGGAGACACGGTTGAGTCCCCGGTCTGGGAAGATGCCCCGTGCCGAGGGGCAACTGAGCCCACGTACTCCAGTGACTGAAGCCCAGGGCCCTAGACTGAAGCCCTCGTGCTCCATCACGAGAGAAAATCGTGCGTGACAACTAGAGAGGACTGCCGCAACCGCAGAAAAGGCCGCACAGCAACGAAGACCCAGCACGGCCGAAAATAAATGAAATCCTTTTTTTTTTTTTTTTTTTTTAAAAAAAAGACCTCCTTTGTTTTAAAACACCAGAGCGGGGACTTCCCAGGTGACCCACTGGTTAAGAATCTGCCTTCAAATGCAAGGGACCCGAGCTTGAGTCCTAGTTGGGGAAACTAAGCTCCTACATGCTGTGGAGCAACTGAGCCCCAAGCACCACCACTAGAGAGGCCGGGACCACAGTGAAGTATCCCACGTGCTGCAGCTGAGACTTGACGCGGCCAAAGAAATAAGCACATACGGTTTGGTCGATGTATGGCAAAGTCCAGCACAATATGACAAATAAATTATCCTCCAATGAAAACAAATTAATTGAAAAATAAAATTAATAAAGAAAACACAGGAGTGAACTGGGATTAATGGAGGAGGGGAGGTGTTTCTCAACTGGGGGCAGTTTTGCTTCTCTGCCCGGGTGGCACAGTGGTGAACAATCTGTTTGCCGATTCAGGAGACATAAGAGGCTCAAGTTCGATTCCTAGGATGGGAAGATCTCCTGGAGGAGGAATAGGCTACCCACTCCAGTATTCTTGGGCTCAGTCGATAAAGAATCCGCCTGCAATGAGGGAGACCTGGGTTCAATCGCTAGGTCAGGAAGATCCCCTGGACTAGGAAATGGCAACCCACTCCAATATTCCTGCCTGGGAAATCCCATGGACAGAGGAGCCTAGCAGGCCTACAGTCCATGGGGATGCAAAGAGTTGGACACAGCTGGGTCACTGAGCACACTGGGTCATTTGGTAATGCCTGGGGACATTTTTCAGTCACCCCTGAGGGTGAGAGGGTTGCCACCAGCATCTGGTGGGTGCAGGTCACGGATGATGGTTGGCATCCCACAGTGCACAGGACAACTCATCAGGGAGACTGATCAAGTGTTGACCCCCCAAGTGTCAACGGGGTCAATACTGAGAAGCCCTGGAATAATAACAAATTTGGGGTGAAAGCCAGTAACCTGGGTCTAAAAGTGTCTATTGAAGACATCATTTTAGACATCAGGTTTGATCCAAATACGGCGCTTGTGGTATAGCCATTTTCATGTCTGGAAAGTGTAGCTTAGACAGAATGTTTAGTTAGCAGCAATGAATATATCATGTTTCTACAGCCTGAGCCGATTCTTCTTCCTGTTGTCATTACTGTAACAAAATGTTGGGGAGATATAATATTGAGTATCTAGATAATGAATACTTGGCTTCCAGTAATGAATGTGCTGAATACATTTCATACGGAACAAATGTAAATGCAAAAGTGTTGAGGCTGTGTCTTCTAAGACTAGTTTTAAAATATTTTTAAGGACGAACGCTGAAACTCCAGTACTTTGGCCACCTCATGAGAAGAGTTGACTCCTTGGAAAAGAGTCTGATGCTGGGAGGGATTGGGGGCAGGAGGAGAAGGGGACGACCGAGGATGAGATGGCTGGATGGCATCACCGACTCAATGGACGTGAGTCTGAGTGAACTCTGGGAGTTGGTGATGGGCAGGGAGGCCTGGCGTGCTGCAATTCATGGGGTCGCAAAGAGTCGGACACAACTGAGCGACTGAACTGAACTGAACTGAAGGACTTCCTGAATGGTCCAACGGTTAAGACTCCACACCTCCAATGTAGAGGGTTGCAGGCTTCCCTGATGATTCAGAGAAGAATCCGCCTGCAATGTAAGAGATCTCGGTTTGAGCCCTGGATTGGGAAGATGCCCTGGAGAAGGGATAGGCCACCCACTCCAGTATTCTTGGGCTTCCCAGGTAACCCAGCTGGTAAGGAATCCGCCTACAATGCGGGAGACCTGGGTTTGATCCCTAGATTGGGAAGATCCCTTGGAGAAGGAAATGGCAACCCACTCCAGAATCCTTGCCTGGAGAATTCCATGGACAGAGGAGCCTCGTGGGCTACAGTCCGTGGGATCCCAAAGAGCTGGACACAACTGAGTGACTTTCACTTTCACTTTCAAGCAGACCTAAGATTATACATTGCTGTGCAGCATGGCCCGATCCTAAAAAAAAAAAAAAAAAAAAATTCCATTAGAAAATATATATTTATATTTCTCTGTCCTCCCTAGACTCAGCCAAATAAAGCTGGCTTTGAAAAAGAATCAGATGATACGAGACACCCCCTGGGATGTGACTGACAATCCCCTCATCTGGTTGGCTAAACCTGCTTCTGTTCATTTAAAAAATCGAAAGCCGCTGGCCTGCCCTGGCAGCCCAGTCTTTACAACTTTGCCCTGTGGGCTTTCCCGGTGTCTCCAGGGTAAATAATATGCCTGTGAATGCAGGGGGGCCCCGAGCTCAGTCTCTCCTCCAGGAAGACCCCACGTGCCTTGGCCGGGGAGGTACAACCTGCTGAGCCCAAGCACCCCAGAGCCTGTGCTCGGCACCAAGAGAAGGCCCTGCACGGAGCCCGGGGAAACCACAACCACAGGCTAAGCACCCCCACCCCCGCCCCACTCGCCACAACTAGACGAAAGCCCGCGCAGCAACGGACACCCAGCAGCCAACGATAAATACAGTCCATAAATGAACAAAACAGTGCTAAGAATAAAAACTCTGCCTTCCAAGGCCTGCATTGGAGGGGGTGTAGGTTCAGTCCCTGGTCGGGGAAGTAGACCTCACACGCCTGGCGGCCGAAAGACCAAAGCATAAAACAGCAGCAGTACACTCAGCTGCACCACGTTCTTTCTTTCTTTATTTTCTTCTGTGTCAGTTCTGCCACGCGATTTTCTGCCCTCAGCTCTGAGATTTCCTCCTTTTTCCTGTGATGAAACCTCCGGGCATGTGGGCTGGAAGCCTCGCGTCTGCCTTCTCTCTCTTTGTCTTCATTTCGTTTCGTTTTCTTTGTCTAATCTTTTGGAGGCAGCTGAGAATGGCAACTGTCTCAATTTCCCATATCCCCACCTCAGCAGACAGATTATCATCTCCCGGCTTATCTCTGTTCTTTAGAATCAACACAAAGGAAGCATTTGCCTGAAGTCGCTGACAAGCAATTGCTAGCACAGGGAAGGATTTTTTTTTTTTCCTGATTAAATGATGTTTATATGTGCTGAGATGCTTAACTTGAGAATAATAGTTGTTTTTCTATTTCACTTTCTTTTTCCCCTGCAAGTGAATATAATTAAATATATGTTGAGATTTGGTCTGCAATGCGTCAGGCTCACATGGGAGGGAAAATGTAAACCATTCATTCAACCTCACGGACTATATAGCCCTCCAGGCCCCTCTGTCCATGGGATTCTCCAGGCAAGAATATTGGAGTGGGTCACCATTTCCTCCTCCAAGGGATCTTCCCTACCCTATAAGGGATTGAACTGATGTCTCAGGTCCTCCACCTCCCCCAAAATGAATGGGTTCTTAGAAATAATGTATACACATCTTTTTTCCCTTTTCTTTTATCTTTTTTTGGCCACAATGCGTGGCATGTGGGATCTTTGTTCCCTGACTGGTGCTTAAACCTATATCCACTGCAGTGGAACAAGTCTTAACCCCTGGACCACCAGGGAAGTCCAACAAAGCATATATATGTATCTCTTAAACTTAGTTCAAATTACAGCCAAGCAGTGTTCACATTAAACACCATCTGGGTAGGAAGACATTAGCTTTTACTTACGTTTCTAACTTGAATTGGACTCATTGGGAGGGAGAGTCCTCCTTATTTTCTTTAGTTATATACAGCTCCTTAAGTAAGACTCTCACTTGCCTTAAGGAAAGATTCTAAAACAATACATCATGAACACATAAGTCAACAGTGATTAACAAGGCAAACTGTGCACCACCATTTGGGTTAAAAAGAAGACATGGGAAAATAAGTAAGACACAGTTGTGAATTAGAAGACCATCAGCTCTTGAGAAGGGCACCTATCCCCACCCCACCCCCCGCCCCCAAAACTGAACACCGCCTATTCCCTCTTTTCAAATGTGCCCTTAGCTTCATGTCTGCAAGAGGGCATCACTTGACCAAGGAACCTGGATCAGCCTCACTGAATGAAAAATGAAAAAGTGCAAATTGCTCAGTCGTGTCCAACTCTTTGCCCGACCCTACAGACTGTAGCCCTCGAGGCTCCTCTGTCCACGGAATTCTCCAGGGAAGAATCCTGGAGTGGGTTGCCATTTCCTTCTCCAGGGAATCTTCCCGACCCAGAGATCAAACCCAGGTCTCACACATGCAGGCGGATTTTTTACCATCTGAGCCACCAGGGAAGCCTAAGAGAGAGTTGCTCAGTGGTATATAGCTCTTTGCGACCCCATGGACTGTAGCCCATCAGGCTCCTCAGTTCATGGAGTTCCCCAGGCAAGAATTCTGGAGTGGGCTGCCATGACCTTCTCCAGGGAATCTTTCCGACCCAGGGAAGAAACCCGTGTATCTTATGTCTCCTGCATTGCAGGCAGATTCTTTACCATCTGAGCCACCAGGGGAGTGAGAAGGAAGAGGAAGCCAGGCTAGATCCCACAGGGCAGAGTTGGAATCAACCTGAGAGCCAAGAAGAGGATGAAAGTTACCGGAAAAGGAACAGCTTCTGCAAAGGGTACACTCTGAAGTCAGACTGCATAATCAGGAGATGATAAGAAGTGCATTTCATAATGAAAATGCAAACCCACACTTGCAAGTGTACATCCATTCATATGTTATAGATTTTGCAAATATCAGTGCCTAAAGATTTCTTCAATGTAGACAAACTCCAAAGTACGGTGTCGGCATCATTTTAAGGTTAACTGGAACAAAACAAATGGCACGGGATTTAGTTCTGCTTTACAAATTTATAGTGAGAGCTGGACTCTAAAGAAAGCTGAGCACCAAAGAATTGATGCTTTTGAACTGTGGTGTTGCAGAAGACTCTTGAGAGTCCCTTCTCCTGCAAGGAGATCAGAGCAGTTTATCCTAAAGGAGATCAGTCCTGAACATTCATTGGAAGGATTGATGTTGAAGCTGAAACTCCAGCACTTTGGCCGCCTGATGTGAAGAACTGACTCATTTGAAAAGACCCTGATGCTGGGAAAGATTAAAGGCAGGAGGATAAGGGGACGACAGAGGATGAGATGGTTGGATGGCATCACTGACTCGATGGACATGAGTTTAAGCAAGCTCCAGGAGATGCTGATGGACAGGGAAGCCTGGCATGCTGCAGTGCATGGGGTGGCAAAGAGTCAGACAGGACTGAGCGACTGAACTGAACTACAAATTTATGTCCTCAAGAATTTTTTAATTTCTGTGGAGAATAGTCATATTACTTACCAAGGAACCAAGTAAACAACAAGATTCAGTTCAATTCAGTCGCTCAGTCGTGTCCGACTCTTTGCGACCCCATGAATTGCAGCACGCCAGGCCTCCCTGTCCATCACCAACTCCCAGAGTTCACTCAGACTCACGTCCATCGAGTTGGTGATGTCATCCAGCCATCTCATCCTCTGTCGTCCCCTTCTCCTCCTGCCCCCAGTCTCTCCCAGCATCAGACTCTTTTCCAATGAGTCAACTCTTCGCATGAGGTGGCCAGAGTACTGGAGCTTCAGCTTTAGCAACATTCCTTCCAAAGAAATCCTAGGGCTGAGCTCCTTCGGAATGGACTGGTTGGATCTCCTTGCAGTCCAAGGGACTCTCAAGAGTCTTCTCCTCCAACACCACAGTTCAAAAGCATCAATTGTTCAGTGCTCAGCCTTATTCACAGTCCAACTCTCACATCCATACATGACTACTGGAAAAACCATAGCCTTGACTAGATGGACCTTAGTCTGCAAAGTAATGTCTCTGCTTTTGAATATAGTATTTAGGTTGCTCATAACTTTTCTTCCAGGGGTAAGTGTCTTTTAATTTCATGGCTGCAGTCACCATCTGCAGTGATTCTGGAGCCCCCCAAAATAAAGTCTGACACTGTTTCCACTGCTTCCCCATCTATTTCCCATGAAGTGATGGGACCAGATGCCATGATCTTCATTTTCTGAATGTTGAGCTTTAAGCCAACTTTTTCACTCTCCTCTTTCACTTTCATCAAGAGATTTTTTAGTTCCTCTTCACTTTCTGCCATAAGTGTGGTGTCATCTGCATATCTGAGGTTATTGATATTTCTCCCGGCAATCTTGATTCCAGCTTGTGTTTCTTCCAGCCCAACGTTTCTCATGATGTACTCTGCATATAAGTTAAATAAGCAGGTTGACAATATACAGCCTTGACGTAGTCCTTTTCCTATTTGGAACCAGTCTGTTGTTCCATGTCCAGTTCTATCTGCTGCTTCCTGACCTGCATACAGATTTCTCAAGAGGCAGGTCAGGTGGTCTGTATTCCCATCTCTTTCAGAATTTTCCACAGTTTATTGTGATCCACACAGTCAAAGGCTTTGGCATAGTCAATAAAGCAGAAATAGATGTTTCTCTGGAACTCTCTTGCTGTTTCCATGATCCAGCGGATGTTGGCAATTTGATCTCTGGTTCCTCTGTCTTTTCAAAAACCAGCTTGAATGTCAGGGAGTTCACAGTTCACGTATTGCTGAAGCCTGGCTTGGAGAATTTTGAGCATTACTTTACTAGCATGTCAGATGAGTGCAATTGTGCGGTAGTTTGAGCATTCTTTGGCATTGCCTTTCTTTGGGATTGGAATGAAAACTGACCTTTTCCAGTCCTATGGCCACTGCTGAGTTTTCCAAATTTGCTGGCATATTGAGTGCAGCACTTTCACAGCATCATCTTTCAGGATTTGAAGCAGCTCAACTGGAATTCCATCACCTCCACTAGCTTTGTTCCTAGTGATGCTTTCTAAGGCCCACTTGACTTCACATTCCAGGATGTCTGGCTCTAGATGAGTGATCACACCATCGTGATTATCTGGGTTTTAAAGATCTTTTCTGTACAGTTCATCTGTGTATTCTTGCCACATCTTCTTAATATCTTCTGCTTCTGTTAGGTCCATACCATTTCTGTCCTTTATCAAGCCCATCTTTGCGTGAAATGTTCCCTTGGTATCCCTAATTTTCTTGAAGAGATCTCTAGTCTTCCCCATTCTGTTGTTTTCCTCTGTTTCTTTGCATTGATCACTGAGGAAGGCTTTCTTATCTCTTCTTGCTATTCTTTGGTACTCTGCATTCAGATGCTTAAATCTTTCCTCTTCTCCTTTGCTTTTCGCCTCTCTTCTTTTCACAGGTATTTGTAAGGCCTCCCCAGACAGCCATTTTGCTTTTTTGCATTTCTTTTCCATGGGGATGGTCTTGATCCCTGTCTCCTGTACAATGCCATGAACCTCATTCCATAGTTCATCAGGCACTCTATCTATTAGATCTAGGCCCTTAAATCTATTTCTCACTTCCACTGTCTAATCATAAGGGATTTGATTTAGGTCACGCCTGAATGGTCTAGCGGATTTCCCTACTTTTTCAATTTGAGTCTGAATTTGGTAATTAGGAGTTCATGATCTGAGCCACAGTCAGCTCCTGGTCTTGTCTTTGTTGACTGTATAGAGCTTCTCCATCTTTGGCTGCAAAGAATATAATCAATCTGATTTCGGTGTTGACCATCTGGTGATGTCCATGTATAGTCTTCTCTTGTGTTGTTGGAAGAGGGTGTTGGCTATGACCAGTGCATTTTCTTGGCAAAACTATTAGTCTTTGCCCTGCTTCATTCCGCATTCCAAGGCTAATTTTGCCTGTTGCTCCAGGTGTTTCTTGACTTCCTACTTTTGCATTCCAGTCCCCTATAATGAAAAGGACATCTTTTGGGTGTGTTAGTTCTAAAAGGTCTTCTAGGTCTTCATAGAACCATTCAACTTCAGCTTCTTCAGCATACTAGTTGGGGCATAGACTTGGATTACTGTGATATTGAATGGTTTGCCTTGGAAACGAACAGAGATCATTCTGCCATTTTTGAGATTGCATCCAAGTACTGCATTTTGGACTCTTGTTGACCATGATGGCTACTCCATTTCTTCTGAGGGATTCCTGCCTGCAGTAGTAGATATAATGGTCATCTGAGTTAAATTCACCCATTCCAGTCCATTTTAGTTCACTAATTCTTAGAATGTAGACGTTCACTCTTGCCATCTCCTGTTTGACCACTTCCAATTTGCCTTGATTCATGGACCTGACATTCCAGGTTCCTATGCAATATTGCTCTTTACAGCATTGGACCTTGCTTCTATCACCAGTCACATCCACAGCTGGGTATTGTTTTTGCTTTGGCTCCATCCCTTCATTATCTCTGGAGTTATTTCTCCCCTGATCTCCAGTAGCATATTGGGCACCTACTGACCTGGGGAGTTCCTCTTTCAGTATCCTATCATTTTGCCTTTTCATACTGTTCATGGGGTTCTCAAGGCAAGAATACTGAAGTGGTTTGCATTCCCTCCTCCAGTGGACCGCATTCTGTCAACAAGATTAGATGCTAGAAAACCTAAGAATAAAAATTATGACACCTACTCCAGATGACTATCATTTTCCTCAATATTTCTTACTTGCTTTGAATCTCCTTCTTCTCTTTAGGTCATGTTGATGGATTCATTATAAAGTTTCTGTCTTTGATCCTAAAGCGTGTGAGGAGGACAGGCAATAAAGAAATAAATAAAATCAAAAAAGAAGCACAAACTTCCAGGCACAAAATGAATGGGTCATTGGTGTGAAATGTACAGTGTGGGGAATACAGTCAATAGCTTATATAATATCTTTGTGTAGTGACAGAAAAGAAGGTGATACAATCCTGGGCATTTTTTATAGGCACAACAAAACAGGGACAAATCAAGTAGTGATATTTGTCAATACAAGAGACACGCAAGCCAGGATGCTGTGTAAATCAGAAATAGGAGAGTGAAAAGAATAAAGGCCATTAATTTCATCAGGAATGAAACTGAAAGTTGCTCAGTCACGCCCGACTCTGCCTCACCATGGAGTGAAGCCCGCCAGGCTCCTCTGTCCATGGGATTCTCCAGTCAAGAATACTGGAGTGGGTAGCCCTTCCCTTCTCCAGGGGATCGTCTTAACTCAGGGGTCTAACCCAGGTCTCCCGTATTGCAGGTAGATTGTTTACTGTGTGAGCCACCAGGGAAGCCCAAGAAAGCTGGAGTGGGTAGCCTATCCCTTCTCCAGGGGAACTTCCCAACCCAGGTATCAAACCAGGGTCTCCTACATTGCAGGCAGATTTTTTACTATCTGAGCCATGAGTTTAGTGGGGTCAACAAGCATAAGGTGAAATAAATATACCTAAAGTTGGGATTCAGTTTTGAGCAATATTCATTCAAAGACTAGTATGAAAAGATTGATTTAACTATACAGTACAATTAGATGTGGACCAAACACACTTCAATGTCCCTTCTTAAAATAACGTGTTCCATAAACCTCACCTTTGCTGCTCACCATGTAACTAATGTTGTGTGTGTATGTATACACACAATCATATATTAATTACTTGCATTTTGTTTCCATTCATAAAAGGAACAAATGATTACATTTTTAAGGTTATCTACATCCAAGAACATCACCATAGCTTTTTGGTGTTTTTGTGCCTTATATCTGTTTCTTTCTTTCTTTCTTTTTTTTTTTTCTTATATCTGTTTCAAGGGACATTGAATGCACTATAGAATTGTTATACTCATTCCTGAATTAATTAGCAGATACAAATATGTGACTTTTTGATGGCAAATCAATGTGTGAAAGAGTCTATTTTATAGGAGTCTTTCTGCCGTACATAACGAACTTTACCTGAAGGCAACCACAGGGGTTTTGCCATGCCTCTAAAAAACACATTATTTAGGATATGTGCGAGGGACAGGGTCTTGACTAGACTTGAGAAACTATGGATCGAAAGAATGTTCATCACACATCCATAATTGTATTACAACTCTTTCTTGCTTGTCCCTTAATCGCCCTAAAGCATTAAGTCTGAAAGTAAAATGTGCTGGTCCAATGGTTAAGAGTCAACCCGCCTATGCAGGGTAGATGGGTTCGATCCCTGGCCTGGGAAGATCCCACATGCCGCGTGGCAATTAAGCCTGAGTGTGTACCACGACTGCTGAGCCTGTGTGCCTAGGGCCCATGTTGCATGATGAGAGAGGCTACCACAATGAGAAGCCTGTGTACCACGGCTAGAGAGTAGCCCTTATTCCCCTAAGTGGGAGAAAGCCCGTGAAGCAATGAAGACTCAGCACAGCATGGCCCAAAAGAATTAATTTTAAAATGTGCCAACTCAAAACATTTAGCACTATAAAACTAAAGTCTATGAAACATATAATTTTTATAATCTTATTGTCTTTGAACATTGGGTTCAACAGAAAAACAGAGGCATCAGTTCTTCAGCATTCAGCCTGCTTTATGGCCCAACTCTCACATCCATACATGACTACTGGAAAAACCATAGCTTCAACTAGACGGACCTTTGCTCAAATAGTGATGTTTCTCCGTTTTAATACACTGTCTTGGTTTGTCATAGCTTTCCTTCAAAGAAGCAAGTGTCTTTTAATTTTGTGGCTGCAGTCACCATCTGCAGTGATTCTAGAGTTCAAGAAAATAAAATCTGTCACTGCTTTCACTTTTCCCCCATCTATTTGCCATTAAGTGATGGGACCCGATGCCATGATCTTAGTTTTTTGAACATTGAGTTTTAAGTCAGCTTTTTCACTCTCCTCTTTCACTTTTATCAAGAGGCTCTTTAGTTCCTCTTGCTTTCTTCCATATCAGTGGTCTGAATATCTGAGGCTCTTGATACTTCTCCTGGCAATCTTGATTCCAGTTTGTGATTCTTTCAGCCTGGCATTTCATGATGCACTCTGCATAAAAGTTAAATAAGCAGGGTGACAATATACAGCCTTGACATACTCGTTTCTCAATTTTTAACCAGATCATTGTTCCATGTCCGGTACTAACTGTTGCTTCTTGACCTGCATACAGGTTTCTCAGGAGGCAGGTAAGGCGGTCTAGTTTTCCCATCTCTTGAAGAATTTTCCACAGTTTTTTGAGATCCACAGAGTCAGAGGCTTTAGTGTAGTCAGTAAAGTAGAAACAGATGTTTTTGTGGAATTCCCTTGCTTTTCCTATGATCCAATGGATGTTGGCAATTTATCTATGGTTCCTCTGCCTTTTCTAAATCCAGCTTGTACGTCTGGAAGTTCTCAGTTCAAGTACTGTTGAAGTCTAACTTGAAGGATTTTGAGCATTACTTTGCTAGCATGTGAAATGAGTGCAAATGGGCATAGTTTGAACATTCTTTGGCATTGCCCGTCTTTGGGATTGGAAGGAAAACGGACCTTTTGCAGTCCTGTGGCCACTGCTGAGTTTTCCAAATTTGCTGGCATACGGAGTGCAGCACTTTCACAGCATCATCTTTCAGGATTTTAAATAGCTCAGCTGGAGTTCAATCACCTTCACTACTTTGTTCATAGTAATGCTTCCTAAGGCCCACTGGATGTCTGTCCCTATGTGAGTGACCACACCACCATGGTTATCAGGTCATTGAGAACTTTCTCGTACAGTTCTGTGAGAATTCTGTATTTTATTCCAAATCCAAACGAGTGCTTGATATCAATTGTGGAGCACAGCATATATATTTGACAAAATATTAATAAAGCTAGGCATTAATGAGATGCACGGTGAGATACTATCCCAAATTACAAAGCGCTATTTTAACTGTGTCTCCACTGCAGACACAGTCATATGCTCCAGTCTCCAGTTCAACATTATAAAATATCTGGATTGCACCCCAAGGAGTAAAAAACATTACACAGCAGAGTGAGAAATTTGGTGTGTGTATTCACAGCACTTTAAGGATAAATATGTTGTTCGGTATCTGAGAGCCGTGTTCATGGACAGTAGAATGTTGGCAAGATCATGAAGAGAGGTTTTGTCCATAAGACATCAGAAACCTGGAAAAGAATCAGACTGTCCTTTGCGTGATCTGATGATTCAGACTTGAAATATCTTGACGTGGCAAGTGTTCCGGCTCCAACACTTTTATGCGTTCTCTTAGGGAGATGACTTTCAAAGGCACTATGTTAATAGATCACCCCGGGGTGAGCATTTTGAGTAAATTCAATTTTTCAGGCTCCTTCACTTTCATACTTTAGGATGGAAATTCTCCCCCAAATAACTAATAGCAATCATTAAGTGCCATTCAGTTGATGGATTGCCATTCCGAAGGAGAGTCGTTGAGTCATTTTTTTTCCCCCTCTCTGGCACAAGATCTTTTAGGGTGCTCCAGGGGCCAGAAGTTCAAAGAGGAAATCATGGGACCCCCCTCCCCGCCATTGCTATCCTGACTGGAGCTGTAATTAATACGGAAATGTAACGATGAAGCTTTGCATGAGCCAAGGATCTTTCCATTCTTGCAGTCTGGCCTTGTTCTGAGCCCCCATGGACTGCAGCCCACCAGGCTCCTCCGCCCATGGGATTTTCCAGGCAAGAGTACTGGAGTGGGGTGCCATTGCCTTCTCCGCCTCTGAAGGGCACAGCACTGCTATTCCTCAGTGCCTGAAGGAAGGGCAGGTGGAGGCATGATACTGCTGAATAAAGTCGGCAGCAACTAAGGCTGTGGAACGCAGTCCTCGCAACACAGACGGGACTTCCCCAGTACCTCCGTCAGTAAAGAACCCACCTGCAGTGTGAGAGGCGCAGGTCGATCCCTTGGTCGGAAAGGCCCCCCTGCAGGAGGAAATGGCCAGCCACCCCAGTATTCTTGCCTGGAGAATCCCATGCACAGAAGAGCCTGGCGGGCTACAGTCCATGAGGTCACAGAGAGTCAGACACAACTGAGCGCAGGGGACATTTTTCAGTCACCACTGTGGGTGGGAGTTTTGCCAGCAGCATCTGGTGGGTGGGTCACGAACGTTGCTTAGCATCCCACAGCGCACGGGACAACCCACCACAGAGACGGATCTCGTCCCAAGAGTCACCAGGGTCAACAGAGACGGAATGCATTTTCCTGCAAAGCTGAGTCCAAAGCTCCGGGGTTCGTATCCATTCACCTTCATCCTGCGCGGTCTCTGTCATCACAGCATGTTTGGGGCTGACCCCGAGGCAACATCTCAGTCACTATTACAGGACCCTGAAGGATGAGTTGACTGACGTGCTGCACTCCCCACTGGGTTTGGGATTTCTTGGTTTGCTGTTGCTGAACTTGGCTTTGTGTGGAGGTCTATGGGTGGTGGTGTTGCTGAGGTCTGGGTGAGACTTGACAAGGCCAGTTGTAAACCAGCCTTGGCTTCATAGCTCCGTCGGTAAAGAATCCACCTGCAATGCAGGAGACCTGGGTTCAACCCCTGGGTCAGGAAGATCCCTTGGAAAGGAAATGGCAATCCGCTTTAGTGTTCTTACCTAGAGAATTCCATGGACAGAGGAACCTGGTGGGTTCCGGTCCATGGAGTCAGAAAGAGCTGGACACGAATGAGCAACTACACTTTTACTTTCTCTCCACACAGACATTTCGGAAATCAGACGCTTCAGAAAGCATCCTACTCATTCAGGTGTGATCACAGGCGAGTTATCTGATCATCACTCATCTGCCTGCCTTATCCTGTCATCTTCCGGTTGGAAATGTTAGGGGAAACAGTGACTGAAACCACTCACCCTGGCCAGGCACCAGAGGAACCACTTTCATGAGTCATCTTACAACAGAAGGTCCCGGTAAGGAACAGGGAACTAACAAGACACCATCAACTGGAAGAGTTCGGGAAAGCTCAAAAGGATATAATACCAAATGTCCTATCAACCTTCCAGAATCCTCCTCTCCAGAATCCATCTTGGCTGAGCAATGCACGCACCACCAGGAAGGACCCTGAGTCAGAATGATGGGCCAGGGACAACCTGGAAACTAACCCCACCACCATAAAACTACGTGGCTGAACAGTCCTCCTGGGTTCCCTTACCCTCCTGCTCTCTGCCCAGGCGTCCCTTGCCAATACAGTCTCTTGCTTTGTCAGCAGCAGCGTCTCCTTGGAAAACTCATCTTCGAGTGTCAGACAAGAGACCATTGCCGGGCCCTAAGAGTGGGCTGCCCTTCCTGCAACAGAATCAGGGCCCTAGTTTCAGCCTGCACACCAGGAGAGAGGGTAACAGAAAGGAGGTGAGGATCGTGGACAGATGGCTAGTAACACTGCAGATTCTAGAGGCATGAAGCACCTCTGAATGGAGCTGGTGTAATTCTCGGTGAGTTGGCTAGGTATACAAGTCACTGAACTATAATGGGGACTTTAAAACACAGAATGAGGGACTTCCCTGGTGGTTCAGTGGCTAAGAATCTGCCTTATAATGCAGAGGATGCTGCAGGTTCGATCCCTGGTCAGGGAACTAAGATCCAACATGGCTCGGGGCAACGGAGCCTACACACCACAGCTGCAGTCCACACACGGCAACTGCTGAGCCCACGCACGGCCACGAAAGAGCCTCCATGACACAGTGAAGATCCGACGCAGTCAAAAAATAAATATTAAAAATGATAATAAAAAATTTAAATAGAATGATAATTCAGTTCAGTTCAGTTCAGTCGTTCAGTCCTGTCCGACTCTTTGCAACCCCATGAATCACAGCACGCCAGGCCTCCCTGTCCATCACCAACTCCCAGAGTTCACTCAGACTCACGTCCATCGAGTCCATGATGCCATCCACCTGTCTCATCCTCTGTCGTCCCCTTCTCCTCTTGCCCCCAACCCCTCCCAGCATCAGAGTCTTTTCCAATGAGTCAACTCTTCACATGAAATGGCCAAAGTACTGGAGTTTCAGCATCATTCCTTCCAAAGAACACCCAGGGCTGATCTCCTTCAGAATGGATTGGTTGGATCTCCTTGCAGTCCAGGGGACTCTCAAGAGTCTTCTCCAACACCACAGTTCAAAAGCATCAATTATTTGATGCTCAGCTTTCTTCACAGTCCAACTCTCGCATCCATACATGACCACAGGAAAAACCATAGCTTTGACTAGACGGACCTTTGTTGGCAAAGTAATGTCTCTGCTTTTCAATACGCTATCTAGGTTGGTCATAACTTTTCTTCCAAGGAGTAAGCGTCTTTTAATTTCATGGCTGCAGTCACTTACCGTAGTCATCAGATGAAAAAGGTGGGAAACAGATGCTGAAAATATTTGGGGCCGTGGTTGAAAACATAACCTGCCATCTTTACTTTACAATACTGTATTGGTTTTGCCATACATTAACATGAATCCACCACGGGTGTACATGCGATCCCAAACATGATCCCCCCTCCCACCTCCCTCCCCACAACATCCCTCAGGATGTGGATTCATGTCAATGTATGGCAAAACCAATACAGAATTGTAAAGTAAAATAAAGTAAAAATAAAAAGAAATAAATAAATAAAATTAAATTTTAAAAAATAAATAAATAACCTGCCTGTCTTATCCCAGGGTAAGATTTACTAAGTCTTCAGTTTTTGTCTTGGGTAGAAACATAAGCATGGTTCTCTCTTGGAATGAGCTTGTCAGTTTCTGGTTTCTTTCCCTTCCAAGAAAATGAACACTATTTCTTTAACTTATTTCCTATTCACAGCTAAGAAATCAACAATCCAGTCTGAGTCAATTCTGCACTCTGACATATTTTCCAATTTCCACATCCTCAGCGTTTATAATACACATCATAGTGTTATTTATGCAGTGTGAATTAAAACAACGACAAACACAAAACAGTTTCCATACATGTCACACACAAAAGAGAAAACTGCGAAGTATTGATTACAGACCAAACTGAATCTGAAATAGGGTTTAATGAGTCAAAAAATTCAAACAACCCCTTTGAAAGTTAATTATGGTGCCAAAAGCCAGCCTTCAGGCCCTTTTATTAAATCTATGTTTTGCTTTATGATGGAAAAATATAGGGCCCTTGAGGCGTTCTTTGCACAGTAATTACTTCTAAAGGGAAAACCTTGAACACTGCAGTGACATGATCTGAATATTATATACAAGCTTTCACCCTCCTTTGCTTTCCCTTCAACATTTTTTTTATCATATATAATAGGAAAGAAAAATGGATTTATCAGACTAGTGGAAATAATTAGACTCAGATTATCAGAAAAATTTTGTCAGTTGATGACAGTTTTTGTAGAACTGTGAGAAGTAATGGGGCTTCCCTGGTGGCTCAGATGGTAAAGAATCTGCCTGCAATGCAAGAGAACCAGGTTTGAGAAGGAATAAGCCCCTATTTCCAGTAACAAGCAGGATGTATCTGTAAAAAAAAAAAAAATGCTCTTTCTCTGTCAGGCTAAAGTCAGATCTGGAGCAAGACAAGATAACCCACACATTGTCTGAAATGTTATGCAGATGACAGAGAAGGCTGTAGGTAAGGAGGTAATGGTATGTAAGTAAGGAAGTGGGAATGTTACAGTCTGGAGGATCTGGTCTAACAATCTCTCCTACACGTGTGACAGTCCTACCAAGGTAAGGGCTCCGTGTGTGATACGGAGCAGACCTGGAAAAATACACTTTAGCCAGTGAATTTGTCTTGTGATGGGTACGGGTTCCATGACGTAACCAGTGTGCACACTAGCAAGATTTCTGACAGCAATCCCTAGACTCCTCCTGTTCCGCTCCTCTCTCAGCCCATTATATGTTTTCTCCAAAGCTTTTATTAAAAACAAAACAAAACAAAACAAAAAACACTATGTACTTAGTCACTCAGCGGTGTCCGACTCTTTGCAACCCCATGGACTGGGGCCCACAGGCTCCTCTATCCGTGAGGATTCTCCAGGCAAGAAAACTGGAGTGAGTTGTCATGCCCTCCTCCAGGGGATCTTACCAACCCAACGATCGAACTCTGGTCTCTTGCATTGCAGGAGGATTCTTTACCATCTGAGCCACCAGGAAAGGCCAAAATATAGTCTGTCCTGAATGCAACTGATGAACTGAATCATCTCACCCAGCTACTCTTGGGAGCCCCAAACCTGTAGCCTCCATGTGATTTGGAATGTAGCTGGGGGCGAGGCATGCATGTGCCTCCAGCATGCATGTGTCTATGTGGGCAGGACAAGCTAAATTAGGAATGGCAAACAATCTCGAGGGCCAGGAATGAACACAAGCATGTCCGTATGAACGAGTGTTCCCAAGAGTAGGATTTCATCCTGGGGTGGGGTGGGGCCGTGCACAGGGTGGGTGGAGCCTGGGGCTCTATGAAAAAAGAGGGGTGGGCCTGTGTGCAGGAGGGAACACAGCGGAAGAGCTAAGACGAAGCTCAGGAAATCCATAAAACCGGGAGGACGCAGAAGGGCGTCACTGGGGTGAGTTAGGTGTTCCTTACCAACAGAGGTCCGTCCAGTCAAAGCTACAGTTTTCCCAGTACTCACATATGGATGTGAGAGCTGGACTATAAAGAAAGCTGAGCATGGAAGAATTGATGCTTTTGAACTGTGGTGTTGGAGAAGACTTTGAGAGTCCCTTGGACTACAAGGAGATCCAACCAGGCCATCCTAAAGGAGATCAGTCTAGAATATTCATTGGAAGGACAGATGCTGAAGCTGAAACTCCAATCCTTTGGCCACGTGATGCAATGAAACTGACTCAGTGGAAAAGACCCTGATGCTGGAAACGATTGTAGGTGGGAGAAGAAGGGGACGACAGAGGATGAGATGGTTGGATGGCATCACCAGCTCGATGGGCATGACTTTCAGTAAACTCTAGGAGTTGGTGAAGGGCAGTCCATGGGGTCACAAAGAGTTGGACACGACTAAGCGACTGAACTGAACTGATTCTCTGTTATGCAGTGCTCTAAGTCAAGCTGTGGCCAACATAGCCACAATTTATATCATCAGGTGTGAAGTTTCCTCTACTATTAGTTAACACACCTTTTCCTACCATGGGGGTGCATCTTAAGGCCAGTGGCCAGTTGGACGCTGTGCATATATCTCTCTCTAAGCACATTTCACTATATTATGCTGAGAATCAGCTGTGAAGGAGAAAATCACTGTGGCAGTACTCTTGCAGAGAGAAGGATGTCCCCTACCTCCCAAAGTGCTGAAGAGTAAGGGAAGGTCAAAGAGCTGTCCAGCATAGGCCTGCTCTTTAGACGATGCTCACAAATGCAACCTTGAAGTGTGCTTCCAGATATTGTGTTAAGAGTGAAAGTGAAACTCTACAATTTGTGTTGAATTCGTATTTTTTAAATTAAAAGATGCTGCTTGGAAGGAAAGCTATGAAAAACTTAGTGTATTAAAAAGCAGAGACATCACTTTGCCGAGAAGAGTCCCCATAGTCAAAGCTATGGTTTTTCCAGTAGTCGTGTATGGATGTGAGAGTTGGACCATAAAGAAAGCTGAGCACCAAAGAATTGATGATTGATGCGTTTGAACTGTGGTGTTGGAGGAGACTCTTGAGAGTCCCTTGGACTGCAAGGAGATCCAACCAGGCCATCCTAAAGGAGATCAGTCTAGAATATTCATTGGAAGGACGGATGCTGAAGCTGAAACTCCAATCCTTTGGCCACGTGATGCAATGAAACTGACTCAGTGGAAAAGACCCTGATGCTGGAAACGATTGTAGGTGGGAGAAGAAGGGGACGACAGAGGATGAGATGGTTGGATGGCATCACCAGCTCGATGGACATGACTTTCAGTAAACTCTAGGAGTTGGTGAAGGACAGGGAGGCCTGGCGTGCTGCAGTCCATGGGGTCACAAAGAGTTGGACACGACTAAGCGACTGAACTGAACTGATTCTCTGTTATGCAGTGCTCTAAGTCAAGCTGTGGCCAACGTAGCCACAATTTATATCATCAACTGTGACGTTTCCTCTACTATTAGTTAACACACCTTTTCCTACCATGGGGGTGCATCTTAAGGCCAGTGGCCAGTTGGACGCTGTGCATATATCTCTCTCTAAGCACATTTCACTATATTATGCTGAGAATCAGCTGTGAAGGAGAAAATCACTGTGGCAGTACTCTTGCAGAGAGAAGGATGTCCCCTACCTCCCAAAGTGCTGAAGAGTAAGGGAAGGTCAAAGAGCTGTCCAGCATAGGCCTGCTCTTTAGACGATGCTCACAAATGCAACCTTGAAGTGTGCTTCCAGATATTGTGTTAAGAGTGAAAGTGAAATTCTACAATTTGTGTTGAATTCGTATTTTTTAAATTAAAAGATGCTGCTTGGAAGGAAAGCTATGAAAAACTTAGTGTATTAAAAAGCAGAGACATCACTTTGCCGAGAAGAGTCCCCATAGTCAAAGCTATGGTTTTTCCAGTAGTCGTGTATGGATGTGAGAGTTGGACCATAAAGAAAGCTGAGCGCCAAAGAATTGATGATTGATGCGTTTGAACTGTGGTGTTGGAGGAGACTCTTGAGAGTCCCTTGGACAGCAAGGAGATCCAACCGGTCCATCCTAACGGAAATCAACCCTGAAAATTCAGTGGAAAAACTGATGCTGAAGCTGAAACTCCAATCCTTTGGCCACCTGATGAGAAGAGCTGACTCATTGGAAAAGACCCTGATGCTGGGAAAGATTGAGGATGGGAGGAGAAGGGGACGACAGAGGTTGAGATGGTTGGATGGCATCACCCACTCAATGGACGTGGGTTTGGGTAAACTCCGGGAGTTGGTGATGGATAGGGAGGCCTGGCGTGCTCTGATTCATGGGGTCGCAAAGAGTCGGACACGACTGAGCGACTGAACTGAACTGAACTGAACACAATTGTAAATCAACTATACTTTGATTAACCAAAAAATGTTTAGGAAAATTCTGCAGTGGGGGCCACCGGGGCCTGCTGATTTCCTGCTGGAAAGGATCTTAAAAACAAATCCAATTTATATAATACCTCTATGGATATTCAGGCTGCCTATTTCGTGTCGAGCGAATGCTGTTCTTCGTGTTTTTCAGGAAACTCTTATATAGAAGTAATTCTCATATACTTGCTTTTAGTCTTCTCTGGTGGTTTTAAGGCCTACAGAAATGGAGTGATAAGAGAGCTTTCATTTCCAATGTTGGTAAATTGTTTCCAGTTTGGCCAAATGCTTAGGAATTCTATTGATCTCCAAAAGAACCATCTTTGGTTTCCTTGCTACGTTCTATGGTTTATCTGTTTTCTAGCTCATGATTTCTACTTTGTTATTATTTCCCCTTTTCTGCTTGTATCTGGTTTATTTTCCAGCTGTTTAAAGTAAAAAATTAAGTCAGTGACTTGAAGCATTATTTCCTCTGCAATATAAATGTTAATCGTATAAATATCCGTGTAGGTGATTACTTCTTTAATTGCAACCTCAATTTTTTTGTTTTCTGGGTGAAACTATTTTCTTCCAGGTTTATTGAAGTTTGCTGAGTACATAAAAAGCTGCAAATAATTAATGTCCACAATGCGCTGACTCTGGACACTTCTGTACACTAATGTTACCATCAGCACAATCCAGGTAATAAACTTAACCATCTCTTCCTGACACTGTTGCCGTTCATTTGCTCAGTCGTGTCCAGCTCTTTGTGACCCCGTGGCCTGCAGCATGCCAGGCTCCCCTGTTCTTCAGCATCTCCAGGAATTTTCTTCAATCCTCGCTTCGGTAGAAGCAAAAGAACATTCTCCAGCACGGTGAGTTTCACATTCACTTTCCATATCAGAATCAGTCACTATGGTTTCTTGCGTTTTTGTTGGTCTAATATTCACTTTGTCTGAATCAGAACTATATTCTGAAAAACTATCATCTTCCAAGCCACGAGGACACGTGTAGCTTGTACAATGAGAGACAATATCTGCATAGAATTCACCGCAAAGTTCTTCTTTGCTCAAAATTTTTGAAGGTTTTAGGGGCTTCCCTGATAGTTCAGTTGGTAAAGAACCCACCTGCAATGCAGGAGACCCCGGTTTAATTCCTGGGTCAGAAAGATCCCCTGGAGAAGGGAAAGGCTACCCACTCCAAGATTCTGGCCTGGAGAATTCCCTGGACGGTGTAGTCCATGGGGTCGCAGAGAGTCAGATACGACTGAGCAACTTTCACTTAGGGTAACAAGCTTGCATTTATAATATACACAAGGCTGGAAAACCTGACGGAGCAAAACATGAATGATATCTACAATCACAAGTTGTATAATGAACCCACGATCAGTTTTAAGCTCCAGCAACTTTACGTGGTGACGTTAACTGCCTCAGTCTCTAAAAATGTAATTATACGTCTCCGGTCGATAACATTCAGGTAACAAAAAAAGTTTTAAAGCACCTCTAGCCACTTTCGCTTTTCACTTTCATGCATTGGAGAAGAAAATGGCAACTCACTCCAGTATTCTTGCCTGGAGAATCCCAGAGACAGAGGAACCTAGTGGGCTGCCGTCTATGGGGTCGCACAGAGTCAGACACGACTGAAGCGACTCAGCAGCAGCAGCAGCAGCAGCAGCCAATTATGTGTTAAGATCTGCACATTCTTTTGTATCTACTGTGATACGTATCATTCATGGTGGTTTTCATTCCTTCGCACAGATCCAGTCGCCCTGCTGTTTTTGAGAATTCTTTCACGTTTCCTGTTGGGTTGATCTGCTGGGGTGACTTCCTCACCGGTGTGTGTGTGTCTCAACAAGTCTGTATTTCAGTTTTCATGTTTGAAAGCTCTCCCCACTCCGTTTAGCATTCTAGGATGAAGACTACTTTCTGCTCCTGGAGGAGGACATGCCACTCTTTCCTAGCTTGCACTGTTTCCGAAGAGATATGTCGGGTCATCCTTATCTTTGCTCCTCTGAAGGGAAAAGTCTCTTTAGAGAGCCTCCCTTTAAAAGGCTGTCTTTATTATTGTCTGATTAAAATGCATCTTGCTTTCGTTTTCCTCAATTTTCTCCCATTTCATCCATATTCACGGGACATTTTCTGGAAATGTGAGTTTACAGGTTTCATTAAATTTCATGGGGGTGGGGGAGGGGTTAGCGGCATTATTTATTTAATTTTTTTCCCCCTTCCATTCTCTCTGCAATTCTAATTACATGCATATTCTTCTGTCTGAAGTTTTCTCACAGAGCACTGGATCCTGTTCTCTTTGTTAATCCATCATTTTAATCTGGAGGTTTCAATCTGGATTGCTTTCTTTTTAAAAAAAATTTCCCTGACTTTTCATTTTTCAGCATCTGCCTGCTGTGAATTCCATCCAATGGAACCTTTATCTCAGACCCTGCATCTTTGGACTCTAGAATATTGATTTTGTTTTCACAATTTTCCGGATCTTCTTTATGATACTGTTAACCTTTGGCTACCCTCTTGAAATTATGGGCTTCTTAAAAATAATTCTTAATAATTAAGAATTATTTCATTAAGAATTATTTCATACCGTTGCCTATTAATGCTATTATTTCTGTGTTGCTGTTCCGTTGCTAAGCCGTGTCCCCATGGACTGCAGCATGCCAGACTCCCCTGTCCTTCTCTATCTCCTGGAGCTTGCTCAAACTCATGTCCATTGAGTCGGTGATACCACCCAACCATCTCATCCTCTGTCATCCCCTTCTCCTGCCTTCTGTCTTTCTTGAAGATTTCTGTTATTTCTTGGTCTGTTTCTATTTACTGATCTTCTCTTTTCTTCACATTAGTGGCCATTAATTTTCTCCTTTTTTGCATGGCAATAATATTTCCTTAGATACCAGTCTTTATCAATGTCGCCACTGTAGGTGCAGGATGTATCTGTATACATACTTGAGCTTTGCCTCTCAAATACTCTTACGTCACTTGGAAATAGTTTGTTCAAGTCTTGCTTTGAAGCCCAACTGAGAGGAACAAGAACAGCCTTTTGTCTAAGACTGAATTTCTGAAGCAATGCACTTTTGAATGTATCCTGCTTCTTTTCAATTTTTTTTTTTAAATTTTGGGCAAATACTACGTAACATATAACTAACTACCTTCAGAAATGTTTAGGGCACAGGTCAGTGGTATTAAGTGCATGCTGTGTCTTTCTCTTCTGGTCTGAGGGGATGTTTTTCAATTGTTCCGCTACTTCCTAACATGCCATTTAACTTACTGATTATCCCTGCTATCTGTTACCTGTTAGACCCACACCATGAGAGTTACATCTAAAGCCCTGCACCTGGACTTGACACATAACAGGTATTCAGTAATTATTTTGTCAATCAATCCATTCATTCAATACCAGAAAAGTACAATAAAAGTTTCATTTTTTTTCTTTGAAAACTACTGTTTAGTGAGAAGACTTTACTAAAAAGTAGATGTGTTTTTAAATTGACATACAATACTGTGTTAATTTCTGATTTATAGCAAAGTGATTACTATTCTTAAGTACTTATTTGTAACCACCTCCAACCCATAAGCTGAGGGACTGAAATTTGTATAAAAGGATAGTGTAAGGCAAGTGCAGAGAAAAAGATTACAAGCCGGGCGGCCAGGCAAGAAAAAGGAAATTTATTAGAGGGAAAAGAGAGGGTGACTGGTTGGAGAACCAGCATTCTCCCTTTCTTACGGAGTCCTTCTTATACCCCACCAATGAAAAATTCTCTGAAGGGATGGTCACATAGCCAGAGGTGGGGAATCTGGTGGTCTAGCAGCTTTGAGAAGATAAGCACAAATGAGATAACAGGATGCCATTTGGGTAAATTTGGTCAGTCTCACAGGTCACTGCGATTTTATTCTTCATTTGCAAGGCCAACATGCCAAGCCATCTAATCAATGAGACCCCATGTGGGCTGTATCAGAGAGCGATCTGTCTATAGACCTGTGTCTTTCCTTTGAAGGGCCATGGGCACATATTCTTTATAACAAACTGAGAATTTCATAGCCACTGCAAAACCTGGTGTCAATAATTTCATATAAACATATAATAAAGGAAAGATGTAATAATCACTTTAAAATTATAAAGCTATAAATATCACTTTTACTTTCAAAGAGGAAATGAGCTGAAATGTAAAAAAAAAAATACATATATATATATATATATAGACTTTCCTGGTGGTGGTTCAGTGGTTAAGCATTCGCTTGCCAATGCAGGGGACACAGGTTCGATCCCTGATCTGGGAAGATTCCACATACCCTGGAGCAGTGAAGCCCGTGTGCTTCAACTACTGAGCCTGCCCTCTACAGCCTGTGCTGTGCAACAAGAAAAGACACTGAAAAAAAAAAAAAAACCACCTCAGTGAAGCCTGGGCAGCACAAAAAATGTACTTCCTGCTCGCTGCAAATAGAGAAATCACGTGTTGCATCAATGAAGACCCAGTGCAGCCAAAAGATAATTTAATTTTAAAAACTTAAGAAATACACTTTGGTGTGTATATATACATATGTATACATAAGAGTTTATCATTTTCTCAAAACAAAGAATACAACGTGTGTATCCTTTCTGATTAACTGAAATGATAGCATCACTGTGGAAAACTTGAAATATATATATAAGGAAAACATTCATGGGATTAAAAAAAAAAGGCATCTATTTCTTTCCGTAATAGTCTAACCAGAAAATATTTTTCCTGAATAGAATAAACATCTCTACTTGGAGCAAAAATAGTGATCCTCACCAATATTTTGTTAAGTAATCATTTTGATTGAAATATGCTTATTATCTTATTTGAAGCCATAATTTTTAATTTAAAAATACAGTAGTTTTTTTTAAAACTTTATGTTCTGACCTTTGAAAATAATTTTCTAGGTTAGACTTCCTTAAGGTCAATAAAATGTGTCAACCAAAGAAAATAAACTTGATTCTGTAAGTTAACCAAAATTGAATTTACATATTTTAACAGGAGATCGTTGTTTGATGGCACTTTAAAAGAAAACTATAAAAGAAATCTATTTTGGAACTATTCAGGGTTCTGAAAATGTAGCCTGATTAATGCTGACTTCTTATGTTTTTTTCTTATTTTATTTTCCCCCTTAAAGAAAAAAATATATATACTGGCAAGCTATGTCCTTGAGAATCCCTGACAATTCATCTATATTCTGCTCACTAAAACTTTAAGATCTGCTTCCAAAATTGAAAGCCTGTCAACAGGTTATGGCTGTAGGAAATAGAAAATGAGTATTTTTCAAAAATGTCTCAAAATGCGTTAATGTGTGTGTGTGTTCAGGTAGAATGTAACAGTGAAAATACAAAGCAAAGACAACCACCTTTTAGGAACACATTTTAGTATAGGTACAACAAATGGATTCTCTAAAAAATAAATGAAAAACAAAAATAAGTTTGGTTGAAAAATATATGCCTAAATCAAAAGGAAAAGCTAAAGTCTGCTCAATGTTACCAGCAATCAACTGCAGTCCATAAATAATAATCATTTCCCTCTGCTTCTTATACTTTAAAGAAAAAGAAATGGCCTGACTTAAAACCTTAGTGACTCAAAAAAGAAGTTAAAGTTGGTCAGTCATGTCCAACTCTTTTGTGACCCCCACGGACTGTAGCCCCTGAGGCTCTTCTGTCCATGGGATTCTCCAGGCAAGAACACTGGAGTGGGTAGCCTTTCCCTTCTCCAGGGGATCTTCCCAACCCAGGGATCGAACTCAGGCCTCCCATACCGCAGGCAGATTCTTTACCATCTGAGCCGCCAGGGAAGCCCAAGAAAATTGGAGTGCGTTGCGTGCCCCTCCTCCAGGGGATCTTCCTGGCTCAGGCATTGAATCAGGGTCTCCTGCACTGCAGACAGATTCTCTACCAGCTGAGCTTCCAGGGAGGTGCAAAGAGAACTGAAGAGACTTTCTCAGAGATGTCTTTTCACCAGGACTGTGGTAGCTGTCCTGGGGCTGCTCACTGTGACCCAACAGAGACTCACCAAAAGTCAAAAATACAGCAAAACTCAACCCTCCTGAACTACTGGTGGGAATGTAAATGGAGACAGCCAGTATGGAGAACATTACAGAGGTTCCGTAAAAAACTGGGAATAAAACTCCCACAGGAGCCGCCAATCTTGAAGGAGGAACAGGCTCCCTCTTGAAAGCAGGACCCCATCTCGGGCCAGACTGTGGACTTTGAGCTCTGTGCCCAGTATCTATCAACTGGAAAACCAGATTCCCTGGATGGAAGAGTCCCAGGGCTCCTAGCTAGACTCTCCGTAGCCTGAAAGAATACCCTAATATCTGTGTAGTCAAATAGTATCATACATTCCATTATGCTTATCAGGGTATGACCGCAGGCCTATTGATAATTGTCTACTGTTAACTACCTAGGCTTAAGGCACACGAATCACGGGTTAACTTTGATTGTGTCTTTTCCTTTGTTCAGACTAGTTTCAGAGAATTTGGGGAGGTGGGTTTGAGCATGTACACTTAGGGTATATAAGGTTTTCACGAACACTGGCCGGGGTCCTTGGCTAAGCGGGGACTCTGCCTTGGGCCGGCCGGTGTAATCAACTGCACTGCACGATCTGTATCATCCTTCTGAGTGAGTCTGTTTCCCGGAACGCACGGCTACAACAATCCCACTCCTGGGCAACTACCTGAGAAAACCATAATTCAAAAAGACACATGTACCCCAATGTTCCCTGAAGCACTATTTATAATAGCTAGGACACCGAAGCAACATAGATGTCCACTGACAGAGGAAGGGACAAAGAAGATGTACCAGTAAACCATGAAATATTGCTCAGGGTTGAGAAGGGGACGACAGAGGATGAGAGGGCTGGATGGCATCACTGACTCGATGGACGTGAGTCTGAGTGAACCCTGGGAGTTGGTGATGGACAGGGAGGCCTGGCATGCTGCGATTCATGGGGTCGCAGAGTTGGACGCGACTGAGCGACTGAACTGAATTGATTATTCAACTATAAAAAGGAACAAATCTGAGTCTGTTGAAACAAGGCGGATGAACCAAGAGCCTGTTATACAGTGTGTAGTAAATCATATACTAACGCATGTATATATATATATATATATGGAATCTAGTAAAATGGCGCTGATGAGCCAATTTGCTGGGCAGCAATGAAGAAGCAGACGTAGAGAACAGATTCATTCACACAGCGGGGGAAGGAGAGGGTGGGGTGAATTGAGAGAGCAGCGCTGACATATATACACGACCACATGTAAAACAGACCCTTCATGGGAAGCTGTCGCATAACACAGGGACCTCAGCTTGGTGTTCTGTGATGACCCAGAGCAGGGGATGGGAAGCTCAAGTGCAAGGGGATACATGAATACATACGGCTGATTCACATGGTTGTACGGCAGAAACCAACAACAATTATCCTTCAATTAAAAACAAATTTAAAAATAGACACAATGGATAGCCAAATAAGAAAACAGAACTGCAAGCTTCAAATAGAGCTTGGTGAATGTTCAGACGCAGTATATTTTATCAACCTTTCTGCATTCCATAAACAACTTAGATTATTAAAGCTACGCAGAAAAGGATTCTCCCCAGGGCAATCTGGGAACATTCATTTCTCCCAACTGGGCTTATCTATATGTATTTCCCAGAGTCCTAAAACAATGTGAATTCAATTAACACACTGCCTTCCCCTTCCTTCCTTCCTTCCCTTCCCTTGTTATGTAAATCAGGGCCATTAGATCAGTTCAGTCATTCAGTCTTCAGACTCTTTGTGATCCCATAGACAGCAGCACGCCAGTGTCAGGTAAAGACAACCAGGACACCAAAAAGAGTGTCTAACAGGCTTTAATGGGGAAGCGCTCCTGGACCCGAACGAGGCAGGTCGAGGAAGTCCCCGCTTGGACTGTGCTGGAGAGTGGCTTACATGCGTTCGTTGCGGAGGATGGTCAGGCTAGATCACCCAAAAAAGGTACACTTAATGGACAGGGGTTCGGATAGGTCACCAGGCCGAGGCATCGCGAGCTGACGGGTCCTTCTATGTGGTTGGGGTGGGGAGGCTTTAGCTGGCAAAGTGTGCTGTCATTGGTCCCTGGGATCTGGGAGGCTCCTTCCCTTAGGGACGTCCCCCGCCGGCGGGAGAGAGGAGGGGGCAGCCCATCATGGCCCCAGGGTCCGGCCTTACAGCCAGGCCTCCCTGTCTATCACCAACTCCCGTCAATACCAACTCATGCTCAAACTCATGTCCATTGAGTCAATGATGCCATCCAACCATCTCATTCTCTGCTGTCCCCTTCTTCTCCTGCCCTCAATCTTTCCCAACATCAGGGTCTTTTCTAATGAGTCAGTTCTTTGCATCAGGTGGCCAAAGGATTGGAGTTTCAGCTTCAACATCAGTCCTTCCACTGAATGTTCAGGACTGATCTCTTTTAGGACAGACTGGTTGGATCTCCTTGCGGTCCAAGGGACTCTCAAGAGCCTTCTCCAGCACCACAGTTCAAAAGCATCAATTTTTTGGCACTCAGCTTTCTTTATGGTCCAACTCTCACATCCGTACATGACTACTAGAAAAACCATAGCTTTGACTAGACAGACCTCTGTTGGTAAAGCAATGTCTCTGCTTTTTAATATGCTGTCTAGATTGGTCATAGCTTTTCTCCCAAGGAGCAAGCATCTTGTAATTTCATGGCTGCAGTCACCATCTGCAGTGATTTTGGAGCCTAAGAAAATAAAGTCTGTCACTGTTCCCAAATCAATTTGCCATAAAGTGATGGGACCGGATGCCATGATCTTCATTTTTTTGAATGTTGAGTTTCAAGCCAGCTTTTTCACTTTTCTCTTTCACTTTCATCAAGAGGCTCTTTAGTTCTTTGCTTTCTGCCATAAGGGTGGTGTCATCTACATATCTGAGGTTATTGCTATTTCTCCCGGCAATCTTGATTCCAGCTTGTGCTTCTTCCAGCCCGGCGTTTGTCATGATGTACTCTGCATGTAAGTTAAATAAGCAGGGTGACAACATACAGCCTTGACGTACCCTTTTCCCAATTTGGAACCCATCGGTTGTTCCACGTCCATTTCTAACTGTTGCTTCCTGACCTGCATACAGGTTTCTGTGGAGGCAGGTAAGGTGGTCTGGTATTCCCATCTCTTTATTTATTTATTTTTTTTTTTTTATATTTGAGTATTTTACTTTATAGCAGAAATGGAACGCAGGTAAGGTGGTCTGGTATTCCCATCCCATCTCTTTAGAAATGTTCCACAGTTTGTTGTGATCCACACAGTCAAAGGCTTTGACTGTATGTAAATCAGGACACTTAGTACCTACTCACTACACACAAGCTGCCGGGAAGTGGCTCACTGATAAGAGTCCCTGAGGGAAACTAAAGTATGCAAGTGTTCCCTTCTGACTTTGGGCTCATCCTCCTTTCACGACCTCAGAGGACCATTCAGAGAGTCAGATACCGAGTAACTGAACAACCTTCTGAGGAGGGCCCAACATTCCTGAAGAACTTGTATGTGAACTAAGGAAAAAAAAAAAAAAAACCTGCATTTTAATCTTAGTGCAACAGGAACTAGAAAGTGAAGAGGAACTAAATAGCCTCTTGATGAAAGTGAAAAAGGAAAATGAAAAAGTTGGCTTAAAGCTCAACATTCAGAAAACGAAGATCATGGCCTCTGGTCCCATCACTTCACGGCAAATAGATGAGGAAACAATGGAAACGATGACAGACTTTATTTTTTGGGCTCCAAAATCACTGCAGATGGTAACTTCAGCCATGAAATTAAAAGATGCTTGCTCTTTGTAAAAAAAAAATGCTATGACCAACCTAGACAGCATATTAAAAAGCAGAGACATTGCTGACAAAGGTCCGTCTAGTCAAAGCTACGGTTTTTGCAGTAGTCATGTATGGATGTGAGAGTTGGACTATAAAGAAAGCTGTGTGTTGAAGAATTGATGCTTTTGAACAGTGGTGTTGGAGAAGACTCTTGGGACTCCCTTGGACTGCAAGGAGATCCAACCAGTCCATCCTAAAGGAAATCAGTCCTGAATATTTACTGGAAGGACTGATGCTAAAGCTGAAACTTGAATCCTTTGGCCACCTGATTCAAAAAGCTGACTCATTTGAGAACATGCTGATGCTGGGAAAGATTGAGGGCAGGAGGAGAAGGGGACAGCAGAGGATGAGATGGTTGGATGGCATCACCTACTCAATGGACGTGAGTTTGAGTAAACTCCAGGAGTTGGTGATGGACAGGGAGGCCTGGCACGCTGCAGTCCATGGGGTCAGAATGAGTCAGACCCAAATGAGCAACTGAACTGAACTGAATCCTAGGGCAATGTGTGAAGAGATTAGGAAGCAAGGTAAAGCTACAGATTTCAACCAATACAGATTTCAACCAAGCATTCCTGGCTGAAATAAAGCCCTCAACAGACAGCCCTGCCCTCAGACTATCACTTGCAAAATCCAGGTCATTTGCAGAGATGTGGGTGGACCTAGAGACTGTCTTACAAAGTGAGGAAAGTCAGAGAAAACCAACTATCATTAACTCACATATGTGCAATCTGAAAAAAACAAAACAAACAAACAAAAAAACAAAAAAACAAAAAAAACGGTGGTATAGATGATGTTAATTACAAACCAGAAATAGAGACACAAATGAAGAGAATAAACCAAGGGGAAGTGGGAGGCAGGTGGTGGGATGGATTGGGAGATTATGGTTAACATATATACACCATTGATAACTACACAGAAATGGCAGCCCACTCTAGTATTCTTGATGGGAAACTGTAAGAACAGAGGAGCCTGGCGGGCTACAGACCATGGGGTCACAAAGAGTCAGACACAACTTAGGGCCTAAACAGCAGCAATCACCTCACAGACGACGACAACATAAAACAGATAACTAATGAGAATATATTGTGGAGCACAGGGGACGCTACTCAATATTCTTTGATAATCTAAATGGGAAGGAAATCCTTTGGCCACCTGAGAGTATATATGTGTGTATATATGTATACGGAGTGTATATGTGTATAACTGATGCACAAATGGGAAGGAAATCTAAAAAAGAGAGAGTGTGTATGTGTGTGTGTGTGTGTGTGTGTGTGTATATATATATATACATATATATATATATATATACATATATGGACTTTGCTAGTGGCTCAGATGGCAAAGCGTCTGCCTGCAATGCTGGAGGCCTGGGTTTGAGTCCTGGGTTGGGAAGATCCCTGGAGGAGGAAATGGCAACCCAACTGCAGTATTCTTGCCTGGTAAATCCCACGGACAGAGGAGCCTGGTAGGCGACAATCCATGGGGTCGCAGAGTGGGACACACCTGAGCGACTTCACTCCCTCACTCATACATATATAAAAAGTTGATTCACTTTGTTATACAGTAGGAACTAACAGAGCACTGCAAGCCACCTACAGCCCAGTAAAAATTAAACACAACAGCAAAGTCAATAGACAGCCCTGCCCTCAGGCCGTCTCTTGCAATATCTGGGGTCCACAGGAGTCTTCCAGCCCACTAGGACCAAGCCAGTGTCATGGGATTCCAGAGCAGGGACCAGGGAGGCTCCTAGGTCAGATGGAACGGGGGCCCCTGGGGTCAGCCACCACGATGGCACCCACGGCCAAGATATGGCAGCCAGAGACGACGGGGACAGCACCAGCTAGAGTCACAAGTTCAGGAAAGGGACAGGCAGACACAGCTGATGCCAACGACCGGGAAAGTCCAACAAGCATCCACTGGTCCCCTCTCTTCCCTTTGCCACGAGGCAAAGATGCCGCTCTCCTCCACATCTCTGGGGGAGAGGCAGAGGATAGAAGGCTGAGTGTCAGGCTTCCCCGGTGGCTCTGTGGTTCAGAATCCGCCCCCCCATGCAGGCCACCACGGGTTATATCCCTGGTCCCAGAAGGTCCCACAGACCCAGGAGCAAGCTAGCCTGTGTGCCACAACTCCTGAGTCTGTGCATTGCAAACACTGCGTCCTGTGCACCCCAGAGTCCACACTCCTCAACAAGAGAGGTCAGTGCAAGGAAAGGCCCACGTACCGCAACTACACAGTAGCCCCTGCTCACCAGAAATAAAGCCCACACGCACCAATGGAGACCCACCATATCCAAATGAATACATTTTTTAAAACACAGTCGCTAATAATGTGTTTTTTTAAATAAATGCTGAGAGTCTTGAGATTTCTTTCCAAGAAATTCTAATTATAAAACAACATTATAATAAAAAATAACAAAAATTTAATTTAAAGTTTTTTTTTAATTTCAAATTATATAATGAAATCAAGATGTTAAAACCATGTCAAAACGTAGTTGATTTTTCTCCAAATAAATACTTTTTTAAAAAGCACAGTCATTAATGACGTTTTTTTTTTAAAAGAAGGCTGACAGTCTTGAGATTTCTTTCCAAGAAATTCGAGCTAATAATAAGAAAAAAACTATTCAAATTAATATAGTGAAATCAAGATGCTAAAACCATGTCAAAAGGTCATTGATTTTTTTTTCCAACTAATGAGCAGGTTGAGACTTGAAGGACAGATTCCAAAGTAAATAAAAATCATTTTTAAAAAGTGGCATTTCCCCTGCCAATCCGAGTGACCGTGTAAATGAGACGTTTGAGCATATTATTATATTTTACCGTGGATATTGTATTTCAAAGCAGTCAGTCAAATGGACAACCAAACAGGCATGAGAAGAACTGTCTCATCTTGGCCCATCTCTTTTTATACACTGACGTGGAAATGAGCACGCAAACATGGAAATGAGAAGCAAGTGGTAAATACTTAATTGCGTCAACACAGGGGAGGAAAGATTTCAGAAGGTTGGGCTTGGTGGGGTCATCCCAGAGTTACAGCATTATTTGGAAGAGGTGACCTCCCCATCAACTGGGAATGTGTGTGCGTGTGTGTGTGTGTATATGTGTGTGTGTGTGTGCGCTCAGCTGCTAAGTTGTATCGGACCCTTTTCAACCCTATGGACCATAGCCTGCCAGGCTCATCTTGTCCATGGGATTTCCCAGGCGGGAATACTGGAGTGAGTTGCCATGTCCTCCTCCAGGAGATCTTCCCCACCCAGGGATCGAACCTGAGTCTCCTGCATCGGCACGTGGGTTCTTCACCACCGAGTCACCTGGGAACCCCTTATCAACTGGGAATGGTCACCACGAAGCGGTATGGCGTCTTGACTCCCATTGGGCCTTTCATGAGGTACGAGAAGTGTGTGTCTGACAACTTAGTTGCCTGCACAGAGCATTCAGTGCCACCGGGATTCATGTGTGAAAGGATCTGTATCCGATAGGGGCCAACTAATTTAATGGCTCCCACTGGCATTGATGAAGTGTGGGAGCCGATAAAAGTTTACTGGCAGAAAGAGAAGCAGCTTCTAAATAAGAGATAAAAGAGTCTGGCTCTTTTCCTATATCAGGTGACAGAGACCCCAGGAGAATCACATTGTCAAGGCAGATCGAAAGCATCGAGCTTTCTTCCTCTCTCTTCTTCCATTTTTTTTAAAAAAAATATTGATTTACCTATTTATTTATTTGGCTGCACCTGTTCTTTGCTATAGCATGAGGGATCCTTTTCTTTCTTTCTTTTTAAAAAATTGCTTCTTGCAAACTCTTAGCTATGGCATGTGGATTCTACTTCCCTGATCAGGGTTTGAACCTGTGCCCCCAGCATTCGGAGCTCAGAGTTTTAGCCACTGGGCCACCAGAGAAGCACATGTGCTTCAGCCTTGAAGCACATTTTTAGATACACGCAACTCCATACTCTGAGAATCTGTAGATTATAACAGTGTGTGAAGGACAGGGAAAACCAGATCACATCTCCAAGAATCACTGTTTTCCAAGCAAATGGTTTTAAAATGTCATTTTTACACGGAACACTCACATTATGACTGAAAGAAAAAGATGTGGATTTTACTGACCCAAAGGTGGGATGTCAAAGACCTTTGCTTGGGGACATCCCAGATGGTCCAGTGGCTAAGACTCTGAGCTCCCAATGCAGGGGGCCCAGGTTCGATCCTGGGTCAGGAAGCTAGATCCCACAGGCTGCAGCTGAGAGTTCCTATGCCAGAATTAAAGAGTCCATGCACTGCAGCTAACACTCTGTGCAGCCAAATAAATATTTTAAAAAAGAAAGAAAGAAACAAAAAGATCTTTGCTTGAGGACTGCTACTTCAGGGTATGGCTACTGGTTTTCCTTCCATTTTTTTTTTTTTTCACTAATACATGCTGTGCCCATAATTGTGAGCTGCTTCTGCTTGTTCAAAATCTGTTGAGACAAAAATTGCATACCATGAAATGCCCAGACATGAAACCTGTGCTTTGATATTTTGCTAATCCCGTGAATCAGCCAAGATGGAATGCATTCTCATGGCTAGAAAAACGTCTCCGAAGCTCCTCCCAGGATTGAAGACCACTGCTTCTGTCCTGCATTACCACAGTCTGTTTGTTTTTTTTTTTTTTTTGCTTGTTGTTGAACTTCACACAATCCTAAATCCAACATACACAGATGCACTAATTTGTATCTGACTTGTTTCAGTCAACCTAATGTCTGTGAGAGCCGCCCAGAAGACTCACTCATCAGTATCTAATTTTTCTATTTCTTTATTCTTCAGTGAGTGATATCCCATGGAAATCTGCAGACCTAGTCTCCCAGTGAACTTCATTCAGTTATTTCCCCCCAGCCACCTCACTTTTTTCTGCATCTACTCAGCTGAGCATACGGTTGTCCATCTTTATGCTAGTAACAGAACTACGGAGACAATCACAAACTGATTTTCCCATGTTAAACCCACCTCACGTTTCTGGACAGAAGGCCACTGTATCTTTTTTCTATATGGCTGGGTCTGATTTATAAACAGGGCATCTGACTCAAGGGAATTCTCCCTGGGAACCTCGCTCTCTGTTTGGTTATTTCAGGAGAAGGACACTTTTAGTTATTTCCAAGCAATGGAGTACAGGTTAAACATGATCTAAGAATGGCTTTACAGAAAGAAATAAGTCACATATTGGATGACTAAATTCAGTCCAGAGGATGCAATTATGTTGTAAAACTATTCTGCTTCACTACAAGAGCTTGTCCATGGGTCTTTATCTCAAGTACCTGATATATATTATATATATATATATATATATATATATATATATATATATATATATATTAAAATGTTTTAATGGCTAAGGAAGAAGACAAATAGCAGGAGCCTTCTCCTGAATCTTGGACGTAACGACTGTCTACCTCTGTGCCTCTGATCCATCTCCTTGAGAACCTTTCCTTTGTCCCTACATACATCTATGTATTTTGGAGCCAACATGCCAATTTGAATATGACTCATTTGAAAAGACCCTGATGCTGGGAAAGATTGAGGGCAGGAGGAGAAGGGGATGACAGAGGGTGAGATGGCTGGATGGCATCACCGACTCAATGGACGTATGTGTGAGTGAACTCCGGGAGTTGGTGCTGGACAGGGAGGCCTGGTGTGCCGCAGTCCGTGGGGTCTCAAAGAGTTGGACACGACTGAGCAACTGAACTGAACTGATGCCAGTTTGGGGTACCAACTCCCCCATGATGTATAATTGCAATCTTATTCTTATTTATAAGGTTATCCAGCAGTCCAAACACCGAGAGGCAAGAATGTGTGGTGGATACTTGACCTTCGCTCGTATCTAACTTCCATATGATGAGGATGCGGTATAGAACGAAAGTGAAGTAGATCAGTCGTGTCTGACTCTTTGCGACCTCATGGACTGTAGCCCACCAGGCTCCTCTGTCCATGGGATTTTCCAGGCAAGAGTCCTGGAGTGGGTTGCCATGCCCTCCTCCAGGGGATCTTCCCTACCCAGGGACCAAACCTGGGTCTCCCGCATTGCTGGCAGACACCTTACCATCTGAACCACCTGGGAAGCTACCTGGGAAGGATGGAACAGATTTCCAAAATCACAGCAAGAGCCAGCTGCACCTGGGATGCACGATGCTTCCCGATCCCTGCATGCAGGGTTTCGTCCTCTTGAATTTAAATGTTCTACAGAGGGAAGCTGGCAGGCTTGGTGTAGGAGGCATTGGTTGTTTCCTGAGGGAGGCATTCAAAATAATACTGCAGGGCTGCCAACCCTGTGGCCTTTTCTGTTATTATGACAGGTGAGTGAGGGCTGTGAGGCTCATGTCAGAACAAGGGTTTAGGCGGCTCCAACTGGAACACACACACATTTTAAATACACTTGTTCCAACGTCACAGCCACTCAACCAAATTAAAAATCACCAAGTGTCACCAGCAAGATGGGCAGTACTTAAAGGACTGATGCATTGAAAGCTGGCGAATTTTTTATTTTTATATTTTTATAAAAAATAAATTTTTTATCTATATATCTTTATTTCCAGGGCGTCTCTGGTGGCTCAGACACTGAAGAAGGTGGGCTGTTTTTGACCCATCCTTCAGGATAGCCACTGTCTGCCCTCTTTCTCCTACCCGTGTTTTCTCTTTGACAGAAAAGTACTTTAAAGGACACAAAAAGCATTTAATTGGCTCCAAGAGAAATAGCAAACGTGAATCCAAAGGACTGAGGCACTGAAGTAAATTTTTCATTTCATATTACATGGATGAAAGCGCAATGCTTGCCACGGTTTTCACCTTTTAAAACAGATTTAAATATCCATCCAAACCTAAAGTGGTAAGGCTAAACCTAAGGAATACACCATTCTACATAAAATAACAGCAAGAGAAGGAAGAAAGAAGGAGGAGAAAGTTCTAGTGTCGTATCAGGAAATCCAATAAGAACTCAAGTGGATTCTGCCAGGTTTGGTGTTCAGTATGATCTTTTATGGGCTTCTCAGATAGTGCTAGGGGTAAAGACCCTGCCTGCCTGTGCAGGAGACATAAGAGCTGGGGGTTCAGTCTCGGGGTGGGGTAGATCCCCTGCAGGAGGGCATGGCAATCCACTCCAGCATTCTTGCCTGGGGAATCCCATGGACGCAGAAGCCTGGAGGGCTACAGTCCATGGGGGTCGCAGAGAGTCGGACAGGACCGGAGCGGCTTAGCACACAGGCACAGGATCTTTTATAATAAAGGAGAGAAGAGGTGTTTGCCTTCCACCGCTGGAGCAAGACCCTTCAGCAGTTAAAGTTCATCTGTGTAATTAAATCAACAGTAGTAAGAACCACCTCTCTGTGGAAAGGTCATACATCACGGCAAAAGGCAGAAATCTCAAGCTTGTAGAAGAGACGATAATTAATTGCCAAAACATGAGGTTAGCTCTAACACTCTGCCAGCGCAGTTAAGGACTCAGAAAGAATTCTGGGTGAGATTCTGAAGGAAACATTGACAGACCATGAGGGAACATTATTTATCAATGACAGCGTTTCTTCTATCCCTCTTCTTGCTTCGGAACTGATAGATTTTTACAAATCTAAGGGTTCTCTCATCTTACTGGTTTCTGGAAGAAAACGCTCCTCAGACGCACTAGTGTTGAAGAAGTCAGATGAAATAGGAGAATATACTCTTAAAACTTAAAGACATGAGTAATAAGCTGGTAAACGACATTAAGTTAAGCAGTGTGTAATAACTACTAATTAAAGCATTATGGAAAACATACAGTTTCTTGTTTAATATTGAAAGGCTATATTCTTAAAGTAATTTATGGCAACTAATTCAAGTTGTCCAGTGCTACAATTATTGGAAAACATCTGGTTATCTATCTTTAAACTCATCACTTAAGAAAGAGGGATCTCATGAGAAAGTTCCAGTGCAAATTACGCAAAATGCCGCAACTGTTCACATGTTTTAAGGTCTCCTGAAGAAACAAAGGAGGTTCAACATAGGGTATTAATAGAATATTATTATATTATATTAATTAATAATATTAATATACTGTAATTATATAGCATATTAATATTGATATAATAACATGAAATTATTTTAAAATGTGTATGTAGTTGCATTTTTTTTAAAGAAAATATTTCCAAGTCAAGAATTAGGTACCTAGTTATTGAATAAAAGAGAAAACTACAGAGGATTTAAGACAGAACAAAACAAATCCAAAAAAAAAAAAAAAACCCTTCTTCCTTAGAAACATATATTCTCAGCCAAATGGTACACAAAGAGAATGAAAGCAAACAACCCATTTCATATAGATGTTTTTGTTGCTGTCTAGTTGCTAAGTCGTGTCCGACTCTCTGCAACCCCATGGACTGTAGCCCATCAGGCTCCGCTGTCCATGGGATTTCTCAGGCAAGAATACTACAGTCTGTTGCTATTTCCTCCTCCAGGGGATCTTTCAAATCCAGGGATCGAATGCGTGTCCGCTGTTTGGCAGACAGATTTTTTTTTTTTACCACTCAGGCACTAGGGAAGCCCATATATATATATATATAGACATGAAATAAAGGACTAAGTGGTTTTCCAAATTAGGTACTCAGAATGTGGATTCCAAACGCTTTACAGGAGTATTTGCCCTTACGGAAGTAATATCCATGAAATTAAAGTGCTTGTATTTTTATTTTTGTTCTCAACCAAAGATTGACTCTTTTACTCACGATGAAGGATAATTGTCATTTAAGTGATCTTTAGGACACTGACAAAAACAATCCTCTGAATAACATAGTTTTAACTCTGTTCATCTAAATTACTGAATTAAGTAGGAGTAAAAAGTTATCTCAGCATTCCGTGGCTTATTAGTCCAACATGTGTAGGCCAGCCAAAGATTAAGTTACAATGTAATACAAGTCTACTGGGAAAAGCAAAAGATTTCTGAATGGCTTCCAAGCACAACCTTAAAGTGCTTTTTCATAGAACTCAATTCTATCTTCAATCACTTTTACTTTTCCACTTAAATGACTAGGATCCAACTATTAATTTCCTGGCAACACTGTGACTAAGCATTTCATTTGTATTCATTGTCCGCATCAGGGCAAAGTGCTTTTGTAGACTCCTCTGGCCAACCTCCCTGCCCCTTGAGTTCTCATCAATTTACCGGGAGTTTTACTGTTGGAGGCATATATTTATTTGCCTACCAACACAGTTGTTATTCAGCTGGAAGCAATGAATCTTACAAAATAAAGGGGTTCTCTACTAGCAACAACGATTTATATACAATGTGTCAATTTTAAAAAGAAAGCTTGTATTAAATTTTTAATAAAATATAATTTAGCATCAATGGCACCCCACTCCAGTACTCTTGCCTGGAAAATCCCACGGACTGAGGAGCCTGGTGGGCTGCAGTCCATGGGGTCGCTAAGAGTCGGACACGACTGAGTGACTTCAATTTCACTTTTCACTTTCCTGCATTGGAGAAGGAAATGGCAACCCACTCCAGTGTTCTTGCCTGGAGAATCCCAGGGACGGGGAGCCTGATGGGCTGCCGTCTATGGGGTCGCACAGAGTCGGACTCGACTGAAGCGACTTAGCAGCAGCAGCAGCGGCATACACCTAACTCCTGGAGGATGGCATGAAAACCCACTCTGGTATTCTTGCCTGGAGAATCCCCTTGGACAGAGAAATGTGGTGGGCTACAGTCCATGGGGTTGCAAAGAGTCAGACATGACTAAGGAAGTAAGGACTCATAGACCTAGCTGTATATGACATATATGTATGAATCAGTACATGTCACTTCACATACAATGTACATATGTGAGTGTACATGTATGTGCATATGTGTACACATGAACACATAATATACACATATGCATAACGCAGCTAACACAAGAGATCAAACACGTTAAGGAGAGAAATAAGATATTGGACTGCATGATACTGACAAAATTAAATATGTCAAGAAATACACAACAGGTATGTATATAAGAAGACCCTCCATCATTCATATCTTTCTAAGTTCCACATGGGTGCTAACCAAATTCTCAACTTTCCTTGGGAAACTCAGAGAGAACCTGGTCTCAGACAGAGAATACTGGCTCCTTCGCAAACACCGTGTGCATCTCCTGCTGCTGCTGCTGCTGCTGCTAAGTCGCTTCAGTCGTGTCCGACTCTGTGCGACCCCATAGACGGCAGCCCACCAGGCTCCCCGTCCCTGGGATTCTCCAGGCAAGAACACTGGAGTGGGTTGCCATTTCCTTCTCCAATGCATGTGCTAGTGTTATTAAACATGCCCAGATCTATATGCTTCTTCCTTTGCAAGCTGAGGTGGATCCTGACACATCTACAGAACAAGAGGCCAAGCATGGAAAACCACCTTCTGAAAATGGATAGGATCAGAACTCACCCTCCTGTGCGCTGGGTGTCATAAAAGGTTCTAGTAGTGAAGAATATATACTTATACACAGAGTACATCATGAGAAACGCTGGGCTGGATGAAGTACAAGCTGGAATCAAGACTGCCGGGAGAAACAGCAATAACCTCAGGTATGCTGATGACACCACTCGTATGGCAGAAAGCAAAGAAGAACTAAAGAGGCTCCTGATGAAAGTGAAAGAGAAGATGAAAAAGTTGGCTTAAAACTCAACATTCAGAAAACTAACATCATGGCATCTGGTCCCATCACTTCATGGCAAATAGATGGAGAAACAGTGGAAACAGTGAGAGACTATATTTTTGCAGGCCACAAAATCACTGCAGATGGTGACTGCAGCCATGAAATTAAAAGATGCTTGCTCCTTGGAAGAAAAGCTATGACCAACCTACACCTAAAACCTAGACCTAGTATTATTAAAAGGGTCTAGGTTAGTCCTAGACTAAAAAGCAGAGATATTACTTTGCCAATAAAGGTCCATGCAGTCAAGGCTATGGTATTTCCAGTGGTCGTGTATGGATGTGAGAGTTGGACTGTGAAGAAAGCTGAGCACCGAAGAACTGATACTTTTGAACTGTGGTGTGAACTGTGGTGTTAGAGAAGACTCTTGAGAGTCCCTTGGACTGTAAGCAGATGAAACCAGTCAATCCTAAAAGAAATTAGTCCTGAATCTTCCTTGGAAGGACTGATGCTGAAGCTGAAACTCCAGTACTTTGGCCACCTGATGTGAAGAACTGACTCACTGGAAAAGACCCTGATGCTGGGAAAGATAGAAGGCGGAAGGAGAAGGGGACAACAGAGGATGAGAGGGTTGGATGGCATCACTGACTCAGTGGACGTGAGTTTGAGTAAACTCTGGGAGTTGGTGAATGGACAGGGAGGCCTGGCGTGCTGCCGTCCATGGGGTGGCAAAGAGTTGGACATGACTGAGTGACTGAACTGAACTGAACAGACACTTGTAACAAATCCCAAAGTTGCCTTGTGTCCTTGTGGTTTAGTCTTGTGGTGAGAACACTCCCCATGAGATCTACCCTTGCAACAAATGTTTGCAGCGTACGGCATCGTCTTGTTTATCAGAAGTGTGCACAGGACACTTGGCCTCTAGGATATATTCATCCAGAGTAACTGGAACTTTGTTGTGACCCGTCCTCAGTCCTGCAGCCATCAGACATGGGCGAATCCTACTGGGCTCGGGCTCTCTGCCTCTGCGAGTGACCCTGTGAAGAGTCCACGTGTCAGGGAGACTGTACGGCACGTGCGTCTCCATCATCAGCTCGTTTCTCTGGGCGCAATGTCCCCTGGGGGCATTCGTGTTGTCAGACATGGCGGAATTTCCTTCTCTTTTATTTAAGGCTGGATGATATTTACACAGTGTGATCAACCTGTATGTGTGTCCTGTCACTTGCCTCTGTGCTCTGAGACCCGTCCTCACCCTCAGCTTTGCTCTGCCTGCAGGCGCCAGGCTCCCTTGCCAATCGTCATCTGTAATTCAACTCAGCGAGAGGAGGCCGAGGTAGAACGTAGGATAGGCAAAGGAGGTGAGAACCTGGGTAACTCCGATGCTTCTGCTCTCCAGGAAGCTCTGTCTCCATGCTCCCAATCTTAACACTTGGGTTCAGCACCTCGACTCCCTGGGGGGTGTGGAGGCTCATGCCTTGAAAGGCTCCCCCATTCCCAACAGGTCCTTCCAGCTCTCAGTGCTCTGGCAAACAGCTTCCAATATTTAACCCTCCTCTGCAGCTAGCCGGTGTACATCCTGTCTTTCTGAGTGGGTCAAGAATGACATACTCGAGAAACCACAATTGAAGGAGGCACATGCATCCCAGTGTTCATCGCAGCACTGCTTACAACAGCCAGGACATGGAAGCCATCTAGATGTCCATCAGCAGACGAATGGACAGGCAAGTTTTGGTACCTATACACAATGGAATATTACTCAGCTATTAAAAAGAATGCATTTGAATCAATTCTAATGAGGTGGATGAAACTAGAGCCTATTATACAGAGCGAAGTAAGTCAGAAAGAAAAACACCAATACAGTATATTAACGCATACTTATGGAATTTAGAAAGATGGTAATGATGACCCTACAAGCGAGACAGCGAAAGAGACACAGATGTACAGAACAGACTTTTGGACTCTGTGGGAGAAGGCGAGGGTGGGATGATCTGAGAGAATAGCATTGAGACATGTATACTACCATATGTGAAATAGATGGCCAGTCCAGGTTCGATGCATGAGACAGGGATGCTCGGGGCTGGTGCACTGGGATGACCCAGAGGGATGGGATGGGGAGGGAGGTCGGAGAGGGGGTTCGGGATGGGCACATGTACACCCGTGGTGGATTCATGTCGATGTTTGGCAAAAACCACTACAATATTGTAGTTAGCCTCCAATTAAAATAAATAAATAATTTTTTTTTTAAAAAAAGAATGATGTACTGAACACTTCTCTGGTGGTCCAGTGGCTAAGACACTGAGCTCCCGATGCAAGGCGCCAGGCTTTGATCCCTGGTAAGGGAACCAGAGGGGTTGCCCAGGAGGTACTCATGGTAAAGAACCTGCTCTGCCAATACGGGAGACCCAGGTTCGATCCCTGGGTGGGAAAGATCCCCTGGAGGAGAAAACGTCAACCCACTCTAGTGTTCTTGCCTGGAGAATCCCATGGACAGAGGAGCCTGGTGAGCTACAGTCTCTGGGGTCATAAAGAGTCGGACATGACTGAGCACACAAGAGAACTAGACCCCACATATCATATCTATAGATCCCATACGCTGCAACTAAGATGGAGAAGAAAACAAATAAAAATTTTTTAATGACATATTCTGAAAATTGCGGTTTTAATTGATGCAACTTTACAGAGTGGCTTGGCCACTGGCAGAACTTCCTATGTGCCGTGGAATCCAGCAACAACAATGAAAAGGACCCACGGTGTTCTGAGATCCTTTGTCTCTTACCCATGATAACCACTTGTCCAGCCCAATGACCTGTCAGTTGCAAGACAGTAAATACTTTTGTGTAAATAACGAACAACGTTAGTATCACAAACCCGTCACATGTATACACCTGGGGCCCTTTCTCCCTAGATTCAAGTCTCCACACAACCAAACAAAACAATGATGGTAACTTAGAAGCAATCCATTTTCGTTCAGAAAATATGGGTTACTGGCATTTTCAGAATTATGAGTTTCATTTAACATGAGGACTACTGTATTGCCAGAGATTAAATAATTCTTAAAAAGCTTTCCAATTTTCTAGTTAATTCATCTTTTGAAAGATGGATTCAACCTGTATTAGGTCTTAAGAACTGAAGTTTGATTAGATGATGCAAGTCAATTTCCCAACAAATACGAGTTAATGTCCTTAAGGAATTTATTGCGATACACAAAACGGAGTAGAATTTCGGGATGCCAAGTCCGATCTACATGAACGTTTCCACTTGTTTGTCAGAGTAATCACATCTTTCTCTTTAGAGCTTCGTAGATGTTCAAGGGATGCCCCCAACTCCCTCTCGCTTTCTTCTCGCTATAGACGCCAGCAAGGCTGATTTTATATCACCGAACTGGTCTCGCTGGCTTGTACACACATCTTTTCCAATAATTCAACACAAGTAAAGCCCTATATACCGTGATGCCGGAGGTGCACTGTTTATTTTTTACACATGAATTATATGAATTCTTCAGAAATGTGTTGTTTTGAAAACACAAAATTGGCCTAACTGGCAGAGAGCTCGATTTTATTTATTTACTTTTTGCCCATGCTGTACAGCATGTGAGATCCTAGTTCCCTGACCAGGGATTGAACCTGTGCCCCGCCCCCCTCCGCCCCCCTCCCCCTGCATTGGAAACACAGACTCTTAATCACTGGATCACCAGAGGAAGTCCCAAGAGCTCTGTTTTTAAATGTGTGAGTGTCGAAGAATTCAGTTTGGTTCTGGGACTCCAGAGTGGCACTTAACACTGTTATAAAGAAAACAAGTCACAACGTAAATTTAGAGGATGCTTTTTAATTTACACATTGTCTGTCCTCCACCTTAGGGTTTACAGATAAACAGCACTGAAGCCATTTGCAACCTTTCTGCCTTTCCATGGGATCCTCCAGGCAAGAAGAAAAGTCCTTGATGCTGGGAAAGACGGATGGCAAAAGAAAAAGGGGCAGCAGAGGATGAGATGGTTAGACAGCATCACCGACTTGATGGGCACAAGTTTGAGCAACTCCAGGAGACAGTGGAGGATGGAGGCGCCTGGTGCACTTCAGCCCATGTGTTCACAAAGAGTCAGACATGACTTAACGACTGAGCATCAGCAATCTGCCACGCCTGTCTTGGTTTTACATCTCTCACGAGCGAGTTAAATATTTGCAAGCACATCAAAGCTTAGTCACCTTTACGGGGCAGGAAAGCTCGGCCTCTACACTTGTGCCATGCAAAGTCTGCAACCGAAGCTGTTATTTACAGAACATGCCAGGAAGAAAGAAATTGGAACATGACACATTCTGAGGGGAAGAACCCAGTGAGCTCATTCATAAGAACTGAATCAGTTTGGAAAAGAGCAAATGTCACAGGTGTTGGTAGGTACTGCTGACATTGTTTTCTGAGTGCAATCATTCCTCAAAAACAATTCAGAAAAACAACAACAACAAAAAAAAACCTAAGAGTCGTGTCATGAAAACCTTGGAGCATAGATGACCCGTACAAGGCAGAAGAGTCAAACACGACTTAGAAATGAAACTACAAAATGAGGCTGCACTCCTCTGTAGATGGTTTTAGAACTTAACAGAGAGGTCTTCGGGACTGGCACAGCCTGCCTCGGTTCTCAGAAAAGGTCATCTGTCAGATGATCTCAGAACCCCTAAAATATGACCACGGGCCTCAACTCTCGCTTCTGTAAATTCATATTATTTTGGATTTCACCTGACATTTCTACATAATCCTTCTTGGACCTCACTGTAGTATACTCGTCCTTTGCCAGATCTGAAACTTTTCATTTTCATCCTAGAACAGGTTTCTTCAAACCCACTCTCACGGAGCAGTTCAATTGGACGCTTTCAGGTATCATGTAAAAACCGACAACTTTCTTTTCTAGAAATCATACCAGATAGGCACCAGACACACCACTCTCTCCTTAGATCTGATATCTGGAACACTTAATACACTTGTGTCTTGCAGACACAGCAAAGAGCTGGCCTGATAATGTCTCTCTTAGTAAGTATTCCTGCTTCATGGATATTTATTTTTATAAGTGATGTCAGATTGCTTTTGCCACTTTTTTTTTTTTTTTGCTTTAAAAGGTTTGTGTTTCTGTTTTATTGAAGTCGTTTCTTCTTTTGAGTTGTGTGTACTAACCTCTTTGTTCTCTTCTGCCCTTCCTGACCTTTAGATAATTACTATATTATATTCTTAAGCTCTTTGTCTCTTTTTCTCTTCTCTTGGGTTGGCCAAAAGGTCCGTTTGAGTTTTTTGGTAAGAGCTTAAAAGGCAAATGAACTTTTTGGCCAATCCAGTATTTTCATTTAATTTTATGTGCTTTGTTAAATTATCAGCTTGAGTCTCTTTTAAATTCACTTAGGAGTTACTTTTTTTTATAGATTCAAAATTGTACTCAATTTGTTCAAGTGAAAAATAAAATGGCAACTCTTTATTCTTATGAAGGATGAAGAAATTAACTTCTGTTAATTGGAAAGTCTCACTGTAAACCCTTTTCACACAATTTTGCTGGTTTTTATACAGTGTTGTTTCTCTTTGGAGGTAAAACAAATAAATCCCTTACCATATAGCTATGGCCTATAATTAGTTTCAGTAAAGACTTATTTTACGGTTGTAACACGCACTGACTAGGATATTGGTTCATTATCAAGATGAACCAACACATATGTAACTCAAAGTATTAAGGCTTTCAGAAAAAAATGAAGTGAAGACTTGCTTAAATGAGATCATGATAAGACCAAAGTATGGCCAGCAACAATTCATAAAACAGAACAATTACATATACGTAATTTTTATAAAAAGTATCCAGGTAAATATATTACCTGAGATTTCACTTCTGTAATAACTCTCAGTAAGTATTTTTCTTAAATAAGAGCAAACTATCCGAGCAAAAGTTTCAGTATTTTCTTATAAACTACTAACCAATGCCGTTAAGTAAACTCACATTTGAATCATGTTTCTTTGTGATTTACAGGTTCTCTCAGAAAACAAAGAAAGAAATAAATACACTGTGCAAACTATAGAGGCACAGCTGTTACAGAGCCCAGACACTTAAAGTGTAAGGGATAAAATGTCTTTTCTAGAAATCTGAATTTGTCTTGCTTAAATATATAATAATCCCTTAGTAACCTTTACAAGCCACTCAAATAGGTGCTCAATTAAAGCTGAATAAAACCCATACTCTAATTCCTTATCTTCACAATTATTCAAAACACAGCATTCTTTTCAAAAGAATTCAAATAGAATTGAATTTTCAATTAGAATTGAATTTGCTATGGCACCTCACTCCAGTACTCTTGCCTGGAAAATCCCACGGATGGAGGAGCCTGGTGGGCTGCAGTCCATGGGGTCACTGAGTCGGACATGACTGAGTGACTTCGTTTTCACCTTTCGCTTTCATGCATTGGAGAAGGAAATGGCAACTCACTCCAGTGTTCTTGCCTGGAGAATCCCAGGGACAGGAGAGCCTCATGGGCTGCCGTCTATGGGGTCGCACAGAGTCGGACATGACTGAAATGACTTAGCAATTGAATTTTCAAATAGAATTCAAAAGAATTCTATTTCAAAAAATATGTCAAACTAGTAAAGTGGAAAACTTTTTATCAACTCCAAAGAAAGTTTTCATTTTGATAAAACAGCAGGATCTGGTCGAAACAGACACACTGGTATCTATTAGAAAGGTTAATCAACTAAAGAAACAAAAAATTAACTCAGCAATAATAAAAGTCCCATTATGATTAGTTTCTGAAGCTGTCATGTGTTTCTCTTGACCATTATAATAATGGCATTTACTTTCTTGAGTTTTTATAAGGGACTTAATTAGAGATTTGGGGGATTATTAAGTGTAGGCTTAATTGATTGTTGCTGCTGCTGCTACTGCTGCTAAGTCGCTTCAGTCGTGTCCAACTCTGTGCGACCCCATAGACGGCAGCCCACCAGGATCCCCCATCCCTGGGATTCTCCAGGCAAGAACACTGGAGTGGGTTGCCATTTCCTTCTCCAATGCAAGAAAGTGAAAAGTGAAAGTGAAGTCGCTCAGTCCTTTCCGACCCTCAGCGACCCCTTGGACTGCAGCCCACCAGGCTCCTCCGTCCATGGGATTTTCCAGGCAAGAGCACTGGAGTGGGGTGCCATTGCCTTCTCCAACTGACTGTTAGATCCCTATTTTTAAAAATCATTTATGCAACTTCTGATACATGTTTCTCCTTTCTTTGTCCTGATTTCAAAAGTCCTGGCGTGATCCTTATTTACAATTATTTAATTGTTTAGAGTGCCCATTGTCCTTGTCAAAGATAATTACACTGGTGGGTGTATATCCAAAGAAACCAAAATCACCAATTTGAAAGGACATACACACCTTAATGTTCACACCAGCATTGTTTATAACAGCCAAGTCATTTAAACAACCCAAATGTCCATTAACAGATGAATGGATAAAGATGTTGTACATATATACAGCGGAATAATACTTAGCCACAGAAAATGAAATTTTGCCATCTGCAACAACATGGATGGACTTATTTGCATCGTCAAATAAGTCAGAGAAAGACAAATAGTGAATCACATCACTTATTTGTGAAATCTAACATATATACAACAAACTTGTGAATATAACAAGACAGAGACACTCGCTAGATACAGAAAGCACATAGTGGTTACCTGTGGCTTGGAGGGAAGTGGGGAGGGGTTAAAAGGTGCAAACTATCAGGTATAAAATAAGCTACATGGCAGGATACCCTGCACAACATTCAGAATATTGCCAATATTTTATAATAACTATAAACAGAGTATAACCTTAAAAAACTGTGAGTTTGTACACCTATATCTTCTATAATACTGCGCAGAAACTATACTTGAATTGAGGTAACTGAATAAACATTAAAATAACTCCACGGTGTTGGACTGAAACCAAAACAACCACACACAGATTATTCATGGAATGATAGACTTGGTTCTCTCTCTGTTCTAAGTGCTCACCCACAACGCATGGTAACACTTTTTTTAGGACCAGGAGTCTTCCGAATTGATGGCAAGTGAGTATCATTCCATTTTACAGACATTGACAATTAGCAAGAGCATATGCAACCGTGAAAACAAAGGCTTGCAGATGAGGTGCAGGCCCCGAAGCTTTCAGGGTTACAGAAACTCACACTGGTGCATGAGTGTGAAACCACACACAGACACAAGCACTCGTGACCTTTGTGGGGTCACCAAACGTTTCAGCAACAGCATCTCCACCTTATATTCCGAAACACCAGGAGATACCAGAATCCTCAAGGCGAACAAAGAAACTGCAGAAAACAGACTAGATTCCTTGTTGCCTCTGACCTTCAGCAGTCACTTAATCCTACTGGAAAAACACAACAGATACACATCACAATTCATCTACGCCTGTCCCCGGTGGAGAGAGAGACCAGGCCATCGGACTCACATCCTGAAACACACTTGACCAAGAATGAGACTCACAGCTCAGAGCCAACACACGCAGTGGCTTTTCATGAAATTTAAAGATGCACCTGAAGAATGGGGCCAGGAGATTCAAGGGGCACAAATCTGCGTCAGGAGCAATTGGAAGGTATGACCCTGCTTGGTGACCTTTAAAGCGGGTCATGACCAACCTATGCACAAACCTACTTCGTCTTCATTTCTCTCTCTCCCCCTGACATCATCCAGGTTAACCAATCTCCAACATCACAGTCATAAGTCTACAACCAGCTTTCACGGCAAAACCAGTTTTGAAACCCCTGTTAGGCTCCACCTCTCTTTAAGGCTGCTGCTACTGCCACTTCTAAGTCGCTTCAGTCGTGTCCCACTCTGTGCAACCCCACAGACGGCAGCCCACCAGGCACCCCCGTCCCTGGGATTCTCCAGGCAAGAACACTGGAGTGGGTTGCCATGTCCTTCCCCAACTCTGTGTAAGAACACTGCCCCATTTTGGTTACTCATGAACCAAATCGCCTTGAACCAAGGTACACAGGTCACCTGCACACAGTGTCTATCACGGAGGCTTTCGGGCTACTTACCCCAGCTGATCTTCCAGGACCATATATGTTCAGATGTCACGACACCCCCATACTTGACTTCAGCACTGACAATGCTGCCAGAAATTCGGGGTCAGAAGCCCACTGGCCAATTTGCTCCCTAGATGGGAAAGGAGGGAAACATGAGGATTAGGTAAAACACACACCAGTTCAGTTCAGTCATGTCCAACTCTTTGCAACCCCATGAATCGCAGCAGGCCAGGCCTCCCTGTCCATCACCAACTCCTGGAGTTCACTCAGACTCACATCCATCGAGTCCGTGATGCCATCCAGCCATCTCATCCTCAGTCGTCCCCTTCTCCTCCTGCCCCCAATCCCTCCCAGCATCAGAGTCTTTTCCAATGAGTCAACTCTTTGCATGAGGTGGCCAAAATACTGGAGCTTCTGCTTGAGCATCATTCCATCCAAGGAAATCCCAGGGCTGATGTCCTTCAGAATGGACTGGTTGGATCTCCTTGCAGTCCAAGGGACTCTCAAGAGTCTTCTCCAACACCACAGTTCAAAAGCATCAATTCTTCGGCACTCAGCCTTCTTCATAGTCCAACACATAGCCTTGAAGAAAACTCTTGAGAGTCCCTTGGACTGCAAGGAGCTCCAACCCGTCCATCCTAAAGGAAATTAGTCCTGAATATTCCTTAGAAGGACTGATGTTGAAGCTGAAGCTCCAATACTTTGGCCACCTGATGCAAAGAACTGACTCCTTGGAAAAGACCCTGATGCTGGGAAAGATTGAAGGCAGGAGGAGAAGGGACGACAGAGGATGAGATGGTTGGATGGCATCACCCACTCAATGGACATGGGTTTGGGTAGACTCCAGCAGTTGATGATGGACAGGGAGGCCTGGTGTGCTGCAGTCCATGGGGTTGCAAAGAGGTGGACACGACTGAGCAACTGAACTGAACTGACACAGCCTTGTAAAAGAAAAAAATAAAAGATTGGTAAAACAGAATGAAGGTTTTGGGTTTAATCTGAGTGGGATTATAAGTATTTGAGAGGTGGATACCAATGATTTGGGAGCAGCAGGATAAGGCAAATAAGCAGATTGCTTAAGAGTAGCGTTTCATAACATAATACAAAAAAAAAAAAAAGAAAAGAAAAATGATCCACTTTGGAACCCAATTATGTCAACTAATACTTATCTCAAATAAAATATTCAGATTATTTTGGGGGAAAAAAAGGTAGCTAGTCATACTCCAGTAGAATATGGTGGTATTTGGACAAAGGTCGTAGCCACGGATGAGGTGAACAGCAGTCTGATTCAGGTTCTGTTTTGATGGCAGACCTATCAGAAATGGTTGAGAATTAATGATAAAATATTGGAGTTTCCCCCCACCCAGTTTTTATTTATTTTTTAACTGAAGGATAACTGCTTTATAGAGTTTTGTTGTTTTCTGTCAAACATCAACATAAATCAGCCATAGGTATTAAAATATTGTTTAAATGTGGGCAACCAAGGTGAATAGTTGGGCCAAGTCACATAATAGAGCAATCTAGGGGAAATCAGTGGAGAAGGCAATGGCACCCCACTCCACTAATCTTGCCTGGAAAATCCCAAGGATGGAGGAGCCTGGAAGGCTGCAGTCCATGGGGTCTCTGAGGGTCAGACAGGACTGAGAGACTTCATTTTTCACTTTTCACTTTCATGCATTGGAGAAGGAAATGGCAACCCACTCCAGTGTTCTTGCCTGGAGAATCCCAGGGACAGGGGAGCCTGGTGGGCTGCCATCTATGGGGTTGCACAGAGTGGGACACGACTGAAGCGATTTAGCAGCAGCAGCAGCAGCAGCAGCAGCAGCAGGGGAAATCAAACTGGGTTTCCATGCATCTTGCTTAAGATGTTTATCTGATGGACTTCCCTGGCGGGGAACTTAACCCAAGAAGTGGGTAAGACTCCACGCTCTCAGTACAGGGGGCCTGGGTTTGCTCCTTGGTCAGGGAAGTTCCACAGGTTGTGCAGAATCCTCCCCCCTCCCAAAAAAAGTGTATTTGATATCTACTGGGAGACACATCCTTTAAAGTGTCACACCTCATAAAGGGCTGTTCTGAAGAAAAGGACAGGAATTAAGGGATGAAGGGAAAAGGAAAATATTGTGGAGGGAATGACTGAATTGCATCTTTGATGAATACTCTTGCTTCTTCCATTCCAACTCATCTAGAATCTTCTAGAATCTTCCAGATCCTTCTCCCCTATGAGAAGGATCCTATGGTAATACTAGTCTAAACATGTGAGCTTAGTCACTCAGTCGCTTCTGACTGTTGCAACACTACGGACCATAGCCCACAAGGCTGCTCTGTCAAGAATCTATGGGATGCTCTAGGCAAGAATACTGGAGCGGGTTCCCTTTTCCTCCTCCAGGGGATCTTCCTGACTCGGGAACTGAATCCACATCTCCTGCATTGCAGGCAGATTCTTTACCATCTGAGCCACCAGGGAAGTCCAACATAGGTAGCAGTAATTTCTCAGCCTCACAAAAAATGGGAGACATGTGTTGTTGCTGGTACAGCTTTGCCAAGATGTCGCCACCATCCAGCTTCTTTTAACAACCTGGTCTTTCAGCTTAGGGTTCATCCCTCATTCAAATTTAGATGGAGCTTTCTTTTTCCCTGATTTTTATTATAGGTTTCAGAAAGGACAGTCTGGTAACTGGTAAGTTTGCTCCTTGCTCTCTCTATATAAATCTTAGTCTTTTAAATATATGCAAACGGAAGTTAATAGCCTTCTGGGGAATGTGTGTGATTTTTACTTCATGTTTCCTTAACTCGGATAGATTCCTTGGAAGACTCCCTAGAAAAGGAAATGGCAACCGACTCCAGTATTCTTGCCTGGAGAATTCCATGGACAGAGGAGCCTGGCAGGGTACACTCTATGGGGTCACAAAGAGTTGGATACGACTGAGGAATTAACACTTTACTTTTTTAATAACTCAAGTAGAGAAGAATAAAGAAGCCCATTTCCAGCTAAATCCTAAGGCTCATCAGTTACTATACATAGCCACAGGAAATTAAAATGTTCCCCTCCCCTTCTCTCTAGAAATATCAAGATTTAATGAATTATCCTCTACCTCAAGGATTTTCACTATCACATTTACTACGCGTGCTGCTGGTCATCTTCGCCCGGAGCAGAAATCATGTTTCACTACTGGCCTTCCTAAGAGCATTTTCCCGGAACTTGTAATACCAGGGGTTTTACTCTGAAACATGAGCAAATGAAACGTTACTGCTCTGTGATGACAGCGACCTTAAAGATAATAAGAAGATGAAAGTCGCAACTCAACTCCAATGGAAGATCCACCCAAGCTTGAAGTTTCACGGCCTGGGGCCTAAATCAGTTCTCAGGGTCTGTCCTGCGGGAACACTAAACTCCCTTTTGGGGCTTCCCTGGTGGCTCAGATGGCAAGGAATCTGCCTGCACCACAGGACACCCGGGTTCGATCCCTGGACCGGAAAGATCCCTTGGAAAAGGGAATGTCAACCCACTCCAGTATTCTTGCCTGGAGAATCCCATGGACAGAGGAGCCTGGTGGGTTACAGCCCATGGGGTCACAACAAGTCAGACGTGACTGACGGACCGAACAACAAAAATTCCCTTTCACCTCCCAAGATAAGTTTCTATGAAAAACTGCAGTGCTAGGATAGGGTCTCTCTCCAGGAACCCGCAGGTGAGGCTGCTGCACCCAGCACTCTGAGCTCCTCCCAGCGTGGACCACACCCTGCGCAGAACAGAACTGGCAACCCATAGACAGAGGAGCCTGGTGGGCTACAGTCTGCCGGGTCACAAAGAGTCGGACGGGATGTAGCAACTAAACAACAAAAACAAACTCCCTTTCACCTCCCAGGATAAGAAAATGCCATGGATAACTGCAGTGCTACGATTGGGGCTTCCTCCAAGAACCCCAAGAGATGCTCACAAAAGCATCACTCTGAGCTCCAGCCGGCATGGACCACACCTGCTGTTGAACAGAGCTCACACAACAAACTGCCACCGGGATCAGGGCCGAGGAAAATCTACGGGGAGACTGCTGACAATCACTGAGAACCTGCTGCTGCTGCTGCTGCTGCTGCTGCTAAGTCGCTTCAGTCGTGTCCCACTCTGTGTGACCCCATAGACAGCAGCCCACCAGGCTCCCCTGTCCCTGGGATTCTCCAGGCAAGAACACTGGAGTGGGTTGCCATTTCCTTCTCCAATGCGTGAACGTGAAAAGGGAAAGTGAAGTTGCTCAGTCGTGTCCGACTCTTAGCGACCCCATGGACTGCAGAGTCCCTTTAATGCTTCACACTCTGACAAGAATTCCACAACCTGATCTCAATGTATTATAAAATCTCCAGGTTTGCACACTTGAAGCTACAGGTAAATAAACAGCTGGTTTTAGCCAGAGAAAAGGCCAGGGAGAAGTGAATTATATTAATACGCTTACCATTTGTGACTGTCTAGAAGTAGCATACTCAGCACTGGTGGAGGGACTTCACTGGGAGTCCAGTGGTTAATATTTCAACTTCCAATGTAGGGGTGTAGAGGTTTGATCTCTGGTCAGGGAACTAAGATCCCACATGCTTCCAGGCCAAAACACCAGAACATAAAACACAGCCAATATTTTAGCAAATTAAATAAAGACTTTTAAAATGGTGCACATTAAAAAAAAATTCTAAAAAGTTATGTGGAAAATAGGATCAGATCATATGTGCATCCTAAATGCGTCTTCAATGGTCAAGGTTGTTCAAAGACCTCTTGGAAGTTTTTTAAAATAAGTTGCAGTTTCTTTTTTTTTTTTCCTGCATAGAAGATAAGTTTGGAGAAAGTGAAAAAAGAAAACAAAGATTTTTCAAGCTTTAAGCCTTGGTAAGTTTATCTAGTATATGTGCATTAATTTTGTTTCATTTACGGAGGAAAGAAGGGAGCCAGTATAAGGAGTGTTCTCTTGGAATGCCAGAACACACAGACACACATACACACACACACAACAGGATTAAACAGCTTGTATCACCAAAGAGAGAGAGGGTAAAGCTGGTCTTCAGAGCAACCCCAGAGTGGGAGTATCCCTTCCACTGAAGCTTTTGAGGTTTTTTTCTTACATTTTCAAGAAACCTTGAGGATGTGTCTGGCAGGCTTCACTTTCTGCTCTAGAGAGGTTCTTACCTTGGAGAATAAGGCTATTTAAACGCTTAAGAGTCTCAACAAGTCACAACTGTTTGGACTCTGTAAAGTTTACAAAAGAAGGAACCGTGGAAAAGGGTTTTGTTAACTTGTCTCAAGTACAACGACTTGAAAGCTGATAACTCTAGTTTTATTTCCTGAACTGAAAGTCACCAGGCTCTGGGGTGTTCTTTAGGTCAAACAGGAGAGTTGCCTGCATTTCAAATCATTCCCTCTCCTTCACTTTCTTCTCAGAGATTCACATGTTTGGTCCTCACTCACCTTTCACCTTCTGGTGATTTATTCATGCTTTTGGATATGGATCTTTTCTTCTATCCACTCCTCTATCTCCCAATGTACAATTCCTTTTCAGAAAACTGTGTGGCCTGCCCCCTCACCAAAAAAAAAAAAAAATTAAAAACAGAACTGCAAAATGCTACAGCAGCCTACTTCTGTGTATTTGTCTGAAGTGAAGAAAAGTTCTATGTCAAAGAGATATCTGCACACTTCATCGCATCTTTCCTCGCAACCACCAAGAGGTGGAAACAACCCAAGTTTACATTAAGAGGTGAATGGATGAAGAAAATATAAGAATATTATTCAGCTGGTAAAAATGAGAAAATCCTGATATTTGTGACAACATATATTGTGTATGAGGGTTGCTGCTGCTGCTACTAAGCTGCTGCAAGAACACTGAGTGGGTTGCCATTTCTCCAACGCATGAAAGTGAAAAGAAAGTGAACTGTCCGCGAAACCCCATGGACTGCAGCCCACCAGGCTCCTCCGTCCATGGGATTTTCCAGGCAAGAGCACTGCAGTGGGTTGCCGTTGCCTTCTCCAATGCATGAAAGCGAAAAGTGAAAGGGAAGTCGCTCAGTCGTGTCCGACTCTTAGCAATCCCATGGACTGCAGCCCACCAGGCTCCTCCGTCCATGGGATTTTCCAGGCAAGAGCACTGCAGTGGGGTGCCATTGCCTTCTCCAATTACGAGAGTATATTATGCTAAAAGTTAGAGAAAGACAAATACTAATGATTTCACTTAAATATGGAATCTAAAAAAGAAGCTAACAAACTCATGGGAAAAAAAGAAATCAACGTTGTGGTTCCCAGAGGCAGAGTGTAGGTGGTGGGGGAATTGTATAAAGGTGGTCAAAAGAGATAAACTTTCAGCTACAAGATAAATAAATAATGGAGATATAACACACAACATGATCACCACAGCAAAGCTGCATAACAATATATGAGACTTGCCAAGAGAGTAAATCCTAAAAGTTCTCAAGTAATTATGAGATTAAAACCACAAGTCATTATACTGTTAGACTTAAACATACAGTATCTACACTTAAACTTAAGCAGTATCTAAACGTATACAGTACCGTATGTCAACCATATCTCAATAAACCTGGAAGAAAAAATTCTCGTCATGTCCTATAGGTTTGTTATCATCATACAGGTAGCATAACTAAAAATTTCCAAGCTATCTCTTAAACTGAGGGTACAAATGATGCCTCTACTTTTTCCTTTTTCTTTTTAAATTTTCAAGTGACTGAGAAAAGTCTTATACTTGCTGGTTAAAAATAAAGATGGTGTAAGTGGAGTAAAAACACATATGCAAGCATATATCATCTACACTGTGCCTTCAAATCTTTACATAGCAGGAACATTCAAACATTCCCCGTTTCAAGTTGTAGAAACTTTATGGCTTGAAACCAAAACAAACAGGGCAAAAAGTGAAGGTTGGTTCAGCAGTAATAAATATAGTAATTATGTACGTTTTGTAGTGCATAATGCCAAGCATGAAAATGCCTCTTAAATCTTTTAGAAGCTTTGAAAAAGAAAGTAATTTCCAAAACTATCCAAATATGGAGAATGCATATATATGGAATCAAGAATAATAGAATAGATGATTCTATGTGTAAAAGAGAATGAGAGACACAGATGTAGAGAACCTAAGTATGGACACCAAGTTGTTGGAGGGTGTAGGATGATTTAGGAGACTGATTGACATGTTTACAGTAGCACTAAATGGTAAAGAACCCGTCTGCCAATGCAGGGAACGTAAGAGACGTCGGTTCGGTTCCTGGGTTGGGAAGATCCCCTGGAGGAGGGCATGGCCACCCACCCCAGCATTTCTTGCCTGGGGGATCCCATGGACAGAGGAGCCTGGCAGGCTACAGTCTATGGGGGTCACAAAGAATCAAACATGGCTGAGTGACTTCACACACAATTAGATCAAGGAGACAATAAACCCTCTTTGAAGGAAGACCGCACTATCCCAAGGCAAACTTTGTTTCTCAAAATTATTTTAAACAATGCCAACATTAAAACAATGTGCCAGTGTAACAGAAGCTAACACTGCTGTAAAGCACTTTCCCTTTTCACTTTCATGCATTGGAGAAGGAAATGGCAACCCACTCCAGCGTTCTTGCCTGGAGAATCCCAGGGACAGGGGAGCCTCATGGGCTGCCGTCTATGGGGTCACACAGAGTCGGACATGACTGCAGCAACTTAGCAGCAGCAGCAAAGCAACTCTACACCAGTAAAAATTAAAAAAAAAAAAAAACAACATTGCAAATATACAAGGAAACACTAACGAATAGCTGAAAACCAAGATAAATGTGGAGAGACCAAAAAAACCCCAAAAAACCAACATATCAAAAAGAAAACCCCAACAACGCAAATAACTGTAACCAGTCCAACTATTATAGATATCGGAATAGGAGTTTTGCATGCCCGTCATTACCATCTTCACTAGGTGCCCAAGGTCAGCATCACCAGTAATAAGACATCACCATGACGAATGAGAGGACACCCTGAGGATCCAGTATCACTGCTACTGTATTTCTGCCCCAAAAAAGCACACCAACTTGAGGCACATTTGACAAAACAACTGATGAGTATTACCGAAAAGTGTGAAGATCTTAAATAAACAAGAAAGACGGAAGACCATTACAGACGACAAGAGGCTGAAAAGCAAAGTTAAATGCACATTGGTAACCTGGATTGCAACACTCTTCACAGCAGCCGAGACATGGGAGCGACCTACATGTCCATCAACAGGGGAATGAATAAAGACGATGTGGTATGTATACACCATGGACTATTACTCAGCCGCGAGAAAGAATGGAAGAATGCCATTTGCAGCAACCTGGATGGACCCTGAAATGGTCCTACCCAGTGAGATAAGTCAGGCAGAGGAAGACATGCATAATATTATATCGCTTATGCATGGAAACTTAAAGAAATGATACCAATGAACTTACCTACAAAACAGACTCACCGATGCAGAAAACAAACTTCTGATAACCAAAGGGGAAGCGGGGAGGAAGAAATTATGATTTGGGGATTGGCCGACGTAAAACTACTACATTTGAAATACATAAAACAACAAGGACCTACCATAAGCACAGGGAACATATTCAATGTCCCGTAATAAACCAGAATGGAACAGAACTTGAAAACTATAATATACATGCGATACTATAATTATATATGTTTGCTCAGCTGCTAAGTCATGCCAGACTCGGAGACCCCATGGACTGTAGCCCCCCAGCCTCCTCTGATCCCCTGTAGTGGGTTGCCATTCTCTCCTCCAGGGGATCTTCCCCACCCAGGGATCAAACCCATATCTCCTGTGCTTCTTGCATTGCTAGCAGACTCTTTACCCACTGAGTCCTTGGGAAAACCATAACTGAATCATTTTGCTGTGTACCACAAGCTAACACAATACTGTAAATCAAGTATTTAAATTAAAAAAAAAAAAAACAGGGAAAAAAAGTTTTGTTTTTTCACTGCTGCTGCTGCTGCTGCTAAGTCGCTTCAGTCATGTCCGATTCTGTGCGACCCCTGGGATTCTCCAGGCAAGAATACTGGAGTAGGTTGCCATTTCCTTCTCCAGTGCAGGAAAATGAAAAGTGAAGTGAAGTCGCTCAGTCGTGTCCGACTCTCAGCGACCCCACGGACTGCAGCCCACCAGGTTCCTCCATCCATAGGATTTTCCAGGCAAGAGAACTGGAGTGGGGTGCCATTGCCTTCTCCTAGATGCCATTAAATCATGAAAGTACGAGCTACTAAATAGAGATAATCGCAATAATGTCGAATATTAGATATTCCCAACAAAGTGCTCATCTCTAGCATTTAAAACATTGTCTTACATAAATTATAAAAAGACAGCCTACTTAATTAAAAAAAAAAAAACCAGACACTTTGCTTAGTAGGATATCAAAATGCCATTCTTAAGTCATCTGTGTAATGTACATGAAAACCATACACAGACCTCTCCCAGAGTAACTGAAAGTATAAAGCTGATGATCTCAAGCACTGGCAATAATGCTCTGGAGTAAATGAAATCTCTCCCGAGCTGATGTTTAACACTACAATTGGAATAGTCAGTTAAGACTATTTTAGCAGCATCAGCAGAGTTCAAAATAAGCATATCTTATAACCCAGGCTCAGTCTCTGTGGAAAAGCCGGCTTAAAACTCAACATTCAGAAAATTAAGATCATGGCATCTGGTCCCATCACTTTATGGCAAATATATGGGGAAACAAAGGAAACAGTGACAGACTTTATTTTCTTGGGCTCCAAAATCACTGCAGATGGTGACTGCAGCCATGAAATTAAAAGATGGTTGCTCTTTGGAAGAAAAGCTATGACCAACCTAGATAGCATATTAAAAAGCAGAGACATTACTTTGTCAATAACGGTCCATCTAATCAAAGCTATTGTTTTTTCAGTAGTCATGTATGGATGTGAGAGTTGGACTATAAAGAAAGCTGAGCACTGAAGAATTGATGCTTTTGAACGGTGGTGTTGGAGAAGACTCTTGAGAGTCCCTTGGACTGCAAGGAGATCCAACCAGTGCCTCATAAAGGAGATCAGTCCTGGGTATTCATTGGAAGGACTGATGCTGAAGCTCAAACTCCAATATTTTGGCCACCTGATGAGAAGAGCTGACTCATTTGAAAAGACTCTGATGCTGGGAAAAATTGAGGGCAGGAGGAGAAGGGGACGACCGAGGATGAGATGGTTGGATGGCACCACAGACTCAATGGACATGGGTCTGGGTGGACTCTGGGAGTTGGTGATGGACAGGGAGGCCTGGCATGCTACAGTCCAAAGTCCTGGAGTTTGCAGTCCAACTCACAAAGAGTTGGGCACGACTGAGCAACTGAACTGAACTGATAACCCAGGCATTGTATTCTTACATAGATAAACCTGTAGATGTACAATTAAAAGACACTTGCTCCTTGGAAGGAAAACTATGACAAAATTAGGCAATGTATTTAAAAGCAGAGACATTACTTTGCTGACAAAGCTCTGTATAGTCAAAGCTATGGTTTGTCCAGTAGTCCTGTACAGATGTGAGAGAACTGGACCATAAAGAAGGCTGAGTGCTGAAGAACTGAAGCTTTAACTGGTGCTGGAGAAGATTCTTGAGAGTTCCCTGGACAACAAAGAGATCAATTCAGTCCATCCTAAAGGAAACCAACCCTGACTGTTCGTCGGAAGGACTGGTGCTGAAGTTGAAGCTCCAATACTTTGGCCACCTATGTGAAGAGCTGACTCACTTGAAAAGATCCTGATGCTGGGAAAGACTGAAGGCAGGAGGAGAAGGGGACGACAGAGGATGAGATGGTTAGACAGTATCACCGACTCACTGGACATGAATTTGAGCAAACTCCAGGAGAGAGTGGAGGACAGGGGAACCTGGCATGCTGGAGTCCATGGGATTGCAAAGAGTTGGACACAAGTTAGTGACTGAACAAAGATAGCATGCAGGTATCTGTAAATATTCCTGTAGGTTAAAATTTTAACTTGTCTTGTTTTACATGTAAATGTAAACAATGTTTTACCTGTAAACATGTTTTACATGTTTGTGTGTAAACACAAACTTATTGAAAAGAGTGACAGTGCACACATGTTCTTAATAAAGAAACATATCCTTTCAATGAAAATTACCTCCAGCCTATCCAATGAAGAAATAATACCTTATAGAAGTACTATCTGAGTTCCGTGCCAGTTAATTAGCATTGACCAATAACAGAATGGTCTTCCCTGGTGGCTCAGATGGTAAAGAATCTGCTGGGTGGGGAAGATCCTTTGGAGGAGGGCATGGCAACCCACTCCAGGATTCTTGCCTGGAGAATCCCATGGACAGAGGAGCCTGGTGGTCTACAGTCCATGGAGTCGCAAAGAGTTGGACATAACTGAGTGACTAACACGCACACACAATAACACAATAATGGTGACAATTAACAAAGTCAAGTACATCTTCTCCCAGAGCTTCAGTGGGAAAAAAAAAATCAGAGTGGAAAAGACAAAATAATTATAAGTCTGAATATACAGTGCATACAAATTTAGATCCAGCAGCAATTAAAAGGAAAAAAACCAGAAATAAATGAATAACTGCAAGGTTACCAGTAATTTAAACAAGTGGAGATCAGCATACCCATTTTGCAAATTGCATCATTTAATAATATCATTGTATTCTAATTGCATACATATAGCCTCAGATCCCAGAAGGATACCCACCAGGGACAGGAGATGAAAACGGGACCTTTCCAAAATTATATTTTCTTTAATCATTAAAACATTAATAAAGCTACTTGAAGATGGCCACTCTCATTTGAATTAGACTGCATTAGACATTCATTAAACATTTGGAGGAATGTGTAAATAGATTAAGTAAAACCCACATTATAATTGCGAAGATAATAACTCTAATGTTCCAACCGTCACTTCTAAAACACACTCACGGCCGTTCGCACCTAAAAAAGATTAAATGTTCAGTTATCCATTCGGCAATGACTGTACGAAAGGTAATAGAAAATGACTTCCTTCTATTTAGTAACATTTTGCTATTTGGTTTTAAGGGGTATTGGGTTTTCTTTAGAGCGCTCACCTTAGCAAGAAGCAATTATGTAAATATCTCTGCATTATGGCTGTGGTCCTTCCATCACCCTTATTCTAAACAGAAATGACCAATTTAAAAAAGCAAAGGTTTAAAACATTTCACGGACTCCAAGATGAGTATTCAGGGGCCAGTGGAGCTGAGAAGAAACGGTGATTAAGTTAAGTAACTATATACTTTGAGAAGTCACTATAATACAAGCTTTTTCCAAAGAAATTAACATCACAACGTACATTTGTGAAAATTTGTGTATTAAATCACCTGTCACCCACCCCCTCCCCATTGTTTGGGGTCATTTTTTAGTATTTCCACAGAAGAAAATAAATATAAAAAAAAGAAAAGAAAATACAGAGACGCCATTATTTTAAAAATAAAATGTAGAGTACAACCTTAATTAAGAGTTATTAAGTATTGCTATTGTTTCTACTTATATCACTTTGTCCCCACTGTCTGAAAATCATTCAAATATGCAAAATATCGGGCTTCCCAGGTGGCGTTAGCAGTAAAGAACCTGCCTCAAAGGCAGGACACACAAGAGGTCCAGGTTCGATCCCTGGGTGGGGAAGATCCCCTGGAGAAGGAAATGGCAACCCACTCCAGTATTCTTGCCTGGAGAAACCAGTGGACAAAGGAGGAGCCTGGTGGGCTCCAGTCCATACAGTTGCAGAGAGCTGGACACAACTGAGCAACTCAGTACGCATGCATGCAAACTATGATTGTTTTCCCATACCTTCCTCAATTTTAATCCAAGGGAAAGAAAAGTGCTTTCTTTCACTCTCAAGTTTCCAAGACAGTAAAAAATACCAGTAAGTACGTAGCTGAAATGTGGCAACCTAATTTTAATCATGCCTTGCCTTCACAAATGTTTTCTTCGTGAAAGTGAAATTAGTTCAGTCGTGTCTGACTCTGCAACCCCATGGACTATAAAATCCATGGAATTCTCCAGACCAGAATACTGGAGTGGGTAGCCTTTCCTTTCTCCAGGGAATCTTCCCAACCTAGAGATTGAACCCAGGTCTCCCACATTGCAGGTGAATTCTTTACGAGTTGATCCACCAGGGAAGCCCAAGAATACTGGAGCGGGTAGCCTAGCCCTTCTCCAGGGGATCTTCCTGACCCAGGAATCGAACCGGGGTCTCCTGCATTGCAGGCAGATTCTTTACCAACTGAGCTATCAGAGAAACCCTTTCTTATCAAAATGTCCAACATTTCTTTTACTTTTGCCGCAATGATGTTCTGAAAGACATAACACGGGAGAGATCCAAGTACATGAAGAACACCCTCAACGTGTTGGCAAGTCAGCTTCAGAGAATGGGGGAGGATACTATTTCTCTACAGTGATTTTTTAAATTTCATTTTATTGAAACTTTACTGGAGCATAATTGCTTTCCAACGTTGTGTTGGTTTCCGTTGTGTAACTTCGTACACACGTATCCCCTACCTCTAGAGCCCTGCATCCCGCCCCATGCCATCATCTGCAGAGAGAGTTTATTCCATGCCTTCAGTCAAGGAAGAGTGTGGAGCCATCTCTGATGTCTGAGTTGTGCAGTGACTTGATGTAATTTCACAAATAAAAGTCATCTGAAGGAGAAAAGCTGGCTTACTTTCTTCTATCGCCATCTTTTCTCTACTTGGTTTTCCTTCTGCTTCCAGGTGCCCACCTCAGAGATATTTAACCCATCCTCAGAGCTTCTACCCACGTCATCACACACAAGTGCACGCATGCTAAGTCACTTCAGTCTTGTCCGACTCTTTGGGACCCCCATGGACTGTAGCCCGCCAGCCTCCTCTGTCCATGGGATTCTCCAGGCAAGAATACAGGAGTGGGTTGCCATGCCCTTCTCCAGGGGATCTTCCCGACATAGGGATCGAACCTGCATCTCCTGCCTTGGCAGGTGGAAATTCTTTACCACTAAGCCACCAGTGAAGCCCATTTGGTTAAGTCACTCCCTTTCGCCTCTCCACTAGTTATCATTAACAGTCAATATAAACTGGAAAAATGCTGAAGAAATTTAGTATGGTGGTTCCTTATCCTGCCATAACTGGTAGCAATCAAAGACCCCTCAAACTGCACCCTCCAAGTTCAGTGTTTAAAAATTAGGAATTACCCTGAAGAAATTAAAAGTCAATTTTTGGTTATCAGGGGGAAATGAGTGTGGAATAAATTACAAGATTGAGACTCACATATATGTTATCTGACGTTCAGTCACTAAGTCATATCCGACTCTTTGCGACACCATGGACTGCAGCACACAAGGCTTTCCTGTCCATCACCAGCTCCTGAAGCTTGCTCAAACTCAAGTCCATTGAGTCGGTGGTGCCATCCAACCATCTCATCCTCTGTTGCCCCCTTCTCCTCTTGCCGTCAACCTTTCCCAGCAGCAGGCTCTTTTCCATTGAGTCAGCTCTTCACTTCAGGTGGCCAAAGTATTAGAGCTTCAGCTTCAGTATTATTTTTAGCTTCCTAAAATTATGCTTTTTTGGCAAGGTTTGAGATTGATTCGTAATATGACATCAATGTTTAGACTCCTGTCAGTCTTGCAGAATCCGCGTGAGAAAAACAGCTAGATAGATGGTTTAGGAGAGTTGATGTTATTAAGAAACAGGATTAATTTCAGTAGGAAGAAAATTTCTAAACAGCCAGCACACTAGGGAATTATCACACAAGATGAGAAATCTCTCATAACAGGAAAAAGTTTATTTTTCATTCAAACTCCCAATAACACTAGATACCAATAATTATGATTCCAAATTAAAGTCCAAATGACTAATATATTTGAAAACCAGTTTTGGTGGACTTATTAGTTCAAATTCCAAGTAAAACTGGGATATGTATTTCAAATTTAAATTTCAAAATCCAAATAACCCAGTGATCAAGCACTGACTGACTTACTCTAATTCCAAATAACATCAGTGTACTTACTGCATAAATTAAAATGTTAATTAATTATTCCAAATAATTCTAGGGGGCTCTGGTGGCAAAGAAGCCAGCTGTCGATGCAGGAGATGTGAGAGACGGGGTTTGATCCCTGGGTCAGGAAGATCCACCGGAGAAGGGAATAGCAACCCACTGCAACAATCTGGCCTGGAGAATCCTATGGACAGAGGAGCCGGGTAGGCTACAGTCCATGAGGTCGAAAAGAGTTAACTGAAGCGACTTAGCATGCATGCAATAATTCTAGTGTTTATTTCAATTTCCAATTCAAATTTCAAAATTGAAATAACACTAAGAATAAATATGGGAACAGTTATTATTTTCAATTCTAGATATCACTAGCATACTTATTAACTTAGAATGATTCTAATTTCTATTTCTATCTTAATTTATCCGTAACAAATACTAATGCACTTATTAGCATAAACAGCAAATAGGATTTCGAGTCTTATTAATTCAAATTCCAATTCTAGTTCTGAAATATAAGCTGCATTGGTATCCAGCACGGCAACAACTATTAGTTCCAATTTTAAATAATAGTGGTGTAATTATTACTTCTTATTTCAATTAAAATCCAGAAATTAATATCTCATAACATATACTGTGGCACTTATTAGTTCAGATTCCAAATAACACTGATAGATGACTGTGTTCCATTTCATTTCTATTTTCAGCCTTTCAATATCTCCTCTAACAATCACGGGCACACATATCATTTCCGATAACAAGGAACACGGTGTTCTAGGTGTTTCATTGCCAACTTCAAAGAACAGATGCTTACACAGTTAAACTCCATGCTGGGAAAGTTGATCTCTCGGACTTCCCTGGTGGTTAAGAAAACCGCCTGCTCGGGTGGGTAACTCGGGTTCAATGCCTGGTCAGGGAAAATCCCACGTGCCACAAAGCAACGGAGCTCATGCACAACTGTTGAAATAAACCAGCATGTTGGAGCTCCTGAAGCCCGTGTGCCTAGAGCCGGTGCTCCACACCCGGAGGAGCCAGCACAATAAGTCTGCTCGCCACAGCTAGAGAGCAGCGTCCGCTCTCTGCAACTAGAGAAAGCCCCCGTGCAGCAACAAAGACCCAGCACCATCAAAAATAAACAATTTTTTTTCTTTAAAAGTTACGTTTAAGTTCAAATTCCAAAGGTGATCAATTTGCATATGAACTCATCTCTCAGTTCCCATTCTAAAATGCAAACAAAACTGACAAGCTTGGATGCACTTATCAGTTGACATTTCAGGTAACATTGATGTATTTATTCCACCCTATGCTCCAATGCAGGTAACACGGATGTATTTGGAAATGGCAACCCCCTCCAGTGTTCTTGCCTGGAGAATCCCAGGGCTGGTGGAGCCTGGTGGGCTGCCATCTATGGGGTCGCACAGAGTCAGACACGACTGAAGCGACTTAGCAGCAGCAGCAGCATGCTCCAATGCAGGTAATGCTGATACATTTATTCCATCCTATGCTCCAATGCAGGTGACTTCCATGACAACCTGGGGCTCACTTTTAGCAGAAGTGCCACTTGGATTCCAAAGTGTAAATAAACCTGACCACAAGCATAGGTGCACCGATAAGGCTGAAATTCCAATTAAAACTGGGGTGTGCTAATTAATTAATATGTCAATTGGTGTGCAAGCTGGTGCTTTAGTTGGGTCCCACTATTTACGACTCTATGGATGGTAGCCCACCAGGCAATTGCCAGGTTACCATTCCCTTCTCCAGGGGATCTTCCCAACTCAGGGATTGAACCCAGATCTCCTGCATTACAGGCAGATTCTTTACCTTGAGCCACCAGGGTAGCCCATATTTTGATAAACCCTTTTGAATTACTGTCATCCTGTCAAACTATTTTAACTTGCTCAACCATGCGATGACTGAAACCTCACATTATACCTTTTAGGTTGCTCATCTGGTAAAGAATCTGCCTGCAATACAGGAGACCTGGGTTCCATCCCTGGGTCAGAAAGATCCCCTGGAGAAGGGAATGGCTACCCACTCCAGTATTCTGGCCTGGAGAATCCCATGGACTGTATAGTCCATGGGGTCACAAAGAGTTGGACACGACTTTCAAATCAAGGAAAATGCTCTAAAAACTCTGTGGGGTACAGTAGATCTTTAGAACACAAGACATCTTTTTTTAATGTTTATTTTTATTTGGCTGTGCCTGGTCTTAGCTGTGGGCAAGTGGGTCTTTACTTGCAGCATGTGGGATCCAGTTCCCTGACCAGGGATCGAGCCTGGGACCTCTGCACTGGGAGCTTTAGTCAGCCACTGGACCACCTGGGACGTGCCTTAGACTTCACGCATCACCAAAAGCTTGTACATCCTGGACTAACATCTCCCCAGCCTCTTCTTCCCCCAGCCCCTGTGACCCACTATGCTACTCTCTGTTCTATGAGACTGAGTATTCCAGATTCCTTATACAAATGGTACCATGCAGTATTTGCCCTTCTTTGTCTGGCTTATTTCAATACGTTGCTAAGACAGTAGATCCTAATCGTTCTTATCACAAAAATAACAATAATGATAACAAAATAACAAGAATGATATAACTTTTGCAAGAGATGGAAACATTCATGGCGTAGGTTGTGGGTTCACAGGTATATGTTATACTCGTCTCCCAGCTCATCAAGTTGTATATATTGAATACATAGAGGCTTTTGTATGTCAATCATATGTGCATTAAAATGGTTTTAAAAGATACTAAAGAAACTCTAAACTGTTGAACAGGTATGTTTCAAGCAAACAAACACCTCTAGGTATAATGTGAGGTTTCAGTCATTGCATGGTTGAGCAAGTTAAAGGTTAAACAGAGGTATGCTTCAAGCAAACAAACACCTCTCAACTATTTCTAATAGTTCACCTTCATTGCATAATTCTTTAAGTTTTCTTTTATGGGGCTTCCCGGATGATGCCAGTGATAAAAATAACTCACTTGCTAATGCAGGAGATGTTAAGAGATGCAGGTTCTATCCCTTGATCAGGAAGATCTCCCGGGGGAGGAAACGGCAACCAAAGTGTTCAACAGGCATGCGTCAATCAAACAAAAACCGCTCAATTAGTTCTAATATTTCACCTTCATCCCTTCATCATTTGTTTTCTTATACAGACCAAAAAATATACATATATTAATAAAAACATATTGGGTTGCAACTAGCGATATTCATCCTAAGTAAAGTCAGAAAGGCGAATACCATTTGATACCAGTTCCATGGGGCATCAAAAATATGACACCGATAAACCTAGCCAGAGAAGAGAAACAAACTCAGAGACACAGAGAATCCTTGCTGTCAAGGGGAAGGGGGGAGGGAAAGGGAAGGACTTGGGAGTCTGTAATTAGCAGTTGTAGACTACTGCATATAGGATGGATAAGCAACAAGGTCCTACCGTACAGCTCAGGGAACTCCATTCAATATCCGGTGATAAACCATCATGGAAAAAAAATATAAGAAAGAATGTATGTATGTATAACGGAATCACTTTACTATATAGCAGCGATTAACATAAGGCTGTAAGTCAACTATACTTTAATAGAAAATAGATTAAAAAAAAACACAACCCCATACTGTATATATAAAGAAATATGAGAAAGTAACATTTTCTCATTCTGTGCAGGCGCTCTACGCACATGCAAAAATAAATACCTGCAGGCTTATTCCTATGGAGATACATTATATCAAGAAAAGGTTACTCAAACATAACTGTGAGATTGAAATATTTCTATATAGAGTCAAAAATTCAGTCTAATTCAAAAGATAGGGATATTTCTTCCAGGTAAGGTGGTGAATTAGTCTCTTGGGCAGTTTGGGGCAAAAATTTAAATTAAAAAAAAATTTTTTTAAATTAAAATAATTACTGAATGTATGTTTAGAACTTCTCTGGGAGACCAGAAAACTGAACAAAACAAGTTTAAAATCATACTCATAAAAAATAAAAATAAAAAAAATAAAATAAAATCATACCCATAGCTGATTCATGTCAATGTATGGCAAAAACCAATACAATCTTGTAAAAATTAGCCTCCAATTAAAATTAAAATAAGTTAATTAAGTTTTCAAAAACCTAAAAAAATCAAATCAAATAATTATAAATGAAAGTATGTATCACGTTAGAGAAATTTTGATGTCTTATTCAAAAGTCAATCATGGGTACTTATAAAGAACAAAATAATCTAGGGGACAATTCTATTTACATGTATTTCTAATCTGTTTTCAATGTTCCCAGTTGCATCCCTCTAATTTTCCTGTAATAAAGCACACTCATACTGTAGTAATTACTTTGAGTTAATTTCCTTTCATTTATAAGCAAATGAAGCTAATTTAAAATTAAAATTCAAACGATAAGCTTTTCACTTGATTTAAATTAATAAAAATAATTGACCTGAAGGTTTATGAAATTATTCTACCTGGAGCATTTTCTACTGAGAATCCATGCAGACATAATTTTCCTAAGGTCTAGGAGAGGAGTTGCAAGCAGATTCAGTCTAATTTACATCCAGAAAAGATGTCTGTGTAGTCCATTTTTCCCCTTTTCTCCTTCTTTCCGTGAGCTGCTGGCTAGGTTATCGCAGTCTTAAGGGAACCTGGCCACTGAGCAATGCTTAGGAATCAGCATGCACGTTCAGTTACTCAGTTGTGTCTGACTCTTTGTGACCCCGTGGACTCTAGTCTACCAGGCACCTCTGTCCATGGGATTCTCCAGAAAAGAATACTGGAGTGGGTTGCCATGCCCTCTTCCAGGGGATCTTCCCCACCCAGGAATCAAACCCATGTCTCTTGTGTCTCCTGCATTGGCAGACGGGTTCTTTACCAACTGCACCACCTAGGAGTCAGCAGAACCTTTATAGAGATTTTTTTTTTTTTGGCCTGTCAGTTTGTAATTTAGGTAAAAACTCGGCTATTATGTAAACCCTCTAAGGACAGAAGAGGGGTGAGAATACGGCCATGAGTTATGTGCATACTGAAATGAATATTTCACGAGCAGAGCTGTGATGGATGCTACCCTTGCCAATTTCTATTTCCAGTGTTCCCTTTCTTTTCTAAGAAGAATAATAAAACATGTCACCCAACTTCACTAATTGGTATCATTGCTTCCAGCACTGTGATTCATGTCTGCTGTTCAAAAGCTACCGAGTGGAGCTGGACTTGGTATTAAATTGTCAAAGAATTACCCACAGAAGCTTTCCAAACTCTTGCAGTTGTGAAGGCAGCATGCTTTATTCAAACTCCGTTCAGACAAATCATTTCACATACTGTCTATATTTTGACTCAATTTCCTTGCAACAACAAGAATAAGAAGGTAAAAATAAACACAGCGTCTTTAACATACTTGAAAAGTGTTGTCTTGCCTTGGGAAGGAGACAAAAATAATGAAATCTTCATGCTGAAAAAATGTATGACCCTTGGGTGAAACTTAGCAATATAGGGAATATGAGTGAGCCATTCGTTTGAGGGGGATAACAGCTACTTTTTCTTCAATAGGGCTTCCCTGTTAGCTCAGCTGGTAAAGAACCGGCCTGCAATGCAGGATACCTGGGTTCAGTCCCGGGGTTGGGAAGATGCCCTGGACAATGGAAAGGCTACCCCCGCCAGGATTCTTGGGCTTCCCTCGTGGCTCAGCTGTAAGAATCCACCTGCAATGGGGGAGACCTGGGTTCAATCCCTGGGTTGGGAAGATCCACTGGAGAAGGGAAAGGCTACACACTCCAGGATTCTGGCCTGGAGAATTCCTGTATAGTCCCTGGGGTCGCAAAGAGTTGGACACGACTGAGCGCCTTTCGCTTTCACCATCCGTATGCAATGGACATGAACTTGAGCAAACTCTGGGAGATAGTGAAGGACAGAGAAGCCTGGGGTGCTGCAATCCATAGGGTCACAGTGAGCATGACACAGATTACCAACTGAGCAACAGTATACTCCAAAACGCCTGGGGTCCTCATAAGAAGAGGAGGTCAACACACAGACACACACAGGGCAAACCACGTGGGCACACAGAGAGCGGATGGCTGTCGACACGCCCAGGAGAGAGGCCTCAGGAGGAACCAGCCCCTGCCTGCACCTGGATGTCAGAATTCCAGCCTCCAGGACCAGAAGGGAATAAATATCTGTTGCTTAAGACCCCCAGTCTATGGCCCTTGTCACATCAGACAAAGACACTACTAACAAGGGTTATCGCCCATGGCAAACACTGGACTTCCAGAAGTTTCCATCTCCACCCGCATCAAGGTAGTGACGAATCCGGGACACGGAGAAAATCAAAACCGTAAAGCTCAACATTGATGCAGAGGGGCGGAAAGCTGTCAGGATGATAAAGACATAAGGTGGGCGCGGCTACCACAGAGTCAATGTCTATTAGACCCTGTTGCTAACTGAGACAGCGAATGAACAAAAGGAAGAGATGAGATGGATACAGTTGCCGACACAATAGCTGCATTCCGAGGGCCAGGTGTCTGCGTTTGGTTCATTTGTTTCTCGGGAGAGATAAAAGAGCTTGCATCTGAATGGCAGTCGCAACTGAAGTCTCCACCAGATGAATTTCAGTCTCGATCCCTGTCACTTTGCACAAGCGCCTGGGTTCTGCAGAGGACAGACATCATAACAAGCAAAAAGAACCACCACCTGCGGCCGAAAACATGGGCTGCCTCTCAGAACACCGATTATCATCTTCTTTTCGTTTCCTTTCCTAAAAGAAAGACCCAAAAGCTGTAGCTGCTACATTGTTTTCTGGACAATCCTCTATGCAGATGGCAACCTTTTAAGTTCTTCCAAATAAATGCACTTGCCTGAGAGATAAAGCCAAAGCTGATGCCAGGTGATAAGACAGGCAGGCATGAGGTGTCAATGGTACCCATACAGATGATAGCTGAAGTGGCAGGATTTGAATGAAGAACTTAAAAAAAAAAAAAAAACATTTATTTGGCTGCACCAGGTCTTAGTTGAGGCTTGTGGGAGTTAAGTGAAGAAGAACTAAAGAGCCTCTTGATGAAAGTGAAAGAGGAGAGTGAAAAAGTTGGCTTAAAGCTCAACATTCAGAAAAGGAAGATCATGGCATCTGGTCCCATCACTTCATGACAAATAGATAAACAGTGGAAACACTGGCAGACATTATTTTCTTGGGCTCCAAAATCACTGCAGATGGTGATTGCAGCCATGAAATTAAAAGACACTTGCTCCTTGGAAGGAAAGTTATGACCAAACTAGACAGCATATTAAAAAGCAGAGATATCACTTTGCCGACAAAGATCCATCTAGTCAAGGCTATGGTTTTTCCTGTGGTCATGTATGGATGTGAGAGTTGGACTATAAAGAAAGCTGAGTGCCGAAGAATTGATGCTTTTGAAATGTGGTTGGAGAAGACTCTTGAGAGTCCCTTGGACTGCAAGGAAATCCAACCAGTACATCTTAAAGGAGATCAGTTCTGGGTGATCATTGGAAGGACTGATGTTGAAGCTGAAACTCCAACATACTGGTGACCTCATGCGAAGAGTTGACTCATTGGAAAAAGACTCTGATGCTGGGAGGGATTGGGGGCAGTAGGAGAAGGGGATGACAGAGGATGAGATGGCTGGATGGCATCACTGACTCGATGGACGTGAGTCTGAGTGAACTCTGGCAGTTGGTGATGGACAGGGAGGCCTGGTGTGCTGTGGTTCATGGGGTCGCAAAGAGTCAGACACGACTGAGCGACTGAACTGAACTGAACTGAGCGACTGAGCTGAACTGAACTGTGGGAGTTAATTGCAACATGCAGAATGTTTAGTGTTGGCATGCAAACTCTTAGTGGTGGCATGCAAACATCAATTGCAATATGTGGGATATAGTTCCCTGACGAAGGGACAATTCCTGCATTGCAGGGCAGGAATAGAGAGACAGGCCTAAAGCACAGACTTTGTAGACAGACATATATACACCGCCATGTGTAACATAGATAGCTGGTGGGAAGCTTCTCTATAGCCCACGGAGCTCAGCTTGGTGCTCTGTGATGACCTAGGGGGTGGGGAGAGAGGTAGGGAGGCTCAGGAGGGAGGGGATAGAGGCATACATATGGCTGATCGTGTTGTGGTGGAGCAGAAAGCAACACAACACTATAAAGCAATTTCACTCCAATTAAAAGAAATTAAACTGTGCTGGGTCTTTGCCACCAGAGAAGGCAATGGCACCCCACTCCAGTACTCTTGCCTGGAAAATCCCATGGACGGAGGAGCCTGGTGGGCTGCAGTCCATGGGGTCGCTAACAATCGGACACGACTGAGCAACTTCACTTTCACTTTTCACTTTTCACTTTTCACTTTCAGGCATTGGAGAAGGAAATGGCAACCCACTCCAGTGTTCTTGCCTGGAGAATCCCAGGGATGGTAGAGCCTGGTGGACTGCTGTCTATGGGGTTGCACAGAGTCGGACACGACTGAAGCAACTTAGCAGTAGCAGGTATTCTTAGTGATTCTTCCCTATTGCATTATCAAATGAGTCTTTGCCAGGGTCGTGAGGACCCCCAAGGTCTGTCACGATGTATTCAGTTCAGTTCAGTTCAGTCGCTCAGTCATGTTGGACTCTTTGCAACTCCATGAATCGCAGCAGGCCAGGCCTCCCTGTCCATCACCAACTCCCGAAGTTCACTCAGACTCACATCCATTGAGTCAGTGATACCATCCAGCCATCTCATCCTCTGTCATCCCCTTCTCCTCCTGCCCCCAATCCCTCCCAGCATCAGAGTCTTTTCCAGTGAGTCAACTCTTCACATCAGGTGGCCAAAATACAGGAATTTCAGGTTTAGCATCATTCCTTCCAGAGAAATCCCAGGGTTGATCTCCTTCAGAATGGACTGGTTGGATCTCCTTGCAGTCCACGGGACTCTCAAGAGTCTTCTCCAACACCACAGCTCAAACGCATCGATTCTTCCATGCTCAGCTTTCTTCACAGTCCAACTCTCACATCCATACATGACCACTGGAAAAACCATAGCCTTGACTAGATGGACCTTAGTTGGCAAAGTAATGTCTCGGCTTTTCAATATACTATCCAGGTTGGTCATAACTTTCCTTCCAAGGAGTAAGCGTCTTTTAATTTCATGGCTGCAGTCACCAACTGCAGTGATTTTGGAGCCCCCAAAAATAAAGTCTGACACCGTTTCTCCACTTATTTCCCATGAAGTGATGGGACCAGATGCCATGATCTTCCTTTTCTGAATGTTGAGCTTAAAGCCAACTTTTTCACTCTCCTCTTTCACTTTCGTCAAGAGGCTTTTTAGTTCCTCTTCACTTCCTGCCATAAGGGTGGTGTTATCTGCATATCTGAGGTTATTGATATTTCTCCCAGCAATCTTGGTTCCAGCTTGTGTTTCTTCCAGTCCAGCGTTTCTCATGATGGACTCTGCATAGAAGCTAAATAAGCAGGGTGACAATATACAGCCTTTATGTACTCCTTTTCCTATTTTTAACCAGTCTGTTGTTCCATGTCCAGTTCTAACTGTTGCTTCCTGACCTGCATATAGGTTTCTCAAGAGGCAGGTCAGGTGGTCTGGTATTCCCATCTCTTTCAGAATTTTCCACAGTTTATTGTGACCCACACAGTCAAAGGCTTTGGCATAGTCAATAAAGCAGAAATAGATGTTTTTTAGGAACTGTCTTGCTTTTTTGATGATCCAGCAGATGTTGGCAATTTGATCTCTGGTTCTTCTGCCTTTTCTAAAACCAGCTTGAACATCATGGAAAAGAAATGCAAAAAAGCAAAATGGCTGTCTGGGGAGGACTTACAAATACCTGTGAAAAGAAGAGAGGCAAAAAGCAAAGGAGAAGAGGAAAGATTTAAGCATCTGAATGCAGAGTTCCAAAGAATAGCAAGGAGAGATAAGAATGCCCTTATCAGTGATCAATGCAAAGAAATAGAGGAAAAGAACAGAATGGGAAAGACTAGAGATCTCTTCAAGAGAATTAGAGATACCAAGGAAACATTTCATGCAAAGATGGGCTCGATAAAGGACAGAAATGATATGCACCTAACAGAAGCAGAAGATATTAAGAAGAGGTGGCAAGAATACACAGAACTGTACAAAAGGATCTTCATGACCCAGATAATCACGATGGTGTGATCACTCATCTAGAGCCAGACATCTTGGAATGTGAAGTCATGTGGGCCTTAGAAAGCATCACTAGGAACAAAGCTAGTGGAGGTGATGGAATTCCAGCTGAGCTATTTCAAATCCTGAAAGATGATGCTGTGAAAGTGATGCACTCAATATGCCAGCAAATTTGGAAAACTCAGCAGTGGCCACAGGACTCGAAAAGGTCAGCTTTCATTCCAATTCCAAAGAAAGGCAATGCCAAAGAATGCTCAAACTACCGCATAATCATCTCACATGCTAGTAAAGTAATGCTCAAAATTCTCCAAGCCAGGCTTCAGCATTATGGTCATCTCCGAACCTTTTTATGCCAAGCAAACTCGGGATGGTATAGACTCAACTGACATCCAGTATCTCTAGCGATGGGTAGGAGGGATATTGTCCGCTTGAAAGTGAGTTTCTGTAGAAATGATTTAGCTTGAAAAATGTATATTTCCTGGGCCTCCCCGGTGGTCTACAGTAGCCTGGTGGGCTACAGTCGATGGGGTCACAAAGACTAAGGTACTAAGCATACATACGTTTCACTGACAGGTCACTTGACAAGTGCTTAATCTCGAGGACACAACTGAATCGTGGTAATGGACAACATATGGACACAGCCATCTCCCTAAATGTATGTATGCCCCTGGTCTACAACAATCATATCTGAGGAAGCCGGATATCATTTCCAGGCAAAAGCTGCGGGAAGAAAAGGCAAAGCAGGATGCTGTATAATTTGAGGGTATGTAGGTATTTATGATAACATCTTCTTGCCCTTCATAGGAATTTCACAGACTGTGACTCAAACACAGATTGGAAGGACTTTCCTGGTGGTTAAGTGGTCCAGTGGTTAAGAATCCACGTTATGGTGGATTCAGCAAAGACCCAGTGCACTCAAAAATTAATCTCCTAAACATGTTTAAAAAATAATTTTTAAAAGCACAGACTGGAAGACTAATTTTTAATTCTGTCATTTTCCCGCTCATCTGTACCTAACATTCACAGCGATACAGGCAAATAACACCCTCAAGTAAACAGGTACTCTTTCCTCTTCCATTTTTGACACTGATATTTATCTGTATTCTCTCACGGACAAAGGCACCCATTACTGCAAAGTGAAGATAGCGTGCCATCAGATGACTTTCAGCAAGTTGGTGGAAAAATAAAATATTGCTAATTATATAGACAGCATATACTTTTCCCATGAAATGAAACCCCAAATGACTGCCTACCATCCAGTTAATGAAAATCCAAAGGGAAAATAAAAAATAAAAACAGATGCTGAAAGTTATGCCTTATAAATTTCAATCATTACCCAACTGTTACCCTTCATTAGAAGTGGCCTTTGACATGTGAGCAGAAAACCTTTCATGAAATTTTAAATTGAGTTCTCCAGTAAAATGAATCCTGTAATTTGAACATTGCCATCAACCTGGAACGACTTCTATCTCGTGGTTTACATACATCTGTTTGTCACTGGGTTGCCATGGATGCTGAATTTGATATTATTGACATGTATGTCCCCAAGCAGGGTAAACTCTCATTATATGGTCACTTGTAGGTGATGTTTAATTAAAAATCCTACTTAGTTCAAATCACTTAAGATACTTCAGTTCAGTTCAGTTCAGTCGCACAGTGCTGTCTGACTCTTTGTGACCCCATGAGTTTCAGCTTTAGCATCATTCCTTCCAAAAGAACACCCAGGGCTGATCTCCTTTATAATGGACTGGTTGGATCTCCTTGCAGTCCAAGGGACTCTCAGGAGTCTTCTCCAACACCACAGTTCAAAAGCATCCATTCTTTGCACTCAGCTTTCTCTATAATCCAACTCTCACATCCATACATGACCACTGGAAAAACCATAGCCTTGACTAGACAGACCTTTGTTGGCAAAGTAATATGTTTGCTTTTCAATATACTCTCTAGGTTGGTCATAACTTTCCTTCCAAGGAGTAAGTGTCTTTTAATTTCATGGCTGTAACCACCATCTGCAGTGATTTGGGAGCCCAAAAAATAAAATCTGACACTGTTTCCACTGTTTCCCCGTCTATTTGCCATGAAGTGACGGGACCAGATGCCATGATCTTCGTTTTCTTAATGTTGAGCATTAAGCCAACTTTTTCACTCTCCTCTTTCACTTTCTGCCATAAGGGTGATGTCATCTGCCTATCTGAGGTTATTGATATTTCTCCCAACAATCTTGATGCCAGCTTGTGCTTCTTCCAGCCCAGCGTTTCTCATGATGTACTCTGCATATAAGTTAAACAAGCAGGGTGACAATATACAGCCTTGACGTAGTCCTTTTCCTATTTGGAACCAGTCTGTTGTTCCATGTCCAGTTCTAACTGTTGCTTCCTGACCTGCATATAGGTTTCTCAAGAGGCAGGTCAGGTGGTCTGGTATTCCCATCTCTTCCAGAATTTTCCACAGTTTATTGTGATCCACACAGTCAAAGTCTTTGGCATAGTCAATAAAGCAGAAATAAGATGTTTTTCTGGAACTCTCTTGCTTTTCCCATGATCCAGCGAATGTTGGCAATTTGATCTCTGGTTCCTCTGCCTTTTCTAAAACCAGCTTGAACATCAGGATGTTCACAGTTCACATACTGCTGAAGCCTGGCTTGGAGAATTTTGAGCATTATTTTACTAACGTGTGAGATGAGTACAATTGTGCAGTAGTTTGAGCATTCTTTGGCATTGCCTTTCTTTGGAATTGGAATGAAAACTGACCTTTTCCAGTCCTGTGGCCACTGCTGAGTTTTCCAAATTTGCAACAATTTCACAGCATCATCTTTCAGGATTTGAAACAACTCAACTGGAAGTCCATCACTTCCACTAGCTTTGTTCATAGTGATGCTTTCTAAGGCCCACTTGACTTCACATTCCAGGATGTCTGGCTCTAGATGAGTGATCACACCATCATGATTATCTGGGTTTTAAAGATCTTTTTTGTACAGTTCTTCCGTGTATTCTTGCCACCTCTTCTTAATATCTTCTGCTTCTGTTAGGTCCATACCATTTCTGTCCTTTATCAAGCCCATCTTTGTGTGAAATGTTCCTTTGGTATCTCTAATTTTCTTGAAGAGATCTCTAGTCTTTCCCATTCTGTTCTTTTCATCTATTTCATTGCATTGATCACTGAAGAAGGCTTTCTTATCTCTTCTTGCTATTCTTCGGAACTCTGCATTCAGATGCTTATATCTTTCGTTTTCTCCTTTGCTTTTCCTCTCTCTTCTTTTCACAGCTATTTGTAAGGCCACTCCAGACAGCCATTTTGCTTTTTCTCATTTCCTTGCCATGGGGATGGTTTTGATCCCTGTCTCCTGAACAATGTCACAAACCTCCATCCATAGTCCATCAGGCACTCTATCAGATCTAGTTCCTGGATCTACTTCTCACTTCCACTGTATAATCATAAGGGATTTGATTTAGGTCATACCTGAATGGTCTAGTGGTTTTCCCACTTTCTTCCATTTAAGTCTGAATTTGGCAATAAGGAATTCATGAACTGAGCCACAGCAAGTTCCTGGTATTGTTTTTGCTGACTGTATATATAGAGCTTCTCCATCTTTGGCTGCAAAGAATATAATCAGTCTGATTTCAGTGTTGACCATCTAGTGATATCCATGTGTAGAGTTTTCTCTCATGTTGTTGGAACAGAGTGTTTGTTATGACCAGTGTGTTCTCTTGGCAAAACTCTATTAGCCTTTGCCCTGCTTCATTCTGTACTCCAAGGCCAAATTTGCCTGTTACTTCAGTGTTTCTTGACTTCCTATTTTTGCATTCCAGTCCCCTATAATGAAAAGGACATCTTTTGGGTGTGTTAGTTCTAAAAGGTCTTATAGGTCTTCATAGAACCATTCAACTTAAGCTTCTTCAGCATTACTGGTTGGGGCATAGACTTGAATTACCGTGATATTGAATGGTTTGCCTTGGAGATGAACAGAGATCATTCTGTCATTTTTGAGATTGCATTCAAGTACTGCATTTCAGACTCTTTTGTTGACCATGATGGCTACTCCATTTCTTCTAAGGGATTCCTGCCCACAGTAGTAGATATAATGGTCAGCTGAGTTAAATTCACCCATTCCAGTCCATTTTAGTTCACTGATTCCTAGAATGTCGATGTTCACTCTTGCCGTCTCCTGTTTGACCACTTCCAATTTGCCTTGATTCATGGACCTGACATGCCAGGTTCCTATGCAATATTGCTCTTTACAAATTATGGGAGTAGGTCTGGCTTTACAAGGATTATATAACAATAATGTATCCTGCCTGAGGACAGTCTCTGGATTAAACTTTCTGGCTAATTCTATTATGTTAAAATGTAAATTATGGGAGTAGGTCTGGTGAGGTCCTTACAACCTCCAGACGTTCTTTGGATTCATTGGAGAGTCTATAACTCCATTGCTAACACTAGCAAGGGGGTATTCTTTCTGTCCCCTTCTGATGCCCATGTCAGAAACTGTCTCTATCTCCTTTATACTTTAATAAAACTTTATTACACAAAAGCTCCGAGCGATCAAGACTCATCGCTGGCCCCGGATTGAATTCTTCTCCTCCAGAGGCCAAGAATCTCAGCGTCTTTGCATGGCTCAGCAACAACCTTTCCCTATGAGAAAAACCATAGCTTGGACTAGATGTACCTTTCTTGGCAAATTAATGTCTCTGCTTTTAAATATGCTGTCTAGGTTTGTCATAGCTTTTCTTCCAAGGAAGAAGCATCCAGAGAAAAGATGGGCCAAAGGACACATGCAGCCCAATATTCACCGCAGCACCACTTACAATAGACAAGACACGGAAGCAACCTCCATATCCATCCACGGAGGAACGGATACAGTTGCGGTGCACGAATACAATGGAATATTAACCATAAAAGGGAACAAAACTGTGACACTTGTAGAGACCAGGATGGACCTAGAAATAGTCATATAGAATGAAGGAAGTCAGAAAGAAAAATTAAAAAAAAAAACAAGTATCCTATAATTCTGTTTTTATGTGGAATCTAGACAAATTGTAGAGATGGGCTTTTGTGCAAAGTGCAAACAGAGTCATAGACACAGAGAACAAACAGATGGACACCAAGGGTTGGGGGGGAGGGAGAACGGGATAAACTGGGACGTTAGGATGGACATATTTACATGACTAATAATGTGTAAAAAATAGATAACACATAAGAAGCTACTGTAGAGCACAGAGAACTCTGCTTACTGGTCTGTGGTGAGCTAAATGGGAAGGAAATCCAAAAGAGAGGGGATATGTGTATAGGCGTATAGCCCTATACAGCTATACATAGGTTCAGTTCAGTTCAGTTCAGTTGCTCAGTCGTGTCTGACTCTCTGCGACCCCATGAATCGCAGCCGCCAGGCCTCCCTGTCCATCACCATCTCCCGGAGTTCACTCAGACTCGTGTCCATCGAGTCCGAGGTATGTGTGTCTATGTATGTGTATATAGATATACCTATATCCCATACCCTTATATGTATAGGGGCTTTATGTAGAGCTGACTCATTTTGCTGAACAGCAGAAACTAATACAACATTGCAAAGCAACTGTGCTCCAATAAAGAAAAAATTAAAAATATGAACCAAACCAACTTTATTATACACACAATTTTTTTTTTCTAATTGACACTATATGTAAGATACATAACTATATATTGACACTATATTTTTGGGGCTCCAAAATCACTGCAGGTGGTGACTGCAGCCATGAAATTAAAAGACGCTTACTCCTTGGAAGAAAAGTTATGACCAACCTAGAGAGCATATTCAAAAGCAGAGTCATTACTTTGCCGACTAAGGTCCATCTAGTCAAGGCTATGGTTTTTCCAGTAGTCATGTATGGATGTGAGAGTTGGACTGTGAAGAAGGCTGAGTGCCGAATAACTGATGCATTTGAACTGTGGTGTTGGAGGAGAAGACTCTTGAGAGTCCCTTGGACTGCAAGGAGATCCAACCAGTTCATTCTGAAGGACATCAGCCCTGGGATTTCTTTGGAAGGAATGATGCTAAGGCTGAAATTCCAGTATTTTGGCCACCTCATGTGAAGAGTTGACTCATTGGAAAAGACTCTGATGCTGGGAGGGATTGGGGGCAGGAGGAGGAGGGGACGACTGAGGATGAGATGGCTGGATGGCATCACTGACTCGATGGACGTGAGTCTGAGTGAACTCCTGGAGTTGGTGATGGACAGGGAGGCCTGGTGCTCTGCGATTCATGGAGTCGCAAAGAGTCGGACACAACTGAGTGACTGAACTGAACTGAACTAAACTGGTATGTAAAATACATAATGAGAACCTCTCGTCCATGGATTCTCCAGGCAAGGTCCCACTGGAGTGGGTTGCCATTTCCTACTCCAGAGTTTAAAAAAAAAAAAAATCAAACCAACTTTGAAAGTGAAAGTCACTCAGTTGTGTACTATTCTTTGTGACCCCCTGGACCATATAATCCATGGGATTCTCCAGGCAAGAATAATGGAGTGTGTAGCCTTTCTCTTCTCCAGAGGATCTTCCCAATACAGAGACTGAAGCCAGGTCTCCCACATTGCAGGTGGATTCTTTACCAGCTGAGACACTAGGGAAGCCCTAATCCAACTTTATTGCAAAAAAAAAAAAAAAAAGCCCTTGATAACATTTCTTCTCTTTAATTTGAGAACTGGACAAAGTCTGTTGGACTAGTAATGAGCATGAATACGCATACAACATCTAAGATGTATAACCAGCACCTCCTCTGGGCTTCCCTGGTGGCTCAGCTGGTAAAGAATCTGCCTGCAATGCAGGAGACCCAGGTTCAATCCCTGGGTCAGGAAGATCCCCTAGAGCCCACTCCAGTACTCTTGCCTGGAGAATCCCATGGACAGAGGAGCCTGATGGGCTACAGTCTATGGGGTCTCAAAGAGTTGGACATGGCTGAGTGACTAGCACTTACTGCTCCAGTAAGACTTCATTGGGGCTAATTACATCTGCAGTGACCCTATTCCCAAGTAAGATCCATTGCACAGCTTTCTACACAATTCCATCAAGCTCAGGCTAAGAGTCCAACTAACGTCATTCAGTTCAGTTCAGTCGCTCAGTCGTGTCCGACTTTGTGACCCCATGGACTACAGCACGCCAGGTCTCCCTCTCCATCACCAACTCCCTGAATTTACTCAAACTCATGTCCATCAAGTCAGTGACCATGCAACCATCTCATCCTCTGTCATCCCCTTCTCCCCCTGCCTTCAATCTTTCCCAGTATCAGGGCCTTTTCCAATGAGTCAGCTCTTCGCATCAGGTGGCCAAAGTATTGGAATTTCAGCTTCAGCATCAGTCCTTCCAATGAACACCCAGGACTGATCTCCTTTAGGAGGGAATGGTTGGATCTCCTTGCAGTCCAAGGGGCTCTCAAGACTCTTCTCCAACACCACAGTTCAAAAGCATCCATTCTTTGGTGCTCAGCCTTCTTTACAGTAAGCCACTGAGGTAAGAGTATAGTTTTTCTAGAAGGTCTATGGAGGAGGGGGGGAGGGGGTCAATGGTATTGTCAAATTTACATCAAATGAAAATGAGAGACCAACAGATATTAATGAGATAAAGAAGAAAACCCCCAAGTAGCCAATTTCTAGCCTTTCTATTTTTACTTATGGGGTGGCTCAGTGGTAAAGAACCCACCGGCAATGCAGGAGTCTCAGAAGACTCAGGTTTGATCCCTGAGTCAGGAAGATCCCCTAGAGGAGGGACTGGTAACCCACTGCACTATTCTTGCCTGGAGAATCCCAAGGACAGAGGAGCCTGGCAGGCTACAGTCAAAGAGGTTGCAAACAGTCAGATACTACTGAAGCCAAAGAGCACATATGTATTCTCTTTTATCATTTAAAAGTGATCAACTGATAAAATCTGGTATTTTCATTCTTACAAAGTTATATTTTACTCCCAGAAAGATACATGCCTCCTAATTCTCTTTTCTCTTGTCTTGCTCTCAAAATCCCCTGGTTATCCTAAGAAACATATTTATATTTCAGCGCCTGACAAATCAAGGCAGAAAGAATAATTTGGTAACTACATGTAAGGCAAAAATGCAAGAGGCTTCAGTCTCCTCCCCACAGATTCGAGAGGAAGATTTTGTGTTGACCAGAGAAGTTGTCATCTGTAATTGAAAATTTGTAATTTTCTCCATAAGACCTAAAAGGAAGTTAAATATTTAACTTTATGATGTCTTCATAATATATTTATGAGTCTGCTACAGGAAGGGCAGAAAGTAAATGGTACAGATACAATGTTGTTGTCAGATTTGGAGCAAAATAAAATACATCCATATACAACAAGGAAACTCTCACAGGACTGATGAAATTTGGAGACTGGAGGAAAAGAAATGTTTAGAGATGCACTTCTACAGGATAAATTTCAATTTGCAAATTCTTAAACTGGATTCTAGCCATGACAATCCTAGACAGTGTATTAAAAAGCAGATATATCACATTGCCGACAAGGGTCCACATAGTCAAAGCTATGGTTTTCCCATAGCTGACTCATTGGAAACTCATAAAAGTGACTCATTGGAAAAGACCCTGATGCTGGGAAAGATTGAAGGCAGGAGGAAAGGGGACGAGAAAGGCTGAGATGGTTGGTTGGCATCACTGACTCGACTGATATGAATTTGTGCAAGCTCCGGGAGTTGGTGATGGACAGGGAAGCCTGGCGTGCTGCAGTCCATGGGGTCATAAAGAGTCAGACATGACTGAGTGACTGGAGTGAACTGATGGTTTTTCCAGTAGTCATCTGCAGAGGTGAGACTTGGACCATAAAGAAGATTGAGCACTGAAGAATTGATGCTTTCGAACTGTGGTGCTGGAGAAGACTCTTGAGAACTCCTTGGACTGCAAGGAGGTGCAACCTGTCCATCCTAAAGGAAATCAGTCCTGAATGTTCATTGGAAGGACAGATGCTGAAGCTGAAACTCCAGTACTTTGGTCACCCGATGCAAACAGCTGACTCACTGGAAAAGAGCCTGATGCTGGGAAAGATAAAGAGCAAGACAGAAGTGGGCAGCAGAGAATGAGACAGTTAGATGGCATCACCGACTCGATGGACATGAATTTGAAGACAGGGAAGCCTGTCATGCTGCAGTTCATGGGGTCACAAAGTTGGACTTAGCAACTAATTTTAAAAGTTGACTTCAAATACCTACTAATATCTAATGCCAGCTCCTTTCTGAAAATTTACATCCATTTTCCTTTTAGCAGAATTCTAAAACTGGTGTTCATAGTGAGAGTATTATGGAATTTCTCTCCCCCTAAATAGTAATGAGAGATGTAGGTAGAAGAATAGATTCTATATAATCAGAAGAAAAGGACTTCAGGCTCTACTACAAAGCCACAGTCATCAAGACAGTATGGTACTGGCACAAAGACAGACATATAGATCAATGGAACAAAATAGAAAGCCCAGAGATAAATCCACACACATATGGACACCTTATCTTTGACAAAGGAGGCAAGAATATACAATGGAGTAAAGACAATCTCTTTAACAAGTGGTGCTGGGAAAACTGGTCAACCACTTGTAAAAGAATGAAACTAGATCACTTTCTAACACCGCACACAAAAATAAACTCAAAATGGATTAAAGATCTAAATGTAAGACCAGAAACTATAAAACTTCTAGAGGAGAACATAGGCAAAACACTCTCAGACATAAATCACAGCAGGATCCTCTATGACCCACCTCCCAGAATTCTGGAAATAAAAGCAAAAATAAACAAATGGGATCTAATTAAAATTAAAAGTTTCTGCACAACAAAGGAAAATATAAGCAAGGTGAAAAGATAGCCTTCTGAATGGGAGAAAATAATAGCAAATGAAGCAACTGACAAACAACTAATCTCAAAAATATACAAGCAACTTATGCAGCTCAATTCCAGAAAAATAAATGACCCAATCAAAAAATGGGCCAAAGAACTAAATAGACATTTCTCCAAAGAAGACATACGGATGGCTAACAAACACATGAAAAGATGCTCAACATCACTCATTATTAGAGAAATGCAAATCAAAACCACAATGAGGTACCACTTCACACCAGTCAGAATGTCTGCGATCCAAAAATCTGCAAGCAATAAATGCTGGAGAGGGTGTGGAGAAAAGGGAATCCTCCTACACTGTTGGTGGGAATGCAAACTAGTACAGCCACTTTGGAGAACAGTGTGGAGATTCCTTAAAAAATTGCAAATAGGACTACCTTATGACCCAGCAATCCCACTGCTGGGCATACACACCAAGGAAACCAGAATTGAAAGAGACACATGTACCCCAATGTTCATCGCAGCACTGTTTATAATAGCCAGGACATGGAAACAACCTAGATGTCCGTCAGCAGATGAATGGATAAGAAAGCTGTGGTACATATACACAATGGAGTATTACTCAGCCGTTAAAAAGAACACATTCGAATCAGTTCTGATGAGATGGATGAAACTGGAGCCGATTATACAGAGTGAAGTAAGCCAGAAAGAAAAACACCAATACAGTATACTAACACATATATATGGAATTTAGGAAGATGGCAATGACGACCCTGTATGCAAGACAGCAAAAAGACACAGATGTGTATAACGGACTTTTGGACTCAGAGGGAGAGGGCGAGGGTGGGATGATTTGGGAGAATGACATTGTAACATGTATACTATCATGTAAGAATCGAATCGCCAGTCTATGTCCGACGCAGGATACAGCATGCTTGGGGCTGGTGCATGGTGATGACCCAGAGAGATGGTATGGGGAGGGAGGTGGGAGGGGGTTCATGTTTGGGAACGCATGTACACCCGTGGCGGATTCATGTCAATGTATGGCAAAACCAATACAGTATTGTAAAGTAAAATAAAGTAAAAATAAAAATTAAAAAAAAAAGTTGACTTCAAATACCTACTAGTATATCAGAAGAAAAGGAAACGTGGTCTCCATTTGAATATCAAAATGCGTAATTTCAGAGCAGAGAAATGGATGAGGCTTTGGTTTGTATAGAATCAAAGTCAAAGAATGACTTAGAGGCTTCCTTGGTGATTCAGTGGTCACTGCAGGGGACATGCGTTCGATCCTGGGTCCAGCGAGTTCCCACAGGCTGTGGGGCAAGTCCTGAAGCTTGTGTACCTAAAACTCATTCTCCACCACAAGAGGAGCCACTGTGATGAGGAGGCCATGTATCACAACTACAGAGTCCCCCCGCTCGCCAAAACTAGAAGGCCGTACACAGCAATAATGACCCAGACCAGCAAATGAAAGAAAGAAAGAAAGAGTAAATAAAGAAACAAAATGTTTTAAATTTAAAAAAAAAAAAAAGGAAGGGGAGGATGAAGTTAAGATGAAGTCGCTGGGATGGGCCCTCATCCCATAAGGGCTGCGGTCCTCATAAGAAGTGGGGATCGGGTCACAGACACATACAGAGAAATGAGCATGTAAGGACACAGAGAGAGGCCTCGGGAGGAACCAGCTCTGCCCACACCTGGGCCTCAGAATAAGAGCCTCCGAGTTTCTGAGACAACCTCTGTTGTGGAAGCCATCCAGCCTATGCTATTTTGTCATGGTATCCGTCACTGATTAACAGAAACAAAAATAAATCAAAATGAGCCAAGAAAATAAATTTTTAAAATTTATCTTCCATCACATACATTTTCTGTTTATGAGAATAGTAATAAAGTATTCAGTGCACCTAGTGTAACCACGATTCTAAAAAAAAAAAATGTATTTACACTGGAGGCAGTATGTATTACAGAAAAAAAATCACATCTTAGAAGAAGAAGGTTATTCGCTTATTCAATATACTTTCGCCTCCTTCCAGAAGGGGAAAGACAAAGAGCATCATGATAGTCATAATGATGATGGAAGTGAAACCACTTTTAAGGTCCATCAAGACAGATTGATACTCTAATCTCTTAATATAGGATCATGTTTTTAAGAATAGCTGCCATCTAAAATGATGCTCATTAACTGTGTACCATATAAACCCTACCTTCTATTTCCAATTTGCTTCCACAAAGAATTACACAGGCATAAAATTCTAGGCTATAGGCCCTGCGTGGGGAAAAAAAAAAAAAAAAAGATGATCTAATATACCATTTTAACATTTTAATGCTTTGGGGCTATCACCAAGCTGTTTTGTTGTTTGCAAAGATTACAATTGATGGCATATTCTTGTTTCAATAAATGGAAGAACATCTGGCATTAAAAACACACACACAAGCGCAAGCTATTAAATGCAGTCTTATTATTAGGGAAGCCTGAGAGAAAGGGCAGGGAGTTTTCGTGGTGAGTAAATTTATGGTGGTCAATTTTATGGTGCTAAACTCCCATTCTTAGGTACTTAATTATAGAGAAATGTACTCAAGCACACTCATAAGAATGTCATTGGGTAGAGCTTACAGAATGGTACCAAAAATATACAGGAAAGAATACTGGAGTGGGTTGCCATTCCCTTCTCCAGGGGATCTTCCCAACCCAGGGATCGAATCTGGATCTCCTACCTTGCAGGCAGATTCTTTACCATCTGAGCTACTGGGGAAACCCACCAAAATAGCTGGTTACAGTGGAAATGTTTTTCAACTGTTTATCTGGTCTCTAAAGGTATTTGTAACCCTCGAATATCACCTAGATAATAACAGCAAGAAATAACTATAACCTAAAGGTTGTTTAGTCGTCAAGTCATGTCTGACTCTCTGAGACCCCATGAACTGCAGCATGCCAGGCTTTCCCGTCCTTCACTATCTCCCGGAGTTTGCCCAAGTTCCTGTCCATTGAACCACTGAACCTAAAGGTATCAGCTAGATAAGATGACTGACTATTTAATGGTGTGACTGGTGTTTTTTTTGTTTTTTTTTTTTGCTTGTTTGTTTCGTTTTGTTTTTTAGTGTTCATTTATTTGGCAGCATTGAGTCTTCATTGCACGTGGGATCTTTAGTTGAGACATGTGGGAGCTAGTTTCCTGACCAGGAATTTAACTTGGGACCTCTGTATTAGGTGCAAAGAGTCTTCACCACTAGACCACCAGGGAAGTCCCTGTTCATTGCTGAAATGATGGTTGTGCAGACTATCAACTATTGCTGTGTGGGAAGCATATGCATGTTCCTTCCCTGTCTGCTGGGCTTTGGCAGCAAATTTATGTTTTGTTCAGCCACTCAGTCATGTCTGACTCTTTGCGACCCCATGGACGGCAGCACGCCAGGCTTCCCTGTCCTTGAGTACCTCCTGCAGTTTGCTCAGACTCATGTCTGCTGAATCAGTGATGCCATCCAACCATCTCATCCTCTGAAGCAAGTTATGTCTTAAAGGCCTCTATATTTCCTTGTATGATGCCAACTGGATTGAAGCCACATTTCTGACACTGGGTCTAAGAGACATTTTTTTTTTTTTTTTTACAAAATATAAAGGTAATGAGGTAAAACATTGTTCTTAAAATTGCTAGGAAGGAAACAAGATCTTCCTCCAATCGCAGTTAGTGGGACAACTGGGATGATAACCTTGGACTTAAGCTCTCCATGCCATATTCTGAGAGATTGAAGACTCCTTTGTGAGAAGACATACAGAAGGCCAAGAGGCACATGAAAAGATGCTCACCATTGTAAATGATTAGAGAAATGCAAGTCAAAACTACAATGAGATATCACCTCACACTGGTCAGAGTGTTAGTCACCCAGTCGTGTCCAACTCTTTGGGGGACCCCATGGATTGTAGCCCACCAGGCTCCACTGTCTATGGGATTCTCCAAGCCAAAAACACTGGAGTGGCTTGCCATTCCTTTCTCCAGGGTATCTTCCCAACCAAGGGATTGAACACAGGTCTCCCCTATTGCAGGGAGTTTCTTTACTATTTAAGCCACCACAGAAGCCCACTGATCACAGTGGGCCTGTGTTTAATCCCTGCTTTTCCCACTGGTCACAATGGCTACCACCAAAAAAAAAAATTCACAAACAACAGATGCTAGAGAGGATGAGGAGGCAGGGGAACCCTCCTGCCCTGTTGGGGGGGGATGTAAATTGGTACAGCCCCTGTGCAGAACAGTATGGATGTTCCTTTAAAAAACGAAATGAAAAATGGAGCTAGCATTTGATCCAGCAAGTCCACTCCTGGGCACATATTCAGAGAAAACTATAATTCAAAAAATGCACACACCTACATATTCATAGCTGCCGCTGCTATGAATGCTATGCACTTCAGTCATGTCCGACTCTGTGAGACCCCATAGACGGCAGCTCACCAGGCTCCACTGTCCACAGGATTCTCTAGGCAAGGATACTGGAGTGGGTTGCCATTTCCTTCTCCAATATATTTAAAGAAGCACTATTGAAACAGTCAAGACATGGAAACAACTTAATAGCCCATTGACAGATGGACAGCTATTGCAGCCACATCAAATGAGACCTCGTGAGCCCTGAGGAAGTTCAGGAAAAAGAATACCTGCCATCAGACTGCAGCCACTCCCCGAGGTGAGCCCCGAGGAAGCTGACGATGTGAACACACAGGATACTAGCCCCAGATGGCTGAGGTGTGGATCACAGGAATGACTTCAGTGAGCCCAGGTTCTTGCATCTTACCATATGTAGAAAAACACAGAATTCCTTAACTTGAGATATCTGATTTTCTTTCATTAATGGTCACATTTTGATGTTCACATGACCTGCCCTTTGTTGCAAATCTCCTCCATCATTTCACTCCCCTACTCGTCTCCTCAGAGCAGTTCTTGCAGGGTCCCTTAAGATTCTGTTTCCCACACCCAAAGTCCTAAAATTTCCCATGAAATGGAACATAGCTCGCAACTTCCAAGCTTTGAATGTTTCTCAGCTCAACAATCCATAGCCACAAAGCCTAGTGAAATTTCTACATCTGCTTACAGCACAAATAGCTGTAACCGTACCAGTGCAAGTGACATGTATTTAACCTGATTTTTTTCCTGCATAACTGAGAGTCAATATTTACACTATTATATAAACTCCTCCCATCCCACTTCATTCTAGAAGAAAAATGAAGAGAAAAGAATTCGGTGCTTTTTATCAAAGCATAAGTTTCAATGGGTTAGAGTTTTAGTGTTTAATGTGTAAAATTAAGTGGCCTATTAGCTTTTTTGGCTTCTGCCAATAATATGGACTCTTTACAAACAGTGTATTATGTTCCCCAAGCATTCAGACACATACCAGAATATGTTATAGTTCAGACGGCCAAAAATCTTATTGCTGGTTTAGTCACTAAGTCCTGTCCCAACTCTTTGTGACTCCACGGACTGTAGCCTGCCAGGTTCCTCTGTCCATGAGATTCTCCAGGCAAGAATACTGGAGTGGCTTGCCAGGGATCTTCCTGACCCAGAGACTGAACCTGGGTCTCCCGCATTACAGGTGGTGTCCTGCATTGCAGCCAGATTCCTCACTGACGAGCCACCAAGGAACCCATACTCAAAATAAATGGAATGTACATTAATTTCCTTCCTTCTCAGATTTGCAAAGTGAACCAAAGTGCTATTTTCACATTAGAAGTACAGTTTTATAAAGGGTTGGCAAAGCCAGTATATAGCATGTTAGCTGGTAGACGATGTTGGTCTGGTAGGTGATTATGGATATTATCAATCTTTTTACAGTAAAATAAAATTAAACTAGGCTTTCTCTTTCCAACGAAAGAACTCAGAATTCTTTTGTAATTATTTCCGTGAATACAATACACAGAAGGCAAAGAGAGGTGGCTTGAAAATCAAGTTAGGTTAAACAGCTATGCTTTTCATGGTTTAAAAAAGAATGTCAGTTCACTGTGTATAATGGTGTCTAGGTCCATCCATGTCTCTACAAATGACCCAATTTCATTCCTTTTTATGGCGGAGTGCTATTGCATTGTATATACAGACCATATTTAACCATTCATCCGTTAATGGACATTGAGGTTGCTTGCATGTCCGCTGTTAAGTCCCTCAGTTATGTCCGATTCTTTGCAACCCCATGGACTGTAGCCCATTAGCCTCCTCTGTCCACGGGATTCTCTAGGCAAGAATACTAGAATGGGTTGCCATCTCCTCCTCCAGGGGATCTTCGCGACCCAGGGATCAAACTCGCATCTCTCACATCTCCTGAACTGGCAGGTGGATTCTTTACAAAGACTGTCACCTGGGAAGCCCTTCCATTTTCTGGTTATTATAAACAGTGCTGCAATGAACACTGGGGTTCACATGTCTTTTTTGAGTTATGATTTTTCTTAGGGCATTTGCCCAGCAGTGGGACTGCTGGGTGACATTAATGCATGTGTGTGGAGTCTAGAAAAATGGTACAGACGAACTTGTTTCTGGGGCAGGAACAGAGATGCTGATGTAAAGAACAGACTCATGGACACAGGGAGGAAAGGAGATGATGAACGGAGAGAACGGCACTGACATAGATACATTTTTGTGTGTAAGCTAGACATCTCGTGGGAAGCTGCCGTATAGCCCAGGGAGCTCAGCTTGCTGCTCTGTGATGACCTAGATGGGTGGGATGGGGGTTGGTGGGGGAGGAGACTAAAGAGGGTGGGGATATATGTATACATGGGCCGGATCCTATTTGTTGTACAGCAGAAAATAACACAACATTGTAAAAGCAATGATGCTCCGATTGAAAATAAATACAGAACAAGAAATTTCAAAAATGTTAAAAAAAAAAAAAAGAAAAGAAAGGGATGCTAGTGATACTCTTTAAATACTAGAGAATTAAAATAATGCATATGAAAATCAAATGTAAAACTCTGGGCTCCCCCATCTCTCTTTGCAAGATCTTTAGTTTTCCAGGACACATGATGGCTGGATAACAACCGTGAACGTATTGTAATTTCAGATAAACACAAGAACCACACTCTCCTGCCCATTGATGAGAACGGCATTCAAGAGTAAATAGTTTGCACTCTTTAGGAAGCTTCTTTTCTTCGTTTCAGAAGGCCACTGAAAAAGCTCTCGCAATATGTTTTGCTTTTTTCTGGCCACCTTGAGGAAAACCTGGAAAGCTAGTTTTCTTGCTGATTTTATGAGCTTGTCATTAATTCTGGAATGTCAAGCATCTTGCTCCCACCCCACCACCCATCCTTCTTCAACAAGCGGCACACCGTCTCACCAATTTTTCTCAGTCCAAGAATATATATGAGCAGGAGGAAATGACCACTGGACTTCCCTGGGGCTTGGGAGTCAGCCTGCCAATTCGGGAGACACAGGTTCGATCCCTGGTCCAGGAAGATCCCACGTGCCATGGGGTCCTTAACCCCGGGGGCCACAACTACTGAGCCTGTAGTCAAGAGCCCGTGTCCCCCAACACTAGAAGCCACTGCAATGAGAAGCCCTGCACAGCAGCTAGAGAATAGCCCCCGCTTGTCACAACTGGAAAAAGTCCACACAGCAACAAAGACCTGTGAAAGGAAAATTCCTGCTCCCATTTTAATCGACAAGAAATGTTACAGCCATCAGAGATTGCTGGTTGTTCCAGGAGTCGTGTATGGATGTGAGAGTTGGACCATAAAGAAAGCTGAGCACCGAAGAATTGATGCTTTTGAACTGTGATGTTGGAGAAGACTCTTGAGAGGCCCTTGGACTGCAAGGGGATCCAACCCGTCCATCCTAAAGGAGATCAGTCCTGAACATTCATTGGGAGGACTGATGCTGAAGCTGAAACTCCAATACTTTGGCCACCTGGTGTGAATAACTGACTCACTGGAAAAGACCCTGATGCTGGGAAAGATTGAGGGCAGGAGGAGAAGGGGATGACAGAGGGTGAGATGGTTGGATGGCGTCAGCAACTTGATGGACATGAGTCTGAGTAAACTCCAGGAGTTGCCGATGGAGAGGAAAGCCTGGCATGCTGCAGTCCGTGGGGGTCCCAAAGAGTTGGACAGGACTGAGCTACTGAACTGAACTGAACTGAAATGTGAGTGGGGGCTCCCCCAACTGCAATACACCACCCCCATGGTGACTGCTGAGGAGCTAGGAGAATAAATACAAGAAGCAACATGAACAAGGAAACAGGATTGGCCCCAGATAACAGAGATGCCTATGAAAGGCACAAACTCACTGAGCCCACAGGATTGCATCCTCCAATTCACAGAAAGCTAAATTCCTGAACTTGATACCTGATCTTTGATGTATCCTTTTGATGTATCCTGCCTGTTCCATTTGTTGCAAACTTGTACATAGCCTGACTTCCCCCTCCTGCCTCCTGGGAGCCATTTTCTCAGAGCTTCAGAGATGCTGTCTCCCTGGGTGGTATTAGGGTCCGCAAGGGGTTCATAGCATATAGTTTAAAAATGATCCATTGTAGTGACCTGAAAAATGAGGGATAGAGTCACAGTGACCACATAGCCTTGGTGGGTATTGTGTTTATCTTCCTTAAGGTGATATCCTGTTTTCCCCTGCTGATGACAGTTTCTCAAGACTGTGTGACCACCTGATCGTGAGACCCCCCTTTCGACTCTATGATCACAAAGACCCCAGCTGCAGGCTAAAGACAAACTAAGACTACCCTTCCTTTGGGACACAATTTCCCATCCATAGGGTTGTGAGAAGGGCTGGCTGCAAAGGGTGAGTGCTGGTTTTTCTCTAAAGCCAGTCCTTTCCTTTCTTCCTTATAATAAGTGTTTTTCTGCCTGAATGACCATCTCGTTCTCTTTTTCTCTACACTCACCTTACCCTTGGAGTCCTAAACATTCCCACCAAACAAAATAACTCTACTTTCATGTTGTGACTATGTTTTAGTTGACAGGCCCAGCACAGACAAAAATTAATTAATTTAAAAAAAAATCTGTAACAGACAATTGAGTAATTCCTGGTCCTTATACTCCCATCTCAGTTAAACAGAGATCATATTCAAAATTTGACTGTCACGGGATTACTCTTCAATCAAGATGATAAAGTGGGAAAATAAAATTGATAGAGATAAGTGTCATTTCCTTGCAGTGTGTCAGTGGTACATAGCTCGTGAGCACTAATAATTGAAAATATCTGTACTGCATAAAGGCTTCCCTGATAGCTCAGTTGGTAAAGAATGTGCCTGCATTTCAGGGGGTCCGGGTTCAATTCCTAGGTTGGTAAGATCCTCTAGAGAAGGGATAGGCTACCCACTACAGTGTTCTTGGGCTCCTCTGGTGGGGCTCAGCTGGTAAAGAGTCCACCTGCAATATGGGAGACCTGAGTTCAATCCCTGGGTTGGGAAAACCCCCTGGAGAAGGGAAAGGCTACCCACTTCATTATGCTGGCCTGGAGAATTCCATGGGCTGTATAGTACATGGGGTTGCAAGGAGTCGGACACAACTGAGCGACTTTCACTTTCACTTCATAAAGTAGAGGAGAGGAAATAAAATTCCTTTGAGCTCTGAGGTTTTTTAATGTGCTTTATTTCTTGGTCACACCGTCTGCTCCTTTGGGAAAAAAAAAATCACAAAAGGAACGTTAAACTCAGAGTGGGGGCATTTACATATGAGAAGCATAGTGTGGTGCTGTCTCTTGAGGAAAAAGGGTATTTCCAGGGATGGCTCGGTGGCTTGTCGGAGAGGAAAAGTTGGGACTTACAAGTTCCTAAAGGCTACGGCCTCAGTTCTGTGATGACAATTACTTTGTGACTTAAATCTCAATCTAGTAACCCTACTTCTGAGAGGTCAATGAATAAGAAAGGAAAGAAATTAACATATGAATGGTTTGCCAGGTGCCAGAAAACTATTATTAGCAGTCATAATAATTCTACTTTGGTAGAAGAATGCTACACTTTTAGATTTCACTCCAAAAGTCTGAAAGTCAACCAAGAAGCTGGACGTTCAAGACCCAGGTGTGGACAGGGCTGGTTCCTCCTGAGACCTCTCTCCTGGGTGTGTTGACGGCCGTCTGCTCCGTGTCCCCACTGGTCGTTCCTGTGTGTGCCTTCTGTGTTTTGATCGCCTCTTTTTATAACCTGTGTGTGCCTGTATGTCCTGATCGCCTCTTCTTATAAAGACCCTGGTCCTATGCGGTCAGGGCCCAGCCCAAGTGACCACATTTTTAGCCTCACCAGCTCTTTAAAGATCTTCATCTTCAAATACAATCTGACTCTGAGGTCCCAGGCTTTAGGACTTCAACATATGAATGTCAACAGCAGAGGACCAGAGTTCAGCCCATAACAGGATACCTATTTTTAGTTATAATGTTGTAGCCACACATTTCGGGAAACAAACTCACTCAGAAGGACGATGCAGATGGTGGAATGCAGTTGATTACAGCGGCAGGCCCAAGGCAGAGTCTCCTCTTAGCCAAGGACCCCAACCAGTGTTTGTGAAAATCATATATACCCTAACTGTACGTGCTGAAACGCACTTCTCCAAATTCCCAGAAACTACTCTGAACAAAGGGAAAGAAAGATACAATCAAACTTAACCCATGATTCGTATGCCTTAAGCCTGTGTAGTTAATGGTGTACAATTATCAACAGACATGTGGTCATACCCCAATGAGCATAACAGACTGTATGACTCGATTCGGTTACACAGATAATTCTTTGAGGCCTCGGAGAGTCTAGGTATGAGCCCTGGGGCTCTTCCTTCCAGGAGCCTGGTTTTTCCAATTGGTTTGTCTTTTCCATAGATGCTAGGCATAGAGCTCAAAGTCCACAGTCCGGCCCGAGATGGAGTCCAGCTTTCAAGACAGAGCTTGTTCTGTATGTTTCCTCCTTCAATAATATTCTTAATATTTATAATATTTTTCCCCAGGGCATTTTCTTCATCTGATTGCTAGATGTTGACTGGATTTTTGACACTGGACATTGCTAATCCAAGGTGGAAAGCACTGTGGAGACGTGAGAGCTATACATTTCTGCTTTTGAAGAACTTTCCGTTGTTCTCAAGAGATGGCAACACTGTGCCTCCTGGCGATCCTATGTCTCGTTTACTCTCCAGAAGTTCTACTTTGCTATTATCCCTGTGTCGTACAACCTTCTTAATATTTCCTGTGCTTAATTGTACTCATTGCTTTTCACGTTACTGTTTTAGCCATGTCCAACTCTTGTGACCCCACAGACAGTGGTGCACCAGGCTCCTCCATCCACGGGATTCTCCAGGCAAGAATACTGGAGTGGGTTGCCCTGCCCTTCTCCAGGGGATCTGCCTGACCCAGGGATTGGACCCACGTCTCCTGCGCTGGCAGGCAGGTTCTTTAACACTAACACCATCTGGGAAGCCAACAGCTAGATGTGTTTCCCATGAACGCCATCTTCCTATTTGTTTACTTTGTGGGGATTTTAAGGTCTCGTTCACTTTCCAAAGAGCCTGAGATTCTTCAGACTGGCTCTCTCACTGAATTTTTGGATAAAATGTATAATTCTAGGAATTTGTAATTTTGACCTGTTTGCTGCTTCTGCTGTGGCTAAGTCGTTTCAGTCGTGTCCGACTCTGTGCGACCCCATAGACAGCAGCCCACCAGGCTCCCCCATCTCTGGGATTATCCTGGCAAGCACACTGGAGCAGATTGCCATTTCCTTCTCCAATGCATGAAGGTAAAAAGTGAAGTCACTCAGTCGTGTCTGACTCTTAGCGACCACATGGACTGCAGCCCACCAGGCTCCTCCGTCCATGGGATTTTCCGGGCAAGAGTACTGGAGTGGGGTGCCATTGCCTTCTCCGCCTGTTTGCTGATATGCACATAGATATAGACACAGCTGTCTGATATCCTTTTATCATATTAATTGAGGATAATACTTTTTTATTTTCAGTCTTGTATCACAGTTTATCTTGTGCTTTTTAAAACAAACTTATGACTTCTATGTATTATTCTTTACAAAATTTCACCAATAGTTTCCAGACTTGACAAAAAAATCCTTGGTTGTCATATGCCTGTTACTTCCCTAAATTGCATGTTTCATTCCTACAATACCAATATCTGACTTCTTTCTTCCTTTATCAGACAATTTCAGGAAATATTTAGTTCATCAATTTTAATTTTTAATACAATTATTTTAAGGTCTGTTTGAAACTACTAATGTTTATTTCAGCCACTCATTTTGATATGCAACTATATCAATACAATGATATTAATATTTTAGACTATCCTAAAGGAAAAAAAATCAGTGTGTACTAAAAAAAAAATCTGCAAATGCCCCATGTTTTGGAATCAAACAAGGAGTTTAAAATAATTATTATCAATCATCAAAACACAATATAGGAAGAACTAAATACAGTAAGTGAAAAAAATGGGGGAATTTTAGGAAAGATGAGAGCGTTGTAAAAAAGAAGATATTCTGGAACTGAAAAGAACTATTTGAAGTCCAGTCACTGAATGGGAATCACAGAGAATTGTATACAACTGAGAGATCAATGAACTTGGAAAGGCATTCATGGGGAAGCATTAAAAAGTAGATACAGAATTCTATATCAAAATTACTTTCCTAAGTAAGGTGAAATAAAGGCAGCTTCTGAAAAATGAGGAATTTATCTGCAGACCCAGGGAGAAGGAATGAGCATCGACAGGAATGCCGATATGCAGGTAAACACACACGCTATTTGAATAAATGTGGACTTCCTTTAGAACCCTTACGAAACAAAATCAGATACACTGTGAGAACGAAGACATTGTAGAAGTCTATTTCCTGAGGGCACCAAGAATGGCTTGCGGAACGTAAATGCAATTTTCCTGTTGTGGGTTTCTTCACTTGTGTGAAAAAATGCATTTATTTTTTTAAAGCATTAACTAACAGTCAATCTTAAAGGAAATCAACCCTGACTATTCATTGGAAGGACTGAAGCTGAAACTCCAATACTTTGGCCACTTGATGCGAAAGGTGTACTCACTGAAAAAGACGCTGATGCTAGGAAAGACTGAGGGCAGGAGGAGAAGGGGCAACCGAGGATGAGATGGTTGGATGGCATCACCGACTCAATGGACGTGAATTTGAGCAAACTCCAGGAGACGGTGAAGGACAGGGAAGCCTGCTGTGCTGCCGTCCATGGGGTCGCAAAGGGTCAGACATGACTGAGCCACTGAACAACAAGGACGAAAAGAGTCTAACAGGAATATTGTAATCACTGGAAAAAATGCTGGGAAAATGTCTAAAAATAATAAACAGTTCAAGTACAAACAGCATGCGAAATACAGAAGAATGTGGAAAAGAAAGAAGAGAGAAAAAAAGAACAGATGGACCAAACAGAAAATAAATGTCAAGCTGACCCACTGATATGCGTCCAGGTGAAACTGCATTGTATGAAAATAGACTAAGTGCTCCAGTTAAAAGACAGATTTTCAGGGTGATTAAAAAAAAAAAAAGCAAGACACTGCTGTAGGCTGTTATTTTTTTAATGGATAGAAATCTAAAGACACAGATGGAAAAGCATTAATGTGAAAAGAATGATCATACTGGGCTTCCCAGGGGGCTCGGAGGGCAAAGAATCCCCGCGCAATGCAGGAGACACAGGGTGGAAGTGCAACCCACTCCAGTATTCTTGCCTGGAGAATCCCATGGACAGAGGAGCCTGGCGGGCTATAGTCTGTAAAGTGTGAAAGTTGCTCAGTCATGTCCAACTCTTTGTGACCCCATGAACTACACAGTCCCCCCATGGACTATACAGGGAATTCTCCAGGCCAGAATACTGGAGTGGGTAGCCTTTCCCTCACTCTTCTCTGAAATGGTTTATTTACTGCCAAGCTCCGGATACCAGGATTTTCCTGGCGGCTCAGATGGTCAAGAATCCAGCTGCCACTGTAGGAAACCTGGGTTCAACACCTGGGTTGGGAAGAGCCCCTGGAGAAGGAAATGGCAACTCACTCCAGTATTCTTGCCTGAGAAATCCCATGGACGGAGGAGCGTGGTGGGCTGCAGTCCATGGCATCACAAAGTCAGATACGGGTGGGCAACTAACACCATACTCCCTGTATGCAAGGCTGCAAGAACAACTGTTACCCTATTGGAACTCTCTTGGTTGAAATGAGAACTTTCTCATGTGGCACCTCAACCAGCTCTGAAGCAAGTTCGTGTCATCGAGTTACCAGAACCTGCATGTAAATGTGTGTTCAGCTGTGACTTCATTCAACATGATGATGTGGATTAAAAATGAGTGTGGGACATTTCCCCGGCCAATCAATAATTGCGATTTTGCCTTCCAATGCTGGGCGTGTGCATTCAATCCCTGGTCAGGGTGCAAAGATCCCACATGACTCCCTGTCAAAAAAAAAAAAACGGGAACATAAACCATAGAAGTAATATTGTCACAGATTCAATAAAGACTTTAAAAATAGTCCCTATCAGGGGTTCCTTGGCGGCTTACTGGTTAAAGAAATTGCCTGCCAATGTAAGAGACACAGTTTCCATCACTGAACCGGGAAGACCCTTCCTGCCGTGGACCAACTAAGCCCGTGCACCCCAACTACTGAGCAGTGCTCTAGAGCTCAGGAGCTGCAACTACTAAACTCACAGTGCCCTAAAGTCTGAGCTTTGTGACAAGAAACTCCATCGCAATGAGAAGTCCGCACTTCAGAACTGCACAGTAGACCCTGCTCGCTGCAGCTAGAAAAAGCCCTTTCAGCAGCAAAGACCCGGCACCATCAAAAATCAATCAATACAAATTTCTTTAAAAAAAGAATGAAAACTGTCCCCCCAGAAAGCTCACATTAAAAAAAAAGTGTGAGGGCTGAACCTAAGAAATACCACATTACATGCAATCCAGCCGATTTATAAAAACGACACAGAAGTCTCAAGTAGCTGTGACCACCTCCATCCACTGGAACCCTTTATCCATCATCTCTACTGCTTTAGAAGGTCTCTGTGTTTAGCACGTGTGCCTACGGATCGTGAATGAACGTGACTCTTTTTTTCACCTGCTTGAAGCGCAAGTCTCTCAGTTGTGTCTGACACTTTGCGACGCCAGGGACTATACAGTCCATGGAATTCTCCAGGCCAGAATCCTGGAGTGGGTCACTTTTCCCTTCTCCAGGGGATTTTTGCAACCCGGGGATTGAACTCAGGTCTCCCATATTTAACTCCCACCTCCCATATCAGCAGGTGGATTCTTTACCAGCTAAGCCCCACCAGGGAAGGCCAAGAACACTGGAATGGGTAGCCTTTCCCTTCTCCAAGGAATCTTCCCAACCCAGGGATTGAACCCAATCTTCTCACATTGCAGGCGGATTCTTTACCAGCTGAGCCACCAGGGAAGCCCAAGAATCCTGGAGTGGGTGGCCTATCCCTTCTCCAGCAGATCTTCATGAACCAGGAATCAAACCGGGATCTCCTGTATGGCAGGCAGATTCTTTACCAACTGAGTTATCAGGGAAGCCCTTCAGCTGCCTGGGAGCAGTGAAATTCTGGGGTTTGGGGATACCTAGCTGCAGAGTCCTTCGACATGAACAGAGTTTAGAATCTTTCTGATCTTGTCTAACGAGGTTGGGCACACAGCAATCAATGAGCCCTCAGGCACAAGGGAATAAAGACTGGACCACTGCAGGGAGCAAGCCAGCTTCTGCTTTTTCTTGTCAGTGATGCACCTTTTTTTTTCTGGTAAAAGCTTAAACTTTATTATCTTCCCCTTACACAAAGGTATGATGGAGATTTCAAAGTCATGTCCGATCAGACCCTTTGCAACCCGATAGACTGCAGCATGCCAGGCTTCCCTGTCCTTCACCATCTCCTGGAGCTTGCTCAAACCCATGCCCATTGAGTCGGTGAAGCCATCCAACCATCTCATCCTCTGTCATCCCCTTCTCCTCCCGCCCTCAATCTTTCCCAGCTTCAGGGTCTTTTCAAATGAGTCAGCTCTTCGCATCAGGTGGCCAAAGGATTGGAGCTTCAGCTTCAGTCCTTCCAACGAATATTCAGGTTTGATTTCCTTTAGGATTGACTGGTTTCATGTTCTTTCTGTTCAAAGGACTCTCAAGAGTCTTCTCCAGCACCACAGTTCACAGAAAGAATCAATTCTTTGGCACTCAGCCTTCTTTATGGTCCAACTCTTATATCTGTACATGACTACTAAAAAACCATAGCTTTGAGTATTCAGACCTTTGTAGGCAAAGTGCTGTCTCTGCTCTTTAAAACACTGTCTAGGTTTTCCATACAGCTTTTCTTCCAAGGAAGAAGGGTCTTTTAATCTTGTGGCTGCAGTCACTGTCCACAGTGATTTTTGGAGCCCAAGAAAAGAAAAGCTGTGACTATTTACATTTCTTCCCCATCTATTTGCCATGATCATAATTAAGAAGGTCTTTTTTGTTATTATTATTATTTTGCAATAATAGAGATTCTCTAATTTTATTTTTCAATAGTCCGTGAGACCTGGCCAAGGAAACCATCACACTTCATGCACTCTGGCTAAAATAAATAAATGAAGACTTAAAAGAAAAATACTTAATCAGCGACTTGCCTGGCGGTCCAGTGGTTAAGAATCCCTCTTGCCATTGGAGGGAACTTGGGTTTGATCCCTGGTCAGGGAACTAATATTCCACATGCTGGGGGGCAACTAAGCCCATATGTTTCAATGGAAAATCCTGCATGACACGACCCAGACCCCCAAGTGCTCCCACCAAGACCCGACCCAGCCAAGTAAATAAATATTTTTAAGAAGCTACTTTGATCGTGGTTGTTTCGAACTGTGCCAAGGGCTTCCCTGTAAGGGTCCACTTGCCAATGGAGGAGACATCAGTTGGATCCCTAGTCCAGGAAGATCCCACATGCCAAGGAGCAACTTAGCCCGTGGGCCACAAATCTTGAGCCTGTGCGCTAAAGCCCAGGAGCTGCAGCTAAGGAGCCCACAAGTGGCAAGTAGTGAACTCCACACGCCCTAGAGTCCTTATGCCATAGCAAGAGGTGCCACCGCAAGGAGCAACCCAAGCAGCACAACCAGAGGGCAGCCCCTGCCAGAGAAAGCCCGCGTGCACCAACGAAGAACCGGAATAGTGAAAAACAGATGTATAAATAAACAGAATTTTGCAGACTGTAAACAGTCTGAGAATCATAATTCAGTGAAGGGCCAGTATGCCGGAAACAGATTTGTGAAATGAGACGATCAATATCTCAGTGAGATTTAAGTCATCTTGTCAACATTTCACCTTAATGCATACTGAAATAAATTACCCTGTTATTATGCAGTCTATATTTTGGGTGAAGGTTTTAGATTCTTGTTAATCCTGTAAACATTATACTGTTGACAAACCATTAAAAAAAAAAAAAAAAAAAGACCCAAAATTTGAGACTTCTCTACATAGTACTTTTTCATCCCTTTCATTTCTCAAGAATTGTATCCAAAACCAACATCGCTTTCAAGAGTGTACACAGCTCATTTTAAGACATTCTCCTTCTTGATATTAAGATACTTATTATTTATGCCAGGGTCGCTGCATTCAAACCACTTAATGCTTCATTGCCGGATATATTTTCCTTCACGTCTGATTGCAAACTAAAATCATTTAACTTCCTTTCATGATGCGAGAAATGACTTGAAGCCTACAATAGTTTTCATTTATAGTGAAGTGCAAGTATCATATTCCGGTCCAACACAGGAGAAAGCTTCATGAGTCACAGAGATTAGGAAATGCTCCATATTTTTTCAGGAAAAAAAAAAAAAACACTACAGTGTTGGAGTGGGTTATGATATCAAGGTCAGTACTTGGAAAGGTATTGACTTGCTTGATCTTTACATAAATCTATTTAGACAACAAAGACCTTGTAAAGATACAATAGAGAGAAAAAAAACACACAGAAAAAAATACAAAATCTTGCCATTCTAATCTGGCCTAAGAGCTGGCTACACCACAGTCATAGATACAGTTGTCAAAATGGAACAGAGCTTTGTATCAAGATACTGAAGTTGGTTTTGTCTTAAGAATGGCAGGCTTTTATGGGAACAGCTACAAAAATGATACAAATCACATGGCAAATGAAATAATTAGGAATCAGAGGCTGAACAGACATGGTCCAGTCTGGGAATGTGTCAATGGAGCTCTTGGGGGACGGAGTTGAGAAGAATATACACGATAAGACTCATTGAGAGGGGATTCATTTGCCTCCAGGTAAATATATAAAAGTCCATGCTAAATGAGATCAGTTCTGAGTGTTCCTTGGAAGGACTGATGCTGAAGCTGAAACTCCAACACTTTTGCCACCTGATGTGAAGAGCTGACTCAATTGAAAAGACGCTGATGCTGGGAAAGATTGAGGGCAGGAGGAGAAGGGGACGACAGAGCATGAGATGGTTGGATGGCATCACTGACTGGATGCGCATGAGTTTGAGCAAGCTCCAGGAGTTGGTAATGGACAGGCGTTCTGCGGTCCGTGGGGTCGCAGAGTCAAACACGACTGAGCGACTGAACTGCACTGAAACATATAAAAAAATGCTTGCCCTCCGGTTACTTTCCCTTCTTCTTCACAAATAGGGTGGATAAATCACAGAGTGTCAGGACACCAGTGGGCTCTGTGTGTTATTGGCACCAGCTCTGCACGGAAGGGATTTTGCATAGAGAGAAAGACGACTTCCGTATTTTATAAGCATAGGCTTAAGAATGGAGAAGGAAATGGCAACCCACTCCAGTACTCTTGCCTGGAAAATCCCATGGACAGAGGAGCCTGGTGGGCTATAGTCCATGGGGTCGCAAAGAGTCGGACACGACTGAGTGACTTCACTTCACTAAGAATGGAGGGATTATTCAGCCTATTCAGAGATCCATCTCTTCCTGTCACTGCTATCTTGGAGCTTTAAATCTGTCCAGAAGACCAAACCACCACTGATATTAATGTAGAATCTATTTACCCATACTTTGTATTCTCAACCAGGGAAACATCACCCACAGGGAGACAGCAGTTGGATCTTGGGAGGCGTAAACACCTTACTCTTTGATGTATAAAACACAGGCAAATGTACTGTACAAATCAGACATAGGCTTCGTCTAACATCCATGGGAGCAGGGGGCGGATCTTTGGGCAAATACGTCCAAAAAGCCTCCGTCAGGGAATGGAAAAAGCAAAGCAGATTGGCATTGTCAAAGAAACAAACAACCCAATCAAAAACTGGGCAGAAGATCTGAACAGACATTCATCTGAAGAAGACATACAGATGGCCGAGATACACAAGAAAAGATGCTCAACTTTGCTCATTATTCATTTCAGTTCCGTCGTTCCGTCGTGTCCGACTCTGCGATCCCATGGACTGCAGCACGCCAGCCTCCCTGTCCATCACCAACTCCCTGAGTTTACTCAGACTCATGTCCATCGAGTCGGTGATGCCATCCAACCATGTCATCCTCTGTCGTGCTCATTATTAAAGGAATGCAAATCAAAACTACACTGAGGTATCACCTCACACTGGCTAGGATGGCTATCATCAAAAGACCCACAGACAATAAATGCTGGAGAGGGGGTGGACAAATGGGAACCTTCCTACACTTTTGGTCTGACGGAACTGGTGCAGCTACTACGGAGGTTCCTTAAAAAACTAAAGGTAGAATTACCATATGATTCTGAAGTCCCACTCTTGGGCATCGGTTATTGCTGTTGTATAGTCATTAAGTCATGTCCGACTCTCTGCGACCCTATAGACTTTAGCCAACCAGGCAGCTCTGTCCATGGGATTCTCCAGGCAAGAATACTGAAACGGGTTGTCATTTCCTCCTCTAGGGGATCTTCCCAACCCAGGGATCGAACCCATGACGCCTGTATTGGCAGTTGGATTCTTTATTGCTGAGCCACCAAGGAAGCCCCCTGCACAACTTAAAAACGAGTCATTTGTTTTTCTGTCATTAATTGAATGTCAGTATATTTGAAAAGGATCACTCTGGTTATTGGAGTTCATTTGTATGAATGCTGCATAAAGCTACAGAAGCAGCTGCCTGAGAACTAGTGTAGTCTTACTGTTGGGAGTTGAAATTAGTGCATTTTGACTGGCTCAAATTGCTAATGGGGAGTGGGGGAAATAGCATATAATTGCTACAAAAGAACACATTTCCCGTTTCCACAGTTTCATGGAAATGCGTGATTGACAGTTCTCAATTTAACTTTATGCATCTCAGCATTTGGGAAGGGTTGAAAATACAAGTCATTTTCTACACGTTGTCCCTTATTATTATAATCAAATTACCTCAGCAATTCAGATAAAATATAATTCCAGGTTTGGAGTTCTTCAAACGATCACATCAATTTCCCACATTTAATGGATTGCAGAGACGAATCCATCTTGAGAGGAAAAACAGTGATGAATTCTGGCCTGTGTTAGCTGCTCAGTTGTGTCTGACTCTGTGTGACCCCCATGGACTGTAGCCCGCCAGGCTCCTCTGTCCATGGGATTCTCCAGGCAAGAATAGTGGAGTGGGTTGCCATTTCCTTCTCCAAGGGATCTTCCCAACCCACGGATCGAACCCGGGTCTCCTGAATTGCATGCAGGCACTTTATCTTCTGAGCCACCAGGGAAGCTATCCCCTGAACAACTAAGCAAGCACCTAATTAGTCTAACTCAAAGGCTACAGTGGTTCTTCCTCATCAATATTATATGACACCACCTCGAGATAAACAGAAATCAGTTTAAAAGGGAAGAATAAACAGCTGTCATGAGTGAGCAAACAGCCATTAGGATTTAGTCCTCTCTCCTAGAAACGTTTTCTCAGTTCTGTTGTTCATTTTGCCTGAATGTTAGGTCTCTGAGGGGAATAAGTTGGTCCCTGTACGGTGTCAATCAGAAAAAGGAACAGATGTTAGAATTCATTTATCTGCATGATGTCTTTAAAATTTATTTGCAGTATCCCTTTCCATCAACTTCAGTTCAGTTCAGTTCACTGGCCCAGTGATGTCCGGCCCTTTGTGACCCCATGAACTGCAGCACACCAGTCCTTCCTGTCCATCACCAACTCTCAGAGCTTACTCAAACTCATGACCATTGAGTTGGTGATGCCATCCAACCATCTCATTCTCTGCCGTCCTCTTCTCCTCCTGATCAGGGTCTTTTCAAATGAATCAGCTCTTCACATCAGGTGGCCAAAGGATTGGAGTTTCAGCTTCAGCATCAGTCCTTCCAATGAACATTCAGGACTGATCTCCTTTTGGATGGACTGGCTGGATCTCCTTGCAGTCCAAGGGACTCTCAAGAGTCTTTTCCAACACCACAGTTCAAAAGCATCAATTCTTCAGCACTCAGCTTTCTTTATAGTCCAAATCTCACATCCATACATGACCACTGGAAAAACCATAGCTTTGACTAGACGGACTTTTGTTGCAAAGTAATGTCTGTGCTTTTTAATATGCTGTCTAGGTTGATCATAGGTTTTCTTCCAAGGAGCAAGCGTCCATCAACTTAAATATACGTAAAGAGCTTTGCGTGCAGAATCAAATTGCCAAATGGCTCCCATTTGTATATATATTTACTCACAGTCCTGTGGTTGTTTTCACAATGAAGTTTTGCAACAAAGGCGTGCCCAATGTAGTAATTCTTCATTCTTCCATAGGCAGAATGAAAGAAGGCTCCACTGTGGTCTGTAGCATCTTAAGGTTATTTTTTTAAATACCCCACTCCCTTACACGGATCATGTAGGAAACACAGTATGTCTTCATCCAATGACGTTTGGCTCATTGTACTCGTGATGTATTTGTCAGAGTGAACTGAACTGCCCCAGTTCTTGGTGGCAGCCTGTAGGATCTTTAGTTGAGGCACGTGGACTCTAGTTTGCCTGACCAGGGATCGAATCCGAGCTCCCTCCTCTGGGAGTGCAGAGTCTTGGTCATTGGACCACCAGGGAAATTCTGTGACATATATTCTTGATTTCTTTTTCAAATTCCAGATCCTTTCACATGGAAGTTTCTCACACACGTGTAAGCAAATATTTGTATATGTGTGCTCACTCCGTCATTCGATAACATCCGATTCTTTGTGACCCTATGTACTGCGGTCAGCCAGCGTGTGCTCATTGAGCTGTAGCCCGGCCAGGCTCCTCTGTTCATGGGATTCTCCAGGCAAGAATACTGGACTGGGTTGCCATGCCCTCCTCCAGGGGGTCTTCCCCACCGAGGGATCAAATTTTCATCTCTTATGTCTCCTGCATCGGCAGGCAGGTAATTTACCACTGAGCCACTCTGGGAAGCTCGACATCTAGGTAAATCTTTTAATGTTAGATCTCCACACAGCTATACAACACATATCTGTATATGCATGCAAAGATACATGGATATCGATGCATGTGGAAACTGGTAGTGAGGTAGGGAATACTGAATGCCATTTTGATAAATAGTACTACACCATTGGGGGTATATATACTGAGGCTATTTCCATGTCTGGACATGTGCTGATAGAAGTCATGCTCTGTTTATATGGTGATAAGAAATTCTATTTTCTGCAAAACTTGTTTATAGCACATGATCCTTTTTTTTTCTGGATAGAGAAATGGCAACCCACTCCAGTATTCTTGCTTGGAGAATCCCATGGAGGAAAGAGCCCGATAGGCTACAGTCCATGAGGTCGCAAAGAGTCGGACACGACTGAGCTACTTCACTTTCACACTTTTTCTATTTTATCACTTTTGGTATCCATCCTCTTGATGGAAGGGATTTTAAGGGAGGTGGGAGGGAGGCTTAAGAAGGAGGGGACAAATATATGCCTATGGCTGATTCATGTTGATGTATAGCAGAAACTAACACAATATTATTACTATTAGTAGTATTAGGAGGCAAAAGTAAGTAGCCTCCAATTCAGAATTAATACATGTATTTTTTAAAAAGAAAATAATGTCTAGAAGTTTCTGTAAGAGGGAAATTGGATCCCCTGTAGATGAACAGTATAATCTGACAACTTTGACATAAATATGCTTTGGTATTCGGGGGTTTTCTTTTGCCAAGCGTTGGGGTTGGACAGAGAACTTGATTCTTAATGACGTCAACAGAAGACAAAGATGAAAAAGGCGAGATGAAAGTCACCTTCTTATATTTAGGCACCAAAATCTAACGACATGAAATTAATTTCAAATCCAGTAGTACAGGGCTTCAGTGGTGGCAGAGTGGGTGAGACTCTGGCCATCAATGCAGGAGTCAGGGGTTAACTATCCCTGGTCCGGGAAGATCCCACACACCTTGGGGCAACTAAGCCTGTATACCACAACTGTTGAGTCTCTGCCCGATAGCTGGGGAGCCACAACTGCTGAGCCCATGTGTTGCAACCACTTAAGCCCACAGGACTTAGAGCCGGCGTAACACAAGAGAGAACACCACAAGGAGAAGCTGGAGCATGGCGACTACAGAAAAACCCACACGGCAATGAAGACTCAGCACAGCCAAAAACAAGTGAATAAAATACTTTCAAAAACTAAGATACACTCTTAAAAGAAAACCAGAGAGGAGAAAACTAGGGAAATAAAAGCAAACCAAAAATTCCCGAATACAATAAATGAAGTGATTACAAATATCTTAGATATTAATCCAATTATGTTAATGAACAATAGTATGAGTCACTCAGTCAAGTCCACCTCTATTTGATCCCATGGACTGTAGCCCACCAGGCTCCTCTGTCCATGAGATTCTCCAGGCAAGAATACTGGAGCGGGTTGCCATTCCCTTCTCCAGGGGATCTTCCTGATGCAGGGATAGGACCCAGGTCTCCTGCATTGCAGGCAGATTCTTTACCATCTGAGCCACCTGGGAAGCCCCTGGCTTTAAATGGTAACACTTTAAATACAAGGATTAGAAGGGAAAGGCCCCCACTCACCACAACCAGAGAGAAGGCCTGCACAGCAATGAAGACCCAGCAGAGCCAAAAATAAATAAATAATATTTTTAAAAAATCAACTCCACAACTGTGCGGTAGACCTTGGTGGGGGCTTCCCTGGTGGCTCAACTGGTAAAGAATCCGCCTGCAATGAGGGGAGACCTGGGTTTGATCCCTCAGTTGGGAAGATTCCTCTGCCCCGCCCCCCCAGAGAAGGATATGGAGACTCACTCCAGTATTCTGGCCTGGAGAATTCCATGGACTGTATAGTCCATGGGGTCTCAAATGGTCGGACAGGATTGAGTGCATCAGACCTTAGTTCAGTGGGTTTGAATAAAATGTATCAAAAACACTGTACTTGATGCCATTTTCTTTGGCTTTCCCTGACCAAACCACTTATTCTTCTTTCTCTATTTTCCTCTGTCCTCTCGAGTTAGCTAATTCTGTCTCCGCTCATTTATCTGTGTGCATGCTAAGTCGCTTCAGTTGTGTCCATCTCTTTGAGACCCTGTGTTCTGCAGCCCAACAGGCTCCTCTGTCCATGGGATTCTCCAGGCAAGGCAAGAACACTGGAGTGTGCCGCCATGCCTTCCTCCAGGGGATCTTCCCAACCCAGGGATCGAACCTGCGTCTCTTATGCCCCTTGTGCTGGCAGGTGGGTTCTTTACCAGCAGTACCACCAGGGGACCACTAATGGGAAGGAAGCTGCCTGTCCTTTATCTGTCTGCATATATACAAATTCATATGTACATCCATATGGGGCCATTTTCCAACAGCTGTTTCAAATTAACAACAACAGAAAAAAGGTAGTCAAGTTTTAGAGGCATGTTCTCAGAGCTGCTGTTTGCCAAACACACATATACAAATTTTCACTTTTTATTATCATGTTGTAATGATTCACAGAAAATTAAAAACAAGCTGTTTCTAGTAGAAAATAGATGGTGGGAAGCTTTTGTGGGAGGTGCAATTATTTTTTCTGTCGCGCATACTTAATTTTCAAATTTGAGAAATGCAGTTATCATTGGCGCCCGTTTGCTTATTCTCTTTAAATTTCCGTTACTTGTCAATCCTAAAGGAAATCAACCCTGAATATTCAGTGGAAGGACTCATGATGAGGCTGAAGCCACTTGATGCAAAGAGCCGACCCAATGAAAAAGGTCCTGATGCTGGGAAAGATTGAGGACGTTATGAGGAAGGATGAGATGGTTGGATGGCATCACCGACTCGATGGACGTGAGTTTGAGCAAACTACGAGAGATGGTGAAGGACAGGGAAGCCCGGCGTGCTGCAGTCCATGGGGTCACACAGAGTCTGACACAGCTGACTCACTGAACAACAACAGCAAGACGGACTGAAAAAGATTTTGCTGCAGTTTATGTCAGCGTGTTTTTTCATACGTTTTTGTCTAAGTGTTTTATAGTATCAGGTCTTATATACAGGTTTTCAATCCATTTAGAGTTCATTTTTGTGTATGGTGTTAGGGAGGGTAATAATTTCATCTTACACGCACCTGTCCAGTTTATACAGCAGCACCTATTGAAGAGACTTGTCTCTTTTCCATTATATAGTCTTGCCTCCTAAACTCGAAAGCTTTTTGCACAGCAAAGACAACCATAAACAAAATAAAAAGAAGACCCACAGAATGGGAGAAAAATACTAGCAAGCAATGCAACCAACAAGGGATTAACTTTCAAAATCTACAAACATCCCATGCAACTCAATAATAAAACTAGTAAAAAGAAAACCACCAAAGAACTCAATCAAAAGACTGGGGAGAATATCCATAGAGACATTTCTCTAAAGAAGATAGACAGGCAGGAGGCACGTGAAAAGAGCTCAACATTGCTAATTATTAGATACGTGCAGATCAAAACTACAGTGAGGTATCAGGTCACACTCATCAGAATGGCCATCATCAAAAAATCCACAAAAGACAGATGCTGGAGAGAGTGTGGAGAAGAGGGGAACTCCCTTACTGTTGGTGGCAATGGAAATTGGTACAGCCACTATGGAGAACAGTATGGAAGTTCTTTAAAAAAAAAACAAAACAAAACACTTAAGAACTACGGCATGATCCTGCAATCCCATTGCTGAGCAGATTATCCAGAGAAAACCACGGTTTGAAAGGATACACACAGCCCAGTGTTTGTAACAGCACTGTTTACAATAGCTAGGACGTGGAAGCAACATAAAAGTTTATTGACAGAGAACTGGCTGAAGAAGACATGATACACATACACGATGGAATATTACTCAGCATAAAAAAGAATGAAATAAAGCCATTTGCTGCCCGATAGATGGAACTGGAAACTGGCATACTAAGTCACAGAGAGGCAAATATGACACCACTTAAATGCAGAATCTAAAAACACGATACAAACGAGCTTATTTACAAAGTAGAAACAGATTCTCAGACTTAGGGAAGAAACTTGTAGCTACCAAAGAGGAAAGGTTCCAGGGGGTGGATGGATGAAGTAGTTTCAGATTAACACACACGCACTACGATATATAAAATGGATAACCAACCAGGACCTACTGTATAAAACAGGGAGCTAAACTCAACATTCTGCCATAACCTAAGTGGGAAATGATTTTGAAAAAGAACTGATGTATGTGTAAGTATAACCTAATCACTGTGTTGTACCCCTGAGACTAACAACATTGTTAATGAACAGGACTTCCCTGGTAGCTCAGATGGTAAAGTGTCTGTTTACAATGCAGGAGACCTGGGTCGGGAAGATCCCCTGGAGAAGGAAATGGCAACCCAGTCCAGTAGTATTGCCTGGAAAATCCCATGGACAGAGGAGCCTGGTCGGCTACAGTCCATGGGGTCGCAAAGAGTGGGATACGACTGAGCATAATATAAAATAACAGTTACAAAAGCAGTTTTGCAAACATTGCTTACTGCCCTAAACTCCAGAGTCCATTCCTCATGCCTAGCTATAGACTGAGATATATACACATTATTTATTGTTGTGGTTCACTTGCTAGGTCGTGTCTGACTCTTTACAGCCCCACAGACTGCAGCACACCAGGCTTCCTTGTCTTCCACTGTCTCCTGTAGTTAGGTCAAACTCACGTCCACCGAGTCAGTGATGCCATCCAACCATCTCATCCTCTGCCACCCTCTTCTCCTTTGGCCTTCAATCCTTCCCAGCATCAGGGAACATTATACATACATGTATATGTACTGTGTGCTTACATTATATGTACATGTTTTAAAAAAATCTCAAAGCACTTAGCCTATTATTTTATTTATTCACTTATTTTTTTACTGTAGTTTTTTTTTTTTTAACTTTACAATATTGCACTGGTTTTGCCATACATCAACATGAAATGACGTTACCAAAAATTTCAGTCCTGTTGTATTATGCCACGCATTTTTGGGGAAATACATCTTCTTCAATGTCTTCATCTACATGTCAAGCCTACTCACTCTGCATTACATCTGCCGTTAGCTGTTTTGCTTCTGACATCCTGAGGTTTCCTTGATATTCAGTTCTTGCGCCTAATCATTCTTAATTAAGCTTTCCTGCCTGGCATTTTAATGAGACTCAACGAACTCGACAAGCCTGATCCCGACTTCAAGATTCATTCCATCAACTTGTTCAGTGAAGCCCTCTCCTCCACGTTTTCTCTTAAAAAGATAAATTAGATTTCATAAGAGGCATCACTTTGCTGACACAGGATCCATGTAGCCAAAGCTATGGTGGTTTTTCCAGCAGTCATGTATGGATGTGAGAGTCAGACTACAAAGAAAGTTGAGGGCCCAAGAATTGATGCTTTTGAGCTGTGGTGGTGGAGGAGACTCTTGAGAGTCCCCTGGACTGCAAGGAGATCCAACCAGTCCATCCTAAAGGAGATCAGTCCTGGGTGTTCATTGGAAGGACTGATGCTGAAGCTGAAACTGCAATACTTTGGCCATCTGATGCAAAGAGCTGAGTCATTTGAAAAGACCCTGATGCTGGGAAAGACTGAGGGCAGGAGGAGAAGGGGACGGCAGAGGATGAGATGGCTGGATGGCATCACCGACTTGATGGACATGGGTTTGGGAGAACGTCAAAGATTATTCTCAGGTGAAGAAGACCCTAATGATGGGAAAGACTGAGGGCAGGAGGAGAAGGGGACGGCAGAGGATGAGATGGCTGGATGGCATCACTGACTCAATGGGCATGAGGTTGAGTAAGCTCCGGGAGTTGGTGATGGACAGGGAGGCCTGGCGTGCTGCAGTTCATGGGGTCACAGAGAGTCGGACACGACTGAGTGACTGAACTGAACTGAATTGTGTTTGTGATTGTTGCTTTTAAAATCTATGAGATTTAAGATGTAACCGTGACTTAACTAAGAGCAGCCAGAGTGAAAAGGCCACCCTGTCTTTCAGGAACAAGAAGCTAATTGCTTATGATGCCAATTAAGCAGCCTCGGGGGCTCAGTTGGATCTTTTTTTTGATTGGAGAAGAGACCTAACAAGAACTTGTAACATTACAGCTTACACAAACGGTGAAGATGAGTTCCTATGACTTATTCACATTGTAGAACAAGAAAACTCCTAAACTGAGACCCAGAAGAACTGGAAAACGGGTTCAAGATCCCTCAGCAAATAATTAATTAACCACAAGGACATAATCAGAATGATGAACCTTGTTCTAATGTTTTTCTCCTGCCTTTTGTTTCTTTTGATACAAAGGTCAGGCAGATTAGATTATCTGGAATACTAGGCATAATAATAAGTTCCACTCAGTCAGAATGGCAACCCAGTCCAGGATTCTTGCCTGGAGAATCCCAGGGACAGAGGAGCTTGGTGGGCTGCCATCTATGGGGTCGCACAGAGTCAGACACGACTAAAGCGACTTGGCCGCAGCAGCAGCAGCAGTGATTGCTTACTGGTCTAAGTTCTGCCTACAGCTTAAAACATGTTATTTACATTTTTTCAACAGTTTTGAGCCTGGTATGATTATTTCCATTTGAAAGAAGCAAATTGAGTTTGGATAAAGATTAAAGGTCACTCCCAAACCCAGAGCTAGAAACTTTTAAAGGATACAATAACTAAAGGAATATTTCATTGAAGAAGTGAGTATTTTTCCTGGGGATAAATCCAGAAAAGAAGAAAACTAAAAAATTCATGCACCCCAGTGTTGATGGCAGCACAATTTAGAACAGCCAGGACCTGGAAACGACATACATGTCCATCAACAGATGAATAGCTAAAGAAGATATGGTACATATATAGAAATGGAATATCTACTCAGTCACTTCAGTCTTGTCTGACTCTGTGTGACCCCATAGACAGCAGCCCACCAGGCTCCCTCTAACATGGGGTTTTCCAGGCAAGAGTACTGGAGTGGGGTGCCATTGCCTTCTCCAAAAATGAAACATTACATAGCCATAAAAATAAAGAAATAATGCCATTTGCAGATGATGATTATGCCAAGTGAAGTGAAGTCAGACAAAAGACAAATACCACGTAATATTGGTTACATGTGGAATCTAAAATGTGACACAAATTTAGTGTGTTAGCTGCTCAGTCGTGTCCGACTCTTTGTGACCCCAGGGACTGTATCCCGCCAGGCTCCTCTGTGCATGGGATTCTCCAGGCAAGGATACTGGAGTGGGTTGCTATTTCCTTCTCCAGGGCATCTTCCCAACCTAGGGATGGAACCAGGGTCTCCGGCCTTGCAGGCAGATTCTTTACTGTGTGAGCCACCAGGGAAGTCCCACAAAGTAATTAATCTATGAAACAGATATAGGTCCACAGACACAGACAAACTTGTGGTGATCGAAATGGAAAGGGAGGGGGAGAATAAATTAGGAGATTTAGGATTAACATATACACACTACTATACATAAAATAGATAACCAAGGACCCACCATAGAGCACAGGGAACTATACTGAATAGTTCAGAATAACCTTCAAAGGAAAAGAGTCTGGAAACAAAAAAGTGGTTGCGTATACGCATAACTGGATCCCTGTGCTGTGCACCAGAAACCAACACGTTACCAATCAACGATTCAATTTTTAAAGTCAGTGTTTCATTTTTACGAATTCTAGCGTAAAAGTCCATAAAATATTCTGCAAATTTTCAGGAGGCAGATATTTTTTGTCACCCTTCTCTTTCATGCTGAGAGTTCCCAATTCCATCGTCCTCTTGTTATTTTCACCCTGATGCACACACATACACACACACACACGCACCACTCCCCCCCCCACACACACACACAAATGTGTATTATATTACTCTGGCCTTCAATCTGTAAACTAAATCCTAGAGGAAATTTTTTTTTCCCCTTCTAAGCAATGTGTAAATCTTCATGTGTAAATATAAAGACTGTTGGCTATGGAATACATCATGATCTTCACAACGGTAAGTGTATCATCCCATTAAAAATTAAATATAATATGCATAAGGATTAAGGTCCTATTGTAGAGTATAGGGAAGTATCATCAATATCCTGTGATAAGCCATAATGGAAAGGAATATGAAAAATAATGGAAAAGAATATATATAAGTGTGTGCATATATTTTTATATACTTATATATATGCACACACAGAGTTAGCTACAAACAGGCACGTGTCATTCACCTCTACAAGGATTAAATCAAGTGCTGCTTGCTACAAGCTGCTGACCTTCAACATCCCCTGAAAGGAGCTCAGGGTGGAGAGCAGAAACAAGGCATTCTGGGAAAACTGGCAGGTCCTCAGATAGTTAGGTATTTTCAGGAGATGATTTTATGAGCCCAGTTCTTGTGGCTCACCTCATATCTAGAAAAGCACTAAATTCCTTCATGGTGATGACTGTTCCTCGTGATTAGTGAAACCTTCTGAAAAAAGTAAGTGCCTGCCTTTACCAAAATGACATATATACTGACTTACCCCTTTGCCTCTTTGGAGTATCTTTTAGAGCTATCTGAGGTGCTGTCTCCTGGGCTCAGCCCTGCGCAAACAAAACTTAGCTGGCAATACTCATTTTGTGCATTTAAGTGTACAATACACATATATAACTGAGTCATTTTGCCATGTAGAATAAATTAACACAACCCTGCAAATCAACTATACTTTCATAAAATTTTAAAAATATGAAAAAGGCAGAACAAATTAATTTAAAGATGCTAGTTGAGCCACCTGACATTATTGATCGAGGACATATTCACAGGGTAACTATTATATTCCAGTTCTGGGTTTTACAGTGTGGACAGAAAGTCTATTATGATACTGGCTTCTGGTTGACAGTATGATGCTAGTCACAATATCTTTACTGCTGGAACCTCATGAGCATTCCTGCCTGGAGAATCCCAAGGACAGAGGAGCCTGGAGGGCTATAGTCCATGGGGTCACAAAGAGCTGGACGTGACTGAGGTGACTTAGCCTACATGCATGCATGAGTGAAAACAGACTTTTTTTTTTTCTTACTATTTATTGTTATTTACTTGGCTGTGCTGGGTCTCTGCTACAGTATAAGAACACTTGGTTGTGGGGTGTGGAATCTTGTTCCCTGAATATGGATCAAATTGGGGCCACCTCCATTGGTAGTGCAGAGTCTTAGCCACTGGACCCCCAGGGAAGTCCCAAAACAGAACTTTATTTTTAAATTTTTTAATGTATTTTTTAATTGGATGAAATTTGCATTCCAATGTTGCGTTGGTTTCTAGAGCTGGAAGCATCAGACTTCCTGGACATTAGACTATACTACAAAGCTACAGTCATCAAGACAGTATGGTACCAGCTAAAACAGAACTTTAAAATAGCACTTTCTGGCTATTTATGCTTGCAACTTCCTCCCTAAAGCCCAGTAACTTTTTTCTCTCTAGTTTGAGACATAAGAATAAGGTTAAGTCATCTCCATAAAAAGATGACTGTCCAAATGGGCAGATTGTGAAGAAGTATACTGCAAAGATGGAGAAGGCAATGGCACCCCACTCCAGTACTCTTGCCTGGAAAATCCCATGGACCTAGGAGCCTGGTAAGCTGCAGTCCATGGGGTCGCTAAGAGTCAGACATGGCTGAGCAACTTCACTTTCACTTTTCGCTTTCATGCATTGGAGAAGAAAATGGCAGCCCACTCCACTACTCTTGCCTGGAGAATCCCAGGGATGGGGGAGTGTGGTTGGCTTCCATCTACAGGATTGCACAGAGTCAGATATGACTGTCCACTGAGATGGGGGCTTGGTCCACAGAGATGGGGGCTTGGTCCACAGAGATGGGGACTTGGTCCACAGAGATGCAGGCTTGGCCCACAGAAATGAAGACTTGGTCCACAGAGATGCAGGCCTGGTCCACTGAGATGGGGGCTTGGTCCACTGAGATGGGGACTTGGTCTACAGAGATTCAGGTTTGGCCCACAGAAATGAAGACTTTGTCCACTGAGATGTGGGCATGGTCCACTGAGATGGGGGCTTGGTCCACAGAGATGGGGACTTGGTCCTCTGAAATGGGGACTTTGTCCACTGAGATGGGGGCTTGGTCCACTGAGATGGGGGCTTTGTCCACAGAGATGTAGGCTTGGCCCACAGAAATGAAAACTTTGTCCACAGAGATGTGGGCTTGGTCCACAGAGATGCAGGCTTGGTCCACAGAAATAAAGACTTCTTCCACAGAGATGCAGGCTTGGCCCCCTGAGATGGGGGCTTGGTCCACAGAGATGCCAACTCAGTCCATAGAGATGACTCAGTCCTCAGACATGCTGAGTTGGTCCACAGAGATGCCAGCTTGGACCACATTCCTGTACATCATTGGTGCGTAAAAATGATCCAGTCTGTGACCGAGAAGGGTGGGATGGGGTGGACGATAGGAGGGAGGTTCAGGAGGGAGGGGACATATGTACACCTATGGCTGATTCGTGTAGCTGCATGGCGGAAACCAACACAACATTGTTAAGGCGGTTATCCTGCAGTTAAAAATAAACGCTTAAAACGATGAGTCAGTTTGTGCAAATGGTTTGAGGCTTTACCTGGTCATTTGCCATCAGGGGTTCTGACTGATGTTCACAGGTGCCTGCTTGGGGCTTGACTCTTGACGGCTCCACTGTCTGTCACTCCGTCTGACCACACAAAGCAGCAGAATGTGCACCATGAAAGGATTAATGCCCACTGCAAGCTGAATCCATCACAGAGGCACTCACCTACAGACTTGTCTTGTGTCTACCTCGTTAGGTAATAACAGTATTGGAAAATCCTGTCAGAACATAGCTTCCCCTGTGTACTGAGTGTTTTGCCCTAAAGTCTATTATTAGGCTTGTTTATTTTAAGATAAAGGCATCACTGTGAATAGTTACCTCTGCTCACCAGCCAATTCATGAATTATTACCTCAAAGATTTTTTCGCATACAAATTTATAAGTGAATGCCACAGAACGCATTATTTTTCTGGATAGGAACATTTCATCTCATTGACAAAGGGGATCTAAGAGCAATCAACGTTACCTACAGTTTTAGACTGAGTTTATGGACAAATCACTTAGCATTGTTGATGCCTATGTGTGTGTGTGTTTTAACTATTTGATGTAGTTACAATCACAGAGATTGAAAAGGACTGGAGTTGGGTTAGATGCAAAATGCAGAAGGGGAAAAAGGAGAACTTTCTAAATTGAAGGAAGATAAAAATGAATGGAATTCTGCCATTTGCAACAATGTGGATGGACCTAGAGATTATCATGCTGAGTTAAGTCCAGTCCGAGGGAGAAAGACAAATACATATGATATCATTTATGTGTTGAACCTAAAAAAATAAAGCAGATGAATGTATGTATAAAAACAGAAACAGACTCACGGATACAGAAAATAAACTAGTGGCCACCAGCTGGGAGGTTGAGACCAGAGAAGGATTAAGAGGGATTAAGAGGGACCAACTACAATGTACAAAATAAACCATTGCATTGGGAATACATTGCATAGAGCCACAGATTTTTGCCGGCAAGGCAGACTTGAAGCTGTCACAAAATTCGCCTTTTCCAGTGGCAGAACTTCACAGAGGTTTATTGGAAAATGCTGTCAAAAATGAGCTGGTTTTATTTGCAATCTCACTGCAACTGTTTTCCTTAAAAATTTAATAGCTATAAACTGACACACAGAGTTTACAAAACTTAACGAACAGCAAAAAGTGAAGTACACGTATACTCCTAGAGGTATCTGCAACACTGTGCTGAATCTACTTCCATTTTTTATTTTCAGATGCTCCAAGCCACACACACACACACACACACACACACACACACACACACACACACACACACACTGTTCGCTTAGTTGCTCAGTTGTGTCCGACACTTTGCGACCCCATGGAGTGTAGCCCGTCAGGCTCTTTCCATGGGATTTCCCAGGTGAGAACACTGGAGTGGGTTGCCATTTCCTTCTTTAAGATTATTGAAATTAAAATGTCATGCACATTAATAAGATGTATTAATTTTTTAAGTGGTCTTTTTTTTTGATGTGGAACATTTTTAAAGTCTTTCTTGCGTGTGTTACAATATTGCTTCTGCTCTCTGTTTTGGTTTCTTGGCCACAAGGCATGAGGGAGCTTTGCTCCCTGACCACGGATCGAATCGCTACCTCCTCACTGGAAGGCAAGGTGTTATGCAGTGGACCACCAGGGAAGTTCCTAATAAGGTGCATTTTAATCATAAAATTTATATGCAAGGAAATGCACAGTACTTTTGTTTTCCATGGGTTTATTAGATATGCGTTGCACTCCTTGCTTGCATGCTTAGTTATGTCCAACTCTTTGCACCTCCATGGACTGTAGCCCACCAGGTTCCTCCATCCATGGGATTCTCCAGGCAAGAATACTGGAGTGAGTTGCAATTTCCTCCTCCAGAGGATCTTCCCAATATACGACTACCACTATCCCCAAATCAAAGAACAGAACCTGAGCGGGACTTCACAAGCCTACCTCTTGCTAAAGAGATGTCTGCTTCCCATAGAGATGTCTGCTGCTGCTGCTGCTAAGTCACTTCAGTCGTGTCCGACTCTGTGTGACCCCATAGACGGCAGTCCACCAGGCTCCCCTGTCCCTAGGATTCTCCAGGCAAGAGTACTGGAGTGGGGTGCCATTTCCTTCTCCAATGCATGAAAGTGAAAAGTGAAAGTGAAGTCACTCAGTCGTGTCCGACCCTCAGCGACCTCATGGACTGCAGCCCATCAGGCTCCTCCATCCATGGGATTTTCCAGACAGGAATCCTGGAGTGGGGTGCCATTGCCTTCTCTGATAGAGATGTCTACTCTCTTCCAAATGGCAACTTTCTGCCCCTGAGATTTAACACCAAGGAAATGATTCTGCAAGTTTGCTTTATCTGCAGATGTCTTGGCCCATCCTTACAGTGGAGACATTCAAATGAGAAAGGAGATTAGGTGCGATGTAGCAAGAAGGTATTCATTTCCATCATTTCAGGGATGTGTTTACAGGAAATAGTTTCCATGTATTTCCTCATTCAGAGCTTTGCGGCTGGCTCAGTGGAATCCACCTGCCAATGCCAGAGACACAGGTTTGATCCCTCAGTGAGGAGGATCCCCTGGGCTACAGTCCATTGGGTTCCAAAGAGTCAGACATGACTTAGGGACTATACAAGAACAACAACAACAAATTTATTCATTCCGCTGTTAGTGGGCATCTGTATTCTTTCGAGTTTTTAGCAGTTCCATATCCCTGGTGGCTCAGACAGTAAAGCATCTGCCTGCATTGTGGGAGACCCGGGTTCAATTCCTGGGTCGGGAAGATCCCCTGGAGAAGGAAATGGCAATCCCCTCCAGCACGCTTGCCTGGAAAATCCCATGGACGGAGGAGCTTGAAAGGCTACAGTCCATGGGGTCGCAAAGAGTCGGACACGACTGAGCAACTTCACTTTCACTTTCACTATGTTATAAAAGACTCTTCAGCTCATGTAAGTCAACAACAAACAAACAAACAAACAAAAAACAACCCAATCAAAAAAAGAAAATAGACAGAAGACCTAAATAGACCTTTTTCCCAAGAAGACATACAGATGGCCAAGAGGCACATGAAAAGATGCTCAACATCACTAATTACTGGAGAAATGCAAGTCAAATGGGCAGTGAGGAATCACCTCACCCTTTAATAATTCCCTTGATTACAGTGTCTACAAGCGATAAATACTAGAGAGGCTGTGGAGAAAAGGGAACTCTCTTACTCTTTTGGTGGGAATGTCAATTGGTACAGCCACGATAGGGAATGCAATGGAGGTTCCTTTGGAAACTAAAGATAGAATTACTATCTGATACCAGAATCCTGGCCAAACATCCAGAGAAAACATTAACTTAAAAAGACACATGCACCCCAGTGTCCAGAGGAGCATTATTCACAAAACCCAAACTCATGGAAACAACTTGAATGCCCTTTGACAGAAGAAAGGATGAAAACGCTGTGGTACGTATACATGGTGGGATATTACTCAGCCATAAAAAAGAATGAGATATAGCTTTTCACAGCAACGCAGATGCATCGCAGTTACTTAAGTAAGGCACACAGAGAAAGACAAGTATCCCATGGTATCACTTGTATGTGGGATCTAAAATATGACACAGATGAACTTATCTAAGAAACAGACCCAGAGACCTGGAGAAAAGATGTGTGTTGGGTGACAGTCTATGAGGTCGTAAAGAGCTGGGCGAAACTGAGCATGTAAGCTAAGCTAAGCTAAGCTAAGTCGCTTCAGTCATGTTTGACTCTGTGCGACCCCATAGACGGCAGCCCACCAGGCTCCCCCGTCCATGGGATTCTCCAGGCAAGAAGAGTGGAGTGGGTTGCCATTTCCTTCTCCGAGCACGTAAGCACGTTATAAATTATATTAGAAATAGAGCCAGTCAACGTGGTTATAAAAGCATCCTAAAGTCTTGCTGGTTTTCATAAAGCTAGGCAAACATAATGAGATAGGTTAATCTGTTGTACAAATATACATATATGAATCCTAAAATATCATTAATCAAAAAATCCTATGTGTTCCCATAGTTGAGGGAGTGGGGAAGATAAATGAAGTAAAAATTGTTCAGTTGTGTCTGACTCTGTAAACCCCATGGAGTGTAGCCTGCCAGGCTCCTCTATCCATGGGATTCTCCAGGCAGGAACACTGGAGTGGGTTGCCATTTCCTTCTCCAGGGGAAGATAAAGTAGGAGAGAAACTGGAACATCCTTTCTCAAGAGCAGTATCTGTGAGGTCTCAAACTCACTTCTTCACTGTGTTCCGTAGGATGTGCAGGCCCGTCAAGTCAAGAAGCATACAAGAGGGATCCTCCTTGGACTGGAGTCTCCCACGAATGGGGAACAAGCTGTGATGATTCAGTTCAGTTCAGTCGCTCAGTCGTGTCCAACTCTTTGCGACCCCATGAATCGCAGCACGCCAGGCCTCCCTGTACATCACCATCTCCCGGAGTTCACTCAGACTCACGTCCATCAAGTCAGTGATGCCATCCAGCCATGTCGTCCCCTTCTCCTCCTGCCCCCAATCCCTCCCAGCATCAGAGTCTTTTCCAATGAGTCAACTCTTCGCATGAGGTGGCCAAAGTACTGCAGCTTCAGCTTTAGCATCATTCCTTCCAAAGAAATCCCAGCGCTGATCTCCTTCAGAATGGACTGGGTTGGATCTCCTTGCAGTCCAAGGGACTCTCAAGAGTCTTCTCCAACACCACAGTTCAAAAGCATCAGTTCTTCGATGCTCAGCCTTCTCCACGGTCCAATACATAAACAGATGGCCCACTCGGACGTGTACCATGGGATTAAGCTCCTTCCTTGATGTGTGTGCAAATCATGAATCAATACTTCATCACTCATCGTAGAGTTGATATAGGTGAGCAATTCATATGGGTTCTGTGGTTTTAGTTGCTAAGTCGTGTCCAACTCTTGCGACCCCATGGACTGTAGCCTGCCAGGCTCCTCTGTCCATGGGATTCTCTGAGCAAGAATACTGGAGTGGGTTGCCATTTCCTTCTCCAGGGGATCTTCCTGACCCAGGAATCGAACCTGGGTCTCCTGCATTGCAGGCAGATGACTTATTGACTGAGCTACGAGGGAAGCCCATACTTCATATGGTTAATAGATACAGGTTAATAGTTGGTGAATAGTTAATAACTGCTAACAGGTGGTGCTAGTGGAAAAGACTCTGCCTGCCTAATGCTGGAGACGTGAGGGACATGGGTTCGATCCCTGGATTGGGAAGATCCCCTCGAGGAGGGCATGGCAAGCTACTCCAGTATCCTTGCCGGGAGAATCCCATGGACAAAGGAACTTGGCAGGCTACAATCCACAAGGTCACAAAGAGTCAGACACGACTGAAGTGACTTAGCAAGCATGAATATCTGATAATAATGTTAGTCGTTAATAATATAGGTTAACAGTTAATACGGTTAATAGGAATTAGCCAGGGTCAAACTGTTTTAACAGGTACCTTACTATGCTTTGGTCATAAAAAAACACGAGTTTTGACACTTTCCAAATATGTATCAGATTCCACAACTCCATGGCTTGACATTTTGTTTTTCCTCTCCCCGACAAAGGAACACAGTCTGAATATTTAGCTCTTTCGCTGAAATTATGTAAATTGGAAACCTTTATGCCCCAAATAAAACTGTTTTACCACATACCAGATAATGCTTAGAAAAATACCGTGAATTCATCTAACAGATATGTGAAACACTGCACTCCTCTCTGTCTATTTGTTAGGTATAATATTGCACAGTTCATTCCAAAAACAAATTTCCATAGTAACATAATGTTTTTTTAAGATGCACTGACCCACAGAGTTGCAGGTTTTCAGTCATTAGCTGGCAGCTGTCCTTGAGGGAGCTAAAAATAAACCTCACATTAATGCAAAACATCTCCATAGAAGCACGTTCTGTTTTCACAAAACCTGCTTTTGAAATAGATGTTTGACTAATACCCTTTTTATTGAAATGCTTAACGTTTGTCTTCCTACTTTGGGTACAGAATAATTCTATGATACCCAAAACTATTGAAATTTCAAAGATTTGGTGGCTCTCACTCTGATATTTGTTGCTGAGTTGCTCAGTCATGTCCAGCTCTTTACGACCCCATGGACTGCAGCACCCCAGGCCTTCCTGTTCATCACCAACTCCCAGAGTTTACTCAAACTCAAGTCATCAAATCAGTGATGCCATCCAACCATCTCATCCTCTGTCGTCCCCTTCTCCTCCTGCCCCCAATCCCTCCCAGCATCAGAGTCTTTTCCAGTGAGTCAGCTCTTTGCATCAGGTGACCAAAGTACTGGAGCTTCAGCTTCAGCATCAGTCCTTCCAAGGAATATTCAGGACTGATTTCCTTTAGGATGGACTAGTTGGATCTCCTTGCAGTCCAAGGGACTCTCAAGACTCTTCTCCAACATCACAGTTCGAAGGCATTAATTATTTGGCGCTCAGCCTTCTTCATGGTCCAAGTCTTACACCTGTACACAACAAACCATAGCTTTGACTATATAGACCTTTGTTGACAAAAGTGATGTCTCTGCTTTTTAATACAATGTCTAGGTTTCCAGCCTTTCCTCCAGTACTGATCAACAACAATTTCCATTTCCTGTCATGTCCTGTGGTTCAGAGACATCATGAGTCTGCTTATATTCATCACTTTTTTTTTTTTTTTCATTCCAGTATTGTCTCCAAACTGTAGCTAAGATACTGGGAAGGTGATTTCAATAGAACTTTCCTTTGGAAGAACATCCCCATCCTGAACCATGGCTGATTCATGTCAATGTATGCCAAAACCACTACGATATTATAAAGTAATTAGCCTCCAATCAAAATAAATATTTTTTTTTTTTTAAAAAAAGAGCTTCTCCATTTCAGTAGGATACTTGATATTTAAATAAGTTTGAGATTCCTAAACCATGGTGTCTAAAGGAAATCCTCATGAGAAGAGATGACTCATTGGAAAAAACTCTGATGCTGGGAGGGATTAGGGGCAGGAGGAGAAGGGGACAACCAAGGATGAGATGGCTGGATGGCATCCCCTACTCGATGGACGCGAGTCTGAGTGAACTCCGGGAGTTGGTGATGGACACGGAGGCCTGGCGTGCTGCGATTCATGGGGTCGCAAAGAGTTGGACACGACTGAGTGACTGAACTGAATTGAAAGGAAATCTTTCGAGAAAGTTGACTTGCTTGTCATGGAAACACTGAGAAGCAGGCTTTTTTTTTAATTTTAGTTTTTATTTTTAAAATTTTAAAATCTTTAATTCTTACATGCGTTCGCTTCTTAGTCAGCAGTTGTTTCCCATTGGTTGTATCATCACCATTGGAAATTACCTGTCTTATCAAGCTGCAGCTAAGCCGCTTCAGTCATGTCTGACTCTGTGCAACTCCATAGATGGCAGCCCACCAGGCTCTTCCGTCCCTTGGATTCTCGAGGCAAGAACACTGGAGTGGATTGCCATGTCCTTCTCCAATGCATGAAAGTGAAGAGTGAAAGTCAAGTGGCTCAGTCGTGTCCGACTCATAGCGACCCCATGGATTGCAGCCCACCAGGCTCCTCCACCCATGGGATTCTCCAGGCAAGAGTACTGGAGTGGGTCGCCATTGCCTTCTCCAAACTAGGGGATTAAAACCAACAAGGAAGCAAAACCCTGAGGTCAGGACTTTCCTCCCAAAGCAGGGGACTTGGGTTTCAAGAATTAACGTCCCACAGGTCTCGGGGTGACCATGCCCATATGCCACAACCAGGGAGGCCCACCTGCTTCTGAGTCCGACAGCTGAGATCAGAGACTGTGCGCGAAGCCGTTTCAGTCCTGTCTGACTCTTCACCATCTCATGCACCGTAGCCCGCCAGGCTCCTCCACCCATGGGATTCTCCAGGCAAGAATACTGGAGTGGGTTTGCCATTTCCTTCTCCAGGAGATCTTCCCGACCCCAGGGATCGAACCCAAGTCTCCTGCATTGGCAAGCAGATTCGTTACCACTGAGCCACCTAGGAAACACACATTTCACTGACACTTTAGCTGTACTGATGTTCAGATGCTGTGTCTTCACTTCTTAAAAAAAAAAAAAAAAAAAAGACTTTCTGAAAAATAAGTATAGTGGTGGTGTAATGTTCTTTGCTTAATTCTTTCAACTTTTCCTTTAAGTCATTTATTTTTTATTTGGATGGGGACCATTTTTGAAGTCTTTATTGAACTTGTTACAATACTGTTTCTCTTCCTTAGGTTTTTTGGCCACAAGGCATGTGGGCCCTTACCTCCACGACCAGGGATGGAGTTCACACCCCTTGCTTTGGAAGGCGAGGTCCTAACCATTAGGAAACCAGGGAAGCCCTGCTTTGTTCAGCTGCTTGAAGAACACTGTGAAACCTTGACTAGATCCTACTCTCCGTAGTTAGTTTCAAAACAATCAGCAGAAAACAGGTCTGGCAACAGAGAAAGATGAAAACGTAAGGGCTAGAAAAGCTCTTGAGAGTGTATCTTTCAGATAATGGCAAACTAGAGAAAGGAAGAGACCCTGATGCTGGGAAAGACTGAAGGCAGGAGGAGAAGGGGGCGACAGAGGACGAGATGGTTGGATGGCATCACCAACTCAATGGAAATGAGTTGAGCAAACTCCAGGAGCTGGTGATGGACAGGGAAGCCTGGCGTGCTGCAGTCCATGGGGTCGCAAAGAGTTGGACCCGATTGAACAACACAGAGAAATGAGATAAAAATTTACAGTGGAAAAAAACACTAGAAAAGCTGGACAAATCGCCAGTCTAGTTTCAATACAGGATACAGGATGCTTGGGGCTGGTGCACTGGGATGACCCAGAGAGATGATATGGGGAGAGAGGTGGGAGGGGGGTTCAGGATTGGAAACTTATGTACACCCCTGGCGGATTCATGTCAATGTATGGCAAAACCAATACAGTATTGTAAAGTAAGATAAAAAAATAATAACAAATAATAATTTTTTTAAAGTGTGACAATAGTTATTAGGTCAATTCTTAGGGCATTTTGTGCTGGTTTTCTCCTAAGACTGTCTCCTAACTGTTGAAGAGGCAGCTGAAATGCTGTGATGGTGGACAAATATTTTAATAGCCTCATACATTGTGCAGGAAAGACTGGATTCAGTGCCCACAGGCACTGATACAATTTTCTGTGTTTTTGGATAGAGATCCTAAAAGTTATATCCTAGTGATAAGTGTGAGCTAGAAGAAGTCTACCCAGCACCAGAGTGAAAACTCAATCAACCCTGGAAAATATGTCGTGATTATCTAGGATTAGCAATGCCCACAGCCATCTAGTGGCAGCAAATGCCATTTATTTTATTTTATTTTTCCTCCTGAATGAAGAAACAGTCATTCAAGACCTACAGTTATTCCTATGTTTTCATGTATAATGTCTGGTCTTCCATTTGCAATGATTAGGTACTTGAAGGCATTTAAAAAAATGACATCAGCGAAAGCCAAGGGAAATAATGATAAAACAGCAATGAAGAACGGGCATATTGTCGTATCTGAAAATGCCAAAATGCAAAACTGTTTTCAAGATTTTTTTTTTCCTGCCCCTACCCCCACCCCCTGTTAATCATTTTTAACGTCTTTCTTGAACTTGTTACAGTATTTCTTCTGATATTTATGTTCTGGTTCTTTGACCTCCAGGTATGTGGGATTCAGCTCCCCAATCAAGGACTGAATCCCACACATGCTGTGTCTGTGACAAGAGTTTTAGCAAAAATGTTCACCTTGGGGCTTCCCCGGTGGCTGTCCGCCTGCCAAGGCAGGAGACACGGGTCTTATCCCTGGTCCTGGAAGATCCAGCATGCAATGGAACAAATAAGCCGGTGGACCACAGGTCCTGCTCTTCCAGAGCCTGGGAGCTGTAAATACCGAGCGTACGTGCTGCAACCGCTGAAGCCCGAATTTCCTAGAGCCCGTGTTTCACAGCCAGAAAAGGTCACAGCAATGAGAAGCCTGTACATCACAGCTAGAGAGCACCCCTGCTCACCGAGACCAGAGGAAGCCCCAGTCACAGCAACACAGCACAGCCCCAAATAAATACAATTATTTTTAAAAGTGCTTCCTTTTTACAACTGGTAAAAAACCACGAGAATGTCTATCTTTATTATCACCTTCTCAAGCTGATATCTCGGAGGGGAAAGCCAGTCTTGTTTCAAGGAGCAATGAATATAAACGTTCAACCAAGTGCGGGATTCTCAAAAAGGAAAAACAAACTGTAAAGATTCCAGTTTAAAGGGCTTATCATCAGAATGTATTCATTTAGTAGATTTATTATGTAGAAAGATTCACAACCCAACGTAACTATAAATCATTTCACTGCAATACATGTAACGATAGATCATTTCCCTGTGAACATCTGCTGTGTGACATTCCCTTTATATTAAGAGCAGATGTAAAAATTCATGGACTTCCCTGGTGACTCAAGCGGTAATGAATCTACCGGCAATGCTGGACACCTAGGTTCGATCCCTGGGTTGGGAAGATCCCCTGGAGAAGGGAAGTGGCAACCCACTCCAGTATCCTTGCCTGGAGACTCCCATGGATGGAAGGGCCTGGTGGGTTACAGTCCACAGGCTTGCAACCCCTCTTTGTGTATTGAGCAGCAGCTATTTGGTTACGACAAACCTAGACAGCATGTTAAAAAGCAGAGACATCATTTTGGCAACAAAGGTCCATCTAGTCAAAGCTATGGCTTTCCCAGTGGTCATGTATGGATGTGAGAGCTGGACTATAAAGAAGGCTGAGCACCGAAGAGTTGATGCTTCTGAACTGTGGTGCTGGAGAAGCCTCTTGAGAGTCCCTTGGACTGCAAGGAGATCCAGACAGTCCATCCTAAAGGAGATCAGTCCTGGGTGTTCATTGGAAGGACTGACGCCGAAGCTGAAACTCCAATCCTTTGTCCACCTGATGCAAAGAACTGACTCATTGGAAAAGACCATGATGCTGGGAAAGATTGAGGGCAGGAGGAGAAGGGGACAACAGAGGGTGAGATGGCTGGATGGCATCACCGACTCGATGGACACAAAACTGAGCAAACTCTAAGAGACAAAGAAGGACAGGGAAGCCTGGAGTGTTATAATCCACAGGGTTGCAAAGAGCTGTACACAGCTTAACAAGTGACCAACAAGAACAATTAACTTATTTCATTTTCTGAGGTCCCCTGATCAGTGAGCTCAAGACTATGAAATCCAACGTACACTCTCATGCTGGTCTCCCGTGGAATAGTTCATATAAAAAAATTAAGTGTACTCTACACTTCACCCCCTCAAGAGCCCTTGACTCAAACTGAGAAGAAACACAGAGTACAACTCTGATCCTTCCAGGAAAAAAAAAAAAGAAAGAAAAGAAATCCTAAAAGCAAAATCTAGAAAGATCAAACTGTTTTCAACCGTGTCTGAGAACAGACTTCAAGAATACTCACAGAAAATTTTATAACTGAAACAAACAAAAAATGGTCAACCTAGAAATTGATACCAGGTAAAAAATACTTCTTGCTTTCAGAAAGTTAAAAAAAAATTTTTTTTTGGACATACGAAATTTTGAGGTAGTTTATCAGAAGCAGACCTGTAGTATAAGAAATTTAATGCAAAAAAAGAAATTTTACCTGGTGGGAATATGGATATAATCCTAGTAATAAAGAAGTACAATAAAAATTGCATGAGTGTGTCTTCCCTGGTTGTACAAGGGATAGGAATCTGCTCGCCAAAGCAGGGGACATGGTTTTGATCCTTGGTCTGGGAAAATCACATATGTTGTGGAACCACTAAGCCTGCGTGTCCCTAGAGAAAGCCTGCTTAGCAATGAAGATTCAGCACAGCCAAAAATAAATAAATACTTTTTTTTAAGTACATGTGTAAGGGCATAAGATTATCTTATTTCATCTCTTTAATGGATCATTGGAAACTGAAACGAAAACGAAAATGTAGTTTGTGGTTTACAGCGTATGGAAAACTCAAATGCGTGAGAACATGGCAATATATTCAGAAGAGGAGAAACTGAAGTTAGTCACTCCCAGAGAAGAAAAGTAAAAATTTTCCGAAGTTCTTATACCATTTGTGAAGCAATATAATATCACATGTACCCCAATGTTCATCGCAGCACTGTTTATCATAGCCAGGACATGGAAACAACCTAGATGTCCATCAGCAGATGAATGGATAAGAAAGCTGTGGTACATATACACAATGGAGTATTACTCAGCCGTTAAAAAGAATTCATTTGAACCAGTTCTGATGAGATGGATGAAACTGGAGCCGATTATACAGAGTGAAGTAAGCCAGAAAGAAAAACACCAATACAGTATACTAACACATATATATGGAATTTAGGAAGATGGCAATGACGACCCTGTATGCAAGACAGGGAAAGAGACACAGATGTGTATAACGGACTTTTGGACTCAGAGTGAGAGGGAGAGGGTGGGATGATTTGGGAGAATGACATTCTAACATGTATACTATCATGTGAATTGAATCGCCAGTCTATGTCTGACGCAGGATGCAGCATGCTTGGGGGCTGGTGCATGGGGATGACCCAGAAAGATGTTATGGGGAGGGAGGTGGGAGGGGGGTTCATGTTTGGGAATGCATGTAAGAATTAAAGATTTTAAAATTTAAAAAATAAAAAACCAAATCCTAAAAAAAAAAAAAAAAAAGAAAGTGAATCGTGACAAGCTAAAGACTTTTACTATAAAAACTAAGTCAATGATTAATAGAACGAGAAAAAGAGCTAATGTGTAAAAAGAAAGAATTAGAGCTAATATGATGACAAATGGGACACAATGGGAGGATAAGAATCATTCAGGCAATGCAAAAGGATGAGGAAAATGAGAGTAAATGGAACAAACAACAGATGGACCAAAAAATATATATATAAAAGTGATCGTGCATTTATTCCTGACTACAACCAATTTAGATGTAAAAGCTTAACAAACTTCTCATTAAAACATAGATTCTCTGAACATATAGAAAGCAAGACCTAACTTTATTCTGTTTACAAGAAACACATAAAATGGACAGAGAGGTTAAGACAAAGTGATAAGAGTGTAACAAGCTAACATTAATCAAAATTGCACTGAAAAATCTATAATTAGCATGAGATAAAATAGGCTTTCAGGGCAAAAGCTATTGTCTTGGAAAAAGAAGCTCCTTTTGTAATAACAAAGGGTTCAGTTCATCAGGAGAACATGTGCGCTCAGCCCTGTCCAACTCTTTGCAACCCTGTGGACTGCAGCCCGCCAGGCTCCTCTGTCCATGGGGTTCTCCAGGCAAGCATACTGGAGTGGGTTGCCGTGCCCTCCTCCAGGGGATCTTCCCAACCCAGGGTTTGAGCCTGCAATTCTTGTGTCTCCTGCATTGGCAGTTGGATTCTTTACCACTGAGCCATCTGGGAAACCCCCATACCACACTTGATCTTAGCCAGAAGGCTGAGGAACAAACATAAAACTCTTCAATCTTATGCATCTGATAAAAGAACTTCAAAATACACGAAGGAAAAAAAAAAAAAAAAGAACAGAATTGCAAAGAATTAGAGATTTCAATCGGAGAAGGCAATGGCAACCCACTCCAGTACTCTTGCCTGGAAAATCCCATGGATGGAGGAGCCTGGTAGGCTGCAGTCCATGGGTCCCCTGAGTCAAACATGACTGAGCGACTTCACTTTCCCTTTTCACGTTCATGCATTGGAGAAGGAAATGGCAACCCACTCCATTGTTCTTGCCTGGAGAATCCCAGGGACAGTGGAGCCTGGTGGGCTGCCGTCTATGGGGTCGCACAGAGTCGGACAAGACTGACTTGACTTGGCAGCTGCAGCAGCAGAGATTTCAATACCCCTCTTTAATAACTGATAGACTAGCTAGAAAGTCAGTAAGTAGGTAGAAGTAATTACATGGAAAATTTTCACAACACTGTTATATATCTTCAGTTCAGTTTAATGATGGAGCCCCAGTTTCTGAAACGCATTAATTAAGGTACAACTGACATGTATTAAACTGCGCATATTTAAGCCATATGATTTGATGCTTTGATGTATGTATATAACAGTGAAGTCAAACCCCCAAATTTACATAGAATCTTGGCGATTCCTTATTCATGTCCTACCCAATCCTTACCAGTCAATCCTAAAGCCTGAGGGCAAGAGGAGAAGGGGGCATCAGAGGATGAGATGGTTGCATAGCATCAAAGACTCAGGAGACATGAATCTGAGCACACTTCAGGGGACAGCGAAAGAGAGGGGAGTCTGGTGTTGCTGCAGTCCATGGGATCACAAAGAACTGGACACGACTTAATGACTGAACAACAACTCACCCCCTGCTGAAGGACCTGTGATTCCAAAAAGGCCTTCAGAAGGAAAACTGCGATTGCAAACCTAATCATAAAATAATGAGAGCATAATACTTATTTTGGAAGGACACAGGTGAGAATTGATTGGAAGGACACTGACATTTCTATACGCTCTTACTAGAAAATGGAGAAGGAAATGGCAACCTGCTCCAGCGTTCTTGCCTGGAGAATCCCATGGACGGAGGAGCCTGGTGGGCTACAGCGCATGGGGTCACCAAGAGTCGGACACGCCTGAGTGACTAACTTTTACTAGAAGTTGGTTGCTATCTAAAGAACTTTCCATCTTCTGAAGGTAGTCAGGTAAAAATATTTTGTATTAAAGAAAGGAAAGCATTAATAAAGAGGGGATTGACTATTTGCTCATTGTCTACTGAGCCTTGGCAAATATAGCATAGAAAAGCCAATGTATGTGGCAAGGTGTCTGCTTATAATTACGTGGCAGAATTACTGCAAAAATATAACACACACATACTAACATATTGTGATACAACTAGCCTCCTGTTATTCTAAGTGACCAAAATTGACTCATGAAAGGATGCTAGTGAGCTAGTTTCCCCTAACAGACTGAGGAGATGGTAGGTGTTTTGAAAGCCATCAGGAGATGGGAAAATTAGTCAATAAAAATAGCTAGTGGCTCAGTGGTAAAGAATCCCCCTGCAATACAGGAGATGTGGGTTCTATCCTTGGGTAGGGACGATCCCCTGGAGGAGGAAATGGCAACCCCCTCCAGTATTCTTGCCTGGAGACTTCCAGGGAGAGAGGAACCTGGCGGGCTACAGTCCATGGGGTCAAAAGCAATTGAACACAACTGAGCTCACATACACACACACACACACACACACAAATCAGAAATAAAAGGTCTTTTTGGAAACATGAATGCCTCAGACATGTTATCATTACTTTTATGGTACGTAAGTGGTGGACAGAAGCTGAAAATTCAGTGAAACAGCAGAGCATAATACTGAAAGATAGAAAGCTACATTCCTCACTTCCAAATCAACAAACTTTAACATTTCAACATAAAACATTTAGCAAAATCCAGCAGAAGGCATGCATTACTTTTCAGATAAGTTGAGAGTTGGAGTCGTTAAATCAGTTCAACACACACACACACACACACACACACGCACACACACACACAGAGTTCAGTGCAGCATTGGAAACTGCTTCTTAATGGAACTGCCCATAAAATGTGTGAATCACACAAGATGATATTTTTTCTTCCTCTTTTTTTGTTTGCCCAAGTTGCATAGCATATGGGATCTTAGTTTCCTGACTAGGGATCAAATTCACACCCCCTGTAGTGGAAGCCTGGAGTTCTAACCACTGGACCAGTGGTCCCTTACTATTTTTTTTCTAATTCAGATTTATTCCTTTCGATGCTTAAATATTTCTTTGGTTGTCCAAAGTGAAATGAAATGAAAGTTTCTCAGTTGTGTCCTGCTCTTGGCAACCCCATGGAGTATACAGTCCATGGAATTCTCCAGGGCAAAATACTGGAGTGGGTAGCCTTTCCCTTCTCCAGGGGATCTTCCCAACCCAGGGATCAAACCCAGATCTTCAGCATTGCAGGCAGATTCTTTGCCAGCTGAGCCACCAGGAAAGCTAGATGTCCAAGAATGTGTGCAAATAATCAACACATTTCAACTCTCCCTGTCAAGCAAAATAATACCATCCCGAATAATTGATACTGTATCCACTTTTCAATGTTGACAACTGAAATGGCATTCAAGTCCCTTAATCCACAAAAACTCCCAAGACCTTAAGATGCTTTAAGGATAACGGTGGAAAAGAAATGCACGTCCTGTTTGCTCTTGTTTAGCTCGCTTTCTCTCCCTAATTTCTGGGATTTTGCGCCACGTTGCTTCATCTAGTAATTCAATCTTTATCAAACTGAATTGTGCTGATAAGACGATTCTCCTCATGTTGCATTAGAGGTCTGGGGCCAGCAATAATCTGGTTGAAGACACGCTACCCTCACAGCCTGGTGGGGGGGGGGGGTGTGTGTCTACAAACCCATTCCTGTCTGAACACATGTATTCCTAGAAAACTGTCAGCAGAAAACGAAGCCTGAGTGGAGAATTTGTAACCTGTTTCTTGAGCTGTTTCTGACAACAAGCCTCATTCGAAAGGACCGCTTTCTATACAGTGTACCATCCAAAATGAACTTCCTGATCGATTTTTAGATTATTAGACAGGGCTTCTAATTTCTTGGCTGTTTTTCTTCAACAGGACATTTTGGAAGCTGAGGTTTTCATGGCGATAGTGACTGGTGAGAAATCATGTAAAAATCATCCAAATATATTTCAAGATATATGGAATATTATATGAAATATAATATTATCTGAAATATATACATTCTATATAAAAGAAACACACTAAAGGATATATACTATTTCCCAAACACTACTTATTTTGACCGTTTTTATTGTAAAAGTCAGATGGCTCAGATGGTAAAGAGTCTACCTGTAGTGTGGGAGACCTGGGATTGGGAAGATCCCTTGGTGAAGGGAATGGCTACCCACGCCAGTATTCTTGCCTGGAGAATCCCCACAGACAGAGGAGCCTGGTAGGTTAGCATTCACAGGGTCACAAAGAGTCGGACATGACTGAGCGGCTAACACTCTCACAGGCTCAAAGGTACATTGCAAAAGTCAGATCCAATGAGGGGAAAAAGATATCATTAAAAATGGACAACCACGTGAGACATCAAGCCATTCAGTGCCTTCAAAACACTGGTCCTCCAGTGCCTTGTGCTTTGGAGAAGGCAATGGCAACCCACTCCTGTACTCTTGCCTGGAAAATCCCATGGACGGAGGAGCCTGGTGGGCTGCAGTCCATGGGGTTGCTAGGAGTCAGACATGACTGAGCGACTTCACTTTCACTTTTCACTTTCATGCATTGGAGAAGGAAATGGCAACCCACTGCAGTGTTCTTGGCTGGAGAATCCCAGGGATGGGGGAGCCTGGTGGACTGCCATCTATGGGGCTGTACAAAATCGGACACGACTGAAGCGACTTAGCAGCAGCAGCAGCAGCCTCATGCTTACTCAGTCGCTAAGTCGTGTCCAACTCTGTGACTACATGGACTGTAGCCCACCAGGCTCCTCTGTCCAGGGGATGCCAGGCTCCTCTGTCCATGGGATTCTCCAGGCAAGAATCCTGGAGTGGGTTGTCATTTCCTCCTCCAGGGGATCTTCTCCACCTGGGGATCAAACCCTGGTCTCTTACATTGCAGGCAGATTCTTTACCATCTGAGCTATGACGCAAGAAAATTGAGGAAGTTGAATCTCCTCCATCTCCTGCACCAACAAGGCTCCTCCTGACCCAGGGATCGAACCCACATCTCCTAGGTTGCAGGCATATTCTTTACCCATTGAGCCATCAGGGAAGCCCATTTCTGGCTCCTAGAGGTAAATGCTTAGTAAAATGTTCTCATCTGTCCCTCCAAGAATATTTATAAGTGAGCGTCTCTGTGCTTGTCTTGACTAAGTGAGTTCTGCCATGCACAAAGAGATGCTGCCTGACGGACCTGCTCTGACTGGGTAGGATGTTCGTGTTCTCCAAGTTTTGCTTCTGCTTGTCTCTTTCTTCCCCTGGCTCACCTCCTCGGCAACACCTGTAGCTCTCTGTCCATACCAGCCCAGTCACAGAGAGATACCAGAGAACACCCTTCCAGATTCGGGGCTGCCTGTTCATACAGCTTCCTCACCCTGCTTGCCTGACCCCACAGCAGACTCCAGCCACCTGAGGTTCTAACAAATGAGACCAGTGCCTTCTCAGCTCAGAAGAGCCGCTTGACTATTCTAAGCCGCTCGCTCACCCACCCGCCCACCTGGAATCCGCACTCAAGCAAAACGCTAGGTTCACCCCATCAATTCTCTGTTTTCTCAAAAGAGCATTATTCTGTCTGTCTGCTGGTCAAAATCAGAAGGTAGTTGTCCTAGATGGCCAAGACACACATGGAGGGATGCTCCATACCACTAATTAACAGAGAAATTCTAATAGAAACTCCACTGAAGTATGACATCACAGTAGTCGGAATGGACATCGAAAAGAAAAAAATCTACAGAAATGGATGCTGGAGAGGGTGATGTCTCTTGCAGCATCGATAGGTATGTAAACTAACACAGCCATTTATGGAGAACTGCACAAAGGTTTCTTAAGAAACAAGAAAGAGAGTTACCATGGGACCCACCCACCCCACTCCTGGGTGTTTATCTGGGGAAATCTTTTAAATTAATAAATGGTTGATTGCACTGGCTAAGTGTCTAATGATCTCTTTGCTGCTGCCTGAGCTTTTCTCTAGGTGGATGGGGGATAGTTTTCATTGTGGTGTTGGAGAAGACTCTTGAGAGGCCCTTGGACTGCAAGGAGATCCAACCAGTCCATCCTGAAGGAAATCAGTCCTGAATGTTCATTGGAAGGACTGATGCTGACGCTGAAGCTCCAGTATTCTGACCACCTGATGCGAAGAGCTGACTCATTTGAAAAGACCGTGATGCTGGGAAAGACTGAGGGCAGGAGGAGAAGGGGACGACAGAGGATGAGATGGTTGGATGGCATCACTGACTCAATGGACATGAGTATGAACAAACTCTGAGTTCACAGGGTCACAAAGATTTGGACATGACTGAGTGACTGAACAATGTGATTAGTGTCAATAATGAAGACAATTACTGTCTTTAGTCCCTTTTCTCCCCAGATTTAGAACTGTTCCAATCCCTATAACTTTTGCTTGGGTCGTATTTCCCTATTTTCTAATCTAACAGGATGTGCTTGGTAACTATGGCTATTTTAATCATTTCTTTAGTAACTGTTTCCCCAAGTCTATGAGAAAAAACTACTATGTTTCTTTATCTTTCCTTTCAGTGGCATCCCAAGGCTTGTGGGATCCTAGCTCCCCAACCCCGGATTGAACCTGGGCCCTTTAGCAGTGAAACTGAATAACCAGCGAAGTCTCAAGCTGTGTCCTTTCTGTCAGACCTGTCAAAGAAAAAGAAAGAAAGTGAAGTCACTCAGTCGTGTCCTACTCTTTGTGACCCCCATGGACTGTAGCTCACCAGGCTCCTCCACCCATGGAACTTTCCAGGCAAGAATACTGGAGTGGATGGCTATTCCCTCCTCCAGGGGATCTTCCCAATCCAGGGATCAAACCCGGGTCTCCCACATTGTGGGCAGACACTTTACCAGCGGAGCCACCAGGGAATCCCACAAAGTATATAGGTCAGACCTGTCAAAAGTCTATCCTCTATACTATGTGGGGGCTGCCCTGGTGGCTCAGCTGGTAAAGAATCTGTGTGCAATGCAGGAGACCTGGGTTCAATTTCTAGGTTGGGAAGGTCCCCTGGAGAAGGGCATGGCAACCCACTCCAGTATTCTTGCCTGGAGAATTCCCATGGACAGAGGAGCCTGGATGGGCCCAGTCCATGGGACCGTGAAGAGTTGGACATGCCTCAGTGACTAAGCACACATACGCTACGTGTCATTTGTATGAACTACTTTATAAATCTTAACTATGCTCTGAAACACAGCCCTAGATTTTTCTAGTCCTCAACGCGCCATTCAAGGCCAAGTTCAATTCCATCTGGGATTCTCTCACCGTGAGAGCCCCTCTCTCCTTGGCAAAAAGATCATACCTCCTTTCCCTTACTGGGGAGTTCTCTTCATACTTAATCACCTGCCAAGTCTACAGTTTACTGACTGTACAGTTCAAGGCAGAGAGGGAAATTACTTCAGCAAAATAAAAGAACACAGCTTTGGGTGACTCTGAAAGCGTCTAATAGTGTCTTGGGTGGAGACTTGCTTCCTCATTCAAGAGCTAAATAGCTCACAAAAAAGGATCTTTAGAGAGCATTTTTTCTCCCTTGGCATGGGATGTGGGATCTTAAATTTCCTGACCAGGGATCGAACCTGGGCCCCTTGTGTTGGAACTGCAGAGTCTTAATCACTGGACTACCAGGAAGTCCCCCAGTGACAAGATCATTAGAGAAAGGTCATGTGTGTTGCTAACTAACCAGTGGTCAAAGGTTTCAGCTGGACTTCCCTGGTGGCTCAGCTGGTAAAGAACCTGCCTGCTAATGCAGCACACAGGAGACTTCAGTTTGATCCCTGGGTGGGGCAGATCCCCTGGAGGAGGGAATGGCAACCCACTCCGTTGTTCTTGCCTGGAGAATCCCATGGACAGAGGAGCCTGGTGGGCTACAGTCCGTGGGGTTGCAAAGAGTCGGCCACGTCTGAGTGACAATCTCATTTTTCATGAAAGTGAAAGTTAGTTGCAGTCATGTCTTGACTCTTTGGGATCCCATGGACTGTAGGATTCTTTGTCTTTGGCTCCTCTGTCCTTGGAATTCTCCAGGCAAGAGTACTGGAGTGGGTTGCCATTTTCCTTCATTTTTCACAGTTGTATAATATAAGTGTCAGCTGTTTACTTCCTAACTCGGGAAGCCAAAGCAACCACATATAACCTCCACCAGTAGACTCTTCCATGCCAAAATTAAAAATACAAAGTAATTAAGACCACTGGGCTTCCCAGGCAGCTCAGTGGTGAAGAACCTGCCTGCTGATGCAGGAGACACGAGGGATGTGGGTTCGACCCCTGCATTGGGAACATGCCCTAGAGAAGGAAGTGGCAGCCTGCTCCGGTATTCCTGCCTGGGAAAATTTCACGGACAGGGGAGCCATGGAGTTGCAAAGAGTTGGACATGACTGAACTGGCATGCCGGAGAAGGCAATGGCACCCTACTCCAGTACTCTGGCCTGGAAAACCTCATGGACGGAGGAGCCTGGAAGGCTGCAGTCCATGAGGTTGCTAAGAGTCAGACACAACTGAGCGACTTCCCTTTCATTTTTGACTTTCATGCATCGGAGAAGGAAATGGCAACCCACTCCAGTGTTCCTGCCTGGAGAATCCCAGGTACGGGGGAGCCTGGTGGGCTGCCGTCTACGGGGTCACACAGAGTCGGACATGACTGAAGCAACTTAGCAGCAGCAGCAGCAGAACCGGTATGTACATGCAAAGGAATCAGCTCAAGCCATTTCAGATATTTCTGTGCTGCCTGCAGCAACCAGTAACCCAAGTTAGGTTTGAAAGTAGAGCAAGCGGGTTTATTCTTAGCACGAAGTCAGATATTTCTGTAACCCAGGATGGGCTGGAGGAGAGCGTGGGTGGTATTGCTTAGAGAGACATCAGAGAGCTGATGAAAGCGTGAAGCCCCGGAAGGTGATGGTCACAGCCGTTCATACGCCGAGAGGGCAGGTCTCAGGGACCGCCTTTATGGCAGGGACCCCTGCAGAGGGTATCTCTGCACTTTCAGCACTTGACAATAAATTAGGCTGGGCACGACCCCCTCCTGGGCAAACCCCTCTCTTTATCTGCCTTGCTCTGCAGTACTTTATTATAAGCTGAAGCTCAGGGCAACCTCGGGAAAACATGAGATGTCACCGCTGGAAGAAACAGCTGGGGAGGTCTGCCTGCTTTCTGCAATCCCCCGTACATGCCTCATCCTCAGTGAAACATTGCTTTCCCTTCTCCTTTCATCAAATGTCACCAAATAGAATATCACATTTAAAAGTCCTTTGTGCTATACAGGTACAAAATATTCTATTCCTGTGAACAGAAAGGGCTCTTGCTTTTTATCAGAATGGAAAGGGCAGAAAGGGCTCCTGCTTTTTATTCGAGTGCACGGAGGACCTTCTGAATTTTAAATCAGTTCAGAATGGCTCGAAATAGTAGCTGAACGGGCAGTCGTCACGGCGACCGGGGCTCTTGGGGGAAATAAAAGAGGCTCCTCAGTCAACAAGAAAGCAGAGAGTTTATAAATTCATTGCTAAGTAAAGTCTGGCAGTTATGAAAGCTGTTGATGAGTAAAGACGCTGAAGAGCCTTCTAAGTGTTGTACAAAATTTCCTCCATGGCATCATGTACCAAACAGGCTTATAGAGTCACCATCCGGAACTAATGGAGCTGAAATGAAATTGTAAATCTGTGTGCTGTGGATTTGCTTGGCATGGAAGCTATTAGAGATCCTTGGAGAATGAAGGTCGAAGAGACACGCCGATATCATTTCCAAGTGGTAAACACAAAAGCCATTAAAAAATAAAAACAAGTCAAGTTGCATGTGTATTTATAATTGTCAATGCTTGCCCATTGAAGGAATGTATGTGAGCAGTTTTTGTTAGATTTTTTTAAATTTATTTTTAATTGAAGGATAATTGCTCTACAGTATTGCATTGGTTTCTATGTGGATCATTTTCCTAGTCTTTTCAGAATTTGCCACAATGCTATTTCTGCTTCTTTTTTTATTTTAATTTGGCCACAAGGGGTATAGGATCTTAACTCACCTGAAAAGTGAAAAATGAAAGTGAAAGTCGCTCAGTCGTGTCCAACTCTTTGCTACCCCATGGACTATACAGTCCGTGGAATTCTGCAGGCCAGAATACTGGAGTGGGTAGCCTTGCCCTTCTCCAGGGGATCTTCCCAACCCAGGGATCGAACCCAGGTCTCCCACATTGCAGGTAGATTCTTTACCAGCTGAGCCACCAGGGAAGCCCAAGAATATTGGAGTGGGTAGCCTGTCCCTTTCCAGGAGATCTTCCTGACCCAGGAATCAAACTAGAGTCTCCTGCATTGCAGGCAGATTCTTTACCAACTGAGCTATCAGGGAATCCCTAACCCCCCTACCAGGGATTGAACTTCGATCCCCTGCACTGGAAGGTGACGTCTTAACTACTGGACCGCCAGCAAACCTGTCTGAAACAATATGCCTCGCCTATGTTTTGGAAGAAGAAGAAATATTTTCTTTTTATCGATCCCTTTGGGAGGAAATGGAGAGTATTTTATTATAACATGTATCATGTTCATTCTACCACATCTGAAATTTTCCTTATTTTGATACTTAATGAGTTATCAGAAATATTGACAGCTTGTCACTACTTTGGTGCATAATCATAAATATAAGTACATGAACTTTATAGAAAATTGTAATGACTACGTAAAAACCTGTTGCACCTTAAGGTAGAGAAATTAAACAAGAAAACTGACTAATATAGTTCGAATGGCATATGGGAATCAAATTGAAAACGTGAAAAGTGAAACTTAGTCGCATAGTTGTGTCTGACTCTTCACGACCCCATGGATTGGGGACGGCCGGGCTCCTCTGTCCGCGGGATTCTCTAGGCAGGAATACTGGAATAGGTGGCCGTTTCCTCCTCCAGGGGATCTTCCCCACCCAGGGATCGAACCTGGGTCTCCTGCATTGCAGGCAGACTCTCATTAGGAGTTTGGAATTAACATATACATGCTGCTTCATATAAAACAGATAAGCCACAACGATAGGCCATATAGCACAGCCGACTAAACTCAATATTCTGTAATAACCTATTAAGGGAAATGAATCTGAAAGAGAGCAGATACGTGCATCTATTTGTATAACTGAATCACTTTGCTGTAAAGCAGAAAAACTAACACAATATTGTAAATCAACTATACTTCAATTAAAAAAAAAAAAATCAGGGATATCTCTGGTGGTCCAGCGGCTAAGACTCCACACCTCTACTGCAGAGGGTGTGGTTTGACCCCTGGTCAGGGAACCACATCCTGCATGCTGCAACTAAGACCCAGCAGCAGAGCCGAATTATAAGAAAAAGAATCATATCGGAAGCAGCGTTAACTTACGTTTGTACCAAATACGAAAACGGCTCAACTTCATTTCTTGGTATGAACTGAGCACCCATTAAACAGCAAAAGTCTAGGAATAAATGATAAAAAAAAAAAAAAGATGCTGTATCACATAGGCGCTCAGCACGACCTCCACTGTATCTGGCGGTCAGAGAATGGACAACAAAGTATCAAGATAAAGAATCGAAAAGAGCTCCAGCAGAAAGTGCCCAGAGAAAGATAGCCGACGTCTTCTCAGCTGCTGTCGATTCTAGGAAGTCTTGGAAAACAGTTAAGAATCTCAAGACACGGAGTGAGAGTCTCCTGTCTGAAGCTCTGTCGTTTCACACAACATGGAGTGATGGAAAGAGAAGTGTGCGTCCACTGGACGGAAGGAGATGCCCAAGTTTTATCTCCACCTGGGGTTTCCTACCATAGGATTGTCGCACATCACGGGCGACCCTGAAGGCATTTCCAAGCATGCATGCGTCCACATGCAGCGGTTCCCATTGTTCCTTGACCTGAAAGACGTGAACAGCCGCAAAAATACAGACTGCTCTTGAACACGGTAAAACAAGTGTAGACACATATCTCCATCTAAGTGAGGAAATGACGCATTATACCATGAACTTGGAACGCATCCATGCATTTTTTTTTTGTCTCACTCTCACATTACAGTTCCGTAATTTTCAACAAATGGTCATACTTATCACATGCGATTGATGTGGCTTAGTTGCTAAGTCATACGGTTGACGCTTTTGAGACCCAGGGGAGTATAGTTCCACCAGGGTCCTCTGTCCATGGGATTTTCCAAGCAAGAACACTGGAGCCAGTTGCCATTTCCTTCTCCAGGGGATCTTCCCAACCCAGGGATCAAACCCACGTCTCCTGGATTGGCGGGCTGATTCTTTACCCCTGAGACAACAGAGAAGCCCGCTTTTCAGATCACATCATCTCAAAATGGAACATGGATGCAATGTACTTTGCTTCTGTGATCAATAATTCCTACTAGAAAATCAAATCCTTTTCTGCCAAGAATTGAACTCTGAGCTCCACGTCTTTCTATTTGAAAAGGAGATTATTATAAATTGCATGTGACATGAATCTATGGGAAAATGGATATAGTCAGTCATATTTCATCCCCACTCATTAAGGTATAGTGAAACAACTTATACTGGTGACAGGTATTTATATAAAGCAAATGAGATGGAAAAGATGTATTGAGTGGGCCAAAACGTTCATTCAAGGTTTGTTTGGTTTTTGTTTTTTTTTTTTGTTTTTTTTTTGGTAATATGTTACAGGAAAAGCCCAAACAAACTTCTTGGCCAACCCACTATGATAGATTTTCATCATTGTTTATTAATTCCTGATAGTTGTGATCCTTTCTCCAGACTTCATTTATTTTTAAAATTGCAGTATAGTTGTTTTTCGGGCTTCCCTCATAGCTCAGTTGGTAAAGAATCTGTCCTCAATGCAGGAGACCTGGGTTCGATCCCTGGTTCAGGAAGATTCCCTGGAGAGGGGAATGGCAACCCATTCCAATATTCTTGCCTGGAGAATCCCATGGACAGAGGAGCCTGGTGGGCTACAGTCTTTGGGGTCACAAGAGACGGACATGATTTAGTGACTAAACCAACACCACCACCGGTGTTTTGGATTTCCTTCCCATTTAGGTCACCATAGAACAATGAGGCGGAGAAGGCAATGGCACCCCACCCCAGCACTCTTGCCTGGAAAATCCCATGGACGGGGGAGCCTGGAGGGCTGCAGTCCATGGGGTAGTGAAGAGTTGGACATGACTGAGTGACTTCACTTTCACTTTTCACTTTCATGCATTGGAGAAGGAAATGGCAACCCACTCCAGCGTTCTTGCCTGGAGGATCCCAGGGACGGGGGAGCCTGGTGGGCTGCTGTCCATGGGGTTGCACAGAGTCGGACATGACTGAAGTGACTTAGCAGCAGCAGCAGCAGGGCAATGAGAATTCCCTGTGCTATTCGGTAGGTTGTCAAGTTATCTATTTTAAACATAGTACTGTATATATATACTTCCCTGGTGGCTCACTGGTAAAGAATCCCCTTGCAAAGCAAGTGGTAAAGAATCCCCTTGCAAAGCAGATGTGCGCTAAATGCTTGGGTCAGGAAGATCCCCTGGAGAAGGGAATAGCTACCCACTCAATGGCATCCCACTCCAGTATTCTTCCCTGGAGAATCCCATGGACAGAGGATCCTGATGCTGCAATCCATGGGCGTCGCAAAGAGTTGGACAGGACTTAGTGACAAGACAACAACTCTATGTATGTCTATGTCAATGTTTAATTCCCACGTGAATCTCTTGAGCATCTCATCTTAGTAAGAGAACCTCCTTCTCTGTTATTTCCCCAACAGCCATACTTTTTCTCAGGGAACCTATATTTCAATGTACAACTCATATTCTAAGTAGGCTACTGAGGCTCACACCATTCCCCCCCAACCCAAATTTATAGCAAGTCTCCTCAAAAAAACTGAGTAACCAGGAGGTGTAATGAGATTCATTTAAGGAGATTGAAATGGATGGCCAGCTGTGCCTTCTGGCCAGATTATCAAAAACTCTCAGTACTGCCATTCACGATTCCATTCCTTCAAACCTGCCATTCCCAAACTTTCTTCTGGATTCAGCATCTGATTACAGTATGCATCAGGTTTTATATGGTGGTCAATCATTTTCAGCACATCACGGATCGGGGGATTTCGGCAGAAACTCTAACGCCTGTGACCGGCACTTTTTTATTTTGACTGGCCAACAATTAATTCTGTTATTTCACTAACACTTTGTGGCTTAGTACATTCAATAACTGGAGAAGGAAATGGCAACCCACTTGGGTACTCTTGCCTAGAAATTGCCACGGATGGGGAAGCTCGCAAAGAGTCAGACAGGACTGAGAGACTTCACTTCCTTTCCTGTTTCTCCTCTCTTGTCCAGTAATTAACACCTGGGCTTCCCTGGTGGTTCAGTGGTGAAGAATCTGCCTGCGAATTCAGGGAACATGGGTTCCATCTCAGATCCGGGAAGATCCCGCGTGGCGCGTGAACACAACTCTTCAGCCTCTGCTTGTACAATCTGTTGTTGTCCAGTCGCTCAGTTGTGTCCGACTCTTTGCGACCCTGTGGACCTCAGCAGGCAGGATTCTCTGTCCTTCCCCATCTCCTGGAGCTTGTCCAAACTCATGTCCCATGAGTACACAGCCTGTGCTCCACAACAAGAGAAGCCAGAAGCCCACCCACCACCACTGGAGAGTAGCCCCCACCTGCCACAACCAAACAAAGCCTGGACATAGCTTTGTGATGACCCAGCACAACCAGGAAAAAAAAAAAATTAAGAAAAGATAATTACATCTCACACACCATACGCATTTTCTCCAGCATGGTGAGTTTCAGTTTCATGTTTCGTATCAGAATTAATTACTAGGGTGTTGCTGTCTGTTTGTCGGTCTAATATTCACATCGTCTGAACCAGAACTATATTCTGAAGAACTACCATCTCCTGAGACACTAGTATACTTGTTGCTCAGGCAGTCAGAGGACGTGTCTGCGTAAAATTCAACATAAAATTCTTCTTCACTCAAAATCTCACTTTTGAAAAAAACGTTCATTTTTTTTGAAAATCTTACACTAATAAACTTGTGTTTCTAAACAGATGCAAGGGGGAAACAAAAGCTTAATGGAGCCAAATGTGAATGGTGACAATTGTTCAGTAGCATAATGAACCCTTGATCAGTGTTAAGCTCTAACATCTTTGCATGGTGATGTTAATTAATTGCATCAGTCTCTAAAAGCATATTGGTAAGTCTCTGGTGAATAATGTGTTAACTATAGCAATTTTCAAAGCATTCATGGGATACACAAAGGTGGTACAGCTAATCCCATTTTTGATCAAAATATATTACAGCACAGAGGTGGGAAAAGCCATTGAAAACACAAGTTTGCCTTAGATAGCATATCAAATAATTTATTTCTATGAAGTTAAAACTTTAATAGATTTAGAATAAAGGTATTTCCCCTAATTTAGACCCCATGGACTATAGCCTACCAGGCTCCTCTGTTCATGGAATTCTATAGGCAAGAACACTGGAGTGGGTTGTCATTTCCTTCTCCAGGGGATCTTCCCCACTCAGGGATCAACCCGGGGTCTCCTGCATTGCAGGCGAATTCTTTACCATCTGAGCCACCAGGGAAGTCATTAGTCAACGATGAACAGGCTCAAAATGTCCAAAATCCTTTACTATCCTGTAAAAGGAATCATAAGATTTGCTGAAGTTTCACTATGTTTTCTTTTTTAAAAAAATTGTCAGTTGCCGTAAGTTATTTATCATGTGTGGCATAACAGCAATAGTCAGTAAATGCTGAATTTGCTCTAATAATTTGTTTTTGCTTTCTATAACTATTAACGTTCTTCCGAGTAAAATGGAAAACAGCATGCAATACAGAGATAGCAATTAAATTGTGCTAACTATTAATCACTTCTAAATAACTGCAAACAATTCACTCTTGGGGGTATAAATGTATTTGCGGCCATACACAACAAACGGTCAAAATATGTTTAAAAAAAAAGTCAGTGAGTGAATTGTGTGTGAAATCCTTACTGTACCACCTGCAATCGAAGTCTTGGATATAATGCTTTCTTAATCCAGGTAGAAAAGTTTGGGATTTTCATCTTCATAAAATCCCAGGAGAGAATTCTACTAACTTTACTCCAAAAGGGAAAATAGTGTTCATTTTACTAAATATGCACATTTAGTACAATTGGTAACATGTAAACAATATTTTTCCAGTTAACACCTCTGTCTTTTTGAATTACGTATGCATTATTGAAAATAGACTTCTAATAAAAATAGTTAATTATGTGTGTTAATGTGCTTAGGTCAAGTCTGACACTTTATGACCCCATGGACTACAGCCTGCCAGGTTCCTCTGCCCATGGGATTCTCCAGGAAAGAATATTGGAGTGGGTTGCCATTCTCTTGTCCAGGGCATCTTCTCAACCCAGGGAAGCAAGTTAAAATAATGTCTCATGCATTTCCTGTACTGGCAGGTTGGATTACTTACCACTAGCGCCACCTTGGAAACCCCGAGAATAGTTAACAGCCTTATAAATTCTGAATCTTAAATATCATCAGTCTTAGATTGAATAGTCTATTTTAAAACTTGAACCTTCCCCTCCTCTCTGTGGTACTTAGGGAAATATAATGACTTGCACGTTGTTTTACGTTCTTTCAATTCTCTGTAAAGATTTATATGATTTTTAACTTGGGATCCATTTAAAATAAGGTTAATTATTTTAATATTCCATTCATCCCTGTAAATACCAATTCAGTTCAGTGACTCAGTTGTGTCCAACTCTGCAACCCCAACCCCATGGACAGGAGCACACCAGGATTCCCTGTCCATGAAAATATACTGAGGTATTAATTAAATACGGACTATCAAAAATTGGCAATGTAAAAATGCATACTTGTAAAGATTAATCTTATGAAAATACTATACATATACAAATGACATATGTATAATAATTTTTTTAGATTAATTAATTATTTTGACTGCATCTCACAGGATGTGGGATCTTAAATCCCGAACAGGGATTGAACTCGGGGCCCCTATATTGGAAGGCAAAGTCCTAACCACTGGACCACCAGGAAAGTGAATGCTGCAAATTGCCATTATTTTAATTTGCTCATCGCATGCATCATCCTCCCGTTAAAATTATATTAAAATCTATGCAATTTTAGGAACAAGAACATATTTCATATGAGACAAAATGAGGAAAGTATTGTATTAATGGCTATGTAGATAAGGAATTAAAAAAAAAAAAAGAAAACAAGCTGTCAACTTCTAGCTGAAAATATCTTTTCTAAAGCAGTCGTACACATTATGTTAATGCCAAAGCCATCTTTTAAAAACGTGAGCCGCACAGCACATCTGAAGGGCTTCTCAGATAGGCAAGCATCTGGAACACTAATTAAAATACCTGCATGGAAACCTGAGCTTCTGCTTTATGCTCGCTCCTTCCACTGAGATAGTCACCAAAAGTAAACTGGTTGCATGGCATCACCGACTCGATGGACATGACTTTGAGCAAGCTCAGGGAGTCGGTGATGGACACGGAGGTCTGGCGTGCTGTGGTCCATGGGGTTGCGAAGACTCGGACACGAGTGAGCGACCGAACTGAACTGAACAGGGTTTCCCTGGTGGCTCAGTGGTAAAGAGTCTGTCTTGCCAGTGCAGGAGACGTGGGTTTGATTCCTGGTCCGGGAGGCTCCCACACGCTGTGAATGAAGCTGGTGAATCACAACTTCTGAGCCTGGGTTCTAGAGCTGGGGGGCTGCAACCACTGAGCCTGTGTCTCACAGTTACTGAAGCCAGGGCACCCTAGAGTCTGTGCTCCACAACGAGAGAAGCTACCACAATGAGCAGTCCTCCCACCAAGACTAGAGAAAACCTTCACAGCAGAGAAGACTCAGCCAAAAACAAAGACAGTTTTAAAAAGCAAACTCAGAGGAAGGGCATGATTTCCAGCGACCTGTTGCTGTTGAGGACACCTGGCCAGTCTCGAAGTGCACTTGGCTTGTGACTCTCGGTGAGAAGATGTGCCTGAGATTTAGTGTGTTTTAGCCACAAATGTCAGGGTTTTTCAATGATTTTTTGGTTAGCTTCACGATTATAATGCTAAATTAGTGTTAATATGAATGTTAAATTAATCCAATGTTAAAATCCCCATTAAATCAGAGTATTTCTCAATGAAAGGAGCCAGGTAAACATCACAATCCGAGCTGTGTTGTCCTATTGCTGAAGGATTATAGTGTTGAAAGTGTTGGTTGTTCAGTCGTGTCCGACTCTTCGTGACCCCGTGGACTGTAGCCCACCAGGCTCCTCTGTCCATGGGAATCTCCAGGCAAGAATACCAGAGTGGGTTGCCGCTTCCTCTTCCAGAGGATCTTCCCAACCCAGGGATCGAACCCATGTCTCTTACAGCTCCTGCGTTGGCAGGCAGATTCTTTACCATTAACACCGCCTGGGAAGCCCGCTATAAAGTGGTGGTTCTTTTCATGGATTTTTAACAGTTTTTAGAGGGTATGTAAGTTACCAAATCATGAGTGACATACGCATACAACTAGGATTTGGCTGTCTTGGTGTTTGTAGTGGACTGCTGCATATTAGACGGAGAAAAATACATTAGTTTTCAATACTGACAGTAGGTAATTTCTTTATATCCTGAATTCACAAATGTAATTAGATATTTTGAAAATTTTAAGCTCACTGGATAGTAAGTTGGAGAAGATCTGTATAAAATGCATAAAGGCTTGAGCGTGTTTTATTTCAGGAGCAAACATACAGTCTATAATCATTAAATAACATGACTTTCAGTGGGCATGAATGACGCGAGCGTCTAGTCTACACTCCAAACTCCATAAATTATGCAACGTTTTACAAAGAGTCATTATAAGAGAAGAAAGCACGAAGGCTTCCCTGGTGGTTCAGCTGGTAAAGAATCCACCTGCAATGTGGGAGACCTGGGTTTAATCCCTGGGTTGGGACGATCCCCTGGAGAAGGGAACGGCTACCCACTCCAGCATTCTGACCTGGAAAATCCCATGGACTGTCTCACTTTAAATCTTTCAAAGCACTTAATAGATGTTTCTTTTGGGGAACATTTTTTTTTCTAATATATAAAAATACTCCACCCAGGAAGGGCCTGCCATGGCCTGTCATTCATAGGATGTCGAATCCGTCAGTACAGGTGGTGTGCATCTGACAGTGTTTGTAGAATCTGCTGCTGTAGGAAAACTTTAGACGAAAATTCACAGCTGGTAGATGTGCTGGCATCCTTATGAATTATAGTTATTGAATCCCACACTAATTATTATGACTAAATCTCCATAATCAGTGTGGATTGAATGTCACCGCCCATAGGTTGCTGCTGCTGCTGCTGCTAAGTCGCTTCAGTCGTGTCTGACTCTGTGCGACCCCATAGATAGCAACCCACCAGGCTCCGCCATCCCTGGGATTCTCCAGGCAAGAACTCTGGAGTGGGTTGCCATTTCCTTCTCCATAGGTTAAGTTAGTACCATTTTACTGGATTAGTGAAACCATCACAAAAATGTGAGAGAAACTTAAAACTTCCTAAACAGAAAACCTTCCCTACTCCTCCTAATAGTGTGTAATAATTCATGACATGTAATTTCCTATATTAAAACATGTCATGGTGGGACGTCCCTGGTGGTCCAGTGGTTAGGAATTCGCCTTGCAATGTATGGGAGGCGTATTGGGTCTCTGGTCAGGGAACTAAAATCCCACGTGCCTCATGGCCAAAAACTCAAAACATGAAACAAGGAATATTGTAATAAATTTAATAAAGGCTTAAAAAATGGCACACAGTAAAAAAAAAAATCTTAAGAAAGAAAAAGATATGTTGTGGTGTTTTTCTGGCTCTAGGGGAAACTATGATATTGTTGGAGGCTTCCCTCCTATAAGGACATTGATCCTGATTTTAAGGCTTATTTCTGTTCAGTCAGCCAGTTGTGTCAGAATCTTTGTAACCCCATGGAGTGCAGCACGCCAGGCCTCCCTGTCCTTCTCTATCTCCCGGAGTTTGCTCAAACTCATGTCCATTGAATTGGTGATGCCATCCAACCATCTCATCCTCTGTCGTCCCCTTCTCCTCTCACCTCCAATCTTTCCAGCAGCAGGGTCTTTTCCAATAAGATGCCTCTTTGCATCAGGTGGCCAAAGCACTGGAGCTTCAGCTTCAGCATCAGTCCTTCCAATGAATATTCTGGGCTCATTTTCTTTAGGATGGACTGGCTTCATCTCCTTGGTATCCACAGAAATCTTTTTCTAGATTCTCCCGCACTGCAGGCAGATTCTTTGCCATCTGAGACACAAGGGCCCTTCTCTCCTAGATGACCACAAACTTAATTCTGAACATATCAAATATTATGCTATAGCAATATAGTGGCTCCCAGATGGCACCGTGGTAAGGAATCCGCTTGCCAATGTAGCAGACACAGGAGATCTGGGTTCAATCCGTGAGTCAGGAAGATCCCCTGGAGAAGGGAAAGGCTACCCACTCCGGTATCCTTGCCTGGAGAATCCCAGGGACAGAGGAGCCTGGTGGACTATAGTCCATGGGGTCACAGTCAGACGTAACAGGCTGAGCACACACAGTAACATAAACATATAAAACATATATACTATATTCACAACGCAAAACAAGCTATTAGATAACCTAAAATTATTAATTTATTTGTTTCTGTGTTTAGATTAAATATTTAAATTTCTAGTTGTAACTGGAATATAGTTGATAGACAATGTTCTGTTAGTTTCTCCTGTATAATAAAGGGAATCAGTTACACATATCCATGCCTCCACTTTTTTTTCAGATTCTTTTCTCATATAGGTCGCGACAGAGTACTGAGCAGAGTTCCCTGTGCTGTACAATAGGTCCATCTTAGGTACCTGTTTCACATACAGAAGTGTATATGCATCAGTCCCAATCTCCTAATTGATCCCTCCCTACTTCCTGGCTTGCTGCTGTTGCTGCTAAGTCACTTCAGTCGTGTCCGACTCTGTCTGACCCCATAGACGGCAGCCCACCAGGGTCCCCCCGTCCCTGGGATTCTCCAGACAAGAACACTGGAGTGGGTTGCCATTTCCTTCTCCAATGCATGAAAATGAAAAGTGAAAGTGAAGTTACTCAGTTGTGTCTGACTCCTAGCGACCACATGGACTGCAGCCCACCAGGCCCCTCTGTCCATGGGATTCTCCAGGCAAGAGTACTGGAGTGGGGTGCCAATGCCTTCTCCACTTCCTAGCTTAGTGACTGTTCATTTTTTGGTAAAAGAAGATTAACAGAAGTTTAATATTTTAATGATATCATAACTATTGGAAAAACAGGAGCTTCCTACAGAAACACACTGCATGGTATTTAGGTGATCTGAAAAAAAGACTTTTGCGGCATGAGTTGCCACCTTCTTGAAGTCTTTTAAGAACTTAAATGCTTAAAATCGCCCACATAGCTCTCCTGGAAAGGTTATCCTACACATTCCATTATCCTAACAGAACTGTAAATCTTCTTTTATGTGAGTAACCTTGGGAAACGAGATACGAGGAGATTCAGAGTGATCCTTATGTGCACAGGCATATACAGACAGTGATCTGAATACTATTAGCATAAATAGCGAGGATTGTTAATATTACGTGCTTGGTGATTCGAGTGCAACTTTCAATAGAGATATTTTATTTTTTTATTTTATTTTTTTCAATAGAGATATTTTATAAGCAAACGATGAATTCAAGTTAAAGTGTCACCTGGAGAAACTCTCTGTGGTAACAGAAAACCAAATGTCAAGGCATCCCTAGAACAGAGAGTAAGGAAGAGAATTTCATGGGAGAGTTTTTTTTTTTTTTAAGCTTTTTAATAATTGAACTGTAATGGGTTTATAATGTGGCAATGTCTGCTGTAGAGCAAAGTGACTCAGTTAGACACATAGAGACATCCTTTTTTAAATATTCTTTTCCATTACGGTTTATCACAGGATATTGAATACAGTTTCTTGTTTATCCACCCTACATATAAGAGTTTGCATCCGCTAATCCCAAACACTCAGTCTGTCTTTCCCCCACTCCCCTCCCCCTTGGAGGCTGCAAGTCTGTTCTCTGACTGTGAGTTGGTCTCTATTTTGTACCTTTAATCATTTGTATCACTGTTTCGGATTACACATACAAATGATATAATGTGGTATTTGTCTTTCTCTTTCTGACTTAGTTCACTCAGGAGGACAATCTAGCTGCTTCCATGTTGCTGTAAATAGCATTACTTTCTTCTTTTTAACGGCCGAGTAAATATTCCATTGTATGTATGTACCATGCCTTCCTGATCCTTTTCTCTGCTACCCACTCCAGGATTCTTGGGCTTCCCTGGTGGCTCAGCTGGTAAAGAATCCGTCTGCAGTGGGGGGAGACCTGGGTTTGATCCCTGATTCAGGAAGATCCCCTGGAGAAGGGAAAGGCTACCCACTCCAGTATTCTAGCCTGGAGAATCCCGTGGACTGTATAGCCCATGGGGTCACAAAGAGTCGGACATGACTGAGTGATGTTCGTTTTCAGTTCACTGTTGAGAGACACACTGAGATTGTTTCCATGTCTTGGCTGTTGTGAACATGGTTAATATATAGAGATGCTTGTATCTTTCTTATTTTTCATTTATTTATTTGGCTGTGCCGAGTCTTAGTTGCAGCATGTGAGATCCAGTTCCCTGACCAGGGATCGAACCTGGGACCCCTGTGTTGAGAACATTGAGCCACTGGACTCCTGGGGATAGCCCATATCTTTTAAAATTATTGTTATATGGTCCAACAATCCCACTCCTGGGAATATATCCAGGGAAAACTATAATACATGGAAGAGTTTTGGATGAGAAAGTATGTAAGGTTTTCTTTCAGTAGGTTGGGAAAACATAACCCTATCCCAGGCAACCTAAGATGAACCAAGTACTAAGATATGTTTCTCACATGCGGAAATAATATAAATAAATAACAGATGTGAGGAGCACAAGCTCCCTGCTTGAATATTGGCTCTTTACCTTAGGAACTTTATCATTTTGGCTAACTTATAAACTTACTGTGTTTATCTTTTGTCTCTGTAAATGAGGAATCTTAAAGGAAGGGTGGGGAGGCACAGGATGAGATGGTTGGAGGGTATCACCAACTCCATGGACGTGAGTCTGAGCAAACTCTGGGAGACAGTGAAGGACAGGGGAAGCTTGGTGTGCTGCAGTCCACAAGGTTGGAAAGACCAGACATGAGTTAGTGACTGAACAACAGATATGACCTCACGGCTAGTATGGTGGCCTAGAAGACACAATATACCTAAATTCTGGGTGAAGACACAAGTTGATAGAGTATAGCATATATAGCTTTCTTTGCTTCATCCCTCATCTGCACAGAATCAGAGGCTGAAGGAAGTGACACAGAGTTTTGTTACCTACCTTGTCCTTTCACTGTATGACTTCAGGTAGTTCATTCAACACTCATGAGCATATAAAACCTTTCGCCACCCTTGTAAGCACTGCTGTGTGGAAGCACCATATCAGTGCTTTCTATGACAAACTAAGGAAATCAGTGGGTGCATCTGCCTCAATAGGAAGAGTTCTCTGCACCTGGACGAATTTCACAGGAGGTTCATCCGCAACATTCAGTCCGCCAACCATACACCATGCGTGAGCCGCCGTATTGGGTGTCAGGAAGCAAAGTGTACGTGGAATGAAGCCCTGGTTGAAGCTGGAAATGTTGTTGTTTAGTTACTGAGTTGTGTCTGACTCTTTTGCAACCCCATTAACTGTAGCCCGCCAGGTTTCTCTGTCCGTGGGCTTTTCCAGGTAACGATACTGGAGTGAGTTGCCATATCCTTCTCCAGGACGGGATCTTCCCAACGCAGAGACTGAACCCAGATCTCTGGGACTGCAGGCAGATTCTTTACCATCTTAGCCATCTGGGACGTGAGGCATCTCTTAAGTCTTTCTCTCAGGGACTTTAACTAGTGGTCAAGTGGCTAAGACTCCACGCTCCCAGTACGGGAGACGTGGGTTCAATTCCTGGTTGGGGAGCTAAGATCCGACCTGCCAAAAAAAAAAGGAAAACCTAAAACAGAAGCAAGACTGTAACGTATTCAATAAAGACCTTTTTTTAAAAGAAAAAATAAATCTTTCACTCTTTATGGATTTCCAGCCTAGGAAATAATGATCAAATGTAATTATAAGGATAATGATCGAATGTAGTTATAAGGATAATGAGCAAATGTAATTATAAGGATGCCTACCTTGTAATGAATCCCCAGAAGAACAGGAAGAGACTAGTAGAAACTCAAAGAATAAAAAGTTCTGCTTCCACGCTTGATGAACACGAAGTGTCCCCTTGAGGCAAATAACCAGGAAAAGCTAACCACAGTGAGAAAGATATTTTTCCTGTATCCACCAGGGAGCAGAACAGAAAACTACGACGGAACACACGAATCTTTACCAATATCACACACCTAGACAGCAGATTTAAAAAGCAGAGGCAACACTTTGCCAACAAAGGTCCATCTAGTCAAAGCTATGCTTTTTCCAGCAGTCATGTAAAGATGTGAGAGATGACCATAAACAAGGCTGAGCGCTGAAGAGCTGATGCTTTCAAATTGTGGTGCTGGAGAAGACTCTTGAGAGTCCCTTGAACAGCAAGGAAATCAAATTAGTCAGTCCTCTAGGAAATCAACCCTGAAGATTCATTGGAAGTACTGATGGTAGCCAACTCATTGGAAAAGACTCTGATGCTGGGAAAGATTGAGGGCAGGAGGATAAGAGGGTGACAGAGGATGAGAGAGTTAGACAGCATCACCAATTCAATGGGTATGAATTTGAGCAAACTCTGGGAGAGAGCAAAGAACGGGGAAGCCTGGTGTGCTGCAGTCTATCGGGTCACAGAGTCAGATGCAACTTAGCAACTGAAAACAACAACAGCAAGATTTAAGTATTAGGTTTTTATGCCACGAAAGACAGCATCATACTTGTATCAGCTTTGAACGATTATCATTCAGCTTTAAACGATTATCGTTCAGTTTCTTTGGTACAGGAATCTGAGCACACCATACCTGGCTCATAAGCAAGGTTGCAATCTAGGGGCCTGGTCATAGCTGCTTCTCTTTGGAAGCTTCTGCCAATACACTTCTGTAATAACACTCAGTTTGTTGCAAGAACTCCTTTTCTTACAGGCCCAGGTTGATTCTTCATAGCTGGCAATGGGGAGAAAGAGTCAGAAGTTGGGTGAGAGAGGGAGAGAGTAAGGGAGAGACTGAGAATAACAAAAAAATACTTATAATCAGTAGAACACACAGACGGTAAAGGGACGTGCCAATTTCTGAGAAGCAAGTTCCACAATTCAGGTAGATAAAAAAAATAAGTTTGAATGAACAGAATGATGAATCAATGTCAAGCATTGTAATAAAACCTTGATAGAGGTAAATATCTAATTACTCCAACTGAAAAGCAGGAGTTATCAAATTGGATTAAAAATTGACATATGCTGCCTACAAGGACTCTTATGTTAAATATAAAGATGCATAATGTTTCATAGTTTGAAAATATTTTGTCATGCAGATGAACAAACAAAGCTGGACTGGCCACACAGCAAGCAGAAAATAAGTACTTCAGAGCAAGAAGTAATGCCAGGGATAGAGAAGGGTATTAAGGGATGATAAAAGAATCAACTTGCCAGAAATACTAAAATCCTTCAATGTTTATGCATCAAAGACCTGGGGCTCCAACGTATACAGCAAAATCTGACAGATTGCAAAGAAGTAAACAAATCCAAAATTATAATTGCAGTTTTTAATACTGCTCTCTTAGAACAAGTCAGGAAAAGCAGAGAAAAATCTCAGTATTAATACAGCAGACCTAAATACTGTGTACCCATGTGACATAATCAACCCGGACAGGCCCAAGAGTCAACACGAGAATACACGCTGGTTTCTCATGCATGCTCAGCTATGTCTGACTCTTTGCGACCCCACGGACTGTAGCTCGCTGGGCTCCTCTGTGCATGGGATTTTTCAGGCAAGAATACTGGAGCAGGTTGCCATTTCCTTCTCCGACACACTGTTTGGGAGTACAACTAAGAAAGATATTCAAATATAATTGATATTCTGGACCATGAGACATCTGTAGATTTAAACAGTGGAAAATCATACAAGTGTGTTTCCTGATATAAGGAAGGGAATTTTTTTTTTCCTTTTTGCTTTCTAGGTTTGTTGACTAATCTAAGAATTAAATTGGCATAAGAGGGGTTACTAGGAGAAACCAATTTAATTATGTTTATAATTATGCATGTTAAGTTGGTTCAGTGGTGTCTGACTCTTTGTGACCCCATGGACTGCAGCCCACCAGGCTCCTCTGCCCATGGGATTCTGCAGGTAAGAATACTGGAGTGGGTTGCCCTGCCTTCCTCCAGGGGATCTTCCCAACCCACGGATCAAATCTGCATCTCCTGAAAGGAGGGTGGAGTCATAACCACTGAGCCACCTGGGAAGCCCCATGTACATCAGAGAGCTCCACCGTGACATAAGACCCCCCATCCCACAAGGTAAAAGTAAGTCAGTTGAAGCATAAACATTCTCCTCCATTAAGAAAGGGGAAAGGGACTTGGGGCTTCAAAGTGGGCAGGTTGTAGGCGGCGGGGGGTAATTCACAGGATGAGGAAAACAGACGTTTTGTTAAACTGTAAGTCTGACCTGAGTGGAGATAGAACTTTCAGACAAAACGGTGTCTCTAGTATGGGACATCCCTGGTGGTTTGGAGGTTACGAATCTGCCTTGCAATGCAAGGGACAAGGGTTGGATCCCTGGTCTGGAAAGATCCCACATGCCACGGGGCAATGAAGCCTGTGTGCCCAACTGCTGAAGCCCATGTGCCCTAGAGCCCGTGAGTCACATCAAGAATATCATTGCAGCGATAATCCTGCACAGTGCCACTCTGGAGCAGCCCCCGATCTCTGCAACTGGAGAAACCCCACGTCCAGCAACAAAGACCCAGGACAGGCAAATGGAAATAAATAAAAATTTTAAAAAATTTTTTAAGTTCTCCCAGGTAATAAGTCTTTTTCACGGACAGGCTCCCTATCTAAAATCTAAATTCTTTTAGGCAGTGAAGGCAGAGAGAAAAGTTTTTTTTTTCCTGAGTCTGCCGTGTCTCAATCACCTCCAACCCGTACGCCAAAGTGGCACATTGAGAATGGGAGAGTTTGCTCCCCTTCAGTGATTACAACAGTATTTAGTTAGAATAAAGCTGCAAAGAAAATGCAATTACAAACTTTAAAAAATATATGTCTGGAAAAAGTCTTAATTACTTTGACATTAAGGAGCGCATTTCAGAGTCACCTATCAGTCAAGCATGAGTTGAGGACGGAGTCACAGTGGAAGATAGAAGATGTTTTTAATTGAATGAGGATGGAAACAAAGTACATAAAAATTGCTGGGATGCATCCAAGGCAGTGCTTGCAGGGAAATTCAAAGCATTAAATGGTTACATTGGAAAACAATAAAGATTGCGGTTGGGTAATTGAAACGTCCACCAAAACAGGCAGAAAAGAGAAATAAAATGCACTGGAAGGGGAACTTAGAAAAAAAAATCATTAGGCTTAAAAACTCAGCATTCAAAAAACGAAGACAATGGCATCCAGTCCCATCACTTCATGGAACATAAACGGGAAATAGAAATTTGGGGGCTCCAAAGTCAATGAGGACGGTGACTGCAGACACAAAAGACGCTTGCTCCTTGGAAGAAAAGCCATGATAAACCTGGACTGCGTATTAAAAAGCAGAGACATCCCTCTGCTGACAGAGGTGTGTACAGTCAAAGCTGCGGTTCTTCAAGGAGTCACGTATGGTATATGAGAGTTGGACCGTAAAGAAAGCTGAGTGATGAAGAACTGATGCTTTTGAATTGTGGTGTTGGAGAAGACTCTTGAGAGTCCCTCGGACTGCAAGGAGATCCAACCAGTCCATCCTAGAGATCAGTCCTGAATATTCACTCGAAGAACTGATGCTGAGGATGAAGCTTCAGTCCTTTGTCCACGCGATGCAAAGAAGTGACCCTTTAGAAAATATCCTGATGCTGGGAAAGATTGAAGGTGGGAGGAGAAGGGGACAACAGAGGATGAGATGGTTGGATGGCATCACTGACTCGATGGACATGAGTTTGAGCAAACTCCAGAAGATGGTGAAGGACAGGGAAACCTGGTGTGCTGCAGTCCATGGAGCTGCAAAGAGTCAGACACGACTTATCAACCGAAATATAACAACAAGAAAGAAAAGTTGTTTGCTGAATGAATCACTAATGTAAATCTCTTTTGAGAGAAATGCAGAGAGAGATACAATAGAAATTGCCACTAACAAAAATTAACATCACTGAAGATAGCCCATCATAGTATTAAAGAAGGTTATCATCAACACTCTACTAATGTATTAGAAAACTCTGATGAAACCAGTCAATACATAAACCACCAATACAAGGAAAACATAACATGAATCAGTTCAGTTCAGTCACTCAGTCGTGTCTGACTCTTTGCAACCCTTTGTGACCCCATGGACTGCAGCACGCCAGGCCTCCCTGTCCATCACCATCTCCCGGAGTTCACTCAAACGCATATCCATCGAGTCAGTGATGCCATCCAACCATCTCATCCTCTGTCATCCCCTTCTCCTCCCGCCTTCAATTTTTCCCAGCATCAGAGTAGCTCTTCCCATCAGGTGGCCAAACGACTGCAGCTTCAGCTTCAGCATCAGTCCTTCCAATGAACATTCAGGACCCGTTTCCTTTAGGATGGACTGGCTAGATCTCCTGGCAGTCCAAGGGACTCTCAAGAGTCTTCTCCAACACCACAGTTCAAAAGCATCAATTCTTCAGCGCTCAGCTTTCTTCACAGTCCAACTCTCACATCCATACATGACCACTGGAAAAACCATAGCCTTCACTAGGCAGACCTTTGTTGGCAAAGTAATGTCTCTGCTTTGCAATATGCTATCTAGGTTGGTCATAGTTTTTCTTTCAAGGAGCAAGCATCTTTTAATTTCACGGCTATAGTCACCATCTGCAGTGATTTTGGAGCCCAAGAAAATAAAGTCTGTGACTGTTTCCATTGTTTCCCCATCTATTTGCCATGAAGGGATTGGACTGGATGTCATGATCTCAGTTTTCTGAATGTCGAGCTTTAAGCCAACGTTTTCACTCTCCTCTTTCACTTTCATCAAGAGACTCTTTAGTTCTTCTTCACTTCCTGCCATAAGGGTGGTGTCATCTGCATGTCTGAGGTTATTGATATTTCTCCCAGCAATCTTGAAGCACAAGCTGGAATCAAGATTGCTGAGAGTTCAACTGTGAAAACCGTCATTGGAAAAAAAAAAAAAAACAAAAACGTATTTGACATCAACAGATACTATTACATACAAACAGAGGAATAACCAGGATCTGCTGTAAAACACAGGGAGCTATATTCAAAATCTTTTATTAACTTATAATGGAAATGAATTAGAAAAGAATACATAAAGTTGAATCACTCTGCTAATCACTCAAAACATTGGAAAACAACTGCACATCAATTTAAAACAGTTTACCTTAGTTGCAAAGAGGAGGGGGACAACACTAAAAATTATGATCATTTATAGAGAATCAGAGAAGGCATTTCAAAAAATACAACATGCAATACTGATAAAAGTTCTCCAATGGGAATACAAGAAGCCTCTATTCAAACAAGAAAAAGTAGCTAAGAAAACCACAGATATATGTACATATATTATAATACGTATACAGTCTGTAGATATCCACATATCTCTATGCCTATCTATCTATTTATCTTACCAGAGACACTAGAAGTTTGGTTCCAGACCACTGCAATAAACTGAATACTGTAACAAGGTGAGTCATGTGAAACATTTGTTTTAAAGTGGATATAAAAGTAATGTTTACAATATACTGCAGCCTATTAACTGATGCTGGGAAAGACTGAAGGCCAAAGGGAAAGGGGGTGATGGCCGATGAGATGGTTGGATGGCATCAATGGAGATGAGTTTGAGCAAGCTTTAGGAGACAGTGAAGGACAGGGAAGCCTGGCATGGTTGCAGTCCATGGGGTCACAAAGAGTTGGATACAACTTAGCGATTAAGCAAGAACCAAATGTTTAAAAAAAAAAAACTGAAATACCTTCATTAAAAAATACTTTATTGCTAGCAAATGTTAACCATCATCTTACACGGCAGGGTCGCCACAAATCTTCATCTTATACAAAGAAATAATAAGTTACAGTATCTGCAAAGCACAGTAAAGTGAAATACAAGAAAAGGAGGAATGCCTGTTCTGCAAGTTCTATCCAGTGCAACGATCAAGAAAACAAATCTGAATCCAAGGCTGACAGATTGAAAAGGAAGAACCCTGAATCCTCGCTTGGCATCTGACATCGCCTGCTTTGTCCTGTGCTGGGCCGAGTCACTCAGTCTTTGCGACCCCACGGACTGTAGCCCGCCAGGCTCCTCCATCCCTGGGATTCTCCAGGCAAGAATATTGGAGCGGGTTGCTGCGTCCTCCTCCAGGGGATCTTCCCAACCTAGGGATCAAACCCACGTCTCTTGAAGTGCAGGTGGATTGCTTCCTGTCTGAACCACCAGGGAAACCCATAGATAATGCTAACTGGCCTCACACCGAATCTTCTAAAACTAATGAGTTTATCAATTACACTGGCTAAAAAGCTTAATACATTAAACACCCAGCTGCCTTTGCAGGGGAGGAAGACTTCCTTTTCCTTCCAGGCTTTTTGGCTGGCCTAATTGTTTTGACATAAGACAGATTAACAGGAGAAAAGCGAATTTGATTTTGTACATCCAGGAGCTCATAAAAATATAAGACTTCAGTAAGCAACCCAAGCAGCAGCTCTTACATCGTGTGGACAAAGAAACAATAAATCTGTGAGGAACTGATAAGAGAAAGAAAATTGGGCATGAGTAATAAATTCGTAAAGGAGTAACACGGTTTGTTTATACAGCGTGCTTGGCCATCAATCCCCTGCTGATAACAATGTCTCTCTCCTGGTGCAAGGCAGGCACCTTTCACGGGGGAGATTTATTTCCTGCTTTCAGGGGGACAAGGAGGGTCAGTGTATCCTTCTTGCATCAGCCTTTTCTTAAGTAACTTTAACTGAAAATAATCAGGACGTTAGGGGAAACATTGATGAGAACCCTCAGGCCTGGCCCGGCACCTTAGCAAGCACAAGCATGAGTTCTCTTAGAACAGGAGGTCCTGGCAAGGAACGCTGAACAAGCCACCACCGACTGGAAGAATTTGGGAAAGGTCAGAAGGAGAGAACAGATGCCATGCTTTTGAGCTGTGGTCTTGAAGACTCTTGAGTCCCTTGGACTGCAAGGAGATCAAACCAGTCCATCCTAAAGGAAATCTGTCCTGAATATTCACTGGAAGGACTGATGCTGAAGCTGAAACTCCAGTCCTTTGGCCGCCTGATGCAAAGAGCTGACTCATCGGAAAAGATTCTGCTGCTGGGAAAGATTGAAGGCAGGAGGAGAAAGGGACGACAGAGGATGAGATGGTTGGATGGCATCACCGACTCGATGGACATGAGTTTGGGTAAATTCCAGGAGTTGGTGATGGACAGGGAGGCCTGGCATGCTGCAGTTCATGGGGACGCAAAGAGTTGGACACGACTGAGCAACTGAACTGAACTGAAGTCATACCAACCTCCCAGGATCCTCCTTGCTAGAATCCATCTTGCCTGAGTGATGCATGGGCCACTGGGAAGGACCCTGAGTCAGAATGATTGGCCAAAGACACCCCGGAAGCTAATCCTATCACCATAAAACACCCTCCTGCTCTCCACCTGGGCGCCCCCTGCCCAATAACATCTCTTGCTTTGTCAGCTCGTGTGTCTCCTTGGACAGGTCCTTTCTGAGCATCAGACAAGAGCCTGCTCTCAGGCCCTGGAGGGAGCCCCCCTTCCTGTACCATTTGCGGTAACACTGATGGACCTGGAGACGACCATACTAAGTGAAGTAAGTCAGACAGGGACAAGTATCATAGAGTATTGCTTATACGTGGAACCTCACAAATAATGAAAGTGAATTTACAAAGCAGTCAAGACATGGAAATGACCTAAGTGTCCATCGACACCTAAATGGATAAAGGAGATGTGCTAATATATGTCCAGTGGAATGCTACACAAGCATTAAAAAGAGTGAAATAATGCCATTTGCAGCCACATGGATGGCCAATCACACTAAGACAGTCAGACAGAGAAAGACAAACATCGTACGATACCACTTATGACATCACCTACATGGCAGATTTGGGGGGAAGCCTGCCCCAAACCCCAGGACATTTAAATATATTCACCATGAATGATTGCAAATTAAAATTTAAAGGAAAGCATTCATAATAGCACAGAGCCATCGGAGAAGGCAATGGCACCCCACTCCAGTACTCTTGCCTGGAAAATCCCATGGATGGAGGAGCCTGGAAGGCTGCAGTCCATGGGGTCGCTGAGGGTCGGACACGACTGAGCGACTTCACTTTCACTTTTCACTTTCATGCATTGGAGAAGGAAATGGCAACCCACTGCAGTGTTCTTGCCTGGAGAATCCCAGGGACGGGGGAGCCTGGTGGGCTGCCATCTATGGGGTCAAGCAGAGTTGGACACGACTGAAATGACTTAGCAGTAGCAGTATAAATGATTCAGGCATAGAGCTGACAAAAATACATGCAAGGTTTGTAGGCTGAAGATGAAATTCTGATGAGAGAAATCAGAGAGGAACATTAGCCAGACGTTAGTTCTCAAATTGATCTCTGGATTTCACTGCTGCTGCTGCTAAGTCACTTCAGTCGTGTCCGACTTGGTGGGACCCCATAGACAGCAGCCCACCAGGCTCCCCCGTCCCTGGGATTCTCCAGGCAAGAACCCTGGAGTGGGTTGCCATTGCCTTCTCCAGGGATTTCACATAATCCTTGACAATTCACAGCAAAAGATTTAGAGAGACTGACAGCTGCTCCTAAAATTTCCATGTGGAAGCAGTGAACTCAGAGTAATCAAAACAATGAAGAGAAACTCGAACACAGAAGCTGGAAAACTCCTGTAACTTAATTGCACAATTTAGTTTAAAAGCTTGGGATTCAAGAGAGTGGAATTTTGGCAAAGGCACAGGCATAGGTTTTCAAAACAGATTCGATCATCAGGAGATAGGTTCACACAGGTAAATTATTTCTGATACCAGCCTAAAGGCAATAAATTCTTTTTGATACTAGCATCAAGGCTAATTCAATAGAGATGACAGTTTTTCAACAATTAGAACTGAAATAATTGTATATCCATGTGCAAAAAAAAAAAAAAAAACCCTCTAAACTTAATGGGTTTCTCAGAGTGTACGATAAATTAAGTTGATACGTATCACATTAAAATGGAAACCTTAAAAGAAAACGTGTCAAAAAAAATTTCAGGAGAAAATTGCTAAGACTTGTGCTAAGCAAGGGGCTTCCGTGGTGGCTCAGACAGTAAAGAATCCGGCTGCAATGCAGAAGACCGGGTTTGATCCCTGGGTTGAGAAGATCCTCTGAAGAAGGGAATGGCTACCCACTCTGGTATTCTTGAGTGGAGAATTCCATGGACAGAGGACCCTGGCGGGTCATGGGGTCACAAAGAGTTGGACTCAACTGAGCAACTAAATACACGCTAAGCAAATATTTTTTTTAGAACACACACAAAATGATGAATTGTAGCAGAAAAAAATGGAAATGTATCAAAAAAGATCAACTTTTTAAAAGAAACTGTAAATAAAAAGGCAAAGAAAGTCACAGGCCTGGAGTAACTATTAATATTGGAAAACAGTTAGTCAATAAAGGACTCATTATACACAGTATGGAAACAACTCTCAGAATACAATAGTAAGGAAACGTAAAGTGAAAGTCACTCAGTCTTGTGTGAGTCTTTGCGACCTCATGGACTATACAGTCCATGGAATTCTCCAGAAAAGAATACTGTAGTGAGTAGCCTTTCCCTTCTCCAGTTGGCATTGAACCCAGGTCTCCCCCACTGCAGGCAGATTCTTTACCAGCTGAGCCGCAAAGGAAACCCAAGGAAGCACAACTCCAAGTCAGACAACCCATCTGAACACACATGCCACCAGGAAGATATACACAAGACAAATAATTTAAAGAAACTCAACAGTAGAGATTTACAAGTTAACACCCCACTCGCTTAAAATGCACGTCTTAAATTGCATAGCAACCGGGAGAGAAAAACATGCTGACAATGTGTTGGTGAGGACACCTCTCACGTGCCTGGTAGGGCTGCAAACTGTCACCGCTACTTTGCAAAGCCATTTGGCCATTTCTTCCACCATTTAACATAACACTCACCATCGAGCCAGCCATCCCACTTCAGAAATTCAACCGAGAGGAAAGAAGACATCTGTACACAGAGACTCGATTTCCATCAAGTCCATTTATGATCAGGAAAAGCTGCAGACCACGCAAAAAATTCATCAGTGTGCAACCAGATAATCAACTGGTGTTGAGGGGCAATAGAATACGGCCACCCCAAAATGTTTCTTGTCAGCATAAGGACTGTCTTTAGCTGGTTACTTTTATTTATTTTTTTATTTTAGTATTTTTTTTTTTTTTGGTAAATGCTGTTTTTTTTTTTTTTAGTTTTTTATTTTTAAAATTTAATATCTTTAATTCTTGCATGCGTTCCCAAACATGAACCCCCCTCCCACCTCCCTCCCCACAGGGGAACTTCCCTGGTAGTCCAGTGGCTAAGACTTCAAGCTCCCAAGTCAGGGGGCCCAGGCTACATCCCCGGTCAGAGAATTAGAGCCTATGACAGTGACTGCGAAAGTCACTCAATCGTGTTCAGCTCTTTTGTGACCCCATAGACTGTAGCCCACCAGGCTCCTCTGTCCATGGGATTCTCCAGGCAAGAATACTGGAGTGGGTTGCCATTTCCTTCTCCAGGGGATCTTCCCGACCCAGGGACTGAACCCGGGTCTCTCACATTGCAGGCAGATTCTTTACCATCTGAGCCACCTGGGAAGCCCAGATCCTATGTGAGTCAAGTAAAGAGTCTGCATGCTACCAAAAAAAAAAAAAAAAAAAAAAAACCCACAGGCCACAGTGAAGATTGAAGACGCCAGGTGTTGCAATTAAGACCATGAGCAGCCAGGTTAAAAAAATATATAGTGGAAAAAAATTAGCAGATACAGGAGGAGTTTTGGAAACTAAGTGTAAGTTGGTTAGTCACTCACTCATGTCTAACTCTTTCCGACCCCGTGGACTGCAGCACACCAGGCTTCCCTGTCCATCACCACCTCCTAGAGCTTGCTCAAACTCATGTCCATTGAGTCTGTGATGCCATCCAACCATCTCATCCTCTGTTGCCCCCTTCTCCTTCTGCCCTGTCTTTCCCAGAACCAGAGTAGAAGCTGCTCTGTTGTAAAAGCATTGGAAAGGGAAACCTCCATTCATAAGAGTGCTTCCTTCTCTGCATCACAAAGAGAAGATTGACTCTAAACCTCTAGAAATTCGTATCAATAGAGAAGGCAGAATTGAAATGTGCATAAAAACCATACCCTACTTTTCCTGATAACTTTCCTGAACTGACACCCCTTTCCCCCAACAGCTCTCATCTTTAAGCTAAAGATAGTGTTGAAGGTGACAGTTTGGACAGTTTTGGAGACTTTCAGTGAGCTTGCCAGGGTATCTCCTATGTATACAAGAGATATACATGTTACTAAGCCTCTGTTTTCAGGCTGCTTTCTGTTATATTTTTGAGAATTAAGACAAGCAATTTCTTTTTCACTGATTAAATTGAGTTTGTTTACAAATTAATTCAGGTAATACCAGCCAGATATAAACACATATCTATAATGACCATATCCACCCATCCATCCATCTATCCATGTATCCATCCATCCACACAGAGATCTCATAGTTTTCCTGGTCAAGTTTAAAATAGGCCTCTTTTCTGTAGTCTCAGAAATCACAGAGGATTTGATAAAAGTCCCTGAGAACCCTGGGAGATAATTTACATCTCAAAAGAAGAGGAAGAGAATTGCAAGCTCCTTCTAGAAAACTACCTTCCTTTAACCACACATGCAAAAATCAGTTATAAAACGTCCGAGCAGTTTCATCGAGGCTATTTTCAGGGTTAGACTGCCTTCAGTTCAGTTGTAATTGATAGCAGTAATAGACAATAATACATATCATTCATGTCCACATCCCTCACTTCTGGAGGAATGTAAGTAAGTGTTCAGGTTACCAAGACCCCTAAGGAGAGTCAAAACCAGGAAGAGAGAATAGGATTTAGACTCATGTACCAGGTTGGGAAGGTCCCCTGGAGGAGGGCATGGCAACTCACCCCAGTATTCTTGCCCGGAGAACCCCACGAACAGATGAGTCTGGTGGGCTACAGTCCACAGAGTCACAGAGTCAGATACAACCGAGCCACAGGCTTTTCACTTTTCACTTTAGCAGGATGCTCACACATGCTCCTGAGATAAATACCACTCCAATTCCAAAAGATTCACTTTGATACAATGCCAGCAAAGCCTATACATAAAAAAGTCCATCCCATTTCTCTTTCCTTTTAGAAAACAGTGGCAGCTGAAGGATGGTGTTGTAATCCAAAAGCCTTAGAGTCTGTTGTTCTCCAGATCCCAAGGAAACTAAGGCTCAGCAGTGTGATAACAAAGTATCGTTTTCTGTCATTCACGAGAGCCTAGCTGAAGATTGCCCTGTTTTGCAATAGGCACCCTGGGGGACTACAAGATGGGAGAGACCTCTGAATACCCACCGCTGGTTATTTACAGCTTGTGTTGCCAAGTATCAGTCAAACCACAAACAAATGCATAGCAAAACACTCTCTCAGGGTCACAGTTCCTGAGCCCCAGAATGGGAGGTTCCCAGCCAATACTCTATCAGATATGGAGCCAAGTGACCAAGCTTGGGTCTAAAGGAGAAAATCCCAACCAGTGTCCCATCAGATATGGAGCCAAACAACCAGGTTTGGGTCTAAAGGACAGAATCCAACTAGTGACCCATCAGAGATGAACCCAAATGACTAAGCTTGGGTCTAAAGAAGAGAACCCCAACCAATAATCCATCAGAGATGGAGCCAAGCAATCAAGCTTGGTCCTAAATGGACAACTCCAATCAATGTCCCATCAGAGATGAAGCCAAGTGACCAAGTTTGGATCTAAAGGAGAGAACCCCAACCAATAATCCATTGGAGATGGAGCCAAGCAACCAAGCTTGGTCCTAAATGGACAGCCCCAACCAGTGATCCATCAGAGACAAAGCCAAGTGACCAAGCTTGGTCCTAAATGGACAGCCCCAACCAATGTCTCATCAGAGGTGAAGCCAAGTAACCAAGCTTGGGTCTAAAGGACAGAACCCAATCAATGTCCCATCAGAGATGAAGCCAAGTGACCAAGTTTGGATCTAAAGGAGAGAATCCCAACCAATAATCCATCAGAGATGGAGCCAAGCAACCAAGCTTGGTGCTAAATGGACAACCCCAACCAGTGATCCATCAGAGACGAAGCCAAATGACCAAGCTTGGATCTAAAGGACAGAACCCAACCAATGTCTCATCAGAGGTGAAGCCAAGTGACCAAGCTTGGGTCTAAAGGAGAGAATCCCAACCAGTGACCCATCAGAGACAAAGCCAAATGACCAAGGCTTAGTCCAAAAGGGAAAACCACAATGAGAGCTCTGCCATATGCAAGACCAACCCAATAGGGAAGGTTACTCAAGTACCATCACTCTCTCCATTACATACCAACGATGTCTCAACCAGCTGATGTATGTGCCGATATACAGGTAAACAGGAATGATAAACACGGCCCCAGAAACAACAGATCAGATAAAGTGTAGTCCAAAACTTTCCCACCACCCTGCCCCTCTCCCAGATGGAGGCTTCCAAACAGATTGGCCTGGCTCCGTAAAAAATGATGAGCCCAGATCGACTCACCTCCCAAAGAGAAACAATCAAAAGAGCGGGACGGTCAGCTTGCCCTTGCTGGAATTAACTCACCCCAGAACAAAACCGAAGGTGGACCCTGATTCAGTTTCCTCAGTCCTCACGTGGAACGTGGCCAGCGCCATCAGGGAGAGTCCCTCCAGCTTCCTGGGAGCAGAACGAGCTTCAGTAGCTGCTGGGAATCCGGGTTGGGGGTCAACCTGCCCTGGGCACGGACTGCTGGCTGCCTCGCCAAAACGGCTGCTGAATCCCAGTGTGTGTGCTTGACACACACCGTGACACCAGACAACCTGAAATTTCCAGAGTTTGGAGCAACGTTCATCACAAAGGTGGAGCAAAGAGAACAAGGAGCTTGTGCTCAAATAAGCCTGAACTCCCTGATGGTTTTCAGGGAAGGGTTTTTATAGGCAGCTTTTGAAGGAAGGCCGAAGGGCACGTGACCTTCCGTTGCTTGGTAGTGAGGTTATGGAAGGGCTTCCCAGGTGGAGACGCTAGTGGTAAAGAACCCGCCTGCCAATGCAGGAGACGTAGGAGACGCAGGTTCAATCCCTGGGTCAGGAAGATCCCCTGGAGGAGGGCATGGCAACCCACTCCAGTATTCTTGCCTGGAAAGCCCCATGGATAGAGGAGTCTGGCAGGCTACAGTCCATGGGGTCGCTAAGAGTCGGACATGACTGCAGCGACTTGGGACGCACAAACAAGGTAATGGGGTCGTGTTCCATCTCAATCGGCCGTCTTCTGCTTCCAACCAGTCTGGGGTCCCTGTGCTTGCCCTCAGCCTGAAGTTACCATCCTCCACCCTAGGGGATAGGGGAGTGGCAAGTTCCTGCAGACATGCTCAGGGATATATTTTTATGTCTAATTTGTCGAGCAGGAACCAGGACCCTGCCCCAAGGCTGCGCTATTTTTTCCCAGCAGCTCTTCCCTTGTTCCTGCATCCGCTCCCTTCTCTGATCAGCACCAGTTGGAACCTGCCTTTTGGAATGCAATTCTTTGGCGATCAGCCTTCTTTGTGGTCCAACTCCCACAAACTTAGGGCTTCCCTGATTGCTCAGTTGTTAAGGAATCTGCCTGCAATGCAGGAGGCCTCGGGTTCGATTGCCTGAGAAGGGATAGGCTACCCACTCCAGTATTCTTGGGCTTCCCTCATGGCTCCTGCCCGCAAGGCGGGAGACCTGGGTTTGATTCTTGGGTTGGGAAGATCCTCTGGAGAAGGAAAAGGCTACCCACTCCAGTATTCTGGCCTGGAGAATCCCATATAGTCCATGGAGTCATAAAGAGCTGGACACGACTGAGTGACTTTCACTCCCACCATCATATATGACACAGTGCATGGAACACGGGTTCAATCCCTGGTCCAGGAAGATGTGGAATCTTCCACAGAGCAATTAAGCATGAGTCCCACAACCACTGGGCTCGCGTGCCAAAACCAGAGAGTGACCCATGCTCGACACACCTAGAGAACGCCGAGCATAGCAGTGAAGACCCAGCACAGCCAAAAATAAATGAGATAAAAAATTGTAAGACACTTTCTAGAAGCTGCAGACATGAAATGTGCCTTCTTCTCTCTTTCCTGCCAATGTTGGCATAGCGCTGATGTGGTGTTTATACAACTCATTACCCTGAATGCAGTGAATAGCAATGATTTACACATGAAAAGTGGCAGAGGTTGCATAAGATGGGTACGCTTTGCTGTGTTCATATGAAAAGGTGAGCAGCAGGCTGTGTTTATTCAATTCAACGTATTTCACCTGAAGAAATATGGAAGGAAACAGCCTATGGTGAGGAGAATGAGCAGAGATGCATACCTGCTGTGAATATTATTCAAATGCTGTTGAAATCAGTGACGGGGGCAGGACAAATGTCATAACATATGGGATGCTACAGATGTCAGAATAAAGCAGGCAACTACTGACTATTATATACTGTGATTATCTATGCAACTTTCTGCATCATGCATAGATTCCTTGAGGCAAGGTCTTTAGTTTTTCAGTTCCCATGCTGACGCATATAGTTGATGTTACATGAAATCTGGTAAGAAAAATCAAGAAAGAATGAGGAATGAGAAGGAGAGAGGGAGGAAGCCATGAAAGGAAAAAGGAGGTTTAGAAGGACACGCCTGCTGAGTTGATTCAGTTGTGTCTGACTCTTTGGGACCCCATGGACCGTAGCCCGCCAGGCTCCTCTGTCCATGAGATTCTCCAGGCAAGAATCCTGGAGTGGGTTGCCATTCCTTTCTCCAGGGGATCTTTCCAACCCAGGGATTGAACCCAGGTCTCCTGCACTGCAGACAGATTCTTTACCAGCTGAGCCAACACAGAAGCCCCATAGCCTAAGTCACTCAGCCACCAGGGCACGGGATTTTAATTTATATCATCATCAAATGAGTCAACAGGGAGGCAACTTGGTGATGGATGCTATCCCTTGGGCTGTAATCAACAGTCCTGAGGCGCTCCCACTGTGTTCTCTCCAGATCCATAGCATCTTCATCGGTCTGGTATGCCAAGACAGGCCTCTGGGGGACTTTGTGGCTTGAGCAAAATATGCTCTCTCTTTTTTAAGCTTCTTATTTTATACTGCAATGTAGTTGATAAACAATGCTGGATTAGTTTCGAGTATACAGCACAGTCTAGTTATACATGGACGTGTATCTCTTCCTTGTCAACTTCTTTCCCCATTTAAATTCTTACATCATACTCACCAGAGTTGTCTCTGCTACACAGAAGGTTCCTACTGGTTATCGATTTTTAAAAAATATTTATTTTTGGCTGTGCTAGGCTTTCATTACTCGATGGACGTGAGTCTGAGTGAACTCCGGGAGTTGGTGATGGACAGGGAGGCCTGGCGTGCTGCGATTCATGGGGTCGCGAAGAGTCAGACACAACTGAGTGACTGAATGGACTGAGGCTTTCATCGTTGCCCGGGCTTCCTCTAGTTCCATGAGTGGGGGATACTCTCTAGGTGTGGTGAGTGGGCTTCTCACTGGGGTTGCTTCTCTGTTTGCAGAACATGGGCTCTAGGTGCGCAGGCTTCATTAGCTGTAGCAAGCGGGCTCAGTAGTTGCGACGCATGGGCTTAGTGGCCCCACAGCACATGGAATCTTCCCAGTCCAGGGATCGAACCCGCGTCCCCTGCATTGGCAGCTGGATTCCTATCCAGTGGACCACCAGGGAACTCCTACGCTAACCTGTTGGCAATGATGACTGTGATACCTCAAGGCTACCCTTGTTTATCTGAGAACGAATCTCTGGAAATTTAATATCAGTTTGGAAAATATGATATCAGTTTCTGCAACATTTCAGGATGGTTTGCACAATCATTGTCATTGTAGAGCGTGGACTCCTTGACTCACGCTTGCTCAATATAACACCCACGGTGGCTGAACTGCTTAAGAACTCTGTATATCAGGATTCAGGTATGCCCAGGGCATAGCGGTGTTGTTTTGTAAGATGAGTTGATAGAGACACAGGGTAACACTGGGTTAATACCCATGTTTGGTAAGTTTTCCCATGTACAACTTTTCAACAGACACCGCTATTACCCACTTAGCAGAAAACACTCCTGATGACAATTAGTTTGGACAAAACCAGAGCCCACGGCTCAGCTGAGCCTAAAGCTATTCTACCCACACTTTAAAATATTGCTTTACCTGAAGGTGGGCATTATCTTTCTAGCAGCGCAGGCTGTCCATTCCTCTGGTTTAAATGTGAGAGAAGACGCCTGCATAATGAAAGAAAACATACCACAAATATATAAAGGTGGGAAATACAGATGCTAATTCTACTACAGTTTATGCGTATGGTTATGAATGAGCTGTGCTTCCCAGCTGGCTCAGTGGTAAAGAAAACGCCTGCCAATGCAGGAGATGCGGGTTCGATCCCTGGGTCGGGAAGATCCCCTGGAGGAGGAAATGGCAACCCACTCCAGTGTTTTTGCTGGGAGAATCCCATGGACAGAGAGAGGAGATTGTGGGCTACAGTGCATGGTATCGCAAAGGCTCGGACACAAGTTAGCACCTAAACAACAGCAACAAGGGATGAGTTTTTGAACTTTTCTTTGTCATTGATGTCCTGGAAAAGGAAAAGGGAAATTCTTAGGCTGAAAGTGCTTTTTGCAAAACTTTTTCATTTTCGATGTGGACCATTTTTTAAAAAGTCTTTATTGAATTTGTTACAATACTGCTTCTGCTGTTTTATGTTCTGGTTTTTCGGCCCCGAGGCATGTAGGATCTTAGCTCCCCCAAAACAGATTGAACACATACCCCGTTCATTGGAAGGCAAAGTCTTAAACTACTGCACCGCCCGGAAAGTCCCGGGAAATGTACGTCTGAAGGAAAGTGCTGCATGACAGTTATTTTCATCCAGCTTCCAAGTCTGACTCAGCAAATATGAGAGGGGGCCCCTAGGCCTCAAATCGGGTTCTGTTTTCTCTCGAAAACCTGAATTTTAAATTTTCTGTCCTAACACTACCCCCATGTATATCCTGGTTTGGACTATTACTGTTTTCCATAAGAAGCTGGAATTTAGAAAACTTTTCATATCTCAAGACAGGAATCTAGTCCCGTTTCCTTATTCGCTCTGAGGAATCTAATGATATGGATGTGGCATGACTGGTTTAACAATTTTCACAGTGATGGACACTTTGCTGGCTTCACATCTTTAACCATAACAAGTAATTAAGGTAAAATCTGAATTCAATGACAATAAAAGCTTTTGCAATAAAATATGAGTATCTACCCTGTATCTCAGCTCAGAATTTGAGCCAGATACACATAAGGTCAGATTTTCAAGTAATCACATGGGAAAAAAAAGAATAAATTAATTTTTAAACTATGTTTGATTGAACTCAATACCCTCATGTGAAGAGCCTACTCACTGGAAAAAGATCCTGATGCTGGGAAAGACTGAGGGCAGGAGGAGAAGGGGATGACAGAGATGGTTGGGTGGCATCACTGACTTGATGGACATGAGTTTGGGCAAACTCTGGGAGTTGGTTGATGGACAGAGAGGCCTGGCGTGCTGCGGTCCATGGGGTCGAAGAGGTGGACACGACTGAGTGACTGAACAACAAGTGTATGTGATGTGATGGTTTGATACCTTTGTATATATTGTGGAATTTTTACCAAGATTAAGATAATTAACATATCCATCACCTAACTTTACATATATATGCATTTTTGCATATATTTTACACCTAACTATATATATATGTACATATATTTTACATGTATATATACATATGTTTATATTTACATGTGTGTGTGTATATATATATACATTTTTTTACATGTATTTTGCCCCTGTGCTTAGTGTTTAATCGCTCAGTCGTGTCTGACTCTTTGGGACCCCATGGACTGTAAGCCCTCCAGGCTCCTCTGTCCATGGGGATTCCCCAGGCAAGAATACTGGAGTGGGTTGCCATGCCTTCCTCCAGGGGATCTTCCCGACACAGAGATCGAACCCAAGCCTTGCGCCTAGCAGGTAGATTCTTTACTGCCTTGAGCTACACAAAAAGTCCATCTAAACCCTTAGTGTAATTCAAATATCTACATGTTTGTAGCCACGTTCCCATGAGAAGCTGGGCCTCAGCCTCAGCTCCCATGAAGGAAACCTGAGTGTTTCAGCTAATGATAAAGGTACATTTCTGCAGTAGTGATCAGGACACTGGCGTGGAATGCAATTCTGACCAATGAGTCTGTTTGGGAAGGATTTTTCTCTCTTAAAAAAAAAAAAAAAAAAAAGAAGATACAAAAGAAAGGAATTTTTATTTTTTAACTAGTGATGGATATCTGCCTTTGATAGCTAGACTTGTGACAGACATAAGATCACAGAGGAAGAAGTCAGAAAAACCACCAACACATGAGGAAGGCACAAAATAGAGATGGAAAAGATTCTCCGGCCTTTGATTACCTCAGAGTCACCGAGTTTTCTCTCCCACCTACAAGCACTCTAACTTACAAACTGGTCTATTTTCCTCACTGTCCTGATACTACTAAGAGTTTATGCCTATAAGTAGGATCAGCAAAAGGACTAAGAAATTAAAAATAAATCTTAGAAGGCTGCAATTGCTGTAAGATAATTGATAAGAAATAACTATCATTGATGTGATACTATATAGAGAATCAGAATAAGTTTTAGAGGAAAAGGTTGTGGAAGTCTACTGATTTAGTCTCTAGGCCACTGAATAAAATGAACCTGGAATAGTCATTTTAAAAGCTGGGTATGAAGTGATCACGGGGATTGTACTGCACAAAATTCAGAAGCCTCCAGAAGTGTGACCTAATTTAATTTCTTTTCTGTTCAGCCCCTTGCCTTTCGCCCTTTCTTCCTCTTGCCAGCCCTGGTTTTACTTCAAGAGATGAAGAACTGACACCTAACTATATATATATATATATATATATATATATATATTTTGGTGGTGTCAACAGGTAAGATCTACTCTTAACCACTTTCAAGAAAACTTCTGAGCATTGAATGCTCAGCATGGTGACTACAGTTAATAATAAGGGATTATATATGCAACCATTTCATTTTGTAAGAAAAAAGTACTATTTCATAAAAACTTACATATGCATTCTTAATATGAAAATATAACTGAGTTAATCAAAAAGTTCATTCAGATTTTTCTATACAATGTTATGGGAAAACCTGAATGAACTTTTTGACCAACCTAATACTTTTATACCAGGAGGAAAAAAAAAAAGCCTCTCAAAGATAAGGATGCTACTGTCCATCAATTAAAAAAAAAAATATATATATATATATATATTAACCTATTTGCAAAGCAGAACTAGAGACACGGATATGGAGAGCAAACATATGGACTCCAAGAGGGGAAAGAAGGGAGGGTTGGGATGGATTGGGAGACAGGGATGGACATATAAACACTGTTGATACTACGTATGAAGAAAGTAACTAATGAGGATCTATACTACGTATGAAGACAGTAACTAATGAGGATCTACTGTGCAGTGCAGGGAATGCTGCTCAGAGCTCTGTGGTGACCTCAATGGAAAAGAAATACAAAAAAAGAGGGGATATATGTGTAAGGTGTTGCAGAAGGGAATGGCAACCCACTCCAGTATTCTTGCCTGGACAATCCCATGGACAGAGCAGCCTGGAGGGCTACAGTCCACAGGGTTCCAAGAGTCAGACACGACTGAGTGGCTAAACCAACCACCAGTGTCTAAGGGATAGCTGCTTCCCTTTGCTGTACAGCACAAATTAACACCGCGTTGTAAAGCAGCTACACCTCAATTAGAAAAAAAAATAATGTTTTTAGTAAAGCAACTGAAAACTGTAAATGCATATGGTTCACGCATCATAAAAGCATTACATATGTTCACACATCAGTGTTGCAAATCTGAGGAGCTTTTTAAGAGAAATCAAGAAAAAATAAACTCTTTTGCTTAGATAGCTCTAGCAGATGCCTGAGATTAAAAAAAAAAAAAATTAAAAGATGGATTGCTACTTTGAAAGAAAAAAAAATCAAAGATGGAAAGTCACATCCCAGCTCAATTAAATAAGCCCTGAGCAACCTACAAATAGGAGACAGGCAAATAAATCATTCATTAGTGATACCTAAGTCAAACAACTTGTGAACTTCGATTTCATCAGTGACGCATTTGGAAAAACTTAAAGAGCATTTGGGCTGATGTTTATACATTTTTTTAAAAATAAATAGCATAAAAATTTATAGAGTCAGACACGACGGAGCGACTAAGCACGTTAACAAGAATGAAGTGAAGGTGAAGGTGGCTCAGTCGTGTCCGATTCTTTGGACCCCATCGACTTGCGCAGCCCATGGAATTCTCCAGGCGGGAAAACTGGAGTGGGCCGCCTTACCCTTCTGCAGGGGATCTTCCCAACCCAGGGATGGAACCCAGGTCTCCCACATTGCAGGCGGATTCTTTACCAGCTGAGCCACAAGGGAAGTCCAACAAGAATAGTTAAACTCTATGAAGAACAAAAAGAAATGCTACTTCAGTCTCCAGTGGTGACTGATTTGCTAATATTTAATTGTCTTTTACTTTTATTAAAGTCCTTGTAAGTGAACCGACTAAGAAATCTTTTAATCATTTACCCCTGCTTACTCTCTGCCCTTGAAAATAACTCCGTAGCAAGGAAACTCTTTATGTATCAGGGATCTTGATAATTTGTAACATTCTCTCTTCCATCGTGTCCAGAGGACATACAATTTACTATTTTAAGTATCAACATACAAGTTTTTTAAATTTGTATAGAGCATAATTCCTGTATTAGTAGATGACCTAGGAAGATTTTAAACACACTTGCCTTTTTCAAGATGTTGGAAAAAGGATAAAGTCACGTTTGAACTTCAGGAAAAGCATGCAAGATTTTTCCCTCCATTTCATACCTTTAGATTACAGGCTGTTTGTTTTTTTTTTTTTTTTTAATTACCATTATAAGTGTGAATAATGTATTTTTATATTTTTAATTTGCCTGCTAGGCTTTAGCAAAAGGAATTATTGAAGCCAGATCGTGGCCCCAATTTTGCATTTTCAGAGGGACAGCATCTTGTTTTTGCCTTTACAGAGGGTGTTGTTTTGGATGGTTCCAGCTGAGCTTTGTCAGCCTGTGATGAATCCTGCCTGCATTCCAGTCATAGGAGGGTGTAAACTGATGAGGAGCGAAAAAAAAAAAAAAACAAGACTGCACAATCTCAGCCAGCTTTGTGTTCTACACACAATAGAGAGAGAAGAAAGGCAAGTCAGTTTTTATAAACAAGACATGATTTTCCTATGCGTGTGCCTGCTCAGTCACTCAGTTGCATCCAACTCTGGGTATTTTTAACATGCACCACACCAATGTAAGGTAGGTTGTTGCTGTTTAGTTGGTAAGGCAACCCCAGCTCTGTGACACCATGAACTGTAGCCCACCAGGCTCTTCTGTCCATGGGACTCTCCCTTCCCGACCCAGGGATCGAACCCTGAATATTTGGCATGGAATATATTTTATGCTTATCATCTCCATATACTCAAACTTATGGATATATTTATTTTCAACATATTGTTCTTTGTCTGATCTTCACTATCTTTGTGAGCAACAGAGTAAATGCACTCACTTAATAATCAAATGATTTAAAAATTTCTAATTTATCCAAAGATTTTTTTTTTTTTACTGTATTTATTTTTCAATGGTACTTACAATGTCTGAGTTCCCTTGTTTATTTACTTGGATGTAGACCATTTTTAAAGTGTTTATTGAATTTGTTAACATATCGCTTCTGTTTTATGTTTTTTTGTCTTTTTTTTTTTTTTTGCCCCCAAGGCATGTGGGATCTTAACTTTCTAATCAGGGATCAAACCTGCAGACCCTGCATTGGACGGTAAAGTCTCAACCACTGGATGGTCCATGAGAGAAGTCCCGAGTTCCCTTTGAAAAGTATATCCATGAGCATAGGAAGGAATTAACAAGGACCATATGAGGTAAAAGAGGGTATCAGTTCAGTCCAGTTCAGTCCAGTCCAGTCCAGTCCAGTTCAGTTCAGTTCAGTTCATTCGCTCAGTCGTGTCCGACTCTTTGTGTCCCCATGAATCGCAGAACGCCAGGCCTCCCTGTTCATCACCAACTCCTGGAGTTCACTCAGACTCGCGTCCATCGAGTCCGTGATGCCATCCAGCCATCTCATCCTCTGTCATCCCCTTCTCGTCCTGCCCCCAATCCCTCCCAGCATCAGGGTCTTTTCCAATGAGTCAACTCTTTTCATGAGGTGGCCAAAGTACTGGAGCTTCAGCTTTAGCATCATTCCTTCCAAAGAAATCCCAGCACTGATCTCCTTCAGAATGGACTGGTTGGATCTCCTTGCAGTCCAAGGGACTCTCAAGAGTCTTCTCCAACACGACAGTTCAAAAGCATCCATTCTTCGGCGCTCAGCTTTCTTCACAGTCCAACTCTCACATCCATACGTGACCACAGGAAAAACCATAGCCTTGACTAGACGGACCTTAGTCAGCAAACTAATGTCTCTGCTTTTGAATATGCTATCTAGGTTGGTCATAACTTTCCTTCCAAGGAGTAAGCGTCTTTTAATTTCATGGCTGCAGTCACCATCTGCAGTGATTCTGGAGCCCCCCAAAAGAGTCTGACACTGTTTCCACTGTTTCCCCATCTATTTCCCATGAAGTGACTGGACCGGATGCCATGATCTTTGTTTTCTGAATGTTGAGCTTTAAGCCAACTTTTTCACTCTCCTCTTTCACTTTCATCAAGAGGCTTTTTAGCTCCTCTTCACTTTCTGCCATAAGGGTGGTGTCATCTGCATATCTAAGGTTATTGATAGTTCTCCCGGCAATCTTGATTCCAGCTTGTGTTTCTTCCAGCCCAGCGTTTCTCATGATGTACTCTGCATATAAGTTAAATAAGCGGGGTGACAATATACAGCCTTGATATACTCCTTTTCCTATTTGGGACCAGTCTGTTGTTCCATGTCCAGTTCTAACTGTTGCTTCCTGACCTGCACACAGATTTCTCAAGAGGCAGGTCAGGTTGTGTGGTATTCCCATCTCTTTCAGAATTTTCCACAGTGTCTTGTGATCCACACAGTCAAAGTCTTTGGCATAGTCAATAAAGCAGAAATAGATGTTTTTCTGGAACTCTCTTCCTTTTTCCATGATCCAGCAGGTGTTGGCAATTTGATCTCTGGTTCCTCTGCCTTTTCTAAAACCAGCTTGAATGTCAGGGAGTTCACGGTTCACGTATTGCTGAAGCCTGGTTTGGAAAATTTTGAGCATTACTTTACTAGCATGTGAGATGAGTGCAATTGTGTGGTACTTTGAGCATTCTCTGGCATTGCCTTTCTTTGGGACTGGAATGAAAACTGACATTTTCCAGCCCTGTGGCCACTGCTGAGTTTTCCAAATTTGCTGGCATACTGAGTGCAACACTTTCACAGCATCATCTTTCAGGATTTGAAACAGCTCAATTGGAATTCCATCACTTCCACTAGCTTTGTTGGTAGTGATGCTTTCTAAGGCCCACTTGACTTCACATTCCAAGATATCTGGTTCTGGATTAGTGATCACATCATCATGACTATCTGGGTCATGAAGATCTTTTTGCACAGTTCTGTGTATTCTTGCCACCTCTTATTAATATCTTCTGCTTCTGTTAGGTCCATACCATTTCTGTCCTTTATCGAGCCCATCTTTGCATGAAGTGTTCCCTTGGTATCTCTAATTTTCTTGAAGAGATCTCTAGTCTTTCCCAATCTGTTGTTTTCCTCTATTTCTTTCCATTGATTGCTGAAGAAGGCTTTCTTATCTTTCTTGCTATTCTTTGGAACTCTACATTTAGATGCTTATATCTTTCCTTTTCTCCTTTGCTTTTCACCTCTCTTCTTTTCACAGCTATTTGTAAGGCCTCCCCAGACAGCCATTTTGCTTTTTTGCATTTCTTTTCCATGGGGATGGTCTTGATCCCTGTCTCCTGCACAATGTCACGAACTTTACTCCATAGTTCATCAGGCACTCTGTATATCAGATCTAGTCCCTTAAATCTATTTCTCACTTCCACTATATAATCATAAGGGATTTGATTTAGGTCATACCTGAATGGTCTAGCGGTTTTCCCTACTTCTTAGTTGCTGGATAAAGCGATCCATTCATAGATGAGTAGTACCTGACAAAAGCCGGAATTACTTTTCAAACATAGGACTGAAAACTTGCCTGTTGCGTCTATACAGCTTAGGTCTAATATCATTATCCATGAAAATGATTTTCTTTACAAGTGATTTTAGAAACTTCACACTTTTTAGATGATTTTGCTAGAGCTAAGAGATTCTGAATTTATAGTAGCTTTCAACTGCAATATTTAAATGAATTCCACTGGGAAATTTTCATTATACCTTTTTTTTTTTTTTTTTTTTTTTTTTTTTGCCTTGCTTATACATGACTGGGTTTCCCTGGTGGCTCAGTGGTAAAGAATGTGCCTGCAATGTGGGAGACTCGGGTTTGATCCCTGGGTCAGGAAGATCCCCTGGAGGAGGGCATGGCAACCCACTCCAGGATTCTTGCCTGGAGAATCCCATGGACAGAGGAGCCTGGTGGGCTGCAGTCCAGGGAGTCCCAAAGAGTCAGACACGACTGAAGCGACTTAGCACGTATGCACCTACATGACTACTTATTCTGTGTATTGTGACCAATAACTAATTTCCATTAGCTTTAACCAAAAGATTATTGAGTGCCTGAGAGTATTATTCAAATTGTCCTTATATTTATTCAACCATTATAGATTTAATCTGTATGTTCTGAATGCATCATTTTTTTGCCCTTCATGCAGATAAATTTTAGTACATTTTAATTCAAGTAATATTCAGAAAAATAAGAGCAGGGTGACCCACATTTTTGGCATGATATGAGATGTTCAAACTCTCTTATCTAGTTGACTGATTTTTTTTAATGGAGACAGCAATTTTAGGAGCAGAAGCACAGTTTCTCCCAAGCTGTCAATGTGCGTGGATTCCTGGGAGATGGATGCATTGCTTACATCTATGAAAATTAATTTCATAAAAAATTAATTAAAAATAAATTTTAATCTGACAGTATATTACACATTTATTTTTTTACTATGTGTTATTAATTTTTATTGGGGGATAGTAGCTTTTTTTTTTTTAATTTTTATTTTTACTTTATTTTACTTTACAATACTGTATTGGTTTTGCCATACATTGACATGAATCCACCACGGGTGTACATGTGATCCCAAACATGAACCCCCCTCCCACCTCCCTCCCCACCACATCCCTCTGGGTCATCCCTGTGCACCAGCCCCAAGCATGCTGTCTCCTGCATCAGACATAGACTGGTGATTCGATTCTTACATAATAGTATACATGTTTCAATGCCATTCTCCCAAATCATCCCACCCTCTCCCTCTCCCTCTGAGTCCAAAAGTCCGCTATGGATAGTAGCTTTAAAATGTTGTTTTACTTTCTACTGTATGGCAAAGCGAATCAGCTCTATGTTTACATATATTCCCCTCTTGTTTTGGATTCCCTTCCCAGTTAGGTCATCACAGGGCACTGAGTCCCTTGTGCTATAGAGGAGGTTTTCACTGGTTGTCTGTTTCACAGAGTATCAAACTAGTGTATATGTGTCAATGGTAACCTCCCAATTCCTTCCACCTTTTGCCCTTGGTATCCATTTGTAGAGACATGTACGGACCTAGAGGGTGTGATACAGAGCCAAGTTAGAAAGAAAAACAAGTTTTGCATATTAACATATATATATATATATATATATATATATATATATGGAATCTAGGAAAAGTGGTACAGATTATCTTATTTGCAAAGTAGAAATAGGGACACATGCTTAGATTCCATAAATTAAGAAACATGCCCCCGTTACATGTTTAATATATAATTTGATCCATATGTAGTACATTCTAAATATGTCTCCCCGTTCCTATAGGACACTGCTGTATACAAGGGAACCTTGCCTTTTCACATAAAAAACAGAGATCCCTGTTTCTGCCTTTGACCTACTGCTATGAATCCGTCAGATGCCTAATATACAATTTGATACATGTGTAGTACATTGTAAATATGTCTCCCAGTTCCTACAGGACACTGGGTATGCAGGGGAACCTTCACTTTTCATATGCAAAAGAGATCCCTGTTTCTGCCTTTGACTTACTGCTATGAATCCATGCTCATTTGCTTCGATAAACTCTTTCCAGTACTGACGACCACGTATCGAAGCCTCCTTCAAATAGAAAAAAAAAACGAATGAAGAGTCCAGAGAATTTTCAGGGTTTTATTTATTTATGTATTTTTTTGCTTGCATTGTGCACGAGTTAGTTTTCTTTTGCTCTTAGTGATTTGTTGTTGTTTAAATTTTTTTTTCCCCCAAAGGTACCAGGGAACAATTTAAAAAAAATTTATCTCGGGGGCTTCCTGGTGGCTCAAAAGAATCCACCTGCAAACGCAGGAGACTAGGGTTCAGTCCGTGATCCGGGAACACCCCCACCTGCCCTGGAATAGCTAAGCTCGTGTGCTACCGGTGCTGTGTTCTAAAGCACATGTTTCATGACAAGAGGACCCACTATAAGCAGCAGCTCGCGAACCACACCCAGAGAAAAGTCTCTGCAGCGACGGAAGACCCAGGGTGGCCCCAGAGGAGTAAAATTTAGAAAACTGCCTCCCCCTATCTATGAGGCTGTTTCCTTTAACTCGTGCTATTTAATCTAATTTTGTGCTGCTGCTGCTGCTACTGCTGGCTTTGGCTGGCCCATCTCTCCCCAGTAGTTTTGCAGTGTATGTTTGCCTTTACCTTTGACTTTTCACCTTCATGCATTGCAGAAGGAAACGGCAACCCACTCCAGTGTTCTTGCCTGGAGAATCCCAGGGACGGGGGAGCCTGGTGGGCTGCAGTCTATGGGGTCTCACAGAGAGTCGGACACAACTGAAGCGACTTAGCAGTATACAATGTCTATATATGGTCTGTATACAATTTTATATAAAATGCCTAAATACAATGTCTATATACAGTTTTTATCTACATACAACATCTATGTGTAATACCTATGCATAATGTCTGCACGCAATGTTTATGTATAATATTCAGAGACGTCTATAATATATAGTAGGGTGTCCTTGGTAGCTCCGACGGTAAAGAGTCTGATTGCAATACAGGAAACCTGAGTTCAGACCCTGGGTCAGGAAGATCCCCGGGAGAAGGGAATGGCAACCCACTCCAGTCTTCTTGCCTGGAGAATCCCAGGGACGGTGGAGCCTGGTGGGCTGCTGTCTATGGGGTCGCACAGAGTCGGACACGACTGAAGTCACTTAGCCTTACCCTTTGCCTTACCAAAGTTCTTTCATCAGTAACACTGAGAGAATTAAAAATTATGCAATGTTAGAAATTTTCTGGATATACTTTTCCCCCCTTCACTGCTAAATTCTTTTTGTTAAAAAAAAAAATTGGAGTATAATTGCTTTACAGTGTTCTGCCTCTGCTGTGCAACAAAGTGAATCGGCTGTCAGCGTACGTATATCTCCTCCCACTGGAGCCTCCCTCCCACTCCCTTGATATGATTTTAAATAGAAATGGTAGTTTTAAAAATAGGAAACCAACACAGAAATGATACTAAAACATTTTTTTTTTCAGAACCATGCATCTTCATACTTTCGAGTATTAGTAAAAAGCCCATTTGCCTCTCAGATACCACAAATACATATTTAAATTTCCCTTGAGAACCTCTCACTAATTTTTTGTTTCCCTTTAATCAGATAGCAAGGCAGCACTGACTGCATGAATATCAAAGCTCTCTGTAGTACACGTGGAAGACAATTTTTTAAAGTGAGGGTAACCCAGAAATGCAGGGTGGGATAAGTCATTATGCTTTAAAGTGAAATCCATTAAAAAACAAAACAAAACTGAATAACAAAAATTTCAGTGACACCTGTGATTCAGCCACTAATATTTAAGAACAATAACATTCCTTCCTCTTTCAAAACAATGGATTTCAAACAGATCCCCATTCAGAGGGTTATGGAAGTGTGGGCTTTGAATTTAGCTGTTTGCTCTTGAAGCTGAGCGGTTCACAAGTTTCTAAAACCGTGTGCACTGGGATAACCCAGAGGGATGGTATGGGGAGGGAAGTGGGAGGGGGGTTCAGGAGTGGGAACTTACGTACACCCGTGGTGGATTCACGTTGATGTATGGCAAAACCAATACAGTATTATAAAGTAAAAAATAAAATAAAGACAAGAAAAAAATTAAAAATTAAAATAAAAAAAAAAATAACTGTGGCCAGCCTTCTGTGTACTCTTAAATATTCTACATCTCTCTAGTCCGTTAGATGGATCCTTTTGGCCAAACCTTTGACATATACCGAGAATCGGGTACCAATTGTGACCAAACTCAGCAGCATCGCCGTGAAGACTGTCTCTGTTTTCCTCCCATGAAGCCACAGCATCGCCCTGAAAGCTCTGCTCATTTATTTCCCCCTGAATTTCTGCAATCCTGGTCTCCACCACGGGGGCACACCTCTGAGATGTTTCCTAAACACACGTTAGGAGATGATAACGGCCTTGCCCGATGCTTTGCAATAGAAACCCAAGGTAGTCAGTGTAACAGACTTTAACACTGGGTAACCTGTCACACAAGGAATTGTCATAAAGTCCTTACCTTGTATTTCTCTTCCATTCTCTTTCTTCAGGCCAGAGGTCACCTGGCAGACACCTGCTCACTCCTGCCATGGGGTCTCTGCCCTGGTTGAACCCCAAGTCTGTATAAGCTTCCTCACTTACTCCTTTCAAATCTTACTCATACCTTAAATGTTCCTTAAGCACCTACTGCATACCCAAGAGCCTAGTTGTACTGAATAAAACTACAGGTTCCCCTAAAGCTAAGTCCCCCGGTGGCTCAGACGGTAAAGCGTCTGTCTATCAATGCGGGAGATCTGGGTTCGATTCCTGGGTCAGTAAGATTCCCTGGAGAAGCAAATGGCAACCCACTCCAGTACTCTTGCCTGGAAAATCCTCTGGACGGAGGAGCCTGGTGCAGGCTACTGTCCATGGAGTTGCAAAGAGTCGGACACGACTCAGCGATTTCACTTCACTTCACTTCAGTGAATAAAAGAGGCATGTAGCTGTGTTTCGTCTTCTTAAACACCCCTGCCAGTGAACAAGTGCACACCAGGAGCTCAGAAACACGTCTGACTCCTGCAAGTATGCACACCCTTCTGTGTGATAAATGTCCCTTATTTGCAGAGTACTGGAGGCAGCCTCAAAGGCAGAAGGAGGAAGGAGACACGATTTAGCCCATATTTACTAAAAGACCTCATTGCAATCAAAGCCCAGCATACCTGTCGTAAGGCAGGGACTTCTTTGCAGTAGTTTCTTGATAATTATTGTTTGTTTCTCTCTCTCCTCCTCCCTGAGACAGTTTTATACTTCGGAGTTGGCCGATAAGGAAAAATCTGTGGGCTTCTTTTATCATTTTTATAACTTACACAACTAATTTGTTACTGACTTTAGAGAAAGGCTCAGATCATTAACTCTCTAGCAATACGTTTGTAAACAATATTCTTTGCCAAGGAATTCCACAGGGCAAACTCCTTCTCTTATTATGGACTTGTGTATCCCCTTTATGTTATGACCTTAGGATGATAACTCTCATTTGTGCCACTAAATTAAAATAGTTATTGTGATGACAAAGAAAGGTCAATGCTCACAGGCTGGGTGGATGAGTGTTAAATCAATTGTGTGTGTGTGTGTGTGTGTGTGTGTGTGTGTGTGTGTGTCTTAGTCGCTCAGTCCTGTCTGACTCTTTGGGACCCCACCAGGCTCCTCTGTCCATGGGATTCTCCAGGCAAGAATAGTGGAGTGGGTTGCCATTTCCTCCTCCAGGGGATCTTCCTGACCCAGGGATCAAATCGGGGTCTCTTGCATTGAAGGCAGATTCTTTACTGTCTGAGCCCCCAGGGAAGCCCTTAAATCAATTGTTGAAAACTGTAAATGTTACAGAAAATGAATAACTAATGCCTAAGGGCTGCATAAAGGTACTCACAGAAATGAGTAAGAAGGCAGAAGAGAAAATGGAGACTATTTAAAGAAAAAAGCTATTATTAAGGTGGAACAAAATCACACTCTATGAAGGTGATATTTGAAACTTTAAATGTTACAATTTCAGGTGGCAACCCAGTCCAGTACCCTTGCCTGGAAAATCCCATGGACAAAGGAGCCTGGTAGATTACAGTTCATGGGGTCGCAAAGATTCGGACTACTAACCGACTTCACTTTTTCTTTTCTTTCTTTAGGTGATTGTGGAGATTTAGTATTATTAGAGTAATGACTAAATAATTTAGTAATTATTATCTATTTTGTGCTCTAACATGTCTTCATCTTATTCTTTATTTATAACTGTCCTGGAATAAAAAATACTGTATGATGTTATACAATGCGTGTCACAATGAAAGGCATTCAACGCTGTCCTTCATTTCCTTAAAAAGAATGCAGGTTTACAAACAGCCCTTGATTTGATTCTGGGTTGAATCACCAAAGATTAAAACGTGTTTCAGAGGGTACTTGCCTGGTGGTCCAGCGGTTAAAAGCTTGCCTTCCAAGGCAGAGCATCCTGGGTTTGACCCTGGTCTGGGAGTTAAGTTCCCACTTGCCTGGAGGCCAAAAAGCTGAAACAGAGAACAAAAGCCGTCCAGTCACAAATTCAATCAAGACTTTAAAAATCGTCCACATAAAAAATATATTTGGGGAGATAATAAAAGAAATTCAATTGGGTATTCAATATTATGGAACAGTTCATAGTTATTGATTTTCATAAATAAAGCTAGAGCCATTTTGTTGTTTTGAAAGGATATTGAAGTATCTACCTATTAAAAAACCATGTCCTGTTTGACATCCTTTACCAAACAAATATAAATAAAGGAAACATAACAAGATATGAAACATTGTTAAATATAGAGAAAGAATATTTAGTGTTCATTACACATTATGCTCTGTTTCTGCATATTTGAGTGCTTTGAAAAATTTTTAATATTATTTCAAGTAAAAATATTCATTATTGAATATGCATTGAATGAAATTCAAAGCCACTTATTTATGCACATTTTATGTCTCTAAAATATGTCTTGTTTAAAATGTGGAGTAACGGTTAAAGACCATTTACCAAATCAAGACAGCTGGCTGTCCTCCTAAAATACATTTTTCCTCATCCTCATGGGAGACAAAATAATGGGACCAGCACATTCACACTTGCCCACTCACATCTAAGCCTTTGATGCGAATGTCTCAATTTGCATTTTTGAGAGGTTGGTGCCAATGGAGAAGTAAAGACACCTCCTAGCACAATACCAATTCTTCTAAGTAAGTAAGTGAAGGTGCTCAGTGGTGTCCGACTCTGTGCGACCCCATAGACTGTAGCCCACCAGGCTCCTCTGTCCATGGGATTCTCCAGGCAAGAATTCTGGAGTGGGTTGTCATTTCCTTCTCCAGGGGATCTTCCCAAGCCAGGAATCAAACCCGCGTCTCTTGCATTGGCAGGCAAATTCTTTATAGTCTGAGCTGACAGGGAAGCCCCCAAACTGTAATTCCTTTTCAGAGGTAAGCATATTTGTTCAGTAGAGATGCATTACTATGTCCAGAGGGTTGCACCTTCCAGAGATGTAAGTTGGCTCAAAATATGCTTATGTTTAAAGAATGCGCTATTCAGGGACTTCACTTGTAGTCCAGCGGTTAAGAAGTTCAGTTGCTAGTCATATCCGACTCTTTGCGACCCCATGGACTGCAACACACCAGGCCTCCCTGTCCATCACCAACTCCCGGAGCTTGCTCAAACTCATGTCCATCAAGTCGCTGATACCATCTTAATATCTTGTCCTCTGTCATCCCCTTCTCCGCCTGCCCTCAATCTTTTCCAGCATCAGGGTCTTTTCCATTGGGTCAGTTCTTCACATCAGGAGGCCAAGTATAGGAGTTTCAGCTTCAGCATCAGTTCTTCCAATGAACATCCAGGACTGATCTCCTTTAGGATGGACTGGTTGGATCTCCTTGCAGGCCAAGGGACTCTCAAGAGTCTTCTCCAGCAACACAATTTAAAAGCATCAATTCTTCTGTGCTCAGCTTTGTTTATAGTCCAACTCTCACATCCATGCATGAGTACTGGAAAAACCATCGTTTTGGCTAGACGGACCTCTGTTGGCAAAGTAATGTCTCTGCTTTTTAATATGCTGTCTAGGTTGATCATAACTTTTCTTCCAAGGAGTAAGCGTCTTTTAATTTCATGGCTGCAGTCACCATCTGCAGTGATTTTGGAGCCAAAGAAAATAGTCTATCAGTGTTTCCATTGTTTCCGCATCTATTTGCCATGATGGGTTAAGACTCCGCTTTCCAATTGAGGGTTTGATCTCCGGTCCAGGGGCAAGTAAGCCCATAGGTCACAAATACTGAGCCTGTGGGCTCCAACTACTGCAGCTGGCTTGGCTAAAGCCCGTGCTCCATCGCATGAGAAGTCCATGCACTGCAACAAGAGAAAGCCTGTGTGCAGCAACAAAGATGCAGTGCCACCAAAAATTATTAATTAAAATAAAATAAAAATTCAAACACATGATTTGGATTGCACACACGCCTGAATTTCTAGTACAATAAACAGTTGATTTCTTGGTGCCCTGATGGTAAAGAATCTGTCTGCAATGCAAAAGAGGCGGGTTTGATTCCTGGGTCAGGGAAGATCCCCTGGAGAAGGGAATGGCGACCCCCTGCAGTCTCCTTGCCTGAGAATCCCGTGGACAGAGGAGCCTGGCGGGCTACAGTCCATCGTGGTCGCAAAGAGTCAGACAGGATTGAGCAACTAACACCCTTAACCTTCACGTCACTTCACTAACACCCTAACACTTCACTTCAACAGACCCATATCCTGGATTACTAGGTGAAGAAGGAAACATATTTTCTATCTACTTTGCATCACATAGACTTTAAACGTGGACAAAATTCAGCAAAACCTAAGATTCAAAAGCAGCCTCCAGTTTTTTATTATGCCACAGACTATATCGACCCTTGTGATCATTGTTTTTATGGGAAAGCAATCTGAAGGATTCATAGCATATGGTCATAAACACAATAAAATAAATAATTATGACATACATAACTGCACATGATAGACGCCCCAAGAGGATAAACTAAACTTATTCTGTTTATGCAAAGAGAAAAAGTGAAAGGGAAAGCTGCTCAGTTGTGCCTAAGTCTTTGCGACCCCATGGACTACACAGTCCATGGAATTCTCCCGGTCAGAATACTGCAGTGGGTAGCCAATCCCTTCTCCAGGGGATCTTCCCAAGCCAGGGATCAAACCAAGGTCTCCCACGTTGCAGGTGGATTCTTTACCAGGTGAGCCACAAGAGAAGCCATTTATTCAAAGTATAAAATAAATTTACAAGAGTCTGAGTTGCGTTGTGATATGGAAGTGTTGACTATAAATAAGGGAAGGAAATAATGCCCTTAGTTTTGAGGAACTTTGATCCCAGTATAAAATTTTTTTCAGTGAAGTTTTTGCAAAGAATTCTCTTAGGAGAAGTGCTGTTTTTGGTGCGCAGAAGCCACAGGTGGCTGACATGAAACAGGTATGATTTTGACAAGCCCGGTTCATTTTAAAACACTTTCAGGTAGTATTACTTTTGGAAATGTTAAAAAAAAAAAAAAGCAGAATTACTTTTATTTTTTTTCTTCTTTTTTTAAATTTATTTATTTAATTGGAGGCTAATTACTTTACAATATTGTAGTGGTTTTGCCATACAGTCACATGAATCGGCCATGGGTGTACATGTGTTCCCCATCCTGAATCCCCCTCCCACCTCCCTCTGCATCCCATCCCTCAGAATTACTTTATAAGTAGATACAGAACACATATTGGACTTTCCATGTGGCTCAGCAGGATTCTTTCCAGGCAGCCGATGAGACCAGGGCAGGAGACTCAGGTTCAGTCCTTGGGTCAAGAAGATCCCCTGGAGGAGGAAATGACAACCCACTCCAGAATTCTTTCCTGGAGAATCTCATGGACAGAGGAGCCTGTAGGGCTGCAGTCCATGGACTCTCAAGGGTCAGACACTCTCAAGGGTGAAACCATCACCACCACCTTCCTTCTATCCAGTCCTCACATTAATAAAATAGTCTCTCTTTCTAATAAAATAGTCTTTTTCTCTAACGCCTCCACCAGAGAGAGACGTCCATGAATGCGGTCTCAACATTTTAAATTCATCTTTATCCTCTCAAAGTGTTCCATCGTCCCTGGCCCACCAGGGGCATCACTGAATTCATCCCTCCATCCTGAATTCAGAGAGATGTTTAATTTTTCTAATGAGAGAGGTTTAAAAATAAATGTATGTCATTTGAATATATAAATATTTAGAGAATTAGATGAAATGATCAAAGCCCTAATGAAGCTGCATGCATTTTAATTTAATAGGGAATAATACCTTAATTTAGAAACACGACTTTATCTCCTCCTCACTTCGTGACAGACTTTTACACACTTTCCCACACAGTTTTGAAACCGTCTTCTTCAAAGCAATCGCGACCAAATGCAACTGTTCATAAACATCAAATTCATCTCCAACTAATGAATACTTGGAGTCAATCAGGTTTTGCAAGCTGCATTGCTGCCACTAGAAATGTTTCCGTGAGGCACGAGTGCTGATTTTTATAATGTCATGAGTTTATTTTTCCATTCTATTTTCATCTATAGAATTCTTCATTCTACAAACAAAGCTTTTACTCTACGGCTTTTTAAATGGGTTTAACATATTTAAAAGTCTCTTGGAATTTTCCATGCCTTCAGCAAAGAAAAAAAAATAATGTTAAAGTAGTTATTAACATGTAACATATACATACACTAATATATTCCTATATATTGTAGAGTGTTTATATACATGCATATTTATATTTTATTATATATTAGTAGTAGGTATATGGGAGAGGGCAATGGCGCCCCACTCCAGTACTCTTGCCTGGAAAATCCCATGGACGGAGGAGCCTGGTGGGCTGCTGTCCGTGGGGTCACCAAGAGTCGGGCACGACTGACTGACTTTCCTTTTGCTTTTCACTTTCATGCATTGGAGAAGGAAATAGCAACCCACTCCAGTGTTCTTGCCTGGAGAATCCCAGAGACACGAGGAGCCTAGTGGGCTGCCGTCTGTGGGGTCGCACAGAGTCGGACACGACTGAAGCGACTTAGCAGCAGCAGCAGTAGGTATATATTAATTATTAGTAATATCATATGTTCTTGCTCTTGTTCAAACTTGTCTGACTCTTGCGACTCCACAGGCTGTAGCCCACTAGGCTCCTCTGTCCGTGGGATTCTCCAGGCAAGAATCCTGGTGGGTTGCTATTCCCTTCTCCATGGGATCTTCCCAACCCAGGAATCAAGCCGGGGTCTCCTGCATTGCAGGCAGATTCTTTACCAACTGAACTATCAGGGAAACCATCTGTTCTATTGTAAATATGTACATAGCATCTAAACCTCTGGATAGACCATCTCACAGGACAATTAATTAGTCCTTGTGCCTGAAAGCGGTTAACAGCAGTGTCTCTCTCTCTCTCTCTCCCTCTCTCTCCCTCTCTCTCTCTCTTTTGAAGAAGCCACTGAAATGTAGGAAAAGGGAGACGCTTTCAGACCTTCAGCTTCACGGGGTGGAAGACTCAGTGCCACGGATACGAAGCTTACTCCTGTGAAGTTTTGTGTCTAGACAACTGGAGATTGTCTCCTGAGGGCCTTGCTGCTCTGCGTCTGGAAATAAACTGGGTCAGTAATGCTGGGTTTTCTCTTCTCAAGGCCTCTGTAAGATCCACCCATTTTTATGTCTGTCATCACCTAATCTCTCGGTGGATTAGGGGGAAGAAGATGTGAACACTGTGCATGCTAATATTAAAATATCGTTTACCCATTTGGAAGATGCCAGAAATGCCTTTGGATGGATGAGAGCGGAACGTGATCCAGTGTGGACTGTTCTGATTATCTACCCTCCTCACGGCACACCGAGGTGGTTTCAGACACATTTTTGTAAACTGTGCCTTGCGTTTCTGTTCAAGCCATCTGAAAGCACTAAAAATAACACCAAGAAAGGTCTCCCGTGTATCCTGGCTCGGTTAATCAACTATTTATGACTGGATGGCTTGCTGACCATCAAGGTTACATCATTCGTGTCTAAAGGATTATTCACCACCATGTATATATTTGTTGTTATTCAATCGCTCAGTCGTGTCCGACTCTTGGCGACCCCATGGACTGCAGCACGCCAGGCTTCCCTGCCCTTCAGCATCTCCTGGAGCTTGCTCAAACCCATGTCCAGTGAGTCGGTGATGCCATCCAACCATCTCATCCTCTGTCGCCCCCTTCTCCTCCTGCCCTCAATCTTTCCCAAAATCACAGGCTTTACCGTATATACCTAGTTTTTGCTCTTTAGTAAATGTCTACATGCTATCCGCTCCCTGGATTAATCATCTATTCAGGCAACTTACTTTTCTCTGTGGCTGGAGTACTGCCTTTCATTCTTTCCAACTTTTTTGTTTTTTGGAATTTATTTATTTGGCTGACCCGGATCTTTGCTGTCACATGTGGGATCTTAGTTCCCTGACCAGGGACTGTTCCTGGGCCCTTTGCATTGGGAGCACGGAGTCTTAGCCACTGGACTTCCCAGTTCTTTTCTTTTTAGCTTTTTAACATTGTTTTTAAGTTTTAATTTGCAAACGTTTAAAACTCATAAGGACATGTGTCCCAAACAGGCTTTACGTGGGGGGAAAGAGTTAGGATTTTGTGTGGATAAGAGGAAGGCTTAACTGGTGGGTCAGATGGGTAAAAAAAACAAAAACACAAACCAAAAAAACTCAATAATGCATGCCGATGCAGGAGATCCGGGTTCAATCTCTGCGTCGAGAAGATCCCCTGGAGGAGGAAATGGCAACCCACTCCAGGATTCTTGCCTGGAGAATCCCCATGGAAAGAGGAGCCTGGTGCGCTGCAGTCCATGGAGTTACAAAGAGTCGGACACGACTGAGCAACTAAACCAGAACAACAATAATTAGATTAGCAAATCCAATTAAGTAGCTCCGATCAGAACTGCCAGCCTGGAAGAAAATTTTTAACTCAATGGTCCAGATTCTTATTTGCCTGCATTGTGTTGGATATAACTTCAAACCCCATAGGTGACATCACATTAGTTGACCATATATACTGGTCCCAAATGATGCTTGTTAATTAAGAAGGAAAAGTATACATTTGAAATTATTGGAAAAGATCTTTTTGTTGGGGAAGATTAAAGGCAGGAGAAGGGGACGACAGAGGATGAGATGGTTGGATGGCATCACCGACTCGATGGACATGAGTTTGAGCAAGCTCCGGGAGTTGGTGATGGACAGGGAGGCCTGGCGTGCTGCGGTCCACGGGGATCGCAAGAAGTCAGACACTACTGAGTGACTGAACAGCAAAAGCACACTAATAACCTGTTTTAAATAATTTTCAAGAGAACGCAGCCAAAGCTTATTCCCAAGTAAATTCTATGTCTAAAGTAAAGTTGCTCAGTTGTGTCCAACCCTTCGTAACTCCATGAACTGTAGCCCACCAGGCTTCTCCGTCCATGGGGTTTTCCAGGCAAGAATACTGGAGTGGAGTGCCATTCCCTTCTCCAGGGGATCTTCCCCACCCAGGGATTGAACCCAGGTCTCCCGCATTGCAGGCAGATGCTTTACCCTCTGAGCCACCAGGGAAGCAAAAGTCTATGTCCAGTCAGTGTCTAATGTGTTTTCATTGCAAAGGCTTTCCCTTCCTTTTCATGACACAAAAAAAACCCATCGATGATGAAAAGAAATGACAAACTGCCCAAAAAAGAGCAATGTTTGGCCAAAGATACAATATCCGTTTTAGGACAGATGTGTGAACGCCTTATGTAACATGATCACAGTTGCTCCTCTTTGTCCTAAATCTGCAACATTCTAAAAATACTTGACAAAGTAGGCTGTCCTGTTGAGCCCAAATTCTTTGTTTCCTTTTAGACTGAATATTCTCCTTGGCTACCTGCCACCCAGGAAAAGAGCCTGTGCTCACAAAGAGGAGGAGGATTAAGCATACTTATGACAAAAGTGCCTTTCAATAAATTATTTCTTTATTTGCCCCTTAAAATTTATATTTAAGTAGCAAAATTAATCACAGTACTTATACAAAGGCTTGCGTACTGGCTCAGCAGTGTAGAACCTGCCTGCCCATGCAGGAGATGCAAGAGACGCAGGTTTGATCCCTGGGTCAGGAAGATCCCTTGGAGGAGGAAATGGCAACCCACTCCAGTATTCCTGCCTGGAGAATCCCAAGGACAGAGGAGCCTGGTGGGTACAGTCCATGGGGGTTGCAAAGAGTCAGACATGGCTGAGCATGCAACCATCATATAAATATGTGATGATTTAGGCTTGAATAACCCATGACACAACCGAGTTCTTATCTTCATGATGCTAATGTCAATATAAAGACACTGCAGAGGACTGGAAGCTAAACTGATCACTAGGATTTTTTTTTTTTTTTGCTTCATGTCTTAATGCAATGAAAGTGCCCATGTATATAACTCAGGGAAGTCTACTCAGGGCTCTGTGATGACCTAAATGGGAAAAAAGTCCAAAGAAGAGGGGATATTTTTATGCACACATAGGTGATTTCTATACGCGGGAGGATGAGGACGATGAGAGAGTTGGATGGTATCACCAACTCGATGGACATGAGTTTGAGCAAGCTCCAGGAGTTGGTGATGGACAGGGAGGCCTGGCGTGCTGCAGTGCATGGGGTCGCAAAGAGTCAAACATGAGTTAGCAAGGAAACAATAGCAACGTGGCTGATTACCTCTGCTATACAGCAGAAATTAACGCAACACTGTAAGGCTGTGTCAGAACCATAAAAATAAAAATTAATTTAAAAACTAAAAAGAAAATAAAATCCTCCAATAAAAATTAATTTAAAAAGAGACAGGGTGGGGTGAATTGAGAGATCGGCACTGACACGTATACTTGACCAGGGGTAAAATAGACGGCGAGTGGGAAGCTGCTCTGCAGCACTGGGAGGTCAGCGGGGCTCTGTGATGACCTGGAGGGCTGGATGGGGGTGGGAGGGAAGCTCAGGAGGGAGGGGACGTATGTATACTTATCGCTGAATCACTTTTCTCTGCAGCAGAAACGAACACAGCATGCTAAAAGCAAGTATACTCCAATAAAAAGTACTTTTATTTTTAATGATCTATATCTGTAGGGACTGCAATTTAGCTACTGATTTCACCACAGCCTCTGATGGGGACATAGCCTGTGGCAACTGCATCCAGGAATTTAACAACTTTGTGATTCAACAACAATAAATACAAGACAAAAATTGCATCCACAGATTACCTACTAATAAAAAAAACTCTATATATTGTTGAACTATATTTTAAAAATCTGATGCTTCCCTTGGATAATAATCCAGTGTCTAGAAGACAAAACTTTTATCTTTAAGCATTACTTTTCTTATAACCAGTGTGAGTAGAAACTTATAACTCCTTTTCTTATAATCAGTGTGAGTTCAGTTTAGCTCAGTTCAGTCGCTCAGTCGTGTTCTGACTCTTTGCGACCCCATGGACTGCAGCACCCCGAGCCTCCCTGTCCATCACCAACTCCCAGGGTTTACTCAAACTTATGCCCATTAAGTGGGTGATGCCATCTAACCATCTCATCCTCTGTCATCCCCTTCTCACCCTGCTCTCAATCTTTCCCAGCATCAGGGCCTTTTCCAATGAGTCAGTTCTTTGCATCAGGTGGCCAAAGGATTGGAGTTCCAGCTTCAGCATCAGTCCTTCCAATGAATATTCAGGGTTGATCTCCTTAAGGATGGACTGGTTGGATCTCTCTGCAGTCCACAGGACTCTCAAGAGTCTTCTCCAGCACCACAGCTCAAGAGCATCAATTCTTTGGTGGTCCACTCCTTGAGCAAGCCTGTGGCAACATATCTTGAGGAAGAAGGGCCTTTGCTGATAACAGCATTGCCTACCAGGAAAATCTGGGCCAGTTGATCTTCTCAGGAAAAAAAAAAAAATCTTTCCCAAATGCAACCACGGTTCATTATTCCTTGTTGTCAAAACACACCGAAAATATCTCACGCGTTGTCAGCCTGCCATTGCAGAGAAGTGACACGTTTTGACAACCACCTATTTGTTGATTTTGGAATTTACATCGTGTGTGACAAGTACCCAGTAAGATATGAGGTCTTCCTGTTCCTTCTTTTCCACGTGCAGTTAGTTTTCTGGCCCAGGTACTGATGCCACATACCGGCTTAGTTCTCACCAGACGTCTTTGGTCGCATACAGAAAGCCGCCAATGGACCCTGGGCAAGGGGCGGAGTTTCTACCCACGTTTCTGTGGAAAACCACTTCCCAGTTGAAGAGAAGAGATGTGTAGACGTGGAGTCCACAGACATCATGCACTTTGCTCATAAGCATTCTTTAGAATTTTATAAAGAATTTATAAAATTTATAAAATTCTTTAGAATTTCTAAATTTAAAAATTTAGACTTTATCAGTTCTTTAGAATGGACGATTTTATCATCGATAAGTGTAGACCATCCTCCTTGGACAGTAAGGGGAGCCAACTAGTTCATCCTAAAGGAAATCAGTCCTGAATATTCATTAGGAGGACTGATGCTCAAGCCAAAACTCCAATCCTTTGGCCACCTGATGCAAAGGGCTGACTCACTGGGAAAGACTCTGATGCTAGGAGGGATTGGGGGCAGGAGGAGAAGGGGACGACAGAGGATGAGATGGCTGGATGGCATCACTGACTCGATGGACAAGAGTCTGAGTGAACTGCGGGAGTTGGTGATGGACAGGGAGGCCTGGTGTGCTGCGATTCATGGGGTCGCAAAGAGACTCAACTGAGCGACTGAACTGATCTGAATGGACCTAAACAAGATTATTGAGGCATGGTTATTTAGCTGATTAAAAATTCGTCAAAGGGTTAAGGAGTTACGTTTTAGAAATTTTACTACAGGAGGTAAATAGGGCAAAAGAAAATCCAAATTCAAAGGGGGGAATATATGGCTTAGGAACATGAAATCACTATAAACAATGAGCAATCAACATTGTTAACTAACAATGAACACTTTTTAATCAATACTTGGTTTGAAAGTGGATGTAAGGACGTGAAAAAGAGTGGAAATGAAAAGGAGTAGAATTATTTTTTTTTGAATGAAATGCCTTCTGAAGGAAGATTGGAGATGTCTCCTTGATTTCCTTGCTTTATAAAAAGCTTCACTCTTTCATTTGTGATAATTAATCACCAATGTTTATTACCTCCGATCCCCACTCCACTTTCCACCACCTTTTCCAAGTTTTTCTCACATCTGCAAATGAATCCTTCTTGTTAGGGCTTGCAATGAAGATCAGTAGTTTAGACACGTCTTATACAGTCTGTGAAAACGGAGAGAACAAAGTTTTACTAGTAACAGTTTAAAAATTTCATCATGTTCTCTCTTAAGCCAACATCTCAATCATATTTCTTGCTTTTATGTCAACGTCTAAGTATTGCAAAGGAACTCACAATGAAACGCAGCAAAGATTCAACATGTTTTATTCAGTGAAAGCACAGCTGAGACGGTTCAAGGAAAAGCTCATTAAAAGTTCACGTATAACCCCTAGTTGTGGCACGTAGGACTGAACTAGTTCCTTAACTAGGGATTGAACCTGGTCCCCCTGCATTGGGAGCCTGGAGACTTAGCCACTGGACCACCAACTATGAAACTGAAAACACCAACTCTCCATCACTAAGGAAGACCTGGTCTGAGGGATTGAACCTGGTCCCCCTGCATTGGGAGCCTGGAGACTTAGCCACTGGACCACCAACTATGAAACTGAAAACACCAACTCTCCATCACTAAGGAAGACCTGGTCTGAGGGATTGAACCTGGTCCCCCTGCATTGGGAGCCTGGAGACTTGGCCACTGGACCACCAACTATGAAAGTGAAAACACCAACTCTCCATCACTAAGGAAGACCTGGTCTGAGGGATTGAACCTGGTCCCCCTGCATTGGGAGCCTGGAGACTTAGCCACTGGACCACCAACTATGAAACTGAAAACACCAACTCTCCATCACTAAGGAAGACCTGGTCTGAGGGATTGAACCTGGTCCCCCTGCATTGGGAGCCTGGAGACTTAGCCACTGGACCACCAACTATGAAAGTGAAAATACCAACTCTCCATCATTAAGGAAGACCTGGTCTGAATAATATTAGACTCAAGTTTAGAATAAGGGCTCTAATTGGCTCAATAGGTTTCAAAGAATCCTAGATCAATCCCATCAAAGAATCATCAGTTCTAAGATATCCACTTATGCCAAAAAAATTAAAAAGTCTCCAGAAAGTGGGCATAAAGGGAGCCTACCTCAATAATCAGTGTGATACACCACATCAACAAATTACAGAGTAGAAAACCACAGGACCATCTCAGTAGATGCAGAAAAAGCGTTTGACAGACTTCAGTGCCCAGTGATGACAAAAAACTGCAGAAAGTGGGCACTGAGGTGATATACCACAACATAATAAAAGTCACATATGACAAACCCACAGCTAACATCACATTCAAGGGTAGAAAGGTGACGGCATTTCCTCTAAGATCAGAAGCAAGACAAGGATGCCCACTTTTACTCAAAATCATTTTTGAAGTCCTAGACACAGCAGTGGTTAAAATAAAAAGCACTCCAATTTGAAAGGAAGAAGTAAAATTGTCCCTGTTTGAGATGGCATGATCCTGTACATGGGAAATGCTGAGGATGCCACCATAAAACTATTGTAAGTGCGAAAATTGCTCAATTGTGTCTGTCTCTTTGCGACCTTATGGACTATACACTCCTTGTGGTTCTCCAGACCAGAATACTGGAATGGGTAGCTTTTCCCTTCTCCAGGGGATCTTCCCAACCCAGGGATTGAATCCAGGTCTCCTGCATTGCAGTCAGATTCTTTACCAGCTGAGCCACCAGGAAACCCATCAAAAAATCTGGTAAAGTTGCAGTTTACAAAATTAATATGCACATAAATCTACCGCATTTTCTATACAGTAATAACAAACAGAAAGAGAAATTATGGAAACAATCCCACTTACCATTCCATCAAGAAGAATAAAACTTTCCTAAGGAGGAAAGTTATGACCAACCTACATAGCATATTCAAAAGCAGAGACATTACTTTGCCGACAAAGGTCCACCTAGTCAAGGCTATGGTTTTTCCTGTGGTCATGTATGGATGTGAGAGTTGGCCTGTGAAGAAAGCTCAGTGCCGAAGAATTGATGCTTTTGAACTGTGGTGTTGGAGAAGACTCCTGAGAGTCCCTTGGACTGCAAGGAGATCCAACCAGTCCATTTTAAAGGAGATCAGCCTTGGGTGTTCTTTGGAAGGACTGATGCTAAAGCTGAAACTCCAATACTTTGGCCACGTCATGCAAAGAGTTGACTCATTGGAGAAGACTCTGATGTTGGGAGGGATTGGGGGCAGGAGGAGAAGAGGACGACAGAGGATGAGATGGCTGGATGGCATCCCCGACTCGATGGACATGAGTTTGGGTGGACTCTGGGTGTTGGTGATGGACGTGACTTTGAGTGAACTCTGGGAGTTGGTGATGGACACGGAGGCCTGATGTACTGCGATTCATGGGGTCGCAAAGTGTCGGACACGACTGAGCGACTGAACTGAACTGAACTGAACTGAAGGGGGTAATAAGACATGTACTCGGAAAACTATAAAACTCTGCAGAAAGAAATCCAAGAAGACACTAACATTTCAATCACACTTGTTCGAGTCTTTAAGCATTGAATCATGGTTGCCTGAAGGTAGCTTCTTTTTCTCATTTCAGGTGAGTCAAAATCATAGACTTTTCAACTGGGACCTAAACGAGAGAGGGTGGGGCGAATTGAGAGTGTATCATTGACATACACACTAAGGAAGTGAAGTCGCTCAGTCGTGTCTGACTCTTTGAGACCCCATGAATTGCAGCACGCCAGGCCTCCCTGTCCATCACCAACGCCCAGGGACTATAGCCTACCAGGCTCCTCCATCCATGGAATCTTCCAGGCAAGAGAACTGTAGTGGGTTGCCATTCCCTTCTGCAGGACATATAGACCACCATGTGTAAAATAGATAGCTACTGGGAAACTGTGGTATAGCCCAGGGAGCTCAGCTCGGGGCTCTGTGATTACATAGAGGGGCGGGAGGGAGGTTCAAGAATGAGGGGATATATATATACCTGAGTGCCAAAAAATTGAGGCTTTTGAACTGTGGTGTTGGAGAAGACTCTTGAGAGTCCCTTGGACTGCAAGGAGATCCAACCAGTCCATTCTGAAGGACATCAACCCTGGGATTTCTTTGGAAGGACTGATGCTGAAGCTGAAACTCCAGTACTTTGGCCACCTCATGAGAAGAGTTAACTCATTGGAAAAGACTCTGATGCTGGAAGGGATTGGGGGCAGGAGGAGAAGGGGACGACAGAGGATGAGATGGCTGGATGGCATCACTGACTCAATGGACGTGAGTCTGAGTGAACTCCGGGAGTTGGTGATGGACAGGGAGGCCTGGCATGCTGCGATTCATGGGGTCACAAAGAGTCAGACACGACTGAGCGACTGAACTGAACTGAACTGATGGGGCTTCCGTCATGGTTCAGATGATGAAGAACCCACCTGCAATGCAGGAGACCCAGGTTCCACCCCTGGGTCGGGAATATCCCCTGGAGGAGGGCATGGCAACCCACTCCAGCATTCCTGCCTGGAGAATTCTAGGGACAGAGGAGCCTAGTAGGGCCACAGTCCATGGGGTCTCAGACATGACTGAGCAAACTAATACTTTTCACACAGCCGATTGACTTTGTTGTGCAGCAGAAACCAATACAATATTGTAAAGCAATTATCCTCCAATAAAAATTAGTAAAAAAAAAAATAAAAAATCCAAACAGTTAAGCCAGAATGATGGATTAAGAGCATGTCTCACTTCCCCTCGTGTGAATAATGCTTTCTTTGGGTTACGACTAGAAAATGTATTCCAGGTCACTGGCACCAAGACCTTTCTTTGGAATAAAAATGGTGGGTCTGACAATTGAGAGACCCCAGTCCCAATAGCATGATGTGGCTGCGTTTGCATCCTCATGTTTGTGAGCCAGAAGCCCCTCAGCACCCTCACAGCTTGCACAGACAAATGTTTGTGTGAAAAAAATGAGTCCGTGCAGAGCATGTGACGTCTCCTCAAATCGTCTGGACTTGATTTTGTTTATTTTTTTTTATTTTTATTTTTTTATTTTTTTTATTTTTTATTTTTTTTTTTTTTAGTTTTTATTTTTAAATTTTAAAATCTTTAATTCTTACATGCGTTCCCAAACATGAACCCCCCTCCCACCTCCCTCCCCATAACATCTCTGTGGGTCAACCCCATGCACCAGCCCCAAGCATGCTGTATCCTGCATCAGACATAGACTGGCGATTCAGTTCTTACATGATAGTATACATGTTAGAATGCCATTCTCCCAAATCATCCCCCCCTCTCCCTCTCCCTCTGAGTCCAAAAGTCCGTTATACACAGCTGTGTCTTTTTTCCTGTCTTGCATACAGGGTCATCATTGCCATCTTCCTAAATTCCATATATATGTGTTAGTATACTGTATTGGTGTTTTTCTTTCTGGCTTACTTCACTCTGTATAATCGGCTCCAGTTTCATCCATCTCATCAGAACTGATTCCAATGAATTCTTTTTTAACGGCTGAGTAATACTCCATTGTGTATATGTACCACAGCTTTCTTATCCATTCATCTGCTGATGGACATCTAGGTTGTTTCCATGTCCTGGCTATTATAAACAGTGATGCGATGAACATTGGGGTACATGTGTCTCTTTCAATTCTGGTTTCCTCGGTGTGTATGCCCAGCAGTGGGATTGCTGGGTAATACAGTAGTTCTATTTGCAATTTTTTAAGGAATCTCCACACTGTTCTCCATAGTGGCTGTACTAGTTTGCATTCCCACCAACAGTGTAGGAGTGTTCACTTTTCTCCACACCCTCTCCAGCATTTATTGCTTGCAGATTTTTGGATCGCAGCCATTCTGACTGGTGTGAAGTGGTACCTCATTGTGGTTTTGATTTGCATTTCTCTAATAATGAGTGATGTTGAGCATCTTTTCATGTGTTTGTTAGCCATCCGTATGTCTTCTTTGGAGAAATGTCTATTGGATTAAAGATCTAAATGTAAGACCAGAAACTATAAAACTCCTACAGGAGAACATAGGCAAAACACTCTCTGACATAAATCACAGCAGGATCCTCTATGACCCACCTCCCAGAATTCTAGAAATAAAAGCAAAAATAAACAAATGGGATCTAATTAAAATTAAAAGCTTCTGCACAACAAAGGAAAATATAAGCAAGGTGAAAAGACAGCCTTCTGAATGGGAGAAAATAATAGCAAATGAAGCAACTGACAAACAACTAATCTCAAAAATATACAAGCAACTTATGCAGCTCAATTCCAGAAAAATAAACGACCCAATCAAAATGGACTTGATTTTGTAGGTAACGCAGTGTGACAAAGTAAGGATCTGCCAGAAGAAATCAAGTCAACTCAAAACTTAAAGACAAGGGGTTTATAAGCTGGTCTAGGGGTGGGAGGGAGACAAATATCTGTTTAGGAACTTGTGGCATTCGCTATTAATGTCCTTGTGATAGATTTCAAACGAAAAATTAAAATTATAAATATATCCAAGCAGTTTAGTAATAAATACTAAGTCTCTGTTGTTAATACAGGTTACATATCACTATCTCTCCCCAAGTAATCTCTCTCTATATTACCTCTATATAAATAAACCTCCATATATCTCTATATATTACTTTCTCTCCTTAGTTGCTAAGTTTTGTCTGTCGCTTGCGACCCCATGGACTGTATAGACCACCAGGCTCTTCTGTCCTTGGGATTCTCCAGGCAAGAATACTGGAGTGGGTTATATTGGGCTTCCCTGATGGCTGAAGAATTCACCTGCCAAGCAGGAGGTGCACGTTCCATCCCTGGGTTGGGAAGATCTCTTGGAGGAGGAAATGCAACCCACTCCAGTATTCTTGACTGGAGAATCCCATGGACAGAGGAGCCTGACGGGTTACAGTCCACGGGGTCGGAAACAGTCAGACATGACTGAGCAATGAAAAACATCAACAACAATATTATTACTCTTACTAAGTTAGTCCAGCTCAGTTCAGTCGCTAAATCGTGTCCAACTCTTTGTGACCCAAACTAAGTTAGTAAGATATGCTAAATTAGTAATATAAATGGATATACTTGGGCTACCCTGATGGCTCAGCTGGCAAAGAATCTCCTTGCAATGCAGGAGACCCTGGTTCGATTCCTGGGTTGGGAAGAACTCCTGGAGAAGGGAAAGGCTACCCACTCCAGTATTCTGTCCTGAAGAATTCAATGGACTGTATAGTCCATGGGGTCACAAAGGGTCGGACACAACTGAACGACTTTCACTTTCAATGATATAGTTGAGAAAGGCATTTCTAAACTGCACAAACACTATATATGCATGAGTATGTGTATATATGTGTGATTGTATATAGATGAGTATTACATGCATGTACCTATCCATATATACAACAGTGGATACATAAGATACCTATATTGTAGATGAAAGTTATACATGTATATATATGAGTACACAGATACCTATATTGGATTGCATTAATAGGATCCCTAGCTGTATCCCACAAGAGTTTACCGATTCCAGGACAGAAAGATAAAGGCAAGGAGGAAAGTAAGAATATATACATTACAGATGGAGGCTAAACATCACCATTACTGAAGATAAAAGCCAGGTTGTATCATTCTTACTAAGAACACACATAACACTGGGCATACATGTGTGTATATAATATGTATATATTTGTAATAAATGTGCAGAACAGAATTAAGGGTACAAATATACACCCATGTTACATAATACACTGTATCAAAGTAGAATTGGAAGATGTGGATTTTCCCTGTTGTTAAAGCATGGGATTAAAAGGCAGCTCCTTAAATGTGTTGCAAGATGTCACAGGAATTGTCAAGAATGCAGAAAAATCTTGCTTCTGGACAGGAAGCAAAATCTTGCTTCTGAAACACAGGATCTGTGCAAAAGAGCACTTAATGCCCACCCACCCCCAAACCCCAGATATATTTCAAGCACCGTTAGCATAAAAATCCTACACAGGAAGCTCTTAAAATAAACAGTGTAATCAATTCGTGCCACCTTCCGCTTCCCCCTTGGTATCTGCACTCTTGTGGGCTGCGTCTCTGATTCTACTTCTGCTTTGCAAATGGGCTCATCTGGATAGCTCAGAGAGCTCAGTGTTCCCTGGTGATCTAAATGGGAAGGAAATCCAGAAAAGAGGGGACCCATGCCCACGTATAGCTGATTCACTTTTCTGCACAGCAGAAACCACACAACATTGTAAAGCGACTTGTTTCTCTTTTTTAAATTTATGTTCCCAGAGACATTAACATAAACGATAACCACGTGAAAATAAATTTAAAGAAATAAAGAGTGTGTACTTGAAGGATGTCAGAAGTGACAATCGGCCCTCAAGACTGAATGATGCTGGGTTCCCACAGAGTCGAGGGGAATCCTGAAGGCGTGAATGAATACACTACGCGTTAAAATGCGAAGTCTGGATCATGTGATAAAAAGCAATAATCCTGCATTGCCCTGTTTCTTCAATGTTCTCATGCACCTTGGTCAAGCGCTTCAGATATATTTCTACTTTGTCTCTGCACCAGGCAAAACGATGCAAAATGTATCCAGGATAGTGAGAAAGTACATGTAGGGTCATTCGTGCGGACAGAGACAAACGCTGAAATTTTCCCCAGGGACTTCCCACCAACCGATTATTGTAGACTTAAGGGTCTTACCTCTAAGACAAGACCCTTTCTTGTCCTCACTCTCAAGAAATTTACGAGTCATTGCAATGGGCTGCAGGTCCGAATGGTAAGGGGTGGCTTTTAAATTGTATGTTTGCTACAAGCTGGTATACTTAACATGGAGTTTTAAATGGTCCTTATTTAACCAGCAAGGACCTGCTGTCCAGCACAGGGAACTCTGCTCAATACTCTGTAATAACCTTATGGCTCCCAGGGGGAAGGATGGGGGAAGGGATACTCAGGGAGCTTGGGACGGACATGGACACACTGCTGTATTTAACATGGAGAACCAGCAAGGACCTGCTGGACAGCACAGGGAACTCTGCTCCATGTCATGTGGCAGCCTGGATGGGAGGGGAGTTTGGGGGAGAATGGATACATCCATACGTATGGCTGAGTCCCCTTCACTGTCCCCCTGAAACCAAGACAACATTGTTCAATGGCTATAGCTCAATACAAAATACAAAGTTTTAGAAAAAGAATAGCTACGTTGAGACATCCCCAGGGTCAGGTATCCAGAGGTGCCTGTCTTAATATGCGTGAATATTAAGTTGACAAAGTCATGTCTGACTGAATGGGTGTCTTTACCAAGATGGATGGGAATCTTTAGCATAGCACTTCAAAAGCATACTAAACAAACAAACAAATGTATTGGCTTGCAAAACAGTAAATAGCTCAAAAGTGGTGTGCTCAGTCAGCAAGTCATGTCCTACTCTTTGCAAACTCATAGAATGTAGCTCACCAGGCTCCTCTGTCCATGGGATTCTCCAGGCAAGAAGACTGAAGTGGGTTGCCACGCCCTTCTCCAGAGGATCTTCCTGAGCCAGAGATCAAGCCTGCGTCTCCTGAATAGCGGGCGGATTTTTTTTAAGTCTCCAAGTCACTGCGGAAGCCCAAAGCATGTGATAAAAGCACCTTATTGTACACCGAAGGTAAGATTCTCAGAATCACATTGTTTTCTTGAATTATTTTTAAGACATAAAAGCCATAGAATATTCTGATGATGCAGTGATGTTTGAGTCCCTAATTCCTGTCTGACTCTTTGCAACCCCATGGACTGTAGCCCGCCAGGCTCCTCTGTCCATGGGATTCTCCAGGCAAGGAGACTGGAGTGGGTTATCATGGCCTTCTCCAGGGGATTTTACCCACCTAGGGGCTGAACTCGCATCTCTCATATCTCCTGCACTGACAAGTGCATTCTTTACTACCATACTGTGTGGGAACCATATTGCCCCATATGTGTATATATATATATTAGCTCAGTCCTGTCTGACTCTTTGCAACCCCATGGACTGTAGCCCACCAGGCTCCTCTGTCCATGGGATCTCCCATGCAGGAATACTGGAGTAGGTTGCCATTCCCTTCTCCAGGGGATCTTCCCAACCCAGGGATGGAACCCAGCTCTCCTGCATCACTGCAGGCGGATCCTTCAACAACTGGAGGTGCCAGGGAAGCCCAATTCTGATGATACGTGGCCTCATCAGGGAAGCTGGGTTTTTGCATGGGCTGGTTTCTGTGAGACCAAAAGCCGTTAAGATTTAGTAACTGATCTTACAAGTAGAGAACATTGTCGTTAATAGACTTCTGCGGGCTTTTCATCTCAGCTCTGTCAGTTGGAAACAGCTGGTGCAGCAGCTGGCCGACTAGGACACATGAGACCGTGGAAAACATCAACTCAAGTTTTTCCGAAATAAAATAAATAGTCATAGGTGTGACAGATGCTAGCTACTGTGGTGTAGAGAAACTGCTTGCAGTTATTAACCAGGTGTGCTATGCTGTGGGCATCCCAGGGGGCGCTAGTGATGAAGAGCCCACCTGCCAGTGCAGGAGATGGAAGAGACACGGGTTCAATCCCTGGGACGGGAAGATCCCCTGGAGGAGGACAAAGCAACCCACTCCAGTCTTCTTGCCTGGAGAATCCCATGGCCAGAGGAGTCTGGCGGGCTACAGTCCACGGGGTCTCTGGATGTTTTTTGTTTGTTTGTTTGTTTTGTCATCGAGTACACTGTTACTATCACTGGAAACAAAAAAAAAGTGAGTGTATAGAGGGTGAATATTTAAATAAAACAACATTTAGGCAATGGTGTGGTTTTCATCTAAAGCCAGGACTTCCTCCACTTCTAGAAAACTAGTCTATTTGCCGAGCTTGGGCTTCCCCTGGTGGCTCAGACCATAAAGAATCTGCCTGCCGATGCAGGAAACCCGGGTTCAATCCCTGGGTCAGGAAGATCTTCTGGAGTCGAAATGGCTACCCAGCTTAGCATTCTTAGCTGGAGAATTCCATGGGCAGAGGAGCCTGGTGATGATACAGTCTGGGGTCGCAAAGAGTCACACACAACTGAGCGACTAACACTTCTCACTCTGAAAGGTAATTATTTCTGGTCCTTGCATAAAATATATATATATATATATCCATCAAGTCAACACACACACACACATACACACACAAGAAGGAAGCTCAAAATTACATTGACAATCTTCCAAAATGATCTTTCCAAATTGAGCATTTCGGTCCCAGGTATTAATAACATTGTCAATGGTTAAGCATCATTTTGATCAAGAGATGGTTATCAAAGTGAAGTAGGTTAGAAAGAGGAAAACAAATATGCCTGTGAACACATATTAGTGGAATCTGAAAAAAACTGGTGTAGACTAACTTATTTGTGAAGCAGAAAGAGAGACACAGTTGGAGAGAAGAACCATTTGCATACCAAGGGACCAAGGGCGTTTGGGATCAATTAGAAGATGGGGATTGACATATATACGCTCTTTCTTTTTCTTTACTTTTCATTTCGTATTGGAGTATAGCCGATTAACAATGTTGTGATACTTTCAGGTGGTCAGCAAAGGGATTCAGTCACACATATATATGCATCCTGCTGCTGCTAAGTCACTTCAGTCCTGTCCAACTCTGTGCAACCTCATAGATAGCAGCCCACCAGGCTCCCCCGTCCCTGGGATTCTCCAGGCAAGAACACTGGACTGGGTTGCCATTTCCTTCTCCAATGCGTGAAAGTGAACAGTGAAAGTGAAGTCACTCAGTCGTGTCCGACTCTTGGCGACCCCATGGACTGCAGCCCACCAGGCTCCTCCACCCATGGGATTTTCCAGGCAAGACCACTGGAGTGGGGTGCCATTGCCTTCTCCAATATATGCATCGATTCTCCCCCAAATTCTGTGCCCACACATACATTACTGTCACTATGCATAAAACACAAAAATCATCAGAACCTACTGTACAGCAGATGGAACTCAGGGCTGCGGTCACCTAAGTGGGAAGGAAATCCAAAAAAGAGGGGATATATGTTGTTGCTGTTTAGTGGCCAAGTCGTGTCCAACCCTTTGCGACCCCATGGACTATAGCCCACCAGGCTCTTCTGTCCATGGGGTTTTCCAGGCAAGAACACTGGAGCGGGTTGCCATTTACATAGAGCTAATGCACTGTGCGAGCCTGGAAGGCTGCAGTCCATGGGGTCGCTAAGAGTCAGGCACGACTGAGCAACTTCCCTTTCACTTTTCACTTCCATGCATTGGAGAAGGGAATGGCAACCCACTCCAGTGTTCTTGCCTGGAGAAGCCCGGGGACAGAGGAGCCTGGTGGGCTGCCGTCTATGGGGTCATGCAGAGTCGGACATGACTGAGCAACTTCACTTTCACACATTGGAGAAGGAAATGGCAGCCCACTGCAGTGTTCTTGCCTGGAGAAGCCCAGGGATGAGGGAGCCTGGTGGGCGGGCTGCCGTCTATGGGGTCGCACAGAGTCGGACACGACTGAAGCGACTTAGCAGCAGCAGCAGCAGTAATACACTCTGCAGAACAGCAGAAACCAACCCAACATTGTAAAGCAACTCTGCTCCAATAAAAATGTAAAAAGAGAGAGAGAGATGGTTAAAGAGTTATCTTATGCCTACTCTATTTGCCGAAGCTCGCCTTCCAGATATTGAAATAAAGATGGTGGGGAGATGGACATCCTTGGTGGTCCAGTGGTCAAGAATCCGCCTGCCGATGTTGGAGACATGTGTTCCATCTGTGATCCAGGAAGATCCCACACGCACCACAGCAGCTAAGCCCAGGAGCCGCAACTACCTTTTTCTGGGATGGTAACATTGATGTCATTCTCTAGGCGTATTCTTTTGCAAGACCGTAGTCCACAAGAAGAGACACCGCCACAATGAGAAGCCCTCACGTCCCCACTAGAGAGGAGACCCTGCTAGCTGCAAATAGAGGAAAGCCCACACAGCAATGAAGACCCATCACAGCAGAAATTTAAAAAAAAAAAAAAAAAAGATGGTCAGGAGACAGGAAACTCAATATGTGGATAATTTAAAATTAGAGCAAAATGTAAGCAAAATTAAACTTTCTAATAACTACTAACAACTCTCGAATAATGGACGAACAAACATCTGTGTTTTCATCACTGACTGAGCTGGCAGTGACTTCAGCAACCACGTAGCTGGTCTGTTCTTGGATGGTCCGTGTCTCTAAGAATATCTGCATTGTGTTTGCTGTGATATCACGGCATCACTCATAGGCTAACTTCTAGAGCCAATCAGAAAGCCAGCTGTGCTTTTTGCGTGCTAGAAGAAGACACTCAGCTACCAGTGGGAATGATGAGCCTGCTGTTGCTCCATCGTCATGGCAACGACAATGCCAGGTCCTTCCTTCTCTAAGCATTCCGACGCACGTCCTTCACTTTCCTTCCGTATCCTCTAATTCCCATTTCGCATCCCATTGTCACTGTAGGTGCTATTCTGGGACGGTGACATTTGTGTATTTATTTTCTCTGTCCGTGGAATTCTCCAGGTAAGAATACTGGAGCAGGTCGCCGTTCCCTTCTCCAGGAGATCTTCCCAACTCGGGGATCGAACCCGCACATCTGGCGTCTCCTGCATTGGCAGGCAGATTCTCTGCCACTGAGCCATCTTCGAAAGTGAAAACTGAAAGTGAAGTCGCTCAGTCGTGTCCAACTTTTAGCGACCCCATGGACTGCAGCCTACCAGGCTCCTCCGTCCATGGGATTTTCCAGGCAAGAGTACTGGAGTGGGGTGCCATTGCCTTCTGCCCTGAGCCATCTTCGAAGCCCCCATTTACTTATGTATTTAGTTTTTAATGGAGGACAATTGGTTTACAATATCGTGTTCGTTTCTGCCATACATCAACATGAGCCAGAAATAGGGGTATATGTGTCCCCTCCTCCTGGAGCCGCCCTCCCACCTCCCTCCTCATCCCACCCCTCTAGGTTGTCCCAGAGCCCCAGGTTGAGCTCCTTGAATCGTACAGCCAATTCCCACTGGCTATCTTATACTTCATATACTAATGTATGTTTCCAAGCTCCTCTCCATTCATCCCACTCTCTCCTTCCCCTACTGTGACCACAAGTCTGTTCCCTACGACTGCGTCTCTGTTGCTGCTCTGCCAAGAGGTTCATCGATACCAGGGGGATGCTAACATTTATTTTACTTTCTAGGCCTTTTTGTTTGTTTGCAAACTCGACCTACATCTCAATCGAAGGATTCTCCCGGATAATTAGGACCGGCCTGCTTTTCCTGAATTTCAGAATGATTCAGTAACAGTGCAGAGAAAGTCCCTGTGCTGAAGGAATGGCTCATTCTTATCCAAACGCTTCTGAAATCGAAGGAGACGGCATGGTCTGGAAGTGACCTCCTTTCTTCTCCAGATTCATTTCAGAGACCGTCTGAACCTCACTCAGAGGGAACACCTGCAGTAAAACCCTCCGGGCAGCCTGGACACCCCCTCTCGCAGTGCTCTGGAGTCCTGCCCAACCCTGGGGCTGTGAATTCCGCCCAACCCTGGGCTGTGAATTTCCCCAGCACCGGCTAGGACAGCTGCGACCCAGAAATAAGAGCTCATCTCAATCAAAACGGGCTTTGAAGCCCGCCTGTGGATAAACACTCTTCATTTATTAACGACTTAATCCTTTGATAAAACTCACTTTGTTAAGTGGCTTGGCTTTGAGAAAACAGCCTGCACGGATATTTGCATGAGCCTTAGAAAGACTACTGGACAACATAGATGGCTGAAAATATTGCCCCAGGCTTCTGGTAAACCTAAGCCATCTATCCCAACCAGGGGTTGAGAGAAGGCGACCCACCTTTGGGAGGTGACCCTAAATTAGCTTGGGTTGAAATAGAATTCTTCCTTTTGGATCTGTTGAAATTTCGCTGTACAGTTTTTTTGTGGTCTTTGTTACTGCTATCTTTGTGCTTTTAATTTATTCCTTAATTGGAGGATAATTGTTTTACAACCTTGTGTGGTTTGTGCCACACAATAACACAAATCAGCCATAATTATATATATTTCCCCTCCCTGTTGAGCCAACCCACCTCTCTAGGTCATCACAGAGCACCAAGCTGAGCTCCCTGCCTATTCAGCAGCGTTCCACAAGCTATTTTACACACAGTAATGTCTATGTGTTGATGCTATTAATGTTTGAGGTATGTTGCTATTTCTTTGCTAAGTCGTGTCTGACTCTTTGCGACCTCATGGACTGTACAGTCCATGGGATTCCCCAGGCCCGAATACTGGAGCGGGCAGCCTTTCCCTTCTTCAGGGGATCTTCATAACCCAGGGATCGAACCCAGGTCTCCCACATTACAGGCCGATTTTTTATCATCTGAGCCACCGGCAAAGCCCAAGAATACTGAAGTGGGTAGCCGCTTCACCGGAAATTTCGGCTTCTTCTCCTTCCACCAAGGCGGAGAATATAAAACACAGCAGAAATGGGGGGGGGGGCGGGCGCGTGGGGGGTGGGGGGAGGAAAACCCTCATCGGCACTGCAGTTACACTGCCTGTGACCTGCAGCCTGGTTACACTGCCTGGCGGGTCTTTTAAGCCACAGTGATGGAATTAATAGCGTCGCGGCGTTGCTGTGTCGGAGAAGTACAGGTATTGTGTCAGAAGGGAAGGGCGTGGCTTATTGTACCTCTGCGGAGAGCTAGCTAGAGGGAGGCCGGCAGGCAGAGAACAAAGTTATGAAGCGACTCGGTGATTTTTCATGGTAAAAGAGAATTCCTGTATGACGACCTAGTTCTTTCCGTGCTTTGGGAAACCCCGAGAGACAAGCAGTAACATACGCATTAAAATGCAATCAGACCCAAGGAAAACACGAACATTAAGAAGAAAACAGAAGCCTAAGAGAAACGACGCGACTATTAAGTGAACAAAAAAAGTGCAAACGCTCATATCTGTAATTTGATGGAGCAACAATGAGGAGACGCAAAGGCACATTCAAAATGCCAAAATGAGGATTTTAAAAGATCCTTATAGAATAGATCTGTGCTTGCCAACAAGGTCAGGAGTTGGGGAGAGATGGGGTGGGAGTCTGGGATTGAAAGGGAAGTGAAAGTCGCTCAGTCATTTCCAAATCTTTGCGACCTCGTGGACTATACAGTCCACGGAATTCTCCAGGCCAGAATACTGGAGTGGGTAGCCTTTCCCTTCTCCAGGGGGTCTTCCCAACCCAGGAATTCCACCAGGGTTGCCTGCATTGCAGGTGGGTTCTTTACCAGCCGAGCAACCAGGGAAGCCCAAGAAAACTGGCCTGGGGTAGCCTATCCCTTCTCCAGGGGATCTTCCCCACCCCAGGAATCGAATCAGGGTCTCCTGCAATACAGGCACATTCTTTACCAGCTGAGCTATCAGGGAAGCCTGGAGTTTGGGATTAGCAGATGTCAGTTAGATACATAGGATGCGTGAAAAAAGGTCTTACTGTACAGCACAGGGAACTATCTTCAACATTTTGTAATAACCTTTAAGGGAAAACAATACGAACAAGGACACATACATACATAAAGTGAAATACTTTGCTGTACAGCTGAACCTAACACAATGTTGCAAATTAACTACACTTCAATTTTTTTTTTAATGGGGAACTGATTTAGAGAAAAAGTCAAAAAATACACCTAAAATGAGTATCTGCTAAACTTATTTTCAAATTTTCTATTACAAGGTTAAATTATTTTTGTAATCACTGAAACGGACATATATAAGCACACATCTTCAAAAACCACTGGATGTGGAAATAAGCAAAATATAATTGAAATCCCCGAGTATGTCTCAGACAGGCAAAGTGAGCTTAGAGGAGACACGGAATTATGAGGAAATGGATCCCAGTGAACAGCATTGATATTTCCCCTGAGAAATACTGATCTGTTTTTGACAAATGATAGCCAGTGTGTTTTCCTTGATGACTTCAACAAACTAGCTTCAGCGACATCTACCTGTTCTGGAAGGAAATGTTCAGGTGTGGAAAAGTACTCCCATGGCTGATTTTTTGCATGTATGTGTCTGTTGGGCAGGTACTAATTTCTGTTAATATATTGGGGCTTCCTTGATGCCTCAGTGGTATATAATCCATCTGCCAAATAAGAGACTCAACTTCAGTCCCTGGGTTGGGATCATCCACTGATGAAGGAATGGCAACCCACTCCACTATTCTTGCCTGAGAAATCCCATGGACAGAGGAGCCTGGTGGGCTACAGTTCATAGGGTCCCAAAGAGTTGAACATGACTAACATGATTTAGCATGCATTTATTAACAAATGTGGAGAATAAAAGGGCATAAGGTCAATTTCAGTGATTTTATGCCGTTTTGGAAAATGATTTACTTACTGCTAATTTGAGGAATATGGGCTTCCCGGGTAATTCAGCTGGCTAAAGAATCCACCTGCAATGCAGGAGACCCCGGTTCAATTTCTGGGTCGGGAAGATCTCCTGGAGAAGGGATAGGATACCCACTCCAGTATTCTTGGGCTTCCCTGGTGGCTCAGCTGGTAAAGAATCTGCCTGCCTTCAAAAAAAAAAAAAAAAAAAAAAGATTCTGCCTGCAATGTGGGAGACCCAGGTTCGATCCCTGTGTCCAGAAGATCCCCTGGAGGAGGGTGTGGCAACCCTCTCCAGTATTCTTGCCCAGAGAATCTCATGGACAGAGGAACCTGGTGGGCTACAGGCCATGGGGTCGCAAAGGAGTCAGACAGGAGTTATCGACTAAACAACAATTTTCACATTTCACTGAGAAGAAAGGACGGAGGGAAGAAAAGAGAAAGAAAGAAAAGGAATGAAGACAGAGACAAAGAGAAAGACAGAAAGAAGAAAAGAGAAAGGGAGAAAGACAGACAATAATTGGGGTTTTCCTGTTTTGAGGCTGCAGGTTCTCAGCTTTAAGTTGCATGGACCCTGGCAGCAAAAGCTGATCAATGGACAGATAAGACAGTGTCTGTGGATGTGTGTGCATGGGGGTGGGGGAGAGAGGAGGTGTGGATGAAACCCTGAAGTGATTAGGCAAGATGACAGTGGAAATTCTTTATCTGGGTCAGAAGCAGGATTCCCAGATGCCATTTTCCAACAGCAAACCTCCTCCTTTGTCCTTCCGCTGGTCCTTGGTGTCTTCAGCGTGGGAGGCGGTCCTCATCAGAGGACAGAAAGATCCCAGTGGCTCAGGTCTTGTCCTCAGACTGGCCCCAGGCCATCCACGCCAACAGATGGATTAGAACAGGGTCACGGACAAGTAGAAAAACACAGTCCATCATGGAGACACCATGCCAACTCTCTGCCTGCTCCCTGGGGGCCAGCTTCTGGGTTGACAGCTCTCATGTTCATTCCCACTGCAGATTACTTGCTTATTATGAAAACACGTTGACAAACCTACGATCCATCTCACACATCTGCAGTGATTTGAGCTGGATTCTTGTGGCATGCCGAGACAGTGTTGGAAGGGCAGTGTGGACCATAAGCCATGTACACCATGTGGCTTGGGATTCACACTGCTTTCCTAGCCACACAGAACCTGGTGATCACAGCTCTTAAAACTCCCATTTTGCACTGGCCCAGCTCCCTCAGCGTTTCTGCCAACAGCTCGTTGCCCCTGTGGGTGCTCTCTGAATTCATAACATGGTCCATCAGCCTGGAGTCATCCAGAGAGGTCCCCGATTCGGAGAGCTGCATGGGGACTTCCCTGGTGGTCCAGGGGTTAAGAATCTGCCTGCCACTGCAGGGGATGCAGGTTCAACCCTCGGTCAGGGAACAAAGGTCCAACATGCCTCGGACAAACTAAGGCCGCCCACCACAGCTGGAGAGTCCATTCAACGTACGAAACATCCCACATATCACAAGGAAGAAGCAGAGTGACGTAGCTGAGACCCAACACAGCCAAATAAATATATATATATATATATATAGAAAAGACCTGCACGATTCACTGGCATTACTTCAAACTCTTGCCATCACCCAGGTCATGCCAGGTCATGCTTGTCAGAGTGTCTCTTAGTCACTAAGTTCTGTCTGACTCTTAACAACCCCATGGGCTGTAGCCCGCCAGGCTCCTTTGTTCATGGGATTCTCCAGGCAAGAATACTGGAGTGGATGGCAATTCCCTTCTCCAGGGGATTTTCCCTTCCCAGGGATTGAACCCAGGTTTCCTGCATTGCAGGCAGATTCTTCACCATTTGAGCCACCAAGATCGTGCTTACCTGGATGCAATTCATCCACGCTTGTAATGACAGACACGCCCTTCTCCACAACCCTCCTCAAATATTCTATCCACCCCAAGTGCCTTTATTGATTAACTTTCTTCATATATGGACGTGTAACCTGTGGGCATTTGACACTTTCTCTTGGGTCTGATGACACCGTAAACCCACAGTCTAAGTGTGGTGTTCCAGGAAGGGGTAAAGAAACATTGGTATGGTGGCATGGAGGTAAAACTCCTCCCTGGGCGGGGAAGATCCCCTGGGGAAGGGAATGGCAACCCATTCCAGTATTCTTGCCTGGAGAATCCTATGGACAGAGGAGCCTGGCAGGCTACGGTCCATAGGGTCGAAATAATAATCAATTGATTGTTAGTGGCTCATTACTTGTCACCAATGTGTCCTGCCAATAGACAAAGCTAATAATAAGAAAAACTGGGCATGAAGTCTATGAGAACTTGCTGAACAATCTTCTTGATAATTCTGTTAAGTCTAATACTGTTTCAAAATAAAAGTATATTTAACAAAAAACTCAAATGCACAATATATACTAACCATTTTCATGCATTATATGATCAGAGAAGGTTGCACTAAAGATACGTATTGCTTCCTTACATTTAAGCTGAAACCTTTATTCTATGAGAATAAATCAATAAAGTCTTTTTATTAGATGCCATCTTAAGTAATTAATTTAGAGAGATAATGGCATTGACATAATTAGGATCCTGAGCTATATTATATCCTTATCCTTCAGAGGGCAGACAGAATGAAAATCACAGTCACAAAACACTAATCAAACTGATCACATGGACCACAGCCTTGTCTAACTCAATGAGACTATAAGCCATGCCGTGTAGGGTCACCCAAGACGCACGGGTCATGCTGGAGATGTCCGACAAAACGTGGTCCACTGGAGAAGGCAATGGCCAACCACTTCAGTATTCTTGCCTTGAGAAGCCCATGAACAGTATGAAAAGGCAAAAAGATATCACACTGAAAGCTGAAATTCCCAGGTCAGGAGGTGCCCAATATGCTATGAGATGGCTGGATGGCATCACTGACTCAATGGACATAAGTTTGAGCAAGCTCCAGGAGTTGGCAATGGACAGGGAGGCCTGTGTGCTGTAGTCCAGGGGGTCGCAAAGAGTCAGACACTGAGCCACTGAACTGAACTGAACTGAGCTAAATTATACTCTGTGTGACATCAGCTATCAACTCACAATCAAGGATTCACAGGATACAAATTTGCACACATGCTTAGTCACTCAGTTGTGTCCGACTCTTTGCGACCCCATGGACCAAGAGGTGCCAGGCTCCTCTGTCCATGGGATTCTCCAGGCAAGAGTACTGGAGTGGGTTGTCAATTCCTCCTCTAAGGGATCTTCCCAACCCAGGGTCGAACCCACATTTCCTGTGTCTCTTGCATTGGAGGTGGATTCTTTATCCTCTGAGCCATCAGGGAAGCCCCAGTTTACACCTACACAAAGTAGTAAGTTTTTAGGCCATTGGACTAAAAATAGAGTGTCAGCTGCATTAGACCCTGAGAAAATGTTAACAGAGATAAAGGAGATAGTGCTGAGTTAAAGTTAAAAAAAAAAAAAATTAGCCAAGTGCTATCTCTCGGAGAGAACTCAGGAGACCACCAACGTGAGCAAGAAGAAAACGCAGAAGGAAATTCACCTGGTGAGTGATTGGTTCCCATTTGTTCCCTGAGAGAGTGGATCCTGGATTTCAGTGTGTCAAATTCCCTCCGCTAAGTTTCTTTCTAACATGTAGTTTCTGGCGGCTCGAAACTCATCATTCTCAGGAAAACGTTCTCAGGAATGCCGGGTGCCAGCGTGAGGAATCCCACCCGTGACAAGGTCATGCAGCAGAGATCTGATGGGCAACGTCGAGTCAGATCTCAGGTTTTCCCCCTGGTATTTCCTGAGCGTGTACCCCCCAAAATAAGAATATGCCTGCCTGGAAAAAGTCATCTCCAGGCTTTAGTCTGCATTTGAAAGGGTGTTTCAATCCAAAAACCCCTCTGATGGCTTTTTAGCCTGCCTGCAGGACTTGTACAGCTGCACATGTGATTGCTTGAGGCCTCCTGACTGCAGGAGGCTCGGGAAGCTTAAAACATCCTAGGAATATAGGGGCTTCCGAGGAGTCAAAATCGTTAGAATAGGACTGATTAAAGGTTTCATTTGTTGAGCCAATACTTGCTGCCAAATTTCCATATCTTTTACTTGTTGGTATAGTTGGTATATAGAAAAAACAAGTAGCAATATTAGATCTTTGAGTTAAGTACCTTCTTTGTTATAAACTACTGCACCTTTGTTCTACAGAGATGTAACTTTGGTGCTTTAAGGAGATGCAGATCAAAGAAAAACACTTCAGGGAAACGAGATTAACATTCATTTAGGAAGAGAGCCAAAAAGTGTTAGCAGGCCTCTTGGCCAGAAGATAATATAAATCACCTGAGACCTTTTGTATACAAAAAGATACACAGAAAGAGTCTGGGCTGCTAATGCTACATAATTTTGTATTACCCATTGATCTCTATGTACAATTAAAAAGGTATAAAAGGCCTTTATGGAGAATAGGGGCCGGGCCAGTCTTTGGAAGGACTGGTTTCCCCGTGTCTCCTCCTTACTCTAATTTCAGGCTGAATTCCCATCTGGGGCGTGGAAGCTCGCCATGTCTACTTACTTGTCAGGGCTTCTAAGATCTGTAAGAGAGAGAGCCCAAGGTGGAGCACTCTCCGATATTCGAATGGATGTCGGTGGCCTAACGTAGATGGTGCAAGCGCCTTGTCTGGAACTTTATTAGTTTTCCATGTAAACCAAGTTAATCAGCCTCTTTTCTCCACTTAATTTTCCTACTATACTATTTCTTCCTAATCTAATCTTATATTAATAAGTTAAAGTTTTTTCCCTTGCCAATGCCGTCCCCGCTTTGAATTCCCTGGATCCACCGGGGCTGGACCCCGGCACAGGAACATGAGCGGGTCTTATGGATCGTGGACCGTATCTTTTGAGACTCTTCATGTAAAAGAGAGGGGGAAAGAGTGAGCAAGAACATGACGGGTTGATACAGATTTATATTTTAATTTATCAGCTATAGTAACTATTATTTATTGTATGTGTTAGAAAATATTTTATTTTATAAAATAACCGGGCTCAGTAGTGTGTGACTCTTTGAAACTCCATGGAGTGTAGCCCACCAGGCTCCTCTGTCCATGGGATTCTCCAGGCAAGAATACTGGAGTGGGTAGCCATGCCCTCTGACCCAGGGATTGAACTCGTGTCCCCAGCAATGCACACGGATTCCTTATCATCTGAGCCCTATGTTTAGAAAAGGTAACTGATGAAAAAGTACTGTACTGCACAGGGAACTCTATACCCTGCTCTGGAGTAACTTAAATGGGAAGGAAATCCAAATCAGAGGGGATATAGGGATACGCATAGCTGAGTCAAAAATCACTGCAGATGGTGACTGCAGCCATTAAAAGACACTTACTGCTTGAAAGGAAGTTATGACCAACCTAGATAGTATATTGAAAAGCAGAGACATTACTTTGCCAACAAAGGTCCATCTAGTCAAGGCTATAGTTTTTCCTGTGGTCATGTATGGATGTGAGAGTTGGACTGTGAAGAAAGCTGAGCACAGAAGAATTGATGCTTTTGAACTGTGTTGTTAGAGAAGACTCTTGAGAGTCCCTTGGACTGCAAGGAGATCCAACCAGTCCATTCTGAAGGACATCAGCCCTGGGGTTTCTTTGAAAGGACTGATGCTAAAGCTGAAACTCCAGTACTTTGGCCACCTCATGCGAAGAGTTGACTCATTGGAAAAGACCCTGATGCTGGAAGGAATTGGGGGCAGGAGGAGAAGGGGACGACAGAGGATGAGATGGCTGGTTGGCATCACTGACTCGACGGACATGAGTTTGAGTGAACTCCAGGAGTTGGTGATGGACAGGGAGGCCTGGCAGCTGCGATTCATGGGGTCACAAAGAGTTGAACACGACTGAGCGACTGAACTGAACTAAAATGAACTGATAGCTGAGTCACTTGCTGTACAGCAGAAATTAACTCAGCGCTAACACAGTATAGTAAAACAACTATACTCCAATAAAGTTTAATTTTTAAAAAAAAATTTAAAAATGAAAAAAAAAATAAAGGTTCCCCAACGTATCAATTAGGATCAACCAATTAAAAAACAAACAAACAAAACAAAAAAAAAAAAAACAAAAAACAGTGCTGTAAATATTTCAATAAGTTACATAGCTTGATACAAATGTTTTAAAAACATTTCTTGAAAATAGTCTTCATTTTAAGTAATATTATAATCATTGGGTAGTATATGGGAGCAACAAGAGGTTCTTTCTATAATCAACTCAGTGATTTAACTGGAAGGCAATTCTTAGATGAACATTGATATCCTCTCTTAGAATGTATTTTTAAATATATTCTTGTACTTTTTTCCTGTAGCTTTACTTTTTCTTTATTTATTGGCCATGCTGCACAGCTTGTGGGATCTTAGTTCCCTGACTAGGGGTTGAACCTTTGCAGTGAAAGTGTGGAGTCTTAACCATCAGACTACCAGGGAAGTTCCATTTCTCAGAACACTTTTTAATCATTGCTTTTTCCCCCTAATTTTTGTCTCTTTCCTTATTCCCAAGGAGACAGATTTTGCTTAACAGAAAGGCAGTTAAAGTCCATTTAAAAGACTCAATCAGTGAAGACTACGTTTCTAGGAGAAATGAATGAGTAGGAGGTGAGGAAAGTTCTACAGAATAGAATTTATATTCCATTTCCTTCTCAAGTAAGGCTGACAACCCTCCAGGAATACGCCCATGAGTTCACTGAGTCTATCTTGAGTCTTTGATCCTGAGGCGATTTGTTGATTTTTAGAAGACAAACACTTATTTGAGACTCAAGAAAATGGCCATTGATTTCTGACAGTTGTTTCCACTTCTGTGTGTGTGAAAAGTGATACTGTCCCTTGAAACCAAGTCCAGGGAGCACACAAATTAAGTTAGTTCTGAATTATGAAGTTAGACCCTTGAAACCAATAACCAGGGTATCAACAGTCCTAGCGGTCTGCCTCATAGAGATTTAATGAATGCCTTCGAGGGTCCACTTAATAAGATTTTATTGAGTTTAAGGGGGAGAAAAAAAGATAGCCAGCATTTTTCACTCTGCATTGAGCTGACGGACACAGAAATAATAAAACATAAGATATGATAATGCTAGCACATTTAAGTTAGCTTGCACAAAAAGGTCATCTTTTGAGTCTTTTTTTTTTTTTTTTTGGCTGGATTCAAACAAACAGAAGATGCATATTTCAAAACTGACTGTAGGCGGAGGGGGGAATTCAAAAGTACCCTCTCTCAGATAAAGGAAATCTCACTGCAATTTGAATTGTGCTCCTGTGTGGTTTATAAACGGCGGTAATTCTTAAAACATCGCTAGAGAGTGGAGTTTGAAAAATGCATTATAAAGTATATGCCCTTTAGAAAAGATGTCACAATATTGAAAATTATGAGTGATTTGCCTTTTAGAAACTTTTAGCAATCTGCTCTGCTACATTTTAGAACCGTACTTTATAGTGGAACTGTCTCTGCAGTGATGAAAATATTCTATGTCTGAGCTGTACCTTATGCTAACCACCAGCCAGGGTTAGTTACAAGTTACAAACTTGCATGTATTTAGAGACACTAGTTTCAAAGAATGAGTTCCATACATGAAATTCCACATATTTCATAACTGTGTGCAAATTCAACCCTTAAAAACATCCTGTAAAAACATCTCCATGCATTTCAACATACACTGTAAGAATTATATATACAGATTGGATTGTTTCCAAAATTATGAGAACCTATGGGAATTTTGCTTTGTTTGGTCATAATTCTGAGGGTTTTGTATCTGATTTCAACCACGAAATGTACAGACAATATATGCTCTTTTTTTAAAAAAAGATTTTTTTAAATGTAGATCATTTTTAAAGTCTTTGTTGAATTAGTTACAATACTGTTTTAATTTATACTTTGTTTTTTGTTTTTTTTGGCCTGGCGGCATGTGGGATCTTAGTTCCCTGACCTGTGATTGAACCCACACCCTCTGCACTAGAGGAAAAGTCTTCACCACTGGACCGCCAGGGAAGTCCCCAGAATATGCTCTCTCCTTCTAAAATACCGGAAGAAAGACTTTAAGGCCCCAGTGATACAATGTCATTTCTCTTTGATGCCAGAGGCAGAACCACAATGTTGTCTGAGATTAAAGAAACATTATTGCTATTACTACCATTATTATGATCCGTTAATAAAAATCATTAATTTTTATACCACTAATGCCATTCATAAAAATCATTATTATGATTTTTTTGTTTTCTTCTAAAGAGAAAAGTAAGTGCATATAAATATGATAGTGTTTAGTCTCAATGTGGACCACAGCTACTGTGCACTCTCGGCATGGTTTTTTTTTTTTTTTCCGTTTTATTGAGAAATAACTGATGTGTGTGTGTGTATCTCACCATACGTTTAAGGCATACACTGTGATGGTGTGATGTAGAAATTCTGTCAAACAATATCCACAGTAGCCTCCACCAACACCGTTAATGTAACAAGCCCATCATTTTTAATATAGACACACGCTCTGCTTGAATCTAAGACAGGGTGACAAAACTATTTTTAAAAGGTCAAAATAATCATTATTGTAGGCTTCGCAGACGTAAAGGTTCTGTTGGAAAGACCCAGTTCTGTTCTTTTAGGTCTCATGAAGCCACAGAACTGAATCGGGGTTATTTTCCAATAACGATTATTTTATGAATTAGACGTCAGGTTTGACGGCCACGGTTCACCAACGCCTGACACAGAGTAACAAATTCAGGCAATTCGGGGCTTCTGTTTCACTTTTTCATCGTCAGTTTGGAATGTCAATCTCTTATTTTAAGGCTATTTACATCACCATGTCCTCTTTCTTTTAAAACTTTTTTTACAATTTATTTATTTCGCTGCACAAGGTCTTAGCTGTGGCAGGTGGGATTTCGTTCCCTGACCAGGGGTTGAACTCAGGTCTCCGTGAATTGGGAGCACAGAGTCTTAGCCACTGGACCACAGGGAAGTTTCTCCTCTTTCTCAGTAGTAACCATTTCCCCCAATCTCAAGCATCGAAGCAGTCCGCTCTCTTGCTGGTCTTGATGGACAAGGTGACCTTGCTTCCAGTGTCTTTAGATGTCAACCAAACTAGGAGACATCAAAGTCATTTTCAAACACTTCAAGGACAATTTTCCAATATTCAATGATACTGCATTTTTTTTTTTCCTTAATTGCTCAGTCGTGTCTGACTCTTTGTGACCCCGTGGACTGTAGCCCACCAGACTCCTCTGTGCATGGGATTTTCCAGGCAGGAATACTGGAGTAGGTTGCCATTTCCTTCTCCAGGGGATCTTCCCCACCCAGTGTCCTAAATTGCAGGCAGAGTCTTTACCAACTGAGCCACCAGGGAAGCCCATATTGCGATTAATGTTGCTATAATTATCTGATAATCTTTAGAATGGGTTTTGAGTGAGAGTAACTGCCTTTAAAGGGCTGCCCAGGTAGCTCACCGGTAAAAAAAACCTGCCTGCCAATGTAGGCTTGATCCCTGTCCATGGAGATCACCTGGAGAAGGACAGAATACTATACGTTTTATGCAATTATATGTCTATATATAATACTACATATTTTTATATGTTGGGATAATGTATAATTTAAACCAAAATTTATGTAAAAAGGATATTATATTATTTCTTTAAAAATTTATATATAGATAACATATATGTTATACATATATAAGGACATGGTATATTATTTAAATCAGAGTTCATATATATAACATATATACACACGTATATGTATACATATACATGTTGCATAGTCGCTGTGTCGTGCCTGACTCTTTGTGACCCCATGGACTGTAGCCTGCCAGGCTCCTCTGTGCATGGAATTCTCCAGGCAAGAATACTGGAGTGGGTTCTCAACCCAGGGATCAAACCCATGTCTCCTGAATTGACAGGTGGGTTCATTACCATCTGAGTCGCCAGGGAAGTCCTTATAACATGGACTTATTTATTCAAAGCAAAAATATTGTTTTTATTACTCTATTATTTAAAGCAATTATACTATTATATTATTAACTATCTTACATTATATATTAATGGTAATTGTGTTAGTTAATAAGTAATTAATTATTTTATGTTAATATTATTAATGAACAATTTGTTTATTATTAATTATCCTAAAATGATCCTATCATTTAAATAAAAATTTATGTAACATACAACACATACATGCACATGCATAGATATAGAAAAAATAGTTTATTATTTAAACCAGAATTTCTGTATATAACATACATATATGCTTATGTGCCTACTATATGTCAGACCTTTATTCAATAAATATTCATGGAGAATCAACTTGAGGTAGCCTCTGAATTTAATGAAGACCCTAGCTATTTTCCTTTTAAATAGTTATTTATTTGACTGCACCAGGTCTTAGCTGTGGCCTGTAAGATATAATTACCTGCCTAAGGATTGAAACCCCTGCTTTGGGAGTGTGTAGTCATACACACTGGACCACGACTGAAGTCACCTGGTCCTCGGTTCTTACATATCCATTAAAATTGGGGAAACGTCCTTATTTTTTCATAAAGCTTTTTCTTCCACAATAATCAATTTATGGTCACTAGATTCATCATTTTGAAAGGAAATAAAGAGAGATCATTTGGGAGAATATTCCAAAGAACAAAGAGATGACTCAGTTAACCTCGGAGTCGGTGCTAGAGCCAGGGGTGAGGGGGACGGGTATGAAGGGTTTGAGTCCCTGTGAAAACCCAAGCTGTGTGGACAATTGCTTTAATTCTACACAGGGATTTGCAATGGCAGCATCTGGCTACGGGATGGTGGACCAGGGATAACTGGGAACAGGAGAGAGGACCAGAGGAGGCTCACACAGGAGAGACAGGGGAGCAGGCTAGACTCACACAGGAGAAGGCAGCAGGTGAGACTCACACAGGAGAGGGGAGCAGGGGAGACTCACTCAGGGGAGAAGGGAGGCTCACACCAGAGAGAGAGGGAACCAGGGGAGACTCACTCAGGAGAGAGAAGGGAGCAGGCTAGACCCTCACAGGAGAGAGAGGGGAGCAGGGAGACCCTCACAGGAGGGAGAGGGGAGCAGGGAGGCTCACACAGGAGAGAGAGGGGAGCAGGGGAGACTCACTCAGGAGAGAGAGGGGAGCAGGCTAGACTCACAGAGGAGAAGGCAAAAGGGGAGACTCTCACAGGAGAGGGGAGCAGGGGAGACTCAGGAGAGAGAGGGGAGCAGGCTAGACTCACACAGGAGAAGGCAAAAGGGGAGACTCACACAGGAGAGGGGAGCAGGGGAGACTCACTCAGGAGAGAGAGGGGAGCAGGGAGGCCCTCACAGGAGAGAGAGGGGAGCAGGGAGGGTCTCACAGGAGAGAGAGGGGACCAGGGGAGACTCACTCAGGAGAGAGAGGGGAGCAGGGAGGCCCTCACAGGAGAGAGAGGGGAGCAGGGAGGGTCTCACAGGAGAGAGAGGGGACCAGGGGAGACTCACTCAGGAGAGAGAGGGGAGCAGGCTACACTCACAAAGGAGAAGGCAGCAGGGGAGACTCACACAGGAGAGGGGAGCGGGGAGACTCCCCCAGGAGAGGGGAGCAGGGATGTTGCGGACAGGAGGGTGGACCAGCAGAGAGTGATGGAATCACAAAGGCAGGGACTGGTGCAATCTCACACCTAAGAAAATCTCATGCACAAATGAATGGGCTACATTTTCAGAAGTAACTCCCATCCCTTTGTTTCCACTGTTTGACCCTGCTGTTTCCCTCTGTATAGAATCCTGACTGTATCTTGCTGTTGTTCCCGATAATACTGAATCCCCAAAGTGAGCATCAACCGTTTCTCACTCCTCCCTTATCATTAATGAGACCATCAAGCTTTTAAGCTGCAAATCCTTCTCAGTTGAGACTAAGAAATGGTACATCTGAACAAGAATGGACATCACGAGTTTGGGTAAACTCCGGGACTTGGTGGTAGCCAGGGAGGCCTGGCCTGATGCAGACCATGGGGTCACAAACAGTTGGACACGACTGAGTGACTGAACTGAACTGAAACAAGAATAGGGACTTTTCTGGCAGTCCTGTGGTTGAGGCTTCACCCTCCAGGGCAGGGCACATGGGTTCCATCTCTGGTCCAGGAGGAATACACATGCTGAGGCGCAACTGAGCCCACTCAGCCCAAGTACTGAAGCCCCCTCACCCTAGACTTCAGGGTCCCCAACAAGAGAAACCCCCGCAGTGAGAAGCCCACATAGCACAACTCAAGAGTTGCCCCGGCTCACTGCAACTAGACAAAAGCCCTCAGACATCAACAGTGACCCAGCACAGCCAGAAGCCAATGAATGAATAAAACCCCCTTACAAACAATAACACGGATGCTTCCCTGGCGGCCCAGGGGTGTAAGACTTCTCCTTTCCATGCAGGGAGTACAGGCCTGATCTCTGGATGGGGAGCTTACATTCCACATGCCTTGTGGCCGAAAACCCCAAGACATAAAACAGAAGCGATATTATAACACATTCAATAAAGACTTTATTGTAAAGTAAAATAAAAAAATAAAAAGAAATTCAAAAAAGAAATGTAATGTTCAGTTTATAAACTGTATTCTATTTTTAAGTCCATGAATATGTAACTACTTTTAAGAAACCTTAGATTAATGATTCATCCCATTTATAATCATTTTAAATAAACATCTCCTAATAGCTTAAAAAAATGCTTCACATAAGAAAATAGTTTACAAAAAATTAGCAATAATATTTAGAAGGCTTTTATTTCTGATTACATTGTTGCTATTGCCATTCGCTATTTTTCCATTATTAATCCATTTTTTGGTATCTTACTGATTTTTTTTTAAATTGTCATTGCTTCCATATTTTCAACATGATTTTCCAATGAGATTAGCTTCTGGGTTTGACATAAAATGTCTGGAAACTTACACAGGTTTGCATGAACTTTGGAGACACTGTGCCAGCTTATTTGAAATATGGTCCAAGTGGAGACTTTATGACAAGGTCTATATCTCACTCTTAGCTCTATTGACTCAGAATATGATTCCGGTCTCATCAGGCTAAAGAAAATGACAAAAAAATAATTCTTCATAAATGCAGCTCATTGGGAGAATGTTATAATCTAAAATCAAGCTCAACATCTTTATCATGGAGGGTGGTGTCACTGGGCTTGGTGGCAAGTGTCCCCAGGAGACAGTCTCAGAGGCAGAGTAGGAAGGCAATCTGTCATAATTTGTGCAGTCGTATAATAAATTAATAGAAATCTATTCTGAAATTTAAAGGGGAGAAGCTAAGTAAGACATCGCAGGGGGAGCAAAGATAGGAAAATAAAGTTACAGCGTACCCATGAATGGGCATTGAGCCAGGATGGAAAGAGATTAAGGATGTTTGCCTATGCAACTTTAAATTTTTACAGATAGACACACTGAATCGGAAAAATATATACACTTGGCAACGTCACATGGCAAATATCAATCTATGCGTCAGTTTCAAATGTCTGTGGAAACCTCGTCTTTTATCCATTAGGATGTGTCTTCTCAGATGATCTCTGGCATTTCCACGACAACAAAGCCCAGAGATAAGGCTGGGGATGAATGCGATTCTTGACGTGTGTGCTCAAGGAGGACGAAAACCCACCGATCTTGGGCCTCCCCTGGTGGGCCAGTGGTTAAGACTTGACCGTCCAATGCAAGAGGTGTGGGTTCAACCCTTGGTCAGGGAGCTAAGATCCCTCACGCCTTGCGGCCAAACACCCAAAACTTAAAACAGAGGCGGTAAGTTGTCACAGATTCAAGAAAGAGTTTAAAAATGGTGCAGATCAAACTTTAAATAGAACCCACAGAGGTCTGTAGCCCGGATCCAAGTAGCACCTTCCCATATTGACTCTCCGTCTCACCAGTGCAGGGGTAAATGGGGAAAAGAAATCAAACACGGGAAAAGAAAGAAAGAAAGAAGGGGGAAAAAAAAAAAAACAGGTAGACAGGCACGAAATCAGGGAAGGGCGATGCAAGACAAAGTTCAACCACAAGACACAGAGTTGAAAGAGGGAGAGGAGACGACAGAGGATGAGACGGTTGGATGGCATCACTGACTCAATGGACATGAGTGTGTGCAGTGGCTCATGTTCTGGGTTCTATTCCTGGTCGGGGAACTAGATCCCCCGTGTCTCAGGGAGTAGCCAAAATTTATTTTTTTTTAAATAGGTAAGCATTAAAAAAAAAAAAAAGAAAAGAAAGAAACTGTTGGATTCCTGTAGCTGCTAAAACAATCTATCTCAAAGGATGCAGCGAATGACCACAGCCATCCATTCTCTCACAGTTCTGGAGCTGACGTCTGAAATCCGGGTGTCCCTGGGGCTGTGTCCTTTCTCAGAATATCCGAGGAACCCCTCTGCCCCTGCCTCCCAGCAGCCCCTGAGATTCCTGGACTTGTCACTTCATCCCTCCCATCTCGGCCACTTTCATCACACAAGCTCTCTCTTTCTACATGGAAGTCTCCTCTCTGGGCGTGTGCCGAGTTGCTCAGTCATGTCCCACTCTTGGCGACCCCATGGACTGTAGCCCGCCAGGCTCCTCTGTCCATAGGATTTCCCAGGCAAGAGTACTGGAGTGGGTTGCCACTTCCTTCTCCAGGGATTCTTTAAGACCCAGGAATTGAACCTGCATCTCCTGGATTAGCAGGCAGATTCCTTAACAATGCACCACCCGGGAAGGCCCTCTGTCCATGTATATTTCTATATTTCTTCTCTTCTTATAAGAGAAGAAATGAAAGAGGGAGAAGGGGACGACAGAGGATGAGATGGTTGATATGATACCAGTCATATTAATGGTGAGCCCACTGTACGCCCACCTGACATCTTAACTTACATCTGCAAGCACTGTTTCCAAATAAGATCACAGTCATGGGAAAGAACTAAAAACAGAGCTCCCATATGACCCAGCAATACTACTCCTGATCATATATCCAGAGAAAACCATAATCCGAAACAATATGGGCACCCCAATCTTCAAAGCAGTGCTGCAGACAATAGCCAAGACATGGAAACAACCAAATTGTCCAACAAGAGAGGAAGGGTGGATAAAGAAGATGTGCTAGATATATACAATGGAATATTACTCAGCTGTAAAAAAGAACAAAATAATGCCACTTGCCACAACATGGGCAGACTTAGAAATTATCTTACAAAGTGTAGTAAGTCAGAGAGAGATAAATATCATATGCCATCACTTACATGTGGAATCTTAAAAAAAAGGCAGTACAAAGAAAAAAAAAAAAAAACCCTTATATACAAAGTAGAAGCACACTCACAGACACAGACACCAAACTTACGGTTACAAGGTGGGAAAGCAAAGACAGTTCAGTCGCTCGGTCATGTCCGACTCTTCACGATCCCAAGGCCTGCAGCACGCCAGGCTTCCCTGTCCTGCACCGTCCTCCAGGGCTTGCTCAAACTCATGTCCACTGAGTCAGTGATGCCATCCAAGCATCTTATCCTCTGCCGCCCCCTTCTCCTCCTGCCTGCAATCTTTCCCACGGAGGAGATAAATGGAAAGGGTGGCATTGACATATATATATGACTACATGTGGATAATTAACAAGGACCTACCCTGTAGCACAGAGACCTCTACTCCATACTCTGTAACGACCTATAGGTGAAATGATCTAAAAAAGCATAGCTACACGTATACTTGTGACCGACTCACAAGGTTATTTATCACAAACTAACAATATTGTAAATCAACTAAAACCCCAGTAAAAATTTCTCCAGGAGATAGTGGAAGACAGCGGAGCCTGGTGGGCTGTAGTTCATGGGGTCCCAAAGAGTCGGAGTTGACTTAGCAACTAAATAACAACCAGCCAATCCCGATTTTGGAAATCAGCAATAGCACTGTGCTACATTACCTACTGGAAGATCTTACAAAGAGCTCAAAGGCAATTTGCAAAACTGTTTCCTTTCAAAGCATGGCTACCGGGGGGGGGGGGGGGGGGGGGGGGGGGGGGGGGGGGGGGGGGGAACGTCAAACTGAAATGTTAGTTTCGTCGCGTCTAAATTTGACACTCACATATTCCATTGTAATTTGCCTATTTTCACAAGAGTATCAATCAAGTGGCAGATATTTTGACGGGGTGCACGTATCACTAAACAAACAGCATCAAAAATGAGAGCAGTCACTCAAAGTTTCAATTTCAAAACAGTGAAAAAAAATGTCTTTAATGTTTAACATTTTCTGGAAATCAGTATGTTTTTCATAATTTCAACTTGTGGCGTGTAAGGCAGAGGGAGGAAGCCTCAAAAAAAACACCAAGCATCACATACAAATTCCGAAGATGACGCGTGCTGTGTCCTTGCAACAGAAGTTTTTAAAAGTGTTGCTCCTGCAAAAGACATTTTCAAAACGTAGGAAACAGCACTTCCCGTCTGGTAGGGTGGATGAGAGTCCACCAGCCAATGAAGGAGACACGAGTCTGATCCCTGGTTCGGGAAGATCCCACGTGCCACAGAGCAACTAAGACTGTGCCCAAACGACTGAAGCTGGAGTGCCTACAGCAAGAGAAGGCATTGTGATCAGAAGTCTGTGCACTGCTGGAGAGTAGACCCTGCTTGCCACAAACACAGACAGCACGGGCTTGTCCCAGCAGAGTCCAGTGAAGTCCCAGTGCAGCCAGAAATAAAGAAATCATTCTTCAAAAAGTTATCAAAAATTTTAATTTAAAAAATCCGTGTAAGTGGTTTAATATCTACTTAAAATATTAAGTAAAATGAAAAGGTCACTTCTCCATACATGAATTGCAACCAGTCGTATAGCTCTCGACATTTAATTTGACTTAGTCCATCATGTTTTATGCAATTTCATACATTATGAGTCTTAAAGATAATAAGATATGAGGAGATATCTACATTCGGGGGAGGTTTCTGGTGGCTCAACTGATAAAGAACCTGCCTGTTAATGCAGGAGCTGCAAGACACTTGGGTTTGATTCCTGGGTTGGGAAGATCCCCTGGAGAAGGGCATGACAACCCACTCCAGTATTCCTGCCTGGAGAATCCCATGGACAGAGGAGCCTGGTGGGCTACAGTCCAGGAGGTTCCAAAATAGAGATGACTGAGTGACCGAGTCCTGAATGAATCCTCAGTGGATCCAGCTACTATTTTATTCTCACATAGCTTAAAAGTTAACCTGTCTGCATGGTTAAGGCTGAAGTCTACAGGAACGCAACGCTAGAACAATGAGCAGGATGGTTGGATAACTGAAAAAGTTCTAGCGAATCGGTTACCTTACAGAATGCCTTTCACACAAAAGTCCATCTCACACATTTGTATTCAAGACAGTGGTAGGAAATACTATAAGAAACTGTCTCTCCATTTTCTTAAAAGATTGTTTTGACATGGACCATTTTGAAAAGTCTTCACTGAACTTATTACGATATGTCCTCTGTTTTACATTCTGGTTTTTTTTTTTCTTTCTTTTTTTTCTGGCCACTAGGCACCTGGGTTAGCTCACAGACCAGGGACTGAACTCACACTTGCTGCACCAGAAGGCAAAGTCTTGACCACTGGACCACCAGGGCTATCCCCCATTTCTCATCAACCAAAAAAGAAATCTGATGCTTTCTAGTATCAGAATTTATTTCGGGCAGAAGCAAAACCGCCCTTTATAGGAAGGACTCTTTTATTGGAGATTTCAAGTGAAGTGTAAAAAATATGAGTGAGTAATCCTACCTTTCATCTTTATAAAGCTGTGGAATTTACATAGTGCTTTCCAAGCATTTTCTCTTTTTATTCTTGCAGAATAATAAAGAAAAAAAAAAACTGAGAGGAGGATAAGCATTATTAACTCAGTTTTATGGAGAAGAAAATGTAGCCGCAAATCATCACGGGAGTTGCACAATATCTACCATCTAGAAAGCACAAAACAGCACCAGAGCAAGTTCTTTTAAATACATAATTTTTTTCCTATTCATCTTTGGCTCCAAGAATGAAATAAATGCTTAGATGTATCTCTCATGTTGCACTTTTTTTTTTTTTTTTGGCTGCACCTCGAAGCATGTGGTCTTTAAAAAAAATTATTTATTTTATTTTATTTATTTATTTTTAAATTTTTTATTTTTACTTTATTTTACTTTACAATACTGTATTGGTTTTGCCATACATTGACATGATATTTATTTATTTTAATTGGAAGTTAATTACTTTACAATATTGTGGTGGGTTTTGCCATGAACCAGCCATGGGTGTATGTGTGTCCCCCATCCTGAAGCCCCCTCCCACCTCCCTCCCCATCCCATCCCTCTTGGTTGCTCCAAGCACCAGCTTTGAGGGCCCTACTTCATGCATCAAACTTGGACTGGTGATCTATTTTACATATGATAATATACCTGTTTCGATACCATTCTCCCATATCGTCCCACCCTCGCCTTCTCCCACAGACTCCGAAAGTCTGTTCTTTACATCTGTGTTTCTTGCTGTCTTCCATACTAGGTCATCGCTACCGTCTTTCTAAATTCCATATATGTGCATTAATATGCTGTGGAAGAGAAGTTGCTCAGTCGTGCCCGACTCTTTGCGACCCCATGGATAGGAGCCTGCACCAAGCTCCTCCATACATGGGATTTTCAAGGCAAGAGTACTGGAGTGGGTTGCCATTTCTTTCTCCAGGGAATCTTCCCAACCCAGGGATCAAACCCAGGTCTCTCACGTTGTAGACAGACGCTTTACCGTCTGAGCCACCGGGGAAGTCCTAACATACTGTATTGGTGTTTATCTTTCTGACTTACTTCACTCTGTATAATAGGCTCCAGTTTCATGCACCTCCTTAGAACTGACTCAGATGCATGCTTTTTCATAGCTGAGTAATATTCCATTGTGTCTATGTGCCACAGCTTTCTTAGCCATTCGTCTGCCGACGGGCATTTAGGTTGCTTCCACGTCCTGGCTATTGTAAACAGTGCTGCGATGAACACTGGGGTACATGTGTGATCTTTAATGGTTCCCTGACCAGGGATCAAACCTGTGCCCCCTGCATTTAGAAGGCCAAGTCTTAACTACTGGGCCATCATCAAAGTCTCCTGTGTTGCAGTAACTTCTTGAGCAGAAAGTGAAAGTGAAAGTGAAGTCGCTCAGTTGTGTCCGACTCTTTGTGACCCCATGGACTGTAACGTACCAGGCTCCTCCCTCCATGGGATTTTCCAGGCAAGAGTACTGGAGTGGGTTGCCATTTCTTTCTCCAAGTGCTGTATTTAAACTCCCTACATGTCACCCACTGCATAATGTTAGGCAAATGCTTCCACTGGTAAGAATTTATACATTTCTGATGGTGCCCTGGAGCTTTGGAGTGGTACAGTGTTAGCTGTTGCTCAGTCGGCCCAGTCTTGTCCAACTCTTTGTGACCCCATGGAGTGCAGCACGCCAGGCCTCTGTCCCTCACCATCTCCTGAAGTCTGCCCAAGTTCATGATCATTGCATCAGTGATGTGCCATCTAGCCATCTCATCCTCTGACTCCCTCTTCTCCTCCAGTCCTCACTGGATTTTTCCAATGAGTCAGCTGTCTGTAACAGCATACTGGAGCATCAGCATCAGTCCTTCCAACAACTTTTCAGGGTTGATTTCCTTTAGGATGGACTGCTCGGATCTCCTTGCAGTCCAAGGGGCTCTCAGGAGTCTTCTCCAGCACCTCAGCTCCAAAGGCATCATATTCTTCGGACAAATCAGTACTGGTGTATAAAAGTAGAATATGCTTCACAGAATTAAACCAGGAGAGAGAAAAATATCCTGGTTCATGGCTTTTCTCCCCCAGACCATTGCTATATATCACATATGTATGAGCATACACACACATAGTATCTTCCCAGACAGCAACCCGGCAACTCTGAACCCCATATGAAGGACAGCGTGAAGAACATGGAGAAAGGTTGCATCCACTGATACTCTTGGGTTGGTTAAGACCAAATGTACAACTTTGGTTGACTTTAGAAGGAAGAGCATTTCCTTATTTCCTTTTCTTTCTTTTCCATGCATCTTTTTTTTTTTTTAAGATTTTTTTTTTAAAAAATATGGACCATTTTTAAGCTCCTTCTTGAATTTGGTACAATATGGTTTCTTGCCAGGAGCCAGCATGGAGAATCCCGCCCATGGCAAAGGTCATGAGGAAGAGGCCTGACGGACAAAGGGGAGATCAGGCCTCGAGGAGCCCCCCCTTCTCGAGCATCTACCCCCAAACTAGAATCTGTTTTTTCATGACTTTCATCAACTCTCCTGACATTAACAGGGGGCTGTCACTGACCAAGAGTTAACTTAGGGCTCTAGTTGATAAATCTCCTGGGCATGAAAAGAGTGTTTCAAACCCCCTTTTAGCATTCTAGTTTACTTGGCAGGTTTGTCCAGACTCTTGCAACATTGTTGAGCCTGTGCTTACTGCCAAGTTCTCACATCCCTTATCCATTGTGTTCCTGGGAGTGCATATAGTCAGGACATAGTAGAAACAAGTAATAGCCTTAGCATTAGCAACATTAGACTTGGAGTTAATAAGTTCTTTCTTTGCTGTAACCCGCTGAATCTTTGCCCATAAAAATGTAACTCTGTATTTTAAGGGTGATGCAGACTAAGAATTTAAGAAGAAACACTTTTAGGGAAAATTATTGTTCTGGCTGACCAACCGTTATCAAAAAGAAGTCGTAAAATACCAACAGGCCTCCAGGCCAGAAGATAATGTACAAAAAAATAAGACTCTTCCAAGAAAGAACCTGATATTGATAAAAGTTATTACTGATGGAATGTTGAGTTGACTCTGCATTCTTCACCTTGCTGTATGTATAACTCAGGGTATAAAAGCCCCGAGGAAAATAAACTAAGTGGGCCTCGCTCACTGAAGCCTGGTCGCCCCGTGTCATTCTTCCCCATCTCCCTTCATTTGCCAACGTCGTCGTCCATCCTGAGGATATCCCTGGACTCTGCTGAGGCTGGACCCCGGCAGTTTCTCTCTTATGCTTTGGGTTTGCTGGCTCACGAGGCATGTCTGATCTTAGCTCCCCAAACAGGGATGGGACGTGCACTCCCTCCAATGAAAGGCGGAGTCTTAGCCACTGGGCCCCCAGTGAAGTTCCCATGAGGCATGCTATGACAATTACTAAACCAGTGCCATCTTGCTTTCAGATAATTCTTGCAAAAGACCTATTTGCTGGTAATAAATATGGTATTCTTGACTATAAAACAGAGGGGAGGGGGCGCAGCCTAAAATTCTAAATAACCATCTCTAACATTCAACCTACTTATTCTTTCTCTTCTTTCCTTCCTCTCTCTGATTAATCAAAAGATGTATTCAAGTTGATTTCAAGTTTGTCATTAGGCAAAATACAGGAATACTTTCTAAAACACAAGGATGATAGAACAATAGTGTCAACAGGGTTTCATTCCCTGTTTTAAACTGCAGTCATATCACAGATAACTTTTCCTTTTTTTGTTGTTGTTGTTTCTTTTTTGACAGCCTCTTGGCCATTTTCCTACTTCGTAGTACTTCCATGAGAAGAAATGAAGAGGAGCTGAAACTATAACGTGTCAATTTGAGACACTGAGCCTTGTATTAGGCCCATCAGTACCTGGAAATGTTTAGATGATTCCTGCTCCCCTAGGATTGCTCAAAGCCACCAGCCCTACACAATCTCAGTTCAGTTCAGTTCAGTCGCTCAGTTGTGTCTGACTCTGCGACCCCATGAATCACAGCATGCCAGGCCTCCCTGTCCATCACCAACTCCTGGAGTTCACTCAAATGCATGTCCATTGAGTCGGTGATACCATCCAGCCATCTCATCCTCTGTCGTCCCTTCTCCTCCTGCCCTCAATCCCTCCCAGCATCAGAGTCTTTTCCAATGAGTCAACTCTTTGCATGAGGTGGCCAAAGTATTGGAGTTTCAGCTTTACCATCAGTCCTTCCAGAGAACACCTAGGGCTGATCTCCTTTAGAATGGACTGGTTGGATCTCCTTGCAGTCCAAGGGACTCTCAAGAGTCTTCTCCAACACCACCGGTCAAAAGCATCAATTCTTCGCCACTCAGCTTTCTTCACAGTTCAACTCTCACATCCATACATGACCACTGGAAAAACAGTAGCCTTGACTAGACGGACATTTGTTGGCAAAGTAATGTCTCTGCTTTTTAATATGCTATCTAGGTTGGTCATAACTTTCCTTCCAAGGAGTAAGCGTCTTTTAATTTCATGGCTGCAGTCACCGTCTGCAGTGATTTTGGAGCCCCCCCAAAATAAAGTCTGACACTGTTGGCCACTGTTTCCCCATCTATTTCCCATGAAGTGATGGGACCGGATGCCATGATCTTAGTTTTCTGAATGTTGAGCTTTAACGCAACTTTTTCACTCTCCTCTTTCACTTTCATCAAGAGGCTTTTAGCTCCTCTTCACTTTCTGCCATAAGGGTGGTGTCATCTGCCTACACAACCTGCGTCCCTACAAAACAGCAGAGAACTTCCACACAGGTGCGCCGTGTTGTTATTTTCCTGTCTGACGGTCGCCATCATACACACTTCACCCAAATACACGCTATGAGAGGATTACACCAGGAGGGTTACATTGCAGAATATTGGAAACCATGATTTGCCAATGTGAAACTTACCTTAAGAATATTAAGACACCAGTGGGGTGGAGGAGGGGGTGGGGGGCGGTTCCCGGGTGGAGGCGGGGGCGGGCGGCGGTTCCCGGGTGGTAACCACCGTGGTAAAGGATTTGTCTGCAGAGGCAGGAGACATGGTTTCCATCCGTGATCCAGAAAGAACCCACATGCCTCAGAGCAAGTAAACCCGAATGCCGCAGCAGCTGAAGCCCACGGGCCCACGTATCCTCGAGCCCATGGTCTGCAAGAAGAGAAGACACCAGAATGAGACGCCTGTGAACCACAACAAGAGAGACCTCACTCCACTTGCCAGAACTAGAGCAAAGCTCTCTCAGGAAGGAAGACCCAGCACGGTCAAAAACAAATAAATAAGAATTTTTTAAAAAGAACGTTAAGACACCAATTTACTTCACATGGGCTTCCCTGGTGGTTGAGCTGATAAAGAATCCGCTTGCAACGCGGGAGACCTGGGTTCCATCCCTGGGTTGGGAAGATCCAACCTGGAGAAGGGAAAGGCTACCCACTCCAGTATCCTGGCCTGGAGAATTCCATGGACTGTATATATAGTCCACGGAGTCGCAGAGAGTCAGACACGACTGAGACTGAGCTACTTTTACTTCACGTGACTTTGAACTTGAATGTAAATAATCATGTGATTATCCATCTTTCTTTTAGCTAGCATGGACTGCATATTCCAAAGGAAAGAATGAATATAGGGTGAGCTGATTCTTGCTTTGGATAACCTGTGTCACTGTGACAGCCGTTTGATTCCCCAGAGTTAAATTACTAAAGAATCCCACACATGTCAGAATTTACGGTCTGCCTAGAGTTATCACAGCTTAAAACTGACATGTAATACATGTCAACTAATACTGAACAGGGGCTTCCCTGGTGGCTCAGATGGTAAAGCATCCGCCTGCAATATCGAACAAGAAAGCCAATAATGGTCAATGGATAGTTTCTTTGATAAATAGACCTGAAAAAACTAGATAACCAAGAGAAAATAATGAAACTGGACCTCTGTCTTATACCACCCACAAACATTAACTTGAAATAGGTTAAACTTGAAATTAATCGTCAAACTCTTAGGAAAAAAAAATGCATAAATACTCTTTTCTTAAAGGATTTTTTTGGTACAGACCATTTTTGAAGTCTTCATTGTATTTCTTCCAATATTGCTTCTGCTTTTTGTTTTGGTTTTTGGACATGAGGCACGTGGGATCTTAGCTCTCAGATGAGGGACTGAACTCACACGGCCTGCATTGGAAGGTGAAGTCCTAACCACTGGATCACCAGGGAAGTCCCAGAAATACTCCTTGACACTGGTGTTGAAAATGATTTTTCTGGACCTCAAAGGCATAAGCAACAAAAACAGCAGCAACAAAAAACCACTCAGGACTAAACCAAACAAAAAATCTTCTGCACAACAAGAGAAATGATCGACAAAATGAAAGGGCAACGTAAGGAATGAGGCGCAATATTTGCAAATCATATACGTGGCTCAGTTCAGTTCAGTCGCTCAGTCGTGTCCAACTCGCTGCCACCCCATGGACTGCAGCACGCCAGGCCTCGCTGTACATCACCACCTCCCGGAGTTTACTCAGACTCATTGTCCATTGAGTGGGTGAGGCCATCCAACCATCTCATCCTCTGCCGTCCCCTTCTCCCACCTTCAGTCTTTCCCAGTGTCAGGGTCTTTCCCAATGTGTCCTTTCTTAGCATCAGGTGACCAAAGGACTGGAGTTTCAGCTTCAACATCAGTCCTTCCAGTGAACACCCAGGACTGATCTCCTTTAGGATGGACTAGTTGGATCTCCTTGCCATCCAAGGGACTCTCAAGAGTCTTCTCCAGCACCTCAGTTCAAGAGCATCCATTCTTCGGCACTCAGCTTTCTTTACAGTCCAACTCTCACATCCATACATGAGTAATGGAAAAACCATAGGCTCGCCTAGATGGAGGTTTGTTGGCAAGGGATTAATATTCAAAATATACAAGAAACTCATATAACTCAGTAGCAAAAGAACCCACAAACAGTCTGGTTTGAAAATAGGCAAAGGACCTGATGAGACAGTTTTCAGAAGAAGATATGCAAACAGCCAACCGAAGAGGTGCTGGACATCTAGATGTCACTAACCATCAGTGAATTGCACACGAAAACCACAATGAGAAGGACTTCCCTGGTGGTCTAGGGGTGAGGATCCCACACTCCCAATTCAGGGAGCCCGGGTCTGATTCCTGCTCAGTGAACTAGAAGTCAAATGCTGCAGCTAATGTTCCTGCATGCCACAGCTAACACCCGGCACAGTCAAATAAATAAATAAAACACAATAAATATAAAACTGCACAATGGGAAATCACTCCACACCTGTTAGAACGGCCATCATCAAGGAGAGAAGCGATAACAAAAAGGGGCAAGGATGCAGAGAAACAGCAATCCTTCTGAATTGCTGGTCAGAATGTAAACTGGTACAACCAGTATGGAAAAGATTATGGAGTGTGTTCAAAAAACGAAAACTGGAATGACCACATAATACAGCAATATCAGTGCTGGGGACATAGCTAAAGGAAAAGGGGTGTGTGTGGGGGTGTTTGTGTGTGTGTATGGCTTTCCTGCTGGCTCAGATGGTAAAGAATCTAATGCAGGAGACGCAGGTGGGATCTCTGGGTCGGGAAGATCCCCTGGGGAAGGAAACAGCAACCCACTCCAGTATTCTTGCCTGGAGAATTCCATGGACAGAGGTGACAGTTCGTGGGGTCTCAAAGAGTCAGACACCACGGACCAACTAACACTCACACACACACACACACACACACACACACACACACACACACACAATTACGGGCTTCCCAGGTAGCACAGTGGTAAAGAATCCACTTGCCAACGCAGGATATGCTGGTTGGATCCCTGGGTTGAGAAGATCCCCTAGAGAAGGAAATGGCAACCCACCCAAGTATTCTTGCTTAGGGAATCCCATGGACAGAGGAGTCTGGCAGGCTACAGTCCACGGGGTGGCAAAGAGCTGGACAAGACCCAGCACACACACAAATAATGAGAATACAGAGCATTAACTATATGGATCGAGGCCACCTCTAAGAATCCTTGCTGTTACGAGTTGATGTACAGGTTTTTCTCTCAGTCGGTTTATTTTACAAGTTTTTGCTAAATAACAAAGTCAGATGCTGCTAAAATTCTGAAAAGCACATAATTTTCTGAGGATGCCACCTCAATGACCAGGGCTCGTTAGGTCTCAAGACACCCAGTACACTTTTATTGAAAATGATCTGCTTGAAGACATTTTCCATTCATGCTATTATCAGTAATCACATTTCTACAGTACAAAGTATTTCATACGGATATTGTGCAACAGCTGAAGGTGTCTATCATACTAGAAACCCAGCTTTGTTATTTAGTCGGCATGTCCGACTCTTTTGAGACCCAAAGGACTGTACCCCGCCAGGCTCCTCTGTCCATGGGAGTATCCAGGCAACAATACCTGGAGTGGGTTGCCATTTCCTTCTTCAGGGGATCTTCCTGACCCAGGAAGCAAACCATACCTCTTACACTGGCAGGAATAGTCTTTACCACTGAGCCACTTTTAAGTGGCCAAATTTACCGCTGAGCTTATCAACAACAACAAAAAAAGCTGTCTGGCCATGCCAAAAAATTGGACTAAAATGCATGTTTTGGGTTCACGGAATGAACCATTTTTACTTCAGATTCAGCAACAAAAAAGCTTTATTTGAAACACTCTGGCGTTCTTATCATTGTGCATATGCTTGGAAATTCCTAAGTCAAATAGTAATTCAAACTCAGCAGGAGAAAGAAGAAATAACAGATTAGCACTTGTCACTAAATAGGCTTCAGTTGATGGGAAACTTTTAAAACTTAATGTTTTCCACTAAACATCACTGACTCCTTCCCATTTCTTTTGGAAAAACAATACCATGGCTAAATTCCCAAAGTATATTTTTAAAGTCTTCTGCTGTGGTTGCTGGCAGAAACTCATGCTATTTTCTCATATTCATTCTGGATATATTTTGTGATAGGGTCTATGCCTAGTGGGCATGAAATTTTAAATGGAAATATTTCCAAGCGCTGCAGCCAGGAGTGCTGGAACCATAAAGAATTACACTGAGTAACTGAGTTATATTGTTCCAGAAACTAGTTCAGCCTGCTGAATGATACTGATGCTTAAGGGAAGTTTTGTAACCACATATTGCATTTTCCAAGCAAAATGCAAAATGCAACCAGAGCCAAAAATACACAGATGCTGCAGGAATTAGAGGGAAATTAATAAAAATTAAAAGATTTTAAAGGTACATGAGGATAAAAGTTTATAAAAAAAGACCTAGGATGGGTTCTATAAGGACCTCCCTGGTGGCTCAGGTGGTGAAGAATCTGCCTGCAACGTGAGAGACCTGGGTTTGTTCTCTAAGTCAGGAAGATATCCTGGAGAAGGGAATGGCAACCCGCTCCAGTATTCTTGCCTGGAGAATCCCATGGACAGAGGAGTTTGGCGGGCTACACAGTCCATAGGGTCTCAAAGAGTCAGACAGGACTGAACGACTTATATTTTGACTTTGATGGGTTCTTTGGAAAAGGAAAAATAAGACGGATAAACGGTTTTCTATAATAAATGTAATAAAATGTGCAGAGTCCATACGAATAATAGAAGAGATGGTCAGAGAAAATCTTAGCTAAGAAGGATATTAAGGAATCGAAATCAACCTCTTAGGACTGCCTCCTTCCCTTGGGGCGCAAACTCCAGTCCAGAAATACTCTGTCTTTTCCCTTTTTATGTCTCCATCCACTCTCCTACTCATTCCAGGGAGCCTAGCCTGTCCCCTGAAGGCATGGGGTCTTCTACTGTCGCCTACAGGTTGTTTTGTAGGAGTCGCTCCGTATCTTGATGAACCTTTGACATATTTGTGAGCTGGCTGGCAATCTCCCCATCTTACTCCTCCACCATCTTCTTTTCCTTAGTTATTTTATTTTTAATACTTAGTTTTAGGCTGGCTGTTTCACTATCCTCCTTTACCCTCATCAAGAGGCTCTTTAGTTCCTTTTCGCTTTGGGCCATTAGAGTGGTATCATCTGCATATCTGAGGTTGTTGATGTTTCTCCTACCTATCTTCATTCCAACTTGAAGCTCATCCAGCCTGGTATTTCTCATGATGTGCTCAGTGTATAGATGAAACAAACAGGGTGACAGCAGACAGCCCTGTCATACTTCTTTTTCAATCTTGAACCAATAAGTTGTTCCATAAGGGGCTCTGATTGTAGCTTCTTGACCCATTGCATTTGAAAGCTTGAATAAAAAGGGATGACTTCCTGTGCCTGCATTTTTCCACCAAGAAGAAAGAGAAATTGGAAACTAATTATATAATCCCAGAGAGCCCTAACTTCACTCCTGGCTTCACCCACTCACCCTCTCAAGGACCGCGTTTCCATATGACTTCACTCACAATTTTCTTCTCTGAAATCACAACCAGAGAAAAGTGTGCATGGAGAGCAATGAAAACCTGGTTCAGCCAAAAATTATATATATATATACATATACATATATGTATATATACACACACAAGTATGAAAGAAAATAAGATTTATTTGCTAATACTTACCCTGTTTCAGAACACAGAGAAAGGGAAATGGTCCCACATTTTATTATGAAGCTAGCAAAGCACTTAGGAAGACTCAACAAATATAAGACAAACAACAACAAATTGATATATATATATATATATATATATATATATATATATATATATATATTTTAATTTTGGCCACACTACATGGCACATAGGATCTTAGCTCCCCAACCAGGACGTGGACCTGCACCCCTGGCATTGTAAGCACCACGTCTTAACCACTGAACCTGCTAGGGAAGTCTTGGTAGAACTGTTTCAAACGAGCAAACAGAATCCAACTGATGTTTAAAGAAAAATTCACTGTGATGGCTTGAGGGCTATTTTCAAGAACAAATGTAAATTCTTGTATCATTTGATTAAACCCACGACTATCACCAGCATATATCTGAAATCACTACAAGGGCTGAAAGGCATTGAATAAAGGTCATTTTTTCCCCCCATTTAAGGAAAAATCCCAGCAGAAAAGAAAGAGCTTCATTATATGTAATGTCCATATGTAGAGAATGTTATAAGATATACCAGGGTGGACATACAGTCTGTTTTCTGTACGAGGTTACGGAGAAATCCCAATTAACTTTCTGGCCAGTCCACCATTTCCTACACATATGTGTATTCTGTACGGGTTATCTAAACAAGGGCTTCCCTGGTTGCTCAGCTGGTAAAGAATCTGCCTGCAATTGTGGGAGACCTGGGTTCGATCCCTGGGTTGGGAAGATCCCCTGGAGAAGGGAAAGGCTACCCAATCCAGTATTCTGGCCTGGAGAATTTCCTGGACTGCACAGTCCCATGGGGTCGCAAAGAGTTGGACACGACTGAGTGACTTTCACTTTATCTTGATTGAAAGCAGGTATCCCTCATTGCAAGCAGATACTTGATGGTCTTAGCCACCAGGGAAGCCCATTTATGGGACAGACGTTGGTCAATTTTACATGCCTTACTGACCTCAGTTTTTCTGAAATGCCCATACTTTGGTGTAGATACAGAGTGAAATGTACATTTTTTTTTTAAAGCTTTTTGAAATCTAATTTCAACATCTGTAAAACAATGACGTTAATGACAAATTTGCTGGGTTGTATGAATTAGAAAGAATATGCATTCGTATAGTTCCAAGAACAGCGTAATAGCTAGAAAATACACTGATGCTGAAGCTCCAATACTGTGGCCACCTGATATAAACAGTCAACTCACTGGAAAAAGACCCTGATGCCAGGAAAGATTGAGGGCAGGAGGAGAAGGAGATGACAGAGGATGAGATGGTTGGACGGCATCACCGACCTGATGGACGTGAGTTTGAGTAGACACCGGGAGTTGGTGATGGACAGGGAGGCCTGGCGTGCTGCAGTTCACAGGGTCGCAAAGAGTCGGGCACGACTGAGTGATGGAACAGAACTGAAGTGCCACAGCTACTGAGCTTGTCCTCCAGAGCCCAGGAAAGGCAACTGCTGAAGCCCACCTGTTGCGGCTACTGAAGCCTCTACACCTACATTCTGTGCTCTGCAGCAAGAGAGGCCACCGCGGGGAGAAGCCCAGCCGCTGGAGAGTAGCCCCCGCTCGCCACCGCGAGAAGAAAGCCCTCGCACAGCAACAAAGATCCAGCAAGGCCGAAAACAAATCGATGCAATTTTAAAACGTGGTCCACGTCGAAAAAGGAAATCTCTAAAAAAGGCAATAACAAAAGTGCTGAAGCGTAACACAGGTATTTCTGCAATTGTGCAAAAGTAAAGCACAGCATCTGTATCTACATGGGGAAAAGAGGCACCAAGTGTATGATGCGTATCTTCAACACCATGTTATTTTAAGTATTTAAAAAAAAAAATGTGTCCCCATTTCTCCTGCGTCTCCAGGAAGGTGGGTAATGGAGGCTGACTTTTCTTCTTTCCCTCTGGGGTTTCTCACCACGTGCCTTCGAAAGGCATCAAGGAAGAAACGGTTTAACTAATACCATGGGGAATGGCTTAATCATCTGTGCAGTTTTTGAGAAAGAATGTATCTTAACGCAGTTTCCAGCTAACATGGAACTTTGTGACCCAAATAAATGAAATAGAATTTGGAAAGCCAATGCAAGTTTGATTTGTGGTACTCATGACCAAACTAGATAGCATATTAAAAAGCAGAGATATAACTTTGACAACAAAGGTCCGTCTAGTCAAGGCTATGGTTTTCCCAGTGGTCATGTATGGATGTGAGAGTTGGACTATAAAGAAAGCTGAGCACCGAAGAATTGATGCTTTTGAACTGTGGTGTTGGAGAAGACTCTTGAGAGTCCTTTGGACTGCAAGGAGATCCAGACAGTCCATCCTAAAGGAGACCGGTCCTGGGTGTTCATTGGAAGGACTGATGCTGAGGCTGAAACTGCAATATTTTAGCCACCTCATGTGAAGAGCTGATTCATTGGAACAGACCCTGATGCTGGGAGGGATTGGGGGCAGGAGGAGAAGGGGACAAGAGAGGATGAGATGACTGGATGGCATCACCGACTTGAGGGACATTCGTTTGAGTGAACTCCGGGAGTTGGTAATGGACAGGGAGGCCTGGCGTGCTGCGATTCATGGGGTCGCAAAGAGTCGGACACGACTGAGCGACTGAACTGAACTGGTGGCTTAAAACCATTCACTCTGAGCCTCTGTGAATTTACTGCCATGGGGGTAAAATGACCAGAACTGAATTCTCCACAGAATAAAAAAGAGGAAAAAAAAATGTAGTTTGCTTTTTGTAGGAGTGGAATTCATGACAGAAATAGCAATAGAGACATTAACGAGCAAATGACAGATAATAATCTCATCACTGCCCTTGCATGCAGCTATGTCGCTTCAGTCGTGTCCGACTCTTTGCAACCCTGTGGACTGTAGCCCCGCCAGGCTCCTCTGTCCATGGGATTCTCCAGGGAAGAATACTGGAGTGGGTTGCCATGCCCTCCTCCAGGTGGTCTTCCTGAAAGGGATCGAACCTGCATCTCTTAAGTCTCCTGGAGTGGCAGGCAGGTTCTTTATCACTAGCAAAACCTGGGAATTCCATCATTTCCGATATTTACTTTAAAAAAATAAAATTAAATATGATGTCTTGTCAGTTCAAAACTGCCAGATGCACATGAAATAATTCTAAAAACTGAATAAAGCCCCTGGTTCAAATTGATCGATGCTCCCGTTCTTAGAATTCCATTAATGAATGATTTAAGGGATTTTACCAGGCAAGGTAAAAATAAGAAATGATAACGTGAACAACTTCAGGGAAAAGAATCAAACCTTCATAGAAAAACATGATTCTTAATGTAACAGGAATGATACATCCATTTAGACCTTTGCTAATAGCATAGATTGCAATGGGCTTCCCAGGTGGCTCAATGGTAACGAATACGCCTACCGATGCAGGAAATGCAAGAACCGTGGGTTAGACTCCTGGGTCAGGAAGATCCCCTGGAGAAGGGAATGGCAACCCACTCCAGGATTCTGTCCTGGAGAATCCCACGGACAGAGGAGCCTGGTGGGCTACAGTCCATGGGGTTGCAACGTATTGGACACGACTAAAAACACATATACACAAACTGGGTAAACAGCTGGAGAACAAAAGAACTGCTCAAGCTTTTACTGAGAAAGGTTGAGGTGATACAACGAGAAAAGCATTCCAGTTTCCAAAAGCTCAACTCAAAGAGTCATCTCCCATAATTTCACCGAAATAACGAAAAACAGAAAGAAGGCAGTCTCTTGAGAACGCCCATTCTGCACAGCTATGCATTGAACGTGCAGATTTCTGATTTAAAAGCAAAACTAGGCAAAGCCCTGTCAGTTTCGGTACTTGCTGATTTCTGCCCATGTTTTTAGAAGAAATACGGGCTGGGCGGGGAGGAAGGGGGAAACACAAGATACATTATTAATGGGATGAACTGCTTCGGATGTATATATTTCTGATGAATTGAAGGTGTCTCAAGCTGACCTCATTTCGAGAGGAATAAGGAACAAAAATAAAATATGCTCTTTCTCCTTCACTATTTTTTTGTTTTTTTGGAGTCTGACACATTTTGTATTCCCAGAAATGGATATGATAGGATTAACAAAAAAACAGCAGAGACAGCTGGTGATGCTGAGATGGGCTTTTTTTTTTTTTTTTTCTCTAAGATGAATTGTAAAACCTACAATGGAAAATAGAACAGAGTATATTTTGAAACCACTGTGGCTTACCTAGATATCTTACTATTCAGCAGACTTTCCCTCTTATCTGGGTGTTGTTGCTCAGTTGCTAAGTTGAGTCTGACTCTGCGGCCCCCAGGGACTGTAGCCCGCCAGGCTCCTGTGTCCATGGGACTCTCCAGGCAAGAATACTGGAGCGGGTTGCCATTTCTTTCTCCTGGGGATCTTCCCAACCCAGGGATCGAACCCAGGTCTCCTGCATTAGAGGCAGATTCTTTACCAGCTGAGCCACCAGGGAAGCCCAGTGTGATACTCCGAGCCTGTATCTCCGAACCGACCAAGAGAACAAGTCCACCACAGTAATGCAAAGGCAAGAAGGGAGTTTATTTCTAGCGCGCTAGGGCCCAAGTCTCATCCAGCACAGTGGAATCCGACAAGAGCCCCGAACAAAGGAGTATGGCAGCTTATATACAGGCAGCTCTTTGTCTCAGTTACAGGAGTAGCTGGTGTTACATGACTGGCCAGGCAGGATGAGCGCATGTCCTGTCTTTCCCTGGTTGGTGTGTACGGGAAGTCTTCCTAATTTGGTCAAGGAATGTTCTGTTAAGGAAACATAACTCAGGTCCTGGGCTTAGTGTACCTCGCTGAGCTTGTCATAGCCAGGGTTTGGCCCCTAACACCCAAGAATACTGGAGTGGGTTGCCATGCCCTCCTCCAGGGGATCTTCCCGACCCAGGGATCGAACCCACGTCAGCTGCATTGGCAGGCGGGTTCTTTACCATTGAGCCACCAGAGAAGCCGTCTTATTTGGCTACCCCTAGATATATTTCCATGTGTTGAACATACTTTTGTTTATTTATTTCTTTAATGGGATTGTGGGTTCACAGGACATTTTCAATATTGTCTTCTGAGATATACTGGAACCCTGTGAAAACGTGTTACTGAAATGATAGCTCCATAAAACTCTTCTGAATTCACACAAAGGTGATAAGACAGCATGAGATGGGCAGATTCTATACATTCAGTCAGAGGGAGCCTTGGCCTAATTCTAAGAAGTCTTCTTCAAAGAAGACTTGGGCAGAAGCAATAAAAGTAAAGCCTTAATACTTAGGTAAGACTCTAGGATACAGGCACAATTATCTATGTCCACGGGGTTCTCTGTGACGTAAATTCTAGAAATGACTCCAGCAAGCATGAGAAATGTAGTTTCGAGATTAAATGACTTCTTTTTTTAGGTAATGTGTTAGCCTTTGTCTCTAGCCATTGCTCCTAATGAAAAAATGGTTCAAGGTTTTGTGTGATTCCTTTGTATTGGCAAATTCTTCTTATAAAAATCCATCCTAAATTCACTTTTTTTTCTATCTCCTCCTTCCTCATTTCGCCCCACACCCAACCCCGCCCCATACACCAGCGACATGATAACACCTTCCACCTCAAAGTATTTGACCTCCTGACTGTGGGATGCTCTACTTGTTAGCTCAGTGTCCAGCTAACCATGGAGGGACCCTTGATGTACGTCCTGGTTAACACCAGACAAAGGGACCACAGGGAAAGTACAGTGTGGACCTAATTAAGCCTAATAGCTTTTGCACAGCAAAGAAAACCCTAAACAAGATGAAGAAGAAAACCCTCCAAACAGGAGGGGATTCATGCTTCATGCAAATGAAGCAACTAGCGCAAGGGAAAGAAAGTGAAGTCGCTCAGTTGTGTCCAACTCTTTGCGACCCCATGGACTGTAACTTATCAGGCTCATCTGTCCATGGGATTTTCCAGGCAATAGTACTGGAGTGGATTGCTGTTTCCTTCTTTAGCGGATCTTCCCAACCCAGGGATCGAACCCAGGTCTCCCGCATTGTAGACAGACGCTTTGCCGTCTGAGCCACCAGGGAAGGCCTAAAGGAAACCCTAAACAAGATGAAAAAGAAAACCCCCAAAACAGGAGGGGGTTTATGCTTCATGCAAATGAAGCAACTAGCAAAGGATTAATCTCCAAAATACACAGACAGACATACAACTCAACAACCACAAACAAACGTAGAGCTCAACAATAAACAAAAACAGGACCCAACAGAAAAGCTGGCAGAAACCCTAAGTAACACATTTCTCCAAAAAAGACAAATGGATTGGTAAGAAAAGATTCTCAGCATCACTGATTACTAGAGAAATGCAAGTCAAAACCACAGTGAGGTATCACCTCACACCAGTCAGGATGGCCGGCATCCAAAAAATTCACTACAAACAGTAAATGCTGGAGAAGGTGTGGAGAAAAGCAAACCCTCCCTACACTGTTGGTGGGAATGGAGATTGGTGCAGCCACTGAGGAGAACAGTATGGAGGTTCCTTTAAAAATTAAAAATAGCAACTACCATTTGATCCTGCAGTCTCACACCTGGGCATAAATCCACACGCACAAAAAAAAAAAAAAAACCTATCATTTGCAAAGATACATGTATCCCCAATGTTTACTGCAGCTCTATTTACAAAAGGCAAGACACAGATGCAACCTAAATGGTTATGTCAGATGAAGGGATAAAGAAATTATGGTACATATATGCAATGGGAATATTACTCAGCCATAAAAAAGGATGAAATTATGTCATTTGCAGACACATGGATGGCCCTAGAGATGATCACACTAACCAAAGTCAGCCAGACAGATAAAGACAACCATCATGTGATATCACTTACATGTGGAATCTAAAAATACAAATGGACTCATAGAACAGAAACAGACTCACAGACATAGAAAATGGACTTACAACTATCCCAAGGGAAGGGAAGGAAGGGTAAATGAGGAGTTTGGAGTTAATAGACACAGACTAATATTATAAAACAGATAAACCATGACATCATGTAGAGCCCAAGGAACTATACTCAAGACCATGCAATAACCCACTGAATATAATAGAAAAGATATACAACTGAATCACTTTGGTGTTTAGCTGACAGTATTGCACATCAGCTACACTTCAACAGAAAGTTAAGTAAAAATTATTCCTTAAAGTGACTAAGGCAGCACAGACTATACTGACTCAAACGTGTCCCTTTACATAGCTGTATAATATTCCACGGCGTATATGTACCACTACTTTCTTATCCATTCATCTGTGAATGGACATCTAGGTTGCTTCCCTGTCCTTCAAGTGAAGGCATGAAAGTGAGAGCCGCTCAGCTGTGTCTGACACTTTGAGACTCAATGGACTATATAGTCAGTGGGATTCTCCAGGCCAGAATACTGGAATAGGGAGCCTTTCCCTTCTCCAGGGGATCTTCCCAACCCACGGATGGAACCCAGGTCTCCTGCATTGCAGGCAGATTCTTTGCCAGCTGAGCCACCGGGGAAGCCCAAGAATACTGGAATGGGTCGCCTCTCCCTTCTCCAGGGGATCTTCCCAACCCAGGGATGGAACTCAGGTCTCCTGCATTGCAGGCAGATCCTTTACCAGCTGAGCCACCAGGGACGCCCATTGTCACAGAGTCGCTGTGCATTAACAGTAATCGTTGAGATGGCTTCTCTGTGTTTCTGGAGGCAGTGACATGTACTATTTGCAATCTCAAGGTGCACAGAGGTCTTTGGACTATCCTGAACTCTGTCTTATGTGGGCATAGCCTGTTTCCCCATGCCTGCCTCATGACACCACGTGTTTATGAGCTAGCCATTTGGTTTCAAGCTAAGATCATTCTGAACTCTACATAAATGTCTTAAAAATTGGGTGTCAGGTTTTTTAATGGAGGGCAATTCTTGATGTAGCTCTAATTCAGAAAGCCAATTTGTAGTGTGCTTTTTAGTAGGTCAATAATATAAAATACTTTTAAGCAAAATGCCATATTCTAATGCAGTGTCAAATTGCCAAGGTCTGATAGCATATCAATAAAAGTAAAAGTGTTTGCCAAGAATTCATTTACAAACAGGAAAAAAAAAATGTTGCACAAATGTTGTTGATATTCAACATAGATGAGCCAATTAAGTCGTCTTAATGTGAAAAGAGGATCAGGATGGTAACTGGATATAGAGTTTCCCTGGCAGTCCAGGGTTTAAGAATCCACCTTGCAATGGAGAAGACGCGGGTTCGATCCCTGGTTGGGGAACCAACTGAGCTTCGTGCACTGCCAACCAATGAGCCTGAATTCTAGAGCTCACGCTACAGAACAAAAGAGAAACCTGAGCGCCACTGAACCCCAGCAGAAAAGATTTCACCTCCTGCAGGAAAGTTCCTATGAGCCACAGCTAAGACCTGACACAGCCCAGAATCAAAGAAAAGTATTTAAAAAATCAGATAGACTCCCCCCAGCCCAGGGAGCAGATGAAAACATAAAATGAATATAGTGTAAGACAACACGTGTGAGCAACTATTTCTCTGGGGGAGAAGCAGGTCTCAGAAGGTCAGAGAGGAATGAGGTTGTCTATTTCCGATGTCTCTGGGAAAGAAAGGACTAAGAATTTGCAGAGGGCAAAGAGAGAAGCAGAGAGACACAGGAGGGGGAAAAGGACAAAGGTAAGGGAGAAAGCCAAGAACTGACTCACTGGAAGAGACCCCCGATGCTGGGAAAGATTGAAGGCGGGAGGAGAAAGGGACGACAGAGGATGAGATGGCTGGACGTAGCACCGACTCAATGGACGTGAGCTTGAGCAAACTCCAGGAGTTGGTGATGGACAGGGAGGCCTGGCGAGCTGCGGTCCATGGGGTTACAAATAGTCGACACGACTCAGCAACTGAACATCCCCTAAAGGACAAAGGTAAGGGAGGAAGCATTGCCTGAACCAGGGTCCTGACACCCTCAGGGAGACGAGTGCAGACAGCAAAAGCAGTGATGCTGAAAACAAGAGGCTCTGGTGGCTACTTGTCACCCAGGGACCAGGAAAGCTGTGTTTGGTCTTGCCAGGGGCACCTGGGTCCTCTTCCCGAGGGGGAGGCAAAAGACTCCCACAGGCATCCCACCTGGGGGACCACAAAGTGTGATGCTGCCCTTGGGTCAACTGGTCTCTTTACTCAATAGAAGAATAGCATCTCACACAAGGCATCAGTGGGAACCTGTGGGAAAACAAGTAGCTTGCTCGTGGCTGAGGTGGGCGGATTGCTTCCTTAAAGGGGGTGAGGGTGGGGTCTGATGCGTGCCTTGGGCAAGGTGCATGCCTAGGACCTCCTTTTGCTCCCAGCACCTAAGAAGGAGCAGCTGGTTTGTAGCCCCTTTTGTTTCTTAATGTTCTAAATGTGCCCCACCTGCACAGGCAGGCAGTTAATGTCAGCCCCTTTTAGTCTCTTTGTATTTGTTGCCCCAGGAGATGTTTGTCCAGGTGCCAGCCAGCACTATAGCAAAGGGTCCCAGGTCTCAACCTGTCTACCAGATGCTCCCTGCCCGCATTGAATCCTGAGAAGCAATCATCGCATGGAGGAATTCTCCTTGCCCGCTCTCCACCCCAGAAATAAAAGCTCTGGAAACTCAGCTTCAACGATTAATAGACTCCTACCTAAAAAGCTTAACACAGTGAGCTCCTTGCTAATTCCAGCTTCATGTAATTACACATTTGTGTAATGAGGACCAAAAAACATGGAGAGAGAGAGATTTTCAAACTGCTCTACTTTCATATTCAGAATGCTGAATTACTGGCATTTTACCATCCATAATAAACATACTGTGTGCAGTCGGTATTTTAGAATAACAGAAGCTTTCGTAAACTTAATGTTCAGTTGACATAGTGTGTAGGGATTGCGAAGCAACAAACTTACAAATTAAAGGCTACATCTCCTAACCTGTTTTTTTGTTTTTTTTTTTTTTTTTGCTTTCAAAATATGTAATGTGTAAGGTCTGAACTTTAACAAAAGCAACTGTAATGATCGCTACATCCTTCATTGTTTTTCTCTTCTACTTCTGCAGAATTACTTTCTGTGTATTTTATTACTGTTTAAGGCAGCTCTAATTGAGACCGACAGGGAACCATATATGTTGTCATAGGTATTTGTCCACACAATTAAGGGCTTCACGTTACTTTTAATTCGTTGTTGTTACTGTTGAGTCGCTAAGTCCAGTCCCACTGTTTGGTGACCCTGTGGACTGTAGCCCACCAGGCTCCTCTTCCATGGGATTTCCCAGGCAAGAATATTACCGGAGCGGGTTGCCATTTCCTTCTCCAGGGGGCTATCTTCTGAATTAAAGTGTGTTGTTTTATGGCAGGCATGCGAGATGCTTTGAAAACATCCTAATAAAAGAAATGAAGGTGAAGGAATCCAAGAGATCAGTGAAGAGCCTATACTGGTGTTCTCCTTTGATTGACGTTAGGAAAAGGTGGCTGATGCTGGATGGTGTGTTTCACGGATACCTGAAGGGTCATCCACGTCCCGAAGGGCATGAAGGGTATGCTGTGGAACAGACCGCACTGAGGTCACGATTGCAAAAGTCCACAGGGAGCCAGGTGGGAAAAAGCATACTACAGTGGAGCCACAGGATCCAGCCAAAGACCCTCAAAGTCTGGCAATCCCCTCTTCAGTGCAAGGTGAAGTTGCTGATGGCACCTTTCAGATTGGGTGGCAGGTGTTGCTACTGGTAGAGAACCCTCCTGCCAGGGCAGGAGACATAAGAGACTGGGGTCTGAGCCCTAGGTCAGGAAAATGCCTTGGAGGAAGGCAAGGCGACCCACTCCAGTACTCTTGCCTGGAGAATCCCATGACAGAGAAGCCTGGTGGGCTACAGTGCATGGGGTCCCAAAGAGTCAGACACGAGTGAAGTGACTCAGCATCCACACAGTTCAGTTCACTCTCTCAGTGGAGTCTGACTCTTTGCGACCCCATGGACTGCAGCATGCCAGGCTTCCCTGTCCATCACTAACTCCCAGACTTTACTCAAACTCATGTCCATCGAGTTGGTGATGCCATCCAGCCATCTCATCCTCTGTCATCCCCTTCTCCTGCCCTCCATCTTTCCCAGCATCAGGGTCTTTTCCAGTGAGACAGCTCTTGGCATCACATGGCCAAAGGGTTGGAGCTTCAGCTTCAGCATCAGTCTTCCCAGTGAATATTCAGAACTGATTTCCTTTAGGATGGACTGGTTTGATCTCCTTGCAGTCCAAGGGACCCTCAAGAGTCTTCTCCAACACCACTGTTCGAAAGTATCAATTCTTTGGCGCTCAGCTTTCTTTATAGTCCAACTCTCACATCCATACATGAGCACTGGATAAACCATAGCTTTGACTAGATGGACCTTTGTTGGCAAAGTAATGTCTCTGCTTTTTAATATGCTGTCTAGCTTGGTCATAGCATTTCTTCCAAGGAGCAAGCGTCTTTTAATTTCATGGCTGCGTACAGGACTCTACTAAAGAAAATGGTAATAATCACTTTGATTTCCCGGGTAAATAGGGTAGAAATAAGAGGGGAGAAGGACTTCCCTGGTGGTCCAGGGACAAAGAACCTGCCTTCCAATGCAGGGGACACGGGTTCCATCCCTGGTCCTGGGGGAGCCCACATTCCGCAGAGCAGCTGAGCCCGTGCACCACAGTTAGTGAGCCTACCTACTGCAACTCCTGAAGCCCACGTGCCTGGAGGCAGCGCTCTGAGAGAAGAGAAGCCCCTGCTCTGCAACTAGAGAACATCCACACAGCAGTAATGACCCATCGCAGCCAAGGGTAAATCAAACAAATGAAAAAGCGGTGAGAGAGTGGACACATCACAGTCACGACTTCACGAGCCACAGACCAACACTTGCTTTGCGTGGCCAACACAAGCAGCTACCCATGCTCGAAGTGCAACGGGCATCCCTTAGCAGGAGAGTATCCTGGCAAAAAGCTGTGTCCTATTTTGTGGGAGAAATAGATGCAGACTCTCAGTTATTCCTAAGTGGCCCGCCTCTCAGCCACACCCTTGCTCCACGTGTATGGAGCACACCGCTCTGGACACACACTCTAGAAAATTCTGCTATGGTTTGTGAGCTGAAGCTGCATTGCTGGGTACACATACTGAAATTCAGATTTCTCAACTGTTTCATTAGGAGCCTGGTGGGCTACATGGGGTTGCAAGGAGTCTGACACGGCTGAGTGACAGACAGGACTGAATGAGTACCACTTTTGCTTGCATTAGGAGGAACTGGTTTTGATTTCTACACTACGGTATATCTCACGCGTGCAACTTGCAATATTTCTGTTGCTTCCTGTTCAGAAATGACCTAAACCCCAGAGGTCATTTCCTAGTGTTTAGAGTCACTGCTTTGCTTGGTTCAAAAGAGCAATACTATCCTCTATAAATACAGTAGAGTCTCATAGTTATAATATTTATGAGTATCTTTGTTTCCTATTGTTGCAAATTATACATACACCTAGAACATGTCATGTATGGATGTGAGAGCTGGACTATAAACAAAGCACCAAAGAGTTGATGCTTTTGAACTGTGGTGTTGGAGAAGATGCTTGAGAGTCCCTTGGACTGCAAGGAGATCCAACCAGTCCATCCTAAAAGAAATCAGTCCTGAATATCCATTGGAAGAACTGAAGCTGAAGCTGAAACTCCAATCCTTTGGCCACGTGATGCGAAGAACTGACCCATTGGAAAAGACCCTGATATTGGGAAAGACTGAAGGCAGGAGGAGAAGAGGACGACAGAGGATGAGATGGTTGGATGGCATCACCCACTCGATGGACACAAGTTTGAGTAAGTCCATGAGTTAGTGATGGACAGGGAGGCCTGCGTGCTGCAGTCCACGGGCATCACAAAGAGCTGGACACGACTGAGAGTCAGAACTGAACTGAATGATTGAAATGTCTCATTTTAATCAGTGCAGGATTTTCATGATCTATACATAACAGGTACTAAAGTGGGTATCAAACATTCAAACATAGCAGGTACTAAGTGGGTATAAAACATTCAAACATAACAGGTACTAAGTGGGTATCAAACATTCAAACATAACAGGTACTAAGTGGGTATCAGACATTCAAACATAACAGGTACTAAGTGGGTATCAAACATTCAAACATAACAGATAGTAATGTGGGTATCAGACATTCAAACATAACAGGTACTAATGTGGGTATCAAACATTCAAACATAACAGGTACTAACGTGGGTATCAGACATTCAAACATAACAGGTACTAACGTGGGTATCAGACATTCAAACATAACAGGTACTAAGTGGGTATCAGACATTCAAACATAACAGGTACTAAGTGGGTATCAAACATTCAAACATAACAGGTACTAACGTGGGTATCAGACATTCAAACATAACAGGTACTACTGTGGGTATCAAACATTAAAACAACAGGTACTAATGTGGGTATCAGACGTTCAAACATAACTGAAAGATATTCTGAGCACGGGAAGGTAGATTTTCACTAATATTTTTAAGATCTTTTTCTTTTACACAAAGGACTTTAAAACATCTAGTTCTCACCATGCTTCTGTGTTCAACGCACTAAAAAGCACATGGTGCCCTTCAAAGAAGCTATCTGTGGTCATACCCAAAGTGTGGCAGAGAGTACAAAATTTAAACGGAAGACATGAAAGTAATTGGGAGCAATTTTCTCCCAAGGTCCCTCACCCTGAGGCATCAGAGTTCCTCATCCCTGTTCTATCTTAGTGTCTTTATGTAAGCAAGTCTTCCCAGGAGGAAGGGGTGAATTACTAACATATAAAAAATTCATTCCTTCTCTCAGTTCACATCCGATGATTAATTATCTCTCCTTCAGAGCACCCACTAGTTTCGGTTCAGTTCAGTTCATTTTGGTCTCTCCATCCTGTCCAACTCTTTGCGACCCCATAGACTGCAGCACGCCAGGCCTCCTTGTCCATCACCAACCCCCAGAGTTCACTTAAACCCATGTCCATTGAATCAGTGATGCCATCCAACCATCTCATCCTCTGTCGTCCCCTTCTGCTCCTGTCTTCAGTCTTTCCCAGCATCAGAGTCTTTCCCAGTAAGTCAGCTCTTTGCATGAGGTGGCCAAAGTATCGGAGTTTCAGCTTCAGCATCAGTCTTTCCAATGAACACTCAGGACTGATCTCCTTTAGAATGGACTGGTCGGATCTCCTTGCAGTCCAAGGGACTCTCAAGGGTCTTCTCCAACACCACAGTTCAAACGTTTCAGAGGAGTGTAGAAAAGGTAATGCAAAGGAAAATCATGAAAAATCTCTCCCTTCTAGGCCACAAATTGAGGTATTTACTTAGGAAGGTCAGATACAGGTTTTTGGACAAAGGAGAGGGAAATAATAAACCTTGGGTCTAAGTGCTTCAACCTCTAAGCTATCTCCTTCCAAGATTTATTTCCCTGGCGGTCCAGCGGTTAAGGATTCCCCCACCAATGCAGCGGACACAGGTTTGATCCCTGGTCCCGGAAGATCCCCAAGCCTTGGGGCAAGTTAGCCTCTGCACAGCAACTGCTGAGCCCCTGAGCCACAACTACTGAAGCACGCATGCCTGGAGCCCGTGCCCCACAAACACAGAAGCCACCGCAATGAGAAGCCCGCACACCGTGGCTACAGAGTAGCCCCTGCTGACCCCAACCAGAGAAAGCCCGTGCATAGCGACGAAGACTCAGTGCAGCCAGGAACGCAGGAATAAATAAAGCTCACAGTTTTAAAAACCTATGACAGAGTAAGTCAGTTCTCTGGGTCTCTTCCATGGATACGTGGTATTAAACTTGGATTTTTCTCCTGTTCAAAAAAGAGCATTAATGGTAAGGATGGTATTGATGGTTTTCAGGACTAGCACGTGAAGATAAAATACGGTAGGTGTGATGATTTGCTTTTATGCCTATGTGACAATATATAGCATTACACACACACAGACACACACACACACACACACACTCAGACACACACACACACACACTAGTGTCTAAGGGGGACGGTATAGTGAGAAGAGACTCCTTAAAAGGCATGGTATGTCCTTTGCGGACGATGAAAAGGCTTCGAAAGTAGTTAGTAGTAATGGTTATAACACTTTACCAAAGGCCACTGAATTGTCTAGTCTCCACTTTTATCTGAATTTTACCATGCTAAAAAAGAAAAAGAAAAAAAACCCCTCTATTTTAGCAGTTAAAACACAATAGCCTGTATCATTGTCCCTACCAGCACAGCCTTAACCTGTCTTCATTTCTTCCTTCGCTCTTGTTTTGAGAGGTAGAACACAAGAGCTTGTTAAAATTTTCAGACACACACAAACTCAGTGCGCTGCGTTACAAGAAGAGTGCAATCAATATTTCATTTAAATTACGACCAACGCACTTCTCTCTCATCTCCCCTTAGTGACCCACTGTCGACATTGCCAAGCTCTGTGCACGCCTGCCAATTTTTTTATGAGGCAAATGACACATTGGAAGTGATGGGAGAAAAACGAACTTAAAAATCAGGTTGTGCTCTCTGCTTCAGGGTGTAAGGATCTCATAACAATAAACACATTCCTTTCCACCACAGTGACTAGCGGGTACAAATGGAAGCTTAAGAAATAATAATACACTCAGTCCTGTTTCGTTTTGCCCCTCAACCAAACTTCGGCTGTTGGAAGATGCAGGGGAAAATGGACAACGCTGATGAAGACCTGATATCATCGCCAATCAAGTCTTCTTCTGACGAACAGAGAAGCTGACTACAGCCTGTACGACACTTGCTTCTCTCTTTGAATTTCCTTTTTTTTTTTTTCCAAAAAAGCAATTTTTTAAAAATTGAAGGGTAGTTTATTTTTTTGGCCTTCCATGAGGGTTCAGTGGGTAAAGAATCCACCTGCAATGCAGGAGACTTTAGAGTCACGGGTTCGATCCCTGGGTCATGAAGATATCCAGGAGAAGGAAATGGAAACCCACCCCAGTATTCTTGCCTCGGAAATCCCATGGACAGAGGAGCCTGGTGGGCTACAGTCCATGGAGTTGCAAAGAGTCAGACACGACTGAGAGAATAAGCTCAACTAAGCTAACAGCGGATTTAGTTGTTAGTTTCAGGCGAGCAACAAAGTTCTTTAGTTATACAGATATTTGCAACATGGACGGACCTAGTGATTACCAAGCTAAGGGAGGTAAGACAGATACACACAACTGTCATATGATGTCACTTACAACTGGAGTCTAAAACACAGATGCAAAGGAACTTATACTGTGGTTTATCTTTTAGGTCAAGGACAGGGAGGTGGCTGACATTCAACAGGCAGACTATGAACAGATGGGCGTCCATTCCCACTGATACGAAGGTTGATGGAATATTAAGGTCAGAATCTTGTCCCAAACGAAGGAAGAGGATGCGATTTGAGGGGCGTGGACAGTGCATGATGCTGTGAAAGTCATCTCCCTTTTTTTTTTTTTTTTTTGGCTCCACTGGGTCTTCAGTGGTCTTTTCCTGGTGGCTGAGACAGCAAAGAAGCTGTCTGCAGTGCGGGAGACCTGGGTTTGATCCCTGGGTTGGGCAGATCCCCTGGAGGAAGGCATGATGACCCATTGCAGTATTCTTGCCTGCAGACTCCTGTGGACTGAGGAGGCTGGTGGGCTACAGTCCATGGGGTCACAAAGAATCAGACATGAACTGAGTGACTAAGCACAGGGGCTTCATTACTGTGCTCAGGACTGCTTGCTGGCTGTGGTGCAGGCTTCTCACTGCAGTGTCTTCCCTTGTTGTGGACTCAGTAGAACTCACCCACAGACTCAGGAGGTGCAGCTCATGGGCTGAGTTGCTCCATGGGATATGCACTTTTCCTGGAACCCACATCCCCTACACTGGTAGGCAGATTCTTAGCCATCGGACCACTGAGACATCTTCTAGTCACACTTGTACATATGCTCGACACGGTCAGCCGTCTGCCTGTCCCGAACGACAAAGCTGGATGGATTCCATCGGTGGGGTTTCTGACTCTACAGTCCTGCTCAGATTTGGCCAATGGGGTGCCCCGCCAGGAGATCAGAGGGTGGGGTGAAAGGCACAGGGTTTGAGGGTATTTATAGATTTTCTTGGCTTTCTCCCTATGATGCTTCACAGGATGGTGGAGGGGGTCTCTCAGATTAACGTAAATCTTATCACGATGCTCCTTCTGCATAGGACCATCTCCTTTAGGTTTTGGTAACTGCTGCCTTCTTCTCTCCATGGGCTTCTGAGCAGTAAGATCTGTACTGCCGTGATTACTTGCAGCTTCCTTGTGGTCCCCCTTTAATCCAGCTACTCTCTTGTACACAGTCCCTGCGCATTTTAACTGGCAACATGGACACCTCAAAATGAACCGTTCTAATCCAAGAACATGAGAAGATGTTGGGCTACCCTGAGAGCTCGGTTGGTACAGAATCCACCTGCGAGGCAGGAAACCCTGGTTCGATTCCTGGGTCGGGAAGATCTGCCAGTGAAAACGTTATGTTCCATTGCAAAAATAAACTTTGGGACGCCCTTAGTGGTCCACTGATTGGGAATGCAGGGGACATGGGTTCAATCCCTGGTCTGGGAAAATCCTACATACCATGGGGCAACTAAGCCCACACACCACAACTACTAAAGCTTATGTGGCCTGGAGCCTATTTATGAGAAAAAGATAAGTTATTGCAATGAGAAGACCTCACACCACAACTAGAGTGCAGTCCCCACCACTTACCACAACTAGAGAAAGCCCACGCTCCGCCGTGAAGACACAGCATGGCCAAAAACAAATAAACAGAAAGCCTTTAACAACTTTGATGCTGCAACTAAATTACTTGAACTTACTTAAAAGCAGGAGGATTTTGCCAAGTCATGTCCGACTCTGCGACGCCATGCATTATAGGCCGCCAGGCTCCTGGGTCCATGGGGATTCTCCAGGCAAGAATACTGGAGTGGGTTTCCATTTCCTTCTCCAGGAGATCTTCCCGACCCAGGGATTGAACCAACGTCTCCCGCGTTGCAGGCAGACTCTTCACCGACAGCCACCAGGGAAGACCTTGGCTCAGTATTGTTCCACTATATATGTATATTCACAACTTCTTTATCCATTCCTCTCCTGATGGACATTTATTTTGCTTCTATGTTTTGGCTATTCTGAACAGCACTGCAATGAACGTTAGGGTGCATGTATTGTTTGGAACTGTGGTTTTCTTCATAAGGAAATCCAAAAAAGCATATATGTATACTTACGGCTGATTCACTTTGCTGTTCAGCAGAAACTAATGCCACATAAGGCAACTATGAAGGGAAGAGTTAATTGCTCAGTCCTGTCCGACTCTTTGCAACACTATGGACTGTAGCCCAGCAGGCTCCTCTGTCCGTGGAACACTCCAGGCAAGAATAATAGAATGGTTGCCATTTCTTTCTCCAGGGGATCATCACCACAACCCAGGGATTCAACCTGGGCTCCCCGCATTGTGAGCAGATTCTTTTCCATCTGCAATACCAGGGAAGTAAAAATACTCCAAAAAAAAATAAATAAACCAAAAGAATACTCCAATAAATACTCCAATAAAAAGCAACTGTACTCCAATAAAAACAGGAGAGACCAACACACCATAAATCAACTAGACTCCAAGAAAATTGAGAAAAAAAAATTTGAACAAATATAGAAACTATCTATACAGACATATATAAACTCCAAAAAATTAAGAAAAATTTAATTTGAACATATACACAAACTAACAGTGAAAAAAATTTTTTTTAATGTACAGATAGGTATTACTTTTTCCCAATACTAGCGTGCTACCATCTGCAGAGTCCATAAATGATAAGAACCAGCTCCCTGAATGTTTGCTCCCTGCCCCCACATTCAGGATCCTCTGAGAAGATGACTGCCTTTGTGACAGCCTCATGACATCACCACCGTGGCATCCCGAGCTGTTACCATGGAGATGCGGGATGCAGGCTGAGGAAGGCACTTGGGGGTTAAGGCCGAGGAAGAAAGACTTGGAAGGAGGAAAAGGGAACTGGGAGATGGTGTAACAGCGTGTCAGCCAATCTGCATGAGCTGTGGGGTCCCCGAGACCCCGTGGAGAGGACTTGGGGAGGCGGGACTGGGTGGTCAGACTTTCAGGGCCCCTCCAGGAGCACAGCTTGCTAGGTGCCTCTCCACAGCGGCGTGAACCATGAAGTCTCTGATGCTGCAGAGTGTTGACAGCTGAGAAGCAATGGTACTTCCCTAAAGCGATAGTCACCCAGTCAAGTCCAACTCTTTGTGACCCCGTGTACTGTAGTCCACGAGGCTCCTCCTCTGCCCATGGGATTCTCCAGGCAGGAATCCTGGAGGGGTAGACATATCCTTCTCCAAGGGATCTGCACGACCCAGGGATTCAAACCTGTGTCTTCTGAATTGGCACGTGGATTCTTTAGCACTGTCACCTGGGACTCCCAAAACAGCTATATGTCAGTGAATACTTTACTGTCTGAGCCTCCGGGGCATTTAAATGTTACCCATCCTCCTGAAAAATAAAGGACTGTGAAGACCTAATCAGATATTTCTCCAAAGACATACAGATGGCCAACACACACATGAAAAGATGCTCCACAATGCTAATTATTAGAGAAATACAAATCAAAACTACAATGACGTACCCGTCATACTCACATCCGTCAGAAAGCCTATCACCAAAATGTCTACAAATAAGCAATGCTGTACAGGGTGTGGAGAAAAGGGAGCATTTTTGCACTGTTGGTGGAAATGTAAATTGAAGCAGCCACTATGGAGAACAGTGTGGAGATTCCTTGAAAAACTAGGAATAATGCTACTAAATGAGTCAGCAGTCCCACTACTGAACATATATCCTGCGAAAAGTGAAGTGAAGTCGCTCAGTCTTTGTAACCCCATGGACTGTAGCCTACCAGGCTTCTCTATCCATGGGATTCTCCAGGCAAGAGTATTGGAGTGGGTTGCCATTGACTTCTCCAGGGGATCTTCCTGACTCAGGGATCGAACCCAGGTCTCCCACTTTGCAAGCAGGCCCTTTACCCTCTGAGCCACCAGGGAAGCTCCAAGAAACCCATGATTCAAAAAGACCCATGTATCCCAGTGTTCATTGCAGCACTATTTACAATAGCCAGGACATGAAATTAACCTAGATGTCTGTCAACACATGGATGGATAAAGAAGACTGTGGTACAGATACTGTGGAATATTGCTCAGCCATAAACAGGAGGTAGCTGAACTGAGGTGGATGAACTTTGAGCCTCTTATACAGAGTGAAGTAAGTCAGAGAAAATCAAATATTGCACATTAATGCATATATATGCAATCTAGAAAAATGGTACAGATCAATCTATTTGTAGGGTAGGACACAGGAAGACATAGAAAACAGACTTATGGACATGGAAGAGGGTGGGGAGGGGAGGGTGAGACGGATTGAGATAGTAGCCCTGATATTTAGACACTCATGCGAAGAGTTGACTCACTGGAAAAGACTCTGATGCTGGGAGGGATTGGGGGCAGGAGAAGAAGGGGATGACAGAGGATGAGATGGCTGGATGGCATCATCGACTCGATGGACGTGAGTTTGAGTGAACTCTGGGAGATGGTGATGGACAGGGAGGCCTGGCGTGCTGTGATTCATGGGGTCGCAAAGAGCCAGACACGACTGAGCGACTGAACTGAACTGAACTGATGTGTAAAGATCGTGGGAAGTTGCTGTATAGCACTGGAGCTCAGCCTGTGATGACCTAGAGGGCTGGGATGGAGGTGGGCTGTGACCGAGACTCAAGCGGGAGGGGATATATGTATACTTATAGACGATTCACCTTGTTGTACAGCAGAAACCAACACAGTATTTTAAAGCGATTATACTTTAATTTTTTTTTTTAAAAAAGGACTTGGCTCCTACTGAAACTGCAATCCTAACATAATAACGTTGATACTCAACAAGGCAATGTCAATAAATGTCTTACTATATTGCGGTCATTGTATCACTAATAGGTGGGTAGAAACATAATTTTTACAGATGAGGAAACTGAGAACCTTAGACATTGAATAACGTGTTCCAGGTCACAGAGTGAGTGAAAACTCTGGAAAGCTGACTCTAGGGTCAATGAGCTTGACCACTATGCTATTCTGTTTCAAAGATGGAGTTCCCTTTGCACCAGTTGACAAAACCCATGGGGAGATGTTTGCTGCTGCTCCTGCTACTGCTGCTAAGTCGCCTTAGTCGTGTCCGACTCTGTGCGACCCCATAGACGGCAGCCCACTAGGCTCCTCTGTCCCTGGGATTCTCCAGGCAAGAATACTGGAGTAGGTTGCCATTTCCTTCTCCAAACTGGCCTCATCTCTTCCAAATATGGTTCCGAACGAGACCCGTCAAGATGATTATCTCTGGAGTCTGGCTTTGACCCTCCTTTCTCTTTCCTTCCCTCTAAATTCTCCCCTGGGATAACCACATTCATTCCTATGACTCCAAAAGGACTGATATCTGAAGATGTCCCCAAAGTATGTGTCCAAGGAGATGCGCTCTCCAAGGTACCAACACATACAGCTGATGAACTCTCCAAGGTACCAACACCTACAGCTGCTGCGCTCTCCAAGGTACCAACACACACAGCTGTTGCTTCTTTAGGCTCCGCAGACACCTAGACCCGTCATGGTCTGAAAATGAAATTTCCACAAGCTCTTCAAAGTTGGTGCTCTTGAATCGCCTTATCCCTGGTGAACGGCCTCGCTGGCCACAAAGCTGCCCAGTGCCACTACGAGTTATCCGCACACTTTTCCTTCTCCATCCTCCAACATTCCGATGGCCATGGTGTCTCTTCAAGTCAACTTACTGTTCCCCTGTATTTTGAATCTCTTGGCTCACCTCCACCCCTGCTGCTTTGATGCAGGTCCTCATTACTGCACCTTCCATCTCTGGATGTTGTTAAGGGTTCTTCAGTTGTGTCTGACCCTTTGCGACCCCATGGACTGCAGCACGCCAGGCTTCCCTGTCCATCACCAACTCCCAGAGCTTGCTCAAACTCATGTCTACTGAGTTGGTGATGCCACCCAGCCATCTCAACCAACCATCACATTCTTGGTTGAGTGTTCCTGAATGTATCCTTTGGTCCTGTTTTTAATCCCATCAACTCTTCTGCAGGGCAGCCACACAAATTCTAAAGGCAACTCTGATCAAGGTACTCGCCGGATGGCAAGTATCTCTTAGGGGGTGCCCTCACCTCCTAAGAAAATCTTTAGCAAGCAGCTCTTTCCAGATTTTCCCCTTGCTGGGACATCCCTGGTGGTCCAGTGATCCCATTTCAGGGGGCCCAGGTTCAATCCCCCATCAAGGAGCTAGATCCCATATGCTACATCTAATATTTGCTCACATGCCTCAGCCAAAGATCCTACATGCAACTAACATCTGACACAGCCAAACAAATGAGTGATTTCTTTTTTGAAAAAATAAAAGATGTCCCTTCCCTTCCTCTTAATTTTGCTCCTTTGGCATTTCTGCCAAGTATCTGTCATACCATCTCATAAACTGCAATCGTTCTAAATTCTCTGCACATCTCAGAACAGGACTCGTTATACTTTGCCACTGTTGATCCAGCCATATGGGATCAAACAAACCCATACTCCCTGCATTGGAAAGAGATATCTATGGACCACCAGGGAAGACGTTCCCCAAGCATTTCTGAATAAATCGATGTGTCTAGAAGCTCAATAAGGGACTAGGTCAATTTCTACCACTAAGGAAAAGTATAACTATTTTCTCTTTATTTGCACAGAAATGGTTAAAGAATCGGGGTGGGGGGAATGTGCTAATAAGCTTAGGAAACCATTTGAGGGCATAATATTTTGAATAACCCTCTGATTATGGCATTTTAAATCTCACTTGAACCCTCTCCTTCTTGCAATAGTCTTAAAACCGCCCTTCAAAATTGATCGATGTGGCTTTCTTATTTCTAAAATTCATCAAGCAGTTAGGAACGTTATTTATAAATAGGTTCCATCACAGGACCTTTACTGCACACAATAAGTAAGATATCATCCATTTTCCACGCCCAGAGAGCGGAATGATCATTTGTGAAAGCAATCGCCCCTTGAATATTGCTTCTAATACTCCCGTCCATCAACCATGTATTTTTTTTCTTAATTCATCCACACACCATTTTAAATGCAAACACAGTTCACCTTCTCAATATCTATGAAAATGAAATCCCATCACAGTTGAAGATTTATAGCCCTGGCTCATATGAGTTCATAGAGCAATATTCCCAATAGTTAAATCTCTCCAACACAGTTAAATAAAGTGAAGTGAGAAGTCTAATTGGCTGTTTCCACTCAGCCAAGCAGTCTTCGCGGCTCTTATTCACTCTGTCAATTGGGAACCACCAGGTGCCCGCCTTGGCAGCTTAATGGATATTGAGCTAAGAACAGGGACTGACACAGAAAAGAGTAATTCGAAAAGACAGGTGCCCCTGCGTTCGCTGCAGAACTATTTACAATAGCCAAGACATGGGAGGAACCTAACTGTTCATCGACAGAGGAATGGATAAAGATATGGGGTGTGTGTGTGTGTGTGTGTGTGTGTGTGTGTGTGTGTGTGTATGTCTTAAACGGTGGCTCAGATGGTAAAGAATCTGTTTGCAATGCAGGAGACCTGGGTTCGATTCCAGGGATGGGAAGACCTCTTGGATCTCTTGGAATGGCAGCCTACTCCAGTAGTCTTGCCTGGAGAATGCCATGGACAGAGGAGCCTGGTGGGCTGCAGTCCATGGGGTCGCACAGAGTCGGACACGACTGAGCGACTTCAACTTTCACTTTTCACTCTCATGCATTGGAGAAGGAAACGGCAACCCACTCCAGTGTTCTTGCCTGGAGAGTCCCAGGGACAGGGGAGCCTGTTGGGCTTCCGTCTATGGGGTCACACAGAGTCGGATACGACTGAAGCGACTTAGCAGCATACCACAGAATGTTAGTCGTATAAAGGAATACCAGATGCCATCTGCAGCCACACGGATGGATGTGGAGATGATCATACTGAGAGACACTGGAGAAACATGATACCGCTTGTCAGTGGAATCTAAACTATGATATAAATGAACTTACCTATGAAACAGAAAGAGAATCAGAGACATTCAGAACAGACTGGTGGTTGCCCAGGGCGGTGAGACTGGGGGGTCAGCTTGGGGGAGGGTTGGATTGGGAATTTGAGATTACAGAATGCAAACTGGTACATACAGATAGATAAACAAGGACCTGCTGTACAACACAGGGAGCTATATTGATATCTTTTAAAAACCTATAATGGAAAAGTGGAACTGAGCATGGAAGTCGCTCAGTTCTGTCCTTCCTTCCCACCCTCACGGACTGTCCATGGGATTCTCCAGGCCAGAGTACTGGAGTGGGTAGCCTACCCCTTTTCCAGGGGCTCTTCCCAACCCAGGAATCCAAATGGGGTCTCCTGCATTGCAGGCCGATTCTTTACCACCTGAGCTACCTGGAAAGTGTGTGTGTGTGTGTGTGTGTGTGTGTGTGTGTGTACACAGATATATCTGACTCACTTTGCCATACAGGGCTTCCCGCTTCAATCCTTGGGTCAGGAAGGTTGCTGGATAAAGGGAATGGCAACCCACTCCAGTATTCTTGCCTGGGAAATCCAATGGACAGAGGAGCCTGACAGGCTGCAGTCTGTGGGGTCGCAGAGAGTTAGACAGGACTCACGCAACTTAGCACAGCATGCGCAGCTTACTGTAGATTTGAAACTGACATAATAGAGAAAAATCACACATACTTCAACAAAACAAAATTTTAGAATCAGAATCGAGAATGGGTCTGTTCAGGGTACAATGGCAACTCTCAAAGACATCCACACCCTTACCCCTGGAAACTGTAGAAGGCTGACCTTGCCTGGTGGAAGAGACTTTGCAGGCATGCTGAAGGACCACGAGGTGCTGACACGATGCTGGAGTATCCCGGTGGGTCTGCTGTCATCAGGAGCACCTTTCTGAGAGGGAAAGAGAAAAGTCAGGGTCTATGAGGTGACGCTGATGGCAGGGTCAGCTCCAGGCTGGGCCAGGAGCCCAGTGTTATAGGCACCTCCAGATGACCTGGTGGCTCAGAAGGTAAAGAGTCTGCCTGCACTGCAGGAGACCCGGGTTCGATCCCTGGGTCGGGAAGATCCCCTGAAGGAGGGAACGGCAACCCACTCCAGTATTCTTGCCTGGAGAATCCCATGGACAGAGGAGCCCAGTAGGTTACAGTCCATGGGTTACAAATGTCAGACACAACTGAGCGACTAACACTTTCACGAACCAGACACTTAACAAAGAGAGAATACGGATTCTCCCATAAAATCCCCAAGAAGAACGCACCTACATGGACTCCCTAGATGTAAGCCCAGCGAAACCCCATGTTGGACATCTGACCTTCAAGCATGACAAGATGATAAACCAGTGCTGTTTCAAGGCACTATGTTTGTGACGACTTCTTTTCTGCTTCTTCTTCTTGAATTGAGGTATAGTTGCTTTACAAGGTTGCGTTGATTGCTGCTGTACAGAGAAGTGAAAACAGCCATGTGTATACACATATCTGTAAAGATTTCATTTCTCCATCAAATCTGATGGAGAGCCCTATGGGTCTGAGTATTCTCGGTTGTAGTTTTTTTTTTTCTCTCCCCCATTCATCTCTTCATATTTTTAATTATATACTTTACATTGGAGGATAACAGTTTTACAAAGCTGTATTGATTTCTGTGACGGACCATGCAGAAGCATGGCCGAGAGGAGCTACCCCTTTCTAAAGGTCAGGGGCGGCAGCCGGGAGGAGATACCCAATGCCGGAGGTCAGGGGTGGCGGCCAAGTGCCAGGCTGCGACTGCGCAGGAGCAGCCGAGAGGGGCTACCCCACATCCGAGGCCAGGAGTGGCAGCCAAGAGGAGCAACCCATGCCAGAGGTCAGGGGCGGCGGCCGAGATGAACTAACCCACGCCCGAGGAGGTGACGGAATTCCAGTTGAGCTATTTCAAATCCTTATAGATAATGCTGTTAAAGGGCTACACTCAATATGCCAGCAAATTTGGAAAACTCAGCAGTGGCCACAGACTGGAAAAGGTCAGTTTTCATTCCAATCCCAAAGAAAGGTAATGTCAAAGAATGCTCAAACTACCACACAATTGCACTCATCTCACACACTAGTAAAGTAATGCTCAAAATTCTCCAAGCCAGGCTTCAGCAGTACATGAACCGTGAACTTCCAGATGTTCAAGCTGATTTTAGAAAAAGCAGAGGAACCAGAAATCAAATTGCCAGCATCCACTGGATCGTGGAAAAAGCAAGAGAGTTCCAGAAAAACACCTATTTCTGCTTTATTGACTATGCCAAAGCCTTTGACTGTGTGGATCACAACAAACTGTGGAAAATTCTGAAAGAGATGGGAATACCAGACCACCTGAGCTGCCTCTTGAGAAACCTATATGCAAGTCAAAAAGAAGCAACAGTTAGAACTGGACATGGAACAACAGACTGGTTCCAAATAGGAAAAGGACTACGTCAAGGCTGTATATTGTCACCCTGATTATTTAACTTCTATGTAGAGTACATCATGAGAAACGCTGGGCTGGAGGAAGCACAAGCTGGAATCAAGATTGCTGGGAGAAATATCAAGAACCTCAGATATGCAGATGACACCACCCTTATGGCAGAAAGTGAAGAGGAATTAAAAAGTCTATTGATGAAAGTGAAAGTGGAGAGTCAAAAAGTTGGCTTAAAGCTCAACATTCAGAAAATGAAGATCATGGCATCTGGTCCCATCATTCATGGGAAATAGATGGGGAAACAGTGAAAACAGTGTCAGACTTTATTTTTGGGGGGCTCCAAAATCACTGTAGATGGTGATTGCAGCCATAAAATTAAAAGACGCTTACTCCTTGGAAGAAAAGTTATGACCAACCTAGACAGCATATTGAAAAGCAGAGACATTACTTTGTCAACAAAGGTCCATCTCGTCAAGGCTATGGTTTCTCCAGTGGTCATGTATGGATATGAGAGTTGGACTGTGAAGAAAGCTGAGTGCCGAAGGATTGATGCTTTTGAACTGTGGTGTTGGAGAAAACTCTTGAGAGTCCCTTGAATTGCAAGGAGATCCAACCAGTCCATCCTAAAGGAGATTAGTCCTGGGTGTTCTTTGGAAGGACTGATGGTAAAGCTGAAGCTCCAGTACTTTGGCCACCTCATGCGAAGAGTTGTCTCATTGGAAAAGACCCTGATGCTGGGAGGAATTGGGGGCAGGAGAAGAGGACAACAGAGGATAAGATGGCTGGATGGCATCACCAACTTGATGGACATGAGTTTGGGTGAACTCCGGGAGTTGGTGATGGACAGGGAGGCCTGGCGTGCTGTGATTCATGGGGTCGCAAAGAGTCGGACAGGACTGAGCGACTGAACTGACTGAACTGATTGGTTTCTGCAGTACAAGGAAGTGGATTAGCGATAAGTATACAGATATCCCCCACTCCAGTATTGTGGCCTGCAGAATCCCAAGGAGAAGAGCCTGGTGGGCTACAGTCCATGGGATCACAGGGTCAGGACGACTGAGCGACTAATACCTATTCACTGAGAAGCATCCTCTGGGTGTGCAGAGATGCATGTGGGTGGTGCATTCCTGTATCCCTGGTCAGCTGCGTGTGCATGCCCCGTTATTTTAACCCAAGCTGTGTAATCACAGCTTAACAACCCAAGCTCTGTCTAACCCTTTCTCCTAATGCCTTTGCGCACCCCAAGGTAATTCAGACCCACCCAACCCCTTGCCTCCCCGGAGCCACCTTCCTGACCGTGATTACAGGCTTTGATGAAGATAAAGCATGTCTGGGTCTTTCTATCGAACAAGATATCATTAGCCTGGCCACAAAGGTACCGCTCTCCCCAGAGCCAAAGGTCAGTGGACCTTGGGAGTGATGGATCTCTTTTCGCCTGGCTGCAGGCGCTCGCTCTGCAAATATTAAATAGCTTCTCAGAGCCCCGAGATGGTTTCTAATCACAGGCAGGCTGTCTCCAGAGAACAACGTGCAAGGCAGAAAGAGCACAGAGGGAGATTTTGTGCAGGGCAAAATAATATACAGCGGGGAAAGTGCCAGTCAGACATTACCTAGCTCCACAAAATATCAGCGCAGTTCACTCGCTCAGTCGTGTCTGACTCTTTGCGACCCCATGGAGTGCAGCACACCAGGCCTCCCTGTCCATCACCACCTCCCAGAGCTGGCTCACACTCATGTCCATCCAGTCGGTGATGCCATGCAACCATCTCATCGTCTGTCGTCCCCTTTGCCTCCTGCCTTCAGTCTTTCTATTTCCTAATTAACAATGATGAAAATGGTTGTTATTTACAAGGTCATCTCATATCTCCCTTCACAAATGTCTGTTCGTGGAAAGGAAGTAACACTCAAGTTTAACAGCTTAGCAGTGGGTCGTGGTTTAACATGACATGACCCCACGTGCAGTAAGCAACATCTTTCTCTTTTCCTTAAAACAATAAGCCAGCATTTCCCCGGTGGTCCAGTGGTTAAGACTGTCCTCTTCCACTGCAGGGGGCATGATATTTATTCTCTAACTGAGGAAGTTTCCCATACTGAGAGGGGCCGCAAAAAAATAAATAAATAAAAGGGAAAACCATATACAGATAATGCAATCTTTAAAATATGAAGACTATATAATAAAGCATAGATATAAAATAATGTATCTTTTCAGTGACTTTTTTTTTTAAGAAGGGTATTGGGAAGAGAAAATCTGATTTTTGTTATGGACGTGGTGTGAGGTGATTGCATGACTCTGGGCATTTAGCTGCTCCTAAAAATATCTTCTCAACTCTAAAATTCTAATATCCTCACTTATAAAACAATAGGTTTGAAATGAATGCCGAAAAGTTCTGTGACTTACGGAGACTTCAATGGGACCTGGAAACTGCACTAAGAAATATAAATATATTAGATATAGGTGTGCGTATAATGCCATTTTGTATACTGGCCCTTCCCTAGTGGCTCAGATGGTAAAGAACCCACCTGCAGTGCATGAGACCCAGGTTCAATCTCTGGGTCGGGAAGATCCTCTGGAGGCAGGCATGGCAACCCACTCCAGTATTCTTGCCTGGAGAATCCCATGGACAGAGGAGCCTGGTGGGCTGCAGTCCATGAGGTCCCAACGAGTCAGACAGGGACTGAGGAACTAACGCTTTCAGTTTCACAGTTCAGAGGCGAAACTCTGCTGACACAAGAGAGGAACAGGGGTCCAAGTGTGCACGCTGGATTCCTGCATAGGACAATGGGCGTGTATGCGTGTGTGTGACGGGGTTCATTTTCTGATACTATGGATAGATTCCTGGGTGTCCCACTGACCTTTCCATAAACCTGCTATTCTCACATTCCTCTGCACAGACCTTTTACATATGTTTTTGATGGTATTTCTAGAAGGAAGACACAGAAATCTATGACGTCTTCCTTCAGTTAACCTCCTACGTAAGTGATTTCCCCTCCTTTCCTTTCGGTACTATGATAGCAATCTCCTCTCAGTACACGTCATGAAAGCATGTCACAACCAACTCACTTCCTTGAAGGTCTATTCCATAATCCATGCTACTGAAGCTTAGTAACTCCTTTTTAGACGTGTTTGTTTGTTTGTTTGTTTGTTTTAATGTGGACCATTTTAAAGTTTTTATTGAATTTTTTTACAATGTTGTTTTTGTTTCTTTTTTTTTTTTTTTTTTGGTCGTGAGATATGCAGGATCTGATTCTATGCTGCTGAACGAGATGGTGGGATGGCATCCCTGACTTGATGGGCATGAGTTTGAGCAAGCTCCGGGAGCTGGTGATGGACAGGGAAGCCTGGCGTGCTGCAGTCCACGGGGTTGCAGAGTCGGACACGACTGAGCGACTGAACTGAACTGAACTGATATCTTTGGGGGGACAGTGAAGGCCACACCAGGAAACGGTGATGTGGTCACAGACAATGAGATGGTTGGATGGCATCACCAACTCAACGGACATGAGTTTGAGCAAACTCCGGGAGATGGTGATGGACAGGGAAGCCTGGTGTGCTGCAGTCCATGGGGTCACAAGGAGTTGGACATGACTAGGTGACTGAATAACATTGTGGGGTCTTAGCTTCCTGACCAAAGATGGAAATGTGCACCCCATCCCACCCCCATGCTACATTGGAAGGTGACGTCAACCACTGGACGATCAGGAGAGTCCCCAAGGCTTGTTTCCTAGTAACCAAGATACATCACTCAAGTCGGATTGAAGAAAGCCACTGCATCTTCCTTTCTGGGGACTATTTGCCTCTGCATGCACGTGATCCATCCTTCTAAACCGATTCGGTGTAACGTGTTTTTATCACAGTAACGAATATATGGTTCCCCAAGCCAGAGGCACACGGCCCTCACTGTCTGCCTCTCAACCGAGCCTCTGACATGTGAAGTGAAAATGTTATATAAACAGCAACCTTTCACCAATGGCTTAGATCATCCCTTCTGATGGATGCCACACTCCCACCTCGAAGTCCCGCTTCTTCTGTTTACACTGACAATCAAATCACCCATAATGCACTTCTGAATATGGCCAAAAGCACCCTTCCAGGCTTGCCAGGAGAAAATTATGAATAATTTTACACAAAGTAAGGGCTTCTTCACAGGCAGCTCGGTGGTAAAAAATAAAATCTGCCTGCTGTTGCAGGAGATGTGGGTTCAATTCTTGGGGATGGGGAGATCCCCTGGAGAAGGGAAGGGCAGCCCACTCCAGGATTCTTGCCTGGAGAATCCCAGAGACAGAGGAGCCTGGTGGGCTACGGTCCATGGGGTCCAGATAATCAGGTATGACTGAGCAACTGAGCCTGTGTGCACATGAAGCCAGCCTACCACGTGTTCAATTTTGAACCAGGATTTTGTTTGAAAATGTAGTCCTTTGGGATCGTGCTTTTCTTTTCCCCTGATGGGAGGAAGGGACTGTTGTTGCTGCTGGTAGGGAACCAATCCATGAAAAGGTGACGAGGCAAAAAATGGTATCAGTTCAAAAAATGCCTCCCACTGCCATCTATGAGTATTATATTTGCTCCAGAGGCGTCTTCCTGCTCAGCCTTTTCACCTGTGAACGTTTCTTGCTCCTCAAGAGGATTAGGCAGATCATTCAGTGCCTGCAACCCTAGCATAGCCCTGGGGAAATGGCTCACGTCACTGTGTGCAGAGTCGGGAGGGACCACGTGTGGAATATATACGTGCTTTCCTACACAAAGAAGGTGACATCCTGGAAAGAGCATGGACTTATGAGGCTATGAGTCTCAGCAAGCTCCGGGAGTTGGTGATGGACAGGGAGGCCTGGCGTGCTGCCGTCCATGGGGTCGCAAAGAGTCGGACACGACTGAGCGACTGCACTGAACTGATAAGAAGGCTGATGACCCCCCAATGCAATCCGTTTCCTGGCTTAAAAAAAAAAAAAAAGATACAGGACTTCCCTGGTGGGTCAGTGGTTAAGATACTTGCAGTGCACAGGTGTGGGTTCAATCCCCAGTCAGGGAACTAAGATCCTACATGTCATGCAGCATGAACAAAAAGTTTAAAAAAATTTCTTTTTCTTTAGAAGATGCTGAATAATATTTACTTCCTGTGTCTACCTTTTGCATAATCATATCTATGGTAATATCAATAATATAATTATATCAATGGCAATAAATACCTACCATATGCATGGATTTTTCTTCAATTTTTTTAAACGAAGTATATCTGACTTACAATGCTGTGTTCAGTTCAGTTCAGTTGCTCAGTCGTGTCCGACTCTTTGCGACCCCATGGACTGCAGCACACCAGGGCTCCCCGTCCATCACCAACTCCCAGAGTGTACTCAAACTCATGTCCATTGAGTCGGTGATGCCATCCAACCATCTCATCCTCTGTTGTGTTAGCAACTGCTATAACAGCAAAGTGCTTCAGTCTTATATATCGGGCTTCCCTGGTGGCTCAGATGGTAAAGAATCCGCCTGCAATTCGGGAGACCTGGGTTCGATCCCTGCATCAGGAAGATCTTCTGCAGAAGGGAAATGGCAACGCACTCTGGTATTCTTGGCTGGAGAATTCCAGGGACAGAGGAGCCTGGTAGGCTACAGTCCATGGGGTTGCAAAGAGTCAGAAACAACTGAGGCACTAAGTGCCCACACACAAATATATATATATATATATATATATATACACATATATATATATGTATGCATAAAACTGACTCAGTTTATAAATATATTTATATATATTATATATGTAATTCTATATATATTCTGTATATGTGTTATTTATATATACTAATATACAACTTATACATATATTATTTATATAATTATTCTTTTCCGGCTTGTTTTCCACTATAATTATAAAATACTGAATACCGTTCCCTGTGCTATATAGTAGCACCTTGTTTATCTACTTTACATACAGTGGTGTGTATATGATAATCCTCAACTTCTAATTTTATCCTGCCCTATCTTTCCCCTTTGGTAGCCATAAGTTTATTTTCTCCGTGAGTCTGTTTCAGTTTTATAAATAAATTCATTTGTATCACTTTTTAGATCCCACACAGAAACAGTGTCAGACTTAATTTTGGGGGGTTCCAAAACAGTGGTGGCTGCAGCCATGAGATTAAAAGATGCTTACTCCTTGGAAGGAAAGTTATGACCAACCTAGATAGCATATTGAAAAGCAGAGACATTACCTTGCCAACAAAGGTCCGTCTACTCAAGGCTATGGTTTTCCCAGTGGTCATGTATGGATGTGAGAGTTGGACTGTGAAGAAGGCTGAGCGCCGAAGAATTGATGCTTTTGAACTGTGGTGTTGGAGAAGACTCTTGAGAGTCCCTTGGACTGCAAGGAGATCCAACCAGTCCATCCTAAAGGAGATTAGTCCTGGGTGTTCTTTGGAAGGAATGATGCTAATGCTGAAACTCCAAGTTTGGCCACCTGATGTGAAGAGTTGACTCATTGGAAAAGAACCTGATGCTGGGAGGGATTGGGGGCAGGAGAAGGGGACGACAGAGGCTGAGATGGCTGGATGGCATCGCTGACTGGATGGATGTGAGTCTGCGTGAACTCCGGGAGATGGTGATGGACAGGGAGGCCTGGCGTGCTGCGATTCATGGGGTCGCAAAGAGTTGGACATGACTGAGCGACTGAACTTTACTGAGCAGAGATCCTGTACGATATCTCTCCTTCTCTGTCTGACTGGCTTCCCTCGCTACGATCACCTCTAGGGCCATCCACGTTGCTGCAAACGGCATTATTTCATTCTTTCTTTATGGCTGAGTAACATTCCAGCGTGTGTACGTAACACATCTTCTTTATCCATTTTTCTGTCGATAGACACTGAAGTTGTTTACATGTCCTGGGTACAGTAAATAGTGCTGCTATGAACATTGGGAAGTATGTATCTTCTTGAATCAGAGTCAAATACGCAAACCTGTGTTGTTAACGTAACTATGTAGCAATTTAAGAGTGAAAGGGATGGGGTATCAAAACCCATGTTTTCATCTCAACGCTTCTGTTGATTACCCTCAATACTTCGGACAGTTTTGGACAATTTGAAGTTCCTGTGGCTCAGTTTCCTCAGATATTAAAAGGGAAGGACGACAGGACTTGTCTTAGGATGTTACAAATGGCATAACACATATTGAAATGCTTTGACTGTATTTTAAACACACGAAACTTGTTTATGGGTTTCCCTAGTGGCTCAGATGGTAAAGAATCTGCCTCTACAGCAGGAGACCCAGGTTCGATCCATGAGTCAGGAATATCCAAAGCGACTTAACACATATCTTGTAATTATTTTTAAAGAGGAAATCCTGAGAGAGAGAGTGTCCATCATTTGCCACTTTTCTCAGGCACAAAAACCAAAAAACGGCTACCTGGAAAGAGAGTAAATTCCCGCCATTGAGTCTCAGAGGATTCCCTGAGATCTTTAAAGGCAGATAAGAAAGACAATATTGAACTCAGTGGACTCATATTTGTTACGACTGGTTGTTCTTGCGGGATGCAATTTGAGTCCCTATTATGATCAAATAATAGAAACCCTTTTTATTATTAAATTTTTACTGCAGATATAATCCTCCCAAAGGAGAAAAAAAAATACCACCACAGAAGAAAGTATTATCATTTAGATACAAAATAAAATACTAATATACATGATTTGGCAATAAGCTCACAGCAGCTGTTATGTATTAAAATAAAAAGCAAAAAAAAAATCACTGTTTCCAAATAATGATTATTTGCAAAGTACAGTTTTGTGTGTTTTGCTTTTTTTTTTTCTTTTAAAGTAACTGTCCTTTTGAGAGAATGATTAAATTTAATGATGTTCAATATTTTGTAATGCTTCAACAAGCGAATTTAAGATTTTTCCTAAAGGGCATCTCTTGGGCTAAATTGTTTATCTATAATTTGTCCTCAAAATGATCCAACAAAGGAAAAATATGTTGTGTTGAATTTCCTAGTTAAATGATTCCTGAATTTCTTGGGGCAATGGCATCATACTGAGTTTTCATTCTGGAATTCAGATGTGTGCAGACACACAGGTAGGCATGCAAGACACTGGCCACCAAGTTAATTTTTAAATCATGTCTGAGTTTCATTTTAGACACCCTTTCACCATAGCTTTAAGTGTCTCTCTCTCTCTGTTTCTTTGGCTGAGATGGGTATTAGTTTTGGCACACGAGTTCTTACCTTGTGGCGAGCAGACTCTCTCCGGTTGTGGCAAGTAGGCCATAGTTACCTCATAGCATGTGGGATCTGAGTTCCCCGACCAGGAGTCAAACCCATGTCCCCTGCATCAGAAGGCAGATTCTCAACCACGGGGCCACCAGGGAAGACAACGAAGTCTCTTCAGTGCTCCCCTTTCTCTCCCCTTCACTTTGAGCCATCGCGGCAATTAAAAGAGCAATCATTCGGCAAAAGGCAAAGAGACAAGGCGTTGAAATGTGAACCTGTGTACTCAACATTAGTTATTTCCATGGTGACAGGATAATGCTATTTTTTTCTTCATGTTCTCTACATTTCAAAAGTGTTCCGCTTTTGATTTACCTTTTAAAATAAAAGATCTATTTTTTCCCCCCTTTACACGCTGTCTTCATCGGGCAGTTACAAGATTTTTGTCATATTACCATCACTCAGCACTAATGCACTCTTCCCCTTGAATTCTTTATAAAATATTAAGTTACACTTCCACAAAAAATTCAAGGACTGTTTTGAGCTAATGATGGAATGTTCTGTATCGATTAATAACTGCTTTCTTATACATGTATCTATATCCTTAATACTGTATATAATATTATATGCTGTTGTACAGTGTTATACACTATAGTATGTACACTATAGTATAATAACCTATAATACTGTATATAATAATGCATTTACAACCTGTGCATTTTTTACCTAAAGACTTTTCTGTCACTAATTTGATTATCTTTTTTAATGTTCAGTTCAGTTCAGTTGCTCAGTCATGTCCGACTCTTTGCGCCCCATGAATGTTAGTGGCATTTTATTTTGTTTTAATTTATAGCGGAGTATAGTTAATTAACAATGTTACATTAGCTGCAGGCATACCACAAAGTGATTCAGTTATACATATACATGTATCTATATCTACTGTCTTTCAAAATATTTCCCCATGTAAGTGAAAGTGAAGTTGCTCAGTCATGTCCAACTCTCTGCGACCCGATGGACTGTAGCCTACCAGGTTCCACCATCCATGGGATTTTCCAGGCGAGAATACTGGAGTGAGTTGCCATTTCCTTCTCCAAGAGATCTTCCCTCCCCAGGGTCTCCTGGGGAGGCAGATGCTTTACCATCTGAACCACCCACGTAGGTTACTACATAATATTGACCAGAGTTCCCCGTGTTATACAGTAGGTCCTGCTGGTGGTCCACGTGTATATCTGAATCCCAAGTGGACATCAAAGGGAATCAGCCACACGGATACATGTATCTATTCTTTTTTCAGATTCTTTTCCCATGGAGGTTATTACATAATACTGACCACAGAACCCTGTGCTATACAGCAGGTCCTCGATATTCATTGTATCTTGCAAAATACCCTCTTCTATTCCTTTCTCTACGTGCTTGGGAATATCTAACGCAGAATACAAGCCATCTTGCCAGGAAATTACAAGTATTAATTAAACAGAAAATGTCTCTATCACATACACCCTTTAGTCAGGATATACTCTTTTGCAAGACAGCACAAAGACTTTATGCTGAGAAGGTATACAGTAAGAAAGCAAGAGAGATGTCAGTAACATTTACAAAAAAAGAGAGAACCTTGTGCCAACATGCCTGGGAAGAATCCAGAATATGAATCCAAACAATTAGCTTTTTTGGTGGGGGGTGGAAAACTAGCAAGAAAATCTATACAAGATTTGGCTCACAACAAAACCCGGCTTCATTCTATAACTTAGAAAAATGATTGCCATATTTTTCTACAAGGACATAGATAATCAGGGTTACTGGCCCTGGGGGCCAGTGGTCAGTTCTGAATTGATATAATAAAAGCAGATGTTGGCTACTTCCCATGTGGCACAGTGGTAAAGAATATATCTGTAAATGCAGGCTGTATGGGTTCTATCCCTGGATCAGGAAGATCCCCTGGAGGAGGAAATGGCAACCCACTCCAGTATGCTTGCCTGGAGAATCCCAGGGACAGAGGAGCCTGGCGGGCTACAGTCTATGGGGTCACAGAGAGTTGGATGCAGCTGAGTGACTAACACATAGTACATAGATATTGGCCGCATTCGAAAGACAGAGGTTATGTGGGTTTCACCAAAACTTTACAAAAACAGGTCCCAGAGCTTGTAGCTGGGGTGTGTAGCTGGTCAACCTCTGCAATAGATGCCACCTAAGAAGGGAGAGGGGCTTCCCTGGTGGCCCAGAGGGTAAAGCATCTGCCTGCATTGCAGGAGACCTGGGTTCGATCCCTGGGTCAGGAAGATACCCTGGAGAAGGAAATAGCAACCCACTCCAGTACTCTTGCCTGGAAAATCCCATGGACAGAGGACCTTGTAGGCTACAGTCCATGGGATCACAAAGAGTCAGAGAGAGCCCCTTACACTGCAAAGAATGAAACCAGTCCATCCTAAAGGAAATCAGTCCTGAATATTCACTGGAAGGACCGATGCTGAAGCTGAAGCTCCAATCCTTTGGCCACCTGATGTGAAGAGCTGACTCATTGGAAAACACCCTGATGCTGGGAAAGATGGAGGGCAGGAGGAGAAGGGGTCGACAGAGGATGAGATGGTTGGATGGCATCACCGAATCAATGGACATGAGTTAGAGTAAATTCCGGGAGATGGTGAAGGGCAGGGAAGCCTTGGCGTGCTGCAGTCACTGGGGTTCAAACAGTTGGACATGCCTTGGTGACGGAACAACATCAGATCCGGAGGACCCTGAACCATGGGTGTGAACTGATGATGAAAGCCACGGCTGAAGCTGTAGCATGTTTGACAACTGACCCTAGATAAGCATCGCTGACCTCCTGGGCAAGTGTCCAAGATTACCACAAGTAAAGAGGTTGAATGGCAAAGACTGAAATCCAGGTGCAGTGTGATAAATCCATTGGTATGCCTTGGAATGGGAGAAGGCAATGGCACCCCACTCTAGTACTCTTGCCCGGAAAATCCCATGGGCCGAGGAACCTGGTAGGCTACAGTCCATGGGGTCTCAAAGAGTTGGACACGACTGAGTGACTTCACTTTCACTTTTCACTGTCATGCATTGGAGAAGGAAATGGCAACCCAGTCCAATGTTCTTGCCTGGACAATCCCAGGGACAGAGGAGCCTGGTGGGCTACTGTCTATGGGGTCAAACAACAACTGAAGTGACTTAGCAGCAGCAGCATGCCTTGGAATATGTTCACTGGACAGATCCAGAAACATTTAACCCTTTTATTTTTTTCAACTGTGTTGAGCAGTTTCAATTCTTATTGAAGTTGCAATTCTTATCTCATATAAAGAGCATGCTTTAAATATTGCTATCCAATTATTTGACTCTGTGTGTGTATGTGTTAAGCCACTTCAGTTTGTCCAACTCTGTGCGACCTCACGGACTGCAGCCAGCCAGGCTCCTCTGTCCATGGAATTCTCCAGGCAAGAATACTGGAGTGGATTGCCATGCCCTCCTCCAGGGGATCTTCCTGACTCAGCGACGGAACCTGAATGTCTTGAGTCTCCTGCATTGGCAGGCGGGTTCTTTAGCACTAGCATCACCTGGGAAGCTCAGAAGTGGCTATACTTCCCAATTATCCAGGTCGCCCCTGTGTAATCCAGCCCCAGGGTGGATTTTCTGGAAGACAGCCTGTAACTAAGCAAGTGGGATGAAAGAAATCATAGAAACAGGTCAGGTTTTAAAAATTAAATTTTATTCTATGGGTTCAGAGAAGCTAAACCAGCACAAAATTAAATCCTAGGCCAAAAAAAAAAAAATGGAAAATGAACTTTTAGCCCCAGGGGAAATATCAGAAAATGATTAATGTGATGAAGAAAACCCACAGCTCAGATAGAGAGAGTGGGGCAAGAAAAAAGGAATGGAAATCACTAATCAAAAATGTATGACCTGGTGTTCAATAATGAGTAAACTGTAAACAGAAAAGCACTGTCACGCGGGTATGTTGTGGTTAAAAATAAAAAGAGAGAGACAGGTATTGAAGAGTAAGAGGAAATAGATAACATGAAAGAGGTGATTGTATTTGTCAAGCTAGGTGATATTCTGGCTACTTAGGAGAGACACGGAGAAGCTTCCTGTATCACTGAGCCTCTGTGAGACGGTTCTATGACTTGCGGTTAAAGTTGGTCTGGCTTCCCAGGTGGCTCAGGGGTAAAGAGTCCACCTCCCCATGCAGGAGATGTGATTTCAGTGCCTGGGCCATGAAGATCCCCTGGAGAAGGAAACGGCTACGCACCCCCAGTATTCTTGCCCGGAGAATCCCATGGACAGAGGAGCCCGGCGGGCTACAGTCCATGAGGTCGTAAAGAGCGGGACATGCCTGAGCATGCAATCTCTTGCACCAGTAGTCTACTGGCCTCAGCAAAGAACAAATACATCCCTTTTCCTTTTAGACAGTGAAAGTGAAATTCAGTCGTGTCCGACTCTTTGCGACCCCATGGACTATACAGTCCATGGAATTCTCCAGGCCAGAATAATGGAGTGGGTAGCCTTTCCCTTCTCCAGGAGATCTTCCTAACCCAGGGACTGAACACAGATCTCCCACATTGCAGGTGGATTCTTTACCAGCTGAGCCACAAGGGAAGTCCTCCTTTTAGACAGATGGCAAATAAACGGAAACAGTGGCAGGTTTTGCTTTCTTTGTCTCTAAAATCACCATGGATGGTGACTGCAGCCATGAAATGAAAGCATGCTTGCTTCTAGGAAGGAAAGTTATGGCAAATCTGGACAGTATATTAAAAAAGTAGAGCCATGACTTTGCTAACAAAGTTCTGTACGGGCAAAGCTGTGGTTTTTCCAGTGGTCAGGTATGGATGTGAGAGCTGGACTGTAAAGAAACCTGAGCAGTGAAGAACTGATGCTTTTGAACTGTAGTGTTGGAGAAGACTCTTGAGAGTCCCTTGGACTTCAAGGAGATCCAACCAGTCCATCCTAAAGGAGACCAGTCCTGGGTGTTCACTGGAAGGACTGATGCTGAAGCTGAAGCTCCACTACTCTGGCCATCTGATGTGAAGATCCATTTCACTGGAAAAGATCCTGATGCTGGGAAGATTGAGGGCAGGAGGAGAAGGGGTTGACAGAGGATGAGATGGGTTGGAAGCTGAAGCTCCACTACTCTGGCCATCTGATGTGAAGATCCATTTCACTGGAAAAGATCCTGATGCTGGGAAGATTGAGGGCAGGAGGAGAAGGGGTTGACAGAGGATGAGATGGGTTGGATGGCATCACCGACTCAATGGACACGGCTTTGGGTGGACTCGGGGAGGTGGTGAAGGACACGGAAGCCTGGTGTACTGCAGTTGATAGGGGTTGCAAAGAGTCAGACACAACTGAGGGATTGAACAACAACCATTAGAATTGCCTTGATACCCCACCTGAGAGATGTCCAGGTATCTTAGAATCTGATATCCAGAAGAAGATTTGGTGAGAGTAACAGAAATCCAACCAGGTCTGCCCATGGGGTTGCAAAGAGTCAGACATGAGTGAGCAACTAACATTTCACTTCATTGCTAGCTTTGACCAAAGATAGCTAAGACGTTCCAGTGTCTTGACACTCCTGGTGACCTTGTCGAATGTTTTGTATTCTTTTGATAGCCAGGTGGGAAACATTTGGGAAAACGCTTCTAGTCTTTAGGGTTAATCCTTCAAACAGCCCACGGTGGATTAGAAAGCCTTCTGAACTATGGAATGTGATCACACTGGGAACAGTTTTGCACAGAACACTCACATTTCCTATTAGCTATTTGTACATTGCTACTGTGGTGTTGGAGAAGACTCTTGAGAGTCCCTTGGACTGCAAGGAGATCCAACCAGTCCATTCTGAAGGAGATCAACCCTGGGATTTCTTTGGAAGGACTGATGCTGAAGCTGAAACTCCAGTACTTCGGCCACCTCAGGCGAAGAGTTGACTCGTTGGAAAAGACTCTGATGCTGGGAGGGATTGGGGGCAGGAGGAGAAGGGGATGACCGAGGATGAGATGGCTGGATGGCATCACGGACTCAATGGACGTGAGTTTGAGTGAACTCCGGGAGTTGGTGATGGACAGGGAGGCCTGGTGTGCTGTGATTCATGGGGTCACAAAGAGTCAGACACGACTGAGTGACTGAACTGAACTCTTTCTTTGAGTGTCCAAAGAGATGTATTTTATATCGTCTGTATTCATCTACTTTGCTTCTACCCTTCTGTTTGACAGTTGGACTATTTTTTGCCTCTGTCCTCCATTCTCCGTGAATCCCTTCACATTCTATTTTTTTTTAACTGTTCTCTTCCAATTTTCAGATTCTTTCTTAGACACTTGCAAGCTATGTTTAATTCTGATTATCAAAGTATATATTAGAAAAAAACATGATCTGTAACGTTTCTTCCCAAGACACCTGTTTGGCTCCCTTTCAGATTTATTAATACCATCCACGGGATCACAAAGAGTTGGACACGGCCAAGCGACTCAACAACAACAATATCATCTCAGTTTAATTCTGCCTTCTTCTGTGTTAGTTCTTTTTTTTCTTTTTTTTTGACGAGCCTATATTTTTAGCAATTAATCACTGTAATTACCATGGTGATTATCACCTTGTATTACAGAATAAGGGTACGTGATTACACCAGTAAAGATCTTTCGAGCAGCTCAGTCAGGTCTGACTTTGCACCTCAAGCATAAAACCTAATGGAAAGTTCTGTGTGCAAACTTTTAATTTCCGTGTTTGAAGCCTTGAGTCAGGCTATTATCACAGACTAGAATCTCTTGGCTTCATTTTTTTTTTATTGAAACGTTCACTTGCTTGTCATCTCCAGATGAAATACCCAACACCCTGAAGGTTAAAGCGTCTGCCTCCAATGCGGGAGACCTGGGTTTGATCCCTGGGTCAGGAAGATCCCGTGGGGAAGGAAATGGCAACCCACTCCAGTATTCTTGCCTGGAGAATCCCATGGACAGAGGAGCCTGGTAGGCCACAGTCCACAGGGTCACAAAGAGTCGGACACGACCGAGCGACTTCACCTTCATCTTCACCAAGGTTTAATTCATCGCTTCCTTTTTCCGTTAGTGTATCTAGTATGACTATTTCTTTTTCTACTCTTTGGCCACACTGAACGACGTCTCGGGAACTTGGTTCCCCCAGCCAGGCATCGAACCCGTGTCCCCTGCTGCGGAAGCACAGAGTCTTAACCACTGGACTCCCAGGGAAGCCCCTAAGAGGTCTATTTCTATAATTGGTTTGCACTTATCGTTTATATATGACAGCCTCTCTGTGCATGGGTCAAACAGAAGAAGAAAGGACACATGGCCATTCGCCACTTGTCTGCTAAACACAAAACTTTCCACATGGCAGACTCAAGTTTTAGAAGACTTGAATCTTAAGTCAAATACATTCTTTTTGGAGATGTTTAGGTATAATCTGAACCTTGGAGGATTTCAATATTTTGAGTTGGAATAGGAAAGAACAACAACAACAACAAAAAAAACACTATCTTTCTCGAGAGACATCTAAATATTTTCTCAACTAAATACATAATTAAAACAGATTAAATTATATATGTTTTGAAATATTCACGCGGCAGAGACAAAGCTAGGACTTTGTCAAAAATTAAAGGAAGGAAGGGAGGAAAATCAATAATATAAAGAGATAGAAAATAATTATGTCATCAGATGAATTCATTTCAAGAAGCAATAACAACTCCAGTGGAATTTTTAACACTTTGCCGCCTCCTGGGTTTATCTGATGGGATTGCCAGCAATGTGGGTTCACAGCAAAGGTCCTTTTCCTTAGAAATTAGTATTGCCTTGTGCCAAAAAAAAAAAAAGGAAAATGTGCATGATGGCAACGAAAGCAAAAATAAACAGAAGGGACCTGATCCAGCGTTCAAGCTTTGGCACAGCAGAGGAAACCACAAACAAAGCGAAGAGACAGTCTACGAACTGGGATAAAATATTAGCAAATTATGTGACCGAGCAGGGATTGACTTCCAGAATACACAAACAGCTCACATAACTCAACAACAACAACAACAACAACAACAAAAATAGAGTAAGACCCGAACGGACGTTTCTCTAAGGAAGACATGCAGATGGCCAAGGGGCACATGCAAGATGCCCAACATCCCTAATTATGAGAGAAATGCAAATCAAAACCATAATGAGACATCACCCCACACCGGTCAGAACGGCCATCATCACAAAGTCCACAAATAACAAATGTTGGAGGGTGTCTGGGGAAGAGAACCCTCCTATAGTGCTGGGAGCAATGGTACAGCCAGTATGGAAAAACGCATGGTTTCTTTTTTTTAGAAAATCTGGGCTTCCCTCATGGGTCAGTTTAGTAAAGAATCTACCTGCAACATAGGAGACCCTGGTTCGACTCCTGGATCAGGAAGATCTGCTGGAGAAGGGACAGGCTACCCACTCCAGTATTCTTGGGCTTCCCTGGTGGCTCAGTTGGTAAAGAATCCACCTGCAAGGCGGGAGACTGGGGTTCGATCCCTGGGTTGGGAAGAGCCCCTGGAGAAGGGAAAGGCTACCCACTCCTGTATTCTGACCTGGAGAATTCCAGGTCTGTGGGGTCACAGAGTCAGACACGACTGAGCGACTTTCACATCACGAAAGACAGAGCTACAGTACCATCTGCTAATCCCACTCCTTAGTATCTACCTGGACAAAATCTTAATTCAGAAAGATATATGCAGCCCAGTGTTCACAGCAGCACTATTTGTAATAGCCAGGGCTTGGGAGAAACCGAAATGCCCAGTGACAGATGAATGGATGAAGATCTGTCCGTGGGGTTCTCCAGGCAAGAATACTGGAAAGGAAAGGGGTGATGCGCCCTCCTCCAGGAGCTCTTCCCCGACCTGGGCACGGAACCTGCGTCTCTTGAGTCTCCTGCACTGGCAGGCAAGTTCTTTACCACAAGCGCCACCTGAGAAACTATATCCCATGGACAGAGGAGCTTGGTGGGCTACGGTCCATGGAGTCGCAAGAGTTGGGCACGACTGAGCTACTAAACCAGCACCACACCCACTCACACACACGCACACACACACACACACACACACACACACACTACTAAGGCATAAACAAAGAACCAAAGAATGCCGTTTGCAGCAACATGGATGGACCCAGAGACGATCATACTAACTGAAGTAAGGCAGAGAAGGAGAAATATCATACGATATCACTCAGATGCGGAATCTGAAAAGTGAAAGTCACTCAGTCTTATCTAACTCTCTGCAACCCCATGGAATGCAGCCTGCCAGGCTCCTCTGTCCATGGGATTCTCCAGGCAAGAATGCTGGAGTGGGTAGCCATGCCTTCCTCCAGGGGAACCTTCCCGACCCAGGGATCGAACCCTGGTCTCCCGCACTGCAGGAGGATTCATTACCACCGGAGCCACCAGGGCAGCCCAAATATGGGTGGAACCTAAAATACGGTGCAAATTAACCTCTCGGTAAAGCAGAAACAGACTTACACAGAGAGCAGCCTTGTGGTTGCCAGGGAGAGAGGCAGGGACGGACTAGCAGTTTGGGATTAGCAGAAAGAAACTACTCTCTCTAGTGTGGATAAACAATGAGGTCCTACTATAGAGCATGGCAAACGATATTCAATAGCCTGTGATAGAGCATATCAGAAAAGAATTTCAATGAGAATACACACACACACACGTAACAATCATTTGCTGTACTGCAGAGATCGGTGCAAAATTGTTAATCAACTACACTTCCATTAAAACGTGAAAAAGTTAACCATATATCACTTAAATGTGGAATCTAAAAAAGTAATACGAATGAACATATCTACCAAACAGAAACAGACTCACGCAGAAAACAAAGTTAGCGTTACCAAATGGTAAGTGGGGAGGGGATAGGGCGGCAGCCCACCAGGCTCCCCCGTCCCTGGGATTCTCCAGGCAAGAACACTGGAGTGGGCTGCCATTGCCTTCTCCAATGCCTGAAAGTGCAAAGTGAAAGTGAAGTCGCTCAGTCGTGTCCGACTCTTAGCGACCCCATGGACTGCAGCCCACCAGGCTCCTCCATCCATGGGATTTTCCAGGCAAGAGTACTGGAGTGGGGTGCCATTGCCTTCTCCGTAACAGATACATACCACTGTGTATAAGATACATACCACTGTATATAAAACAGGTGAGATACATGTCACTGCATATAAACTAAGTGAGATATGTACCCACTGTATATATGAAATAGGTGGGATACGTGCCACTGTATTGCCACTGTATATAAAATAGATAAATAATAAGGATTGACCATAGAGCACAGGGAACTAGATTCAATATCCTGGGATAAGTCACAATGCAAACAAGAATACAAAGAAGAACATAGATACCCTTTAACAAGCACTGTGCTGTAGAGCAGAAATGTACACAGCACTGCAAATCTACTATGCTTCGACAAAATACTTCTTTTGAAAAACCCGAGTTTTTCCTATAACGTGGGCTTCCCTGGTGGCTCAGCTGATAAAGAATCTGCCTGCAATGTGGGAGACCTGGATTCGACCCTTGGGTTGGGAAGATCCCCTGGAGAAGGGAAAGGCTGCGCACTTCAGTATTCTGGCCTGGAGAATCCCACGGACTGTATATTCATGGGGTCGCAACGTGTCCAACAGGACCGAGCAACCTTCACTTTCTCCGTATAACACTCGACCTGCTCGAACCAAACTCTAATGCAAGACTTGCCTCATCCACTGCATTGCTCTTGATTGATGACGCGGAGAGAAGTAAAAAGACGTGAGATTATCGGATTCTGTCCATCTACCCTCCACGTCCTTTTCCTTCCTTTCTCATTTCAACTTCCGCGGCAATTCTTGGTTCCTGAGTCTCAATTCGTCACAGTGAGACAGGATTCATAGGTCACATATCGTTGGTGGTGATCCACCTTTTTAACAGCAGAAAAATATTTTCTTTTCTTCTTTAACTTTATTTATGTGTTTGGCTCCACTGGGTCTTACCTGTGGCGCAGGGGATCTATTTGTCCAACCAGAGGCAGACCCCAAGCCTCCTGCACTGTGTTAGTCTCTGGACCACCAGGGAACTCTCTACTTTCTTTCAAAATATACAAATATTACTTAAGAAATGTATGCAAAAAATAGCAGGGATCCCCCACTCCCACCAGGAAAGAAACAGAGTAACACTTCCAATATGAGCATCTTATCGTTGTTGATTCTGAATACATAAATATTTAAGTGTGTGCTTTGATATATAAATATGCTTTCATAAAAGCAGATAGATAAGACATCATGTGCTTTAGGTCTGAAATGTTAGCACGGTCAAACACACACACAAATTCTTATTGCTGACAGAAACTGAAAAATAAACAACATTGTGGATATACAGGCTCTTTTCCTTGCTCATATTTTCGAAAAACACCATCAAATCCATTGCCTTAGGAGGCAAAAGGGCTGTTGGACAAAAGGTTTCATTACTGCTCTCTGTCTGCGTAATTCCATACCCTGTGTCACTATCTATTTATGTACAGATTGTGGAATTTTCACTGGCTGGTCTTCCTACTTCAGTATGCAAATCTCCATGACAGAGTTCAAAAGAGGTCTTTCTTATACAAAAACGTGCCTTAGAGGTAGTGCTTTCTACCCCATTTGAAATATTCTTTTATTCGCTATAAAAGGGCCATGCATTTCAAGGGCAGAAAATGCCATTCAGATTTGTCAGGGAGAAAGAGTCCCTGCAGAAATGATTTCTCTGCTATGTATGTTCATTTCGGACATTTCAAGACAAAGGTCATTTAAATGTGTGTTTGTGGAATTTTTCAGTTCTCATGCCTGCCATTGGCAGATGAACAGAAAAACTGACTAGTCAGACTGAGGTCATTCTCTGCATAACCTAGGATCATTAAAAAATAATAATAATGATTGAAAGCTGACGAAGAGAATGCAGCTAAGGAAATCAACCCTGAATGTTCATTGGAAGGACTGATACTGAAGTTGAAACTCCAATCCTTTGGCCACCTGATGAGAAGAACTGACTCATTGGAAAAGACTCTGATGCTGGGAAAGATTGAAGGCAGGAGGAGAAGAGGACGACAGAGGATGAGATGGTTGGATGGCATCACTGACGTGATGGACACAAGTTTGAGCAAATTCCGGGAGACGGTGAAGGACAGGGAAGCCTGGCGTGCTGCAGTCCATGGGGTTGCACAGAGTCAAACATGGCTTGGCGACTGAACAACAAGAAGGTAGATTTATAATGGGACCCAGACTTCATTTTTAAGCCCCTGTCTAAGGGTGCAGATACCATCAAACGCTTTTGCGTCCTTTGAAGAATATAAATTGTTTCACTGCCGGCCATTCCCTGGGAATTGGTGACTCGCTGTCAGGGGTCAGAGATAAGTCGTGGGGGTGTGCAGCTGAGATGAGACGCATGTTCAGTGTTGATAAAAATCATAGGCCCTTCATACAAACAGCCTCCCAGGCTCTTTGGAATCAAACAACTGCAGTGTGTTACAATAGAAGTAATGATCCTGCCTGACCTTCCTTCCAAGATGCAGCCAGCTTTCCTGGGCCCTGGGGGAGCTTTAGCTTAATGCAGCCACTGGAAGCAGCAAAGGGTTTCAGGATTCCATGCTGGAATTCTGCCAAACGTGTGATGCTCAGATCAGGGAAAACTAAAGGAAACTGTTAATTTTTCATGCATCTTTCCAATCCAGCATGTGTCATAGACATGGGTGTCTGGAGAAAACGGATGGGTGCGGGTTCCCTAGAAATCATCTGACTCCACCCGCAATGCAGGAGATGGGGGTTTGATCTCTGGGTCAGGAAGATCCCCTGGAGAAGGAAGAAGCAACCCACGGCAGTATTCTTTCCTGGAGAACTCCATGGACAAAGGAGTCTGGTGGGCTACAGTCCACGGGGTCGCAAAGAGTCAGACACCACTGAGTGACTAACCCTTGGGATTCCCAGTTGGCGCTAGTGGTAAAGAACCCGCCTGCCAATGCAGGAGACATGGGAGACACAAGTTCGATCCCTGGGTCGGGAAGATCCCCTGGAGGTGGAAATGGCAACCCACTCCAGTATTCTTGCCTGGAGAATCCCAGGGACAGAGGAGCCTGGCGGGCTACAGTCCATGGGGTCGCAAAGAGTCGGACGTGACTGAAGAGACTTAGCACACACACACACACACACACACACACACACACACACACACACACACTTACAAATATTAGGCTATATGCCCAGAGCCGCACACAGAATCTGGGGTAACCCACCCAACCAATGCAATCTGCAAGCGTTTACTCCCCTACAATCCCGTCTCCATCAAAACTCTCACCTCTATAATCCCACTAACCCCACCCCACGCCCCCCCAACCATAGAAACAGGCCCACATCACTTATGTTAAGGTGGAATCAGCCACTGTTTGCCTTCCTCAGGACCTCAGCCTTGTCAACAGAGCTGGGGTATGTTCCCTAATTTTTCCAAATTTGCAGAGTCTATCCCACGAATAATTGGGCAAACCATGATGGTGTACGCCTACAGTGAATATGATGGGATATGTCCATTTCTATCTCAACTAAACCAAAAAAAAGTACAGGTTCTGAAATCTAACCTAGAGCCTTCCAGCTCAACCTCTCTTTATTCAGAAAAATTCTAATGAGCTTTTCCTGTGTGCCATGTGCTTCTTTGAGTTCCATAGATCCATTAGATGACTAAAATTTCAACTGACCCTTTCCCAACGGTGTTCGGGAAGACAGGAAGTAAGAAAGCAATTACAATGTGGTTTAAGTTCAATGGTGTGAGAAGCATCGATTTCACAAAGGGCTACCAACTCATGCATTACCTGAGTGGATTGTTGCCAAGCTGTGTCTGACTCTTTGCAACCCCATGGACTGCAGCACGCCAGGCTTCCCTGTTCTTCACTATCTCGTGGAGTTTGCTCAAAGTCATGTCCATCGAGTCAGTGATGCCATCCAACCATCTCATCCTCTGTCATCCCCTTCTCTTGCCTTCAATCTTCCCCAGCATCAGGGTCTTTTGCAATGAGTTAGCTCTTCACATCAGGTGGCCAAAGTATTGGAGCTTCAGTTTAAGCAACCATCCTTCTAATGAATATTCAGGGTCGATGTCCTTCAGGATTGACTAGTTTGATCCACCTGAGTGGACAGAAGGGGAAAATTATCATTTATGCTCACATACATTTATTATAAACAGGGCACTAATCCCATTGTGAGTGAGTGAGTGAAGTCACTCGTGTCTGACTCTTTGCGACCCTGTGGACTGTAGCCCACCAGGCTCCTCTGTCCATGGGATTCTTCAGGCAAGAGTGCTGGAGTGGGTTGCCATTTCCTTCTCCAGGGGCATCTTCCCAACCCAGGGATCGAACCCGGGTCTCCCACATTGCAGGCAGACGCTTTAACCTCTGAGCTATCGGGGAAGCTCAATCCTATTGTACAGGACCCCTACCGTGTCTTTGTTTAAATCTACTCATCCCTTCTACATTGAAATACCATCACATGGAGGGTTAAGGCCTCAACAATATGAATTTGAGGAGACACATTCAGTCCCTAACATGTATATATCTAGAAACACTGCATATATATAATGTATACATGCCATGTATACCTAGATAAATTGTCTTTACTCACATATATCTTATATTCATACAATTGTATAGTGACTCCACACTCCTAATGGTATTGCCATGAAGAAGTAACATCTTCTGTAAGTCTGAAAAACTACACAAGATTTTCATTAATAAACACCTAACATCTTTTTGTTGCAGGAAAGGTTAAGTTTAAAACTGAATCCAGACTATAATTCTGTCATTTATTAATTATAGCTAATGACATGCCTTTTTGATCTTTGATACTCCAAACAGTGAAATACGCATGCTGTATTTATTTATATATATATAATTGTATACATTATGATGTTATAATTATATACATTATCTATCAGTTGTCTATACAGCCATCTTTTATAGTTATCCATCTACCTATCTTATCTATACTCTGCATCACCTATCTACAAATCCATCTGTATCTATCAGCCCATCTATCTGTAATCTATCAATCCGCCTATTTATATCGATCCATCTATCTGCCTGTGCATGTATCTACTCCAGGCGGCACGACGGTACAGGATACACCTACCAGTGCAGAAGATACAAGGGGAGAGGGTTCGATCCTTGAGTCGGGGGGATCTCCTGAAGAAGGAAATGGCAACCCACTCCAGCGTTCCTGCCTGAAAGATCCCATGGACAGAGGAGCCTGGCTGAGTGCAGTCTATGGCGTCACAAATTGTCGCACACGACTGAAGCGGCTGAGCAGTATCCATCCATCTATCCACCCAACACTCCATCTCCTCTGTGTATCGAGGTATCCATCATGCATCCACTCATTCACATCTTATCAGCCACACGCATACACACCAGCTACCTAAATAAAATTCACTCTCATCGTCTATTTCTTCAGCTGGAGAGTGTCCCGGGAAAGATTTCCACAAAACCTGGAGGGTGATTGCAACATTCTGACCCAAACGACGGGGAACACAAAAACCCAGAAGCCATCTGAGGCTTCCTGAGGGCCCCTCAGAACTCAATGGCCTTTGCAGTCTGGGCAGACACTAAGAGAGGAGAAACGCAGCCATGTGAAGACCCCAGGCAGAGAAAATCAGGTGGGAGTTCTTCCGTTTGTACCTGCTATGCTGGGTTTCAGCCCTGTCCTCGACTCTTTGCAACCCCACGGACTGCAGCCCGCCAGGCTCCCCTGTACACGGAGATTTTCCAGGCAAGAATCCTGGGGATGTGCATTGCAGGGTCTCAGCTGGAAATAAAGCTCTGATCTGCAGAGGGCTGGCTCCTCTTCATGTCCTCCCTGGACCAAGGCTGCCTTGGGGAAAGTGGCAGCTGAATTTATTTATGAGGAAGCAGAGAATTATGCTCCCAGGCCACACCAGCACAGCCCTGCTACTCTGTAAACAAAATGCAGCCTTTGCTTGCCTCTTACCTCGCAGGAATGACAGCGACCAGAGGCTCGCAGAGTCTATTCCTCGCAGGACCGATGGCTCTCTGGAGGCTGCAGAGTTCTCTCCAGTTTCGACCATGAGGAATTATATTCCAGATTTGACGACGGGAGCCTAGACTATCGTCCTCTTGAAATATAATGGTCTGGATGACAAGAGTTGGTGTTGTAACTTCGTCTCTTGTTGTTGGAAATTAAACTTCTTTCTCTTTCTGGTTGATTTCACTCTGTCCAGTAGAGCCTAGGTTCATGCACCTCACGAGGACGGACTCAATGCACATGTATAGCCTCTAGAGAGGTGGGGCCCATGAGGTGGGACCCATGGTGCGTGTTTGCAGGGCAGCAGTGGAGATGCACACAAAGACAGCAGACGTGTGTACACAGTGTTGGAGGGAGAGGGTGGGATGAACTGAGAGTAGCAGGGAAACACACACATCACTGTCTGTAAAAAAGATCAGTTCAGCTCAATTTAGTGGCTCAGCTGTGTCAAACTCGTTGTCACCCCATGGACTGCAGCATGCCAGGCCTCTGTGTCCATCATCAACTCCCAGAGCTTGCTCAAACTCATGTCCATTGAGCTGGTGATGCCATCCAACCATCTCGTCCTCTGTCGTCCCCTTCTCCTCCCACCTTCAATCTTTCCCAGCATCAGGATCTTTTCCAAAGAGTGAGTTGTTCATATCAGGTGGCCAAAATATTGGAGCTTCAGCTTCAACATCAGTCCTTCCAATGAACACTCAGGGCTGATCTCCTTTAATGGACTGGTTGGATGTCCTTGCAGTCTGAGGGACTCTCAAGAGTCTTCTCCAACACCACAGTTCAAAAGCATCCATTCTTCAGCACTCAGCTTTCTTTATAGTCCAACTCTCAGCTAGCGGGAATTTGCTGTGTGACTCAGGGAGGTCAAACTGGGGCTCTGACAACCTAGAAGGGGTGGGATGGGGAGGGAGGGGGGAGGGGGATTCAGGAGGGAGGGGACGCATGTATATTTACAGCTGATTCATGTTGAGGTATGGCAGAAACTGGCACAATATTGTAAAACAATTATCTCCCAATTCCAAAAAAATAAATAAATAAATAAGGAAAGAAATAAAACCTCTGTTTCCAGATAAAGATATAGTGGTATCAGAGCAAACGTGGCAGAGGATAGACAGAAATATGCTGGTCTGGGGACACTGACAAATGAGCACAAGATGTTGTTTAGAATTTATAAATACAAAGGGCTTGCTCGGCACACAAATTTAGCCGGGCGGTCTCTCCAGATGTTTGTGGATCTTTAAGGAGGACGTGACCCTGGACATCAAAGCAGGAACCAAGATGACTTCACCTCTCGTCCACTTTCCCATTAGAGAGAGATGACTTAGGCATCGGGGAATTAAATCAGGAGGCTGGGGGCCCACAGGGAATGATGTATTGTGGACCTGGAGACCTCTTGCCTACAATCAAAGCAAACAAACGTTTCACCTCAGACCCTAAAACTAATTACTGAGTTGCCTCTCTGCAGACAAGACCCTGGAGTTTTTGAATGTGAAAAAAACTGGGCACAGATGTCACCCCTGGAGATACTCACGTGTTCCTCAGGCACGACTGTACGGTCTTTCCTGGAGTTTTTAGCCCATTTTATGAGAACGCACACACACATGTAATGCATATATTATACGTGAAGGAAAATATTGCCTGCCATACTGGTAAAAAAAAGGATTCTGAAGACATCAAGTCATCACTTTATAGCTGCCTAACATTGAGCAGAGAAACCAAACCCCGTAGTGGCTCAGAATGTAAAGAAACATAAGTTAAAGTGAAAGTCACTCAGTCGTGTCCGGCGCTTTGGACCCCATGGGACCATACAGTCCATGGAACTCTCCAGGCCAGAATATTGGAGTGGGTACCCACGGACTTCTCCGGGGGATCTTCCCAACCCAAGGATGGAACCCAGGTCTCCCACATTGCAGGCGGATTCTTTACCAGCTGAGCCACAAGGGAAGCCAGAAAAACAGTTACTGGTCCCAAACAGCTGAGGGGCAGAGCAAAGGGATGATTTTGTTGAGCCCAGTCTATGGGGTCGCAAGGAGTCAGACACGACTGAAGCAACTTAGCAGCAGCAGTAGCAGTACACATAAAAGCAATAAATTCCTTAACTTGAGATGTCTGTTGTTGGCTCACTAAATTATGTCTCACCAACTCTTTGCAACCCCATGCTGTGCAGAACGCACGGCTTCCCTGTCGTCCACTATTTCCCAGAGTTTACCCAAACTCATGTACATGGAGTCGGTGCTGCATCTAACCATCTCATCCTCTGTCGTCCCCTTCTCCTCCTGCCTTCAATCTTCCCCAGCATCAGGGTCTTTTCTAATGAGTCAGTTCTTTGCATCAGGTGGCCAAAGGATTGGAGTTTCAGGGTCAGCATCAGTCCTTCCAAAGAACATTCAGGACTGATTTCCTTTAGGGCTGGTTTGATCTCCTTGTTGTCAAGGGACTCTCAAGAGTCTTCTCCAGCAGCACAATTTGAAACCATCAATTTTTCGAGATGTCTGATTTTCTTTAAATTAACAGGAGAAGGGGATGACAGAGGATGAGATGGTTGGATGGCATCACTGACTCGATGGACATGAGTTTGAACAAACTCCAGAAGTTGGTGATGGACAGGGAGCCCTGGCGTGCTGCGGTCCATGGGGTCACAAAGAGTTGGACACGACTGAGCGACTGAACTGAACTGAAACTTCTGATGATGTGAGTGCCTAGCCTTTGCTGCAAAAACTCCTATACATCCCGACTTTCCCCTTGTCTCATCAGAGCAGACCCTCAGAGTTACCTGAGATGCTGTGTACCGGGCTTCAGTCCTCAGCTTTGTCCACTGAATCAAACAGACGTCTCAACCTTTAGGTTGTGCATTTTCCTTTTTTTTTTTTTTTTCAGTTGATATACATTATATACATCTAACAAACTGTCCTTCTATCCAGAAATACGTATTTGCCTTTGGAAATAATCTTTTCATAGTATTTGAATTTAATACAAGAGGTGATCAAGATGGTTACTTATTTGTGGGAAATAGTATAATTGTTTTGTGCGAGCTCAGTCAGGTGTGTCTGTTTGTGACCCTATGGACTGCCGCCCACCAGGCTCCTCTGTCTATTAGATTTCCCAGGCAAGAATACCGCAGTGTGTTGCCACTTCCTTCTCCAGGGGATCTTCCCAACCCAGGGATCAAGCCCGTGTCTCCCCCGCATGGCAGGCAAATTCTTTACCACTGAGACACCTGGCAAGCCCATACCTGATGACTGCTGCTGCTGCTGCTAAGTCGCTTCAGTCGAGTCCGACTCTGTGAGACCCCATAGACGGCAGCCCACCAGGCTTCCCTGTCCCTGGGATTCTCCAGGCAAGAACACTGGAGTGGGTTGCCATTTCCTTCTCCAATGCATGAAAGTGAAAAGTGAAAGTGAAGTCACTCAGTTGTGTCCAACTCCTAGCGACCCCATGGACTGCAGCCTTCCAGGCTCCTCCGCCCATGGGACTTTCCAGGCAAGAGTACTGGAGTGGGATGCCTTTGCAGTGCCTACTAAATGATGAAGAAGAGAAGGAAGAAAGATCTTGAAATACGTTGTTCTCTTGGGCACAGTTCCTACCTTTTGGGCCACCAGGCACCAGTTTCATGGAAGACAATCTTTTTCACTGACCGTGGAGGGTGGGCTCATCTCCGGATGACTCAAGTCCATACAACTAACTGTGCATTTTACTTCTTTTATTATCCCATCCGCTCCACCTCAGATCATCAGGCGTTTGATCCCGGAGTTTGGGGACCCCTGCCTAAGAGCAAGCACCTGATAGAAATAACTTATTCATACAAAGCAGTAAGGAAGCGAATGAAGCAGAAAGGAACAGAAGACCAAGTCGAGCAAAACTGTGCTTCCGGCAGGGGCTTGGCTGGTGAAAGCGGGGAAGAATCTGCCTGTCAGTGCAGGAGACGTGGGTTTGATCCCTGGTTCAGGAAGATCCCCTGGAGGCGGAAATGGCAACCCACTCTAGCCTTCTTGCCTGCAGAGTCCCATGGACAGAGGAGCCTGGTGGACTACAGTCCACGGGGTGGCAAAGAGTCGGACACGAGTCAGTGAGTAAACAACAAGAAAGGCTTCAGCTGGACAGTTTATCCTAGAGGGAGCTCTGCGGTGTGAAGAATGGAGATGCTTGTCAAGATCCTTATAAAGCACCCAGCAGCCCCCACAGCCCTGAAAGATCCCGCCTCAGACGTCAGTAGAAACCGAGTTGGAAAACTCTCCAAGGACGTTCTTCCGGAGAAGAACGAAGCTTTGTGTAATCAGCAGCCAATGCTCACAGCAGCCGGCGATTATGTTCGATGACCCAGTGAAGGCAATCTGGGAGGCTGACAAAAGCCCTCTACCATTCAGCTTCCCGCATGGACACCTAATTCAGAAAGGGCACCATGTTTTACATCAGTTTCAAATAAACGGCAAGGTCGCAGTTCTTTCAAACTCGGGAACTTCTGTTTTCGCTCAATGAGGGGCTTCCGAATATAGACAGCAATGTGATGGTAACGTAGGTGTCACCTACACATTGGCCCTTGCCATTTGCACTTGCTATCCAGGTCTACAAGGATTAAATCAGATGCTGCTGCAGCTGCTCACCTTCAACACCCCCTGGAAGGAGTTTAGAGTGCAGAGAAGACATCCGTGCTCAGGGAAAAACCGGCAGAACAGGTTTTCAGACAGTTAGATATTCTTAGGAGCTGATTTTGTGAGCCAAGTTTTTGTATCTCTTACTATGCAGAAAAGCACTAAATCCCTTCATAGTGATAACTGTTCCTCTTGATTAGTGAAAAGTTCTGCCATATGTGTGTGTGTGTGTGTGTGTGTGTGTGTGCCTGATTACATGCATTCCCCTTCAGCAAAATCACATATATACTGACCTTCCTCTTTGCCTCTTTGGAGCAGTCTCTCCAAGCTGTCTGAGGTGCTGTCTCCCAGACTGTCGTCCTCATTTTGCCCCCGAAAAAAATTAGCTCGTAACTCTCAGCATTGTGCATTTTCTTTTTAGTAGCTGGAAACTTTGTTTTGCCAAGGACTTTGTCCCTACTGCAGAATTAATGAACCTGCTGCTGGGAAATTCGGACGGAGCTGACGTGCCTGCAGGAAGTGACTGCTGTTGAGGAGGTTTCTTTGCGAACTCTGAAAGTTTGATCCCCGTGGGATTCCATTAACATAATTGAAGGGAGGATTTATTTTGTTCTCGTTAAGTGGAATGAAAGGGACTGATTATATGCTGCCCTTCTTGGGACATTAATTTAATCTTGAAATTCTTAAGAGCAGGGAGGGGACAGGCTTTAATATTAAACACAGTATACGTCCCAGGTTCCCTTGAGGAGAGGGACCGTGGCTTTGGTCCGCTTGAATTATTCATGAATCTGTGCCATATTTTTATGCATTTAGGTAGTGAGATGATTTTCCGTTTTTCCCCATGATGGATAAATCAGAAACACGAAGAAACAAAGCAAAGAGCACCTCTTGAGACTCGCGGACAACAGCTGGCCAGAATAGTATGCCGTCCTGTATCTTTCTTGTGTGACTTGGGCAATACACAATAGAATGAAAACTGATACCTTTTTTTTTAATATGAAAGGGAGTTTGGGTGAGTCACTCTTGATAATTTGTAATTTTGTTCATTTCTAAGCCAACATTCTAATTTAAAAATATATGTGAAATGGACAATATAAAATATATTAAAATTAAACATATACATGGGGCTTCCCGGGTGGCTCAGCACGTAGAGAATCCACCTGCCGATGCTGGAGATGTAGGTTTGATGCCTGGGTCGGGAAGATCCCCTGGAGGAGGGCATGGCCACCCACTCCTGTGTTCTTGCCTGGGAAATCCCATGGACAGAGGAGCCTGGCGGGCTACAGTCCATGGGGTTGCAAGCAGTCGGAAGCGACTGAGGCAACTTAGCCGACAGGCATGCATGCAAACATATACATGAAAGCTAAAATTCCCCCCCCCTTCTTCCCCCACCCCCTTCTTAAGTGAAAACATACTGGCGGAAACACTTTCATCTTATTCAATAACTAAAACTGGATCTATTTTTTGTGACTGTTTTTCAAGGTCAAAAAAGAAAAAGGTCAACTATACATGGACTATCAACATAGACTGTCGTTGCTGTTTAGTTACAAAGTCATTTCCAACTCGTTGCAAGCCCATGAATCGCAGCATGCCAGGCTTCCCTGTCCTTCACCATCTCCCAGACTTTGCTCAAATTCATATCCGTGAGTCCATGATGCTATCTAACCATCTCATCCTCGGCCACCCTCTTCCTCTTTTGCTTTCAACCTTTCCCAGTATCAAGGTCTTTTCCAAGGAGACCTTTCCAGTGAGAGCCAGACTTCGGTTTTAAAAGTTTTTTTGGCCTCAACTCATAGCATGTGGGTATTAGTTCCCCAACCAGAGACTGAACCTTTGCCTTCTATGTTGAAAGCAGGCAGTCTTACCAGCAGACGTCCAAGGAAGTCCTGAGAGATAGACTCTTCTTATAAAAGTGTTGAGGCCAATGAAGAAACAAAATTGCTTCTAATTTGATCATTTTTTTTTTTTGAAACGATGAGAATCAAGTTGCTTGTGTCTTTGCATGAGTGACCCGGCTTCTCTCGGAAGTTAGCTATAAAAATGTTGAATTATGGCGTGTCACTGCTAGGATGAGCTACTCCAGAAAACCTTCAGAGCAGCAGGAATCTACAAATGTGATGCTACAGGGTTGCAGGAAAAAAAAAAATAATGATTTAGGGGAATTGACAGGAGAAGGACCAGACCCAGATGATGCTGAAAGATGTATGTTCCCTTAAAATGGAAAGAATAAAACCAACCAGGAAATGAACTGCTCAACTTTTAGGAAGTCTTCCCAAGAAGACTTCCCAAGATAATCAATATTTTGATTTCAACAGGGGAATTATAGCGTCCTAGTAGCTGAAAATAACTTGAGTTCTTCAATCAGGTTTTGATATAACTGTATTTCTGGATGGATGTTGCACTTAAGAAGTGTTACTGAGTGTGGTTGGCATTTCAATCAAGCTGTGTGTGCCATTTGCTCAGTTAATTCAGACTCTTTTGTGACCCCATGGACTGCACCCTGCCGAGCTCCTCTGTCCACGGGAGTCTCCGGGCAAGGATACTGGAGTGGGTTGCCATTCCCTTCTCCATCAGGAAATGTGTAAATAAAGTATAATAAATGGTCATTCTACCTTTGGAGATGGGTCTGGGTCCTGTTGCCCAGATGTCAAGTGTAAAAAAATTACTTAATCATTGAAATTAGGTACAAAGACCCCCACAACCAATGAGACATGCTTATCTATGAAACTTACCGGTCTTCACAACTGCTATGGAGCTGAAATGGTCTTCAAACCTCTGATTAGAGAGAGTAAAATCAAGCCAAATGAGTTGCCACAGACATAGAGAACGGATTTGGGCTACCCAAGGGGAAGCTGGGAGTAGGAGGGATAGCCTGGGAGTTTGGGATTAGCAGATGCCAACTATTATATGTAAGATGGATCAACAAGGTAATCCTGTAGAACCCAGGGAACTCTATTCAGTGACTTGGAGTAAGCATCAGTCACTCAGTCCTGTCTGACTCTTTTGTGACCCCATGGACTGTAGCCCTGCAGGCTCCTCTGTCCATGGGATTTCTACAGGCAAGATTACTGGAGTGGGTTGCCATTTCCTTCTCCAACTAAGTAAGCTATAATGGAAAAGAATATATATATATATATATATATATATATATATATAGAGAGAGAGAGAGAGAGAGAGAGAGAGAGAGAGAGACTTTCCAGGTGGCTCAGTGGTAAAGACTCTGCCTCCCAGTGCAGAAGACAAGTGTTTGATCCCTGCATCAGGAAGATCCCTGGATAAAAGAAACAGCAACCCACTCCAGCATTCTTGCCTGGAGAATCCCATGGACGGAGAAGCCTGGTGGGCTACAGTCCATGGGGTCGCAAAGAGTCAGACAGGACTTAGCATGCAAGCATATGTGTGTAGCGGAGTCACCTAACTCTACAGTACAGTAGTAATTAACGCAACATTGTAAATCAACAATACTTCAATTTAAAAAAAAGAAGAAAAAGGTGTACGTATCTGCCATGTATCTTTACGCTCAGCTAGGGTGTAGGGCTCAAAGTCTGTTATATAAATGTGCAAATAAGCAAATGAACGGTGAAAAGGGGATACGGCAGCGGAGGGCCCTTTAAAAACCTCTGCTCAGGGAGGCATGTTCACATCTTTGCCAGCCCCGTGCCTTGGCCACAGAATAATAGCTACAGTTTATTGAACCGCTACGTTGTGCCAAGCATTTTTGCTTCATTAACTCAACTTCTCACTAAAGCCCCCCCCCCCCCAAAACACATGGTGAGTCCACTTGCCAAGAATATACAACTAAGAAGGGCCAGGATTAGACTTGGAATCCAAGACTATCTGACTGTTAAGTCTGGGGGATTATAATTCATAGCTGGTTCCTTGGGGAGATAACAAAAATAATTTCTGTAAAAATGTATTCCTGGGCTTGCCTGGTGGCTCAGTGGTAGAGAACCCGCCTGCCAAGGCAGGAGACGCAGGTTCGATCCCTGGGTCGGGAAGATTCCCCTGGAGAAGGAAATGGCAACCCACTCCGGTATTCTTGCCTGGAGAATTCCATGGACCAAGGAGCCTGGCAGACCACAGTATAAGGAGTTGCAAAGAGTCGGACACGCCTTAGCAAGTGGTGCGTGCATGCCAAGTCATTCCAATTCTGTCTGACTCTTTGCAACCTGTGGACTGTAGCCCGCCAGGCTCTTCTGTCCCTGCGAGTCTCCAGGCAAGAATACTGGAGAGAGTTGTCATGCCCTTCTCCAGGGAATCTTTCCCACCCAGGGATCGAACCTGTGTCTTCTACATCTCTTGCATTGGCAGGCTGGTTCTCTACCACTAGAGACACCTGGGAAGCCCACAACAGCAGTAACAACAGTATTCCCTTACCTAACCACCACCTCCAAATATGAGGAACTCTTAAGCCAGCTCTCAGGCATCAGTGGTCCTCATGTTTCTGTTCAACCCCAGCCGTTGTTCAGATGTACATTTTCCCAACCTTATTAGTAGAGGTTACACTTTAAGTGATAAAACTAAATGGCTCTTGAAACGTGTATGTGTTTCAAAGTCCAAATCTCTTTTCTCAACAGCCAACAGTAATGCCTTACAACGACGATAGTGACAAGGAGATTAATTAGCCTCCGTTCTGCAAAATACTCTCTGCTTCTGTCGCCTGATATATTTTTTTTCCTTGGATGTGCTTCCAGTGAGAGCAGTGGAAAAAAGAAAAAAAAAGGAGAAGTCTGGGAGCAATGCCTGGAATATTATTAAATTATCCTTGTCCTGTTCATTGATTTACAACCTGCGGGACTTCAGAGTATCAGAGCATTTTGTGTTCTAGTGATAGTCTCAAGCTTCCACCTTTGTGTCTATTTCCCTCTGATTTAAAATGTGTGTGTTAAGTCACTTCAGCCACGTCCAACTCTTTGCGACCCCATGGACTGAAGCCCACCAGGCTCCTCTGTCCGCAGGATTCTCCAGGCAAGAATACTGGAGTGGGTTGCCATTTCCTTCTCCAGGGCATCTTCCCGACCAGGGAATTGAATCCATGTCTCATTTCTTCTGTATTGGCCTGCAGCTTCTTTACCTCCAGAGCCAACTGGGAAGCCCATTCGTGGTAAAGTACGGTTTCTTTAAAATCTGGCAGGAGCTGGAATCACCACGATGCCTCATTCTGCTTCTGAGTAAATTTAGGAATCAAAGCATGACATAATCAATGCGGCTGGAAGTTAAAAATCACGCTATCTGACATTATTCCATTTGTATTTTTAAGAGGGTGCTTATAATTTACTTCATATTTATCTCATTTTGTCATCATTCACTGGATTCTTTCATCTCCCCCTTATTTTGTTGGGCTTTATTTATCTCCTATTAGAGCGGTTGGAATCATTAGGAAGTAAATCACACCATAGGTAATAATGAGCTGTTAATATGCTCCTATAAATCATCTTTATTTCTTCCAAACTTTTACTCAAAGCTATATACTATGTGCCACCAGCCAACAAAATAGGAAAAATGCTTTCCTGATACACAAAATACAACTCTGACTAGCTTTTGCCATCTCACGTTGAAAAAAAAAGAAAAAAAAAAGCCCAATGGGTTCCACATTGCTGTGCACCACGGTTGCTTCGACTTTGGGGTGATATTTCAGTCATTTCTTATTTTATCGTGAGCACCTTACATTAACATGAATAATATACGTGGTTATCAGATTTGTATAAGAAGCTGGAGATGTATGTTCACATCCTACCTATCTCAGAGTGAGCCGATGAAAAATTGAATCGTTCAATTTTTAAAAGTTAAAAATCCATTGACTGATCTGAGTGACAGTTTCTACAGCAAAATCGGGATATATGCTTGCGTCTTTCCCTGTGTTTAATAGCTTGCAAAGGCATGACCTGATTCTCAAGTAGTTTTTAGAGATGATCAGTGTGCCTACTTATAGCATGATCATGAACTCACACATGTAATAACAATTTGCATTTTCATTTATTTCTTCATTTCTTGGGCTGCATCACGCGGCCTGTGGGATCCTAGTTACCCAACCAGGGATCAAATTCGAGTCTCATGCATGGGGAGCAGAGAGGGTAACCACTGGACTGCCAGGGAAGTCTGAAAATTTGTATTACTATATTAAAATCGCCGTCCTTATATGTTCCAGTGTCTCCTAGTTTTATATAGTCTATTTTGACTTGAACAGAACTTGCATCCTACTGTTAAGATTGTATAAATCTCAGTTATGCTGAATTGGTTCATGGTGCTTTTCAGGCCTACTATGCACCCCTCTACTTTTCTGCTTACTCATTCTATCAATTTTTGAGAGTTTGCTATCAAACTCTAGTAAAAAATCTTAATTTACCTACTAAAAAATTAATTGTATTATATAGTGGAACTGTATGCAACTTTGCTCTGTATTTTTCCAAGCCACCTGTAAATGTGTTATCGTACTTGCAAAATTTAAAAAAAAAAAAAAAAAGGAAAGAGGGAAACAAAGAAAAAGAAAAGGATGAATACACAAGACACTAATAAACACATTAAACTAATTTTGAAGAGAATTTGAGTGGAGGGGAACAAGTGTGGAAATAAAAAGAGTATATAGATTTCCCTATTGGGAAGGGTAGTGTATATATAGGCATTCCCTGGTGGCTTAGATGGTAAAGCGTCTGCCTGCAATGAGGGAGACCCGGGTTTGATCCCTGGGTCGGGAAGATGCCCTGGAGAAGGAAATGGCAACCCATTCCAGTATTCTTGCCTGGAGAATTCCAGGGACAAAGGAGCCTGGTGGGCTCCAGTCCATGCAGTTGCAGAGTCAGACACAACAGAGTGAGTAAGAACACTATGTGTGTGGAAAAAAGTCACCATCCTTATTAATAGCCAGAGTGTGTCATCTTTAGCCAGCGGGAGCCCATTCAAGTTGGCTCTTGCATGTCTTTGACACCATCCCAGAAATCTTAGATAGCTTTGCTTCCTAGTAACTGCACAGCTGATGGACAGAATTCTTTATTGATGAATTTCAAGTGAAAAATTTACAGAGATGGGCATAAGGAAAGAATCCCTATTTTTCAGCCCCTTGTGAATGAATGGATCTCAGTGATGGCCACCAAGGTCTTCAAACATCTCCAAAAAAGAAGAGCTTGCTGACCCTGGTGGAGGAATTCAGTAGCATGAACGAAGCTGTCTTGCTCCAAGCCTCCCTCTCTCAATTCCTGGGTGCTCCAGGCATCCCTGAGTTTGTGGCCGCCTCCCTCCCATCTCCGCCGCTGTCCTCACGTGGCTTTTTCTCTGTGTCCGTGTCTCTCCTCTCCTGTGTCTTATAAAGAGCCTGCCATTGGGTTTAGGGCCACCCACATCCAGGAGGACCTCATTTCCAAATCCTTTGCTTTACAGCTGTGAAGACCTTGTTTTCAAGATAGGTCTTGTTCTGAGGTCAAGTTGCCCCAGGGTTGACCCATCAGAGCCTCCAGGGCAAGGTCCTTCCCATCTCTTCCAGCTTTATGGGGGCTCCAGGCGTCCATCCCTGGGCTGGTGGCCGTGTCCCTCCTGTCTCCCCCTCCATCTCCACGTGGCTTCTCCTCCATGTCCACGTCTCTTTTCTTGTTTGTCTTATAAGGACGCTGTCCCTGGGTTTAGGGCCACCCTCGTTCAGGAGGACCTCATCTCAGACCCTTCACTCCATCACATCTGCAGAGACCCTGTTTCCAAATAACATGTCATTGTAAGGTTCCAGCTGAACAAGAGTCTCTGAGGAACGTAAGAGTCTTGAAGAGGATTGGCAATCCAGATCCTGCAGAGGTAGTTGTAACATAGTTCGGCCGACCTGGGGGGAGTTCTGTGGCTAGAACAGCCAGACTTCTGCCAAACTGAAGTAAGTGGCTCCCAGCTTATGGCCTTCCAGCAACCAATCAAGGGTCAAGGTCCCTTCCTTGGTGGGAGGCACCGACTTGAGGATAGGCAATGCCTTGTAGTCCAGGGTTGTTCTCAGGAAGGGATGGAGCCTAGAGCAGCCAAAATTTCCAGCAGAGAGGGACTAGCGTGCAACTCTGAAAACAGGATCCTTCTCCCATGACAAGCAGTCACTCAGTCCTGTCCGACTCTTTGGGACCCCATGGACTGTAGCCCTCCAGGCTCCTCTGTCCATGGGATCCGTCTTCCTTGAACCCACAATAAGTTCTCGACATGAAGCTCTCCTGTCTTTCATATTTTCCTAAATAAGTCTCAAAGTCACTCACTCCTTGGCAACATTTCAGGCCAATTTAAGGATGCTCTAAATGCCGCACGTACAGAGTATAAGATGCTAAGTCCAAGGGCATACAGTCGTTTAGTCGTTAGGTCCTGTCGGACTCTTTTGCAACCCCATGGACTGCAGCCCACCAGGCTCTTCAGTCCATGGGATCCTCCAGGCAAGAATAGTACAGTGGGTTGCCATTTCCTTCTCCAAAGAATCTTTCCAACCCAGGGATCAAACCCGGGTCTCCTGTGCCTCCTGCATAGCCACGGGTTCTTTACCACCGAGCCAGCTGGGAAGCCCCAAAGGAATAGTCACGAAAGCAAAGAAGAAATGAGCTTGGGTATGGATTTTTCACATTAACAGGCTTCCTAGTGGAGTCTGAGTAAATAATGACCTGTTCTCTGTGACACATCCCAGGTCTGATATGATGCTGGTTTTTCTTTCCTAGCTTTCTTTAATCAGGAAGGTTTCAACCATGCATCACGTCACCCTACAGGCATCCATGACTAGGAAGGCACAGATAGATGATTGTGAAAATACTCAAGAAACAGTGAATATTGTTGTTATTGTATATTAAGTTATACCACACAACCTTAGGTTGCTAGACCCATGAGCCTCTAAATATACTCTGAAAGTGAAAAGTGAACGTGAAGTCGCTCAGTCGTGTCTGACTCTTTTGTGACCCCATGGACTGTAGCCCACCAGGCTCCTCCATCCATGGGATTTTCCAGGCCAGAATACTGGAGTGGGTTGCCATTTCCTACTCTAAGCTGCTCAAAATAGTGGAAATATACATTTATAAAAGCATATTTTAATGCAATTTCACTCTTCCATTATGTAAACACAGACATTGTAAAAAAAAAAAACATCTATCTTGCATCAAAAAAACCCAAAGGAGGGAAAAAAAATAACCTGCCTCTATCTGCTACCTAGAGATAACTATTCTTTTTTTTTTTTTTTTTTGAGAGGTAACTAGTAACATTTTAGTTTATAAACTGCCAATCATTCTGTGTTGTAGTTGCCATTTTGCTGCCCAGTCCTATCCAACTCTTTGAGACCTCATGGACTGCAGCACTCCAGGCTTCCCTGTTGTGACCAACACCCAGAGCTTGCTCAAACTCACGTCTCTGGATTGAGTCAGCGACGTCATCCAACCATCTCATCCTCTGTCGCCAGCTTCTCCTCCTGCCTTCAATCTTTCCAGAATCGGGTCTTTTCCAAATGAGTTGGCTCTTCACATCAGGTGACCAGAGTACTGAAGCTTCACCATCAGTCTTTCCAATGAATCTTCAGGGTTCATTTCCTTCACGATGGAGTGGTTTAATCTCCTCACTGTCCAAGGGACTCTTATTATATTACATGGTATTTTATCATAATATTTTCATATTCTCACATTTTTCCAAAGGTACATTTTTTCAATTGATAAATATGATAAAGAATTTCCCCTTTTCTATTATGCACTTTTCGGTATGACCATAGTAATCTATGGAATACGTCTGCATATAGTACAAATAATTGGCACAGTAATCTACTGGTATATATTTAGAAAGCTGAAGTATCCTGTTTAGAAGCTATGAAAGGTGATAGTGATAAATGCTCTCATCAGAAAACTTAACCCTGGGACTTCCCTGGTGATCCAGTGTCTAAAACTCCAGGCTTCCAATGCAGGGGGCGAGGGTCCATCCCTGGTCAGGGAACTATATCCCACATGCTGCAACTAAAAATCCTGTTTCCTGCAACTAAGACCTGGTACAGTTAAATAAATCAATACAAATAAATAATCTGTATACAACATATATGCAGATAAAACCCTTAACACTCTGCCCATCGTTTTCCTATCGGAAACTGCTAAAATAAATATACATCATCTCGCTTTAAAAATGAAAAGAATCACGCTGAAACTTCTTCCAAAAAGGGCAAGCAACAAAAAAATTGCACTGCAGCAAATCTCAGAGCTCGAGTCTTAAGGCAATAGATGCTTAAAAAATTGTGACATGTGAGCAAACCCAATAGATGTTGACTGTTTTTTGAATGGCAGGAGGATGCATTATTTTAGCTTCTTATTCCATGGAAGTCTGGAGAACATTAATGTGTAAAAATGGATGTACGACATTCACAACCTAGCTTTCCTGCGAACATTTAAAACGTTAAAGACCACTTCCTATGGATGAGTTCGTCTATAACAGGAAATTAACCACTCACGCAATTAAGGCCTCTGCTTGAGGTTCTCCGTCTGACTTTGAAGTGCTAATAAGACAAAATTACCCAAATCCAGGAAAGAAATTAAGAAATGTAAAATGTTAATTAAATTCAGAAAGGGAACTACTAGGAAAAGCAATGTGAAATGGAAATTAAACGAGGAGAAATAAAAGCATATATATATATATATATATATATATATGTTTAGATAACAGGAGAAAAAATGGATTCAAATGAAGCACAGAATTAAAAAATAGATCTCTACAACTGCTCCAAGTGATTTTTTAATGAATTCAGTGATGGCTTCTGAGAATATGCAATTCTTTCTAACCCGACGGCCTGCAACCCTTCAGACTCCTCTGTTCATAGAATCTTCCAAGTAAGAATACTGGAGTGCGTTGCCATTCCCTTCTCCAGGGGGATCTTCCTGACCCAGGGGTCAAACCTGGGTCTCCTTAACATCTGGGTCATGTCAGAGGGAAGCCCTCTGAAAGAACAAATAAGGATCTGATTTCAATAATTGTGTAGATGTTTCCTTCACAAAACCAAAGTCCTGTAACCACACCTAATCGAAACAGAAACTCCATTTATTGCAAGATGCCACGGAAATGCCCCTTTTGGATGTAATTTGGTAACTAGGATTTCTGAATAATCCTGAACTTCCTGTCCAAGAATGAACACTGTAATTCAAGTGAAACCGAAGCCAAGGAGGCAAGGTCTATGATATTATCCTCTCAAGGAATTCTAAACCAAATTTAGTTCCATAAATTTTCCAGGCAATTTGAGTTTTGACAAATGGATTTGGGATCCTTCCAAACTGGCCCTGGGCACTGCAATGAAACGGCGAGTTTTCCTGACTATTACTTTGTTTTTCCATCTTTACCTCTTTTAAACCAAATCTGTTTTTAACATCCTGGGTTGTCTTTTTTTTGTTGTTGTTTTTAAATTAGTGCTTTTAACACTCAGTGAGCAGAAAGAAAATACAAACGCATTTTTGTAATACCACATATTTCTTTCTTCTAAGGGTATTCTATAAATTTTCTTTTTTATATGAACTGTTCTTTGCTTTCTGTAGGTACAGAAATTTGAGGGCTTCCCTGATGGCTCAGGATCTGCCTGCATTGCAGGAGACCTGGGAGATGCAGGTTTGATCCCTGGGACGAGAAGATCCCCTGGAGGAGGAAGTGGCAATCCAGTACGGAATCCTTGCCTTGTAAATCCAATGGACAGAGGAGCCTGGTGGGCTACAGTTCACGGGGTCACAAAAGAGTTGGGCATGACTGAGTGACTGAGCATGGAATATACAGTAATATATTACATATATTAATATTTATAATTAATACATATAATTTGTATATGTATTATTACAAATTGTCTATGTATGTAGCATACACACATGTGCTTATGATATGTATTTGGATATATATTTCATCATGACATCATGATGTGTTTCCATCAGCAACTATAAAGATAGAAGCAAGATCCACTTTTTCTATTTTCAAGTGGTATATATTCCTTTTACTATAGAACCTCTGGAGGAGGGCATGGCAACCCACCCCAGTACGCTTGCCTGGAGAATCCCATGGACAGAGGAGCCTGGCGGGCTGCAGTGCATGGGGTCGCAAAGGGTCAGACACAACTGAGCGACTAAGGAAGCAGGAACCTACTCCATCTTCTTTCGTATTAACTGCATCAGGAAAGGAGTATTTTAGAGAGGAAGACTTAAGCATACCTGCACAAATTCTGTGCCGAAACAGGTGTACGAGGTCACCGTGAAATTTCTGAAGCCTTCTCAGCGAGTTCAGGAGCACTCTCTCTCCTTAAGGGTCATGTAGAAGGCTGCCCGCCCGGGACAGGAAAGGGGTGCATAACGAAGCATTTCCTACAGATTTATCATGGTAGACCAGTTACCTACACAGTATTGGAGGGGCAGAAATAATACGGACTCATTGAAGTTAACAATCTCCATGGAAGTTGGTGAAAGAGCAAGAGTATAATGGACCTTCACCTTTTCTAAAGTGTATTATGACTTGACACACTCATCTAAGGAGATTCTTTGAAAGAAAAACATGGGGCTGTGTTCTGGCATCTAATAAGATTTACAGATTTGGAAAATCTACACAAGAATATTAAAATCTCTGAAATTGCCTGCACAAAGGATCCTATTTTTCCAGTATCCACATACCTATGTAAAGGGAATTTCTCCCTCCCTACTAAGTATGGGCATGCTTTTTTGAGAAATAGAGTCAAAAAAATGGAAAAATTACTGAAAAGTAATTATTTTTTATTACGGAGAGTAAAAATAAAACACAGTTTTGTACTCAGAATTCTCATCTATATATTAAGTCGTTTGGATAAAACAGTGTCTAAGATTCCTTTCACATTGGAAGATTTGTATCTGATGACAATAATGACCTGATTTGGCCGTAATTATTTTTTTCCCACAAGATAACACTTCTGTGGGCTCCTCAGGTGGCTCAGTGGTTAAAAAAAATCTCCTGCTAAGGGAGGAGACACAAGAGACTTGGGTTTGATCCCAGAGTCAGGAAGATCCCCTGGGGGAGGAAATGGCAACCTGTTCCAGTATCCTTGCCTGGAGAATGCTATGGACAGAGGAGCTGGGCAGGTTACAGTCAAAGGAGTCGCAAAGAGTCAGACACGACTCAGCATGCATACATAATACTAATTATACTCCTTTGCTGCACTTTACCATTTATTAATTTGGAAAATTTAGTTTTGATAATAAGATGTGTTATTTGGAAATATCTATATATTACATACAATATATCCTTTTCCCATATGGGCTTACCTTCCTCCAATGTAGTAAGAACATAAAGACATGCATCCTTTAGAGTATCTTCAGGTGAATTTCGAAATCTATCGTTAAAGCTGATTCGTTTTTTCAGCTGCAATTCATGCATGATGAACATATTCGTATATACAGAGGTCCTGAAAAGACGCAAGACTTTGAAATCCCTCCCATCCTTCTAGAAGTGGCAAAAAGCACATCATTTTTTAGTTTCAAGCTTGCTTCTATTCTGGAAAAAGAAAACTGCTGAGAAAATGAAAATCTAATTAACTCTCGGGTTTGCAGGAGACACGTGTGAAATTTAAAGACTGTGAAAGGCAGCACTTATCTGTCTTCGTTTATAACACGTCTTGTCATCCACCTGCGAGGTTAGTCACTCCTAAATATCTCACCTGGAAAAGGCACGTTGGTTGTCACAAAAGCAGGCAACGATGCTGAAAGTCATTTTCAGTGGCAGGAGTGGGTGAAGTTGGGAATGCTTCTTAGAAAAATCTGGAAAACAATTGGTGTTACCTCATTCATCATTCTCCTGCCAGCAGCTTGCTTTGGCTTGCTAACAATTCTAATTCGGTAATATGCCACTGAACTCCAAAGCCACCTAGCAATTGCAGTGTTTCTAAAAGGTTTTGGCAAACATTTAAGGATGGATATTCGAGGCAACCATCCACTGCAGAAAAAGGCATTAATATCCCAGATCGGCATGCAAGTGTTGTCCTGTGTGATGTAGGAAGAATAACAGTCTAAGAAGAAGGGGTTAAGAAGGAGTGAGTGAAGAAATTACGGCCTCAAATGGTAAGCTCAGGACAATATTCATCGTGGTCTCATTCAAAATGGCCAAGATGCGGGAACAACCTACGTGTCTGTGGGTGGATGAATGGACAAAGCAAATGTGAGAAAGAGAGCGAAAAGGATGGAAGAAGAGATAAGATAGAATGATGGATGGGCAGATAGACAGATGGATAGTGGAGATAATAGCAGACATAGGGAGATAGATATATAGAAGGAAATGGCAGCCCACTCCAGTGCTCTTGCCTGGAGAATCCCAGGGACAGGGGAGCCTGGTGGGCTGCCGTCTATGGGGTCGCACAGAGTCGGACACGACTGAAGCGACTTAGCAGCAGCAGCAGCGGACATAGCAGATGAGAAATAAGAGAGTAGAGACAGATACAGAGATAATAGATTAGAAGGATATATAGATAGATAAAAAATGGATGGAGAGACCGATAGTAGAGACAGACACACTGACGAGGGAATGTCATCGGGTCTTGAAAAAAGAAGTAAATTCAGCTTTGTATGATGACACTGATGGGCCACGAGAACACCATGCTAAGTGAACTAAGGCAGACACAAGAAAGAAAATACTGCAAAATTCTGCAGAGAGCAAATAGCTCTCTCTTGTCGTTTGTTATTCAGTGGATAAGTTGTGTCCGACTCTTTGCGACCCCAGGCTAGCATGCCAGGCTTCCCTGTCCTTCACCATCTCCCGGAGTTTGCTCAAACTTGTGTCCACTGACTCACTGATGCCATCCAACCATCTCACTGTCTGTCACCCACTACTCCTCCTGCCCTCAATTTTTCCCAGCATCAGGGTGTTTTCCAGGGATTTGGCTCTTCCGTGTAGAATCTTAAAAAATGAACTCAGGAAAGCAGAGAGAAGAATGGTGGTTTCCAGGGGTTGGGAGGTCTTCCCTGGTGGCTCAGACAGCAAAGGATCTGCCTGCAATGTGGGAGACCCAGGTTCAATCCCTGGGTCAAGAAGATCCCCTGGAGAAGGAAATGGCGACACACTCCAGTATTCTTGCCTGGAGAATCCCATGGACACAGGAGCCTGGCGGGCTAGAGTCCATGGGGTCGCCAAGAGTCAGACACGACTAGGTAACTAAACTTTCAGGGGTTGGGGGCTGGTAGAAATGGGAAGATATCGGTCAAGGGATTAAAAAGTTTCAGTTATGCAAGGAAAACATGTAGAACCAATCTGATGTATCTAATCAATAATACTGTACTGTGTATTTGAAATTTGCTGATGGAGTAGATCTTAAGTGTTTTTCTCACACGTGGAAAAATTGAAAGTGTGTGAGGTGGTGAGTATGTGAATTACCTTGATGATGATCATCATTACAAATTGATACATAACTCACATTATCACGCTTTACATCTAAATACATAGGATTTTTACTTGTCAATTACACCTCAGTGAGGCTATCAAAACAAACAAAATAGTAAATTGCACCAGATTATACTAGCAAGATACATGTGTCATAGAATTACATCGAAGTCAGCACAGTGGGCGATTAACAACAAAACACTCAAACTCTTGTCTTCAGGGTTGTGTCAAGAAGAGTGCTGTGCTGTGGAATCTAGAAAGATGGTACTGATGAACCTAACCGCAGGGCAGCGATGGAGACACAGACATAGAGAACAAGCTTGTGGACACAGTAGGGGCAGGAGATGGTTGGATGAATTGAGAGGCGAGCATGGAAAAATATACACCACCATATGTGAAATGGATAAAGCCAGTGGGAATCTGCTGTGTGACTCAGGGCACTCAACCCAGAGCTCTGCGACAATGCAGAGGGGTGGGATGGGGCGGGAGGTGGGAGGGGGGTTCAAGAGGGAGAGGACCTATGGATACAGATGGCTGATTCATGTTGATGTATGCCAGAAACCACGCAATATTGTAAAGCAATTCTACTCCAATGAGAAATATTATCATACACACAAAAATAAAAAGCCTTGGCAAGCAGAACAAATGGAATTTTCTAGAATTATCAGGAGTCCCTGATATGGTCTTCTGCCTTCTTTGAAGGCTTCGAGAATCACCAGTTGCTTATTTCGGATACAACATTAACTTGCTAAGTGGCTTCAGCAACCTCACGAAGCTCTAGGGGTCTGAGGCTCATGGCTACAATTTGCCAGTGCTTCCATCAAATTATAAATACTACTTCAGAGATTGCAAAGCAGAGAAATGATGGTTTTAATGGTGGAGCTGGAGAAGAAGAACCTTGAGAGTCCCATGGACTGCAAGGAGATCAAACCAGTCCATCCTAAATCAGTTGTGAATATTCACTGGAAGGACTGATGCTGAAGCTGAAGCTCCAGTACTCTGGCCAACTGATGTGAAGAGTTGACTCATTAGAAAAGACCCAGATGCTGGGAAAGACTGAGGGCAGGAGGAGAAGGGGGCAACAGAGGATGAGATGGCTGAATGGCATCACCGACTGGATGGACATGAGTTTGAGCAAGCTCCAGGAGTTGGTGACCGACAGGGAGGCCTGGCATGCTGCAGTCCATGGGCTCACAAAGAGTCGGACACAAGTTAGCAAGTGAACAACAACAGCGTGACTCTCTTTGTTCACGAAGACGTGAACCGATATTATGGGAGGAGAGGATGGAACCTTTCCAGCACTGGTAGGGCTTATCCTTGAGTTCTTGTGATCTATGTTACAGTCACCTCCTGCCTGCAAGTGGGCTCTAGAAAAAAATGCAGACGAGACATACGGACGACACCGTACATCTTGGTCTCTACTCACAGGCTGCAGCTGAATGGCTCAGACTGGCCCTGTGTCAACGCTTTTTTTTTTTTTTTTCCCAGAATTCAGAAGTGAGGAGGTCAGGTTGCAAAAGTGTGACAGCACAGAGTGGCCGTCAATGCTTCCGGAAGTCGCCATCATGGACACGCATTTTCAAGGGGTGGCATTTTCTCTTTCTATCTTGTACAACCCGTCAACCTCTACTTTTATCCTAATGAGTAGTCACTTCAAAGCAGGAGAGCCCAACAGTGATCAGGGTCTATAACTGTGTTTCCAGGAAATCTTAACAAGCTAAATTAATGCATGTGCAGGCCATCTTCTAAACGCTCCAGCATGTATCCACCTTTTTTAGCGTCCGCCTTTACAAATATCAGGTCTTAGGAAAGACAGGAGGCTTACGCGTTCTCTGTGAGCAGTAAATTGATGTGGGCAGCTCACCTACTTCCAATCCTGCTCACAACTTCAGAATGGCGGCCAGCAAGGGCTGTGGGACTAATGTTGATTTTCCTTCTAGTACCTGGCCGACGTTGCTTTTAAGTTCTTAAAGAAAATGTCAGGATCTAGTCTGAAACATTATCTGAGAATGTAACTGTGCAACTGTACCATTTCATGCCCTCGATTTCCCCTGGACATAATCCCATTTTCCAACCAAGTGTTCCCTGGATTTAATGACCCTTTTCCAAACATGTATTCTTGAGCAAAGCCCAGGGACTTCCTCAGCAGTCTGGTGGTGGAGACGCCGCACTTCCACTGCAGGAGGCATGGGTTCAATCTCTGGTAGGGGAACCAAGATCCCCCACAGCGTGCGGTGTGGCCAAGAATTAATCAATTGAAAAAAGAAAGACGAGAGCCCAGGCTCTTCCTGACCCACCCTCCATCCAAGTCCATCTTCAACTGGGCAAAGGCCTCCAGCCAACAACTGCATCAATCCTTTCAACTACTTTGGAAGGCAAGATGTGTCCATATGAGAAAGCGAAATGGAATTTCTCCAAATACAACAAAGGAATCCCTCAGTTGAACTCAGGCTCCATGTAAATCACTCAGATCATGTGTTTTAAAAATAATGATATTTTAAAATTTATTTTGGCTCCGCAGGGTGTTCATTGCTGCACCAGCTTTCTCTAGTTGTGGCGGGCAGGGCCTTGCTCTCCAGTTGGGGCATTCGGGCTTCTCCTGTTGCAGAGTATGGGCCGCAGGGCAGGTGGATATCGGCGCTTGTGGCTGGTGGGCTCAGTATTTGCAGCTCCCGGGCTCCAGAGCACGGGCTCAACAGTTGTGGCACTCTGGCTGAGTTACTCTCGGGTATGTGGCGTGTTCTCGGACCAGGGACCGAACCTGCGTGTCCTGCAGGCAGATTCTTTACCAGTGAGCCAGCAGGGAAGCCTCCCATTTCATGCATTCTCGAATGCAGTGTGCTTGTCTCTTCAAGACCATCTGCAAAGAGTCCTTGAACCAACTACAGGTGAATGGCTGACGTTCCAAGGACGCTTGCGTAGCTACATCACAACTTTGAAGAAATAAGCCTCCTCAGATAGAAAGAAAGTACCTGTCGCAGGACCAGCGAGAAGTTAGTGATACACAGTGTTCACGCGACCATTAGCCTGAGGATACATGCTTCAGCCACCAGCCTACGGGTAAGACCAGAACTGGCGGCAAAGTCCAGCTTGATTTCTCTGTTACGTGGGTACCACTCAGCTTCCACTGAAAACTGAACTTCCCTGTTAACTTACTACTTGCTAAAAAAAAATGACACAGCAATTCAAATGCAAAGCAGATCAGCCCATGTGTGAGAGCTAAGGGTCATTTTGATGACCAACCTTCAGCCTTCAAGGGATTTTTGTTTATTTTTTTTCATCATGAAATTTATTTTCTCCTCCCCTGGAGGATGATTGCTTTATAATATTGTGTTAGTTTCTGCTGTACAACAAAGTGAGTGAGCCATGTGTATACATAAAATTCCCTCCCTGCTGGGCCTCCTTCCCACCACATCCCACCACGCCTCTAGGTCATCACACAGCACTGAGCTGAGTTCCCTGGGCTGAGTTCCCAGCAGCTTCCAACTAGCGATCTATTTTATACATGGTCATGTGGGCTCCCTTTGGGGCTCAGCTGGTAAGGAATCTGCCTGCAATGCTGGAGACCTGGGTTTGATCCCTGGGTTGGGAAGATCCCCTGAAGAAGTGAAAGGCTACCCACTCCAGTATTCTGGTCTGGAGAATTCCATGGACCGTATAGTCCACGGGGTTGCAAAGAGTCGGACACGACTGAGCTACTGAACTGGACTGAGCTGATACACACACACACACACACACACACACACACACACACACACAGACACACACACACACACACACACACAGTGGCAGTACTGGTAAAGAACCTGCCTGCCAATGCAGGAGACTTCAGAGGTGCAGGTTTGATCCCTGGGTCGGGAAGACACCATGGAGGAGGCATAGCAACCCACTCCAGTACTCTTGCCTGGGAAATCCCATGGACAGAGGAGCCTGGTGGGCTACAGTCCATGGGGCTGCAAAGCGTTGGACACGACTGAATGACTAGTGTTTTCATTTCCTCGCTGTGTAAAAACAAAATTAGAAAACCTCTGGAATTCAGCCAGGAATGTCAGGAAAACACGAGACTGCACAGAAAAGACAGTGATTTGACCTCTGATCTTGGGGAAAGTGTCATTTTCCCTTTTCATAGTGTCTGAGCCTGGAGGGTATCATTTCCACCTGCCTCTGCACAGAAAAGAACATAGAGCCTCAAATTCCCAAGATTTTCTTCTTCCACAGAAAATGCATAATACCCTTTATCTTCACTCTACAGGTGCGTCCTTCAATTTATAAAGTGAAATATGCTTCTTCTCATCACTGTCAAAGTGTAATGATTTGAACATTCTAATATGTGAGGTTACGAAGGACTAAATGCCTTCCTAAGATATGAATTTTATATAAAACCTATTAATATAACTTTATAGAGAGACTTGAATGAGCAGGGATTACAAAATAGTCTGTGAAACGGAAATGTGTATTGTGGGAAACCTGAGCTTCTTTCTTCTCCACCACTCGATCATATAATACTAAATATGGATGAAAAAAAAAAAAAAGGTTTCCATGATTGGACCTTCTGCATGCAATTGCTGGACCTTACATAATGTCAAAAATACAAGAAAGTTCACAGTAGACTCATAGGTATGGATTTATATATAAGGGTGCTGTGTGCTCAGCTCTGTCTGACTCTTTTTGACCCCATGGACTGTAGCCCCACTGGGCTCCTCTGTCCGTGGGATTCTCCAGGCAGGAATCCTGGAGTGGGTTGCTATTTCCTCCTGCATTGGCAGGCGGACTCTTTACCACTGAGCCACCTTGGAAGCTTAAGTGTGTAACCATATATGTGAGTGTATCCCAAGGGACTCTGCGTTTCTCACAATCTCTTTTATTTTCTGTGCTAACCTGGCTTCCCTGACAAGGGCTTAATTGCCAAAATACATAGACAGCTCAAATAGCTCATTAGCAAAAGAAAATAAAACAAACAACTCAATTTAAAAAAAAAAAAAATGTGGACAGAAGACCCAGTTAACATTTCTCCAAAGACCAAGACGGCCAAGGAGCACACAAAAAGATGGTCAACATTGCTAATTATTAGAGAAATGCAAAGCAAGACAACAGTGAGTTACCACCTCCCACCAGCCAGAAGAGTCAGCCTCAAAAGTCTACAGACAATACATGCTGGAGAGGGTGTGGAGGAAAGGGGACCCTTCTACATTGCTGGTGGAAATGCAAGTTGGTGCGGCCCACGGTGAAAAATAGGATTGAGGTCCCTTTAAAAACTAAACATAGAGCTGCCATCTGATCCAGCAATCCCCACTCTGGGACATATATCTGGAAAAGATGAAAAGTCTACTTTGAAAGGGTACATGTGCACCCTGAAGCTCACGGCAGCACTATCCACAGTAGCCAAGACATGGAGACAACCTCAGCGCCCCTCAACAGACGACTGTGTAAAGGAGCTATGGTGCATAGACCCAGTGGAATACTGCTGCTGCTGAGTCGCTTCAGTCGTGTCCAACTCTGTGCGACCCCATAGACGGCAGCCCACCAGGCTCCCCCGTCCCTGGGATTCTCCAGGCAAGAACACTGGAGTGGGCTGCCATGTCCGTCTCCAATGCATGAAAGTGAAAAGTGAAAGTGAAGTCGCTCAGTCGTGCCTGACTCTTTGCGACCCTGTGGACTGTAGCCCAGCAGGCTCCTCCGTCCGTGCGATTTTCCAGGCAAGAGTACTGGAGTGGGGTGCCATTGCCTTCTCCAAATGGAATACTACTCAGCTCCCAAAAAATCAACGGATGGGGATGGACAGGGAAGTCTGGCATGCTGCAGTCCATGGGGTCATAAAGAGTCAGACCCAAGACTGAGTGACTGAACTGAACTGAAATAAAACACAACAGTGAAATGACGTCATCTGCAGCAACATGGATGGACCCAGAGATGATCATACCCAGAGAAGTAATTCAGAGAAGGACAGATACCGTATGACACCACTTATAGATGGAGTCTAAACAGTATTGCTAATGACCCTATTTACAAAGTAGAAATGGATTGACTGACTTCAAAAACAAACTTGAGGTTATCAAAGGGGAGACAGAAGGAGACGTAAAGTAGGAGTTTGAAATTAGCAGATACACCCCACTATGTACAAAACAGATAGGCAGGGGACTTTCCCGATGAAATGGTGGTTAGGGTACCACACTTCCACTGCCAAGTTCAATCCCTGGTTGGGGAACTAAGATTCTTCCAATTGTGCAGTATGGTCAAAATAGAAAAAGAAAGAGAAACAGAAAGGATTTACCATATAGTGCAGGGAACTATATTCTCTATCTTGTAATAACTGATAATAAAAAGAACTGATAATAAAAAGGATCTATCTATCCATCTCTATCTGAATCCGTTTACAATATATCTGAAACCAGCACAATATTGTAAATCAGCTATGCACGTGTGTGTGCTCAGGTGGGTCCAGTTCTTTACGATCCTATGGACGGTAGCCCCCCAGGCCCCTCTGTCCATGGTATTTCCCAGGCTAGAATCCTGGAGTGCATTGCCATTTCCTCCTCCAGGGGATCTCTCTAATTCAGGGACTGAACCGTAATTTGCAGGCGGATTCTTTATCACTGCACCAATATATTTCAGTTTCCACAAAATGGGTATTTTGCTAGAGATACGGAAACTGCTAAAAGCCCTGCTCACTCGCTTAGTCATGTCTGACTCTTTGCAACCCATGGACTGTAGGCCCCCCAGGCTCCTGTGTCCATGGGATTCTCCAGGCAAGAAGACCGGAGTGGGTCACCTCATTACAGAGAAATACTGGCAACTTTAAACCATGGAATGATATATTCACCCCACAAGAGAGCGGAATACTCAAATGAAAAGTAGATATAACTTTCACAGAGGGAAGAACGGTATTCAAAATGATAAACAAAAATCTTAAATAAATAAAAGAGTGGAAAACAAACCAGAGCATCACATATCTGATGGACAACATGGAAAGCTATAGCATACAAACCATATTTCAGAAAGAGATGAGACACCCAAAGGGGCAGATTCAATATTTGAAAGTCAAATGGCCAAAAAAAAAAAAAAATTCTAAAGTTGATAAAAATACATCACCCAGATAAGATAAGGAGCTTGACAATCGCCAAGCAGAATAAATACATGGAAAAGCGGACCAGCTACAGCACAGTCTGTTGAAAATCAAAGGAAAGATAAATGTCAAAGGAGTCACAGAATAGAGACACAGATTCAGGGAGGCAAGGCGAAGGGGAAATTCTGTGTAAACAAAGGGGCCTGGAAGACAACAGAATAAAAGCTATGAATTGCTGAAGTACCTGCACTCGTGCAGACTGGAGACACAAGAGATGTTTGACACAGCTTTGCAACGCAGGAAATAATGCAGTTTTAAGTGGGAAAAGACGGAGGGCAGAAGGAGAAGAGGGCGCATCAGAGGATGGCACGGCTGGATGGCAGCACCGACCCGATGGACATGAACTTGGGCAAACTTTGGGAGACGGTGAGGGACAGGGACACCTGCTGTCCATGGGGGTCACAAAGAGTCAGGCACAACTGGGTGGCTGCACAACAGCAAAGAGCAAAAGAAAGGGGAAAAAATTCACTCACATCTCGTAGCACGGAGCGAACAAAAATTCAGTAAAAAAACTGCAAGTCTGCAATACATGGCTAGTAAAACTTACCTCACTGACACTTTTGTAACAGGACCTGAAAGACGTTTGCAATGTATCATGATTTTCAAGCGCACAGGACACTCGCTAAGATAAAGTGCTATGCCCTAAAAGAAGCCTCAAAATCGTTAATGGGGTGCAACTGTATGAAGTATATTCACAGACTAAAAGGATCTGAAATTAGATGTCATTTTTCCAGCGGTCATGTATGGATGTGAGAGTTGGACTGTGAAGAAGGCTGAGCGTCGAAGAATTGATGCTTTTGAACTGTGGTGTTGGAGAAGACTCTTGAGAGTCCTTTGGACTGCAAGGAGATCCAACCAGCCCATCCTAAAGGAGATCAGACCTAGCAGTCTTTGGAAGGAATGACGCTAAAGCTGAAACTCCAGTACTTTGGCCACCTCATGCAAAGAGTTGACTCATTGGAAAAGACCCTGATTCTGGGAGGGATTGGGGCAGGAGGAGAAGGGGACGACCGAGGATGAGATGGCTGGATGGCATCACTGACTCGATGGATGTGAGTCTGAGTGAACTCTGGGGGATGTTGATGGACAGGGAGGCCTGGTGTGCTGCGATTCCTGGGGTTGCAAAGAGTCGGACACGACTGAGCGACTGAACTGAACTGAACTGAACTTTAGTTCTGTGGTTGATTCCTGATATCAACATCTTTTTTTCAGTCTGGTAGCTCAGTTGATAAAATATCTGCCTACAATGCAGGAGACCCAGGTTCAGTCCCTGGGTCGGGAGGATCTCCTGGAGAAGGACATGGCAACCCACTCCAGTATTCTGGCCTGGAGAATCCCACGGACAGAGGAGCCTGGTGGAATACAGTCCATGGGGTCACAAAGAGTCGGGCATGACTAAGGGACTAACGCACACACTTGACTTTTTACTTTTTATTTATTCAACATTATGTTTTGGTTCGTGTTTGTTTTGACTACAGCACCGTCACGTAGAATCTCACTTCCCTGACCAAGGATGGAACGCTTATCCCCTGCATTGGAAGATCAGAGTCTTAACCACTGGATCCCCAGGGAAGTCCCGATACTATTTTGTGGGTTTTGTTTTTTGGCATGCTGCAACATAAGCTTTATTCATTCAGAAAACACTGGCAAAATTAACTTCAGCTGCAAACTCACAGACACATGCTTCAAAGTGTCAAGTTGCATATAATCCCCCCCAAATACAGGTAATATTACTTACAGTAACTTATAGATCAAGCAAGTCAATGCTAAAGAAAATCAACCCTGAATACTCCTTGGAAGGACTGATGCTGAAGCTGAAACTCCAATACTTTGGTCATCTGATGTGAAGAGCTGACTCATTAGAAAAGACCCCGATGTTGGGAAATATTGAAGGCGGGAGAAGGGGACGACAGAGGATGAGATGGCTGGATGGCATCATGGACTCGATGGACGTGAGTCTGAGTGAACTCCGGGAGATGGTGATGGACAGGGAGGCCTGACGTGCTGCAATTCATGGGGTCGCAGAGTCAGACATGACTGAGTGACTGAACTGAACTGAACTGAGCTGTGTTCTTGCCTGGAGAATCCCAGGAACGGGGAGCCTGGTGGGCTGCCGTCTATGGGGTCGCACAGAGTCGGACTCAACTGAAGGGACTTAGCAGCAGCAGCACCCATTGAATGGGCATCCCCAATGGCTCAGCAGGTTAAAGAATCTGCCTCTACAAATGCCAGAGACACAGGAGATGTGGGTTGGATCCCAGGGCCAGGAAGATTCCCTGCAGAAGGAAATGGCAATTAGACAGGAAAAATATATCTCAAACACTTTAACAAAGCAAGAGGTCTGTATCCGTGTTTTGTGTAGTGTGTGAGACAGAGAGAAAATCCATGTATTTGGAAACTAAGAAGAGATATATATATATATATATAGTTTGTAACCCAGAGAATGAACACAGAATTACAATACAGTTAGAAAATGGTGACATCCAAAGAGGAAAAGAACACGAAAGTCAGTGTGTATATGCTGCAGCGAAACTGTGCTTGGATTTAAGGAAAAATAAAACATAAACCAAGATTTGACATGAACAAGCTCGAAAGAAAAAAGGAGCAAAATGAAGCCAAAGTAAGTTGAAGAAACTAAATAGAAATTATAGAAATAGTAAAAACTAATATTTTATAAACCAAGCAAAATAGAGATAATCATGACCGGTAAGTGTTTTTTTTTTTTCTGAAAATTTAATAAAATTGATAAATGTTCCTGAAGAGTGATCAAGAAAATCACAGAAAACATAGATTACTAAAGCCAGGAATAGTAAAAGGCTAACAGATGTTAAAATGATGATTAGGGCACACCATGAATAACTTTAGGGTAATAAATGCAATAACTTAAGACAAAAATAAACATTGCCTAAAAAAGAAAAAAAAAACACTTATCAAAAGTGACATAAGGAGAAATTAAATTCAAACAGATATAAAGCCACCAAATTAGCTTGAAAAATAATCATTTTAAACTACCATATAAACACTCCCTCCAGGCCAATAGATTTACTGGCAAATTTTCTAAAACATTTTAAAGGAGATGCAACATCAATACCACAGAAACACTTTTGGCAAACGAAATGCATGCTTTTCCCTCTTGTTCTGAAAGTCAGCATCACCTTGGTATGAAAATCTGATGAAATGAACAAGCAGAAACAATACTGGACAGTAAGCTCTCAAATCTAGAGGTAAAATGATAAATAAATATCAGGCAATGGAATCCAGCAACTTATAAAAAGGTTGTTACATTATGACTTTGAAAAATGAGAACAAAGGGATAATTTACACCCCCCAGACATTGGATGGCATCTCCAGTTCCATGGACAGGAGGTTGCGAAAACTCCGGGAGGTGGGGATGGACAGGGAAGCCTGGTGGGCTGCAGTCCGTGGGGTCACAGAGAGTCGGACACAACTGAGCGACATCCTATAATATGACTTTCAGAATACTGACATTGTGGCAGGAACATGGGTAAGGATACCACAGAAAGAAACAGGAGATTGAGCAGATTCAAGTGTATGTAAACAACTTTCAATAAATGAGCCTGGAATATTATTTAGTAAACTGAAAAAAAAAATCAAGAACCTAGATTTCTGTCTCACAATCAGCTAATAATTCGCTTTAATCACGTTAGTCATATCTGACTCTTTTCGACCACATGGACTGTAGCCTGCCAGGCTCCTCCGTCTACTGAATTTCCCAGGCAAGAATATTGGAGTGGATTGCCATTTCCCAACCTTAGAATGATAAAATTATATTGAATTCTATAACTTAATAGAATTAAATTTGTATATACTATATAAGGGCTACCCTGATAGCTCAGTTGGTACAGAATCCGCCTGCAGTGCAGGAGACCCTGGTTCAATTCCTGGGTCAGTAAGATCCCTTGGAGAAGGGATAGGCTCCCCACTTCAGTATTCTTGGGCTTCCCTGGTGGCTCAGACAGTAAGGAATCTACCTGCAATGTGGGAGACCTGGGTTCGATCCCTGGGTTGGGAAGATCCCCTGGGGAAGGGAAAGGCTACCCACTCTACTATTCTGGCCTGGAGAATTCCATGGACTGTATAGTCCCTGGGGTCTCAAGGAGTCAGGTACGACTGAGCGGCTTTCACTTTCATACTATGTAAACAACTCCTACAAACAAACAATACAGGATGAACAATGGAATAAAATGGGTTAGACTAAACTGTGTAATTCACAGTGCAATATATTAAAATTACCAATAACCCTATGAACATTTGCTCAACATTACATTCAAGCCGTATCTACCAGGGCAGTCTAAATGATAAAGACTGGCAATTCCACATACTGTGCTGACTACTTAGAGTAACTGGAATTTTCATGCTATGCTGCTGCTGCTGCTGCTGCTAAGTCACTTCAGTCGTGTCTGACTCTATGCGACCCCATAGATGGCAGCCCACCAGGCTCCACCGTCCCTGGGATTCTCCAGGCAAGAACACTGGAGTGGGTTGCCATTTCCTTCTCCAATGCATGAAAGTGAAGTTGCTCAGTCATGTTCAACTCTTACCGACCCCATGGACTGTAGCCCACCAGGCTCCTCCATCCATGGAATTTTCCAGGCAACAGTACTGGAGTAGGGTGCTATTGCTTTGCTAGGGGACTACAAAACGGGAAAACTTCTTTGGAAAACTATTTAGTAGTTTCCTAAAAGTATATCAACCCTCTAAAAAGTACATCAACTCTGCAACTCAGCAAGCCTCAATTACATGAAGAAATATGTCCCTGCAAAGACATGCACAGGGATGTTTACAGAACCTATATTTGTAACAAGCCCAAACCTAGAGGAAACCTGAATGTCTAACATCTGGACAAAAGGTTAACAATATGAATATTTGTCCAAGTCAGCACCAGTGCTAACATGCAAGAAAAATGAATGATCTCTGATATACAGAGCACCATGATGAGTCTCAGCAATGTCATACTGAGTCTGAAAAATCCAATATATAATATTGTCTAATTTTTAAAAATAATAAGAACTGGGAAAAGCTTCTCAGAGTGACAGAAGCTAGCCTCTGGTGGGGAGGTAATTGATGAGGGATGGTTACATAAGGTTACAAACACAGTCAAGGACAATGGAAATATTCTGTGCAAGTATCAGGGGATTATTATATGAATGCATAAACTGACAAAAAGCATCAAATTGAGTACTTCAAATCAGTGCATTTTCTGGGTGTTCAAAGGTATCTCAATAAAAAATGCTGAGCAATTGAAAATGTCCAACATTCCTTTTATTCTAGTTTTTGGCCACCCTGAACAGTCTTTGGGATCTAAGTTTCCCAACCAGGGATTGAATCTGGGGCCACAGCAGTTAAAACAACAAATCTTAACCACTGGACCACCAGTCTTAACCACATTTAATATCTTTTAATACAACCTGAAAGAAAATTACCTCTCTCCAACACAAGGCAATGAAAGAAAAGAGGCTTAAAACCTAGCACAAATTCATTTAAGAACCAAACGCAAATTGATATAACTGCTGTGACGTATCTGAGATTTTAGAATGAGAATTATCCTGCAGTTAGGAAAAGAAAAATCTGGCGGAGTCCTACCAATACCTTCGGGGAAGTTTCCGTTCTTCATTGCTTTATATTTTTCCTCCAATGACTTATCAAACACGCTCTTTTATCTATTGACCTGATTTTCTGTGTTTTAGGAGCAAATTCTTGGGCTTCCCCGGTGGCTCAGCAGAAAAAAAATCTGCCTTCCAATGCAGGAGAGATGTGGGTTAGATCCCTGGGTCAGGAAGTTTCCCCTAGAGGAGGAAATGGCAACCCATCCCAGTATTCCTGCCTGGAGAATCCCATGGACAGAAGAGCCTGGCGGGCTACAGTCTGTGGGGTCGCAAAGAGTTGGACATGACTGAAGCGACTTAGCACAGCACGGGAGAAAACAACAACAAAAAAAGATGACTATGACCTATATAGGTCAATCTGTAGCCAAAAGACGGATGGAATTAGTGGGAAGTGGTGTGAGGAAGTTTAGCTCCAGATTCAAATTCTATCCCATTTTTATTCAAGCAATGTCAGCTTCCTATGTTTCATTGTGTTCTAACTTGTCGCTAAAGCAAACCACAGGATGTAAGTGGCTTCTTGTTGGGTGTGTGATGACAACCATGATATCACTAATCACTTCTGGGTCAGCTGGGTGTTCAGACTCCAGGGAGAATGAATTCCTGACCTCTCTCCAAGTGGAGGCTGTAGCTGATATAAATAACAGACCTGTTTACCAGTGGCAGACGAAAATGGAACTGCAGTCCTACTTACAAATGTCAGAGAAAAATCTATGGAGACAAGAGACAGGCAGGCGTGCAAAGATCATTAAGTTAAAAGGGTCTGTCACAATCTTCACCACACATGGCTTTGCTGAGAATGTGAGGCAAAGCATTTGGGTCTCATTTGGAAGCCTTGAAGGTTTCAGCTTTAGCATGTACAGAGCGGTTAAGGAGAAAAAAAAATCCACCTTCATGAATTTTCATGAAATGAGTAGGCTTAAAAATGAACCACTACAGATTTAACCATCACATCACAGAATTCTCAGATTTAAAAGGCACTCAGGAGACCCACGCTGCAATCCAGTTTCTAAGGAGCTGAAAGCTTTGTATGCTTCTCCCCAAATAATTACATTTATTGGAGATGTCTACCAAATGCAAAGATATTTTTCGAGGCTGTCATGATGCTGTGTGCCAGTCACTCAGTTGTGTCCAATGCTATGGACCGTAGCCCTTCAGGCTCCTCTGTCCATGGGATTCTCCAGGCAAAAATACTGGAGTGGGTTGCCATTCTCTTCTCCAAGGGATCTTCCTGACCCAGGGATTGAACCCATATCTCCTGCATTACAGGCGGATTCTTAACCCGTGAATCGCCAGGCTTAGAAAGTGTTAAATTCATTAGCTTGAGATGTCTGGCTTTCCTTTAAATAATGCTAATCTCTTAAAAATCTCAATTTAGCACCATTCCGTTCTCCAGGGGATCTTTCCAACCCAGGGATTGGACCCAGGTCTCCTGCATTGCAGGCAGATTCATTATCAATGAGTTATCACAGAAACCCAGGAGACTTAACTAGACATCAAAACCCTTGGTTCAATATTCTAAATCAGAACTTGGCAGCGTCTAAAATCTAACATTAGCACAACAGAAAGATGGTCGATCATTCCGGTACCCACCAGGAACCAGTGATACCAGACTCCATTGATATCAGAACATAGTGATATAATATAGGGATATAGAATCAGATCAGAATACAGAATATAGAGAATCCACTAGTATCAGACTCTAGCTTCAGTTTCTACCTAACAAGCACTCAGCTTTAGAAAAGTGTGTTTGAGCTTTCAGCATCGCCTATTATTCTTAGAACATCTTTGCAAACACTGAGGTCATGAAAACGTCTCACTCCTGGAAATCATTTTATTTAAGGCAGAAGCATTCAGGAAATGCTGGTAACTTATCATTTTCATTGTGAATCTTTGCCGGTAGTTCTTTCTTTCAGTTCTCCTTCCTCCCAAATTAAGAAAGACAGCTTGTTCCCCTGAGGATAATTTACTTTCCGAAGGAGGCATTCTTAACCACTGATCCATAGGTGAGTTGAAAATTCCTGAGCGTGTGTTATGTGCAAAGGCAGCTGTGTGCATTTTCCTGGCGAAGGTCATTCATTTTGATCAGAGACTCATAGGTGTCTGGGACTGAAAGAATGTCACTGATTGCTGCTTAAATAATAATATCATGTCTAACCCTGCTGATATCTTGAGAAATGTCGGAAAAAAATCATTTCTTGTAATTTAGGGAAACCATCTGCTAGTTGTTAAAGACCAGATATTCCTGTTTTCAGATGGCAGCAAAGGTTTATGTAAAAAGCAAAGTTTTCACCTTTTGATAAATGCTTTCAAGGTTCAGACTGTTCAAACACTAAGAAGAAAAATTCAAGCAAACAAAAGCATGCACCTGTTTTTGAATCCCCACAGTTCCACAACTGTGGTTTCATACTTGTGATCACAAAGAAGGTGTGTGTAAAGTGCATTTAAAATGTGATTTTATAGTGGAAGAGAGTAGAAAACCACTATGTCTTTTTAGGAAAATATAAAGCAGTTTCATTAATTTTATAATTTCACCAGAGAAGACTCTTGAGAGTCCCTTGGACTGCAAGGAGATCCAACCAGTCCATCCTAAAGGAAATCAACCCTGGATATTCATTGGAAGGACTGATACTGCAGCCGAAGCTCCAGTACTTTGACCACGTGATGCAAAGAACTCGCTCATTGGAAAAGACCCTGATGCTGGGAAAGACTAAAGGCGGGAGGAGAAGGGGACGACAGGGGATGAGATGGTTGGATGGCATCACCGACTGGATGGACATGAGTTCGTGATGGACAGGTGCAGTCCATGGGGTCGCAGAGAGTTGGACACGACTGAAGCAACTTCACTTTCAGTTTAATTTTATTCCTAAGAGCTGGTTGATTCTGTCAGTCCACTGATTTAGGACGGGGATGGTTAAATCTCAATCTGGTCTTTGCAAAAATAAGAAGTGAGAACATTTGGGATTGCAGATCTTATTTAAAGCACTGTATCACTTGAAGCTGAAATCACATATGCAAATGTTAATCATTCATTTTACACAAACCAAACTCACATAAATAATTTCAGATTAACATATGTACAAGCAATGGGCTCTTATTGACCCTGATGCATTTACCAACTCTTATAAATGTTGCACCACTTATTGGGCACACATACACACACACAGAGTTTTTGTGTTTTTAATCATGAAAGTGTAAGAGGTCTTTGATTAAATTCAATCTGGGCTGAAAGAAACAATAATATTAACACTGCATTTTAAAATTTTCTGTCAAGGAAAAAAATCATCTGAAAAGAGGCAAAATCTTGAATTCTTTGGTCCTGCAAGCCCCAGCAAGAAAATAATGTATGTTTAATGTATCTCAAAAAAGAATGAGGAGACCTCAGAAAATGGTGCAAAGCAACAATAGAAACATTCTTGGATCAAAGAACAGGGTCATGAATTTCCCAGGTGGCTCCAAGATAAAGAATCTGCCTGTTGATGCAGGAGAGGCAGGTTTGATTCCTGGGTGGGGAAGATCCCCTGGAGGAGGAATTGGCAACCCACTCCAGGATTCTTGCCTGGAAAATCCCATGGACAGATGAGCCTGGAGGGCTACAGTCTGTAGGGTTGCAAAGAGTCAGATATAAATGAGCCTAGTCAAGGGCTGGGTTCCTATCTGAGAAATACTAGAATTAAGAAAAAAAGAATACCTTTCATTTGCCTGTTGAGAGTCACTGTCTGTTTTTCGCTATTCCCTGTGTGCTAAGTTGCTTCGGTTGTGTCCAACTCTGCCCATGGGGATTCTCCAGGCAAGAATACTGAAGTGGGTTGCCTTGCCCTCCTCCAGCGGATCTTCCTGATCTGGGGATCAAACTCGTATCTCTATTAAATCTAACCTGCATTGGCAGGCGGGTTCTTTACCACTGGGCAGTACCACCTGGGCAGTCTATGCTCTGAGGCTAACCCATATGAACAAAATTCACTGGGCTTCTGAGAGAGCTTCGAGGCAGGGTGGTAATTCCAATGGGTTTCTTGATTTTGAAATCAGTCAAGCTGCCTTCGCCTGGTTTCTCTAAAGGTCACATCACAGCCCCCCCGCATGAAGAAGAACCTCTCCCTTCCTTTCTTTGGGGCGAGCAAGGCTGACAAGTGCTAGTGCGTTCCACAAGGGTTCTTCCACAATGAGAAAGAGGAGTTTGCTATAGACTACATTTTCTGCCTTTTGTTTCTTTTCTTTCTTTTTTTTTTTAAGATTTTTTTTCTTTTTCTAATGTGGATCATTTTTGAAGTCATTATTGAATTTGTTACAATATTGCTTCTGTTTCCTATTTTTTTTCTTCATTTTTTTTTTTTTTTTGTTTTTTTTGACTTTGAGGCATGTGAGATCTTAGCTATCCAACCACAGATCGAACCTGTGTCCCTTGCATTGGAAGGCAAAGTCTTAACCACTGGGCCCCCTAAGGAAGTCCCTAGGTATAGTTTCTTGACCTAAGGTTTTGTGTCTTTCCTACTGAGATGGCGGAACTGAAACTCTATCAGAAGGCCAGGATTGTGCATATCTTTATTTTGTTGTAGTCGCCAAGTCGTGTCTGACTCTTTCACCACCCCATGGACTATAGCCTGTCAGGCTCCTCTGTCCATGGGATTCCCCAGGCAAGATTACTGAAGTGGGTTGCCATTTCCTCCTCTGGGGGATCTTCCCCACCCAGGGGATCAAACCTGCATCTCTGTACGTGCATTTGGGCATTTCTAAAAGGGCTTTGGCTTTTGGTTAAAAATAATCACAGTGATATATGTGCTGATTAAGGTCTTAGCCGTAAGATGGAGTCTGCATATTAATTTTTTTTGGGGGGGTCACATCACGTAGGATCTTAGTTCCCTGTCCAGGGGTTAAACCTTTGCCCCCTCCCCCGACAATGGAAGCACAGAGTCTGGACCACAGGACTGCCAGGGAACTTCCGTACTGCTTCTTAATAATAAATACCATATACGATAAACATTTTAAAGTCATGGACATGAGTTATATTGCCTTGGCAACTGGGTTGGAGTCAGCTGTACTTGGAAATCTCTGCTTAGAAATATTCTTGATTTGCTACCTTTAAACAAATGAATTTCTTGTTTTTATTATCTCTGGAAATAATTCAGTTTAATGACCCAATTACTTACTATTTAAATGAGTCTTCTGAACTACTTATATACACCACCTATAACTTAGATATGGCACTTTGCTGGGTGTTACAGAAAGAAATATGGCCATACATTTATAAGGAAAATGTGAAAGAGGATTAAGAGATTTTAATTCAGAGAAGCAACATTTAATATAAAACACTCATTAGAGGTTTACAGCAAAGTGTAATAATTATGCTAGGGAAAATTTCTAGCAAATAAGTCAAGTTGTAATGATATGGATAGGAAATTAAACATGCAGACAACCCTATTTTGTAAGTAAACGAAGATTTAATTTTAGGTATTAGGGCATGGCAAGCCACTCCAGTATTCTTGCCTGGAGGATCCCATGGACAGACGGAGCCTGGTGAGCTGCAGTCCATGGGGTCGCAGAGAGTCAGACACGACTGAAGTGACTTAGGATGCATGCTCGTAATAAAAACCAAATACCAAATGAAGCTGGATTCTTTACCCTCTCAGCCACCAGGGAAGCCCAAATGTACACACTTCAGATTTAAAACCCATACAACAAAGTCTGAATACTACTGTCAAGGGAAATCTTACAAAACATAGCTAAAGAACTGATTTTAAGCTACTGTAAACTAGTATGTTCATACAGCAAAAACTCAGCTGTGCTGTGCTTCGTCGCTCAGTTCTGTCCGACTCTTTGCAAACCCCTGGGCTGTAGCCCTCCAGGCTCCTCTGTCCATGGAATTCTCCAGGCAAGAATACTAGAGTGGGTGCCATGCCCTTCTTCAGGGGATCTTCCCGACCCAGGGATTGACCCCAGGTCTCCTGCATTGCAGGTGGATTCTTACCATCTGAACCACAAAGAAGCCCATGAATACTGGAGCGGGTAGCCTACCTGGGATCTTCCCGACCCAGGAATCGAACTGGGGAACTCCTGCCTTGCTGGTGGATTTTTTACCAGCTGAGCTACTGCGGAAGCCCCTAGTTCTTACATTAAAACAATGAAAGAAGAGAGTAAAAAAAAGCTTATTTAAAACTTAACATTCATGTATACTATCATGTAAGAAACGGAGTGCCAGTCTATGTTCGATACAGGATACGCTTGGGGCTGGTGCATGGGGATGATCCAGAGTGATGATATGGGGTGGGAGGTGGGAGGGGGATTTAGGATTGGGAGCTTGTATACACCCGTGGTGGATTCATGTCAATGTATGGCAAAACCAATACAGTATTGTAAAAGTAAAATAAAGTAAAAAAAAAAGAAAAAAAAAAAAACAACTTAACATTCAAAAGGTGAAGATCATGGCATTTGGTTCCATCACTTCAGGGTAAATAGATGGGGAAATGATGAAAACAGTGACAGACTTTATTTTCTTGGGCTCCAAAGTCACTGCAGATGGGGACTTCAGCTGTGAAATTAAAAGATGTTTGCTCCTTGGAAGAAAAGTATGACCAACCTAGACAACATATTAAGAAGCAGTGACATTACTTTGCCAACAAACGTCCCTCTAGTCAAAGCTATTGTTTTTCCAGTAGTCATGTAAGAATGTGAGAGTTAGATCATATAGACAGCTGAGTGCCGAAGAACTGATACTTTTGAACTGTGGTGTTGGAGAAGACTCCTGAGAGTCACGTGGACTGCAAGGAGAGCCAACCAGTCCATCCAAAAGGAAACGAGTCCCGAATATTCACTGGAAGGACTGATGATGAAACTGAAACTCTAATATTTGCCCACCTGATGTGAAGAGCTGACACGCTGGGAAAGAATGAAGACAGGAGGAGAAGGGGACGACAGAGGATGAGATGGTTGGATGGCATCACCGACTTGATGGACATGAGTCTGAGTAAGCTGTGGGCGTTGGTGATGGACAGGGAGGTCTAGTGTGCTGCAGTTCATGGGGGTCACAAAGATTCGCACAGGACTGAGCAACTGAACCTCACTGAAGGTCATTTTACAGAATAGAAATGCTGGCTAAGAGGGTGAGTGCTAAGTGATTTTATAGGGTTCGGGACAAAAATCATTTTTTAAAGGCAAACGTATGAGGAATGCTTTCAAAGCTTTGTCTTGATCTTTTTTCTATTTTTATAGTATTCTAGAGACCAGCATAACAGTGGTACTTGACATAAGGCGTTACCGGCTGTGGTTACACATACAGACAAACACAGAAGGAAACAGCTGGAATTTATGTAACATGATAAATCTCAGTTCCTTCCAGGGCCACTGAATGTTGTGTTAATCAGATGAGTGTGAAGTGGGTCTTCGAGACAATGTGTTGTAAGTAAAGCGTTAGCGCTTCCTCTCCTCAATGGAACTTCTGAAATTCCAAGTTGGAAGAAAAAAATCACTCTGTCCAACAAATTATTTTATTATTTTCTCTAGGCTTTGTCCACCAGAACAAAAGTTCTGTTAGACGAAAAATTACTACTAGCTTTTTGGATACCCGCATTTGACAAACTGCTGGTCAAATTAAACTACTGGAACTGCCTTTTATCTGGATAGCAATTGACAATCCTTTTTTTTTTTTTTAACACTAAGAGAGTAAACAGATGGGTAGGTGGTGGTTTAGTCGCTAACTTGTGTCTGATTCTGGTTACCCTGTGGACTGTAGCCCACCAGGCTCTTCTGTCCATGGGGTTTCCCAGGCAAGAATACTGAAGTGGGTTGCCATTTCCTCCTCCAGGGAATCTTCCCAACCCAGGGATCAAAGTCTTATCTATGGCTACCTTCTCACAAAAATGGCAAAGTTGCAAAGTTGGTACTTAAATCCAAAAATACTTACTATCTCACCATTTAACAACAACAACAACAAAGATTACCAATTGCTATCTAGATAAAAAGCAGTTATATTAGTCACTCAGTGATATCTGATGCTTTGGGACGCCAGGGACTATGCTTTATGGAATGGCCTCCATAGACTGTAGCCCACCAGTCTTCCCTGTCCATGGGATTCTCCAGGCAAGAATACTGGAGTGGGCTGCCATTTCCTTTTTCAGGAGATCTTCCAGACCCAGGGATTGAGCCCGAGTCTCCTGCATTGATGTCAGATTCTTTACCATCTGAGCCAACAATAAAAGGCATTGTGGTAATTGTTTCTGGCCTGATGGAATTTTTTGCTCTGAGGGACAAAGCCTTGAGAAATGAATGAATTTATTGGACAGAGTCAATTTTTTTTTTTTGAAGTCACATGTATGCATTACAGATCATGCAATCAGGGTTCCCTTGAGTGCCTTCCCCTGGATCTAAACTGCCCTTGACCCTGGGTAGAAAGGCTGCTACTGGGGCAGAGATACAGGAGAGATGAGTCCAGCTTCCACCAAAGTCAGGGAGTTGCATTTTAGGTGGATTTGAAGAAACATCCAAACATTCTCACGGGAGTATATTTTAGGCAGTAGAACAGGGCACCAGACTGAAATTTGGGAGAATCCTGAATGCCTCAGATAGATCCTTAGGGACCTGCTGTTTGGTGAACGGATGAGATTGTCTTGAGTCGAGCTGCAGACATTCTTGGTGGTATTATTTCATCTGAGGCCGTGAGTGCCTGTGACAGATGGCAAAAAACAAAGGCTACCCCACAGTCCGGGCCTTGGTCTCAGGAATAATGAAGCTAATAAAATAATAGAGAACTACTAGTTCTATTTTTCCATGAAAAAAATGATCCATGTGGTACATGATTTAAAGCAGGAATGAGGGACCCCCGTTCCCTCCAGTGGCCCAGTGGTTGAGCATCTGCCTGCAATGCAGGAAAACACAGGTGCGATCTCTGATCCGGGAAGATCCCACATGCTCTGGTTCATCTCAGCCGGTGCTCCACAAGTACTGAGCCCGTGCTGGAGAGCCTAGAAGCCACAAGTACTGAAGTGTGCACGCCCTAGAGTCTATGGTCTGCAGCAAGAGAAGACGCCGAAATGGGAAACCCGTGCACTGCAGAGGGTAGACCCCGACTGCTGCAATCCGACAAAGCTCCTGCACAGCAATGAAGACCCAGCATAGCCATGAATAAATAAATTAACAGATTAAAAAAAAGATTAAAAAAATATAGAGTAAAAAAGCAAGAATGAAAACTTGCACCTATTTGGGAGACTGTCGCCCTTTCTTAGCTTGATCAAGGCTTGCATGTTAGTCCAGATACAGGGACAAACAGATGGGACAGAGTTTAACGTGCAAAACATTTATGACAGAATTCTTGTGAGAGGACATGGAGAGGGAGCCAGGAGGGGCTGAGGGAAGACATCAGACTGTGATGAGTCTCTGACCCCTGGAAGGAAGAAAGCGAGGAGGTGGTAAGGAAGCATTTTGTCTACCTTGCAGGGCAGCTCAAAGAAAATTCTGGAAGACGGTGGGAGGATTCTCAAAGTCAAAAGTCAGTGGCCAAAGGCATCATGTGATATCCAAAAAAAAAAAAAAAAAAAAAAGCCTGCCTTAGTCTCCCAGCTTCTTCCAGGCACTGGCAGGCTGAAATTTTGGTTCAAATGCAGTGACAAATTCTAGAGCTGGGACCATTAATGAATAATGCATTCAAACTTGCTTGATTTTTACAGCTTGCATAGCTGGCTATCAGTGGCTTTTGACTCCTCAGAGTTAGGCAACTAAATTTCAGATGCTGAAAGCGTGCATTTTAGTCCGGATTAAAGTCAACAGAGTTGGTCTGGATGGCTTGTCAGATGACAACCACTGGTAGAGGTTGTTAAATCTGGTGAAGCACACTCTTCATATACTGCTGACTGGAGAAAGCCTCTGGGTCTTATCTTGGCTTTATAAGTAACTAAAGAAGACACAGGGTTTCTCTGGTGGCTCCATGGTGAAGAATCCACCTGCCAATGCAGGAGAACAGGGTTGGGAAAAATCCCCTGGAGAAGGGAATGGCTACCCACTCCAGTATTCTTGCCTGGGAAATCGCATGGACAGAGGAGCCTGGAGGGCTAGCCAGTCCACAAGGTTGCAAAGAGTTGGATACATGCAGCAATGAAGAGGAGCCACCAGGCAAGCCCCAAGATAGTTTTGATGCTGGAAAAAAAAAATCGGTCCCTCCACCTGGGTTCCAAAAGCATGTCATATAGGGGAAAGAGCTAGGGTAGGGGGTAGGTTGAGGTCACCACTCCTATTGCCAGGAAGAACTTCCCTAGAGTGCAAATCAATCATTCACAATCTTCATCTGATAAAGTTATTGTTAATGAGGTCTCTTCAATCAACGAGAGGAGTCGTTCATTTGGGAGGCTTCGAACACACTCTGGAACAAACTTATGCAAATAGTGGCTTCTGCTTTAATCAGACATACTCTGGTCGATGATGGTGCTCAATAAAACATTAGCTATCTCCCATCCTTTCTTTGATGTGCAAAGTCTCTTGTTCATCATTGCAATAACAAGCTCGGAGCACTAACTACATGAAAATCATACAGAATTGAATTACGGTGAACAGGCGTAACTCAGTTTTAGCTCATTAAATGGCTGAGGTTGGGGAGGGGGGGTTGGACTCTGTTCTCATTTATGTTTTAGCAGGATCTATCTGTGGAGACCGTGGAAGTCATCACTGTCATTTAGCAAGAGGACAAGAAGAGATAGTAGGGGACAGAAGAGAGCAGTTTCTCTATGCAATTGAAAAAGGCAGAATGAGGAAAGGTGCTCTCACATTTCAACACAAATGACTTAAGCTGGATTTCATTGAAAATTTAGCCTTCAGAAGGGGGGCCAAGTCCTAGGAATCATCATACGGCAGAATCATTCTGATTCCACAACAATTAAAAAAAAAATGAAAGGGGCATCATTTGTTACTTGTTAATAGAAATAGACCTTGAGGGACTTTCCTGGTGGTCCAGTGGTTAAGACATCACCTCCCAATGCAGGGGACAGGATTTAGTTCCCTGGTTCAGGACGATCCCACATGCTACGGGGTAACTAAGCCCGTGTTGCCACCATGAAGCATAGTCACTGCTCGGTACTAGAGAAATCCCACGTACAGCGACGAAGACCTAGCACAGACAAAATAATAATAATAATAATAATAAATTAAAAAGTAAATAAGTAAAATTTTAAGAAAGAAAGAAATAGATGCTGAGAGATAGTTCACTTCTCTAGCAGAAGCTTTCAGATTACAGAACGCAAACATGGAAAAGCAGAAGGGAAAGGTAGCTTATATGACAAAGAGTGTATGAGAGTGAAATCGCTAAATGGGTCAAGTCCATGCGTGTGATAGAAAGATGATAAGTTAGAAAGCAGTGGGAGAAATTCATATGAGATTTTGGCTTCAAAATGCTGCAGCTTAGAAAAGGGCTTCTAAGGCGAAGGCAGTTCCTCATGAAAGGATGATGTATTAATCATGTCATGCCAGGCATCTGTGTCTTGCTGGTCAGAGCAGGGGGCTGGGGTAATGATTTCTTTGGGGCTATACCCTAGTTGGGGCTTCCCAGGTACTGCCAGTGGTAAAGTGCTGGGAGCCAGCAAGGGAGATCCCACCCATGACAAGGTCATGCAGGACTTGAGGGACTCCCTGGGCCATCCGACCCATGACAAGGTCATGTGGAAGAGTCCTGATAAGCAAGGCTTCAGGACTCAATGGACCCCTGGACCTGCTCGAGCATCTACCCTCAAACCAGAATCTGTCTGTCTTACTATTTTGTGTCTTTCACCAGCTCTTCTGACATTGGCAGGGGGCTGTCCTGACCACCTTTCTCTGGAAAGAGTTAACTTAGGGCTCTAGTTGATTAATCTCCTGGGCATGAAAGGAGTGTTTCAAACACTCTGTTAGCATTCTAGCTTACTTGGCAGGTTTATCCAGACTCTTGCAATATTGTTGAGCCTATGCTTGCTGCCAAGTTCTCACATCCCTTATCCATTGTGTTCCTGGGAGTGCATATAGTCAAGATGTAGAAATAACAAGCAGTACCTTTAGCATTAGCAACATTAGACTTTGAGTTAATAAGTTCTTTCTTTGCTGTAACCTGCTGAATCTTTGCTCCATAAGAATGTAACTCTGTACTTTAAGGGTGACGCAGGCTAAGAATTTAAGAGGAAACACTTTAAAGGAAGATTATTGTTCTGGCTGACCAACATTTATCAAAAAGAGGTCATGGAATATCAACAGGCCTCCGGGACAGAAGATGATGTACAAAAAATAAGACAAGAAGGAACCTGTTATCGATAAAAGTTATTACTGATGGAATGTTGAGTTGACTCTGCATTCTTCACCTTGCTGTATGTACAACTCAGGGTATAGAAGCCCCGGGGAAAATAAAGTAAAACGGGCCTCGCTCACCAAAGAAGCTTGGGCACCCTGTGTTGTTCTTTCCTTATCTCTATCTCTTTCTTCATTCGCCGACATCGTCCGTCCTGAGGATATCCCTGGACTCTGCTGAGGCTGGACCCCGGAAGGGAAGAACCTGCCTGTCACTGCAGGAGACTCCGGTTCGGTCGCTGGGTTGGGAAGATCCCCTGGATGAGGGCACGGAAACCCACTTCAGTATTCCTGCCTGGAGAATCCTATGGACAGAGGAAGCTGGCAGCCTCCAGTCCACAGATACGAATGAAGCAACTTAGCATGCATTCCCTAGTCGCAAACAGTGCAATCAAAAATACTCTATAAAGAGTAACTATGTTAAAGGAATCAGCCTACGGCCATAATAACAGAATAAAAGCATTTTTAAAAACATATTTTCTAGCATGCATGTGTTATTTACTGATTAAGACATAGACTGCACTGTTGGTATCTGTCTAAAACTGGAACAAATCATAGCATGTATTAATAACTCTGCTTTCCAGCCTACCCATGGTCCAACAGTCATGCCAGTGTACAGCTTTTAAAACAATAGATATTTGATTTGAGGGTATAGCAACCTTCCCCAGTATTCTGGCCTGGAGAATCCCCACGGACAGAGGAGCCCGGTGGGCTACAATCCACGGGGTTGCAAAGAATTGGACAGGACTGAGCGACTAAACACACATAGTTCCCAGGACTGGAGAGGCATCCACAGCTATATTTTACAACCATCTTACAGGTGGGAAGATAGTGATTTTTTGTCCTTTATTCTCTCTGCTCAAATCAGTCTGTTATTGCACCAAAAGAAACGTTAAAGGTAGGTTCGTTCAGCAGGCAAAATGCCAGTAGCCCAGGAATTCCCTGGCAATCCAATGCTTAAGACTACATCCTTCCACTGCAGGTGGAACGGGTTCGATCCCTGGCGGGGGACCTAAGATCTTGCATACTGTGAGGCAGCCAAAAAAAAAAGACAAATAGCCCAATTTGAAAAATTGAGAATTGAACAGTCCTGCTCTAAACAAGAGACATAAATAGTTACTGAACCCATAACAAGATGTTTCATATAACTCTTGCTGTCTGCTTGGTCACTGGTTTCTGACTCTCTGTGACCCTGTGGAGCATAGCTCGCCAGGCTCCTCTGTCCATGGGATTCTCCAGCCAAAAATACTGGAGAGTGGGTGGCCATTTCTTCCTCCAGGGGATCTTCCTGACCCAGGGATGGAACCTGTGTCTCTTATGTCTCCTGCATGGGCAGGTGGATTCCTTACCACTGAGCCACTGGAAAAGGCTGATCAAAACTGCAATGAGATACCACTGCAAACCTATGCTGGCTGAAATTTATTTAATAATAATAATAATAATAAAGATGAAGTGCTGAGTGGATGTAGAGAAATCTTAACCTTGACAACAGTTGCTGGTGGGACTGTCAAATGGGGTAGCTGCTTCCGAAAGCAATTTCCCAGTTCCCCCAAAATATTGAGTCCTGAAACCTCACCCTCTACCTTCTTCATGGACATTGTGCGTCTTCATAAACGACTTCTAGGGGGCCAGAAACCACATGAAAAGATGCTCAACCTTCTTCATTGCTGCTGCTGCTGCTGCTAAGTCACTTCAGTCGTGTCCAACTCTGTGCGACCCCATAGACGGCAGCCCAGCATGCTCCACCGTCCCTGGGACTCTCCAGGCAAGAACACTGGAGTGGGTTGCCATTTCCTTCTCCAATGCATGAAAGTGAAAAGTGAAAGTGAAGTCGCTCAGTCATGTCCGACTCCCAGCGACCCCATGAACTGCAGCCCACCAGGCTCCTCCATCCATGGGATTTGCAGCAACGTGGCTGGGCCTGCGGATTGTCATACCGAGTGAAGTAAGCCAGACAGAGAAGGGGAAATATTTTATGACATCACTTCCATGTGGAACCTAAAATACAACATGAATAAACTTACTCAGAAAACAGAGTCACAGACATAGGGAACAAACTTAGACACCACAAGGGGTAAGGACAGGGGATAAATTAGGAGTTTGGGATTAAGATATATACAGAGCTCAGTTCAGTTCAGTCGCTCAGTCGTGTCTGACTCTTTGCGACCCCGTGGACTGCAGCACGCCAGGCCTCCCTGTCCATCACCAACTCCCGGAGTTTACCCAAACTCATGTCCATCATGTCGGTGATGCCATCCAGCCATCTCATCCTCTGTCGTCCCCTTCTCCTCCCGCCTTCAATCTTTCCCAACATCAGGGTCTTACCCAATGAGTCAGCTCTTCGCATCAGGTGGCTAAATTATTGGAGTTTCAGCTTTAGCATCAGTCCTCCCAATGAACACCCAGGAATGATCTCCTTTAGGATGGACTGGTTGGATCTCCTTGCAGTCCAAGGGACTCTCAAGGGTCTTCTCCAGCACTACAGTTCAAAAGCATCAATTCTTCGGTGCTCAGCTTTCTTCACAATCCAACTCTCACTTCAATACATGACCACTGGAAAACCATAGCCTTGACTAGATGGACCTTTGTTGGCAAAGTAATGTCTCTGCTTTAGAATATGCTGTTTAGGTTGGCCATAGCTTTCCTTCCAAGGAGTAAGTGTCGTTTAATTTCATTTCTGCAGTCACCATCTGCAGTGATTTTGCAGCCCCCCCCAAAAGATATATACCCAACTATATCGAAAATAGATCATGAACAGTGACTTACTGTAGAGCACCGGGAACTCTATTCAATATTCTGTAATAACCTATATGGGAAAAGCTATGCGGGCTTCCCTGGTGGCTCATTTGGGAAAAGAATCCACCTGCGATGTAGGAGACCTGGGTTCGATCCCTGGGTTGGGAAGATCCCCTGGAGAAGGGAACGGCTACCCAGTCCAGTATTCTGGCCTGCAGAATTCCATAGATGGTATAGCCTACAGGGTCACAAAGGGTCGGACACGACTGAGTGACTTTCAGTTTCACAAGGGAAAAGTCAAAAAGAATAGATACATGTCTAACTGAATTGCTTTGCTGTACACTTGAAACTAATAGAATGTTATCAATCAACTATAATGCAAAATAAGATAAATTTAAAAAAAAAAAAAAACTTCTTGGCACCTCTGTCTGTAGGTAGAACCATCCATTCCCAAATCAGAGACTTTGGCTCACTTTATTTCTTCTGTGAGCTCCGGTGTCGAACCCTTGACATAGGCATTCAAACACATCACACCTCAAGTCTCTCCCACTTTTCATGGCCAGGACAGACGTTTTGATTTCTCGCGTTGAGTCCTTTCCACATTTCCTAATGCCGAGAAGGTATCTTCAGCATTTTTCCCGATGAGTAGAGTTTGGGAACGGAGATCAAAGGTGTTAATCCTAAAGGAAATCAACCCTGAATCCTCGCTGGAAGGACTCATGCTGAAGCTGGAGCTCCAGTGTTTTGGCTGTCTGATGGGAAGAGCTGGCTCAATGGAAAAAGTCCCTGGTGCTGGGAAAGATAGAGGGCAGACAGAGAAGAGGGTGTCGGAGGATGAGATGGCTGGATGGCATCACCGATGCAATGGGCATGAACTTGGGCAGACTTTGGAAGATGGTGAAGGACAGGGAGAGGCTGGCATGCTGCAGTTCGTGGGGTCACAAAGAGGTGGACTGAATAACTGGGCGTCTGAAGGACAACAGAGACTTTTGGCTTCTCCCATCTCTGCCCCTGTCCATCCAAGCGCAAGCCCATAAGCTCCTATGCCCACGACCCATACAGAAGCCACCCAGCATTCCTCATCTGTACTATGTCATGCAAGCCACCTTCTCTCACCCTCACCAGTTGGCTTTAAACCTATTTCCTTACCACCCACCTTGCCCTGCCTCTCTGCTTCTGCCCTCTGCAGAGCTTCACGGAGCTCTGTGGATGCAAGCCTCACGTCACTGTTTGGCTGAAACCAGTCGCTTCCCTGAGAACTGCCAGCAACCCGTCCATCTCTCCACAGAACCACCATCTCACAGATATATCAACTCCTGTTCACACTTACAGCCTCGCCTTTTTAGCACATGGACTCCATCAAGAGCTTCCCAGGTGGCGCTACTGGTAAAGAAGCCACCTGCCAATGCAGGAGGCCTGGGTTTGATCCCCAGGGTTGGGATGAGCCCCTGGAGAAGGAAATGGCAACCCACTCCACTGTTCTTGCCTGGAGAGTCCCATGGACAGAGGAGCCTGGCGGGCTACTGTCCATGGGGTCACAGGAGTCAGACATGACTGAAGCGACTTAGCCTGACGCACGGGCATTCCATCTAGTCCTCCAAGGAAGGCTTCCTTCGGTCCTTATAACGTTTCTGACCTGATAATGAATTTCTTCCAGTCTGTATCTTTCCTCCCACCCACCCTGAAACTTTCTAACGATGGGCTTTTTGGCATTCTTTCCGTTCTCATCAGACCAAACTCCGTTGCCTGGGCATGTCTTGCCTGAGGATGCACCAGGCACCTGTTCTGTTCTGTGCAGTGCAAAACGCAGTCTGAAACCGTGCCTCTTGGTTCCAGGGTCTTATTATTTACCTTGTCCATGAAACCGGAAGCTCGGCTTCTATGTGAAACCATGTCCCCGAAGCACGTGGGAAATCAGATATATTAAAAAAAAAAATCACTCAATAGACACCCCTGGAAGAGACCAATTTTTAAGAAAGCGCTTTTGGATACAAACCATTTAGCACTCGGAAATAGAAGACTCAGCTGTGAAAAGAAGACTGTCTCATGAGGGATCCTGAGAGTCGATATTTTTTAATAGAGAAGATGGAGTAAATGATACAAGACACATTACCCCCCGGTTTTACACCACGTCACTCAGTTCTTTTAAGCAGTGTGATTGACAATGATGTGTGTGTGGATTGCATGCCAGGCTCCTCTGTCCACGGGATTCTCCAGGCAAGAATTTTGGAGACGGTTGACATTTCCTTCTCCAGGGGATCTTCCCAACCCAGGGATCAAACCATATCTCCTGTGCCTCCTGCCACGACAGGCAGATTCTTTCCCACTAGCCAACTGGGAAGCGTGACGATGAAACGTCTGTGTACATTTCTCTGCCCAAGCTTTTGAAATAACTAGCATCCTTTCCTAGGTCCGATTTTACAAGAACCAAATGCAGAAATCATTCTCTAATTTGTGTATTTGAAGCAGTGGACACTTCTCCAATTGAGATGTCACAAATTCCCAATGTAATCATGCAGAGGTTTTAAAAATTTTTTTTTTAAATGTTCAGAGGATATGCTGGGAATTCAAGGGTGTTAATAAAATAGATGCTCATCTATTCCTGTCGATAGCTCTCCTTGGCTGCCGGTTGAGAGTAAAATCTTGGTTGGGATTTTGCTAGTTTCCTCCAGGAAGTGGATTGAAAAGGTGCTCAGTGAGGTGGAAGGGACGTCTATGAAACCAGAGAATGTTGCTCTTATTTTCAAATGAGTTTGACAGTCTTGAGGCTGCCTATGAAGGATGCTCGTGAGTGCCTTCACAGAGGTTTCCTGGATGTTGATGGGGAGCCTGGTCCCCTGGGTTGCATTTTTTTCTGTGTGTGTCAAACCATTGACCATCCTGGCCTCATTTTTTTTTTTTCCTCCACATTTTTGCTGTCTGTCCAGACACACAGAGTATGCCACCTACTGGTCCACTCCAAGGCTTCATGCAGCAATGCAGCCTTCATCTGGGTTTTAGTTTTTTTTCCTCTTGCAAAATGTATATACATATATATTTTCTAGCAAATATCATATATTAATGCACACACGTGGAATCTAGAAAATGGTATAGATGAACTTGTTCATTGGAGGGACTGATGCTGAAGCTGAAGGTCCAATACTCTGGCTACCTGATGCAAAGAGCTGACTCATTGGAAAACACCCTGATCCTGGGAGGGATTGAAGGCAGGAGGAAAAGGGGACACCAGAGGATGGGATGGTTGGTTGGCATCACCAACTCAATGGACATGAGTCTGGGTAAACTCTGGGAGTTGGTGATGGACAGGGAGGCGTGGCGTGCTGCAGTCCATGGGGTCGCAGAGAGTCGGACACGACTGAGCAACTGAACTAAACTGATCGTATATGAACACACACACTTGGAATCTAGAAAATGGTATAGATGAATGTATGTAGTACAAAGCAGAAATAGAGACACAGAGAATAGATACAGAGAATAAATGCATGGACACCAAGTGGGGAAGAGGGAATGGGATAAATTAGGAGATTAGGATCGACCCATATACATCACTGATGCTGTGTATGAAATAGATGGTGAATGAGAGCCTCCTGTGCACCACAAGGAACTGTACTCAGTGCTGTGTGGTGACCTCAAAGGGAAGGAAATCCAAAAAAACAAGGGATCCAATATACTTATAGCTAATTCACTTTGCCATTCACCAGAAACTAACACAGCATTCTAAAGCAACTATACTCCAAAAAAAAATCACTTGAAAAGAAATACAAATCCCTTTTGACCACCCCCAAAAAAGGTGTAACTTAACAAATAGTCAAAGTACTGAAAGTTAATATATACTCATTGAAAATGTGGGTCAATGCAGACAAGAAGGTGAACATATAAAAAACTTGCCAATAGGTAAAGACCATCATTTACAAAAATACTTCATAGTGGCCAAAGGAACAGAACGTAAAAAAAAGGCTGTAGACGTACTCACTCTTTTTCTAGGAAATTGCAATAAAGAACTGATTTTTAATAACTGAATATTTTGGAGTACTCCTGGGTGGTCCAGTGGTAAAGACTCCGCTTGCCAATGCTGGGGACCCAGGTTTCGATCCCTGGTCTGGGAAGATCCCACACGTGTTGGGACAGTTAAGACCATATCCAGCAACTCCTGAAGCCTTCATGCCCTCGAGCTCATGCTCCACAACAAGAGGAGTCACTGCAACAAGATGCTCGCATGCAGCGAAGACCACCGGCATGGTGAAAAATAAATTTAAAAAAAAATCTTAAAAAAAATGTTTATATGCTTTTCCAATGATACCATTCCTATACATGCACCAGAAGAGAGAAATCTAAAACTATAACATTCCCCCCATTTATTAATATGTGACATTATTTATATTACTATCCTAAAAGTATAGGAGGGAAGAAATGGGAGACTATGAGTCACGTGTCCAAGGGGAAACAGCTAGTCAGTGTGGGAGCTGGAAACGGAATCAGTGTGGTTTCGGACAAGTCCTCTTACAAAATATCGCGTCTCAAGAGAGAAGAAGGGAATGGATGAGAAAAAATCCTTGCCTTATGTTCATCTAATGACACCTTTGCAAAGGGCCCTGAACAACTTCTTAGAAAGAGTATCTAATGGCATAGTAAAGTATATACTATGTATGTATGTCTGTGTGTATATGTACATGTATACACACATGTCTGTATATGCACACGCATATGTACATATATATTATATAGTAAAACATATATGTGGGCGTGTGTATACATATATACACACACACACACACATATACGAAGTGAAAAAGTGAAAGTGTTAGTCACTGAGTCGTGTCCAGCTCTCTGTGACCCCAAGAACTGTAGCCCGCCAGGCTCCTCTGTCCATGGGATTCTCCAGGCAAGAATATTGGAGTGGGTTGTCATTTCCGTCTCCAGGGGATCTTCCTGATCCAGGGATCGAACTCAGGTTTCCTGCGTGGCAGGCAGATTCTCTAGTGTCTGATCCACCAGGGAAGCCCATTTATTTATTCCCTTATATACAAACATATATACTATACGTGTACCATCTACACTTTATGATTTGTACACCCACATGCACACACACACCCCCTTAATCTTACATAATATAGTGTTGGTGTATGTGAGTGTGTGTGTGTGTGTGTACATCCTCAACATCCTTAAAAATATTTTCTAAAGCACAAAGCACGAAGCTGGTCTCTGGTTGTCCTCCAAAAGATGAGAGAGATGTATGTCCAAATGAATTGAGGAAAATTAAACTCGGACTGAATGGACGTGAATCTGAGCCAACTCCAGGAAACAGGGAAGGACAGGGAAGCTTGGTGTGCTGGAGTTCGTAGGGTCACAAAGAGTCAGACATAGCTTAGCAACTAAACAGCAAGAACAACAAACCTTAGTATTGTCATCTTTTTCTGTTTGCAAGTATAGCTTTTCCTCTGCTGGGACAACGCCATGCATATGAGAGATCTGCCCCTTGGGGTGTCGACTTACACCTAAGCCGGTCTTGGTGCTGTCTTTGATGGAAGCATATACTGACATGATCTGCACTGCTACTGTTCACACGGCGCTAACATTAAAAGACTAAGAGCCTGTCTCCAGAATCCTCTTTTGTCTTAGCAGCGTAGGTTTAAAGTACTCTGAAATGATTGATACGGTCTGTGTTTATCTTAAGATCATTCATCAAATAGTTTAAGAAAAGTAAAGAATGATATTCAAGTGCTGGGTGAAGCGTGTATAAGGGTCAATCTGAAAAAAAAAAATGTACAATTGGTTTGTTTCAGAAGGAAAGTTAGTATGCTTTGTAGACACTTTGATTTCTACCGGGAGTTGTGAGTATACATACACTCACAACTCCCGGTAGAAATCACTGCATATATATCTGTACACAACACATACAGTCTTTGTGTTTATATATCATGTATAAAATATATTTATATATTTATACATAGGATATGTAGTATACATATACGTATATCGTTTACCTATATGTGCTTGGTATACATGTATGTACATAGAATACATATATGTACGCAGTATACATATGTGTAGCTACTATATACATAATACACGTAGGAAGCTACATACATAGTATATAAAGTATAGTATACGATTTGATACATGAAGTCGATGGACACAAACTTGAGCAAACTCCAAGAGACAACAAGAGGACAGAGGAGCCTGGCGAGCTACAGTCCATGGGGTCACAAAGAGTCGGACACAGCTCACCAACTGAACAAGAACAATACGTAATGGACATATTATATACTTGGTATGATGAGTGTTTTTTGTATTATAGACATATATAGCCATCCCATTATAATAAAATTATATATATGATATATATTGGGCTGGCCAAAGAGTTTATTTGGGTTTTTCCGTAAAAATGAACTTTTTGGCCAATTTAACACAAATATTTAATACTTAGGATAATACTACGATTGTATATGTATATATATTATCCTAGGATATACATATGTGCATATATGCATATCTGTTATAATGCCTCACCAAATGCTGCCTTTCAACCAGAACTGAATGTTATTTCTATAAATTATAAATGTACAATATATATTATGAAAGTGAAGGTGAAGTTGCTCAGTCGTGTCTGACTCTTTGCGATCCCGTGGGCTGTAGCCTACCAGGCTCCTCCATCCGTGGGATTCTCCAGGCAAAAACACTTGAGTGAGTTGCCATTTTCTTCTCCAGGGGATCTTCCCAACCCAGGGATTGAACCTGGGTCTCCTGCATTGCAGGCAGATGCTTTACCCTCTGAGTCCCCAGAGGAAGCCCCCAAATATATATTATACCTACTGTTAATACTATATATGGATTTATAGTAACACTTGCTACTGATCCAGAAACACAGAGAAATTTCTCCAATAACTTATTATTCCATAAACATCTTGGGAAATTGTCCCCCTCTCATCATACATTTCTCCACCACACCCTGTCTCTTTAGCCCCTGAAGGGGATTACTAGGATTTAAACAATCTAACGTAGTGTGTGCACGCAGAGGTGTGTGCACGCAGAAGGCCACGAGGGATGAAATTTTAGCGCTTTCTTTTCACCATTCACGTCTCCTGCGTCCTCTCAGATCAAAAGCATCACGTCTGAGACATGCCCCGCCCCCGCCTACCTAAGCCCCTTTCCCTTTCTTTTCTCTCCTCCCATAAATACCAGTTGAACACTCTTTTCAAAACGCTCTTTTCTCCTAACACTGCCGTCTCCTAAGGGAGACAAGCGAAGTACGTTGCTTCTACGACTCTTGTAGCTTCACAGGAGCTACTCGAGTGTTAGCTGTAAAGAAGCCGAATGAATAAAGGTGAAACGAAACACAAATGATACCAGGTTGCTAAGCAGAGTTCCCACAAGTCCACAGCATCCAGTGACACCTTTCTTCCAATATTCGGTGGTGGTTTAGCCGCTCACTCGTGTCCGACTCTTTGTGACCTCATGGGCTGCATAGCCCCCCAGGTTCCCCTGTCCGTGGAGTTCTCCGGGCAAGAATGCTGGAGTGGGTTGCTGTGTCCTCCTCCAGGGAAGCTTCCTAACCCAGGGATCACATCTAGGTCTCCTGCACTGTAGGGAGATTCTTTACCCTCTGAGCCACCAGGGAACACCCTTCTTCCAGTATTGCCTGGGGACAAACTTGAACGAGCAGGTGACTACCAAGGACCCTCGGAGGTGTATATGTGTTGCTAATGGAATTCTGAACCGTGCCGTCTTGTTTCACCTTTAACTGCACTCTGAGGTCCAAACTGTGTGACTGCTTAGCAGATCAACACATGGAAAATAAGTGAACCGCTGAAGGGCACTTGACCTTCCCTTGGCAGGGGAGGAGAAACATGAAGCCCCCTTCCCCCAAAAGGCATTTTGGCCCCTGGCTTGTGGGTACCTCGCCTCTTATTTAGATGCATGCCTTACAGGTCAGGGGCTTCGAATTCGCCTGCACTGCGGGAGACCTGCGTTTGATCGCCCTGGGTTGGGAAGATGCCCTGGAGAAGGGAAAGGCTACCAACTCCAGTATTCTGGCTTGGAGAATCCCATGGACACAGGAGGCTGCTGGGCTACAGTCTATGGGGTCACAAAGAATTGGACACCCCTGGGCAACCGAGACGCACTGCTTATATTAATCATATGATGCGTTATATAAGAAAGCCAGTTTCTACTGCTTCTTTGTAGAAATACTGGCATTATGTGGCTCCAACATTTCTCTTACCATAAACCAGCATGAATGCACGTTACGGTAAAAGAGAAAAGTAAATAGAAGGTATCCTTCGACTTCCGGTATAAACAGGAATCCAGCCATTTTAGCCAGATCACCTGGCTCCCATGTGGATACCCTTTGTGCTGAATTATTTTTGTCATAATTCCAAGAGTCCAAAACTGCTGCAAGGCGAAAAAGGTGCATGCTTTCATTTTCATGACCCACCATGGAAGGTCACCTTTCCTCTAGATTGTAGACGCCAAACACCCATAAAGATAGCATAATCGTGACACTGCAGACCATTTATTCAGCATCAGAGCAGAGCAAATTGTCCATTTCTCTCCTAAGCCTAACACTGGAATGATATCTCCAGGGACTATTTTGAACAACAACAGTCATCCACTATCTTTCGATATTTTCCTGTGGACCCTTTTCAAAGTCTTTATTGAATGTGTTACCATATTGCTGCTGCTATCTGTGTTCTGGTTTTCTGGCCAGGAGGTGCATGGGATCTTAGTTCTCCGACCTGGGATCCAACCTGCACCCTGTACATTGGAAGGCCAAGTCTTAACCATCGGACTCCCAAGGGAAGTCCTGGCTATCATTTCTATAAAAGGAATTTTCGCCTGTTTGGCTAGCACACCCAGATCAGCCAATGTTGACATTCTTTTGCATATCTTCTTTGTAGACAAGATACAGATTGCTACTTTTCCTGGTTACCCTGATAATTCATGCAAGAGGCAGAATTTTAGCTCTCCACATTACATAGTATCTTATATAAGCCCCCACATGGACACAGACACATCTGAAAACATATTACAGGATTTCTGCTGGTACAGTGGACACATTTAAATGCGACTGAAAAGCAATTTGAAAGAACAAGATGAAATCTTATTACGTGACGGGTAGCAATTAGGTCTAGAATAAAAACGGGATTCCACGTTGTCAGAGTTGATCTTGCATGTGTGTGTACTCAGTCGAGTCTGATTCTTCCGCGACCCCGTGAACTGTAAGGTATGTCCCACGGAAGTACACTGGAAGGAAACTGTCTTCTCCTTCTTCAGGGGGCTTTCCTGACGCAGGGATCAAGTCCCATGAATCTTTCCCGTCTTCTGCCCTGGCAGGCGGATTCTTTACCAATAGCGCCACCTGGGAAGCCCCAAAAAGTTGACCCTGTGAAAGTGAAAGCTGCCCACTCGTGTCCGAGTCTTTGCGACCCCAGAGAATTCTCTAGGCCAGAAGACTGGAGTGGGTAGCCGTTCCCTTCTCCAGGGGATCTTCCCAACCCACGGATCAAACCCAGGTCTCCCACAAAAACATGACTGAGTATTGTATTTCTGCTGGCACATTAGACACATTTGTCCAATTGCAGGCAGAGTCTTTACCAGCTGAGCTACAGGGGAAGCCACAGGTCCTGTTAAATTCTTATCCTGTTAGAAACAAGCTGGCTCATGGAAATTTGAGTACCAGACGTAGCGAGGGAAAACACTGCATAGAAACAGAGCAGAGATATTAAAAGTGGAAGTATATTTCCTAAGTCGCAGCATTAAACAAAGGTAGGTATTTGCCCCAGAGAAGGCGATGGCACCCCACTCGAGTTCTCTTGCCTGGAAAATCCTAAGGATGGAGAAGCCTGTTGGCTGCACTCCATGGGGTCACTAAGAGTCAGACACGACTGAGCGACTTCACTCTCACTTTTCACTTTCATTCACTGGAGAAGGCAATGGCAACCCACTCCAGTGTTCTTGCCTGGAGAATCCCAGGGACGGGGGAGCCTGCTGGGCTGCTGTCTATGGGGTCGCAGAGTCGGACACGGCTGAAGCAACTTAGCAGCAGCAGGTATTTGCCCAGAACGTGGGATCGGGTCTCAGCCCCACTTTGCACCATTCTTCCAATACTGTGAGAGGCACAGAAGGGCTTTTAAAGCAGACCTATGGAAATGGAGATTACTGGACAATCAGAGAATGGTTTCTGGCACTGAGTAAGTCTACTTTGGCCGCCTGATCCGAAGAGCTGACTCCCTGGAAGAGACCCTGATGCTGGGAAAAATTGAAGGCAAAAGGATGAGATGGTTGGATGGCATCACTGACTCGATGGACGTTAGTTTGAGTAAACTCTGGTAGATGGTGAAGGACAGGGAAGCCTGGTGTGCTGCAGTCCATGGGGTCGCAGAGTCAGACATGACTAAGCAACTCAAGAATAATGACAAAGTCAGAGGACATGGGGTTCCTCCTATAGTCCCCTTAGAATGCCTCCAGTGTACTGGGATTCACGGCGTTATTATAACACATACTCCACAAAGCACCTACTGAGGACCCATAGATAGGTCGAGGCTATAGGAGCATCTTTGGCTGGGATCAGGTTATCTCTCTGCATTCATGTCATTCAAATATTACATCTTTCCAAAGATGGTTTTAGAAGGCGTCTGCCAAACAAACAGGTTGCAGGCGCACAGCTTCCCATTGTTTGTGATAAATTATTTACAACGTTTCCTCGTGTGTCTCCTTAGACCCCGCAATCTTCCTACGCCAAATTTCATCTTCCTATCTTCACTCGTTCTGGCGAAAGGCAGGGATCGCCGGCATTTTTAAAATGCCATTTCACCAAAAGTGAGATTGTGAATGTTTAATGGCCTCAGATGAACCTCCAAATTGTGCATAAAACGGCAGGGAAAATTGATAAAAGTCGTGTTTTCAGATCAACCGACGTTCTACAAAATTCGATACCTACACAAACGGTACCCACAGTGTGTGCACCAGGGTGAGGTTTATGACTACATGAAAAGCACTTTAAAAAGTGTAAAGCTATCCATCTTCTCAAGGTACACAGACATGATAGTAATCTTTTTCTTCTTTTTTTTTTTTAGGGATTTTCTTTTCTTTAAGGCCTCCCTGGTGGCTCAGATGGTAAAGAATCAGCCTGCAGCGCAGGAGATCTGGGTTCATTTCAGTTCCTGGGCCTGAGAAGATCCCCTGAAGGAGGGCATGGCAGCCCACTTCAGTATTCTTGCCTGGAGAATCCCACGGACAGAGCAATCAGTCGGCTACAGTCCATGGGGTGACAAAGAATCGGACATGACTTAGCATTCCCGTATAAGTCCTGTGCACCTCTCATTTGGCAAATAACCTCCAACACGTGAAAAAACTTCCGAGTTTGAATACAGCATTCACAGTCTTTGCTGCCTTCCTTTCTCTGATAATTAGCTAACGTCGTCACGACATCCATGAACTTGAGTTTAAAGTCCAAGCTGCGTTCCTTACTGGTGAAGAGCCTGGGCTGTGAACACACCATTGAGTTTAAAGTCCAAGCTGCGTTCCTTACTGGTGAAGAGCCTGGGCTGTGAACACACCATCTTCCTTTGAATCTAAGGATTGCTGCTACCTCGTCCCTTAACCTTCCTGATTTTCAACACCTCTACTGTTAAAACAGAAATACTGTAGGCGCCTGTCCCCTTAGGCCTCTTGAGGATGTCAACACAATATTGACCTGGGGTGGCTTGTACAGAAAGTAATGCCTGTGGCTGGCGATTTGTTATGCAAGTGAATACTGGAATGTCTCTGGTCAACAGCTTTCGATAAGTTGCCAAGATAAACAATGACCACGTGCAAAGAAAAGTGTGTTAGTCACTGGACCATGTCCGACTGTCTATGACCCCCATGGACTGTAGCAGACCAGGCTCCTCTGTGCATGGAATTCTCCAGGCAGGAACATTGGAGTGGGTTGCCATTCCCTTCTCCAGAGGATCTTCCTGACCCAGGGATCAAACTCAGGTCTTCTGAAATACTAGGCAGATTCTTTACCGTCTGAGCCACATGGGAAGCCCCAGTGTATGGGAAGCCTGGACAAATTTGAGTCTTTCATCTCTCGAGTTGTATTCAAACAAACTTCTTGCTGTCGGACACATACCCAAAGGAGGCTCTTTGTTGGAAAGTTTCAAGACATGACCACAAACACAAAACCCAGTAACATAAGCAGCTGAGGTCAAAGAAATAAACTCAAGTGTTTCATTTCAGGAAATACCCTCTTGTTGCCAATTTCACCATTCAGAGCACTCCTCCGCCACTGTGTTCAGCGTCAGGCCAAGGGAAATGTTCCTGTTGGGGACACAAAATCTGTTCCCCAGGAGAAACCACAAGAAACCGGTCCATAATCGACTGAGTTTACCACGGGCCATCTACATCAAATGTATCACTTAGCTCTGAAAGCGAGAAAGGCGTCTGAAGCCGGGAAAAGAAATACGACAGGCCACCTCCAAAGAAAGAATGGACGCATAATTATTTGCACAAAGCATTAGAAAATACTGTGATATTTTATTATTAAAAATGCTGCTGAAAAGTTTATACATATGTGTCCAGCCATATATATCTTCTATCATTACTTAAGGCAAAATCAAAAACAAAATCGCAAAATAATAATCCGAGAAACCATTAAACCCTGCGTGCCAGTGAAGTTCAAGAATAAAAGCCTAGGAAAGTTTTTTTTTTTTTTTTAACTTATTTTTTTTTCTCATTTTTCTCTTTTTTATAGATAGCAAGTATATTTTATTCTCATAGAACTCTATGAAGATTCTATAACTTCTTTCCATGTAGAAATAAGATATCATTTAAGGTGTATTAAATTGCTTTTGATCATAACCCTTTGTAAAAGCTAAAGTTATTCACTTAACAAGAACTTTTTTTTTTTTCCTTATCCAAATGTCACAAGCCTGATACATTACTGTGCATATTGCTAGCAGAAGACGCTTGGAAATACTAAACAAATACTGGAATTCACATTACAAACATACCAGGTCCCACAAGGCTGTCGAGTGCCACTTCCTCCGTCGTTTCCTGGACAGCCTATTTGTTGTGGCTTAGCTGGGGTAATAAATACAATAGCTTGCAGCAATGGTCTGACAGGAGCTTTAAAACAGGATGAACAAAAACCTTACCCATGACACCTCTTAGCTGCTGGAGCCTGCACTTCACTCTGGGCAAAGTTGGGATTACATTTCATGTACGTCTATACACAGACTCGCTCTTAAAATCTCAACCGAGATGAACAGCAGAATTTACTGGGAGATCGGTCTGCACAGACTTCCTAAGAACTCTGTTTTTCTGGGGGTGTGGGATGGAGGGGGCGGTCATTTTCAAAGACTTTGAAAAGGTACTGCTACAGTTTCAGTCTAAGGGTTCCGGTAATCAAAGATTGTAGCAAGGGACAAGGAATTTGGACCGTCTTTCTTGAGAATGTGCACCTGAGCTGAATTGCTCTGATAACCACGCCCCGAGACATCCTCTTTGGCTCCTATTTCCTGGCGCGGCAATAGGTTTTCGAAAGCCAAGACGTCAAGTCACCGCGGCTGCTACTGTTTTCCTTTAACGACACCTGCATGATATCCCTTAAGGAAAGCTAAAAAGACAGTAAGAAAATCACTTGGTGTCAGAGGCGCCAAGATTCTCATCCCCACCTCACCAGTGAACAATGCATGAATATTTCCGGGTGTTATCTTGACAGTCAGGCCATTCTCTAACTTCCTGGATAACCCCCACAAAGCACTTGAAGTGTTTTCTCCCTTCCTTGGTCTCTCTCTGATAGTCCCGGATCAGTGACGGATACACAAAGGGCACAGAAGATAATCGTTTCAGACAAGCGTATGTTTTACCCCATAAATGATCGAAAGAATTCAAAAACAACAACAACAACGAAACCCCGCTTACTGATAAATAAGGGACTTAACTGCTTTTACCAGAAAGGAAAGACACATGCCCCCCTCCTTCGATCTGATTAGCTAAGCTGAACAGGTATTTCTGCAGCTGCTGGGGAACACAGAGCTGTATTGACTCAGCACACCGCAGGCCCACCAAACACAAGCTTTCTTTCTCCCTTTTGGCAGGACCCTGGGTGTGGGAAGCGACTCTTCCTTAACAGATTCAAAGAGCCACAGCTACAGAAGGAGACTTGTATTCTGTTCCCCACCCCCTCCCCTCCCAGGCCCTGCGGTTTCTCTGCATGCGCGTGTATCTAAGTCAACAAGCTTTTAAATAGACTCCACGCTGGGGACCCTTCTTGCAGGGGGTGGGGGAGCGGTTGCAACTTCATGAAGTGTTTAACAATACAAAAATAAAAGTTTGCCTAAACAAAACAAAACAACAGTCTCCTAAGAATCCCTTGGCATGCACTTTCCAGCCCAAAAACAAAACAAACAAACAAAGAAAATAGGGAGAGAGCCTGGTCACAGGGACGGTCCGAGTCCGCCGTGTGACAACCATATCCTCCTACAAGTGAAACGCCTTAGAAAACCCCGTGTCTGTTGGCCACAAGGATTTAAGAAGAAGCCCCTCTGTGTCTTGGAGGGAAAAGAGGTGATATGACTAACGTATATACCGATTTATATACATACAGACCACTAATGGAGAGCACAACCTTGCTAAAAGCTCTTTCAAACTGAAAACACCAATAAAAGCGCTTTTTTTTTTTTTGCTTTTTTTTTGTTTGTTTTCTTTTTCTCTCCACGTGTGTTTGTTTAAACTCACAGCTATATACATTTTCTTTCTTTCTTTTTTTTTTTTTTTTTTTACAAAGTTTCTTAAATATAGTTCAGGCTGGCAAAACATCTCTTTGCACAGAACTCTAGGTATCTAACTGCATAGTCTGTTCATTTATTTTAATAATAAAATTCTACTTTTCCTTCTTTTCTGGATTACTGCTCCGTATGCTGGGTAAAAGCCCACAGACTTTTTTTTTCTTTTTGTTTTTCACTTAAGGAGAGCCATCTGTCGTGTGGCACATAAAGAACTTTATTTTTTAACTGTGATTAAAAAAAAAAAATTTAGTGTCCCCGGCTGAGTTCCAGAAGGGTGTCAGCCTCTATGGTCACGGTTGGAAACGCCCAGGTCCTTGATATATCGACGTCCTTGTCGCACTAAAGTCGGCTTGGATGGTGGTGGATCTTAAAAGCAGAACTCGTAACAGCGAATGGATATGGTTTCACATTTCGTAGGGTCGAAAGTTGGTCTCGTGGTACCGGGAAATGCCAGCATGGGAGGTCTGCAAAGACACAATGGTTGCCCTTTTGGGTTGTGTGTGTGTGTGTGTGTGTGTGTGTGTGTGTGTGTGTGTGTGTGTGTGTCTTAAGCCAGTGGGATGAAACACATTCCTTGTTTGGAGATGGTGCTTCTTTGTCCGTCTTCCAGTTGCAGGGGGCGGGGTGGCGAGAGGGCAGGGAGGGGAGGGGGGACTGCAGAGCTATACTCTGGTGGTGGAGTGTCCGTGGGGAATGTTTGTGCTGTTCTGGCCTCCGCTGAAGGTGTTGAACGTGTGGAGCGGCTGCATACCCGTGAGCGTGTTTGGGATCATGGTGATGGTGTTGGGGGTCATGAGCGGGATGTCGTCGGGGGACCTGCGCAGCGTGAGCGTGTAGTCCGGCGGGCAGGTGAGCCTCAGCGTGTCGTGGGCCTGCAGTGACTCGCACTCGTGGTCCAGCTGCTTCATCTGCAGGGACATGATCTCCTCGTTCTGGATGTGCGCGATGTCGTTGGCGGCGTTCCTCTGCGGGCTGGGGCGCCGGTGGGTCTCGTGGCGCCGCTTGTCCTTCTTGTAATAGAGGGCGGCGAAGGCCAGGATGTTCAGGAACAGCAGGGACGCCCCCACGGCGATGGTGACGCTCAGCTCGGTGGAGTAATCCCGTTTGGTCTCGATGAGGACCGTGGTGTCCTCGGGGCCCGTCTTGTGAGGGTCCTTGGAGTGCTTGGGGTTGCTGTTGGCTGGGGTGATGGCCGGGCGTTTGGTCGTGGGCCAGATCTTGGAGGGCGACCGCCGGGTCCCGTAGGGGAAGGACGTCATGTCCGGAGGGGGCACCTTGGTGGTGGTGGACACGTACTGGAATATCTCGTTTAAGTTGTGCAGATGTGGGACCAGTTCCAGCCAGAAGGCGACTTTCGTGGCCCGATAGTGATCCCTCACGCGGGGCTTCAAGCCGATGTGCAGATACAGCTGGTCTTTGGGGTTATACTTGGACCAGGCCACCTCCTCGAAGCGGTTGGGTTTTGTGTGAATGAACTTGGTGTCCTGTGGGACAGGCTGATTGGGGTCACTGAGGACAGAAGGGAGAGAGAGAAAAGAAAAGGGAAAAAAAAAAAAGGTCACACTCTTCTGCATGTCACAAGTCAATTTTTAATCAAGTAAAACGAAATGACGGTCAGATCATCTCACGTGTTTATTGATACGCGCAAAGTACTGAAGTGGTTTAATCCACATGTGCCTACCATTCTGCCTTGTCTATAAAAGAATCCCCTCTTACCCTAAAATACTTCCCAATGAAACTACGATACCGTTTCTGTAACATTTCTATATTTTTAACGCATCCAGTTGTCTTCCAAACTTGGGAGATTTTTCAGGAGGAAAACAAACACGTGTCTTGGCTATGTTTCAGCATTTCAAATTTAAAGTACTTCTGTTGGAAAATTTTCAGCATTTCAGGCTGAACCACTTTTGGAGTCACTAACCTCAACCAGAGAGTGATCGGCCCCCACAAGGCGGGGGACGGGGTGGGCATCTGGCAATACCTGGAGATGTTTTTGGTTGTTATACATGAAGGATGGTGTCATGAATGAAAGTAGATATCACGATGACTGTCAAATACTCTCCAGGGCACAGGACAGCTCCCCCCCACAGCAAATAAATTTTTCATCCCAGATGTCAACAGTATTAAACTTGAGAAATCCCGATTTAGAGATTGTTGCCCAAAATGTGTACATTCTTTCTTCCTCAAGAACTGCTACTTAGGTAGACGGATATATATTGCAGTTATAACAATTAAAATACATTAAAAATGCAAAAAAAAAAATCTGGCTTCTGTCATTACAAACTGTTAATAAACAGAAAAATGCATCCACTGTTTGTGCTATTAGAAATACGGATATAGCTTGAAAATCTTTTGAAGATTGAGTCACTTGGAGATGAAATAACATTCCGTTGATGTCTTAAGTTTGGCAAGACAGTGCTTTTAGACACGCTCAAGTCAACGATTTTAGGAGAAATACAAGATGCAGTAAATTGGGGTTTTTATAGATTTCAAGTGTCCTGTGCAACTATGCAACTGAAATCCCCTGTGATGTACATGAACAGCCACAGGCAGAGAGACAGTCATCAATATTGAAAGAATCTCTGTAAAACATGGTACTTGAAACATGGCTGCCACCCAGTTTTTTTTAAGGTAACAGAAATTCCCCTCAAAGGTATACTCTAATTTCTTCCAATTTTTGGGGGGGCGGGGGGCTTGGTAAAATAACCTGTAAGACAGATTTTGTCTTCTCCTGTTTGCTGGTTAGGAACATCTGAGATTGTGCATGATAAAAAGTCACCTCGTGGATAGCAGTGAACTCTCAGAAGTGGTGTGCAGACCTAGCTTGCCCTGGTGTATTGTACTGCCGTGGGTGCCCTAACCTCTACCTTCCAGGCAACGCCTTCTTGGCAACACACTTATAAAGCCACCGCCTCTTTGCTTATGTGCCAGAAGGCTGGGGCACCAGAAGGTTCCACTGGAAGACCCAACGTCTGCAGACATTCCCAGGTGGCATGCAGGCTTCAAATGATATCCTTGACTCACAGATGCAGGTATTGCCATAGGAAGGGCTTTAATCCTCAGTCTGAGGCTGTCAACAGCATGAACATACATTAAGCTGTGCCTCTCTCCCACTTCACAAGTTGGGAGATCTCGAGCAAATTCTTAAACCTCTCTTAGCCTGATCTATAAAGCGGATATGAATATTGGGAATGGAATTAAGTGAGGAAGCCGTAGTATTCCTGGTGTATAGCAAGAGCGCATTGATACATCAGCATACCTACAAACTGGTAGGGAGAGAAGACTATACATAATAAACAGTATATATCCACAGTATAAATCTCATGTGCTTAGTCGCTCAGCCGTGTCCAGCCCTTTCCAACCCCGTGGGCTGTAGCTCACCAGGCTTCCCTTTCCATGGAAATTTTTCAGATAAGAATCCTGGAGTGTGGGTTGCCATTTCCTCCTCCAGAGGATCTTCCCGACCCAGGGATTAAACCCACATCTCTTCTATATCTTGCATTGGCACGTGGGCTCTTTAACACTGCATCACCTGGGAAGCCCACAGATCTTATACTAAATACTTTATACAGCATGTTCTGCATAAAAGCATACTGCCTCTTAGCATATACGGTACGCCATATACTATACATGGAGTATCTGCATAACGATACTGTTTGATACACTGTAGACTGTATACCGTATACACTGTTTTAAAGAATATTGCATGTATCATAGCGTATCTGCTACATTATATACTTCAAATGGTTTATGTATGTCAAAGTGTACTCTATACAACAGTATATATGTGTTATATGGTATACTTTGTATATAGTGTATTTTTATATACTTATATAAAATGTTTCATATATACTCATATGGGCTTCCCTGGTAGCTCAGATGTTAAAGCATCTGCCTGCAAAGAGGGAGATGCAGGTTCAGTCCCTGGATTGGGAAGATCCCCCTGGAGAAGGGAATGGCAACTCACTCAAGTACTCTTGTCTGGGAAATCTCATGGACAGAGGAACCTGGCGGGCTGCATTCCACAGGGTCGCAAAGGGTCGGACAGGACTGAGTGACTAACATTTCCACTTCCCTTTCAGATACACTGTATACCACAGTATAGATGGTTCTCTGTATGTTTATCATTAGAGATGGTGATATAGCATCACTTGACTCAGTGGACATGAATCTGAGCAAATGCTGGGAGATAGTGAAGGACAGGGAAGCCTGGCATGTTGCAATCCATGGGGTTGCAAAGAGTCAAGCATAACTTAGCAACCAAAAAATGACATACTGTATATAGTGTGCCCTGTACAAAAGGATACTATGTGTATCATAGCTTATATGGTTCACTCTATACTGTATGTAATAAATGCTGTATCACACAGAATATGTGTATTATATACTGTGGATACAGACGGCAGCCCACCAGGCTCCCCCGCCCCTGGGATTCTCCAGGCAAGAACACTGGAGTGGGTTGCCATTTCCTTCTCCAGTGCAGGAAAGTGAAAAGTGAACGTGAGATCATTCAGTCGTGTCCGACTCTTCGCGACCCCATGGACTGCAGCTCACCAGGCTCCTCCGTCCATGGGATTTTCCAGGCAAGAGTCCTGGAGTGGGGTGCCGTTTCCTTCTCCAGATAGTATAAACAGCATAGATCGCATGAAATTGTACTGTATAACGGGCTTCCCTGGTTGCTCAGACTGTAAAGAATCCACCTGCAGCACTGAAGACAGAGGAGACTCGGGTTCCATCCCTGGGTGGGGAAGATCCCCTGGAGAAGGGAATGGCAACCCACTCCAGTATTCTTGCCTGGAGAATCCCAGGGACAGAGGAGCCTGGCGGGCCTACAGTCCGTGGGGTTGCAAAGAGTTGGACACGACTGAGTGACTAGCACTTTCCCTTTTCCCATCTTGCATATCACAGGACTTCCTGCCTGCTATATATGCACACGGATAGATGGATAGATACATACATGACCTACACATATGATTACATATGTGCCATGCAAGATAAATAAATTGCAACTGCTGTGCTCCTATTAGTGACATGAAAAAATATAAAAACATATGCCATAAGCCTTCTTGTCCATGTGTTCATGTAAAACCGTTGATGTATTCTAAAGTAATCTGCCTTTGTGCTTTTATTTTTACATGTTTAGAAAAAATGTTGGATGCAACATAGCACCTCGCATTCTCTTACTTGAGTCTTCTGATATAAAGTGTTGCAAAATTCCTATTTAATTGGACCTGCCGTGGAGACATTTTTATAAAATAAAACTCAGAGGCTGAGTGTAAGAACTGACTTTTATTGTTCTAAAAGCAATGAAAGGGAGTGAGGATTCCTACTCTTTTTGAATTGATCTGATTTCACAGAATCAGGCCTTCCGGTTCTACTGACTTTTTCTTAAAGAGATGGCATCTACGAAAGAGTGTTCATGTTAGATATATGGCTTTTTTTTTCTTTTTTTTTTTTTTTTTGGCATTTGGTGTTCATTTGAAAGGTAAGGAAAACACTATTTTGTTCTCAGAGAATAAAGGATTTTAAAAATCCAGATAAGTACGCGTTAGCCCCGGAACAATCTGTTAAAGTTCTTGGCCATGCACCGTCAGAAGCCTTAAACGGAGATAAACTCGGGTCACTTATGGAAGGAGGCACATCACTTTCCTGTGTCAAACACTCTGAAGAAAGCAAGATCTCTACGTGGGGTACCAGGGCCTTGTTTTTTAGACTTTCCTTCAGCACACCGTGTCATTTACTTCCCAGAGGCAAAACTAAAGATTAACATGATTAAGGAGAGAAGGAAACAAACACATCTTCTTTCGAAAGGTCCATTTTCACCCGTACTATTTCACTTGCAGCGTCACCTTGGCAGCTGACAGTTAAATGCGTATTCGGGGTCTTGCGGCTTATTTTATTCGGGAGAGACGGGTAACATGATTTCTTTACAAACAGCAATGACCCGACCCCTCTGCCAGGCTCCTCTGGAGGTTGGTACGAGGTCTGCCTCACCCCGAAAACAAGGTCGTGCTTGACTATTTTCCCTTAGACGTCTGAGAAGAAAATTACCCCCTACACCAAGAATCACGTGTTTGGTCCATCCCGTACCGCAGGGAGTGATGTTCACTCACTGAGCTTAAAATGCTTCGGGACAACAAAGGCCACGTTTAACACCGGACTTGGGCTGCAACTGTTTCAAAGCCATCTTCTCCATTTCTCGAGCTCTGCAGAGATTGTGCAGAAGCAGACGCAGAAATTGACCACAGGATATGAGCAAAGTCAAGAGGAGAGATGACATCTGAAAGCCGGCGCAAAGCGTGTCATTCTACCCACTTGACCTACGCCAGTGTACTCAGACATACTGGAATATAAGCTTGCCTTTCTTACACCATACACACTGGCTTGTTGGCCAAGCGCGTCCCCAACTTTAAATTCCAAGAGGCTCTGAGTCTTCAGAGTAGGATACTTGCAAAGTACCATTCACGGCCGTGATTTCTTTTGGGACTCTCATTCTGCCCTTTCTTATCCAACACGCAGAAGCCAAATTGCATCGGTCCTTGATGGACACACACCGCATTTCTAGAAACCGGTCAGGACCAACACCATCCTGTCTAAAGAGGTGGGACTCTGTGACAAAGAGCTGCAATCTGTGTGGTCATTCGTAAACCTTGGGATGAGCTTTAACCTTTCCTTGACAGTACTTCTCAAGGATCATGGAGCTCTCCAAGGAGCTTAATACTTAAATTCAGCTCTAGCTTAATACTTAAATTCAAGCTTAATATTTAAATGTTCTGGCTTCACTGTTTCTGCCCCCCCCCCCCCCCCCCCCCCCCCCCCCCAGCACTGTTTCAGTAGTCTTCTCACCTGGATGGTTGAAACGGTCTCCTAGCAACAAGAGCATCCTCCTTCCATCCTTCCCTCTTGTCTATCCCACCTTCCTTGTCTGCTTCCTTCTTCCTTCCCTCCTACCCTGCCTTCCATAACTGCTAACTCACCATCTCCACACTGGTTTTTTGTGCTTAACAAAGAGCCTGTGCCATACCACAAGTGTGTAGGTTTACGCCTACAAGGAAGGCCAGAGCTGTCAGCTGTGGTCAAATGCAAAAAGCAGCCAAAGCATTCACCTCATCTCGGCAGAGGGAGGAACAACCAGGAACACGGGAGGCTGGTAACAAGGTCCCGCAGATCCAAAGTTCCACCCAGTGATCGCATCTAAGCGTACTTCAGTTCAGCACAATCCTTTCTTCTCGGTCACATGTCGGGACAGATGACATCACATGATATTCTCAGAACCACAGGCTCTCTCAGCGCCCGCGGGGAGCAGTGGATGGTAGTCGAGTGTTTTCAATCATGTTTTGAGACCCACTGCCTCAAGATAAGGTGTGAGACCCCTCATGATACTAGAGATGGTTTACCCTATGCTTGCCCCTTGACTGTCATCAGATAAGGTGTGAGACCCCTCATGACATCAGAGATGGTTTATCCCATGGCTGCTCCTGAAGGGACATCAGATAAGGTGTGAGACCCCTCATGATATTAGAGATGGTTTATCCCATGGCTGCCCCCTGACTGTCATCAGATAAGATGTGAGACCCCCCTCATGACATCAGAGATGGTTTATCCTATGCTTGTCCCTGACTGTCATCAGATAAGGTGTGAGACCCCTCATGACATCAGAGATGGTTTATCCCATGGCTGCCCCCTGACTGACATCAGATCAGGTGTGAAACCCCTCATGGTATCAGTTAAATAAACTGAAGTATTTTAGAGTATTAACTAGCGACCACCCGTGAAGCCGTGTCATCCTTTGGCAAACATCTCAGTCACTGTCTCTGCCATCAGCTCGGTCTCCCGTTTTCTGCTTAATTAGACACCACTGAATAGTGGTCCTCCCCTGACCTGCATCTGAATTTGCATGTTTGCGATGTAGGTCGGAGGGAGGTCTGAGCAACTTCCTTGCAAGATGACTCGAGTCCCTCCAACGGCCTTTCAAACGAGTTGTCAAAACTCACTGCACTAACATCTCCAAAGATGATCTCAGCCACGCTCCACGTGGACCCCGGGAGCCAAAATTGCTCCTGCTTGGGTAAAGTCCAGATTCTTCAGACTAACTTCCAAGGCCACCCAGCAGCCTCACCTTGCTATTGCAATGACATCTCTACCTGAAGTTTTGGACTCCGGTGAGAAGATGGGGCTATTTCTCCAAGCTACATCCTTATCTCTTAAGTCTTCTCTACCAGCGACTTTATGAAATCCCAAAGTATCCTAAACACACGCCACTAATGGCCACAAGAGGAACCTGGAGCAGCGATCAAGCCCAAGTTACTTTGTATCTCCAAGGCTACGTTCCTCAGATGAGGGGCATGGGCCACAGGCATCTCGCCCAATGATTTTAGAAAATGGAATTACAGCATCAAAAACCACTCAACGCTTTACCCTGATATTCTGATTATAGTTAAAACAGATCTAGAAGATTAAACAATTTCCCTCAGATAAACACTTTTAATACGTAGAAGTAATTCAGTTTCCCTAAATGAATAAACAAAACAAAACAAGAAAAAGTTGTACCTTTAAAAAAAAAAAAAAAACACTCAACATTTCGAACACTCAACATCTGCAATCCTAGCTTAGTTGCCCACAGGTGCTGGTTAAAGCACCCATTTGGTGCAAGTATTTCTCTACCATCTTATGGCATTAATGAATTCCCTTTACCTTTTTTCTTTTTCTTTTTTATAACAGTGAGAGAGAATTCATCTCAGAGCCGTTGGCAGGCGAGAACCGCTAATGAGAGTTTAATGGCTTTATCTGGATTTTTTCAGTTTTCTTTAATGGCTCCGTTAAACGGATGATGAATGATCCTAGCTTTCCATTTAAGAAAGTCATGCAAAAACTTTTTTTTTTCCCCAAAACACATGAGAGAAATAGAAAGTGGGTGGCACTCACAAAGGTGAGTCGTGACGTTGTTTAGATATTACGGAGTTACGATGGGTGAGGGTGTTGCCATCAGGGATGGGCATGGCTAGAGTGCGTGGAATGTTTGTGTGAAGGTCCTTTGCTTCAAGGGAAGGCAAAAGTTGCCAAGAGCAGCCGTGTATCTGAGTTCCCTGATATAACTGGACATTTGTCCTGCCTTCAAAAGGGGTTATGCAACGAAGTGCATCCCCAGCAAATTAAGACATGCTTAAGCCTTAACCCCCAGGTCCCTGCAGGGTGATGTTATTGCAAACAGGGTCACTGCAGGTGTGCCCCCAGTAAAGGGAAAACGAGGTTATACCAGGACTTCCACTGGTTAGGACTCTGTGTCTCCACTGCAGAGGGCCCAGGCTCCATCCCTGGTCAGAGAACTAAGATTCTGCAAGCCAAGGGGTGTGCCCAAAAATTGAAAAAAAAAAAAAAAAAAGATGAGGTCATACTGGAGCAGGGATGAACTCCTAAACCCATATGATTGGTGGCCTTATAAGAAGGTGGCCTTAAAAAAAAAAAATAAAGAATGAAACAATGGCGCCTGTGGCAATGTGGGGCATGGACCTGCGTGGAGGTCACTGTACGAAGTGAAGTAAGTCACAAAGAAAAAGATAAATACCATGTGATATCAGTTATATGTGGAATCTAAAATAGGACACGAATGAACTTAGCTAGGAAACAGACTCACAGACATAAGAGGAGAGACTCATGGTTGCCGAGGGGGAGGGGAAGTGGGGAAAAGGACCGGGTAGGACTTTGGGGTTAGCAGATACCAACCATTATATACAGGAAGGATAACAAAGAGCTTAGGGACCGATAGTCAATATCCGGCGATAAACCAGGAGAAGGGTTTCCCTGCTGGCTCAGGGGGAAAGAATCTGCCTGCTGATGCAGGAGATGCAGGTTCGATCCCTGGTTCGGGAAGATCCCCTGCAGGAGGAAATGGCCACCCACTCCAGTATTCCTGCCTGGAGAATCCCATGGACACAGGAGCCTGGCGGGCTGCAGTCCGTGGGGTCGTAAAAGAGTCAGACGTGACTGAAGAAGACTTAGCACACAGAAGATATACTGAGCACTTCTCTCAACTGAAAAACAAAAGCTAGACATGTGCTAAATGAGGAGGGCATGGCCACCCACTGCAGTATTCTTGCCTGTAGAATCTCAGGGACAGAGGACCCTGGCAGGCTATGATTCCTAGAGTTGCAAAGTATTGCACGTGAATGAGCAACTTAACAAAAAGAAAAGCAAAAAGAGAATGAAAAGAAGATGAAAAACCAGGTGTGTATATATAATATATATATATATATATGTATAATTGAATCCTTTGTTGTACCGCAGAAATTAACACAACATTGTAAATCAACCATATTTCAATAAACAGAAGAAGTTGACCATGTAAAGACAGACATGCTGGGAGAGGGCCGTGTGATGAGAGATCCAGAGCTTGGAGAGACGTAGCTTCAAGTCAGGCTGAACCAGACAGTGCCAGCAAGCCACCAGGAGCTGAGAATCATCACAGGAACAGCCCCCGACAGGTCTTGGATGGAGGTGAACCAGCCCCACCTTCAGTGTGGACTTCACACCTTGAGATCTGTGCAACAATACACTTATGCTGTTGGAAGGCCCACATTTGCTACTGTGTCGCAGCAGCCCCAGGGATCTAATAAACACGGCTACGTGAAAACATTGACACTTGCTGACTCGACTCAAATCATCTCCCCGTGGAACACAGATCCTCATGGTGACAGACGAGCATCTCTACCTGCAATGACTGTGACCTTCCCTGCTTCCCTGCCGTCTTCTTTAGATCAAACTCGTAAAATGGGAGCACTTGAAGCGGGCCTTCACACACAACCGTTTGCTGCTCAGGAAAAAACTCAAGTTCTTTTCCTAGGAAGTTAAAACCGAGAAACCACTTCCCACCAGAGAATATGTGGAAACACGGGAAAGAAGGAAGGGCTTCTCAGGTGACTCAGACGGTAAAGAATCTGCCTGCAATGCAGGAGACGTGGGTTCGATCCCAGGGTGGGGAAGATCCCCTGGAGGAGGGCATGGCAACCCACTCCAGTATTCTTGCCTGGAGAATCCCATGGACAGAGGAGCCTGTTGGGTTATGGTCCATGGGGTCCCCAAATCTGCTAACCCTCTTAACAGCAACCCATTCCAGTATTCTTACCTGGAGAATCCCATGGACAGAGGAGCCTGTTGGGTTATGGTCCATGGGGTCCTCAAATCTGCTAACCCTCTGCACCTCCCCTCATCCCCTCACCAGGGCTGTGTGAGGCTGCAATGTAGCGGGTCCAATTCAGCTCATAACTCACCCCCACTGCTCCCCCGCTGCCAGTGGTCGACAGGAAGATTTAGCATCTTCGTTTTAAATTCAGAACCAGGAGCTCAAGGTTAATGACAGAAGTACACACAGGTAGAACACAAAGACACCTCATTATTTCCCACAATTAAGTTACTCGACAAGAGACAATGAGAAGATTCTGTGATACTGGGGGCTGCTTGAGATGTTGGGGAGTGTTTTATCTCACTGTCTGCAGAGAATCTGCTCCAGGGAACGTAGGTGGACCCCACTGCGTATGGAACTCTTGTATATTTCTGCTGCATTTAGCCAATGAGCTTTGTATATATGTACGTGGAGAGATATATAGATAAATCTAGACAAATACATAAAATTTATGTATATTAATGAAATTAAAGTGTATGTACTCTGCTGTGCTAAGTCACTTCAGTTGTGTCTGACTCGTTGTGACCTCCATGGACCGAAGCCCACCAGACCTCTCTGTCGTGGGGTTTTCCAGGCAAGAATACTGGAGGGGGTTGCCACTTCCTCCTCCAGGGTAACCACCTCAGTTCAGTCCAGTCGCTCAGTCGTGTCCGACTCTTTGTGACCCCATCAATTGCACTGCACCAGGCCTCCCTGTCCATCACCAACTCCCAGAGTTCACTCAAGACTCACGTCCATCGAGTCAGTCATGCCATCCAGCCGTCTCACTCTCTGTCGTCCCCTTCTCCTCCTGCCCCCAATCCCTCCGAGCATCAGAGTCTTTTCCAATGAGTCAACTCTTTGCATGAGGTGGCCAAAGTACTGGAGTTTCAGCTTCAGCATCATTCCTTCCAAAGAACACCCAGGGCTCATCTCCTTTAGAATGGACTGGTTGGATCTCCTTGCTGTCCAAGGGACTCTCAAGAGTCTTCTCCAACACCACAGTTCAAAAGCATCAATTCTTCGGCGCTCAGCTTTCTTCACAGTCCAACTCTAATATCCATACATGACCATATCCTTGACTAGACGGCCCTTTGTTGGCAAAGTAATGTCTCTGCTTTTCAATATGCTATCTAGGTTGGTCATAACTTTCCTTCCAAGGAGTAACCACATAGGGATAGTTAAAAAACATTTCAAGTATCTAACCTGGGGATGGTTAGTTAGCCTTTGAAAAACTGGTCAGTCCACAAATCCAGAAATGGCTACCAAAAGCCTTTCAAATTATCAGCTCTCCCAGCAGACCATTAGCACTAACGAGTTTGGAAACCAACAGAAAGGAGTATTAAAGTGTATACTTATATATAAATGAAATAAATATATTTGCAAATATATGTGTATATCTATATGAAATACAGGTATAAATATTTATATATAAATACAATATATTTGTAAACATGTATAAATAAATCCCATAACTCATATGGAGAATGTTATGTGAGTACCCATAACGTATATGGGTGTGTATATATATATATATATATATCTTATATATACACAAACAGGATTTCTCTACACTTATGAGATGAGTGTGGCTCAGACGGTAAAGAATCCACCTGCAATGCGGGAGGCCTGGGTTCAATCCATGGGCTGCAAAGATCTGCAAGAGAAGGGAACGGCTACCCACTCCAGTATTCTGGCCTGGAGAATCCCACAGAGACGGGAGCCTGGCGGGTTACAGTCCATGGGGTCGCAAAGAGTAGGACACGGCTGAGTGACTTTCACTATAGGCACCATTATATGTGCTAACACATATGTAGTATATTTCTATACGATATACACTAACAGCATTTCTATATATTCATTATCAGATTTATTTCACTCCTTGGCTATGCAGTAAAGACAATTTCCCTGGGGTACATATATTTTGATAACCCTATTATTGACCAGACACCTCAAGATCCTGTGTAGATTGGAAACTCCAGGTTAACGTTCGATAAAATAGCCAAGTATGTCCAAATCTCCGATAAGACAAGGCCTTAACTGGATTTAAAACTCCAACTCAACTTTGGATGGAGCAACCAAGTACGTCTGAATCCCGAACAAGACAGAGTCGTACCTACCTTTGAAACTCCAACTAAACTCTGAGCGGAATAGGCAAGTGTATCTAAAGCCCCCACCGGACAAGGTCCAAACTGAGATTTGAACCTCCAGGCTGATATTCCACAGAATAGCCCCAGAATGTTTAGCTCCTACCCCAGCATGGACCAAATGGAGAATTTTCAACACAGCAGGAAGAACCACAATTAAAAAAAAAAAAAAAGGCCTCACAGAGAAGGACTCAGGGGTAAAGAAGAACTGAGGTCTCCCTCTCTGTTGGAGGCAGGGTGGTGGAAATGGCTATTCTCATTACCGGGTGGGCAGGTGCGGGCGTGCCTGTGGACCGTGGTGAAGCTGGGTGGAGAAAACGCACGCACAAGGAGGAACCAGACAGGCAATAGCGTGATGGCGGGGAGGAGAAGAACGTACCCGGTCTTGGCAAAGTTGGTCCAGTATGTCATGACTACCGCGCTCAGCATCACATCGTTCTTGGAGAAGTTGCAGCTGAAGAGCTCAGTGGGACCGATCATGGGGATGCCGAAGACGTAGGGGACCTCATCGCCGTGGGCCGAGTCCGCCCAGCTGGGCTTCATCTCGCTTTGGCAGTGGTGGTAGAAGGCGTAGAAGTAGGTGGGCGAGCCGTACTGGGCGTGCAGGTCCGCGGTGGCCACTGCTGGGGCGACCCACTGGTGGTCCGTGAACAGGGCCACCAGCGTCTTGCGGCGTGTCTCGGGGTTCTCCTTGTCCGCCCAGTCCGTGTACATGAACTTGATGGTCTCCCGCAGGGTGTCTTTGCCCTCCGGGTACCCGTACAAGTTGTCCACAAAGTTGGACACGGAGAAGTCGAAGTCATTGGGCGTCACGCCGTCTTCGTGGTCCACGATGCCGTCGACGAACTTCAGCCCCTCGCCCTGGTTGACGCCCAGCATGATGTCATAGTTAAGGAACTCGCCCTGCTCCATGAGGATCTGGGGGTCGTCGGGGATGACGTCCCCATCGATGACGGGCCCAAAGGAGATGTGGTACGTGGCCGGGGTGATGGTCTGCTGGATGAGCTCCCGGTAGTTCTTGTTCCGCAGGCACTCCACCATGTCCGTGGTGTCCAGCATGTTGCAGCCCACTTTGTCTGCCAGGATCCGCGTGTACTTGGCGGGCTGGTAGTTGACGGCCCAGCTGGACAAGGCGGTCCCGCTCTGGATGATGGCCTTCTGGAAGAGACCTGCAGGGGCGAAACGGCGGACATGCAGATTAAAACCCAAGACACAGAAGGGCAGCCTTCCACCTGGCAAAGAAGGCTCTGACTGTCCCTCGCGGGCATGTGAGTTTCTGGATTCAGGAGCATTGCAGCCCTTTCAGCATCTCTCTCTCCTATCTCTCTGGTTCTTGGGCCTTCCCCTCCCCCTCTCGCTGGACTTGAAGGATGCTCCCTCGCACACACACCACAGTTTAGGAAAATGAAACTGCCTTTACACTCTGGCAGCAGTGGTCATAAAAGATACAATCCCTCTCCTCTTCCCTGACTGTGTGCAATACGGCTCCATCCTTAGATGTTATAAACAAAGCTTCTCAGAGTAGTCACACCCCCGCCATCCCCTAAAACGTGCTTTGTGGTCATGAGAGGTCAAAGGCCGTTTTGCCTTCCTGGCAAAACCAAGTACCACTTTATTGGGCGGAGGGGATGGGGGGGATTCCATCCATATCAGGTTCAGAGCATAACATTCTGGAATGCATTTTAATTCCCATGCTCCATACACTGAAGGTGCTAAAAAACTGCAATGAAAATAAATCCATTACATTAGCTATTCCTAAAGAAACCTTCACTCGAATGCCCCCACTAAAACATACTTTCTTTTCAAAAAAAAAAAAAAAAGTCATTAATCTCAAAATGGCATCCATTCAAAACCCAGACTTTGGTACAACTTATCCTGCTATGTTTCAAACATGTCATTTGGTGAGAAATGGTTTTAAAACTTTTAGGCTGTTTCACAGGTAAAATGCTGTGTAGCTTAAAATTTAAGATCCGATCAGTCTAGTACGTGAATGTCTAGAGATAAAAGTATTTAAAAAAAAATTTTTTTTTTTTTTGGTGTGGACCACTTTTAAGTGAAAGTGTTAGTCACTCAGTCATGTTCAACTCTCTGTGACCCCATGGACTGTAGCCCGCCAGGCTCCTCTGTCCATGGGCTTCTCCAGGCAAGAATCCTGGAATGGGTTGCCATTCCCTTCTCCAGGGGATCTTCCCAAGCCAGAGATCAAACCTGGGTCTCCTACATTGCAGGAAGATTCTTTACTGTCTGAGTCCCTGGGGAAAGTCTTGGTTGAATTTGCTACAGTGTTGCTTCTGTTTTCCTTCTTGCTGAGAGACATGTGGGATCTTAGTTCCCTGATCAGATATAAAACTCACACCCCCTGCATTGCAAGGAGAAGTCTTAATGAGTAGACCACCAGGGAAGTCTCCGGTAAAGTGAACTTTTGACTACTCCAGTACAAGAGATGAAGGGCTGTAAGATCACAGTATTCTAGTCCTTATCGCTTCCTGCCTTTGCCCTGAACCCCCGCAGGATGTAGTCACAGTATCTCATGACCTGCTGGGAGAAAAAGGCATTCACCTGAGAGTCCACCAGCTCAAGTCTTGTCCTTGCTGAAGGTCCTACGTGCAAGCAAAGATGAAGGAAATATCACTGCCATGGGAAAAATGCGATTCTAAAGGTTGGCGGGCTGCCCACACAAGACTGAAATGTGAAACAAATCTGGCTTTGCCCAACACACCATCAAGCTCATTTGATGGCCAATTTCCCAGCGTTTATCATTCCACTGGAAATGGGCAGCTACTGACTTGTGCGTTTGCTTCTCGAGATAAATGTCCTAAAGCAGGGGTCCTCGACCTCTGGGATCTAATGCCTGATGATCTGAGGTGGATCTGATGCAGTAAAAATAGGAATAAAATACACCGTAAATGTAATGAATGCTCTTGATTTATTCCACAACCATCCCCCAGCCTCTGGTCCTTGGAAAGACTGTCTTCCACAAAACTGGTCCTTGGTGCCAAGAAAGGCTGGGGGACCAAGGCCTTAAAGGACCTCAGGGAAACAAGGTCCATATTTGACCTAATAAAGACAGTCATAAATCAAAACAACCAGAATTAGGAAAAATGCTGCTGCTGCTGCTGCTGCTGCTAAGTCGCTTCAGTCGTGTCCGACCCTGTGCGACCCCATAGACAGCAGCCCACCAGGCTCCCCCGTCCCTGGGATTCTCCAGGCAAGAACACTGGAGTGGGTTTCCATTTCCTTCTCCAATGCATGAAAGTGAAAAGTGAAAGTGAAGTCGCTCAGTCGTGTCTGACTCTTCTCGACCCCATGGACTGCAGCCCACCAGGCTCCTCTGTCCGGGATTTTCCAGGCAAGCGTAGTGGAGTAGGGTCCCATCGCCTTGTCCAAAAATGCTGCTAGAAGGAATTTTTTTTTTTTTCCTCTCTCTCTCTCTCTCTCTCTCTCTCTCTCACAACTGTTGGCCGTGACTGAGATAGCGGTGTTCGTATAGACATTGGTTTGTCAAGAAAGCGATATTAATATAACCTGTAATAAAACTCAAAAAAACCTGAAGAAAATGTCACCTATAACTCATACTATAAAATGGGAGTTACTTTAATATTTTCAGTATCATTCCTTCTTGGTGTTCTTTACCCCACTGGTCTAAACATGGTTAGTTTTTATTGTTGTTCAGTTGCTAAGTCAGGTCCAACTCTTTGCCACCCCATGGACTGCAGCACGCCAGGCTTCCCTGTCCTTCAGAGTCTCCCACAGTTTGCTCAAATTCACGTTCATTGAGTCGGTGATGCCATCCAACCATCTGACTCTCTGCCACCCGCTTCACCTTTTGCCTTCAGTCTTTCCCCAGCAAACAGTCTTATCCGATTGTGCCTGATACCTGGATAGTATACTGGACGTCATCATTAAGAAACTCTCCCTGCTCCATCAGGGTCTGAGAAGTGCCTGGAATGGCATCCTTGTCCACAACAGGGTCAAGTGGTACCCGGTCAAGGTGATGGTTTGCTGAGTGACCCCTTCACACTGGGTCTAATGCATATTTTAAGCACAAGTGTTGAAGCAAATTGTCATTCCTTGGAGTAAATGTACATGTTTCTTATAACATTCTGATCTTTTCAGTCTTGTAGCTTTTTGCTTCATTCTTTGCCATGAGACTGCTGTGGTGGACGTTTGCAGGAGAACACCCTTTTCCCTTCTGCACCTTGATTCTATTAACCGCTGCCACTAGAAGCGGAATGCCAAGGTCAGCAGTCTGGCTGTATTTTGACTGGTAAGTCCTGATTCTGTACTGCTGGACTCTAACTGGAGAGCTGCTTTGTAGAAATGACCCATGCAAGGCACTCCCATAATCACTTCTGATCTATTGATTTAAGGAATTAACACTCTCCCTCCATTCGTCTGGGCTGACAGCTGTTTGATTACTCCTGAAGTTGGACCTGACTATTTTGTAAATCGAGAACTGTAAAATGACAGCCACTGACAAGTGGGAAAGTATAATTATCTTCTGAAACGGTATAGGAATTGTTATCACCAAGGATCTAAAGTACTCATTTTTTTAATCTTTTTGAATAAAAGGTTAATATAAAATGTAAGCCTTTCATTCAACTCCTCCACAGTCATTTTTTTAAATAAAGAATCAAGACATTCAGATTTCATTTGTTTGACTTAGTATGGATAGAATGCTAGATTTCTAAGTAGAAAAAAAAAAAACAGATAAACAACAAGTCACCAAGGTTTACGGAACTGTAGTCAATATGCCGTGATAACGTATAATGGAAAATGATAAACACAGACACACGTGTGTATGTATAGTTGAATCACCTTGCTGTACACCTGTACATTGTACGTCAACTATACTTCAATAAAATATATATATATAGGAAGAAAACAAGAAATTCAGACTTCAGAAGGCTTAAAAATCATCACCAATCACACATTTCTGATGAAGTCATCAATGCAGAAAATTGTCCACAGCAGTGCAGGTAGCGGAAAAAAAAAATGCTTGTTGTCACACAGCACAATGATACTTCACCCTCTCTTTTTTTTAGCACGTTTATATGGTACTTTTTTTTTCATTAAAGAAATTTTATTGGAGTATGCTTGATGTCCAATGTTGCGTCAGTTTCAAGACGCCAGCAAAGCGAATCAGCTATGCATATACATACGTCCACTCTTTTTAAGACTTCTCCCATGTAGGTCGCTACAGAGTCTTAGGTAGGATTCCCCATGCTGTACACTAGGTTGCTAATTAGTTACCCATTTTATTTAGAGTAGTGTGTATGTCAACTCCAGTCTCCGAATTTATTTCTCCCGCTATATCTTCAAAAAAATGTCTTTATAAACAAAGACACGTATTTGTAAAAGAAACCTAGTAGTCAGCGCAGGAGCTATAAGAGAGTCAGGTTTTACCCCTGGGTCACAAAGATTCCCAGGCAAGAACGGCAACCCACTCCAGTACTCTTGCCTGGGAAATCCCATGGACAGAGGAGCCCAGGGGGCTACAGTCGATGGGGTCGCCAAAGAATCAGACATGACCTAGCAAGTAAACAGCACATATTAATAAAGAAAGATACATATTTTTAAAGAGAACTACATGTTTTTAAAGAAAGACAGTGCTAGACTCTTTAAAAAATAATAATTCCTTTAAAGTTCAGGTGGTTTTGATATACATAGTTCACATAGATATGGTGAAATTCTTAAACCAACAAGTGGACACCGGAGGAAATATAACAAGACCTTGAAGATTCAGATTACGATTGCCAACGTCCATCTGAACTTGCAAAAGTTATCCCAGGGATGCACCTTTTTATATTGCTGTTCTCTATGTTTCGTTTTTGAAGGAAGTGTCCCGAAGTTATTACACCACTTCCAGATCTCCTGCATCCAACCCCTGTTCATTTCTATTTCAAGACTCTCTTATCTGTCCAGCAACAAAGGACCAGAGGGAATCACCTTGAGTTAAGTTTGCAACAAAGACTTAAGTCTATAAGCATATGGCTGCAAACTGTGTTTATGATGAAACCTGCTGCTGCTGTTGCTGCTGAGTCGCTTCAGTCGTGTCCGACTCTGTGCGACCCCATGGACGGCAGCCCACCAGGCTCCCCCGTCCCTGGGATTCTCCAGGAAAGAATACTGGAGTGGGCTGCCATTTCCTTCTCCAATGCATGAAAATGAAAAGTGAAAGGGAAGTCGCTCAAGTCGTGCCCGACTCTTCGCGACCCCATGGTCTGCAGCCCACCAGGCTCCTCCATCCATGGGGTTTTCCAGGCAAGAGTACTGGAGTGGGGTGCCACTCTGCAACCATGATCCACATACTAATTCCCTCTCACACTTCTTCTTCCAAGTTGAAAACTGAAGTTAATAACATTTAAAGTCGACCAAATAAACTCAGATAGGCAAACCCAGGGTGCAAGCATTTCTATAGAAGTTATTTTCCTCCAGTGATGAGAAGCAACGGCTATCGGTCACAAGTCTTAAGTGAAAAAAAAAAAAAAAAACCTTGTTAACATTGCTAATAATACTAGTTGTTGTTTTTTGGTCTCTAAGCTGTGTCCGACTCTTTGTGACCCCCTGGGCTGTAACACACCACGCTCCTCTGTCCATGGGATTCTCCAGGCAAGAATACTGGAGTGGGTATTCTTATGCCCTCCTCCAGGGGATCTTCCCGACCCAAAGCTGGGTTCCTGGTCTGGCAGGCAGATTCGTTACCACTGAGCCACCAGGGAAGCCTGTACTGCATGTTTAAAAGTTGCCAAGAGAGCAGATCTTAAAATTCTGATGAGAAGGAAAAATGGTTTTTAACTCAACGGTGATGAACGTTAATTGGACTTACGGTGGTGGTTGCTTTGCACTACATACGAAAGGTTGAATTCTTACCTTGTACAGTTGAAAGTGATCATTATTTTAAATGCATATTATTAAATATATAAATTGCAAGTGCAACTGTTAGTCACTGAGTCATTTCCAATTCTTTGCGAGCCCATGGAAGCCAGGCTCCTCTGTCCATGGGACTTCTCAGGAAAGAATACTGAAGTGGGTTGCCTTTTCCTTCTCCAGGAAATACATATAATGGTGTATGTCAAATTATACCTCAAGGAGAAAAATCGGAAAGCAAGCCAGGTTAGAAGAGGATGCAGATACACATCATTTGGGTCATTTTCTCCTTTTTAAAAAATTAATTAATTTATGTGGCCGTGTGGTCTTCTCTGGAGACTCTGTTGGTATAGAGTCTGCCTGCAACGCAAGGGACCTGGGTTCAATCCCTGGGTGGGGAAGATCCCCTGGAGAAGGGAATGACAACCCACTCCAGTATCCTTGCCTGGAGAATCCCAGGGATGGAGAAGCCTGGCAGGCTACAGTCCATGGGGTGGCAAAGAGTCGGACATGACTGAGTGACTAACACGTTTTCACTTCACTGGGTCTTAGTTACGGCATGCCGGATCTAGATCTGAAATCCCGGGCTTCCTGCACTGGTTGTGTGCCGCCTTAACCACTGCACCACCAGGGAAGTCCTTTGGGGCATTTTCTGTGGAGGTTTCAAGAGGCACCACGGTTCCGTCTGCATGTGTCTTGAATAAGAACTCCAAAGGTATATATACATGTCCCCACACACGACTTCCCTGGTGGCTCAGATGGCAAAGCATGTGCCTACAGTGTGGGAGACCCGAGTTCAACCCCTGGGTCGGGAAGATCCCTTGGAAGAGGAAATGGCCGCCCACTGCAGTATTCTTGCCTGGAGAATCCCATGGATGGAAGAGCCTGGTAAGGCAGTCCACGGGGTCCCCAAAGAGTTGGACACGACTGAGAGACTTCACTTTCACCCACCTGAAGCCCCCTGTAATCTCCTACCCCACCCCATCCCTCTAGATTAATCACAGAATACGGTGCTGTGAGTTCCCTGTGTCAGTTGGCAAATTCCTCCCTGCTGTCTATTTGACATGTGGTCAAGTCTACGCCACAGAGGATGAGACGGCTGGGTGGCTTCCCGACTCAATGGACATGAGTCTGAGCAAACTCTGGGAGTTGGTGATGGACAGGGAAGCCTGGTGTGCAGCGGTCCATAGGCTCGATAAGAGTCGGACACGACTTGCTGATGGAACAGCAATAGCAGCAACAAAGCTGTAGGATCCCATGCTTCCAGGCTATCCCACAGAGTGTACCTGGGGCTGACTCACGCTGATGTATGGCAGGGGCCAACACAACGCTGTAAAGCAATTTAAAAATTAAAAAGTGCAAAGAAACCCCCACCAAAATAGGTGTGACAGATTGGCATCAAAGGGTAGGACCGAAGGCCAACTGGAGAATTTCTTTGGAAAAATCACTGCTTTCCATTATTTTGATTGTATATTATATATATAAATAATTGGAGAGAGAAATGGCAACCCACTCCAGTATTCTTGCCTAGAGAATCCCATGGACAGAGGAGCCTGGTGGGCTGCAGTCCATAGGGCCGCACAGAGTCGGACACCACTGAACTGGGTTAGCAGCATGTATATAATAAAATGAAATTATATCAATATAAAAAAAGAACTCTATGGAGTTCACAGAGAGGTTCAGCTCTTGGTCCCAGGGGTCCCCTGGCCAGCGTGGGGGAAGCTCTTCTTACCTTCTGAATAGTGAGACAAGGTCAAGAGGCTGACGCAGGAGGCGCCCGCACCCGAGCCGAAGATGGTGACTCTCTTGGGATCCCCACCGAAGGCCCCGACGTTCTCCTCGATCCAGCGCAAGGCTTGGATCTGATCCAGGAGCCCGTAGTTGCCTTTGGCCGCCTGATCGCCGGTGCTCAGAAAGCCTGCAGAGGAAGACAGGAGATTTGGGGGTCGTCACGTACAGAGTACACAGCCGCGGTGTCGCTGCTACTTGGAAAGGTATTTCATGGGGCACCTTGTTCCTTGTCTGCTTCTGCTCCCTGGACACAGAAGCAATAGAATAGCACCTTTTCATGGCAGAAAGGGTTATATGATATAAACGATAGTTACAATGGTTCTTTCTTTTGAAAAGAAAGCGAAAGTCGCTCAGTCGTGTCCGACTCTTTGCAACCCCTTGGACTACACAGTCCGTGGAATTCTCCAGGCCGGAATACTTGAGTGGGTAGCCTATCCCTTCCCCAGCAGATCTTCTCGACCCAGGGATCGAACCCAGGTCTCCTGCATTGCAGGTGGATTCTTTACCAGCTGAGCCACCAGGGAAGCCCGAGAGTACTGGAGTGGGTAGCCATTCCCTTCTTCTCCGGGGGATCGTCCCAACTCAGGGATTGAACCCAGGTCTCCCACATTGCAGGCGGATTCTTTACCAGCTGAGCCATAAGGAAAACCCAAGAGTGGGTAGCCTATCCCTTCTCCAGCGGATCTTCCCGACCCAGGAATCGAACCGGAGTCTCTAGCATTGCAGGCGGATTCTTTACCAACTGAGCTATCAGGGAAGCCCTGTTTCTTTTGACAGTATAAGGAAATGTCTCACTGGGGCTTTGTATGAGGCACAGCGAATCTGAAATATTCACAATACACGACAGTATCAGAATCCTATACATTTTATAGGCTAGCGGTAAAGAGTCCACCAGCAATGCAAGAGATGCTGATACAATCCCTAGGTTACGAAGACTTCCTGGAAAAGGAAATAGTAACCCATGCCAGTATTCTTGCCGGGGAAATCCCAAGGACAGAGGAGCCTGGAGGGCTACAGTCCCTGAAGTTACAAAGATTCAGACACGACTTAGCGATTAAACATTCATTTTACTAGATCCAAGTCATTACTCCTGTGTGTATCTAGGTTTTCCTTGGAAACAGACAAACAAACAAACAAAAAACAACAACAACAAAAACTTCAGGAAAAAGAAAAACAAACTAATTTTTCAGGGCGAAAATTCTGTGTGTCATCAGTGTATGAGATTGTGTGCACTGTTATAACAAGAGTATAGGCTACCTTTCGCCCACTGACTTCCTCATTAACATTTTATTTAACTCCATTCAACTCACAAATTTCAAAGGAAATTAGAACCATCAGGACATGCCACTTTTAAATAGTTTGGAATGCATCTATCTCTCTTTTTCTATATTAAAAAAGATATTACAGTTACATGCAGAAACTTAACAATTTTTTAATCTCGGCCAAAAGGAAATGCATATTCAAATCTCCCCAACTGTCCCCCCAAAATAGCACGGACTGTGATACTTTCTTTTAAAAACTGGGAGGATTTTAGTTTTTAGTTTTAATTTTAAAAAGTGTAAGCTAAGGAATCAAACCCTAAATGCCACCTTAAAAGCTGCAAAGAAGACCATCTGGGCATTCATTGTGGCAAAGTGATTTTTTTTTGATTTTTGAGATCACATGCCCTTTCAGGTTCACACTGCAGAAATATCTTGACCTGGAGCCTCTGCTTTCCTCTGATGCTTGAAGTCTTCCTGTGGGACAGACAGATGCTCTCTCGCTCAGATTTAAAACTATGAATATTTTATGAAGCGTCCGCCGAGCTTAAATACTAGCACAAACTTTAATCCAACTTTACATGCAAATCTGTCTTGAGTAAGCCTTCTGGGGGGAAGAAAAGAGTCATAAAAAGTTTTTCTCCACCCTACTTCCCACCCTTACATGACCCTACACGAAATACCAATACATCTCCTCTGTGTGGTTGCTGTTCATTTACTAAATTGTGTCCGACTCTTTGCGACCCCATGGACTGTAGCACCCCAGGCTTCCCTGTCCTTCACTATCTTCCAGAGTTTGTCCAAGTTCATGTCCATCGAGTTGGTGATGCCATCCAACCATCTCACCCTCTGTCACCCCCTTCTCCTCCTGTCCTCAATCTTTCCCACCATCAGGGTCTTTTCCAATGAGTTAGTGCTTCCCATCAGGTGGCCAAAGTATTGGAGCTTCAGCTTCAGCATCAGTCCTTCCAATGAATATTCAGGGTTGCTTTCCTTTAGGGACTGACTGGTTTGATCTCCTTGCTAACCAAGGACTCTTAAGGGTCTTTTCCCACTCTGCAGTTTCAAAAGCATCAATTCTTTGGCGCTCAGCCTTCTTTATGGTCCAACTCTTCACGTCTGTACATGGCTACTGGAAAAAAACATAGCTTTGACTACATGGACCTTTGTTGGCAAAGTGATATCTCTGCTTTTTAATACACTGGTGAAGTTTGTCATAGCTTTCCTTCTTAGCAAGCATCTTCTAAAGCCATGGCTGCAGTCACTATCCCCAGTGATTTTAGACCCAAGAAGAGCAAGTCAGCCACTGTTTCCGCTTTTTCCCCTCTATTTTCCTCTTAATTGCAAGGGTTATGACAGTCACATATTTCAGGGACTGCTTATTAAATAAGCATGGCCAGCAAGCACAGTGTTTACATGAAGACAAGCTATTTGGGATTGAAAATAACAGAAATGAGAACCAACGCCTTCAAAGACATCCTTAAGAAAACCTGGAGGGCTTCCCAGGTGGTTCAGTGGTTAAGAGTTCACCTGACAAGCGGGAGACATGGGTTTGATCCCTGGGTCTGAAGATCCCATGGAGAAGGGAATGGCAACCCAACCCACTCCAGGGAAATTCTTATCAGGGAAATCCCCTGGACAGAGGAGCCTGGTGCAGTACCATCTATGGGGTCCCAAAGAGTCAGACATGACTGATCAACTGAGCACAGAAGCAAAGCTGGCAGAAACCCAAGAAACCCTCAGAGTATGTTGGAGAAGACTCTTGAGAGTCCCTTGGACTGCAAGGAGGTCCAACCAGTCCATTCTGAAGGAGATCAGCCCTGGGTGTTCTTTGGAAGGAATGATGCTAAAGCTGAAGCTCCAGTACTTTGGCCACCTCATGCAAAGAGTTGACTCAGTGGAAAAGACTCTGATGCTGGGAGGGATTGGGGTCAGGAGGAGAAGGGGACGACAGAGGATGAGATGGCTGGATGGCATCACTGACTCGATGGCCGTGAATTTGAGTTAACTCTGGGAGTTGGTGATGGACAGGGAGGCCTGGCGTGCTGCGATTCATGGAGTCACAAAGAGTTGGACACGATTGAACGACTGAACTGAAACTGAACCAGCTTCTCAAAACCTAAAACAAAACCGTGAAGGATGAGATCTTTCACTAACTGAGAAATGAGGTTACCTTTCCATAGTTTCAGTTCCATAGTCTGCCTGAGTACTTATGAGCCATGGGGTGTGTGAACCAGGAGGGGATTGGGAATGAATGGTCTGGCTCAAATAAAAGCCGCAAGAATGTGTTCTTTTTTTTTTTTTTTTTTTTGGCCATTGTTGCTCTGAAATTGCAATCATCTGGACTCCCAACCTCCTTGCCTGAGTACATACAAGGATGCCAACTGCCAGGATGCACATTTAGGGAACGTCACACAAATCCACTCCCCTCGAGAGTTCATGGGGGTGGCTTTGAGTTGAGTGAGAGGATGGGAGTGTTCAGACATTACCAGGCGCTCCCGTATGTAATTGGCAATTACTAATTAGTCTTTCCTGCCTGAGAATGTCCTGGAATACCCTCTCCCTACACAGGGCATTTCACATGCCTTCTCATAAAATGAGTCCCACTTTGCTCAGGTGGGTGCGGGGGAAGCCTCTTTCAGCCGGCTTTATGGATGAAACCGGTTGATAATGATGGTTTGGGTACCTGATAATAACCATAAAGAGAAAGCCTCTCTCCCTCCATTCAGCTAAGAGGTGATTCCTTCCTAAAGGCCCCAGGAATTTTCTGGCAGAACTGTCCTGGTTTTAACCCATCCTTCCTCCATCCACCTCTCTCCTACGCTTTGCTCTCAGGGAAGGACCTCCTCAGTTATTTTCTGGCTATAAGCCTGACAATCTGCAATGGATGGGAAACCACGAGTCATTAGGAAATCAGAGACCCTCGGTTCACAGTGAAACATGACCGTTTCTCCTGCAGAACGTGGCTGTCCAATAACCTCTGCGATAGGAGGGACCATTAACATTTCGCACCCTGGCAAATCCTACTTCTAAAAGCATCCCATGGAAAGGTTTGATGCTGGCAATTCTAACCTCCTTCCAAAAGGTCTGCAGGAAGCAGCTTTCCATGTGTCTCTGAACCCCAGCAAAGGTTCGCAGGAGTGTTTTGAAGCTGGTGTTTCCATAGTGTCTGACATGGAATTTTCATTTACTGCTACAACCAGGGATGGCTTTTTTCACTCTTTATTCACCTTTTATTTTGTGCTGGAGTATAACCAATTAAAAGCGTTATGACAGTTTCAGGTGCACAGCAAAGGGATTCAGCCATACATATAGATGTATCCGTTCTGCCCCAAACTCCCCTCCCATCCAGGCTGCCACATGACACTGAGCAGAGTTCCCTGTGCTGCACAGCAGGTCCTTGCTGGTTCTCCATGTTAAATGCAGCAGTGTGTCCATGTCCATCCCAGACTCCCTAACTATCCCTTCCCCCATCCTTCCCCCTGGGAACCATAAGGTTATTACAGAGTACTGAGCAGAGTTCCCTGTGCTGTCCAGCAGGTCCTTGCTGGTTCTCCACATTAAATTCAGCAGTGTGTCCATGTTCATCCCAGACTCCCTGGCTATCCCTTCCCCCATTTTGTTCTTTTTAGTGCTTCTGAGTTCCCATGGCAGGACCAGAATTAACGCAAGTGATTTTGTATTCCCTGTGAAAGCATACTGCTTTCCTCGTCTAAGCGTCAAAATACAGTGTTTGATGGATTCTCCTGGTGGTCCAGTTGCTACAACTTTGGCTTCCCTGGTGGCTCAGACGGTAAAGCGTCCGTCTGCAATGCGGGAGACCCGGGTTCTATCCCTGGGTCGAGAAGATCCCCTGGAGGAGGAAATGTCAATCCACTCCAGCACTCTTGACTGGAAAATCCCATGGACGGAGAAGCCTGGTGGGCTACAGTCCATGGGGTCGCAAAGAGTCGGACACGACTGAGCGACTTCACTTTCACTTTCACCTTTCAAAGCAGGGGGTGGGGAGTGCAGGTTCCATCCCTGGACAGGGAGGTAAGATCCCACCAGTCTTGTGGCCAAGAAACCAAAACATAAAGCAGAGGCAACAATGTTTCACAAATCAAAGACAGACTTTAGAAATGTTTCACATCAAAAATTCTAGAAACAGAGCAAAACAAATTGCAGTGCTTGATATAATCCAGACAGAGCATGGGCGGCGGTTTCCTGGCGTGCAATTGTCTGAGCAACAGGACAGCAGCTTGTCAACCGGGGAACAATCACACACTTTACCAAAGATCGGAGGGTCCGAAGGGGTCAGGTTCCCAGATAAGCTTGCAACTTCCCTAACGTGCTAGAGATGAATTCACAGAAGCCAGTCCCTCAACTGGCCAAACCCGGTGATTTTAAACAAATAGCTCCTTTTCACGGACACACACTCCTGGCTCCAAATCCTCCAAGCATCTCAGCTGATGAAACGTTGGTTTTTGAGATTTACTGTCTCTGAAGTGAAGCTTGTAAGTCAGTAAGCCGCCCCCCTCCCACCACCACCAACGTCAAGTGAACAAGGAGAGAGACGCATAAAAGAAGTCACTTGAATTTGGACAGATTAGGGACTAGATTCAGAGAAGGCAATGGCACCCCACTCCAGTACTCGTGCCTGGAAAATCCCATGGATGGAGGAGCCTGGTAAGCTGCAGTCCCTGGGGTCACAAAGAATGGGACATGACTGAAGCGACTTAGCAGCAGCAGCAGCAGCAGCAGCAGCAGGGACTAGACTGATACTGAGTTTCATTCAAAGCTGAAAGGAATAACACACACACACACACACAAACACGAGATGTGCTAAGTAGCTGGGTGCTTATTTTAAAATGTGATTCATGGAAAAGATGCTTAGAAAACCTAGATCCCATCTCTCATTGCACGGTGAATGAAATGAGTATTGTGTGCACTGTATTTGGTCTAAATATTGCTCTGGAACAGAAAGTTGAGGGTTTCAGGATGGCTAACCAGGATCTAAAATGTTCCTCATTCAACTGAACTGCAAGAGCTTAAAACATTGGTTCCAGAACACACAGCTTTCTGTCTACTTTCAGTTGGCCGTAAGAAGCCCAGTGGGGTCAGATGTATTAATAACTACACTTCAGTTGTTTGCAACATGACTTTACTGCCACAGATGATGTCATCTCTTGAGAAATAATTCATTACCTAAGCACGAAAGATTGAGGGCGGGCGGAGAAGGGGACGACAGAGGATGAGATGGTTGGATGGCATCACCGACTCAATGGACACGAGTTTGAGCAAGTTCTGGGAGAGAGTGAAGGACAGGGAAGCCTGGCGTGCTGCAGTCCACGGGGTCACAAAGACTCAGACACGACGGAGCAACTGAGCAACAGCAAGCACAGTAGGCATTTTTTTTTAATGATCATTAAACAGAAGATGACAACTAAATGGACATAGAAGAAAAGCATTTACATGTTCAAGGTGCTTGCATTTGAGAGAGAATTTTCTATTTGTGCACATAATATTTAATTCAACGGACTAAAAGCAAAAAGGAAATGTGTAAATGAAAACATTTCAATGAGAAAAGTCACACAGTTTACTTCAGGTCATGTAAACGAGCTGGAACAGAAATCTGTATAACAAGAATCAGAGCTAAGGTAGAAATACGAAGCAGGACAATAAATGCCCGTTTTTGTTCTTTGATGCTTACAGAAAATCATTGCCTGGGTGTGTTTGTTACGAGGTGAAACTGAAGTTTTCTTCTTTAAAAAAAAAAAATTTCTTTATTTGTCTCTGTGGGGTCTTAGCCGAGGCATGGGGAACCTCGGTCCCTGACCAGGGGTTGAACCCGGCCAGGGAGCATGAGGTCTTAGCCACGGGACCATCAGGGAAGTCCCTGAATTTTTATCATTGGATTCATTTATGATTTAACGAAAGTGCACAGGTTCTAAAGAATGGGATAAAACTGGAAAAACATTTAAATTCTGCGGGCGGGATAGGCAAAGCTATTTGGATTGTGTCTGATTTTAGTTTGCATTTTGCTTAAAAATGCCCCAAGTCGTAACTAGTGCTACTTTTATGATATTCCATTGCCATCTCAATATTGCACAGAGTCACAGCAATTTCCAGTGTCGGGAGAATAAATCTAAGGGAGTGATGACGGACACATGATTTCTACAGCACGTGTTTCAGAACTTGGGGCCCATGACAGTATCAGTGGGATCCCTTGAACCATTTTTATAAAGCATATTCTATCCCTGACTGTGGAGAAGGCAATGGCACCCCACTCCAGTCCTCTTGCCTGGAAAATCCCATGGACGGAGGAGCCTGGTAGGCTGCAGTCCATGGGGTTGCTAAGAGTCAGACACAATTGAGCGACTTCACTTTCACTTTCATGCATTGGAGAAGGAAATGGCAACCCACTCCAGTGTTCTTGCCTGGAGAATCCCAGGGACGGGGGAGCCTGGTGGACTGCCCTCTATGGGGTCGCACAGAGTCGGACACGACTGAAGCGACTTAGCAGCAGCATCCCTGACTGACAATTTACACTGAGCCTACACAGATGTCTTAGAGTATTTTAGCTGAAAATATATGGATTCACAAAACTAACACTCATTAAATTTTGGAAACAAGATACAAAACGATAAAACTCTTATTTGTTATACAACGCTGATCAAAAGGTAAAGATCATTGATAAACATATTTCATGATGATGAGAATTTGGCAACAGCCAGTCTGGAGCCAAATCCCTTTTGAGCCAACAAGATTTTTTTTTTTTTCTTAAATTAAAACCTCATCCTTGAATATTTTCCAGATTTGTTGATAAGAAGTCTGAGCACCAAAAAACAGATGCTTTTGAAATGTGGTGCTGGAGAACACTCTTGAGAGTCCCTTGGGGAACAAGGCGATCAGACCAATCAATCCTAAAGGAAATCAACCGTGAATATCCTTTAGAAGGACTGATGCTAAAGCTGAAGCTCCAGTCCTTCAGCCACCAGATGTGAAGAACTGACTCACTGGACGAGGCCCTGATGCTGGGAAAGATTGAAGGCGGGAGGAGAAGGGGATGACAAAGAATGAGATGGTTTGATGGCATCACCAACTCTATGGACATGACTTTGTGGAAACTCCAGGAGAGAGGGCAGGACAGGGAAGCCTGGCGTGCTACAGTCCATGGGGTCGCAAAGAGTCAGACACGATTTAGTGACTGAACAACAAGAAATTCAGCTGGCTGTCATATCGTTTTGATTTGATCTCTTGAATAGCTCATACACTTCATCACTCCTCAAGGGTGCATCGCGGTGTCCAAGATAAGAGGTCTGATTCACTGACTCAACCTTGCTGCTTCCAATCCATCTCTACACCATCAGTATAATCACGGTGCTCCCCAAAGCATACAAAAGGACAAAACAGACGAAAATCAAAACTTGAAAACCTCTGACTCAGCAGTTCTGTTTCCGCAAATGCTTTCTATAAAAATCTCTGTTGGTACAGAAATAGCCATGTGAGGGTTTGCAGTGCGCTACTGCTCAAAATTTTTAAAATATATATATTATTTTTGGGGGCCAAGCCTCATGGCACGTGGGATCTTAGTTCCTTGACCAGGGATTGAACCTGAGTCCCCTGCGTCGGAAGCACAGAGTCTTAACCACTGATTGACCAAGAATATACCTACCCATTATAATTTTGAATGTAAGATGTGTGGACAGCATCAGCAAATTAACTGGCATAAATTTGAGCATACTTGGGAGATAGTGGAGGACAGGGAAGCCAGGCAGGCTGCAATTCACCGGGTCTCGAACAGTTGATCACAAATTAGCAACTGAACAACAATCGGACATCAATGACAGCAATCTCAAAATCCATGAATAGATTTGCTGCATGAATTCTGTTGGCTGAATCCATGACACAGGAGGCTGTATACGTATATAAAATTATACAGAGTATTTTTATGTGTAAACACAGAACCACGTCTAAGATGTCTTCAGAGAAAACGGAATACTTTGTCTTATAGATCCCGTTTTTATGACCATAAACAGAAGGGTGTGTGAAATAAAAACTCTGCAAGGAAATCAAATAGTTCATAGTGCTTGTTCCAAGGAAGGGACTTCCCTAGTGGCTCTGACGGTTAAAAATGTGCCTGCAATGCGGGAGATCCAGGTTCAATCCCTGGGTCAGGAAGATTCCCCTGGAGGAGGGCTTGGCAACCCACTCCACTATCCTTGCCTGGAGAATCCCATGGACAGAGGAGCCTGGTGGGCTACGGTCCATGGGGTTGCAAAGAGTCAGACACGACTGAGTGACTAATATTAAGAAGGTGGCTATAAGTGATTTTCACACTTAATTTTAAATAACTGGCTTTTTTCCCCATGTATAACTGCTTTTCCACTCATTGCACACCAACATACACATGTATACAAACAACACAGCAAGCTTGTGTGAAAGTCAAATGTATTAGTGGGATGTCCAGGGCCATCCACTGTGGTCCACCTGTACATCGCTGCCCATGTTTGACACATGCCCTCTAGCCAACAAATCTACCACATTCCACTTGACTGTCCTCTGGGATACCCCTTGCATCTCCATCTCTCTTTGTACACATCCATCTTCGTACACACTCCATCTCTTCCTGGAGGTGAAACCGAAAGTCACTCAGTCTTGTCCAACACTTTGTGACCCGATGGTCTATACAGTCCATGGAATGAATTCTCCAGGCAAGAATGCTGAAGTGGGTAGCCATTCCCTTCTCCAGGGGATCTTCCCAACCCAGGGATCTGACCCAGGTCTCCTGCATTGCAGGTGGATTCTTTACCAGCGGAGCCACCAGGAAACCCACTGATGTGGGTAGCCTACCCCTTCTCCAGAGGACCTTCCTGACCCAGGAATCAAACCAGGGTCTCCTGCATTGCAGGCGGATACTTTACTAGCTGAGCCACCAGAAAGCCTACTGGTGTGGGTAGCCTACCCCTTCTCCAGGGGACCTTCCTGACCCAGGAATCAAACCAGGGTCTCCTGCATTGCAGGCGGATACTTTACTAGCTGAGCCACCAGAAAGCCTACTGGTGTGGGTAGCCTACCCCTTCTCCAGGGGACCTTCCTGACCCAGGAATCAAACCAGGGTCTCCTGCATTGCAGGCAGATACTTTACCAGCTGAGCTACCTGGGACCTGGGAAACCCATCTCTTCCTAGGACGCCCTTTATACGACTGCCAGCATCCTGTAAGGTCCCTTCCTCCAGTACATACAGCCTCACTTCAAACCTTACTATCATATCATGGAGCACAGCACCACCCGGAGACTGACTCCATAACCTCTGTGGTCCATCCCTTTATGCAGGAATCAACCACAGACATTTAATCTCTTATCCACCACCAACGCGAGTCCCTTCTCAAGTTCCTCCTAATGGTCTTAGTTCTTTCAAGTCAGTAAACTGCATTGAGTGAGTTACGGTGATAGAACCGAGCACTTTCTATGACGGGTTTCTGCTCCCAGGTCAGGAGCATGTTAATACTTTGTACTGGAGTCACGCAGTAGGGGGCTTTCCAGATGGCGCTAATGGTAAAGAATCCACCTGCCAAGCCAGGAGATTTGGGTTCGACCTCTGTGTCGGGACGATGCCCTGGAGGAGGAAATGGCAACCCACTCCAGTATTCTTGCCTGGAGAGTCCCATGGACAGAGGAGCCTGGAGGGCTGCAGTCCATGGGTTCACAAAGAGACACAGCTGCACAAAGGTGTGCGAACACGCACACATACACACACACAGAGGCAGTCAGCTTTGGCTTTGAATGTGCAGGAAAGCCTCGCATTTCTCAGCTGTAAAGTTGAGAAGAGTACATCTCAGTTTGAACAGCACAGCTTGAGAAACTAACTGGATGATGTGCTTTTGAAAGCATCGTGCTTCTTGGAGAGCTCGTATACATTTTACACTTTAACGTTCTTCTTGACACTACAAATTGTATTTAAGACATGAAGATGATTTACATAAAACTCTACGCTACAAATGTGATGTCACAGATCCTGCCATTTACTTCTGTTTCACCCACAGAGAACAAGTAACGAGAAGTGTCTGTTGATAAGTGAAAGAATGCCATAGGGAAAGTGGATAACTGGTCTACCTAGACTCTCTCTGGATTATACAGATAATAGTATTCACGATAGCCATGTATGCAAACAGCTTACGTGCCCATCCACAAATGAATGTATAAAGAAGATGTTGTATATTTTGGTAAAGCAAATATCTTACAATAAAAACTTTAAAAAGATGATGATGCAGTGAGTTCACACACACACACACACACACACACACACACACACACACACACACAGAGGAATATTATGCAACCACATAAAAGGAATGAAATCATGCCATTTATAGCAACATTGATGAACCTAAAGATTTTCATACTAAGTGAAGTCAGTCAAACAGAGGAAGACAAATATCCTCTGATATCACATGTGAAATCCAAAATAAGACACCAATGAAACAGAAAGTGACTCCCAGGCAGAGAACAGTCTTGCGGCTGCTATGGGGGACAGGGTGGAGCGAGGGGTCGGGTGGGAGTTTGGGATTCCTAGATGCAAATTATTATACACAGGATGGATGAGCACGAGCCTACCGCAGACCACAGAGAACAGTGAACTCTATTCAATATCCTCTGAGACACCATCGTAGAAAAGAGCATGTATGTATAACTGAATCACACTGCTGTACAGCAGAAACGAAAACAACATTGTATATCTACTGCTGCTGCTGCTGCTAAGTTGCTTCAGTCGTGTCCGACTCTGTGCGACCCCATAGACGGCAGCCCACCAGGCTCCCCTGTCCCTGAGATTCTCCAGGTAAGAATACTGCAGTGGGTTGCCATTTCCTTCTCCAATGCATGAAAGTAAACAGTGAAAGTGAAGTCGCTCAGTCGTGTCCAACTCTTTGTGACCCCATAGATGGCAGCCCACCAGGCTCCCCCGTCCCTGAGATTCTCCAAGCAAGAACGCTGGAGTGGGTTTCCATTTCCTCCTCCAATGCATGAAAGTAAAAAGTGAAAGTGAAGTCGCTCAGTCGTGTCCGACTCTTCGTGACTCCATGGACTGCAGCCCACCAGGCCCCTCTGTCCCTGGGATTCTCCAGGCAAGAGTACTGGAGTGGGGGTGCCATTGCCTTCTCCTGTAAATCAACTACACATCAATAGAAAGAAAGATTATGCAGACGAAAAAGAACGCCTATATGCTCTGACTGCAAATGTTGTTGGTGAATAACTCTGCGTGAAGGTGATGAACGTTTATCTGTTCAGTCTGTGCATTCAGTGCTTGTCCGTTATTTATCTAGTGTTTATTGGGTACTCAGAGGCTAAAGAGAAACGCAAGGCAAAAATATATCATAGCTGCAATCATGCTGGGAAAATGATGGAGGCCCTTACTCAACCGAATTTCTGATATACATGCAATGACCCAACTAACGTGATAAAAGCTGAGGGAAAATGATATAAGAGTGGGTTTTGACAGATATTTTGAAAACTTACAGCTTTATTTCATTTGTGAGCTACAATTCATTTTTAACCCAAGTATTTTAAAACTTATTAGCAAAGTCATATTTTTGTGCCATCACAGTATGTTTAGGAAACGTGCATGAAATATATGTGTATGTGTGTGTGTGTGTGTGTGTGCAAGCGTGTGTGTCTGACTGCATGCTCCGTTGCTGTGTGTGACTTTTTGTGTCTCAACGGACTGTAGCCCACCATGCTTCTCTGTCTATAGGATTTCGGAAGCAAGCAAACTGGAGTGGGCTGTCATTTCCTCCTTCAGGGGATCTTTCAGTCCCAGAGGATCAAAGCCCCCAATTCCTGCAATGGCAGTTGGGTTCTTTACCACTAAGCCCCCAGGGAAGCCCATACCGATTTTGTGTTTATACGGTATTCACGGCACTACAAATTGTATTTAAGAAATCAAGATGATTTACATAACTCAATGTTACCAATGTGAAACGTAATTCTGATAGTTTCTCACAAAGTGCACAAATTCCAAATATGCTGATCTGCTTAGACATACTAAATCTAAGTGAAAGCTGCTCAGTCGCGCCCGACTCTTTGCTACCCCATGAACTATACAGTCCATGCAATTCTCCAGGCCAGAATACTGGAGTGGGTAGCCATTCCCTTCTCCAGGGAATCTTCCCAACCCAGGGATCGAACCCAGGTCTCCCATATTGCAGTGGATTCTTCACCAGCTGAGCCACCAGGGAAGCTCACTATTAAATACACTATTTCACCCTCAACTGCAAGACAAGCATGGCTGGTTGCTGGGCTTCCTAGTATTTACAACTGGATACTATGTAGGGGCAGCTAAGAATTAATCTGGTTTGTTATTTGTCCATAAAACGCTAACAACTAAATAAAAAAAACAACAACAGACATTCTTCTTCATCTCTATCAAAACCAAGTCATGCTGACTAACTCATGTAGTCTTAACTGTGTCCAGAAATATTCCCAGGCTTTCCAATGTTGCTTTTCAATGGGAACCTTGGAACTTGGTTAAGAGGACAGTTTAAGGCTTCCTGTGCTGTGCAAAAGCTTATAAGTTTGACGAGGTCCCATTTGTTTCTCTTCACTTTTATTTCTATTGCCTTAGGAGAATGGAAAGAAGATATGGTCCATACATACAGCGGAATACTACTCAGCCATGCAAAAGAATGAAATAAGGCCACTTGCAGCAACATGGATCGATGCAGAGATGATCATACTAGGTGAAGTCAGTCAGAAAAAAACAAATGTATGATATCACCTATACATGCAATCCCACGGACTACACACTCCATGGAATGTTCCAGGCTAGGACACCAGAGTGGGCAGCCATTCCCTTCTCCAGGGGATCTTCCAGACTCAGGAATCGAACTGGGGTCTCCTGCATTGCAGGTGGATTCTTTAACAACGGAGCTCTCAGGGAAGCCCCTGATACATGCAATCTTAAAAATACTACAAATGAACTTATCTACAAAATAGAAATGGACTAACACAAAAAACAAACGTATCGTTACCAAAGGGGATACGAAGTGGTAGGAACTGCACGTTTGGGATTAACATACACACCCAGCTATATATAAGCTATATAAGCAAAAGATCTTAGTGTATAGCAGAGGAAACTAGCTTTAATCAATATCTTGTAATAACCAAGGATGGATATCCATTCATCTATCTGTCTATCCAGACATCCATCAAACTGAATCACATTGCTGTTCACCTGAAACTTTACACAATACTGTAGGAAAAAAAGACTGATAAGGAAAGACCCTGGAAAGGTCTGAGAGAAACACAAGACAACATTAGCAACAAGTGAATGGAATGACCTAGGAAAGGGGCATTGGGCTAGCCAGAAAGCTCGTTTGGGTTTTTCCATTAGATGCTATGGAAAAGCCTGAGCAAATGTTTCGGACAACCCAATAAAATCCCAACAGAAAGTTCAGTTTCAGGTACTGAAAGGTGGCTGTTGAAGAAGGAGGGATATTTCTGAGGACTGAGTGTATATTCCCTCTGTGTAACACACACTCAAATTTTCCCTTTGGTTGAATAGTTTGACTATGCTGTCTTCCTGGTGAATTCTCAATTATCAAATATCCTCCTTGGAAAAAAGGCTATGACAAACCTAGACCAGCATATTAAAAAGCAGAGACGTCACTTAAACGATGAGTGTCCAAAGAGTCAAAGCTATGGTTTTCCCAGTAGCCATGTACGGATGTAAGAGTGGGACCATAAAGAAGGCTGAGCGCCAAAGAACTGATGCTTTCAAACTGTGGTGCTGGAGAAGACTCTTGGGAGTCCTGTGGACAGTGAGGAAATCAAACCAAATCAAATCAAACGAAATCCGTCCTGAATATGCATTGGAAAGACTGATGCTGAAGCTGAAGTTCCAATACTTTGGCCACACGATGCAAAGAGCTGACTCACTAGGAAAGACTCATATGCTGGGAAAGATTGAAGGCAGGAGGAGAAGTGGATAACAGAGGATGAGATGGTTGGATGGCATCACTGATTCAAAGGAAATGAGTTTGAGCAAGCTCCAGGAGATGGTGATGGACAGGGAGGCCTCGAGGGCTGCAGTCCATGGGGTCGCAAAGCGTCAGACACGACTGAGCGACTGAACTGACTCAACATGCCCTTGCTGAAGAGATTTGCAAGTCCATTTCTCCAATGAAGAGTCTACTACAGCACTCAACTTGTAAGACCCCTTCATATTATCTTGGTCTCACTGTGGATGTATTTTTATAACCTAATTTACATAGGTAAAGCAGCTATGAAATGAATTTACTTTAAGAAGGGAAACAACATACAATGAGAAACAGAATACCTTTTATCTCATTATTCAAATTTTGTTTAAAAACCAACCAGTATTCCCCACTCGAGTGAGGCCTTGGATCAGCCAAAATGCTTCTAACCTCAGAGCAATTGGCTGAGGAACTGGAAATCATGGCTAATTTTCAACAGGAGGACTATGGAATATTGCATAATGTTCAGTTTCCAAGAAAAGTTCCATTATGTTGATCCTATTCATTTTTTGCCACATAGCTAAATTCTACACTCTTCCTCACTGAAATGCAAGGAATGAAATGGAAAAAAAAATATTTAATTGACCTTCATAATTAAATACAAACTTCAAATAACACCTGACCTTTTCATGCACAACAACTTATAATTAACAAATTCATTTTGTGTTCCTGAAACTGAGCTTTCCTTTAATTAACAATATTGATGGCTTCTAGAGTTATGTGTGTGGCTAAACCACCATGTTATTTTAAAAGCATAAAGTGACACCAAACAGTTGATTAGTAATGAGTTATTTTTAAAAGAAAATAGCTGATTATCATCTTAATTGTTGCTCAGTTGCTAGGTCATGTCTAACTCTCTGCAACCCCAGGGACTGCAGCACACCAGGCTTCCCTGTCATGCACTATCTCCTGGAGTTTGCTCAAACTCTTGTCCATTGAGTCAGTGATGCCATCCAACCATTTCACCCTCTGTCGTACCCTTTTCCCCCAGCCTTCAATCTTTCTCAGCATCATGGTCTTTTCCAATGAGTTGGCTCTTTGCATAAGGTGGCCAAAATATTGGAGTTTGAGCATCAGCATCAGTTCTTCCAATGAATATTCAGGGTTGATTTCCTTCAGGATTGACTGGTCTCATCTCCTTGTAGTCCAACACACTCTAAAGTGTCTTATCCAGCACCACAGTTTGAAAGCATCAGTTCTTCCATGTTGAACCTTCTCAGTGGTCCAGCTCTCAGATCCATACATGACTACTGGAAAAACCAGTATCTTTGACTATACACACCTTTGTTGGCAAAGTGATGTCTCTGCTTTTGAATACACTGTCTAGATTCTCATGTAGATTTTTAAAATCACCTTCCTTGTCCAAATCATATATCTGGTAAATTGCATGTGTACAGCAGCTGTGTGTATGTGAAAGCCAAACTCCTAATGTATAAGCAGGGGTTTAGAAAGAAAAATCACAAAGTGGGCATCTTGTTATAATTACAGAATGGAATAAATTAATTTTAAATGTAGATTTATGTCAGCTTGCTGAAAAGTCAACTGAATGGAATAGAAATGTCATTTCTACTACCTTATGTGCCATTCGGAGAAGGCAATGGCACCCCACTCCAGTACTCTTGCCTGGAAAATCCCATGGACAGAGGAGCCTGGTGGGCCACAGTCCATGGGGTCGCTAAGAGTCGGACATGACTGAGTGACTTCACTACCAATTTTCACTTTCATGCATTGGAGAAGGAAATGGCAGCCCACTCCAGTGTTCTTGCCTGGAGAATCCCAGGGACAGGGGAGCCTGGTGGGCTGCTGTCTATGGGGTCACACAGATTTGGACATGACTGAAGCGACTTAAAGGGTGACGAGTCTCTTCTGATCTGAAAGACTGATTCTTCACAAGGTGCATGACGGGTTTGGAAGAAACTCACTAGAAGCTCTTCATTTTTTATGAAAAAGCCACATAATAGGCACACAGTGTTGGTGGGAGTGTAAACAGGTGCAGCCACTCTGGAAAACAGTATGGCCATTCCTCAAAATAACTAAAAATAGAGTTTCCATGTGATCCAGCAATTTCAATCCTGGGCATGTATCCAAAGAAAACTCGAATTCAAAAAGATACGTGCACCCCCAATGTTCACTGCGGCACTTTTACAATAGCTAGGACATAAAAGAGCCTAAATGTCCACCAACAGATGAATGGATAAACAAGGTCTTGTAAACACACACACACACAGACACACACACACACACACACACACACACACACACACACACTGGAATATTACTCAGCCATAGAAAAGAATGAAATAATGCCATTTGCAGCAACATGGATGGACTCAGAGGGTATTATACTAAGTGAAAAAAAGTCAGACAGAGAAAGATAAATACTGTATGATCTTACTTATATACAGACTCTACAAAGTATAACAAACTAGTACGTATAACAAAAAAGAGGCAAACAAGGAAGTGAGATGTATGATGATGTCGCTAAGAGGAATCCATGCATAAACAAGCTACGTCTTCAAACATCACCACGGCTGAACCCTAAAATCATGGCCTTCCATGCAAAATGTCAGGTGAAGATGAATATATGATTTAACTTACAGAAGATCAAAAGCAGTCATGCTAGAGACGATTTTGTATAAATAAAATATACCTGAAGAAGGAGACGATAAACAAGAATCAGAGAGATTATGACTCTCTAAGACCAAAGGCATACAGGTTAAAAGGGGAAGAGAGAGGGATACCAAAAAAAAAAAAAAAAACTTCATTGTGTTCTCCTTTTATTTCAGATACTGTATTAGCAAGCTGTTTAATTATTCATGTCCATGGATGAAAATGTCTCTCATGTTAAAAACAATAAAAAGATTACAACTGCCTTAAAAACTGGATTCAGGACTCCATGAAGTAGCTAGAGATGTTTAAAACATAAAACTGTTTTTTTTCTTTTCCAGGTCAAATTCAGCAGTTCAACAACCAGCATAATCACCAACCCTAAATTTTCTAATGCAGAGAAGCTGATGGCTTTACATTCGTGGTCTTGTTTTAGATAAACGTTAAAAGAACAATCGTTTATCTGGAATGTAGACAGTGACACATGTTCTAATTATTCGCTGGCTTGTGCCAAACACTGTTTTGCAGTATCGAGAACTAAGGAATCTAAAGAATTAAGTCTCAATTAGAATTTATGAAGGCTTTTAGTACAATTTTTCTTAAACCTGATGTTCTAATTTGTCACATTTGGGGAATGTGTTCTAACTTTTTACCAGGGGTTTCCAGACACAGCTGAACACCTGGGAGGAATTTTCAAAAAGTTTCAGACTAAACCTCCTGAGGATTCTGACCTACTGACTGTGCTCCTGGGCTGGGAGGATAATACTTATTCAAATGGCAACGACAGCTATGGAGACAATACAGCTTCTAAAGGGGTTCCGTCATGTACTCAGAACTACCTTAACAAAGTACAAGTTTATTATTATCCTGATGAGAGAAGCAAATGCATCTTGGGGAGAGAAGCAAGTTACACTGTGTTCTTTCTTAAATCATGCATAGCAGAAAGAGAATGCTGAGAAAAGAACAGATTATAAAGTGCTGGGCTGTCCGTAGTTGCTTCAGTCATGTCCAACTCTGTCCGTGGGATTCTCCAGGCAACAATACTGGAGTGGGTTGCCATTTCCTCCTCCAGGGGATCTTCCCCACCCAAGGATCAAACCGGGGTCTCTTACGTGTCCCGCATTGGCAGCGGGTTCTTTACCACTCGTGCCACCTGGGAAGCCCAGATTATAAATATGGCTCAGCAAATCGGCCAGTTTGATGAGTTAAAACCCACAGAACAAAACCCCCGGTTATAGGATACCCAAAAGATGAAAAGAACTGAGAGATAATCCATTTGAACGGTTTAAGTTTACTTCATCACAGTAAAATGTTTTGAGTTTCTCCTCGAATCGTAAGTTAAATCGGATACATACTAAGATATAAAAAACACACAGGCACACACCTATACACACAGATGGGTGGATTTCTGTACAAACTGAGAAGCAGCTGAGTTTCTCAGGTTGGTATCCAAGGTAGTAAAGCAATCATTCATATATAGAAGCAGGGAAAATTGCTTTCAGAGATAACTGTGTTACCATGCTCTGCAAGAAAGCTGAAGAAATGTTTGATCACTGGTGGTTCAGACGGTAAAAAATATACCTGCAATGCAGGAGACCAAGCTTTGATCCCTGGGTTGGGAAGATCCCCTGGAGAAGGGAATGGCAACTCACTCCAGTACTCCTGCCTAGAGAATCCCACGGACAGAGGAGCCTCTGGACTATGGTTCATGGGGTCCCAAAGAGTCAGACACAACTGAGTGACTAAAATCTTCATTTTGATCTGCAGTTGGGACTTCAACGTGGAGTGAGTCTTGGTTTTGACTGTTACTGTATGTCCACTACAAAAAACAATGTCCATTCTACTGGGCCGGGCATCGTCGTCACTTTCACTCCTGGCTGTGCCCAGCTGCCATCTCTGGTTCTCAATAAAGAATTTGCTGAAAGAATGGGATTTTCCAGGACGTGGACACCTACAGCTCTCTCTCCATCACACAATTACTACACGTCTGAAACTGGGAAGATCACAGGCGAAGCCATGCCTATTTCACCTTGAAATCTGCAGGAACAGGGGTTGACCATAAACCTGCAATGCTTAGATCTCTGGTGAAGGAAACTGCGTGTGAGGGTCTGAGTCTGAGATGTCTGTAGGGTCTGCAAATCCCACACCCTTCCGCCACGACCCAGACACCAAATTGCCTGTCTTAGATTTAGGGACGGGTTTGGGAGTCAGATTGGTCGCTGGTGGGTCAGGGCTGAGTTTCAAGTTTGCGTTTAGGTTAAGATTCAGGTGAGAAAGGGAGGTGGAGGACACAACTGAGTTTCCGTACAGGTGAAGGATTCAAAGTCAGGACTCAAGGAGTGAAAGGCAAAGGGTTGAAAACTGAAGGTCCACGGTTAGGATACGTTGTGAGGATGGGTTCAGGTTCAGAGAGATTACGGCAAGGTCAAATTTCAGACCGACGAGGTAGGGGCAGAAGTCGATATTAACAAAAAGGGCTTGTAGTTCATGATAGTGGCAGGGGTCAAAGGTCATGAAAGCTCAAAGGCCACGGGATCAAGGTCTCTCTGTGAAAGCTGTCTTTGGTGCTTGATTCAAGAGCTGAGAGTCAAGGGTTCCAGTCAAAGCTCAAGGGTGAATTCAAAGGTTTATGATAGAGTTAGGGGTTGGGTCTGGGTTTTTTCAAGATTGGGCAGAATTAAGATTCATTCTTAATTCATGGGGTGTTGGAGAAGACTCTTGAGAGTCCCTTGGACTGTAAGGAGATCCACCCAATCCATCCTAATGTTCATTGGAAGGACTGATGCTAAAGCTGAAGCTCCAATGCTTTGGCCACCTGATGTGAAGAACTGACCCATTTGAAAAGACCCTGATGCTGGGAAAGACTGAGGGCAGGAGGAAAAGGGGATGTCAGGGGGTGAGGTGGTTAGATGGCATCACCGACCCCACGGCCTGAGTTTGAGCAGGCTTCAGGAGATGGTGATGGACAGGGAAGCCTGGCGTGCTGCAGTCCATGGGGTCGCAAAGAGTCGGACACGACTGAGCAACTGAACTGAACTGAACTAAAGGTTTATATTCAGCTTCCATTTGTGTCAGGGCTCAGGTTCAGGTCAACACGCACTGTTTGGGGTCATGGGTCAAATCAAAGGTCAGGAATGAAGAGGTCAAAGTTGCCGGCTTAGTTTCAAGGTTTCACTTCCTGGTGAGGGTTGGCGTCAGATTTCAATCTCAGATGAAGGTTCTGTTCAAGTTTCCATGTCAGGGTTCATATCAGGGGTCAAGAGTCAAAGGTCAAGTTTTGTCTGGGAGGAGTTAGCATCATGTGTCTAAGGCAAGAGGTAAAGTCAGCACCCTGCGGTTAGCTTAGAGGGAGTGTTCACATCAGAGTTTGAATTCTTGCAGATCCACGTTCAAACGCAATATATATGCTTTTAATTGTAGTCAAATATCCATAAGAGGTGAGGATAGTGCTAAATTGAGTCCAACTCTTGCCATCCCATGAAAAGCAGCCCGCCAGGTTCCTCTGTCCATGGGATTCTCCATAACAGAATCTCTGCGATTCTTAAAGGTAGAAGTCAGTGGTATTAACATACTTATACAATGTTGTAATGCCAACACCCCTAGAGCTACCACTTCTAGAACTTTTCGATCACCCTGAACACAAACTCCACATATTATATATATTAGGGTTCTATATGTGTATATAATGACATTATCCGTACCTTCATTCTATTCAGATATAGAAATAAGATGTGTAAGTGAGCATATATGACTATCTGTACAGATGTACAAGCATACGTGTACATACATTGATTTATTTCACTGAACCACTTGTTAACTCATGGACGGGTTTTTGTTGTTGAGCTCCTGAGTTGTGGCCGACGCTTTGTAACCCCACGGACTTGAGCCCACCGAGCTTTTCCAGCTAGGGATTGCACAGCTGAGAATATGGGAGTGAGTTGCCACGGGCACAATGCAACGATAATGAATTACTATTTCTTCACTCAAAGACATACTTAGGGTTCTCAGTGTCCTGCTAATAAAAACTGGTCATAGTTCGATGTGAAGAGAAACTTTATAAATGCACTTCCAGCATTGATAATCCTGATACGTCCTGTTATCAGGATTTATCTGAAAATATATAAAAGAATGTTTATAAGTGCCTTTAGAGTAAACTGGCCTTCCCTCGTGGCTCAGGTGGGAAAGAATCTGCGTGCAATGCAGGAGACCCAAGTTAGATCCCTGGGTCGAGAAAGTCCCCTGGAGGAGGGAACGGTAACCCACTCCAGTACTCTTGCCTGGAGAATCCCATGGACAGAGGAGCCTGGTGGGCTACAGTCCACGGGGTCGCAAAGAGTCGGACCTGACTGAGTGACTAACACTTTCAGTTTTTCTTTAAGGTACACTGCTAAAGAGTGCGGCTTTAAGCACTTTATTCTCTCCAGAGAGCCGATGATTCTAAGCCTGTGACTTTCTCCCTGGGGAATTCTATTCCATGATGCCAAGGGTCTCACCGCACAATTGTGACAGCGTGGTTTCCTGGTAGAACACACAGAGGAAGTGAACGGGAAAAGAGCGTGGGAGACAGGGAGTGCTCGGGGCCTGCGGGATTTGCAGGCCCCAATAGGAAACTTGCAGAACACTGCTAACGGAGGAAGGGAACATTCGCAAATAATTTATGAAAATACATGAGAACTTACATTTTTTAAACTTCTAATTCTGAATTTGGGGTATAGATGGTCAACAATGTTCTGATTGCTTAAAGTGGATAGCTTAAGGGACTCAGCCACACATACACATGTACCCATTCTCCCCCAAACTCCCCTCCCATCCAGGAGGCCACATGACACTGAGCAGAGTTCCCTGTGCTGTGCATCAGGTCCTTGTTGGTTCTCCATGTTAAATACAGCAGTGTGTCCATGTCCACCCCAGACTCTCTGACTATACCTTCCCCCATCCCGCCCCCTGGTGACCATAAGATTATTACAGAGTATTGAGCAGAGTTCCCTGTGCTGTGCAGCAGGGCCTTGTTGGTTCTCCATGTTAAATACACCAGTGTGTCCATGTCCACCCCAGACTCTCTGACTATCCCTTCCCCCATCCCTCCCCCTGGGAACCATAAGGTTATTAGAGTATTGAGCAGAGTTCCCTGTGCTGTGCAGCAGGGCCTTGTTGGTTCTCCATGTTAAAAGCAGCAGTGTGTCTATGTCCATCCCAAACTCCCTAACTATCCCTTCCCCCATCCTCCGCAAAGCAAACATAAGTCTGTTCTTTAAGCCTGTAAGTCTGTTTCTGTCTTGTAAGTTCATGTCAATCATTCCTTTTCCAGATTCCACAAATGCGTAAACATGGACATGGAGGACTGCCAAAATATTTACAATAGCAATACTGTGAAAATCCTGACCCCTGGAATGGCCAAGACGTGCGCACCCATGAACACACACACAGAGACTCACACCATCTCCATAACTCCCAATGGACTGACTTAAGAAGGGGCTCTTGGCTAAAAGAAGGTCAGAATATCCATATTTCATCAAATCAATTGGCTACATTACTATAATGATAGAACATCCTTTTCTGGTACTTTGGGTGCCCAAAATACGAATATAAAAACCTTTAAAATACGCATTTTAAATAAAAACCTTTATATAAAATTTAAGAAAACAAATGAAAAAACCTTAGATTTTAAAATAAGCTTTCTCCTCCTACCATGCAGAATTATCTTATGCTTGCTCTGTTTCCGCATTTCTGTCTCCTGAATATCTACCTCAGTTAGTAAGTTTTCCTCTTTCCCATGTGCTTGCCTAATTATGATTTTCAATCCTAACGATGGATCTGATAAGGAAGCCCTGTGGTGTGCTAAGTTCCCAGCGATGTTCCAAAATTAAAATAACACAAGGGAAAAAAAATGTCAGAAAAATAGTTGGATTGATTTAGAAATGCAAAGCATATAAAATGTGGTGTGTTGGCCAGCTCTCTTGTTTTTAAATACCTGGAGGCTCCTTCTGCTTGGATGCTAAGTTTTTTAAAGCTTCCCTGGACACCTGCATGGGCTGCCCAGGTAAGACAGCTCTGAGAGACAGACGGAGGAGAACAGGCAAGCATGTTTGGAAAAATCCAGAATGTGACCCCATCATTTTCCCTACCTTGGCTGAGCCATCTGGGGGGCGCTGAGACCATTCTGTTGCAGGAGGAAATACATCAAAACACACTGCTACTCAAACACCTCTTCTATTCCAGGCTGCATTTCACATAAGGGAAAAACACCACTTATGTCTAATACTCATTCAAATAGTGGTGCTGGAAAAGACTCTCCACAGTCCCTTGTTGGACTGCAAGGAGATCCAACCAGTCCATCCTAAAGAACATCAACCCTGAATACTCACTGGAAGGACTGATGCTGAAGCGGAAACTCCAGTATTTTGGCCACCTGATGCCAAGAGCTGACTCACTGGAAAAGACCCTGATGCTGGGAAAGATTGAGGGCAGGAGGAGAAGGGGACGACAGAGGATGAGATGGTTGGATGGCATCACCGACTCAATGGACATGAGTTTGAGCAAATTCCAGCAGTGATGGACAGGGAAGCCTGGCGTGCTACAGTCCACGGAGTCACAAAGAGTCAGACACAAGTAAGTGAGTGAACAGCAACAGCAAAAATTACTCATTTGTAGAAAATAAAGCTGTACTTTTCAGGGATTCTATCAGCATCTATAACATTCTTTTAAATTTACTTGACTCCCTTATAACAGGGGTGAGATTTAAAAGTCACTTCCATAACTTATAACCACATTTTTTTATTAAAATGTCTATTTTAGGTTAATTCTTAATTGAGCTGCAATTTAAGAGAGAATTTTTTAAGGGGTAAAGAGATGAGTCAAACCCTTTGTTATAGCTCATGTACGATTCACTGTCTTGTAAGAAGCTAATTTCTGTTGCCTTTAGGACAATGGCTTAATAGCTATTGTGCTATGAAAAAAATGGGAGGAAATGGTGGAATCACATCCATGGGGGAACTGGGTGTCGTGGAATATTTCCATTAGTGTTCACAGTGGCACTGCTTGGCTCTATTTTAAAGGAAACAACAGCTTCTTTTGTACAGGTGAACAAATGCGACCTACAATCAGAAATCATTTTAAACTACCTTCCTTCCACAGGCTCCACTATGACCTACTCTGGTCCTGGAGAAGTTGATAAAATGTGATGACTAAATCTCTAAATCAGCAAGCCAGGCTCATACGTGCAACTTCTAAGACAGCACAAAGCAATGGAAATCTCAGAGAGATTCAAAGATAAAATGTTGGTCTGGAGGTTATGCTAACAGTTTTATTAATTTCTATACAAGTCGACTCAATGGACATGAGTTTGGGTAAACTCGGAGAGTTGGTGATGGACAGGGAGGCCTGGTGTGCTGTGGTCCATGGGATCGCAAAGAGTTGGATACGACTGAGTGACTGGACTGAACAGAGTACATTATGCAGAATGCTAGGCCGGATGATTCACGAGGAATCAAGATTGCTGGGAGAAATTAACAACATCAGATATGCAGATGATACCACTCTAATGGCAGAAAGTGAACAGGAGCTAAAGAGCCTCTTGGTGAAGGTGAAAGAGGAGAATGAAAAACCTGGCTTAAAACTCAACATTCAAAAAATGAAGAGTATGGCATCTGGTTCCATCACTTAAGGGCAAATAGGGTAAAAGTGGAAACACTGACAGATTCTATTTTCTTGGGCTCCAAATTCACCGTGGATGGTGACTGCAGTCATGAAATTAAGATGCCTGCTTCTTGGAAGAAAAGCTATGACAAAGCTAAATAGCATATTAAAAAGCAGAGACATCACTTTGCCAAGAAAGGGCCATCTAGTTAACACTATGGTTTTCCGTAGTCACGAATGGATATGAGAGCTGGACCATAAAGAAGGCTTAGCACCAAAGAATTGATGCTTTTGAACTGTGGTGTTGGAGGAGACTCTTGAGAGTCCCTGGAACTTTAAGGAGTTCAAACCAGTCAATCCTAAAGGAAATCAGTCCCAAATGGAAGGACTGATGCTGAAGCTGAAAAACTCCAATACTTTGGCCACCTGATGCGAAGAGCTGACTCACTGGACAAGACCCTGATGTTGGCTGAGATTGAAGGCAGGAGGAGAAGGGGATGACAGAGGATGAGACAGTTGAATGGCATCACCATGGACATGAATTTGAGCAAACTTGGGGAGATGGTGAAGGACAGGGAAGCCTGGCATGCTGCAGTCCATGGGGTGGCAAAGAGTTGGACACGACTGAGCTACTGAGCAACAACAACAAGAGGTGAAGAAAAACCATTTCTCATCTAAAGACGTATTTCCTAAGAAATTACAACTAATGTATGGGAAATAACCCAACTGTGAACCCAAATCAGCAAATGAATTTAACGGAAAATAAATACAAGAAAAGTTGTGTGGATCAGGTAGCTGTCCTTATAGAGCTGTCTCAAATTGCAAAAAGGACCATGAATAACACACTGCAAGGAGGTCCAACTAGGCCATTCTGAAGGAGATCAGCCCTGGGTGTTCATTGGAAGGACTGATGCTAAAGCTGAAACTCCAACACTTTGGCCACCTCATGCGAAGAGTTGACTCATTGGAAAAGACCCTGATGCTGGGAGGGATTGGGGGCAGGAGGAGAAGGGGATGACAGAGGATGAGACGGCTGGATGGCATCACTGACTCGATGGACATGAGGTTTGAGTGAACTCCGGGAGTTGGTGATGGACAGGGAGGCCTGGGGTCACAAAGAGTCGGACACGACTGAGCGACTGAACTAAACTGAAGGATACAGATGCGAGATACGGTGGCAATGACTTTGAACTTCAGGGAGGAAACATGGTAAATATGAACACATTCCTGACCCGAGATATATTATTAATGGTGTGTTTTTTTCTTAACTGAATATTATTGATTCAAGACATATCCATATGTTTTTTTCAGTGACACAATTAATGTCCCCATGTCAAGTTGTTAGAGATGAAAATTGATCAAGGGTTCATTACACAACGTATCTTTAAAGTTTACTTATTTTTAATTGAAGGATAACTGCTTCACAATATTGTGTTGGTTTCCGTTGTACATCAACGTGGGTCAGCCATAAAAATGGATATTTCGCCTCTGTCTTAAACCTCTCTTCCACCTCCCACCCCCTCCCACCCCTCTAGCTTGTCACAGAGGACCGGTTTGAGTTTTCCGATTCATACAGCAAATTCCCACTGGCTCTATCTAAACGGCAACCCACTCCAGTGTTCTTGCCTGGAGAATCCCTGGGACGGGGGAGCCTGGTGGGCTGCCGTCTGTGGGGTCGCACAGAGTCGGACACGACTGAAGAGACTTAGCAGCAGCAGCAGCAGCAGCAGCAGCGTATATGTTTCAAGGCTATTGGTTGCACCATCTCTTTCCTGCCATTATACACCTTATGACTGCCATCTTTCACGGTTTGCTCCATTAGGATTCTGTTCCAACTTTGTGTTTACTACAAGCACAAGTTTATCGTTAAAAAATTGCAGGAAATGATGCATCCTGGGAGTTTGAGTGAGAGAGAGATGTTTCAGTGAGTTTTATGTAGATAGTTTCTGTCATTGCCTAAGCGACATATATTGTCTCAGAAGGTGACAGCTGTTCAGAACATAGTTAAGATTCAGAAGATGCATAGACTAGAGCAAGAGAAAGACAAAAATCCTTAGTGACCGATTCTGCTACGGAGAGGGGACATGGAAACACTGCTAGAGAGCGCTCTGCTCTTTTTCCAGAAAACAGTACTGAAGACCACGGTTTATGAAAATGAGAAGGCTTCCCAGGTGTATCAAGTGTCACACTGAATGTCATAACCCGCCAAATGTTAGTAAAGTAAGAGAACGAATTTTTGACCGGTCAAAAGAAACATCAGCGATCACAGGCATTAGTTTCTAGAAAAAAAAATTCCCCTGTCAATAATGAGTTAACTGTGCAGACAGCGGGGAAACCCTGAGGGGAAAAAAAAAAAAAGGCATTGCAACTTTCTTCATCAGAACAGAAGACTTCGAAAGAACAGAACCATCTCCCAAGGTCTTTCCTTGTTCTCTGCTGTGACTGCAAGCTGCTTTTAAAAATGCAGAGGGTGTCAAAATGGCTGATGCATGAAAATGCATCCACCTTTGGAGTCAGGGCTGAAAACTGATGAAGGGAAACTGTGAACACGAGATGAGTCAAAGGCATGGAGAAAGCAAGGTAGGAGCTCTTGTATCAGATTCAAGAGCACTCTGCATCAGAGTCCTTTAAGGGGAGATGAAACGTCCACCCTAGTTAGAAATGGATAGATCATCTCCTCCATATGCTTCACGTGGGTGCCTTTCAGGGAGCTGCATTCGGAGAGAAAGGCCATAAAGAGAGAACAAAGCTGAGTGGTGAGAGGGGTTTCCAGCGTGTTAACTAAGAAGGCAGACATGACTGGGGCTGCTTCGGACTCCAGGTTTCCACTTCAGGGGGCATGGGTTTGATAGTTGGTTGGGCAGGGTTGGGGGGCGGGAGCAGAGGATGAGATGGCTGGATGGCATCACCAACTCAATGGACGTGAATGTCAGCAAAGAGCCAAGCGTGACTTCGTGACTCAACACACGTCCATCACAAACTCCCCAACTATCCCTTCCTCCCATCCTTCCTCATAGTAACCATAAGTTCGTTCTCTTAACTCTGTGAGTCAGCTTCTGTTAAGCTCATCTGTATCATTTCTTCACAGACTGCACATACAAGAGGTGTCATTTATTTCTCCTTCTCTGTCTGACTTTCTTCATTCAATAGGACAATCTCCAGGTCCACCCCTGTTTCAGCAAATGACATTTCTTCATTCTTTTTAATGGCTGAGTTGGATTCCACTGTATATATGTACTATGATGTGATTTGCTACAATACTGCTTCTATTTTATGTGGTTTGTTTATTTTTTTTCGGGGGGGGCGGGGCATAAAGCATATGGGATTGAACCCAAATCCCCTGCAAAGCCTTAACCACTGGACTCACAGGGAAGAACCAGATTAGGGTTTTCCTCTTTTTTTTCTATTTGAACTGTGAACCATTTGAAGCCACTAAGTGCTGGGTCTTTGTTATAGCAGCCCTAGGAAATGGATCGGAGAAGGCAATGGCACCCGACTCCAGTACTCTTGCCTGGAAAATCCCATGGACGGAGGAGCCTGGTGGGCTGCAGTCCATCGGGTCGCTAAGAATCGGACACGACTGAGTGACTTCCCTTTCACTTTTCACTATCATGCATTGGAGAAGGAAATGGCAACCCACTCCAGTGTTCTTGCCTGGAGAATCCCGGGGACAGGGGAGTCTGGTGGGCTTCCGTCTATGGGGTCGCACAGAGTCGGACATGACTGAAGCGACTTAGCAGCAGCAGCAGGAAATGGATGCAGGGAAATGTGGGCACAGTTGATCGCAAGTAAGACCTTGACGTTGCAAAGCATGGGGCTGGGAGACACAAATGTGGGAACACTCAGAAATGTATTTGCATGGAATCTGAAATTCTCAGTACCCACTCGGTGGTAAATTCTCCTCCCGAGTTAGAGAATTTAAATACACAGAGCTACCAGGTCCTACTTGGTCACCATGCCTTCCAAATAAGATGCCACCCTGATTAAGAAATTCCAGGAGGACTTCCCTGTCCCAGTTACACAGTGGAGAAGAATCCATCGGCCAGTGCAGAGGACAGGGGTCCATGTCTGCTCTGGGAAGATTCCACATACCAAGGAAAAATGAAGCCCTTGAGTCATGAGTACTAACGTCTGTGTGCCCTGGGGCCTGCCTGCCACAACCCATGAGCCATGTGCCTCAACAACTGAAGCTGAGCACCCAAGAGGCAGCAAGATGCAGCTACTGAAACCTGTGGCGTGCCCTAGGGCCCGTGTGCTGCAACAACAGAAGCTACCGCAATGAGAAGCCCAGGAAACACAGCTAGAGAGAAGCCCCCACTCGCCACAAGGAAGAGAAAGCCCAGTGCACCAAGATGCAGTGCAGTCAAACATAAATAAAGCAAGCAGTGCAGTCAAAAATAAATAAAGCAATATACACGTAAAAATTTTTTTTTTAATAAAAGAACATGAATATTGGCAGCTCACCATGACTGGTTAAGGGGAGAACTGTCTCATTACTAGATTCGGGTCCGACTCTTGGCAATCTGATGGACTGTATAGCGCACCAGGCTCCTCTGTCCATGGGATTCTCCAGGCAAGAATACTGCAGTGGGTGGCCATTTCCTTCTCCAGGGGATCTTCCCAACCCAAGGATCAAACCCGTGTCTCCTGCACTGCAGGCCAATTTTTTTACAACACAGCCACTGAGGAAGCCCATAGCAAAGCCTTGTTAGGTGGTTTTTACCTGTATCTTCTGGGTGACTTACGCAGTCACACTGGTTTGTTAAGCACCATCCATGTGCTGAACTGGGCTTAGTCATGCAGTCGTGTCCGACTCTTTGCAACCCCACAGGCTGTAGCCCACCAGGCTCCTCTGTCCATGGGATTCTCCAGGCAGGAATCCTGGAGTGGGTGGCCATTTCCTCCTGCAGGGGATCTTCGCTACCCAGGAATCAAACCCAGATCTCCTTAACCCTGGAAATCTCTCTGGTCTGAAAGAGGAAATCCGCACTGCAGGCGGATTCTTTACCATCTGAGCCACCAGGGAAGCCCTGCTCCCAACTGATAATCCCGAGATAATATCTATGGGGCCTGGACTAGGCCAGGAGAATTTGAGAGGAAAATGTATCCGCAGGCCCCAACTCTGATCATAAAGCTTGCAAATGCATTGACTCCAAGTCTTTTCTATGTGGCTGAGGTGACCCACAAGCTCAGTGGAGAAAACCACTTACATTCTGGGCACTCCACCTTCAAGATTAACTTCCTCGAACCTTGAATGGAGGAGCTTTGACTCACCCGAGAAATTGCTATTTGACTCCAAGACAAACATTCACTCAGTTCAGTTCAGTGGCCCAGTCATGTCCTACTCTTTGCAACCCCATGGACCGCCGCACGCCAGGTCTCCCTGTCCATCACCAACTCCAGGAGTTTACTCAAACTCATGACCACTGAGTGGGTGATGCCATCCAACCATCTCCTCCTCTGTCACACCTCCTCCTGCCTTCAATCTTTCCCAGCATCAGGGTCTTTTCTAATGAGGTGGCCAGAGTATTTAAGTTTCAGCTTCAGCATCAGTCCTTCCAATGAACACTCAGGACTGAGCTCCTTTAGGATGGACTGGTTGGATCTCCTTGCAGTCCAAGGGACTCTTAAGAGTCTTCTCCAACAACACAGTTCAAAAGCATCCATTCTTCGATGCTCAGCTTTCTTTATAGTCCAACTCTCGCATCCATACATGACCACTGGAAAAACCATAGCTTTGATGAGACTTAGGGAGACAATTACACCACTGGATCATGTCAACCTTGGAAACCCCTCTTGTCTGAAAGAGGATATTGGCCGAAGGTAAAAAAAAAAAGATAAATAAACACCACTGGATTTTAAAGGTTATTTTCAGTAGGATAATAGCAAAAAGCATACAAAGAACAGTCCATTTGGATCCAGAAGACAGATTTCAAACCCCCTGGTTTTGTTGGATCCCCAGGCGGAGAATACCCAGCAGGTTGTGAAATGTTCTACTGTTGTGTCAGATATGAATGTAAATAATAAGGCTTCTATGTGGAAGGACAGAGGAGCTCATAAGACAGGACAAGGTAGCAATGTGGAACACGACCCAAAATGGTGCAAACACTTGTGTTCCATCTTATTTCTTTTTAATATGATAGCTTTATAAAACTTTGTATTTATTTTTTTAATTTCCCTCTGGCTGGGCCAGGTCTTCACTGCTTATGTGGCCTTTTCTCTAGTTGCAGGGAGCAGGGGGCTACTCTCTAGTTACAGCGTGGGAGCTTCCCCTTGACGAAGCTTGTCTTGGTGGCAGGAACGGGTTCTAAGCGTACAGGCTACGAAAGTTGTGACTTCCAGTCTCTAAAGCACAGGCTCCATAGCTGAAGGGCAAAGACTTAGCTGTTCTGCGGCACATGGGATCTTCACAGAGCAGGGATTGAACCTGTATGTCCTGCATTGGCCCATGGATTCTGGTTTTTTTTTTTTTTTTTTTGGTTCTCCCTCATGTACCTCCCTCCCACCTCTCACTGCACCCCACCCCTCCTCACTATCTCAAAGTACTGGGTTGAGGCCCGTGAGTCATACAGCAAATTAGCACTGGCTGTCTATTTTGAACTGTGGTCCTAGAGATGACTCTTGAGAGTCCCTGGGACTGCAAGGAGATCCAACCGTCCATCCTAAAGGAGATCAGTCCTGGATATTCATTGGAAGGACTGATGCTGAAAGTCCAATACTTTGGCCACCTGATGAGAAGTACTGATTCATTGGAAAAGACCCTGATGCTGGGAAAGGTTGAAGGCAGGAGGAGAAGGAGGCGACAGAGGATGAGATGGTTGGGTGGCATCACCGACTCAATGGACATGAGTTTGAGCAAGCTTCAGGCATTGATGATGGACAGGGAGGCCTGGCTTGCTGCAGGGCATAGGGTCATAAAGAATCAGGCACGACTGAGTGACTGAAAGACAAGACCTATTTTACATACGGTAACACACATGTTTCCATACCACTCTGTATTTCCTCCACCCTCTCTTTCCCCCACTGGGTCCACAAGTGTGTTCTCCACGTCTGGCAGGCAGATTCTTACCCATTGAGCCACGAGGGAAGCCCTTGGGCTCCGTTCTAAATGTAGGCAGACTAAGTGTTTTGGAAACCCGTGTTGAAGGCAACGCTCATCGTATTTCAAGCGCGTGATGTGATCAGAAACAGCCCTGTTAGAGGCAGACATGAGTGACTACCCAGCGTCTCTTCTGATTGTCCAAAAGGGAAGGGTCACGATAATTAATGATACATTCCAAGTCGATTGAAAACAGAGGCAGGTAAAAAGCATGTCACTGCAGTGAGAAGACCAGCGTAGCTCTAAACAGTTTATAGAAAGGGCTGGCGGCAGAGGCGAGATTGATGGGTTAGGTCAGTGAGCATCTTATAAGAAACCCCTCGGAGGAAAGACGGTAGAGTACGTACTAGAAACAGCAAATGCATGCTGTGATGCAAACTCCCAGAATAAAATAAAACGGCATCTGGTTCGGGAAGGAAAAATGACATATGATTCATTTGTCAAAGATCCCAGCAGAAGACAGCAGGCTGTTGAATGCCCTGCTGGTCTGCCTGGAGCGATTGAATTTGGAAGGGAGTTTTGAGAGGGTGAAAAGCTCTTTGACATTCAAATGCGAGAGCATACACACAAATGTACTATTTCAGGGTCCAAATCAGGAAACCCATTTCCCTGGGGAATTTCGAGGAGGCCATGTTCTCACTGACATGGAAACTGCTGGGAAGTAGCCTGCCCTGTATTCAAGCTCTGTGCTCCAAAGAGAAGCTGCGTAAGCACACGGGCAAAATCTTACTTGTGAACAGCATAGAACGTGAAAGTCAGTCAGTCATGTCTGACTCTTTGCGACCCCATGGACTGTAGCCTGGCAGGCTCCTCTGTCCAGGGGATTCTCCGGGCAAGAAGACTGGAGTGGGTTGCCATGCCCTCCTCCAGGGAATCTTCCCGACTGAGGGACTGAACCCTCATCTCTCGCATTGGCAGGTTGATTCTTGACCACTGAGCCATCAGCAAAGACACATACATGTCTATGTATACACACATATATGTATATGTATACACACACATAGAAAACATAACTGTATCATTAACAAACACATGTGCGGATGCATTTGAGACTGTCAAATGGGAAAGTAACACATATTTCAGAAAAGAAACATTCCGCAACAAAATATAGATGTCCTCTTTTTCTATATGTCTTATCCCTTAAATGTAGATGTACATTAATTTGAGCCCAAAAATGGAAACAGATACTTGCAAATAGAAAGTGAAATTAAAAAGTTAAAGTGATAGTGTTAGTCGCTCCGTCCTGTCCAAGTTTTTGCAACCCCATGGACTGCAGCCCACCAGGCTCCTCTGTCCATGGGATTTTCCAGGCAAGAATACTGGAATGGGTTGCCATTCCCTTCTCCAGGGGATTTTCCCAACCCAGGGATCGAACCCGGGTCTCCTGCATTGGCAGGCAGATGCTTTACCATCTGAGCCATGAGGCATACCCTCAGTGAAATAAATATGTAGTTTAAGTACTTGGTAGGCAGCGAAAGACTGAGAAGAATTTGAAGGATAATTCTCAGCTTTACCAGAACGTTCAGGAGTAGTTGGGAATGAACTGAACAAAAGAGTAGACAGACGCAAAGTAATAAAAATGAAGGAAAACTACTCGGAAACTCCCTTTGAAAGAAAAGACAGCTATAGCCTGCAAGTTTTATAAATTGTTCTTTTTTCTGTGGGAATAGGTTTTGCAAGATTCATAATGTAAAAATCGATCTCTATATGACTCAAACAGTGAAACAGGCATGGATTATACGAGAAAATTAAAATGGTGCTGACAAGGTACACAGAAGCAGAACAAAAAGAAGCAAGATGAATGTATTATAATAACTGCATCCCTGACCTTTTACTATACAATGGAAATTATGCTTGACTGAGATTATTAATAACAGTATACCTCTGAAATTCATGTTAACGATTATTTTATCGGGATTCCCAGGGGGTGGCATGGTAAAGAATCCGTCTGCCAATGCAGGAGACGCAAGAGACATGGGTGGGGAAGATCCTGGGGAATGGAATGACAACCCACTCCAGTATTCTTGCCTGGAGAATCCCATGGACAGAGGAGTCTGGCGGGCGACAGTCCATGGGGTTGCAAAGAGTCAGACACAACTGAGCAACTGAGCAGGCATGCAAGGCTTATAAGCCGAGTGCTACCTTGAAAAGAATCTGCCTCTTGACTCAGATAAACCAAACGCTGTGATCGATTAGTTATGTCTGCCAGGAGCAAAGGCCAGTCTATGAATTGAAGACACTGATTTATGCTTAAGGAATAAATCCCTTGAAACATGGGAAAGTTGAGATTTAGCACAGATGAGTGTGAGTCCCTCCAACTGCCCAAAGTCATACATTAAACATCAACTCACAGATGGGGTTTCAATCAAAAATAGAACTCAGGCCCCCCCTGCCAAGTAATCATGTGTGTTCACACCTAGTCCCTAACCATCACATTCAGCCAGCCTGCTGTTGAAATACTCTCGCTTCCTTTCTACAGTGGTAACAAGGGTATAGATGGAACTCGACATTCTTTCACAATTTTTTAAAAATATAGACAACAACACTATACGCTTATGTGATCCGTTACATGGGCAGCTGTGATTTTTTCATACACAAATCCAGCACACTTGATGGAGTGCGGGGCTTGCTATGTTTGAGTCCCCGTCTATCCAGGACAGCTGGCTGGACTGTGAAGAAGGCAGGCACAGTGCTCCTTACCATGGGGCTTATGACCAAGAACTGAAGCCAGATACACAGGCAAGATGAAGCACATCAGAACAGATGTGAAGGTAAAGTGGAGGGTCATGGACGTTTAGTGCAGAAAACCTAGAGTCCGCAGAAGGAGGGGGTGATGGCTTGAGAAGGAGCAAAATGGCTTAGCAGGGCCCATGTTGAGACTTCAAAACAAGTTTTAGTAATGACAGTCCAACTGTAAAGTTGATTTGAACATATAAACGAATACTGATCATGCATTGCTGAGAAGGTTACATGATCTTCCTAGAACGCACCTGATTTTGGGGGTAGGAGTGGATGTCTAGTAACCAATCAAGAGATGATGGCTGATGGAGAAGGCATTATTAATAATGGTGGGAATGTTTCGATTCTATTTCTGTGATTTCCAAGATGGTAGCCATAACCACTTATGGCTATGGAATCCTTCTGGCTCAGCTGGTAAAGAATCCACCTGCAATGCAGGACACCCCAGTTCAATTCTTGGGTTCAGGAAGATCCCCTGGAGAAGGCATAGGCTACTCACGCCCGTGTTCTTGGGCTTCTCTGGTGGTTCGGCTGGCAAAGAATCCACCTGCAGTGTGGGAGACCTGGGTTGGATCCCTGGGTTGGGAAGATCCCCGGGAGAAGGGAAAGGCTACCCGCTCCAGTATTCTGGCCTAGAGAATCCCATGGACTGTACAGTCAAAGGGGTCACAAAGAGTCAGATAACGGCTGAGCATCTTTCACTATGCAGTCTTGGAATGTGGCTTCTCTGAATTGGGATGTGCTGTAAATGTAAAATACACACTGGATAGCAAGTATTTAGCAAAAAAAAAAAAAAAAAAGCAAAATATCTTAGCAATACTTTTGTCTGTATTACATATTAATATTTTGGAAATACTTTGACAAAGGAAATTCAGTCTTAATCTATTTTTTTAAAACTCTCTTTAATGTCAGTATTGGAAAATACAAAATTATGCCATGTAGTTCCTGGAACAAATCTTTTTGTTGCAATTTTTTTTAAAAAGGGTGTTCTTTTTTTTTTTTTTTTTTTTTTTTTGCCACAGTAATGTGGGATCTTAGTTCCCCGAGCAGGGACTGAACACATGCCCAGTGCAGACTCTTAAGCACTGGATTGCCAGGGACGTCCCCATAGGACACGCCTATAGACACCGCTACCCTGGAGAAAACTGTGTTTCTGAGATGCCTCGCTTTCCTGGATTTGCAGAGAATGCAGAAGGACAGAGTGCCAATAAGCCATGAACCATGGAAGTGACTGGGATGGGTCTGACCTTTCTTCTCGGTGTAAGAACCCATCCTTAAATTCTTAGGGGGGGGGGACGGAGAGACAAGACCCCCACCAAAGGGGAGCGTAAGAAGGCTCGGATTGTGGGTGGTCCTTCTCCCTTCCTGTTTCTGGGGGTTGTGTCACTGCATGTCAGAATATACTCGGAGAATGATAATTAACCTTCGATAATTAGCATTCTCTTATGCCCCGAATAATACGTTTACTTCCCCATTGATCATGAAGGGAGTTACAGTGACTCACCGTGTCATTAACTATTCTTTTACAAAACCACGCTCTCTCACTTAAGAGGAGTCTTAATTATCTGCTCCCAATTCTCAGGGATCAAGGACGTTATATTTATTTACAGCTCCATCAAACAAGAAGGTCCAGAAGGTGGGAGGGCGTAACCAACGTTCGCAAAACAAACAAAATCCCAGGAACTTCCAGCCCAAGATGGAACCAGAGCTTGGCTCCCTTCCTTTCCTTGCTTCTACTTCAGTATCACAAAGAAGCCCCATGATTCATTTTTCGGGCAAGTGAGCAATTTGACAAATGATCGGAAGGACCACGAAAGTTAGAAATCTGCATGTCTGTCGGACGTGGCGGGTAGAAAGAAGGGCATGAAACAAATCAAACCCTACCCTCCTGAGTCTGTCTGTTGGGAAAACAGAGGGTGACCAGCACACACACCAAAGCATCTGTAGACTCTTCCATCTCCTTCCAATACTTCCTGCAGCAAAGTCTAACCTCAGTTTAGTTCAGTTCAGTCGCTCAGTCATGTCCGATTCTGCGACCCCATGAATCGCAGCACGCCAGGCCTCCCTGTCCATCATCAATTCCCGGAGTTCACTCAGACTCACGTCCATCGAGTCAGTGATGCCATCCAGCCATCCCATCCTCGGTTGTCCCCTTCTCCTCCTGCCCTCAATCCCTCCCAGCATCAGAGTCTTTTCCAATGAGTCAACTCTTCGCATGAGGGGGCCAAAGTACTGGAGTTTCAGCTTTAGCATCATTCCTTCCAAAGAAATCCCAGGGCTGATCTCCTTTAGGATGGACTGGTTGGATCTCCTTGCAGTCCAAGGGACTCTCAAGAGTCTTCTCCAACACCACAGTTCTAAGCTCAGGACTTCCTCAAATGTTTCAAGGTTCTCTAGTCCAACAAGAGCAGATGGAATGCAGGCTGAGGAGTCAGCTCTGGATGCAGCAGGTGAAAAGCCCAACGGTGACCTGGAGCAGAGGCATCTGTTGGAGCGGTGAGGGAGATACGCTGATGGGAACAGGTTCAAGACAGAGGAATGAAGGCACTTCCCTGCTGGTCCAGTGGCCGAGACTCTGTGCTCCCAATGCAGGGGGACCCAGGTTCAATCCCCGGTCACGGAACTGGATCCCTCATGGTATAGCCAAGAGTTTGCATGCTGCAACTAAAGATCCTGCAGGCCACAACAGAACCCTGGCAAACCACAGATCCTATTATACAGCGTGAAGTAAGTCACAAAGAGAAAAGCAAACATTGCATGCTAACACATATATATGGAATCTAGAACGATGGTACTGATGAAATGAGCTGCAGGGCAGCACCGGACACACAGACATGGAGAACAGGCTTATGGACAGGGTGTGGGGTGTTTGGAGAGAGTAACATGGAAACATCCATCACCATATATAAAATAAACGGCCGATGGGGATTTATTGTATGACTCAGGGAACTCAAACCAGGGCTCTGTGTCAACCTAGAGGGCTGGGAAGGGGAGAGAGCTGGGACGGGGCTTCAAGAGGGAGAGGAAAGGGGTACACCTATAGCTGATTCATGTGGATGTATGGCAGGAACCAACACAATACTCTAAAACAACTATCCTTCAATTAAATATAAATTTTTAAAAAATTAAAAAGAAAAAAAGAGAGGATAGGAAAAGAGGAACCGAGATGGTGATTGGGGGAGAACACTTCCAAGAGAATGATGCTATACAAACAAATATATGGGGCACAGTGGGAAACGAAAGTGTGGTTAAATATTTGCAAAAGGGATCAATATGAGAACTCTTATGTGGTGGTATGTGAGTCCGGGGGAGAGGAAGAAGGGGAGACAGATATGGGCGGTGGGGGCATCCTGACTGGGGGTGGGAAAGATGGGATTTTCAACATAGGATGGTTTATGTTTGGGTCTTTGTTCCTCCGTGCACTGTCTATTTCTGTGCTATTTCACAGCACTTTTTGAGTCGATCTGAGCATCTGCATGAACATGTCGTGCCATAAAATGAGTTCTACATTCATGTAAGTTGTTCCAACTTCCGTGAACACTATGAAATATGACTGGTAACACCAAGCTGTCTCAAAGTTCTCTGTTAACAGTATCAGGCTGTATGGGGGGAAATTGATTAAAGTCATCCCTTTTAAGGACTTTATTTTGGGGGGCTCCAAAATCACTGTAGATGGTGACTGCAGCCATGAAATTAAAAGATGTTTGCTCCTTGGAAGAAAAACTGTGACCAACCTAGAGAGCCTGTTAAAAAGCAGAGATGTTACTTTGCCAACAAAGGTCAGTCTAGTCAAAGCTATGGTTTTTCCAGTGGTCAGGCATGGATGTAAGAGTTGGACTATAAAGAAAGCTGAGCACCAAAGAATGGATACTTTTGAACTGTGGTGTTGGAGAAGACTCTTGAGACTCCCTTGGACTATAAGGAAATGAAACTAGTCCATCCTGAAGGAAATCAGTCCTGAATAATCATTGGAAGGACTGATGCTGAAGCTGAAGCTCTAATCCTTTGGCCACCTGATGCAAAGAGCTGACTGATTGGAAAAGACCCTGATGCTGGGAAAGACTGAAGGCAGGGGGAGAAGGGGATGATGGAGGATGAGATGGTTGGATGGCATCACTGACTCAATGGACATGAGTTTGAGTAAGCTCCAAGAGTTGGCGATGGACTGGGAGGCCTGGTGTGCTGTAGTCCACGGGGTTGCAAAGAGTTGGATACGACTGAGCAACTGAACTGAACTTAACTGATTTTAAGGAACGTCATCCTGCCACTGAGGGAGCTGGCAGGCTGGAAGCTCGAGCAGGAGCTGACACTACAGACGTGAGGCAGAATTCTTTCTTTCCTGGGAAATCTTGGGTTTTGCAATTAAAATCTCATTGATGAGATGAGGCTCACCCACATCACAGTGTGTGATCTGCTTTCACTGAAACCAACTGATTTTAGATATTAACCACATCCACAAGATGGTATGCACAGCAACACTTAGATGATTAAATGGCAAGGTACTATACAGTCTAGCCAAGTTGTTCCAGACAGTTGAGCATCCTACAGGGAACAGATGAAAATTCCGCTATCATTAACGGAGCTACCTGGCTCTAGGCATCTCGTGCGAAATACTAGTCAATGTTACATAAAGGAAAGCCTGTTGGTTTTCACAGAAAGGCACCCCAGGTGTGGGCAAAGACCACACCATATGACATCCTGAAGAAAATCTGTATCCACCCCATATTCCATATTTAATTTGCACTGTTCTAATATTAAGCAATCGTAAAGGAAGTCAATCTGGAAAGACTGATGCTGATGCTGAAGCTCCAGTCCTTTGGCCACCTGATGTGAAGAGCTGACTCATTTGAAAAGACCCTGATGCTGGGAAAGATTGAGGGCAGGAGGAGAAGAGGGTGTCAGAGGATGAGATGCTTAGATGGCATCACTGACCCGATGGACATGAGTTTGAGCAAGCTTGGGGAGATACTGAAGGACAGGGAAGGCTGGTGTGCTGCAGTCCACGGGGTCTCAAAGAGTCAGACAGTACTTAGCAGTTAAAGAACAATATTATGTATTGTGCCTGGATTTCCACCTATAGGTTTGCAGAGCAACAGACACAGCCTTCATGGATCTGTGTAGATACCATAAGGTCCCTTCTCGTCAGTCATGAACTCAGATTTATGCCAATTCAAGAGGTCTTTTGGGGTGCTTCTTTCATCCCCAGATGTTTTTGAAGGCCCAGTTGTTTTGTGGAAACTCCATCAAGTCGAGTCAAAGATAAAACTGTCTCTATTGGAAGAGAAACTTACAGAATTTAAAACCAAGAGCTTTCTACTTTAAATTTCATGTACCAAACTCCGAAGAATAGGTGGGAATACGGTTCTTCTCTCTTCCTACTTTGGAAATGCAATAGGAGTCGTTTTTTCAGTTCAGTTGCTATGCTGTGTCTGGCTCTCTGCAACCATTTTTACCCAGGAGCCAAAAGGGCGTTAGAACATTTGGCATGTCTTTATGAGAGGATAACAGGCAGGAAGGCCAGGGGTCTCCAAACAGAGCAAATAGCCTGCAAGTTGTCAGACATTTTTTTTCTCTCTTTAAGCAGCAGGAGGAAACAAAAAGCGATATTTTTTCCTTCTCTATACAAATTTAAAGGGAGGTTTCTGTTAAAATACTGTATTGCCATAATGATACCTTGTTTTTCCTTCTCTATACAAATTTAAAGGAGGTTTCTCTTAAAATAATGCATTGCCATAATGACACCTTGTTTCACCTGAAGTTAACCATTCTCAAACCTAGAGATAAACAATGCCTTTTTCTTATGGAAATGTTTGTCTTAAGCTACGCTAATGTACTATGCATTTACCCCAAACTCTTGTCTTCAAGTTGGTTCCACCTCTTGGCTCAGAACCTACTTGACCAACCAGAATGTTATACTCAGACATGGTTCCCCTAATCTATGTAAACGAAACTATTTGTATGATGATCTGCCCTTCTGCAAGATTCAAGTCAATCGTTTTATGGCCTGGGATGAATCATCTGGTGTCAAGATAATCCCAAAACGCATCTTATGGGTGAGGGGCCTGGTGCCATTCTGAGTTTAAGACATTCCTTTCTTTCATTAACAAACTGCTAGTGTTCTTGCCTGGAGAATCCCAGGGGTGGGGGAACCTGGTGGGCTGCCGTCTGTGGGGTCGCGCAGAGTCGAACACGACTGAAGCGACTTAGCAGCAGCAGCAGCGGCAGCAGTGACGATATAACATCCCGCTGAAGACTAGCAGGGGGGTACTCTTTCTGCCCCCTTCTGATGCCTATGTCAGAAGCTTTCTCTGTCTCCTTTATACTTTAATAAAACTTTATTACACAAAAGCTCTGAGCGATCAAGCCTAGTCTCTGGCCCCAGATTGAATTCTTCTCCTCCAGAGGCCGAAAATCCCGGTGCCTTTTCGTTTAGCAACAACCTTTCACTTACAAGATGCTGGTACCACCCGAGAGAGGCAGAGAATAGTGTGCGTAGCTTCATCCTTCCTATCATGGGATGGGGATCACAATGAAACAGAAGGTGCCGTCTTTCTCAACAAGTTGGGCCTTGGAGAGCCTCTGGTGGGTTCTGGCCAGATGCACTCAGCTGAATAAAGTCGTAACTTATGCCTGCATCGAAGAGTCCGCAGGAGAGGGGAGTCCTGGTGTTTGGCTGGGGATTCCTGGTCATGCAGACGGCTTATTGTGAAAACAAAAAATGTGCACTCTATTTTGGCTCAGTTATCTGAGAAGTTTAGAGAGAAAACTCTGTGTTTATGAGGAATGCCAGGTATTTGGGGAAACAGAAAGGGCTGAAGAATTGGCAATTCCCAGCTGAATGTTCTCCCCTCTCTCTGTTACCATTCTCCTCCATTGGAGGTCAACTTTTTAAAATACAACTAAACATAGAGCTCCTATATGACCCAGCAATGCCACAACTGGGCATATACCCTGAGAAAACCATAATTCAAAAAAAAAAAAAAAAAAACCCCACAAGTACTCCAACGTTCACAGCAGCACTATTTACCATAGCCAAGATAAAGCAACCTAAGTGTTCATTAATACATGAGTGGACACAGAAGCTGTGATACACACTTTCAATGCCATATTATTCAGCTCTGAAAAAGGAGAAAACTGGATCATTTCTGGAGACACGACTGAACCCGGAGACCGTCATACAGCGACAAGTCAGTCACCAAGAGAAAAACAAGTATATGTTCCCTGTAGCTCAAATGGTAAAGAACCTGCCTGTGATGCGGGGAACCAACGGCCAATCCCTGCGTCACGAAGATCCCCTGCAGGAGCGAATGGCAGCCCACTCCAGTATTCTTGTCTGGAGAATCTCATGGACAGAGGAGCCTGGCGGGCTACAGTCAGAGGGGTCACAAAGAGTCGGGAATGACTGAGCGACTCACACACACAAGGAGTACATGTGAAATCTAGAAAAATGGTATTGGATGATCTCATTTGCAAAAAAAGAAATACAGACACAGTCCTAGGGAAGAAAGGCATGGACACCAAGAGGAAAAGCTGGGGTGGGAGGGTGGGAGGACTCGGGAGATTGGAGTTGACAGATAGTGACACTTTGTATGAAACCGATACTTAATGAGAATGTGGGAACTCTGTTCAGTGCTCCATGGGGCCCTGAATGGGAAGGAAATCCAAAAGAGAGGGGATACGTGTAGCTGACTCACTTTGCTGAAATCTGGACAAACAATAGGAACAAAAGACAGCTTTGCAAACCTGCTACATCGGTGTTACTCTCGTGTCTGACTCTTTGCAAACCCCATGGACTGCAGGCCACCAGGCTCCTCTGTCCACAGGATTCTCCAGGCAAGAATACTGACGCAGCTTGCCATTTTCTCCTCCAGGGCATCTTCCCCACCCAGGAATCAAACAAGCATCTCCTGCGTCAGCAGATGGATCCTTTACCGTCTGAGCCTCCGCCAATCAAAATTTTAAAAAAGAAAACAAAAGAAATAGCAGCTGTATGTGTCTAATGCAGAATCCAGAACTTCAAAGGGCCCTGGGGATCATTTGCGTTTTCTCCTTTATCTCTTCTATTTAATACATACATGTTTTTAATCTTTTAATTTCAACAAGACTTGCAGTGATCACAAGGAGAGATCCAGTGTCAGAAATCATTATCACAGCTGGTGTTTTTCAGATCCCATCCTGTTTCTGTTTCTTAGATATCTTGTGAGTTGATTGTTTTGAACCACGAAAACCTAACGTAAGTCAAGACGCTCTCAAAATTGATGACAGTGTCGACTGACTCGACCAGATACTTGAAAAATATGAAATCGCTCTAAAACAAAGTTTATCAACTCGCAAAGTGGCATCGGGCTTTGCAAACATCTAGAGTGGACCCTGGGCTTCCTGGGTGGCTCAGCAGTACAGAATCCACTTGCTAACACAGAAGACACAGTGGACGTGGGTTCAAACCCTGGGTCAGGAACATCCCCTGGAGGAGGAACCCACTCCGGTATTTTTCCTGGAGAATCTCATGGACATAGGAGCCTGGCGGGCTATAGTCCATACAGTTCCAAAGAGCTGGACACGACTGAAGCGACTTAGTAAAGCGGGCTCTACCATGATCAGATTCTTTTCACACAATTCTTATCCTTCAGAAACAACCCCAAGTTTTAGCTCTCAGGTAGTAGATTCAGTTCAGTACAGATGCTCAGTCGTGTCCAACTCTTTGCAACCCCATGGAGCACAGCACACCAGGCCTCTCTGTCCTTCACCATCTCCCAGAGTTTACCCAAACTCAAATCTATTGAGTTCGTGATGCCATCCAACCATCTCATCCTCTGTTGTCCCGTTCTCCTCCCACCTTCAATCTTTCCCAGCATCACAGTCTTTTCCAATGAGTCAGTTTTTCCCACCAGGTGGCCAAAGCATTGGAGTTTCAGGTTCAGCATCAGACCTTCCAATGTAACCAGACTGGGGGGACAACAATCCACTTAGCACCAAAAGAGAGTCTTTAATTTATGAATCAGTAACTGATAAATTATCAGTTCACTGAGTATAGCCACTGTAGGCTGGCATGCCAGCTAAGAAAAAAATCAATGAATCTGCCACCAATGAGAGTTTCAAACCCTAATTTTGTACACATGAATATATAAAGCCCCAGTTTCATTTAAAACATATCTAATCCCACAGATACAAAGAACAGACTTTTGGACTCAGTGGGAAAAGGCGAGGCTGGGATGATTTGAGAGAAAAGCACTGAAGCATGTATATTACCGTATGGGAAATAGATGAGCAGGGCAAGTTTGATGCATGAAACAGGGCACTCAAAGCTGGTGCTCTGAACAACCCAGAGGGATGGAATGGGGAGGGAGGTGGGAGAGGGGCTTGGGATGGGGGTATACATGTACCCCTGTGGCTGATTCATGTCAATGTATGGCAAAAACCACCACAATATTGTAAAGTTATTGGCCTCCAATCAAAATAAATAAATTAATTTAAAAAAAACATGTAATTCCAGAAGGAGGTATATTATTTAAGAAATAGAGTATTTGCTGAAGCAGAAGAAATCCATGGCAATTTCTATGCACATAAAAAAGAAAAAAAAAAGAGGCTTGAGCTTAATATGTCAGAGGAAACAAAGGTCCGCTTGAGCGGTCTACTCCAGTAGAAAACACTTCTCAGTGCTAGAGTCTAAAAGGGTTCTGAAATAATAATGTGACCGAATGTAATACAAAATAGCCAGATAATCACAGAAAAATATTTAATTAGAATTTAAAAAAAAAACTTTCAGAAGTGTTGTTTTTTCAGAAATGCATGCTAAGACATTTTACTTGCAAAATATGTCCAGTTTTTAGTAAGACCATCATGAAAAATCTGAAGCACTGGGGTGTTTATTAAATTAACCCAAAAAGGAGGAATACAAGACTAAAAACACAGAGAAAAGAAAAGGGGACAGACGGGCAGAAAGAAAAAGGTACAGAAACAGTGAGAGAGATATTAAAATGTAGGAATATCAGTCATAGATGCTCTCAAAACTGATGAGTGTTGATGAATTCAATCGGGTACTTGAAAAATATTGAATTTTTCCTAATGCAATTTTAGAGAGACCGAGAGAGAAAACACAGAGAAATCGATTGCTTCTACGATTGACGGGTGAAGGGACACCTCATGATTATTTTCGCATAGCTCCACAAACATCTTTCCTGAACCCTGGTGTTTCTTAACCAAGGCCGGTTACTGATAAAAATCCAACACACTCTATAACCAGCTGAGTTTCAAAGTGTCTGTACGTAAAATATCAACATGGGCTTAATGACTCCCTCCAGTCAAAGCTATGTTTTCTCCAGTAGTCATGTATGGATGTGAGAGTTGGACTATAGAGAAAGCTGAGCGCCAAAGAATTGATGCTTTTGAACTGTGGTGTTGGAGAAGACTCTTGAGAGTCCCTTGGACTGCAAGGTGATCCAACCCAGTCCATCCTAAAGGAAATCAGTCCTGGGTGTTCACTGGAAGGACTGATGCTGAAGCTGAAACTACAATACTTTGGCCACCTGATGCAAAGAGCTGACTCACTGGAAAAGAAAGATTCAGATGCTGGAAAAGATTGTAGGTGGGAGGAGAAGGGGACAACAGAGGATGAGATGGTTGGATGGCATCACCGACTCGATGGACATGAGTTTGAGCAAAGTCCAGGAGTTGGTGATGGACAGGGAGGCCTGGCGTGCTGCAGTCCATGGGGTCGCAAAGAGTCAGACACGACTGAGTGCCTGAACTGAACTAAAGACTGCCTCTGTTGAGAGTGGATCCTGACTTTCAAGAGTTGCTTCCAGTGGCCATTTACAGCATCATAACTGCAGGGAAGTTAACAAGGAAGAGGAAAACCCAGGTTCAAGACTGATGAGGCACTTTTTTGCCACACAAGTAGGGTTCACTCCTTATTACCTTTACCATTCAGGACACAAAGACATCACTTTTCCATTAATAGGATCAGGATCAAAGCCCTCCCATTCAACATTTATTTATTTGGGAAGAAATTAAGTCATAATGTGAAATATTCATTCAACCATCTTTAATTCCACACACTCTTCCCTTTATCCCCCCATGTATACACCCAAGCAACTTTGGTCAGCTCTGACCAATTGCCAGGTCCTGTGAGTGGACCAAACAGAGCAAGATACTGGGGAAGTAAAACTGCCAATCGGCAAAGATTTCAGGATTCTGTAAATTTAACTGGAGCTCTGAAATCATCAGATGAGCTGCTGACAAAGAGAAACGTGGATAAATTACAAGCCACACTCAAAAAGCAATCCGTGTTAACAACAGTGACCAAACGGTGATTATTCCACTGTGCTAAGAGTTAGTTTTTCTTAAACACACAATGAGCTTAATTCCTTAGAATTCCACCTTCCCAAACACATTTAGGACTGACTTTCCCCTCTTGTTGGCAGGAAATAAAATGTTCCTTCTTCCTTTTTTTCTTTAAGTGAGTCTCTCCTAAATAATCTTTTCCTGGTTTTTATTACCACTGATTTTATACGTTCCTATGTATAATTTTAAATATGATTTTGCACATTCTTATCATAAGATAAAAACTCACATAATTTTAAGCATTATTAATATAATATTTTAATATAACTTTCTGCCCTTCTCTCCCACAGGAGATGGCTTCCATCAAGCCAGTCTTGTATATGACATCGGATGGATGTGTGAAATGCAATCAAATGGTAACTGCAGAGGAACCCCCTCAAACGCAGGGTGTACTGATAGAATAGAGCATAGATAAGTGAGGGGAAACGTTGAGTATTTCTACAGGAAGAGAATATGCACATTTGAGAAGAGTGACGATAATTCCAGAACTTTCACAGACTGCAGAACAAAGGTAAATTATTCAATGCAATACAGGGAGTTTCAGTTCAGTTCAGTCACTCAGTCGTGTCCAACTCTTTTGCTGCCCCATGAACCACAGCACTCTAGGCTTCCCCACCCATCACCAACTCCCAGAGACTCCTTAAACTCATGTCCAGTGAGTCAGTGATGCCATCCAACCATCTCATCCTCTGTCGTCCCCTTCTCCTCCCACCCTCAATCTTCCCCAGCATCAGGATCTTTTCAAATGAGTCAGTTCTTTGCATCAGGTGGCCAAAGTGAGTTTAAATATGTACTATCTTCCCTAAAATCAGCGTTACTGCTTGCTTGTCTCTCTATCCATCCATCCATTCACCAACCCATCTGTTCATCCATCCATCCATGCACTAACTCACTCATCCATCCATCTATTCATCCATCCAACCATCCATTCATCCAACCATCCATCCATCCAACTATCCATCCATCCATCCAACTATCCATCCATCCATGCATCCAACCATCCATCCATCCAATAATCAATCCATCCATCCATCTATCCATCTATACATCCATCCCTTCCTCCATCCATCCATCTATCCATCTATCTACCCAACTATCCATGCATCCAGCCATCCACCTACCCACCCATTCTTTCACCCATCCATTCATCCATCCATTGAACTTTTCATACATTCATCCACCCACCCCCTAACTCACTCCTCCACCCATCCATCCACCCATCCATCCACTCATCTTTTCATCCATCCATCCATCCACCCACCAACTCACTCATTGATCTTTCCATCCATTCATCCACCCAACCACCCATCCACTCAAGGCATCCATGTATTCTCTCACCCATCCTTTCCTCTGTGGATCCATGAGTCCATTCACCCATTAACTCACTCACCCTTTCATCCATCCTCCCAACCACTCTCTCATCCACCCACCCATCAATCCAGCTACATAACTATCTCCCTGTTCACCTACCTGTCCACCCACCCATTCACCATCTATCCATCCACTCACAGCTCTTTTGTTGTCAGTTCAGTTCAGTCGCTCAGTCATGTCCGATTCTTTGCGACCCCATGAATTGCAGCATGCCAGGCCTCCCTGTCCATCATTGACTCCCAGAGTTTACTCAAACTCATGTCCATTGAGTCAGACATGCCATCCAACCATCTCATCCTCTGTCGTCCCCTTCTCCTCCCGCCCTCAATCTTTCCCAGCATCAGGGTCTTTTCCAATGAGTCAGCTCTTCGCATCAGGTGGCCAAAGTATTGGAGTTTCAGCTTCAACATGAGTTTCGTTCTATCTAACATTAAAGACAGGCTGTAGAGATTTGGGAAGACAATGCAGAATGACTTTACCACAGAATGAATAACACTGCTTCCTCCCATCCTCCTGCTTTAATGGCATTAAGTGGTTAAATTTTTTTTTTTTTTTTTTTGTTTTTTTTTTTTTTTTGCTACCTGGGGTCTAAGGAGTGATGCTCTCACCATTGACTCTATGGCTTTGGCAGGTTACCTTGAATGCTTGACACCTCATTAGCACAACCTAAAACATGGCTTTCCAAAATAATTAAACCTCCTAAATTTGTAATGGAACATGAGTATTTGTACAGTTTTGGCTCACATTCAATGTCGCGGTCTTATCTGTTCCCGAAACGATCTCTCCACATAATTCTATTACCATCTCATTCCATCATGATTTATTTAAGATCTGCCTGCAGCAAAGGCATGCACCATTTCCCTGTACAGAAACGAGGTTGTGGAAAGCCAAGAGACACAGTGTTGTGCAATTTTATGTAACCTGGCCGAGTTTCATTCTGTTTATCCCCTGGGGCAGCCTCGGGTCAGACGGTAAAGTCAGCGATGCAAAGCTCCCTAACTGGATTTGTTTATGCAAATGCGTACATTCGTTTGGGTAACAGGAACACCCCAAAATGAAGGAGCTGGTGGTAAGTTCTTCTTCCACTGCTGTAATTACTGAACCCACATCAGTCGTATAGATGGTCATTTCGTGTATGCCCACAGCAGGCACACAGAACAACTGGAGCCCTAAGGACTTTCAGTAGGCACAACTGTGTCCTGAAGCCCCACTAACCCCCAAGTCTCCAAGGACAGCCCAAAGGGTGGCCCTTTAAGATTACAGTATGAAATGCAGAAGTCGTAGCCATGAAAATCAGAGAATAAAAAGAGATAAGAGAAATCCAAATTGCAAACAAAGTAAACCTCTCACCGTTTGCAGAGAAACTGATACTATACTCAGAAAACCCTAAAGATCCCATCGGAAACCTACGAGAGCTAATCGAGGAATTTAGTAAAGTAGCAGGATACAAAATCAATACATGGAAATCCCTTGCATACCTATACGGTAACAACGAAAGATCAGAGAACAGAATTAAGGAAATAATCCCATTTACTGCTGCAACAGAAAGAACAAAATACCTAGGAATAAACCTACCTAAGGAGACAAGAGACTGTATGCAGAAACCTATAAGACATTGATGAAAGAAAACAAAGATGATATAAACAGATAGAGAGATATACCCATCTTCTAGCACTGGAAGAATAAATATAGTCAAAATTACTATACTGACTAAAGCAATCTACAGATTCAACGCAGATCAAATTACCAATGGCATGTTTCACAGAACTAGAACAAAAATGCTTATAACATGTATGGAAACACAAAAGACCTCAGAGGTGCAAAGCAATCTTAAGAAAAAAGGACCTGGAGAAATCAATCTCTGTGACTTCAGACTATACTACAAACCTACAGTCATCAAACAGTATGGTACTGGCACAAAAACAGAAATATATATCAATGGACTAGAATAGGAAGTCCAGAGATAAACTCATGCACCTGTGAGTAATTTTCCTTAGTTGGTGGGCTTGTACATGGCTGTTAGGCCTTCAAGCCATGGGCATGGTGCAATGTCAAAGGTACAAACAGTCCCAGATTTGTACAAATCCATCCAGTACATGACCACCTGCACTTAATCATTCAACTGGGCAGATGGTCTCTAAATATTTCAGCCAACCCATCTATCTTGGATATCTTTAATCTCTCCAATGAGAATCCAGCCTTACATTTACCCCAAAATAACAGGCAAGTCCATTCACAAATATAATGCATGTATGACATACTGAAGACAAGCGGATCAGCTGAAGGACTAGCCTGTGAATTTTCTGGTGGAGGGCTAGCTGATCACTCCTAGAGTGAGGACATGTCATCAAAGTAACTATAGTCCACAGGATCACAAAGAGTCAGACATGACTGAAATGACTTAGCACATCCTCCTGAAAGGGGCTTCCCTGGTGGCCCCTCAGTGCTAAAGAACCCACCTGCAAGGCACGCGACTTGGGTTCTATCCCTGGGCTGGAAAGATCTCCGGAGGAGAAAAGGACAACCCACACCAGTATTCTTCTCTGGAGAATCCCCGTGGACAGAGGAGTATGGCAGGCTACAGTCCATGGCATAGCAAAACAGTCAGATACAACCTAGCCAGTGAACAACAACATTCCAACCTTCTCCTGAAAACAGCTTGGTTTATACCAAGTATCGAACTGCCTATTCTCTGTGTATTTTAAGCTTTTCTAATGTGGACTCTTTGTAAAGTCCTTACTGGACATGTTACAATACTGCTTTTGTTTTATGATTTTTTTTCCAGGGTGGGGGGTGGGGTGGGGGAGGTGTGGGGGGTGTGGGGGGGTGGGTGGTGGCCAAGAGACAACCAGGGATTAAATCCACATCGTCTGCATTGGAAGGTGAAATTTTAATTACTGGACCACCAGGGAAGTCCCTCTTCTTCTTCTTTTTTTTTTTTTTAATTTTAAATTACCTCAACTTTCCTTTCAGCTGTAACAAATACCTTCAGTTTCACATCCTAGAAACTGAAAGGTACAAGGTTGGAAAAAAGAAAACCATCAGATTAAAAAAGCCCCAGATGACAAATTTTAGGGGTTTAGGACTTCCCTGGTGGCTAACACAGTAAAGCAGCTGTCTGCAATGCAAGAAACGTGGGTTTCATCCCAAAGTTGGGAAGATCCCCTGGAGAAAGGAAATGTCAACCCACTCCAGTATTATTGCCTAGAAAATTCCATGGACAGAGGAGCCTGGCAGGCCACAATTCATGGGGTCACAAAGAGTCTAATATGACTGAGCTACTGAGCACACACAGAGCATATTAATTGACTGCCTTGCAAAAACAAGATTTCTTAAAGTGATGAAATAATCAAGGGGTAACTCAAGTAAAAAGAATCTCAGAAGGGTATGTTTTGGAGAAGGCAAGCCTGGAGAATCCCAGGGATGGGGGAGCCTGGTGGGCTGCCGTCTATGGGGTCACACAGAGTCGGACACAACTGAAGTGACTTAGCAGCAGCAGCAGCAGGGTATGTTTTTGGAACGTAAGTACATATTTATTGCCATATATATATATAAAAATTCTTATTCTTTCTAGCCAAGATGTCATCTGAGCCTCGTCATATGGTCCAACAATTAGTTATATATAAATTTTATCCTCTTTAGTCAGGAAGTCATCTGAGCCTTGTCATATGCTCCAAAAATTCGTTCATAATGCGAGTAAATGTTCTATCAAGTTTGGCAAATTTATACTGTTTTGGGGTGTTTTCCATAACTTAGAAAATCATCTCAGAACTATTTCCTTCTGAAAATATGCAACATTTTTGTTAGGGACCAAACGACGGTCTCTAGGACCTGAGTCATGTTTACCAGAAAGAGACAGGATATCCGCTCATCCTGCCTGGCCAATCATGTAACGCCAGCTACTCCTGTAACTGAGACAAAGAACTGCCTGTATATAAGCCGCCATACTCCTTTGTTCGCAGCTCTTGTCGGATTCCCTTGTGTGGGATGAGACTTGAGCCCTAGCGCGCTAGAGATAAACTCCCTTCTTGTTTTTGCATTACTGTGGTGGACTTGCTCTCTCGGCCGGTTCGGAGATACGGGCTCGGAGCATAACAATTTTCACACTAGTAATAATCTTTAGACTTTAAGAGGGAGACTGTTACTGTATGAACATGTACAGCAACACTGGAGCATTTTCTTCACGTAAAAATAAACTTAAATTTTTGAATAATGATTTTTTTTTAACAGGAAGCTGGCTTTCAGATTCCAACAGTTGTTTTGGTAGCCTTGTAAGATAATGCAGTAATTGTAATGGATAGCTTTTGAAGTTCTCAGTGGGAACCCGTTGTCACCCCATTAATAGAGTCTTTGACGTTTAAAGCATTCTTAGTGACGTAAATTATAATAATTCCTTCAGAATTTTGACTCTGTTCTCAATGGGGATAAGGTGTGCCTTCATACCTGCTAAATTCCTGGCTTTGAAATTCAGACACACAGAAAGCCTAGCACGGGCTCCATGGTGGTCAACATCTATATTTTAACACCCTCCCCCTTTAAGCTCTAAAAACGAGAATGCTAACATGTTTTAAATTAGGTTTCATGACATTTTCTGGAATATTCAATTCCATAAAAGTCAGCACAGCCATTCACATAAGACAGGGGAGTTGAAACAGAAAAAAAAAAGCTAATTCTGATTTACTAAAATGTCAATGTCAACTTGAAATCCTACTAAGGCTGGGATAGAAGTTGTTTGCCATGGATACTGAAAGGCATGAGTCATTGCAACCTTTAACCATCTTTCTACATTTTTGTGTGTGAACCTCTGAGATATCTTCAGGAGGATTTATCCCATGACTGTCTTACAACATGAAACAGGATGATGAACCCCTGAAAGGTGGTGTTTAAGAACTGGCTTATCTCAACCGGGGATACTCAAGGAAGTGGGTGTCACCTCTTCAAGGCGTGGGAGAAGCCAAACAAAGAGGAATCTTAAACATCCCTCTTCCACTTCTACTCTACGTTAAGTTTCCTTGTCTCCACGTCCACGTAAACATGAATCATAAAGTCATCTTATCTTGAGTTTTTAGCAGGTGGAGTCCAAAAAAATGCGATGAACAGAGATGCTGCTTCTCCAAATCAGCCAATAAAATTATGCACACCACTTGACATCAACTGTTTATGAAAAGCTATGACAAACCTAGACAGCATATTAAAATGCAGAGACATCACTTTGCCCACAAAGGTCCATACAGTCAAGGCTATGGTTTTTCCAGTAGGTCATGTACAGATGTGAGAGTTGGACCATAGAGAAGGCTGAGCGCCAAATAATTGATGCCTTTGAATTGTGTTGCTGGAGAAGACTCTTGAGAGTTCCTTGCACAGCAAGGAGGTGAAACCAGTCAATTCTAAAGGAGACCAGTCCTGGGTGTTCATTGGAGGACTGATGCTGAAACTGAAGCTCCAATACTTTTGACGCGAAGAGCCGACTCATTGGAAAAGACCCTGTTGCTGGGAAAGATTGAGGGCAAGGAGGAGAAGGGGACGACAGGGGATGAGATGGTGGGATGGCATCACCGATACAACGGACATGACTTTGAGCAAGCTCTGGGAGACGGTGAAGTTCACACCTTGCTGTGCTGCAGTCCCTGGGGTTGCAGAGTCAGATGGAACTTAGTGCTTGAATTGCAACAACAAATTAATGTACGTTTCCAGATGGCTAACAAACACACGGAAAGGTGCTTGGCATCAGTAATGATTAGAGAAACGCAAAGCAAAACTACAATGAGGTATCACGTCACACCTGCCAGGAAGGCCATCATCACACAGGTCTGCAAACAGTGAGTGCTAGAGAGGGTGGAGGAAAAGGGGAGCCCTCCGATGCTGTTGCTGGGGATGTAAATTGGTACAGCCACTATGGAGAAGAGTATGCAGGATTCCAATAGAACTAACACTATGACTGAGCAATCCTACTCCTGGGTATATATACCCAGTTCAGTTCAGTTCAGTTCAGCCGCTCAGTCCTGTCCGACTCTTTGCGACCCCATGAATCGCGGCACGCCAGGCCTCCCTGTCCATCACCAACGCCCGGAGTTGAGACCATTATAATTCAGAAAGACACATGACATGTAACGCTCACAGCAGCAGGACTTACAATAGCCATTATGTGGCAGCAACCTAAACGTCCATCTGGAGATGAAAGAAGAATATGTGGCAGATATATATACAATGAAACACGACTCAGCCATAACAAAGAGTGAGGCTGCATCAGCTGTAGAGACGTGGATGGACCTAGAGTCTGTAATACAGACTGAAGTCAGTCCAGAGGAGAAAGACGAGTGTCATGTATTAACACATCGAAGTGGAATCTGGAAAAATGGGATAGGTGTTCCTATTTGCAAAGGAGAAACAGAGGCATAGAGAATAAATGTATGGTGATCAAGCTGCAGCGGGGTGGTGGTGGGATGAATTGGAAGCTTGGGATTGATACATGCATATGCACTATTGATTTAATGTATAAAACAGATAACTACTGAGAACATGCTGTACAGCAAAGGGAACTCTACTTGATGCTCTCTGGCGACCTAAATGGGAAAGAAATCCAAAAAAAGGACGGGATATATGTAGACGTTTATCTGATTCACTTTGCTATACGGCAGGAACCGGCACAATATTGTAAAGCAACTGGACACCAATCAAATTTATTTTTTTTTTAAAGTATGCATGCTTTCAATGAAAGAGGAGATGGAGACTCAAACGGATGACAATAATCCCCAGAGGCGGAGTACAAGAATTCTTTACTCAAAGACATGCAAACTAATGGATCACGCTAAGTATGGCCTGAAAAGCTAGGTAGGACCCGGGTCACTGCAGCTAAGAGATGGCGGAATAGACGATATCCATAATGTGCTCTGGGCCTGTGGATTGTTTTGAGCTGATTTTTCAGAGAGGCAGGAGACCCTGAGGCTCTGAACACAGAGTAGAAGTTAGCCTTTTCTAAGCGGCAGCCACATTTATAAAGGAAACCTCCATTTGTAAGGGCGTCTCCCTCACTGTTAGCAGGAATGGACCGACGAATTCATAGCAAAAGAAGCTCTTGTTTCTTCCACAAGAAACAATAAGGAATACATGTTAGTCTGTTTAATGATCTTACTTTTTGTTAGCCTTATTTTTCCTGGTCATTCCCGAGAAACTGGCCTCCCCTGACTTCCGTTATTTCTGAAGGTCTTTTTTATTTTTTAAAAAAATTTTTATTCAAATATAGTTGATTAACAATGTGTTAGTTTCAAGTATACAGCAAAGTGATTCAGGTATATATATGTGTGTCTATATCTATAAATATATATATAGATTTTTATCGAAATTCAGTTGACTTACAATGTTATTTACACTGTAAATTTACTTGTAAATTTATTTACAATGTTACTTTCAAGTATACAGCAGAGTCATTCAGGCACATGTATGTAGTATGTGTGTGTGTGGGTGTGTATTCTTTTTCAGATTATTTTCCATTATAGGTTATTAGAAGATATTAATATAGTTCCCAGTGCTATACAGTTGGACCTTGCAGTTTATAACTTTTATATATAGTGGTGGAGAAGGCAATGGCAACCCACTCCAGTACTCTTGCCTGGGAAATCCCACGGACGGAGGAGTGGTAGGCTACAGTCCATGGGGTCACACAGAGTCAGACACGACTGACGTGACTTAGCAGCACCAGCAGCAGCAACACCGTATATAGTGGTGTGTATACGTTAATTCCAAACTCCTAACTTATCTCTCCACCCTTTTCCCTTTTGGTAAGCGTGTTTTCTGTTTGTGTGAGTCTGTTTCAGTTTTACAAATAAGTGCATTTATATCGTATTTTAGATTCCATCAATAAATGTGATCTTTATCTTTCTCTGACTCACTTCACTTAATGTGACCATCTCTAGGTCCAGTCATGTTGCTATAAATAGCATTGCTTCATTCTTTTTATGGCTGAGTACTATTTCACTGTCTATATGTATTACATTGAAGATGATATTTAAGCCTCAATCCTAAGCCATTTCTTGCAGACATACACATCATGTGTATCTCTCATGTATACAGGCTGCTGCTGCTGCTGCTAAGTCGCTTCAGTCATGTCCGACTCTGTGCGACCCCACAGACAGCAGCCCACAAGGCTCCCCAGTCCCTGGGATTCTCCGGGCAAGAACACTGGAGTCGGTTGCCATGTCCTTCTCCAATGCATGAAAGGGAAAAGTGAAAGTGAAGTCGCTCAGTCGTGTCCGACTCTTTGCGACTCCGTGGACTGTAGCCTACCAGGCTCCTCCACCCATGGGATTTTCCAGGCAAGTGTATTGGATTGGGGTGCCATACATGTTCAAAACCTTCTGGTTGACTTTCTCTTATTAATCTGTCTTCAATTTCACTGGCCCCAGCCAGGAACCTAGAACCTCAGAGAAACCATTTTTACTCCACACTCACCTTTAAGACTCAAGCAGCCAAGCTCTGAATATGGGATAAACTTCTGAAGATCACAAAAAGTCAGAGATGAGATGGACTTGCCTGGTGGCCCAGGGGTTAAGAATCCGCTTGTCAATGCAGAGGGCACAGGTTTGATTTATGGTCTGGGAAGATTCCACATGTATTGGGTCAAGTAAGTCGGCATACCTCGAGTATTCAGTCCACTCTCTACAGCTTGCGGGCAGCATCAAGAGAAGCCGCCACAATAAGAAGCCTGGGCACCCCAACTAGAGAGTGGCTCCCGCTCGACACAATTAGAAAACAGCCAGTGTGCAGCAACAAAGACCCAGCACACTCCAAACTACCTACAAGTAAGAAATAAAAGTCTGAGATGAGACTTCTGGAGAAGCAAAGCCACACTTTGGCCAACACATTGGAAGAAGATGGAATATCACTGCGTACACTGTCTGAATAAAGGGGAACACAGTTAACCTTAAAGACTTTCCGGGTGACCAAGTAGTAAAGAATCCACGTGCCAAATGCACGAGAAACAAGAGATGCAAGTTTGACTTCCGGGAAGGGAAGATCCCCTGGAGAAGGAAATGGAAACCCACGCCTGGACTCTGGCCTGGAGAATTCAATAGACAGGGGTTGCAAAAGAGTCGGACATGACCAAGAGACTCAGCATAGCACAGATCAAATGGTAGAACCAAAAACATTCTTTTAATAAGAAAGTTGAAGCGTTTGTGGATCTCCATATCTTCTTTGCAAAATCTCCTTGGCTCTCTAGTCAATACCTTAAAAACAAAAATAAGATGGCATTTTATCTAAAGAGCAATACAACTAAGTGCCTTTAATAGAGTGGGCAGGAAATACCATGTAGGTTGGCAGAAATGGGCAGTGTGCTCAGTTCGGAATAACCTGCCTACCGTGCAAAAAATAAATGAGAGGAAATCCCTTCCCTGGAGGAATTCTTGATTTAGAGGGCTCCCAGCACATTTGGGTGATGGACTTGTCCAACACAAATCATTAAAATATGATGGCAAGTTACTAAAATGGGTCATTACAGTGGATACAGAGAACGGTATAATTTATTCTAGTCCTAGGTACTCTAAAAGGATTACTACTAAAATAAGAATGGGCTGCCTCCCAAAGAGTGACAGGAGAAAAAAGAGGGGGCAGGGAAGGCAAGGTTGAATTGGCAAATTAATTTCTTCAAAGAACAATGCAGTCTCGCCGACTGCTTTTCATTTCAGACCTGGATCTTTTCGACCAAAATGTAAGATGGCAGGACTTCCGTAGTAGTCCAGTGGCTAAAAGTCTGCGTCCAAATGCAACCCAGTATTCTTGCCGGGGAAATCCCATGGACAGAGGAGCCTGGTGGGCTATAGTCCACGGGGTTGCAAAGAGTCGGAGACGACTGAAGCAAGTTAGCAGGCACACGGGCATGCATCTTGCATGGACCACGAAGGGAAAACACTTACATGCTGAACTGAAGTTAAGAGCTGTGTAGGGATTAGCTGAAACACCTTCTAACATCATCCTATGAAACTGTCACAGGCTGAAAGATTCTGCCCCCCCTAAAACTCATATATCAAAACCTATTCACCTGAGAGGGAACAGAAGATGAGACTCCAACATACAACACCTTGGCATACGGATTATCTTGGGGTAAGGGTAATCAAAGCTCAGCAGGCTCAGAAAGAAAGAGCTGACTACGTTCCCTTGTACTGTCTGAACAAATGTAGACAGGGACTCTATACCAGGAGAGCGTTATTAGAAGAGGTGCCTTTATTTTTTGGGGGCTCCAAAATCACTGCAGATGGTGACTGCAGCCATGAAATTAAGACGCTTACTCCTTGGAAGAAAAGGTATGACCAACCTAGGCAGCATATTCAAAAGCAGAGACATTACTTTGCCAACAAAAGTCCATCTAGTCAAAGCTATGGGTCTTCCAGTGGTTATGTACTAATGTGAGAGCTGGACTCTAAAGAAAGCTGAGCACCGAAGAATTGATGCCTTTGAACTGTGGTGTTGGAGAAGACTCTTGAGAGTCCCTTGGACTGCAAGGAGGTCCAACCAGCCTATTCTAAAGAAAATTAGTCCCGAGTATTCATTGGAAGGACTGATGCTGAAGCTGAAACTCCAATGCTTTGCTCACCTGATGTGAAGAACAGACTCACTGGAAAAAACCCTGATGCTAGGAAAAACTGAAGGCAGGAGGAGAAGGGGATGGCAGAGGATGAGATGATTGGATGGCATCACCGACAGAATGGACATGAGTTTGAAGCTCCAGGAGTTGGTGGACAGGGAAGCCTGGTGTGCTGTAGTCCATGAGGTCACAAAGAGTCGGACACGACTGAGTGACTGAACTGAACTGAAAAACACACATGAGAAAAACATAAGCACGCAAATGCGTGCTATCTGGATGGGGGAACTGTTGTTAAAAGGGGTAGAAGTGAGTGTGTTTCCGTTGTGGCCACCTGGAGCTCAGTTCCTCTGGGAAACCTCAGAATGCTCGCAATCTCTGAAAGGAGACTGAGTGAGGCATTGCTCATTCTAACCCAGCCCTCAACCCCGCTGGTGTTATTTCAGCTGCACTGCTGGGTGGTGCCTGCTGTGGTCTTCAACAGGTTGACACTGAGCAGTACAGCGAGAGACCACCAGGATGATAACTAGAGGCACTACTTGGACCTGTCCACGGGGCTGGGTACTGAAATCTGGCCAGAAGGAGATAAGCATTAGGACATCTAGCTTGCTAGCCACACCCCTTTTCTTTTTTTTTCTTGCACTGAAAAAAGTGAACGCATCAGGCGTTCAGCAGAGTTCATCTCTTTGGGACCCTAGGAACTCTAGCGCCAGGCTCCTCTGTCCATGAAATTTTCCTAGACAAAAATACTGGAGTGGGTCACCATGCCTGTCTCCAGGGGATCTTTCCCACCCAGGGCGATCGAACCCGGGTCTCCCTCATTGTACGTAACTATTAAAATTGGGCACACGACAAGGTAAGCCACTGACCAATTACAATCTCTTGGGGAGGAAACCTCATTTCAAACGTCCTACAACTACATGAGATGACGACCCTCACTAAACAAACGTGCATTTGATGGTTTCGGTGCCTCAGTGTTGCTCAGCTAGAATGGCAGGAAGATTTCCTGTGTGTTGCCCAAACCCCATAAAAAAATCCAAGAAGAGGCTCTAAGTACCAGTATCACTAGAGCAGATTTAACATCCTTTTCAGTTAATAAAATTTAATGCCTTATTGGCCGCAAGGAGCCCTGGGGGGAAAACGTGTCAGAGGCTGAAGAAGAACAAGGCTCACTCTGAGATCCTCACAAATGTTACTGACAATTGATCACCCTCTGCAGAGAAACTGCAAAGGTATGGCTTTGCAATTTTTGTCATAGTGGTTTAAAAAAAAAAAAAAAACAGCATCTAGCAAAATCTGCTCATTGGAGCTCTCAAAAGGTTAAATTGTGGTATATATTTTTATGCCCTGAGTGCTCGTCACTCAGTCATGTCCGACTCCTTGACACCCCATGGACTGTAGCCCGCCAGGCTCCTCTGACCATGGGATTCTCCAGGCAAGAATACTGGAATGGGTTGCCATGCCCTCCTCCAAGGGATCTTCCCAACCTGCAGATCAAACCCTTGTCTAATGCATGTCTGGCATCGTCAGGCAGCTTCTTTTCCACTAATGCCACCTGGGAAGCCTGCTACATATTAATACTTTTGTTGCTGTTTTAATATTCGATCCCAGATAGCTGGGAACTAAAGGAGCAGATCTGTGTGCAACATGCTGAGTCATACGTCAACTTAAATAGTAACAGACACTTAGTGAATCAATCAATTTATTTTCCATGGATGCTGCTTCACTTTTCGTAGTATCCTTGGCTGCTTCTTTAACAAAGCTGATCTGTTCCTATACCTCACAGGTCCTGAAGATTCATGGAGAGATTTGCAGGATAATTCATAACTGCTATGTACAGAGCAAAAGTGGAACATCAAGCAAGAACTCTAGGACTCTGAAAAGGGGGTGATTCACCATATATCACACTGCTTCATTACTATTAATAAAAAACATACTTTTTGCTGTTCAGCCACTCAGCCGTGTCTGACTCTTTGCGACCCCATGGGCTGCAGCAAGCCAGGCTTCCCTGTCCTTCCCCATCTCCAGGAGTGTGCTCAAACACATGTCCAATGAGTCAGTGATGCCATCCAAGCATCTCATCCTCTGTTGTCCCCTTCTCCTCCTGTCCTCAAACTTTCCAGCATCAGAGTCTTTTCCAGTGAGTTGGCTCTTCACATCAGGTGGCCAAAGGATTGGAGCTTCAGCATCAGTCCTTCCATTGAAAATTCAGGGTTGATTTTCTTCACGAATGACTGGTTTAATCTCCTTGCAGCCCAAGGGACTCTTACGGGCTTCTCTAGTGGTTAAGAGGATGACTGCAATGCAGCAGATTTGGGTTTGATCCCTGAGTCAGGAGGCTCTCCTGCAAAAGGGAATGGCCAGCCACTCCAGTACTGTTGCTTAGAGAATTTCATCGACAGAGGAGCCTGGTGGGTTACAGACCATGGGGTCACAAAGATTCGGACATGACTAAGCAATTAACACTTTCATTTCACTAAATATAGTGAAACCCAAATAAATACGGGCAAGTGTCTACAGGCTTTTGGGCTTCCCTTGTGGCTCAGCTGGTAAAAAATCAGCCTCCAGTGTGGGAGACCTGGGTTCGATCCCTGGATTGGGAAGATGCCCTCAAGAAGGGAAAGGTTGCCCACTCCAGTATCCTGGCCTGGAGAATTCAGGTCTACGGGCTTTAATGTTGGGTCTACAGGCTTTAATGTTGCATTCAAATATAATTTGCAAGGATCCTTTCCAGGGACATCCAAGCAGATAAAAGCCTGACAACTGTATACAAACTCTGCATTTGAAATGAACCCTTTAAGATCAGTTCAGTGGCTCAAGTAGAATATCCAGCATTTAGTAAAATACCAACCAGTTTCCACAGAATTGCATGAAAGGGAATAAAGCTCATTTGGGAAGTCAGGAGTCAGCCATGGCACAAACTGGGAATGAGAGACTGCTGTGAATCCCGAAGACTTAATACCTGAAGGAAAATGCTGCTGCATCATGAAACCTACTCCTGAAACTGGAAGAGAAGTCTGTAGGAGCATTTCCACTTTTCCTGTTTCCATGAGACAGGGTGACACCGTACAATCTTCATCACAACCCTAAATACGGAAGGCTGCTGTCTGCGACGGTACTAGAGCTGCCTAACAGACCGGGGATAAATCCAGTCTGTCGTAGGAGCAAAAGCTCCAGGGACCTCTGGCCGACAGAATGAGGTCACTCTGTCACGAGGGAGAAAGATTAGATATCACGGGTGAAGGGTGAGCGCGATGCCTTTGGGGTTGTCCACGTATTCGTGTCTAGAGCCTTGATGCAGACTCAAACACCAATTTCTAAGGCAAAAGGTTGGGAGGACTCATTGCAAAATATTAACCCAACCGCTGACGGTCTATGGAATGTTGAAAAACATCTTCCCTTGCCTATTTCAGCCTTTAAAGAATCTACTGTCTAAGAGGACTCACAGGGACTTTCCTGGGGGCTCAGGGGTTAAGAATCTGCCTGCCAATGCAAGAGTTCGGGTTCGAACCTTGACCCTGCAAGACTGCACACACCTCAGGGGCAATCAAGCCTGTGGGCCACAATTTCTGAGGCCACACTCTAGAGCTTGAGCTCTGCAACAAGAGACATCACTGCAAAAAGAAGCTTGCACACCTCAACGACATAGTAGCTCCTGCCACGGCCACTAGGGAAAGCAAGGAAAACACCACGCAGCCAAAAACAAATAAATAAAAAGAAAAATGAAAGTACTAGCATGCTTCACAGTGGCATAAATAAATTAATTAAGTTAGTTAATAGTTAAAAATAATAAATAAATATATTAAATACATTAAAATTAATTGAGAGAAATAAATGAAAAGAAAGTAAAAGAAAAAATTAATCAAAATTAAAGAATAAATAAACTAATTAAAAGAAATACAATTAATTAATTAATTTAATTAAAAGAAAAACTGAAGCACTCTCACACTTCCATAATGGAAGCCTGAAGGATACAAGGCTACCAAAGGACAGAAGATGCTTCCTTTTCCTCTATGTCCCTGCCCCCATCTGGATTTTCCGTGTGTGTTTCAGCAAGCGGCACAGGACAGTGCCCTGATCAAAATGCAGAGGCCAAAAGCTGCACACACACACACCTCAAGGAAATTTGGAAAAAAAAAAAAATTACCATGAGTCACTCTGCTTTCGCTTGCCTTGTGGGCTGGAGGTTTCCTTGTCCCTGGGTCTCGCTAAGGGGGTTCAGTCTTGCGAGCTGGGCTGGCAGTTCTAAGCAAAGGTTACTTTTCTCTGCGTCCACAGGGCTGTGCGTGAGCGACACAGCCGGAGAGGAGGGGTCCGGGTGACGACTGTCCTGCAAACCTCAGAGACAAAGAGAAGCACGTGGTGGACGCCCAGGAAAGGGGGCTCCCTGAGCTTCGTACCCGATAGCCCCGTAGGATCAGTCAGGGCTTCGCCTGCCTCCTGCGGGACCTTGGGGACTAAATGAGGCTTGCTCTGCTAAGGCAACAACCCTGTATCCATCACACAGCATCACTCGTGCCGCCCGTTCACTGCCTGTCTTTATCTACTTAACTCCCAGCAGTTCTGACATTGACCGCCTTGAAACCCGATTTCCCACCTGGGTTGGACATCAGGGAGTATTCTGTTCTCTGCTTACCTTCGGACTGCAAGGAAAAAAAAAAATCCACTTGTGGACAAGCCTCCCCACTGACTGTGATCTGAGTCTTTGAGGGAAGAAGCCACAAGCTAAGTGGCTGACATACATACATATATATATATATACATATATATATATACATATATATATATGTATGTATATATATATTTTCCCCCCAAAGGAGGAATCAATGAATCACGCTGAAAGGAAAGTGGAAAATCCCATGTGAGGAATTTTTATTCCGACTCTCAAGAGCACTGTACCCTTCTGTTCTAAATGTTTCATTCTTCTCTGAGAGAGACTGGAATTGTAGTTGACACTGTAGATAGACACTGTTATTTTTCAATCGCTAAACTCTCTCTTTTGCCACCCCCATGGACTGTAGCTCACCAGGCTCCGCCGTCCATGGGATTTCCCAGGCAAGAATACTGGAGTAGGTTGCCATTTCCCTTGCCAAGGAAATCCCGACCCAGGGATAAAACCCACATCTCTTGCACTGCCAGGCAAGTCCCCTACCGCAGAGCCACCGGGACCGAAAATAAACTTGGTAGGAAGCTGATCTGTCTCCCGGCTTCCTCTATCAATGTTGCAAACTTTCAACGCAGCTTTGTGGATTTGCAATTTATGTCCACATCCTGCTATTTATTTATTTTTGGTCTTGTGTGTACCAACTGGATCGGCATGTATACCGGTTTGACTGCAATAGGCTTCAGGACACAATCCCCAAAAATACGGCACCCTCGCAGAGAATATTTTAAGCTGTAGGAGTTTGAGGAAAGGGAAGAAGCAGGAAGGGCCCCTGGACACCCTACCCATCTCCCCTTAAACAGGTCCTAAGACCCTCAAGGGAGAGGTGCCCTCTTTGTACCGAAGAAAAAGAAGCTTTCACATCTCTAAGAGAAGGTAACATAAGAAAAACCCTCGTGGACCTTGGTGATCTCCTCAAGTTGACCTCATTCACCGTACACCCTTTAAGCTGCCATATCCCGCCAAGACTCTCCACTCATCATCAAACCAGCTGTGAAATACCATCTCCCTGTGTCTCTGGGCCTTCCTTTCCTTAAGAAAGCTCTCAGGTCACATAAAACATAAACTAAATCTATCCATTATGTCTTTCTCCTTTTACCACCTGTCTCTTTTTTTTGGCCACACCCTGCGGCATGTGGGGGTCTTGTCTGACTCTTTTGTGACCCCATGGACTGTAGCCCGCTAGGCTCCTCTGTCTATGGGATTCTGCAGGCAAGAATACTGGAGTGGGTTGCCATTTCCTATTTCCCTCTCCAGAGGATCTTTTCCACCCATGAATTCCACCCCAAGGCATCATGGATGGCAGGCAGATTCTTTATCATCTGAGCCTCCCAGGAAGCCTCTTTAGTTTCCTGATGGAGATGCCAGTGGCAAGATAGAGAAGCCTGGTGGGCTACACTCCAGGGGGTCACAAAGAGCCAGACACCACTGAGCAACTTCACTTTTTCAGGGATCAAACCTGTAACCCTGCTCTGAAAGCTCAGAGCCTTAACCACAAGACCACAAGGTAAGTCCTTTGGTCTTTACCAATTTCATCTTAAAACCCTAAGCAATCAAGGAAAACTTTGCCCCGTTAGAAGACAGGGACGCACCTGAACTCATTTTTTCAAACAATAAAACAGGAGATAATGAGAACTGTGACAACAGGGAAGCGGGTGAGGAGGTCTGGGTCTTCAGAGGCTGGGCTTAAAGCATTTTTCACGGCCAAGAACCACACCCTTAGTATAGTATAGCGTATAGTGAAGTCACTCAGTCATGTCTGACTCTTTGTGATACCATGGACTGTAGTCTACCAGGCTTCTCTGTCCATGAGATTTTCCAGGCAAGAATACTGGAGTGGGTTGCCGTTTCCTTCTCCAGGGGATCTTCCTAACCCAGGGACAGTACCCAGGAGTCCTGCATTGCAGGCCAAGAACCACACCCTTAGTGCAATTCAAATCTTCCAAAAATGAGCACCCACTTTGCCTCAACTTGGTCACTCTTTGCACAGCTGCTGTTACGATACCTTCAGTGATAAGGAAATCACTGTGACCTCGTGAGGCCCATCCCATGGCTAGAGAGCTCAGTTATAAGAAAATAATTGATAGCTGTTAGAAATTTTTAATAATTATTAGAAACAAAATAATTATACGAAATCTAACTTTGATCATTAGAAATAATTATGGGAGCTCCAACAGGCCAAGCTCCAGGTCACAGGACTCATTCCCTACTTTGCTTCTTGTCAAGTCCCCTGAAATCAAGGATAGCTAGACATTTCAATCGAATATGGGTTTCCCTGGGGGCTCACTGGTAAAGAATCTGTCTGCTTATACAGGAGACTCGGTTTTGATCTCTGGGTCAGGAGGAGGAGATGGCAACCCACCCCCGTATTCTTACCTGGAAAATTCCATGGACAAAGGAGCCTGGCGGGCTACAGTTCAGGGGGTTGCAAAGAATCAGACATGACTGAGCAACGAACACAATTCGACGTGCATTTCCACTACACCTGTTGCCTAAATAGAGCTTCTCAGCAGAGTAATATCGATCTATTTATGACGAGTAATTCCAGGGCTGGAGAAAAGCAGCTTTTCCGAGGTACCCTCCATGGGACCAGTTCCGAGGGACAGCTCTCTAAATGTAAACCTCATCCGAGCTTGGTTCCACCCTTGGAAAGGTAGCTGCTGAAGTTCTGGCAGTGTTCAGGGCAGATGGAAACAGCACAGGTCTGTTCCCAGATAACTGCTTTACAACGGTCTGCTCCTTTCGGCTGTAAGAAAACACGAGTCAGCCATAGGGCTAATCGCTCAGTCGTGTCTGAATCCGAGACCCCATAGACTGTAGCCCGCCAGGCTCCTCTGTCCATGGGGATTCTCCAGGCAAGAATGCTGGAGTGGGTTGCCATGCCCTTCTCCAGGGGACTCTTCCCACCCCAGGAATCGAACCCGCGTCTGTTGCGGCTCCTGCACTGCAGGCCGATCCTGTCCCACTGTGCAACCCGGGAAGCCCATACCCAGTAGAAATGCCTTACACTCTTCTCCTGACTTAACAGTCTCCCTGATCGGTCTTCACAAAAGCCTTGAGGTTGTGTGCGCCGCCATCGGCAGTGACCGTCTTCAGCTGCAGGAAACCCGCAGTCACGGGCATGAATCATCGGGTCTGCTGTGACTTTGAAACGGAGGGTCAAGTCGTGACGGATCCGAGCTGAATGCGCTGTAATTTTTTTCCCTTCCCGGAAAGGCTTTCGGAAGATAGATGCTCATCTCGGCCAAGGAGAAGGGAGTGATGTCAACACTTGAGTCTTATCAGCTGCAGCTCCGTCAATGACACCCTCCCTTCCTGGAGAGGATGAGAACACTTCTTTCATCAATTTCCTCTCAACGGCCTGTATCATCTGGGCCTGACTTGCAGAATAACAGAGATGATGGGCTTTGGGGAAAACGTCAGACAGAATTGGGAATTCAATGCAGATATGCCCCGCTGTCTTTTCAGTGCAGACTCGCCACTGCCTTTTCTCAAGATCTTGGGTCCAGGGTCAGAGAGGGTTAAACTAGTAACTGCATCATAACGTGGGGCTGGAAGCAGAGACCATTCTTGTCGGGATGGGGCGGGGGGAGGTGAAGCAGGACATTAGTTCAAAAGGACAGCATTCAGATTTTCTTTTATGTTCGTGTTCATCTTTTGGCCAGACGCAAGCGCATCCGTAAAGGCAATTAATTGATTTTTTGCTCTGAAGAGGAATGTGAACCATCTTTTAAGTGATGGCAATCTTATAGCATGGTACTGTGTTAATAAACACTGTCTAAAAAGCCTCTTGATGAAAGTGAAAGAGGAGAGCGAAAAAGTTGGCCTAAAGCTCAACATTCAGAAAACGAAGATCATGGCATCTGGTCCCATCACTTCATGGGAAATAGATGGGGAAACAGTGGAAACAGTGTCGGACTTTATTTTTTTGGGCTCCAAAATCATTGCAGATGGTGATTGCAGCCATGAAATTAAAAGATGCTTAGTTCTTGGAAGGAAAGTTATGACCAACCTAGATAGCACGTTCAAAAGGAGAGACATTACTTTGCCGACTAAGGTCCGTCTAGTCAAGGCTATGGTTTTTCCTGTGGTCGTGTACGGATGTGAGAGTTGGACTGTGAAGTAGGCTGAGTGCCGAAGAATTGATGGTTTTGAACTGTGGTGTTGGAGAAGACTCTTGAGAGTCCCTTGGACTGCAAGGAGATCCAACCAGTCCATTCTGAAGGAGATCAGCCCTGGGATTTCTTTGGAAGGATTGATGCTAAAGCTGAAACTCCAGTACTTTGGCCACTTCATGCGAAGAGTTGACTCATTGGAAAAGACTCTGTTGCTGGGAGAGATTGGGGGCAGGAGGAGAAGGGGACGAACGAGGATGAGATGGCTGGATGGCATCACGGACTCGATGGACGTGAGTCTGAGTGAACTCCGGGAGATGGTGATGGACAGGGAGGCCTGGCGTGCTGCGACTCACGGGGTCACAAAGAGTCGGACACGACTGAGCGACTGAACTGAACTGAACTGAATGAAGGATAATGGTGGTGCAAATGGGAAAGAATCGCGGCCTGGGTCGGGAAGATCCCCTGGAGGAGGGCATGGCAACCCACTCCAGGATTTTTGCCTGGAGAATCCCATGGACAGAGAAGCCTGGTGGGCTACAGTCCACGGGGTCTCAGAGAGTCGGACATGGCTGAACACACATGTACATAATGAAGGATAAAGATGTTTAACACACAGAAGTCATATGAAACTTAGCATCCCTGATCCAGACTGGCTTGTGTGTGGGTGTGTACCCACACTGTCTCAGCCTCTTAAGGGGATTTACTACAAACCCTTCATCCTTGAGATACAAATGCAAAATACCAAGTAAGGAGTAAATAACCTGGAACCCCGTTTATCAAATGCATTTAACAGAGGAAGATACTCCTCCCAAACCTAGTTACTCTGTGACTTCCCCAATTCCTATAGTTTCATGTACTCATCAGAGCTGGTATTTTGAAACATTAATTCTTTCGTGCTATACTTCTTATGCTAAAAGACAAGATTTCTGACTAAAAGCCAAAAAACCAGAACCTACCAGGTTCCTACCAGGAACCTAACCCTACCAGGAGAAGCGGATGACAGAGGATGAGATGGTTGGATGGCATCACCAACCAGGAGTTGGTAATGGACAGGGAAGCTTGGCGTGCTGCAGTGCATGGGGTCACAAAGAGTCGGACACGACTTAGCAGATGAACTGAATTGATCAGGTATCTAAACAACAATCCTTTACTAAACATAAAAAAAAAAAAAAACCTTTGCAAAGTATTCCACTGACTGTAAAATTAATAGTTACTAAGGAAGCTGTGTGTGTGTTAAGACACTGAGTCATGTCCAGCTCTTTGCGACCCCATGGACTGAAGCCAGCCAGGCTCCTCTGTCCATGGAATTCTGCAGGCAAGAATACGAGAGTGGGTGGCCATTTCCTTCTGCAGGGGAGCTTTCCGACGCAGGGACTGAACCTGTGTGCCTTCTGTCTCGTGAAATGCAGGTAGATTACTAGCTGAGCCACTGAGGAAGCCCCAGATACAGGAAGGTGTTCCCAGATGGGACTCGTAATAAAGAGCCTGCCTGCCAATGCAGGTAGACAAGATACCTGAGTTTGATCCCTGGGTCGGGAAGATCCCCTGGAGGAGGGCACGGCAACCCACTCCAGTATTCTTGCCTGCAGAATCCCAGGGACAGAGGAGCCTGGTGGGTGGTAGTCCACAGGGCCACAAAGAGTCGGACATGACTGAAGCGACTTAGCGTATATGCACAGAAGCACAGATATAGGAATATCTCCTTTTACTGCTCTTAACTTTATTGTGCTTTGAATATAACGCATTAAAAAAAGAAAGGCAGGTGGAAGGTTTGGGGCAAACATGCATTGATCAAGTCAGTGCCACCATTTTTCCAACAGCATTGGGCCATTTCCTATCATGGTATTACACACTGGTAATTCTTGAAACATGTCAATCTTTTTCAATGGTATCTTTTCAATAATGAAAATAAATTTATTTCACTAATCATGTGATTCACCAGAAGGTGTTCTGTACACATTCTTTACATGTTCTGGAGTAAAACGAGTTTCTAATTTCTTTGCTTATTCTATCCTTTATCAACTTGAAACCAAACTAAATTTGAAGGTAATATTATATTTTGAAAACAAAAATTTTTTATTGAGATATGCTTGATGTATAATGTAAGTTTCAGGTGTACAACACAGTGATTCTTAATGTTAAAAAATTACACTGCATTGATACTAATAGTTATTATGTGTGTGTGTTAGTCAGGTTCGACATTTTGTGACCCCATGGACTGTAGCCCGCCAGGCTCCTCTGTCCGTGGGATTCTCCTGGCAAGAATACTGGAGTGGGGTGCCACTGCCAAGTCTTAATAGTCATTATAAAATATCACCGTATTCCCCGTGGTATACAATGTATCCTGGTGGCTTGTTTATTTTGTACACAGTAGTTTATATCTCTTAGTTTCCTCTCTGTAATCCTCTCCCTGTCTTGCCCCTCCCACTCTGTCTCTCCCCTGGTAGACATGAGTTTGTTCCCTAGAGCTGTGAGCCTGCTTCTTTGTTGTTACACTCTCTACTTTCTTTTGTAGATTCCACAAATAATACTCTGGCAATATTTCAAACACTGTCATTGCGATTATATTTGTGATCAGTGATCTGTGATGCTACTACTGTACCTCAGTGGAAGGCTCAGGAGATGGCATTTCTTAGCAATAAAATCTTTTTTAAAGTAAGGTCTCTAGGCTGTTTTCAGACATTATGCTATTGCACATTTAGCAGACTGCAGGGATCTGTAAACATTATTTTCAGATGCATGGGAAACAAAACAAAACAAAACAAAACCTCACCTGACGCTCTCTGCTGCACTCTGAGCACAGGTTATCTGCTGGGTGAGTCTGTGTCTCCCTGTATGCCTTTAGCTATATTGGATTTTTAGGCACAGGCACAACGAACGTTTCAGAAATAAAAACAAAACACATGGTGTGCTGAGCTGAAAAAGCCGTTCAGATTTGCCTCTCTGAAGCACATTTGTGATGCAATGCAAGGAGCAAGCTTAAGAAATGGTACAGAAACACAAGCTAGGTCTCCAACTAAAGTTCGGAAATGCATGATGGAAGGATACATAACGCCTAGTGAGAATCAGGTAAAGCAGGAATGGAGGAAAGCGAAAATATAAAGAGTAAACGAACTCATGAATTCTCCCTTCCCAAAGTCGTATGGATTGACACCAGGATAAATTGAAAATTCATCTGCAGGATCACTGCAGATGGTGACTGCAGCCATGAAATTAAAACATGGTTGCTCCTTAGAAGAAAAGCTATGACAAACCTAGACAGCATATTAAAAAGAAGAGACATTACTTTACCAACAAAGGTCCATACAGACAAAGCTATGGTTTTTCCAGCAGTCATGTATGGATGTGAGAGTTGGACTATAAAGAAAGCTGAGTGCTGAAGAATGGATGCTTTCGAACTGTGGTGTTGGAGTCAACCCTTGAGAGTCTTTGACTGCAAGGAGATCCAATCAGTCCATTCTAAAGGAGATCAGCCCTGAATATTCATTGGAAGGACTGATGGTGAAGCAGAAACTCCAATACTTTGGCCACCTGATTCAAAGAACTGACTCATTTGAAAAGACCTTGATGCTGGGAAAGATTAAGTGTGGGAGGAGAAGGGGACAACAGAGGATGAGATGATTGGATGGCATCACCGGCTGAATGGACATGACTTTGAGTAAACTGCAGGAGTTGGTGAGGCTTGGCGTGCTGCAGTCCATGGAGTCGCAAAGAGTTACACATGACCAAGCAACTGAACTGGCCTGAACTGATGGCTCAGCTGGTAAAGAATCCACCCGCTATTCAGGAGACTTGGGTTTGACCCCTGGGTTGGGAAGATCCTCCTGGAGAAGGGCAAGGCTACCCACTCCAGTATTCTGGCCTGGAGAATTCCATGGACTGTATAGTCCATGGGAATGTGAAGAGTCGGACACGACTGAGCGACTTTCCACTCACTGTCACATGATGGTATCCTTTGACTTGCAAACACATGACTGTATCCCTTATGTGGACACAAAGTGGCTTTCTCATGCCTAGTTATGAAAGGCCACGATTATTAAGAATGGAAAATCTAAAGCTGAGATAGGGATCTTCCAGCGAAGTGCGTGGAGTGAAGAAAAATTACACATTCGGGACAGAGAGTCATACACACTGGCGCCTCTTACCCTCTGGTTACTGTGTTTTTCTGCTCTCTTGCTGCTCACAAAGAATAAAGTGAGTGATCCGGTTTCATGCCTCACTTCTTTATACCATAGCAACTGACAGCAAACAGAGCTATTCCAATCCCAACATCCTTGACTCTGGATCTCAGCAATAATTTTGCTTTGAAGATCTCTGCATGACTCTGTTGAAGGTACTGCATTCTAAGTCCCTACCGCCTTTTCAGAAAATAAAGAATACAATCTGGACACTTCCCAGTGGTCCAGACTCCTAACTTTCACTGCAGGGACCATGAGTTTGATCCCTGCTCGGGGATAAAACTAAAGTCCAGTGTGCCACCGGATATGGCCAAAATCTTTAAGAAAGTACAGTTGATCTACGTTGCCTGACCCTCGGCCTCCATAGAAATAGGACCAATGGTAGAATACTCTGGTCATACGTTTTGTCTCATGATGGTTAAAAAACAGATGAACAATTTCATAAAACTACTGAAATTTTCCCCCATTGGCTTATGGGATTCCAATCTGTTTCGAATGTGACCAACAATCCTGCGTCATTCGTGAGCATTTCTCATGGATATGAATGTTCATTAACACATTTCAAGGCAGACTTACATATCTTTTCTCCAAATTAGTCTCACGTAGGTGAATAACAAATTCACATGCCTTTTCCTAAATCTATTTCTGTTCCACAATGCCATATAAATACTGAAGTAAAACTGCCTTTTTTTTTAAGGGAAAGAATTCCCTTAAAAGTTATTCCCTGTTTAATTATGTAGATCACACAGAAGAAAATGAGGTGAAAATAAAATTGTTTCACTGTTGATTAGCTTATAGATATGTCATGTCTCATGGTGAGAGTGGGTGCCAGGGAGAAATAAAGAAATACTGGCCGACTTTAATGAAGCTGAAAAAATGAAAAACTGGGAAGGATACCAATACATATCCACTACATACTGGGTAGGATTTTTTTTTTTTTACTCAAAACATTAGATAAATAATTCCAAAATAATCGGAATGCTCTTGAATTGAGAAACAGTTTATAAGCAATCCTTAGGAAAACACACACACACACACACACACACACACACACACACACACACACACTGGCTTTTATGCATATTTTTACCCTTCAAACATTTCAATCTGTTAATAAACTTCTGAATCTATCTCACTTAAACCATCTGCCATGAATACTCACAACCGGATCAAAAAAATATTCAACAACAACAATCAAAAAAAACATTATGGAGTATACGATGACTGCTGCTGCTGCTGCTGCTAAGTCGCTTCAGTCGTGTCTGACTCTGTGCAACCCCATAGACGGCAGCCCACCAGGCTCCCCCGTCCCTGGGATTCTCCAGGCAAGAACACTGGAGTGGGTTGTCATTTCCTTCTCCAATGCACGAAAGTGAAAAGTGAAAGTGAAGTTGCTCAGTCATGTCCGACTCCTAGCGACCCCATGGACTGCAGCCTACCAGGCTCCTCCGTCCATGGGATTTTCCAGGCAAGAGTACTGGAGTGGGATGCCATTGCCTTCTCTGATACTATGACTATCAGGCTATCATTTAATTTTTTGCATGATTTAAAAGTGCTAGTAAAATGTAACTTTCAAGGCTGAAAGTTTTTAACTGCAAATGGCAACCCACTGCAGCAACTCTTGCCTGGAGAATCCCATGGATGGAGGAGCCTGGTAGGCTACAGTCCATGGGGCACAAAGAGTCGGACATGACTGAGTGACTTCACTTTCACGTTTATTTTGGTAGATTCTCTTTATGTTAATACTGTACATCATGCAATTTTAGGCTAGAAATAACCGCTCATTCAACTCTTCAGTTCTGTTTTCAATCCTCTGATCTTGCACACATTTCATCAGATTTAACACTATATAGGTTGCATACTTATATATGAAATTACCCTTCTGTGATGGATTGGAAATAACAAACAACCCCCCGCCTAAAAAAATAATACTAATAAAAGTTAACTATCCAAGACTAATACTTTAAAACTGTTGTGCCATGAGATTCTGAGATTTTTCTTGAGAAACAGTAATCTTTTGAAATTTCTTCATTTCTAAAGTATTTGCTAACATTCTGATGACGTCTACTTTGCTCTTGTTTCTGCTTTTCATTGGAAATCTGAGACAACTTCCACTCCTGTTCCCCTGAACTAGTTGATAAATTTCAAGTTTTATATGTTGGTCTGTGTTCATTTGGTTGGTGTGTGACAGTTCTATGGATTGAAATTCACTGTTATTGAAACACACTCCATCAACAGATAAACAGATAAAGAAGATATATATATATATATACACACACATATACACTGCGGAATATTACTTGGCCGTGAAAAATAATGAAACAATCCCACCTCCCGCTACGTAGGTAGATGTAGAGATGATGACACCAAGTCACACAGAGAAAGACAAATATCATATGATATCATTTATATGCGGAATCTAAAAATAATACTAACGTGTGTATTTACAAAAGAGACTCACATACATAGAAAACAAACTTATGGTTACCAAAGGGGGAAAGACAGGACAGAGGAAATAAATCAGGAGTTCTGGATTCACAGATATAAACTACTATGTATAAATATATAAAACCAGGACCTAGTGTATACCTCAGGCAACTACATTCATCAACCTGTAATAAATTATAATGAAAAAGAATCTGAAAAAGGAATAGATATAGACGTATAACCGAATCTCTTTGCTGCATACCTAAAACGAACATGCTCTTGTAAATCAACTGTACTTCAATTCGTATAAAAGAAATTTTAAAGAAACTCTCAATATTGAAAAATTTTGGAAGGTGCTTTGCATTCCAAATCAGGCAACTAAAATTGTGAATGGATTTCAGAGTCAAGCACTCAAAATTATAAATTATAAACATTCGAATTATACATATTCAAAAATATAAAAGTTCAATTTGCATTTCTAGGAGAGTATGTTATTGTTGATATCCCAATAAATGTCATTTTGGCATAAAATACACCCTTATGCTTTTATACTGTGCCTGGATTTCAAACGTAAATTCACTATGATGAAACAGATCCATAGATGTACAATCACAAGCCCATTATTCACTGATTCTTCAATATATACAATGAAGCTTACTGGGTCCTCAGATATACACTGTTTTATTATTTCTCTCGGTAACTCTCTGAATTAGCTGTTGCTATTGCCTTCTGATAGATTTAACACGCACATACTCGAACAGCTGGCTGTATCTTCACCGTTAATCTTTAAGTTCAGTGACCTTACATAAAATTATGCAAATAAGAATGAGGGCATTTTGATGAGCAATTTTTAATACCTGAATTTCAAATGAAACACTGGCTACAGTAATTTCTATGCAAAACACCCACGAGTTTATTTATATGATGGCTTTTCATCATGCATTTCAAAAAGATCAAACACTCTCCAACAGACCAACGGAGCCAAACTCTTATTTCCCAAGAAACACTCAAATATTGATTGAAAAGTTGAAAGAAGCGTGTGAAAAACCAACAGTATGATTCAGTGTTTCACAGAGAACTGTTAATGAAAATATTCTCTCATCCATAACTCTCGCAGTAACATAAATCGTAATTAAAACTCAACTTGCCTGTGCTGTCTTATGAAAGATGAATAACTGTCTGAAATTTCTTTGAAGTCTGGGGTGTTAGGAATAGCATTACCTATTTAATGCTTGTAAAACGAAGAAGTCCTTCTCTGAATTCTGAGCTAAGAGAGTACAGCTTCAATATGGTATTTCGAATTATCTCTATAAATTGTTATCCCCTATCTTATCATATTTGTGCTAAAATGAGAAAAACCTGACATCTTCATTATGTAGCAACAGATTGGAAATTCAAACCAACCCCTTTGTGAGAACAAGAGAAAAATTGCATGATCCAAAAAAAAAAAAAATCTTTATAAAACTTCGAATGCTGAAATCACACTTAGGTGCTTTCCTGGGGGCTCACTGGTAAAGAACCTGCCTGCCAATGCTGGGGACACAGGCTCAATCCCTGATCTGGGAAGGTCACACATGAAAATGAGAGGGAAAGTTGCTGAGTCGTGTCAGACTCTTTGCGACCCCATGGATTATACAGTCCATGGGATTCTCCAGCCCAGAATACTGGAGTGGCTTAGCCATTCCCTTCTCCAGGGGATCTTCCCAACTCAGGGATCGAATCCAGGTCTCCCGCATTGCAGGCGGATTACACCTGGCAAGGAGCAACTAAACCCAGGGGCCCTAAAGCCTATGATCCATAACAAGAGAAGCCACACCAATGAAAAGTTCATGTACCGCAAGTAGCCAGCAGCCTCTCGCTCTTTGCAACTAGAGGAACCCCCATGCAGTTAAGACCCAGCACAGCCAAAACGTTTAAAAAAAAAAAAAATTCCATAAAAGCATAGAGATGACGGCACCAACACAGAAGAGAACGTGAGGGGTCAGGGAGGTACACCACCAGGTCACCCCATGCACAAAGCGGCTTTATCTTAAAGAATTTTCCATTCTGGAATGAAGTGTTGTAGAAGGGAGCAGCTTCAGAGCCCAGGATCCAGGGAAATTATGCAGTCTGATCAATTCCCCGGGAATACTTTACTCCCCCTGTGCGTTTCACCTCAGGGCAAGTACGAAACAAATGCAAACTCAGATTAACAGGGACTTGTAGCCCACTCCCACAGCATCTTAAAAAAAAAGAAAAATTCGAAGAATAGCAGGTCTTTGTGAATTACAGAACATGAATTTAATATCCACAGGGAGTCAGCCCAGGAGAAACAAACCTCTAGTCTGTGCAATTTATTACTATTATTACTTTCCTTTTCAATAAAACATTGGATACATATATATATTTCTATATTTAAATATATATATTTAAAATAAAAGATCCAATAACATAAGATACGATATTGGGGTTTTTATTGGTAGAAAGTTCAGTCGGTAAAGAATCCGCCTGCAATGCGGGAGACCTGGGTTTGATCCCTGGGTTGGGAAGATCCCCTGGAGAAGGGAACAGCTACCCACTCCAGAATCCTGGCCCGGAGAATTCCACGGAGGGCACACTCCATGCGGTCGCGAAGAGTCAGACACGACCGAGCGCCTTTCACTTCACTTTCCCGTAAAATGGTCACAAAGGTGATCAAGCCCATAACATAACAAGAAGCCGCTGATACGAGATCCAGCAGAAGTACCAGTGACTGAAATGGGGTTCCCCTCGCCCAACTAAAGAAGAGAGTGTAATCATCAGATATGTATGACAAGCCAACATAATGCTCAAACAACCAAAAAACTCTGCAGGGAGTGAGAAATGATTCAAACATTGGGTAAAGGGTATCTTAAAAGACCCGGTGGAAATTCTAAATGAGAGTATCAGAAGAATTAAAAAAAAAAATTAATAGATCAGCTTAAGGGAGGGTGAGCACCAAAAAACTGATGCTTTTGAACTGTGGTGTTAGAGAAGACTCTTGAGAGCCCCTTGGACTGCAAGGAGATCCGACCAGTCCATCCTAAAGGAAATCAGTCCTGAATATTCACTGGAAGGACTGATGCTAAAGCTGAAACTCCAATACTCTGGCCATCTAATGCGAAGAACTGACTCATTGGAAAAGACCCTGATGCTGCAAAAGACTGAAGGTGGGAGGAGAAGGGGACGACAGAGGATGAGATGGTTGGATGGCATCACCGACTCAATGGACATGAGTTTGAGTAAGCTCTGGGAGTTGGTGATGGACACGGAGGGCCTGGCGGGCTGTGGTCCATGAGGTCACAGCGTCAGACGTGACGGAGTGGCTGAACTGAACTGAAGAGAAGATGGGGCAAAACTGAAGAGAAAATGAATAAACTTGAGGAAGAAGAGAGGAGAAGTTATCCGGAATGTGTCATGGAAAGATTTTTGAAAGGAAGAAAACATAGAAAAGAGAGTAACAGACAAAAGAAAATGAGAAATTCCAAGTTTTGCATAATCACAGTTCTTGGAGCATGAAAATATTAGACAATGAGATCGTCAAGGGAGAGAAACATATGCAGGGGGGAATGAGATGAAGCAAATACAAGATTCAGAATTTAACACAACTGGGGAAACACAGTCAAGAAAATAGGAAACTGAAAATTTTAAAAATGTGACAATTATAGGGAAGAACAAGAATTAAATTTAGCAGGGCAAAGAAAACATGTTACCAAATTACAAGTTTGGTGAAATGGCTGACCCAACTCATTAGATACGGAAGAAAAGAGAATTGCTGAGCTGAAATAAAGTACTGGAGAAAAAAATAATGCAGAATGAAGTCTGGAAATAAAAGTAGATGGAAAGACAAAAATAACAGTAAAAATGGGGTCACGGAGATAAAAAATAAGAGATGTTTAATTAGGCTATCAAAGAAGAAAAGAAAAAAAAATATATATAGTAGCAACATTTGAGGAAGAGAGGACTAAGAATTCTCAGAAGTAAAGCACCATTCCAAAAGTTGAGAAGATGAAGAAATTCTAATCAAGTCAATTAGAAGAACACCACTCTCAGCTGCATCACAGAAAACATGCAGAAATTCAAAGGCAAAGACCCCTGAAAACTGATATCTGCAGAATGTGCCCTTTTAAAAGCAGTAACTTTTAAACAGGCAGCTAAATTCTCTACAGCAACAAGAGAACCGAGACCAAATGAATGATATTTCCGATGACCAAAAGAACATCTGTGGGGAAAACTGCAAATTAAAATTTGGTGACCATATTCTTCAGGAGCGGATATCAAAAAGAAATTCTTAAGCAAGTGAACTAGGGTTTTCAATGGCTCACATGCTCTGAAAATATATCACTAAAACAAATCTAAATTTTAAAAAAATTTTAAATTTAAAAGTTTTTTCTTACAGAGAAAATTAGAGGCATGTATGAACGTAGAGATTATTATATTAAGTGAAGTAAGTCAGAGAAAGACAAATATCGTAAGGCATTGCTTATATGTGGAATCTTAATAAATGATATCAATGAACTTCTTTACGGAACGGAAACATACAAAGATATTGAAAACAAACTATGGCCACCAAAGGGCAAAGGTGGAGTGATAAATTAGCAGTTTGGGATCAGCAGACAGAAATTACTAAAAAGAAAATAGAAAAATAACAAGGATCTGCAATCTAGCACAGGGAACCACATTCACTAGTTATATGACTCTATAATGAAAAAAATAATATATATATATATATGTTTATATACCTACGAATAATTGAATCATTTTGCCACATAGAGGATATAAACACAACACCGGACATCAGCTATATTCCAATAAATAAATTTTTTAAATGACTATCTCGATTTGCTGTAGGAGAGTGTAACATGCCCACTAACCCCAGCAGAGAATAAACTAAGCAAATGGAAAAGCAAGCCACTCATGAGCTATGTTCACCAGTATATAAAAACCAGAAAAATTCATTACTACTATGTCGGACTGATTCCAACACACCAAGTTATATTAACATTATAATACACAAACATATCCTCTTTATATATTACTGTGTGTGAGCTTCCCTGCTAGCTCAGATGGCAAAGAATCTGCCTGCAGTGTAGGAGACCTGGGTTCAATCCCTGGGTTGGAAAGATCCCCTGGAGGAGAAAGGAAAGGTTACCCATGCCAGTATTCTGGCCTGGAGAATTCCATGGACTCTATAGCCAATGGGGTCGCAAAGAGTCAGATAGGACTGAGTGACTTTCACTTTTGCTATATGATGGCTCAGACAGTAAAGAATCTGCCTGCAATACAAGAGACCCAGGTTCAATCCCTGGGTTAGGAAGATCCCCCTGGAGAAGGGAATGGCAACCCACTCTAGTATTCTTGCCTGGAGAATCCCATGGACAGAGGAGCCTGGCGTGCTACAGTCTATGATGGGTCTCAAGGAGTCAGATGGGACTGAGTGATTAAAACACACATATATATCTTTATCTCATATATCTCTAGTTTACTTACTCTTAAATATCTATCTATGCTGCGGCTGCTGCTGCTGCGGCTGAGTCGCTTCAGTCGTGTCCGACTCTGTGCGACCCCAGAGACGGCAGCCCACCAGGCTCCCCCGTCCCTGGGATTCTCCAGGCAAGAGTACTGGAGTGGGTTGCCATTTAGATATATAATATCAACCTAGTAAAAAATAATCTTTCAAAAATGACCAACTCACCACATTTAGAAAAAAGATGCTAATAAAATCAAATATCCATATACAAAGATTTTAAGCAACAAAGAAGAGAAGGGAATTTCTCTATTTGATATAACCTCTTGAGTAAAACCCTTTGGTGGGCATATCACCCCAGTTGGTTAAAGGTAGGAAACACCGTCTTTGAAGCCAGAACTAGAAAAAACAAATACCCACATCTTTTGTTTCTATTTAGGATTATATTGGAGGTGAAAACAAACACATATAAAGATCAAAAGTAAGTGTTAGTTTTTTTACTCACAGATAATATGTATATATGCCCAAAAATCCCAAACAATATGGGAATTTAATACATTTATGGATTATCAAATTGAGAAATTAAACAGAAATTATATTTTACTACTGCAGCAAAAACAGATAGAAAATGACAGGTTTTAAAAGATGATCTGAAAACACCAGTTTCTATAAATCAGTTAAACAAAAAAGTGTACAAAATCTCTATTCAGAATATTATAAAACAGTACAAAGAAAAAATAAAAATTCTTAAACTAGTGTTAAGGATACATCATTTTCATAAATTGGCTTTCTACTCAATATTGAAAGATGTCCAATAAACACAATCTGGTAAGACATTAATTAAATTCTTAATTAAAATCAGATGTTTATTTTCCAAGGGGAGACTCTAAAGTTTATACAAATATGGAAAGTTTAAAAAATAATGAAGACTTTAAAAATATCAACAAGAGAAAACTTGTGATAGCACATAGGGTGAATTACTATAAAATATAATATGTAAGAGAATATGATCTTGGCACAGAGACAGATACGAACTTTGGGGATATGAAATAAAATTTTTTTTTCGAGAAATGGCATTGTGTGATGTTGAATTATCTATATAGAAAAAAAATCAATTGTACTCATCTGAATCATAAAAAATAAAACCTCCCACGTGGAATTATAACATTAAAAAGACATAAATAGGCTTTTTAGGACACTAAAGAAAGATAGGTTCACATCTTTGGGCCAAATAAATGTTTTAAGCAATATTCCAAAAGCACTAACCCTAAAGTAAATGACTATACAGTCATTTAATGACTAACTTTAGCTCAGTTAATGATGGTGACAGGCAATACAGCAGATATGAAATATCTGCAGTAGAAGTAACTGTTGAAACACACTCATCAAAACACATCAATCAGTAAGAAAATGATTGAACAGTGCAATAGAAAAACTGATAAATGGGACAATTCATCAAACAGGAAATAAAATGGCCAGGTCATCTGTGGAAAAGTCTTGACTTCAGGAAGCCATAACTGAAAATACATTGAGATTCCCCATACACCCATTAGATTGGAGAAATAAGGTGAAATTCTGATAGTGCCGAATGTGGGATGGATTTCACACTGCTGGTGAAAATACTTATTCCTACGTTGGAAGCCAGTTCATTCCCATCAAAGCTAAAAGTCAAGATTCCCACCAACAGGCCCAGCATGACCATGTGCCTCAGAAGCTGCATATGCATTCAGAAATGAGAATGCATTTCCACGAATTGTTACAACGTAAATGATTCTAATAGCCAAGACTGGAGATAATGCATTCATCTACTAACAATACAATGGAAAACTGCCTTCTGATGCAGACACGTCATGGGATGTGTGTGTGTGCAAACTCGCTCAGTTGTGTCCGACCCTTTGCGACCCCATGGAGTGTAGCCCACCAGGCTCCTCTGTCCATAGCATTCTCCAGGCAGGAATAGTGGAGTGGGTGGCCATGCCCTCCTCCAGGGGATCTTCCCCACCCACGGATGGAACCCACGTCTCTTATGCCTGCTGCATTGGCAGAAAGGTTCTTGACCACAAGCGCCACCCGGGAAGCCCGTCAAGGTGATACTACAGAAAAATTAAAATAAATTCAGCAGACATAACATGAAAACAAGACATATGTACTGTCAAAGCACAATCGTGGCCTTCTCTGGCGTTCCAGTGGTTAAGAATCCTTCTGCCAAGGCAGGGGACATGTGTTTGATCACTGGTCCAGGAAGATTCCCCCTGACAGGGAGCAATTAAGCCTGACTGCTGCAAAAACTGGGTCCCAGTGCTAAAAGCTACTGAAGCCGGTGCGTCTAGACCCCATGCTGTGCACCAAGAAAAGCCACCGCGATGAGAAGTCTGCACACCACAAGCGGAGAGGAGCCCCCACGCAACCCAACTAGACAAAAGCTTCTGTGCGGCTCAGAAAACTCAGCACAGCCCCAAACAAATGAATTTCTTAAAAAAAAAAAAATTAAAAATAACATCACAACCATGAGTGAAGACATCAGAAGAGACGGCTGCATTCATCTCCAAGTCCCCAAACACAAAAAGTTTAATTCATGTGATGTGGGGATGCCTATGTTGGTAGGGAAAAGAAAAGAGGAAACAAGGAAGTGATCTGCTTAAGAGAATAATGCAGGAGACCCGGGGTTCGATCCCTGGGTTGGGATGATCCCCTGGAGAAGGGAATGGCAACCCACTCCAGCATTCTTGCCTGGAGAATCCCACGGACAGAGGAGCCTGGAGGGCTGCAGTCCACGGGGTCGCAAAGAGTCGGACACAATTGAGGGGCTTGAAGATAGGAAGAGAGAAATGCTTTTGTGAAGATGGCAGGTTTCTCTTTCTTGACAGGGCTACAGTCACGGGAATATTTGCTTTCCTTTTTGACATTGTCCGGAAAATTGATGCTATGTGGACTTCTGTGTGTGCTGTATTTCAGATGCTGCTGCTGCTGAGTCACTTCAGTCGTGTCTGACTCTATGCGACCCCATAGATGGCAGCCCACCAGGCTCTGGAGTGATTTTATTTTTCAGTTAGTGTAGGTTGAATTGCAAGATAAATAGTGACCGATTTACATTCTATTAGGTTGGCAAAAAACCAAAATTAACTAACATATTGACCAACCCAATAAACCAGTATCAATATATCAAATACATATGTGTGTTCCAGCATTATTAGTAGCTTCTGATGGGTGCCTCTAAATGGGTCATCCTGCAACTGAAAGTGAAACTGAAGTCGCTCAGTCGTGTCCAACTCTTTGCAACCTCATGGACTGTAGCCCACCAGGCTCCCCCATCCATGGGAGTCTCCAGGCAAGAATACTGCAGTGGGTTGCCATTTTCTTCTCCAGGGGATCTTCCCGACCCAGGGATCGAACCCACGTCTCCTGCATTGCAGGCAGACGCTTTAACCTCTGAGCCATGGTACCATTAGAAATACGGGCCCATCACTGGAGAGCTGTTCATGGTAATGGGGAACATTTACAGTCCTCCTCTTACAGATACACAGGAAAGGTTTGGGGAAAGCCCTCACTCCAAGTCCCTTCAGACATGGCTAAGTTTACCCATTTTCCTACAGCACTAGCAGCTGGTTGAGAGCCGGAGTCTATTCACTCCCAGATGTCAAACACCAACGTAAACCGATCCGTCATTCCATACATCCCCTGGGTACACTCACATCGTTAGCATCGTCTGAGGTTGATGCGAAAGTTATTTCTTCCGACTGCATGTCTGCATGTGTGGTAAGTTATCAGTCATCTTAAAACAGCTAGGAAATTAAAATACGCTTGCTCCTTGGAAGGAAACCTATGACAAGCCTAGACAGTGTGTTAAAAAGCAGAGACATCCCTCCCTCTAGTCAGAGCTATGGTTTCTCCAGCAGTCACGTATGGATATGAGAGCTGGACCATAAAGAAGGTTGAGCGCTAAAGACTCGATGCTTTTGAACTGTGGTGTTGGAGAAGACCCTTCAGAGTCCCCTGGACTGCAAGGAGATCCAACTAGTCAATCCTAAAGGAAATCAGTCCTGAACAGTCATTGGAAGGACTGATGCTGAAGCTGAAGCTCCAATGCTTTGGCCAATTGATGGGAAGAGCTAACTCACTGGAAAAGACCTTGATGCTGGGACAGATTGAGGGCAGGAGGAAAAGGGGGTTGCAGGGGATGAGATGGTTAGATAGCATCACCAACTCAATGGAGATGAATGTGAGAAAATTCCTAGAGATAGGGGAAGACAGAGAAGGCTGGTGTGCTACAGTCCATGGGGTGGCAAAGAGTCCGATGTGACTGAACGATTAAACATCATCCTAAAAATCTACAACAGTAGGTATTGTATCTGTACCAATTTATCTAGCTACATGAAGTATTCACAGTTTTTTCTATGGAGAGGATGTGATCAAATTTTTAATTATTCACAGACATCTAAAAAAAAATACTATCTTTGGCCATGACACATGGCTTGCGGGATCTTAGTTTCCTGGCCAGGGATTGAACTCATGCCCTTGGGCAGTGAAAACACAGAGTCCTAAGCACTGAACCACCAGGGAATTCCTTCAAAGACATTTTCTTCTTTTGTTAGAAAAGGACCTAGTTCCACAGAAACCACATTGCCTACGTTTTAATTACAAGGATCAGGTACCATGATGGGTTACCGATGACTGTGCAACTGGCCGAAATTGGGTTGAAGATACGTGAAACAGTCAGGAAGTATCTTCATTAAACGGGCTTTTAAAGGTGAGGGTTCAAAAATGAGCTTTCTAAACATAGGTGGGATGCAAATCATAGCTCCGAATGAAAGCCGTCCCTCACAAGAGTCAGTTTGGAAAGGGGTACGGGCAGCATTCAGGTGGCTCAGAGCATTTTGATTTTCTCTTTTCAATGTGCCTCAGGAGTTAGCTGAATCAAGCTAACGTTTCTGGCTGAACCTTCTTTTTTGAATTAAAATTGCATCATGCAACATGGTTACCGACGGTACTCGACAGAACCTTGGCTGCTTCCAAATATAAATCCCACCCTACCGCCTTCAGGATTAAGAGCTGCCTCGTAGCAAGATATTGAGAATAAATTACCCAGGGCTTTCAAGCAATTTAAAGCGAATAGAAACGAAATAGGTTCCAGCAATCTTATTTTATTGCAATTAGAGCGTTGCCTCTGAAGTGACTCATTTATATATAATCACACTCCTTTAGTAGAGTTTCTGATATGCTTGCTAAATTGTATCAGCCTAATTGTGCAACCGTCAGCACTTATACTTCTTCAATATTTTACTATTATTTATTAAAATATTTACTAACAGATATTGTCATCAGTAAGTGCTGGAGAAGACTCTTGATAGTCCCTTGGACTCCAAGGAGATCAAACCGGTCAATCCTAAAGGAAATCCACCCTGAATATTCACTGGAAGGACTGTTGCTGAAGCGGAAGGTCTAATATTTTGGCCACCTGATACCAAGAGGAAACTCATTGGAAAAGACCCTGATGCTGGGAAAGATTAAGGACGGGAGGAGAAGGGGATGACAGAGGGCTGGATGGTTAGATAGCATCACTGTCTCAATGGAGATGAATTTGGGCAAATTCTGGGAGATAGTAGAAGACAGAGGAGCTTGGCCGCTGGAGTCAATGGGATGGGGTAGCAAAGAGTTAGACACAACTTAGCAACTGAACAGCAACAAGAAGGTGAGTGGATTAATAAACTGTGGTCCATCGAGAGAATGGAACATTGCTGCTGCTGCTACTAAGTCACTTCAGTCGTGTCCGACCCTGTGCGACCCCATAGACGGCAACCCACCAGGCTCCTCCGTTCCTGGGATTCTCCAGGCAAGAACACTGCAGTGGGTTGCCATTTCCTTCTCCAATGCATCAAAGTGAAAAGCGAAAGGGAAGTGGCTCAGTCGTGTCTGACTCTTAGCGACCCCATGGACTGCAGCCCACCAGGCTCCTCCATCCATGGGGATTTTCTAGGCAAGAGTGCTGGAGTGGGGTGCCACTGCCTTCTCCTATTCATCACTTAAAAGAAAGGATGTGAGAGTTGGACTATAAAGAAGGCTGAGCACTGAAGAATGGATGCTTTTGAAGTGTGGTGTTGGAGGAGACTCTTGAGAGTCCCTTGGAGTGCAAGGAGATCCAAACAGTCCATCCTAAAGAAAAGCGGTCTTGAATGTTCATTGGAAGGATTGATGTCGAAGCTGAAACTCCAATACTTGGCCACCTGATGTGAAGAACTGACTCCTTGGAAAAGACCCTGATGCCGGGAACGATTGAAGGTGGGAGGAGAAGGGGACGACAGAGGATGAGATGGCTGGATGACACCACGGACTCAATGGACATGAGTTTGAGTGACCTCCGGGAGTTGGTGATGGACAGGGGAGGCCTGGTGTACTGCAGTTCATGAGGTCGCAAACAGTTGGACACGACTGAACTGAGCTGAACTGAAATGAAAAAGACAGGAGCAATCAAGTCATGGAAAGACTTGGAGGAACCCTAAATTCACATCCCCTAGTGCAAGAAGCCACTCTGAACTGGCTATATACTGCATGATTCTAACAACAGAACAAAACTGATAGCTTATGGTGAACGATGTTGGATTCCTGCTCTCTGAAGAAGATGATTTATCTTCAGGACCAGGGACCAGGCTTGATCACTCAAGCATTTTTGTGTGGCAGAGTTTTATTAAAGTGTGAAAAGGGACAGAGGAAAGCGTCTGACAGAGGCGGCTGGAGAATGCCCACCTCACCAGTCTTATCAAGGCCTTATATATTTTTACCAGACCTTCTCCCACAACTTATGTCTTAAATTAACAAGATCAGAACTCCAGTATTCTTGCCTGGAAAATCCCATGGGTGGAGGAGCCTGGTGGGCTCCAGTCCATGGGGTCGCTAAGAGTCAGGCACAACTGAGCGACTTCACTTTCCCTTTTCACTTTCACGCATTGGAGAAGGAAATGGCAACCCACTGCAGTGTTCTTGCCTGGAGAATCCCAGGGACGGCGGAGCCTGGTGGGCTGCCGTCTGTGGGGTTGCACAGAGTCGGACACGACTGAAGCGACTTAGCAGCAGCAGCAGCAGAAGTACCAATAGTTCGGTCTTACCAGACACACTCCCAACAACATACCTCTTAAAATAACAAGATTAGCCAAAAGGTTCTTATTAAGCAGAAACGTGTCCTGAAACAAGATACATTGTTGTTATATAACCGGTTTGTCCTTTTCTCCTCCGTGAAAGCCTTGGACCCTTTTCTCCTCCTTAGGGACCCCAGACTTCTAATCAACCTACCTAAGAATTGACTCTCTCAAAAATACGGAGATAGTCAAAGGATGAGCGGTTGCCAGGGGGATTAGTGTAGAGAGAAATATGAACAGAGGATTGTCAGCATGCGCGAGGGCGGGGAAAACACACAGCCAGATAGCATAATGATGGATACAATGTCTACACCCACAGAATGTGCAAGGTAAGAATCAGCCCTCATATGAACCAGGGGTGGTCAGTGCTGACCACGTGTCAGAACAGGGTCTCCTGGGTCAGAAACGTGCTGGTCGGGTGCGTGATGTTGGATTGTAAGGGAGGCTGAACATGTGAGGGGCTGGGGTTTTCCCAGGGATCTCTATACCTTTCCCTCAATTTTGTTCTAACTCTTAAACATGCTCTTAAAAGGGAAAGCCCTTTATGGATCAAGAAATACAAGGGGCCAATGAACAGGCAGAAGCATTATTTTTTGTTTTTAAGTAAACACCTTAAAAAACAAAACAACTGAACAGTTACGTTTTGGAGGAAATGGAGACATGGGTAATCAGCAAAAAAATAATATTGAATATTATGAGAATAAGGAAAAATGACGCATCCATTAAAAAAAAAAAAAAACTCTAGTGCCATAAAAACATACCGGAAATGCTGTTGAAATGTTTTAAAAAGAGATAACATTTAATTTTTTAAAAGTATAATTTTTCAACTCAAGTATATACTAGTTGAAATTTAAAAAAATAAATAGAAAATTATTTTCTTAGAGAGCAATATTAAAAAAAATGAGGATAAAGTATGTAAGAAAGAAAAATAGTGTAAATATCTGAGTTCTCAAATTTGAGAGTCTTTTCAAAGACAAGAGTATTAAAAGCAGAACGGCAGAAATAGCTAAGAAAAAAAAAAAATAACAGAACAGAACACTTGCCAATACCCCAAGAAATGAGCCTCCAAATGAACGAAAAACCTAAAATCCCATGCGGAGTCACACCACACTGGATACCATAAAGTTAAACCTAACATCACACATATTTAAAAATAAAAAGAGAAAGTAAGTGAATTAAAATAATGATTTATGAACAAAGAAAGAGAAACAGAATCAGAATGACGTATAAAAGCAGGTCAAGACAAATGGACATGGTAGACATGGTCTTTCTCCCTTTTGTGTTTTCTCCCTTTTGCGCAGTTGGTATCTCAACCAGTTTTGTCAACGAAGTATAGTTGATGCCCAACATCATACAAGCTACAGGTGTACAACATGGTGATTCCCAGCTGTAAAGGTTACACTGAATTTATACTTATTATAAAATATCACTGTTCCCCCGCAATGTATAATACGTGCTTGTAGCTTATTTTATATATAGCGAAGAAGTGAAGCGAAGGCGCTCAGTCATGTCCGACTCTTTGCGACCCCAGGGACTGTAACCTACCAGGCTCCTCCGTCCATGGGATGTTCAAGGCAAGAATACTGCAGTGGGTTGCCATTTCCTTCTCTTTATCCTCACTCCTATACTTCCCCTTCTCTCTCTCCATTAATAACCACTGGTATGTTCTCTATATCTGTGAGTCTGCTTTTTCTCTAATACTATTTCTTTTTAAAGATTTCACCTATAAGTCAGATTATACAGTATATATCTTTCTCTACCTGAATTATTTCACTAATCATCATGCCCTCCACATTGATCCTATTTCTTCAAGTGGAAAAAAAAATCCCACTAATTAGAAAAGACACATGCACGGCAATATTAATTGCAGCACTGTTCACAGCAGCCAACACACGGAAGCAAGCTAAGTGTCCATCAACAGACAAATGGATAAGGAAGATACAGTATAGGTATTCACAGAGGAATACTACTCAGCCATAAAAAACACGAAATTCAACCATTCTTTTCTTCAGCTAGTTTTTGCTGAAGGCCTTCAAGATTCCAAAAATTGATTTAGATGCCCAAGACAAGGCGAATACAAACTGCCAAAGTTTGCTTACAGACAATAAGCATGTTCACACACAAACAACCTGCATCTCGTCGGTACAGGGTAAGGGAGGAGAGCCTGACGCCAACAAGGCGTCTGTGACCAGTGTCTGTTAGAATTATGTACACCTCTGGACAGAGAACACACATGCTCCCAGGCACACGGCTTACAGAGCCTTTCCAGGACTGAATATCAGACTCTGTGGTTGCCTTGGCCACCTGCCTTTGCTTAGTACACAACGTGGACGACTCACAAGCCTGCAAGTGTGCCTGTGTGCAGACTTTTAACATTCGGAATTGCAAGAAGAGTGCCTTTATTTGGGTTGGCGTCTAGCTGGCCTACCCCCAAAACAGTAAAAACCTAAATGAGCTGGCACCAAGAACCCACATACATGGACCACCTCCTCCCTGTGAGACAGTCGCCGGTGAGATTGACTGGCATCCAGGTTCCACAGGCAAGTCAGAAGAAAATGGAAATGGGCGTATATTTAATGGCTTCTTTTGCCAGAGCACCATATCTGGGGAGCCGCTGTTCTTTGTAGGGACGGCATCCATCCTGTCTGCCCTCCACACAGTGCAGTGCAACCGTGCTGGGTTCTTCCATCTCCAAGGACAGAAAAGTGAGCGGAGCATGCAGAAGCTTCTCACAGGCTGAGAATTTTGTCCTAGTTTCTAAAAGCGGAGGCAGGCTTGCACCACCCCTCCCCACCCCCAACTGCTAACCGAGTTGAAGCACGCTCGGCTCACAGCACGACAGGCCAACAAAATCACAGAACGAGGTGTCGAGGCAAGGCATACGACTTTATTTGGAAAGCCAGCTGACTGAGAGGACGGCAGACTAACGTCTCAAAATAACCGACTTTTCGGGGTCTCGATGCCAGTTTTCCCTTTATAGAACAGAGAATGGAGGGAGGCAACGGGGTAAAGTAAAAAGGCCATTTAACCTGGCAATTTTTCCTGGAACGGCCAGCCTCGGGGAGGGGATGTGCTAACTGACTCCTTCTTGGAGCCCACCCACGGGTGGACCGGGTTCAGAACAAAGGCACTCTGGTGTAACATTCAGGCAGAAGGGCAGGTTTTCTCTGGGGCAGACCATTATGTACGGGCAACAGTCTTTCAGTGAACAAAAGCCACAGGAAGCGAAGATGAAAGTAAAGGCGGCAGGTCTCACTTGGGAGTCATAACCACTCTTCCCTGTAAAATCACGGTGCCAGAAGCTGACAGATATGATGGGAGTTTCAGGGGGCTAGTGGAGTTCTCTATGAACAAGAGGGAAAGAGGCGAGGTCTAGAAACCTGCTTGGAGAAGGGAATGGCAACCCACTGCTATATTCTTGCCTACAGAATCCTGTGGACAGAGGAGCCTGATGGGCTGCTATCCATAGGGTGGCATCAAGTCGGACACGACTGAAGTGACTTAGCATGTGTGTATGCATTGGAGAAGGAAATGGCAACCCACTCCAGTACTCTGGCCTGGAGAATCCCAGGGATGGAGGAGCCTGGTGGGCTGCCGGCTATGGGGTCGCACAGAGTTGGACACGACCAAAGTGACTTAGCAGCAGCAGCAGAAACCAGCTAGGAAATGAGATCTCTTCCTGGGAAGGCAGGAGTCAGAGGAAGCCACGGAGATCATAGTCATTCCTTCTCATAGCAGGAAACTCGTGCACGAAACCAGCTGTTGATGAGAAATCCTGACAAGACAGAGTAATATCTCCAGGTGGCCGGATAACGCCAATGAGTTCTAACTGAATTTACAGATGAAGATGCTACTAATTGGACGTCCAGAGAGAAGACACGCTTCTCACTGCTTTACGTGACCTTCGCTGAAACTCCGAATGTATTTAACGAATGGGACAAGGTAGACAGACGTGCAAAAAAATCTCGAGGTGTTAGATTATCTGATAGCAGATGGACTGCCTCTGGACAGAGGGAGGTTTGTGTGGGAGGGATCCTCATACAAGCCTTCTCGTGCTTCCTCCGTGTCCCAGAGATGGAAACACAGAGCTCTTAACAAGAAGCACACTTCCCAAATGCTCACTCTTGCTCAGCTCAGAGTGGAAAAGTGAAAGTCATTCAGTTGTGTCCATCTCTTTGGGACCCAACGGACTGTAGCCTGCCAGGCTCCTCTGTCCATGGGATTTTCCAGGCCAGAATACTGCAGTGGATAGCTGTTCCCTACTCCAGGGGAATCTTCCTAACCCCGGGGTCGAACCCATGTCTACTGCACGGCAGGCAGACTCTTTACCATTTGAACCACCAGAGAAATTCCTACCAACTACACCCACAGCTAGCATCTACTGATCTTTTGTGCTGAGCCTTAGGAAGCATGAAGAAACTAATACACATTTTCGAGGCACAGAAAGAGCAACTTGCCCGACATCATAGACAAGAATCCAAGCTTGCAGTTCAGTCTCCAGGGACCACATCTTTAGAACCTGTGCTCTTGGCTCCTGAATTCTCAAGCCTGACCCTGAGCAGGAGCTTGTGTGCATGTATGCTAAGTCACTTCAGCCATGTTCTGACTCTGTGACCCCACGGATTGTAGCCCACCAGGCTCCTCTGTCCATGGAATGCTCCAGAAGAATACTGGAGTGGGTTGCCATTTCCTTCTCCAGGGGATCTTTCCCACCCAGGGATGGAAGCTGCGTATCTTACATTGGCACGTGGATTCTTTACCATCTGAGCCACCTGGGAAGTCCGCACTTGGGAAAGGAGCGTTCTGGTATCCTTATCCCACAATTATGGATATTTCTTCCTGAATATTACAGAAAATCCAAAATAGGGTGGAAAGTTCTGGGAGGTTAGTTGTGATACAAAATTTGAAACCATATCAATGAACACTTCATGCTCTATTACATTAAAATACATTGACCTATCTTACATTTTGAATGGGTCTTCTGCCCAGGAAAGATTTTGTAACATCATTCACTGGTCATTTGAAAACCACTTGCTTCTCTGAGTTATGCCGCTCTCCCAAAAGTTGACAGATTTCCTGAAACAATACCACAGACTCACACTTGGCATTATCACTGCTGAGGTCATCAGAAAGTTTTTCAAATACGGGGAAGCTGTCTTGATTACGCATCATGGTTCTTAATCTAGCTACTTAGTTGCGCAGTGATGTCCAACGCTTTCCAACTTCATGCGCTGTAGGCCACCAGGCTGCTCTGTCCATGGGATTCTCCAGACAAGAATACTGGAGTGGTTTGCCATTCTCTTCTCCAGGGGATCTTCCCAACCCAGGGATCGAACCCTGGGTCTCCTGCATTGCCGGGGAATTCTTTACCATCTGAGTTACCCCAAGGTTCTTAATCAATGAGATGGTCCAAAGATGCAACACCTGCCTGCCGACTGGAGGCTGCCTTTGCATTCTTACCTACCCCCTTAGACTCAGTCAGGTCTCATCAGGCAGAGAAAAGACTATAGAGGATTAAAGGAGCCAGAGGGCTTGTGGAGAGAAGATCTTGTGAACTGGGGTGGTGACTGACCTCCTACAAAGAACGGTTCTGCGGTCAGCTCAAAAGAAGACCCCTTGTAGAAACCACGTCAGTGCAAGAGAATAGGTGTAGGAGTTAAAGAGAAGAGTTGTGACCGAAGTGAAACAAACCCTGGGAGGCAGGACCCACCCCCAGACCCTGGAAACCAGAAATGCCTTCTAAGTCAGGTTTGGCTTTGGTCAGACTCCCAGAAAGCAGTAGCGTTAGATTTTTAACTCCACTGGCCATGTCAGAATTTGCTTTTTTCCTCTTTATTTCTTGTCTCATCTTGATGAGAAAATGGGCGAGCCTGACTCTCTTCTTTTCTCACTGAATGGTTCTCCTTTCTGGGGTTGGCCCAGGAAAGCAGAACGAGCAAGCTCTACACCACAGGAGTCGCCGCTATTGATCGACCTGGGTAATTACCATCTGGAAGTGGCCAGGATTGCTCTTGCCAAATATCTCAGAGAGGAGGAAGAAGATCACAGAGTGGATGGAAACGTAACCTGCAGAAAGGATAAACTTGCTTCCCATTGATGCTGCAGTGAATAGCATCGGTCTGCTCCTTACTGGAACCCAATTGATGGAATTTACTCATGAACAATTAGAAAGCTAATGACCTACTCTTGTGATATTATATACAGATGAGTAGCAAGCGCTCAGGGCTGCAATAACACAACCCATGGGGTCAGTTGTGTAAGACACTCTGGTTTTAACTGTCTTTGAAACATGGTGGAGGTAAAGGTTATCTTATACATCCCTTAACCAAAACCACGTTGGTGGATGCATTCTGTGTTTGCCTATGGAGAACCTCGCCACCGGATCTACCTCTGAGACCCCGTCATATAAGGATGATGTCTTTGTGTCCTGGGTCCCTTCTCTGAGTGTTTGGCAGATTCACAGGGACTGTGACGCTCTCTGTTCAGGGAGAAGAGCCTCTGACGTCCTGCTCGTGTCCTGTAAGAATGCAGTGGCCCCAACAGGACTTGGAAGCCACTTGGAAGCACCCCTATTTTTTTGCAACATGACAATCATGACCCAGGTTTTTGCAACGTGAAAATCATGAGCCTGGGGTGGTGACTGACATCCTATGAAGAACTGTTCTGTGGTGACCTCAGAAGAAGACCACCTCTAGAAACCACGTCAGTTCAAGACAATCGATGAAGGAGTTCATGAGGAGAGAGGTGAACATCATCACCAGCCCAATCACGGCACGTCCTGACGCTGTTCCCAACCAATGTTTTCATATCTTCTAGGTCCTTTAATGATCCTCCTCGGGGGACTTCTGTGGTGGTCCAGTGGTTAAGAATCCATCTGCCATTGCAGGGTCGGGGGCACACGTTTGATCCCCGATCTGGGAAGATGCCACATGCTTCCTGGCAACTAAGACCACGTGTAACTGCAGAGGGCCTGGGTGCTGCAACTACTGAATCTCACATGCCTAGAACCCAAGTTTGACAAAGAAGAAGCCACCACAAGGAAAAGTCCACAAGGCACAACTACAGAGCAGCCCCAGCTCTTTGCAACTAGAGAAAAAAGCCTGCACAGTGAGTAAGATCCAGCACAACACAACAACAACAAAAAAAATTGATAATAATCCTTCTGGATATCATCCCTTTGCCACTGCTCATCCAATGAAGAGGTGCATGTTTTAAAATAATCCCTCTCAAGTTAGCTGCCTTTTTACAAGGCGTCCTCCACATCACTTAATGAAGTGAAGTCAGTGCCTTGATGAAGCGCGTGAATCCTACTCAACAGGACAAGAATGTTGCATGAAGGTACCAGGTCTCTACTTGAGGAATCTTGCGTGCAAAATTGCTTCCGGGTGCGGAAGGCAGTCTGAAGATAATAAAAGCAGAGAGGTCTGCAGCAACAAAAAGATGAATTACGGAGAAATCAGAAAGGAGGAGGTTTGGGAAGCACCCCCTTTGATTGAGTTTCAATCAAAGCATTTGGAAGCACCCCTTTGATTGAGTTTCAGTCAAAGCATGTTGATTATGTCTGATTCATTTTTCATGTATCAGTTCAGTTCAGTCGCTCAGTCATGTCCGACTCTTTGAGACCCCATGAACCACAACATGCCAGGCCTCCCTGTCCATCACCAACTCCCGGAGTTCGCTCAAACTCATGTCCATCGAGTCGGTGATGCCATCCAGCCATCTCATCCTCTGTTGTCCCCTTCTCCTCCCCCAAACAAAAAACAATGTATCGCAATGACTGATGCGTTTTGCAAAGCGGAAGCGGAGTTCTGTCATGAGAAGTTACAGATGTCTGATCTCATTGTGGTACTATGTTAACCAACTGCAAGACTTGGTCAAAAATGAACTAAAGGATGGACTGAGCTTTCCCTCAGGGTAACAGCCTTTGCCAACAAAGGTCCGTACATTCAAAGCTACAGTTTTTCCAGTAGTCACATATGAATGTGAGAGTGGGCCATAAAGAAAGCTGAGTGCCGAAGACTTGATGCTTTTGAACTGTGGTCTTGGAGAAGACTCTTGAGACTCCACTGGACCGCAAGGAGATCCAACGAGTCCATCCTAAAAGAAATCAACCCTGAATATTCCTCGGAAGGACTGATGCTGAAGCTGAAACTCCAATCCTTTGGCCACCTGATGCGAAGAGCTGACTCACTGGAAAAGACCCTGATGCTGGGAAAGATTGAAGGCGGGAGGAGAAGGGGATGACACAGGTTGAGATGGTTGGATGGCATCACTGATGCAATGGACCTGAGTTTGAGCAAACTCCAGGAGATGGTGATGGACAGGGAGGCCTGGTGTGCTGCAGTCCATGAGGTCACAATGAGTCGGACATGTCTTAGTCACTGAGCAACATCAAAAAGAGGCTGGCTGTGTAGCCAGGTAGCAAATGAACTGATGCTGAAGACAAGAAGGCAGAGACAAATTTCAGCAGCCCTGATGGAAGATTTCTGAGATGCTCCAGGAACACCAAAGCAACTCGACCTCAGAGAAGCTACATTTGACAGGTTGTCAACGAACTGGTTCGTTCTTTGTTCCATTATCCCTGACCTCAATTTCTGAAAAGTTAGGTGTAATTACTTGTCCTATGATTAAGGAAGCAAATAAAAGAAAAAAAAAAAAAAACAAGAAAGAAAGAAAGACTCCATCCAAGTATGAAAAGATACTAAAAAAAAAAAAAAAAAAATTAGAATGCAATCCTGTTCTCAATCGTGGAACTCAAGGCTAATATTACTGTCAGGCTGAATTTCTGATGAAACTGCTTTTAAAAAGAAATTGACCTACATCGACTGTTTCAATTCCATCTGATAATAAAGTGAGAATGGGGTGGGGAAAGGTCAGAGAGTCAGAGAAGGAGGTGATATATGATTAATGGGAAGCAGTTTTGAAAGGCAGGTGCAATTAAATATTCACACTTATCTCTTTCCTAAGCACTTCTCCATGCCCACGCATGTACGCTTTCCAGAGGAGATTTAAGTAAAACAAAAATCTTATTTTATCTTATCTAATGCTAACTGTGTGCCCAGTGTGATGTTTACACTGGAGCATCTCTTTCAAAAGGAAAATAAAATTACGCCTGTGGGATTGGGAAAAAAAAAAAAAAAGGTCATTTACAAGTAGTTGATTGAACAGCAGTTAGCATCAGGCAGGGCTAAGACACTGGGGTTGGCTAAAATGGAAATGAAAAGCTGTGTTCTTCTGTTATTAAATTTCTTTTTTTTCTTTGCAATTATTTATCTGGCCGTGTTGGGTCTTGGCCGTGGCACAGTGACTGGCGCTGCGGCATGCAAGCTTCATTGGCATGTAGGATATGAAGTCTCCCCATCAGAGACGGAACCCACGTCCCATGCACTGCAAAGTGTATTCTTAATCGCCGGACCAGAAGGGAAGGCGCTAAGTTTTACTATAATTGGAGGATAACTGCTTCACAATATTGTGATGGTTTCTGCCACATATCTCCATGAATCAGCCCTTCCCTCTTATCTCCCTTCCCATCCCACCTCTCTAGACTGTCTCAGAGCACCAGCTTTGAGCTCTCTGCATCACACAGCAAATTCACAATGGCCGTCTATTTCATGTACGATCCTGGAGAGGTTTCCATGCCACTCTCTCAATTCGTCCCACCCTCTCCTTCCCGCACGGTGTCCACGAGGCTCTTGTCTATGTCTGAGTCTTCATTGCTGCTGCTGCTGCTAAGTCGCTTCAGTCGTGCCCGACTCTGTGAGACCCCACAGACGGCAGCCCAGCAGGCTCCCCCGTCCCTGGGATTCTCCAGGCAAGAATACTGGAGTGGCTTGCCATTTCCGTCTCCATTACTGCCCTGCAAATAGGTTCATTAGTACCATCCTTCTGGATTCCATATATATGTGTCAGTATACCATATTTATCTTTCTCTTTCTGACTTACTTCCCTCTGTGTGATAGGCTCTTGGTTTATCCACTTCCTTGGGACTGACTCAAAGGTGTTCTTTTTCACAGCTGAGAAATCTTCCATTGTATACAAGTACCCCCAGTTCCGTATCCATTCATCTCTCAGAGGACATCTAGGTTGCTTCCATGTCCCAGCTACTGTACAAAATGCTGAAACAGACACTGGGATGTAGCATCTCTTTCGTTTGTGGTTTGTTCAGGATATAGGGGCTTCCCAGGTGGCGTTATTGGTGAAGAATCCGCCTGTCAATGCTGGAGGTGCAAGAGATGCGAGTTTAGTTCTGAAACCTGGTGTTCTTTCGTCAGTAACAGCCCCACTGACAAGCCCTACACATGTCCCATTTTCTGACTCTGCTTATTTTCTGACATTTTGGCAGCCAGCTCATTATCACAGTGAAGGTTGATGGAACCAGCTATACACCCAAACCCATCAGGCAGCATCGTCGGTGCAGCTGTATTTCTGGGAAGGAATCCTGTGTCTTGTGCTTCAACTTTTCATGAACCTGGAATGCATCACAGGGACACAGACCTATATGTATCCTGTCACAGGTGAAGAATAGCTCTGCCATGAAAGCAATTCCGGATATACTTCTTCTCAGAGGCTTTTCTTTTTTGTGTGTGGCTAGATGGTTCTACATACAGGTTCTTAGTTCCCTGACCAGGAACTGAGCCCACGACCCCTGCATCGGGAGTACGGAGTCTTAACCACTGCACCAAGAGAGAAACCCTCAGAGATTCTTCCGAAAGGACTGCCTCCAAAGAGGGAGTCCATCGAGTGATGTAAGCCAGCGCCTCCGTGGATATACAGAAAAGATTGGAATCAATGAAGCGACTCTGAGGTCTGAAAGGGTTCCCAAAGCTCAAGGCTTGAAGCGGACATTCAGGCGAGCTCCCTGAACACAAGAGTCTGGTTTTGACACCTGCGATTACAACCTGCGTTTCGTCCTGGCCTCTGGGCTCTCCTCCTTTCCTCCTGAGTTTCGTTTCAGCCTCTTTTCTCTCCGCCCAACTCACTGAGGTCCTGGAATATGTCAGGGTGAAGGAGCTGTTTTTACGGAGCCTGTGGTCGCAGGAAGGGGTTCCGGAGAGGGTGAGGCTAGGTCCCAGCTTAGGAGAGAAGCTCACAGCTTCAGGTGTCCTGTCTGAGGAACAGAACTGTGTCGCCCTGCCCTAGGAGACATCAATAAGGACGCCTGTCTTCAGTGGAGGAGGGAGAGGGTGGGGCGAATGGCTAGACTACATGGAAACATGTGGACTACCAGCAGTAAAATAGACAGCCAGGGGGGATCTGCTGTGTCTCAGGGGGCTCAGCCAAGGCTCCGTGACAACCTCGAGGGGTGGGACACCGTGGGAAGTGGGAGAGAGGTTCAAGAAGGAGGTTCAGTTCAGTTCCGTTCAGTCACTCAGTCCTGTCCGACTCCTTGCGACCCCATGAATCGCAGCACGCCAGGCGTCCCTGTCCATCACCAACTCCCGGAGTGCGCGCAAACTCATGTCCATCGAGTAAGTGATGCCATTCAACCATCTCATCCTCTGTTGTCCCCTTCTCCTCCTGCCCTCAATCTTTACCAGCATCAGGGTCTTTTCCAAGGAGTCAGTTCTTCACATCAGTTGGCCAAAGGATTGGAGTTTCAGCTTCAGCAGCAGTCCTCCCAATGAATATTCAGGACTGATTTCCTTTAGGATGGACTGGTTGGATCTCCTTGCAGACCAAGGAACTCTCAAGAGTCTCCTCCAACACCATAGTTCAAAAGCATCAATTCTTCGCTGCTCAGCTTTCTTCACAGTCCAACTCTCACATCCATACATGAGCACTGGAAAAACCATAGCCTTGACTAGACGGACCTTTGTTGGCAAAGTAATGTCTCTGCTTTTTAAAAAGCCATCTAGGTTGGTCACAGCTTTCTATGCTGTCTAGGTTGGTCATAGCTTTCCTGCCAAGGAGTAAGAGGGAGGCAGCATTTGTATATCTGTGGCTGATTCATGCTGACATATAGGAAAAAGCAAGATAATATTGTAAAGCAATTATCCCTCAATTTAAAAAAAAAAAAAAAGGAAAAGAAAAGAAAAAAAAAAAAAAAGCCATAAAAGATCCCATGTCTTTTTTTCTAGTGCAACCTGAGGGGGTATCATGTAAGAGCAGGCTTAACTGTATAACGTGTTCTTAAGTTCACATTGTGCTAATAAAAAAGCCCAAAAGTAAATACTGTGTAATAAGATGACATGTTCATTGCTAACCTTGTTTGCTGGTCCTGTGTAAGGCAGGTGGGACCTGACATTCTCTTTCTTTCAGTGTCCACTTTTTTAAGAGCTGGAGTGAAGGAAAGGGTTGCATTAAAATAACAGGGTTATACTCATTGAAAATTATATATATATATATATACACATATAAAATATGTAAGCAGGGATATGTTACCTATTTATACATTATATAAAATGTATCTATAGATACATATAAAAACATAGAGTTTGTAAAAAAATATTTATGTATATAAAATACGTAAAAGAAAACCTTAGAGAACCTTATGTATATATACAACTTAGAAAAAAATACACCTGTGAATATTCTATGTATCTGTTTATAAATGTGCTTCCTTCCTCAGTCATGTCTCATTATTTGCAATCCCATGAACTGTAGCCCACCAGGCACTTCTGTCCATGGATTCTCCAGGCAAAAATACTAGAGTGGGTTGCCATTCCCTCCTTCAGGGGATATTCCCAAGCCAGGGATCGAACCCAGGTCTCTCCCATTGCAGGCAGATTTTTCACCAGCTGAGCCACCAGGGAAGCCTTATACACACACACACACACACACACACACACACACACACACACACACACACACGAATTTATGAATATTTAGCATGTATATGTTTATATGGCATGTCTGTAGCAAATATGCATGCATGTTTGTGTGTGAAATATAGCATCCTCAGTGACTCAGCCGTTAAGAATCTAGCTGCAATGTGGGAGATGCAGGTTCGATTCCTGGGTCAGGAAGATCCCCTGGAGGAGGGCATGGCAACCCACTGCGGTCTTCTTGCCTAGAGAATCCCACAGACAGAGGAGACTGATGGGCTATAGTCCATGGGGTCACAAAGAGTCTGACGTGACCGCGTGACTGTGTGTGAGCAGTCACACTGACACACACGTATGTATTTTTATGTATTTATTCATCTGTGTGTGTACATAAGTTTCCAAGTATTCTTCCTGAGCAGCCATTCCCTCCACAATCACTTAAGACCCCCACCCCAATATCCACCATCCTTTTTTTGTTTACCAAGAGGCTATCAGTGTACAAAACAACTCCTTTCCTTCCCTGAAGGTGGCTCTCCTATGCGATGGGGAGGTGATGACATATCCTTCTGGAGGAGAAGGGCAAGGCAGGGGCCCACGTTGGGGACCACATGTGGCTGCGAGGGCATCACGCCACTGGACCAGTGGAGGACAGAGACCAGAGGGCTGGTCTGGGAGAACAAGAACCCAGACAGGGGATGTTGAGACTGGGCCACGCATGCGAAGGTAGATGAGGGAAGAAGGGCGGAGAGGGGCCGGCCAGGCAGGGAGTGAGGAGGACCCGATGCACAGTCAGTCTAATATCCACACCTGGAAATGCTCCACCAAAGGGCACATGTCCACTTCAGTTCAGCTCATTTCAGTCGCTCCATCGTGGCTGACTCTTTGCGACCCCATGGACTGCAGCACGCCAGGACTCCCTGTCCATCATCAACTCCCAGAGTTTGCTCAAACTCATGTCCTTTGAGTCGGTGATGCCATCCAAGCATCTCATCCTCTGTCATCCCCTTCTCCTCCTTCGTTCAATCTTTCCCAGCATCAGGGTCTTTTCCAATGAGTCGGTTCTTTTTCATCAGATGGCCAAAGGATTGGAATTTCAGCTTCAGCAGCAGTCCTTCCAATGACTATTCGAAGGGAAGATGTAGCTTTTTTAAAAAAAAATATTGTTATCTTTCTAATTACAGAGGATTTGCAAGGAGGATAGAAGTACAATCTTTACCCTGACCCAGAGATATCACCTGTGAATATATGGCTATCTACCTAATAGTCCTTTTTCACACATATAACTTGAAAGCTATTAAATTGAGAGAGATAAGAGGAGTATAAACAGAGAGCAATAAATTACAGGAGTTTGAGAGTAATATATACATACTACGATATTTAGGACTTCCCCCATTGCTCAGACGGCAAAGCATCTGCCTACAATGAAGGAGACCTGGGTTCGATCCCTGGGTTGGGAAGATCCCCTGGAGAAGGAAACAGCAACTCACTCTAGTACTCTTGCTTGGAAAATCCCATGGATGGAGGAGCCTGGGGGGCTACAGTCCATGGGGTCGCCAAGAGTCGTACACGACTGAGGGACTTCGTTTCATAGTACGATGTTGATGTATAAATCAGATAACCAGCAAGGACCTACTGTGTAGCACAGGAAACTCTACTCAATATTTAGTGATTGTCTATAATGGAAAGGAATGTGAAAATTAATACATTGGAAAAGACCCTGACGCTGGCTTGGAGGAGACTACCCAGGGCAAGGAGGAGAAGGGGGAGACGGAAGGTGAGACAGTTGGCTGGCATCACCGACTGGATGGACATGAGTTTAATTCAAACCCGGGAGACAGTGAAGGACAGGGAGGCCTGGTGTGCCGCAGTCCAACAGATACCTGAAGTCAGACACCTCTTAGCGACTGAAGAAGAACACAACGTCTGTTCAGTCTTTCCACGTGGCAGGTGTTTTTACAAGCACCTTCTGATTCACTCACAGAGAATCGGAGGAGTTCTCTGATTGTCTGCATCTTACAGAAGAGAAAATGAAGACCAGAGAGGTTAAGTTGAAAATGAAGACCAGAGAGGTTAAGTCAACTGTTCAGCTTCACACAGCTCCTGAGGTCATATAGCAGTGTTCATTTGGCCACTGGTAAAGACACCTCCTTCCGTGGGATTTTCCAGGCAAGAGTACTGGAGTGGGGTGCCATTGCCTTCTCCATAGCAGCAGCAGCAGCAGCAAAAACATACATTAAGGGAGATGCCCTTTTCGGGAATCTTAATCATCCTTTGCTGAATGCTCACTCTGAACGTTTTTACACCTCTTCTGACGGTGATACCAAAGCTGCTTGTGCATTCTGACAGATCGCCGAGAGCAATTTCAAGGACACATTTCTCAATATGAGCATCATTTGGAAAGACCTCTTGGCTGACACGACCCCCATATACGAACATGATCTTATATCACGTTTGTATCATGTTTTGCACCATGTGACAGCAGCTTAGGAAAATGATTTTGTATCAAACATATGTTTGAAATGCTTGCAGAGTATGTTGAAATATGAGCTTCAGACTTTCCCAACCATTCAGGCATATGAACAAAGCATATTGGATTTTGTCTTCCAAGAGCGAAAATGGCACCTTTTAAAACTGCCGTAGTTCCGTTTCAATAAAGTACTGGGGTGGCTCAGCGCCACAAGAATCTACCTGCAATGCAGGAGACCTGGGTTCCATCCCTGGGTCAGGAAGGTTCTCTGGAGAGGGAAATGGCAACCCACTCCAGTATTCTTGCCTGGAGAATCCCATGGACGGTGGAGCCTGGTGGGCTACAGTCCATGGGGTTACAAACACTTGGACATGACTTATCAATTCACCACCACCACATATATCCAGGTGAAGTAGATTCTGTCAAAAAAATCTGCACAATTTGCCTACCTGGTGCAAAACAAATTTTAGGATCCCTGTGCCTTCTGTCCATGAGCACTCTTCCTCATCATGAGGAAGGCTCCTCGGCAGCTCTTTCTAGCCCTGAGCTTTAAAAGCAAACAGACATTCAAACAGGCACCAGGATGGAGCTGACCCCTCTCTGACTTCTCCTAATGATCTCTCTTGGTTAACCAGGAGTGTTTGCTTCTGCAAGAGGACACAACATATATCTTTTCCTTTCTACTCGTTGACCACTCCTGCTATCTGCCCGCCAGCTCTGCCTGTGGCTTCAGCACTCCTGTGTAAACACTCCCAGCAATGGTTTAAAGGCCACAGGATGAATTATCAACCGGAAGAAACCTACCCGTAAAGTTCGGTATCGAAAAACATTAAAGCAGTCCGTCAGCTTCTTTCCTAACCTGACCTTCTTAGACTACCTTATGAACCAGGGATTCCACTCCTGGGTACACTTCCTAAAAACAGGAAAAGAGTCATTCAAAGAGACACATGCATTCTTGTGTTCACAGCAGCAGTATTTACAGTAGCCAGAACATGGAAAGAAGTGAAGTGTCTGCCGACAGAGGAATGGATAAAGATGATGGAATATTACTCAGCCATAAAAAGAATGAAGCAATCCCGTCTGCAGCCACATGGGCGGACCTAGAGAATGTCGCTGTGCTTTGTCGCTCGGTCGTGTCCAATTCTTTGCAACCCCATGGACCACAGGCCACCAGGCTCCTCTGTCCATGGGGATTCTCCAGGCAAGAATACTGGAGTGGGTTGCCATGTCCTTCTCCAGGAGAGCATACTATGTTTGGTGAAATAAGTCTGAGAAAGACAAATAGTATCATGTTATAACTAACATGGGGGATCTAAAAAATACTACAAAGGAAGGCACATACAAAAGAGAAGGCAACTCAGGAATACAGCACAGACCCATGATTACCAGCGGGGAGGGATAAGATAAGAGGTGGTTCGGAGAGTCAGGAATTGAGAGGGACAGCCTACTATGTCTGAGACGCATGACCTTCCGTGCGTGTTGTAGAGTCGAGGCAAACACTGCCATTATTTTGTGGTGACTGTATTTTATTTCTGCTGTGGTGACTTTAAATGGAGTAAAAAGCATAAAACCTGTTGAGTCACTGTGTTGTAAAGTTGAAACTAATATGATATTGTAAATCAAATACACTTCAATCTTAAAAGAATAAAAAATACATCAACAGGACATGATCGCCGCTCTTGAAACCTTATCGAAAATGAGCTGTTAAACATGGGTGGATATAGAGTCATACTGAGCGAAGTAAGTCAGAGAGAGAGAGAAGGAGAAATATCATACGACGTCTCTTATACTTGGAATCTAAAAAGAAATGATACGAATGATTTATCTACAGAACAGAAACTCACAGACTTGGAGAATGAACCTATGGTGACCAGCAGGAAAGGACAGCAGAAACCGATAGGCAGGGAGTTTGGGATGGACACACGGCTATATTTAACACAGATAACCAACAAGACGTGCTGTCCAGCGCAGGGAAATCGGCTCAATGTCATGTGGCAGCCTGGATGGAAGGGGAAGTTTGGGGGAGAATGGATACACGGATATGTATGACTGACTCCCATTCACTTGCAACTCTCCCATCATTGTTAACTGGCTATACGCCTAAACAAAATAAAAAGCTGCCCCCCCCGCCCCCCGCCCCAACAAAATGAGATGCTCACTCATCAGAAGCAAGAAAACATAACTTGCATTTCTGGATACAGAAAAGTCTCCTGGTATCTCTTCCGGATCTCAAAACCTAGAATCCCATACAGTGGAAAACTCAGGTTGAAAGTGGACAAATTCAGGCCTTTCTGACTGCCAACAGGTGTTACCAGGATGTCTTTTGCCCATATTTCCCTTTGGTCTTTCATCATTTACTTTCAACCTGAGAAGCAAGGTAGGTGAACACGTGTTCTCCTTCAGTTTCCAGCTAGGTTATTCTCCCTGCATGTTGCAATCTTGTTGCCAGCTCTTGGTGAATTTCACTCTCTTCAGGTCCATATGGCCTTACAAGTTATAGTTGCGACTGGAAGGAGAGAAGAACTAGGGGCCATACATTGCCCTACGGAATTCAGGCATAAAGGTCATTTTATCCGCAGTTAATCGGCTACCACTGACTGACAAACACCTGACCACAACTGGCCAAATCAGAGGATTAAAAAAAAAAAAAAGATTCTTCAGTGTGGAGGAGTCTTTACCAGATACACAGTGTAACAATTCAACTAGAACTCACAGATGCTGGTGTTGACCAGCCCTACCCCAAGCATGGGGAGAGATTGGGCTGTACATGGGCCTCGCTCATCGTAAACATTTTCTCAACCTTGTAAGACAGACATCGCCTGCTGATCAGCCACTCAAGTGCCCCCCTGTATGCGAGCAACACCACTCCTGTTTATTTTTCCAGCTTCCTGAAACTCTAAAGAGTCTGATGAAGACTGCATTCCACTAGAGAACGCACCGATCATATAGGATGTCCCATTTCAGCAACAAATAAAAACAGTAGCACTGATGTTGGTGGTGGCTGAAGGTTAACAGCCGAGACTCCAGGGGACAGTCTTTGCTGAGAGACTTTGGCACTTGCTTTCTTAGGATTCAGAAATCCCGGTTACCTGGGAAAGAACCTCACACCTGGGCCCTGGCCAGATGTCCCCACTGAAGCCGGAGCGATCAACTAAGTCAGATCAAATACGTGCCTGAGATAGGAAACTGCTAATCTCCCTGCAGAGGCAAAGGGTTTTCATGAACTGTTAAGTTCAGTCACTCAGCTGAGTCTGGCTCTTTGCGACCACATGAACTGCAGCACACCAGGCCTCCCTGCTCATCACCAACTCCCAAAGTTCACTCAGACTCACATCCATCGAGTCAGTGATGCCATCCAACCATCTCACCCTCTGTCATCCCCTTCTCCTCCTGCCCTCAATCTTTCCCAGCATCACGGTCTTTTCAAATGAGGCAGTCGTTTGCATCAGGTGGCCAAAGTATTGGACTATAAAGAAAGCTGAGCGTGGAAGAATGGATGCTTTTGAAGTGTGGTGTTCGAAAAGACTCGTGAGAGTCCCTGGGACTGCAAGGAGATCCAACCAGTCCATCCTAAAGGAAATCAGTCCTGGGTGTTCATTGAAAGGACTGATGCTTCCAATGTTGAAACTCCAATCCTTTGGCCACCTCATGCGAAGAGTTGACTCATTGGAAAAGACCTTGATGCTGGAAGGGATTAGGGGCAGGAGGAGAAGGGAACAACAGAGGATGAGATGGCTGGATGCATCACTGACTCGATGGACATTGGGTTTGGGTGGACTCCAGGAGTTGGTGCTGGACAGGGAGGCCTGGCATGCTGCGGTTCATGGGGTTGCAAAGAGATGGACATGACTGAGCGACTGAACTGAACTGTACATGGCGGGGGCAGGGGGCCTCCCCTGGGTCTTTGTTGGCACACATGGGTTTTTCTCTAGCTGTGGCAAGCAGTGGCTACTCTCCCGTTGTGGTACGTGGCTTCTCACTGAGGTTTCTTCTCTGATTGTGGAACATGGGTTCTAGGCACAGGGTCTTTGTTAGCCGTAGTGCACAGACTTACTTGCCCCATGGCAAGTGGGATGTTCCTGGACCAGGGAATCAAACTCGTGTCCTTACACTGCCATGCAGATTCTTTACGACTTAACCACCCGGGAAGTCCCTCTCGAACTGAGATCAAGCTTCCTTTCAATATGTGGGCACTTAACTTAATCAGTGTGGGCTCCATAGCCCAGAGCTTCACCGTCACCACTGTAGAGCGTACTATCGTATTGTTGAGAATAATACACACTGCACTGCTTCAATTCATACAAGCTCCACCACCTCTGCGGTTTGAAGCCCAGTGGCCTGATGAAGTAGAAAAGGGCTATAAAAGCCTTGATGATAACTTCTTACCTAAAGAAGATCTGGATTGATATCAACTGCTCAAGCAAAGAAATGTCAGTGGTTATCTATCCATGGGGCTCGGAAGCAGGATTCTCTAATAGGGAAGAACAAATCTGACTCTATATTTAGATCTGTTCCTTTCCCTTTAATATCTGTGCTCTGTGTCTTGGGCTGAGTCATGCTTGCCCTGTGCCTTTTGTCAAACAATGTTGCTTACAGCCTGAAATATACCTGATAGACTGCTCTCATGCCTGACCTTTAAAGTCGTAACTTTCCATTCATATGGAGATATAAAGTCGCAGAACAGAGAATAACATTGTCCTGTCTGAGATTTACAGAAAAAAGGACCCCTGACCTATGGACAGCTGCAAGAACCAAGGATTCCTGCACCAAGGAGTTGGCAACAACCATCTACACCCACCCGGCCCCTGGCCTTTACAAAGAAGTGCCTTTCTGAGACCTTTCAGGGAGTTCAGTATCCACGTCTTTGAGGGGACCAGCCACCCACCTCCTTGCATGGCCCTGCAATAAACCTTTCTCTGATCCTAACTCCAAAGGATGCGGTTTGTTTTGCCTCATTGTGATTTGGGCAAATAAATGTGTGTTCAGTTAACAATGACAACCATATACCCAAAGATTGCCAACCATGTCGTTAACGGGAATCACTAACACCTCCAAGAGTTGATAAAGAGATGAAAGTAGCATCTCTTCCCTAACTTGGCCTTGCAGATTGAATGAGACATCACAAGCAAACAGCTTTATGTCAGGATTGGATGGAAGAGATGGAGCCATCATGATAACGGTTACTCTTACTATTATGTGATGACAAAGTTCCCAAGACAGGAGACTTTCTGCTTTAGATTCCACTATGTACCATGATTTTCAAGGAGGTAGAAAACATCAGAAGTAAAAAGAAAACAAAAAACCCATTTGTCCTCAATAATTTAAGCATAAAAGCCAGCAAGAATCTTCAATAATGTGTCCTAAATAGTTTAAGCATAAAAGCCAGCAAGAATCTTCCTAAAGAGATTAGTTTAATTGGGCTGTTATCGAATATACACTTTAGTGTTGGAATGTATTGATTAGGAATATACTTAAAAGTATTTAAACTAACAAATCTTAATAAGCTTTCATATCAAGAATGCTGTAGTAATTATCAATGAATGGAAGGTTTTTGGCCTCTTGTTTAGTTTCTGTTTTAAAGAAAGAAAAGTGAAGTCGCTCAATCACGTCTGGCTCTTTGTGATCCCATGGAGTGTAGCCTACCAGGCTCCTCCATCCATGGGATTTTCCAGGCAAGAATAGTGGAGTGTGTAGCCATTTTCTTCTCAAGGAGATCTTCCCAACCCAGGGACTGAACCCAGGTCTCCCGAATTGTAGGCAGACGCTTTATTATCTGAGCCACCAGGGAAGTGTATTCAGAGTGAGTAGCCTCTCCCTTTTCAAGGGGATCGTCCCAACCCAGGAATCAAATTCAGGTCTCCTTCATTGCAAGCAGATTGTTTACCAGCTGAGCCACCAGGGAAGCCCAAGAATACTGGAGTGGGTAGCCTGTCCCTTCTCCAGCAGTTCTTTCCCAACCCAGGAATCGAACTGCGGTCTCCTGCATTGCAGGCGGATTCTTTACCAACTGAGCTATGATTTAACCTTTTAGCAATTCATTGGAATGGTTCTCTATTAAAAAAAAAAAAAAAAACAGACTTATATTACGGAAAGTCTATCTTTTGAATTACTGTGTAATTTTTAGTAAATCATGGTAATAAGAGTATGTTTTTTTTTCATTCTTATCTACCTAACCAAACATCTCTAAGAATGAGATAGGCTGGGACCTGCAACTCTTTGGCGGCAATGCTCGCAGCTGGATAAATGTCTCCTGGAGCAGCAGACAGAAGAAAACTATGAGGGATTCATAATGAGTGCCCACATACACAGCTGGGGCAAATCATGAACGAGAAACAGAGAGACCAAAACCACAGCTGCAACTTCTGAAAAGCCGGGAGAAAAAGCACAGTCCTATGCGTGATCTCTGCACACACACCACCAAGGAAGTCCTATGCGTGATCTCTGCACACACACCACCAAGGAGATGGGCAAAACCACTTAAGACATCCCTGGAACACAGCCCACTGGACCCGCTCCCAGTCGCAACCCAGCTCACCCCAGCTCCCAGAGAACTGGTTCTTGTGCCTCCTGCTCAAACATTCAAGAGATGCAGTTTTCATCCCTGGGGCAGCACGATCAGCTGGAGGAGGAAATGGCAATCCACTCCAGTATATTCTTCCTTGGAGAATCCTACGGACAGAGGAGCCTGGCAGGTTACAGTCCATGGGGTCGCAAAGAGTTGGACGTGATGATACAAACATAAGGTCCAACTAAGCATCGCCTGAACGTCTTGCCTGTTATCTTATCCATTTCTATTGATCAAACAGTTCCAGGGCTCGGATCAGTTATCAGTAACGTCTGTCTGATTATGGCCAGTGAACAATGAGGTCAGCAAAATGTATTCTTTCTGCTCTTTTCTTCTCCTTAGGCCAGATGGACAAGTCTCAGACCAAAAGTCAATTCCACTTGGGAATAGCTTCGGTAACGCCAAGTATCTGTTCTTCACACCCCTTCACGTATTACACAAGTTGATGTGATGGATGGGACACACGGATTGTGTCTGAAGAGCTAACCTTCACTGCTTGCCAGGTCCCGGGCATTTACTGAATAGCAAGTGCGCAATCAGATTCTATTTAAGGGACTCTCAAAGGAGGTTTGACGGTGGGAAATTGCCTGCCACAGCAAGCCAGGATCTTACCTATGAAATAACTTCCACGTGAATCCCTTTACCATTTCTGAGCCAGAAAATGTTCTAAATCTGGCTTCTTAACCCCAGCAGGATTTCGGTTGCAAAGAGAAACCAGTAGGAACATTTTCCCATGCAAATGTTACTCTGCGAACTGTATTTACTGCTGCTGAAATATGTTGAAATAGTCACTAAGTCTTGTCTGACTTACAACCCCATGGGATTCTCCAGGCTAGAATACTGAAGTGGGTTGCCATTTCCTTCTCCAGGGGATCCTCCTGACCCAGGAACTGAACCTGGGTCTCCAGCACGACAGTCAAATTTGTTACCAACTGAGCTACATGGAACTGTGTGAACCATATCAAATGGAAAGAAAAGAAAACAGGGCGTATAGTTAACACAGAACCAGGGGGAAAACATGCTGGGGATTCACATAACGTACTTCACTTAACATAACTGGGACTTCCCTGTTGGTCTAGTGGCTAAGATTTCCCCTTCCAATGCAGGGAGCCTGGGCTGCATCCCAGGTCTGTGAGTTAAGATCCCACTTGCCTCCCAGCCAAAAAAAAGAAAAAAAAAAAAAAAACCCAAGCCATAAAACAGAAGCTATATTGTAACAAATCTAATAAAGACTTTAAAAATGGTCAGTATAAAAAAATTAAAATCTAAAAAAATTAAAATGGCACAATTTACCATTGGCGGCAACATGGCTGGACCTAGAGATGATCCTACTGAGTGAAATCAAAGACAAATAACATACAATAATCACCTACTTATGAACTCTAGACTATGACACCAATGAACCCATGTACTAAACAAACTCTCAGACGTAGAAAACAAACTTACGGGTGACCAAAGGGGAAAGCGGGGGAGAGCTAAATTAGGAGTTTGGGATTGACAGTTACATACACTACTATATTAAAAAAAAAAAAAATAGGTAAGCAACAAGGACCTTCTGTACAGCAGGAGGAGAAGGGGACGACAGAGGATGAGATGGTTGGATGGCATCACCGACTCGATGGACATGAGTCTGAGCAAGCTCCGGGAGTTGGTGATGGACAGGGAGGCCTGGCCTGCTGCAGTCCATGGGGTCAAAGCAAAGAGTCAGACACGACTGAGCGACTGAACAATGGCAATGAGTGTATAGCATGGGGACTATATTTGGATATCTTGTCATTAATCATAATGGAAAAGAACATGAAAAAAGATTATATACACACATACACGTATACTTATATATGCACACACACATACATACATGTACATACACATACATGTACACACACATACATACATGTACACATATACATACATGTACAACATACATATACATACGTGTACACACATATACATGTATACAAAACTCCATCACTGCTGTGCACCTGAAACTAACAGGACATTGGGAATCAACTACACTTCAATATAAACAGTAAATCAATTTTTTAAAACGAAATGGAATAATTTGAAGATGCTCTCCATTACGCCTAGAAAGGGCCGGGCTATATTTCTGATAAAAGAGTCCCAAATATCTTACAGCAAACTGCTGATTTGCGGATCACGATCACAGTTATAACAAGGTTTTTACCTGCAGGGTGACGGCTCTGAGGAAAGGAACACTGGCCAGGTTTAGATGTGAGAAAACTGCTGAGGGGAAAAAGCATTTCATTTAAAAAAAAAAATTCATTTGGGGGTTTAAAAAATAACCGTAACAAACCATTTCAGAGTCAAGTAGAATGACCTCATCTCCTACAAGCTCTTTGTGAGTCCTGGCTTTTAAAATATTAAACCTAGAGCTTGCATATTGAGGTTGCCACCAAGTCATCCAGAGTTCGGGTTACTGATTCAATTCAGGATGAGCCAAAACCCTATGAAAGCAATCAAGCACAAATCCAGGATCCAATACATTGTTCTCGCTGTTGTTCAGCGACTAAGTCAAGTCTGACTCTTTTTGACCCCATGGACGTCAGCACACCAGGCTTCCCTGTCCTTCACCATCTCCGTGAGCTTGCTAAAACTCATGTCCATCGAGTTGGTGATGCCATCCAACTGTCTCACCCTCTGCTGTCCCCTTCTCTTCATTTTCTTAAAGCAGAAGCTCTCCAATAATTTTTTTAATCGTATTTTTAATCAAAGGCAAATTTCTCACCTACCTCGGCCACTGGCTTCTAAAGCATGCAGAACGTTAAAAAAAAAAAAAAAAAAAAAAGAGGCTAACAGACTTGTAAGGGACGAATAGGAGTGGCCTGTTTCTTTATTGCAGTGTGGGGAAAGAAAAGAGAAGGCAGATTTCCAGTGGCTAGAAAAGCAACAGAAAATATGAAGAAAAAAAATCTAAACACTAATTCTGAATGCCCCCGAAAACAATTTTACTAATGAAAATCATCTTTTCACTAAGACTCTGAAATTTTATTATGACCCTAGCAAAAGTCAATAACATCTTGGCATTTGGCTCAAAGCCTGAATAATTTGGGTACTGTGAAGAATATATTAAGAAATCTTAGAAATCCACACCAAACAGGGATCTCAGAAGATTTAATCATTCTGAAGACAAATTTCCTTCCCGAATGACTTATATTTGAATCTGGTGTGATTTAATTCTCCACATTTCAACATGGGGCTTCAGCATGCCTTTGTGACTAGAAATGACATGGCATTAATAGCAAACAAATATAATTTCCCCTCTCATTGTGAAAAGTCATCATTTTAACAGGTTACAATACAAACAGAAATGGATGACCAGAATACTGAAAAGCTGAGTTGAAACACGCTCCTTTAAAGAATATTCCTGCTTTTTAAAATTGTCACCAAGGACGACAATGCATTTCTTTTCATCACAAACAGCATTAATTATTCCATTTGTGGTGGGTGCTCAATAAAGTCACATCTGACTCTTTGAGGCCCCACAGATTGTAGCCCTCCAGGCTCCTCTGTCCATGGGATTTTCCAGGCAAGGATACTGGAGTGGGTTGCCATGTCCTCCTTCAGGGGGAACTTCCTGAACCAGGGATCAAACCTGTATCTCTTGAATCTCCTACAGAGGCAGGTGGATTCTTCACGACTCCACCACCTGGGAAACCCACTCCATTGGTATATACTGATAAAGATTTAAAAATCACCACTTTAGCAAGTCTAAAGGTCATTTATATGCAAAATTTAAGTTGACAATGAGTTGCTATTGTTCTTTCTGAAGGAAATAAGAGAGAGGTGCTCAGTGTTAAATTTAAATCATAAGTGGGGTTTTTTCCCCCCTCTAACAGAATGATTTACATTTAAATGGACTCCAACAATTAAATAAATTAAACCATACTTGCTAACAAAACAGTGGAGGCAAATGCTAAGTGAAACATGTAGGGATGAGCACAGAGCCTTACAACTTGTGTGTGAATAACAGAACATGTTATATGCATTGCCCATTGTGCCAATTTTTTAACACGTAATTGATGAAAGCAATATGGATAACATGCCATCATATAACATATATTAATACACATAACATTCTGTAACTTTTCCGTTTTGAGGAAAGGTCTTCAAATGAGGTCTTCAAACCTGGTCAAAAGCACAGAAATTCAAAGAGCAACTCTAGTTCGCTCTGAATTCAAGTTGAGACACTGGAGTTGCAAAAAGTCAAGTTGAGCCCCACTATAAAACGCGGTGTGGGCCGACATGTTCCTTTGCTGGCTATTTGGTTTGTCGATGTGTTCCTCTTGAGACGTAGCTTTGAACTGGGCTGCTTTTACACTGTTTTAAAGAGGGGAACTCAGTGAGGCATGTGCCTTCAGAAATGTTTTTCATTTATTTTGTACCGAGGTGGAAATAGAGACAAATTTCAAACTTCCTTGTTCGACACCTAAAAGGAACATAATGTTAGCTGTCAATTACATCTATATGAAACTGCAAAATTAGTCTCTGTGTTGAGTCTCTCCAGGTAAGCTCATAAAGGAATATTAATGAATCCGGCGAGCAGTAACAGGAGCTATTAGCAAGCTCGCCTCAGTTACCCCTGTATGTTGAAGCCACTCATTTGGCCAATCTCGGGAAAAGGAGAATATAATTGTCGGCCAAAAGGAAAGGAAGCTTATTTCCATTCAAATGACTCTCTGCCAACAACTACCACCTACAATTCAGGATTATGTATATATATATACACACACACATACATATAAAAACAAATATTTTATATCTATGTTTCAGAAGTGGCACTCTGGAATCATTCTAGGAAATGAAAAATAAATTAAAAATAAAAACTGGGACCGACATGGATACACTGCTGCTGCTGCTGCTGCTAAGTTGCTTCAGTCGTGTCCGACTCTGTGTGACCGCAGAGATGGCAGCCCACCAGGCTCCTCCATCCATGGGATTCTCCAGGCAAGAACACTGGAGTGGGTTGCCATTTCCTTCTCCAATGCATGAAAGTGAAAAGGGAAAGTGAAGTCGCTCAGTCGTGTCCGACTCCTAGAGACCCCATGGACTGCAGACCACCAGGCTCCTCCGTCCATGGATACACTACTAAGGCATAAATACAGATGGCTAATAATGAAAATCTCCTGTACAGCACAAGGAACTCTCCTCAGTGCTCAGTGGTGACCTAAATGGGAAGGAAATGCAAAAAAAAAAAAAAAAAGCAGGAATACAGGTACATCTGATCCACTTTCCTGTACAGTAGAAACTAACACAGCAGCTTAAAGCAACTCTCCAATAAAAATAAGAAAAAGCATATCCTGATAAGGGATTCTTTTATCTGCACTGGGCAGTCTGTTGGAACAGCTGTAAGATGAGATGAGCTTACCTTTCAGAAAAATATCACACCCGTGCAACCAGTGTGCTAAGGATAGGTGGGGTGTAGGCCTGTCTGTTGCCCATCTTGACCTGTTATCATCCGTTCTCTAAGTTGGTTCTCACTAGCTGGAGGTCCCGACAACAGTGAGGACCACTCTTATATCTGAGACTCAGTAGGCAAAGGGCCCAAAAATATTGAACAATCCCTGGCTAACTGCGTGTGCAAGACACAGTCATTAGTCAGCCCCGCCTATAAACCAGAAAAGAGTGTTCAAATATCTCTTCAAAGTAACAGGGAGACAAAGTAAAAAGCCACCACACAAATACCATCCTCCGGAAAACCAAAGATAATTTAAAAGGCAATGGGTAAAGCCACTGAGTTTGAAAAGTAACGATGAGGCTTTCGGAAGATCACTCCTTTTTTGAAAAGTTTCATCTCAGTTCAGTCACTCAGTCATGTCCGACTCTTTGCGACCCCATGGACTGCAGCAAGTCAGGCCTCCCTGTCCATAACCAACTCCCAGAGTTCACTCAAATTCATGTCCATTGAGTCGGTGATGCCATCCAACCATCTCATCCTCTGTCGTCCCCTTCTCCTCCTGCCTTCAATCTTTCCCAGCATCAGAGTCTTTTCCAATGAGTCTCAGTTCTTCGAACCTGGTAGCCAAAGTATTGGATTTTCAGCTTCAGCATCAGTCCTTCCAGTGAACACCCAGGACTGATCTCCTTTAGGATGGACTGGTTGGATCTCCTTGTGGTCCAAGGGACTCTCAAGAGTCTTCTCCAATACCACACTTCAAAAGAATCAATTCTTCAGTGTTCAGCTTTCTTGAAAAGTCTGTCAATCACTTTAAGACTTGAGATGTATTTAAAATCCGTTCTCAGCACATTACTGACCAGAGATGTATTAATACTTCTTTTGTTACCCCAATGTTATTGCTTGGAGACTTACAGATACGTTTCTAGAGGCTGATACAGTTAACATCACTGTGCAAAGTTGTTAGAGCTTAAAACTAATCAAGGGTTCCTTATAAAACAAATGATTGCTGTTATCATTCACGTTTCGCTCCGTTAGGTGTCTCCTCCTAAAATGTTTTTTTTTTTTTTTGTCTAAAATGTTTATAATATAAGTTAACCTTAATATAAATTTGATTGTATAAAAAATAAAACTGACGTATTGTCAAATGTTGAGTGCAGAAGAATTTTTCAGTGAACATTATGTGGGAGCTTTCTCTGATTATCCCAAGGACATGGATCCTTGTGTCCCAGAAGATGTCATTTCTTTCGGAATATAGGTCTGATTGGGACGATGTGAATATATTATATCAATGAAAAGACAAAAGACAACGTCAGTGATTAGCATGGGAAGTGCAAATGAAAATCATGGTACGTGAGACAGCTCTCTTGCTTCTGCAGAACAGTGCGTTAAAGGCAACATTTCACAACGATTAGAAGAATTTACAGCTGTGTCACCTGTACGTGCTGAATATCATAACCCCCAAACTCTTGGTGAAATAACAGATTTAATTTTTGGCCAGCCCCCCTCCATACCCCCCCAAAAAAAATCACTGCTCATGAGTATCATTTTCTACCAAAATCCCCCAGTCAATAATGAGTAAAAGACCCACATAACTTTCTTTTAAACTCTTTTACTATAATATTTTTATTAAGTTAATATTTTAACTTAAAAGATAATGACTTTACTTAGACAGCATGTTAAAAAGCAGAGAACTTACTTTGGCAACAGAGGTCTGTCTAGTCAAAGCTATGGTTTTTCCAGTGGTCATGTATGGATGTTAGATTTGGACTATAAAGAAAGCTGAGCGCCAAAGAATCGACGCTTTTGAACCGTGGTGTTGGAGGAGACTCTTGAGAGTCCCTTGGACTGCAAGGAGATCCAACCAGTCCATCCTAAAGGAGGTCAGTCCTGAATATTCATTAGAAGGACTGATGCTGAGGCCAAAACTCCAATACTTTGGCCACCTGATTCGAAGAACTGACTCATTTGAAAAGACCCTGATGCTGGGAAAGATTGAAGGCGGGAGGAGAAGGGGACGACAGAGGATGAGATGGCTGGATGGCATCACCGACTCAATGGACATGAGTTTGAGTCAACTCCGGGAGTTGGTGACGGACAGGGAGGCCTGGTGTGCTACGGTCCATGGGGTGGCAAAGAGTCGGACAGGACTGAGCGACTGAACTGATCTGAACTAAAGACTTTGGAGCATTGTGATGGATTCTGCCATACATCCACACGACTCGGCCACAGGCATACGTGTATCCCTTCCATCCTGACTCCCCCTCCCACCTCCTTCCCCAAAGGCATCCCTCAAGGTTGTCACAGGGCACTTGCTTTGGGCGTCAAGTCAAACATCAAACTCCCACTTGCCATCTGGTTTACACACGGTAATGTACATGTGGCAGAGCTCTTGTCTCAAATCACCCCGTCCTCTCCTTCTCCCACGGAGTCCAAAAGTCTGTTCTTCACAGCTGAGTCTCCTTTGCTACTCTGCGTGTAGGATCGTCGATACCATATCTCTAGAGTCCATTTATATTTGTTAGTATACGGTGTTTGTCGTCTGACTTACTTCGCTCTGTGTAATAGGCTCAAGGAGCATCCACCTAGAGCTTCCCTGGGCTTCCCTTGTGGCTCAGCTGGTACGAAATCCGCCCGCAATGTGGGAGACCTGGGTTCGGTCCCTGGGTTGGGAAGATCCCCTGGAGAAGGGAAAGGCTACCTACTCCAGGATTCTGGCCTGGAGAATTCCATAGACTGTATAGTCCATGGGGGTCACAAAGAGTCGGACACGACTGAGCGACTTTCACTTTTTCATCCACCTCTTTAAACTGACTCAAATTCCATTGTGTATATGTACTTCCTTATCCATTCATCGGCCGTTGGGCACCTAGTTTGCTTAAACTAATCTTCCATAAGAACCTTCGGTAGACTCAACTTACAAGATGGCAGGGGCCTTCTTTGAAATCCACAGAGAGGGCATTAGGAAGCATTTGTAATTGGATTGGTGGAAAGAGAAAACTGACAGGTTTTGCTTTATATGCACAGCTTTGTAGTTTAAGACTTCCCTGCTGGCTGAGACAGTAAAGCGTCTACCTACAATGTGGGAGACCTGGGTTCAATTCCTGGGGCAGGAAGATCTCCTGGAGAAGGAAATGGCAACCCACTCCAGTATTGTTGCCTGGAAAATTCCATGGACGGAGGAGCCTGGTAGGCTACAGTCCATGAGGTCGCAAAGAGTCGGACATGACTGAGCGACTTCGCTTTTCTTTCTTGTAATTTAAGAAGAAAATAAGAGACACAGCCTTTATGCACTGCTGGAACAAAGGCATGCATTCTGTAGCCAATGAGGAAAAATTCATTTCGTTCTTTCAAAGCTAGCAGGTACATTTCAAAGGTTAAAAATATTATAATTGGTTAAAATATCCATGCAATGACTTGAAGACAAAAAAAAAAAAAAAGCTCTCAGAGACTTGCACTGTTTTGTTTTTATAACTATCAAAATCTGATGAAAATATAAACACATGCAGATTGAAAACATTGTTTAAAACCTTTGGTTTTCACTCAAGGACAAATGCATGTCACTGACAAAGCTGTCTCTGTTCAAGCTAACCGACACGGAATGAAAATGAATTCTGCATGGATGACACTGCCATCAGGACGTGTTTCAAGGAAAATGAAACCTCCGGTATTCGCGAAAAAGCAGCAGCTGCCGAGTATGAGAAGTGGAAATAAACACAATTTCCATAAAATTAGGCATTCAAGGATTTTGACAACTAGGAGTTCACTCATTCTACAATTGAAAACAAATGTTGGAGTAAATATACTCTCTCCTTCGTGAACGAGATTTAATTTTGCATTACGAAGTGCAGAACTGAGCCAGGAGGAATCATCCGAAAGGTGTTTATTGTCTGGGAAACACGCAGAACTAAAAAGCAGAGACACAGCTCGGCAGACAGAGGTCCATAGAGTCAAAGCTATGGTTCTAATCCTAAAGGAAACTGATCCTGAATATTCATTGGAAGGACTGATGCTAAAGCTCCTCTACTGTGGCCACCTGATGCGAAGAACTGACTCATTGGAAAAGACCCTGATGCTAGGAAAGATTGAAGGCAGGAGGAGAAGGGGACGACAGAGGATGAAGTGACTGGATGGCATCACTGACTCTATGAACATGAGTTTGAGCAAGCTCTGGGAGTTGGTGATGGACAGGGAGGCCTAGCAGGCTGCAGTTCATGGGGTCACAAAGGGTCAGACATAACGGAGTGAATGAACAGCTACAAATGGTTTCTCCAAGAGTCATGTACAGAGGTGGGAGTTGGACCATAAAGAACGCTGAGCCCTGAAGAATTGATGCTTTCCAACTGTGCTGCTGGAGAAGACTCTTAAGAGTCCCTTAGACTGCAAGGAGATTATCCAACCATTCAATCCTAAAAAAAAAAAATATCAACTCTGAATATGCATTAGAAGAACTGAGGCTGAAGCTCCAATATTTGATGACCTGATGTGAAAGGCTGGCTCACTGCATAAGACCCTGATGCTGAGAAAGATTGAAGGCAGGAAGAGAAGGGGTCGACAGAGGATGAGATGATTGGATGGCATCACTGACTCAATGGACTCGAGTTTGACCAAACTCCAGGCAGTAGTGACGGACAAGGAAGCCCGGCGTGCTGCCGTCCGTGAAGTTGCAAGCAGTCAGACATGACTTAGCACCTGAACAACAGCAAACACTTAGAAGCTACGTACAATATGAGCTATGACCACCTCCCCGCCGCGAGCCCACAAGGAAGACTGGGTCCATCCTTCCCGTGAAGAAACAAAGGCGGACGCCACTGAGTGTGCACTTTTCTCAATAAAGTGGCAATGCCCCTTAGTTCTCAGAGCACGGAGATACAGAAAGAGCAAGCGGTTCTCAACCGGGTCCACCCTTCCCATGCCCTGCCCAGCAGGGGAATCTTGGCCACGCCTGAGCACGTGTGTGGTTGTCTCAACTGCGGCCTGGGAAATGTCACTGGAATCCAGAGGGCAAAGGTCAGGCGGTTCAGACCCCACTGTGCACAACAGTGACCTCCCATGAAACAGGAAACATGCATTCCAAATGTCAGGAGTGCAGAGGTCCAGGAACCATGAAATCTGTAATACACTCTGACGTATCTGTCTTAGTTGCTCAGTCATACTCGACTCTTTGTGACCGCAGGGACGGCAGCCCCGCCAGGCTCCTCTGTCTGTGGGACTCTCCAGACGGGGATACTGGAGTGGGTTGCCCTGCCCTCCTCCAGGGGGGATCTGACTGCTCAGGGATCGAACCTGTATCTCCGATGTCTCGTGCATTGGCAGGTGGGTTCTTTGCCACCAGCACCACCTGGGAAGCGCAATAATACTCTGGGAATTAGAGGTCATTTCCTTTCCTAGAATGGAAAGTTAAACAAACAAACAAACAAAAAAAAAAGGGCCTCAAAAAATAAAATAAAAAAACTAGCAAACCAAGCCCAGCAGCATGAAAAATGGATTATACACCATGGCCAAGTGGGGATTTACCACAGGTTATGATGGCACTTCAAGAGCCCCAAATTGATTAATGTAATATATCAAGAACAAAAACCGCATGGAAATACTCAAAAGAGAAAAAAAAGATTAGCTCAAAAGGGATCTGGTCTAGAGCAATGTCTCAAACTGCAGAGCTCTGAACACATAACAGATTAAGGGATTTTTGCAGAAACTAAGGTCTGTGGCTGCCTAATTTTTAGCTAAGGTGAATATTGAGACATCTCCACTCAATAACATGTGGGTCATAAAATATATTAATACATCTCTTGTGAATAAGTTGTTATAAAATAGGTATAAATAGGTGTGATCCTGGGTTACGTAAAGACTTCTTAAAGGAAAAAGGAGCAAAGGGCAAAGGCAGAAAGATGTAAAAGAAATAAATTCAACTTAACAGCTAAGGAACATGCATCTAGAACACGTCATATAAAAATCAAACTTTAAAACCCCTCTCCATAAATCAATATGAAAACCATTGCTATCGCTGTTTAGTCCCAAGGCCATGTTCTGACGCAGTGCGACCCAACGGATTGAATCCCGCCAGGCTCCTCTGTCCATAGGATTTCCCAAGCAAGAATACTGAAATGGGTTGCCATTTTCTTCTCTAACTAAAAAGGTAAATAACTCAACAAAACATGGGTAAATGGAGGACGTCCAAATGGCCAATATTTCAATATTAGCCATTGAAGAATGCACATAAAAAATGGCAGTGTTATACCCACTAGGAGAAGGCGATGGCACCCCACTCCAGTACTCCTGCCTGGAAAATCCCATGGATGGAGGAGCCTGGTGGGCTGCAGCCCATGGGGTCTGCTGAGAGTCAGACACGACTGAGAGACTTCACTTTCACTTTTCGCTTTCATGCATTGGAGAAGGAAATGGCAACCCACTCCAGTGTTCTTGCCTGGAGAATCCCAGGGACGGGGGAGCCTGGTGGGCTGCCGTTTATGGGGTCGCACAGAGTCGGACACGACTGAAGCGACTCAGCAGCAGCAGCAGCAGCAGCAGCAGCAGGACGGCTATAGTCCTAAAGACAGACAAGAACCACTCTCGGCAAGAAAGTGGAGAAATTGGAAACTTTATATTGGTGGGAATATAAACTAGTGCAACCACTTTAGAGAATAAATGGGAAGTTAGTCAGCTGATTAAAAACGTAGTTAGTGAGATGATTAAAACATAATGCCCTATCATAGTACCCAGCAATTTCACTCCTAGGTAGGCACCCCAGAGAAGCGAATATGTATATCCACATGAAAAGTTGTATGTAAATGTTCAGAGTGTGATCATTCATCACATCCAAAAAGTGGGGAAAAAGATAGAAATCAAAAGATGAATGGATAAATAACACATTATATCCATGCAGTAGAATAATATTTATCCATAAAAATATAACAAAGTACTGAGGTATGCCACCATGAGGACAGGATCTTGAAAACATTATGTTCAGTGAAAGGCCGACACAATATAGCACCCTGTACTGAGTCAACTGAAACATTTTTTCCAGGTTTTGTGATAACATCTTACAGAAAAATGAATGTTTTCGCCAACCCAATATATGATTCTATTGACATAAAATGCCCAGAAAAGACAAATCCAGAGTGAGAGATGACAGATTGATGATTAATCATGTTTTGGGAAGTCGGGAAGAATAAATATTATGTTTCCCCTTAGATGGATGAAAATATTCAACAATTAGAGGGCGTTGATGGTGGTGCTTCTCAAAGACCACAGCTTTGTACCCTTTAAATGTGCACTCTGTCTATGGACTTTTAAATAAAGGATACAGACACTGTAATGTGGGAGATGAGGCAACCCAATGGCTCATTTACAAGAAGGTGAAAAAGAGGGTGCTGGAACGGCCATTAAAAGAAGTCAGAGTATCCAAAAAAAAAAAAAAAAAAGACCCTCCAGAAAACTAAGCCCATGAACTATTGCCACAATGAACAGAGAAGGCTAATTGGCACAAGAAGAAACCGATAAATATAACTGAAATAAATATAAGCAAAACATGAATAGCAAGGGGGCAGAAAGGAGAAGCAGAAAGAGATGAGGCCATTTGTACAAGATTCTTTTTTTCCAGAAAGATGTGAAAGGCTTGATTTTATCAAAGAAGTATCAATGCTGTAGAAAAAGATGGGTGGTCTTTCTAAATGATATTAAAGTTTGGGTTATATAGAAGGGAGAAGACGAAAGGGTAAAAGATAACTTAGGATCAAAAATGAACTGAAATAAGAATCCTTCTGGGGTGTCTTATGTGCGCTTCGAAAAGCACAGAATTGAGTTAAGAAACATACATGTGTGCGTATATCTATTAAATACACACATATTTATCTCTGGATATTGTATCTCTATATATACAGATATATAACCATCTCTCTCAAGAGGCTTATCCAGCACCACAGTTCAAAAGCATCCATTCTTCAGCACGCAGCTTTCTTTATAGTCCAACTCTCACATCCACACATGACCACTGGAAAAACCATAGCCTTGACGAGATGGATCTTTGTTGGCAAAGTAATGTCTCTGCTTTTTAATATGCTGTCTAGGTTGTCATAGCTTTTCTTCCAAAGAGCAAGTGTCTTTTAATTTCATGGCTGCAGTCACCATCTGCAGTGATTTTGGAGCCCCAAAAAATAAAGTCTGACACTGTTTCCACTGTTTCCCCATCTATTTCCCATGAAGTGATGGGACTTGATGCCATGATCTTAATTTTCTGAATGCTGAGTTTTAAGCCAGCTTTTTCACTCTCCTCTTTCACTTTCACCCATAGGCTCATTAGATCTTCGAGGAACAGATACTTTTGAACTGTGGTGTGGGAGAAGACTCTTGAGAGCCCCTTGGACTGCAAGGAGATCCAACTAATCCATCCAAAAGGAAATCAGTCCTGAATGTTCATTGGAAGGACTGATGCTGAAGATGAAACGCCAATCCTTTTGGCCACCTGATGCGAAGAGCTGACTCATTGGAAAAGCCCCTGATGCTGGGAAAGATGGAAGGCGAGAGGAGAAGGGGACGACAGAGGATGAGATGGTTAGAGGGCATCACCAACTCAATGGACATGAGTTTGGGTAAACTCCAGGAGTTGGTGATGGACAGGGAGGCCTGGCGTACTGCAGTCCATGGGGTTACAAAGAGTTGGACACGACTGAGCAACTGAACTGAACTGAAATGATCTGAACTGAACCATCTCTCCATATCTGTCTATATACTATACATATAACTATCTGTATCCATCTGTAACATATACACCCATCTCTTTATTTTTATCTCTTCCTGAGTCTATGTGTCTTCCCGTCTACCTACCTCTCTGCCATGTTATCTAGCTACCATCTGTCTTTTCTATGTTTTCTATCTGTATTTATCTATGTATCTTTAACTCTCTCTATCTACCTACCTACCTGTCTACCTACCTATCACCTATCTATCTACTATCTATCTTTTCTATTTTATTGACTGTATCTGCAGATGGCTAAGAAAAAACTCACAACTGAGTTATCTAAACCATCACTGGGATATTTTATTAAACACAGCGACCACGCTGAGTGACAGAAAGCATTTCTCAATTCCAAGGGGAAATGTTTTGTTATTCCAAAGTCCCTTCTGCAACCCTGGAACAAATCTTAATTCTCTTCAGTAGAATTGGGGGTGTCTCCTGTGATGCTGTCTCATACCTCTGTCTATGCTGAGGGCTTCCCTGGTGCCTCACTTGGTAAAGAGTCTGCCTGCAGTGCCAGAGACCTAGGTTCCATCTCTGGGTGGGGATGATCCCCTGGAGAAGGGAATGGCAACCCACTCCAGTATTCTTCTGGAAAATCCCTTGGATGGAGGGAATCTAATGCGTTACAGTCCCTGGGATGGCAGAGAGTCGGACCTGACTGAGCAGCTAACTTTCACTTCACTTTCAGAATTGGTGGTGTCTCTTAATGAGGTTACCCCATACCTCTGTCTATACTGAAATGTGTATCTTTATAGCAATGCATGTCTATCCTACCTACCTCGCCAGGACAAACCCACTGCCCAAGACCTAGATTTTTTCCCCATGATATCAGAACCTAGAATAAAAACCATTGTACTGAACGTAACAGAAACCAACGCCTGTGACCCCAATTAATGGCATAGAGTCTTCCAAATGATTTATCTGCACAAAGACCTCAGGTCATCCGTGTCCAATGTCTGTTACGTCAAAGCGATGCATTTAACATTCCAAAATACTTTTGAGCTTTTATGCTGAGAATCACACCCTTCTTTCCAAGAACTATTATTATTATTTTTAAAGCAAAGGAAACGCTGCCCAGCGCATCAGATGGGACTTAATCCAAACCATATGTTACTATGGAATCTTATTTTAAAAAACAGGATTTACATTTTCGCTCCCTGTACTAAACAGTCGGACCTTGCCGCTTACCTATCCTATATGCAACAGTTTGAATCTGTTAACCCCACATTTCGAATCCCTCTGCCCCGTGACTCCTAGGCAACCACAAGGATGCTCTCAATGGCTGTGAATATACTTCTGTCTTGCAGGTAAGATCGTTTGTGCGGTCGAGTCCACTTAGAAGGGATTTCATATCTTTCTCTTTCTGACTTACTTCACCTCACATTACGATCTCTCGGTTGGTCCACGCTGGCATTGCTTCGTGCTTTTTATGGCCGTCAATTACTCTATTATATATATATATATATATATATATATTTATATCACATGTCCTTTATCGATCCATCGTATCTGTTCATCAGACACTTACACTGTCTCCAAGTCTTAGCTACAGTGAACAGTCCTGCTATGAACATAAGGGGTCCTTGTATCTTTTTAAATGACAAGTTTTGTTTGTGTATAGACCGGGGGAATGGGATTGCTGGATCACATGGCAATTCTGATTTTGGTTTTATGGGGCAGCTCCATGTCATTTTCCGTAGTGGCTTTGCCAAGTTACATTCCCACCAACGGTGCAGGAGGCTTCCCTTTCCTCCGCACCCTCTAGAGCGTTTGCTATTTGTAAACTTTTTAATGATGGCCACGCTGACTAGGGTGAAGAGATACCTCATTACAGTTTTGATTTGCATTTCTCTGATGATTGGCAATTTGGAGTATCTCTTCAAGTCACACTGTTTCAGATTAGTTTTCGATGTGAGTACATGTCTGTATCCTCTTTGAAAGCACAGCCTTTGATCTCTCTATAATGCAGTGTAAAGAAAACAGTAACCAGTGGTGGACAGGGAGGCCTGGTGTGCTCGATTCACGGGGTCGCAGAGTCGGACACGACTGAGCGACTGAACTGAACCGAACTGATGGACTAAAATATTTTTTTAAAATATGATTCACATTGTTAAATGCATAGCATATCTGCCATTTCTGGGTTACATTTTAAAGCTTAAAATATTCTCTTTGAGGACATCTGTGGTCGTCCAGAGATTAAGACTTCACTTTTAACAGCAGGGGGTGAGAGTTCCATCCCCTGGTCAAGGAGCGAAGATCCCACTAAGCTAAGATGCCTCGGGGCCAAATAAGCAAAATGTAAAACAGAAGCAATACTGTAACAGAATTCAATAAAGACTTTAAAACGGTACACATCCAACACCAGAAAAACGTATTCTCGCTGATCCTTGTGTCTTCAAGGATTTACTTTCATAAAGACCATGATGGGAAGTCCAGTGAGTGAGAGGGGAAACAGAGAAAGAAAAATGCTCCGCAGGCCAAGATGTGTACAGTCTTGGAGCATTTCTGCCTCAAGGGTCTTTCAAGGTCACACTCCAGTTGCCTTTTAGAGATTTTTTTCAATGATCTGACTTAGGACTAAGGACTAATTCTTTAACTACATCTGAGTGAGGAAGAAAAGGTACTCAGGAAAAAAAGCAGGTACGTCTCTTACAGGTGTTGGTTAAAAATCATTTCTCTGATGGAATCATTGCCTGAAATTGAATTTCCGGCTCACCCCAATCAAGCTGATGTTGGAGGCTCTCAAATTCAATGCTACTCCTGGGAACTCACCAGTATTTTCTTTTTTTTTTTTAAATCACAGTCCACCATCTTCTTCCCCAACTCAAATACCAGTCACACCTTTCTTTCCGTTCTTTTTTTCCAAATCATGACTCAAAACATATTATTATTATTTTTATTTTTTTGGCTGTGCAGCATACAGAATCTTAGTTCCTCAGTGAGGAAACTAAATTGGGGAACCTCTGCTGCACGGTGGGAAAACAAAGTCTTATTAAACACTGGACCAAGAACGAAGTCTCACACGTTTCCTTTCATTTACAATGATGTTTATCCCCGTGAAGACAGAAACCACCCTTGAATGAAGGAAAATCGATCAGCCCCTCTTTTGCTGTGTGCAAAGCCAAAGGAAGAAAGGGCACAAGGCAGAGAAACTGGATTCTTTCTTTCAGAATGAGTCATCATCGGAGACTGTTTGCGAGGCAAACGTCCAAGAAAACATCCAAGAAAGAGCACTGTTTAACGGATGCCCCGGGTGATCACGAGCAAACGTTCATGTGACCCCCTAAAATCAGTTCATTGCAACGTATGGGTTTCCCTGGTGGCTCAGATGGTGAAGAATCCGCTTGTAATGTGGGAGACCTAGGTTCAATCCCGGGGTTGCAAAGATCCCCTGGAGGAGGGCATGGCAACCCACTCCAACATTCCTGTCTGGAGGATTCCCATGGACAGCGGAGCCTGGAGGGCTGCAGTCCACGGGGTTGCAGAGAGTTAGACACGACTGGGCGAGTAAGCACATACCTGTGCTGTTTAAAATAATTAATGAATTAATGAATTTATTTTTGGCTGAGTCGAGTCTTATTTGCAGAGTGTGGGATCTTTGGTTGAGGCATGCGAGTTGTCCCAAGGCATGTAGGATCTTAGTTCCTGGACCAGGGACCGAACCTGTGTCCCCTGCATCGGAAGGTGGAATCCAAACCACTGGAGAGCCAGGTAAATCCCAACACGTGCTTTTAGAACAGACTCTTTTATCAAGCGCGGCCGAACGCTGTGATTTCCAAAACAGACTATGCATGCAAAAATTAGAAGGCAACTCCTTTGAAGAAATTCTGAATCGCTCATCAAGAGTTGGAGGAAATTCTACATCATAACCTAATCAATAATTTTTTGCGTTTGAGATCGAACAAAAAAGTCTTTTCTATCGTAGCTTCTCATCAGCGCTCAAATTCGTGGCCACCCCTCACTGCCTTTATCGGCTGCAGAGTATTACTTTTCTCTGTGGCATCACCGACTCCATGGACATGAGCTTGAGCAAGCTCCAGGAGTTGGTGACGGACAGGCAGGAAGCCTGGGGTGCTGCAGTCCATGGGGTCACAAAGAGTCGGACACGCCTGAATAACTGAACTGAAGCGACATCTATCTCATGACAGGGTCTTTATCCCACCATAGTGGTTTCCATATCTACCCTCCTGATGTTCTTCTAAAATCCCAGAAATAGAGCATTCACTCTCAACCTAACCTCCTCCTTATGTGCGGGTCACATCAATGACTGCAGTGGGCATTTTCAGCCACCAGGAGGCAGAAGAGGAAAACCTAAGTCCATGGTCATCCCCAGGAAACCTGACTTTTTTTTTGTCCAAGGTCCTGGTACTTCTCAACACACCAGCAACAACAGAGACCAGACTGACAGTCTCCCAGCAAGTATTAAATGTACGCAGAGCTACTGATGAAGATGACGGAAGACCTTCTGTTCGGCAGAGGGGAAGGGGTAAGCATCTTGCCTTTTTTTTTTTTTTTTTTCTCTATTGCATAAGTTTTGATTCAGGGAGGGCTTGACAGACAACGCAGTGTAAAGTACCCACCCACCAAGGCTGGAGACAAAACAGACGTGGGTTCGATCCCTGGGAGGGGAAGATCTCTTGGAGGAGGGCATGGCAACCCTCTCTAGTATTCTTGCCTGGAGAATCCTGTGGACAGAGGAGCCTGGTGGGCTACAGTCCACGGGGTTGCAAAGGATGGGACACGACCAAGCGACTAACACGTCCCCTTTCTTGCCAGTATTCTTGCCTGGGAAATCCCAGGGACGGAGGAGCCTGGCAGGCTACAGCACATGCAATCATGAGGCGTCAAAGTCAGCTGAGTGACCGGGCACTCTGCCTGGATCAAGGAAGCTTGACCTTCTTCCCTGCTACAGCGGGTCCATCCCATATAACTGTGTCATCTTGACCCTAGTGGATACAGCTTCCTCCACCCCCCACACCCTCTAGAGTGACATCAGTGACCACTGGAGACACAGAGGCTGGAAGCCTGTTTGCAGGCTGGCCAATCACCCCCACGCAGACCCACCACGGAGGGTCTTACTCTAAGGGCTCCTTCCATCCCCATTTGGCTTCGCGATTGCGGCTTGCTTTTCTCATTCAGTCGCTCAGTCGTGTCTGACTCTTTGAGACCCCACAGACTGCAGCACGCCTCCCTGTCTGTCACCAACTCCGGGAGCTTGCTCAAACTCATGTCCATCGCGTCGGCGATGCCATCCAGCCATCTCATCCTCTGTCCTCCCCTTCTCCTCCTGCCTTCAGTCTATCCCAACACTGGGAGTTGTGAGTGGTCCTACATAAAGTGTCTGGACACTCTCCATTTTCTCAGACCTCCTTTTGTTTGTCTTTCCCCTCAGGGCAATAACTTCTATTTCCTCTATCCATTTAGCATCTTCCATCACTGACTAGTGGAGACTTTCTCTCCTGAGGATGAGAAGTCAAGTTTTTCAAGGTGGAAACCTAACCAGAGACTCTGACAGGTGAGAGAAGAGAATGGGCTTGGGAGGGAAGCATGAAGGTCCCAGGAGGGAGAGATGGTGTTTTGTTTTGTTTTCTTAATTGATATGCTGATGGACTTTTGAGGGCTTCCCAGGTGGCAGTAGGGATAAAGAATTCATCTGCTAATGCAGGAGAGACAAGATAATAACTGGGGTAAAGAGATAACTAGGTGAGGAAGATCCCCTGGAGTAGCAAGTAGAAGCTACTCCAGGATTCTTTTTTTTCCCCAGTCCAGTTCTTCTCTCCTGAAAAATTCCATGGCCAGAGGAGCCTGGAGGCCTACAATCCATGGGATTGCAAAGAGTTGGACATGACTTAGCAACAGAGCATGCGTGGGCAGGCATACACAGACAAACTTTTGACCTGATGGGAAAATGACTTCCATGAGAACTCTGGAAGAAAATCTGCAGGAAAAGATAAAGTCAAATAAAGAATAAAGATTTATAGGGGGAGCGGGGAAATGGTCAAACTACCAATCAGTAGATGGCATCTTCAACTCTTACGTGAAAGAGAAATGTACATACCAGCTAAATAGGAAACTGACGTTCTTCAGCACAGAAATATCCAGGATGTTCTAATAGAAGGGAGCCACTGAGTTGCCCAGATGGAAATTTGCTTGTGTGCACGTGAAAAATAAGCGGGTGTTTCTGATGTTCTGGGAATCCTTGAAAAAAGGCAGTTATATAAAACGGTATGGGTGACACTTCATCAGACTGTAACATACTTGTCCGGCGAGAAGTCTGACGAACTCATTCATTGGGTCAATGGTCTTAATTCCACGTGTGGGTCAAAGGCAGTTAAGAATACAACCAAATGGGCTTCAGAGGTTAGACACTGGATGGGTGGACAAAGCCTTAGATCTGTAGCAACAAGAGCCTCGCTTTTTCAGACATCATGGCTGGGGGCACATATCGTATGTGCCACAGGGGCCCATCAACAGTGATTTTAAGGAAACTGCATCAGCAATCAAGGACCTGCTTTCGGGAAAATAAAACTACAGTGTAAGCCCAGCAACATCATTAACATTTCCCAAACAACCCTAGATTAGACAATCAACCAGGTGCTCACTAGCTAAGCAAGGTTTGCGTTAGGCAGTCCTGATGAAAGAAAATATTCCTTGTCTGAAAAGCAAGTGTGGGGATCATCCCATTGATCTCCTATTACAACTGCTTTATCCTTGTTTTTCGAAAGAACGATACATGGAAATTTAGGTGGTATTGGATAGATACTACATTACATTTTTGGCTAGTTGCAGTTTTTTTTTTTTCTTTTTTCTCCAGTGGCTTAACAGTGACCTTAATAAGCTGTCCAAGGCTATTAATAACACTGGAAATTATTTCGTGACTGGGCTTAAGGGTCGCTAGCAACACCCACTCAGTGGACATGAGTTGGACCAAACTCCGGGAGATGGTGAAGGACAAGGAAGCCCGGTGTGCTGCAGGCAATGGGGTGGCAGAAAATCAACTGAGGAACAGAGCAACCAAGTCCTGGGCTATCAAACCTCACAAGCACAAACCCACTGGATGGTTAGTATGGTGTGCACAATAACCTCTCAAGGGAGAGAACGGAACCACCTTTTACAGCGATTCAGGAAATGCTTTCTTTCTGACCATCATTCATTTTGCAAAACTTCCCTTTGGGGGTAGGAAAACAGAATTTGTTACTCTGTTTAAAAAAAAAAAAAAAGCAGTAATCATCTCAAACAAAGCTTTTCCATGCCTTAGGCAGAAAAACAGCGTTTCGGCATGTACGACTTTTTGAAGAAAAAGTTCCAACAGTGATTTTTATGTTTTAGTAAAATAAACGTCTACTCCTATGAAAAGCTCTACTACAGATGATCATCACAGCGTATGCTATACCATTTCATTGACTCATTAAAAAAATCACAGTTTGAAATATTTTCAGACAATGACAGTAATTTTCCCTGCAAGCAAAGAAGTAAACGACCACCGCCTGGTTTGCAAGGGGACGGCAGTCCACGCAAGAAGTCTGAAAAAGATTGACTGAGTCACGCTTGAACGAAATCTATCGCCCTGTACAATCGGCCAAGTTGGCACACTTTCACAGCTTCAGATAAAAGGGGGTCTGTGGTGTTGGGCTTCACGCGAACTCATTCGCAGAATGTAAATAGACTGTCTCGGGGATGCTAAATTGCTTCTTTCATTTCCTTCCCATGACTCTTGCAGCTTCTCTTTTGCCCTCCCCAAGATTTGCTTCTTCCACCTCTCAGCAGCAGAAGGTAAACTTAAAATGGTTCGGATGAGGAAAGCTAGAATCAGAAGCTTTTTCTTTCTTTCTTTTTTTTTTTTCTTAAAAAAGAGGAAGAAAAGAAAAGAAAAAGAAAAGAAGGTGTGTGTGATTCCCACAAAATTGTTCCAGATTCAAAAAACAGGCCAAACAGATACGAGATCACCGTGTAAAGCTGCTTAATACCCAGCTGGGCGTTAGAGAGGGGAGAGGCGTCGATTTCTCTTGAAATCTAACATTTTAAGTTGCATCGGCGCCATGGCGTTCAGGCAAGACAACGTTTTGCTATTCCTGCAAAGCGAGAGCTTGCCCAAAACCACGGCCTTGTTCAGAAAGCAGCACCAGGAGCTGTGACGCTCCATACAGACCCCCACACTGCGCTCTTTGAAAGCGCTGCCAGGGGGCACGCGGTGGTCCCTGGCTTCCTCTGCCCACCTCATCCTGAGAATGGACCTTTTGTGAGGGATCACGGATCACCACTTCCTGTCTCAAACACCAGTAGCCAAGGCAACTCCCCAGAGGATTCTGAAACAAACAAACAAGAAAATACTCAGAGGCGCTTGCGATCCACGGTCTTCAAAATGAACGGAAACGACCAAGATTTGGCTCGGAGCACCAGCGTGAGAAAAGAGAAGGAAATAAAAATCATGAGACGAGAAGGCTCTAGACGCCGAGTGATGCTGTCTACCCTCTCATCCTCTGACGCCCACTTCTCCTCCAGCCCTAAGACTTTGCCAGTGAGTCAGCTTTTTGCATCAGCTGGCCAAAGGATTGGAGTTTCAGCTTCAGCATCAGGCCTTCAATGAATATTCAGGACTGATCTCCTTTACGATGCACTGGTTGGATCTCCCTGCAGTCCAATGTACTCTCAAGAGTCTTCTCCAGCACCATATTCAAAAGCATCAGTCCTCTTTGGTGCCCAGCCTTCTTTATGGTCCAACTCTCACATCCATACCTGACTACTGGAAAAATCTAAATAGCTTTGACTACACGGACCTTTGTCAGCAAAGCAATGTCTCTGCTTTTTTTAATACGCTGACTAGGTTGGTCACAGCTTTTCTTCCAAGGAGCGTGTGTCATTTAATTTCATGACAGCAGTCCCCATCGGCAGTGATTTTGGAGTTCAAGACAAAAAGATAAATAAATAATGTCCATCACTGTTTCCATTTTGAAAACCTGAAATTTCAAGTACTCCATGGTTGTTCCCAAAGGTACAAATGTACACACATCTTGCATTTTTCAATTAGAAAGTCACTTCAACAACTGTCCCGCTTCCCTGGGGTCTCTATCCGTGAATGTTTTACTGGTGAATGAAACGAAATGCTCACAACAAAATTCAAACATCAAGCTGAAAATAAAATATTCTTGGTGATACTTGTGTATCTGGAGAAAACATGTTTTCTTGTTTGACACAACTCCATGAGTCCAGACTTTTTTTTAAATCCATAAACATCCTATGACACACAGATCTCATTCTCACAGCCATACTGTTACAAATTCAATTTTCTGTACCATCTCAATGCATTTTTTTTTCCTCTGCCTTGCTACTAGGCTTGCAGAATCTTAGTTCCCTGACCAGGGATTGAACATGTACCCCCTGCAATGGAAGCTCAGAGTCTCAACCACTAGACCACCAGGGAAGCCCCCTCAGTGCATTTTGCCCTGAAAATAAATGCGGTTATCTAGACCATGGATAGTCTTCATGAACTGACCAAGAGCAGGAAAAACCACAGCAGATAAGCCTCAAAATATTTCCATCAAAATGCTATTTTTTTTTCCACAACCACACTGTTGGTGAAAATGAATATAATACCAAAGCAACAGACTGCTGCTCTTGAATTCCTATGCTCTTAGACAAGGTCGGCTCACAGTCAATCGTAAAATTTACACAAAATGAAATATCACCAAGTTACAAAATTCAAATAAGAGTGTTTCACCACACGCGAATGCAAGTCACGTGACCACCTACCGCCTCTCGTCTTCAAGATTCATTAGATATGCAATGTCCTAGAGAGTAAGTAAGGAAGAGAGTTTCCAACTCATGATCAACACAGCCACAAAGCCACAAAAGCTCATATGCATGGCCCATTGTCCACTCTATCTAGTTATCACCTGTTCCCAAACGCTTCATCAGACAGCACCCAATGTGTTCATGCAACAGGTTTATATCAGCCAAGCCCAGAGAAAGAAAAGTGCTTTCCGTAACATCCCAAGTTCATTCGATGACCCAAGAGGCTGAATCTGTTTGAGGACGGTTTAAGGGAAAGAAACCATTGGAGTCAAATGTGAAAATTAAACAAAAAAGGAAACGGATGGTGCTACCTGAAAGTCAGGCAAGGAATGTAGCGAGTAGCATGAAGTGAGGTTTGTAGCAGAAAATTCCTAGGTGTCAGAGTAACATGAGTGGAAGCAACAGAGCCGACAAAACAAGAAGCAAAAATTTCTCACGGACTCCTGTGTGCTGATGCTTGAGGAGCGTCCAAGGGATGAAAACATGAAAAGTCACAGAAACGAACAAAAAAAGAAGCGTGAAAGTTACGGAGCAGATGCATCTCACAGCGTGATAAAAAAGAAAACGGACGGACTGACCAACAGTGTGCCGTGAAAGTCACGGAACAGATGCCTCTTGGAGCATTAGTCAAAGTTACGGAGGAAATGCCTCTTGGAGCATTCAGTGAGGTTTGTAGCAGAAATTCCCAAGAAATGCAGTAACATTCGTGGAAGCAATGAACCCCCACAGAACAAGAAGCAGAACCTGCTTGTCGTCAACGAGCACTCACTCACCTAGGATCCCCAGCCGATAGTTAATGGTGATGACGATGACGTTGCCATAGCTGGCCAGGATGCTCCCGTCAATCATGTTGCCCGTCCCCTCCATGTAGGACCCGCCGTGGATGTACACCATCACCGGCTTCTTGCTGTTCTGATCATGGATGTCTGCAAGAAAGAGCCAAGTAAAGGGGAAAAAAAAATCACACTGATTAACTGAGAATAAATCGAAAGACATGAGTGACTTTCCCTAGTTGAAATGGGAATCCATCGCGTGGCCCTTTCTTGAATTAGGAATACCTCAGTTAAGATGGTCAGATGGCATCAAGGACTTGATGGACACGAGTCTGAGCAAACTCTGGAAGGTGCGGAAGGACAGGGAAGCCTGGCGCGCTGCAGGCTATGGCGTTGCAAAGAGTCCGACAGGGCTGAGCGACTGAACGAGGACAGTTAAGATGGCTTAAGGATAATGGTCAATGTTGCTACATTTCCTACTCATAGAAATGACGCAGACATTGGAATGAATTTGCATGCATGGGTATGCTTCCATATGTACCTATGACACTACAAATTTCACCCCTGAGATGAATGAATCACTTCTTCCCCACATAGTAATCAAACCCTAGAAGGGGACATGCCCGGAACAAGCCCATGGCGTCTATTACTGGTACAGAATTTGTCTGCAATGCAGGAGACCTGGGTTTGATCCCTGGGATGTCAAGATCCCCTGGAGAGAAGGGCATGGACACAGGAGCCTGGTGGGCTCCAGTCCATGGAATCACAAAGAGTCGGTACATAGTATCTATTAAAGCATATATTTTAACTATCTAAGTTAGTGCAAACTCAACTTCAAAATTATCACTTTTTTACTATAACTGCCTTCTTCAGTCAAACATGAGCTTCAAGATTCACTTTCGACGTAAAAATGAGAAGTAAGACTGGTAGAGAAACCACAAGCTCTCGATGCATTATGACAAAAAGAAAAAATAGTTTCAAAAATGATCAACAGAACAGAAACATGGAAAAACAAAGGTACCCAAGCAAGTGTCTTTTCTCTAAATGACTGTTTGCAACAATATAACAACTGAAGTGACCGAAAAAAAATAAGTGGAAGAGATGTAAACTGAAATAAAGATGGTGCAAGATTGCAACCTCAAGATGAAATGGTTGCAATCCTGCTCAATTCCACATGGAATAAAAACTCCCACTGTGATCTGAAACCAGAGTATCCTTAGTCATCATGACTTGGACACTGATGTGAAAATCCTACTTTGCAATGGTCTGTGACAAGAGAAATTTGCCCAGCATATGACTGCTTTCTCAAAAGTTGTGATCAAATAACTTCTTTGGTGCTCATCATCCCTTGAGCTTAAATGTAGTCTTTTAAGAATCCTGACCCCAATTATAATTATTTCTGGGAACTTCTGTATGTATATACATAGACACATGTGTCATTTAAATACCTGCCCGTTATCAAATAGCAACCCACTCCAGTATTCTTGCCTGGAGAACCCCATGGATGGAGGCGCCTGGAGGGCTACCATCCATGGGGTCGCAGTGAGTCGGACATGACTGAGCCAATGATGGATATGTATTATCAAGAAAAAAGCAAACGTATCCATGTAAATGTATTTACATTTTTTCCTTAAAAACTTTTTTTTTTTGCCTAGTTTATGGAGACATGTTTGAATGATCAGGAATGAATTTTAAGGAAATCAACCAACATGTGGATAGAGGCTGCTTATAAAATGAATTATGAGCACCATCTGAAAACAGGCTCCTGGTTGCTACCAGACACCCTCCAGGAGGCCAAAGAACCCCGTGGTCACAGTCAAGTACAGGAAAAAGTGTCAAGCCGCATCTGTCTGTAGATACTTAACCCACAGCAGAAGAACGCTATCTTCTCATGTAAAATTTGAGCAAGAAGCAAAAACTCCTTTTTGAATCTTTCACTGAGCAGTGGTCAGTCGTGTCTGACTCTTTGCGACCCCATGGACCGTAGCCCGCCAGGCTGTTTCGTCCATGGGCTTCTCCAGGCAAGGATACTGGAGTGGGGTGTCATGAACTTCTCCAGGGGACCTTCCCGACTCAGAAACTGAACTTTCATCTCCTGCACTGGCAGGAATATTCTTCACCGAGTAGCCCCCGGGAGGCCCTCACTCATCATATGCTACGTGGAACTCTTTCATCAATCATCGTCCGTATAAGGTGTGGTGTCTTACACCAGCCACTAGTGTCTCTGGACACTGATTTGCTGTTTGAGTTCTTATTTAATGTTACCCTTCTTGGTTGCATTACCGGAAAGAAAAAAGTTGACATTTTTGGGACTGTTTTAAGGGGTTCCCTCAGGTGAAAAAAAAAAAGGCGTTAGGTTAACAGCTATTACCTTCTAAGACAGACAGAAGAAGGTTCTTGTGAGCTCGGGGAAGAAATAATCAGATGTCATATTCATTCAACGTTAGGGGAAAAAGAACAAAATAACAGTTTCTATGGTATTTAAGTAAAAGGAGAAAGCATTTTAATATAACAGGTAGCTGGCGGGATTGTGAAAACAGATGCCAGTGATAAAAAAAGGAATAAGATGCTAAGAGGATAGAAGGGTACAAGATGCAAATGACACCTGTAGTTGGTTATATAAGGATACGGATGAAATTACAAGTGGTCTGGGGGCCTGACAAGGACAGGGTAGCTGATGACTCAGGGCAGCTGTCGTGGGCCAAAGGCATCAGAAGAAACCTCTAAGGTGAATACCAAAAGCAAGAAGAATGCTCCAAATGCGGGTCTACAAAATATTAAATAATAGTCATATTGTGAGAACAGCGGGTGAGAAGGCAGCTATGGCAGAGCTTTTCTCGGAGACCCGCTGATTTATGAGACAAACCTAGAGGATGGGAAAAGCCAAGCAAGTGATAAAAAGGCAAACTTTTTTGGAGGGAACTTTTGCTTCCCAGCAAGGATGCGTCTCAGGTCCACTTTAAATCGTCTTTCAGCTAGAGAACCACAGGTCCATCGAGGGCACGCGTCCCTTTAACTTAAATAGTCAGAAATCCATGCCCTGGGCTTTCCTGACAGGTCAGGGGGTAAAGAATCCGCCTGCCAATGGAATATACGAGGTTGCATCCCTGGGTCGGGAAGGTCCCCTGGAGAAGGAAATGGGAGCCCACTCCAGTATTCTTGCCTGGGAAATCCCATGGGCAGAGGAGCCCAGCGGGCTACAGTCCACGGGGTCGCAAAGAGTCGGACACGACTGAGCGACCAAGTACACAGAGGCAGACCCAAGCTGCCCGAGCCTGCAAAGGCTGATTTTAAGCTGTTTCTTTTCTTCTAAACCATTTGTCCCACTGAAGGAAGAAGATACCACTTGCTAATGATGGTTTACTTGCTGCGTTATCTTCCATCTTTACAAAAAAAAAAAAAAATCACTCTACTTCTAGTGGGTAATCTGTCCAACAATTTGAGAGCCTTCGAAAAGAAACTCTCCATAGCAACCTAACATTTTTAGGAGGGGGAAAAAAAAAGTTCTGAGAGCAGCCGTGGTGTGAAAACAGAGATGAGAAGATGTAGCTTTTCAGCCTTTTTCAATTCTTTGCTTATACCCCCTACTTTTAAATTTTTTTCCTTTAAAGCTTCCAAAATGTGTTTCAGAGAGAAACAACAAATTCTCTTCAAGACACTTTCTCATGTGTTTTACTGCAAGCCAGAGAAGATGCTTTGAAAACCCTATTTTGGAATCAGTACATTCGGGGGAAACAATCGTAAAAACAAACAAAGATGGAAATCCCAGCCACCCCCGCCCTAAAAAAAAAAAAGTTGTACTGAGCTGTCTTGGTGTCCACAGAAGAAACCAACAAGACCGAAGCTCCAAAACACAACACGAAATTACAAAAGAACATTTGGAAGAAAGAAAAGGAGGCATACATGCATGCGTTAAAATTTCACTTTCTCTTCTTGTGATCAAGCCAAAAAAAAAAAAAAAAGCTTAGGAAAAAGAAAACGGTGAGTTTCCTTGGAAATGGCGTTTTCTTCCTCACTGCATATTGAGAAACATGTCTATACATTCTGCCAGGGGGGTTTACATACTCATCGTGGTTACAAATGACAGGAGTCCCCAAACAAGAAGAAAACAAAGAACCACACAGAAGTGTACTCTCTTCAGATAAGGGGAGGAAAAACGAGTTGAAATGGAAAAAAAAAAAAAAAGATATAAAATCATGCATCAAGATCGAGCTTTGTAAAAAAAAAACAAAAAATACCTTCATCTTCACCACGGTCATTACTGGTTATATCATCAGCGTTTTTCTTTGAGTTGGCTCCTGGGGTCATATTGAGAAGGAAAATAAAGGGGAAAAAAAGAGAATTCAAAAACAACAGGTTTGCAAAAAAATCCAGAAGAGAGATACTACTCAGTCAAAGAAAAAAAAAAGTCATACAAAAAGCTGAAATCTGTTACATTTGATTTCAAAATCATGAAATAGGGAGATGCAAAATGCATATAAACATAAATATGTCAAGGAGAACAAATTCAAAATGTTACTTGCCAAAAAAAAAAAAAAAACCATTAGATTCCCAGTGAAAATGCAGTTTGAGGGTTAAAATGATAATACTGCAAAAAAAAAAAAAAGTAATGTGAGTTGTAAAAAAAAAAAAAAAGAAAAGAAAATTGTTTTTTAAAGGGTTTCCCAACTTTTAAAAAGAAATGCATAATGAAATAGTCCTCTAATTTTAACAACTAATAATCTAGATACATTTTTGAAATGTCGCTGATACACTTTGCTTAGGAAATTGTATACAGTAAGAAGAAACACATTAAACAATAAACACGAAAGGTGAATCAAAATATCTTAAAATTGACATTCGTTTCATGCATAAGGACTTAAAAGCGTACCATTGTAATTTATTTAAGTCATGAACGCTCACTTGTCACTAGTAGCTAGAGAACACGTCACATAATTGATTGCTTTGGTCTAATGTAAGCTACCACTTTCAACAAGCGTTTCTGAAATCAAGATAAAACACTATAAATCATGTTTTTCTCTTTCGAAGACTTATTAAACATCACTTGAAGATTATTGTTATTTGTTTACAAAAAAAGAATAAATAAATAAAGTCACCTACCTGGATGACATGAAATATAACGCACCTTGAAATTTCTTTGTCAGCAAAATGAACAGAGAGGTTCCCTTAATGCCACCAAAAAACCCTCAAAAACAGACAAAAACAAAAACCCAAAACAAGGCTCTCTGTATGCAGTGAGCCATCCTGGTTTCTTTATCTTAAAGATACAAGAAGCTAAAACATTAAATACGACTCAGTTACTCCATTCGCTCAACTGCCTTCTTTTTACAGACAGACCTGACCCACTAGGACGTATGGGCTAGTTCTGGAAAACCTGAGTGGTGGCAAATAGTGAAAAAATGGTCTTTACCTTCCTTCCTGGCTTCCCTGGAGGCTCAGAGGGTCAAGAATCTGCCCACAATGTGGGAGACCAGGGTTTGATCCCTGGGTCGGGAAGATCCCCTGGAGAAGGGAATAGCAACCCACTCCACTGTCTCTGCCTGGAGAATCCCCATGGACAGAGGAGGCTGGTGGGCTACAGCCCATGGGGTCGCCAAGAGTTGGGCACAACAGAGGCACTAACACTTTCCCTTTATGTTCCTTCCTGGATGAACCTCGTCCCTGTCACCCACAAGACTTGTATCGGAAAAGACAACTACAGTTGTTCCAAATGGAGGGGGACAACATCATGTTTCAAAACCAAGATCTGAAATTGCTGCTTTCGTCCCTCAACAAGGGTTGAGTATTGGAAATACCACTTGGATTAAACAAGCAGAACTGGGAGAGGAAGGTGAGAACCTGATTCCTTCTGCTGGTAGACTTTTTGAGATTTAAATACTCCCCGCTGTAGACAATGTCAAGCTACCAACATAAAGTCTCTGGGGAGAGCTTGGGAAAGCAGTGGCCCCCTTGAAACTCAAGCTTATCAGCAGGTTCTCGCCTTAACTGCTTGAAGGTGGAATGCGGTGTTCTAGGAGAGGGACCCCAGCCTCCAAGATCTAATGCTTGATGATCTAAGGTACAGTTCATGCAATATTAATCAAGTCTACAATAAACACAGTGTGTTTGAATCATCCCAAAGCCATCTCCTCCACTTCAGTCCCTAGAAAAACTGCCTTCCATGAAACTGGTCCCTGGTGCCTGAAAGGTTGGCTGTGGTTATTCTAAGAGACAGTCTTTTCTCCTTACGGTAACAGGTTCATACCCAGTCTTTAAGGAACCACCATGAAACTTTTCCAGGGGTCATGTATGGATGTGAGAGCTAGACTATAAAGAAAGCTGAGCGCCCAAGAATGGATGCTTTTGAACTGCGGTGTTGGAGAAGACTCTTGAGAGTCCCTCGGACTGCAGGAAGATCCAACCAGTCCATCCTAAAGGAGATCAGCCCTGGGATTTCTCTGGAGGGAATGATGCTGAAGCTGAAACTCCAGTACTTTGGCCACCTCATGAGAAGAGTTGACTCATTGGAAAAGACTCTGATGCTGGGAGGGATTGGGGGCAGGAGGAGAAGGGGATGACAGAGGATGAGATGGCTGGATGGCATCACTGATTCGATGGACCTGAGTCTTGAGTGAACTCTGGGAGTTGGTGATGGACAGGGAGGCCTGGCGTGCTGCGATTCTTGGGGTCACAAAGAGTCAGACACGACTGAGCGACTGAACTGAACTGAACTGAACTGAAAGTTGGGACACGACTGAGGGACTGAACTAATGATCCTGATGAGTCAACCTCTTATAGCCACCAGCTTAACATGGAAGTCAATTCGTGTGCAAGAATTCCACTGCAATCAAAGATCTTAAAGAATCAACCTTCTTCAAATAAGCTTCATTGTCCTCTGTTCATAGTTTATCAGTATAACACTTATTTCACAGCTATCTCATGGGCTGAACTTATGGCTACATACTGTTAAGAAGAGTGTAAGAAGTATCTTGCTTTCTTCACTGCACCATGCACCTTCCAGAATCTTAGTTCCTGAACCTGAGATGGAAGCTGTGTCCCCTGCAGTGGAAGAACAGAGTCCTAATGACCGAACCACCAGACAAGTCTAAGAAATGCCTTTCTTAACACACATAGTCTATGCGGAGGCTAGAAATAAATTCCTCTGCATTTCTGATCAAAATTTAAGTTTTCTGAAGATTTTCTAAGTTTTTAAAAAGAACAGATCACCTCTTTCATCGAAAAAGAAAAGAGGCTAGAAAAATAAAGGTGTGGGTTTCCCTGGTGGCTCAGGGGGTAAAGAATCCGCCTGCAATGTGAGAGACCTGGGTTCGATCCCTGGGTTGGGAAGACCCCCTGGAGAAGGGAAAGGCCACCCACTCCAGTATTCTTGCCTGGAGAACTCCACAGACTGTATAGTCCATGGGGTCACAAAGAGTTGGACAGGACTGAGCAACTCTGACTTTCAAGAGACGTGGAATGGACTAAGGGACTGAAACTGTTATCTGATGATGTCAATTCCTTCCCAGAAAATATGTTTCTCATGAAGTCTGACTATCTCCCTTGACCACAGCCCTTTCCAGCTCGGTAGGCAATGAGCTTGGACCCCACACCTGCACTCTGCCTTTTGCACAAGTCTGCCCTTATAGCCCTGCCTTCTTCCGGATTTTCTTCTTTGTCTTCCCAGCCACAGCTGAAATCTCAGGAACACGACCGCTGGCCTGGCTGAAACCCAAACAGAGGCCACTCTGCAAGGTCTGGGCTACGTTAAATGCCAGAGTTCTTTCTCAGGCTCCAGTTCTCAATGTCTTCAGGCTCACCGTCAGGGCATGAAATTGCAGGAATCTGGACTTCTTCCCTGGGGAAGGATGAGAGGCAGTATTGAAGGGAACTATCCCGACCCCCTCTACAAGGGTGCAGGAAAGTGCTCTGAAGATTTGCAGTGTTTTAGACCAACTCCAGTACTCTTGCCTGGAAAATCCCATGGACGGAGGAGCCTGGTAGGCTATAGTCCATGGGGTCGCTAAGAGTCGGGCACAACTGAGCAACTTCACTTTCACTTTTCACTTCCGTGCATTGGAGAAGGAAATGGCAACCCACTCCAGTGTTGTTGCCTGGAGAATCCCAGGGGCGGGGGAGCCTGGTGGGCTGCCGTCTCTGGGGTCACACAGAGTCAGACACGACTGAAGCGACTCAGCAGCAGCAGCAGCAGCAGCAGCAGCAGCAGCGGCGGCAGAAGTCACACAGCCTAAGCGGCAGTACAAGGCTTCAGCAAATTCCTTTGATCACCCAAGTATGATTTGTAAGAGCTCCAGAGAGGTATAATTTTCAATCATAAAATCAACTCACCAAGGTGTAAAGTTGAAGGATTTGTGTGTCTGTGCGTGTGTCTACACAGATATGGAGTTGTTCATCCAGCAAGATAAACTTGGCTTCCCAGGTGGCGCTATGATAAAGAATCCACCTGCCAAAGTAGGAGACGTGGGTTCGATCCCTGGGTCGGGAAGATCTTTCACAGGAGGAAATGGCAACGAACTCCAGGATTACTGCCTGGGAAATCTCACGGACAGAGAAGCCGAGCAGGCTACACTCCAACAAATGTCACAACAAATCAGATACCACTGAGCTACTAAACAGTGTGGCATATTACTCACAGTGAAACCTGGTTTGAGAATATTTCCATCACCCTAAAATGACTGCTTGCGTCCACTGCAGGTATTCAAAATTTCTCACATTAATCTCTCTTGGTCGACTAATGGTATAGTATCCAGTCTGTTAGTGGTCATTTGCCATTTTGGGGCATCTCCTATAACCATATTCACAGAATATGTATTCCCGTCTCTCTTGCTATGAACAGTTGCTGGTTTAGTAGCTAAGTCATGTCCAACACTTTGCAATACCATGGACTGTAGCCCAGCAGGCTCCTCTGTCCATGGGATTCCCCAGGAAAGAATACCAGATTGGGCTGCCGTTTCCTGCTATAGAGGATCCTCTCAATGCAGGGATCAAACCTGCACCTCTTAGATTACCAGGTGGTCACCTGCAGTTGAGGCATTTCCCCCCACCCCAAGCTACAAGGGATGCCCATGAACCATTTACATGCAATATTTTTATGGATGCATATTTGAATTTTTCTGAAGTGGATATGGGGGAGTGGAACTGCTACTTCTCAGGACTCTTTCAAATGTTTAATAATCTAAAAACTATATTGTTTCCCAAATCAGCTGAATCACGGTATATTCCCATCAGCAGTGTATGTCGGTTCCAATTCCTGCACCTCTTAACCAAGACCTGCTATTATCTGTTCGATTGTAAGCATCCTAGTGGGGCTAAGAGTCAGACACGACTGAGCGACTTCACCTTCAGTTTTCACTTTCATGCATTGAAGAAGGCAATGGCAACCCACTCCAGTGTTCTTGCCTGAAGAATCCCAGGGACAGGGGAGCCTGCTGGGTATGGGTGCAATGGTGGTGTCACATGGCCTCAGCTGCTCAGAGGCGTGTGGGGTATCGAAGCTGCGTGTCCTGCAGCGACAGGTAGATTCTTTACAACCGAGACCCCAGGGAAAGCCCTCAGGTTTCATTTGAAATGTAGGATGAAAGGCATTGGAAACCCAGGTTGAAGGCAATGCTAATCACCCATCAAGGGCTCGACGGGATGGGCCAAAGCCCCCATAAGAGGCAGATCTGAGTGACTACCCGGCATCTCTCTTCCCTGTGCAACGGGCAAGAGTCACAGTCACGGATGACACGTGCCAAGTTGACGGAAAACAGAAGGCCCTGCAAAGCAGAACGCTGCAGTGCAGAGATCCGCATGGCAAGAAACAGGTGATAGGAAAGACTGCAGGCGGTGCCAAGACCGAAGAGCCAGCTCAGCGAGCATCCTTAAGGGAACCCCTCGCAGGAAAGGCCAGTAACAGACTGGACAGAACAGACGCACGGCATGGTGCCGAGAGAGTCAGTTCCTGGGCAGGTTGATAAGACGTCCAGGGTCTCCAAGCAGGAGAGAGGGCTCTGGAGCTCTCAAAAAACAGACAGGTGTCTCGAATTCTCAGAGAAGGAAAGGACAAAAGCCTTGGTCTTTTCCCCACCCCACCCCCCCCCCCCCGCATTCCTTAGTCTTAGTCACAAAAAACTTTTTTTTATTTTTTCCTTTAAGCCCAGCACTGCCAGACACGACTGAGCGACTTCACTTTCACTTTTCACTTTCATGCACTGGAGAAAGAAATGGCAACCCACTCCAGTGTTCTTGCCTGGAAAATCCCAGGGACGGGGCAGCCTGGTGGACTGCTGTCTCTGGGGTCACACAGAGTCGGACATGACTGAAGCGACTTAGCAAGCCCAGTACTGACAAGTAAAGAACAAACAACTCAGCTTAAACTCTGTACCTTAGTCACAAAAAACTTTTTTTTTTTCTTTTAGCCCAGTACTGACGAGTAAAGAACAACCAACTCAGTTTAAACTCTGTACTAAGGGTTATATAGGAGAAGGCAATGGCACCCCACTCCAGTGCTCTTGCCTAGAAAATCCCATGGACGGAGGAGCCTGGTGGGCTGCAGTCCATGGGATCGCTAAGAGTCAGACACGACTGAGCGACTTCACTTTCACTTTCCAGTTTCCTGCATTGGAGAAGGAAATGGCAACCCACTCCAGTGTTCTTGCCTGGAGGATCCCAGGGACGGGGGAGCCTGGTGGGCTGCCGTCTATGGTGTCGCACAGAGTCAGAAACGACTGAATCGACTTAGCAGCAGCAGCAAGGGTTATATAACAACAATGTACCCTGCTGGAAGACAGTTTCTCCTCCTTCCTGAAAACCTTCTGGCTAATCTTGTCATCTTCAAATGTACATTACGGGAGTGGGTCTGCTAAGACCTTTACAACCTTGAGACATTCTTTTGCTTAACTGGAACAACCAGCTGAAAAAGTATACAGCTCCCCTGCTGAGACTAGCTAGGCAGATCACTTTCCCTCCCCTTTCTGAAGTCTCTGTCAGAAGCTTTCTCTGTCTGTTTTCATACTTCAATAAAACTCTGCTACACAAAAGTTCCTGAGGCATCAAGCCTGGTCCCAGGTCCTGAAATCTTTGGAGATCACAAGTCCAACACCATTCATCAGTGCCAATTCCCAGAATAAAATAAAATCGCATCAGCTTCTGTTAAAGTGCAAAAGTTTTAAATTTCAAGAAAAGTCTAACTTATTGTTTTGTTTTGCTTTTGCTTTTGCTTTTGATATCATATCTAAGAAATCCTTGCCTAACCCGGAAGATTTTTTCTTTTTTTCCTAGATGTTTGTAGCTTTCCTGTGACGTCCACCTTTTGTTTATCTTTGGTGAATGTTGGCAGATGGTATGAGGAGAGGTTTGAAATGCATCTCTTATCCAATTGTCTCAGCACCACTGATTAAACACACTCTCCTCGGTGAAGAAGTGTTGTGACGCTATTTTTACGACTCAACTGCCTATGAATGCAAGGGCTTATTCCTGGCCTCTAATTATATCTCCTTTTATATTTCTGTACACGTGAGTATCTTACTGTCTGAGCTTTAGAGTATGTTTGGAAATAGGGAAAGACAAGTCTTCCAACCTTCCTCTGATTTTTCAACACAATTTGCTTCTTCTCCGTACAGACGAAATCTTCGAATGAGCTTGTCAATGGAAGCAAGAAACACCCACTGAGATTCTGATGGAAATTATTTGCCACACCACAATTTTAAATTAACTGGATATAGCAGTCTGACCCAGAAACATAATTAGATGTCGCCTGTAATGTTCTATGTATATTTAACTTTCCACCCTTTTGTTCTTTTTCGGTAAGCTTCTGCAATATTTGTTCTCTCAGATGCAACTAATTAAAAGGCCTAAAAAAACCAACCGAGTTCTCTTTGAGTATCTCCTTTAGTTACACTCATGAACTATGTCAATACAGGGTTTAGAGGACACAGGAAAAAAGACTTTGCTGTAATTTAGTCCTGAAGACACCTATTCCATACATACTGAAAAGGTGTTTCAAGGTCCAGATGGGCCATGAGTTTTTTCCCGGTCCCCAGAAGGCCAGCATCTTATTCCTTTCCATCTAATAATTAGCATCTGCAGCAAACCTCGTGGGGAGATGGCTCTAAATATGAGAGGGAATATTTAAATAACTTCAAACAAATGTGCAGCCATTCTTTCATTAAAATTGCAATGTGATTTTAAAAATGAACTATCTCAGTCCCCAGTCCTGAAGGAGGTCTTTTTTTTTTTTTTTCCCTTTTTTTTTTTTTTTTACACCAGTTCTTCTGATGTTCCCTTCTACCACAATATCTACATCACATTCCAAGCCAAACGATTTTAAACAGTGAAACGTGTAGCTGCTCCATCCTGTACAATTCTTTACGAAGCTACGGACCGTAACCCACCAGGCTCCTCTGCCCATGGAATTCTCCAGGCAAGAATACTGGAGTGGGTAATAGCCACTCCCTTCTCCAGGGGATAGTCCAGACCCAAGTCTCCTGCATGGCAGGCAGACTCTTTCCCATCACAGCCAGCACAGAGGTACTTTATGTCATAAATGTGATAAAAAAAAACTCTTTGTAGAAGCTACGAAACAGGTCGACCAACTGGAGTCAATGAGAAAGTACGAGAATATGGAAACCTGTAGATGCTGCACTCACAATTAGGATGCAGGAAAGTAAGTTTACATGTGTTGTTGTCTTCCTTTTAATATATATAATGATATGTTATCACCAATGATGCAAAGCGTCCTGTAAAGTCACCAGTGGTGCTATGAAATCACATTATCTATGTAAGACATAAAAACAAAAATGACAGAACCCGCAAAAACCCTTTGAATGATGGCTCTTAATGTGGTCTACCATATTAAAAATGCGTTCATCAGCTCACATTAATTTTTTTATGAATAAAACTATTTTCATTTTATCCTACATTTATTGCTTGGTATTTATTTGAAGAAAATTTTTATGGTGGTATAGTTGCTTTACAATATTGTCTTCATTTCTGCTGCACAGCAAAGTGAATCAGATAAATATATATATCTCCCTTTTTTTTTTTTTTGGATTTTTTTCCCATTTATGTCATCACAGAGCAGTGAGCAGAGTTCCCTGTGCTATCTGGTAGGTTCTCATTAGTTATCTGTTTTACACAGAGTATCAGTGGCGTATATATCAAATGCAATCTCCCAATTCAACCCCATTCTCCTTCCTCCCTTGGTGTCTTTGTTTTTCTCTATGTCTGTATCTCTATTTCTGCTTTGTGACTAAGATCATCTAAGATTCCAGATATATGCATGAAAATGCCATGTATATATTTTTCTCTTTGTGACTCACTTCAGATAAAGCAAAACGTCATACAGCATATTAAACAAAAAATATATATATATATTTTTTCTGTCCCTTGCAAGGGCAAATTCTAAGTATTACCTATTCATGTTATCTTAAGTACCTTAAAAAGTGTAGTGCTTAGGCTAAACGCACTGTTGTCCATACAGAGGAAGTTATTATATACTGGGTTATGGGAAAGGAACAGAGGATGAGATGGTTGGATGGCATCCCTTGACTGGACATGGACATGAGTTTGAGCAAGCTCCGGGAGATGCCGAAGGACAGGGAAGCCGGGCATGCTGCAATCCATGGGGTCACAAAGGGTCAGACACGACCGAGCGATTGTTACTGAGCAGCAACAAATGGGGGAAACGGATGTCTTCTTGGCTCTCAGAGATGTGTCCTTGATCAGGTAGTGACTAGGCCACAGGGGACCAGTCTACCTTCTTCTAATCAATAAGGGACTAAAGCTCTTGCTGCTGTTCATTCTCTAACTCACGTCCAACTCTTTGCAACCCCACGGGCTGAAGCAGCCGTGGTTTCCCTCTCCTTCACCGTCTCCAGGAGTTTGCTCGAACTCACGTCCATCGACTGGATGCTATCACGCATCTCATCCTCTGTCTCCCCCTTTCTCTTCCCGCCCTCGGTCTTTCCCCGCATCAGGGTCTTCTCCAGTGAGTCGGCTCCTTGCATCAGGTGGCCAAAGTACTGGAGCTTCCGCTTCAGCGTCAGTCCTTGCAACGAATCTTCAGGGTTGATTTCCTTCCGGATTGTCACATCCCAGTCTTGTCCGAGACCACACCTCTGACCCTACTGCTATTAAAAACAACAACAACCCTAATCAAGTCCTCTGGAGCACAGACATGGAGTTTTTCAAGGCAGAAGTTCCAGAGTGTCTCTGTTTATTGGCAAAGCAATAAAGCTAGCCTTTTCTACTGCATGCAGCACTCTGCCTCTGAGACATGATTTGGCTCAACTGTGCTGAGAGGCTGAGCTTTCAGTTACGCTAGGGTGAGGACTCACTCTCCAGAAGCAAAGAAAGTGGACTGCTCTGAGGGGGCAGTTTTAGAGGGGGGCCAGGGCAACTGAGACTGTGAGAGATGGGAGGACAGGACGAAACCCCCCTGCCCCGGGACAAGTGTGGCTCAGGAAGGATGCCTGCCTCACCAATAAACAAAGGTGTGGGAAATCAAGTCAGCAGCTACGGGTACCCTGAGGGGATTCAGGATGGGGAAAAACGAGGATGCTGGCCCCAGAGAGCTGACATGCATATCAAAAGAATTTATTGCCATGAGCACAGACTCTTGCAACTCTCCATTCATAGAAAAAAGGAAACAAAACACATCACATTCATTAATTTGAGGTCTCCGGTTTTCATTAAGTAGCTGTCATGTTTTGATATCCTGACAACCTGGTCTTTGCTGCAAAATATCCCATAGATCCTGGATCTTTCTTCACTGACTGTCTTTGGACCATTCCATCAGAGTCATCCTAAAGCCTGCCTCCCAAGCTTAAGTCCTCAGAAAGGCCACCAGATAAAACATAATTCTCAACTTTTACGTTTGCGTACGTATGTTTTTTTTTTTCATTCGACACACCCCACACATGAACCATAACACAGATTCTCACCTCCAAGTAAACGTTACAGTGAGCACAGTGAATTTCAAAGATGACGTGAAACTTTTTATATATGGGTCCATCCAATGCAGGTGCCTCCCTGACAAATGTTTTCATATTGTGAAATTAAGCATTCCCTGCCGTATAAATGAACAAAGATGTCACAGTCATCACGGATTCTGCTACATTCCGGCCCTCCACATGTGAATTTCTGAACCCAGGAAGAACAAGCCTTTCTAACTTGGCAGCTAGCCTTTGAGCTGCCACAGAGAGCTGTGGCCACTCCTTAAGGTGAACAAGGAACTAGGGATGCTAACAATCCCATCTCAGGATGCTCCCTCTTAGATAACTGAGATGCGTATGGGAGGAGGGGTTTCAGTGAGCCCAGACTCTTGAGTCTTCCCCTACGTAGAAAAGCATAAATTCCTCACCCTGAGATACCCAGTGTTTCCTTCATTAACAATAATGTTTTAGGACTTCCCCTGGGGGCGCAGCGGTAAAGAATCTGCCTGCCAATGCAGCTGACATGGGTTTGATCCCTGGCCTGGGAAGATCCCACGTGCCTGGGAGCAACTAAGCCCCATGTGGCACAACTACTGAGCCTTTGCTCCAGAGCCCATGAGCCAGAAGTACTGAAGCCTGGACACCCTGGACGCTGTGCCCCACAAGAGAAGCCAAATCAATGAGAAGCCTGTGCGTTGCCAGGAAGAGTAAGTCATGCTTCCCGCAACTGCAGAAAGCACAAATGCAGCAAAAAAGACCCAGCACAGTCAAATGAAATACAATTAATAAAAAAATAAACAATCTTTAAATGTTCAGACTACCTGCCCTTTGCGGCAAACTTCTGGATAACTCGACTCCATCCCCACGCCCTGTCCCTCACCCCCTCAAAACAGTTCCCTCAGGGTTACTTGAGATTCTATCTCCCGGGCTTGAAGTTCTAAAATGGCCCACCGAATAAAACAAAAGTCTCAACTTCTGGGCTGTGACTTGCTGTTCAGTCGCTACGACGTGGTGTCCCACTCTGTGACCCGTAGATCACAGCACGCTAGGCTTCCCTGTCCATCACCAATTCCCGGAGCTTGCTCAAACTCATGTCCATCCAGTCAGTGATGCCATCTGAGCATCTCACCCTGTCACCCCCTTCTCCTCCCGCCTTCAATGTTTCTCAGCATCATGTTGGACTGCTTATTCATTAGTAAGCTGACAATATATACTTACCGAATCGCTTTGCTGTGCACTTGAAAGTAAGGAGACTGTAAATGAAGTACACTTTAGTTTAATAAAGAAAAAGAAAAAGAATTCTGCCAGTTGTCATTGCAGGAAAATGAAACGCATATGTTTGTGATCACAATAAAATCAGATCTAATTCTTTCTAATGTTCTGGCAGTTTAAAATGTCTCTGTGCAATAATGGAAAGAATAATAAAAGGTTCTTGCTCTTTTTTTGGTTGGGGGGGGGGGCTAAGTTTTCTTTTCCTCTGACTGGCTGTGGAAGGCAGAATGAGAGAAAAATATGAGTAACAACTTTGCTTTCTAGTTTTGGTGGAATTGCTGCTGCTGCTAAGTCGCTTCAGTCGGGTCCGACTCTGTGCGACCCCATAGACAGCAGCCCACCAGGCTCCTCTGTCCCTGAGATTCTCCAGGCAAGAACACTGGAGTGGGCTGCCATTTGGTGGAATTAGGAAGCACTTTATTTCACACTTTGGTAGGAATCAAAATAAATCTAAAACTTTATAGGTCTCTGATATATGTCAATGCTGCTTATTAAAACCTCAGGGCACTGCAGACTTCCCTAAGTTGTTTCGTTGTTCTTATGAATTTTGTTACTGAAATACTTCTATCCACAGGAATAAGAGACAAATCCAATTAGATTTAGATCACTGTCACATATGTTTATTAGCACTTTCACCTGATAGAATACATTGCCTCCGTTAACAACTCCCCTAATTACCTCCCCGAACAACAGTGAGAGACTTTATTTTCTTGGGCTCCAAAATCACTGCAGATGGTGACTGCAGCCATGAAATTAAAAGACGCTTGCTCCTTGGAAGGAAATCTATGATCAACCTAGACAGCATGTTAAAAAGCAGAGACATTACTCTGCAAACAAATGTCCATCTGGTAAAACCTAAGGCTTTTCCAGTAGTCATGTATGGATGTGAGAGTTGGACTATAAAGAAAGCTGAGTGCCGAAGAATTGATGCTTTTGAACTGTGGTGCTGGAGAAGACTCTTGAGAGTCCCTTGGACTGCAAGGAGATCCAACCAGTCCATCCTAAAGGAGATCAGCCCTGGGTGTTCATTGGAAGGACTGATGCTGAAGCTGAAACTCGAATCCTTTGGCCACCTGATGCAAAGAACTGAAAAGACCCTGATGCTGGGAAAGATTGAAGGTGGTAGAAGGGGGTGACAGAGGATGAGATGGTTGGATGGCGTCACCGACGTGATGGACCTGAGTTTGAGTAAACTGCGGGAGTTGGTGATGGACAAGGAGGCCTGGCATGCTGCAGTCCATGGGGTCAGACACGAATGAGCAGCTAAACTGACTGAACATCTCCATGAGCTTGAAAGTGAATGAGAACATATTTAATACCTGAAGCTACATCAGTATTGAATCATGCTTGATGTTGTCTATGCATCTCTGTTCTCGTGCTGAGAGTTACATCGGCTTTGGCTTGCCCTTGGACACTTCTTAAAATGCTGTATTAAAAAAATTATATATATATATATATATATATATGGATGTGTGTACACACACACACACACACACACACACACATTATTCTTGCCAGGAGATTCTGGAAGGTTCTCAGTTCTGTTTCCTAGTGTTAACTGTGAACAAAAGCTTCTGGAAATAGCCAGAATACACACCACTGAAGACTGGGTGAAATGTCTATGTGATTTTTGCTGTGAAACGTGAAAGTCGCACAGTCTTATATGACTCTTTGTGACCCCCATGGACTATATATAGTCCATGGAATTTTCCAGGCCAGAATACTGGAGTAGGCAGCGGTTACTTTCTCCAGGGGGATCTTCCCAACCCAGGGTCTCCTGCATTGCAGGCAGATTCTTTACCCAACTAAGCTATCAGGGAAGCCCTTGATTTTTGGTGTTCAGGGCAAGAATTATGGGGAGCTAGAACCCTTGGCATATTGCTGTTGATGCAAAAGAATAAATGGGGAAACAAAGTTATCTATGTACGTATATACAGTTTTGTTACACGCCTGAAATGAACACAACATTGTAAATCTGCTATCCTGTGATAAAAGAGACAGATAAATAAGGGACTAGACTATCTGCCTCTGAAAGTGGCTTCTCCGTCTTTACCAGGCAAGTCAGTCAAGATGTCTTTGTCTTCCCGAGTCTGTGTCTGACACACAGCACAATGTCTTCAAAATGAAATAAAGTCTAGATTATACAAAATCATCCCTCTCTCCAGTGCCTGAGTTTGTCAAGCGAGTAGAAGCCAATTAAATGACCTCAGGTAATGGCTGTAAAAATGATACATGTATATATTTTTATGTATTATGTATAAATTAATGTAGATGCTATATATTAATATGTATTGACCTGCATATATTAATAAATATATTCTTATATTTATTATATATATTCTTTTATGTTTATTTTCTTTTTTAAAGAATTTCAAGGTCATGGGAATTTCTTGGAAGTCCAGCAATTAGGACTCTGATCTTTAACTGTCGAAACGCTGGGTTCAATATGTGGTTGGGGAACTAAGATCCCTCAAGTCTTGCTGCAAGGAGAGAAAGAGATAGAGGAAGGAAGGAAGAAAGAAAGAAAAAAAAAAAAACATAAGACAGCCCAAGTCTTTGGAATACAGGACCATTTTTATTGATGATAAGAACTTCAGACACTTTATCCACTGCAGAACCCAGCTGACTGGCCACTGGTTCTGCTCGGCTAGAAACAAAAGGATATATTGATGCAACAAGAGGGATGAGAAAATAAACTCAAGGGGAAATGACTAGCAACCCTTTCTCAGTGTGATTGATTATATTCCCTCAATACAGTCTGCATAATGGGTTCTATCGTTTATTCAAAATACCCCCACAAGCGTCCACTGGGTGAACCATCACACCTAACCTACGTGCTACTAAGATTCCTCGCCAAAAAATACATGAATGAAAGAGATGCAGGATGCCAGTGAGCTAAAACTCTAGGAGCTGATCCATCTCCACGGTGGTTTTACCATCCACCACCAGTCAGGGGGAACACGCTGACCGAAACTGTCCACCCTGGCCAGGCACCACAGTGACCATCTGCGTGATTTGCCGACAATTTTATTTTACGACAGGGGGTCCTGATGAGGAACACAGAATTAACAAGCCATCACCAACAGGGAGAGTTCAGCCAAGGTCAGAAGGAGACACCATGTGTCCTTCCACCATCGAGAATTCCTCTCACTGGCATCGCAATTTGGCTGAGCAACACGTGAGCCACCAGGAAGGAAACTGACATCACAGTGATGGGCAGGAGAAAACCAGGAAACTAATCTCATCACCATAAAACCCAAGAGTGTGAACCAAGAGGCAGGGCAGTCCTCCTGGGTTCCCTGACCCTCCTGGCTCTCCGCCCAGGAGGCCCCTTCCCGTTACAGTCTATTGGTTTGTCAGCACCTGTGTCTCCTCGGACAGCTCATTTCCAAGTGTTTAACGAGAGCCCACTCTTGGGCCCTGAAAGGGGTCTCCCTTCCTGAAACACCACCAGTCCAGTACCTCCCAGATGGGAACTACCCCTTCAAGCCTCGGTCTTGGAAAGAAGAGGGTGTAGAAAATAGCTGGTCAGCCTGAAATGGACACAGATTTCATGAAAGAGAAGGAAGCTTCTGTTATTGCAAGCTGCTGAAACGTACACCTTCTCTGTGTTTACAGCAGCACAGCCTTTGTAACTATTTGTAACTACTTGTTGTAACTATTTGCTTGTCTGCATGAGACACTTGCTCTCTCACTCACGCTCACACACACGCAGATACATCCGCACAGACTCAGCCATGTGTACACGCCTGCTAACATTCCCAAATGTACCTCCACGAAAGATATCACTTTAGATCAGAAACGTATCTTGTTGAAGCCAGCATGCGTGATGTTCGTGAACCAAAGGCAATGTAATACTTTTCCTTAAAGAGTGCACGCCTCCTTTACCGGTTGGCATCTCCACTTTTTGTTTTCATGTTAAAGAAAAGGAACCGTTTTGTATGTAGCACTAACCCCCACGTGTGACTATGTGCGGTGTGCTAAGTCGCTTCAGGCGTGTCCGACTCTTTGCCACCCTGTGGACCATAGCACGCTAGGCTTCCCTGTCCATGGGATTCTCCAGGCAAGAATACTGAAATAGGTGGACATGCCTTCCTGCAGGGGATCTTCCAGACCCAGGAACTGAACCTCACTGCCCCATGAGCAGCAGAAAGCCAGGCTTCCATGTCCTTCACAATCTCCTGGAGTTTGCTCACATTCATGTCCACTGAGTTGGTGACGACATTAAACCTCTCTTCCTTTATCATCCCCTTCTCCTCCTGCCTTCTATCTTTCCTAGCATCCTGGTTCCACTGAGTCGACTCTTCGCATCACGTGGCCAAAGTATTGGGGCTTCAGCATCAGTCCTTCCAAAGAATATTCAGGACTGATTTCCACCGTCATGTTACATGCCCCACATTCTGCAAGGAGAGGAGGTGCGTCTGAAACGGAGCAGAACCATTTGTCCCCTGCCTGTCTTTTGTTTGTGACAAACTTTAGCCAAAGCCTAAGCTTAATCAGAGAAGTGAGAACACGCAGGAAGAAACAACACTGAAAAGATCAAATAATAATAATACCGTCATTAAGCAAAGGCAGGGCTTCCCTGGTGGCTCAGCTGGAAAAGAATCCGCATGCCATGAGGAAGACCTGGGTTTGGTCCCTGGGTTTGAAAGACCCCCGTGGAGGAGGGGAAGGCTGCCCACTCCAGTATTCTGGCCTGGAGAATTCCATGCATGGTACAGTCCATGGGGTCGCAAAGAGTCGGACACAACTGAGCGACTTTCACTCACTTTCACTCTAAGCAAAGTCAAGGACCTTGAGCTCCTCCTGAGGAGGTATTGAGAGTATTCTGAGCCCTGTCCTGTGAGCTGCCTTATAGATATTGAAACCCCCACTGAGGAAGTTAACTACATGATGACCAGACTATAGTCATGACGTAAAGAGAGAAAGTGAAGCTGCTCAGTCCTGTCCGACTCTCTGCGACCCCGTGGACTGTAGCCTACCAGGCTCCTCCATCCATGGGATTTTTTCAGGCAAGAGTACTGGAGTGGGTTAGTCATTCCCTTCTCCAGGGGATCTTCCCGACCGAGGGATGGAACCGAGGTCTCCCACATTGCAGGCAGACGCTTTACCAGCTGAGCCACCAGGGAAGCCCAGTCATGACATAAGCTGCCGCAATTCAAAGAGCTGGATTCAAGTAAATGGGAATAAACCGACCCTGGGAGTGAAGATTAACTGTATCTAAACTAACGAGAGTGAGCCTAATCAGATCACAGTGACCTCTTTCAAGATGACTGCGCTGTTTCTGCATGGGCCCCCTTTGTGCTTTCTATAAAAGCTCTTGCTTCCCTGACTGTCAGGTTGTGGGCAGTCAGTCTTTGGAGAGGGCTTCACCTACCCTCAGTTGCCATCATCCAAATAAAGCAGGCTTTCCTTCCCACAAGCCAGAACTCTAATGGTTTGGCAGCAAGCAGCCACACTTGGGTTCAGTAATACATATAAGATCCTTCCTGCTCAACCAGGTGGGGCAGTGGTAAAGAATTCTCCTGTCAATGCAGGAGACACAGGTTTGATTCTTTGGTCAGAAAGACCCCCTGAAAATGGAAATGGCAAACCACTCCTGTGTTCTTGCCTGGGAAATCCCAGGGACAGAGGAGCCTGGTGGGCTACAGTCCATGGGGTCTCAAAGAATCAGACCTGTGGAACCAAGGCCACTTGGGAGAGGAAGACTGAACCCAGAGGTGCCAACACAGTGCTTGCTAGTTAGCATGAAGCTAATCATATCCGCTTCTTTCCTAGATCACTCAATGCCAGTTAGGTTGACAGCAAGATAGAAAAAAAAAAAAAAAGTAAAAGCCCACTTGGGTTTTAAATGCAAGACACTTTGAAAACATCTGCATGGATTATCAAACATTGGGATGTGCAAAGCATCCTTGGGAATTAGAGGGGAAGGCTGGGTATCTGCAATTTTTGTTGTTGCTCCTTTTGTTCATAAATGTAGATTTTAGGACAGTGCTTGCTGGTTAGCGTGAAGCTAATCATATCCACTTCTTTTTTAGATTGCTCAATGCCCATAAGATTGACAGCAAGATTTAAAGAAGAAGAGGAAAAAAGGCAAAATCCCACTTGGATTTTAAATGCAAGACACTTTGAAAACATCTGCGTGGATATCAACCATTGAGATGTTCAAAGCATCCTTGGGAATTAGAAGGGAAGGTTGGGTATCTGCATTTTTTTGTTGTTCCTTTTACTCATAAACATAGATTTTAGGATAGTTTCAAACGTAAAAAACAACCCCAAACACGTCAAGACAGTATATAGTGTTCTCTGTCTCACATCCTGCTTGCTCTATTATTAACATCTGAACTGGGCCATGTGTTATAACGAATGATTCAATTGTGAAATATTACAAGTAGGTAAAGACCATGCTCGATTTAGGTTTCCTTCATTTTTACCATATATCTTTTTTTTTTTTTTTCCAGTCCCAGGATCTTGCACTCCATTTTAGTCAATATGTCTGCTTAGACTCCTCTTGGCCGTGACAGCTTCTCAGATTTTCCCTCTTTCTTCTGACCTTGACAGTTTTGAAGAGCTCTCACCAGGCATGTTTGGAGAATTTCCCACAATTGGCCTTTCCTTTTTTTGTATTTTTCACGAGTAGACGAGGATTACGATTTTGGAAAGGAGGCTCGGGGGTGAAATGTCCTTCTCGTCACATATCAAGGGCGTGTGCTCTCAGCCTGACTTACAAGGTGGAAATGGACCTCCATCCCCTGGTGAAGGTCACGGCTGTCAGATTTCTCCATTGTCGGGTTTCTCCTCCTTGAATTTTAGACCGCTTGGATGGAAAACAGCAGGCAGAGCCAAACTCAAGGAGAGGCATGCTCTGACGCGTCAAGGGATGGGATCTTCAAAAATTATCTAGACGACTTCTGTATAGGAGCTTGGCTTCCTTTCCCCATGGTAGGGAGAATCTTGTCACGCTTTTCTCAAGAGATCCGTGCCCTGCTCCCCAGAATCTGAGAATATGATACGATGCGTGGCAAGAGGGAATTAAGTTTGCAGGTGCAATTAAGGATGATAATCACTTGACCTTAACATAAAGAAATTATCCCGGATCATCAGTTGGGCCCCAGTGTCTTCACAAGAGTCCTTTATAATGAAACACGGAGGCAGAAAGAGAGGAGAAGTCAGATTGGAAAATGCTATGCTAGGGGAGTTTTGCATTCTGTATTGCTTTTTTGCAGATTGAGGGCACCTTGAGACAAAGAATGTAGGTGGCTTCTATCTACTAAAAAAAAAAAAAAATTCAAGAAAGAAGTTTTCCCTTCAATCCATCGAAAGGATTCAATCCTGTGTACACCTTGATTTTACCCAGTGAGACCCGCTTGTGCTTTTGACCTCCAAAACTGTAAGTTAGATACGTGTTGTTAAAAGCCAGTAAGTCATTCGTTCCAGCAGCAGGACAAAACTCATACTTCCTTTTTATTTCCCCCCTCATTTACGACCATATGAGGTGGTAAGTATGTATTCTGATACAACAGTATTTAATGCTGTTCCTCAAGTTGTTCTAGCCTTGGCCAGTAAGAAGTCTTTATTTGGTTTCTGTGACATGTTTATTCACTCAATCATGTTTGACTCTTTGCAAGCCCATGGACTGTAGCCCCGCCAGGCTCCTCCATCCAGGGGATTCTCCAGGCAAGAATACTGGAGTGGGTTGCCATGCCTTCCTCCAGGTGAAATCCCCAACCCAGGTCTCCTGCACTGCAGGCAGAATCTTTCCCATCTAAGTTGCCAGGGAAGGCCAAGAATACTGGAGTGGGTAGCCTTTCCCTTCTCCAGGGGACCTTCCCAACCAAGGAATCAAACTGGGGCCTCCTGCATTACAACCACATTCTTTATGGGCTGAGCTACTAGGGAAGCCCTATACCCCTTCAACATACCCCCATCACTGTGGTTATTTTTCATTGACTTTTAAGCACTGCTTTGCTTCCTGGCACTATCAGATACTTCAGGATGGTCTGGTGTATTTTCTACCTCATTTCTATACTCAGCCCTTTCTCCAGGGAGTTCTGGTTCCTTCAATTTGACATCTGTATATACTGTAAGTCCAGAAGCTGAAGGAGGTCAAATGAGGATGTCTTTCTTAACAGATGTGGAATGAGTTGGTGACCTAGCAGATATTTACGTGACAGGCTTTACAGTGTGCAGCTGGGCCTATAAAACATGCAAACCAGTGATAGACCAGGCCTGATCACTCGTATGACCCTCATCCAGCTCATCTTCCTATCACGACAATGGCTATTTCATTATGATACCACGATTGTCCAAATTACCGTGTTGGCTTAGAACCTGCAGGGCGCTGGTCCATCTACTTTGTAACCACCTGAAAACTTGTCAGAAACTATTTTTGCCCCCACTGTACAGATGGGACGACGGAATCCGAAAGCAGCTGAGTAATTTGTTCCAGGAGATCAACGTGCCACAGTCGGCAGAGTGAAAACCAGGAAGCAAACGCATGTATGTAGGAATAACATCCAGCATGACCATCTGACAAAGGGTGAAGGGTACTTATGTGACGTGGTGGGTTAGTCTCTGGGGAATGTGGTTTTGTTTTGGTCCCCAAATAAACTTATGCATCACAGAAGAATAAGCAAATGATGACATCCTAGGACCACCGGTGTAATCAAGAAAAAGAAAATTATACCTAAATAACTATCGAGAAGGACAGTCCGTTGGACTGTAAGGAGATCAAAGCAGTCAGTCCCAGAGGAAATCAACCCTGAATATTCACTGGAAGGACTGATGCTGAAGCTGAAGCTCCAATCCTTTGGCCACCTGATGCAAAGAGCTGACTCAATGGAAAAGATCCTGATGCTGGGAAAGATTGAGGGCAGGAGGAGAAGGGGACGACAGAGGATGAGATGGTTGGATGGCATCACTCACTCAATGGACATGAGTTTGAGCAAGTTCCGGGAGATAGTGGAAGACAGGGAAGCCTGGCGTGATATAGTCCGGGGTGTCACAAAGAGCTGAATACAACTTAGCAAGGGAGCAACAACAAGAGCTGTGTATATGAAGGAAAACACTTGTTCAGAGAAACGTAAGAACCAGATGTTAGAAACTGTGTTTCAAAGAGCCAGATGGGGAGGAAAAAAGTCTGTGCAAAGAGACCCTTTCGACTATAGGTAGATGTGTTCATCGCTGTTACGACTGTTTATCATAACAATATTGTTATGAAAATTGTTTATTAAGTAAAACCATTCTTCAGGCAAGAATGTGGCACTGAGTTTGGAAACAAAAATGAAACACAACTGTGTTTTAGATACAGTCCTAAATGTTAGTGAAAACAGAGCCTTAAGTTATTTAAGAAACTGTCCACAAAGACTCAGAATCCTTACAATATGGTGCAATCACAAAATATGACCCAGTCTTGCTGACCACATTCCGATCATTTCTAATTGTCTTCCATCTCAATATGCCTGCATTTTTACATTAGCAAGACACTGCCTCAGAAAATAAAACTGCATGGTTACACCAGGATGGGATTTTCATTAATACAAACCTTTAATCCCATAGGCTTAAAGGACTCCAAGGCAATCAATATATTGTAAATCCGTAAAGCATTTGCTTTGGGCCAAGATGGAAGCTTAATATCTCTCTAGGTGTTTACAGATTTATGCACAAGGGGTTCCAGCTTTGAAAGCATGTTATTTTGAGAACCAGAGACAAATTCAACTGGGAGCTTGATGATTCGGTCTCTTTGGTAATTATTTGCAATTCCAGGTATTTATGGAAATCTCTCAAGGTTATGGATTGGGGTCATGATTCTTATTTTCAGTTGAAGAAATAGGGAATGACTGAGTGAAGAAGACTGAGCACCGAAGAATTGATGCTTTTCAACTGTGGTGCTGGAGAAGACTCTTGAGAGTCCCTTGGACTGCAAGGAGATCCAACCAGTCCATTCTGAAAGAGATCAACCCTGGGATTTGTTTGGAGGGAATGATGCTAATGCTGAAACTCCAGTACTTTGGCCACCTGATGTGAAGAGTTGACTCACTGGAAAAGACTCTGATTCTGGGAGGGATTGGGGGCAGGAGGAGAAGGGGACGACCGAGGATGAGATGGCTGGATGGCATCACTGATTCGATGGGCGTGAGTCTGAGTGAACTCCGGGAGTTGGTGATGGACAGGGAGGCCTGGCATGCTGCGATTCATGGGGTCACCAAGAGTCGGACACGACTGGGCGACTGAACTGAATGAACTGAGTCCTGCTCAAAACGTTCATCACCATAAAGTCAACAAGAAGATGGCTAATAGTGCTGAAATCTATTCAACCGCTGGTCCTTCAGCAAGAAAAGCCATTCTTGCTCCCACGGTTACGTGTGCTGACTAGTCATTATCCCACCAGCTTTCAAGATTCGCATGAACTTCTTCTGTAGGAACGTCTCTTAAGAAGTGCCTTCTTGATGCTGTGTTCAGAGGCATCCTTGGATGCAAATTTCCCAACTGAAACACTCAGGAAAACAAAAAAGAAGATGTAAACATCTCAGGAAACCCAGAACAGAGGAATATCTCAGGCTGTATCTGGTAGGTTTCAATGAAACCTAATCCCAACGCTGAAGAGAGTTCAGGCTAGTGAGGGATTTTCTGGAGGAGGTAATACACTGGAAATCATTTTATGAACATGGACACACTGCTGGATTCAACATGGAGAACCAACAAGCACCTGCTGGGCAGCACAGGGAACTCTGCTCAATACTCTGTAATAACCTTAAGGTGCCCAGGGGGAGGGATGGAGGAAAGGATAGTCAGGGAGTTTGGGATGGACATGGACACACTGCTGTATTTAACATGGAGAACCAGCAAGGACCTGCTGGGCAGCACAGGGAACTCTGCTCAATACTCTGTAATAACCTTAAGGTGCCCAGGGGGAGGGATGGAGGAAAGGATAGTCAGGGAGTTTGGGATGGACATGGACACACTACTGTATTTAACATGGAGAACCAACAAGGACCTGCTGTCCAGCACAGGGAATCTGCTCAGTGTCATGTGGCAGCCTAGATGGAGGGGAGTTTGGGGGAGAATAGATCCATATATTTGTATGGCTGAATCCCTCATTGGTATACCACAATACAAAATGAACTTAAAAAAAAAAAATTACAGAAAATCAATCAGTAAACCACTGGAATCTCTTCTCCTAGTATATTCACTCACCTCTTCCTAAAAATAGTGCCTCTGTCTCTATAAACAAGGCTTTCTAGGTGGCTCAGTGGTAAAGAATCCAGCTACCAAAGCAGAAGATGTTAAGAGATGCAAGTTCGATCCCTGTGGCAGGAAGATCCCCTGGAGAAAGGCACGGCAACCCGCTCCAGGATTCTTGCCTGGAGAATCCCATGGACAGAGGAACCTGGCAGGGTACAGTCCATGGGGTCACAAAAGGGTCGTAAGCAACTGAGTCCACACAGCACACAAAACTACACAACGGAGACACAATGCTACCTCAGGGTGTTGCTTGGACATTATTTCAGGAAACCTCCCAACTCCAGCTTTACAAAGCGTACCTTTAAATGAAACCAACTGGAAGAAACAGGTAAGACTTAATAAGGGTCGGCGCATGGAAACGCCCAGTCACTAACTGCTGTCGAAATGGACAATTCGGAACAAATCTGAGAAGTCCACTGAAGTTCTTCACACACTCAGCAAATATACAGTGCTCGAGTGTTAACAAATATGTATGTAGACTGTCTTGGTAAGGGGCCCAGGTTGCCTGGAGGTGAATGTCTCATTAGAAACTTATTTTGCAAAGGAGCTGACTGGATCAGCCACTGGGAAGGGACTGGGAGGCTGAGCCCAATAACTACCACAACCACTACATTTGTTAGGAACGCCCAGGAATGCGTGATGGGGCTTTGTGACCACCCCACTGCACAATGAAGACCGCTGGACCCTTGGCAAAGGAAAGGCACTTTCGTTCTTTCTTACACATATTCTTATAGATTCCTCCCTTCAGTTGGCAGACACCTTATCTGGGTAAATCCTAACTTGCTCTACAATAAAGAAAGAAGAAATAAAGGACGGTGTACGTTTTGTCGGGGAATGAAAGCAGCACGGAACAAAAGATAACCGCAGACTTTGAAAGACTCCACGGGGACATGTAGATAACTGTTTGCCATTTTTCATGGAGTAGAATAAGATGCCGTTTCCTTGGTTCAGAGGCATGAAATGGGGCCAGTCTAAGACAGAAAAGAGTAAGCTGATAAATGTTCACGGGAAGAAACAGCAAGCGTAGTGGAAGGAACTGGGCTTCCCTGGAGGCTCAGATGGTAAAGAATCCACCTTTAAGGCAGGAGATGCGATTCGATCCCTGGGTCGGGCAGATCCCCTGGAGAAGGAAATGGCAACCCACTCCAGTATTCTGGTCTGGAGAATCCCATGGACAGAGGAGCCTGGCGGGCTGCAGTTCATGGGGTCGGAAAGAGTTGGGCCTGCTTGAACAACTGAGCACAAGAACGGGAAATCTTGAAGGGAACACTCAGAACACACAGCATTTATGTATTTGAGGATCACAACGCCAGGATGACCTGCAAGAGGTCTACCATTAGGAGATGGTAGAAAAAGCAAAGAAAACAAAAACAAACAAACAAACAAAAAACAACAAATGATCAAGACCTTGCACGTCAACTGCTAGGTGTTACTGCAGGTATAAAGTCTCCAAACAGAGAATTCTACTGGAATTTTATTCTTCTCTGCCGAAAATGTGGTGTTTCCCAGTTGGTTCACTGGTAAAGAACATGCCTGCTAATGCAAGAGACGCTGGTTTGATCCCTGGGTCAGGAACATCCCCTGGAGAAGGACATGGCAACCCACTCCAGTATTCTAGCCTGGAGAATCCCACGGACACAGGAGTCTGGAGGGCTACAGTCCATGGGGTCGCAGAGAGTCGGACAGGACTAGTCACTGAGCAGGCATTCACTCAAACTGCTGTTCAAATGGCAACACTCAACTATAAAGCTGAGAGTATGGGCTTCCCCTGTGGCTCAGCTGGTAAAGAATCCCCTGCAGTGTGGGAGACCTGGGTTCGATCCCTGGGTTGGGAAGATGCCTTGGAGAAGGGAAAGGCTACCCACTCCAGTATTCTAGCCTGGAGAATCCCATGGACTGTATAGTCCACGAGTCACAAGGAGTCGGACATGACTGAGCGACTTTCACTTTCACTTTATGGAATCCTGACACATCCTCCTCAAGAGAAACACTTTGCTGAACACTATAAAATGCTAAGCTTTCAAAAGGAAGGGAAACGGTCTGAAGATAACATAAGGAAATGAGTTTAAGAATGCAGATGGCAGATCAAAGGGAAAAAAGAGGTGTGTTGCTTGGCATCAACAGGGGAAGGAGAAAAGACAAGTGAGAAGCAATGGGCTCCCCTGGTGGCTCAGCTGGTAAAGAATCCACCCACAATGCAGGGAGACCTGGGTTCGATCCCTGGGTTGGGAAGATCACCTGGAGAAGGGAAAGGCTATCCACTCCAGTGTTCTGGCCTGGAGAATTCCATCGACCGAATAGTTCATGGGGGTCTCAAAGAGTCGGACACGACTGAGCAACTTTCACTTTTGAGCAACGGAATGGTCAAAGGAGAAAACACCACTGGGAATATGGAAAGGAACATCTGATGCAATTAATACAGTCAAGGAAAGGATTAGAGGCTCTGCAGTGTTTGTTTTTGGAGAAGGAAATGGCCACCCACTCCACTGTTCTTGCCTGGAGAATCCCAGGGACCGGGAAGCCTGGTGGGCTGCCGTCTATGGGGTTGCACAGAGTTGGACACGACTGAAGCGACTTAGCAGCAGCAGCAGGGTAGTTCTGTAGCTTCCCAGGTGGCACAGTGTTAAAGAATCTGTCTGCAATGAAGGAGACCTGGGTTTGATCCCTGGGTTGGGTAGATCATTTTGAGAAGGAAATGGCAACCCACTCCAGTGTTCTTGCCTGGAGAATCCCAGGGATGGGGGAGCCTGGTGGGCTGCCGTCTATGGGGTCGCACAGAGTCGGAGACGACTGAAGCGACTTAGCAGCAGTATTTGTTTTGACAGGGAACCCTTTTCTCATCCAATTTATAAAGAGCTGATGTATCAGCACAAACAACATGCTTTGGAAAAGGCTGAGTTATATGCAAATATTCAAAGGAGTGACTCCTTCTGATGTGTATCTAATCAGATAAAAGCAATTCACATCACCAACTAAATAAGACAAAATGGGTGACTTATTACTTCTAAATGTATGAAGTGCTGCTGCTGCTGCTAAGTCGCTTCAGTCGTGTCCGACTCTGCGACCCCATAGACGGCAGCCCACCAGGCTCCCCCGTCCCTGGGATTCTCCAGGCAAGAACACTGAAGTGGGTTTCCATTTCTTCTCAAATGCATGAAAGTGAAAAGGGAAAGTAAAGTCACTCAAGTTGTGCCCGACTCTTAGCGACCCCATGGACTGCAGCCTACCAGGCTCCTCCATCCATGGGGTTTTCCAGGCCAGAGTACTGGAGTTGGGTCACTATTGCCTTCTCCGAATATGTCAACGCAAAACACAAAAATCAACATCTGTATATATAACTATTAGCATATTTAGAAACAGATTCTGCTCATATTAAAAATAGTGCAGTCGTGGTAGCGTCAGTAACTCAGTGGTATCTGACTCTTTGAGACCCCATGGACTGTGGCGCACCAGGCCCCTCTGTCCACGGGATTCTCCAGGCAAGAATACTGCAGTGGGTTGCCATGCCCTCCTCCAGGGGTGGAACCTGGGTCTCCCGCCCTGCAGATTGATTCTTCATCAGCTGGCCAATCACGCCAACCCCATGCCTTCCCCGCATTGCCAGGTAGATGGGGGTTCTGGGAGCGAACCCAGATCAGCAGGACTTGAAGCAGGGCCACAGGACACCAGCCACCGTGTGGACCCATTCGGGTGCTGGGATGTTAGCCTTGCCTGCAGCGTGGATGCGGCCCCAGACCAAGCATCCCCACTCGTTTACACCTCACACAGCAGGCTCCACCTCCATGCCTGGGGGCTGAAGAGCTGCGTGCCTGCCTCTCAATAGGAAGCGAAGAACACTGCATTCTTCCACCAGGCAGCCACTGCTTCTCAATTCGTTACAGATGAGGGGCAGAGCTACCGTGAAGAGAGACCCGTGAGCAAAGGCATAAATTCCCTATGAGCCACCAACACGACAAATGAGAACGCAGCTCAAAGGTGGAAGCTGCGCCTGGATCGGGTCCGGTTTCTCCCGGTTGCTTGGAAAACCCTGCATGGTTTGTCCTGCTTCTTTCTCTTTGCCTTCTTCCCTTTCCCGTTTACTTGTCATCATCAGAATCTAAGAACCTCCCCCTCCACGAGCCATTAGATGGATAACCCCTGAACTTCCTCGTGAAATTAATTATCGACGCTGGTTATATACAGCACAGGGAACTATCTTGCAATAAAAAATAAAGAGAATAATTTCAAAAATAATATATGTATATACATGTATATATACATGTGAACCACAAAAAAATTCTACATTTTGAAATTTAGTACTGTTTATCTTTTTGCCAGGTTTTCTGAATCGCCTGTGGAATAAGAACATATGAGATACAAAATTTGAAATATATTTGTGTAGGGTATAAGATTAATAAGTGTGTGTGAAAGTTGCTCAGTCATGTCCGACTCTTTGCAACCCCATTGACTGCAACCTGCCAAGCTCCTCTGTCCATGGGATTCTCCAGGCAAGAATACTGGAGTGGGTTGCCATGTCCTCCTCCAGCGGATCTTCCAAACCCAGGGACTGAACTTGGGTCTCCTGCATTGCAGGTGGATTTTTTTATGGTCTGAGCCACCAGGGAAACCCAAGATTAACCTACAGTAACATATAAATAAATCAATCTAATTTAAATCATTAATGACATGAAAAAAAGATGCTTATGCTTTTTCCACTGAATAAAATGCAGAGAAACATTAGTATGTCTCCCTGTGATTATTTTTTTTCTTTTCCCTTATATTTCTTTTTTTTTAACTTTTTTTTTTAATTTTAAAATCTTTAATTCTTACATGCGTTCCCAAACATGACCCCCCCTCCCACCTCCCTCCCCACAACAACTCTCTGGGTCATCCCCATGCACCAGCCCTAAGCATGCTGCACCCTATGTCAGACAAGGACTGGCGATTCAATTCTTACATGATAGTTTACATGTTAGAATTCCCATTCTCCCAAATCATCCCACCCTCTCCCCCTCCCTCTGAATCCAAAAGTCCCTTATACACATCTGTGTCTCTTTCCCTGTCTTGCATACAGGGTCGTCATTGCCATCTTTCTAAATTCCATATATATGTGTTAGTATACTGTATTGGTGTTTTTCTTTCTGGCTTACTTCACTCTGTATAATTGGCTCCAGTTTCATTCATCTCATCAGAACTGATTCAAATGAATTCTTTTTAACAGCTGAGTAATACTCCATTGTGTATATGTACTACAGCTTTCTTATCCATTCATTTTCACTGTATGTATCTTTGTCTCTTTGGTGTTAGGAGCCTAATGGTTTATGATGTCTGTCATCTTTGTGGATTGTACCGTTTATCACGAAAAATATTCCACTTTGTTTCATTTAGAAAAATAAAATAAAAATAAAAAATAAGTTAAAAAAATTATTGAGACTGGAATACCCAGGACACAGCTGGAGAAAGCAAGGAAAGATCCCAGGCCCCTGCGTGCTTCCTTGCCTGCCAAGCGCCCCTCTAAACCCTGGTGGTGTCTGAACACAGACATCAGTGCTGAGACAGGCCGGTTCGTTAAGGATGACGCCGTTCTCCACATCCTCCCGGGTTGCACACACAAGCAGTAACTTGGTGAGGAGCGAGCTTTCCTGCATGCAGCAGGAATTCCGAGGTCCCACAGATTATCCATGTGGCAGCCTGCGGGCAATTCGGGGAGAGCGTGGTTCTCCACTTGCTGTTCATGCCACAGACTGGAAGTCCGGGTGCCTGCTGGCCCAGGGCACTGCAGAGCTGATGCCAGCATCGATGGGCATGCACCACTGGAGCCAGGCCAGCAGCTTCTTTGCCATTCGGATGGCACAGAACCATCAGGTCAGTGAAGGGGAAGACAGGGCTTTTTTTTTGTTTGTTTTAAATCTTATTTTAAAGGTCAAGTCCCTGTATTTACAGGCATATGACTCCAGAGAGAGAGAGAGACAGGGGAAAAAAAATAATTCCAGCATAATCTCTGATGGACAGCATAATCCCATCGCCATGGAGATCGTTGAGGAAACCCCAGCACCATTTCCAACAGCGTCCTGTAAGCATCGCCCAGGCCAACTCTGGCTCCCCACAAAAGCATCTCTCAGCTTGTGGCACCCTGCTTCACAGAAGAAGTATTCCCAAACACAGCGAGCTAAATAAGCCATTTTAAAGCAAAATATTCTATTTCCCATGGATTCGCTCAGGGCTATTTAAAGGGAGCCTCGGAAAAGAACGGTTCCAGCCATGAAGCCTGGTCTTCCTTGTTTCACATTTCACCTGGAAAGCAGTCTCTCTGTTATCATGACTCCACAATGGACCAGCTCCGTAAGACAATGCAGTTTGCAAACCAAATGTGTGTGTGTGTGTGTGTGTGTGTGTGTGTGTGTGTGTGTGTGTGTGCTCACGCATGTCCAGCTCTTTGCAGCCCCATGGACGAGCCCACCAGGCTTCTCCGTCTATGGGATTCTCCAGGCACAAATACTGATGTGGGTTTCCATTCCCTTCTTCAGAGGATCTTCCCAACCCAGGGATTGAACCAGGGTCTCCTACACTGCAGGCTTACTCTTTACTACTGAGCCAGGGGACGTTGTCCCCAGATGATCTACATTTAAGGGAAACACAGAAGTTCCTCGGCTTCCCTGAGAGCTCAGATGGTAAAGAATCTGCCTGCAAAGCAAGAGACTCCGGTTCTACTTCTGAGTAGGGAAGATCCCCTGGAGAAGGGATAGGCTCCCCACTCCAGTATTCTTGGGCTTCCCTTGTGGTTCACAGGGTAAAAAATCTGCCCACAGTGAGAGAGACCTGGGTTCTATCGTTGGGTCAGGAAGATCCCCTGGAGGAGGGAAAGGCTACCCACTCCAGTATTCTGGCCTGGAAAATTCCATTGCCTATACAGTCCATGAGATCTGAAAGAGTTGGACATGACTGAGTGACTTTCCCTTTCAGAAGTTACTAAAAGTCAACAGAGTCCCCCTTTTATTATCCAGAAATTACTGAAGAAATAAAGTAATTTTCATTGATAAGCATTTAGTCAAAAGGGAGTTAATACAGTAATTTTGATGTCTGTCCCTGAACTAGAACGCAACCTGTTTTTTGCAGGAATAAGAAAGTAATTTACATTCTAAATTTCATAATGTTAATTCTAAATTTTATCACGTCAAATCGTAAATCAAAAACCACGTGTTTTATTTCACCGGATTATTCCAACCTTCCATTTACTGGAGGAGCTAAATGGTTTGTTTGGGATTTCCCATAACATCATGAAAACAGAAGCAAAGATTTTTAAAGCAAAATCATTTTAAAGATTTTTTTTTTTTGCTATGGACCATTTTTTGAAATTTTTATTGAATTGGTTACAATATTGCTTCTATGTTTTGGTTTTTTATCTGCAAGGCATATGAGAATCTTAGCTCGCTGACCAAGGGTTAAACCCACACCTGCTACATTAGAATGCAAAGTCTTAACCACTAGACCACCAGGGAAGTCCGAGATATTGCCTTTTGAAAGTGGATCTCTACACATCACTTTGCTGACAAAGGTCTGTCTAGTCAAAGCTATGGTTTTTCCAGCAGACATGTATGGATGTGAGAGTTGGACCATAAAGAAGGCTGAGCAGTGAAAAATTGATTACAGTGCTGGAGAAGACTCTTGCGAGTCCCTTTAACTGCAAGGAGATCAAACCAGTCAATTCTAAATGAAATCAACCCTGAATGTTCATTGGAAGGACTGATGCTGAAGATGAAGTTCCAATACTTTGGCCACCTGATATGAAGAGCTGACTCATTGGAAAAGAGTCTGATGCTGGGAAAGACTGAAGGCAGGAGGAGAAGGGGACAACAGAGGATGAGATGGTTGGATCGCATCACCCATTCAATGGACATGAGTCTGAGTAAACTCTGGGAGTTGGTGATGGACAGGGAAGTCTGGTGTGCTGCGGTCCACGGGGTTGCAGAGTTGGACACGACTTAGCCACTGAACAACAGCAACTCTACACTGATTTACCTAACTGAGGAAATCACTGGGTGTGCCTTCTTGGGCACGATTTTCCGGGTCTCCCACAGCATCATTCGAATAATTGGAGTTTGCCAACGGGCACTGGCCCACACCATTCAGGTTTGGGAAGGATGAGCTATTCTGCTGTTGAGGCAGATGCACCCCACAAGGATGGAAGGCTGGTGCCCAGCAGCTGAACTTTTTGCTGCGAGGGAAAAGCTCTTAACTGCCTACAGCTCCTGAGCACCTGGCCTTGTTAACCCCGCCATCTCGGATTCCCATCAGGACAAATGGAACGACCCGTATGTCCACTTGACTAGCTCATCCTACCGAGTGAAGGATGATCCTGTGGGTGCAAAGAGCCCGCTGCCAAGCTAGGCTTCTCAAATGTCAACAAGACAAGAGGCTGAAGGACGCTGTCATCTTGTCCTTCATAAGCTACCCCTATTTTAACAAATCCAAACAAAGCTTCTTCATGCCACCAATAAAGAGCTGCAATTATAACCAGACAGATCCACGCTTTGCAAAGATGGATAAGTGATACGTTATCCATCAGAGGAAACATAGCCTCAGAGATTCACAAAGAAGCAAAGTTCAGGATCATTTGTAATTTTTTAAAACATTATTATTGAAATATACTTGATTTATAATACAATGCTGTTTCAGTGTCAGGATCATTTGTAATATTTTTAAACATCATTATTGAAAATATACTTGATTTATAATACAATGTTGTTTAACTGTCTGGTACTTTATAGCATAGAGAACTCTACACAATATCTTTCAGAAAACTGATGGAAAAGAATCTAGGGAACTTCCCTGGTGGTCCACTGGCTAAGACTCTCTGTTCTCGTTGCAGGGGACCCAGGTTCGGTCCCTGGTCAGGGAATTAGATATCACAATCCACATGCCACAGCTAAATTCCCCACATGCTGCAAATGAAGAGCCGAATAAGGAAATAAATATTTTGTTAAAGAACCTAAAAAGGGATATATATTTATACACATATATACATACATATTGGAATACGAAATGACAACCCATTCCAAGTATTCTTGCCTGGAGAATCCCATGGACAGATGAGCCTGGCGGGCTACAATCTGTGGGGTGGCAAAGAGTCAGACGCAAATGAGCAGAAAACACATACACATAAACACATGCATATATATATATAATGTATATATAAATATATATATAATATATGTGTATAACATAGGAGACCGTGAAGGACAGAAGGCCCTGGTGTGCAGTACTCCATGGGGTCGCAGGGAGTCAGACATGACTCAGCAACGAAATAACATGTCTGTATACATTTATTTATATATATATATACACACACACACACATATACACACATTTATATATATATACACATTCACGGGCTTCCCTGGTGGCTCAGCTGGTAAAGAATCTGCCTGCAATGCAGGAGACCTGGGTTCAACCCCTGGGTAAGGAAGATCCCCTGGAGAAGAGAAAGGCTGCCCACTCCAGCATTCTGGCCTGGAGAATCCCATTGACTGTATGGCCCATAGGGTCGCAAAGAGTCGGACACGACTCAGCGACTTTTTCACTTCCACATATATACACACATATACAGACACATACACACAAAACTGATTCACGTTCTTGTGCATCACGTAAGCGTTCTGCTTGGTTTTCTTCCGGCCGGAGGAAGAAGCACCAGTCTGTTCTATCAGAATGGCCGGGGAACACGCGTTAATTGGACAGAGAGGTGATCACGCGGAACATGGACTATCGCTTTGAAACCAAACAATTAGGCAGAGATGACTGGACGGGGCCCAACAACGCATTAGCATCTTTTTAGCCAGATATTATGAGGTGACAGGCTGCGCGGAACAGACCAGATTGGGACCAGTCCAGTGTGAAGATGAATTCTATTAATAAATCTAGCAGGCGTCGCTGTGGATACACAGAACATTTCCCCTGTCACCAAGGAAAGGGGGTTATTGACGAAAAGCAGCAGGAAGGGAGGCACAGCCTTCTAAGCCCCAGCAACTGCCAGTGGTAGCTGGATCACTCTGCAGAGGAACACATTCCTTAGCGACTGGGGAGCAACAGCAGCGATGCTGTGAATATTTTTAATGATACAGATCTAACGCAGTGAAGATGCACAAGAAAACAGAAATGACGGTATAAGACACTTGGTATTAAACAATGGTGCTGATTTCCGCCATTCTGGTTATTTGAATGCATAGAGAGTGTTACATCACCACAAGGGCACATCGGAAAGAATAGAGCCTGCCAAAAGGTAAGGTGCCTAATGTTGACTGGGTAAACTGCAAATGTAGTGCGTTTTTTCCCCTAGACCAAACAGAAGTGTTTCGGCAGCTTTGGAAAAAGGGATCCAGGAGCCTCATCATAGGAAACTGGGTTAGGTTGGCTGTGGAGAGACTTTGATTCTGGAGAATCAGGTTCAAGCAGCGAGGGCTACATGGTGGGGGTCACAGGATGGCAGATGATTCTGAAGTGTTCCAGACTTCCCTGGTGGCTCAGAAGGTAAAGCATCTGCCTGCAATGTGGGAGACCTGGGTTCGATCCCTGGGTCGGGAAGATCCCCTGCAGAAGGAAATGGCACCCCCACTCCAGTACTCTTGCCTGGAAAATCCCATGGACAGAGGAGCCTGGTGGGCTACAGTCCAGGGACTCGCAAAGAGTCGGACATGACTGAGCGACTTCACTTCACTTCACTCAAGCGTACGAAGGTCAAGATGCCTAGACAGACACTCAGAGGAAAGGAGTCCATATGAAAATCATTAAGAGTCTCTGAATTATTTAGAAGAAGAACTAGGAAACCCCTTATTGACAGTTCTACAAGAAGGCTACATCACAAAGTGCACAAACGGATGGATGGAAAGATTAGACAGACGGACAGAAGAATGGATGCCTGGATGGGTTGATGGATGGATGGATGGATGGATGGATATAGTGAAAGAGAAAACGATCCGCTTTTTCATATTTCCAGATCAGTAACACGCCCAGGTCTATATGTAAGGATCACAGATTTCACGAACATGAGATCACTGCTGCAGACTATCAGGCTGATTTAACTTCATGCAACTCCATACAGGTTCCACGTTTCTAGTTTTAAAACAAACTGCTTAAGTCAGCCTGTAGTTAACTACACGATGTGAACTAACAGAAGATGTTTCACAAATTGACAGAATCACTAAGCACCACAGAGAAGGAGATTTTATTTCCAAATTACTAGAATGGATAGTGATAGAGGAAAAAAAAAAAAAAAAAAAAAGCCTCCAGAGAAGAGACAAGTAACTCAGCTACACACTTGCTGTAAGATTTTAGTCATCCTAAATCAAGTCCCTACCTAAAATGGTTCTAATGTAGCAGATCTGAACAACTCATCATAACAAAACAAAGCTTGCATATGTGGGGAAAGGTATGTAAATACCTTTATCTATCAGTTCAGTTCAGTCGCTCAGTCGTGTCCGACTTTGCGACCCCATGAACTGCAGCATGCCAGGCCTCCCTGTCCATCACCATCTCACGGAGTTCACTCAAACTCACGTCCATCAAGTCCATGATGCCATCCAGCCATCTCATCCTCTGTCATCCCCTTCTCCTCCTGCCCCCAATCCCTCCCAGCATCAGGGTCTTTTCCAAGGAGTCAACTCTTCGCATCAGGTGGCCAAAGTACTGGAGTTTCAGCGTTAGCATCAGTCCTTCCAAAGAACACCCAGGGCTAATCACCTTCAGAATGGACTGGTTGGATCTCCTTGCGGTCCAAGGGACTCTCAAGAGTCTTCTCCAATACCACAGTTCAAAAGCACCAATTCTTCAGCACTCAGCTTTCTTCACAGTCCAACTCTCACATCCATACATGACCACTGGGAAAGCCATAGCCTTGACTAGACGGACCTTAGTCAGCAAAGTAATGTCTCTGCTTTTCAATATGCTATCTAGGTTAGTCATAATTTTCCTTTCAAGGAGTAAGCGTCTTTTAATTTCATGGCTGCAATCACCATCTGCAGTGATTTTGGAGCCCCCCAAAATAAAGTCTGACACTGTTTCCACTGTTTCCCCATCTATCTCCCATGAAGTGATGGTACCAGATGCCATGATCTTCGTTTTCTGAATGTTGAGCTTTAAGCCAACTGTTTTCTCCCTCCTATTTCACTTTCATCAAGAGGCTTTTTAGGTCCTCTTCACTTTCTGCCATAAGGGTGGTGTCCTCTGCATATCTGAGGTTATTGATATTTCTCCTGGCAATCTTGATTCCAGCTTGTGCTTTCTCCAGCCCAGCGTTTCTCATCATGTACTCTGCACAGAAGTTAAATAAGCAGGGTGACAATATGCAGACTTAATATACTCCTTTCCCCAGTTGGAACCAGTTCGTTGTTCCATGTCCGGTTCAAACTGTTGTTTCTTGACCTGCATACAGATTTTGCAAGAAGTGGGTAATCTGGTCTGATATGCCCAACTCTTTAACAGTTTTCCATAGTTCCTTGTGATCCTCACAATCAAAGGCTTTAAAGTAGTCAGTGAAGCAGAAGTAGATGTTTTTCTGGAATTCTCTTGCTTTTTCTATGATCCATTGAATGTTGGCAATTTGATGTCTGGTTTCACTGACTTTTTCCAAATCCAACTTATACATGTGGACATTCTTGGATGACATACTGTTGAAGTCTAGCCTGAAGGATTTAGAGCATGATCTTGCTAACATGTAAAATGAATGCAATTGTGTGGTAGTTGTAGATACACACACACACACATATGTATAACTGAATCACTTTCCTGTACACCAGAAACTAACACAATATTGAAAGTCAACTATACCTCAAATTAAAAAGTAATTTAAGAATAAAGTAAAATAGGAAAAGAAAATGAACCCACTGTAGTATTCTTGCCTGTGGACAGAGTAGCCTGGTGGGATACAGGTCATCAGGTCGCAAAAGAGTTGATGACGATTTTCCGAGTAAAGAGCAACTCGGTTACTATAAATAGATCATTAAAAATTCCATGAACATCAACTATTTGGTCCAAAAATATTTTGTTGAAATTCTATTTCTGAACTACCTATGTGCATATTTTGCATGTTTATAAAATTTGCTCGCTCACTGTCAGGAATTCTTATTGTTAGTATATGACAGACAAACGGATGGGGAGGGAGGTGGGAGGGGGGTTCAGGATGAGGAACACATGTACACCCATAGCTGATTCATGTCAACGTATGGCAAAAAGCACTACAGTATAGTCAAGTAATTAGCCTCCAATTAAAATAAATAAATTTTAACAAATACAAATAACCTCAAGACCATAGATAATAGTAAAAAGGAGTATAATAAGAAATGATAAAATAAGGAACTAATAAGTACCTGCTGTATAGCACAGGGACCCTTAATCAATACTCTGTAAGGCCTATATGGGAAAAGCATCTAAATGAGTGGAAATATGTGTATATACGTATAACTGATTCACATTGCTGTATAACAGACGCTAACACAACAGTGTACATCAACTATATTCCAATAAAAATTAATTTTAAAAAAGAAAAAAACATAATAAATTAAAAGTGATTTTAAGCAAAGAACTGATACTAGAGAATGTAACATAAATATTTTTTTCTTATAATTAAACATGAATTTAAATGTATAAGAATAATTATGAGCACTGCTCTTTTATATCAGATATTTTTCCCATTTGAAGATCTCTGCCAACTGCATTAGCTATTTAAAAATAATAAAAGACAAATAAGAATACACAACCAGACGCGCTATGGGTTCAATATGATGGATGTGTCTGCCTCTAGTGAAGATGAATCATTCAAGACTGAGTATAAGCATAAACCCCAATTCTCTGACCTCTGTTCTATTGAAAGAATAATCACAGAGATATTTGACAGAGAAGGAAAACACAGAATTCATAACGAAACTGTTGATCAAGTGAAATACATTATGGAATTGGCTTGAAAACACACACTAGACCTCCATGGACCTCAGAATGCATTTGGGCATTTTCCAGAAAAGCAGTATGATTTGATTTTGTTAGGAATTCTCCTTTGCCCCCAGAGAAACGGAAATTCACGAACCACGTGTGTATCCATGAATGAATCCCTCCACTTATGACGTGAAATGGTTCTCTGATAAAGTGAGAGAAGATAAGAAACCTGCATTCAGAGCAATAATATCAAATTCAGCTAACACTGGTTCGACGGTTACAACGTGAGAGAAAGATGGAGTTCTCAAGCTAACAATATCAGCCCACAGGGATGATGTTTCCTTCAATTTTCCATTATTGTCTAAAACCCACCATCAGCACCTTAAAATATCAGTGCCTCTTTATTCTCTAATTATGTACCCCGTACAGGCTTGGCAGTTAATTGCACAGTCTCTTATTCCCTAATTGCAGCCTTGTGGGTTTTCTCAACAAGAATTTACACTTCTCGTGAACCGCATGGAAATCTATGCTGCTCTTTGAAGCAACCTTCTTTACTTGCCCGACACAATATACCATCAACAAAGACTTTCTGCTAAATAAGAATCCAACGTCACAATGCTCAAAGAGTTGTGACGAAGGGCAACTTCAGCTGAGAGACCAAGAGAAGAGGTCTGGAGCAAAAATGATGAGAACTTAAGCCAGCCACTTATTATCCTGAGAACATTTGTTTTCTGCGGCTTTCTGCCTCCACGATGTATGATGTTGCTGTCATGTTCTGTTCACTCTCTCATCGCAACGAGTAATGCTGTGTTATTTTTTTCTTTTTTCCCAAGATGGCATAAGGACTCTTTCCTGAGTCAGGACACGTCAACACATGATCTGACAGTTTATCAGTCACCTAACTGATGGTGCCGCTGCTTTCAAAACACTGCTCTTGGGCGGAAATTGGACACATGACAACTTTCTTCTGCTGCTGGGAAGAAACACCGGGGGCCACTCTCTGAATATGGAAAATACGACAATGTCTCATCAATACGTTCTCTCATTTACTGCTTTCATTCCAAGAATTTGTATGGTTCCCATTACAGCGCATATCCTCAAAGATGCTCTGACGCACACAAGGAGAATTACAAAGGAGACAGGCAACCTAGGAACTCTTTCCAGAAGGCTATAAATGCTAAACACATTCCTTTCCTTCTTTTATCATTTCCAAGAACAGGAGATTAAGATTTGATATTTCCTCCTTCAACTTAGAGAGTCATAACCTTGCATAAACCTCAGTTCCCACAGGTCACTCTCTCAAATTTTCATTTTTTGTTTAGCAAAATCCTAAACCTGTTAAAGGTCAGGAAGCAACAGTTAGAACTGGACATGGAACAACAGACTGGTTCCAAATAGGAAAAGGAGCACGTCAAGGCTGTATATTGTCACCCTGCTTATTTAACGTCTATGCAGAGTACATCATGAGGAACACTGGACTGGAAGAAACACAAGCTGGAATCAAGATTGCCGGGAGAAATATTAATAACCTCAGATATGCAGATGACACCACCCTTATGGCAGAAAGTGAAAAGGAGCTAAAAAGCCTCTTGATGAAAGTGAAAGAGGAAAGTGAAAAAGTTGGCTTAAAGCTCAACATTCAGAAAACGAAGATCATAGCATATGGTACCATCACTTCATGGGAAATAGATGGGAAACAGTGGAAACAGTGTCAGACTTTAGTTTTTTGGGCTCCAAAATCACTGCAGATGGTGACTGCAGCCGTGAAATTAAAAGACACATACTCCTTGAAAGAAAAGTTATGACCAACCTACACAGTATATTCAAAAGCGGAGACATTACTTTGCCAACTAAGCTCTGTCTAGTCAAGGCTATGGTTTTTCCTGTGGTCATGTATGGATGTGAGAGTTGGACTGTGAAGAAGGCTGAGCGCCGAAGAACTGATGCTTCTGAACTGTGGTATTGGAGAAGACTCTTGAGAGTCCCTTGGACTGCAAGGAGATCCAACAAGTCCATTCTGAAGGAGATCAACCCTGGGATTTCTTTGGAAGGAATGATGCTAAAGCTGAAGCTCCAGTACTTTGGCCACCTGATGCGAAGGGTTGACTCACTGGAAAAGAGTTTGATGCTGGGAGGGATTAGGGGCAGGAGGAGAGGGGACGACCGAGGATGAGATGGCTGGATGGCATCACTGACTCGATGGACGCGAGTCTGAGTGAACTCCGGGAGATGGTGATGGACAGGGAGGCCTGGCATGCTGTGATTCATGGGGTTGCAAAGAGTCGGACAGGACTGAGCGACTGAACTGAACTGAAACCTGATAAAACTGGACTTTCCCATCTAGGGCACACCTGTATCTTTGCTGGTTGAGCGTAGATGAAGGAATTTGTGGGCCCATCCTGACTGGTCTCACGTTCAGTGGCTGGCCACAGATATGCAGTATGTTTTTTTTTTAATATAAATTTATTTATTTTAATTGGAAGTTAATTACTCTACAATATTCTATTGGTTTTGCCATACATCACCATGAATCCGCCACGGGTATACCCGTGTTCTCCATCCTGAACCCCCCTCCCAGCCCCCTCCCAGTACCATCCCTCTGGGTCATCCCAGTGCACCAGCCCCAAGCATCCTGTATCCTGCATCGAACCTGGACTGGCGATTTGTATAGTATGTTCAAGGTGGAAAATGAAATAAATTCCATTCAGAGTTTCCTTAAATCCCTAACACCTGCTTCCTGCCTCCTCTGATTTCTGATGCATCTGTTCCCATCACTACAGTCGGCATATGAACTTGTGTCCAACTGTATTGAAAAAAAAAAATCAGACTAATTTGAAAAAAATTTCCATATTATCTCCAACAACCCAGTTGCCCAAGTATCAATAATTACCCCAGCTGCTGTGACTGCTCCTTGCCTTTCAGATGGGAAGAGCCAACTCATTGGAAAAGACCCTGATGCTGGGAAAGACTGAAGGCAAAAGGAGAAGGGGACGACAGAGGATGAGAAGGTAGGCTGGCATCACCGACTCGATGGACACAAGACTGAGCAAGCTCCAGGAGGCCAGGAAGGACAGGGAAGCCGGACGTGCTGCAGTCCATGGGGTTGCAGACAGTCGGATATGACTGAGAGGCTGAACAACAACCGTGAAAGTTGCCAGGAAGCCTCCTAGTTGCCATGTTGGCAAAATTGTTTTCTCATTTCTCTATGTTCAGAACTCTGCTCATGACCCCACTCAGCCTCACGCCTTTGTGATTTTTAAACACCATCTACGTTGAGAGGTAGTCCTGGGGGTCCGGTTACCGGGGCTTAGTGCTCTCACCACCAGGGTTCTGAGGTTCGATCCCTGGTCGTGAAAGTAAGATTCTGCAAGCTGCATGTTGGAGCTAAAGAAAAAAAAAAAGTGTGTGTGTGTATAAATATGTGTGTGTGTGTGTGTGTGTGTGTGTGTATAAACACAACCTATGTTTGCTAGTTCAACATTCTTCTCTTTACACAGCCCTTTCCCTTGAGTAGTACACTCTGACATTGTTCATCTATGGAATGCCAATTATTTGATATCCCCAAAACATTTCCCATTCGAACTTTCAAACCTCACGGAATCCTCCAGGTTCTCTCCACCAGCTGTTTTTCCAGTTTCTTTTGTGGCCAACCTGGACTTGAGTCAGAAACACTGGAGATCTTCCTTCCCTTACACTCCACATCCAAACACTGGAGACCTTTCTGCCCTTACACTTCACATCCAGACACTGGAGACCTTACCTCCCTTACGCTCCACATCCAAACATTGGAGACCTTCCTTCCCTTACACTCCACATCCAAACACTGGAGACCTTTCCTCCCTTATGCTCCACCTCCAGATACTGGAGACCTTTCCGCCCTTATGCTCCACATCCAAACACTGGAGACCTTACCTCCCTTACGCTCTGCATCCAAACACTGGAGACCTTTCCTCCCTTACCCCCACATCCAAACACTGGAAACCTTCCTTCCCTTACGCTCCACACCCAAATCATGTGCATTTTTTTTATTCCATCAGTGGGACTTTGCTGGTGCTCCAGTGGTTAAAAATTTGCTTTGTAACACAAAGGATGCAGGTTTAATCCTTGTTCGGGGAAGGAAGACCTCATAGGCCATGAAGCAGCTAAGCCTGTACTGTGCAACTCTAGAAAGGCTGGAACTGCCAAGGCCCAGAAGCCACAACTCAGAGTCCACGTGCCGCTACAAATGATGAGTGTGACGCCACAAAAACCCAACACAGCCAAAACAAGTAAACAGTAACAAAATATCAGCTCAGTTCAGTTCAGTTGTGTCCAGCTCTCTGCGACCCCATGGACTGCAGCATACTAAGCTTCCCCGGTCCCTCACTAAGTCCCGGAGTTTACTCACGCTCATGTCCATCGAGTCGGTGATTCCATGCAACCATCTCATCCTCTGTCATCCCCTTCTCCTCCAACCTTCAATCTTTCCCAGCATCAGGATCCTTTTAAATGAGTCAGTTCTTCGCATCAGGTGGCCAAAGAATTAGAGTTTCAGCTTCCGCATCAGTCCTTTCAGTAAATATTCAGGACTGATGTCCTTTAGGATGGACTGGTTGGATCTCGTTTCTGTCCAAGAGACTCTCAAGAGTTCAAACACATCAGTTCTTCAGTGCTCAGCCAACTCTCACATACAGACATGACTACTGGAAAAACCATAGCTTTGACTAGATGGACCTTTGCTGGCAAAGTAATATCTCTGCTTTTTAATATGTTGTCTAGGTTGGTCACAGCTTTTCTTCCAAGGAGCAACCATCTTTTAATTCCATGGCTGCAGTCACCATCTGCAGTAATTTTGGAGCCCCCAAAAATAAAGTCTCCTTTTCCACTGTTTCCCCATCTACTTCCCATTAAGTGATGGGACCTGATGCCATGATCTTAGTTTTCTGAATGCTGAGTTTTAAGCCAACTTCTTCACTCTCCTCTTTCACTTTCATCAAGATGCTCTTTAGTTCTTTGCTTTCTGCCATAAGGGTGGTGTCATCTGCAGATCTGAGGTTATTGATATTTCTCCCGGCAATCTTGATTCCAGCCTGTGCTTCATCCAGCCCGGCATTTTGCATGATGTAACAAAATATATGGAACAATGTTTGTTCGCCGTCTCCACCACCACCGTCATAGAAACGCAGTCATGGACTCACGTGGACTTTGGCCTTCATCTTCTAAGCTGTCTCCTGCTTTTTAGTCTTGACTCTTCAGGGTACTCCCAACAAGGCAGCTAAACAATTTTCTCAAAACACAACTCCCATTATCATCCTCCTGCTAAACTTCTCTAAGAAGTCTCCTTCTGTTTCCACAAATAAAATCAAACCCTTCATAGCCTGATTGCACTTTGATCCCCCTCTTTCTCGTGGGTGTTCCCCAATGCAACAGGGTGGAGGCATTTATAGGCATTTTTTAGGCAATACATCTGATGTCTTTGGGCTGCTCATTCCTTCTGACTGGAGGACCGCCTTCAGGGACATCATCCTGGCTTCCTTCCTCACCTCCTTTTTTTAAAAGCTATTTATTCAACTCACTTATCTGGCTCCACTGGGTCTCAGCTGAAGCACTTGGGATATTTCCATCCTCACTGAGGCATGTGGGATCCTGTTCCCTGATCAGGGATCAAATCTGGGCTCCCGACACTGGGCATGCACACTCTTAGCCACTGGACCACCAGGGAACTCACAACCTCTTTTTCAATTGCTTACTCACACTCTCGCTTCTCAGTGATGGCCCTGTTGACTCCGTAACAGAAAAGCTCACTTTGTCCCCATTTATTTTTCAAAGCAATCATCTCTAACCCAAAGTGATACGTAACATATTTAATTCTAAAGTTTATTTTCCATCCCCTGCACAGAATATAAATTCCATAAGGTAGGCAGTTTTGTCTGTGATCTACTTCAATACATGTACAATGCTTAGAGCAAAACAGACACATCATAAGCATTAGCGGAAAGAGAGAATCCACAGCAAAAATCAATTAGTAAAAGATCCTATATTGTGAGTACTGTTTGGAAACTTAAGACACTGATATCGCTGTTATTGTTCAATTGCTCTGTCTGGTCTGACTCTTTGTGACCCCATGGACTGCAGCACCCAGGCCTCCCTGCCCACCACCAACACCTGCAGCTTGCTCAAACTCATGTCCATGGAGTCACTGATGCCATCCCACCATCTCATCCTCTGTCATCCCCTTCTCCTCCTGCCTTCAGTCTTTCCCAGCATCAGGGTCTTTTCCAATGAGTCAGCTCTTCACATCAGGTGGCCAAAGTATTGGAGTTTCAGCTTCAGCATCAGTCCTTCCCATGAACGTTCAGGACTGATCTCCTTGAGGATGGACTGGTTGGAACTTCTAGCAGTCCAAGGGACTCTCAAGAGTCTTCTCCAACACCACCGTTCCAAAGCATCAATTCTTCAGAGCTCAGCCTTCTTCAACTCTCACATCTGTACATGACTACTGGGAAAACCACAGCCTTGACTAGACGGACCTTTGTCAGCAATGTGACGGCTCCGCTTTTTAATATGCAGTCTATGTGAAAGCTGACTAGGTAAACCAGAAAAATGCTCTAAAAATTTTAGAGACAAAACTCTTTTGAAAAGATGAATTTTCGGGTTAGTTGAGACACAGAATTGTTGAAGCACAAGTCAAGAAAAGGTACAGACTGTGCCTCACCAGATATGGAAATACTTGAGAAGTCCTTCCAAGGTCACTGAACCATGAGTAAGACGGCTGCTTCCAGGACTGCAGGACGCTCTATTTAATTTGCTAATTTGGCTCCTTGTTTCTGTCACACATGAACTTATATTTCCTATTGTTTCTTCCCCATGTCTGTCCTATTTTTAGGCATCATCCGTGAATTTATATTTCTTCTGCACAGATATCCGAGAAGTCGATGAAGCGTACGGATCCTCTGGTTTTCTAATGGTTTTTATTTATTTCTGTCACCTCCAGCCCCATCTCGCGCCTACCTCCCCGGAACTTCTCTCTCCGGATTTTCTTAACTTCTTACTGACTGGAGGATTTTTGCAGAAACGAACAGGCAGCTGTTTTGCTTTTGACAGGACAAAAACAATTCATTCTGTGATTTCACCATCACTTTGTGGGTTATTCCATTGAATAGCTACACAACTGTAAAGTCTTCTCCAGCGCCGTGAGCTCTATTTTCACTTTCCATATCAGAGTCCATCACAGTAAGGATTTCTATCTTTCTCTGGGCCTAATAGTCACATTATCTGAATCAGAACTATATCCCAAAGAACTATCTATCATCTTCTGAGACACTAGTCTACATGTCACTTGCACAATCAGAGGAAGTATCTGCATCAAATTCACTGGAAGATTGTTCTTCACTCAAAATTTCAAATTATGTTCTTTCTGAACCTTCTATGATAATCAACTTGAATTAATAATACATACAAGGTTGAAACGAACACCTGATGGAGCAAAATAAGAATGAGAACACTAATCCTAAGTTGTATAACCAATCCTTGATCAATTTTAGGCTCTTACAGCTTCACACTGTGATGTTCACTGTTATCACTTTCTGAAACGGTATTGATATGTCTCCGGTCAATAAAATTCGGGCTTTCCACAATGGCTCAGCAGTAAAAAATCTGCCTACACGATTCAGGAGATGTGGGGTCGATCCTCTGGGTCGGGAAGATCCCCTGGAGAAGCAAATGGCAACCCACTCCAGTATTCTTCCCTTGAGAATCCCACAGACAGAGGAGCCTGGCGGGCTATACAGTCCATGGAGGTCGCAAAAGACTCAGACATCACTTATCGGCTAAACAACAACAGCAAACAAAAGAAGTATCAATACGCCTTCAGTTAATAGTCCGGTAAGACTCCTAAAGGGCTGTGGGCGCAAAGCAGGGTTCTCGTTTGGCAAGACTGGCTGCCACATTTACTCTGCTTTCCTGCAGACTGGTAACGGAGGCGCACAGCTGGGGAAGGTGTTTGGATGATGACGGACCCACCCTCTGTGTTGCACAGGAAGACAATCGTCCACACTGCATCTGAAACCCAGGAGTGCGTGAAACTCGCTCAGTCGTGTCCGACTCTTGGTGACCCCGTGGAGCGTACAGTGCATGGAATTCCCCCAGGCCACAATACTGGAGTGGGTAGCACTTATGATGCTCCCCACCATTTCCAGAAGGGATGTTATGACTTTCTCTTGGGAGCCATTCCATTCCGGGAAACACATGTATAATTATCTCATCTTCACACCATGTAGGGAGGGGTGCACTCTGAGCTCAAAACAGACCACGAAAAAGAAACAGAAGCAGCGTCTTAAGGTGAGGTGTGTGTGGATTTGTGAGAACAAATGTGGAAACAGGGGCCAACGGTGTACTCAAGAAGACAGGCTATGGTATGCAAAGGAAGCAAGAAATCAAAAGATAGTGAAAACTACAAAGAGATGAGTCAATCAGCAAAGAGGAAAACAGTCATCATGGCTTCCAATTACAAGGTGCCTACATTTTAATCTGAAATTTCAGGAAATACAGAGACGTTAGAAAAGAAATGACAACAACAAGAAATTCGATTGCACACGATGACTCAGTTCAGTTCAGTCGCTCAACTCTTTGCCAACCCATGGAATGCAGCACGGCAGGCCTCCCTGTCCATCACCAACTCCCAGAGTCCACCCAAACCCACGTCCATCGAGTCGGTGATGCCATCCAACCATCTCATCCTCTGTCGTCCCCTTCTCCTCCTGCCCTCAATCTGTCCCAGCATCAGGGTCTTTTCAAATGAGTCAGCTCTTTGCATCAGGTGGCCAAAGGATTGGAGTTTCAGCTTCAACACAATGATTACTTTATACATAAAATTTTTTTTCTTTTGGCTGTATCACACATCTTGCAGGGTCTTAATTCCCCAACCAAAGACTGAACCTGTGTCCTCGGTAAAAGTGCTGAATTCTAAACAATGCACCACCAGGGATGGCTTTTATCATATTTTATTGTCCAGTATTTTGGGGGTTTGAGGGTGGAAGACTTAGACATGTGTTCCTCTTTGTGTTTTAATTTTTAAATTTGTTTTTTTATGGGAGCATAGATGCTTTCCAATGTTGTGTTACTTTCTGACGAGCAGCAAAGTGAATCAGGCATGTACACATATATCTGCTCTTTCCTGGATTTCCTTCACGTTTGCAGGTGGGATGGACGGGGAGACTGAAATGGACACATATTCACTGCAATGTACAGGACAGCTGACTAATGAGAACTCACTCTACAGCACAGGGAAGTCCATTCAATGCTCCATGGTGGCCTAAATGGCTTCCTCTTTACGTAGCCGATTTCTACGTATAACCTGAAACTTTGCTTTGGGGCAGTAAAAATAGAATCGACTCTTTCCTTTAAAGAAAAAAAAAAAAAATCTCTCCGTCCAAGTCACATAAGATAGGTCAGAAAATGTGTCATCAACGATTTCGTGCCTAAGATTTTCTCTTGCACTTCCTGACACTGAGAGTGTTTGTTTTTAACAATGCTTTTGCGATGAACTACATTTCTAATTTGGAAATGTTGACAAAGAATCAAAACAGTAAAACACAGCAAAATATTTTGCACCATCTAACTAGATTATATGTTCGCCAGGGAAATCGAGTAGATGGTTTCAACACATTATACTATTGTTAAAATGGATTATTAAGTAGAATACTCAGTTTTTAAAAAGACACTACCTATTCCAGGTTTAATATTCAGTGTCCTGACAGATCATAAGAGCTTGTAGGAAATGATCTATGTTATTTTTTTAGAAAAAGTATCCATTTATTTGGCTTAGTGGCAAATAAAGGTCTTGGTTGCAGCCTTTGGGCTCTGTAGTTGTTGCACAAGAGTTTAGTTTCCGGGAGCAATGTGGGAATTTGGTTCCCTGACGATGGACTGAACCCACAGCCACTGCATTAGAAGGTGTATTTTGGACCACTGGACCATCAGGGATGTCGCCAAGTAGCTATGATTTAACATGGCATTGAACTTGGTGTGATATTCACTCTTTGCGCCCAGAGTCGCTCTGCTCAGAGGTGCAAGTTCTTATGTCTTTCGTTCTGAGTGATTCCCTTCCCTTATGAACTTTGTCCACTTTTGAGATGCTCAGTGTCCTGTCAAACATTTATCATTTGCTAGTCTTCTCTTGTCTTCCTCCACCCATAACTTTGATTTTCATCTCCAACCTTGGATAATTCTTTCTTTCTCCTCTGCACATCCTCTTCGGAACCACTGGTCATTTTTCCCACATAGATCTACCCCAGTCACATTCCATTTCACTGTTTAAACACCGGTCAAGACCAGAAGCGAGCAAATGCCTACAACTGTGCTGAAACCAAGTTCTCAGGAGACATGTAATGTGACAACCAGCCTCACAGTTCTCACTGTCCATCCCTAAGTGGACGTGGCTCTCTGGGGAGTTCTGGGCTCCTTGGTTCATGGAGATGGCCTGCCATGAGCTTGTGGTCCTCATACCCTTCAGGGATGCCCATCCTTTCCCAACTTCCATTTCTTCTCATCTCTTCTGTCCTGCTTTGACTATTCTTTCTCTTTCCTTGTCGACACTACTGCTTTTCATATAATTGGGTTTCCTTGGTACCTTGAGTCTGAGAGAAGACATAAACACACACCACACACACACAAACACACACACACACACACAAACAAAAGCGCTTATAACAAAGGCTTTGTCTTTGTACACACCTTCACTGCAACGTGACACTTGGAATGAGCTCCCTGGAGTGGTCTTGCATGGTGGTATTGTGGGTTCCTTCACAGTCCAGTGACTCAGCAGGTCATTTCTCCAAGCACATGACCGTGCAGACTAGCTCCCCAGAGTCCAGTTACCCTGCAGCACAGACCCCTGCCCACTCACAGGGGCCATAGATGGAGAATCTGGGATGATCCACATCTCACAATATTCCTTTTATCCCTTACATCAATGGCTAACGGTCATTCTGTTTACAAAAAATAAAAAAAATGAAACAGACGGATACTCACGGCAAACACACTCAGGCGGAAATCACTTGCTGAAATTAACACTACAGTGATGGTCCTCCTCCCCGTTTGGTTAGATTCTGTTCCTCTCCATGACTGTGGTTAAAAAGCACTGCTGTTCATTCACTGAGCTGTGTCCCATTCTTTGCTAAGTCTTGTCTGACCCTTCGCTAAGTTGGGTCTGACTCTCTGCTAAGTTGTGTCCAGCTCTTTGTGACCCCGTGGACTTGAGCACGCCAGGCTTCCCTGTCCTTCACCATCTCCCGGAGTCTGCTGTAGGTTGTATATAATGGAAAGCCCAAGAGAATTTTTATAAAGGAAGAAAACATTTATTTTTTATGCAATGAGACAGCCAACGAGAGATGTTTATGGAGCAGGTATTCCACCGTGCCAACGGGATCTGAGGTCATCTCTGTCTTGCTAACAACAGCCCTACGTTCAGTGTTGAGTTTTTATCTTGTCTTCACACTTGCAGCTCCTGACAGACGATGACCCTGTAAGTCACCTACATACACGTACAAGGAAGGGAGGTTGTTGCTGCAAGGTACCCGGGTCTCTTTTATCAGAAGAGAGGAAGCTTGAGAAGAAATACTCGCCAGAAGAATCCATAAGACTCCTTACTTGTCTTAGTGTGCAGTTCAATTACTGGATTGACACTGATGTGTTCATTTCTGCTGTAACCACCAAAGTGATTTGGGTATATGGGAATGCCAACCCACTCCAGTATTCTTGCCTGGAGAATTCCATGGACAGAGGAGCCTGGTGGGCTTCAGTTCATGCAGTTGCAAAGAGTCACACACAACAGAGAATGCTCACTCTCACTGTGTGTGTGTGTGTGTGTGTTAGCTGCTCATTCATGTCGGACTGTCTGTGACCCCACGGACTGTAGCCCACCAGGCTCCTCTGTCGAGGGGATTCTCCAAGCAAGAACACTGGAGTGGGTTGCCATTCCCTTCTCCACACTCTCACTATATACACATATATATTCATATAGACATATATATGCATGAATGCACATGTGTTCATGTACTGGTATGTTGCAGTGTAAATCAATTAATTGAACTAGACACATAAGATGTCTCTTTGACAGCATTCATCTCTGATCCCCTCCCTGCCCACATACAGGTTGTGAGAGTGCATTGGGACAGCCAACCAAGGTGTGTCTAGTTCTAAGAACTGTTCTGCTCTCCATGGGAAATTCCATTTTAATGCCTGAATGTCACTGAACTTAAGGATTTGATTAGTGTTCAAATTCCTTCATCTGAAAGCAACAATATGTTAGGATGGCAAAAAGTTAGTCCCAGTTCTTCCATAAGATGTTACGGAAAAACTCAAATGAACATTTTTCGCCAAGCCAATAAATGAACAATCCATCAAAAAGAATAAAGTCACAGAAGACACAGATGTATTTAGCATCTAGGAGCACAGGCTGTCCTGCCTGCATGCTAAGGGCGCCACCATAAAAGACAGTTCTCGTGCTGAGTCTTGAAGAGAGAAGACTTAATAAAAGAAAAACACTGAATAAACATTAAATACCAACAGAAATCCAGACCAGGAAATATTATGAGGATACTAACAAATGTCAAAAGTAACTGCTCTTCCTAAGAAAGGTGAGTGATGGCTAATTCATATCAGTACACTTTTCTCATAGATTTCAAGCTTCAAAGATAAATGTTACAAAAAGTAAAACTGAAAAATTAAGTGAAGCACCAGCAGTTAAAAAAAAAAAATCACCTGGCAATATATCTAATGAGCCAGGAGCTCATCCAGAAATAGAATCTATAAACAATCTTTAATCATTTCAGAGAAGATGACTTTCATTAGACAGATGTTCTTTGTGACCGACACAGGACATGCCCTTTAGAGAAGTAAGAAGTGTCGTTGTGAGAATTTATCATAATTTTTCCAAACATCATACTGAAATGCAAAATAGAGGAAAATTTCCTGGGTGCCTGATACAAGATAACTGAGGTGAGTGAACAGATTTCTAGCTTCCCCTGATGGAAAATAACGAGGCAGGAATGAAAGATGTATGACTCCAATACAATAAAAAGCCACTATAATCATCAACCAATAATCAACCAATAGAAATGTAATAATGCGATTTTTTTTCAGCCTGGGTTCCTGACACCACACTATTTGTTAAAATAGGAGATGGTCCAGATTCTTGAGATGCTTCCTGATTAGCAGGACAGGTAAAAGAGCGAAAACAATACCAGCATTAACAAAGAAAAGGGTATATAACCTTTAAAAAGAAGTGCATGGAAGAGATTAGAAACACAACTATTTAAACGGGCGGCTTTACTGAAAATTCAGCTAGTTCCCAAATGTTTAATGGTTATAGTATTTTTTTTTTTTTACTTAATACAGATTCCCCAAGAGCTTGTACAGAGAGACAGTATCTTTGATAGAAAACCTTACATTGCATGCCTTTGACGCACAGGTTTTATCTTCCCTGATGAAATGACTGCATCTTACTGTCTGTAAGAAACCACTTAGAACCAAGGGCAACATGTCTTCATGACCATTAAGAAGGTAATACAGCCATTTATGAAAGTAACCTCAAGGTCCGTCGACTGAGGAACGGATAAAGACTTGGTGTACACACACACACACACACAGACACACACAGACACACACACACACACACACACACACACACACACACACACACTGGAGCACTACTCAGCCATAGGAAGGAAGATACTGGCACTTGCATTACTGCAGCCTATGGGATCGCCAAGAGTCGGACATGACTGAGCGACTACCCAACTCCATAGCAGAGGGAAATGCATTCAGCATCCTGTGGTATAAAAGCACCGTGGAAAAGAACGTGAAAAAGAGTATTCCCGTATATTTACGCATATGTGTTGCAAGCTCAGTCACCGACTCTTTGTGACGCCATGGACTGCAGCCCATCAGGCTCCTCTATCCATGGGACTTTCTAAGCAAGAATAGTTGGAGCGGGGTGGCTGCCTAGTTCCTTCTTCCAGGGATCTTCCCAACCCACGAATTGAACCTCTGTCTCCAGCATTGCCAGGCAGATTCTCTACCACTGTGGCAGCTGGGTAGCCCATCTGTACACGTGTGTATATATGTGTATATAAGTATATATAAATGGGCTTTCCTTGTGGCTCAGCTGGTAAAAAAATCCGCCCGTGATGCGGGACACATGGGTTCCATCTCTGGTTGGGAAGATCCCCTGGAGAAGGGAAAGACTACCCACTCCTATATTCTGACCTGGGGAATTCCACAGACTGTAGAGTCCACGGGGTTGCAAAGAATCGGACACGACTGAGCAACTTTCCTAAGTATATATGTATGCATACCTTCATATAACCGAGTCACTTCGGTGGTTACAGCAGAAGTTAACACGACTGAGCGACTTTCCTAAGCATATATGTATACATACATTCATATAACCGAGTCACTTCGGTGGTTACAGCAGAAATTAACACAAGAGTCTAAATGAATTAATTCAGCAAAACTTCAGCTAAGTTTGTGGTCAAGACCCTTTCAGGCCAAGAGTTTGTATTCATGGTGTTTTGGGATGAATTTATGTTCTAGGTCAATGACGGTGGTGGGAGGGAGGGAAAATAATGCTTCTTTAAGACCAGCTCAAGCTTAAAATTAAAAGTTTTTCTAACCACACTAAAATGTGCTGTTGTAAAACACGCTGCTAGAACAAAATCTGAAAGCGGTGAAGGATAAGCTGCCCGATAGGAGAGCTATTCTCACCAGGAGGAAGGCATGAACTGAAGGTGAAGCCAAATGACACATTTCTGGTTTTGTTCTTTTTCCCCTTTGCTGTAAGTGGGCCAGGAGAAAAATCCTCATCAGGTTTGTATCACCCTAATTTCGGGGGCTTCCCTGGTGGCTCAGATGGTATTTCCAGCTTGTAACGCAGGAGACCCAGGTTTGATACCTGGGTCTGAAAGATCCCCTGGAGGAGGAAATAGCAACACACTCCGGTATTCTTGCCTGGGGAATCCCATGGACAGAGGAGCCTGCCGGTCTTCAGTCGATGGGGTCTTAAAGAGTCAGACACGACTGAGAGATTGAAACAGCAGCAGCAGCAGCATCCTAATTCTAGACACAGCCAGCTGCTCTGCTCCTTGACATCACTGACATACATCACGTGCTTCCCATGGCTGGAGAAGAATCTGAATATCTGTAGAAACCCAGCCCTCATCAGTGCACAAGCAAGATCTGAATTTGAGGACGGCCGCCAAGGCTCCTTACCCAACATCATTAAGGGAGATACTTGGAGAGTCCTTTATACATGACAGTCTGGATGCTTGAGAGCTCCAAAGCAGCACCCAGGGAGCCTTCAGAGAAGAGCAAGGATTAGGCTTGTCAACTGGATGCCGCCATTATAAATTCAGCACCACGGACAGCTGATGATGCCTCAATAGATTACAGAGAGCTTTACAACAAATTCATGTTCCCCCCCCCCTTTTCCCGATGAGCTGAGACAGGTTATTGGCCCAAGGGATGGTGGGGAAGGGCGTGTGTGTCCTTTCATTTTCAGAGACTGCAAGAGAAAGCCGGATACAGACTTCCACGATGCGTGGGGGGTGGTCTGACTTCCTGAATAGCACAATGTCAGGGAGATTTATTTCCAGCTTGTCTTTTTTTTTTTTTTCCCCTCTTTCCCACTGAAACAAAGGGAACCACGTGAGAGCAGAGGTGTGAGATTCTGAATTGGGACTAAGAGCTCTGAACTGCTCCATTTCTAAGGAAAGCTTCCATTTTTTTTCTAGCCTTCGGGTTGCTGCTGCTGCTGCTGCTAAGTCGCTTCAGTCGTGTCCGACTCTGTGCAACCCCAGAGATGGCAGCCCACCAGGCTCCCCCATCCCTGGGATTCTCCAGGCAAAAATGCTGGAGTGGGTTGCCATTTCCTTCTCCAATGCATGAAAGTGAAAAGTGAAAGTGAAGTCGTTCAGTCGTGTCCGACTCTTAGCGACCCCATGGACTGCAGCCTACCAGGCTCCTCCGTCCATGGGATTTTCCAGGCAAGAGTACTGGAGTCAGGTGCGATTGCCTTCTCCAAGCCTTCAGGTTAGCTTTACAATAAATGCCCAGTTATCAGTGGTTCCCAGCCCCTCCACGTGACATGTGTATCTGTCTCTGTGCTCACCTTCCCTTAGCATGGGTCTCCCTTGCTGAGGTCACGATGAGTCCACCACTGGGGTCACCCTTGTGTTTATCCTCTCGCCCATTCATGGCTGCCCTGTTACCCTTGTAAATCATCCTCCATTCCTCGCTGAGCTTCCACCCAAGGATCCTAAAGAGAAGTGTCCAATTCCCTCCCGCCCACCTTCCTCTGTGCCACTCAGTGTTGGCAGAGCCGCGTCTGAAAAACCTAGGGACAGTCACAGCAACAGCCCAAAGTAACCCCAAGTCTTTTCTCTCACATTCACTGTGAGTTCAGCCGCTCAGGTGTGGCCAACTCTTCGCAACCCAGTGGACTGCAGCGCACCAGGCCTCCCTGTCCATCACCAACTCCCAGAGTTCACTCAAACTCACATCCATAGAGTCAGTGATGCCATCCAACCATCTCATCCTCTGTTGTCCCCTTCTCCTCCTGCCTTCAATCTTTCCCAGCATCAGGGTCTTTTCCAATGAGTCAGTTCTTCACATCAGGTGGGCAAATATTGGAGTTTCAGCTTCAGCATCAGTCCTTCCAATGAATTCCCAGGACTGATCTCCTTTAGGATGGGCTGGTTGGATCTCCTTGCAGTCCAAGCAACTCTCAAGACTCTTCTCCAGCACTGCAGTTCAAAAGCATCAATTCTTCAGTGCTCAGCTGTGTTTATAGTCCAACTCTCACATCCATACGTGACTACTGGAAAAACCATAGCTGTGACTAGACAGACCTTTCACTGTACTCTGGTTTCATTCCCCAATCTGGCTGTAAGCTCATCTTCTGCTCCATCTTCGAACATACTCTGCTTTAGATAATCAAGACCCTTTGGGACTTCCCTGGTGATCCAGTGGTTAAAACTCTGCCTTTCAATGCAGGGCGTAGTGGGTTCAATCTCTGCTCAGGGACCCACATGCCTCATAGCCAAAATATAAAACAAGCAATGTTTTAACAAATTCAATAAAGATGTTAAAAATGGTCCCCATCCAAAAAAAAAAATTCTTATAAAGAAGACACCTTGTTTTTCCCAGATTATGACAAACACATACTGTATTTCTCTTACAACACAAAGTGACTTTTCCACACTTTTTTCCCCCCAGTGGTACCAATGTCACTGCAGCCAAAAGATCTGGAACACCATAAATGTTTGCTGTTGGAATGAATTAATGCCCACATAAAATGTCAACAATAGCATCAAGGGTATATATTTAAAAATTAGTAGAAATTATACATAAGATTGATGGTCGGTTTGAGAACTCTTCCTGATGGTGAAATTTACTCAGAGGACCTATGCCATCTAGACAAAATTCGTGCCACTGTGTACAAAGAAAAATGGGGTCATGAAAGATAATTTATTGTGCCATCATGATATTTTGTTTTGAAGATGAAAGACATGTAAGGCCAGATATCTGTCCTCAGGGAGGGAGGGGGATAATGCAAAGAAGAAAAATGCACAGGGGTGAAATGAACGGGGGTGATTATCAGACAATATATAAGAAGCTGAATCATCAACTAGAAAAGAATAAAATGATAAGACAGAGTTCCAAGTGCAGGATGAGAGAAGATCAAAAAAGAGGAATGAGAATTTTGCAAGAAGTTAAGGTTGGGCTTAGTTTCCAAAGTGATTCCTGAGAAAGAAGTCAAGGGTATCCCAAGCAGGGAAGAGGTGTCGGAGAGGAAATTAATTGTTAGGATAATATTGTGTGACAGGGTTTCCCTGGCAGCTTGGACCATAAAGTGCAAGAGACGCAGGCTTGATCCCTGGGTTGGAAAAAGGGAATGGCAACCCACTCCAGCATTGTTGCCTGGAGAATCCCATGGACAGAGGAGCCTGGAGGGCTGCAGTCCATGGGGTCGCAAAAAGTCAGACACGACGAGCAACCAACAGGCTTTCTTCGACAAGAGCTCTGTTTTGTGACCTTTAATTGCTGTTGTTCAGTCGCTCTGTCCTGTCCAAGTCTTTGCAACCCCATGTATTGGGCCATGTCCTTCACTATGTCCCAGAAGTTTGCTCATGTCCATCAACTCGGTGATGCCATCCAACCATCTCATCCTGTCGTCCCCTTCTCCTCCTGCCCTCAATCTTCCCCAGCATCATGGTGATCCTGAACGCCCAGCAGAGTTTCAGGGAAGCAAACACCTTAACTCTGTAGAATATGCAGTTTGGCTCATCTCTCAGCAGACAAGGTTGGTCCATCTGTCATGCAACAAGTGCTCCGGGGTCAGAGCAAGGACCCTGTCTTCACCAACTCCCAGACAAACTCCATGTGAAACCTTACCACTCAGTACATCTCCCATGGGATCTAAAGAAAGCTGCAGTTGGAAATGCTGTGTGCATTTAACCACAGGCATCATTTCTCCACTGAAAGGAAACACCAATTAATTAGACTAACTCTACAGGTCTTTCCTATTTCCTCGAGACAGGAAAACGAGAAGATAGGAAATGCATTTTTGCTAATTCTCTTTGCTACTTTACGCTATTTCTTTTCAGTAATTAACATTTATTTCCAAAGAATGCAAAAAAAAAAAAAAAAGAAAAGAAAGGAACTATTTTTAGCACTGGCTGTGATCAGACCCTAAAAGAACAAAGTCCTAAAAAATATTTGGATACATCCAATATGTTCTTTCTTCAAAATTCTATGTTAAATAGTGTTAAACTTCCCATTTTGAAAACCGTTTCTTTCACTCCCACATAATTCTTAAATATGAAAAGTGATGTTCCACCTGCCGTTTGCACAGGTGTGAATTTAAAAATATTTATGTTCAAACTTTGGTAACTAAAGCCTACAGAGAAAGTTACATCACATGGTTCAAATATATATATTTTATATGATCTTATTTCAGAGTTCACGGTAGCCACAATATTACATTCAGACATTTTATAGTTTTAGGCACCATTATAGATTGCAGCCATGAAATTAAAAGACGTTTGCTCCTTGGAAGGAAAGTTATGACCAACCTACACAGCATATTGAAAAGCAGAGATACTACTTTGCCAACAAAGGTCCGTCTAGTCAAGGCTATGGTTTTTCCAGTGGTCATTTATGAATCTGAGAGTTGGACTATGAAGAAAGCTGAGTCCTGAAGAACTGATGCTTTTAACTGCGGTGTTGGACAAGACTCTTGAGAGTCCCTTGGACTGCAAGGAGATCCAACCAGTCCATCCTAAAGGAGATCAGTCCTGGGTGTTCATTGGAAGGACTGATGTTAAAGCTGAAACTCCAGTACTTTGGCCACCTCATGCGAAGAGTAGACTCATTGGAAAAGACTGATGCTGGGAGGGATTTCGGGCAGGAGGAGAAGGGGACGACTGAGGATGAGATGGCTGGATGGCATCACCGACTTGATGGACATGAGTGTGAGTGAACTCCAGGAGTTGGTGATGGACAGGGAGGCCTGGTATGCTGCAATCCATGGGGTCAAAGAGTCGGACATGACTGAGTGACGGAACTGAACTGAACTGATTACCTCTTTCTTCTTTAGAATGTTTTCCAATCAAGCTTTTTCACTCCACCTACCTTCTTTAAAATAATTTTTTTTTTTTTTTTTTTTTTTTTTTGCTGCACTGCACAAAACACTAAGTGAGTGGAATCGGAGTTCCCTGATCAGAGATGGGACCCACATCCCTTCCACTGGAAGCTCTGAGTCTCAACCACCGGATCACCAGAGAAAAGTCCCATTCTTTTTTTTTCCTGGCATTAAATAGAAATTGGCTTTTTCTTTTTCTCTCATTTACCTTCCTCTTACACCAGAAACATCGAGCTAATCATCCACCCACCCACTGACTCAACCAAAATGGAAACGAACACAGAAGCTGAACATGAGAAAAGACTAGGATTTGTAGCAAGACACTGCTTTTTCACCACGTTCAGTACACTCTTCTTTGCTTGGCAAACGGTAAGATGTTCTCGGTCATAGCCTGTCACCAGCTTTCGAAAGTGCAAATGGGATTTCCAGCAAAGCACCTTTTGTAATCCCACAAGCCACAGAGAAAGCTGAGTTCCCTGCAGTGTAATCCTGAACTCCCGCCGCTAAAGTTTATTAAATTTCAGCAAACTTACAACGCTCGTTCACGTGGTAAAAAGACAAACGTGTAGCGCAGAATCTCCATCTGGATTCTATCTGCCCTGTTCTTTCTATCGTGATTTTATCTGTTCTTTGCCTGAACTTCTCACCCTCAGAGAGGCCCTCCCCGATCATGCAATCAATATTAAGTAACCCCACCACACGGGAGTTACTCTGGGTTCCTTCACAATTCTCATTACAAGTCAAAATCCTGTTTTTCTTCAAATTTTCATTTTTTTAGAAAAACTGTGAGTTGAGTTGTTTGTGATGTTTTGTTACTTTCTGGTATACAGCAAAGTGATTCAGTTTTATACAGACACACACACACACACACACATATTTTTCTTTACATTTTTCCCATTATGATTTATAACAGGATATTGAATATAGTTTCCTGAGCTACACAGGAGGATCTTGGTGTTTATCCATCCTATGTACAGTAGTTTGCACCTGTTAATCCCAAACTTCCAATATAGACATCCCTGCTTCCCAGGTACCACTAGCGGTAAAGAACCCAGCTGCCAATTCAGGAGACAGAGATGTGGGTTCGATCCCTGGGTCAGGAAGATCCCCTGGAGGAGGAACAAGTGACAATCCTCTCCAGCATTCCTGCCTGGAGAATCCCATGGACAGAGGAGCCTGGTGGGTTACAGTCCATGGGGCTGCGAAGAGTCGGACACAACAGTGACTAACTTTCACTTTCATCGGTGTTTCCCCTTTGTGAAGCATAAATTTGTTTTCCTTGTCTGTGGGTCTCTTCCTGTTTTAAGAAAAGAGCTCATTTGTATTTTTCTTTCTTTTTTTTTTTTTTAGATTCTGCATATAAGTGATTTCTTATGTTATCTGTCTTCCTCTGTCTGGCTTACTTCACTTAGTAAGGTCATCTCTGGGTCCATCCATGTTACTCCAAATGGCATCATTCCATCCTTTTTTATAGCTGAGTAGTATTTCACTGTATATATGTGGTGCCGCTCTTTTATCCATCCCTCTCTTGCTGGACATCGAGGTTGCTTCCAAGTCCTGGATATTATAAATAGCACTGCAGTGAGCAGCGGAGTCCACGTGTCTTTTTCAGTTACGTTTGTCTCAGACGATATGCCCAGTGGGAGGGTTGCTGGGTCACACGGTACTTTTATTTCTAGTTTCTATAAGCAATCTCCATACTGTTCTCCGAGGCTGCCGTACCAAACTTACATTCCCACCAATAGTGTAGGAGGGTCAATTTCCTCCACACCCTTTCCAGTCTGTGTGCAGCCTTTTTGATGATGGCAATCGTGACTGGTGTGAGGTGATATCTCATTGTGGTTTTCATTTGCATCTCTCGAGGAACTGATGCTTTTGAACGGTGGTGTTGGGGAAGACTTGAGAGGAGATCCAACCAGTCCATTCTGAAGGAGATCAGCCCTGGGATTTCTTTGGAAGGAATGATACTGAAGCTGAAACTCCAGTACTTTGGCCACCTCATGCAAAGGGTTGACTCCTTGGAAAAGACTCTGATGCTGGGAGGGATTGAGGGCAGGAGGAGAAGGGGACGACAGAGATGAGATGGCTGGATGGCATCATGGACTCGATGGACGTGAGTCTGAGTGAACTCCAGGAGTTGGTGATGGACAGGGAGGCCTGGCGTGCTGTGATTCATGGGGTCGCAAAGAGTCGGACATGACTGAGCGACTGAACTGAACTGAACGGCACGGAACTGAAGAGCCAGTGATGTTGAGCACCTTTTCATGTGCTTATCAGCCCTCTGTATGGCTTCTTTGGAGAAATGTCTGTTTAGATCTTCTGTTCCCTCCCCCCCCCTTGTTTTCATTGAGTTGGTTGGTTTATTCAGTGGAGGGGCTCCACAGGGCTCATTTAACCTGCTCCCAAGCACCTGTGTTTCTGAGGTACTCTGCTGGTCCTTTTCCACCAACTTCTGATCTCCTGTTACTTCTAACATCTCACTACTGAGTATGTCCATCCCCTGGCAAGCCTGCTGTGATGGGAGATGAAGGGACAGAGTTGTTTCCACGGCAACTCAGCACAGCGACTCTAATTATACGCTCACAGCGACTCTAATTATATGCTCCCGGCAATGGATCATCCCCAATGTCTACCACGTACTCCGATGAGCCCAGCCTCTGAGATGAAATTCACCATTTTCTAATTAATCACAAGTTACAAGTACAGGGTGGAGGACTTTTCAATTACACTGAAACCATTCAGAAATGTTTTCCTGTGGCTCCCTGACTAACCCTTTGGGGGCAGCTGAATGAGGTGACTTAAAGGGTGGACATGCCCTCATAAACAGATCTGAGATGAGCTCTGGTCTTATACTCTGGTTGGTGGAAGTATGTACGCAGCTGCTAAGACAGTTTAGCAATAAAGGCTTTCACCCTAGTCCTTATCTGAAGACTGCTGAGTTCTCTCGCAGCCCTAATTTTCCATTTCCAGATCTATCAACTGCAGTCCATGAATAACATCATCTCTTGACCCTACTGTGAAAAGTCACATCAGGTTGCTTTTCGTTGTCTACTTGGTCTTACGGTTTACCCATGATTTTTCCAGTCGTCATGTGTGGATGTGAGCGTTGGCCCCTAAGGAAGGCTGAGTGCCAGAGAATGGATGCTTTCCAATTGTGGTGCTGGAGAAGATCCTTGAGAGTCCCTTGGACTACAAGGAGATCCAACCAGTCCATCCTAAAGGAAATCAACCCTGAATAGTCATTGGAAGGACTGATGCTGAAGCTCCAATCCTTTGGCCACCTGATGCGAAGAAGTGACTCATCGGAAAAGACCCTGAAGCTGGGAAACATCAAAGGCAGGAGGAGAAAGGGTCTACAGAGGATGAGATGGTTAGATGGCATCACCAACTTGATGGACCTGAGTTCGAGCAAACTCTGGGAGGATGGTGAAGGACAGGGAAGCCTGGCATGCTGCAGTCCACGAGGCTGCAAAGGCCTGGACACAACTGAGCTGAGCAACTCAACAACAACAGCAGTCAAGTGTCAGCTGGAGCACGTGGGACCTTTAGTTTCAGCATGTGGCATCTGGTTCCGTGACCAGATATTGAACCTGGGGATGCAGCGTCTTAAGATACTGGACCACAAGGGAAGTCCCAGATGAAATGCCACCTAGCAACGGTGCCCACCCAAAAGCTCCTGATTTAATCTAACTGCAACCTCAAGTCTTGTCAACCTCCATCCTGCCTTAATAATCACAAGAGTCCCTTATGACCAGCTGTACCACTTCATACTCCTGAGCCTAATGGATCAGGTTCCTCTGTCCCCATGACAACATGGAAGCCAGGAGACATGGAACTGTTCTAGCTAAAGATAACTCTGTCACAGCAATGGAGATGCAGACGTAGAGAAGAGACAGATGGGCATGGCTGGGAGCTGGGGAAGGACAGGGTATGGAGAGAGGAACATGGAACCATTCATTGCCATCTTTAAAACAGACAGCCAATGGGAATGACTCAAGCAATTTAAAATGCACAGCCAATGAGCATTTACTCTATGACTCAGGGAACTCAACCTGGGGCTCCGTAACAAACGACAGGGGTGGGATGGGGCAGGAGCTGGGAGGGAGCTTCAAGTGAGAGGGTACAGGGGTCAACCTATGGCCGATTCGTGTTGATGTTTGGTGGAAATTAACACAGTACTGTAAAGCAATCGGCCCTCAGTTAAAAATAAATAAAGTCCAGGATGGGGGATACATGTACACCCATGGCTTTCATGTGAATGTACGGCAAAAACCACGACAATATTGCAAAGTAATTAGCCTCCAACTAAAGTAAACAATGGAGAAGGCAATGGCACCCCACTCCAGTACTCTTGCCTGGAAAATCCCATGGAAGGAGGAGCCTGGTAGACTGCAGTCTATGGGGTTGCTAAGATACGACTGAGTGACTTCACTTTCACTTTTCACTTTCATGCATTGGAGAAGGAAATGGCAACCCACTACGGTGTTCTTGCCTGGAGAATCCCAGGGACGGGGGAGCCCGGTGGGCTGCCGTCCATGGGGTCGCACAGAGTTGGACACGACTGAAGCGACTTAGCAGCAGTAGCAAAGTAAATAAATTAACTTACCAAAATAAATAAATAAAGGTTTAAAATTTTAATTACGAGAAAAACAAAACTGATGCCTCTGTCTTCAGGCTTGGACACATATAGCCACTGAATAAACACCTGTTTTGCAGGGAATCAGTGTCATAACACTCTGAATTGTACCTGACACGTAGTGAACAGTCAATGTGAGTTGCATTTATCTGTCTAAAATATTAACGATGCCATTTGCAGAGATGTAGGTGGACCTAGAGACTCTCACAGAGAGTGAAGGAAGTCACAGAAAAACAAATTATCCTATATTAAGACATTGAGTGGAATCTAGAAAGACTGGGTACATAATCTTGTTTGCAAAGCAGAAACAGAGGCAGGGATGTAGAGAACAAATGTGTGGTCACAAAGAGGGGAAAGGGAGACGGATAAATAGGGAGATTCAGGTTGACCTACATACCACTGATACTATGCATAAGATAGATAACCAGTGAGAACCTACTGGGTTCCACTGTGAGAACCTGTGGGTGGCCGAAACAGGAGAGAAAGCCACAAAAAGAGGGGATATAGCTATACGTACAGCTGACTCCCTCTGCTGTGCAGCAGAAACTAATACCACATTGTATAGCAACTGCAATAAAAAAGAAACAGCAAGGAAACCTCTGGCATCACTGTCGTATTAGTCGCACCAGGGGAGAGGGAAACTCTCCTTATTGTAAAACTCATAGTTTCAAGGAATGCTTACCAAAACCCAAAGAGGTCTTATTACTCCAGTCTTCCAGACAGCGGCATTAACTCATCCTGGATTATAAAGATGGCACTTCAAACAAGAGCCACCTTACTCACACGTACCCTTTCAAGTCACCGTCTCTACCATGAGCTGAGCAAGGCACATAAAGCCCCCTGTCTTCTGAAGGAAATGACTATTTAGGAAGGGATAGAATGCAAATGTAGGGAAAAAATATAGTATGAGTTCTGGGAACATGACAGTATTTGACATTTTTAGGTCCAAGCAAATGTCAGTTCCATATGGTTCCCTCTCATAGGTGCTAGGAAGAGATTCTTCGGTTTCAAGTGAGTGGTCCTGACATTCAGAATCTAAGTCAGAGATGCGTCTTCTTTTCTGGGTCACAGCCTTCTCCGAGGAGTTATCCCTTTCCATGGAAAATACACTCACACGTATTCACTCAAGCGCCATAAAGGTTGGCAGGGAGGAGTTTCCCCAAGATCCGTGGGGCTTAGCTGAGTATATCTAGATCCAAAGATGCAAAATTATCTTCATCGGACAGAAAAAGGTGATATTATATATAAAAGGTTCATGGAGTCAGATTTCTAGAACTAACTGGAAATTTGAAATGCAGATTAAGAGGCAGAAATTCAGATGGAAAACAGTCACGGAATTGTAACATACAGCTCAGGGAATCCAGTCAGTAACGGTGTGACAACTCTGCAGGACGTATAATATATAAATGATACCAAATTGCTACATCATACACCTGAAACTACCAGGGTAAGTCAACTCTGCTTGATAAAAATAAATAAAACAGTGCATCTTTCTTTTCTCGTCTAAACATATCCTCTCAAGGGACTGGCGTGTTTACTGACAGCCAATCGGGCCATAAAGACTGAAAGCAAAGTCTCTATTATTTGGGAGGAATGTATTTAGCCTGGACACTTTTCCCAGGAAAATAACAACCATGTACCTTTGTTTAGAAAATGAACTGACCCAGCTGAGACAAGATTATAGTATTTAATCTAACAGTCAAGATCTGATAAAAAATTGTCTGGGCGTTTCAAATTTCACAGACGGAGAAAGTGATTGCGCAGTACACGGAAAGATGGGACGATCTCGGGCCAGGATTTCAAACCAGAGACTTGTCATTAATCCTTCTCTCCCCGGCTACTGACTACTCATTTGTCTACAGATAAGATCAAAGTGTTTATAATTAGGTTAAGACTACTGGATCTATATGGGTTGATCAGAAACCACAGTCCACTGTCAGGGACACACAGACCACAGTCAGGGACACACAGACCTACGTCACTTTTAAGGTTATCCTTCCTAAGAAGCCTCCTACACTTGGCAGGAACGCAAGCTGCTACAGCTTCTGTGGAGAACAGTATAGAGCTTCCTTAAAAAAAAAAATAAAAACAGAGCTAACATATGATCCAGCTGTCCCACTCCTGGGCATATATCCAGACAAAGCTTTAATCCGAAAAGATACATTCGCCCTGATGTTCACAGCAGCGCTGTTTACAACATCAAAGACAACCTCAGTGCCCATCAAGAGAAGAATGGATAATGAGATGCTCTTTACATATGTACAGTGGAATAGAACTCAGCCATAAAAAAGCATTTTGCAGGAACATGACAGACCTAGAGATTACCATACTCAGTGAAATTAGTCACACAGGAGAAAAACAAATGTCATATGGTATCACTCATATGTGGAATCCAAAACATTATCCAAACGAGCTAATTTGCGAAACAGAGTCTCAGGTATGGAAAACAAACTTATGGTCACCAAATGGATTGGGGGGGGTGGATAGATTAGGAGTTTGGGATTAAAATATACACAGTACTATATATAAAATTGATAACCAGCAAGGACCTACAGTAAAGCAGAGGTGATTCTACTCAACCTTTTATATTAACCTGGAAGGGAAGAGAATTTGGAAAAAAACATAGATAACATGTAAGTGTAACTGAATCACTTCACTGTACACCTGAAATTAACAAGACATTTTAAATCAACTATACTTCAGTTTTTAAAAAAAAAGAAAAGAAGGCTGAGAAAAGGCGGTTCCAAAACAATATACATGTAAGAGGCACCACCAAAGCACAAAGTCATCTGATGTCATGGTATGAGATAACAGAAGGCTGTGGAGGTAATAGAAATTCTCTGTACCTAATGGCTACACGCAGACTTTCACAAGCAGCCTGCACCTTGTCTGCAATTATTTTCCTTTCTGGTAGGTTATATTTGTTCTGATTGGCTTCACTGAAATGCAATTAGGCGTCTGTGGAGTCTAATGAAAACATTCAGCTTGTTTTTCTTTTTTTGTTTAAGTCATCTTATAAACATTTTTCATGCTTCCCTGGTGGCTCAGAGGTTAAAGCATCTGCCTGGAACGCGGGAGACCTGGGTTCAATCCCTGGGTCAGGAAGATCCCCTGGAGAAGGAAATGGCAACCCACTCCAATACTCTTGCCTGGAAAATCCCATGGAAGGAGGAGCCTGATAGGCTACAGTCCATGGGGTCACAAAGAGTCTGACAGGGCTGAGCGACTTCACTCACTCACTCACTCAAAAACATTGTTACCAATTAATATGATAAAAAACGCTCTGTGCTTAGACTGTTGGGATAAAAGCTTTTAAACTATTATGATACATACAATTCTACTTAATCAGCGTGGTTATTGGGTTTTCATAAATCTCTTTTCTTTACCAACTGAAACAAAATATAAAGTGACCAAAGTAGCAAAAAAGTCAATTAGTCTAGCCCATGGTGGAAAGCAGCAAACAACAGCCTGTCTGCCTTATAGTAAAAGTGGCTCAGTTGTGTCCAACTATTTGTGACCCCATGGACTATACAGTCCATGTGATGCTCCAGGCCAGAATCCTGGAGTAGGTAGCCTTTCCCTTCTCCAGGGTATCTTCCCAACCCAGGGATCAAACCCAGGTCTCCTGCATTGCAGGTGGATTCTTTGTTACCTGGGCCACCAGGGAAGCCCAAGAATACTGGAGTGGGTAGCCTTTCCCTTCTCGAGGAGGTCTTCCTGACCTAGGAATCGAATCAGGGTCTCCTGCATTGCAGGTGGACACTTTACCAGGTGAGCTACGGGAGAAGCCCAAAGCAGCGAACAAGACAACTGGTCTACCTTGTCGTAGACAGGTTGCTAATGTTAGTTACCTTCAAATGATAAGGGCCCCCTTGATATCATTCCCTTGGAAGGTTCAAGAATCACTCCAGATTGGTAAAGTGCAAGCAAGGGGGTGAGAAGGTATGTCTTCCCAGTCAGCTGGACAATGTGGCCCCTGAAAAAAAGGAAAACAATTTCCTTCCCTTGGAGAAGGAAATGGCAACCCACTCCAGTATTCTTGCCTGGAAAATCCCATTGACGGAGGAGTCTGGTTGGCTACAGTCCATGGGGTCGCAAAGAGTCGGACACGACTGAGCCACTTCATTTCACTTCGCTAGGGAAGAAGGCTGGGAGACACCCCAGAGGCAAAGCACTCAAGGAAAACCAACACAAAGTCGGGGCAGAAAAAGACACACGGAGAGCCCGGAAGGCATGATGGCATCTCTCTAGAGCAAGTATTCTCCTTGCATCATTCACGCCACCTCCTGCCCATGTCCAGAAAGCAAACACCTGGAACAGTAAACCCATGAGGGGTCAAGCTCTGGGAGCTGGTGATAGACAGGGAGGCCTGGCGTGCTGCGGTCCACGGGGTCGCAAAGAGTCGGACACGGCTGAGCGACGGAACTCAACTGAACTAAGGAGTCAAAATGCAAGCTGAAGCAAGATAAATGAAGAAATACATGATCTCATTTTGCAACACCGCAATGATGATGCCAAAACAGAGTTGTGACCGCCGGAACTATACTTATGGAAGATTGAAAAGGAAAACCAAGAGACCCCCTATGTTTCTCTAACCTCTGCTCTGATAAAGGCTGCAATGATTCATATCTCCTTCTCTTGAGTTCTCAACACTTTAGACAAATGCCCTTTTTATATAATTCACTGAATGATTTTCAAACATAAAGTAAGTCCATCCTCTTTGTTTTAAGCAGAACTCACTGGCGGATATCCTGTAATTTGGTTAAAAAAAAAGAAAAGAAAAGAAAAGAAATCATCTCTCACACGCATTTGTCAATCCAACAATTATTTGCTAGGAAATATTTGTTCCCCTCGTAGCTCAGTTGGTAAAGAATCTGCGTGCAAATCTCCTACAGTGCAGGAGACCAGGGTTCTATGACTGAGGCGGAAAGATCCCCTGGAGAAGGAAATGGCTACTCCAGCATTTTCGCCTGGAGAATCCCACGGACAAAGGAGCATAGCAGCCTACAGTCCATGGAGTAGCAAAAGTCAGACAGGACTTAGCGACTAAAGAGAGAGAGAAGAAACATTTGGGGGAAAAAAATGAGATTAAGCATTAGAAATACAATGATAGAGGACTTCCCTGGTCATCCACTGGCTAAAACTTTTTTTTCCCCAATGCAGAGGGCCCAACTTTGATCCCTTGTCTGGGACCTAGAATGAACATGCCCCTACTCAAAGCTGACATGCTGCAACTGAAGACCCCTTTTCCAGTAATCATGTATGGATGTGAGAGTTCGACTATAAAGAAAGCTGAATGCCAAAGAATTGATGTTTTTGAACTGTGGTGTTGGAGAAGACTCTTGAGAGTCCCTTGGACTGCAAGGAGATCCAACCAGTCATTCTTAGGATTTTGCTTTAGAGGAAATCAGTCCTGACTATTCATTGGAAGGACTGAAGCTGAAATCCCCACCTGAAGCTGAAATCCAGTGAAGAGCCGACTCACTGGAAAACACCCTGATGCTGGGAAAGACTGAAGGTGGGAGGAGAAAGGGAGGACAGACAATGAGATGGCTGGATGGCATCACCAACTCAATGGACATGAGTTTGCATAAACTCCAGAGCTGGTGATGGACAGGGAGGCCTGGCTTGCTGTGGTCCATGGGGTGGCAAAGAGTTGGACAGGACTGAGCAACTGAACTGAACTGAAGGCCCCACAAGCTTCAACGAAAATAGATCCTGCGAGATGCGTCTAAGACGCAGTGCCACCAAATACGTAGAGAAGTATTTGAAAACCCACAATGATACCTGAAAACACACTCTCTCTCAAAAAGATTGTATCCTCCCTTTCCCTTATGCTCTTAAAAAAAAAAAAAATGAGGTGGGGGGGGGGATAAAAAAATTTTTTACTGGATGTAATAAATGCCTGGGACTTTCCCAGATGGAGAATGTGGTGGAGGCCATCTGAGTGTACAGCTCATCAGAAGGAAGGCTTGGGGGCAGATGCGAGAGCAGACTGTACTCGGGGGCCTGCGAGCCCTGTACTCCAGGGGAAGAGAACGCAGGGTGCCCGGCAGAAAGTGGAGGGAACGCGAGCGGAAATGGGAGACCCAGATGTATCAGTGTCCTTAGAAAAGGAACCACCTCCACTCAAATCAGAGAACTCTCCCACCCTTTTCACCATGTAAGGACCCCGAGGAAAGATGGTATTTGTGAACCAGGAATCAGGTTCTCACCAGATACATCTGTTGACACCTTGATCCTGGACGTCCGGCCTCCAGAAATGTAACAAATAAATGTCTCCTGTTTAAACCCCACCCCACCCAACCCACCGCCAATCAGAGGCATTTCTGTTACAGCAGCTCCAAGAAACTGAGACAGTGAATCTCTGCACTTAATTATAGAGGAACAGCTCCCCTTGTGGCTCAGCTGGTCTAGAATCTGCCCACAATGCATGAGACCTGGGTTCGATCCCTGGGTTGGGAAGATCCCCTGGAGAAGGGAAAGGGTACTCAGTCCAGTATTCTAGCCGAGAGAGTTTCAGTAGACTGTGTAGTCCGTGGTGTCGAAAAGAGTCGGGCACGACTGAGGGACTTTCACTTTCATATATGAAAGATCCTCAGAGGAGTGCTGCTGCAGAGAGAAGCAGGTATCTTTTTACATTTTTATATATAACACCTAATTTCTTTGAAAATTCTCCATCAATTCAGCAAAGTGTGAGAATGATCATTTGACCACGCCCACAGATAAATGTATTTAGCTTTCCCATTAAGCTAGGCAAGAGTATAATAGCATAAAGGAAAATAATATATATTTGCCTGTCTCTGTGGACTTCCCTGGTGGCTCAGCTGGTAAAGAATCCACCTGCAATGTGGGAGACCTGGGTTCCATCCCTGGGTTGGGAAGAGCCTCTGGAGAAGAGAAAGGCTACCCCCTCGAGTATTCTGGCCTGGAGAATTCCATGGACAGTCCATGGAGTCACAAAGAGTCAGACAGGACTGAGCGACTGTCACTTTCAAATAAAGTGAAGCAAAGTGTTATAAAATTCATCAGCCCATCTCTAAACATGAATGGGCTTCGGCATTTCTATTGATGGAGTTTCAGACATCTAACTTCCTCAACTGTGAGCTTCCTAATAGTTTCGAAAGCATCCTTTGCCAGTTCCTCTCCTTTTTATTTTTTCCATTAATCACCTTCATTCTCCATTTAATCTTTTTATCTACACACAGTTCCCATATCTTCCCAGTACATTTCTCTGCCCATGATTCACAGGGGAGCAGGCTTTTTTTTTTTTTTTTTCAACAGAAGCCCAAATTTGCAAATCCATGAGAGGGGAAAGGGGGGAAACAGTCCCCTTTGGAAACTGGCCATAAATGCCGACGGAAGCAGTTTCATTTTCTAGGTGGCATTTCTCAAGCTGCACACATGGAGCGTTTTAGATTGCACGTGTGACCTTTTTAGCAATAGCAGCAAATGCCAAGAGAAAATGCAGCCGTCTTCACTTTCTACCCTGGGCCCATGCAGAAGCCGTTTTTCATGGTCCGTGGCCAGAGATTCCCATAAGAGCGTCAAGATGCCTGAAACCAGAGCCATTCACACAGGGACGCTCATCCACGCCGGGTGGGTGGTAGTCACGTGGCCGTCCCTGTGCCCGGGAGCTTGCTTTTCTCTGCTTTTATTCAGGGATGGTGCAGCGTGATGCTACATGCCTGGATCCTCGATAAAAAGGAAGTCGGCTCTTAATATGCTGCTGTGTAGTCTGGGCCGGGCAAATCCCCTCATTGCTACTGGAACTAGAAATTTATTCTACATCATCAGGCGGCTGAAGGGGGCTTGTACCAGGTTGTCATCAAAGACCCTCAAGGGTTAAAACTGGAAAGGAAAAATACTCAACTTCTACTTTCTCCATCTAAGCACCTTATCTACTTTTTTACTTATAGCTTTTTCACCAAAGTAACTGTAAACACTGCTGAATTTTGAACGTGTCTGATGATAATATAAAATATAATATAATATGTGTGTGTGTATACAGAGTTGGCCAAAAAAGTTCATCTGGGTTTTCCTGCAAGATGTTATGGAAAAACCCAAAGGAACTTTTTGACAACCTTCACACACACACACACACACACACACACACACACACACACACATAATGCCATATTCATATAGATCATCATTCTAAATTAATAAAAGAATCTCTTCATAAATGTCAGGAAGTAGAGTTCACACCATACAATGAAGAAAAAGATTACTTACAGTCAGTAACATCTGGGTACATTTAACAATGAAAGACAAATAATTTAATTTTAAAATCTGTTGTGACATATGATTTAATGACCTAAAAATAAATATTAAAATGACTTAACGACTTCTCTAAAACCTTAAAAAGATAATACAGATGATGCCATCTCAGCAGTGAATTTTCATGTGAAATTAAGGAAAAACAAAGGTTTTCTAGGAAAATGCATTTTGACAATCATTTTTTTCCCCAATATTTGTATCAGGGAACTAAATCCCGCATGTCACCACTATAAAAAACTAAGAGTTTGCATGCCACAATTAAGAGTTCACATTTCACAACGAGAGATCCCAGGGGCCACAACTGAGAACCGGCACAGCCAGAAAAATAAGAAAATAAAAATATACAAAAATAACCCGCTTCAACTCCCTTCACTTCTTCATTTCCTACAGCACGAAGATCACGACCTTACTGCACATGACAGGAAGGGCACTCTCTTGCCCAAATCTACTTTTCGCATTCAGGACCCACCCCCCTGCCCCCATCGAGAACGGTGTACCACCCTGGGTTGGCCCAAGACCATCACAGGTACCAAGCCCCGAGTGCCTGCTTGCCGTCTGTTTTGTCCACTGAACTCTTTCTTCACTGCCTTCAACAAAACACCCTTTAGGCATCAAATCTGAAGATAACGTGGAGCTTTGTGTTTCTCCCCACAAGTCTGCTAACACAGGTTCACTACACACGGTTTGAAAAAATAAAAGCAAAGATGCTAGTCACTCAGGGGTATCTGGCTCTCTGCGACCCCATGGGCTGTACCCGCCAGGCTCCTCCATCCATGGGATTCTCCAGGCAGGAATACTGGAGTGGGGTGCACTGGAGTGGGGTGCCATTTCCTTCTCCAGGGGATCTTCCCGACCCAGGGATCAAACTCCCATCTCCTGAGTCTCCTGCATTGCAGATGGTTTCGTTACCCGCTGTGCCATCAGGGTGTGTTCACACCAGGATCTCAGCCTGAGAATCCTCTCTGGCTGTCTTATCAGACTCTCTGCCCTACCCCATCCTGGTCCCTACAAAGCAACGCACACATGTCTGCTGCCTCGACTTTATCACAGGAATCAGACGTGAGGTTAAAGGAAGACGAAATTACTAAACCGCCCTTTGGTTGTCATCAAAATGCTTTCTTTAGGGATTTCCCTGGTGGTCCAGTGGTTAAGACTTTGCCTTCCAAAGCAGGGGGTGTGCACGTGACCCCCGGTCAGATCAGTAAGATCCCACATGCCTTGAGGTCAAAATATCAAAACACAGAACAGAAGCAGTATTGTAACAACTGCAATAAAGACTGTAAAATGGACCATATTAAAAAAAATTAGTAATTTTCTTATATACCTAGGAAGTAAGCAACCTATTTCCTTTAAGAATAAAATTAAGGGAACAGCTCCTTCTTTAAGTGTTCCCTGGGTGACAATGATGCTTTCACACGGCATCGGGGTCCCTGTCATCCGGGACAATGATGTAACCCATGGCAACACCACGCACACCTCAAGGGATATTAGTGATGGAGAAGGGTGGACATTTAGCTTTATCATCTGACCAGTCACCGGATCACTCACATCTCCATGAAAAATCCATTCTGTCTCCTCGATCCTAATTCTTACCCGACAGTGTCAAAGCTGGCATTTTGCTGTCTTTGTTGAATCCTAAAAAATACAGTAGCACTCCAGTAAAATTTAGACAAGCAAAAACACGAAGTTCATGTACTGTTTTATTATTTTCTCGTAACTGCTGCTGCTGCTAAGTCACTTCAGTCGTGTCCAGCTCTGTGCGACCCCATAGATGGCAGCCCACCAGGCTCCACCATCCCTGGGATTTTCCAGGCAAGAACACTGGAGTGGGTGTTACACCCTTAATTATGAGATTGGCCATAAAGCTCATTCAGATTTTTCATCAGCTGTTATAGAAAAATCCAACAAGTCTTTTGGTCCCTCCAATGTTGTATGCTCAACTATTACTGGAGAAGGCAATGGCACCCCACTCCAGTACTCTCGCCTGGAAAATCCCATGGATGGAGGAGCCTGGTAGGCTGCAGCCCATGGGGTCGCTCAGAGTCGGACATGACTGAGCAACTTCACTTTTATGCAATAGAGAAGGAAATGGCAACCCACTCCAGTGTTCTTGCCTGGAGAATCCCAGGGACAGGGGAGCCTGGTGGGCTGCCGTCTATGGGGTCGTACAGAGTCGGACACGGCTAAAGTGACTTAGCAGCAGCAGCAGCAGCAGCAGCAACTATTACTATTCTGTATAACAATAATAATTGTACATAATAATATTCTTCCTGTTACTTCACTGTCAACATATAAATCAATAGACAACCAGGTGGGTAGATAAAGAGGCACGTAGTGTCCACTAGTAATATAGATTCTGTAATCCTCTGTGAATATATTTAGAAAAGAGCAAATTAAAGTTATTTTCATCTGGGACTCGCTTGGAGCTGCAGTGGTGAAGAATCCATTTTGCAATGCAGGGGACACGGGTTCAATCCTCGGGCAGGGTACTCAGATCCCATGTGACCCTGTAAGCCACAACTAGAGCTCTCCCATGATGGCATGAAGATCCTTCGTACTGCAAATCAGACCTGATGCAGCCAAATAAATAAAGACTTAAAAGTTTCTTTTTGTCTTAAAGAGTCCCGAGAACCTACCTGAAATAATGGGGAATAAAGTCAATACCCCAAACCTGACAGGGAAAACAAGCAAGTTAATTACAATGCCATATCTTTATCTTTTTATTTACACTTGTCCTTGCTTTTTCTCCTAGTACAACCTCTTTTTCAGACATGTAAAAGTAGTTGATATAATCAGATTTAGGCTCATGCTCATTCCCATAAAACTCCCAAGTTTACGGTTCTGTGTGAGGAGCTATGGAAACAACAGTATCATTTGCCTCTTTCCCATCAAGAGTGGAAATGAGATTCAACCCAAGAGTACTTGATAAACACACCACCAGCATCTTATAAAACTGCACCCTTCAACGGAGTGAACAGCACTTTCAACTGAGTGAAAGAGAGCAGGCAGGATTCTCAGAACAGGTGGAACATTTTAGAGAAAGGGGCTCTGTGATTTTTGCCCCAGAGAGGACATGTGTGGAAACACTGTTGGATGTCACACCTTGATGCAGAGTGCTATGGGGGTCCAGTGGGTAGCAGAAAGGGTTGATGCTACATTTCTTAAGATAGAGAGGAAGGGTCACACACATGCACACACAGGCACACACACACACACACACACACACACACACACACACACACACAAAACAGAAATCTCCAGGCTGAAATGTCGGTAGAAGCGAGGTTGAGAAATCCAGTATTATAAGGAAAGGATGGAAAGAAGCAAAGGGAAAAGGAAGAAAGTAAGGCTGGCAGAACGGAGAAATAGATCAAGAGAGGATGCAGAAATGGAGGGTGGGAAGTTAAGACATCCACAGAAACAATTTGCTATCATGGCCGTTGGTTATATGCAAAAACAGATCATTTATTCCCACAAGTAACCCAAAGCTAGACCTTTTTATCTCCATTTAACTGCAAGAACGGCAATACCTTGTTGCAAGGACTGATGCTGGAACTCCAATCCTTTGGCCACCTGATGTGAAGAACTGACTCACTGGAAGAGACCCTGATGCTGCGAAAGACTGAAGGCAGGAGGAGAAGGGGACGACAGAGGATGAGATGGTTGGATGGCATCACTGACACGATGGACATGAGTTTGAGCAAGCTCTGGGAGTTGGTGATGGACAGGGAGGCCTGGCGTGCTGTGGTTCATGGAGTCACAGAGTCGGACACGACTGAGCAACTGAACTGAACAGAACTGAGATCAATGATTTGCCCCAAACACTGTAGGTTCAAAGTGTCTACTTCCTGGAGACCTTCTATTTACATGAAGTCAAGAAAGAGGGTCTTCTCTAGTGGTCCAGAGATTAGGAATCTGTTTTCCAAAGCAGGGGAAGCGGATTCATTACTTGATTGGCAAACCAAGAACCCACATACCACGGGGTAGCTAAGGCCTCCCATTATATAAAGAAGCTGGCATGTGGCAACAAAGATTCCACATACTGCAATCAAGACCCAACACAGCCAGATAAATACACCTATATTTAAAGTATTCAAGTCAATGACTTAACATATTCGCTACTGTAAGACCCCTTCTTAAGTCGCCTGTCTTAGGTCCCAGGAAACAGAACCGTCAGAAAAGGAATACACATTTTCATGCTCTGCTAAGTCGCTTCAGTCGTGTCCGACTCTTCGTGACCCTACGGACTGCAGCACACCAGGCTCCTCTGTCCATTCGATTCTCCAGGCAAGAATCCTGGAGTGGGTTGCCATTTCCTCCTCCAATACACTTTCATACATGAATGCAAAAACCTGGTTTCTAAAAAAGTGCCCTTCCCTTACAGGATATGAAAACAGATTCTGTTAACGGCCGAGTAGCTGCCTCAAGTGGAGAAGGCAGTGGCAACCCAATGCAGTACTCTTGCCTGGAAAATCCCATGGAGTGAGGAGCCTGGTAGGCTGCCATCTATGGGGTCGCACAGAGTCGGACACGACTGAAGCAACTCGGTGGCAGCAGCGGCAGCTGCCTCAAAAACTTAGGCACTGTGGAAAATCAGTAATCAGTACGGGATGGGTTTCATGCAGACACACACAAAATGGAATTACCTTTTTAATGCTCTTTGTTCTTCTCATCCTCCTATTTAAGATTAGGACCCATCACTAAAACATGGAGCTCTATTCCTGCCAACTGTTTAATACCGTGAAATCCCTTTTCATGAAACCGATTGTCTCGTGGATCCGTGTTACAGAGTAAGAGATAGTCCAATTCTCTCCGGGGTTGAAAAAAAAAATACTGGCTCATGAAGGAAGAGCGTAAGACAGCTTTGACAGCTAGCTAAGGTCAGCATCATTATTCCTCTCTTCCATCCTCCGAGCCTTGCTTATTCCCACACTTCCATCCCTTCCTCCCTTCTTCCAGCTTTTCTTCCCTCTCTCTCCAGTTCTTTCTCTTTATCTCTTGATCAGGAGAGACTTTCTGAAATGAAAAGCTTCCCCTTACATCATCGGTAGCTACGACATGATACACAATACTCGGACAGACCCTCCCTCTCTAGAACAATCCCATCTGGGTAAGACATGCTTTGGGGGCTTACCAGGTAGGGCAGGGGTAAAGAATCCACCTGCCAATACAAGAAACGCAGTGGACGCAGGGTCAGGAAGATCCCTGGGTCAGGAAGATTCCCTGGAGGAGGAACGGGCAACCCACTCCCATGTTCTCGCCTGGAGAATCCCACGGACAGAGGAGCCTGGAGGGCTATAGTGCATGGGGGTCGCAGAGAGTCAGGCATGACTGAGCGTGCACACACACACACCAACATTCGATCCCAAAGTACTAGGAATGAAGTAGAACATCTTCTCAGTGAAGAGATTTGAAAGTCACTGCCCAATTCCAGACACCTTTATCTCAAAGCTGTGTCCACCAGCCCTAAAATTAGAGCAACCGTATGCCCGGCTTTGTTTGGGATGGAGGTGTTTCCTGAGTCAGGGGCTCTCCGTGCTACAGAAGGGAAGCGTTAGCCGCTCAGTCGTGCCAAACTCTGTGCAACTCCATGGACTGAAGCCCCCCAGGCTCCTCTGTCCATGGGATTTCTCCAGGCAAGAATATAGGAGTGGGTTGCCATTTCCTTCTCCACAAGGATCTTCCCGACCCAGAGATCAAACCCGGATCTCCTGCACTACAGGCAGTTTCTTTACCATCTGAGCTACGAGGGAAGCCTAGAGATGGAAAAGTTCTTACACAAACCACCAAGAGTAGGTCACCATCCTGGAGATTAACATTTCGGGCGGGGAGGGGAATCACAGAAATTATAAGCAATGCATCTCAAATATGCCTGAGAAAGGGCCAAGCGAACATTCTCCAAGTATGAAAGTGTTAGTCGCTCAGTCGTGCGCGACTCTTGGTGACGCCGTGAACTGTAGCCCACCAGGCTCCTCTATCCACGGGATTCTCCACGCAAGAATACTGGAGGGGGTTGCCATTTCCTTCTCCAGGGGATCTTTCCTACCCAGAGATCAAACCCAGGTCTCCTGCATCGAAGACAGATTCTTTACCGTCTGAGCCACCAGGGAAGCCCATTTACAGAGAAGTTCGCAGAGTGATGAATTCAGGATATAAATTCAGTCATTTCTCTTTCTGGTCAGGGGACTTGAACACGTCAGTTTGGCAAGAGAGGTATCAACAGATAGCCTCATAGTGAAAAGGGGAATCAGTACAGGTTCTGTGGAAAGAAATCAGGCAACATCTACGCAAATTTAGAATCTCATGCCAAGATTAGGACTTTCCCACAAAATTGTTGTTGTTCAATTGCTAAGTTGTGTCCAACTCTTTGCAACTGCATGGACTGTGGCGTAACAGCTCTGTTCTTCATTGTATTCCAGAGCTCACTCAAACTCATGTCCATTGAGCCAGTGATGCCATCCAACCGTCTCATCCTGTTGTCCTCTTCTCCTCCCGCCCTCAATCTTTCCCAGCATCAGGGTCTTGTCCAATGCATCAGCTCTTCGAATCAGGTGGCCCAAGTATTGGAGCTTGACCTTTAATTATCAATCCTTCCAATGAATATTCAGGTAAAGGAAGTCAAAGATTGACTGGTTGGATCTCCTTGCAGTCCAAGGGACTCTCAAGAGTCTTCTCCTACACCACCATTCAAAAGCACCAATTCTTCTTCATGGACCAACTCTCACATCCATACATGATTACTGGAAAAATTATAGATTTGACTATTACCTAAGCTTTGACTATTAACTAAGTGGAGAATACTCATAGAATATGACTGACTGCCCAAAGAAGATGACAACTGTCATATATCTTCCAGCCCAGACAGAAGTGAAGCTTCACAGACAAATTCAGATTCTGGAGGACACGTTTGGGATTTTGCTGTTGAAAACATCCTGCTGACCATTTGGGAACTCATGTACACCCGTGGCGGATTCATGTCAATGTATGGCAAAACCAATACAGTATTGTTAAGCAAAATATAGTAAAAATAAAAATTAAAAAAAAAAAGAAAACTCATCCTGCTGACCATTTGGAGAGGGACGAGGTCAATGAGCCACAAATCTAACCCAAAACAAGCCAAAGGGCACATCCATCAATCTCCCTCACATTTCTCTCTTGTGTTGTCACGGTCCATTAACAGGGGTGCCTCCCGACTCTTGCAGCCCCACTGCCTGCATCTCAGGGCCAGCCTCGCCCACGGATTAGCAACCACTCTGGAGTGGGAAGGCATAAACAATAATCTCATTATCTGAAATCACTGACATCAACAATGTACTCTGGAGTGCACCCTGGTTCACTGTACAACCTTTACAGTGTCATGCTCAGAATTAATATTTAGAATATGCATTTTTTAAAAATATATTAAGCCTGTAAGGTATACCCCAATGCAAGGACTCCACGAACAACGCAAATGAAATTCTGTTTTGCAAGGGAAAACGACTGTGTCTCGGGACACTCAAAATGCCTCTCCTAGAAGAATGGACAGTATAAGCCATTATGCGAGGAATTCAAGGTCACAGATGTTAATCTGCTGAGAACCTCTGGCTGTTTGACACTAAGATCTCATGAGCAGAAGCAAGCACATAGAATCATGAGTGCCTCTTGCTACGAGAAAGAAAATGTTTCAGAAATGTCTGGCTAAAATCAACCATTTCAACCCCAGCAAAAGGAGGTGTGCAAATCAAGTTATAAATAAAAGTAAGCAGTGAAACTATCCTAATAGACTGAAGGCAGGAGAAGGGGATGACAGAGAATGAGATGGTTGGATGGCATCATTGACTCGATGGACATGACTTTTGAGCAATTTTCGGGAGCTGGTGATGGACAGGGAGGCCTGGTGTGCTGCAGTCCACGGGGTTGAAAAGAGTCAGACACGACTGAGCGACTGAACTGAACTGATCCTAATAGCTATTTAAATATATCTCAAGAGTGCCTGGAGAAGGCAATGGCACCCCACTCCAGTACTCTTGCCTGGAAAATCCCATGGTCAGAAGAGCCTGGTGGGCTGCAGTCCATGGGGTCGCACAGAGTCGGACACGACTGAGCTACTTCACTTTCAGTTTTCACTTTCATGCATTGGAGAAGGAAATGGCAACCCACTCCAGTGTTCTTGCCTGGAGAATCCCAGGGACGGGGGAGCCTGGTGGGCTGCCGTCTATGGGGTCGCACAGAGTTGGACACGACTGAAGCGACTTAGCAGCAGCAGCAGCAGCAACAGTGCTTTCCTTATTCTCAAGCAGCTAGATTCCTGTAAAGGATGGAAAGACTCTGTCTAATCACTGGGATCTGAGGTGTCAGTGGATTAACTAGACCTCACATGAGTCACTCAACTCACACGTGGTTGGCTCATCTACTGGAGAAGGAAATGGCAACCCACTCCACTATTCTTCCTGGAGAATCCCACGGACGGAGGAGCCCAGTGGGCTACAGTCCACGGGGTCGCAAAGAGTCGGACACGACTGAGCGACTTCACTAAAGCTATCCATGGGGCTTCCCTGGTGCTCAGTGGTAAAGAATCTGCCTGCCAGTGCAGAAGATGAGGGTTTGATCTCTGGGACAGGAAGGTCCTCTGGAGAAGCAAATGCTTCCCCCCCACTATTCGTGCCTGGGAGATCCCATGGACAGAGGAGCCTGGTGGGCTACAGTCCATGGGGGTTGGCAAAGAGTCAGACATGACTCAGCAAGGAAACAACTCCAACAATGCTATCCATCTGACTTGAAGTGAGTAGTCACACCATCAAAACATTTATGTGGCAGTTTAGACATTGAAGAGTCCTACAAAAATTGGAGGAAACAAGAACAAAATTATAAAAATGCTGATTTCAAAGACACTTGCTCTTTTAGTCTATTCAGTTCAGTTCAGTTCAGGCGCTCAGTCGTGTCTGACTCTTCGCGCCTCCAAGGACTGCAGCACACCCGGCATCCCTGTCCATCACCAACTCCTGGAGTTTCCTCAGACTCATGTGCATCGTGTCAGTGATGCCATCTTTTAGTCTGTGAAGCTGTGTAAAATAGGACCTTCAAAAATGATTGCAGTTGGTTGAGCGAAAAAAGAAAAAAAAAAACTACTTCCTGGTTAAAATATGGCAGACCCTCGATCCATTACATAAGCAATAAGAGAAGACAGCATAGATTTGAAGATGTAGTTTCTTCCTTCAAGAAAGGATGATTGAGAAAATGACAACCTGAGACCGGGATAAAATATTTGCAGACGATACAACTGACAAAGGCGTAATTCCCAAAATATAAAGACAGCTCATACAACTCGATATCTAGAAAACAAACAAGTCATTGGAAAATTAAGCAGAAGACCTATACGGACGTTTCTCCAAGAAAACATACAGATGGCCACGGGCCAAGGAAAAGACGCCCAGTATTATTTGTTAGAGAAACGGACATCAAAACTACCGTGGGGCATCACCTTCCACCAGTCAGAAAGGCCATCATCAAAAAGTCTACAGAGGACAACAGCTGCAGAAGGCAGGGAGAGAAAGGAACCCTGGAACCCTGTAGGTGAGAAGGGAACTTGGTACAACCATTATGGAAAACAGCATAGAGGTTTCTTAAAAAAAAATGAAAAGAGAGCTACCATACCATCCCACAACCCCACTCATACGCATACATTCCAACAAAACTGTAATCCAAAAAGATGCGTGCACACCAGTCTTGACTGCAGCCCTAGTCACAATACTCAAGACATGGGAGCAACCAAAATATCCAACCAGAGAAAAATGGAGAAAGAAGATGTGAGACACACACACACACACACACACACACACACACACACACACAGAGGAATATTGTGAAGTCATAAAAACAATGAAATAATGCCATTCGCAGCAAGGCAGATGGACCTAGGGATGATCACACTAAGGGAAGTCAGATATAGAAAGACAAATATCGTATGATATGACTTGTATGTGGAATCTGCAAAGTGACACAATGAATTTACTTACAAAAGAGAAAAACACTTCTGAATATAAGAAAAAAAAAACTTAATGGTTACTAAAGGGGAAAGGGAAGTGGAGGTATAAATTAGGAATTTGGGATTAATAAATTCACATAATTATGCATAAAAGATAAACAACAAAGAACTATTGCGCAGCAGAAGGTACTCTGTTCAATATCCCATGATAAACTATAGTGGAAAAGAATATTTAAGAAAAGAATATATGTGTATATACGTGTATATGTGTGTAACAATCACTTTGCTATATACTTGAAACTAACACCACACGGTAAAGGAACTCTACTTGAATGAAGCATGGTTCTTATGAAATCACTAGTTTAAACGCAGAAGAAAAGAATATCAAGGCAAAAAAATAAAACAATAAAAAGAATATCAAGGGTTAAGGAAGAACCAGGTGGAGAGACAAAAAAATAAGTCAATTAAAAGCCATGAAAAGAATGTTCTAGCAAAGTACAGAAATCGTAAAACATATAAAAAGAAAAAAATCTATACAAATGGACGTATATGTGAGTTTGGCCCTTTGCTATGAAAATGGAAAACAGATTTATATGACAGGTTTCAAAAAGGACTATTAAATATTAAATAGGTAACCATTAAGCAGGCATTAATATTTCAGAAGAGACAAATTCAGTAATAACATTCAATCGCTGGCTTTTCAAATTTTATATCATTTTCAGATATTATAAAAGTTAAGATTTTTTAATTTTAAAAGTATTATTAATTTTATTTTCATCAGCAGGAATGATGAGGACTACGTATGTATGTTTCAGAATTTCAGCTACACTATGTGGACACATTCTGATACAGAAATATTTTTAACAGAAACTGGCAAGATTTCTACATTAAAACTGATAAACTTGCTCAAAAAATTAAAGAGGATTCCAATAACAGAGCACTAACTCACGTTAATGAATTGGAAGACTCAATAGTCTTAAAAGTTGTCAAATGATTTATAGAATCCTAACCATTTTAATGAAAAATCCCCAAATCTCATTTCTTTGTTAAAATAATACACATTCTGTAAGTCTGTATAGCGTTTCACAAATTAGCTTTTTTTCTGATATTTTCACCTTTAAAGGTTGCTATGGTTAATGGTTTATGATCAGTTTTACTTTCCAGCATTTTTATGTTGAATACAGTAATACAGAAAGGAGATCCAACCAGTCCATCCTAAAGGAAACCACCCCTGAATATTCACTGGAAGGACTGATGTTGAAGCTGAAACTCCAATGCTTTGGCCACCTGATGGGAAGACCCAACTCATTGGAAAAGACCTTGATGCTGGGAGAGATTGGGGGCAGGAGGAGAAGGGGACGACAGAGATGGTTGGATGGCATCATCGACTCAATGGACATGAGTTTGGGTAAACTCCAGGAGCTGGTGATGGACAGGGAGGCCTGGCATGCTGCAGTCCATGGGGTCACAAAGAGTCAGCCAGGACTGAGCGACTGAACTGAACTGAAGAGTAATACAAACGTGTGTCTTTAATTCTGAGATCTTGATAAAATCATTTCTGTTTTACCACTGTGTAAATTCTTTAGGATTCACTACATAACCAAGCCATGTCATTTGCATGCAAAGACACTACTTCCATTCCAAACACATACACGTAATTCCTTTTGAAAAAACCTTCCTGCCCCGGTGAAGAGCTCCAATTTTCTGTTAGACAGAGGTGGGGAGAGCAGACATCTGTGTCTTGTTTCAGATCTTATTGTAAAAGGAAAGTAATCATCAACCTATGTTTTCATTGGTTATCCTCTTGAAAATGCTTTGAGTAGGGTTCCAAAATGTAAGCCACAGAGCAAATAAAATCCAATGAGAAACTCTAAATGATACTGCCGTGATTGTTTTTAAAAAAGAGGGGGAGGGGTTTGGAGATTCCCTCATCCTAACCCCAGCCAGCTATTCCTCCTTGTAAGATCCCAAAGGGAAAAAAAAATTTACAGAACCCCCATAATGAGAGACATGGTTTAACAAGATGGGGGAGAAGTCAGGAAAAGTTAAAGTCAAAGACAAATACATTCATCTTGGAGATTTGGATGTATCTGCAGCAAGTACACCCCGTGACGTTCAGGTGCTCTAAGACGATAACTTTATAAAGAGTACTCTTGACTTGAAAAAGGGAGTTTTTCAAAGACTCCATGTCACGCATCAGCTCACAGATCCACCCATTCGAAAGAGCTGAAGGATCACACACAATTCAAATCAGTTCAACATCAGGCTTCAAACCAAAAAAATGCCAGAAGCCCTCAAATCAGAGCTCTGTGCAACAAGCCACTTGCAGAATCGACGTCTAGCATCTCAGGGGCGTGAGTGACAAGGTTTTGCTATTTGCCATCTGACTTTGAAAAAGGGGGGATGGAGAGAGAAAAGGAAACACCTCCACAGTGAAGCCTGAATGGCTTGGACCTAAAATGTGGGATGTAAAGAGCCCAGTGGAAAGCTAAGAAAGCATAAGTGATGGCTATGAAATTACAGACATCTGAGACCCACGGGTGTAGCCCAGCCAAGGTCTTCTGAGAACACCAATTCCCTTCCCCAGGCACAATTTCTTATCTTTGCTTGAATCCCCAGGGGTCTGTCATTGGCTTAGATGGGAGTGGACAACAAGTCCATACAGTCAAAGCTATGGTTTTTCCAGCAGTCACATGTGGGTGTGAGAGTTGGACCATAAAGAAAGCTGAGCGCCGAAGAATGGATGCTTTTGAACTGTGGTGATGGAGAAAACTCTGGAAGAGTCCCTGGGACTGCAAGGAGATCCAATCAGTCCGTCGTAAAGGAGATCAGTCCTGGGTGTTCATTGGAAGGACTGATGCCGAAGCTCCAATAATTTTGACCGACTCACCGGAAAAGACTCTGATGTAGGGAAAGATCAAAGGCAGGAGGAGAAGGGGGCGACAGAGGATGAGATGGCTGGATGGCATCACGGACTCGATGGATATGAGTTTGAGCAAACGGGTGAAGGACAGGGAAGACCTGGCTGCAGTCCATGGGGTCACAGAGTCACACACGACTCAGCCACTGAACCCCGGTAACAAAACACAGCAAAAACTGTTGATCCAGATGCTGAATATTATTACAGAAGAGAAGACAGGAGTCCAGAGAACCATATCAGTGTCCCATATTATTAATGGCTGGGGAAAGCCAGAAATCCGACCGCTCCCTGGTTTTCTGTATACTTTCACCCTTGGCCATCTCGACCTTTGCCCTTGAACTGCAACAGTACCCTGAGATCCTGGATTATGCCAGCCCCTCTCTGACCCCCAGGTCTTTGTTCATTCATGTCTCTCTACTCCCGAGACCTGCTTCACTGATAATCCACCCCCATCCTTTGGGATCCTTGTTCTCACTATCCACGTGTCTCCTGGTAATGAAACCGGTAAAATGAGTGTCAAACAGCAGATACTACAATGTGTAACTATCCTTGGGATAAGAAGCGGATTATTTTTCCTCCAAAAGTAGAGAGTTTCTCAGCCTGGTTTGGCATTGTTGATATTTTCTCCGATAATTCTCTGCTTTCAATTTTCTTGCATGATAGTTGATTTAGAATGTTGTGTTAATTCATGCTGAACAGCAAAGTACTCCTGATATATACATATATATATATATATATATATATATATATATATATTTTTTTCTTAATATTCTTTTCCATTATGGCTTACGACACGATATTGAACCGAGTTCCCTGTCCTGTACTGTAGGACCTCACTATTTACCCATCCTTATATATAATCATTCGTAGCTGCTAAGCTGAAATTTTCCATCTATTTCTGTCCCTGCCCCCCGCCCCCCGTTGACACCCAGAAGGCTGTTCTCTGTCTGTGAGTCTCCGTCTGTTTCAGAGAAGCTTACCGGTGTTACATGTTACATTCCACATCTAAGCGATATCCTGTGATATTTGTCTGTCTCTGTCTCACTGGCTTCACTCAGTACGATAATCTCTAGGTCCATCGATGTTGCCGCAAATGGTATTTCTTCTATTCCGTTTCATGGCTGCGTAGTACTCCTTTCTGTACTTTTATTGTGTCTTCTTTTGGGGTCGAATACTTAATTCTCGTGAGAATGATCTCGTGCTCAGAGGCATCTTTGGCTGAGAAGCCCTGAGTGAATCCCAGTCACAACCATCCCAACTTCCCTAAGACATGGTCACGTGTCCTCCGGGAGCAAAATCACCACTGGACGACAACCAGCAATCTAAGGTACGAAACTGCTTTGTTCAATGTTCTAGTTTCAGAGCTTAGCTCCACTGAGAACACCACAGAGAACACCTAGGAGGCACGGATGACATTTAGGCGTGCAAATGAATCAATCGACACTTAACGGTGGGTTAACTTCAAATTTAATGATAGCTGGTGGAATATTCTTAAAGGCACAGCTCAAATCAGCAAGTCTGATCTATCGATTTCTGCCAAGTTCTGAGCACTTGGGTGAGTTTGAAGAAGATATAAAAACACATGAGAGCCTGGCTTCTTTCCGTCTATGACCTCTGTGGTTCTCAGTATAATCCTGCTTTTGCTCCCTCTCTAGGTGGTTTCTGAGCTAACCGATTGCAGGCACATGTCTTCATTCCCACAAGGGCTTAGTGACATGAGTCCACCACCAGGCACCTGCCTTTCAAAGCAGATGGGGACAAGGGCTGTCCTGCTCACTGTGATGTCATCAGTTAGTACCGACACCATCGTGTCCTGTGCAGACCAGGTACTCAACCAATATTCTGGAAATACTGGCACTGGATCGAATTATATACTCTGTATCAGTCAGTGTTATTTAGGGGCTTCCCTGTGGCTCAGCTGGTAACGAATCTGCCTGCAATGCAGGAGATCCCGGTTCGAATCCTGGGCCAGGAAGATCCCCTGGAGAAGGGATCGGTTACCCACTGCACTCTTCTTGGGTTTCCCTGGTGACTCAGCTAGTCAAGAACCTGCCTGAAATGCAACAGACCTGGGTTCGATCCCTGGGTTGGGAAGAGCCCCCTGAGAGGGGAATGGCTGCCCACTTCAGTATTCTGGCCTGGAGAATCCTATGGACTGTAGAGTCCATGGGGTCACAGAGCTGGACATAACTTAGTGACTTGCACTCGTGGTTCAGATGGCAAACAATCTGCCTGTAATGTAGGAGACCTGGGTTGGGAAGATCCCCCTGAGAAGGGGATGACAACCGACTTCAATATTCTTGCCTGGCGAATCCCATGGACAGAGGAGCCTGGTGGGCTACAGTCCATGGGGTCACAAAGAGTTGACCACTGAGTGACTCACACACACACACACACACACACACACACACACAGATAGAGAGAGATGGATATCTATAGAAATATGTATCTATGTATACATCTCTATCTATCTACAGTCCATGGGGTAACAAAGAGTCGGACACCACTGAGTGACTAACACAGGCAATACACTCACAATATGTATCTATCTACCTATCCATCCACCTCCGTATTTCTGTATCTCTATCTACAGTCCACGGGGTCTCAAGAGTCGGACACAGCTGAATGACCAACACCTTCACTTCACTTCCAGTGTGATTTAAGCCTTCAGCATGCAGGAACCAGCGGATCCTGGAAAGATGAGGTAGCACTGAGATGCAGTCAGCGTGAAGCCAAGAGTCCCATCTTTGCTTCCTTATTGGGAACAAGATCGTGTACCCTCCATCTCAGCTTTATTTTCCTCACCTTTTAAGCAAGGTATAAGCCTTCCCCGCCTAGTTCAGCACATGTCATGCAAAATCTCTGTGAATGGCACAGTGGAAACACACAAGAGATAAATACCCTCCAGATATAACCCTCCAGACTCAGTTAAGAGCACAGGCGTAGTTACAGACGGTCCACCTGTAAAGGTAAGTCCCTGGAGGAGGAGAGGGCCACCCACTCCAGTATTCTTGCTGGGAGAACCCCGTGGACAGAGGAGCCTGGTGGGCTGTAGTCTCTGGGGTCGCAAAGAGTCAGACATGACAGAGTGACCGAACTGAACCAATCATTCAAAAAAGTAAATTTTTCT